>NC_138655.1:13650130-16567630 GCF_964273445.1 Streptopelia decaocto
CTCTCTTTCTCTCTTTCTCTCTCTCTTTCTCCCTTCCTTCCTTCCTTCCTTCCTTCCTTCCTTCCTTCCTTCCTTTCCTTCCTTCCTTCCTTCCTTCCTTCCTTCCTTCCTTCCTTCCTTCCTTCCTTCCTTCCTTCCTTCCTTCCTTCCTTCCTTCCTTCCTTCCTTCCTTCCTTCCTTCCTTCCTTCCTTCCTTCCTTCCTTCCTTCCTTCCTTCCTTCCTTCCTTCCTTCCTCTCCCTTTCCCTTTCCCCTTTCCCTTTCCCTTTCCCTTTCCCTTTCCCTTTCCCTTTCCCTTTTCCCTTTCCCTTTCCTTTCCCTTTCCTTCCCTTTCCCTTTCCTTTCCCTTTCCCTTTCCCTTTCTTCCTTGAATACCATTCTTCCTTGAATACCATACACTTCCACAGTACTGTGGCTGGCAGTAAGACAGCCACTACTGTCATATTCAAAGTAGATATCTGCAAATTGTTTTCTGTTCACTGATTTTATCAGCCTTAGATCAGACTCTAAATGGGACAAGGCACTTAAAAGCAATTGTAAGATGCATGACAAAGAGTTTCAATACTATTTCAAAGCAATATTTTCTAGCGAGGTACAGTTTTCCTGCTGTGTGTTAGCACAGCACTGTCACATAAGGGGTGCTGAGATGCACTAGGACATGCCCATAGGAGACAGGCTGCAAGACTGGTTTGCAGATACCACCCAGCAAAGTCTTCTGAGCCTGCAAGCTTACAGAGGTCACAGTGGTGGGTGACCCACCAATTGCTTTGCAAGCAGTTACAGGACACTGTCACATTCTGTGATTCTGTGATTAGCTGAGTTTGATGCTGAAGGTGAGGGATTTCTTGAGTCGGCATCTCTGTGGCACGCCACAAATGATTCAACAAACACAAGTGCAGAAGATTACTCTGACTGATGTGGCAGAGGAGGAACTTCCTTGTAACTGAGACATAACTTAATGTAGCATATTATAAAGCATTGAAATAACAAGCACAGCTGCTCTCAAGCCATAGCTATTTCCAAGGATACATGAAGCCACAGTTGATTAGATTTTTTTTTTTTTTTTTTTTTTTTTTTTTTTTCAGTTCAGGGTCTCCAAATGCAGGTTAACTTCGAATTTCCAGATGTGCAATGTAGTAAAAAATGCCATGTGTTTTCATCTTCTAACATGCAGCTGTATGCAGAGCACAGACTTGATGTTAGAAATCTTGGTCACTGATGCAACTGATGAAAAATGATGCCATTTAACTACCTGACAATGAACTGGTCCATGTACTGGTGATTTCACTAGCTAAAGGTTCATCATTCTTTATGATCTAGAAAGCTAGAAAGAATTGTAATATCTCCAAATCAAACTCTGGAGTTCAAATCTCACTCACCCTGAAAAATAACCACTTTTGCTCTGTAGCTGGACAATAGGACATTTTAATGTCAATATGCTTGAACGACCCCAGGAAGATCTTTAACAACAGTTGTGTGTGAGCTGTCGAACTTTTCTACATTGCGGGTTGTATTTGGATGCTGGTGTCCTGGCTGTGTGTTGTATGGCCAGGCAGGGATGCTGGGGAAGGAACGGTGCCACCTGGGTTTCCCAGGGGCTTAGGCTGCAACTGCAGCCACAGAATCTGGGAGGCTCCCCCAGGAGCCACAGCTAAGGTAGCATAACATCCAGGTTAGATGAGGGCAGTCTGCATGGCTCTTTATGGCTGGTGTCTCACCTCTTCCAGTGAGTACTTTTCAACTTGAATTTGAAGATGTGATGGATATACTAAACAATAGGCTGGCGGTCATGGTACCAGTTCCCTCCCAGCAGGGTCACCGCATTCCTCATTGGTCTGAAATCAAATCACCCAATTTTTTGATAATGCACTTATTTATAACCAAATATCTTGGCCTAAAGTGCAGACTCCTGTCTCCTTCTCCTCCTGCAGATACACTTTGCACTCCAGAATCCCTAAATTTCCACTTCCGATGCCACATTTAGCAGCTGGACAATCGCTCTACATTCAAGCAAAGAAAGGATCATAATATTTGTGAGTTATTAACACAGGGAATTCACATCTCTTTGCAAATGCTGAGGGCAGGAGGGAATTAACACAGTCTTTCCAGCTTTCATAAAGTACAAACATCTTGCATGTCCAAAAGCCTGTCCTTGTCTGTACAGCTGTGTTAGCTGGGCTAATAACATATATTCCTTTTCCTTGCAAGCCCTGAGAACACAATAGTTGTTTGGGCGATGGGGGAAAGATTATTTGTTTTTGCTTCATATTTAGTTTATTTGCACTATGGTCAATTCTTAAAGTAAACTCAAACAGGAAAGGCAGGGGAATTCCTCTTTTTTTTTTTTTTTTTTTTTTTTTTTTTTTTTAAAAATCTCCTCTGTGTATCAACTTTTTTAACTCATTATGAGTTTTTAGCATGAAGAGTTTAAGGCCAGACCTTGTAGATCTGATTCTTCTTCCACTGAAAATTGAATAACTAATGACTTTAAGTGAGGTATTAGGAATGCACGCTAGTGTATGTTGGTACGGAATCAGTCACTAGGGCCAATGTTTCCAAAATAGTAATTTTAGGTGTTTCCATTTTTCATGCCTGACTCATAATGCTTAGAAGTGGTCAGAGTTTTAGTGGCAGCAGTGTATGTGCTGCAATCTCCATTTCTGAAGTTTGTACTTGAGGACTGACGGATGCCAAAAAATTGGAGAATGTTCCTGTGAAGAGCTGCAAGAATTACGTGAGTAATGGGAAGCATGCCACAAAAATAATCAAAGATTTCCTTCTAGGTGGTGGATAGAAGACAACGCCTTTGAAGGACAACATAGAAAAAAATGGTTCAAGAGGACTCTACTCTTGTGAATCAAGTCAAAACCACTAGAAGAACTCACCAAGGTGAATTCTCCTTGATGCTTTATAGAAAAAAACAGAACCATCTGGTGTTTTTCTATGGGATATGCCGTAGCACATTCATACCTACAGGACCTGAAGGAAATAAATGGGGAAAGTTCCTTGAGAGTTTAGACTATGCACATAGGCAATTACTACATAGTGCACTGCAAGTTCATACCCTTTTTATCCTATTGTAACTGTTTCATCTGTTTTTATCTTATGCCCTGTTGAGTTAGAGTTATAATTAAATGAGCGTGAAACTAAGAGAAGTACTCCAGTATCTAGGCTATGGATTATTACTTACATAGGTAAAAGTCTTTGAGTGCTGCATTGCTGAAGAGATAATGCTGAATGAAAAAGCCACATAAAAACACTACGAGTGGTATGTGACTAGGAGGGAATAATGTGATTAGCACTTTTCCAGGCTGGATTCCCTCAGTTGCATAGCTAATGTCGCAAACAAGCATTTATCCAAATCCAACTAAAACACCTTGGCAATTGCAGAGGATAAACAAAATTTTTATCACTCTTAGAAAATAGATGTTATTTAAGTAACTATTAGCAAATTTTTTATGATCTGTCACAGCAGGAAGCAGAACAGAACTAAATTAATTTTGCACGAATGATTAGAATGAAGAACATCGTGTAACTCTGTGAGCACAGCAGGGATGCTCTGCTAGAATCCCCATATTTGGTTAATAGCAAAAACTACACATTTTTTGACTAGCAGGTGTCCTTGACCTTAGTCAGCCTTAATTTGTAAGCATCCTTTCTACAGCTGTGTGAGCTTTGAAGTGTCCAGCTTCTCATCACCATCCAAGACTTGACTTCAGAGCTTACTTCTCTTCATTTTTGGACTCCTCCAGGAGCCTGACAGTGCCAGTCAAATTCTGTATTCTTGATTTGAGATCCTTATCACCGGACTTGTGCTGCAAAAAGGAGGAATGACTATGCGGGGATTTCAGAATGTTAGAGAGCATAGATAGGATACTTACATTTGCTGTAGTGTGTAGTGTGAAAATGGTTTCCAAATTAGAAATCCTCACTGTATTTAGAGATGTTTATGCTACTCCGACCCATGATCTCCTTCTTCATCACCATCTGTAAGGGATAATTTATGGCTGTCTCCTTTTTCATGCCTTTTAAACTATGGAGGGCAACACTAATTTATTCCAAATTCTCCTGCTCAATCTAAACCATTTTTATTCTCAAATTCAGTTCTGAATTAAGACTGAGAAGGTATTACTGTTATGCCTGATGAGGAAGGCATATTCCATCAGCCGACAACTAAATTGTTGGGAGAAAACAGCGTTAATATCTTCTTGATATATGTGCTTCTTTGAGTTTGGGAGAAAATAACACAGTTTATTTTCTGTAAGGCAGATATTACATTGAGAGTGATATGTATCCAAGTAAGGAAGACAATGGAAACATTTTTTCCGCATCAGCCTTTGATATTTTCCACTGTCCTTAGAATTAAGGGTATAGAGAAAACAATGGGCGCTTCATCACTGACTTGAGTGACACCACTGTATTCTCCCAATGAGGTGGAATACACTTTAAGGCACATATTATGCTGTACAACATAGTCTGGGCTGTTCAAGACTGGGTCATCACAAATGCAGTCAACAATAAAGAAGTAAAAATGGGTCTACTGAGGTAATGGACTTTAACACATATAGATTCATTTATTATAAGTACACATTGTAGCAGGTCACAAAGTGGTTATTAAAGCAAAAATAAGATTCGAATTTTCATAGTTCTTGTGTTCTTGTCCAGCTTTGTGGGCTGTAAAACTGATTCTGCCTCCAGAATACAGCTGCTTTAGAGCTGGTAGGTCCTTTCCTTCCAGCAGCATATAAACCATTTGTTGGGCCACTTTTTGGGTTTTGAATAATTGTTGATTTTGAAATGTGGGTTTGACTTGCCAGCCTAAGGTGGGGAAAACCTGCTTATGACCACAGAAGCTGAAACACGGAGTGATTAGGATTGCATTATTGCATTTATTGCATCTCCCAAGATCTTGCTGTCCCACTGTGCTGAAGGCAATGGGTCACTTGATTGTCTTCAAGAAGCATAATTTCAGTGAAAATTAATATTGCATAAGACACAGTTAGTTTGCAGCTTTGCCGTGTGCTAATTTCCTCTCTCAATTTTTAACCTGTCTTGGTAATAGACAATAAAATACTTTTTTTTAAATTTTATTTTTTATTTTTTTTTATTTTCCCCAGAACTCTGTTGCATAGCAACCAATCAGAAAAAAAGAAAAAAAAAAGGAGCTTGGGCTGTCTAAATATCACAGATTAGAAAATATCTATAATATATGAATTTATGTCAAATCACAACTGGAAGAGATTTGGCCTGGCTCAGCAGAATTCCCTGATAAAATCATGGGTAGTTACCAAATCACCTCATGGAAACTGCCACCAGCAAATTAATCTGCTATCAGTGCTGGATGTTAAACACATTCAGCACATTTATCCTGACAGAACTTTCCCCTTCCTCCCTTCCTACCTGCCCAGTTGTGGATCTAGAGTTCTGGTCTGTGATGTGGAAATCCTTGTCTGTGCTGGTCCTGTCCTTGGATCACACTTTCTGGCCTCTGGCCCCTGGCCCCAGGAGTGGTTGACATCTGCTGGGCTGCACAGCTCTGATTTGAATCTCAGTGTTGCTCTGATGGAAAATAAAGAAATCTATTAAGGGATTTTATATTGGGAGTTCTTGGGAAGGAAATTTTAGAGTTAAGATCTGTGGGATCAGTTTTCAAAATGGATAAATCAGCCTTAATATTTTCTCAGTTGTGTTATTCCAGATTCTTGGATACTAATTTAACACACAAGAAATCAAAGTCGTGCACACCCACTTATATCTCATATCAGTTAAATTTGCAAAATACCTATAGACATACATTTCTGTGCAGCAAGTCCAGTGTGAATCTAAATGATATAATGCATTTTTCATGATGAAGTTCATAAACAGATCTAAGAGAAAAAATCTCTTGTGGGACTGTCTGGTATGTAAATGTGAAGTTGTAGTGGTCTGTTATACATTTGAGATCAAAAATGTTTAAATGTAATTGCTCTGTTGAATTTGTCTGTCCAAATTTTGAATAATTCTTTAATGCATTTCAGATGTAATGTCAGAAAATCTAGAGAAAAATATTAACGTGAAGAGCTGAGAAATTTTTACAAGATATAGTAAAAGAAAGAAAAGCTGTAGACTGCTATAGTGCTATGAAGGTTCACTCTTGAGTTCATGAAATTCTGTGGGAAAGTGAGTCTGTATGTACAAAGACCATGCATCTCTAAGCCCATGTTCCAGAAAATATGTTTGGATTTTAGTAATTGTGACAGAAACCATGACATCATCCCTGCTGGGCAAAGCAATATTTGTAACCTCTTCACACAGGCTGTCTCTGGAGGTTCAGTTTTCCACATTGTTTAATTTCCATCAAATAGATTACACCAAGTTCATCTTTTTACCCTCCTGGGATCAGATGGTGCTTTCCCCTGTGAGATACCCATTTCAGTGAAAAGCAATTAGCAAATGATACACTGAAATTTTCCAAAATTTTCCGTGAGCCTTGAATGCAATCACTAACAATTAAGATGATTCTCCACTATAATGTCTTTGACGAATTTGAGTATTCCTTTTCATTATGTTAATCATTCATCTGGGCTGAATTTGGTTCTCACTTTCTACTGAAAAACATCACTGAAGTTTTTTCTGTCCTGCAGAACCATCTGCCTCTGATTCTACATGACTGGAAATTTGTACTTGGGTGAAGTCACGTTGGTATCAAGATTTTTCCCAGGGGATACAACTCAGTGTGTGTTTCATTCTGACTGCTCCATCCATCTAAAAGTTTGTTGTCTACTTTAAGTTTCTGCTGCAGTCAGTGGAGACCACAAGGCTCCTTTAAAGAATATTTCATCCCATCATAAGGCAAATGTCTGATATAAGCTGGATGCAACTTACTCTGACTGTATTTCTCTATAGCCACTTGGTGTGAGGGACATCCGGACGGTTTGCTTTATCTGTGTGTCTACATTTAAATGACTGAAGTTCAGTCAGAAAGAGGCCTGAGGATCTGAAAACCAGACTACAGGCTTGCAATCTGTGGCCACCATGGCTTGCTCAGTCTGTGGCTAAATACTAAACAAAATATATTTCATATACAGTTATGTGTTTGTTGAGACACATAAAATCATAGAATGTCCTGAGTTGGAAGGGACCCACAAGGATCATTGAGTCCAACTCCTGTCCCTGCATATGACAACCCCTGAGGGTGTTGTCCAGTCTCTTCTTGAACACTGTCAGGCTTGGGGCCATGACACCTCCCTGGGGAGCCTGTTCCAGTGCTTCACCACCCTCTGGGTGAAGAGCCTTTTCCTAATGTCCAACCTAAACCTCCCCTGGCACATCTTCCTGACATTCTCTCAGGTTCTGTCATTGGTGACCAGAGAGATCAGCGCCTGCCCCTCCTCCTCCCCTTGTGAGGAAGCTGTAGACTGCAATGAGGTCTACTCTTAGTCTCCTCCAGGTTGAACAAACACAGTGACACATTAAATACTTCTACCTATTTTAGCCACCTTCCATTCTGTGGGTATTGGTGGTAACCGAGTGCCCCCAGGTGAGTTGAATACAAGCTGTTAGAAGTGCTCTGAGTACCTGTCCCACAGGACCCCAGATCTGTCCCACATCTCCCTCACGCTTCCTCCCCTGTACGTCAGCCCAGATGATGGGTGGCAATGGGACCACAGTATAGATTCTCTTTTGGTGGTGGTACGTGAAACCTGCATGTACAGTCCAACTTGCACCATGTCTGATCATGATCACCATGTTGCTTTATTACATGGGCTCTGACATGCAGAAATACAGCACATAAATATAAAAAGAATAATCAGCTTCTAGTTAAAACTTTAGATGGTGCATCACGGATGATTAGTGTAAGCTTTGTGTTTGCATCATCTTGACAACATGTTCTTACTATGCTGGAATGAAAGGATAGATCCAGCCTCCACATATGGGGTACATATGCTATAAAAAGAGCAATTTTGCTGAATCGGCTTCGTTGAGTAAATTACTAAGGCATGACGCTGATTACCTAAATAGGAACGCTAGCCTGAAAATTAATAATGTAACTTTACAGGCTCATTTGCTGCCCAGGTGAATTTCACTAGAGGGGCTTCAAGCAGTGAAAGTGCATGTGCATGTGATATATAAAATGCACCTGTTCAAATAATGTTTCTTTTCCTAGATGTTATATTACAGGGGCATGGACTAATTTAACTTTTAAAAATCTTGCTCCAATTTAAATGCTTTTCCTCCCCCCTCTCTCCTGTTGATCTTAATAAAAATATATTCATTGAGGGAACCAGTTATTAGGGGAACAAATAGTCCGTAGTCAGGAGTACATATATAGCACTATTCATCCATGCATCCCAAAGCAACTTGTGATAAGATGTTTATCCCATTTTGCATATGGTGAAACCAGAAATTCAGAGACTCAAGAAAAAAGTCATCACAGACTTAAAATACAGTGCTGCTTTTTAAAATTTTTTTTTCAGGCATTGCTCTTATGTAGTAGGCGTAATGTCAGTGCACAAATGCAATCATGTAAAGAAACTCCCTTTAATGTGTGATGTGTACAGCCGGTACTGAGAGGAGTAAGAGAAACAGCAGAGATTGAATGGTTTTTGTGTAAGTTTTAAATACTGTGAGCTCAGTGAGACAATCCATTCCTTCCTTCTTCAATTGTTCTTTATGACTCTCACACAACACTGGTAAGAACAAAAGGATTATTGTCAGCAGCCCCTAGAAACGAAAAGTTAGTAAAACATATTATTTTTCCACTTGATATTTGAAAATAATTAAAACTAAAATTTTATTGCAGCATGTACTTCTACAGCCTTTGTTGGAAATTGTAATGCATCGCATATGATTTGAATGACAGATGCTGGTCAATTGCATCAACATTTTCATTGGTTTTTCCTCAGGACTGACACATCACATTTCTGAAAGACACAGGATTATCTTTCCATGCAGAAAATGTCTCATCGCCTGTCCCAAGCTGGTGAAACAGCAGGCATGTGTTAGTGGATCCAGCTGTGGGAAGGCAGGTGGGGAGCAATGGGAAGTCTCTGCTTGTTCTTGCAGTGATTTGCTTCGGTTGCCAAGCTCTGTTAAATAAACAGCCTAGGCACCAAGCAAGAATTTCACTTGCATAAGGAGGCTTTTCTTTGAACCTTTCCAGGTGGGAATGTTTTCTAGTACAAGGCTCTTATTTAATGTTCACACTGCCCAAAGGCCATAGTCAGCACCTCTGTGTAAACTTCAGAAGACATAATCCCTGCCTTAAACACCTCATGGTCTGAGCATGCAGCAGTGCCTGATGTGGAGTGAGCCCAATGGATGCCACTAAGGTGACAGGTGCCTGCCTTGCTAGGTCCAGTCACTTTCCTTATTCAGTGAACTTATGTATGGGTCTCCAGTATCTGGCAGGGAAAGGGCAGGAGGCTGGCAATGCCAAGAATGAGGATGTGGAGCAGTAGAGCACTGTCAGCAGGAGACAGAAAATAAGGACCAACATGGGAGAGGAGAATGGAGCAGAAACCCTTCTGCCAGGAAAATAAAGTCCCTGTTAGTTCTCTAGTTTTCACCGCTTGATTTCAGAGGCAGTGACATCCACTGGAGTAGAGAACAAAGGGGGCAGATATCCCTCTGAGCTCTTACCAGTGATAAATTTTCTGCTACCTCTTTCTTTGAGGTCTGATGTCTAAAGTCTTTTGAGAAGGCTGTGAAGAGCTAAGAGATAGTCCAGAAGGATAAAATGCCTATAGTCCTCCAGGAATCAGGATACCTACAGAGACCTCATATCCCTGAGCTAGTGGAGTTAGTTGTTAAGTTTCCAGTCCCTGGGAGACACAAACAACTTTATGTTTACTCCTTAAAGCACAGTGCGACCAATTGCTTTATTAGCTCATCAGAAACTATTTCTTCTGCCTGTAGTGTGACATCTCTCACACACATCTTCCATGAGGAATGTCACGCAGCGGTTTGGGCACAAGACAAAACACAGAGAAATAAGAGGAGCTGAGGTGGTGACATGTCTCAGAGACCAAGCTGACTCTGAAGGCCACCCACTGCCCATCCCAGCTCCTCTGCTGAAGCTATGGTCTCCAGAGCTGTCTTGAGCAACAGCTCATGTAGCTGGCTAGGGAACAGCCACAGACACCTGGATGTGGGGCAGACTGCCAGCCCAGCATTACCTCCTCAGTTTTGCACTGAGACTTGTGAGACCTGGTTAAGGTCATCCACGCCAATATCTCCAGCGACATCCATGCCTTGAGGGTTGTCTTTGCCTGTCTGTGTACCTCCACTGTACAACTCTGAAGTAACCAGCAGAACACAGCTTGGCATCCTCTTCTTCAGACCACAGCAGGCAGCCAAAGCAGGATTCAGCCTGGGAAAGCCATTCAGCTCATTGCTTTATCTTTTTCCCGCTTTCTTTTCTCTCTCCCCAGGCAGGGAGTTTATTGGAGGCAAGTAAGAGGTGAGGGAAAATAGTGAGGGCAGTCCAGTGGCTCAGATAACAAGCTACTTCATTACTGTATTGCTGAAAAATGTTACTGAAGAGGCCAGGTCTTGAGGGTATATAAGGATAAGGATCTTAGCTGGAAGTCTGCTTCCTCACTGATTCCCAGAAATTAACAGAATTTAGGCAATAATCAAGTACATTCAGTACTGTATGTCAGAGCATATCGTAACACACAGAAAAGAGGACCTTGTTATGCTTCTTGCTGCAGTGTCTGAGGCACTTCAGTTCAACACCTCGTTCTGCTTATTCACATCACATCAGAGAAGCAGCAAAATGCTGCATCAGCCTGGGGCCAAAACTTGTTGGCATTGATTTCAGTGCAGCTCTTTCATGTGGGGAGGGTGTGGTGACCTTGTGGCAAAAGCAGCCTGACAAATCTTGAAGACATGAGTTCAGACTTGCAACACAGATACCATTGTCCCTCTCCCCTTTCCCTGCAATTGACCTGTAAAAGAATACCTGGATGCTCAGGGGTGAGGTTGTGGCTGCCTGGATGGTGCCTGTGACTTTTCCCTCTGCATCTTTGGCTTTTGAAATCTGTCCATGTTTCCTGATGGGCTGTCTGGGCTCTGTCAGACCTTTGACTCTCATGTTGTGCAGTGTGTTTTTTTAGAATTACTGCACAGTCTCCTATAGGTAGGACTGTCTTTAACTTCTCTGGTATTTTTAAGCTGAGGAGCTGTTTCATCAGGAAACTCCAAGCACCCTGTGGAAAAAGAGTTATAATTAGTCTTTTCTTTGATGGTAGCAGTTCTGGATGTTGGGATCACATCTGAGTTATGCCATGGTGGGACAGTGATGGCTGATTGTTTGGTGATTATACACTCTTAATTTCTGAAGTGTATGTCTGTGTTACACAGCCAGGAAAACCACTCCAGAGTGGAACTGGTTTACTGTACAACTTGTGGCCAGGAAGAAGAGGCTGAAGGTAGTGATGGTGACAAGACAATGTCTGGATGATCCTTAGACTTCTTTTGACATATAAATTCTTTAGAGTAAAAACAGATTTTACTTCAAGGGTGATTTGTGTCCCCAGTGGAAACATTATCTACATAAATTCTACTAAACACTTCCCCTCCAGGACACAACCCCTGGTCCCCAGGCCAAGCTGCTTGTGCTCAGACCACTCAGGGCATTTGATTCCTCTAAAGTACCATCCCCTCTGCTTTGCATCTGACTCTGGGTCTTGTGTAGGCTCCATGTGGTGATACATAAGATAAAATTATGGTTTTGCTTATTCCCTCCCACAGATTTCTCAAATGTCCTCCCAGTCTTTGGCAATTTGCTGCTTGTCATCATGCCAAGGCAGAGGCACCATCTGTATATTTAATTGCCCTTGATAGCTTATGAATCTCCAGACTCCTTTTGAAAATGTGTGATCTTTTGGCACCCATGACACCCATGGCAAAGAGCTCTGCAGATTAAACAGCTTCTGGTGTGAGGAAAAGTGTTCTTCATTTGGTCCAAACATGCTTCCAGATAATTTCATTTTCTATCATTTTATATCTTCTGTGTCTCATGTGTATTCAACAGGCAGTGCATATTCAATCTGCGTTCATCTTCTCCATGATTCTGTAGGATCCCATCAGGTCACCTTCTGTCTGTCTTTTTCCAGGATGAAGACTGTCACATCTCTTAGGCACTGCTTATACAGAAGCTGTCCTGTGCAGCTTGAATGCCTTTTATTATCTTTTCTTATTCATTTTGTAACCTTTTCCAGTCTATTTTATCTTTTTGTGGACACGAATGCATAGATACACACAATGGCAGAGTGATGGATTCTGGTTTGCTTTTCCCTAATCATTCTTAAAACTGATTTTTCTTTATAACAGACAGTCGCACTGAGATAATACTTTCGTGGAACTACCCAGTTATAAGAAAGCTGCTGTCTGCTCTCAAGAATTGGGAGATTTCTGCCACTGACTCTAATTAATTTGAAATGTCCATTGCAAAATATTATTTTGACACAGGAAATGTGAGATAATTCATTCGTAAATTCATATTTCTTGTACAGTAGAACCAGATGACCGAAGTAGAAGAGAAAATGATGAACATTAATCAAGTATAAATGCAAAACTACAAATTGCTGGAGTGTTGATACCTTGCAACTGAGCTAAATCAAGGAACAATTAATCAAAACAGATTTCCCTGATCATATTTCTCTCATCTTTTTCTAGGGGTATACACTTTTGAAATTATTTGGCTTGAAAAGGGGTGGTTTCCGTGGTGTTAAGATATCAGCTTATGACACACGATTTTCCAACAAAGGCTCTTTATTTTAAACAGATGTACAGAAAATAACGAAAAATAAACTCACAGATATGGGTTATAAAACTGGGTGAAATACTGGTGTGGCTCCCTTATGTGACTACAGAACTCTGTCAGAAATCCTGAACTCAGAAATCCCATTTCTGCTATTCCTGCCTTTCACACTTCAACCATGGCAGGCCAGATGAGGACACTTGACCCTGGGCCATATTTCCCTCTATTTTGAAGAAACTTTCATTTCTCAGTGATGGGAACACCCTGCACATTTGATGACAAGAAACTCACCTTCAAGAATGGCTGTGCTGCTCCATTTGTGTAATAGATGAAGAAATAAATCCTTTTGGAGGGTAACCATGGTCTGAGTTGTGCTCAGAGGAGCAGACGTATCAAAACTAGTTTTAACTCAGTGAACTGAAGTCCACACGTAAGCCTGCGGTGATGCAGGCTTCATTGGGAGCTGTACAAGCTGGTTAAGGCTGTTTGCCAGCAGGAAATCTGCTGGTGTTGCTTGTTTAATACCGGTGTGTGGGGCTCCGAGGTGTCCTCAGACCTCAGGTCTACCATGGGGACACGGTTGCAGGTGGGGACCTCCAGGGTACACCCATTCACTCCAACAAACTGAGCAGAGGACCTGTTTTGCCAATGCTCTCTGCCAGCTGGTGACAGAGGAGGAAACTGGGTAGCCGCATTAACAGGATGCTCAACCTGAAGCAATAAAGCCTTGCTGAGAAATAAGGTATAATAACTCAGAGCCAGCAGTAAGATAATGTGGCCATAGGGCTTCTGGGCTGCAGCTGGCTTGCATCCAGCTGGCTTGCAACATACACAGGGCGGCACACAGCTGCTGCCATTTTTTGCACGTTGCTTGTATAAAAGTTCCAAAAAGCTCAAAATAAGCTAAAACTCATTGTAAGAACTCTAATCACAGCTAGTTATGGTCTGGCTTTGAAAGAGCCTTGTTAGTTTTGGCTCAGAATTTCTGGGCACTAAAGGCTCCACCTGTTCAGATATTTTCAACCTTTCCTAAGGCTACAGAATCCTCTTAGCTTTTACCCACAAGACAAAGTTCTGCTGAAGAGTTATGAGTCAGACTTGTATATGGGTTAAGTACATAGGTGTCTGCTTCACACTGTTGGTTTGTGTGATAACATCTTTGTTCTGTTCCCAGATGGACACTATCTCCAGTTCAGGAACAGGTAAACTGGGGCAAGTGTCGGTAATTGGCATGGTGAATCAGTCTGACAAAAGGCCAGTTTATTTTGTATAACCCTGACTTTGCTCCTTTCTTTCAGGCTCTCTATTGAACATACAAAAGCATAAGCTATTAAATGGACTGTTCGAGATCATCTGAAAAGACTGTGTTGGTTAGATATAGTATTATTAATATTACTACTAATGTAAATTAGTACCTCAAGGGTCCTCTCAGGATGTGCTTACTTATGAAATACAAAATTCAAAGTCCCTGTTGCAAGAGACCTCGCAGTCTGAGCCCCAATTCTACCTTACAGCCTGCATGGAAGGAGGTACTGCCTGCCCAGGTAGCTGCAGGTACCTGGGAACAGGGCACACATGGACTGGGGGAGGAACTGGTCTGTGGTTACAGCTCCATCAGGAACATTCTGAATGACAAATGACAGGTGTTAAGAAGCAGCAAATGCTGTTTGTACAGAAAAATAGGTAGGAATCATGTGGGTAAATGAGCATCTGCACATCTGATGCAGCTACAGCAACCTGCTCTGTGGCTCCTTAAAGTTTTTTGTGCAGGGTTTTCTGACCAGTTTGGAAAATTTCTAAGTGCTACATTTATTGTTTGTTCTTTTATATACAAGCAATTGCAATTTGTCAGGTATCATATGGTTTCCTGGGTGGTTTGAAAGATGAATTATTAGGTTTACATGCTTAAAAAAAAAAGCTTTTAATTCAAGATATCTCCAGTTCTGGTGTTTTTCTACAGAAAACTTGTGTTGAGGGGCCAGAAATTCTGTTGGTATCCAGAATTATCAGCCATATTTGAAATATTTGCTTTCCAAAGTTTTGGCTGTGGTTACATGGCAATTCGGTGGCCAGGCCAGGAACTAGCCTCTGGTGTAAGCAGCAAATTGCCTTTATATAAGGGACATGTTCTGCAAAGAGCCATTGCCATTTTACTTCCTTATTTGCAAGAGGGTTTATTAGGTGAAAAGGAACTTGGAGGGCTGTAGACTCTGCTTCTTCTGCTCTTCTTGTCCCCTAGTACTGCCCAGCCCCAAGCAGCTTTTTCCATTTTCATGATGTAATCGCACTGGCTGGCTTCTCCCTGCTGCTGTGAGCAGGGTCACGTCACATCAGCCCAGGGCTGGCTCTGCTGTTGCTTTGCATATCCGAGGGACCTTCACCCCCAGGCAGATGCTGAGACTGGAGCCCAGGATTTTGTGTGTGTGCTCAGCCTCATTTCTCCTGTCCATGCAACCTTTAATGAGGCAGCACCCAGGGGACAGTGATGATGTGCCAAGGGCAGATTGTCCTGCTAGAAAGTGTCAGCAGGGTGTGTCAAACCTTCCAGGAGATCAGCTAATGCACAGCCGGCATCTTGGTCAGAGAGCTTCTCCCTGAGCAAACACTTATAACTGAGAGGGATCGTGTTGAGCACATTTGTAATTGATTCAGTACTGTTGTGTGACAAAACACAATTGTTTTGTATGAGGCTTTAATATAAATCTCTTGCACTAGCAGAGCCTAGTAATTGAATCAATATACAAGAGAGGCTGGAGAAGCATGATGAAAAAGTTTAGTTCCAGGTTAAATGTGAAACAGATGTTCCCTGATCCTCTCCTCTTCCCGTCCTGCTAGCTCCCCCTTTGTCCCTGTCAACTGCAGGCATGTAGTGCTCCTAATTAAAAATGAGAAAGAAAAAGAAAAAAAAAGGAAAAATAGAAAGCAATTGCATGATTCTTTGGCAGCATTAATGACAAGTTGTTGGTGGTTGAGAGCAACACATCCCATTTGTCAGGGCAAATGGCAATGATGCTGAAAGGGTCGGGACAGGGTGGTTATCGCTGGGTATGAGGTGATGAAAGAGGCAGGCAGAGCCCCCTGGGAGTGGTTCCTCTTGACCAAAGTTTGTAGAAGGGGCTTGGAGAACCCATGATGTCTGTGTCCAGCACCATGATAGCAACATGCAGAGACCAGGCCCTACAGCTCCTGAGGACCTTCCCAGGGACGCAGGATAGCACCAGGTCATGAAAGAGAAGCCACAGTGGAGTCTTCTGACAAGATCTCCTGTTGTGGCTCTACTAGAAAGCACAGCAGGTGTTGAGGGACTGGGCTCACCCCACAGAAGATGGAATCTGGCACAACTCCACTGATGCCCCTACCCAGAATGAGGGCAGAGGAACTGAGGAAGGTGGTAAACATTAACAATGGCTCATGGCTCCTGTTTTGAGAGGGTGTAAGCAGATGAAACTGCCTTCCCATCTTCATCCACGGGTGTGAGTAGAAAACCTGTGAGTCATGTTTTAGTATCTAAAAAGGACATCACTTTGAACTAGGAACTACTTACTAGGTTTCTGTACAGTGTCCAAAACCACAGGAGGAGCCAGTGTAAGAGTGATGGTTGGATGGTTTTCTGTCCCCTCTTTCTGAGAGATACTGTCAATCCTGGTAGTGTGGTACAATCTCTGCTGGATATTCCTTGATCTGCTTTACTTGGCTGTTCCCAGACCAGGCTCATTTGCTCTTAAATTTTTCATTGTTTGAGTAGATGTCAGGAATCTTTATTTTCCTTGGTTCCTTCTGTAGCCCAGGATCTATCTGTGCCATCATTGCCATGGAGGTGAAATGATAAAGCCCTACCAGCCCTCGTGTTCAAGGGTTTGGGCTGACCCACAACCCCCTCAGCTCTCACTGGTGTTTCTTTTTCCCATGAGGGCAAATTCTCCTTCTGTAGTAGTGAAAGCACATGAATACACACATCTTTTAGATGAGATCCAACTAGCAGCTGCTCTTCACCATTCTTAAATTTGCTCTACTGTGCTTAGAGCTACAGCTCACAGCCTGAAGTAATAGCACAAGAAATCAGTCCATCCTCAGTTCACATCCAGGGGCCAGCATAGATTTGCTTTGCTAATTCAGCAAGTTATTTTCCCTTGCCACAAATTCTCACATAGGATGATGTCACTCTATGGCAGTGCAATATTAACGCTGGGTATTATACCTACAATCAGAGTAAGGGGAGATGCTGACGTTTAGGAATTTGATGGAGGAAGGCAATGGGAACAGAGTCAGCATGACTTCTGTGAGTTGTGAATTACTTTATATATAAGTAGACTGAAAGGAATGGGATCATCATCCAAAACTTTATCTACTTCAAAGGTGAAACAATATCACTTCAAGTTATGGCAGGAGGACAAGACCTAACACTGTTCCTTAAATAACTGACATGTTTCACCAGTTTTTGTTGGATGATTTGCGTACTAAAGCATTCTCAGGAATGGTTCATACTGGAGTTAGACTGATCACAGTCAAACTGTTTTAAAAAGAGATTAAATAAATTTGTGTCTTCCATGTTCAATCTGTCTGAAAACATGAGACCTGGGAAGAACCCCCTGGATGATCGAAGAACATCACTCCTGTTCTTATTTTGCTTGTTTGAATATAGTTTCAGACCCTTATGTTTCCTCTAGGAAGTTTTTTCCAATGTTTTTCCCATTATACTCATGGACGGTTTATAAATATTTGGTATTCTGCCATCACTGATGTTTAGCTTAAAAAAAAAAGTCCTTTTAATTTATATTTTTTTTTAATTTCTTCTTTGTAATATTTTACAAGAGACTGTCACATCTTTTCTACACGTGCATTTGAGTAAGGTAAGCAATAAAGGTTCTCCATGTCCTTCCGTACCTTAATGTCAACACATATTTCCTGAAAGCAGATATATTTATCTGAGCAGAGAACTCCATTGAAGGTCTCATCAATGCCATATACAATGTTATTAATGTTTCTCTGAACCTGATAGTGATGATTCGTGTCTTGTAGACAACTGCATTTTTCTTCTCACTTTTGCATTCCTCTGACTAAGGCATTTTATAAAGACCATGTTATTTTGAGAGTTCATAGTTTTCTTAGGACTTAACAGAACACCAGGTTCTCTTTCATACCATTTTCACTCATAGTCCCTCATGATGATTATTAAATCAGTGTCAGGTAGTGGACTACATACGTGATCTTGCAACAGTGTCTACATTTTATCTAACTTCTCTGAGTCTAGGACACAAGTGCATCCATTGAGATATTCTAGGTACCTCTGTACTGAAGATGTATTCCCATCTTTGTGTCTATGGGAAATTTTGTTTGCATCCTCCCAATTATTTAAGGTATGGAGCTGATCTAATATGTTCAAAGATGGTCCTTCAAGAATCTCACTAGCAATATCCCTTTCCAGAACAACCCATTTTTAATCTGTCATCTCCATCTTGAAAATCTTTCATTCGTCTCCTTATTTGAATTAAAATTACCTACTTGGCAATGTATACATTATTCTTCTTAAACTGATAATATCTGTATTTTCTTCATCTAGAAAATCAAACATTTTACTGAAGAAAAATCAGATTTGTTTTCTATATTCAACCTTTCATGTAACTATGTTGCATTTAATCACTTCTTTCAGTTATTTAGTTACCTTTTCTTCATACTTTTTCTCCTGTAAGTGTACATAGCACTGAAGTCAGATTAGCAAATCTATAGTTGCTTAGATCATATTTCTTCTTATTTAAAACACTGAGAAGAGGTTTTCTATTCTCTGCTTATACTTCAGTATCCTTGATTTGAAGAATCTGTCAAATATCTTTGATGCTGGATCTGTACTTTGTGTGATAATTTTCCTATCCTTCTCCATGGAGATAATTTGCCTTCTCCACACCCAACTGGAGTTTATCAAGATGTTTGAAGTTAGTGTCTGTCCTTGATATGGTGCTTTCGTTTTCCATCCACATGCTCTGATTAGTCATTCTGCCTTTGTCATCATACTCTGTACCATCAATCATTAAAAACTGAGGCAAAGTTTCATTTGATTTCCCAGAGATGTCAAGATTATCTTCCATCTCAATCTCTAGCCATACTACTACACTGTTTCTTTTTTTTTTTTTCTTTTTTTTTTTTTTTTTTTTTTGCGTGGATAAAGAAGCCTTCATTATTGATTTTAGTATCTCTGGAACGTGTGGTTTGGCTTGTGTTTTAGCAAAAGGTGTTGTGCTTGTGGAACTCTGACTCTGTCATTCTGCACACAAAAAAGTGTGAATCAGTTAAGAAGAGATCTGAAGCCAAAACCCACAGTTTCTAAAAATCAACAATATATATATATATAAAAATCTAGTTCTAAGGATGTCAGAAACAAGCTAGAAAAACAAAGCATGTCTCAAAGCAAAGTTTATAATCATCCCACAAAAATCACACATCTACTAAGACACTAAATAAACAGATTTGCAGGATCCTGGGCATAATGAAATACATCTGGAATTCACTCAACATGTTCAAAAAGCAACCTAAAATGCTCTACAGATGAAAGAGAGGAAGTCTACCATAAACAAACACATTTTGAAATAGCATCACAGTTGCAGTATCTGTGAACAGAGTGCTTCTTCGTATGACCAGTAAAAGCTGAATTTACATTGCCAAATATATCTGGAAATAACCCTTTTTTTTTTTTTTCTTGGGGAATATTTAGGTAAATTTCAAATGTCTCATTCAAAATCCCCATTTCCCTTTTCTGCCCGTTTTTCTAAGGGAGAGCAGAATTTGTCTGTTAATTTATTTTTATGCATAGGTGGTCTTGAGTTAGAGGGATCTTTCATTTGAAGTGACCTGCAGTTCTCTATATCATAATGCACTTACAGACTGATCCCCTACTCTGTGAAAATCAGAGATTTTCATGGGGCTTGGCTCATGCTGTTAGTGAATAAACAGCTTCCAGAAAGCTACATTAATGTAGTGTTAGGACATTGCAGCTTGTGGAAACCTGTGAAAATAAGAAGTCCATCATGACAGGAGCATGAGACCTTCAGTACATACAGCCAGATAACAAACTCCAGCTCTGAATAAGAAGTTCAGGGAGAGCCGTCTGAATAATTTCTCAAGTGCCTTCCCTTCACTTGTGTTGAGAGAAAAGACACAGTGTTTGTAAAATGATCATGAAATCAGAAAGTTGCAGTCTTTGTCTCCTGGAGAAAAATTCAGCATTGGTTTTCCACTAACCAAATGGACAATTCTAGAAACAATTAACTACCAAAAAGTCTTCCTGCAATAGTCTTGGTTCCCATCATAGAGAAGATCTCATCAGACATGTCGATTTATAAGGATCTGGAAATAAGAAACTAGAATACTATACTCCTTCTGAACCTCCATTAAGTTCAGCATGTTCCAGTGCCATGAAAGTAGAAGGAGTTTGAATTTTCCATTATTTACTTCCCAGCTGACTTTAAAGCATGTACACAGTCCATCCACAGCTTGCTCATCTGTAAAAAACAAGAGAGCATCATCTCTTTATCTTAAAAGTTCTGTTGATATATATGTAGATTCATACATAAATATGTAATAATAATTTTATTTAGGTTGGAAAAGACCTTTAAGATAATCGAGCTGAACCTTTTACCTAGCACTGCTAAGTCCACCATAAAATCATGTCCCTAAGCACCATGTCTACATGCTTTTTAAGTATCTCCAAGAATGGTGACCCAGCCACTGCCTTGGGCAGCCTGTTCCAATGCCTGACAACTCTTTCAGTGAAGAAATTTTTCCCATTATCCAGTCTAAACCTCCCCTGGTGCAACTTGAGGCCATTTCCTCTCATCCTATCACTTGCTACTTTGGAGAAGAGACCAACACCCTCCTTGCTACAACCTCCTCTCAGGTAGTTGTAGACAGTGATAAGGTGTCCCCTCAGCCTCCTTTTCTCCAGGCTAAACAGCCCCAGTTCTCTCAGCTGCTGCTCATAAGGTTTGTTCTCTACACCCTTCACCAGCTTCATTGCCCTTCTCTGAACTCTCTCCAGTACCTCAATGTCTTTCTTGTTGTAAGGGGCCCAAAATTGAACACAGGATTCGAGGTGCAGCCTCACCAGTGCTGAGTACAGGGGGACAGTCACTTCCCTAGTCTTGTTTGCCACACTATTCCGGATACAAGCCAGGATGCTGTTGGCCTTCTTGGCCACCGATTTCCTCCCACTAGGCTGTAGCATCAAACAAAATCTCTCTCATTCAGGTGTCTAAAAAATGCTGATCAGTACCTGCTACCATTTTCAGACATCCTCAGAGAATATAATATAATTTCTTAGTAAACAGATACTTAATGCATACAAAACCTGCTGCAAACACCATTGAGGTATGTAGCCTTTGAAATACTCTGAGTAACTTTCAGACAAAAGCTGTTAATTAGAAACCCAGCTGCTGTTCCTAAGATGGATGTCTTATGTGGTTCGATAGGATATCTACATGACACTGCTTTAGCATAGAGTACCCCATGGTTTTTCCTCAGAGATGATTTTTCAGACTGAGTCATGCTGCCTCAGTATTTTCTGCCTGCCACTTGGGCTCTACAGAACTAAGGAAAATAGCACCTCTTGAAAACATTCAAGGTCCCATCAGAGCTCAAGTGATGTGGAGGACTCTGTGTCCAGCCACCTTCCAGCCCTTGCCTGGCACTGGACAGGTTGTCAGCAGTTGTGGAAGCAGAAATCTCCACTCCATATAAATATTATACTCTTCTTCCCAACAACCCCATGTCTTGGTCTTCTCTGTGGTATATTTAGATTCCTCATTATTTAACAGCCTTTGCCTCATCCTCTGGTTTGTGTGCCTTTGGAAGGGCAGCAAACCCTTCCGTGTCACATGTGTGGGCTACAAGCATTACTCATAGGATTCATATTTCCAGGTTGATATGAGAAGACAGTCCAGAAATTGACCCAGATTGCAAATTAAATGAAAGACATTTTCTATGGTGAAATTTCTGGAGGATTCTTAATTCTCACCACCTGAGAAAAACACACTAGTGAGTTTGTCTGCATTTTCAACACAACCTGATTGCTTGCCTTAACTTTCAACCTGGCTAACAAAGCACAGGAAACAAGCCTTTTCTAAGCATCCGTTTTAAATCACCTTTCTGAGAGTCTGAGACACGGTTGCCAAAGTTGGCAAGGTGGCAGCCAGAATTGCATCTCACTAATTAATTGGTTCCAAGAACAGGAGCGGATGTGAAATCAGTCACTTGCAGCATATTTCAGAGCTTTTATGTTTGTGTGGTTTCCAGACGTGACCTAAATGTATCTATAGGAAAAGCAAGTGAAACAAGTAACACTCACTCAGCACCACTCCACACTCCATGGTGGTACCAATCCAGAGGGAGAACCTTGGCTGGGACACTGGATTGCCCTGAGCTAGTGGAAACACGGATCACTGCCTAAAGATGTGGAAAACAGCATTTTTATCAACTCCAAGCAGGCAGAGAGGGAGCAATTGAGAGATTTTTGTAGCTGAGATATTACCCGTGGAAAGCTGGTGTTCGTGCTTCAGACTAACATTGCCACCAAACTGGGACAAGGAAACCCCCTTGGTGTCAGAACTGACTTAGAAACCACAGGAATCCCAGTCTTGGGACCTCTGGTCTTCTTTCAGTCTACAACCACCGCTGCACTAGAATTACCTCATAACACTTAGGGGAAATTTTGGAGCTTTTTCCTGTGAAATTTCTCATTGTTATAATCTCCAGAATTCAAGATAGATAGCAACTAAGGTGCCTTCCTATACGTGTACTCTAATAACCTCCACAAGATGATCACAGGCATTTTCAAAATCTTTTGCTACATGTGTGAATCTGAGTAAAAATGATAAATATATTTATTTTCAATAGTGTGAAACAGCAACTGGGAAAAAATATTTAAATTAATAGTGTTTGTATAATATTCAAACCTATGCTCCTCTTTCAGGAAATGAGAGCACCTGTATAAACATCTGATCTGGAGAAGTTAAAGGTCATATTACCACTATGTAGTCAATGGCCTCTGAAGGTTAAAATATCCTTTTACAAACAAAATATCCTTGCCTTGAAGAGGTTGGGCAGGTATTCCCTTGGCTGCTGTTGCAACCTTTGGCCTCAGTCCTACAAACACTTAGACACATGCTTAATTTTAAGCATGCAAGTATCTATTGTGCAGCTCAAGGGTTGATGTGGTTCCACTTATTAGTGTTGTTGGGTGCTCTGATGCTATGATGTAAAACAGTCAGTGCTTCCCAGTTCCCTGGTTACTGGGATTGCTGTAGATGCAAAACAAGATAATGCAATCCACAGACTCTCTGTAACCCAAAGAAACTCCTCAGTTCTGAAATGGAGATTCAAAGCATTTGACTCTTTCAGCAATCAGCTCTATTCAAGTTTTTTGCTAATGCACCTTCTCAGGGTGTCATCTCTTTAAATAAAACACAAAGCACTGTAGTTATGAAGCAGCCATTTTGTGATTAAGTACTGCATACTACATTTTATAATTTTATATTTGGTATTCTTTCTTTCTTTCTTTCTTTCTTTCTTTCTTTCTTTCTTTCTTTCTTTCTTTCTTTCTTTCCTTCCTTCCTTCCTTCCTTCCTTCCTTCCTTCCTTCCTTCCTTCCTTCCTTCCTTCCTTCCTTCCTTCCTTCCTTCCTTCCTTCCTTCCTTCCTTCCTTCCTTCCTTCCTTCCTTCCCTTGAGGTGTCAGTTTTATCTTCTAGTTGCACAGAAGATGCTTTGCAACAGCTCTACTAACATTCTTAGAGTGATATTTTTCAAATGGCAGAGGGATTTAGGAGTCCAGAGTCCTAAGGTCTTGGGTGCTAATGCATCTAAACCTTCAAATCTTATTTGAAGTCAGATGCTTTGAGAATATCTTTGGATCTGATCTATCTTTTAGTGAATGGTGTTTTCCTCTCAAATAATGTTTTGTAACCCTTCTGCTTGCATTTCAGACACCTTACACCCATTTGTACCTACTTCTATAACTTATATTTCTTCTTAGCCTTGGCAGTAATACAACTATGACTACTTACCAGATTGCTGAGTTCCTGGAATTAAAACGTTTGTGATAACTAGGCTAAAGTTCATATCATTGTACTCAGTATGAGGCAAGGGACCTCAGCAATGAAGCTTGTCTCCTGGCACAGAGTGGCTGTGTGGCATTAACCAAGCTGTATGGCTGAATATAACCCAGAAAAAAACGTGGTTTATTTTAGTGGAGAGATAAAATCCATAGCTGAGGCCATTCCCCCAATATTTATAAGACCCCACCGTGAAGCCTGAGAACTTTAGCAAGTGGAACAGCAAGTCCTCAAAGAAGTCATCAGTTCCAGTTTTAGCTGAATTTTCTAGTTTGTAAGAAAGTGGCAAAGAAATTTTCCTGTAATGTCATGATCTGTATCTCAAAGGATGCCAGATTTAACTGCCACATGCATATCCCCCACCCCCGCCCTGCCCAGGGGGGTTGTGGAGTCTCCTCTGGAGACATTCAAAACCCATCTGGACACATTCCTGTGTAGCATCATCTAGGTGTACCTGCTCCAGCAGGGGGATTGGACTAGATGTTCTTTTGAGGTCCCTTCCAATCTCTAACATTCTGTGGTGCTGTGATCTTGATTTGGAAGGCACAGGATCTCATGACCACAATGTGTAAAACAGGGAACTATGATTTCTAGTATTTATACATCTTTCTTGCACTTTTCTGAGGTTCAGACATGAGCTGACAAGACGCAGATTCTCTGAAGACAACTGTTCTCTCCTAGATGTAGTGGTTAAAAAAAAATACTCATCTATCTAGTTCAAGTCTCTAAAACCACAAGTTGTTCAGGTTTGCTAGTGGTTTAACTGTCTTACAGAACTTTTAATGTTCTTTTAGCTAGGCAGAATTAAAGAACAGAAGTTGATCATTTAGTAAGGCTGTGAGAAAAAGAACAGTTGCTAGAGACATTGATTTAAAAATATTTATAAGAAAATTTTAAAAGGGGAAAGGCACTTTTTTAACCTTGAAATTCAGAACAATTGACAAAAAATACCTGAACTTCTGAATCTGGAGAAACCTTTGTCAGCCTTAAGTTCAGAACTGATAGGTCTGCTGGTGTTTCTCATCTGCAGAATTTAACTGGTACATCTTTTGAAGACCTTGCTTACAGAAGTAAAAATCCATTGTGGAACAATTGAGCACCAGTTTTCAATGATGAAGAGGCAGAAAAGAGGAAACATAAGTACAAGATTGTACTTTCAGCTTTCTGTATGTTCGCATTTATTTCAGTGGTGACAGATCTTCCAATCCTTTTGTAAATTCTGTTCAGATGCCAAACATCAAGGAGCAGGGAATCTGCTCTGTGCATACACGTTGTCCCTGAAGGACCAAAGAAGGCAGCAATGAGCTGGGGAGCAGATATTTCTTGATATATAAGGCAAGTTGTAAAATCAACAAGTCAAGCCCACTGTTAGGGACACGTTTGTGCCCAGCTGGTTGGCCAAGTCTTTGCCTGACTGATACAACCTAATCCTAAAGACTGGGTATGTGTAAAGTGCATAAGTATGCATAAATGGTATCTGATCCTCCTGATGTTTCCAGACCATGGGATTGATAACAATAAGGCAGATCAGGCTGTTGAGCATTGTGGAAACCTGCTGCTTTTTTCTATTCATAGTACTATGTCCCTGTCATTTGGTGGACAGGGCCACAGGGAGTCATTATTGTCATGCAGTAATGGAGAGGGAAAACCTGCTCTTCATTAAAGTGATGTGGAATGAATTTTGCGGGCAATGATATATTTGTGTTGGTAGTTTCAGCAGCTTCTCTGCTTTGTAATAACAATGGTGACTTAAATAGGTCTCTGAGCCACAAAGCCCCAGAGTCAAACCACACCAGCACCTGCTTCTCCAGGACATCTTTCCAGGTACACTGAGTCCTGTTTATTAATAGCTGGGCACTGCTGCACTTTATTTTCTGTTTGTGTTGTCTGGGTGCTATTTTCTCATAGAAGTAAGACTGAAGACACACGGTGTGAACTGTGGAGTTGTCATATGCAGGGACAGGAGTTGGACTTGATGATCCCTGTGGGTCCCTTCCAACTCAGGACATTCTGTGAAGTTTATTCCATGTTATACATGTGAAAGCATAGTCACTGAGCTAGAAATGCCAGCTAAGAAGGGACAATGCACCCCATTGTCTTCGGCTTTCTGCTTTTGCCAAAGGGGGCAATTTTCCAGAAATTCTAAGCAGAACTTACCTTGTAAACTGAGCCTTTCTGAAGCTCCTTTCTCAAGGAACTTTAAACTCACTGCTGTCTTTGAAAATAAGAAAAAAATAGCCTTTGCCTCTGTGCTTCTGAACATTGCACATCTGACATCAAAAATTAGGTGCCTGATGTTAACTACCGTGTAAGACCACCATGATCTGAAAATCCAAGAAAATCCAGACACACCAGGACATGCAGTCGGTCAAATGCCACCTCTGCACTGAGGCTGAGCTGCTACCCATCCACAGCTTTCCTAGACAACCAGGGACACATTTGCATGGCTCATAAAGCTCACTTTGAGATGCTGTGTGATAGCACATCTGGGAGACAACTGCAAAGGGTGCAAAGAAAGTGGAAGCTGAGTTTGGAAGAAAAGCTTCTGAATTATCCCATGAAGCATTTGTCATATCCCAGATGGCTGGAGCTGTAAATTCAGCTCAGTAGCATATTGGAACCAATTTAGCAAAGGACAATGACAGACTAACAATAGTAATAAAACTAATGAAAAGCATGTGAAGGAAGTGACAACTGATTAAAGCACATAATTTTGCAGATGTCTGAGAAAGCTAAAATTGTTCACATAATTTTACTATAAGAAAGGACTAATACTTCCAGTTAGAGTAGTCTACATGGATGTAGCTGGAGAAATATTTCTTGATGTCCAGAAAACCAGATTCTTCTCTGATGTTTCTCCAATGTGGCTCTATTCAAGGCAGATAAATCAATTCACACTACACCTGTAGTGCTGAACAGGCAGTCAGAAGTTAACAGCAGATAAATCGCTGATGGTAAATACCAGTTTGCGCTCTCAGTTGCCAGCTGCAGGTGGTTTTCCTAAT
Source organism: Streptopelia decaocto (assembly GCF_964273445.1). NCBI lineage: Eukaryota > Metazoa > Chordata > Aves > Columbiformes > Columbidae > Streptopelia > Streptopelia decaocto. The sequence continues at coordinate 13,676,980 of NC_138655.1, forward strand.
CCCTCTTCCATTCGCATAAGGGAGAGCAGAATTAGTCCTTTTACCTCCAAGGGGACTGCAATTTATTGGGAGTGGAGGGCACTCAGCACTTCTCAGCAGGGTCTCCCTCCTTCATCACAGCAGGACCTTTGTCTGCATCGTCTTGTCCAGGAAGCAGAAAATGCTCAGCTAACCTCTCTGGCAACATTTGCAGGATGAACTGCATGGCTCCAGGGTTTGTCAGAGCTGTACTGAACCATTGCAAAATGTGGCACTTTGAAAAATGTTTTCCTAAATATGCAATTAAAGTGATGACAGCTTCCTAGAGGTTACAGTGTTACATATTTTACAACGTTACAATGCCTTTGTGCTGTGTATCAGTCTTTTATGTGCAGCTAAACAAACTGGGATGGAAGAGTTTTAAGTATTCATTTGAGAATAGGTCATTATAAATACATCCATATTTATGATCAAGATGTATAGGAGTGCATTGTTTCTGGCTGCATAGTTATTATTCATAAGTAATTGCAAAAATACAGCCTGCCACTTTTGCTTTTCAGTTGCAAACTTAAATGGAGCAACTAATCTGATTTACCTTTTAACAGCTGAGAGCTCTGGAGTTGCTTTAGATTCTTTCTCTTAAACACTTTTCTGTTTGAAACATTTTTTTTTCATGATGGTGACTTTTTATTTAGATCTCTGACAGAATGTAAGTTTTTAGAAGTTTTTTCAAATACCAAATTATACTCAGTGTACTGTTCCAGGAGATGCTCTTTAAAATCTGATGACTGAATGCATAAATAAGTGTCGAATATTAATAGAAAACCTCTCTCATAGTCACTTACCTGATAATCTGTATCTTATTCTATATACTATAGTAGTCAAGACAAGAGTACAAATACAGATATTACTTTAACTCCTAAATTCATAATCTATTTCCTTCACGAGCATAGACTCTTATAACCATAGACTAAGTTATTTCTGAGTCCCGGAGAGATCTAAAAAGCTGAGCATGAAGAATGATATCAGTTGATTTTGACTTAAGGAGTATGTACTCTCATGTGTCTGAGAATCGCAAATTAATTGACCTTTCTGCTTTAAGTGTCAGAAATAAATCTGAAGGGAACAGGTAAGTGTATTCTAAAAGCCTTATCTTGTGCTCAACCCTATCCTTCATGTAAAACGATTAGATATAATGAAGCTATTAATATATGGCCCTTAGAGCCACCTACTGTCACTCATCCAGAGAGCTACAGAACTGGGATCATTTATAATATATTTGCTGCTTATTTCATGTATCAAGTACCACAGAAATGGTGAAATAAGTTGCACTCATCCATATATATATCTATTTTCACATATAGGCTATTACTTTATACTTGTGTTCATGTTAATAGCCATGGCACTTAAATACTATTCCAAATAATATCCTTGGACACAGTGAGATCTGGAGTATGTGATGCCTTTTAAAATACATGATTGCAACTAATTTCTGTATGCGCGTGTGGTGTCAAGTCTACAGAGGTGATGAAACCAGAACTGTCAAGAAAACTGATGGAAACTTCAGTATTGAATTGATGGAGTAATCAGTTTCTATTTAGAAATTATGACTCTTTCTGGCAGACTAGAAACATCCCAATATTTCATTTGGAAGTATTGAAAAATGGAGCAGAGTGTTATTCCTATGTAGGCTGTTTTGTGGCTCTAATCTTTTAGGGGAGACATTAAACCTTTAAAAGCATCTAGTGCAGACAATGTAATTAAAAGGAAATGCAACCAGCTCCCCAAAGCATATAACTTCAGGCTTAGTTTCATCTGCCGTGTGCTTGAAGAAGAATTTCTTTGGGCCACTGGGCTTGTGTGACAACCACTGATACTTGGAATCAGTTAGAAAAAGTCAGCAATATCCTAGAAGACATGGGACATGACCAGATTAAAGTGGCACCAAAGAAATGGCCACTGTCTGCACTCCTTATGAAATCCTGTAAGATACACTTGCAAGAGTAAGATTTCAATCTCCTCCTGCTCTGTTTAGGAGCAACTGTACTGCTGGAAGTGTTATAAACCATGAATAAAATTCAGAAAAAGAAGGAAACCACATGTCAAATCACAGCTGTCCCATATTTCCTTTGAGACAGGAATTCCCAGGAGAGGGACTTCTGCAACAATGTGGGCTCATACAATAGAAATTTCCATAGGGAAAGGAAAAATCAACCAATTCTCCTCTGCCAAGTTTGAGCAGTTAATGTTTGGAAGCTCCCAGAAAGCGTGCAATAAATAACCCTGAGAAAGAGACCCTAAAGGCTGGAGCCAAAGGAATTCCTCATATTGGAAAAAAAAAAGTGCTTGGAAAGCCCCTTTAGTGATGGGACTGGGAAGACTGATCTCTAGTGGAGAACTGTGTCTGAATTGCACTGAGATGGTGAAATCCTTTCCTTTTATTCAAGTTCAAACAAGTTCCCAGATGGAGTCCATCAAACTGGAAAGTAGATACAGTTCAGAAGAAGGTGAGGAGTTATTTGACTTATAATCTTATTTCCTGAAATTTCTAAAGACTTTTTTTTCCAAAGAACTCATTTACTGCCTTTTGTTAGATGATAAAGATTGAAACAAAAATGCACAGATGAAAAATAGTGAGAGAAGGGTAAACTGGAAAAAAAACAACCTTAAGGTAAGCTACATCTGCTGGTTTCCTTTTTTTTTCAGGTTTCCAGATAGGTGTTGGGAAGAGTTTTGAATTTGCTCATTCTGCCAGTGTGATCACTTCCATAGCTTTGAAAACAGATTTACACATATACTTAAAAGGGACTCTTATTGAAATAGGAATAAACAAGTGTTTCCACCATGGCATTGTATGTGTGTGCACACACAATATACAGTTCCTGAGTAATGTTTAGAATAAACAGTGTCCATCTGTTTGGAAGATGATTATCTGCCACTCTGATACTGTCTGTTTGGGTGTTTGTCTCTATGTTTGTGCTATGGAAAATGCCCAGCACTGGCAGATAAAGTGATCTGTTTATCTGCATAGCATGACACAAGATAACCAAGAGGATGGGATTCCTCATTGTGTTGTGGTAATACAAACAAAAATATAGGAAAAAAAAATAAGAAAAAAAAAGACTTAGTGCAGAGACTAAACCCCAAATGGATGAGCAGTCTGGAAGCTCCTGTAAAGGCTCAGAGCAGTGTCAGATGCAGTGGAGTTTGTGCAATCTTGTAAAGAACGTGTGTGACTGTGTGTACAGTTAAAGATGTGTGTAACCACCAGTCTACAACTAGGGACTGTCTACTGGAAACAGCAATGAGATTTGGTTACCTCAGCATAGGCATTTATTCTCATCTGAAATGCCCGGAGATGTCTTGAGATCCAGACGTGACTGGCAGATGTGACTGGCAGATGTGACAGAGGACACTCTGGACACTCAATGTTCTCCAGGCCAGCAGCTAGAGGTCAGATAGGAAACCTGTGGTCCTATAAAGTAACATGTTCAGTTGGCCAAATTCTTCAGAAGGTGAATGTAAAAAAGAACCAGGTCTAATTTTGACATTACTGAGGTAAATTTGCTAAAATCAGTAATACTCCTTTAGAAAGTAGAGGTGTAGATTTTTGTCTTCCATTTCCTACCTTGTGACATTACATTCTGTGTCACTGCTCTACATTTGACAGAGCAAATTTGAATGTAAATACGATTTCTGTCAAAATCCCTACAGAGGACTGAGAGGAAAGCCAAAGGCTTGTTTACAGTTGATTGTTTACTGCAAGACAGTCCCACTTCCAAACAAGAGAAAAGGAAAATGAACAACATTAGAAAAACTTCCTCAGTACACAATTTTTTAACCATTTTCCAACAATAAAATACCCAAGTAAAGAAAGACAAGAGTTTAGATTATAATCTTTACAAATAAATATTCCATGCCAGATGTCCACATTATGAAGTCTGTCACTCCCAAACCTGCAGTGTTCATGGAGCCCAAACTTCTGCTAACAGATTTCATCAGCTTGTGCTGGTGGTGCCAGTGAAGTGGGCTGTCATGAGAACACTGATCATTCATGCCAGCTGAATATCCATTGTTTTGTTGTCACCAGTGCAAAATGCGGCTGGGGCATGAGGAAGGGATACTGAGTGTGGTCTGCTGATACTGTTTCTGTCTTTAAAAGTCATTACAACTGTGGTGGGAAACCCTAGAAGAAGCACAGCGTGTCAGCAAAGAGCAGGAGTCACTGTAAGTGCTGCATTCTGGACAATCTGACATTTCGTTCCCAGCTGTTCAAGCCACCTGGATGTCTCCATGCAGAATAGCAAGATTTACTGGCAGGCTGTGATGGCATCACCTGAGAAAAAAATCGGTAATTTTTCAGCTCTGAAAAAATCCCCTGTGTAAGTTTTATAGAATCTTAATTCTCAGATCTTCTTTTCCTGGAGTGTTGTAAGAGTGTATCAGAAGATTTATCACTTTGTAGACAGAAGAAAAAAGGGAATTCCAGCAACCACTTGAACATAATCTGTTTAAGCCCAGGAGTAGTGGAAGTGCCTTGACTCAAATAGATTAACCATGACCATAGCCATGACCATGACTTTACTCCACTCCCTCCCAAGAGGATGACTTATTTTCAGAATTCCCAAGCATTAGCTTTGATGGACTTCTAAGAGAATTTTTTTTCTTTATTGAATTGTTTTTAAATTTGACCCTTCTTTAAAGTCAAATGTATCAGGAACTGGTGCTGAGATACCAGGAACTGACCATCTGGTTCCCAGCTTTTTGTGTGGGAACTGGAAAAGAAAATGACTTTGTCTACCGGAGCTGTAGAGTTTAGGATATGGTAAACTGGACGTTGAAGAGTAGTGCTTTTGCTTTCAGCTCTTAATAACAAAAAGGTGCCTAAAATTAAGATCCAAAGACTGGGCTTAAGACCTGCATAGATTATGAGATTGCAGAGCTAGGTGCTACTGCATCTTGACACCATGTGAAGATCAAAGTCAATTACTTCAGCAACCAAACAGGAGTTTAGAAATCCAGCTGTTGCCATGTACTTCTGAAAAATCTTGGCCTGTGTTAGCTGAAAGGAATGCAGCTTTATAACACAGAAGTCCTTGCACATGGGAATATTGTTTTACACATGAAAACAATGTGTCTACACAGACTGTTGCTTAGATGTATAGTTACTTGATCAATGCTTTTTTTTTTTTTTTTTAAATTTGACAGAGACTCAGGAAATTTCATTCCAGCATGTACTAACTTAAGTATTTTGTATAAGACACTGAAGGTATCTTTTTCACTCTTTTTCGCATTAGTCATCGCTCAGCTGAAGATCTATACCCACTTTCCAAGCCCACACTTCTATGAAGCTATGGACAAACTGCAGATAATCCAGAGAATGGGAGCAAGGATGACAACAGTCTTGAAAAACATGACCTTTGAAGGAAGGATTAAATGATAGAGTTTGTTTAGTCTACAGGAACAGAGACTACAGCTGACATGATAACAGCTCTCTGATACGTATAAAGTCACTATGAAGAGGCCAGTGATAAATTGTTCTGTGAACATTTGGGAGCTGGACAAGAAGCAACTGGCCTTTCAGCAAAGAAGATTCAGGTGAGATTTTAGGAAAATATTTTTTATAAGCACAGTTAAGCATTGCAACATGCTACTGAGGGAGCCAGTAAAATCTTCTCATGCAGTTTTCATGACAAACATCTGTTGGGAATGGTCTTGGCAAAAGGGAGACTTGGCGTCCAAATGAGGGGATTGTCTAAACTGCCTTTGAAATCTCATTCCGGTTTACTTTCCTGTGCCTGTAAATTTTCTTTGTGCACGTCTCTTGTTCACACACTCTAAGAAATATGACGGTTTTAAAGCTGGTGATTTGAAGGTATACCTTCGGATGGTTTAAATCTTGATGTGCTCTACTCCTGCCACATTTCCTTATCTGGTGTTGAAGTCATTACTGAACAAGGTGACCTGTCAGGAGCTTCCTAGTGTCTCAGCAAACCCTGGAGCATGTCTTGAAGTCCCCTGAGCCACCAGAGCCCTTAGGGCTAGGTATCAATGAGTCTTTTAAGGAAGTTTAAAGCAGTCTTTTAAAGCCATTGTCTGTTTTCTTGTGTGCTCCCTACAGCATGGTGTAACAGAATGAAGGTGCCATGGACAGCTGTTCCTACATACAAGAAACAGAACTACTGTGGGTCTTGCTGTACTCAAAGCAAGAGAAAAAGTTTCCTTTTTTCTTGTAGGAAAGTTTCATTTGAAGTAGGTGGGGATGGAGGCAAATCGAGTACATAATGCTGAAGATTTGTGTGGTTTGGTGTTTTTTTTTTTCTTTCTCTATTAGGTTTTAATGGCTCTGTGACTTCTGAACAGCAAAGTACTGATGCAAACTCATGCTTCCTGCTTTGTAGGTTGCCATAGGATGGGAATAATGAGGGAAGGCCAGTACTTATGTTGCTTTGACAGTGTTAGTGATTCTCTGAGGCTCTGGAAATGTCAGTGACAAACACTGCTGGTTTGGTTTCACTTGAAACTTCTGCAGAATTTGAACATCAGAAGCCATTAACAAGACATATGTTTTTCATGAAAAATGTGTTGTTCATAACATTTGCTTTTTAAGAAGAAAAATGACCCATTCTGGAACTTTTCCGACACTTCTATGACTTCTAGTTTTACGATTTTTTAACAAAAAATGAGTTCTCATCTATTCTAATATTCTCATTGTGTATTACTTTGTCATTCCCTTTTCCACCTTCCCCTTTCCCTCATTTTGTCCTGGGCTTTTCAGGCCCTGCAGTGGCCCAGGAAATGTCAGTGTGAGAACACATGTGCATGTACATAGTGCTTATAAGTGTACCACTTAATCTATGTCATTCTTTAAGAGTTTTTGTTTGTTTGTTTATTTTTCCTTTGAAACTGTCTCTTATATCTTGTTTCTGTTATTACTCCTGGTGTGGAACTGGATCCCATCTTGTTTTCTGTTTTTTGTTCTGTGATGGATTTTATTTCCTTTTTTCTCACTCTGTCTCACTAGATCTGATCCTAGCTCTGTCTTTCTCTAATTATTCAGCAGTTGTGTTCAGATTTACCTCCATTAAATCATTAAATCTGCAGTTTTGTTGAATGGCGCATGCCAGTTGCACCTGCCCATTGCTCTGTAGCAATGTGAGATTAGATTCAGTAGCACAGCCTGTGTCTTGGCCTCAGACTTGAGTCTGCTACATTACCCTAAATTTTGCTTTGTGCTATCCATCATTGTTCTATGAAACCTCACTGTCAGGTACTTGGGACAGTGCATAGCAATACAAAACAGCATCCTTTTTTATTTTGCATGTCCTTGAGGTCTGATTTTTTACTATGGTTTCTGCTTTCTGACTGCTTTATTGATTAGACTTGCTTTGTGCTCAAATTCCCATTTGGCACTAGTGGGTTTAATTTTGCTGTGTTGCTCTGTGTCCTGTTGTTGTTACAAAATAAGGTTACAAAACTTGCTCTCAGTTTCCTGGCCACAGCCGATCCCTGTGCGGTGCCAGCAGACCACTTTTCTGAACCAGAGCTGTAATCCCCTGTAGCAATGTCGCTTCCTGACGTAGAGAGAGGATATGCCAATTCTGATCTTTTCTAACCATACCAATTTGAGATTTCAGAAAACTGTCAAATCTTTGCTTTTACTGTAAAACCTCTTTGCTAATGCACATGACGTGTATGTGGTTTGCTTTAAGCTGAACATTCAACATTATGGAGTGCGCACATCCCTCTGTTTTATGATGTCGGATCTTAAATTTGGTGAGATTACTGCTAAGCCACCTTGAAATGAAATCCTTCCTGGCACCATCTACATGTTATAAAATATCATGTTTTAGGGTAGATTTGCTGGTTTGACTGAAAATTTCTTGTAGTATGGCCAGGCTCAGACTTTGTTACAATCTACAGAGCCTTGTCCTGGAAAGAGCTTTACTGATTGTCCTAAAGCATCCAGCAGCAGCAGCTTCCACAAGGCAGAAATCCCTCTTCCTCTTCTGGCTGGAGAGTCTGCACAAAATGCATTTGCTTGCAGATGCTTGTGGTTGACTTTTATGCAGTACTTTATAAAACTTGTGCCATTTACCCAAAAGTGAGTAAAGGGAATCCCTCCATTCTAAATATCATAACTGATGTCCTTATTCCAGCACCTTTCTGAGCATACCTCCTTTCTCTGTTGGAGCTATACTAGCAGATGCTGTAGGCTGATTTTTCATAGCCAGTGATCCTACACTCCTTCTAAGGCGTTGTGTGTTCACTCAAGCTCTTCTGTAAGGCTATCGTGTTTTATGGCAAGTGATTTCCTTTTAGTTTTACTCTTCCAAATATATGTTCTTTGGTCTATGACTTTCTTCATATTTCTTCACTTTGCTTTAACTGCCTCAAGGAGCCTGCACTATGATAAATGTGCACAAAGTCCATACAGTTGGCTGCTCCTGTTGGTTGCTGGATTTGTTTCACACTTTCTCATCCAAGCATTTCTCAATTGCTTGTGTCTTTCAGAATTCCCTCGATGTTAAGTCCTGGTGATCTCAGTCCTGGCGGACTCCAGTTCATCAGTCTTTAGCATCCCATTCACTTGCTGGAACCTGGTCGGGGTTTGTCATGGCTGGATACCATGATCTCCAGTTGCCACATCATTGCTTGCCTGATACACAACAGGTCAGCCGAGAAGTCTAGCTGATCCCCCTAGTCTGTGCAATTTTTCCTCATTCTTTACTCTTCTGGCAGAGCCATTGATGGTTTTTGGGTTCTCAGCAGGTATCACTCTGTCTTTCAATCTGGATTGCTCGCCTGGAATTTGTGCATGGTTCTTTACTGATTGCTGTAAACATTGTGTCCCTTGGGTTATTTTGGTTTACCTGTCCTTGCAGGTTGTAAGTATTTTTCCTAGGGGTAGATCTGTTTGCTTCTCCAGTCTCTCCAGTGAGATGGCTTAGGTGTCCTCTCTCCTACAAATGACAGTTTTCTAATTACTTTTACAACTTTTGATGAGTTGCAAGCATAATAAACTTTTATTTCCTGTTTTAAGCACAAACAAATCTCTAATTTCATTGTGCTCTGCCTCAGGACTTAAGCTGCAATGATGGACTTTATTTACTGAAGTGCTACAGCCTTGATGGGCTTTGTTCCAATATGCACGCAGATTCTGCATATCTTCTCCAAACTCCTCCTTCCTCCAACACCTACTCTTTTGCGCAGTTTCCATGCAGGGGGCTAACCTGTCCTGTTCACTTTTTGGCAATGACTTTTCTTGTGGATGTCAATGAACAGTTTCCTAAGGAAGACTGTGCATCTATTTTATGGAAAACAAGATCTTTAATCACATATTGCGTCAGGAATACAGAAGTCTCCTGTGGGAAGTGAAGAGTCATAGTTGCATTGAGGTCTGAATTATCACTTCATTTGAGCATAATAATGCCCAGCTTCTCTTTGGCAAGTTAGTCTTTCCTTCTGAATTCAGTGTATCTTTCCACCCACTCTCTTGTCCCTCAGAAGATGGCCCTGTGCCATTTAATTCCTCTTTCTGTTGATTTTCCTTTCAAATCTCAGTCATGAGAATGAAAACAAAAGCTTTTTTTAAAAAAGGAACTTTACCCAACAAATGCTCAAGGGGATCACTTGGGTTTGAGTTTTCCTCATTTCATCCTCAGCTCGAGCCTAGAACACTACTGTGACTTCAGATGTGACTTGAGATTACCTTTAAATCTGAGGAAATAAGTGTCTCCTCAGAAAATCACTTCAGTTTTGTATAAGATGGGTTTCTACTGACTGTGTGGAAGAGCCACGGGTTTAACAACAATACACAGGGATGTCTACATGACTCTGAAGGAAATTCCATGCAGCAGGTCCCAGAGCCTAAGTGAGAAATGTTGGTAGTCAGAACAACACTGTGTAAGTGCAGGGGGTTTCCCACAAAACACTTTTTGCAGGACTGGGGACTACATAAACAACAGAAGAAATTTTTCTGCATTTCTGTCTCATTGCAGTGTATTCCCAGCAATGGTTTCAGAGAGTGAACAGATCCAAAGAATGAGGCAAAGTATGCGCTTGATGATGCTTTGTTGATTGGAGACATGGGAATGGATGTTGATGTTTTGGAAACTGTGAAGCATGCTTCCTAACCTAAACTGTTTCCAGAGACAAGTAAGAAGATTTTCTCTGCTTGTACTCCAGTGGTCTTAAAATCACTGAAACTGCACAGGATAATTTGAATTAGGTCTGAACAATAGAGCCTACTCAGGCTTTTGGTGAATCTACTAAATCCTTTTTGGCTTGTTACAAGAGGCCTATATTTGTAAATGAACAGATTTTCCTGCCATTTTTATAATGTTAATAACTGAAAATACTTTATATGAGTGTATTTTACTACAGGATTAATTTATTTGGTCAAATTACCAACTTTCCATTAAATACTTTTACTAAAATTGATTGTCCTATTATGTTTGTACTAATTTAATAAAATCTTGTAATTACCATCTACTAAAGCAGGTTATAATCTTTGGTGGAACAAAGTCTGCCACGATGCTGGACAGAATATGAGTTTCTGGCTAGGCTTCATGTACTTCTGTTGCTCTGCAGGCTTCAGTGAGAGTCTCTGCTTGTTCTGACTTAGTGGTATGAAGAATAACAAGTGGGAAGACATCCCTGAACTAAAGATTCAGTTCCTTACTCAGCCTTTCTCCCAGCTGAGGTTGAAGAAATGTGTACCATGTGCTAGAGAAAAATGGCATCCTGTTTTTCAGTGTGAGTGTTGTCACGCCAATAGAATCTGCCAAAGTCACAAGGAAGTAAACTGACCAGTGTGGAAGGCAGTTCACTCTGTGGCCATTTAATACACAAAATCTCAAAAATCAAGAGTACACAGAGGAATAAAGCATAGTTATACACAGTGGATAATTCTGCATGCCAACGGCCAGTTTGTCACTTGACTAAATTTTTTTTAATGTGCAATTATTTGAGCCATTTGAACTGAATTGAAAATGAAATGATTTCCAAAAGAGTCTTTCCCTGACCATTTTGTCCGCTTTGCAAATACATGGATAGTTGTGCAGCTGCTGTCCTTTGCCCCAAAGCTGACTCTATTTCTGCTATTGTTGGTTATATTTGGACAATGCAGAACACAGAAGATTTCTAGTTTGTACTTGGGACAGCCAGGTGGTATCACAGGGGAAAAAGCCTTAACTGTCCTCCTTTTAACAAAATCTTTCATTAGAGGTACATATTCTGTCTGCTGAGTGAAGGAACATGAAGTGAGAGCCCACATGGAGGTTGCAGTGGATATAAAATAGAGCTCCAGAAGATTTGGGAGAACCAACCAAACATCAAAGGTATTTTGCATCACTTATTTCACGTCACAGTGAAACACATTTTAAACTTACAGAATGCCCATTGCTCTTTCCCGTGCTGTCAGCGTGTCCCGAAAATCATTACCTACACAATAAGGGGGTCCCAGAAGCCCCCTGAGGAGGTTCCAGCTTCTTTTTCACTCTTCCTTCTTTTGCTGCTGCTGCTCTGAGATGACAATCTTTCAAACTGCATGTTTCATCACCCTGATTGCAACCACAGTGGGAGGCTGTTAGCATTTGGCACTGCTGAAATCAACAGCCTGTTTGAGAAGACCTTGGAATTCTTTGTAACTGCGGGCAGAAAGCAGCTGGTTCCATTGCAGAGGTTACGGCACGAGATGCTCCTGCTCAGCAGCTGGATGCAGCTGATGCTGGCTACTGCTGCAATGTCTGGCTCTGCCAGCAAAGCCTCCTGCTGGAGACACAGCTTCTATTAGCAAAAGGAGTTCTTAGATGTACTTTTTCACCTCCATAAATACATTTTATACACTGCTAAAATGGCATGGTTTTGGGAAGAGGAAGAGACAGATTGTGTTTACAGAGTTTTTGCTGTCATGGATGTATTGGGTTAAAATGATGAACGTCTTTGCACTCCCAAGTGATGGGCATACACATATATGTATATTCATATATATATGTTTTATAGTACTGATATGTGTATTAACATTTTATCTAATATACATGCATATGTGTTGTAAACTATATCTAAATCAAAAAGTCCGTCTTTGCTGTGACTTCCTTGAGAACATCCAGAAATACTGGCCTCATAATGAAAATGGAGAACTGGAATATAACGATACAGTCACGTACAGTTTCAGATCACGCCTCAGTCTCAGAGTTACAGTTAAGCACTCTGGTCATGCTCAACTGGTCATACAGAAACACAAACCTATTGTTTGCAAAAGCAAATATTGTGTTCTGTCACTATCCTTGCTAGAAAGGACGTGTATCAAGGACAGATCTTTTAAAACAGTTATTTTTGTCTGAGTCAGAGCTAGCAAAATGGGTCAAATCATGTAGACACCAAAGAAAAGGAAAATACCAGAAACTGTTTGGGAATTCTATTTGTAAGTGCTACAGTTGGAGTCTTGAAGTCCTTTATTTAGGTTGACTATATACACACTGTGTCCTTCTGGGATTCTGAATGGTTATGAGAAATATGTATTTCCTAATGACTTCTCTGTGATCTAAAATATCATATCAGGTTACATTTTGACACAAGCGACTTGTTACTTAGCCTGGGAATTAAGGAGATTTTTGCCTTAGAGAGAACTGGGTGAGAGTTTAAATACTACTGCATGGGTAAGTTACTCTTAATTAGCTTCTGTTTGTTGCTTGGCCTGAAAGGGAACATTAATAGTTGCATGGAGCTGCAATGTAACTCAGTGAGGCTATAAGCTGTTTTATCTTCCCACCACTGCCAATTCTTCGACACTGACTGACATCCTGAAACAAGGAGTAGAATGGCTAGACAAGAAAGTTGCTTATTGAAACAATGAGTTTCCTGAAATAAACAGAGCAGTTTTGCATCAGCAGGCCTGTTTCTGTCCCTGGAACAATGCTGGACATTTGCATTGGCTAAATGAGGTTAGTGTTTTGCAAAGTCTTCTGGAAGTCTTTGTGTCACTATGGGCACCAGCAGATAAAGCCAACACGATAAGGACTGAGGTCATGGAGGAGAAAAGGGAAGGAAAGTGAGATCTGAACCAGATATTTAAACTGCTGTGATAGCTAATTAAAATGATGTAATTGCTCCTATATTAATTTTCCTTTCCCTTGCCCTGACATTTACCTCAAACTAACTCTTTGTTATCTGGTGCTTTTAGTCATTTCTTGATACCAACGGAATAGTTGTACTAATACCCTGAAGCTGCACCTCAGAGTGGAGCCAAACATCTTCAGTCTTACAAATGAAAGCCAAAAGCATGGCAGAAAAAAAGAACAAACTGGGAGAACTTTGTTTAGTTTCCTTCAAAAGACAGTTCCCAAATTGAAATTGTTTGGTGCAACATAGTGTGGTACAAACTAGATAAAGCTTTTCAGTTTTGTTTCACAGTTAAGTCAAGTTGACTTCTAAGAGACAATGTTGATCTGCTTTGAATAAAGAATTGATTCAATTTTGTTTCCTTCATTTGTCAAATAAATGAAATTTGTTGCCATTTTTTTCTACATCATCGTTATTGTTGATGGCTACTGAATATGTGTACATATGCATGTGAACAAATCTATATGTATTTTTTCTGTACAGGTTGATCACAGGTCCTTGACCAAGATGTGTGAGTTGAGTTCTTTGATGGCACAAGCTCCCTGTTCATGCCCTGCTCCTCCTGACCTGAGCACATGAGCACAGACATGCACATCCTGACATAAACTTCTGCTCTTCTGAATAGTCACATGAGCCAAGGCATTCTCCCTTCATACATTTTAGAAGGAGGAAAAAGCCCTGTGAGATATCCCCACAATGCTTAGAAGGGATTGTTTGCAGGTTTATTTTCTGAACACTTCTAACTTGTTCATTTTCATGACACAAGCAAGGCCATCACCTGAGGGATTTGTTATTTGGACTCTGGGTTGCTTTTTCTAAAGAAAAGCGCTCACTGCATTTGATGTTGCATCCACTCCTGAAATGTCCTGGGTGTGTCCTGTCCTCCACTGTCCTGAAGTGAGGAAGATGATGGCATCAGGTAGCTCCCCTCAGCCCTGAAGATACTCACTGCAGAAGAAGAACCAGTTGTGATTGTTGAGCAGAGAGACCATACAATCTGTCACAGTTTTGGTATTTCCTACCTATAACTGTACAAATCACTATGTACAAACTGCCATTTGCCCAAGGAATTCAGCACATACAGAGTATAAACAGGGTTTAAACGGTTTGGTGAATTTTGTGCTTTTTTTTTTTTTTTTTTTTTAATTAATGCAACAGCTGAATGTGATAGTCTTAGTGCAATACCGTCAGGAATTAATTTGCTGTTTTCAAGAGACAATTGGCCTCAATTACCTGATCCAAAGAAGTGAAGTTAATGTGGTGCAACAAGGAAATGCCATGCCCCATTAGCAAAAGATGCTTTCAGTTAAACCAATGTCGTGGTGGCACAGTGTGGTGTGCTTACGTGAGTAAGCCCTACTCTGGAAGTAAAACTTGGTTATGGAAAAAAGTTCTCAATCCTGAAATACTTGCTGGAATAAGCTATGTTAATCTCAACTATTCCTATGAGCAAGATTTATGCAAGTACCTGTGGCTGGGAGGTGGTGTTTGGTTAGGAAGACAGAGTTTAGGTAGTAGTGAGCAACTTTGTGCCCTGATTTTGTATTTCATCATTATTAAGCAGACCATTTGGGCAAATGTTTACACATTTAAAACTTCTTGAAGTGATTGCAGCATAAAACATAAAGCTATACATAAGCTCTGCTTCAGGCTGGATAAGTATTGTTCAAAGTGTACTTAAGTGCTTTTTCATAAATTTATGAGCAAATTTATACAATTGCACACATCTATATTATTAATTAATATTTTATATCTATTATATAGTGTGTATGTGAACTCTGCATATTTTTATATAGGTAAATAGAAATATTTAAAATATTTTAATAAATATTTTAAAATGTGGAAAATTCAGGTTTCTTTTATGATGGAAAAGCCAATGAGTGATAGAAATGAATCCTGTTTCATTTTTATTGATCTTTACCTCTGAAGTACAGGCAGCTAATAAACACAAAATAATGTCCAGCATCATGCTACAGAATTAGAGTAGATTATATGTTCTATTAATTGGGTCTTTTTATATGTAGTTTTATAGCGTATGTGACTGCAAAATGGATACCTTCCAAACATATTGGAATAGTCTGTAAAAAATGAGGATCTGGAGAATTGTAGGCCAGTCAGCCTCACCTCTTTCCCTTGGAAGATGATGAAGCAAATAATTCTGGAAATCTTTTCTAAACATACGAAGAATGAGATGATTGAGACTAGTCACTAAGAGTTTCCAAAGGAGAAATCTTGCTTGATCAATCTGGTGGACTTCTGGAATGCGATGACTGTCTTAGTGGATGAGGAGAGAGCAGGGTGTGTTGTTTAAATTTACTTTAGCCAGACTTTTATAACTGTCTCACGTAACATCCTCATAGACAATTTGATGAAGTACAGGGTAGATAGCTGCACAGTGAGGTTGTTGAAAACTAGCTGAGTTTCCAGGATCAAAGTGTTGTGATCAACAGTACAAAACCCAGCTGGAGGCCAGTCGCTAATGATGTAACTCAGAGGCTGGTATCACCAATATTCTTTATCTTTTTCATTAATCACCTGTATGATAGGACAGTGCACACCCTCAGCAAGTTTGCAGATGACACAAAGCTGGGAGGAGAGGCGGATATGCCAGAGGGTTGTGCTGGAGAGAAATGGGCTGACAGGAGTAACATGAAGTTCAGCAAAGAAAAAAGTAAAGTCCCTGAGGAGAAATAACCCCATGCACCTGGACAGTGTTGGGCAGACAAACTGGAAAGCACTCTTTTGAAAAAAAAGTCCTGGGTATCCTGGTGGACAACTAGTTGGACCAGCAATATGTCCCTGTGACAAAGGTGGCCAACAGCCACAGGGGGACCAGAGAGATTGTGGAGTCTTCATCCATGGACATACTCAAAATGTGACTCAACACAGCCCTGGGTAACCTCCTCAAGTTGACTTTGCTTTGAGCAGAGGATTGGACTTATAATGTCCAGAGATGGCTTCCAAAGTTAAATTTGCTATGATTCTTTAGTATGGGAAAGACACATGAATCTGAACATTGAGAATGCACAGCATGAAATGCAATGTGCTCCATAATTGTGGTGGAACAGTAAGGACAGGAAACCTCACTATTAACCTGACCACTGAGAAAGTTCCCCTTCAAGGTGTGGTTCCCTTAAGCTGTTGTCACAGTACTGTATAGGAGAGATCCTTATATTTCTTAAAGCATGAGCATTACAATATTTATTGCAGTCCAAACCATCTGGTACCTGGACATGTGCAGGACAGAGAGTCATGTGCACCTTCCGTATTTCTCCTGAACCTTACTTCCTTTTATTGCATGAGTGTTATAAAAGTAGACATAATCCCTCATTTTCCAGTCTGGTCTTTAAGAAAGAAGGATTTATCATACTAAGGTATAAATACTCTTCCCTGAGTATACAGTCTATACACAGAAACTGATGTTGTAATATTAAAACCACATAGTTTACCTTCCCTATAAGGACCAGTTCTGTTCAACTGGCTTGTCACACCAGAGTAATGTTTACTGTTTACTTCATTACTTGCCTAATGCATAAGGTCAAGTATAAACCTAAGAAGGTAATAGATTAAAATTTCTTTTCCAATGAAAGCAATGAGACCTTTCATATTAATTTCAATAAAGCCAAGATTTTACTCTAAACATGGCACAACAATCTACAGAACCTAAAAAAGGATGGGTTCTAACACAGCAGTGATATCAACAGGACATCATTTTAGTTTCCATAATGCCAGTGACAGAACTCTGTCATAAACACAATAACTTGGTTATCTCTTTTTTTCCCCTTTGCTTATTTTGTGAATGATTATAGATGTGGGCAGTTATACAAAAATATATTTTTGGACTATAACAAAGTTGTTTTCAGCTAGTGAAACAGCAAAAACTTACACTTCTGAAAAGGGCACTGTGGTGCCATATTTATTTATTCCCTGGGTAAAGTGTGGCTCATCACTCTCTTTTTATTCTGGTGGGGTTTTTTTATTTGTTTGTTTGTTTGTTTGTTTTTTGGTGTCCATCCTGTGAAATAAAGTTGGCTGCATGCTGAGAATACAGCCATTAGTTTAAAAGCAAAATTAGTTTATTCAGCTAATTTATATATCTGTCAGGATCAAAAACTATGGAGAAAAGAATGATTTAGCTGATGCTATGATGTTGTATAGCTTTAGGCAAAACTGAGTTTATGGGATTCCAATTGGATTTGGGAGGACTATGCTGTGTCCGTAGATTATCTTCTTCCTTATGAGCTTTCCTGCAAATACATCTCTGCAGAAGTGAAACACTTGCTGTTTATCTCTTTTACATTGGGTCCTTACCACAGTTTCCAGCTTAGCTCTATGTCTAGCTGCTTTGTAGACTGCTAAGGGCCTCAGAGGAGTCTCGGGGTTTTGGCTGCCAGCTCTTCCCTGCAGGTTCCTATGGTTTTCTTCCTCCAGACCTGTTTCTTAGGCTGTGTTCTTTGACCAATTGCAATTGCTGCAGGAGATTTAAATTCATCTTAACAGCTGCAGTTCTCTTCTCCAGGATTAAATGGGGGCTAGCCAAATCATTTTAAGACTGAGAACCACTAACTCAGAACAAAACCATTTGAGAGAAAACATGCATCAAAAGAACAAATGACATGAACAGTTGGCTCCCCAGGTAGTCACTCGAGTCTTTCCAAACAAGCTACCACGGGCAAACAAATGTTTGCCAGCTCTTGGATCCATGCTGTTTCTCATTTCTTACTTCTCTCTATCCTTGGAGTGTTTCATCATTGTGTCCTACTGAGCTGTACTGAATGAACCTGAGTTTCCTCTGCTGGGCAGCTAAGCTTTGGAAGATTTGTCACTTGATTTTCCTCTGCATTGGGTATTTGCAATAATTCGGTGTGCTGACAAGTGAGGAAGATGTCACTTACACTGCCGAGGAAGCCAAGTATGTGGTCATGAGCCAACTCACAAAGATTCACAGCAGGTTTGTGGCACATAGGATGGAGTCCTTAAACTGTCTATGGTTCCATGCCATCCTTCACAATCCTCATCTCACATCACAGAAAATGAGAATAAATTTATTGAAAAATGCTGACTGAGGATGGAATTATCCCATTTGTAAGAGGATTAGACTCGATACTCTTCTGTGAAGGGCCCATCTTGGTCCCTGTGAGCTCCATTTAGCACATTAGGTCTTTGACCCCTAGATATGAATGCAATATCTATCAATTAATAATGTTTCAAAGTATGTTTCCTTGGACTCTAAGTAGTCCATGGGCTTGTTCTGATTAGAATTCCACTTGGAAAGTTTTAGTACTGCTAGCAGCACTACTTGTTCAGCAGCTCTTCTTTGATGTGTTTTTGCTCAGTTTTGCCACTCGTACCCAGCCCTCAGATAAGAGCTGTGTAGACATAGACCTGCCTTTCTTCATTTGATTGTGCTTGTCCTTTGTACTCACTGAGGATCAAACACAGCATAGCTGCAGCCAAATTATACTTGTTTTGCTGTGTTCAGTTGGTCTGGGCAGCAGGTTATTGCTATCTGAGTAAAAGCAATCCTTTATAATTTCTGTGATCAGTGGGATTTTAGGTAATTCCTATATGGGTAAAGGACGGATAGCATGAAAAATGTACAGTTCCTTCTGCTTTGGGAAAGTATTGAATGTATTGAAAAGCATGCAAAAGCCCTCTTGCACAAATGAGTTAAGAGTTTCCATGATCTTTGTTCCATGCTCTCAGCTGTGGCACAGGTTTCTCCTCTATGGGATAGTGTTATCTCATGTCAGCCCGTGGTTCCGGTCTGAGCTGGCCCCTGGTGACACAGTGGAGGAGGCAGCCTGAGGGTCGCCAGTGATCCCCCGTCTCCGTATCACCCAGCACTCTGTCTCTAGCCTGGTTTATACCAGCTTAGAGATACCAGCTACATGTTTCCATTCATTACTACTCCCGCTCACTTTGGTAACACTGCTGAGCACTCCAATTTCTGTCATGCATCCTCTTGAGACAACAGAAGGAGCTTTTCCCTGACTGTGTTTTGCTGCATTTTGACAAAGGACTTATAAAATGTACTACCCCAGACAGGAAATACTGGGCTTGTAAAACACACCTTAGCGATACTCACATGTCTCTGTATGTAGCTAAGAAAGGTAGAAATGTTAACAGGGAGAGAGGTTTCTACTGTAAATGTCAGCTCTGTTGCTTATTTTTGCTTCTTTGAGTCTGACCCAGGGTTTCTGTGCATGCTGGGATCTTTTCCAGTGCAGTGTTTCAGAGACAGAGGCTGAAACTCTTCTGTTCCCATTACCAGTTCTGCCCTTGACTTTGCTGCAGGTTAACCTAGAAGATTAACATGGAGGCTGCGTAACACACTGATGTGACTAGCACACTCAAGACCCCATTAATCAAATGGGTATTGAGCTGAGCTTAGGGTTGGAACAGAGTTTCTTTTGGACTAGAGAACCTAAAGGTCCCTAAACCGGGGACTGTTTTAATATGGAACTTCCCTTCCCTAATCATCACTTTCCACCTCATTAAGACTAAGCTAGTGTTTGTTTGCCATTGTGTTAGGATTGTAATGGGAATCCAGTGATTATAAAGGGCTTAAAAATTCTATTAAGTCCTTGAGAGGTGCCAAACAGCTCACATTACCAAAGAGTTATTTGTGTTCCAAAACCTGGGATTCTTATGTTGAAATTAGGAAATAGGTGTTTCTGCTGTTTTCTGGTGACTGCAGAGGTCTACTTGATAACTGGAAGAATGAGGAAGTCAGCTGCAACCCTTACCAGCCTCAGCTGCTGCAATGGTGATGAAATATTTAACAATTTTACAGCAATAGGTTTGTGTGAGTTACTAGAAGCCCTTTTCCAAGGAAAGAAATGTGAATGTGCTGAATGTAATAGGTGACTTCTGGTAATCACTTGGCCTTTATTTTTGGATTTTAAGAAAGATGCTGTCAAGGATGGTAGAGCAGGCTCTCCAGGGATATTCTTCAAACCAAGACAAACTTTATTGAACCAACAGCTTGTTTGTTTCTTCTTTGTGTATGTGCGAAGGACATTTCTTTTGAATTTATCTTTTGAAAGTATTTGTGCTGTGCCACACTGATATTTCAACCGTGAGATCCAGTTAGAATGGTCAGGAGTATCCCCCAAATGAGAAATGCTGAATGGAGATCTCTGAAGGATCATGTGATCATGAACTTTAAATGTTGTTCCCTTTGTGTCAGCATTATCTTTTCCACAGAATGTTCAATTTTGTAAGATTAGGAAGATCAAATAAGATGCATTAAGTCTTGTTCAAATTTTATTCATGTGAGTGGCAATAGAATCTTCTTACCTGAAGCATGGATAATTGTATCACTTCAGATAGAGTAAAACTGGCAAATGAAGATTTTGTGGAGTGTTCACCTGAATTTCATTAGTTAGCTGCAATGTGTTTTGATTTCATGAAACCTAAGAGAGATACCTCTTTATTCATAAATGCGTAGGTCTCTATATATGGGTAGCTGCCTGCCTTGTTGAACAGTTGTTTAATGACACGGTTTTAAAGACATGAAAGAAGAGAATTTTTAAACATGTTATTTTTTCCTTCCCCAGTTACCTAATGATAGAGTTTGCATCAATTCTGAGCATACAGTCTGTGTAAGGTCATACCAGCAAAATAATCCTGGGAGTAGAGAGCTGGGGAATGGCCCCATCAGCCAGAGGAGTGGTAAGCTGGTAATACCCACCTTTTAAAAGAACCAGAGTTTACAGGTTCTTTGTGGGGCTTGTGAACAATGACACACATGAACTGCTGAAAAACTGTAAGTTCAGATATCAAACTGCACTCAGATCTAAGTATTTCTGGTCTGTTGATCCAATCTTTGCATCTGCTTTGCTTCATGGCTGTTGGGAAGCAGATGTAGAGCATGTGTTTACACTATCAGATAAATTCTCTGCCTAGTTATACCTGTTAGTTAATTCCCCAGCTTCCTTTTTTGGTCAGCCAGTCTTCTCCAAAAGAAAGTATAAATTTGCTTCTGGAGAGAGTTTCTGCCAGCACTCATTTTCAATAGGTTCTGGAGAACACACCTCACTCCCTTTGCATTGTGCAAACCTCAACAGGATTTGTACCCTGATCTGCTCCTCTGAGCTCTCATGAGGGCCCCTCACCTTACTGTCCCACTCTATTTTAGACGTTTTGAGGCGATTGCTTCTTCTTCCACTCCATCATGACTTGGTGTCCAAAGTAGATGTTCAGTCATGTGGACACAGCCAGTGTTGGCTTGATATGCAGAGTTCACTCTCAGGGATGGAATGTGTGTAGAACTGCAGGCACAGACACTGCTACCTGCCCTCATGAGTATTATCAGGTATTGTTGCAATCTCATTCAGACTCACATCACAGGAATGCTATCTTAAACATCACTCATCTTGGAAAACATGACAGAAAAAAATCCAGAGAACCCCTTGAACAGCGTGTATCAACTGGATTGAATACTGGCAGTGAATTTTGAAGTCCTGGGGCATCACCAGGTAAATTTAGTGTGAATTTTATGAATTTCTGAGTTTGTAAATGTCATGATGGATCACTTCTATTTACTCACAATGCGCAGATGTTCTTCTACATATATGATCTTAGAGAATGCTACTACTTCAATTGCGGGTGGGGACACTTCTTCAGGCAGGTGCCCTCTTTCACTCATAAGTGTCTTCTGTTAGGACTGCAGCAACGACCAGATGCCTCAAATAAACTCAAGGGCCCATTGAGTTGTACAAGGGGCAGCCAGTGGCACAAACCACAATGCTCCTTTCCAGACAAACTCTCTGTTAAAGGAGTGCTGGTTTAGACAAACCATAATGTTTGCTGTAGCACTTGATTAGAAAAAATACTGTAGGAAAAAAAAAAGAAAAAAAGAAAAGGAAACCTGTAATTTGCAATTAAAATCTATTTCATGCTTCACCAGTGAATATACTTTTTTTTTTTTTTAATATATTTGGCCTATTACAGTGAATGCTTAGCTTCTAAAAGGGTGAATTTATTATTCCCATCTTTGGGATCTGGAATCATAGAAAGGTTTTGGTTGGAAAAGATCTTTAAGGTCATCAAGTCCAACTGTTAACCTAACACTGCCAAGCCCACAACTAAGCCATGTCTCTAAGAACCTGATCTACACATCTTTTAAACACCACCAGGGATGGTGACTCCACCACTTCCCTGGGCAGCCTTTTCCAATGCCTGACAACCCGTTCCATGAAAAGTTTTTCCTAATATCCAATTTAAACCTCCTCTGGTGCAACCTGAAGCCATCTTCTCTAATTCTATCACTTGTTACCTCAGAAAAGAGACCAGAACTCTCCACGCTACAGCCTCCTTTCAGGTAGTTGTAGACAGCAATAAGGTCTCCGCTCAGCCTCCTTTTCTCCAGGCTGAACAACTCCAGTTCCCTCATCCATTCGTCATCAGACTTGTGCTCCAGGCTGCTCACCAGCTTCATTGCCCTTCTCTTAACTCTCCTCAATGCCTTTCTTGTAATGATGTGCCCAAAACTGAACACAGGATTCAAGGTGCAGCCTCACCAGTGCTGAGTACAGTGGGATGATCACTTCTGTAGTCCTGCTGGCCACACTATTCCTTGATACAAGCCAGGATGCTCTTGGCCTCTTTGGCCACCTGGGCACACTGCTGGTTCATATTCAGACACTCTCGATTAACACCCCCAGATCTCTTTCTGCCAGGCAGCCTCCCAGCCACTCTTCCCCGAACCTGTGGTGTTGCCTGGGGTTGTTGTGACCCAAGAGCAGGACCCGGCACTTGGCCTTGTTGAACTTCATACAATTGGTCTCAACCCATCTATCCAGCTGGTCCAGATCTTTCTGTAGAGCCTTTCTAGAAGAGGAATTCTCCTTCCTACAGCAGCACCTCAACCCATTTTATCATCCAAGAATGTACAGACAAATACCCCTCTAGAGACTACTTGGATAAAGAGCCAGTTCTGGAAGAGCACAGCTGAAATCCATGCTGACTTGGGCAATAATTCAAGAAAACAGTTTCACTGTGCTTATATCTTCTCCCTTTCTGTTAGGCCTTGAAAGTAATGTGTGAGGACTGGCATAGAAAATACATATGAGCTGTGGTTTGAAAAATTGTGTAATTCTTTTTAAGATTCAAAAGATGCATTTTAACTTGGCACTGTGACTCCAGCTTAGAACACAGTGCCATAGCTCTATGTCATCATATGCATTGATGATTAATTAGGTTAAAAAGAATTGTCAGAACTGGGAAAGAAAATATGGTTTAAGCCAGCTCAAATGGAAATTCTTGCAGTTATTGTTTTCAGTGTTTTAATGCATCTACAACAAACGGGAAAGTGAGAAGCATTAAAGTGCTGCCTACATAAATAACTAGCCAGAATTTAGGGGCAGGGGGAAAGCTGTTACTCAGGCTCTGGAGAAAAATCAGAGAGATACAGTGTCTTGTGTTTTCCTCTCTTCCCCTTCAAATGTTTTGCAGCCTTTTCCTACTGCTTTCTAAGAGCACTCTCCATTCTTACTCTGACCCTGCTGTCAGTGCTGCTCTGGTCCCTTATGCACTGCCTCAAATGCTGGCAGCAAAGTGAGACTCACTGGAATGATAATCTTGGTGCTGCCTGTATGGGCAGCACTCATGATCAGCCTTCTGGTGCTGCTTTGTTTGCCTGGAAGCTCACTCCTCTCTGCCATGTGATGGGACAGAGGGGTGAGGGAAGGGGAAATGAGCAGAGCACATCACCAATGACAGCAGACCACCACTTAACTGAGAAAGCCTGAGGTGGTCAGATGAAGATGTGGTCCTGACAGCCACCCCAGTACAAGCTACCAGGGCTGTGAAACAGATCCAAATTGGGAGCTGTTTGGATGCTTTGCACAGGACATTGCTTCAGCTATATCCTGTTAGGACTCAATTAGGTGGGTGAAACTTGGATGCCAACCCAGGCAGGCATTACCCTTAGCGAAGGGCACTACAGCCTCTCCTGTCTGTGCTGTCCATTGCCATCTCTCTGCTCTGGGTCGTATGAATTTGGCAGTTCATTCATCCATGGCAAAGCTGAACTTGGCTTTGGATTTAGGTCTGTAGGAGAGGGGCTGGCTCATGCTCTAAAACCTTGGAATAAGTGAAGCTGTTACTCACAATTCTGGCACCAACAATGTTCTCCTTATCTCACACATTTCCCCTGAGTTTAACCAAGATAAACTGATGAAATCTGGGCATTTACAATATAGGACACAAATAATTGGTGCTGTAGCTTTTGTTCACTGACTGTTGTGTGTGAGAATGATCAAAACAGCCATCTTGCATTCTCCCAAGTGAGTTTATGGAGACTTAGGTGTACATGAGAGATATTTGCTTTTGGAAAGTCCACCCCAATGTTAACCTATAGTCTTTGTAGTAAGGGGCACTACTGGCTTTAGAAACAGTGGTCCTGAAATATTTTGTTTCTTACATTTAGATTTTTAGTGAGAGCCTTCCTTTGAAACCCCTTTCCAAGAGGTTTTAAGAAAGTATTAGATAATGTTACCTTTTCCTTCCAACAGGAAGTGATTGACTCAGCTGGGAGACTTATTCACCACCGGTTTTGACACTGCAGCTCCTTGATCAGACTATCTTGAACTTCCTACTATCTTGAACTTCCAAAAAGATTTTTCAGTTTATTTTTCTGTGAGCTTGCACTGATATCCCAGGGAAGTGTTTTGTGTGCCTGACCTGTTTGTTGCCCTCCCTGGGCACCTGCTTGCAGCCAGCACTGGAAGTAAAGCTTTGATCTGAACCAGTACAGCTGCTCCTGTGTTCCTAGTATCCATTTCGTAGCTGTTGAGGATGGTCGTGAACTACTGACTCTTAGAAATTTTCTCAATTTTTCAGTTCACGGTTGTTTGCTGTTCCTATTTTGTTTTGTTAAAAGATATCAGGTTTGTGTTTTAACTATCCAGAGCATGGATCGGACAGTCAGGTATGGCTGCTATCTGTTTCTTCATTGATTGCTTTATAATACACACAACACAAAGTACAGACATATACAAAGGACAAAATTATGTATGTGTGCCTATACATGTATATATGTAGATAGATATAGCTATGTACATATCTATATCTATTTACTCTGTCTCAAGGGAGACAGAGGTGGAACAAGAAAGAAAAATAAATAAAATCACCATGGTTTAATTCTGCACTTCTAACATTTTCCCTTCTTGTTTCATGATTTGAGACTGCTATACAACTTGAGTTGTATCTTTTGGCAGCATTATTCCTAAGGAAGGCCAGGCTGAAGAAATACAGTAGAAGATTAGTCTGGGTAACAGGAAGCAATAATTCACACCAATGTGAAGTTAAAGAGACTCTAGTCATACTTGCTTCTAGAGAACGTACTCTGCTTTCTTTTTTTTCTCCCCCTGACAATCAGATGGATTTGTCTAGCAAGACACAAAGCCTTGTGTAATGTTTAGTGCTGTACCTCTATAAGCAAAAAGGGAGGCATGACCTTCATGAAGATGTCCTTTAGGAATAAGATAAATGAATAGCTGTCCCATGGATCCAGTTGGGCCAATACAGTTGGTACTTCATGGAAGTGTTGGTATGACTGTACACAATGTTTTTTTTAGGGGATTTCCTTAGTCTTTTCCTATAGCAAATCACACGAAAACTCTACTCAATATCTTAAGAATAAGAAGAAACCTGCCTTATTAAGACTGTCAAATTAAAAACTAATAGGAAAAGGACAGAATTTAGGTTGCTGTATGTCCATTAAGTTCTGTTAGGCTGATTTTTTTTGTTGTTGTTTGTTTTGTTTTACTTTTGAAATAATGTGTCAAAGACACAGAGATCTGGGGAGGCCAAAAGGCATGAGAATTCACCCAATCTGATTAATACTATGTCGGAAGCAACATCTGGGCACAAAAAAAAAAAAAAAGTCAACACAGTTCATTAAAGCATTTAGAAAAGGAAAGTCTTGCAGCAGTGGGAGGTCAAAGTAGGTACCACTTCCTATATTGGGGTAACGGACCAACAGTTTTCTCTCTCTTTTGGAGTCTTATTTGCAGGAAAGCTATAGCCCAAAATGCTGTTAGATCCCACGAATGAGGAACTGGTCACTCCTTGAGCCTGAGGAAGCCAAAGAGTGAGGTGACTTCCTGGGCAACTGCCCTACCTAATGGCCTATTGGTTCCACCCAGAAAGACAGAAGATCCCATTCCAGTTTGAGAACGATATGAGTTTCCTTGTGAAGTCTCCTTGCTTTCAGCAAGGAAAACCACTGGAAACAAATGATCTAGCATCTGATTTAACAAAATATTTCAAATAAGCTAAACTTCCTTCTTTTTTTTGTTTATTCCTTTCTCACAAAAATTTTAATTGAGAAGTGAATTGAAAAGCTACATATTTATATATATGTATATTTTAACAATACGATGGCTTTCAAATGCTTTCTTTTTTGTTTTTTTTTTTCTTTTTTTTTTTTTCTTTCAGAATCTCTCCCTCACTACTAAACTGGTGGATGGTCAAGCAAGAGGATGAGAATCCTGTTAGAATGAGGAATGGGGAGCTCTTCAACATAGGTAGACAGAAGACCCAAACAGAGGAGATCTGGAATGGGCTATCCTTGTATGTCTGACATCTCTTTTTACATCTTTTATGTCTCTTTTGAAAACAACCAAGCTCTCTGGAAACATACAGAGAGATTGTCAATAATCATAGAACTGTAGAATCATTTTGGTTGGAAGAAACCCTCAAAGTCATTGAGTCCAGACGTTAACCTAACCCTGGCACTAAACCATGTCCCTTGAACCTCATCTACACATCTTTTAAACACCTCCAGGGATGGTGACTCAACTGCTGCCCTGGGCAACCTGTTCCAATGCATAATGATAAATAAGGGAAAGTGGAGAGATAAGGGTGTGGGCTGAATCCTCAGCCTGACCTTTGTAAGGTAAGGATGTCAGGCACTGCCCTTTTGACAGTAGGTAGGGTTGCACAGCAACATCATTTGTGTTCCCACACAAACAGTAAGTAAAAGCAGCTTTAGCTGCTTTTTTTGAGCGTTAGCCTTGTTATCCTTCCCCTTCCCATATGAGCAGTGTCTCTCAGCTCAGGCAAATCTTCCCCTCCATTGTACAACCCTCAGTGCTTTCATGTCTTCAAGTGCTTTGGCCAGTACACAGGGCTGCTACCTCTTTCTTCTCACTTACAAGCTTCTGTACACACTACTGCCTTCATGAAACACAACTGTGCTTGAGATAAGCATGCTCTGAAAGCATGTCCTCTCCTATCCTCTCACTGTGCTGCTGTGTCAGGGGAGCTGGGCCCCTTGCAGAGCCTGGATTTTCCTTCCTAATTCCTCTGGTCTGAGAAGGGGAAGGGAGATGGTCTGTTATGGAGATATTCCCTTCTGCCAAAAACGATCCGATAGAGTGTATGTATGTTAACTTCTTGTAACCATGGAAACAGACAAAAATTAGTTGGTTGGCTAGAACCAGACAGATTTTGGTTTCTGGAAAGGCAAAGGGCTCCCTTTCATCCTTGCTCTGGAATTGACAGTCCTACAACTAGCATGGGTTAAAGTTATGTTTGCCACATGGAATATTTTTACCGTGATGCTAGAACCTAAAGTGCACCTTGGTCCGGGAAAGTTTGCTGCTCTTGACTTTTGAATTTCCTTTCTTTTATTTGTTTGTAACAAACCCCCATATTTAGCCCTCCTCAGTAATATATCTGCCTTATTAAAATCACAACCTGTCTATTACATCATTGTAGCATACATCTGGATAGTGTGTTATGAATACACTCTAGGAAGCCTAGAGTGTAACATATGAGAATAGCTTTGTGATTTTTGTATTGTACATTAACTTTATATTATTGTAAATAAACAGTATGTGAAATAAACTATATACTTTGTGCAAGTTATGCTAGTACCTTCTAAATGTATTCATTTGTAAATGTATTCACTTTTAAGCATTCAGACCACAAATCACTGTCCTTTAAAACTGACAGCATAAGCTTTAACAATGGAAAACCTACGATCATACAACAAAAGATGCTTTGTGGTGTATGTATGACTCTGTTTTGGGTTTCTCATCTTGGGATTATGCTACATAAAAATGTACAGATAAATCAGTATCCATCACAGCAGGATTCTGGTCTGTGGTAGAAGGTTGTAAATTCCATAAAATCACACTGAAAGCCCCAGGCTAGGTGATATGTCCAGGCAGACACAGCATTCAAGGAAATTCACTCTTTATTTTTTTTCCCACAACAGTTTCAGAGTTGCAGCTGGGACTCAGCTGTATCATGGTCAAACTGAAGCAATCTTGGGTTGCTGTGATACATGGAAACAAGCCAAGGGCTTCCTAAGGGCTCCACCTCGGCCAAGAATCTCTAGAGGGCTGAAGGCTGTAGCTATGTTCCGCCTGCTCTGATAGGCCCCTACGCAACTTCCAGCTCTATCTCCTCCACTTTGATAATGTGTGGAAAAGATAGAGTAACACTGTGTGTGTAAGTCTCTGTGCTGGTGCCATCATCAATCATTTCTGACTCTGCAACTTACAACTATGATGAATAATGTCTAGAACTAGGTTTACACATACGTGGGGGCCCAAAGTGAAGGACAGCACACCCTGCTTTATCAGTTTGCGTATACCAATGAAAAAACATCAGTATCATGTAAAGCAAAGTGATTAGTTTCTGGAAAAATCATTAAAGGAAAATATCTCTACAAGAATCATTTTATATTTATATTTATATTTATATTTATATTTATATTTATATTTATATTTATATTTATATTTATATTTATATTTATATTTATATTTATATTTATATTTATATTTATATTTGTATTTGTATTTGTATATGTATTTGTATTTGTATTTGTATTTGTATTTGTATTTGTATTTATATTTATATTTATATTTATATTTATATTTATATTTATATTTATATTTATATTTATATTTATTTTTTTTTTACAGACATACACATAGTAAGTATGTGTATGTATACATGTAAGTGAATATATACACATATGCGCACATATATTTGTATATATGGATATGTGTGTATATGTATATATGTCTAAACACATTTACATGTATCGTGTGTATATCTGTGTGTGTATGTGTGTGTGTGTACGTGTACATTTACCACATATCAGAGAAACTACTGCAGACTACTTCTCGGTTACATCTGTTTCCCCTTCAGTCCTCTCAGCCGGTGTGTTTTATCTCGGTGTTCCAAATTTGCAACACACCAGAAATCTTCCTTACTGTTTGCTCAGTCAAAGCCCATAAAGTAATTGCTGTCAGAGCCTGGCTGCTTGCAAGGAGTCACTTGGAAACTCTCTCCTCATGAATGTGAGTTCAGAAAGTGAACTCTAATGAGCCCTTTCCTCCTTGATTAACCCACCATGGAAAGAGGTCTGGTGTTGGCTGTTTTGCCTACAGTTCTGCAGCTGGAGACAGGGCTGAAGGCTGGAAGGTGTGCATGATATTAGCACAAATGCAGTGCTTAGGAAAGATATCTTCTGAGGTATGCAAATGTTCAGGATACCCTTGGAAGGTTATCTGCCCTCTGTAGATAGGCATATTCCTTCTTTCAGATAATATCTCTCCCTTTCATAGTGGTAGTGAATCCCTCCAACTTCTTATTTTGGGTGCCCTGCTTCCAAAAGAAGGGGAAAAAAAAGATGCAGAGAACTTTGTTTAGTAAGAAGTACTGCTGTAAGTTATTAAATGAGTGTGGTTGATTTAACATGCGGGTTTTGGAGTCTAGGAAAATGTCAGAAGAAAACAAATACTGGATCCTTCTGAAATGCACTAATGTCTTTATTTTGCTGAATTCTACCTATTCTCCTCACCATAAAGATGGCAAAAAAAAAAAAAAAAAGAAAATGAGAAAATGAGAATTGTGGCGGCTGAGACAGACAAACAACACAGACAAAGTTCCTTTTATGCACAAACAGCAGTCCCCCTTTATTGCCACTAACATCTTTTTATATAGTCTTTGCCAGCCCAAGTGTCTTTTTGCTATTGGTTACAGGCTGCAATAATAACATATCATTGGCTCATTTTGCTGTTGTCAATGTTACTCTTTTACTCCCTTCTTTCTCACGGGTACACCTTAATATCTTCAAGGCCAATCTCTGTTCCCGTAACTTCCACCAGGGAATCCACAGACCCACCGTAGTCCCCCACAGAGAATCATAGAATCATACTGT
Source organism: Streptopelia decaocto (assembly GCF_964273445.1). NCBI lineage: Eukaryota > Metazoa > Chordata > Aves > Columbiformes > Columbidae > Streptopelia > Streptopelia decaocto. The sequence continues at coordinate 13,707,275 of NC_138655.1, forward strand.
CATAAAATGGTTTGGGTTGGAAGGGACCTTAAATATCATCTAGTTCAACCCCCCTGTCATGAGCAGAGACATGTTCCACTAGACCAGGTTGCTCAAAGTCCCATCCAGCCTGGTCTTGAACACTTCCAGGGGTAGGGCATCCACAACTTCTCTGGGCAACCTGTTCCCTTGCGTCACCACCCTCATAGTAAAGAATTTCTTCCTTATGTCTAATATAAATCTAACCTCTTTCAGTGTAAAGCCATTATCCCTTGTCCTGTCACTACATGACCTTGTAAAAAGGCTCTCTCCAGCTGTCTTGTGTGTCCCCTTTAGGTACTGGAAGGCTGCTATAAGTTCCCTTGGAGTCTTCTCTTCTGTGGGCTGAACAACTTCCTCAGTCTGTCTTCATAGGAGAGGTGTTCTAGCCTTCTGATCATCTTCGTGGTCGTCTCCTGGAATTTCTCCAACAGGTCCATGTCCTTCTTATACTGAGGGCCTCAGAGCTGGATGCAGGACTCCAAGTGGGTTCTCACCATGGTGGAGTAGAGGGGCAGAATCATCTCCCTTGACCTGTATGTTATGCTTCTTTTGATACATCCCAGGATACAGTTGATTTTCTGGGCTTTAAGCGCACATTGTCAGATCATGTCCAGTTTTTCATTCACCAGTACTCCCAAGTCCTCCACAGGGCTGCTCTCAATCCACTAATCACTCAGCCTCTATCCATGTTTGAGAATGCCTTGATGCAGGTGAAGATCCTCATCCATAGAAAATGGAAGAGGATTATTTGAAAGAAAGACTTAGCAACTACTACTTGTAAACCACCCATTATCCATAGACCATAATTTGGAAAGCACTCATATAAATTACTTTTTCAGTGAGGACTCCTAGATGGAACAGTTTATGCCAGTAGTGTGTTAGTGTTGATATTTGAGGTACATGATATTTTGATATTTCCATCTTATCATGTACCATGTAGGTGAGACAGTTATTTTTCTGTAGTTTGCAATGATTTTTGTTGATCTTCATGGCAGTGACATGGGAGGCTAACCACTATAGCACAGTGAAATGATTAGGCACTTTGAGATTTGTGTGGATAGCTAATCTTCAAAACCAGAATTTGCTGTTAAAATAATGTCTATGAAATTACTTTAGATTACACCATCTTGTATTTAAATTGATAGCAGAGGCTAAACATTTGAAAACGTTATCAAGAAATCCTCTCGATACCTTACATTTGGGGAATGATGTGTCACAGATCTGAAACAATAAATTATTTACAGATAACAGTATAATTGAGAAGGTATTTGAATGAGTTTGAGTATACAATTTTGCCTTGCTCTAAACATGGATATTCTGTTTGAGTGGTATCAGTCAGTTGTTGAAGAGGATCTGTAACCATCATACTATCCTCAGAGCTTCATTTGGATGTTTTATTTTCAATCAGTGAGTTGTTATATTAAATTATGTTGTGCTTTTTATTTATCTTCCAAATGCCAACATATTTTGGGTTAACACATGGATAAAAAACAGCTGACTGATCTAAACTCTGTCTCTTTCTCGATAAGACCCTTTGGCAGGACAGGTATCGGGACCTCTTTGCTTTGGTTCTGGACACTGATGTTCATTTAGCCACTAGATCTACAGGGGACCTCGCATTCCTCATTTATTTATTCATCCATCAACTAACCTTGTGACAATTATTCCCGAACTAGGAGTCTCTTAAAGACTGCAAGTTTTTCAGAATTCCCCAGATATTTCAAGACTGCAACACTTTGTGGTTTTTACCCTTTTAAATAACTGTCCAGTGTTTCATGCATACTGTATAGTGAGTCATTTCTGTAAGAGAGAAGTGAGCCAAATACATTTTAACTGAATTTAGAATGCTGGCTGAGCTGCAGTGAAAAATAACATCACATAACATAAAATGAAGTGGGAATTTAAATCAATCTGCTTTTCATGCTTGAATGACTTCTGAAATCATTGAAAACTGTGACTTGTTAAAAGGCGAGGACCATGTGCGTTAATGACTCTCGCTCACTTGAATTTAACAGTCAGATTGGAAATCTTTCCTCTTTCCATATTAAATTTTATTTGGAGTATTAGAGATAATAATGCTTAACGCAGGTTTTGCCCCACATAGCAAGGATCATTTTCAAATCCAATTTGACTGTAAAGGGTGCAAAACTGTAAAACTGGATGAGGATATAGGTAAAGCTGACCAAACATTGTTAAATCACAAATGTTTAACTGGGAAGAAGCCTGTTAACTCTCAACAGGGTATCTGGTTTAATCATAGAATCAACTATGGAGAATCTACTGTAGTTGAACACCAGAAATACAAAGTTTTGACTTATTCAGAACACATCCATATAGTGCTCTAACTCATGACTAAAGAAATTTCTCTCTTGGGTCACCATGAACCATTTTTTACCTATTTGACAGAGATACTTTTGTGTCTAGAGATGAATCTGTAATTTTATGGGATAACCAAAGGATTTCCCACGCAGTACTAACATTGGGAGAATGGAAATGTGCTTACTTCAAGGCTGTTTAGTTGTGTGGAAATGTGATGATGTATTTCTGCAAATATAAGTCTATACCTACGTTCATCACTTACAATTAATCAAAGCACTTGTATTATTTGCTCTGGGTAGGGCTTACGTTAGGGTTGATCCTGTCGAATACATTTAATACAAATCTGAAAAGGGGATGATGTGGCATTTTGTTGATGAGCACGTCTACAAAGAGTTACAGAAGGATCTCATGGTACTAAATTACTGGATGATGAAATTACAGATGAAATTGCATTTAATATAAAGTGACACACAAGGGAAAAACAATTTTGTACTTGTATATCCAGTGATGAACTATGAACTGCTATTGTCACGCAAAAATTAGATTCTGGAGTTATCACAGACAATTTTACATACTCAGAGCAGTAGTCAAACCAGAAAAACTATTATATGGATTTTTAAACATGGATTAAAGAACAAAACAGACACAATTATGCCTCTGTACAAATCCATGGTGTGCCCTCATCTTGAATACATCACACAATTTTTCATTCCTTCACCCCCTCTTATTTCAGTAGTCGATAAATTAATGAAATGTGAAGAATGGCAATATGAAATGATCTCTTGTAACATGATCAGTAGAGGTTATAGAATGAAACTTGTACAAGGTGAGTATTTCTTCAAATAATGTGATGCTAAGGATGTACTGCAGGACACTAACTAGAACAAGATTATACAGATTCAAAAGATGACTGAATAAACTCATGGCAGAAAAATCCAAAGCCATCTATTCAGCACAGAGATGCCATCTTTGGCTCAGAAAGTTTATGAACCATGAATCATTCAAGTTTGGTAAATATTCTGGGAAAATATCATTATATCCTTGCACTGTCCTTACACTCTGTGCTAGGCATCCACTACTGGCAGCTGATAGAGACACACACTGGGCCTTCATGTCTGAGCTTGGCTGCTCAAATGCTTGTATGATTTATCAAGACCTGCAAGGTGACAGTAAGGATGAGAAGAAGCCAGGAATATCTGTTAACAGCTATGCTAGCAGCTGGCCTTCATCCATGCCATTAAGTACCTGTCTTATAGTAGGGTAAGTCACCTCCTGGAAGTGCTTAACTCTTCACTGCTTTTGAATAGACTTTGACAATTAGCTTGGACCAGGTGCTTGCAGTTAATAGGAAAAATCCCAGGTCTCATGAGAAGGAGGTGAAGTCTTCAGGATCCACAGTCTCTGTATTGAGCAGTGTTGGATTACAACTTTTTGTTGTTGCCTCAGAGGTTCTATAAAAGTTTGTTTAGGAATAGTAATGCTGATACAAAAACATGTGAATAGTCATATAAATCAGGTGAAGAGAATCAGCATCAGGTCACCAGCATTGCTTCTTTCCAATTTGTGTAAATAAACTTGCCTACATCTCCTTAGGCAACAGTCTGTTCACAGCATATTCCTTCATTCCTGTACAACTATTTCCTTGAAGTCATCTTGTTTCAGGCTTCCATCACTCTTCACCCATCTGTTTGCCTAACTTAGTGTATTTTTTCACCTCCTGTTCTTTCTGCAGTGCTAATAGCGACAGACAAGCCCTACCTAGTCCCATGGGAGGCATGTTTTCTCTGCCCCGAGAACTGCTTTTGTGAATTCCAGTTTCCATTGAGAAAGATCCCTTAAGACCTTCATGGCCAAGTCACACTGTGAAGGTATTTATCCTGTAGTACACATATGACTTTATTCTTTCCTTTTCCACTTCCACTTCATTGTTATATATGATCTTTCATTTTATAATATATAAGTTGAATTTTAAACTCTTTGAAATAAGGACTGCTTATGTTATTTCCCTCTTTTCAAACACAAAGGAACAGTCCTGAGAACCAGTAAATAAGACTTTAAAAGTGTAAGTGGCAGTAAATTGCTCCCTTGAAATAGGAAAGAGAGGAATGTTGCCCTTCATTGGCAATGCTCCTACAGATCACATTCATCAGATGAGTGGAAAGAAGGCTTCAATATCCAGAGCAGTCTTTTTAGCTTCACAAGAAAGCATTACCTTTATAGCACATATCCACTCAATAAAAGCAATTCACTTAATGTGTAAATGGCTTTTTTAAACAAGCAATTCCTTGTTCCTGTGTGGCTACCTTTTTGCAGCATGTCTGCTTTTGTCTGCTGCCTAACAGCAGCTAAAGGAGCTGCAAACTGTTATCAACTTGATATTACTGCAGAGCCAGCTTACCTATATGCTTGATAAGCTCTGTAACACATTTCAGTGGATGAAAATTCATTGTACAGCATTATTTCCTTTTACCTTAATGTGTTCCAGACCACTTGGACAGCTCACTTAATGAATCCCATTTTGCGGAGGACAGGCACGTTTGAGAGGCTGCCAGCCAGAGATGCTGGTGCCTGCATGTTGATGACCAAGGTGAGATCCTTTGACAGCCAACGGGGCTGTGCTGACTGTCTTATAACAAACTGAAAATGGACACCGGAGGGACAATGGTTGTTAGAGGGATGAACTGTTCAAGAGTCCTATGTTTTGCCAGGCTCCTGTGCACTGAGTGGTGAGCAAGATCATTAGAAAAAGTGCTTCCATGGAAGCTGCAGAGGCAGTTGATCTGCTGTTTGGACCGTTATCTGCATGTCTTACCCTGCATCAGCATAGTCACACAGTGGCAACTGTCTTTTATTGTATGTATCTCATTACATGGAGGAAGTTTTCTTCACATGTCCCAGGCTGGACAGAAGAAGGCAGCTCAACTGTATCCAGCCATCTGAAAATCAGACTTCAAGGCTTAGCTGGTTTTCCAGCCTCTCTATGGAAAGACACAGGCTTTTCTGAGGACCATCCACCCCATGATAATGTGGACATCTACTCCTGATGGGATTCATTGCCTTCTGGCTACACTTTTCTCCCTGATTATTACAGCTGAAGTCAGTTGAGATGAACACAAGGACACTAACAGATCTAAGCATTCTCTAAAGGCATTTAGCCATCCAAGGATGAAGACCAGGTACTTAGAAAGGTTTTAAAATGTCTTCTGCAAGCCCAGCTCCCAGGAAAATTAGTGTTTCAGCAAGGCCCAGATGAGCTGTAGGACTGTCCTGCTCTGAGACGAATCCAGGAGGCCCATCATCCTTCACCCATGGAAATGACCTGAGCACCTATAGGAGACAGCACCACTCTGCCCAACCCTGTGACAGCTTGTCCTAAGTTCATCAAATGGTCTCTGAAGAAGAGGTGTGGTGGATCTCTCTTGGGCAAGAGGAGGCAGGTCCACAAGGTTTTTCTCCAAAGGTGGGAAGAAATTCTTGGCATTCAGGTTGACATTGACAAATGATATGGAATGAAGTTCTGAAAATTGTGGTAACCTTGAGATAATTTTAGGGCTTCTGAAAACAACTTAAAGTTCTGATAACTTGGGGCTTTTGAAAGTAGCCTGGACAAATTGCTGTAAAAATGTAATTTGGGAAGCCAGCCAGAATTGGCAAAGAAAGAAATCCTGTTTCCCATCCATGTGACTCTAGGATTAATTCTTTTCTGCCAGTTCAAATCTTTCTGTAGTTTTAATTGCCTTCTATTGCTAACTTCTTGTTCATGCATAATGTGTATGATGGCTTAAGTACTAAACAATATAAACATTTCACTTTAGATATGGCTGTTCTCCTGGGGAAGCAATGTGACTCCTGTAGAGCTGTGGGGAAAAGATTTTGAGGACAAGAAAGAAATTTGGCACATGACTTACACAGGCTTTCCTCCATAGCAGGGTGTCTACCTGACCTTTTTGCCTTTGAAACTTTTCCTTCATTGCTGCTAAAATTAGTCTGTAAATAACCAAAATAAGTATGCATGAAGGTACTGTTAGAATAGTATGATTAGTTTGTTTTCTCTTTTTAGGAACCTGGCAGAGCATCATATTCTGATGCCATTCCTGGACTACAGGATCTTCCTCTGGACCACCCTTCATTTTTATTTGCATAAAACCCAGCACTAAAAGGACCTACTTTCCCTTAAGCCATCAAACTGTATAAATACATGTAAACAGTAATAACTGGCCACCAATGCACTTCAAAGTGGACCACAGAGATCAACAGAGGTCAGATCCTCTTTAACTCCTTGAAAAAAGAAGCAATATCCTTGAAAATTAGTAATGGTGAAAAGTGATAGATATTTATTCCTGAGAACCAGCTGTCTGTTTCCAGAGTAGAAATCAATTTGTACTTTGTAAGAGAAATATACCACCCCTCTAAATTTAGATTTTAAAGTGTCAGCCTCTCTACTCATGAAAGTGTGCATTCATTGCTAAGGTACACAGTGGCCATCTGAAAATTTTCATGTCATTAAGATGGTATTTACTTTACCTCTGTCTTGCAGGTTACTTGGAATTAACATTCAGTAATTGTTTTTAGGGGGGATGTAGGGACAAGCTGAAGGTCTCAGCTCAGTAAATTCTGCTTGTCTCCTGTCTGAATAATGTAGGATTATTTTAAAATGGTGTATGTGTAATGTATTTTAATGGTGTATGTGTAATAAAAATAATAAATAGTATCTAACATTTTAAACATTTCACTCATCTGTTCTTCAAGCAGCATCAATATGTTATTTATTTGCCAAGATTTGACTCAAATTGGTTTTTTGACCCTTGACAAAGGTGTCCTACAGATGGAAGCTCCCAGGACTTCAAGAGAGAGGTATGGGAGTGACCTCGTTACAAATCCTGACACTGGTGAGAATAAAATACATTGATTATATGTTGCTCGATCTGTTAAATACAATAATAACAAGGTAGGAAGCTGGGGCTAGAAAGTTCAAAACTGATCTAGCTATGTTTAACAGTGTGGGTGTTTAGTCAGTAGAGTGGGTGAAATTGGGGATTGTTTGAGATCAGTGTTGATTTTACAAAAAGAGTTTCTCGGATTAATAGATTATGAAGGAACAGATCAGATGGGGTGGCCACTGTGGTCCTCATAATCTACACTCACAATTTCAAAGCAGGCAAATTTTCAAGTAGAAAATGTGTGAACTTTCTGCGTGGTGTCTATAACACTCCTCTGGGGTGTGCTTATAGTCAGTGGAGGAAAACAGAATTTTTAGGGCTAAAGCCATTTTTTCCCTAAGTAGATATTGAAAACAGGCCAGCTGACTCTCTGGGGTGCCTTGTTGCTCTCCATTGCTATGGCAGGGTTCAGATGAGCAGCTCATCTCACCCATGACTTTTCAGGAGTGCAGAGAGCTGAGAGCAGCAAGCAAAGCTGGGGAACATGCCTGTGCAGACATTGTGGAAGGACAGGGCCCTCAATAGTTTTCTCTATCGATGTTTCAAAAGGTTTGACCCTCTCTTGCCTTTGTCAGGGTGAGCCGCCCCATCAAAGAGAGCCCATCGGGGGCAAGGGACTGCTTTTTCTGTGGGCAGCCCTCAGCCGTGGGAGCTCAGGTGATGGGAACCAAAGCCCTGAGCTGCAGATGTCAAGTCCTCAGGATAATTTCCTGATTGAGGTCCACCCAGATGTTAAAAACCTGGTGAAAAACCTCCTGCCAAATACCAGAGGAGAGACAAACTCCTCTGCAGAGAGGAGACAGGATGTGGAGCTGGGCACGTCTCCTGCAGCAATGACTTGACCCAGAGGAAGGAAACTGAAGGTGGAGGGATAGAGTTTATCTGCAAGGGGGGCTTGCCTGCTGGTGATCATGAGCTTTTGACATCACATTTTGTAGAGAAACAACACTAATTTTATTTAGTATGGTTTGGTATTTCAGAAAATCACACTGCAGCTAAATAAAAAGGAACCAGCTTGGCAAACCAGTCAAGCTTGAATGTATCTGCTGGGATATTTCCTGGGATGCTTTTTCAAAGGTACTTAAAATGCTGGTAACTTGTTAGCCTGGTTGTTGTTGTCCTGGGACAGCTCACACTCTCTGACAGTTCCCAGTTGTGTCTTAGAGTCAGCACAGGCAAGGGATCATTCTCATCCCTATTTTGGGTGTAACAACTCTGTTTTGGAGGGTAAGAGGGTTTGGTGGGTAGTGTGGAGTCTGACTGGCTGACCTCAGCATCAGAGAGACATTCCTGCTCAGTGTACAAGTATAGATGTAACCTGAAAGCCTCTGTTGTCAGGAATGCATTTTTCTGGTCCCTTGAAAACACTTTTGGGTGAAAATCTTGCAGATGTCCATTACTATGAATCTGCAGATTTTAGGAGGTGGATTTTAATGTGTAGTGTAAATAGCCTGTTGAACAGTGTTGGTTAGAATTTGTGGTGCCTTGGACAGTCTTTCAGCCTTTTGTTCCCTGAAAAGCCGCTCTTCAAAAAAGACCTGTTTGATCAGCTTCTACAAATGCCTTTCCTTCCCTGCAGGGACAAGCTAGCACATGCCTCCTGCATGGATGCTCAGAACCATGCAACAAGAAGAGGAATGGTATAAAAATGAATCTTTTAGCACTGTTTCATTTCTTTTCTTTGCCAACTTTCCATTGTATTGTTCTCTTCACTTATCCTCTCTGCCTTGTGTTCACTGACCATGATTGGGGAAGCCTGATGGAAAGAAATGCCCTTCTTTCATTTATTAGGAAAATCCATTCTTGACATCCCACCTATGTACATATAGGCTGTATGAAAACACAGGACAGGTATTAGGCTTTGTGGTGAATAAAGTGGACTAACTAGAAGTGCAGCTGTTTTCGAATTAATTCATGCTGCATTTCACAGTGGCTGAGTGGTTGCAATTAAGTTTGAATAAGGCAGTTAATAAAACAACTTTTTTTTTTTTTTTTGATGGTAATTATTGGACAAATTAATCTGTTGTAAATTCTTCTAGAATTAGGCATGGGACATGGCCAAACATGCTCCGACACAAAATGGATCAGTGTCATTTTGTAAAATGTTTCATATTGCAAAGCTGGCTAATGTGCACCATTCAGCAACAGTAGCCACTGAGCGTGATTTGAACAGGAACTCTTGCAATCCAGAGGCAGAGATGGCAGTATTTCTTTTAAAGACTCTTTTGTATGTTAATAATCTTCCATCTCTCCCAAACTGGAACAGAATCAGGGTGGAGCTTATTCTTTATTGGAGAGTCTGTTACCCAGATGTAAGCTATGGCCTTAGAGGCTACACCTTCCACCAGACCCTGCTGCTGACATCTGAGCCCCTATCAAAGCTGAGACTTAATCTTTGCAGTCGGTAGCTAATTCAGCTCATCTAGTGTGTACCATACTTATACATACCAGGACTCGACTTTTAGTTGTATTTTCAGAAACACTGGAGCTGCAAATCGATGTCTGAAATCAGCATGTCACGATTTGAAATATGACATTACAACATGCACATTGATTTATTAAAAAATCACTCAAACTCAAAAGATTGTTATTTTCCAGGTCCCTTAACATGTGCACTTGTTAAACATACTTTACATGTATATGTATGCACATAGATGAAAATGTGCCTATGTATAACTAGTACAGCTGTTCCTGGAGTAACTGTTGAGTAAGTTATATAACAGAAGCTACTCTCTATACTGTCTTGAAGGAGATAAGTGATTTCAGGTCACTCCAAATCAGAAGAAATTAATGTGATTTTTGTATCTCTGGAATTGGTGCTTCAGGATCTTTTATAAAACAGTAGATTAGGTAACTAAAATAATTACAAAACAGGCTTATGTATGTAGAAACCAATATGCAAAGTGAACATTGTTAATACTAGAATCAAATAAATATGGGTCTCGACCTTGTCAGCATTTTTTAATGATTTTCCTAGTCACAGCATCTCCTTAACTTACCAGGTAAGATGATTCACCGATGTTAAATGTACCAGGCTGAAACCAGAACAGGAAATCTTTCTTTAACATACCTATTGATAACACAGATTTTCATCTATGAATTTGTGTAGAACTAAGATAGATAGGACCATTATAACCCACAGAGCTTTGGGAACAACTTATTTAATTGACAAAATGTCAATGAATTTGCCAGCACTGTCACACTGAATGTCTCATGTCTTACCACAATCCTTAGGGTGAGAAGGATGCTGTCTCACAAAGTTTCTTATTGAAATGCCCTTATTACCCATTGTACATACGTCATTCTAACATAATAAGTTACTGCCCTATAACTTTTGTGTCAGTAGGAAATTGTTACACTAATTTTCTGACTTCCATTTTTTTCTCTGTCTCAAGAGCATACTTCTCTCCTGTTCACATCACTACAGTTTGCTACAGAGGTTAATGTGGTAAAGTAGTTGTGGAGAATAATCACAGGAACCTAAAAATGGGCTGGTTAGGGCTAATTGAGAAAGTAATATCTGAAACATGCAGAAAGGACCAACCTTGGTGTATAGGGATCTTGTTCAACAAGACTTTCCACACCTTGTAGATTGTGACACCGCCATCATACCATCTGGGCACTGAAGCAAAGTGAAATATCAGCCATTGGGAACAATGGCAACAAGCTAATGAACAAATAGCTAACTTTTAAGTTTTTTACCATTTTTTATAATCTGTATTTTTAAAAGTCTTGTTGGCTAAATATCTATAAACTCTTTCAAGTACGAAATTATTAAAATGTTTCTTACGTTAGATATTATTTGTAACAATAACAACTGTTGCCTACACAAACTTCCCAGTTTTCTGTGTTCCACAGTCATTGCTCATATGGCTTTCGCAACATATTGCATCTGTGCTTTTCCTTTTAATGAGCTGATTTATAAGCAAAGATTATCCAAATTTAACACACATTGCTGAACAGATGTCTGCTAAAAGTGTTTTGATAATTGATTGTAGGTAGGCAAGAACATATTCTCAAAAAAAAAAAAAAAAGAAGTTATCAGAAGCAATCACACTGTGCAGTCATCAGAAGGAAGTGATGGAGGCTGCATTGATTCAGCCTTTTACAGCTATGAGAAAGAAAGCAATTTGAGAATTTGCTGTACAGATTGACCTTTTTTTTTTTGGTGAGAGGTGACTGAGGTTATATTTCTTTCTCAGATTCCTGAGCCACTGTTAGAAAATTGTTTGCTTTTCCATGTACGTACATGTTTAGTCTGATTCTACAGTCCTTGTAAAAACAGATGGACCAGAACTAACTTCAGCACTGGGAACACAGAATTATACCCATACTGACATACATGGTAGTGTGTTTGGTTTTTCAGAATGCACAGAAAACATATAAACTTATAAAGCAGATATTTTTTCCTAAATTGCTGTTCACTCAATGAATTTGTCACTATTTCACACGAAATAAATTATTGGGAAACACATGTATAATTGTAGCAGAGTAAAGAGTTTCAGCTAAGAATGATTGACAATTACCCACTAAAGTTGTTTTTTCTAAGAAAATTTAGCTGCAGCTTTGTGTTTTTCCAGCCACAGAAACATGATATATGGGGAGAAAAAATACTAAAAGCTATTGTTTTCTTTCTTTGACTTACAATAGAATTTTCTGACATGAATACTTTTTTTAGTGATTTTCTATGGATAAAGAACATACACTTTCTAACCAGCTGTAGTTCAGAAACAATGACTAGAGTGAAAGGAGGCAGAAAGTTGTAGAAATAGGAAAACTCCCTTCATTCAATCAAAATAAACCACTTGGCACAAAACAGTAACACCTGAGGTTGTGCTGAATTCCTTCAGGAGTAAGACTGCTATGTTAGAAAATCAGGTTTCATCCTGCATAAAATATAAATAGTTACATTTGAGCAATTGCCAAAACATCCTTTAATATTTCTTGAACACTATTTGATGCAGTTAATGGACTTAGTAGCAGTTCAGGCCATCTACAACCAGCCAGAGGGATCACAGCTGTTCCTAGACCACAACCCAAATGGATTTATCTATGCAATGGAGATGGGCACAAACAGAACTATAGGAGGGTCTGTTAAATATAAGAAAATACTTTTTACTTTGAGTGTGCTTCAACACTGAAGCAGAAAGGCTGTGGAGTGTCTGTCCTGGGGACTATTCAAAACCCAGTGGTCCATGGCCCTGAGAACCCTGCTGTAGCTAACCCTGCTTTGAGTAGGAGCTTGAAATGGATGGTCTCCAGAGCTGCCTCCCAACCTCAACAGCTCTGTGATTCTGGGAAATACAGCAGAGATCATATTTCTGCTCTGTCCACAGCTTGTGTATTATTCTGGTCTGGTCTGGGATAGAGTTAATTCTCTTCATATAGCTTGTATGATGCCATGTTTGGAATTTGTGACCAAATCAGTGTTGATTACACAGGGATGTTTCAGTTACTAGTGAACAGCGCTTACACAGCATTGAGGCCTTTTCTGCTCCTCACCCCACCTCACCAGGGAGGAGCCTGGGGCTGCACAAGAAGTTGTGAAGGGACACAGCTGGGACAGCTGACTCACCATATGATGGTATGCTCAGCAAAAAAAGCTGCAGGTCGAAGGAGGAAGAGGGCATGTTCAGAGTTATGACATTTGTGTTTCCTAGTAACCGTTACACGTGATGAAGCTTGGCTTTCCTGGAGATGGCTAAACACATACTGATGTGAAGTAGTGAATTATTTCCTTATTTTGCTTTCCTTGTATGTGTAGTTTTTGGTTTACCTATTAAACTGTGTTTATTTCAACTCATGAGTTTTCTCACTTTTACCCTTCCGATTCTCTCCCTCATCCCACTGGGTTGGAAGTGAGCAATTGTGTGGGGCTTTTTTTTTTAATGTGGAGTGGGTTAACTAACATGAACTATGTTTAAACTTTAATGATTTCTCTGAAAAAATCATATGTTTGTATTTAAACAAAAGTCTAATCAAAAGCCCAAGAAACTAATAAGTACTCTTACATTAGTCTCACCTTTGGTCAATCTTTGTATGGAGAAATCAAAGAGTTGTAGGATCTCTTTTCCAAATGTTCGACATTTTTTACTGGGGACAGTAATTATATTCTCACCATGATAGTTAAGGTAACACATGAATAAATCAGTGCTGTCAAGCAATAAATGAAATAAACTTGTATTTACCATTGTACCCACACTGAAGGAATAGAGATATGAGTAAAAAGCAGGGAGAGCCATGGCATCAGCTGGAGGCTGTGCTTTCTTCTCATCCCCAGGTTGTTTGATCTCCCAAGAGAGACTGAGAAAGGTTGCAGATTGCAATGGGAAAATGAACAAACTGCTGATGTGGCTCCCCAAACAGCTGATATGGCTCGTTTTCCTGTAGAGGTCCAAGATGACTGAGTTTCATGCTCAGCTACTGTCAGCTCAGCCTCTTGCACACCGAGTTTTAGGGACACCATAAGATATTGGACTCAAAGTCTATCATGCCTGGAAGCATGTACACCCAAGGCACTGGGCTTGGATGCACAGGCCTATTTTTTTACATCTGTCTGTTAAAAATAAATCAGCTGCTGTGTAAGCAGTGCTTTTACTTTATAGAATTTTTTAGTAGTTCATTAAAAAACAATGGTTGCTGTTTTCTCATCTTGGACTAAAACATCTCATCAATTTATGGTGATTTTGGTGTTGGCCACAAGGGATATCTCATCGGGTGGAACAGAAATCACCGTTCTGCAATCTGAGTTATTCCTGACAAAAGCAACTTTTCAGATTATTTGAAAGCATCCCAAAAATATTTATTGATGTAGTGATGAGACATATTCCTGGCTAGACATCTGTATTAGTATTTTTACTCCGTGTCTGTTAACTTACAAGGGAATTTCACAAACATGCTGTGATCTCTTCTAAAAACAGTGGTGCAACACAGCTCTACAAGGCCCTAGAAGAATATATGAAGTATTTGCTAAAGGGGACCCTGAAAATGCAAGACAGTGAAAGTCATGCAAAACTCTACTATAAAGCATTTTTTCTCATTCTAACCTATTTTCTTCATGGTGATTTTCTGGAAGATTACCCATTTAGCTTAGAGGAAATTAGCCTCATGAAGTCTGGAGAACCAACTTCATGTTGATAATACAAAACGAGGTAATTTTTGGTTGCAGATTCATCTCACCTGGTTGTATGCCTGTAGAGGAGTGAGTATTTATGACAGTAATCTTCCTCTGCCAATAGTTTGCAGAGACACATGTGTCTAGATGCTGATTTACTCCTCAGATGAGCTCCAACATGTCTCAAAGATAGTATTCCTCCCTCTAGCTACCCTTTGTCCTGGAGTTTCAGAATTAGAACTCCGGTGTGCCTTTGGACCAAGAGAAACTCTGACTAACTCAGAGTTTTAGAATGTTGAATTGAATTTTGCCAATTTCTCCTTTGCTCAGTTGGACACATAAGAAAGTGATACTAGTAGTACTGTACCATTCCAGAATAAGGTGTGTTGTATTTTGTCTTATATGGATAAAAAATTTTGCTGGCCAGAAATTCTGCAAGTTTTGTGGTTTTTTGAAATGCAGATTTTAAGATCCCATACACTGGTATATAAACTATTGCACCAGAGGTTTAATTTTTCTTTTTCTCCATAATCTTTGTAGAAACAAAGAAATCAAAGATGAAAAATCTTCTTAGGTTATTTGTCCAACTCCCATTTTCATTTAATGCCAGGTCATTTGTTCCCTACTGCATTGTACACTCTTGTTGTGAATGTCTTGTAATAAATCTTTCACCAGCCAATCTAGGGGGCTGCTCCTTATTGCTAACTTGCAGAGATTACTCCAGTACCCATAGACTTAGAGGATTATTCAGTTCCTGCCTTTCCTTTTAAAATAGAATGGGTCAATGCCTTATATTTCTTTTAAGGCTATATAGTATCTTTTTTGGAGGTGAGTCAAAAATGTCCCCATTTGTGGTTTTTTTTTTTTTTTTTTTTTTTTCAACCCTAGCAAAGAGCTACAGGCATTTTCCATTTAGTGCTTCATTATGTCTGTAGGGTTGCTGCAGCCTTATGCTGCTGTGGATGATCTTATGCATGGACTGATACTTCTCTCCCCAAAAGGTAGATTTCACAGTTCTCCCACTAGGACTGTTTCAAGTCAACAGCACCCACTATACCCTCTGTTTAACTCGCTTGCTTAAGTGTCGTTCTTCCCTTCAGCCACACAAATGTGAAGTGGACCTGCAGGCAGACACATCAAGAATTTCTCATCTGGGAGATGGGACTCTGGTCCCAAATACCAAAGTTATTGTGTATTTTGTCCTATGACTGCGCACTGTCAAATTCCTTAGCCGTTTTGGCAGCAATATCATGCCTGGGAGAACCATGGTCTTCCTTCTTCCACATAAACATTCTCATCACAGGTCCACATGGTGTGAAACCTCCCACTTCCTTTCCCTGAATGTTTGGAAGTGTTCATTTATCTCAAAAGTGACACTACTTTGGTGGGAAAGGTGAACATTACCTCTGTAAATATGGTTGACATGGATCCTGAGGACAGCCTGGCTCCACTAGCTGAACACATGACCTGCACATATATATATACATATGCACACACATGTATAGGCATTTAGGACTTTAAATCCAATTTTCTGTAGGCATCAAACTCAGACTAAAAAATTATCAGTGTGGGACAGAAAATAAATTTCCGATGCTCTCCTCTGATTCTGACTGGTGTAAACTCAAAATGGCAGTTCTGGTGATGCCTACTTTTCCCAGCACACCTTGTGGAAATATAGCCTGTGACTATACAGTTAAGGAGACACAAGTTAGAATCACGTGTACAACAATGACTATGTGCCATGCCTTTACGTACTAGTCCTGTAAGGCCTTCTTACAGAGCTACTGTGTCAATGATATTCATATTGAAGGCAAAAGTCAATCAGCCACACAGGTCATTGTCTGTATTGATCTTGTAAGTAGGAGCAGATTCGTCTGAAGCTGGCCTTATTGAAGCACATGAAGATACATGGCTGGTACAGTGGTCACAGTCATACATCTATCTTCACCACCTAAACTCTAGGCAGGGTTGTACTTAACCCAGACACTAAGCTTTCTCCTCTGTGGTGATTTTGAAAGAGCTTATCTAAAGCTGCTGTCTCTCTGTGGGACTGCATCCAACCAGACTGAGCACTGGCCTACTTTGTGTGGAAAACAGCCTTTCACAAAAGATACTGGTAGGCCCTTGTGTCTAACTCAGCATTATTGAATTCTTGCAGTTGGGTAGTTGATAGTCAGGCATAGCAGTGTTAAGAGTGTCCTTTCAGTCTCTCTCTGAGTGTTATATGATGTGATCAAGGAAATGTGCAGCAGAACAAGAATAGGTTTCCAGTCCACAGCATTACAAACTGTCGTCATAACCACTGGAGCATTCTTTTTCCTTACACCAGAACGATACATAGAAGACAAGCAGTCTGTTGGATATGGTGCTTGCCCATGTACTCATTCCCTTGGTACTGATTCCACATTCATCCAGAAGCAAAGGCAACCTCTTTCATGTCTTGATATGTACAGTTTAAAAGTCCTGGGAATGGAGAAACTGAGCATCAAATTCAAATGGCTGACTGACATCTGGTTCCCCCAACACTTGGCACTAGAATGGTAAACTTAAAAACAAATCATATTTATAGTGAACTGAGTGGCACTCACACTCCAGCTCACAGCAATATCTTCTGGTATTTCAAATTTATTACATGAAATTAAAATAATTTTCATCCAACAGAGGCTAAAGCAATTACAACACTCCTGCTTAATCTTTAATTTACTCTAGGAGCTTTCAGGAGCATTAAGTTTTGGGGTTTTTGTTTTTTTTTTTTTTTCTTTTTTTTTTCTTTTCTAGTGAAGAGATTGGATTCCTTGTCATTATCATAATTTTAGATTGGAGTCAGGGATAAAATGCTGGACAGCTCATCAAGTATTTGTTCCAAAAATAATGCTTATGTCTGTAATGAGTATAATAAAGCCTGTGTGTGTAATTACAAAATGTATAATATGTTCTCCTCCAACTCTTGTTTTGCTATGTGTTATTATAACCTCTGTCAGCCTATTCACAGCAAACAAATCCTACCCTTGAAATCTTGAAATTAAAGTTGTTACATTTTTTTTTTTTAGAGGGGCAGATTAAATGTAAATACCAGTGTCTCACCATCCTGACTCAAATAAAATCTAATCTTTCTTCAGATAAAAAAGGATGGATTTTGTGTGGTACAGCAGAGAAGGAATCAAATCTCTGATTTTTTTTCCCTGATTTACTTATCTTTATACTAAATAGAATATAGAAAACATGATGGTGACTCTGAGTGGTTGACTGCACAGCAGAATTTTTATTATAAATAGAGGCAAAGGGTTACCCTCAGAAAATGTATCAGATTAAAACCAAAACTATAGTTTTTGATATGTTCCCAGGGTGTCAAAATACATTGACTGCTGACTGTCCAACCTGATATATTCTTAAAATGACCTGATTTTCTGACAATAAAATCTCTGTCATATCACTGGTCACTTTCAAAACTTTGGAACATACAGTTAAGGTATTTTGGCTTGGTATCAAAATATGCAGTTCTCATGGAAAGTATTACATGATCTGGCATTATATGGTGGGTGTGTTAAGTTTTCCATCTGATCCAGCAGAAACTTTGCCTTTTTAAAGCTTTATGCTCTCAGCTCAAGGGATTTTATGTCATGGAAAATTTTAATGATGGAATGAACGAAGTATTTTATCCTAACGTGGCTTTAATTTTCATGGCTTACCATCTTCCGGGCCTTTCAAACATTTTCTACAATAAGTACTCAGAAGTTGAACAGGAGTTGAATATAAAATCATATCTCCCAAGTCCGTGTCCTTTTGCACCTAATTTCCTGGTTCTCTTTTTCATAGTTGTGTTCCAGCCTAGGAGGATAGAAAAAATTTGTTCCTTGGAAGGCCCTGTATAAAGAAAAAGGACTACAGCATGAGTGAGCTGGATGTACAGCCCGTGCTGAACACAGACACCTCACATGGCTTGGACAGGGAGCCTTGAAGTCCCATTCAAGATACACTATTCCTTCTGAGAACCTCTTTGAATGGGATGCAGACATTACTATCAACTTAAATGGGAAGATAAGACAGAGAGTGGACCAAGTCATAAGATAATAAAAAATATTATCCACAGGAATTTGCAATGGATTATTCAGAGATTAAAATTTGGATTAGTGATGATGAAAGTTTTTTTTAAGAATTATTTTATGAGTGGTTTATGGATCTAGAGGTAGAGCTACTCTCTCGTTTTGTGATCAACATCAATTTTACCAACAGACAACTCACAACAGCATCTGTAAAGCAATTCTATTCCATGGCCTATACCTAGTAAAAAGTACACCTTTTGAATTCCAAGCGCTGAACTGTCTGAAATGGGTGAATTTTGATACTGAATAAAAATGAATGCTGACTGACATTTTCCATCACTTGGATTTCAAATTGCTCAGTGGTTCCAAAAACTCCTTGTATTTATTCCAATTATGCCTGCTGTCAAGAAGCTTAGAAATTCCACTGCATGTTTTACAGCAGCTAAATGCTCCTTACTGCCTTTGGAATCCTTAGACGAAAATGGGTATGCTTCTTGTTTAATATAAACCTATGGGTTTTTTTTGAGAAATCCCTGTGACAGAGCTTGGTTAACATCTTGTTTCTTTTTTTGGCATCTCCTTGTTCATCTTCTACAGATTATTGCTGTTCCTATAATGCAAGGGTTGTTTTATGGGGAAACCATGTGATGCAACATGCCTGCCTCTGCATATGGATTTTTTTTTTTCCAGAGGACAAGCTCAGTCCTCACCCATGACAAACTCTTTGTGAAAGATGTCAAAAATCCTCTGTGGTTACACTTTTTTTTTTTACATTTTATGAGTCTCATTAGTATTTGTTTGGCCATCCACTTATGCATTAACATATGGTATTGATTAATACTACAAGTGTTCACAGTTCATGCCATCCTGTGAAACACACACAATGGGATACAAATTACTCTGAGGTAAAACTCCAAGAATTATCTTTATAGGGAACCAGAATCACCATCATTTGGCCAACTGCTGACAGTTTTGAACTCTAAATGTGTTTTGGCTGGGTTCAGTGGTATTCAATAGAGGACAAGGCCATGTGTCCATGCACATAGCTTTTTGGTTTGGCTTGCAGCAGTTAAAGGCACTTTAGTCCTAGTCAGGCTGCTGCCATTTCATGACTGTATGAGACTCTGCCCAAAAGTAAGTTGTTAATTTGAATTTTCATATAAAACATTTGAATCACAGTTCTGGAGCTCTGTTTCATCTCAAGGCACTGCTGGTTCCACATGTGAATTTTAGCTCACTATCATGGTTAACCCCAGCCAACAATTAAGCACCACACAACCACTCACTCACTTCCCCTGCAGTGGGATGGGAGAGAGAATTGGAAGAGAGAGATTTTAAGTGAGAAATCTCCTGGATTGAGTTAAACACAGCTTAATAGGTAAAGCAAAACCCTCACACACAAGCAAAACAAAACAAAGGTTTCATTCACTGCTTCTGATGGGCAGCCAGGTGTTCAGCCATCTCCAGGAAAGTAGGGCTTCATCACACATAATGGTGGCTTGAGAAGACAAACATTATCACTTCAAATGTCTGCCTCTTCCCTTTTTTTTTTCCCCAGCTTTATATGCTAAGCATGATGTCACATGATGTGGAGTATCCCTTTGGTTAGTTGGGGTCAACTGGCCCTGCTGTGTCCCCTCCAAGCTTCTTCTGCTTCTGAGAAGCAGAGAAGGCCTTGATGCTATGTAAGCACTGCTCAGCAATAACAAAAATATCCCTGTATCATCAACACTGGTTTGGTCACAAATTCAAACCACAGCCTCCTGCTAGCTACAATAGAGAATATTACCTCTGCCCCAGCCAAAACCAGCACACTTTGTAATCCAGTTCCTAGCTAGGTTGGTACTGTCAGAAAGACAGCCCTGATCTAGCAAGACCTTTGGGACTCAAGGTCTGCTGGAGATCACAGAATCACAGAATGTCAGGGATTGGAAGGGACCTCAAAACATCATCTAGTCCAATCTCCCTGCCAGAGCAGGAACACCTAGATGAGGTTACACAGGAACGTGTCCAGGTGGGTTTGAATGTCTCCACAGTAGGAGACTCCAGAACCCTCCTGGGCAGCCTGTTCCAGTGCTCTGTCACCCTTACTGAGAAGAAGTTTCTTCTCAAATGTAAGTGGAACCTCTTGTGTTCCAGTTTGAACCCATTATCCCTTGTCCTACCATTGGTTGTCACCGAGAAGAGCCTGGCTCCATCCTTGTGCCACTTCATATATTTGTAAACATTAATAAGGTCACCCCTCGGTCTCCCAGGATAAAGAAATGGGCAGAAAAAAGAAAAGGAGGTAATTCAGAATGACCAAAATGACAGGACATCTAACTCTCTTTTACTGTAACATAGCAGTCTGGTATGCAGACCTGCGGAAAGCAGCTAGAGGCTTTCTGTGATCTCTAGTCTCTCTCAGGCAGAGAAAGTGATTCCATAGAGTCACAGCTACCTTCTTTTGTGACAGCAAATGAAGGAGAAATGCTGGAGCAGGAACGCCTAGTTGAGGTCGCACAGGAACATGTCCAGGCAGGTTTTGAATGTCTCCAGAGAAGGAGACTCCACAACCTCCCTGGGCAGCCTGTTCCAGTGTCTGTCACCCTTACTGAGAAGAAGTTTTTTCTCAAATTTAAGTGCCTCTGAGAGTACAGGACAGGCACTTAGCGGGCTCAGACCAATAAGGATGTGAGATACGTAAGTAGTTGGAGGGGGCTGATGACAAAAGAATTGCAAGGCTGACAATTTTGTTGCTGGTTGTTGACTGTAATGATAGTGGCAAATTATTATTTCTTTCCATAAAAGCTTTGCTTCTGCTATCAGGCTAACAGCCATCTGAGTATGAAAGAGCATCTTGCCCCAATTAAGTGGTCTGTAGGACAAAAGTAATACCATGTAAGAGATTCGAAAAAGCCATCAAAACTGCAGGTCAAAGGCAAATGATCAGGAATGAAAAAGGCAGGCAGAGTTTATGCTTTTCACACAAGACCCTATTACCCTCCAGAAGAAACGCGGGAGGGGGGGGAAATAAATATTTACAGAGTGGTCTGGGGATCACATTTCAAGGATATTGCAATAACCTCAGACCTATTGAGTTGGTATTAGAGTACATGAGGGAAGGACAGAGATATTCAAGCATCTAATACCCCTAGTTAGCAGTAAGTCACTACTGAAAAGTTAGAAGGGCTGGATCACCCTGTGGAGATCAGGCTCAATCTCTCTCAACTGTGGAGGGAACAAAGTATGAGTGGGTTCCCTTCCATTCCTACTGCTTTCCCTCACCCTGAAAAAAAGAATGACCTTTTTGAGGTCATCTAGTTCATGTTTTAGAATGAAAGGCAAATAGATGTTCTCTATTGATTAATTCCCCAAAGATAAAAGCCGTGGATAGTTTTCAAGGATTTCTATTCAGGACAAGGTAATATTGGCGTGAGAGTCTTATTAGATTTTACATTGTGTTTCTGAAAACTTTCCTGTTTACCTTTCCTATCCAAGTCAAACAGAGAACAGTAAAATGGTTAAACTGCATATACCAGATACCAAAGAGTACATTTGATATGATGAACAAGTAGGAAGATATTCAGTAAAATTTGCTACAGCTGGTATTATGCAAAACATTTTATTAATCTTTTTATTATGACAAATGTCATTTTGCTATAAAGTTGTGGGCTTTATGTGTAAGTCATAGAAAGCTTTGATGTGTTTAGGGTCTTATTGTCATACAGTATGAGTTTAAGAAAGAGGGGTTCCATTTCAGTTATAATGAAGCCAGTTCATATATGAAAGTGGTTGCTGCTCCAATCATATTTTGACTAACATATTCCCTCAAATCACTTCCAGATACAGAGGTCTTTACGAAATGGAATAGCTTACCATCATGATTGCTTTTATTACACATCACTGATTCTGGACCGGATCCTAAACCAGGATGACATTGCCTGGGATCAGGCAATGATCTTGGAGCACCTAACTTTTTTATACTGGAATATTTGGAGCACCTAACTTTTAATATTTAGTTTAGAAAATAGATACAGTGGAGAAAGAGAATAAAAGTTCTCTGAGATAAAATTAAAGGAGACTAAGCCACAAAAATTGTGTACACAAAAAAAATTTATGGTGATAGGTTCCTAAAAATATAATGTCAAACACAGACACTAAACTAAGTTTTAATGTAACTTTGTGGCCTTTGTTTCTAAACCTTATCTTTCATCTTACTGTGAAGCAGAATACACTGCTGTAAACCATGACCATGGAAAGCACTTCAGATTTGAAGTGTTGCAAGCACAAGTTAATTTGAGACACTTGCATGCTCATGAAAAATATCCATACTTATCCCTGACTTTGTGAAAAAGAGATTATTTTTCCAAAGTTCTATGTTTGGAAAGTTCTATGTTCTATATAAAAGCCATTACTCTCTGTAGTGAATATTTTGTATAACAGACTAGAAACTATCCCAACTTTGAATGAATAAAAATGATGATGTTCTTGTGATTGCTGTGTACTGTCTTCTCTTGCCTATCTCCTTAACATTTTAGGGTGTTGATGGCAGAGTGAGGGTCCAGATCCCTACTTGATGCAATTGCAAGCTATAAATGTTCAGTCTGGGTGGTAATCAGCCAACCCTAAGAGACTTTACTTTGGTCAAAGATGCTACTTTGTGTTTTGAGGTTTATTATGCAACTGTTTTGACATAGTGGATCTGCATTTGTATACACAGCCAATCAAGGGAGATAAATACTGGATGCCCTCTTGACTGGATGCCTCCTGACAGAGGTGCCACCTGGCTCAGCTGGGCTCTGCGCCTTGTAATGGACAGTAGGATCCCTGTGCATCTCTGACTGGCCCCATCCACCCACCAACAGTGGGATCCCTGCATATCTCTACCTACTCCCATTCACCACCCTCATTGAGTCGTTTCTGGTCAGACCTGCCACCCACCATGTGTGGGAAAGAACTTCAAATAGCACATTCCTGTCAACTGATGGCAGTTGACTTAGGGTGAGAAGAGGATCAGGAAGACTTGGATGAAATTACTGGATATTTTCCAGGTTATGCTAAAGCAATAAAGTACGAAAAATAAGGATTTAACCTCTCACTTTACAGAATACTGTGAAAAGCTGATGTTAGGCAATTAGACATAGAGATTTATTGGAGCTGTGTGACTACAGACATGCATACAAAACTTCATTTTTTATCTATAGTTACATGAATAAAAATTGAGTGTAGAATTACAGCAGGGGTGAATGAACAAGATAAGAAAAAGAGGGACCTTTCTCAGCCCTAGAAACTTTAACTCACATTTGAAATCAAGGTTTTTTTTGCAAATGTGTGAAGATTTTTTCAGCTACCAGGAGCACAACTGCAAAGATATTTCAAGAAAGTAGATTCCAACAACATTTTGCATGTATACCAGAAATCAGTTATTGTAAATTTATAACCTCAATATAAGTAAAATAGCTTAAATATAGTATATATAAGTAAATATAAGTAAAAAAGCTTAAGTACATTTCAACATTTTATCAAACTTTAACCCCATTTTACTCAACATCATTTTGCTAAAACATGATTTACTTATTATTGATTTTTCTTATCTGACAGCAATCTCATATTGCACCAAAGAGTTGGTGTTTGATTATATGTTCAAACCAGAGAGCCAATGTGTGTAGCATCCAGGGTTTCTGTCTGTGGTTGATGGTTCTTTTCATTTCAGAAACAATGTTTCAGTGAGGTATTTAAATCTGTAGCTTTCTGTGGTTGAAAAGTTTATGGAGTATTTTTCTGTACAATGAGAATGTAAATGAGGGGGGATAAGAGAGATTAAGGAGAATGCAAGTCAGACATTGATGTGGCCAGGACAGATATTGCACAGAGTTAAAAATGTCCTTGGAGATGAATGAGATTGTATGGAAATCATATGAGAAATTACAATGAGATTTTCCTGAGAAGTAGCAGATGTTTTTAATTTCTCTCTCTCTCTTTTTTTTTTTTTTTTTTTTTTGTCTCATCCCTTGTGGAGAAAAAGAAAAATAATGAAATAACTTGGTAAATAACACCATGCATTTATGTTACTTAGAAACATGGGGAAATACGCCATTTTCAAATATTATACAACAATTTTCCTCAGAAAAATGATTTATAACTGAAGTTTTGTATGGAAGATAACATTAGTTTCCACCTGATACCACATGAATTAGGGTTTTTTCTTTGTTTGTTTTTGTTTTTCATTTTGAAGCACTGCTAGCATTATCCAAAATACGAAATTTCTAAATTATATATGCTTGCAAAAGCCTAGGTTACCAGGGCTCAAGTAGAGTGAACAGAAAGTGATGATTCATGACTAAATTCTGCAAAGAAAATACTCTTTCATGGGCTGCTGATTTTGCCTTTATCACTCTAATATGTGTAGTCAAATACATTCCATTCTACCTTCTTGCCTCTTGACTGAGGGATTTATCTGACAGTCATTATGCAAAACTCTCACTGTTGATATTATTTTAACTTAGTAGAAGCTGGAAGAGTTAGGCAAGATATGAATACACTCAGTAAATCATGTTCTTGCAGAAACGTGAGTACAAAAATATCCAATCCTAAATAGCTTTTGTCAGGAGACTAGAACCAGGATAGTCAGTTCAGAAAAGACCAGTGTATCTCCATGCATTATTAATATGTCTCTATTACACCTTTAGCTACTTGGGAAAGGTTCTGCCTGAAATGTTATACATCTAATTTCAGGCATATAAGCCTGTGCTTTCCTAGATTTTAGCTCTTAATTTTGGCATGCATAGTAATTTGGATATCTAAAAGTCTTATTGAAATGCTGTTCATGCAGCTGGCACAAAAAAAGTTCTACTCACTGACCTTCCATGGAATTGGGCATTTTTTGAACATTGTTTTGGTGCATCACTGGACTGCAGCTACTAATCTTGGAGTACCAATAGATGCAATTTGAAAGCAAGATGCTGGTCAGAGGCACGATGCCACTTGCAGTCTCAAGTCTTTCAGCATAGTTGGCTTCACTGCTTAGTATCAGAATTTCCAATTTTCGTGAAAAAGAATTTGAAGATCTGAAACAATTAAAGAGATTATACTTCCATTATACTTCCTTCAAATGAGAAGACTCTTTACTTTTTGAGCTTATTGACTAATAGGCTTTTTGCTGTAATTATTCTCCTGTCCTTTCACAGAGGTTGACAATGAATGTACCAGAATGCATTTGGCAGAATTTAGTTATATTCTTACTCTGCTTTTTTTGTTTGTTTGTTTGTTTGTTTTCCCCTTTTTTTTTTTTTTTCTTTCTGTGTCTCGTTGTCCTAATAACAAAGTAATAGCAAAGTAATTGGCTTTCTTACCTAGAAAGTCAGTTATATGGTTCTGCGATTTAGTGTTTCTAGACACCAGGAAGAAAGAAGGTCAGGATTTTTTTAATGTGTACAGGTTTATTGAAGTCTTTAGAAGCAAAGATAGAAAGTGAGCCTTTCCCAGAGTTCTTTCAAGTGGTGTCAGACATGCTGAAGATATCAAATCCACTCCTTCCAGTTATTGTTATTGACACAGAAAGTGATAATAAGCTAAACCCTTGTTATTCTAGATAGGGGTTTCATAACAAAGCAATAGGCTCTACTAGGCAGACTCAAATTGCGTTTCTAAGTACAACCAAAGTTTCTAATTGAATGAAACTGTCCAGATAAAATTCCTGAATTCAATGTGCACACATAAACAATCTTTATTTGGCGAGAACAACATATAATATTACTTGTTAGTATGAACATTTTATAATGTGTTCTATCTTAAATATGTGTCATATTGGGTTTTTATGTTCTATGAGTTATACAGAAAAAAAGAGTTATTGCTAGAAATTGGCACAGAGATCTGCAAAATAAAAAGTATCATTATGAAAATTATGGGCCTGGCAGATAAGTCATCAAAATTCAATGCTCAAGTAACTTGGTGGGGTAAAAAGTTCTGGAATAAAAACAAACAAACAAACAAAACCTTGAAGAGTTTCAAACTATAAACACCTATAAATATAAGAGAAAGATTCATGTTTTTAATCTACATATTATTTCCTATAATGCTGCCAAGATAATTTGTAATTACATAACATTTTATAGTCTGCAATTTGAACTCTACTGAGCTTTCCTTGGAGTGTGAGAGATTCTACTTGTGTGTCCATGTTGCTTCTCAGTAGCTGTTGTTGAATTATCAAGACTCATTAGTTGACTAGACTTTCTCAAATCCCAGTCATTGTGTGTTTATATTAATTACAATAGAAGCTTCTTGCCAAAGGATTGCATTTTAAAACACTTGAAAGATGCATGAAAGGGCTTATGGTGTTGTGTAGCTTTCAGAATTTTGGTTCCTATGAGAAAGATCTTTACAGGAACACACTTTGTAAGGGGTTTTATACTGTCTGGTCCAAGAACTGAGTACAGAGAGTTTTTAACTGGCTGATCAAGTCTCATAGCAAGTTCTGCACCAAATGCAGCAGTTGAAGGGGGCCTTGGACACTGAGAATTGTTAAGGGGTTGTGAGATTTCACTCCTCGAATAATTCGGAAGGAAGACCATTTTTGCAAGGGGTGAGCTTCTGAAAAGTTTAGATTGCAGATGTGTGATGGTACAAGATTCACATTCTTAATGTTCATACTTGTAATCCATATTGGCTGTCAATGGATAGAAGAAGCAAAAACTCTACTGATGTTCAGCAGAGGTGTCCTGAAATGTCTGAAGATGATCATAGAAGGGTGAGTATCCACAACAAGACGATGATAATATGGACCTTTCCTTAGCTTCGTCTTGTCCCTTTGTTTCCTTGTAAATCCTCTTGGCTTTGAATAATTTCCTATCACTCTGGATAAAATGAGTTGTTGATATCAGCACTCACAGATTCATTTGTGTAGGTTTTACTGCATTTCATATTTGAACCTGGTTTATTGCTTAAAATTGAAACAGACTTGTTATCCAAGCAATGGTGTTTGTAAATCCATGATTCTTTCCTGTATCTGATAAGGTTTGAAGTTCTTTGATATCTCTGCATGCTTTAGGCTCTTTTTATACTTTCACTACTTGCAATAGGTTTTTGACTTATAACTAAGGTGTGCAGCAGTGTTACAGCTTAATTTGTCTGTACACGGCTCCCTGTGTGTAACTTATGGCATTTCAAATCATTCAGTGCACATTTTGATGGCCTTTTTCACCATATTCTCACCTTTCATCTCATTCATGCTCCAGCCTCTTTCTCAGTGTCCATCCCAGAAACATGTCCCATAGCCTGACATATATGTGCCCAGAAGGTGAGGACCATATAAATCTTCCCCTTCCCAGTAAATCTGTGGCTGGAAATGTCTCTTTCTATCCCACCCTCCTGCTGTTGTTCTTTCCTACTGATCAAAAGGCAACTGTCTCTAGGGATCTGCCAAGGAAAATGTTTGTGTTGGAACTGAGTCATCTGCTTTAGTTGCAAGCAGTGGAGTCTGTAATGTCTGCATCAATGCCCCTGGGCTTAATGAAGAGAAGGTAGAGAGCCTGCACCTGAGCAGGACAGGAAAGCTACTAGTAAATGTGCTGAACATGCAGGAACCTCTTCCTTTGCAAGGGACAAGGGCTCACAAATAAATGGCCATTGCTATAAGGAGGCTAAGGTGGGTTAGTTTGAAACAATCTAGAAAAAAAATGTTCAATTGCTCTTTTTTTTGTTCAGATCATCATAAACCTACTATCTCATTTGTAATAATTATCTGAGTTCTTCAACATAATTTTCAATTTCTCAGGCATCAAAATCCTACCTCATCATAGAGCACTGGCCTCAGAGTAAATCCTAAGGAACACTATTAGCCAACCTGAAAACTTCCAATCCAACCCCTCTCCTAGTTTTCTGTAGCCCGCAGGGTTATAATGCTGTTATATTGTTTTCTTCTGTATGTGGTCTAAGTCCAAGAGCTGATGAGTCTCAGGATTAGTAGTTTCATTTCATTCTATTTGGCACCTGATTCTCATTCAGACCAAATCCTTTTTGGACAGTAGGATCTGATATGAAGATCAATCTGTTTCATGTCAATAAAGAGTGCAGACTATTTCCTTGAGTGCAGTGGACAAGACTTTTGGAAGGAAAATAAATCTCTTTATTATTTGACCTGCTGGATATGCATACATTCATGAATTTCTAAACAAGAGCTTTTATACTTACCTCTGGAGAATAAAAAGTGTTCTAACTGGTAGCCATCAGAGGATGATATAGGGCACATTAGATGCTCCACAGTGGAAATGAAGATATTTAGATTTCCTTGAAGATTACTGGATGCTTGCAAGCTTAGTACCATGAAAATCTATATTTTAGCTGTGCTTTTTGCACGAAAGGCTAGTTCTTCCAGCCATTCTTTGTTGCAATCATAACAATAAGCTCTTAAGTATATACTGGTGACATCCTTAAGTTTAAAAAAAAAAAGCACTTCAGTGTCTTCTTTATGTATCATTTGTAATTTCATGCTCCTCCTCCCTGACTGAGCTGTTCTCACATCATAATTGAAAGTGTTGTTTAGCCCGGAATACAAGCAAATTACCAAAATAAGCAGCAGCAAAGTTGCAGATCAGCTAATGAATGACACAACTGGGAGCTAGATAGGTTCTAGGCACCTGAACCTAAGTGTTTTCCTGAAGGAATTTTAATAATACAGAAGTTTGCCAGTAATGTACATAAGGCCTTATTACAACCTGAGAGGCTGTCTTGGTTAAGCAGCCTTTTAATGCCTTTTCAATCATAGTCCAGGATTAGAAGCAACTTTATGTCATTACTAACTGGAAACTTGTTATCCATTGCCCGCAGGGAAAATATGTTGGTGGTCTTCTGTTCCTAACAGGGAAGAGTTTGTGTCACACACATAATTCCAGGTCATACACACACACACACGTACACGTCTCTACCTCTAACTAGCAGAGCAGACACTAACCAGCTTCTTCCTGATGACCTTGGTGGAGAGAGAGATTGAGGTTTATCAGGGAATTCTTGCAAGGAAACAGTAACTGTGAAAACAAGAGTGTTAAAAGAGGAATGTCCCTAGTGCAAAGGAAAGGAAAGAATATACTCTTTGTTCCTGTGTCAGCTGTCCAACTTGGTCACTGCTAGCATTTCACTTTCACCCTGAAGAGCAGCTAATTGTTTATGAAATGACCATGTTATTCCTGCCCTAGTAACCTTGCCTGGAAGGCCACCACATGCATTTATTATTCTCTGAAGGAAAATGTGCTTTCTGACATCTGTTCTGCATTTGTTTTCCTTTAATTTCCTTTAACTTCCATCACCCCCTCCCCAGATTGCTCATCTGTGCTGCTCTGTACAGACTGGCATGGGCTGTACTGGTCCTACAACCTTGCCTGTTCTCAGTTTTATCTTTTATGTGATTCTGTTGTCTTACATTGTACTCTGGTACAAAATGACAGAGAAAGGCACTGTGAAATTGCCTTCTCCCTCATTCCCCTCCTGTAGCAGACTTTATATCCCCTGGATCACGTATTCCAGGTTAGAATTTTAAGAATTTATAGGGCGAGCATATAGCAGACAAAGGCTCCTTCTCTCCAAATCTGCCCTGGGGATTTATTCTCCTAAATCCCATACTCCTAGTGCCAGAGAGTGCAAAAGCACTGGCAAACTGTAGTCTCCTTCCCATGTCATTTTTCAGCCAGCAGTAGTGAGCGTCCACAGCAGTTCCCGAGCTTCTAAAAGTATAAGAAGGCTTTACAAGAAGTTTAAGTGACCTAAACATCCTTCTCAGTAAAAAAATCTTTATTGTCAGTCATGATTGCTTTCAGCTCCTTCAGATTTCTTGTGATAAACACTCTAAGAGAATGGCCCAGGTGTTCTCCAGGAGGCTTTGGGCATCTGTTAACTAAGTGACATTTCTTTAGTAATGCGAGTTTAAGTGACTTGGCATGGTTGCCTGCCAGCAGCCTATGCTCCAGCCCTGGCCATCCTCTGTGCTGTGCTAGTGTAAGCAGTTGGATGTTGAATTTGGTCTTGGAGAGCTTTCGGAATGGGACGAGTGGAAGGGGCAGGTGGGTTGAAAGGGCAGGATGGAAGGAAGGCTTTACAGAAGACCTGGGTCAACAAGTGGTGACACAAACTCTCATGCTGGCATCTGGATGTGGGTGGTGGGTAAATAGGAACATGCAGTTCAGAGAGGCAGCAGTTTATACTGGCTTGAGCAGGACTGTCTAGTGTCTAAACACAGACTTAATTTGGGGTTAAGTTCACTTGGCATGAAAGCAAAGCTACAGATTTGAGAGGAAAGGGAAAGGTGATACCTTTATCACTCAATCTTGCTACAAGAGAAAAGTAATGGTGAGTAAAACAGGACAAGAGGCTTTACATGCATTGTCTTTTTACAATGTGACACTGCCCACAGCCTTACAAATCGAGGTTATTTGCATGAGATCGTGATGACACCTACAGAAATCATGACTCTTTGCTCTAGCCTTTAAGTCTACCTAGCTCCCAGATATGTTTTTCTGGGTCTAGCCTTCCCAAGGGAGGCTATATAAAACAGAAACTTTTTTTTCTTTTCATGTGTATTTTGGCTGAAATCTATTGTTAGTTTCTGTGACGCATCTATGGGACTTGACAACATAGGAGCAATTGATATCCTGAATATCTTAAATGATGTGACACAGCACCTGGCTGATTTTATATGTGCTTAATGGTGCACTGATGATAAATGCATGGGGGCGACACACAAATAAATATAGCACTCCAGCTTTTGAAATGGGTTCTTTAGTGTCAGGATACTCAGGTTTGCAAAGGAAAAGAAGTTATCTGAATCCATTGCAAAACGTTTTTTTGAGAGAAATCCTGTCTCTCCCTGAGGTCCTCTCCAGGTTCTTTGGCTTTTTCTTGCTTTCTTTCGTTTCATCGTCTGTGCTGTTTACTGCTGCATATGGCATGTGCTCATTTATGTTTGTCAATGCTGTTTTATTTACTGCATAGCAGTCTGATTTCAGAGGAAAACCCTTTCATTTTTCTGCTCACTTACTTGATGTAATCAGTGAATGTGGCTTTCATACTGTTTTCCATCTGTCTCAGTCATTTATATAGATTAAAACCAGCAGAGGTCCAAATAATGGCCTTGTGATGAGGATTCCCCACAGTGGGGTAGCTTGCTTTAGAAAATCCTCAGATTTCACTTTGTTGGTTTGCTTTGTCTAGTCTGTGCATTCACCATTTACATGTTAATAGATCTGGAGAAGAATCCCCTCCAGCATCTCTGTAGTCTTGTCTGTAACATCAGACAATGTTGTTTCTTCTAAATTATCTTCTAAAACTCAGTAACTTGTGTTTCATTATAAAAGCCATCATCCTTATTTCTTTTCTTGGCCAGAAATGCTCTTACGGCGAGACAACTGTCCCCCTGCAGCCCATGGAGGTCCATGGTGGAGCACAGATCCACCTGCAGCCCACGGAGGACCCTAGGCTAGAGCAGGTGGATGCCCAAAGGAGGCTGTGACCCTGTGGCAAGGCTGTGCTGGAGGAGGCTCCTGGAAGGACATGTGGCTTCATGGAGAGAGGAACCCACGCTGGAGCAGGTATGCTGGCAGGACTTGTGACCCCATGGGGGACCCACATTGGAGCAGTCTGTTCCTGAAGGGCTGCACCCCATTGAAGCGCCCAAACTGGAACAGTTTATGAAGAACTGCAGCCCATGGGAAGGACATAAGAAGGGACTTGAGCGTAAGACCTATGGGGAGAGGCTGAGGGAGCTGGGGTTGTTTAGTCTAGAGAAGAGGAGGCTTAGAGGTGACCTCATCACTCTCTATAACTACCTGAAGGGAAGTTATAGCCAGGTGGGGATTGGTCTCTTCTCCCAGGCAGTCAGCAATAGGACAAGGGGACATGGGCTTAAACTCTGCCAGGGGAAATTTAGGCTGGATATTAGAAAGAAATTCTTTACAGAGAGAGTGGTCAGGCATTGGAATGGCTGCCCAGGGAGGTGGTGGACTCGCCGTCCCTGGAGGTTTTTAAACTGAGATTGGACATGGCACTTAGTGCCATGATCTAATAAATGGACTGGAGTTGGACCAAGGGTTGGACTCGATGATCTCTGAGGTCTTTTCCAACCCAGTCGATTCTGTGATTCTGTGATTCTGTGTGACTCATGTTGGAGAAGTTCATGGAGGACTGTCTCCTGTGGGAGGGACATCATGTTGGAGCAGAGGAAGAGTATGAGGAGTCCTCCCTTGAGGAGGAAGCAGCAGCAGAGACAATGTGTGATGAACTGACTGCAACCCTCATTCCTCACCCCACTGTGGTGCTCACAGGGAGGAGGTAAAGAAATTGGTAGTGAAGTTCAGCCTGGAAGAGGAGAGGGGTGGTGGTGTGGGGTTGTTTTAAGATTAAGTTTTATTTCTCATTATTCTGCTCTGTTTTTTACTGTTAATAAAATTAAACTGATTTACCCAAATTGATCCTGTTTTGCCTGTAATGGTAATTGCTGAGTGATCTCCTGTCCTTATCTTGACCCATGAGCCATTATATTTTCTCTCCCCTGCCTGGCTTAGCAGGAGTGGCTTGGGTGGACCCCTAGCCGGGGTCAACCCACCACACCAATACACAAGTGTTTTAGAGATTGTATGTTGTGTCAAGAGTCCCTCAAGGATACATGGATTTTTGAAAACAAACAAACAAACAAAAAAAAGGC
The DNA here is from genome assembly GCF_964273445.1 of Streptopelia decaocto. Lineage (NCBI taxonomy): Eukaryota > Metazoa > Chordata > Aves > Columbiformes > Columbidae > Streptopelia > Streptopelia decaocto. The sequence goes on from NC_138655.1 coordinate 13,740,380, forward strand.
CATCAATAGGCTATATGGTTTCCAACAGGAGTTATTACAAAATGATAAAGGTCTTTCAGGGAGTTATCAAGGAGCTTTTCTTTGCAGGTCTGCTACAGTGTCTATAAGTGTTTCTTAGTCATTCAGTTAGAGCTGCAATCAGTTATCATACCAGATAAGTTCTGAACTCAGCAGATTGGTTGCACATTCCCAAGAGGACTTTTTCTGTCTCATCTTTTCCATTTCTCTGAATGACATATAAGATTTCACATAGTCAAAACATATATTCATGCCAACAAGCGCTGTATCAATTGAAGAGAGCTAGGGAAGATAATGAAGTACAGTTTGGTTGATTCTTATCAGTCTGGCTTTTCCATGCCTGAGGTCAGCTCCATATGGAAGGAAAAACTTGTTCCTCTTCAGTAAAGAGATTTTTTACCTTTATGGACACTGTGATATGTCCCAAAAGTTATTAGGAAATGCTGCTGTATCAGTGTGTTTCATTCATTCTCCAGGAAAAACTGCACTGAATCTCATACAGAAGAAATAATAACTTGCAGAAGTTCTATACTGACAAAAAATAGTGTAGTTTAAATGGAAGCTACTTGAGCACCTAAGAAGTATCACTGAGTATGTGGATAATTTGTAACAACCTAAAAAAACTATGTTTCACATTCTCTAGCAAAAACATTGCTGAAACTGTCAATCCAAGTGTTGTGTTCTGCACTATTCTGTTAATTCAGTTTGGCCTTGTGAGTAACTCTCGAGCATAAAGATTCAGACAAAGCAGAGACTACCTAAGAATTGCTAGGATCTCTTCAGAGCATTGAAATAAATGCCATCTATGTAAAGTAAGCTTCACAAGATTCAATAATTGAAAGAACAAATAAAACAAATCACAGTATATTCAATGGAGTGATTAGTTGAAGTCTTAAGAAATTGAAAATCCTAGTAGCTTGCACACTGGATCCTCTCAAAAACTCCCAGCAAGTTTCAGAGGACACCAAACTGGAAGAGGCAGCTGCCATACTGGAGCACAGAACTACTCTTCAGACAGATCTAGACAGGCTGGAGAAATGGGCTGACAGAAACCTCATGAGGTTTATGAAAGACATGAGTGAAGTAATACAATGATAGAAGTCATAGAGACTTAGACTCATAGAACAGTTCTGGTTGGAAGGGACATTAAAAGGTCCTCTAGTCTAAGCCCCTGCAATTAGCAGGTACATCTTAAACTAGATCAGATTGCTCAGTCCTGCATGTCACACAGAATATGACCATGCAATAGCACAAGCTGGGGGAGGAGCTTTGCAGGAAAGGACTTGTGCATCCTGGTTGTCCAGAAGTTGAACATGAGCAGCAGTGTGCCCCTGCTGTAAAGAAGAGCAACCACATACTGGACCATATGAGGAAGAGTGCATTCATCAGGTCAGGAGAAATTTCCATTGTTTGGCACATCTGTAGTGCTGTATCCAGTTTTGGGGTCTCCATTACAAGAATGATATTGACAGACTGGATCAGGTTCAATGGAATGCCACCAAGAAGGTCATGGAGCCAGAGCACATGATACATGAGGAAAGGCTAAGAGAGCTGGGCTAGTTTAGCCTGGAGAAGAGACAACTCGGGGATCTTACTGCTGCCTGCAACTACCTAATGAGAGGGTCTAGAGAAGGTGAAGTTAGTCTCTTCTCAGGGATAGACAGGGAAAAGCTGTGAGGCAATAGACACAAGTTGCAATTAAGGATGTTCTGACTGGCTATAAGGAAAAAGTTCTTCAATCAGACACTGGAACAAGAGTCCAGAGAGGCTGTAGGATCCTCACCATTGCAGATACAAAGAGTGATCTAGACACAGCTATGAACAACACACTCAAAAAACATCCCTGATTTGAGCAGAGGATGGTACTATATGACCAGCAGAGTTTCCTTTGAACCTATTGCATTCTGTGATTTCGTGTTTCTTCTAGCCCTTTTTGTAGGCCTTTTGTTACCTGTGACTGCAAACTGTGTGCTGGAGGTGGAGTCTTTGAAGGCTTCCACAGGGTGATGTCCTAATTTCAGGTACCCACACACTTGCATATATCAGTGGGTGTCATTGCATTCTGCTCAAAACAAACAGATTTGTTTTGTTTTAAGCTCCTACTCTGTCTTTCTTTGAAAATCTACCCATGTGGGCAAAAGACAGAGGAGAATGTCATGATCATGGGGCACATGACACTCTTCTAATTGAGACTGCTTGTGTGATGCTAGGGTAATGTGACTGAGCTTTCCAAGTCATGAGTATTTTAGGCTGCTTCAATGGAAAAATAATGATGAACCGTGATTTTCAGCTTATTGAAGAATTTGAATTCCTTCAGATGTTAAAAACTGTGCTCTCCAAAACACCGAATGTTAAAAAAGAATCCTCTAATCTCTTTCTGGCTTCTTGTGTATCACAGAAAAGGTGGAGAGTTTTTTCTTTCTTTTTTTTTTTTTTTTCTTTTTTTTTTTCCTTTTTTTTTTTTTTTTTCCTTTCCTTGTCTTGTCCTTTGTGAGCCAGAAAAATCATAGATTTCTACATTAGGTCCCAGTTACAAATTTGGACTCCATCAGTAGTGGATCAACTCCAGAGAGAGAATGAGAGTAGTAGAAGAGACAAATCAGCATGGGATAATCTCTCTTTCTTCCCATTCTCCAGGGACAGGATCCAAAACCACATGGCTTTTGGCTGTCAGCTTGCTTTTGGCATCTGTATTCCAGCTGAGAGCTAGTTTGGCCTTGCATGCTTTGATGCAGTAATGACACAGCCCACATTTCTGCTGATTAATCATTCGGTCATTCTGTAGCTTAACCAGCTGTGATCATGAGCTATTTTTCCCCACAAAGATTAGAGATGTCAGTATTCATCATCTTCATATTCTTCAATTCTTTTGTATAATGGCTGAAGGTTCCCACCAAAGCAGGTGCTGAGGGTCCACATCCCCACTGAAGGCAGGGAGGGATATAGATGTCTGGCCACGCTCAAAATCAAATCCTATCCCCTACCCCTTCAAAGATCATAACAAAAATTGTTTAATTCAGCTCATAAGGAATTATTCTGAGTCCAGTTTTATCCTAGGAGTAGAAATCCCCATGTCTATATCTTCAATTTGTGCTTTGGTTTTGGCATTTGGGGGTTGCAACCCACTGCCAGCAGATGGAAAATGTCGACTGAATGCACTTCCTTCATGACTCATACACTCTCTGGAGCATGTGACAAGTAAACCCTCCACAGAAGATTTATGTTAAATAGAGGAAGGTTGTGCTGATAAACTGCTGCAGCTTTTTTTATTTCATCAGAACTGTTTCAGTAAATCTCACTTCTCATTTTAGTCACTGAGATGGAAGTTGCTGGTAGTGTTACATTAAAACACAGAAGTTCAAGCTTCCCCCCTGGAAATGACAGTGTAGTCTTCAAGCAATTCCACTTGCAGCCAGATGAATATTGGATGCATGATGAAGTTTTTCCAACGTAATATCTGATTCATCTGAAATCACCTAATAATGGGTGAACCCTGACATAAGCAGTAATATTTTTGTAAAATAGAACATTCAATATGTGTCATCCCTTTGTTCTTTTACTTAGAACAATGGTCTTTCTTCTTCAGGACTGCACAGGTTAATTTTTTTCTCGTATTTTGTCCAAAGTGAGAGGTCTAGCTCTTAAAGGGATGCAAACTGAGTTAATGAAATCATTCTTCTAAAGAGAAACAGAGCCTGTAAGTCTGTAAATAATATAAAAATGACTTAGTATGTCCTGGGTGCAAAGTAGAAAAGCATGTGTGAAAACATTCTGTCCCTCCCAGAGCACTGATAAAGAACTTTGCTTCTAATCATCTGTCATGAGAGCAATTTTTTTCCCCCGAGAACAGAAACATGCCCTTCACTAAATGTCATTCACTTGGAGTCTTTGTTTAATACTTTGGCTAGTTTTAGTCAAAATAATGATTACTTCCATAGGAGTGTGGTTTTCTTTCCACTTTCTCGCATTGAGAGAGAGCTCTTTTCTATGTTGAAGGAGCAGTGACATAGGAGGGTAGCTGTAAGTGTAGTCTAAATTAGCTGAAGACCTTGACGATACAGCATTGTCAGTAAGCTGGTGAGGGTTGAACAGTGAACAGTGAGAACTGCAGATTCTACTCTCCCTTAAATGTGGAATTATAGAGGATTTGTGCTTTGCAGTAGTCATATGGCACACCACAAAGATGGTAACTGCTGAACACCTGTACAAGACCCAGCCTAGGCTGAGACATCAGCTCTGATGAGCTTAACCTCTGTATGTGTCTCAGAGAGATCATGTGACCGGTGAATATTAATACTCCTTATTTTTCTAAAACAGAGAATTTCTGTGCTGAGTACAAAGGTTCTGCTTGTCTGCTAAAGCTGGGGTAGAAGGAAGTGCTGAAGTCTTCTCTAAGAATGAGCAATAAAAACCTAAATTATGAACCTTGTCCCTTTAATGATTCTTTAGTTGTTTGTAAGCAACTCAAACCAATTTGGAAGGCATTGCCATGGCTATAAATGGCTTGGCAAGAGTTTGGAAAGATATTTAGTTCTTTCATCTCCCTGAGAGAAAATAAATCTGTCAGGGACATTAAAGCACCAGCTTCAATTCTTAGTCAATATTATTATGTTTGTCCTATCAGTGAAACAGCAGGAAAAAAGATCTTTTTTTTTTCTCAGCTGTCTTTGGAGAGCCTCACTTGGAGGCCTCCTAAGAGACTAGTCAGCATTTTGTGTCCAGATCTGTGGAACTAAGAAAAAAATAAAGGACTAAAGGCCTGTTAGGAAGTTAAACAACATGCCTGCCTGGACAGGCTGTGGACAGGAGAGTAGAAGGGCGGATAGTTTCTCAGGTCAAGGCATTCTCTGGTTTGCCTCCCATTATTTCTTCACTGTTATTTTTGCTGAAGGGAGGAGGCAAAAGAGCATCATGAATGCGGGCACCTAAAGGCACCTGTAGAAGGAAAGATTCAGCCAGCAATGTGCACTTCTGTACACTGATGAATATGCCTTTAGAAGAGTTCTTATATTTTCCTGTAACAGGGTTCTAGAAGTGTTTCTTCTATCCATGTCAAACAATGCATATAAAACACAGATTCTGTGTCTAAATATGCTCGCAGTCAGGCACTTCAATTTTGTTTCATATGACTTGATAGATTCATGAGCACTATGTCTATTTAGGTGTTTATGGCAGTCTTGAGAGTGCATATTATAAATCAGGATTAAAATATCTGGGAAGAACTATTCTCTTTGAAAAATAAAGGACTCTTGAACAAGGCTTTCAGTCTACTTTTAACAAAGTGTCATCTTTTATAACATTTTAATGTTTTTCTAATTTAAGAATGGTCTACTTTAGATATATTGATGGCATGTTCCTACTCAGTCTGCCTGGAATGTAGATCAATAAAACAATATACTACCAATACACTTTATTTTTATTGATGAACAGAACATAGTTTACTAGCATGGGGCTAATTTAGGATAGTTATTACAGAAAATGGGCCTTTTCAGCTCTATTTTATGAGCTCACAACATTTATCTGGAGAATCTGGTGGATGTGCAAGCTGTTATATTTAAACAAAGGAACCATTACAGTCTAATATATCAAAGAACTTCAGAGTAACCAAACTAACAACTTGAGCAATCTGCTTGTGCTCACTCCTCTTAATAAAAAGAACCATTTACCATTACAGTGGTTTCTAGGGATGTACAGCAGCTGCTACTCTAACTGGAATTACATAACCATTTGAAGTAATTACAGGTGATTACAGTGTAAGGAGTAGTGAACAAGCCAAATAATCTCACATGTGCTGTGTCTTAGCCTGCTCTCTTCCAGAGAATAGAGTGAAGGTGGGGTTAGACATGTTTCTTTCTTGCTCTTCAGAAGAGCTTTGTAATGATTTACAACTCAGTAATTATTTTCTGTGAAAAATACCAGTTTACTATGATTTCCTCTGACATAAAAAGTAATCCAAGAAGTCACAAACCATTTAGTTTCGATATTTTTCAAAATAAAGCCTGGTTTTGTTTACTTGATTCACAAGAACTCTGTGAGTATCTTCAGGGCTCTGAGTCCTGCGTTCACCATGTTGATGGTGTCATGTTGATGGCTACATTAAGGCAGCAGATGTGGGTTGCTGATCTCCCAGTTACCTTCCAAAAGAGAGGTTGTGGGTTAGGCTGGGGAATAACAAAAATGTCTAGGGACAAAAGCATCTCTGTGAAGGCATGTTTGCAAAGGAGAGGACTAGGCTTGTCTTCTTAAGGCTGAATAAACCCCATTCTCTCAGCCCCTTCTCATATGTCCTGTGCTCAACTGGTGACCCTGCAATGGCCTTGATTTAGTATAATATATCAAAATCTTTCTTGTGCAGATGACCCCAAAATGGGACACAAGACTCCTGATTTCATCTCTAAAGTTTTCCCATGGGGGAGAATGGCTCTTAGGTGGCCATGGCTCATGCCTGACCAGTTTGAAGTACAGGCAGAGTGAACGCATGTTGGCCCAAATCCACTTTGCTCTCTTTAGAACACCCCTGAGAGCTTCCATTCTTACTCCTCCACATGGCTGAGGATAGTCCAACCATTATTACGTCTCTGCAGGGTGTTGTTTTTTAACCAAAACACAGAAAGTCATGATTCTGTTCTGCTTGTTGGTGGTGATCCTAGGCTGGAGAACTCTTCCAACACTGCACATGAAAGGTGTGGTTGCAGCAGGAAGAAGCAAGAATAAACTAGAGCTTTAAGAAATAAAGCTTGTGAGAAGAAAAATTGACAGATTTTAACTACTTTGGTTTGGAATAGGAAGAACCGAAGGAGGATGTGTAGCACTTTTGCAATATGTATAAGACTTCTGTAAAATGGACTGTGATTGTTTGCTTTCCATGTCTCTAAGGGGAAGAACAAAAGTCAACTGCTGTGATTTGCAGCAGAGAATATTTCTGGCAACATGGTACTGAAAAGTCATAATCATAGGACAGTAACACATAGGAATATGTTACTTAGGAAATGTGTAGATATTTATTTCCTGGAGATATTTAAGAGCAGTCTAGAGTACTGCTGCCTAGTGGTGCTCCAGAGATCATACATGGACTTTTAGATCTGCACTGGTTTTACACTCCAGTGTTACACTGAAGGAGAGTATCTATCTCAACACAGAAAGATGGAGTTGATTTTTTTTCCTAATAGCAATTTATGAAAATGTACTTGGAAATATATCCTAGGGTGTACATGTGCTTTTACTTTATCAGAAACCTCCAACACTTTTTTATTTTGTTTTGTTTTGTTTTGTTTTTCCGAGCCCCGAGGAAAGCATCTGCTATTGTTGTGAAAGAGTGTGGTGGCTTAGAGGAGAGATGGATGATCATCCTTCATTTTAGAGCAGCATTCAGGACTGCAAAGTCTCACAGCATTTTCAGCTACAGAGTATGACAGACTTGTATGTATAATTTTATTTCATAATTTAAGTAGAAAAAACAACAAAAATCCTCATTGTAATGCTAGATAGACTTCCTACTCCTTTCATAAGTTCTCTCCTACTCCTTTCATAATATCATCTTCAGCCATAATTTAAACATCCCATTAGACAGTAAATAAAGACTCATTAAATGGGAAGAACATTGTAAAAACAAGCAGAAAATACCTGCTAAGATAAGGGAATAAGATATTCCTGTTGGACTCTCATAAGCAATGAAGCAACACAGATCCATTTGAATGAGCAAACTATGAAATTTCCTAGATTACAGTAGTCCTAACATGAAACTAGCATTCACACTCCAGAAAACGTTCAGATTTTAATACTGTGACACTGATATACGTTTGACAAAAGTTAATGGAAGTTTTTCCATTAATACTGTGGAACAAGTCTCCCACGAGAGTATACTGTGTATTCCCCTTCGATGTCACTCAGTTACTGCTGTGTCTAGAATTCAAGGATTTTATGCACACTTGTGGTTAAATATGTTTTCTCCTTTTTACCACAGGTAATGCCTGTGTTCCTGCAATGCTTCCCTACAAGAAGCTTGATGTGGTTTCAGCAGTTTGGCACCTTGTTCTCTGCTTCGCATTTTTATTATTACTTTCTGAAAGTATCTAGCTTTTCTGCTTGGCAGGCATAATCTTCATAATAAGGACAGAGACTAACCATTCAGAGACATCTGTTTCTACCTACAAATCTAATCAATAGCTCTGCAAGCTGTAGTGGTATCACACATATCGGTGGTTACACGGGAGAGGGTGGGCTCCACTTGTATCACTGTTACACCAGCAATGTGGACGTTTTGGACATATGTATAATTTCTGTGACCACTAGGCCAGAAAAGGTATGTGAAGTAGATGTTTTCAGACCCTGATAAGATTCACCTTAAAATACCACACGGACTGTCCAACCTAGAAGAACACATCTCTAGAATATTAGTCAAACTTTCTGAGTGTTTTATTGGAAAAAAAGTGGAAGAAAAAGACAAATTTCTATCAGGTAGCCAGACTATTCTTTTGTCTCTATCCAGGCAGTAGTCCTCAGGGTTTTGGCAGCGATGTTGAATTGCTACTAACAGGTCACATATATCCAAAGTAAACAGAGTTTAGGACAAGCACAAGAACTGAACAGAGAGAAGACAATGTAGCAATTGCCAGCATATTTCCTAGAAATGGCAGCATGTTCAGATTCTGAAAAGGCTCAGTTAAAAGTGACTTTTCCATTGTGTTATGAACCATGCAGTTGCCTAGAACCAGGGCAACAAAATAATCTAGCACAATGGGTGTGATTTTATTGAGATTGCATTGCATGTGTATTTACAAAGGCCTTTCTGTTATTTCTTTAGCAACAGACACCCATGTGGCCTCTGCAGTAAGCTTATTGTAAACTACACTAGGAATTGTATTTATTAAAGTAACCTCACGGTCAACAGTTGTTTTAGCAATTCCGCAAGGCTCTTCCATTTTCATTAGTAGTCTGAGCACTTGGAGTGAAGCCAAACTGATTTTAAGTCTTAGTTTTGCTCATGATATGTGTGAGTACTACCTCCATTACAGAGTATGAACTTGCCACCTTTTACTCACTGAGTTGAAGAGCCATTTTTATTTGCATAGGCCTGCTCTGGATACCAGTTCATGGCATGCAGGTTTCTTCCTCCTCATTCACGTGGCTCTCCAGCTAGTGCGAATGTCCAAATGTACACTCCATTGATGGGATAACTAGCCATGTGCCGGACTCCTTAAAAAGGGCACTGCTTAAAGCTTTTTCACTTATGGTCCCTGGATCTGGGATACAGACTACTTCTGCCCCGTTAAGAACTCATTATTCACCACTCGTTATTTCTGTGGCTGCAAACTTAGAGGCCACACATCTGCTAAGGGAGGACCCTAGATATAGCTGTACATTCTGTTTTGCTTTGAATTAATGAATGAAATTTGTCAGGGCAATCTTTCTTATCACAATGGGTGCAACATTAATGAGTACGAACTGTGACAATTAATTTCAGGATTTCTTACTTCTTGCTTGAATTATCACTTTATAACAGTGTATAAACACCCAAGCAAATTAAGGAAATACTTATTAGCATTTCCACTATGTAGAAGGAAACAAAACCACAAATAGTTCATATGACATTTGTTGTACGGTAAAACAGGTGGATCTGTTAATCTATATTAAGATGTTTAAGCTGGATGCTTGGTTCAAGCTATTTATCCAGGACCTCACCATACTCACTGGAGGAGATTAGTACTTCCAGGAAATGAAATATCTTACCCCCAAGACAGGTATTTAAGATAGGTAGGCACAATGTATAAAAACATTTTACATCACTTTTACAAGAGATGCCAACTTCATACTTTGCTACAATATCAGAAAATTTCTCTGTTCCTTTGAGACAGACAGGAGAAAAAGTGTGCCACATGTACCTATTTTAAAGAACATCTATCAGTAATATTTTTCCATAAAGAAGGTATGCCTGAAACTAGCTTACACCCACACTAGAAATACTATGTGCTACCATGTTCTTCATTCATCAAAGCTACATCGGGTTTGTACAGACAGTAATGGTTTTATGCAAGAGAATCCTTGTTCATTGAATGTTTAGTGCTCTGATGTACCCAGCTGATCTTTTGCACATAAATCATGTAACATACAGTGATTTGTGCTCCATGCCATGTCTTCTTGTCTATTAATGATGGTGGCTGACATGACTTCAAATTCTTCTTGTTAGTAATCAAAATACTTTGTGACTGTTCCAAGATTTATTGTACCTCGAGACCATCCTGCATGCCACATGAGTGTCTGAGGTCTCACTTATGAGTGAAAAACACATCTGAAAATACTGATCTGTTTGTCTGGATGACTAGAGAGTTCTCACCATCAATAAATCCCTTCCTGTAAAATGTCAGTATTATCTTTCTGCCTTCCCTGTAATTGTATTGCAGGATTTTAATTTAGTGCTTTTTGAGCCTGATTTTCTGAGGAAAGGAAGTTAATACTTTCATGAGGTCTATTTGTGTGGCTGTTAGTCACTTCTCACCCCAAAGAATACTTGGACCTGTTGGGCCGCTTCAAACCAGACTGAAAGGTGGATAGAACTCTCAAAGATCTTGATCTCCAGTATTTTGTGGGAAAAGTTGTTTGACTAGAGGAGAAAAACACCCCAATAAGAACTCAGTTTTGTTCTAGGAAAGACAAATTTAAGGTACCAAAGACCAAATTCATTATGCCCTTTAGTAGCATAGTTATAGGCCATAGGACTAGGAAAGGCCACAGAGTTTCCTTACACCCTTGCGGTTGATAGTTTCCTGTTTTCCTTGAGCATAGGTCACATTGCCTATTATTGTTGGCTGTGATCCCTCACTGAATGGCTGATGCACACTAAAAGCTGCCTTTTAACCTACAATGCTCAACTACTAATCAATTGTCTGAGCATAAACTTAGACCAGCATAGCATCACATTTCATGAACTGTGCAGTGTACTTGGCAGCATCAGGGCCGAACTGTTGAGGCACTGTAGACAAAAGTCAATTCTAATATCAAAATTGTAGTCAGATGCATCTCCCTTTGACCCACATCCTAATTTTGTACTTTTGACTCAAAAGATGATGTTATTTTGGTAGGTTGCCCACAGTATATGAAACAGAAACCTCTTTGAAGATCTGCCCCTTCTCCCTGAATCTGTTTTGGTTACAATAGATTTACCAGAAAATGTAATTTTGAGATAAAACACTCATAAATGCATGGGTAATTCTAAATAGCTTCAGAAAGAAATACAGGGGAAAAGGAAGACAATGTCAAGATATATTTTGTAATTTTCAAAATCGAACTTTTTAACTTCTCCTGATGAAAAGATGTTTTCTTTTATGAAATTACCTGGGTTAAGAAAAAGAGTAACTTTAAATATCCAGAAAGCAAAGCAGAGCATTTAGTTTTCAGCTCAACATTTTGGTTTAGAATAATTTAAAATTTCCTATATATCTATATTTTCCCATAGAAACTGAGTTAAAAATTTCACTATGCTCATGGCCCTACTATTCTGTTGACAGATATTTACTCAAGGTGGAAGCCAAATTAGGAAATCTATACAGACATTTTTTAAGAAATAAAGGACAACATGCAGGAACAAGAAAGAGCATGATGAAATTGTCACATACCCTAGCAAATTGCTCTCTTCAGGGAAAAATTTGCTACAGTAAACGGAAAAGATGAAGTATTCATGTACATATTTTTAAATCCCTTGTGTACCTCAGAATGTAGTGGTTAGAAGCAAGTTAGTGCCAGTGACCACATTGCATGGCTGACTATAAATGTGAAGTATTTTAATTAATCTGTTACAAGGTAAATAGCTTAGTTACGTACTTAACAATCTGTAGTGGATTTGTATATTACTGCATGAGGCAACCGGGAAAAATGCATTGCTTTTGGAGGAAAAAAAATACCAGCTGGGTAGGGGCTGTTGTCACTGGATTAATGAAGGTGAACTTACCACTTCTCAACTTCTGCAAGCAGCGTACTGAACATATGTGAAGATGAAGGGAAGAAAATAACTTTTATTGAACTGAGGGTACATATTAATCATGTCAAGTTATATACTAACACATTAAATCCGTCTTCTAGCTCTGAAATAATGCATTTTGGCTATGAGAAATTCTACTGATTAATGACTGTATTTGCCATTCTAAAAGCTCTTATTGGAATTAGGTTAAAGCTGTGAAGTGTTGAGCAAAGTTGTCATCCACTTGTGGGTTGTTATAAGAGGGTCATGTTTCCTTTGAGCTTGCACACATAGGGGCAAGCTGTATCCCACCTGTTTAAAAGGGTCTTAAAGGAAAAGGCTTGGGGGTGGCTGCAGAGCTTGCGTGAGACACTGATGTGCTGTGCTACAACACCATTGCTTGACTGGCATGTTGAGTCTCTTCTACTAGAGAATGCTATCATAGTAGTTATACTAATCTCTTCTGCTAATAAACTATACAATGCCAAGGCATGAGCACTGGCACTAGAACCAGTGCAGGCTGATTAACTGTCAGAACAATCCCTGGCACTAGGGCAGGTTTGGCTTGATCAGATTTGGGTGGGACCAGTTAACACTTTGTGTAAGTTCTTGTGGTCAGGAATTAGCAAGAACCAGGAACCATTTCCAGTAGACATTTTGAGCACAACTGGAGTGTTTTGAAGGGTAACTGTTTAATAACATGAAGAAGGACTCTTGTGTAAGTTGGTCTCAATTAGAGAGAACCGTTTCAAAAACCTTTGCTTTAACTGCATGGGTGTAGTAAGACTGAAGGGGTCTTTTTCATCAGCAATAAGCGACACAGAAAATTTGAAGTATTATAAGAAAAATATCTATAGTTCATCATAGTTCACTATTACTTCTATAAAATTATCCCAGATAGTTCCTCAGGGAGATTATCTTCTGCACTGAAGTAATATGGATGTCTTTTCCAAAACCTCTCATTTTTTAATATGTTAATAAATTCTTTAATACTGTAATTCTGGTTAACCCCATAATCCACGTAAATGTCAACTTCTACTTGGCCTTGCCAAACTTTTTGCTTTGATGAAGTCCTGTGGGAACGGGTTCCAGGTTGATCATGAAGATGGCTGACAGGGCCAAGCAAGCTAGGAGAAACAGGAGGGAAAACATTTGCTTGCAGTGCTCTTATTCTCCATATCAGAACAGACAGTCTGTTGCCTACCATTATTTGGCAATCTTATTTTCTCCTTCTGTTGTGCATTTGGCTCTCCCTAGGGACTGAAACAAACCATGAACATAACTGTTCCTCAAAGTGCATGGTTGTCCTGTCAACCTCATTATTTACCCTGTAATATTGCTTTTCACTTCCCACTAACTGGCTGTGAGCAACTTATATGTCTCCAGGGCAGTAAATAAACAAAGCCAGCTAAGCATGAAAAGTCTTAGATTCTCTGAGTCTCAAAAAAGGGGGGAAGAAGGAAAAGGAGAAAGAGGAATATTGTTTGTAATATATGCCAGTAAACAGCTGGGTTTGCAATGTAATATTCCATACCAACTCCCAATTTATTTTTTAGTTCTTGCTTTGTTTCCAGCATTTATAATCAGTTTTCCTCTTTGTTTTCAGTTTAAAGAGACTTTTATACTGGGTGTCAGAGAAGTCTTAATACTGGATAGGGGCAGTCCTGCAATTGGTAGGCACTTTGTCCCTGATGGAAGAGCTTTCGTTCAGCTGCGGATGTAATGTGTAGTGTGTAATCTATGCCAGTTTTCTGAGGAGACTTGCAACTCCATCCAGTTCTTTATTGCATGTGTCTGTACTGAATGCTTTGCTATCAGCAGAGAAGGTGTCAGGTTGTGTTTGGTGCAGTGGATTAACTTGGGATTCTGTTCATCCTGAGTGCTGGCTGGAAAAATTGCTTTTTTTCATTGACATAAACTGACCCAAATGCAAAAACCATCTCTGATTTTTGTTGACATGACTCTGGTTTTCACAATAAATAACCAGCTTTAGAGTTCTCAGCAAGGAAGATTTTTCAGTTAATAAATTAAAAGTCAGTTCAAAGTCAACTTTATTTCATAAATGTTAAAAACAGTAGATCAAAATGAAATTTCCTAAAAAAAAAAAAAAAAAAGTTCCTAGGAAAATAGCTTCTCCCTTTGACTTTGATTCAACTGTGTGAGCAATTTGTCTAACTGGCCAGTTGTCTAGATCTAAAGTTTTAAAATTTTTGTTTACCTTTGTGTGGTACAACTATGATTTTATATGGGTGGCAGTAACAATAAGTTTTTCTAGGAAGAATGAGATATTTATGATCCTAACAAAATGACGCAGCACAAAGAAGTACAGGCCTGATATAATAGGAGAGACATTGGGAACTGGAGGCACTGCAGACCTGGAGCCTGACAAAACTGGTTACAGGTGTAACACAGACAGCAAATGATATCTAACATATGTAAATGCCACTAGCAATTGTGGATGTAACCTGGACCTATGAAGGAAGAAAAAGCTAGAAATATGTGTTAGATAATATATATAAATGAAACCAAATTAAAGGAAGAAGAAGAAGAAAACAAAGTTAAAAAGGAAGAAAGAAGCAGATAGAAAGAGGAAACCCTCTACCTGAACATCTTATTCTTCCTGGTGAAGGACTACAGATGCTGATTACCCCCTGCAACATCCTGCTACTGCCAGCATCAGTGTGAAACCAGTCACTTCACCATGCAGAGAAACAGAAGAGTGAGTACAGCCCGAGGAAAAGGGGTAGAAACTGAGAAGTTTGTACATTATTATTTTAATTCCATTATTACTGTTACTTATATGTACATAAGTAAGAAAGGTGTGCCTCCTCTTCAACAATAAACAAAATTTTGAATGTAACAGGAGGCACACAGCCAAATCTATCTCAAATGATCAAGAGTGCAGGTGGTATACCTGTGACACTCAAGCACAGAGGAGAGGGATACAGCATGTTAGTGTCATTGTATACAATGCTCAGACCTCTTCGTGGGTGGAGCTGCTCAAGTCCAAGCACTAGAGGAGGAAGTGTTACATCTTACACAGACTGCTTCCAACAGAGATGGATTGTAACTAGAGAAGGACTGTTAATTATCATGACAACAGAGGTGAAATAACAGCAAGGTGTCTCTAAGAGGCAATTGTCAACTGGTAGAGATGAAGATCAAATGTTCCTGATGGGTAAATTGGTTCTGTGTATCACACAGCTATTCTGGGAGAGGAAGTTGGGTACAATAACTACAAATAACCTTTTTTTTTTTTTTTTCTGAGTAAGTTTTTAATGTCATTTATTGGAGAAGGAAAATAGGTAGCCCAGATGGGAATAGAATAGAAAACAGAACAAATCAGCATGTTTAAGATGAACAGAATATGGTTTAGAGTGAAATCATGCTCACCCCACTACAGTTGACTTTGGTCTCCAAGGACAGACATAATCTCATATAAATTTCTGCTCTCTGGAAGGCAGGTCCTCATGCTGAGCTGGTAATGTGGAGTTCTTCCTTAATTATGGACTGGGAGGTTTATCCTTCCCATGCTGAGAAACACAGTGTAGAGGAGAAGAGGGTTAAATAACCCTCTGAAGATGCCTTTGTTTCTTGATGGAGCCTGAAGAAACCCCAGAAGACAGCTTCAGCTGGGAGCCTCAGCCACAGTTTATCTGAGTCCATGACAGTATGTATAGTGTGTGTTGGGTATTCTTTTAATATGTTGCCTGAAGTAGCACTCTAGCTGAAAAACTCTGTTAATGTTCAAAGATTTGAACACTTCACCTTCTGTGTGGCATACAGACTGTTTTAATTATAAAGAGATGGAGGCGCTAAGAATGGAGCAATGGGACCTTTCCTCTGGGTCTGCTCTGAGCTCTAATCAGTTGACATCAGATTCTTTGTGTTTATTTAGGGTTGAGTTTTATTTTTTGTATGTAATTATGCTCAAAGTAAGTCAGAGATATCTGAGCAGAGAAGTTGCTTGCGCTAACATCACACAATAACTGCTGAGTGGCTATCTTGATCTCCTACGATGACATGAAAGGAAAGCCAAACAAACACCCAGCAGACACGTTGTCTTTGCTTGTGTCAAGAAGAGATAATGAATCTTAGGAAAACATGTTGCTTATTATTATCAGTAATGAAGGCTGCCATATTATACATTAAACAAACTTGGTGCTGATACTTAAAACCGAAGTCTCTTAATGAATTCTGCATCAGTGACTATGGTGCCAACTGAATTCTAACGACATGTTTATGCATGGTATGTATGAAGAAAACAGACAACAACCATATCTTTGGTTTCACACTAGAAGGTGAATAAAAGATGAAGAGAGACCAGTTTGTAGCTTCTTACTGTGTATGATGCTTGAAGAGCCAAGTTATTTTTCAGGCTGTAATTTGTGATGATTTGGTAAGTGCATTATTTTAGAGAATCTGGAATTTTTAGATAACCTGGAAATCATTCAGCTTCCAGTCCACTTCAATGTCTTCTTTTCTAACCTGCATCTCTCCGGTTTGTCTACGAAAAGTTACAGGAGACAGTGCTGAAACTCTTACTAAAGCCAAGATAAACAACATCCACAGAGACAGTCATCTCCCTGTGGAAGGCTGTCAGTTTGATCAAGTATGATTTCCTTTATTTGAAACTATGCTGACTACTCCAAATCACTTTCTTCTCCTTCATATGTTTTGAAATCATCTTCTTGTCCTTCATATATTTGGAAATCTGTATCCAGAATAATTTCTCCATCACCTTCCCAGGGATCAAGGTGAGACTGACCAGCTTATAGTTCCCAGGATCTTCCTTGCCCCTCTTGAAAGTAGGCATGACATTTGCTTTCTTCCAGTCCTCAGAGGCCTTCCCATTCACCATTATCCTCCAAAGATAATAAAGTGGCCTTGCAATGATATTGAGCAGCTCTCTCATCACTCATGGGTGCATCTCATTAGGCCCCGTAGGCTTGTGTTTAAATTTTGACTAAATGTTCCCTAACTTGTTCCACACTCATCAAGGGTAAGACTTTCTTGCCCTGGACTTTTCCACTGGTGTCAGGGGCGAGGAATTCCTGAAGGACAGCCTTACCAGTAAAGACTAAGGCAGAGAGGACACTGAGCAGCTTGGCCTTTTCTGTGTCTTTTGTCATCAGGGCCCCTGCCATGTTCAGCAGCATGCCCCTATTTTCCCTTGTCTTCCTTTTGCTGTTGAGGTACCCGTAGAAGTTCTTCTCATTGCCTTACATGTCCTTCATCAGATCCAACTCAAGATGGGCTTTGGCATTTCTGACCCTGTCCCTGCATGCTCAGACAGTGTCTCTGTATTCCTCTTAAGTGACTTAATCTGGCTTCCACCTCCTGCATGCTTCCTTTTTATGTCTGAGTTTTGTCCTGATCTCCTTGTTCATCCATGGCAGCGTCCTGCCACCATTAACCTAACTTCCTGCGCAGCCAGATTGATATTTCTTGAGCTCAGAGGAGGTGATCCTTGAAAATCAATCACTCTTCTGGACTACCTCCCATGAGTTTTTTCCAAGCATGTCCCTGAACAGTCTAAAATCTCCTCTCTTTTTCCTTTTTTCTTCCTTTGCTTACTTCTTTTGGGATCCTTCACTCCACTGTTGTATAGTCGCTGTAGCCAGCCTGATTCAACTTTTGCTGTGAAAAAGGAACAAACCTACTGAAAGTAAAATGTCTTGTTGTGTTTTATAAGGATACTGACTGCTGCATCTTTGTCACATAAATAATATTTGCACTCATGATCATCCCTTTTTTAGCATGTTGCACAAACCAAAATTTTGAGCTTGTGTTTGCGAGAGGCAAAACATTACACTAAAAGTTGGCTGATGAGGATTTTGTTTAGCCAGAGACAAGATAATGACTAATGTTTTAAACAGATATGAAATATTGTTTTTCTTTCTTTTGGTGAATGGTTCCTCCCAGAAAGTGTTATGTAGCCAGTAAAAGGCTCTTAGAACTCATGGAGGAGCCACTGAACCAGAATGGAAATTTAAACAGCCTGATTGTTAAACTTTTGCATCATGGAGTAATATTGTATCTGATACTTACCAAAATGTTCAAGACTGTCATTCTTTCTTCCTTTGTTTTCTACTCAGTGTATAAATAAAATGTGGAAGTGCGGGTTAGGATATTGCCAAGGGGAGCCAAGGGGAGAAATGAGTTTAAAAGCAGTCCTTGAAGCTGTTAACATTAATAGTCTGACTGAAATGTTTGGCCAAGGGTGTGAAAAGTCCCCTAATTGCTGGGAGCTAAAAGCATCTTCCAAAACAATATAATTTTAAACTTGTCATATCCCTTTTGTTTTGGCCACTGTAGGGGACAAGACAGCAATCTAGGAGGACATTTAGTATGTCACAGTTGGACTATTCTTACATACACACAAAGTGCTAACATTAATGTTTGGTGTTGCAAGAAGCACTGTTATAACACACCATCATGTCCTCCAAGCACTAGCAGGACCACTAATAACAGGACAAACCCATTGTTCAGTGTGTAATTCTCCCTAGCACTCCAACGGTGCAGCTCTGAGTAGCACTACAGTGAGAAATGAGATTCAATGTAAAATCTTCACCAGGAACTACAGCTCAGTCCCACGCACTTCTTTCCCTTCTTCCCCCTGGAGTAATTGGAAGGAAAGCGTTGCAAATGATCTATGAGAAGTGCTCCTGGCATGGTCACCAGCTGTGGCTGAAGTGATGAGATATTGTGAAATCCAAATGAATGGTTCATTATAAGGGAAAACTTTGTTCAAATTTTATGGAGCACTGAGGAATCCACACCTCGTTTGCAGGGGAAGAAAATGTTCTATTTCAATTCCTTGAAGAGATGTTACCCACTTCTTGTGGGCAGTCACTTCAGCATTATAGCTTCCTTCTTGATTCCAGCTATGTAAAAAATGTTGACCATATCAAACACGCCAACTACTGTATTGCGTGGACAAATATTCTCTGCAAGGAGCAGGGCAGAAGAGTAAAGGATCTCTGGGTCCCCCTCTTCTCTTCTTACCCAAGACTTGTTTATATATGAATAATCTGTTACTTTACATATATATCAAAAAAGTGGCAGGTGTCTTTAATATGGACATGCTTGTGAGGAGCATGCAGATTCCATGTAATACCCGATATCATACCTATGGTGCCTTTTCTGATGGAGTTTTCCTGGAGTAGTGATTGAGAGTTGGACTGTTCCTTTTCAAGGGCATGAACTGTCAAGATTAATAGCTAAGTCTTTAACTTAGGTACCTCTGATAGGTGACCTGAAGATCGCAGCATCTTCTATAACCAAAAAAGTTACAGAAGAATAACTTTTTTTCCCACAAGGAAAGTAAAATATGCAGAGCTGGTAGACAGAATTAAACTACAGTGTAAGTGGATCTACATTACATTTCTCAGTGGCTTAATTACAGATTGGCTTTGTGTCACATAATATGAACTATTTAAAGGCTGAACTGTTTAAATCAGTAAATCAAACTCCATTCCCAGTCAGTAGAAGAGTAATTCAACTCACCCTAAGACTGGTTTCTGGGAAAGAGTTGAGCTTATCTCTAGAGCTGCCTTTCTCTGTCCATTGATCATGGGAGGATCTGGAGATGAGGTTTCCTAGTCTAACATAAGCTAACTAAAAGTTAAGCCTCAGTGTAGGACAAAGGCGATACAATGAGTTATACCTTATTTCTTCAGACAAATAGTTAATTTTTCTAGGGTGCAGCTGGTTGAACAGGAAGCAGATGTCAAAAAAAGACTTATTCTTCGAGAAACTCAACCATGCTTTGCCATTGACTGTACTGGGGGCCAAAATTTAACATCTGATGTGCATATTATGCCACAATCTACATTGGGCCTTTTCCCCCTGCAAATGATACAAAGGGTATTGATTAAACAGTCATTCCATAACAAATATTCAGCAGGGACAGTAGGGATATTAGATGTTATTTGAACTTTTTCAAATTGCTGTGATGCTCTCTGCTGTAGCTTTGTTGGGAAACTTTTCTGATAGAAGATTAAGTCACTCAGCTGGTTTGGAGAGGTAGATTGTAAAAGCAGTGCTGTTTTCCCACTGAGTATGCACCTTCTTAGCTCAGAAACTTGGTGGCATCTCTCTACTGCACTGAATTGTTGATAACTTTCAGACATAAACTTCACATAGACATGCTCTTTCTGATTTCCTCCCATATAATTTGCTGGACAATATGCCATAAAAATCCCGATAAAAAGTCATGTTTTACCTCTACCTTTACATGAAACTCAACCCAAAGCTTAGGAGCTCTGTCCACCCCATCATCATCTTTTGCCTGTGTTTTTCTCCAAGATAGCCCAATTTCCATAGTCTCCATGAAGCATCTTTCCCTGAATTTGTAAGACTTGTGTCACCTAAAAACCTAATGGCTATGTTGTGTCATGTTTAACAGTTTAGCCCTTGGAGCACATTGGGCTCACCGTACAGAGGCTGAAAAAGGTTCTCTTGGTAAATGGAAGTACTCAAAGGAGGCAACTTATAATGGAACTTAGGACTTTGGGGAAGATTTCCTGTGCCTCCAAATATTAGTGTTCAAGTCCATCTACACAGAACAATCTGTGGAGCCCTGTTATGAAGCTCTTGGAATTTTTTATGTTTGTCTGTAAATTTGCACCAGTTTTAACTCTAAAGATATACAAAGATGGTAATGAAAAGATGAATCTTGCAATTCTGCAGTCAGATCAACTCCATTAGCTACATATTTAATGTCTATTATGATAAAATAAATTGCATATGGCTGAATTTTCAGAAGCAAACGGAATTCACTATAACTGAATGCAGCTATATCCCTTAACTTTGAGAACAACTCCGTTTGTAATTATGATAGATGTTAAATTTCTAATTAGTCCATTTTACCCTAAGCAACAATAAAAGATACAACAATATATGTATTTAAGCTTAAATGAAAATTTTCTCGTCTTCAGTCCTTGCTTCTAATGTTATATCCCCAGGACAGGCCTGGTCAAGATGCAAACTGTGGTACTTGCAAAAGTCAATGAATATAAAAGCCTATTATTTTAAGGGGCTCTTTAGGGCTGTAACACTTCTAACAAGCCTCTCAGGGCTAACATTTAACACGTGTGCCCTATAGAAGCCTATAATTTACCACGTGCCATCAATTTCATATAGACCAATATATGGCTGTCAACCAGGTGCAGCTCCATAAGAGTTCAAGTATTTTAGTGCCTTAACTATGCTAAATAGCTAAATGCTCTCCTGTTTTGTTAAGGTTACATGCTGAGACTAAAGCTGGTAATGCCTGAAAATTGTTTCTCACAATTTTCACTCCCTCTTTCATTGGACAAACAAAACAATGCTGACACACAGAGCTAGCAGTCCTGCAGCCTGAAAAGAACACGTGGCTTTTTTTCATGTTTTGGTGCAGTTCAACATAAAACTGAAACCTCATCATCTGAATTACTAACTTTAAAATTTCTTTGAGATAAAAAAAATATGCGCTCTGTGTTTTTCTGGAAACTGTATTACGTTGCAGAATATTTTCATGATAAGCAGAAAGTAGATGTGTACAGCAGCCCACGTATTACCATGACAAATGAGCAGCAGCAGAAGCGTATTTAGCTTGTGGGAAGAAAATGTGCCTAAAAGTGTCCATGATCTTGTTTTTGGCATTCTTAAAGAAGATATGCACAAGTTTTGAGGGTGTTTGTGTCTTGAAAATGTTTTATGTAATAATATTATTCAGCTTCTTCCCTTTCTAGTGATGAATTCAGAATATGCAGAAATTGGCTGAAGTTGTTAGAGGGTGAAAAACCACAACTGGCATGGAAATTGTAGACTTCAGAATAAGCTTTTTCTTGTGTGAGTAGCAAAAATATAGGGGTTTTTATGTAGAGAAAAATAGCCAGCAGAGTCATAGACATTTTTCTAGACAAGACAGTGGTAGAGAGAAGAAAAAATAGTTTTCACCTCTGCAATGTTTTCAGGGGCACTTTTAAATCCTGTTAGTGTTGTATAGATTTTAAATTGCTTTTTCTCCTCCTCTTAGTGTTGCACAGTCCTCTTAAACAGTTTATTTTTGGGAAACATTCCATGTTAGTTTATAGAAAGCACACCCTGATTACTGTTGTATTGACCAGCCGTATGTATGTAAAATTGCCTCTGAGCCTTAGTGGTTTGCTTTGGATATTTAATTGTTTGATTTGTTTATTGTATATGATGAATTACTGTTTATTGGTTTAAACTCACCCAGGGTAGACTTTACAAAAATGCTGTTTAAATTGATAAAATACAGAGAGATTTAAGTTGTTTGAGAAGTTAATGTGGCTTACACAGTTAGTTGGAAGGTACAGGTG
Source organism: Streptopelia decaocto (assembly GCF_964273445.1). Lineage (NCBI taxonomy): Eukaryota > Metazoa > Chordata > Aves > Columbiformes > Columbidae > Streptopelia > Streptopelia decaocto. The sequence goes on from NC_138655.1 coordinate 13,762,682, forward strand.
CTCACCTTCCTTTGACACTCCATGACTCAGCGGCCTCCTAAGGCCACTTCTGAAGCCGTTTAGGGAATTACCAGGGGTTCTCTTGCTGTACTCAGGCCAAATAGAACTATAGGTTGGATAACACAAAATAATTTGGATATTTTAATGGCTAAATAGTGCACGTTTTGATTGGTTGAGACAAGTTGTAAGATCCTGTTGAGATCAAGAGATAACTTTGTCAAAGAGGAAATGGTCAAAGAAAACAAATTCTGAGAAAAAGATTCAATGACATTTTCTAGACAAACCTTTTTGGTTTTTTTCATTTCAAAATGGATTTTTATTTTTTAAAGCTCTAAAAGGTAAAAAGGGATATCCAAAATGTGACAAAAATATTAATTCAATTGTAGGTCAAATAATGTAGGATTACATCTAAAACTGAATTATTTTTTAACTTGGGTTGATCAAAACAGCATTTTCCTATCAATATTCAGATTTCAAAAATATTGCACATAAAACCAACCCTTTTCTTAATGGTGCTAGGAAATAGACTGCCTTAGCTTATTGATGATTTGGTATACTGCTTCTAACATAACTTGTTTAGAACCTGCTTATATAAAACTAGCTTAGGCCACAAGCTGTGAACTTTTGAACTTTCTACCTCATTAAGCAAAAAGGGCCCCAGAGACTGTTCAAGCAATAAGATAGAAGAGCATTTAATCGTCAGCAGGAGCTACATCCCCAGGTCTAAGTAAAGGAGTGGAACAGCACATGTAAGAAGAAGACAAGAAACAGAAGAATATTTTGGTTATCACCAAGGACTTATTTTTATCCCCAGCCACAAATGCAAAATACCAACTGAAGGACAGGACTTTCATTGACATCTAGTCTGGTTGGTAAAAGACAAACAACTATCTGCAGAGATAAGAAACAGCCCACCTGACAAAAATGAAGAACGGGGAGACCCCAGACTCTAAATCTACAATTGGCCCAAATTGGCACAAGAGGGGAAGGAAGCTTAGATTTTAAGGGTATAATTGCCCAAGGTTTTCTTCACTTGAGGTCCCTCTTCTGAAGGCACACAGCTTGAGCTGCTCTATGCTATACCTTACAAATAAATAATATATTTAAGAATAATTTCTGGAATCCATGCCTGAGTCTCTGCTTCAGGAAACCTAGGGAAAAGACACGTCCTTAACAATGGTCAGTCTTTGACTTACATTTCAGAGGGTGCTCTGAGGGTGCCCTTTAAGATATGGATTGCTGACCCAGTCTTAGAAGGGCCCGTTGCTGATGCAATTGTTGTATTTTGTATCCCTAATATAGGATATATTTCACATTTACTAGTGGGATTTCACCTGATGTATTAGAAAGTAGTATATGTAATGTCATATCACTGTGATCAAAACTATTTTTTAAAAAAGAAAAAATAACTGGACTGAGTAGAAATTAATGGGCAAATAAAACTGAATTTAGCCTATAATGACTCTATATTTTCACTGTATTGTTATTTGGTTAGTATGAAATATGATTCTGTACACAGTACCAAAAGTCTTGACCATAGACGTATTGTTTCACAAATAAAGCCTTGTTCATAGAGGGAAATGTATGTTAGTGAAACTGATGTGAAGCTCATATACTGATTTTTTTTTTTTTCCTCACTTAATGTGGAATTTGGATGTTGGATCACTGAGTGTTTTCCAGAAATCATTGGTGAGAACTGAAAGTAGATTGACAAGACACTAGCAGCTTTATAGTGTTCAATAGAAACATAAGCTAGTCAGGTCCTGTCATGCCGAACGTGGATCATTTCCTCTCCTGAAACAGCTTTTTTTCAGAAAAAGGCCCAAAAATAGGCCAAATCATATTAGGGATAGAAGTTAAAGGACAGTGATGTGGTATAACTTTCAATATTGCTTGGGAACTCTGTTCATCACTGCTCTCTGCATACCTTCTTTGGCCCTGTCCTTTAGAAGAGCTGCAATAATGCTGAAACATCAATTCTTTCTCATGAAAACTCAATGGTAGCTAAATGTTAGCTTTATAGATGGACATGATCAAATACTGTTCACTATATGATTTGAATTTGGGTTCTTTATTATAAATGTTTGTTTCTAATTGAGTTTGTTTAGCAGAAAAGGTAAAGAGGTGTTCTCCCAGGATATTGAATGAAATTCCATAAGGTGCTGGCTTACATTGAAAGATACTTGCTACCTGTACATCTGCTTCTGGTCCTTGCTGGAAGGACTACATGTCTCCTTTCAGGAAGGACATACCAGTGGAACGGTAATAGACCACAAGAACACAGGAACTTCTAGCACCTTACAGTCTTTCCTATGGCTTTAAGAGGGGGCATTCTTTAGAAAAGAGCTCCTCTGATGGCCCTCTGAGATTTACAGAACAAAGTACTTTTTCTACTTCAGTGACTGTAGTTCATCAGAATTCCCCAGGGATTTGCCTGGTTTGTATTTCCCTCATACTCAGGAAGAATAAAAAGGAATAAATCACGATGTGCTATTATTCATTACAAGTATTTTAAAACTGAGGAGTTCATCAGGGAGTTAGGCTAAAATCTTTGCACCTTTAAAATTCTCATCCTTAGCCTGCCTAGGGAGAGAAGACAGCTATTTAAAAAGATTATAAAAGATATCTAATTTTTTGCAGCAAGCTTTTGAAGTCCTTGTAGTAGTCAGTCACACCAACACTACCTTATGGTTATCTTTAAGATTTACCAGAGTCCTTTAAATATGCATTAGTAATTTGCTTTTTTTTTTTTTTTCCATCTGTGAGCAATGGGTCCTGTGCAATTTCTATGCTCAAACCAGAAGTCAGCAAAGAACCTGAAACTCAGGTCACAGCATAGTCCTTGGTTGGGCACCTTGAGTTGGACAAATTAATTGCTCCAACTACTAGATGCAGCAATGACCTGTAAGTACCACGTTTCACCCCAGGCAACACAGCAGCTATGAAGCAGGTGCATGAGCCCACCTGGTATTTAACAACAAGTAAGAGGATGTTTAAGCCTGACAACATAGAACATCTGAATGCAACTCCTTATACAGAGAAAATATTGCTGAAATGTTCCCTAGAAAAGAGGTAGAAGACTTCTCATGTTTTTGTGACTTAGTCGTATTGATTGCTCCCCTTCAGGGCAGGGACTCTGAACACCAGTCCTCAATGGACAGAGGTATCTCCTTTCAGCCACCATTAAGCATCCATTTCTCTCTGTTCCTTCTGCCTCCTCAGGACTTCCTATGAGGTGGCACCAATTGATCCCAGGTTAGCATCCTAGTTTTCCAGGATCCCAGTCTCAGAAGCTTACTTTTCTCCAAACACTGTCATTAGAGCCTAGCTTAGGATTGCAAATCCATCAAGCAGCAGGTTGTCATCCAGTCCAGCACTGTAATACCATATTTGACCAAGTAATTCTTCCCTTCAACTCTGTCAGGAAGGTCTAATTCACTTTTGGAATACTACAAAATGTTCTCAGATAAAATAAACAATAAAATATTTGACACGTGCAACTGTTTTAAAGCAGCTAAAAGTCCCTTGTTACTGGCTATTCAACCACTGAGAAAAGAAAAAATGTCTTCACAGAATCACAGAATGGTTGGGGTTGGAAGCGACCTCTGGAGATCATCTAGTCCAATCCACCTGCTAAATTAGGTACACCTAGAGTAGATAGTACAGGAACGTGTCCAGGCAAGGTTTGAATGTCTCCAGAGAAGGAGACTCCACAACCTCTGTGGCCAGCCTGTTCCAGTGCTATGTCATGCTCAAGGTAAAGAAGTTTTTCCTCATATTCAGATGGAACCTCCTATGTTTCTATGTCTGTGCTTGTTGTCCCTCATCCTATCACTGGGCACCACCAAAAGGAGTCTGGTCCTACTGTCTTGATGGGTCCCATCTTCTCTTGTGATGGAGTCCTGTAGAATGAAATAAAACACTTCTCGTGTTGAGCACCTTCGTCCAAAATACCTGGCCTTGACGATGATGGAACTTGGAATATTTAGAGAGGCTGGCCACAAGCTGTTGTGGCTAGTTAATGCTTCTGGAGTATTAAGGCCATTTGCAGGTACCATTTTAGCCTCTGGAATGAAAAACTCCCTTCACAACCTCTAAAGCCACTGTTGACTCTGCTGGGTTTTGAATTTACACAGCTACTATAGCAATTTATCTGATATTTTTCAGTCAATCTTGCATTCATGTTTTGAGTGCTGGTTAAATAAAGATAACACTATCTCATATTGTGTAAGTGCTGCAGGATTCCTCAGAACAATCACAGCTCAGATTATTTTTATAGTGTGGTTTTTGTAGCGATATGCTTCGCCATTCTGCAGGGCTGAGTAAACATCCACTCATGCTAGACAATGTTTTTCTGTTTGTTTATGTCAATTAAAGAGTTTGAATATACAGATAGTGAATCCTACATTGCTTCCCTTAAACCAACAGAATATGAAATCAGCTGGGCTCGGTGCCGAGAAGCTGATTTCTGATGATAAACTGAAGTAAAACAAAATCTGCTCCATATGGTGCAATTGTAAACTTTGCAACTATAAACAAAAACATACTGTGTGACTAAATATTGTCACACAAAAGCAGCCATGAAGTGCTATTCCTCAAGGCATACCCAGTGCCAGCCTGCTTTCAAGCGTACTCTTGAAGTAAAAGGGAGTTTGAGAGACCAGGTCGTGCTCGGTGTGTGTGTTGCCGGGGGAAAGATGTGGTGGTTCAGTTTTCTGAGCCCAGGTCATGAAATGGGACATACCCTGCATCTGGCAGTAGCTGCCCCGGCCCCTGGATTTTCTGCAGGAGAAGACACAAATGTAACCAAACTCAGGTCCAGAGTGAAACTCCCTCTATTTCCATCTACTGTGTGGTTGGCATTGAATACTGTTATCCTCAGCAGGCACTCAAATGTGGCAAGGTTAGGTGTATGTGTTCATCAGCTTCCTAAAATGCTATATAAATCCTACATATTATTAATTCCATCTAATTCAATACATTTCTTAGGAGAGGGAGCATGAATGCAGGTTGAGGTGTTCAGCAGACACCAAGACATGCAAACGATGCCCTCATGCCCTCATCAACCATTTGCAGAAGGTCCGGTCCAAGCCAGTGCCTGATCTTGTCTTAGAAAGACAAAAGTAAACAGGAGGTTGCAGAGAGTCTCAGTCTATCCATGAAAGTGGTTTTTGTTCAAACCTCCAAAGCAAAAGCTGACTTATTTCACAATGCTGACAGATCACTGAGCATCAGCTGTTTGTGTACAGCATCTTCCCATTTCACACCACAGGAGAGACCAGTTATCCCCATGGAAAAGGTTTAAATGCTTCACCTGACATTTTGAAAGATTTGGTAGGAGCACACGCAGGAGACTTTGGCACAGAAACACAAGGGAGTTCCGCAAGCTGGGAGAGTTTAGCTGTGTCATAAATTGGAGAGGATTAAACCACTCTTTTCTGCAGCACGTCTCCCTAGTTTAGAGTTCTGGAAGAACAAAAGGAAAATACTTTGCCACTCTGAATTAAGAGCAGGCCCTGTAAACAGTTTCACTAAAGGAAGGAACGGCATGCAATCTTTTCACTAAGTTTGAAAGAAACTGATTGAGGGAAGTAGGCCAAAAAAACATTACCCCGGTTTAAAACTGTAAAAGAGTTTAGAGTTGTTTAAGGACCCCATGCACTCCTCTTGTCCTGTAAAACCAGAACCTTGGGGAAACAGAACATAAGGAACTGGAAAGAAGGAACTGAAGATTTATTGGTGTTTTCAGCATAAGTACTCTTTAGTTTCCTTTAGCAGAAAATGAAACAAGCCTGTTTTTCTCTTTCAGAGGGTATTCTAAAATGCCTCCTTGCCATGTAACCATGAAATAACACACTTAAGAAAAAGTATATAATATTGTTAACCATAATATATATAGACTTTTTTTTTTTTAAAAAAAAAAAAAAAACAAACTAAAAACAAACAGAAAGTGCCCCACTGTTTTACTTTGACAGGACAGATATGCCTTTGGATTTAGATCAGAAAGTGCTTCCAACTCTATTGTTGCAGGCATGCCTGAAGCATCAGTAAAGGAAAAGACTTCCAATTTTTAATAGAAATTCTCAATAGGGCAGAGATGATTCTTGTACTTAATTTATTTTGTTTTTGTTTTGATCACTCCAATAGCCATGTAATGTTTGGAGGTGGCCCCGGGGTAAAGCTGCAGCCGAACTGACTTTGCTATTAGTTTCCAAAATGTAACAAACTCTCAGTTCTCTTCTGAAAGGGGATGTGTGTGTCAAATGACTTGTTCGGGGTTAGAGGGAGGCAGCTGAGCTTCCCAGTCCCCATGAGCCTTGTTTGGCATCTGGTTCTGCTTACTTATCCAACAAGAAACAAAGGTACTTGGCAGCACTGAATAAGGGAGGAGGAGAAGGTAAACGAATCAGGATAAAGAGAAACTGAAAAATACGAGGAATCTGAAAACTTGAAAAACGAGCACAGGGATTTGTAGTAATCATGGGACAGGCACCGAGAGTAAAGTTTCCTCTTAAGAAAGTGCTGTAAAGCTAAGGCAGAGTGTAGAACACACAAGCAAAGTTCAGACCTAAACATGACATGGAGGTGACCACAGCAGCATTCATGGTTGACTTCCCCTGTGATGGCCAGCAGCCAATCTGCAATGGTAGGACTACCAACAGATTTCTCAGAAGCATTTAACACAGTTATTCATGAGGACATAGGCAAAGCAGTAGAAGCCTCCAGATGGTTAAATGGATACAATGTCTCTTGTGGTGTCTCTTGTCCATCCTTACGGTTAAGGTCTTCCTGACTGTGCCCTCAGCAATTCGTTGTGTTGGGTCACCCCATATATTAATTTGTCCAAATTGCTCTTTGATCTCAGAAAAGCACAGTTCACTTTACTTCTCAAGGTAGGTTTTGCCTTCCTGAATATAAAACTGTATGGCCCTGCCATCCTTGGCCCTGAAACCTGTTCTGTTCCCTAGATGTGCCTGTGACTTAAATAACCACCTTTGAAACTCAGCAATAAGATGTCAGCCTTCCTTATTACAGTACATATTAGGAGGATAAAACACACATAGGTGTCTGCTCTGAGTAGTTTAAGAAAAATACACAGATCTGAGGGGTATGTATTTCCCTGTGTTTGTTTCCTCAGCATTCTGAAAGCTTCTTTGTTCAGAGTCTGGTCTTCCAGCACTGCTTTTATGCCCCTTGTCACTCTTGGTACGCTGTAACTATCCCTTTCCTTGCTTCAGTCTTTTCCTTCTGCATAAGCAATTTCTTCTCCCTCCAAACCCTGTAGTTACAGATGGGTAAAAGAAGGGTCTCCTTTCATTTTTGATTACCTTGCTTCCCATTTCAAGTGTTTCAGCAATGAGAAATGTTAAGGTTAGATACTCTCCACTACTCTTTGCCTGATTATGCACAACCAATAGCAACTACACACCAGTCACCACCATTTCTAGACTGTAAATACAGGTGTTCTACAAATCTTATTCTCTCGCTATTTGCTATGGTCCATTATGTGAAAATCCACTTCTGTGCTCATGACTCACTGAAACAGTTGTGTTCTTCTGTAGCACTGCCACAAACACGGCCCACAACATTTGCCAAATGCTATATTAATTTGTTACAATTAGGCTTATTCTGAACTGACCCTCTGTAAAACTTTATGGCAATAATCCTACTTTAAAATTCAATTTGACTTGAAGAGCCCTTAATCTGAAAAAAACCTAATGAAAATAATTATTCTTTTTCTTTTTCATTTGCTTGAAAATTTTCATAAAGAGCATAACAGTTAAATACTAACACCTGAATTGCAAATGACCTGATCGATCCACTTAGAGTGCTATTGCATATTGCAACATGTTCTTTTCCTAGAAAAATACCAGTACAGTCTTCTGTATAACACACTGTGTGAGCAGAGAAGCAATTTAGGTGAGTCAATAACTTCCATCTGCTCTGAAGCAGTGAGCATGAAAAGAGTTTCTTGATTCTGTTATAAATTCACAGCAATGCCTCTACAGTTTTATTTGTTCCAGATTAATTAGCGTATCCTGCAACTATTGCATATTTCTGTACATATTTCTGAGTGACACCCAAAGAGGTGAACTGTTTCCTTGTGATGCTCAAAGAATCCTTGTAGCAAGTATATGTATTTATTTTCTGTGGCCTGTCTGAATAATGCTAACAAAATTCCCTCAGCTCGCCATCATTTGAGCTCATTGAAAAGTGTGCGTTTCTTTGTTTTACCATACTTTTTGAGTTTACTAGCATATATACTTGAATTACTGTGCCTTCTTAGTAAACATATGCAAGTATTTCCTTAAAGCTTTTACTTACTTTTACACTCTAAGATAATTTCTCATATTTGTGTGAAACTGATTTTCTCTCCTATTTAATAACATATACTTTTTATTTATAAAGTTCCTTTCAACCAAGGGCTGTAAAATACTTGCTTAGATGGGTTAGTATTTTGAAAATGAAGAAATACTAATCCTTAGGCCAAATATTTGGAAAAGTGCCTACTAATTCAGGTTTCTTAACTTCAGTATGAATTATTTGGGATGCCAGACTTGAGAAACAAAATATTGTCTCAGTCTGAGTTTTGATTGGATTTAATGGCTTCTTCAGGTGTTCCATCATCTCCAGAAAAATAACACTCACTTCACAATGATGAGATGACACAATGGGGTGATATTTTTGAAGAATCCCACTCAATTCATATCCCCAGGTTTAGTCGCCCAGTTCTGCCCTCACACCCTGGAACAAACGAAAAGGTAACAGGCTGCCCACAGAAGCTGTTTTCCTGTGAGTAGTCAGGAATGGTCCTTGGGGATTTCATGTTCCTGGATGCATTTCTGCCAGAGAATCTATTCATTTTGAGCATCATAGGTACAACAAAAATAAAGATTTATGGGCTCCTACCTCTTTTGTAGACGGACAGGACATTTAACCTCTTCAGAGATCCCAAGCTTCTTGCTAGAAGACAGCAAGAAGCAAGGACAGCAAGAAGCTGTCCTGAACACCAGCAGGGTCAGCATGTATTTATCTGACTTTAGATGCTGAAGTTTTAGTCTCAATTTAACCATTGGGCAGAGCCCCTTTTCCACATGAGAATGGTGCATGGTGTTTGGAAAGATATTACGATGTTGCTTTCATCCTCATCATAATCCTCACTGTACTTTCAGCTAAATAAATAAATAACTGAAATGTTTTTCTTGTATTCCCACTTGGTTATTTTATATACACTCTGCTCTAAAGAGTGAAAAGTTGAAAAGTTTTCTCTTTAATGTGTGGTAAAGCCCTACTAATAGTTTTACCTCTGGCAGGATCCTACCAGTTCAGCTCCAGTGAAGCTGTGTTTGAAGGAAACTCCTCCCTCCCTGTCAAGTCACTTTGGACGACTCCTCAGAAGCTGCAGCCGATGGGCTTAAGCCGTATCGGCTGCGTCTAACACATGCTGGAGCAATCTAGGATTGGGAAGGAAGAAATGTAACTTTGTTGTTTTTGCTCCAACTCCTCTGAGGTTCCAGACTCCATGTTGTACCCCTATGAGTCACAGCACAAAAACACAAATTAAGTGAAACAAAAATGTAATTAATTGATTACAGGAAGTTCATAAGTTTCTGAAAGGACTACGCAAACATGCAAGAACAATGAGTTTATATGTTGCCCATACAAACACAATGAGCTAAATCATTATGCCAGAGACGGCTGATGGATAGGAGCACTGGGAGCCCCAGGCCAAGGCTGTGCTCTGCAAGGCTTTGTCTGGCTTTGGGCTGGCTGCCCTGGGCTGCAGAAGAACAGAGGACGATGTGCTAAGGCATGAACGTATAACCCTGGCCCCAGGAGACAGCTCCTGTGTTTGGGATTTACCAGGTTATAATGACAATACAGACTATCCTTACATGGAAGCAGTTTTAGGAGATCTCATATTAAAATGATAGTGCTGGACTTATTCTGAACATCCCTGATTAAGAAATGAAATTAGACCCCAAGAAGAGAGCCTGGAAACCTTCAGATCTTCGATTCTAGATATGAATTGCCCCAGGGTAATTTGTTTGTAGGCTGACCTTGAGTCATGGACCCTGGAAGGGTTGGAATCCGGATGGTCTTGTGTAGTCAGAGTAACACAAGGTAGGTAGACTTGGAGATGGGATTTTATATTCAAAATGTGAAGAGTATGAAAGAAACTAGACTCAGTCCTGTTAAACTGTACAAAGTAAGAAGGTACAAATGAGATGGCAAGGGCATCAATTATGGTCAGCTACAAAATGAATACAAGAACTTACTTACACAGGCCCCATGCTTGCAGTATCGTTTGTGTATCTGTGTGTTTGTTTTCTTTCATAATCATGGTATCATTGTTGGATTTGCTACTGCTCTAATCTTGGATTTGGTGTCATTCTGTTATGCCTAGTATATAGACAGATTTTAAAATGCATCCTACAGATGAATACAAATGCACTTAGCAACAGAGGAAGTCTCAGGGTATTGCAAAGTGAAAAGTCTGGCTGGGGTGGAGTTAACTTTCACCATAGCAGCCCTCATAGTGCCATGCTTTGTAGCTGTAGCTAGAAGGTGTCAAGAACACACCCATGTCTTGGCTACTGCTGAGCGGTGCTCACACAGCATCAAGGCTGTCTCTACTATCCACCCCATTCCCAAAGGCAAGTAGGTCTGGGTCACCTAGAAGCTGGGATGGGACATAGCCAGGACAGCTGACATAAAAACTGACTAAAGTGATATTCCATAGTATGCTCAGAAAAAAAAAAAAAAAGAGAGAAAGAAGGAGGGGAGGGTATTCATTATTAAGGCATTTGTCTTCCAGGTCAACCACTACACATACAGGGGGCCTACTTTCAAGGCAGTGGATGGACATCACCTGCTGATGAGAAGTAGAAAATAAATATTTTTCCTTTGCCTTGCTTTTGTGCATGGCCTTTGCTTTTCTTCCTTAGACTGCATTTATCTCAACCCATGAGTTTTTCATCGTATTTTCTTCCCCCATCCTGCTGAGGAGGAAGAGGAGGAATGAGAGAGTGACTTGGTGGGCTCCTGGCAGCCAGCCAAAGTCAACCCACCACAGTATGATCTGATGGACAAAGACACTGCAATGAAGTTCGGGATTTACTTGCAACTTCCAAGAGATGTTGGACAAGTCACCTACCGCTGTGTTTCTGTTTCCTCTTTACTTTTTGTCTATCTGTGTATTCAGGTAGACAAAACTGGTATCTTACCTCTTGACTGCAGGACTCTGACCATATATTTGTGGAGCGCTTCTCTCCACACAGTGAGGAACATGCAGCCCAGGAGCTCATAATAATTACAAAATGAATGTATGCCTCAGTTGTTGCTGTTCTTCTTCAGGAACAAACATGTTCAGGAAAATAGTTGCAAGACTAACAAACTGTGCTAGCATCTCACTTTCCACTGCTGTCTTTCTTGAAAGACTCTGTAGTCCCTGATACCACATGACAGAATGTGCTGCATGGTGTTTTCTCCTACTGTCTGACTAGATGTCACGTGAAGAGGTAAAACCTGGTCATATGATAGACATAAATTGACAAAGAAAGAATATGGACAGGGGGCTGTCCAGTGCATCCATAAATGTTATATAATACTACTTCTCCAGATCAATAAGTTCTCCTTACTTGTTTATCCCTTGAATAAAACCCCTCAGTTATGGTCAGTCAATGACTTTTGTAGCTTTTCTTTATCACAATGGACTTATCCACTAATTTCTAAGAGTCAGCTGAGCGCAGCACTTCTGCATGCAACAAGAAGATAAATATTTAAAACAAATGCACAGATTAATAGTAACAAAATAATACAAACAATTTAAAGATGTAAGTGTTGTAAAACACAGTCAATTTTTGTTACTCATGTTGAATGGACACCAACTGAGGTTGTTAGTTCAATTTTCTACTAAGCAGCACAGTCAGGGAAAATGTAGGCCTTGATCTTTCCAAGAGCCCTACTGATCTACCCCTGTTCACCTTTGATTGCTAAGGCACAGCTACTTTCTTGGTGTCTGGAAATAGAAATCATGCTGTTTGACTGGCAGAAAGGTCTTTATATAAGAGTTTTGTTGCATCTATCTCTCTGACACAATAAATCTGCTAAAGTAATTGGAATTAAATACAAGATACATTAACCAGCAAGGACTGTTGAAATATCTGCCTTGGACCCATCTCATAGGAATAAAGAATCAACATAAATAGGCTGCAATCAATAATAGAGCCAAATTTAATAAGAACCCCAACCACTGTGAATATTCTTTGAAACAAAGAATTATCTGAAGTACACACATTCAGCAAGATTAATTTGCTCATCACTGTTATCCTCAGAGGTGGATTTAATCTAAGTTTTCTTACTGAAAAAAAAAAAAAAAGAGGGAAAGAAAAGATTTTTCTAATAAAATAAATCAAGGAACTTAATCTTTCTTCAATGAAATAACACTTCCCTGAAGACTGCTAGCCTGGTTTGCAACTGTAATTGAGCAACAGAGGTGGATATAAGTCTTCAAATGTCACAATTTTATCAGCTTGCTTTGATTTTTGTACATGAAATCTGATGAGAGAAGCTCTTAGTTGGCCAACACCCTTGTAAGTATCTTACAGTCTACATTAAAATCAGAACAGGGCTATGTGTTTACTGCTGTTTCTCCTGTTTCTGCCAGTGTTCAGAATTGTTGATATCCTCATGTTCCTCTGGGAAAAAGAAGGCAGAAACCTGCCTGGTTGAAATGCTGTAACGTACACTCTACACATAGTTACCTCCTACAGTTGAATAATACATGAACTCAGTCTTTTCCCAATACCCACAAAGCATAATTTGTACTCATAACCTCTTTTGGCACAATCCATCTTACTAACCTGTCCTCTTATATTGCAGGCCAGATGTTACCTGTCAAAGTAATTATCAACAGAGTACAGATATTCTTGAAAGGCCTTGACTGCCCCATTTATCTCACTGTTGAGTCCATCTCAAAAAACAGTGAGGATGCAGATCCTGATTCAGCAACCAACAAAGCTAATATAACTTAAGCATTTAAGATCAGGAGTAAGTTGTTGGGTTTTTTGTTTCTTTGTTTTATTTAGTTTCGTTTTTCCCCACTTCTGTGCACTACCATTTTAGACCCTGTAGCCCTCCAAGGCACTAAGCAACTTCATATAACATGACTTAAAAAGGTGTTTAAATACCAATAACCCCCTCAGTGTCAGAATGAAAACTGGTAAAGTTGCTTCTGTCCCTGAACATATTGGTATTCAGTTTGGGAGGATACAGGCTCAAATATGGTTGCTGGCTTGTAGTGAGGGTTGATTCCACATCCCATTATTTTTCAGGTCTGAAAAACCTGATATGAATTATTCACGTGCATGGGAGGCAACGTCTGTCTGGCTTCCCCAGACCTTTCACTAGACATAGTAGTCAATCTTTCTGTGGTTCAGGATGTCTCAGGCTTCATTTAGTTTCAGTTTTTTGCTGGAAGACTGATGAATAATGTATTCTGCTGAATTATTTTCCCCAAATAATGAAAAATATTTAATAGAGAATTCAACATGCACCTACTTGTACAATCTGGACATGTAGAAAGATTTTGGCAGACAATAAGAACAGAACATTAAATCTTTTTAATATAAGATTCAGCATGTTTTCCTAGTAATGACACAGAAAAACTGCAGGATGAAATCCAGCTAATAGAAAGTATCTTGAGTGGATTTCGAAACATGACTTTATATCTGAGTATATTATGCAGTGGCTGCTTTTTTTGCCATGCTTATGAAATATTGTAAAATGAAAGGGTGAGTACTCACATGAGAGTATATGTCTTTTCTGATGGCAGATTTCCTCACTAGTTTTCCAGGAATCTGAGTGATTTGTTACTATAGGGCATTTTTTTTTCCAGTGTTGACTGCTACCTCTCAGTAGCAGATTACCAAATCGAGTGTGAAAGAGTACTCATTCCTCCCATTCCTCCGTGGTCACACAGTGTTCTCAGCAGGGGAAATACTAACTGCACATTTGCGTGAGTGAGGTTGTTCTAACATGGGTGTGAAGTATGTCTAGGAAGCAGGAATTTGAAGGCAGGATCCACCCAGTAGTATAGCCAGTTAAAGGAACCGAATTTCCACCTCAGTTCCCAGGGAAGCCCTTGTAGGTTTTTTGTAGGAAAGAAATTTGGCAAATGAAGACCTGAAGGATGAGTGCTTCATCCTTGTCTGAAACAGAAATAATAATAATAGGAATAAAAATATACTTGACAAGGAAAGCTTGCTGTAGATGTCATTGGAAACATCCTTCAAATGTGAAATTAAGTAACTCGGCACTGAATACTAATATAAAATGAATGAATGCTTGTTAATGAGACGTTTCATTATGCATTTGTTTTCCAAGGGAAGCAAAGTAAGTGTTTGGGGCTTTCACCAATGACCCACTGGAAGCATTAAGAAACAGATTGCAAGTAGCAATCCTGCCTAAGATGTAAACAAATTCATTCTCCCTTTTTCATAAAAAATGCCTCTGCTTAAAGCTCACAACATGACAGCTCACAACAGATGTGCCTAAAACAACTTCTGACCCAACCAAACTCAGGAGGAAGGAGCCTTCTTCTGCCCTGGAGTGACACGATGTTAAATGAGGTTTTTGATCTTTCAGAATAAGAGGTCTCAAAGCCAGAGCTCTCACTTTTCAATAAAGTGCTTTTATTTCCCAAACTGCAATTAATATCAGGAAGCAGTTCCACTCCTAGTACAGGCAGTACATGTGTGACCAGAGATATCAGATTTAGATCTGGGAAGAGGACAAGTAAGAATATACCCAGTGCACTGCAGTGGTGAGGAAGTGGATGAAAGAGGAGATTTAGGACCCTACTTCTAATGTAGTTCATACTTTTGATTTGGCAAATTCTTTCACTCCCTTCTGAAGCCATCTAGGTGAAAAAGATGAAATGAAGAAGGACGCAGTGCAATTGGAAGACTGGGTAAAACCTGGTGTTGTGGTATAAGGGTGGGGCAAGACTTAGTAGCATCCTCTGTTGTTGATTATCCAGGTCACAGAATCACAGAATGTTTGGGCTTGAAAGGGACCTCTGGAAATCATCTAGTCCAACGTACCTACTAACGCAGGTTCACCAGAGCAGATCACACAGGAATGTGTCCAGGTGGGTCTTGAATGTCTCCAGAGAAGGAGACTCCACAACCTCTTTGGGCAGCTGGTTCCAGGGCACCCTCAAAGAGGTTTCTTCTCATGTTTAGATGGAACTTCCTATGCTTCATACTGTGCCCGTTGCCCCTCATCCTATTATTGGGCACCACTGAAAATAGTCTAGTCCCATTGTCTCGACACCCACCCTTCAGATATTTATAAGCATTTATGAGAGCCCCTCTCAGCCTTCTCCAGGCTGAACAGACCCAGCTCTCTCAGTTTCTCCTCATAAGAAAGATACTCTAGGCCCCTGATCATCTTTGTAGCTCTCTGCTGGACTCTCTCCAATAATTCCTTATCTTTCTTAACTGGACGCAGTACTCCAGATGTGGCCTCAACAGGGCAGAGTAGAGGGGGAGGATTACCTCCCTTGACCTGCTGGTCACACTTTTCTTAATGCACCCCAGAATACCTTTGGCCTTCTTGGCCACAAGGACACATTGTTGACTCATGGTCAACCTGTTGTTGACCAGAACTCCCAGGTCCTTCTCTGCAATGCTTCCTTTCAAGTTGTTTAAAGTTTCTGCTTTTCCACAGTCAGACAGTGCTTGTTTTCAGCCTTTGGACACAGTGTCCCTTTAAGGCACAGCCTGTAGGGAAATATTGCTTATTCTCATGCATCCTGATAGTGTAACTTAGCTTTCTGTGTTGCCAGGTGGAAGCACAAGCTGGAGTAACTTAAATCTTCAGTAGGGACCCCCAGAAACTGAACTTGCTACTTTCCACTGACAAATAGAGTACAACAGCAGCACTACAGGACTCTTGAGTGGCTCCTTTCCTTGTTTTCCTTTCTTTGTGGTGCCTTAGTTTAATGAGTTTGCGTTTTGCTGCTTCTCAGTATTTACACTGCAATATATGAAACTTCAGCATGTTTGGTCCAGGCAGAAAACAAAACGCAACTCTTCATTAGCCAAACACCAGCAGTCCCTTCATGTTCATCATCCACCCAGACTAACACTTGAGCACCTCTCTTGTATGGCCTTGGCATACCTGCTTAGCAAGCCCAAATCGTCATACCCAACTGTACTACCTTTAATATTGCTTCAGTTCACATTGTTATTATCTTTAACAACATGTACGGTTCTCTATAATGATGTCTATTTGCAAAGTAAAAACAGTAATTAAATATACATATGGAAGAAGCATTGCATGAAAGTATTAGATGATATAA
This sequence comes from Streptopelia decaocto, assembly GCF_964273445.1. NCBI lineage: Eukaryota > Metazoa > Chordata > Aves > Columbiformes > Columbidae > Streptopelia > Streptopelia decaocto. Next base: position 13,779,051 of record NC_138655.1, read on the forward strand.
ATATCTTGGAGACTAAGAGGCTAAAAAAAAAATGGTAATTAGCAATAGTAGACATACAGAAATCAAGAGGGAAAATATGTTAACCAACTCAAATTTGCCAACAGCAGTCACCTACCTAAAAATTACAGCATCTTTTTCTCTCATTGTCCCCACTCCATGTGGAATGCATAGAAGACACATTGGTCCTCTGGACAAACAACATCCAGAAAATAACACAGACCTTTTTGGTCAATTAACTGTAAACATTAGCATGTCCAGTGAGGAAGTGAAGGCCTAGAGTAGTCATTAAATCTCTTACATTCTTTGTACTTGCTTCAATACCAATGGGTTAATTTGTAGCTTGTATAGCCCTGTTCAGCAATTCCCTGCTATCCTGCCACAGTCCTGTGCATGAGTATTCACCTCTAGTTCTCCAGACATTGTTCAGCAAACAGTGGGAAGCACTGCAGAGAATTTCCACTATGATATTCGTTTGTCCTCATTTTACCAGATGTTCACTGTAAAATTTTGTAAGCACTATTGTGTGTAACAGACTTGTTTGTTTTTCCAAGGCCATGGTGGTCTTGACAAGACTCAGAGCTATGCAGAGGTAGATAGAGAATAGAATAGAATAGAATGGAATGGAGTGGAATGGAGTGGAATGGAATGGAATGGAATGGAATAGAATAGAATAGAATAGAATAGAATAGAATAGAATAGAATAGAATAGAATAGAATAGAATAGAATAGAATAGAATAGAATAGAATAGAATAGAATAGATTTCATTTGGAATCGTGGAATCATAGAATGTCCTGAGTTGGAAGCGACCTACAAGGATCATCAAGTCCCTGCATATGACAATCCCACAGTTCACACCGTGTGTCTGAGGGTGTTGTCCAGTTGCTTTTTGAATAGTGTCAGGCTTGAGGTCGTGACTGCCTCCCTGGGGAGCCTGTTCCAGTGCTCCACCACCCTCTGTCTGAAGAACCTTTTCCTAATGTCCAACCTAAACCTCCCTTGGCACATCTTCCTGACATTCTCTTAGGTTCTGTCATTAGTCACCAGAGAGATCAGTGCCTGGCCCTTCTCCTCCCTTTGTGAAGAAACTGTAGACCCCCTCAGTCTCCTCCAGGCTAAAAGGGACTAACAGTAATCTAGTCCAACTGCCTGATTAATACAGAGCTGACCAAGATAAACCATGTTATTAAGTACATTGTCCAGATGCCTCTTAAACACTGACAGCCTTGGGGCATCAACCACATCTCTATGAAGCCTGTTCCAGTATTTGACCACCCTCTTGGTAAAGAAATGCTTCCTAATGTCCAATCAGAACCTCCCCTGACACACCTTTGAACCATTCCCACGTGTTCTGTCCCTGGATACCAGGGAGAAGAGCTCAGCACCTTCTTCTTCATGTCCCTTCCTCAAGATGCTGTAGAGAGCAGCTGAGCGTCAGACAAATGCAATGGATACCTTTCCACAGACAACAATGATATTGTAAGGCAATAAGTTACTTGGCTGTCCAAGTGTTTAAACACTAGACTGTGATCATATTTTGGCATCATGATGTTTGTTTACTTCTTACGGACTCTCTCACACAGAAGATCTGGACCCCAAGCTGACCATAGACCTTTTCAGAATTATCCAAACGCATTTTCCTGTTTTATTTACTATTTACTTATTAACCCTAGCTGTTTTATTTCTGAGTGACTCATATCCTTTTTAAATTTTTTTAAAACTTTTTTTTTTTTTTTTTTTTGTTTTTGTATAGCAATCACATCATCAATTGTATCTATGGAGTCTTCTATGTATATATTACACAAGTTCAGCATTGACCTCAAAAACAGCATTTCCTCAAATGTTTGCCCTGCAGCAGAAATGTTTGCCCTATATATGATCAGTCAGCATTTAGAGAGGCTCTGTTCTGCATGGGATAGTCTTCCGGGATACATGGCAATAAGTCCCAGTGCCAAACTGATGTATTGAGAATAAACATGTAACAGAGATTAAAACTCTTAAACATCCTCTGGCTCAGTCTTGCACTAGTATACCATAGGCACATTTGAAGTTTTTATTAAAATCTTCTGTTAGCTTCAGATGAGGACATTTGGTTGGCTTGAGGGCTAGCTGGAGGGAGAGGATGAGAGGAAGTGGATACAGTTGCAACATAATGTTTAGATGTGGTTAACTGAGCCTATTTCACCTCAAAGTCTTAAAGGAATACAGATGCGCATTTTCAGGTTGGTAGAATTGTTTCACAGAGATAATACTCCAAAATTCACTCTGTAGATATATCTGGGTAACTTATACTGCCTGAATCCAGTTGAGTAAACAAAGCATTATTGTTAGTTGAATGACAATGAAACCCATACTTCAAGGTAACTGATTCAACATGATCCACCAAGAGTTGATGTTTGCTAGAAAAAAACTGTCAGGATTAATCTATGGACCAAAGAAGAATATAACGCAGGCAAGCCTTGTTATACATCACTTGGATGGGCATTGGGATATTGTGTATTTCATCACCTTCATCAAGCAAGTCTTGCAAAGCAAAGACAAAATCTTTGAACATAGGGGCTAATGGGAAGGCATTAAGTACATATTGTTCTTACAGCCACTGGATTTTGCTCACAAATCAGAATTGTTTCTGAAAGCAAAATTCCTTGGTTTTTTTGGCATGTTCTCCTGTTCATTGGAGAAGGTTTTTCTCCTTTGGCATACTGCTTTTTCTGTTACATATCCTTATTTCATCAGTTACATGCACTGAATATGATTCCAATCCTTTTCTCCCTTGTTTGTTGGACCACTGAACCAGGGCAAATGAAGGCACATGGCCAACCATATGGTAACAATAACATTAGTGCTGCAATAGAGGAATATCAAGAGTCATATATACATAAGGTAATATGGAATATATTTATGCAGTTTTGAATAATATCACTAGTCTGTTTTCTTCAGCAACATTTATATTCTTTAGAATGACAGACTGAGGTCAAATCCAAGGTGTGTTACCACTGAAAGTACCAATTAAAAGGAATTTGTCACTTTCATCTGTTCTAAATTTTGATCCTGCATAAAACTTCATGGAACTTATCATATATTAAGTGCTATTGGTATTTGACTTGGAACAGTGCAATTCTATTTTCCAAAAATGGATGTAATTTAAAAAAATGGTTTAACATAATGCTTAGTGTTTTGAACAGTAGAGCTAAAATTTCTGTCCTGTGCCACTTCACATTGTTTTCAGAATATCTCATTTTTTGGACCCCTTTCTTATGTCAACTGGGATAACTGAAGCCCAGAAAAGTGTTGGTGCAAACATATAAACCTGGTAATAATTATTAATTAAAATTTGGAGTTTAACAACAAAATGGTGTCTGTGAAAAAGTATGCAAAAATGACTTCCCGTCATTTAAAAAAACTAAACTTATTCAATCATCAGCAGCTCTGAAAGCTCCTTGGCTATGTTTAACCATCCAACTTAGTTTAGTTTTGAGTTGCTTAACTTCAAATTGGTTTATTGCTTTTCAGTCATGTGAAGAGACAAGCAGGACAGATGGCCAAAAGTAATAAATGGAGTTGATCCTACCAGAACTGGATAAGACTGAAATGCTTTGAAATACTTTTTTCATTAAGTGAGAGCACTGGAGCTTTCATGAGAAACAAGGTAAATGCCCTTTGAAACTGTACTAATTTCAGTAAAGAAGGAGGAAGTCAATTACTTTTAAATATTTGATGAATCTGTTTTGGATGTTAAACTAAGCTCTAGGTCGAGTGCTCAAACTCAAGTAAACAATGAGACTCATAAATTTATATTCACAATCTGAAAATTTCTATTTAAGTATTAGTGAGTATTTTTCACATTCCCATGCCATTATAACTGCCATTTACAACCCATTTATGTATCATTTACCAGTTCTATTACTTATGGAATTTTGACCTCCTTCTGTAAATGTTTCATAGGTCTGAAGCCACTGTAACAATCAAATACACCATTTTGCAAATTAAACTTGTGACAGACTCATCTTCAGATTGCTAAAAGGGACTGCATATGATTGGTGAGAAAACTGAAGATGTAAGGTTTTAATTACGAGACTGTTTATCAGAATCTATTTTAATTGAAAGATCTATGAAATCTCAGACTATTCATTGCTAGAAGGGTAATGAGTAGAGCCATATTCACAAAGGGTGGTATTTAATGTGAAATTAAAAGCATTTACCTTTCCCTGACAGATTTATGAGAAAAGAGTTTTTTGATGTTGGATTACAATGAGATCTTAGCTTGTATGAACATCTAGAAATATTCTGTGATGTTCTTAAAGGTTACGTTCAGGCTGCACAGTTCTGTGCTACTTGAGATAGCACCAAATACAGAGCTGGATAAATGAGTCAGCATGAAGCCATGGGTAAAAATCTCCCTGGCACCTGAGTTACTTCCTTGAGAGCTAGCACAGGTCTCTCCACACTCTGAAGGGTGATCTAACACATTATTTGCTTTAAATATTCACTTATGTGAAAAATTCTTCTGGCTGTGTTGGGGAGAAATTTTATTTCATATTAGCATTCACAGACTCACGTATGAGAGCAGACATACTGCTTGAGATTGAATAATGTCTCTTTTTTGTCTCTTTAGTAAACACAGGCAAAATTTCCACCATACTGTGTACTCAGTAGGGCTCAATTAAATTATCATAGTAAAAATAAAAGTCAACAGAATGTTTTGCGTAGTTTAGGGAAGCCAAATTTGTTCCATGCTTAAACACGCATAGTACCTTAGATCAGCCAAAAAGCTGTCACAGAATTTTAGGGAGCAAATAAATGCCAACTGCATCCTTATGAATGAACCAGGATTTGACAAAATTTTAAAATTTTACTGGTCATACTTGTATGAGTCACAAATACAGACTTCCACGTAGTCTGCACCTGTTTCTGTAGGTAAGGCTCTCGTGCCAAGCTATTTTTCCCATGTGATTAGAAAGGAAGAGGAAATCTTGCTGGATTAACTCTTTTAAGAAATACGATTTCCATTTATAGGATGGGGATGTGATCAGCTGCAATTTAATGTGCTGGTTTGGCAAGGCAGCTGAGCCACCATAACTGACTATGCAGGTGTTCTTAGCACACCTAAATTGTAAGCTAAAATGTACTGGTTTAAATTCACACATTTATTTTGCCATTAGGGCAGGTGGGCAGACATATCGTGCAGCTGAGGAACATTCCTTGTTAAATCTCTGCCAGTTCTTTGGTGGGAGGAGTTAGCTTCAATAAGAGGTTTGATACTAACTGTTGAAGACATCTTTTATCTTTGAACCTGCTACTGAGATATAGAAGTTATAGTACAAGTGAGAGTAAGAAGATTTCCTATCTAAGGGAGGGATTCAGAAATATAGAAGAGAAGGAGCAGAGGAAGATTAAGATAACAAACATAGACAGGCCGATCTTCTTTCCAAATATATTTTGTTCTCTTGTCAGAGGTGACCAATAAGCAGATCTTTCCTTTTTTATACTCCCATATCAGAGCATGTTTTACACATTTTTTTTTTTTTATTCCACAGTGAGCAGTCTTGCAGGATGGAGAGAAGTTCATTCATAGCATTCAGCTTCCCCATAACTCCAGGTTATATGAAAACACCACTTATGAAGTTTCCCAAGAGTACACCTGTGGGCTCAGGCCCATATTTATCTATTGTTTCAAAGGAAACAGTTGTTGGAACCTGTCTTAACAGACTGGTTAATGAAACATCCATGGAACAGGAGGTTTCAAAAGCTTTTGTGATAAGCCTACTGTATTTTGTATCATACACAGTATGGAACCATCTCTCAACTTGACTGAGACAGGGACACAGTTTCCCACACCAGAGTAGATAGCAGGACCTCTTTGTGGGCTGGTTTCAGAGTCAGGCTGAAGCTCAAGTGACTGCTCTGTTCTTTAAAACAAGGATATCAAAGTTTTAACCTCTCAGTCAGCAGTCACCAGACCCAATGCCAGTCTCAAACATTGCGCAGATGGACAGTAACATCTCTGAGCACAAATGGGGTTCTCCTGTGGTGACCTTCTTTGAAGCAAGAAGCACACCTGAAGTTTTCAACCTGCTAAAGAGCTCATCTTTTATTTAGAATTAAAAATGTTCCTTGTTTTGCCACTCTCCTGCCACAGGAGGGGCTGAGTGACTGTCAATGGGAGCAGTGGGGGTTTTCCTGGTCTGTGCAGGTGTCACCAAACTTTGCTTTACAGCAGCTGACCATCTCTGGGAAAAGAGGACACCCAGACAATAGCTGATTTACCCTCTCTAGTTCCCAGACAGTTCTGTGAACAACTGACTGTGAAGTATCTATCTTCAAATGCAAAACTTGCATGATTTCTTCATTATACAAAATCCACGGCTGTCAGCTGCAATGTACACAGTGTAAGACAGCATCAGATTGCATGGGTCAGTGAAGAAACAAGTACTGAAGCCATCCTGTGATTCAGATTGCTCCTGAAATGGGCCCAATCTTTCTTTCCAAGTTGGAACAGTTTCAGGATGAGATTTACAAGCTCTGAAGCAGGAAACTCTTCAACTTCAGGGGAACCCTGTCAAATCTTATAAGAAAGTAATAGATGATCTGTGAAGTTACTTCCATTTGTTTGAACGGCCTCTTGTTTGCTGAAGCTGGTGAGGTGAATCCTCTTCCTCCTGGGGAAAAAAATGCACAAATTCAATGTTCTTCAAATGTTTTTCAATTTTTTTCAAAGCATTTTGCAGATATTCAATCACCTTCAAGCTTCTTTTAGAGAGCAGAGAAGTGACACCATTTTCACAAAAGTGGATGGAGAACAGAGGCTGAGCACAGTTTATCCTTGGCATGTGCTATTAAGGAGAAGTTTCAAGAGCTAAAGAAACTCTGCATGGGTCCCCAGCCCTAGCCACAAGTAATATGAACAAACCACTGTTAGCTTACTAATGTGTCAAAAATTCTAGGCTAAATCTTATAACATTTGGGTTGACTGCTTTAAACAGCAGTAGTTGGGGGAATTTAATATTAGCTCTAGCCTACAGGATTTATGTCTGTATCTTGGGGGCTACCCTACGTAGTCATCGGCTAAAGCACATAACTATGAAATAAACCTTTTTCACAATCAATTCTTGTCATGCTGGCTCATGCAGGAGTCATTGCTTGCTGCTGTCACAGAAAGAGAAGGCGTAAGAGAGTGATGAATCAGGGCGGGGATATTCCCTTCCCTTCCTAGAAGACTGATGCGGATTCTGTGAGAGCCTTCCTCTCCGCTTACAGATCACAGCTGCTCAGTGCTGCCAGGAAACCACAGAAAGGCAGCAGAGTCATGCAAAACTATTTTTTTATGCAACCATAGTGTCTATCCTTTAATAGCCAATCAAAGTAGAAATCATTCCAAACCACTAGCACTGCTTTTGTATTGCTTGTCGGGAGGCTCACAGCATCTGAGCCAAAGAGAATCCATATATACTCAGCAGAAATGCATCCTATGCACGTGGCATGAACTTCTCAGAATTTGTCATATACAGAGAAGTTGTTGGAGATAATGTTATTTTCTTGTTGCTTACACCTTTTTTGTTTTAATCAAAACTGAAAACAAGGCCAGAAATCAAGCTTACTTCCCTCTACTTTTTAAAATTATATTTTTCGTGTATTCCAATAAATCATATTTTGCAAATAATTTTAAATCTCTCTTGTCTAGCAAATAACCTTACATACTTTTGTGTAAAATAAGTTATCATATAGATATGTTGTGTGGTAAAGGAAAGCAAGTATGATGAATCTTTCCTTTATAAGAAAAGTATAGGTGCTGCAAAAGTAGGACCACTTCCAAAGTGCTACACAGCACTGAAAGAAGTGTGTAATACAGGTAGAGTTCCAGAGCCCTACATATTTTTTGGAAGTCTGAACCACTTTAATGCTTTTTTTCACATTATCTTGTGTATGAGAAATGGCAGTCAATCCAAGAGCGGAATATGACGGATGCCTTGGAGGCAAAGTGCTGGAGTCTGTGTTTTCCTCCTAGGTTAGCCTGTAGCTGATAAAGGTGATGTGCTATCACATGTCAAGGTCCTCAGTGAACTTATGCCCTGACTGCTTGACCCACAATATTTTCTCTCCTAGATCAGCCAGGTGCGAGTCTCAATCAGGTATTTCACATCACCACAGGACAGCAAAGCTTCCCATCGCAGCTTTTGTACAGGGACTACAGGAGTGAGGGTGCAGCTTCAGAAACTGTGGTGACATTGTCACTATTATTTTTGTGTTTCAGTATGATATTACATCCCGGCACGAAGTACTGGGCCTCAGCTATAAATAACTGTATTGACTCGTGTTTCGCACTGGCTGCAGGCATCATAATGATGTATCTCACTTTCTACCTGACCTGTAGATGTATTAGTTACACAAAGACTGACTCAGTCAGTAAACCATTTGTGGAATCTACAGCCACCATGGGTTTAAAAATATATTCAAGCCACCTGTGAGGGATATCTTTAGAGGAAGAAGGGTGGAGATGACTTTTGGCACAAACCCAGAAGGCACCCTTTCAACTAACATTTGGCTTGCTGGATTTTGTTGTATAGCTATATTAAGCTTCCATTTAATGCTTTTTAACTTCTTATTTGTAACTTCCAGCCCCTTTCAGGGAAGATCATGTGTTCATCACCTTTTGCAGCAGTATCATTTGGGGGTTGTATTAAGGCCAGGCCGACCTTGTTTACAGCAATGTCAACTTATTGAGGGCTAAGCGAAAATGTATTTCATCACAAAGTGGCATGAATCATGCCAGTCATTCTCTTGCCTGCTTTGTGATTAATTTTCTTGTACTTATGGATTGCATTTATGCATCTTCCATCAGCTTTGGCAGTTCATGAAGCAGGGAGGTTTGGTTGTTATGTCTCTGTTGCCTGCTGCCCTTACTCCAGCTTCTTTGCTGCTGGGTATTTCACTCTCAGTTTTGTCTTTAGTGACAGAAAATGTAGTTTCCTTAAAGGGAAGAAGGGATGACAGAGTTACTTTTTCCAAGCAGAAAGCAATGTCCCAGATCTGACCTCAGCAAAACCACTTCATGTGGTACTTTACTAGCTATGCCTTAAAGAACTGGATTATGTCCAGGCCCTGGTGCGGTACTAATTACTACAGCTTTTGGCTAAGAACAAACTATAAATCTTTAAACACCAACAAGTGTGATTAGGTTTGATTTTTTTTGGCACTATTGCAGTACCTCCAAACAGAAAAATGTTTTTGCAGAACAGGTTGAGTATATCTGATACTTCCTTGCATGCAACACTTATCACACACAGGTTTATTGATTCAGGAAGTGAGTTTCCCAGTTTTATTCTTTAAAAAATTAAGGTAAGGCCAAAACTTCAAGTGATAGAAATCAGCATAACACTTTTGTCCTGAGTCATGTTTTCAGTAGTTCAGGATATAGCTCTTGGATTTTAATCCTGGAGGCTAGTGGTAGAAAAGGTCTACTGGGTCATGTCATCTATGTTCTTGTGAGTGAAAAATTGTTCTCTTGTGTACAGAAATAGGAAGCAGCTCTACTTTGTTTTCAAACACAACCGATGTTTTTACCACTTTCCCTTGGGAATTTTCTCCATTCAGATGTGGATTTGCTTGGTGCTAAGCTCTACGTTTATATTTCATATTCAGCTCCACGATTACTGTATCTAGGCAATAACTTTACCTTTATCTGCTTGCATTCTTCAAATATCTGTAGACCATTGCCAGGCTTCAGCTTTTTTTCTTTTAGACAACCTGCAAATCCTTAACTCTTAGATGTTCTTCAAAAAATCCATTCATTTTGAAGCCATAATTGTTCTTAAATGCCTTTTAATAAACTGTGGAGGTGCTTGGCTGAGCTGTGGGTGTCATATCAAGAGGGGAACTTCTCTGTAGTAGCAATCTGTGGTCCTGTTTGTCTTCCAGAACAGACAGATGCAGAGCAGGGGAAGCACCTTTCAGCTCTTAAACATTCAGTTTAAAGCAATAACCCAAATCCTACCCAAGACTGCAGCCTCACAGAGGTCAATTGAAATGATCATACCAAGGAAAGTGACCCAATCATGATCCTGTATCTGGGATTTTCAGTTTTTACCCTGGTCCCTTCTTTTTCTCCCCACACGTTCCACCCCCCTTAATTATATGCTGAGCATGACATCATATGGCAAGGAATATCCCTTTGGTAAGTTGGGACGAGCTGTCCCTTCTGTGTCTCCTCCTAGTTTTTTTTTCACCTCCAGTCTACTTACTGGTGGGGTGGTGTGAGCAGCAGAAAAGGCCTTGACTATGTGTAAATGCTGCTCAGCAATAGCTCAATCACCCCCGTGTTATCAACACTGGTTTCAGCACCAATCCAAAACACAGCCCCATACTAGCTACTATGGGGAAAGTTAACTCTATCCCCACCTAAACCAGCACAATGTTTTGTCACAAATGGTTGCTATTATTTCTACATTGATTTGGTCGGAGACAGCCCCCAGAAATAATAAATGACTTGTAAACCCATTGCTGGCTAGATGGTTGGGAAAGGTCATGAATGAGAGGGAAAAAATGGCCTTTTGCAAGATCCAAACCATAAATATGGGACCTGTCAACAGACACCGCCATATGTAGTTGGAAAGAAGAGAAGAGAGTATGATGGGGCTAAAGAAAAAACAAAACAAAACAAAACAACCCCACCTTTACTAACATTGCAATGATTCCTGAGTGTCTATCTCTTTCATTTTTAATGAAAAGAAAATAGTACTGCAAGACAGTGGTTAGGTCTTTGTTTTATACTTATCCAAGCTTATATAAACAATGTATTCCCACATTTTTTACGTGTGTCTCTTTTTGGATGCATTCACAGATGTAATATTTTAAGTCGTTGTAACATTAAATACTTTTCGGTTCTTTGTTTCCAGAGTAGTCAGACCCAACACAGTCTGAACTGTTTGTTTTGTTTGAATTCAGCCTCCGTATTCACTTTGTCACTGTTAATACCCTGATAAAAAAGACAATAGTTCAATTTATTCATTGAGACCAGGCAGTCTTTCCAATCAGATACAATCCTGTGGCCTAGAAATGTCCTCATTCCACTGAAGTGTTGTTGTAGAGACTTATAATCCACTGGTTGGTAAAATGGACCACAATCCTTGTTGTTATGACACATGGAGGGAAAAAGCCCCTGAATACTGCATCTAAAACCAGGAGAGGCGCTACCGTGTTTTCCAGTGGCTGGAAAAGTTGCAAGTGTAACTGTAATTAAGCTGCGGGCAATAAGGTGATGCATTTGGTCACATACATAACCCTTATGGTCATTCCATAAAAGTTAAGAGATCTAACGTCTGTTAAAAGGGAAGTGATGGCACCCACTCCTTTGTTTTGACATTGGGATTTGAGATCCACAGCCTGGATCCTTTTGATGCCAGGGCTCTGTGAGGAGCAGACACCACTCTGCAGGATGGACACTGTCAAATAATCCTAGAGGGCTGGTAGATTCTTCAGCCTATTCTTTTGTACACCTTGATTCTGTTCTCTAAGAATTTCCCTAGAACTGGGGGTGTGTCAAGGTTTGATTGCAGGGTGACAATATACTGTGGCAGATGTTTTGTTAACCCCCTCTTTCCCCCTTTCACCTTTAGCCTCCCCCCCTCCTTTCTTCCCACTAAGGACAGGTGATTGGAAGGCAAAAGAAGGACAGAGAGAAAGAGCTGGAAAAAATTAAAAATGTTTTACTAATATTACTAATAAAATATAGAAAATAATACAAAATATACAAAACCAGTCTTGAAAGTCCCAGCAAAGATCAGCACTGCTCCAGCAGCAGCAGAGCCTGCACCCAGAAGTCCTGGACTGGACCCTACAGCCAACTGGAATTGGATTCAGTCTGTCACTAGGCCTCAGTTTGCAGGGACAACTCGCAACGTCCTCTCCTAATGTCGGCTGTAGGAAAAAGGGATAAGATCCTCGTGATGTCCCACCTTTATATGAAGTATCATGTGAATGGGATGGAATACTTAGTTGGTCAGTTTCAGTCAGTTCTTGCTTGCCCCTGTCGCAGGATGTACATCTTTATCAGTGACCTTCCATTCCATTGCTTTGTCTACCGAAACATGTATCTAACTTTCAGAAAAGTGCAGTTAGTAAGAAGAGTTTAGCTGAAAGGAAAATTCACTAAAAGAGAAACTTGTTTTTAACAAAACCAGGACAGGGTGCCAAAGCACCACTTTTATTCAATAATAGTTGTGCAAGAGGCTATCTGGATGCAGAAGTCTTTTATACAATATTAACCCAACTATCCAGCACTGCTGCTACTATGGTCAGTGCTACTAATTGGTTTCATTGCTTGGTTGGTTTGTGTTTAACAGTGTCCTAGGGTCAGGTCCTTAATCTGATGTCAGTGTGCTTCCTGAATCAAATCTGATATGAAAAACAATGACAAGAGAAAAAAAATCAAAATATGAGGAAGTGAATGTTTCCCATAATTATTTAAAATGTATGAAAATACTAAGCTGTGGCTCTTCTGTAAAAGAGTCTGAAACCAGACAAAAGGACTTTTCAGACAAATGCAGAAGGACTGAATCTAGAGTAAGAATTTTAAGGCACTTGATATTCCAGATAAGGATTGGATCCAACTAGAAGTGGAAATCAAAGCTCCCCTAAACAACTGTGACAATTTTTCCAGAATTCATTATTCATATCTACACACAAATCTGAAACAAGCTTGAATATCTAAAAAGCTTTGTGTTTAATAAAACCCTAGATTAAAGGCTCCAGTATAACTGCAGGCTACAGCCTATTGGTTGTTTCCAGCAGGCAGTATGCCATAAAGTTTGAAAATTTTGTGGAGATATGGTACATTATCATAGTGATGTTGCAAGAAGATTTCTTGACCATTTTTCTGGTAGCAAGAGAGGTAGTATGAGATCTTCATAGAAAATCCAGCACTCTAAGCTATCCATGCGGTTACATACAAGCCCCAACTTTATAAACCTAGCTCAGATTTAGATAGTCACAGTGGTCTGGCATTTTGCGTGTGTCATATGTACTCTCAGGAGCAAATCTCAGCAATCTTCTCAGCTTTTCTGTGCTCTGAGCACAAAGGTGGCTTTGGGGGGGACCACATGTCTGAGCAGAAAAACACTGAAAAAGCACTTTTATGTTTTCCAAATATATGGCAAATCTCAGGTGAGATTCTTTTGGAGTCCTGTGGACTGATCCAGTCCACAGTGAGAGAGATGGTTTTCAATTCTACGTGGGCAAGGGAAAAGTCTTATGGGTGAATTCCTGTTTTGTATTCATACCATTCCCCTGACTTTTTGCCTGAGCATCCCATTATTTCATGGCCATTAGTGAGCATGATTTTTCTAATCATGAAGAAGTGTTATCCATGTCTTACACAGGGGGACTGGGACAGTGTTTTGCACCAAGTATGTGCCACTGAGATGTAAAGCCATAAATGAGTAATATCTAAATCCATTAAGCTAACTAAACTCCTTGGCTTTTTATTTATCAGTACTGCCCATTATTCAATTGTAGCAAACAGTGTGCTACCTCCTTCCATCATTTCTCTCAGCTGCTCATCTCATAAAAGACATACTACTATGGTTATTTTATGTACATCATGGAACAACTTTTTAGGCAAAACAGGTCCAGATCACTGTGTTTTAACATTTAATAACAGCTAACTGACTTTTCCTAGCTTAAGAAGATTTTCTTTAAAAAGAGATCATTTTTCTTTATGTGAAAACAAAAGGTGCACTTTACCATGTGCATTCCCATCCCTTGAATCAAAGATTTACCATCGTGTTTCACTGGGACTACAGATACAGCCATAGAACATTCACTGTGTCTCAGGGTAGGCATACAATAATATAGGAAGCAAAAAAATTTAGGAAACTGAAAAATTACAAGGTAAGGTTCCTTCAGAGAGTAAAACCTCTTGTGACTAAGAAAAAAATTAAAGAAGAAAACAATAAATTTAGTAGCATGCTTCTATGAATTTTAAAATTCAGGGAGAGTTAGCAGAATAGAGCTGCTTCATTCACCAAGAAAGTACTGCAAATAATAATAAACAATGAGTACATTATTTCCTTATGCCCGTAAATGTTCCCTCTGAACTGTAATAATACATGTTGTTAATATATCTTGTAATTCCTTGCCTGTGTTTTTTCTTCAGCGATTATCTTAATGAAAGCTGAGTAGTTCACTCAGCAGGCAAACATCAAATATTAGTTCAGGAGAAATCTCTAGGCCCTACACAATGCAGACCTGTGTGGATTTAATCATTGTCTTGAAACACCATTTTTGTGCATTTGGCTCAGCTAATCAGGTTTCTGTGTTTGTGAACACTAGGGTCATGGTTCTCAAATTAATGGGAAAATACTAAAAAATAGTCATATAATAATACTAAAAATAATAATTTCCATGTAATTAATGGAAATTAATAGAGATTAGAGAGAAAAAAAAAAAGATAGGCTAGTCTATTTTTTGTTCTCATTTTGTTTACTTAAAGAAACAGAACACATTCAGTAACTTTTAGTGCATGGAAGGCTGCTTCATCTTGTGGTTCAGGTGAAGGCAATGTTTTTTCCCTGCATTTCTACAGCTAATGGGAAACAAATGAGGTTTCCCATTAAGCCCTGTAATTGAGACTAGAAGCCCAAGAAAACTTTATAGGGAAAGGTAATGCCCTTCATCTTCTTCCCTTCCCATGTGCTTCATCCTATGCCAACTATTTAACTTTTCCTGGATTACATGACAAAGTGTAAATGACCTCCTACATTATCTCTTCTTCTGCAGATGCAGAAACACTTCTTACGGTGCATGATTTTGGCTTAAACGTAGCTTTGAGACTTCCTATAATGATTTGTCCTGCTGTCCAGTGCTTCTTTCTTACAGTGTAACTGAAGAAATAGTTTGAAAACATGTAAAAGGAAATTGCAGCCTCTCCTTTCTCCAAAACATTCTCAATTTCTGTATATTGTTTCTTTATTTTTTATCATCCTTTTTTCATCTTTTTTTTTTCTAAAGCAGACTTTTCTCTATGCCTCCTCTGAAGTCAGAGCCCAGCTCTAGAAGATTTCTCAGCCTCACAGCGAGGACTGTCCCAGGAATAGCAAGAGGAGTCTTCGCCTGTTATCCACCACAGTGAAGAAGCGGGAGCAGTGTGATAGACCCCCTTGTAGACCACTTGTTAATGATGGATGAGTGTAGGAGAGCTGCCAGACCATGTTAAGGGAGAAGGATAAATATATATATATTTTTGTGTATATAAATATATATATGTATATGCTTCCTACAAGACACTCCACACAGCTTCATATTTTGTAATAGAAATAATTTCATAGCTGTAGCTGCCAGCAGTTATAGCCTTCATAACCTAAAATTCATAGGTCTGCTCAGACTCTAACACCTGTGACACCATCAGGCAACCCAATCTCCCAGAGTTTTCCTGAGTTATGTATTGCTGATTGTCTTCATGTTGGAAAACATTTTCCTGGATTGCAACTTAAAATCCAGAATTTTCTTTTGACCATGCCTCATTCAGATATGAGGGACTGGTCATTAGAGAGACTTACTGATATTTCATCCAGGTTCCAGGTGTCCATTACCATTCTGTGGCATTGCTTCCCTTAACAATTTTATTACAGAATGGGCTTCTGACATTTCTGGGTTAAAAGGGATATAAAACAGCAACCTTTACTCAAAACTGCATTTTTTATGGTCTTAGGATCTCAGTCAAAATCTCATGAGAACACTCCGGCGAAAGTGTCAGAAATGCCAAGCAGTGACAAGAGGGAGATGTAAAATCAGCACCATGAAGGAAGGGAGGGATTGAGTGCCCTTTAATGTGCATGCAGAGCCCCCATATACTGAGCTACTTATAGTGATATGTAGTTGTGCCTCAGCTGGCTTCAGTTTGTGGTATTGTTACAGTTTCCTTGAGGTGATAAGTGTTGTTCAGATGAACCTCAGAGTTCAGCTCAAAATGTAACAAAAAATAAAGGAGGCAATGCTAGAGAGCACCTGGGTGAAACACCTGTGCATGAGACCAGCAGGAGTTCAGAGAGATGGCACATTTCTGACCATTGAACTATTACACTTCAGACATATTTCTCACCCTTAACAGCCTTTCGGACATTAGCAAAAATCCCAACAAAAGGTGCCTGCTCAGTTTTTAAGTGTGTGTTTCTTTTCTATTCAAGCCGGACAGATAGTTTAAGAAAGGATTTACAAATAGGTTAGAGATTTGCCACTATTCACAAGTTGGTTTGACACTCAAGCACATCTGACTGTCAGCCAGGACACCTTGAAGGCATGCATGGGTACAAAGTCTTGAATTTTAGTGCGATTGTAATGGAAATTCATGGTGGAGAGCTTCAAGTCACGGAGCAGAAATACTGTTATGATTCACATGTAAGCAGTTGCACAGCATGCAAAGTAAGTATCACACAAGTGAAGGGCAAGGCTTTCAACTATTTGGTCAGTACTTCCAAGCTTCTTATTAATCTGAAGAAATAAGAATAAAATGAGAAAAATGAAGTAACCATCAATAAGAGAAACCAGATTTCCAAAGTTTTTCCAGAATTTCCTCATGATACTGTAGTTCACACAATGAGATTGTAGACCAGTATTGCAAGTAAAGGGAATGAGACAAATACATTTTTTTTGTTTGGTTGTGGTTTTGTTTGTTTGTTTTTGTTCATTTGTTTGTTCATTTTTTAAGTGGATACATGAAGTTTTCAACTTTAATCCACATGTAGGCCTCCAAATGACCTTATTTGCAGAGATACAGAACATTGCAAAACCCATGAGACATCAATTCAGTTTTGGCCAGGATTATATCAACCAAATATTTATATTATGGTCAGAATACAAACCCCACTGTCCTTTTCTCATTCATTCTCCTAGTCTAAATTAATTGAGTTACTGTTTTCACACCAGTATGAGATGCTAGAAACAATTTCAGACAGAAATATCTATGGAGTGAATAGATTGAAGCCATAATGAAATTCTAGAGGAAAATAGTAACTATCTTTTAAAAAGCATTTAAGAACAAAATCTGCATCTTGAATTTTCACCTGAGTTTACATGTTCTTAATGTTGTAATAGACTTTAAGAACACTTTTCCCTTGGTTTTGGCCCCAAGACTTGATTGATTCAGCCTACAGTAATTTACTTTTCACTGTCAAATTCAGCAAAACTGAAGATGGCTGACCCTTCCCTTGTTAACTCACATTATATATATTTTAGTTTGCCTTTGAAGTGACTATTCTTGGAAACCATTCACTCTTCTGTCCTTTTGGATATCAGGATTGTCAAAAGTACTGTATAATAATTCATATAATGAACCCAGTTAAAACAATCTTTTGGTTACGAAGTGCTGCTGGAGAGGAAATACTTGCTTTATGACTCTGTCCATGCTGCAGACATATCCTCTAACTATCTCCTATTTGTGCTCCCGCTCAGGGTCAGTTCATTGGAAATCTTTCGGTGGGGTCCATGCATCACCCCTCGACATAGCTCAGCATGAAAACCCAGTGGCCCCTCTGCCTGCCTGCCTGCTGTGGAAAGCAGGTGTTGGCAGCTCACCCCGTAAACCTCTGCAGAGGCCTGGCTTTGTTTTCTGTCCTCGTGTGAGAGGAGTTTAGGCTAACGAGCCACTTTGTAAGACCCTGGTCAAATCCCTTTTCTAAAGGCTCACTACTGTCTGGTTCATAAACTCTAATCTGTACCAGACCTGCTCTTACTCAAAGTTATAAAAGAGAAAAGTGGAAAAAAACTCCTCTTTCAGTCGTTCCCCTCACCTTGTGTTCTGACTGTGCTGTGTCCCACCTGTGCTAGTTATTTCTCAGCTTCGGGCTGGGGGCTATGGAGATCTGAAATACCAACAACATCTTCACCACACACTGACTGCTATTTGAACATTGCTTCCATTTTTCAGCCCAAATCATTTCCCTTGTGGCTTTTGCTAACATGAAGTGCCAGAAAGTTTCACATAGCAGCAAGTGGAAGCACTTTGGACCAGGAGGGTGCAAACAGTGTCATTGCTGCTGAGAGAGAAACATAAACCCCTGTCTTGAACAACTCTGGCCACAGCCATCAGCCACAGGCTATCGACTGCAATTGTAATTCTACACATTTGTAAGACTGGGTCAATAGTTAAGGCTCCTGCCCACAGGCTGATGCAAACATAAAACCCAGCTGTCAGCCCCTTTTAATGAGCACAGTAAAAGATTGAAGGTTGTTCATATCTTCTGGTGGTGGGATCATACAGTCACCTTATGCACGGAGGTCATGCCCCAGATGGATGAAATCCGAGTGCTAGCAGGAACTTCAACCAAATAAACCACAGCAATCACTTCCACGCAGTGTCACAGCTTGTGTGTCCGTTCTCTCTGTTGTAACTTTTTGAAAAGGTTAAACAAACTATATTGTTTATATTTAAGTAGCTGAACTATACCTGCTTTCTATAATACATGAGAAAATCCTGTGTTGCCAATACAGTATAAGGAAACACTATTTCCTTCTTCTTGTGCTGTGTGTATAAAGGGTATAAGGCGGGAGCTGGCAGATGGTTTTGGTCTGGGCACCTTTTGCTCTCTCTGCTGGCAGCCTGCAGAACAGCAGCAGCACCCTGAGCCCTGGCAGGCTGCTGGGGGTACGCCAGGGTATCTCACAGCTCTGCATCCAGCAGTTAACAAAAGAGACTTTCCACTGTTTCGAGACACTGTCAGTTTATATTTCTGACTGAGCCAGCATAACATGCTAATGCCGTTTATGTATTCCTTACCTGTTTGTATGAACTCATACTAGATTAGTTAGATTTCAAGGCAAAAAATTGAGAAATGTGGCAAGAAAATACTGTCCTCAAGTATACATTTGTCTGCCTTGTAATTAACGTAAAAATGAAGTTAATGAATTGCAAGGGAGGATAACACTTTGGAAAATGCTGTCTGCATAAGAAATAGTGAATTGGGAATGACGATTCCTCCACAGAGAGGAGAGATCACTCTCCTTTCTTTCCTTTCTTGTTTTGTCTGTTTTCCTTTTTTTTTCTTTTTGGTCCTACTGTAAGTGGAAGTAAGAATTGTCCTTCAACGTCTATTTATCATGACTGATTGACTGGTTGGCTCAATAATCAGCTAGAAATACAAATATTTTTATATAGCAAATGCAGTTACTAACAGAAAGAGAAGATCTCTAAATCAAGTGCATCTGTCAACATGTGACCACCCAAATACGAAAAAATAAATAAAAAAAAATCTCTGTGATGGTGAAAGTTAAAGCCTAAATTTTGTGCTGACAGATGACAGGATGAGATGAAGCAATTTGTTTTCCCACGGCTGAAGTTCAGCCCCTGGAAATGGGGTGTATGAATTGGGCTGCAACCACCACTTTGTAGCCTCAGCCACAGCTTCCATGCAAGGCAGTAATTCCCAAACACCATGCAAGCACAAGGGGTGATTGAGTTTAACATTGGAGGAAAATTGCAAGCAGTACTCTTTACTCAGAAAGGAAATGAATCATTGGAGTAGGAAGAATAATTGGTGGGTCTTAGCGAGGGATATAGCCACAATAACAAGCATTGTGTATTTATTTGGCAGAAAATCCCTAAACATACTACTCTTACAAACAAGAAAGGTAAGGAGGTATTTCACTGAATTCACCTGGAAACTGTGCTCCATCCTCAGCAGCTTCACTGGGTATTGCACGCTGGCTGCTGATCCACTTAGCATCTCCATCCTGTGTCAGCCCATATTGGCCAGGTAGGAAATACCAATTCTATGATATTTGAAATGGCTTGTATTACCTAAAGTGAAACACTGCTGGACATCAAAGTAGATGTCAGGGCACAAGCAGTTATTAATGGATTCCCAGTTTTGAAGGCCTGAAGAGGACATTAGACAAGACCTCTAGAGCACATGATATTGACTGTCACTTACCTGTAAGGCGCCATCCCTGGACTATATCAGGGGCAGCGACAGATGACAAGATCCATTCTCTTCTCCCTTCCATGTGAGGATCTGTGCATCAAAATAATCTCATTCAGAAGAAAATCGTACACTTATATCTCACTCTCTGCTGACAAAACATTTGCATAAACCAGATGTGAAAATCAGCTACACCACAGCAGGACAAGGAAATGAGGAAGGAGGAAAAGGATGACTGCCAGAGAGGTAAAGATTATTTATTCTTCCATAAGAAAAGGCAAGACTCATCTTTTCAACAGAGGAGTTTGGTTGGTCTTACCCTCTCGTACCTTCCAACATGCTTAGTTTCAACACCAGACACGAGACGCTAGGTAAGAAAACACAGTGATAGTTTTCTAGAAGTATTTTAGCAGGTCTGTCTATCTTATCCTGCTTCTGGCTGCTAGTCCTGAGCGGTGCATATCCTCTGGGGTTGCCATTTCACGCTGGCCAGTATCCAAGCAAATGTTCTGGATACTATCAAAGACATTAGGTGCTCGTATCTGGGCACCTGAATTTCACCTAAGGCACAAACCAGGGTTTGCTCCCATGTGTCCTAAATCAAACACCCTGTGGTGTGATCCTTCAGACCTTGCTTAGGCCAAATATCTTCTGGGTTATTACACATGAAATCTGTTTAAAAACATATTATAATTCAGTGGTAGCCTCTGAAGTCAGGGACCCTGAACTGCTCAGCTCACAGCCTTTGCTCTTACCATGTTCCCACCTACAGTGATGACATCTAAGTCCCAACCCCTGTGCTGTCCCAGTAGTCTCCCTGTGCTGGGCTTATCAGTGCAGAGAGTGTGGCCAGCTGACATCTTGCTGGGGCTGATCAACCAAAGGGGCAAGTGCTTCTGGGTGGAACAGATGCTGGAGGTGGATGTTGTCTCCATGCAGAGATATCACCACACTCTTCCCCATCGCGTCTTCACCTGTGGTCATGTGCTGCACATCTGTGGCTTGTTCGAACAGCTGCACACCATCGTACAGCAAACTCTGCAGCTCAAAATTGAGGGACTTTTTTCCCCTGTGGTGCCTCTGACATCCTCCTTTCATCTGATTTCACTGTTTCCCTGCAGCTATTAAAATATGATTCAAGGAAACTAGTAAAGAAAGAAGTTTTCCAGTTACAACATCTGATTAACAAGGAAGCAGGCAACTTTCTCGTTCAAATACAGAGGCACGAGACTTTTCTTGAAAACCAGACAGGTATTTTTGCAGTCCTGCTGGGCACATGGTCGAAGGACTGTGCTTTCTGACTGCGAGTGCACACCAAGTTCTGAATATTAGTGACTGCCTATCTTATATGAGTATCCACCATGAAAAGCCATGAAGAATATAGTATTGATCCCCATTTTTTCTGTAACAGAACAACTTGACGCTAAACCAGAGAGCAAATAAGACAGCAAGATTCAGAACAAGTTGAAAGCCACACACTGAACGTGCTAATTGATACAATTTTTGACAGTGTTTCTATATTTTTAGTATTTAGGAATTATTTTCTTTAGGACATCGTATTGATCAAAGATTGGGAAACATCAGAAAACACAGCCACTGCTGGATCACATGCAGAAAGTTGTCACTGTGAATGCTGTCAGACATGTTCTTTAAGGTAAACTAGAGTAATATTCCCCTTTCAAATAAGTAAGTGAATTTGACAGTGGCCCTCCAGTCATTTACTATGGGTGCCTTTCCCTGTCTTTAGGTTGGCAAACTGAATGGCCTGTGCCTATTTCTTCTTTCACCTTTATTGGTGTTAATCATTAGCCACAGTGTGAAGTATCATAACCTGTTTCATCTCCAACTGCTTCTGAATCCGAGCCATCCCTGGAGTACAATAGAGCAGCGAGCTCACATTGAAGGAGTTGCTAGCATCCTTCATTGAACAGAAACATTGAAATAATAGGAATGGAGAAAAGAGGAATGCATACAGATATCACAGTAACATATTCTATAGGACATGATTATCCTGTTATTCCACTGTAGATCAGAATAAAAGGCACTTCCATAAGGAAAATTGCGTCACACTGGGTACTCAAGCCTCTTGCTCATGCAAGGAGTTGCTACCAATTCCTACAGCTGCAGTATTTAAAACCAGTAAGCTGGTTACCGCATGTTGTTTAAATAAGATATTATTTTCTTTGGAAAATTCAGCTTCAAGTTGTTAAATAGGTCTTACTTGAAAAGGATGGGGAGAAGCAAAGAGGAAATACTTAAGTAATATCAAAACCCCTTGTGTCAGAAGTTTTGTATTTTTGCTTTTGCCATGTCTTCTCAACAAAATTCTGACTTTTCCTTCTACAAAGGCAGTTTGGATAAGAAATTAACCCAATCTAAGAGAGAAAAAAAAAATAAAAAGCAAAAAAAAAAAAAAAAGGAATAAAAGAAAAAAGAAAAGAAAGAAAAAGAAAGGAAAGGAAAAGAAAGGAAAGGAAAGGAAAGGAAAGGAAAGGAAAGGAAAGGAAAGGAAAGGAAAGGAAAGGAAAGGAAAGGAAAGGAAAGGAAAGGAAAGGAAAGGAAAGGAAAGGAAAGGAAAGGAAAGGAAAGGAAAGGAAAGGAAAGGAGAAGAAGAAGAGAAGAGAAGAGAAGAGAAGAGAAGAGAAGAGAAGAGAAGAGAAGAGAAGAGAAGAGAAAAAAGAAAAAGGAAAGGAAAGAGAAAAGGAAAGTAAAGAGAAAAGGAAAGTTAAGCAAAAGGGTTAAACAAACTGACAATGACACAAAACTCTTCATTCCAGATTCCAAGAAAACATTAAAGCTTGAGCCAAAAATTCATTTCACTAGAAAACTTGGACAAATTTAGTTTTGGTTTGACCCAACCCAAATTTCTATCTGAAAAATGCTTTACTTACTGACATCAAATAATCACTTTCATTTCCTTTTAACAGAAGAGTCAAATCACATATTTTCTGGTCCATTTCCAAACGATAGTAGGTAATGGCAAGGAGAGGAGGAAGTGGTCCTGTAGGACATTCTGAACCAATCTATCTATATTTGTAATATAATCCAAAGTGCCATTAGACCACCCTCAAGCAGATAAGAAGTAAAATGTTAGGGGAGGTACTGAACAGGATTTTTATATTGAAAAACACGGTTAGGTTGCACAGATGTTTCTTCTATTATGCTAGTTTTAAATTTCTATTTCCTTTTGTAACTTAGTATTGCAATGTTGGTTCTCTCAGTAATAAAAACAGTCCCTGAAGAAGAAATGGTTCTCTCCACACCTATTTTAGGGAAAGCTATACCTTCAGCTCACTAAATTCATATTGGAAAATTTGCCAAGGAGAGATAGACAGAGCACTTTCGTTTGAGGTCCAGGGGTCTGTCTTCTTCCATTCAAGATGGAATTATCCTGAATACTGCTGGGAATTTGGAAGCTGATTGAACAAAGTGCTGTTTTCAGGATACCAAACAGGTGTGAGATGTGTTTGAAAGTTCAGGGCGTTTCCTGTCTTATTTGGATGTTTTAACCCTTGGCCATTGCAAATCAAGTAGAAATTTGACAGGTCCTTATGCTGTGGCTGACTCACAGGACACAGACAGGACTGTATCAGGGCCGCTTAGTAATATTTAATTAAAAGAAGATGTGGCAGCATTTTAACATGCTCAGCTGTTTATACATCTTATCCCCCCATTACTGGAAGGCATTTAATTTCCACATTCAATGTTTTCTGAACAAAAATGGTCCTAAGACATTTTTAATATCCATGAAGCAAGGCTGAAATCTCTGTTTATTTAAACTGTGTATTGCGTAGAGAGATCTTTTTAACCTGCCTATTATTATACAACCAACACAAGCATCTCCAATACCTTATGACTTGTTTTTTTTCTTTTGTTTTGTAGAAAACAAAACAGTGGAAGAGTTCAGGGAGCTATACAAAATGTTTCGATGCACGACTCTCATCGGCATAGCTCGGGCCCCTCTGAGGTCATTCTGGGGGGTTTTTGTAGTCGTAATTACTTCCTACTGTGCCTGCAGCCCGCTCCATCAGCCGGTGCCGGGCAGACGGTGGGCGAGCGGCCATGACTCCGCTTCCGCTGGCATCCCCTGGGGATGTCAGGGTGTTCCCAGGATGCTCCGCAGCAGTCGGAGGGTGGGACAGCCGTCTCGCACAAGCCGCTGCCTGCGTCTGTCTCTCCTTTGCTCAGTGTCTCCGTCACCAGAAGCCTTTCGTCATTTCTAGTTTCGTCAGCCTTCTGCAATTGATTTGTGCATGAGGCGGGGAATAACACGAGATGGAGAGATTATCTGCTTTGAAACAGAGCAAGCTGTGGTGCTCTCATCCTAAATGTGAGACAGGTGTCTAGCTCACAAATCATCTCCTCTCTCTTGGAGCAGGAAAAGAAGTGGATTTCTTTTGATACAATAAGATCTGCCCATTGAGGTGATTTACATTTATAGTTATCACATTTACAGAGTGAATGCCATTTATATACTAGTCAGTCTTCCAGACTAATATCTCAGTAAGCTCAAACATGCAGGCACTCTCCAAAAAATCTCAGAAGCAGATTTAACAGTTGGACTCAGATGAGATCACTGCAGATGATACCAAGCAGCTCTTTCCTGCTGGTATCTGGCCTAGCTGGTTTTTAAATATCTCATCAAAACCACACTTCATTGACTTCAAACTTTGGTGCTATTGGTCTGCTCAGTCAAGCAGAAACAGTGTTCTGCCACTATCTGAGCACAACTCTTCCGTAGCTTTGGAGTTTTGCTCATATGATATGTAGCACTCATGTATGGAAGTATTTCCAGTATTATATCTTGGGCCATAATTCATAGAAATGCATTTGTTTGCCATAAATATCAACTGTGTTTCCCAGCTCAGAAGAAGCAATGAGTGTTCCAGACATTGGCCAGCTCCTGCCCAGAGGACCTTTTTCCCTGAGGAGAAAAAAGAGGGGAAATTCATCTAAATTGTGGATGTCTTTAGTGAAGGTCTCTATCCCTGGGTTAGTCGCCTTAGGTTACCTTTGTAAGCAGTTAAGGTCATCAGTATAGTCACCATACTTTGTGCTGAGTAGATTCATCTGATCCTGAAATGATTATCAGCCTTTACATACTACTGATTGTACTGGATGGACACACATTGTCTGGAAAGGGAGACGTGACAACTAGTTCACAAGTAGACACCCAAACTTCAGCAAGATGGTTCTCATTTCTAAATCCTGCCTAAGAGATTAGTTATTATTGAGATCAAAATAACTAAACATGATGTACTTGATGTACTCTTCCATGCATTGCTGAGGAGCTGAGCCTTTATTTCTAATTTCATTCATGGGATCAGCTCCAATGTGAGACTTGCTCACATATGTATATAAAAGTTATGCATGTATGTAAAAGTGGGTACATCATAAAGTTCTCAATAAAAAATAACTACATCGTCTTCTTGAGAAAACAAGTATTGTGGCAGGCACATTCCCCTCCCCCTGTCCTCCAAAGCACTAGAAACTTCTAGATTGATGGACCACTGTGGTCATGTACACACCCCTTGGTCAACAGGCAGGGCCCTTGACCAATGAAATGCCTCAGCTGAGAGAATTTTCTAGACCACTACCATAAATGACCACATGCTTGGGCTCAACTAAGCTATAAATGAAGTCTGCCAGAACCACTTTTGAGATGGTCTTTCTTGGAGTAGTGGGTCTGCAGTTGGAAACTTCTGTCCTTAGGTCTGGGACACCATCTAAGGAAACTTCCTTGAGGACTGAGATATCTTGCTGTATTAGTGAGTAATTATATTTTCTGGGTACCTTTGAGAGTCCTCACTTTTTGTGAGTGGGTAGATGCATATTTTTGAATCAACACTCTCAAGTTTTGTTATCCCCTCAGTCTGAATCTGCTGTGTAGTAATTTAACTCCCAACCAGTATCTGAACCTGTGGTTTATAATGTTGTCAAAGTGACAGATGCTTTTGGATAAACCCCGTTTCCAGTTGGTTCTCTGCCTAAATTGATTTTGGGATACTTCTGTGACAAGCATGAATGGATCAATAATGAGATTTTAGTATTGTGTTACTGTATCAGCTTTGTGTATATGCTACAGATTTTTCTTAAAGAGGAAAACAGCTTTATTCTTCTAATTTCTCAAGGTACTTGCTACAAATGTGTGAAAATCATTAAACATCATCATAGTTAGGGAAGGGATCCATCCTCTTTCCATATTATCACTAAAAAAGTGCATGTTGAGAACCAGCTTTTTTACTCCCACATACTCAGAAGGAACTCCATTGGTTTTGATTAGAATATCCAAATGAGGAAAATAAGGAAAACAAGAAAAAAACATGAAATAAAACTGCAGCTGGGACCAATTTCGGAACCAGGGAAAACTTACACCTGAACTTTGGGGAGCACTTCATCTTGAAACAAGATCTGCCCCTGAACTTTTCTGACCTCTCTCTAAATATCTTGTAATCCTAATAGCAATGCTTTACTTACCTGCTGAAAACACTGCAATATGCATTTTATTTGTTACTTGTGGTTGGTATGTTCTGTCCCATTTTCCAGCTTGTTTATGACCTACAGATGTAAAAAGTTTCTTGGAGACTCAGTAACTTGGGATAATGCTCCAAATTGGACAACTTTGGCTTCTTCATGAACTTTTGAGTTTGACTTACAAATGCTAGGGTGTATGGTGTTCTCAGTTTCTGAGAGCATCAGAGTAGGTGCAAACTATGTGTGCAGGGTATTTCTTTGGCATCTGATCATTGATCTTTCTCATTTCTAGATCCTCTTTTATCCTCCTGACCTTTTGGATATGTAAATATCACACATACACCAGAGGAAATGAGCACTGCAAGACTGGGACATAGTGGTGTCCTTGTGGATGTTGTTATATGGATTCAACTATTCACATCTCCTGGTTTTGCAGCAGTTTGATTTTCCTGGCAGCCTTGCTTTCCGTTTCTGACTCTCCCGTCGTTGGGAAGGTAACTATCTCCATATGTTCTGGCACTTCCTGAGATGGAGCTAGACAGTGCTGGATCACCAGGATGAGGCTCTGGCATCCAGCTCAATAAAGCCTTTTGTTTAGGCACCTGTTTATTGATAGAAGACACCAAGGATCCCTTCTTTATCAATGCAGGGATTTAAATACTCACTACATTTAGCATCAGACATTGCCCTCTCCTGCTGCCCTTGCCATTAAATGTCACTTAAAGCACCAAATGGAAAAGCAACAGCAAGTTATTGGTCCCAAAGGTCTTAAAGCAAGATATGGTCCCTCACATCAGAAGTGTCACATTTGATATAAAAAAAGTTTCAGACTAATATAGTTGGCAAATTATTTGAAGTGATGTGTATTTCATATACGTTTCTGCCACTCTAAATCAGTGCCAGACAGTTCTCAGATGAGGGAAGCATATTCTGAATGTGGATGAGCCATAAATAGACACCAAGCTTGGAAAGAGTGTTAGAGGTGGGTCACAGTGAGTTAGACTGTTTCCCCCAGGTTTAATTATTAAGAATTAAATATTAAAGAAGAAAATAAATATTAAAAAAATAGCGAGCTTGCTTAATCTCCTAGGACAGAGCTAAGGAACAGACAGAGACATCTCTTGATCCACCCTACTTTAATAGCTCACACAGTATACGCTAGCAATAGTCTATGTCCCACTCACTAGATGAATTAAAAAAAGGAGAAAGTCTGACTCAGACGCATGTCACTGTATCAACAAGCATTCTGTAGTAACACATCTCATGTATGGCACAGCTGTGTCTTGAGTCACAATCCAAAGACATTTGGTGTACTATAAATACTCATGGTGATTTTGAAGTGTTGGAGAAATTACAAAAATTGCTATAAACCAGTAAAATGCGTTCAAAGTTCACAATTGCAGAGTGATATAAAAGAAAGATCGTTTAACTAATATATGCAAAAAGACACAGTGCATTCCAAAAATGAATATTTAAAATATTTACCTGACTAAACTTTTTGCCCTGCTTTTTTTTTTTTTTTTAATTGTTAGCTATACTACTTTTTTGAGGTACAGGGAAGGTACTAAGAGACTCCTCATTAACACAGGAATAAAATAGCATTCTCTCATGACTATTGCAGTGTGGACGTGATATAGAATATTTTGCTGTACGCTGTTGTGCATAGTGAGGTGAACTATTCAATTACATCAGAAGAATCTGTGCTATATGCCCGCTCTTTTTTTTTTTTTTTTCATTTAGTGTGAATTGCTACTAGAAGGAAAAGCAAAAAAAAACGTAAACTCAGAAATAATTCCCCCATCCACCCATGCTAAGTAACATAATCTCAAAAAATGTTGGAAAGAGAATAGGAAGAGTGTTAGATATTGAACTTCTGCAGTCTGCCTCTGCCTTGGAAATCTGGTTTGCCATATCTAGGACCTGGTAGATGAAAGTGCTGAAACAAGTTCAAAAGCGGCTTTCTTGATGGATGGTGGTAAGCTAGACAGGTACATTATCTGTTGCTTTGGTTTATCTTTTTTTCTTCTTCTAAACTATTTTTTTTTCCAAGAAAGCAATATTGTAGTCTGAAAGGCTGTGTCATCAGTAGATAGAGTCACAGAAATGTTGAGTTTGGAAGGAGGTCACCTCTGGAGGTCACCTGGTCCAACACCCAAGCTCCAGCAGAGAGCAGGTTGCCCAGGACCATGTCCAGACTCCAGATGGCTTCTGAATATCTGCAAGGATGGAGACTCCGTAGCCACTCTGGGTAATCTGCTCCAGTGCTCAGTCATCCTCATAGAGAAGGTTTATCCTTAGATGTGAGAAAATGTACACTTAAAGAATGAAGGAGCATTAGAAGTGCAATTTTTCCAGGAACTGCATAGCTGCACTGAAAAACCAACCAACCAACCAACCAACCAACCAACCAACCAACCAACCAACCAACCAACAACAAAAAGCCTTACCACATCTGTAAACAACTTGCTACAATAAAAAAAATCATGATGACCAGTGGGTTCGTGTTTCAATGGCTATGCAAGTTTGTACCAGTTTTTCTGCCAGTACTGTGAAAACTTGAATGAACAAATGAACAAACAAGCAAACAAACAAACATCTTCAAGCTCCTTCCAGAGTGTCCACTCAGTATTTCGAGAATGACTTGTCAGACTTTGACTTTTTAAATGGAGACCTGGTATGGCATGATTTTTATCACTAAGTTACAAGGCAGAAAAGAGAATAATGCAAAAAGTGTGTGAACACATGCAGAAGGTGATAACAAGACCTTTTCTCCAAGCTAGCTAGCTGGTGCCAAATCTCATTGGCTCATATTCAGGCAATTGCACTTGGACTTGTTTCCCCACATCTGTGGCTTGCAAAATGTATATCTTACTACTGGCAACTCTACCCTTATGTATGGGAGGAGAAAATAATTATCCTAGAATCAACTGCCATGGTTGATCTGTGTGGGAATCATAGGGCTTCTCTAAAGGCACAGATGAATGTTCAAGTTACAACAGCTTTACAAATTATTACACATCAGGTGAGCTGTCAGGATTTCCAATAACTGTTTAGGAATTTACTTGGAGCCTCCCCAGTGCTGAAGCAATGCAGCACAGCTTCTGTCATTTGCAGGAATTACAACAGCAAAGGTCTGGCCTGATGTTTCAATTCCAGAACAGACGACCCTTAACAGCAGAGCACAGAGAAAGCAAGAGGAGCACAACTCTGATGTCCAGTGAGAGCTGTGCAGCAGCTGTGTCACAACTGGAACTGAAATGCCCTGTGTCCAATTTAAAGGACATGGCCAATTCATCACCCTTTAACTTATGCTTAGTCCATTCGGAGATAAAGATAATTTGTCATGTTTGTGACCCCACTTTGCAGGTTCGCATCTTCTAAATGCTGAAACTTCAGCCTGTGGGAAGATTCCAGGCAAAAGACATTTCACTCATCTTTCTGGCATACTGCTAAGGTCAACTCACCCACAATTACAGAAGTCATAGGGTATCAAAAGAATGTGCTTCCAAAAAATGGCCATGGACATCCTGTGGTTGGTATGACAGGAGGGAAAGAGGATAATTGAACAGCATGGGGACTATGAAGGCATTTGACTGACAAATGGATGCTGTGGGTGATGTTAAGGGAAATGAATGTTTTAGGATTAGGAACCTGGGAAAACACACACAGATCTTGTATCAAATTCAGTTTTCAAAAAGTGGCTTTTGTGGTTATATGTAGTTCTCTGGCTTGTCTTTTTGACCAGAAGCTACTCAAACTATAAAGTTTCTAGTTCTCTGTGTTCATACAATGCTAGACACTATGTCTACATTTAACCATGGGATCCAGAAGTACTTTACCCCTGGGATCCAGCTGTGTGATGTGATGACACACTACCTCTCTTCACAGCTTGTTTTTTTACTAGCTAGGATGTATGGGCAGGAGGCAGCTGCAATAAACTCTTATGACAGCAGAAGAACAGGGAGGCCCATGTGCGCAGGATGCACGCCCAAGTGCATCTGGTACTCAGCTAAGACACTGTTTTTGAGACTCAGTCCAAACTGGGATTCTTAGGTGATACCAAAGTGTAAACAGAAAATACGAACATAAAACTGGTGTGATGCACTGTGCTGCACCCTTGCTGTAACTACCCTGGATGATTCATTAGTTATTTCTGAGTTTTTCCTGGAGTTTGTTCTTTCAGACTTCATGCTTGTAAACCCCCACCAGCTTTACTTTACAACCCTGAGCCTCCCCACTCTTCTCTGCAGACCGCCTTCCCTGGGCAATGCCAAACACCAGCAGAACTGTCCAGAGGACTGTGGCCAAAGCAGGAGTGCAAGTAAATCTACTGACCCCTGCACCTTGTGCACAGGTGAAAAAGGAAATTGACTAATCCCTTCCTGTCTCTTTACTTTCCACTTGCACTTCTCCTGTGCAAAAACCTTGCCCTTCTGCCCAGAAAGATGTTTACTGAGGTGATGAATCCAAATGAATGTGCATTCTGAAAGCAAAGGAGTTGAAGAAGAATTTTGTAAATATTTCCCTCTGCATTTTTGCTAGGAGAGACTAAGCAAAGAATCAGAGACATGAGAAGAAACACCTAGTTCAAGCAGAGGGAGATAACTCCTTTCTTCCTTTCTTCCTTTCTTCCTTTCTTTCTTCCTTCCTTTTCTTTCTGTCTCTCACCTTCTCCCCCTTTTCCCAGAGTTTGGGTTTTCTAGCAGGGAATCTGGAAACTTCAGTCTTCCAAGAGGGGGGAGAGGAAAAAGGCAACGTCATATTTCTCCGATAGCTGGAACGTCTCCTTTTACATCTGTTTCCCGTACAAGGAAGCCCAAGGAGCAGCGAACTCACCAGGAATGCATATGCTTTCTTTTTCTCTTTAAACAGAAACAGCATAATTCAGCTTGCAGTTTGAGTCCATGTAACCAGTAATTTCTCATTAAAATACAATTGGGAAATAGTTGAAGCATCTTTGTGAACATGACCACATCTGTGTTAAATAGGCAGAGTTTAAATCACATTGCTACTGGACGAAGACATGGTGGGAGTTTTCTTGGAGTTCCCAGAAACTAAAAGTCATAGGGCATGTCTGCCGGCTAGTTCATCCCTGCTTCCGATTCATGTGGGTCCACAGGACTCACATGAACTCAACGTGAATCAGAGTCTACGTATGTTGCTGAGGGTGACAAGGCATCTGGGATTACCCAAGCAACTGAGGAAGCTGCAAATTAATGAGAATAAATTATTTTTTCCCACCCTAGACCAAATAGTGTATTCATTTGAGAACTGTTATGGCTGAGCACAGAAATAGCTTTTAAGAAGTTACCTTACTGAAGAAAATGCACTTTTCATATGAATAAAAAGACAATAGGAATAACAAGACCTCCTGATTAGCATGATCTCTGACCAGCATTAGGAAAATCAGTAATGTGCTTTATTAGTGGAACAAGTATGGGTTTGTTTTCTTTTTTTCTGAGCTCTGGATAGATACGTGAATGAAAAGGGTACAATCTGGAAAGGGTCTTTTACTTTGTATTTTTTTTTTCCATCCTGTCACCATGGAACCAACATTCACATTTCCAAAGCACTTGAAGAACGTTTGAACAAAGAAGTGAGACCATAGACAGTCTGAAATGAATAACATCATTGTCAGTGCGGCACCGAGACCTAACAGCAGAACATCTTTTATTTTTTATATCTGATAAGTATTTCTGTAAATTCATAGAGAAACTTTCCTTTTCTGTCCATTTGCAATGTATATAGAGACAGCAAGCACAATGAACACTTCGGTATTGTCTGCCCAAACTATCCTTGTAGAAATAATTGGGTTACAGGCTGTTCTTATTCTGCCACATCGGACAAAAAATAAACTGCTGTGAAATTGACACTTTAGCTACAACAGAAGAGGAGTGTGATCAAGATGTTCACATGCAACCACTGGTTTCCAGTACTCAGCATGCAAATACCTTGGAAGTGTGTGGTTTTCAGAAGGCAGGTGCTCTACACTATCCCAACTTGGGCTGCTTCAATGAGTTACAGCTATCATTTCAAATTACGTTTGAAAATCTTGGCACAAGCATGTTTCAGAGTCTGAAGGTATCCAGTGGAGAGCAGAAGCAAGTATCAACACTTAACTACATTAACTACTTCTAGCAAAACATGTAAAAGCAACTGCATTGAAATCACCCACACTCTGCTGTGTTACTTATCAAATGGCAGCCTGGCGTGCCAGAGGGCAAGGACTGGCCATTCCTGAGCATGCTGACAGAGTGGATTAAACCCAAGGTAGGAAAGGGAAATCTTTTTTTCTCCTTTTGCTCAAAGTGAAACAGATGGAGGGGGTATTCTCCTTATCTGGTCTCCTAGAGATGATCACAACAACCATTTAATTTTTTGAAATATTTGCTTTTTCTCCTCATGCCAAGATAAGAACACTAAAATGGCTCAGAATACAGCTACAAACAGTTGCTAAGCTTTGATATAAATGCCTGTATCAAAACAGGCAAATATTTGTAATGATTTGGGATTTATTTTAACAATATGAAACACTGTTTATTCAATGCTATCAAATGTGTAGAATTAAGTCACTTAAGGCTTCAGAAAAGAGAAATTTATCTCTAACATAAGTGGTTAAAACTATTCTGCTGTCTCTCTGCTGACTTATTTCAGCATTGAATTTAGCATGCCCAACATACATGATGCAGGAGCAAAACATCAGATCCAGACCGAGCTGCTCCTGTGTTCATTAGATGATGGCGCTTGCTAGTCCTGAGTTCACTTTGATGTCCCGTCATTAGAATGCTGGAGCGATAGCTCAAGTGCCATTACCTTCAACTCACCTTTGTTCTGTAGGATAACTTGTATTCTCAGTAAAATCCCTTCCTGTACCAATCTTTATGATAATATATGCAGGACTGCGATGTCATCTGGTTAAGTAGATGCACTGCCTTTTGGGATCACACATATCCTGTTACAAGGGTCACTTGTTCCTCAAATGTTTCTGTCTGAACAGAGAGCTTCACAGCTTGTATGTATACTAAATATTGGACAGCTTTTCCCTGCCCCAAAACTGCTACATGGGAAATTTCCATGAACAAAAGGCTGGAAGACATGGGTTGTTTAAGGCCATGCGCAAGTTAGATTGGACACTTTGCATGCTTTTGTCTTAGCTCCTGAAACTGCTTAACCTGCTTAGAGAGTTCGCATTGCTTAGTTTTTTCCCAGAAGTAAAATACATCCACTGAATGTTGGCGTTGTCTTTTATTTTCAATGAAGACCAAAAGCAGTTGGCAAAGAGATTCCCCAACTGGCAGGAGGATGCCAGCAGCAAGAGTGCAAAGACAAGGCTGGGAATAAGAAGACTGCTAGCGCAGACGTGCTAAAACAGCACCCTGATCAGTAGACAAAATAGCCCTGTGTTTCAGGCCCATCGCTAAAGAATTTCTCTGCAATAACCTGTGTGTTTGCAAATACCCTCACAAGCTCATCAGGTTGTTTTTAAGCTGCAGGTAACTTTCTACAGGAGGACACATGAAAAGTACAAATCCTACATGGTGTTTCCTCTTAAGCACAAGAGAGGAAGGAATCGTGAAGGTGGAGGCAGCCAACATTTTTGAAGGGGTGACTAGAGGAACTACAGTTCAAAGTAAATAGTGGAGCTACGATAGGTGAGACTGTTGCACTTCTAAAGGGCAAATTTTAAGAGAAATGAGAAAAATAAGAGAGAGCAAAAACTATGATGGGAGATCTACAAATGAGACAACCAAAGTGGATGTTTTTAATATGAAACACGTTTCCTCTCAGGAAATTAGCCTGTTCTTCAAACATACCAAGCATGGTTGTCATAATGAGGGAAGATGAATTTGGTGGATATATGTAATTATAGATGCTAAGATGACAACAAAGCATGTTATCAGGACATAGCCTGTAAACCAGCTAGGGATTATCGAAGTCAGGAAAGTGTAAAAGGAAAAATTAGTCAGGACAGTATGTGAAACTGTGGTTTCAGGTATTGAAAAAGTATTCTGACATCAAACATGCTCAATTTTGGGGGTTTACATTTGACTAGACATCTTTATGTGAATATTTGGCTTTTAAAAATTGAGTTGAAGTTATGAAATGAACATTTTCTACATGCTATGTACTGAGAACAATACTGAACCTGAAAATGGCTGGCCACAATAGCCAGGTAAAGAAGGTCTTTCAAGAGATTTGCTTGAGCAAATGTATCCGTCAGCACATTGATTTAATATGTTGAATGCTGTATCTTTTTAAGTAGTTATAGAACTGCAGTCTTTGTAAAGCTAGATGAAAGCATCTAAAGCAGCTACAAAATCCTGTCTGGGTTCTAGAGTTCAGCTTTTGGTTTTCCTGAATCTGGAATGCTACCTTAGAAACCAAATAATTCATGGACATGACAAATTTGAGGAGTAATTCATGCTAATAATTCACATTCCAAGAAACGTATTTTCTTGTAATAGCAAGAAAAAATTCTTAATTATGAAATGTAATATATTAAATTCTTGCACTGCATCCATGATCATGTGACCTGAAATTTTTCCTCAGTAAGTTAGGTCAATGCAGGTTAATAACATGCCTATTCAGGTTTTTATTTAAGACAATGAATCCTGAAGCAAACATTGTGAAGTGCAAATTTCACCTGTTTTAAGAAAAAACAATTACTGTTGAACTTTGATTTTTAAGTCATAAAAACATAGCATTCAGAATCTGTGCACCCTTCCACTTGACAGATATTCTTAAAAGTATTCCCCTGCTGCTAGGATTGGTATAATTACCCTGTCATTGCTGCATGTCCCTGACAAACACTCAGAAACTCTCATGATTTTCCAGCTGCCCTTATGTTTTCTTGAATCCAATGCTCTTATGTTTATTGCTTGTTTGATTTACCCAATATGCGTAATTCTCACTACAGCCCAGCCTGGGCGTAGCGTCAGAGACAGACTGGCTTTGGTACCCGTTCCATGTCTGTTTGTACTCTTCTAATGCTCTCTTCTGGCGAGGACCCAAAGGGATCCTGCCCAGTTACACCCTGGGCAAGATGGTAAGCCATGCTCGTCAGCCCTAATTGAGACACTCCTTAAACTGAAAATCACTGGGTAAACATGTCTGGACAGCATTGCACTTGTGTCTGATAGCAACAAGATGCACCGAGTGTCCCTTAAGCCTGTCATCCAGAGGTTTCATACTTTTTGCATTTTTTGCAGCTACACAGAAGTTGGAGGAGGGACTACCTGGTGGCTTTGTGCAGTGTCCTCTGCAAGGAGAGCGTCTGTAGGCTGTCACGCAGGCAGGATGTCTCTGCTGGATTTAGCATTTGCCCATGGAAGAAAGCAGTCATGCCTTGGTGCCAGGGTGTCTAAAGCCTTCACCCAGGCAAGCTACTGGTTGGAAAGAGAAGAAAAAGTGTTTAAGCCTTTTTGCTCTAGGAGTTTTACTGAGCTGGCACAATCTGGACTACTTATAGTCCTGAAAAGTAGTTATGTTGTAACAATTCTGGTGTTCTTTGTCAGTGTGTGTTTGTATGCACACACCTGTGTAGGAGAGCAAAACACACAGCCAAAATAACAGTCATAACCTAAGAAACCACAGGACTGGCATAAAAGGAATGTATTTGACAATGAATCAATTTTTCTTAAATATTGTGGATTATCTGCTATATTCCTTTGGGAAAGTACTGAAAATTCCTGCACAGACCTGAGGGAAAATTATCTTACTTATCTGTTAGCACCTCTGCTGTTAATATAAACATTGACAAAAGCTATATAAATACTGGTGGATTCCGGAAGGGCTGTGAGTAATTTAACAGCAAGAAGCTCCTTTTTAAATACACACAAATGAAATGCTTAATGTGTCCCAGGATGTGTTGTGTGTATGTGAGTGATTACATACAAATGCTGTGTAATGAGCAACCTGAGAAAATGTAACTTGCACTACTTTAAAATTAATTATTCCTCAATTAAAGCCACAGTAGTGTACTTGCTCTGGTTGTGATTAAAGTCCCTCCTCTGACATTATTCACCTGCTGCTATGAAAACAAACACATCTAGTGTAAGAATCCATATTTTTTTTTTTTTCCTAAAACTACTTCTTGTTTTCTTGAGTAAATTAGGCCCAGATCTTCCATTTAGTTCTCTTCCAGCAACTGTTTGAGCTTACAGGAGTGCAGTGTGGGTCACTGCATGGCAGACCAGCAGCCAGGAGGATGATACACCTCACTTTCATATTTTCTCAGTTATTTACCCAATCTGTTAAAGCTTGCCAAAAGTATGTGGAGAGTCCATCCCAGGCCTCTCCACCCATTATCCCTCTGTCTATATTTATAATTTACACTGCACTGAGTTTTCTCATCTTAATTTAGAGCTGCCTGTGTTTTTTTAAGCAGTTCTTTAGTAAAGGGAAGCTGCTCACACTGTGCGCTTAGGGAGGTGAATATGCCTGACCTTCTGAGGTTCCCAAAGGTGGGGATTTGGGATGATGCACAAGAGCCCTTTCCAGGAGTGGTGGATGCAAGTGAGCTCTCACTGCCACCAAGTTCTGTGGCTGACACGTGGGGTGCAGGGAGCCCTGATGCTGCCACCTTGCTTCTGCAGGAAAGGACTGGGGAGAAATCCCATGGCAGCTGCCGGGACTGGCAGGGTATCAGGTCATTTAGTGGCAGAGTGGCAAATCAGGAGTGTCCTACTGCTGAGCCCAGTGCCATGTCCTGTGTTATTTTCCTCCTTGGTTTCTCTTCTGGTAAAATGTTACAGAACATTATCTTGCTGTACCTATTACAGTTTCTATTTTGTTAAAATGCCCAGAGGTCTCTGGGCATTTGGTGCCAAAAAATATCCCTACTAGTAGTTTCTTTCCATTTCCTCTCCCACACTCCTCCAGGGTCAAACCCCTTCATTGGATTGGGACCTCCTACCTTTCCCGTCACCCAACAAAGTAAAGAGTGAAGAAGAGAATTATTGTTATTTAACATTTTTGAACAAGAAAAACAAAATGCAGCTACTTAAAAACCACACAATTTCAGCAACATTTTCACTGAAAAGAATAATCTGAAAACACTGGCATCATATCACCAAGAGGCTTGGAAATGCACAGAAACCAAACACTGATAGGCTTTATGAAACTGCATCAAGTGAGAGGTTTGCGAAAAGTTTACTAATGTAACTATAGCAGGATTGCTTTCCTGGGCCTACAAGCAGTTTGACAGACTAGTTTGGGATTCATTTAACTTCTTTAGCCATCAAATTTAACGCCTCAACATCATCTAAAATTATGCGACTGAAACTAAAATGGTGTGATACCAACCTGGTTGAACCAAAGGCTTAGCAGAGGGTGAGCTTTGCACGTGTGGCAACCATATCTAGTTGAAATCCATTTTACTGGGTTTATCTTGAAGAAGTTTAATCTAATGACAGGTCTTATCACAGGAATGGAGATATGAAGTACTTCTTTGGTGAAGTACTTTCATGGTGGAAGCTGGGAAATATTAGAGGGAAGGAAATACAGAAGGAAGAAGAGATGGGTGGGAAGTGGGAGAGAAGAGAGCAGAGGATGGAGAAGATAGAGAAGGAAGTGTAGAGACCTGGAAGGGGAACACAGTTTCTTTCTCAGCAACACTGACTGTAAGAAGGCATTAAGCAGACAAACAACAATTTACTACTTAAAAGCCATATTCTACCCTTGAAGTATGTGCAGAACTCCCCATGAGGTCAGTGGGTGTGCCAGTCTGGGCTGTCAAAAATTATGTTGTCTGAAATACATATCCTGGCCTTCTGGGAGTAGCTGGACGTGGAATTTGGCTCTGGCTGTGGAACGAGTTTGACATTACTGTACAGAGCCACTGACGCTGGTGGACATCTGTCCGAAGTGTGATTGTGCAAGGATACCCGTTTTCATCCTCAGCTCATGGGAGAGCTGATACAGCTGGTTAGTGTGAATAGGTTGCCTATTAATTTGTAGCCTTGTGGTGTTTTTCTAATAATTCCTTCTTGAAGTAAGGAAAACTGTTATCTGCTTTATCAGGTGCAGCAACCTGAGTGTGCCAGGAGACTACTGGAGTTTCTTTTTGGTAACGCAGAGAGGTCATGGGGGAGAAGGGACTGGCAGAAGAACTGCCCTCCTCTATGGCATGGCTACATTTACATGGACTTCAGTCCAAAATTCACTTCTGTAAAACAGTTTGAGCCAGTGTTACTTCAACTAGCCAATAAATAAAATAGTACTAGTAATTAAATAATTAATGGAGCTAATGCTTAGTATCACTGCCTAGTTCTCAGCAGCTGATTTGATCCTATTGGCAGCAACTGTGCTCCAAGTGGCGTAACTTGTACATGATAGGAAAACCAAAGAGGCAGCTATAGAGTGAGCCGCAACCTTTCTATGGAAGAAAAATTTAGGCTAATATAAATCACTTCTAGAAAAGGCTTAGAGGAGGCGGAGTTAATAGTAATATAAGGTTTTTTAGTATGCCTGTAAGCCTGGCTAGTCCAAGATTGTCTCTGAGAAAGGTCAACACCAGATATATCGAACAATGCTATCAACAATGCC
The DNA here is from genome assembly GCF_964273445.1 of Streptopelia decaocto. Taxonomy (NCBI): domain Eukaryota; kingdom Metazoa; phylum Chordata; class Aves; order Columbiformes; family Columbidae; genus Streptopelia; species Streptopelia decaocto. The sequence goes on from NC_138655.1 coordinate 13,817,976, forward strand.
CTGCAAAACAGTTGATATATAATTTAAAGATCTCCTAATCCTGAAGAGAGATTAGATAAAACCTTGAGGCACAGTGTTTCTGTTCTTTCCAAAATATTTTTGGCATTGACTTTCAATATCCTCACATCTTCAGAATACATTGCCAAATCTAATCTTGTTTAAAGCATTGCCTAGTCTTGATTTTCTTGATGCTGTGTCAAGGCACATATGAGTATAGGTGTCAAAATGTGAAGAAATATTTTCTTGCTTCCATTTTGAACTGGCTATCTTTGAATTTCATTGAATCTCTTCTCCTTCTTGTGCTATAAGCCAGAAGAAATAACAAAACAGAAAAGCCCTGTGACCTTCTGACCTGCCCCACCTTGGCTAAAACAGGTATATGAGAAAAAAGTCCCCATCGTCTAAGCTGTTATAGCAAATTAACATGAGAATGGTCACTAACAGGCCATGCTGGGAGAAAGATACCTGCTAGGAAAAAGCCCAAAGATAATTTGGCATTCAGGCAACAACTGCAAGGCGAGACTTTACAGATCTAAGGAGCCCACAACCCCTTTATTCTTCTGTACAGAAGCTGTCTCACAAGCACCAAGCTTCTCTTCAGAAACTGAGATGACAGCTGTCTTCATCTGGCATATACATTAAATATGTTTTAGATTTTGGCTGCACTGGAATTTTTTCACTCCCTTCATTCTGAATTTATGTCCCAGTGGGGCATTTAAACTGAAGGTGACAGTGTGTCTGTCTGTACCCAAGTCCTGTCAATCCACTTAATGACAAGGAGGAAAAGTGAATTGGAGAGTCATGCTGCTTCAGTTCAGTTTCTCAAAAATAGATATCAATGTGAAGTAGCCATGAAAGGCCTTTTTGTGTATGGCTTTATCCTGTCATAGCAGGGGTTGCTGTAATGAACTGAGGAAATGTGAGATGAAGTGGGAATACAAGCATGGATGAAAAAACTGACAAAATGTCAGGAATCCTTTTTTTGTAAATCAAAATGTAGAACTGAAACTAGAGCTGAAACGTATTAAATAACTGTCAAGTAGAGAATTACTGGAAGCTGCCTTCCACACTGTGTAGAACATGCCTTTCAAAATACTAAGTAGCATCATTTTCAGCTGATTCTTCACACAGCAGTATATGGGAATGCAAAATCAGGATATAGATGCACATCCAGGGTAGAATGGCATCCTCCTACAGGCACAGGTGAACAACACTGATTAGCACCCACTGGGAACCTACCCCATGCACTGAAGAGCTGTGGAACTGCAGAAACATTGAATAAATCCTCTGTTGTGGTCTTGTGTTGAGATCTCATGGTCCTTGTGAAAGGGCTAGTTGTGATCAAAGTCGTCGAGAGCACAGCATGTAGGGACACCTTTGACATTTCAGGTGGGATCACAATGGCAGAAAGAGTGGTGCACAAAAGGAGCTGAGTGAGGCATAGAAAATATGGGGAGCCCAGGCCAGTTGGATACTTTGTTGATGACCTAATGGATTATCATCACCAACTGGTCTGTGCTATCATTGCCCCTCCCGCTCGCCCCCTGCTAACAGCAAGCAGTTTCCACCATCAGCTGCTCCAGACAAATACATAAGAGTGAAGGCTGCAGCCTGCAGCTCTCTGCTGTGTTTGATGCGTTGTGCTCAAAGCCAGTCATGCTCATGTCATGTTGGTGACAGCAGGAAGAACTGACATGTTGAAACAGTGAGATGTGGGGAGCCGTACACAAATCCTTGCAAAAATCTGTAGCAAAAAGTACAGAAAAGCGTAATAATCAAGCATAGCGGTTCAACTTTCCACTTCAACTTTCCTTCTGAATGCCTGAAAAGAAGGTGTCTTTCCTGAACCAGACTCTCACCTCGCTCAATCATCCAGGCTGTGAGGACATTCCACCCCAGGGCGGGTGCCTGTGAAGCTGTCCATCTGCCTTTGCAGAGCATGAAAGCTCTTCACAAATCTATGCCTCCAAACAAGTTTTAATGACACTGTTTTACATCCTCCCTACCCACTGACATCAAAAGAGCTCCTCCATTCAGCAAGGAAGCACCAGTGGTACTTGGTACTTATGAACTTTGACCAATAAAAGCACAAACCAGCACCAGCCACAGTCTCAAAACTCTGCCAGACATTTCCAACAATGTTGTCCTGGGTTGACTTGAGGTAGGAGCATTGCAAAAACTTTTTTCCTTTGTCCTGACAAATCTCCACTTGATGAAAGAGACACAAAAGCTTTCTGCTACACTAGCTAGTCCCCCTGATACAAGTGAGCCAGGCTTCAACGTTGGCTCTCTTTAGGAGTGTGACATTGAATGGCAGTGGTCTGTCTCATCACAAAAAGCTCAGCTTCTCTGATGGTGGAAACTCACTACAGGGATTGCATCTGAGTGTGGCACTCATAAACCAGACGTGTGGCACCATTCACCCTGAGGCATTCACTTCAGAATGCCTGTCCTTGTTTCTAGACCACTCTGTGGGGTGATTTCTTCTGAAACAAATAAAAGGCAGACAAGTGAACGCTATCTATGCTTCCATAAAGGCACTGGTTCCAGCCACTGTCCCCATGGACTGAAGCTGGGAAGGATGCGGAAAAGCTCCAAGCTGGCTGTGAGACACATCCTGTCTTCTGGGCATTGCATTATTTTGATATTTTTTTATTTATTATTGTTCCATTTTGGTTTGTCTTCAATATAAAAACTAAGAAATTAGTGAGAGGGTGAAGACAGAGACACAACAACCTTTCAAGTACTATGATTTCACTTTCTCTGATAGGTTTTGTTGTTTCATTTAGCCTACATTAGGGCTTTGCCTACCTTTTGATCTTGGACCCACTACTAGAACAGATCTGCTATAAAAAAAATACTGCTTTTAAATGATGTTTGCTTTAAGTGAGTCTGGAGTGTGATTATTGTGACTTGAGAAAATAAGAGACTGTTTGTTTTAACTGAATTCATAACACATGTTTGTGATAAATGGACTTGGGCAGTTGTCCTGATGCTAAATGGGCCAAAATGTGAAGTTACTGCAGCCTTGGTGAAGTTTCAGCACTGCAAAATCCAGCAAAAAAAAAATCGTGTGTGAAAGTTAACAACTGAGCAGAGTGAGGGAGCTGGGGAGAAGATTTACAGCTGCACACTGTGCCGGTGGATGGGGAGCAGTGGAAACGTGTGCTCAGAGGCCCCCAGCAAGCCTGTGCCCCATTGCTGTTTGCAGGGCTGCAGACCGAGCTCAGCCGTCAGCCACCTGTATTTCTCCTCAGGAGCAGCAGTTCCTGCTCAGACCACCTACTTTGAAAACCAGAGCCAGTTAAGGCAGAATTTAGCTGCTTTGGTTCAAGACAGTGATGCAAACTGCCTGTTTCCCAGGGAGCCCTAGCTGAAGGACTTCTTTTACTGTCTGGGCTTCCAGATTTGCTTGAAAGGTTCACTGTGCATCTCTAAATGAAGTGTCTTGTTGATGGTCTGAGCTCACAGGCTGAATTTCACTGGTGAAATTTCATCTCACAGTCCCCGCCACCTCCTCCTTTGATGACACAAGGTCTAGGATGGAACCAACATAGTGTGTGCTGGGTACAGACCTCTGCCTACAGAAACTCTTCCATGGCCTTTTACAATTAATTTCGTAAAACCAAAGACAGATTTTTCTATTGTAGTTGCTTTACAGTGCAAGTGCTCTACCTCTGTTTTCTTTCTTGAATGAAAGATGGTGCTCAAGATCTAATGTCACCATATGTCCTTCACAGTCACAGGGTATGAAGAGCTTCTAACTCCTATGGCTTCCACAAGCTCACCTCCTCTCCTCTCCAGCCATCATAACTGAGGCATGGTAGTCGTCTCCTTTTATTTACAGTGATTTCCTTAGCAAACTAGACTAAGTCTTGGACTTAATTCCAACATAGTAAGCACTGACTGATGCAGTGAACAAAGCCTTGAGGGAAAACACAAAAATATTTTAGAATCAAAGCATCTAAGAGCAAACAATTAAAATTCAATGAAGTCCACAATGCAAGTGCCCTTCCCTCCAGCTTATCTTTCTTGAGCTTGGACTTGCAAGGAGCAGCCTTGGACTTACTACTTTGTATCTTCCTTCCTGAGAAAGCATTTTTAGGTGTTCAATTTTCTTCTGATCTCTTTATTTCAGGGATGTTCTGCATAGACAAAACATCTCTTCTGCTTCAGCCTATGATCAGTAAACATGCAGATGTCCTGAAATGACTCTTTGGTTCTGTGTCAAGAGGTTTCTCATCTTGATCCATTATGTTACTTCCAAGATTGTTTTTCCAACAGCTGTCCACTAAGTCAGCTGTAAACGTTCACAAAGAGAACAATTATTTATTATACAGAAACTGAGCCAGCTCATGTTGTTGGTGTTCTTACACACTGTCCTACACAATGAAACACACAACAAACATTCATGGGGGGGTAAGTTAATGTGATCATATCCATTCCCACTTGCACAAGTAGCAACTGTGTGCATACCCCATTTAGCCTACAGGAGGCTCTCACTGCTTGGGGTGATTGCCGAGGCCCTGCTTGATCTCTGAGTATCTGCTGTGAGCACCAAGAAGAGATAGCCAAGTTGTCACAGGAAACTTGTCTATTGGCTTGGACATGTGTGGTCTGACAGGAGTTGAAACTCCAAAGAGAGCGATGGATTGTTGCTTGGCTGAGTACTGTATTGCACTCACTGTTAGGTGACAGATCAGACTTTGTTCTTGTTAAATAACATGCCTGTCACAAGACTTTGATTTACATTCCTGTTGACTACTCTGAAAAGAAATGACATAACTGTCCTTACAGGTCAATATTGCACCTTAGGTAGACCTTTTCTATCCCAGCCAAGAGTGTCATTACTGATATTACTCTATATTTTTACTTACATTTGCTTAGAAATGGCATCCTGAGTGTCTTTTAGCTCTTTTCTGTTTAGTAGTCTCTTCCAAAGAAGTTTTGGTGCAACTACAGGCAACGGTATGTTGCAATGGGAAAAGCTGTACTTTTCCGTACATCAAAACCCAAATGGAGTCAAGGTATACTTCTAGCACGTATGCACTAGAGGTTGCCAAATCAGGACACTATTGATGGAAGGATATCTTCAGCAGAATGCAGAAATTTTCAGTAAATACAATATCTGCACACAACAGACCCTTCAAAGAGAACACCAAAAGGGTCACATATCTTAAGGCTGTTGCTTCTACTGAATAGCACAGTTTATAGGCACTGGGTGCTGTAACAACATTTGCTACTTAGCCAGTAATAGCACTTTACCGTGTTGTTCTTAAGATATATTATAAGGAAGGGAACATAGACTGTATGGTGGGTGTATGAAGAATATATTCTTCATTATTCCCACACAAACACACTATAGCCAGGTACTATATATTAAGGCAAACTCACTTGATGACTTCCAGTTATGTTTCCAGTTGAAATGACTTTTGAGATGTGATTGTAATTAAATCCCTAAAAGGCTTATGGAAAAGGCATACCCCCCTTCTGCAATATCTGTGAGGCCTTAAACTGAGCAATATACTGAGAGACTATGGAGCCTTTGTTTGATCATACAAGTAATTAAATTTAAAATTTTATTAAACTTGTTAATAAAGACATAAATCGTTGAGCTTTGATTTGTTGTGAGCTTTCACTAAATCCACAATTTCCTGACACATGAATACACTATGTTTAAGGCTACTCTGGTTTAACCACGTAAGTTGAAAATAGTGACATCTCTTCAAAGGGGGCAGAGAAGGAAACTGATTGGGCTGCATCAAAAACCTCTTTCTTAAGGCATACAGTGCATCCTACATAAAACAGCTGTGTGAAGTTACGGTCAGTGCCTACAGGTGCTGGTCAGCTTCAGTGTGACAAGCAAAGCCCAGCAGCCCTCTGAAGGGCTGCACCTTGGTCTGGTGAGAGATCAAAAAGCCCTTGTCTGTCCTACCAGAGACAGCTGCAAAATTCAGTTCTGGAAATTATTACAATCTGTTTCAAAGTTGAAGAGATGTTGTAGAGGGGCATGTCTATGACAGACTAACTCCTCAAAGACAGGACAGAGGTATCTCCCAGTCATTTGGCTCCTGGAGGAGCTTGAGTGCCATCCTGGATCCAGGAAACAGCCCATCATTATTTCTCCTTACCTTCTCCCTTCAGGCGGTAATTCCCAGAGGGTGCTCACTGAATTGTAGTTTTTGGTCCTTATTTTAAACTTACGTTAGCTTCTAAAATATGACAAAACCCAGAATCTGAGTTAAGGTCTTCTCTTGTGAGCTTCCTTGTCCATGTAGGGAAAAGATTGAGGTTTCAGACCTTTCTCTCTTGTCCTCTCCAGACAAAAAGGGCAGAAAGACCCACAATTAATATAGCAACTCTTCCATTCCTGTAAAGCCAGCAGCAAGAAAAAATGCTCCAAAACAAGTGAACAATGATGCTGAAGGTCATGTAACTTTTCCTTCTAATGAGGCCCTTCATATGACTAGCTTCATAGGGGTTAATTTGCAGAGGTTTGCTGTGATCGCACTTCTTAGAAAGACATGTGGAAGATTTTCTTCTCCTTTCAAATACAAGCTACACTTGTGCTGTTAAAAACACAGATCATAAAACACAGCCGCTGCAAGGTGGCCTCCCTGGTTCTGCTATTCTATAGCTTTCTCAGCTCATTTTTAAACATTTACATTTGTTCATCAGACATTAAAATGCCTTTTGCTATGCCATACACTGGGATGAAAATTGTGTTCTTAGGACAGGGCAGAGAGGGAAAACTTCATAAAACTACTCAGCCTTTCAGCCATAACTTGAAGCAATTTTGACCTTTCATGGGAGGAGAGAAAGAAAAGAGGAAGAAGGGTATGTGTATATTCATTATAGCCCTTAAAGTTTACAGAAACACAGGTTCCCAAGAGCCATCTCAATAATGGTTTTAGTCAAATATTTATATTGCTATAACTTTATATGTTTAGTGATTTTTCCCCATTAAGGTTTTTGTGGTTTAGTAAGGAAAATCCAAATATTCTTGATGATGATTGGTGAGTTAAATCTCTTGTAGCAACACAGTGTACAAAATCATCTCCAAGTAACTGCCTTTTTCGCACATCTGGAAAGACTCCATTTTTTTATCTGTCAGAGCCTTACAAGGGCAGCTTATTACATAAATAAACAGAAGAATATATGTAGTCATAGAATGACTGAATTGAGTATAATCTTACAAAAACAAACCCTGTCTCAATACTCCTTTGTTTGTTGCCTTTTGGCACCATTATTGACTCTCCTGTGTGTACTGTATAATCATTACTGCCCCTATTTTCTCCCTGATGTGAAACACGTCCAGGTGGTCAGCAACAACAAGGCCGAGTCTTGCCTAGCTGTGCAACATTCTGGAGCCAAATGCATCCTGGAAATGGGATCTCTGATTCTCATACTTTTCCCAACTGCGTAAAAGCACCACCACTGTTCAAGATGTCACAGATGTATAAAACAAATCTGGCCAGCTGCATCACAGGTTATTTCTTCTGAGCCACTGTACAAAGAAGGTAAGGGACCCATGTCTCCTTCATGGCCATGAACATCCCAATAAGTGCTTTCTACTGGCACACTGTTACTGTCAGCCAAAAGGAGAAAGTTCATGAGTGGTTGTAGGGGAGGAAACAGTCGCAGAAACCAGAGGAAATTCATTCTTGGGTGAATTAAATGCCTTTTATAATCTCTTGCAGACCCACCTATGAATGCCTCCTGTCACTGAGAGAAAATACTGTCACTTTGTTCTGGTCCAACAGGCACCCTGTAGGGTGATTGCTTCCTGCTCAGTTCTTTGATGGGAAGGGAACTGTGCTGCTGCAACACACAAAGCCCAACTATAAATGCCTATTTCATATACTCACTGGTGAAACATGACTCTCCTGGGCCAGGACAGAGTTACAAAATCTGGTACCTTCTGGCAATGAAAAGTTTGAAGCACTCTGCAAGCATGGGGTGTGCTCCCATACTGTAGAAGGGAAATAGCATTGTAACTATAGCAATGAAGATGATTTAGTTGCTGTGTCTTTTCGTCATTTTAACACTTACATTTAATAGAGTAAAACAGAAGAGAGACAGTTAATGTTTTTACTTCTAGCTATTCATCTTACCCTGGTCCTAGAAGCAATAAAAAGGCACACAAAAAAATGAGGAGTGTAATAAGATGACATTTACTGGAAATGCTCTTTCATTTCCATCTGTTAGATACCTTCTTTTCTGATTCATTATTTCTGTGATAAAGGTCTATCTATTAATCCTGTTACAACCAATACCAGATACAGAGATAAGTCTTTATCTCCTACATTTTTTGAAGCTCAGGAAAGGGAGGAAATTACTTGCCAGGAATACCTTTGGCACAGAGATCATCATTTAGGAACTTTTCCATGATGCTGTCACTTAAAGTGAATGTAAGGGAGGGAGGATATTCCTGAAGTCCTGTCTATATGTGTTCATGTGTTGGCTGAAGGGGTTAAGTTCCTATAGGTAAATGGTGTTTAGTCCAAACCCTGGAAACCTGTAACTCAACTTAAGGTTTCTCTTTGGCATCACCTGTTCACCAGACACAGCAGTTTATGAAATAAGAGACCTCAGGCTGCAATTACTCAAAGCATAAGACTCCACATGTGGGGTGATGTGGTTCTCCCTCTGTCCTGGGTCTGACAAGGGTGCGGGGCTGTGGTAGGATGCTTTGTCTGGGACACCACATGTTTACATGTCTGCACCGCTCCACAGCTTCTCTGATACCCTGGGACTTGGCAGCCCCAAATGGCTGGCACAGGGTGAGAATTCTCACTGTAACCAGCACAGTGAGGAGAGGCAGAAGAGAATTCATGTCACTCCATGGGAGCTAACATAGGAGCAGGACCTAGACCTGTGCAACTGCAAAGACCATCTTGTCACAACCAGCCACTGACCCAAGGCCAACTGGAAACAAATCCATAAACCTCGGGGTGCATCCACCAAGGGGCAGGAACTGTGACAAAGTGCGTGGCAGTGCTCAGGGTCACCAGTTGGGTAGCACGGGGTCATGGGATACCTAGAAAACAAAAAACAAACAAACAAACAATTGTTTTATTCATTATTAGAAAGTTAAGCCAGTTCCAAACCAGCAAACACACACACATATTGAACTTAGTTTTCCACATTTATAGAGCTGAGTACTGAAAAGGCATCATTTAGAGGAGAACACAGTGAACTATTTTCCTGGGATCCTTCAGATATCGTGTCTTAAATGGATTCATCGTGGTAACCCAGCTCTCTATTTCTCTGAGTAGTGTGCTGCAAACAGTCCTTCCACACACAGACCCCGATCAACCTTGTCGTTACAATTTGTCACACATCTTTTTTATGAGTGGTGGTGTACTGGAATGTTATATCTTCCACATATTGCCGTAGGCTAAGAGTCTGGAGCAAAGCATGAATGGAGGTGGGGATGGAAAGCGGGAATGGGAGAAGGACCAAAAAGAAGGATATGGCAGACACTAGTAACTCCTAAATTTCTTCTAGAGGTTTGACATATTTCCTGTAGAAAAAAGTCAGTGCCCTGGGAGTGATGACAGTATAGTGGAGAAATACTCAAGCTAACTTTAAAGCTACCATCAGCAGCCTCAAAACCATGGGAGCTGGGGCTGGCTACAAAAATCACTGGAGCAGTGTAGTGAGTGCTCAGCTCTGAACCACTACTAAGAGACGTCTGCCAATGTCTGGACTAGCAAAGGGAGTGTATGGACACATCTAAAATGAAAGATGAATCCTTGCCGCGTCTTCTTTTGGATCCTAACCTGTCACATGCTTGCACTTTCTCTTTGGTGCAGTCAGTACAAAGTATACAACAAAGGAGGTGTAGTGTGACTACTTTGCTGTTTTTTATGCCTCATTGGTTATTTTGCAAAAGCTCTTTAGAAACATAATTCCTTCTTTTAATATTAAGTGATTCCTTCAAACAGGGAAAAATACAATCTGTAAAGAACCTAGCTATATCTTTGTAGACAACAGGAGATTTAGCAAAGTGTTATACTCAAATTTTTGTAAACTGGTTTCAGTTCCAGGGCATTCATGCAAACTCCTTTTGTAATTTTACTGATCTATTACCTGTTAGTTTGGTATTGGAAAAAAAACAGTCATGAAAAACAAAAACCAAGAGAAACAACCAACCAACCACCCCAAAACAAACACAACCTCCTCCCCCTCCAAACCAAAAAACAACACCCCCCCAAAAAACTAACAAAGCAGAACAGTGAGAGTAGCATAATTTCCATTCCACAAAGAATATTGTTATTTGAAATAATTGTGTCTGAAATCAGAAGACAACTAACCTTCACCTTACGCTACACATTTTGGGTCACTAGAAGAGTCTGGCTTTGAGAAAATGAAAATAATTCAGTCCAGAATTAATGTCCACTGTTTAATTGAAATATGCCTCAGTGCTATTTTATTTCTAGAGTGAACTATAGAAAAAAACATTCAAATGTAAAACAGGATTGGGAGTTAAGCATTTCATTTGTCCTCATTTCTCGAGAAACACGGGTTAACCTAAAGTACTTTTCCACCACAGTGCAAAAATCTTAATGACACCACTTATAACCATAGTGCAAAAGGCAAAGCAAATCATGGTCACGTGAATATGGGATTTGAGACAATTACCAAGGCTGCGTAGGGGATGCTAAAATCAAGGAAGTACTCTGGTGTGAACAGCTGTATTTTAGCAGCATACTTACAGTAATCTTTCTCTCCTGACATCCACTTTGACTGAGTGAAATTAGCTGTCAGTAAGAGCACAATTTGTCCCAGCAGAAACACGGGGGCTTTTGCTAAAGCAGTTCTGTATTGAGTACTTAACAAAAACTGCAGCATAAGCCCTGCTTACGGCAAACTGCCCATAGTTTTATGTCAGCAAGACATAGAAGCAAAAAATAAAAAACATCACGGTAGATAGCTCTACCAAACCATCTCTCCTGATTTTGTTACCCAAACAAAAAGCAAAACAGTGCCCTCCCTCCATTCTCCTCCCCTTCTCCTTCCCTCCTACGTTAAAAGAGAAGCAGCAGCTTGCTCAGGCTATAAAAACTCCCAGACTTTTCATAGCCCCAGTCCCCAAGGGCCTGTGGAGCAGCCAGCTCCCCACTAACCTCCTTCCAAAAAACACCCACCCCTCACAAGTGAGTCATTTTTATAGGGCTCCCCAGGGTGCTCCTGACTGCTTTTGCCCAGAAATCTCCCCCCTATAACCCCGGGCTTTCCACCTGTGAGGAGATGGCCCACGGGAGACCCGAGCAGCTTTCGGTTACCTCCCCGCCTGCCAGATGCAGGGTGGGGTCTCTGCAGCCCTCACACTCAAATATCGTATGATGCAAAAGCCTCTCTTCTTTTTCTTTTTTTTAATAATGGCAGTAAAATCCTTCATATATACATTTCAGGAACTTTTATTTCCCCTTCCCAGGCTTTGCATCTTGTATCTCTGACTGCTGAAGTCTTCTCACACACTGGGGCTGATTAGGTCCCGATACAGCTTTTTTTTTTTTTATTTATTTAAATTGGAAAATGCAGTTCTTTTAAAATCAAAATGTCATTTATGAATCGCTTGTGATTATGTTTGAATGTCCTTTTAGAAGTGGACTGGGAATAAATTATCTGACACACCTGAAAACTGCCCCATTTCAGCATTTTTTATATTGATCTTCTAGTTTTTGATTTAAAATAATGTCGAGTTGTTGCCATTCTTCTCTTGTATATGTTATATCCTTATACCAAAAAAAATCCCGGATCAAAATGAAACACTTTGTTCAATCCAACAATATTTGCATCCAATTTATTTTAAATTGAGTTTCAAAACTTGGTGATTTTTGTTCTGAATTGACAAAAAATCATATTACCAGAGGTAAAAATGCATATTACGACAACGTATTTGTGTGATAAAAGTGCTTGGTCAATGCCCATTTTTTAAAGTTCAAATGTCCATTCATGGAAAACCACCTGTCATTATCTGCAAGTGGCTGTAAGCACCTGACCAGCAAGTGAATTTGCAGAATCAATGTGCAGTTTTGCACTGGTTCCATTCCCCATCAATGCAGACCACCAGGATTGAGTGCTTTACACCTTTCAGCTTTGCAGCATTTAATTTTCAGGCCCTGGACCTATTTCTGCAACCTGAGATAGACCTTCTTTCACTGAGCGAGGAGACTGAAGCTGACAAGTAACAGCAAAGGAGCAGAGTGCTGCCAAAAAGCAATGCTTTGAGGAAATACATCCGCTGGAGATGTCAGAGGATTTCTTAAGTAAGGGGATTTCTGAAGTCCCTCTCTGCTCTGCAGTAGCTTTGGAGAGCTACTTGCCTCCCTAGATGCTGTTACCCTAGATGGAGGATTCATGTCTTTGAACTCCGCTCAGAAAGGGGGAAACTATATGAACTATACACTGTCTTTCAAAAAACACACATTTAGTGGCAACATTACATTTTTCAGTTGTATTTTCTGTCCTCACCACTCTGTCTTCATCCAGGTCAAGACTTGCCTGTCCTCCTGCTGCTGCCATGAAACTCAGCAGAAAATCTGTGCTCTGCCAGAATCAATGGCAGTGGGATCAGACACTGGGAGTGATCTGAAGTGAGATGGAGCTGGGGAGTGCTTGGGTTGTGCAAGTCCTCTGGCAATCATGGGGAAGCCATAAATGCCAAAATAATTTTACCTACATTCTCCTTTGGAGCTCATCCATAGGGACTTTCCAAGACACAAGTGGGTGCCTTGCCACAGACCTTAGCGGGCCCTGCTTTGCAAACTCTAGACCACAGAAAAAGGGTGGGAAGTTTGTTCTGCACATTTTTTTTAAGAGGATGAGAGTGTTTAGGATTCAAATCAAAATTGCTTTCATGAAAATATATGTTTGTGAACTTTTGAGGGGCCACATAAATTGATTTCATAAAAGTTTTAGTACTGCTAGAGGAATGATATCTCTGGTTGCACAGCAGAGCTAAATCGTCAATTTTGCTTCACAGAGCCACTTTGTACTGTGTAAATAAGGCAGGGAAAGCCCTCAAAGAGCTCCCCAAGTGGGAAGCCATCCTGAGAGAGAGAGATGTTGTGACTCATCTCCACGGCAACTGGGAGTGATGACGCAAGCGGCAGCTCTGGATTATTCTTGTTTAGCAACAAGCATACAATACATAAATACATGTTTGGTGACTAGAGGATTACAAAAACAATGAGGAATTGTCTGCAGATCCTTATCCATCAAACTAGTCTGTAAACCTGGTGGGTGACAGAGATTATCGGAAACCGGCATAGCTAATAACATGAGCTGCTGATTTGTGGGTATAATTTTTCTTTTAATATGAAATTTAACAGAAAGAAACTATAATATCCCTAAATAATTTTATTCTGGAAACATTAAGAGATTACTTTTGTTGTTATTTATTTTTTAGGATGCCATGTACACCGACAAATGTGAAAATCTCTGCCTGTGTCGTGACCCCATCCTAAGGTGTGAGAGAGGTGTGATGTGGCATCTCCAGCCCCAGAGCAGTGGGCTGTCCACCACCATCTGTCAACAGAAGGCAGCAACTGTTTGCTGTGAACCACTGGGATGTTTTGCATGTTCGGATGAACCTGTACAGGCATAGTTGCAGCCCCAGTGCACACTCAGGCAAGCACAGACATTTCACAAGCAACTCTGGTCATTATGTTTCTTTACTGAGTATGGAAAATGCATATTAAGTTAATGATGACTTTTTGTAGATTTTTAATTCTTTCTAGGTGAAGAAAAAGTAATGCCCCTGCTATGTAGTACTTAAGAATATTTTTTTTTCTTTTCTCCCAGATAAAAAGATTAGTTCCTATTTTAAAAGAACCCACCTGCTCATCTCAACCATCTCAATCGCATTTCTGTAACATCCCATCACTTTAATCTGTAACAGTTTTCCATGTGCCCAAGGCCACTACAAGTATCAAACTTCCTCAGAGTACCCTTGCCCAGTTATTTTTGTATCTTCACCTGGGTGGCAAATCAGACCCCCTTGGAGTGTGTCTGCTCTGTAACTAAGTCACAAGAGATGGTAATGCTGTGATGGCTCCTGCCAGGGGAGAATATCTTTTTACTCAAGGAGTTGTCACAGTCTAATTTATACCTATGACCAAACTTAGAGTTTGCGAGATCAGACTCAGATGTCTAAGATGAAACATCTAAGCTGCCTTCAGCTCTAGAGGCAGGAATACAGCTGGATGAGCCACCACTTAGACAAATTTCCTGTGACCTTTTCTTTGTTGCTGTGACTAGGAAGTCTTTACCTACTAATCATAGAATCATGGAATCATCGAATAATTTTAGTTGGAAGGCACTGTCAAGATCATCAAGTCCAACTGTTAACCTAACACTGGCACTAAACCATGTCTCTAAGAACCTCATGTACATGACTTTTATACACCTCCAGGGATGGTGATTCAACAGCTTAATAACAAAATTATTTAACTACTTAGCTTATCCCCTCTTTGCAGTCAGACAGACTTTCTCCTTTCCCATTCATGGGGGAGGCCCCCCTCCAGCAACTAGTATAATTGCTTCCAGGTAATAGCACAAAGGAGTTTAATCCACTTCCAAATCATGTCATGTAAGGAGGCAGCTTGGAATGTGGAAATCAACTCTTTGTACTGAACTGTGGATCAGTTAGGAAATGTGTCTTCAGCAATATTGAAACAGACTTATGATGGGGACAGAGTGAGTGACAGGCAGGCTACCACAAGACAGCATCATCTATAGCAAGCCTTACTGAGATGTACACAACACTAAATCCTCTGGCACAGCTAGAAGAATTGGAAGAGGCTCTTTCCAAATGAAAACAATCTGGCAGCTCTCCTGGAGTGACCAAGTATCTGACTGCACAGAAATTTGGACAGCTTATTTCCCTCTTTGCCTGGCAGCTGAAGATGCAAGACATGCTTCATTAGGAAGGATCACTAGATAGGGATGTGCTTGTTTTTTTAAAACTGAAAATGTGCAGTGTTCCTGTTACTTTAAAGTGAGTATCAGTTTTCCCTTGAAATTTAGCGGAGGCCTGGTAACAATTACCATATTTTAATGATTATCAACAAAGGGAATATCTAAATCACTGCAAGATTTTAAAAAATAGTTGGTGGTTCTGGAAACAGGCATTTCAGCTGCATGATTTGCATCTGTTTTTCAGGGCTGATTTTTAAAGGTTCGAATGTTCAGTGCTTCCAGAAAATGAGATGCCTTAATAATTTGTAGTAAAACCAGGAGGCATTCAAAGGCATACATTTGAAAATCTTGGCATTATATGGGCTATTTGTGTCTGGTTATCCAATTAACTTCCCATTACGTGTACAGCTACCAAATGGACTGTCAGAACCTGTGCCTGTGTTCCTGCCATCATCCTCTTGCCAATCCAGAAAGCTCAAATATAGTAAATGAGGTCTTCCCCTCTGCACCCCACATGCCGCCCCGCCCCCCCCCCCAAAAAAAAAAAAAAAGAAAAAGAAAAAAAAAAGAGATTGCTTCTAAATTTCTGAGTTTTTTTTTTTTTCTCCAAAAAGTTAAAATTTTGTGTTGGACTAGGTGATCTCCTGAGGTCTCTTCCAATCCAAAATATTTTCTGATTGTCTGTTCCTCATCATGTGGGAGTTTCGTCCTTTCCTTTCCCTTTTGTACCAGTTTACCCATTCCCAGCAGGCATAGGAACAAGTCCTTCCAGCTTTCTCCTGAGTGTGCTGGTGTAAGGGTGAGCTTACCAGGGCCCCATAGGCTCCAGTTGACTCTCAAGGCCTGTATGAATCTGAACAACTTTCTGTCTGTTGAAGCAATTTCCAGCTCTTCTGCAGATAATAATGTTGACATGAGATAGCCTTCCCTACCAATAACATCCTCATCCATTGGTGACACTGTTATTCTTGAGCATCTCAGTCGAGACCTAAGATCCACTGACCTGATCCCTGGACAAGCAATGAAATTAGAAACTGAAGGTAAGATCAGAGACTACAAATTGATATAAACAATCATAAAGAAAGAGTGAGGCAATATTGGTCAGATACATAGACGGCACATTTATGATCTTAGCAGTCTAGCAGCTCAATTAGTGTGAGAGGGATTGATGAGTTTATTTTGCAGGAGTTTATAGGGACTCTTCCTGAGGAAAAAGCACTCGAGTGTCTGCTTGAAATTTCACAAAAGGTGGGTTGTTCAGCACTGGAAATGGATCTTCTGATACTGAGCAACAGATGATAAATCAGTTGAAGATAATGAAGGTCTATCAAAAAGCCGATAGCAGTATGGTGGATGAGTTAGAGAAGGTTGTTTTGGAATGATTCAGAAAGACAGGGACACTAATTACTGATGCACACTTCAGTGGCCAGATAATTTCTACAACTTCTCATTGACATAATTAGACTCCCACACCTGCCAAATCTTCTTCTGTATGTCAAACAGAAAAGTCAAGCTGGATAAATAAAACTGCTATCCTTCCACAGTGCCCAAGTACATTTGTTCACTGGGGGAATGTGCTCACCTCTTTGCAACTGTGTGATATAATATGGGCACTGAATACTTAAATTAACAGATAATCAGTATCAGAAAATCTAAACAAAAGCTTAACATTTTCCAAGCTTGTAAGGAAACAACCTCAAACAGATATTTTCTTTTCTTTTCATTATGAGCAACTCACATATTGATGGCTGAAGTAAGAAGATGTTGAGATGATTGCTTTGAAGTCTGGATGACTTCAGTCAGAGAGGCAAGATGAGCGGACAGAGGTTGTATCTTGTATTAAACCAATAAGCATAGCTGCAAAAAAGCAGACAAGCTTTCATTGCTTTCAGGACTGAAAGAGAACAGTGAGCTTCCAAACTCAATCCAGGTTAATAATAAATGCTCTGGGCTTGACTTGACTAAACCATTTCAGAAAAAAACCAAAACAAAACGAAACAAAAAACCAAAACTAAACAAAAGTGACAAGAACTTGTGATTCAGAGATGCATAAAGAATTTTTAAGAAAAGCTAACAGGAAGTTTGAACAGAATGAGATAAAAACAAACACACATTCATTGATAAGACCAATGGTGTTATTTAATTTTTAAAAATTCCACCAAATTATGTTATTGCTCATTATTTTCTTCTGTTATCAAAGCACTGTGTCAAAAGTGTATTGAAAAGAAAGACTTGTGGCAAGCGAAGGTACCCAAAACAAATCTTCACTGTTTTGAAGAAGTGAGGGAAACTGAACTCTCTGTGTCCACTAGAGCTCTCCCATATCCCAGATTTGCCATGTGCATTTAATTCCTGACAACACAAATGTATAAAGCAAGGAGGGAGGGCAGATTGATGAATATATTTTTTTGTTGTTTGTTTATTAATTTTTACAAGATTTTTTAACTCTTTTTTTTTTTTTTTTTTTTTTTTTAATTCTTACAAGGATTTTTACATTTTTACAAGGGTAGAGTCTTTGAAGATAATTTTAAGAAAGTCTCTAAAGCATCTGTATCCAGCACCTAAGGAATCCAAATTCCTTCTGAGCATAGCCCTGGATTTATTACTTTATTAACTTTGGAAAACCAGTCCCAGTGGATAGCTGACCCCTGCCATTTTATGGCTCACTGGCTCTCTGACAGCTACTTCTGGGTGGCTGCAGGTTACGACACAAATATTCCCTCAGTAACAATTTACCTGCTCATTTGTGATTCTTCTTCTTTAATGTCTCCCTGGCTTCACACAAAGGACTGGAAACTGAGCCTATGTGAGTTTGTAAAATTGGGAGGGGGGGGAAGGAAAGTGACTCACTAACAAAAGATATCAAACAGCTTATTTTGTAAGGGTCACGTACCTGGTGTCCATTTCAGGAACTTCTTTCAAAGGCAAGAAAGCCCCAACATGCTCATGTTGCCTATCTGATCTTTTTCCTGGGTTTTGCACGTAAATACAATGCTGACTGGAAACAGGGAATGTTATAAACTTGTATTCCTGTTACGTGTTTCAGAGCAAACTAAGAAGGAATTGGTCAGGCTTGATGACTTTGCTTTGTTTAATCCGATTCATATGAAACGGTTGTTGATAGATTTCTGCAGAAAGATTGCGAAACGTATTGACGGACAACTTGGGAAGAATTTATGACATTGCAAAAATAACAAGTCAACAAGGTTCATTTATGACTTCAGCCTGAATAAATGTTTCCTGAAAAACACGAAACTAGGGACTCTTTAAAATTATATTATTTATAATTCATACATTATTCATATTAAATGTTATCACTTTTTACTGCTCTAAGAGCTGTTTTGACACATCAGAATAAAGCGTCCAGACCCAAAGAAGCATCTCCCTGGACTGGTGGTAGGTGGGAATTGCTATATGGTGAAATCTGTGCAGTTGTCCTATTACAACATCTGACTTTTTTAATTAACTTTTTTCATGAGATGAACTCAAAGAATTTTACATTGTGGAAAAGAAACTGAGCAATATCTACTTTAAAAGACATCGTACCCTGCTTTGCTGAAGAAAACTCATGTAGAAGGCACAAGCCCCCAACCCACAGTCCTCTTGACCAAGAGGGATGCTCAGATTCATGTGGTGCACCAGTCATCTCAGCTGGACTTTGCACAGGATTAATCTGTCTAGGAAGATGTGTTTTCAGAAAAGGGGTTGGTTTTAACCCCTGATAATTTGCCACTTCCCTACTCTTTTTTTTCCTAACATCTGCTTCCTGCTGTTGCACAAATTTGCAGGACTAATAATTTATATTGTCACCAAATTACTTTTGAAAAAGAGTACAAAATCTCTAATTTGATTACATTTCTGACAGAAATTAGAATTCCTTAACCAGGACAGAGAGAAGAGGTGCAGCTGTTTTCCCACATTCAGGTCAGTGTCCAGTGTTACTTTCAATGTTGCCACTGGTTAGTCCATAGGGTCGCAGAGTTTTTTCTCAATAGAAATATCTTCAAAACTGGTCCCTATCTGGGAAAAGTCAGATTTGTGTGAATCATCTTTTACCTGATAAGAAAGCTTTCAAGTGAAGAAATACTGATCAGGTGTAAAACTGCAGTCAAAATGTCATATTCGAAAAAAGTCATTGGCAATTTGGCTCTTCTGTCTTTTTTTTTGATCTTTCAGACTGATCACAAGCATACAGCCCAGACCAGAAAAGCCTTGCCAGCGAAAATACTGGCAACTGCAAGATTACTTTCACATTATGCATCTCAGTTCTCAAACAAATAGCATTAAAACCTTTTTTTTTTTTTTCAGTTATGTATTAAGTAGAACATTTATTTCCTCTGCCAAGTGAAAAAGGTACATTTTTACTTGGCCAAGTCAATAAATCAGCCAAGTTGCCATATTGGTTATTGTTTTTGCAGCAAGGGAATTAAATGATATCAAACACATACAGTTGTGCCAGCACTTTCTCATCTTAGGATACAAGATTTTTGGGCTTTCATCCAGCCAAAAAGCCAAAGAGATAATGAAAATATATGTCTTGGACACTTTATGATTAATTATAAAGAGGCCTAGAAATATTAGCTTAATAAACAGCCTTTGTAAGGAATATGTGTTATTAAAATATACTTGTCAATGCCCAGTTCTAATAATGAATGTATGAATAACACTTCTGTGATATATGAGGTGATGGGAAAAGGGAATCATAAGAGGGATGTCATAGCTAAAGGATTAAATTAAGTTCTTTGAGGAGGACTACGCCACATAGGGAGTCTCCCTAGGTGCCTTGCCTGCAGAGGACGACAACTATCATCATTCATACCCGTACTTTGCCTGGTTCTGCTCCCATGCAGGCGTAAGCGCCTGCACATGTCTGGGACCCCTTCATGAGGCAAACTGAATTTCTCCAGCACCTGAGTATGGTCTTTGCCTTGTACAAAGCTCACTGACATGCTTTCAGTTTTAATTCCGCTTGTAAATTATGTATGGTACTAGGATAGAGTCCAGGGGACCTGGAAAACTTATGTTGGATGTTTTTCTTAACAGTTTATAAATCTTCAGTGTATTTGATTTGATTTCAGGTGGATAACTAAAACAGTTTTGCCAATAATCATCACATTGATTTTGGGAAAATAAGAAATTATTTGAAAAAAGCATACTCATATGTATTCCGGCAGAATCTTTCATTATCATAATACCAAAGCCATGAAACCTGTCTATTCTCAATGAAGACTATACGAAAGCCTTAGTTACAGTGAATTGTACATCTCCAGTGATTTTTAATGGGAGCAATATTTGCTTTGTTTTCAAGGCTGGCTCTGGTTCTCCTCAAGCTCCTTCTTTTATATTGCAAATATCAGACAGACTAGGTTAGGACTGAACTTGTTGGCATTCAGAAATTAGTGCATATTAGCTAAAATATTTCTTTGGAAATGTTTTCAGTAACCTAGAAATGAGAAGTGTAGAAATACTAATAGAAGGTCAATAATCCTCTATATTATAAATAATAGGGACGGATTTTCTGTATAATTTTAAAGACTTTTTAATAAAAGTGCTGCAACTTAAGTTTGAGGTTTGGAACTCTTTACTTAACAAGAAGCAGCAGTTAATCTTCTTTCCATTGTGGCCTTTAAAAAATTATTACTCATTTTCATTGCATTACCATTAATTAGTTTACATGCCACTTAAATAGGGGTTTTATGCTTTAAATCACAGTGTAAAGCCTGGTGCTTATTAGGAAGTATTTCTGCCCCATTCACAGCAGTTGAGTTCTAGTCTGATCTGTCTCAACTCCAGTTCCTGAAGTGGTACTTTGCTCATTATTTTTTCTCAATGCAGAAAAATTAATTCCACTTTTTTTCTCCATGATGACGCCTTCTACAGCTGCCCATATGGCTAGATCCTCATTTTCTTCTCCCTTCCTCTCCCGCTCCATCCCCTTTCCTCAAAGCCCTCACCTTATCAGTGATGATAGTCCCACTGCCTGCGGACCCACACTGGGCTTTGAATTAGTGAAATGATCTGGGTTAAAAAGATATTTTTTTAAATTAAACCTGAATAATTCAATTGAGCTGAGTTCCACTACATGCCATGGTCCTACAGAAGGGGACAACAGTGGAATGGGATTCAGTACCTGGGGACTGGAAGCAAGCGGTTGGCTTTGCCAGTGAGTGGGCAGTGCAAACATATCTCCAACCAGCATCTCTATGATCACCAGGTCTTTATGGAAAACACTTCAGTCCTGTTTCACTGATGAAGAAAATTATGTCATCTAAAGTGCATTGTCTCCTTAAAATATCATTGCTTACCTTGATGCTAAATCACAGAAATTTGTGCTGCAAAAAACTCTTGCATTGTTCAAATATCACTACTCTGTCTCTGGCTGTCCCAATAAAATCATGTTGTCTTGAGGAGACAGAGAGACTAAATGTTTCTCAAAAGGATCTGCCAGTCATTTGTGCTGTGTGCAGTACGTTTGTGTCTGTGAACACAAATGGCTGTAATCACTACCATCAACTGAAGTGATATGAATGGATAGCAAAGAGTCTAAGGGCTAATGGGGTTTGGTGCCACAGTTAAATAACTACCATCAACACTCACAAGAAACACAAAGAAATCTTGGTATTGTAATTTCTCTGGTGGCTATCACTCCTTCAGAAATATTGCTACTACTGTAGCTAGGAAAATAGAAACTCCATTTCTTACCTTGTTACTGCAAAGCCAGAGAGATCTTTTACTTATTTTCCTCCAAAGGGAAAACAAAAATGTTACGAATAAGAAAAAAGCTGTGGGGACATGAAGGAGAAGGAGAAGGGTCAATGCGTAGTTAAACAGGGGTGGTTTGAATACATCTACCTGGATATTCACAGGGTGGTCTAATAGAGCTAGTGGTCCACTTGGATTATTAAGACCCAGTTATCAGCATGAAGGAACCATGACCCACATCAAGGCACATAACAGACTATATTCTTTTGATTCTTACAGTTGTTCAACCTACTGCACATCCTTCTGTGACCAAGTGCAATTTCTTTGCAAAACCTTTTTTTTTTTTTTTCTGGTAAGATTATGGTGGCAGTGTCACCATAAAATCCATCACCACCACTACAGGACACACAGTGTTATGATGTATTGCCTTGAAATCCGGTGGTTGTTAGGATTCAGAAGACATTTGCCTCTAGATGAAGGCATAAATGGTTTACACTGCAGTACACTAGTAGATGGTTTAAAGGTGTGTTTGATCGCTTTTGTAGCTTTGTTTTATGTGCATCACATATGCACAAATTCTGGGTGTTGTAGGTTTAATGCATATTTGTGTGTGGATATGTTTCAACAGAACAGATTTGTCTAACATAGAAAATGTGCAAAAATGCATGTACAAATGAAACATAAGTTGTCCATCTCTTTTGGTAATCTATGTTAGACATTGAACACTACCATCTGTTCTGGAGGGAGAAAAATAAGTTCAGAGAAACAACTTGCCCTGGAAGAAAATCACCTACTAACCCACTAATCATTAGAGGGTAATTTATGCACAAAAGCTTGAGGGTTTCTAACAAAACACTTCAATTGTGTTCATATGGTTTACCCTGACAGTAAATCTGTTTGCTGAGATCACATTTTTATTAAGGTGATCTGGACACATCATATGTGGTTTCTTATATTTTACATCACTGGAAAGGCAGCTGGTTTGCTTTGATCAAGCCCCATCAGGACGGTTGGTGACTTCATCTACACTAGTAAATAAGGCAGTACTAAACAATGTGCTAGACATGAGGACTCAATGGTCTCTACTGGCAGGTTGTTACAATGGTCCGTGGCACTGTGTTGGCTGCATTAATCTCCCATACAATTCCCAGGCAGGGTTTAGAGATTAGTACAGGCCAAGGACATTTCCTTTTGGTGGAGGGAGTATGGACCCCTTGTTTCAGAAGATAAGTGTGCCTAGTGGCTGGTCCTGGGCAGCTACAATTTACCACTGCAAATACAGTCATATTGTGCTTACTGATCCTGTGTATTTGTCTGTGTCTTTATCTGTTGTTTCACAGAATCACAGAATGTCAGGGATTGGAAGGGACCTCAAAAGATCATCCAGTCCAGAGCAGGAACACCCAGATGAGGTTACACAGGAATGTGTCCAGGCAGGTTTCGAATGTCTCCAGAGAAGGAGACTCCACAACCCCCCTGGGCAGCCTGTTCCAGTGTCTGTTACCCTCACTGAGAAGAAGTTTCTCAAGTTACAGACTAAAAAATTTCTGGGACAAGGACTTTGTTCTCTTTGATCATGCAGCAGAGCAGGATCCTGCTCCATGACTGTGTTCCCTTCTGCAGCCTAAATAATAAATCATTCTAAACCTAATCTGGAATAATGCTTCAGACAAGGTTATAGTGAAGAACAGTATAGAAAAGAGCTATCAAAAGGGAGAGAACAAAGCAAATGTCTACCTTCTCCACTGTGGGAATAATTTATTAACTTTTCCTTGTTCTCTATGGACATTTGTATTGATCACAGAACAAGAAACCAAAGGAAGCCGTGATCATAGTTTTTAATCTGTTGCTGAAATGTGCAAGAAGCCTCTCCTTACCTTGTGTGTTAGGAGACTGGAATGAAGGGCTGGCTGCCACGAACTTTTCTATCACTATTTTCCTCCTGACGTTTCTGAACACAAACATTTGTAATCACTTTTAGAAGGGAACCCTGTATTCATGCAAAGAAACAAGTGATTCCAGCAGCAAGACAGATACATCTGGACAATTTGGTAACCTCCCAAGCTTTGATTTAACTCTTACATTAGTGACCATATTTCTTTCCAGTCCATGTGGAAATCTTCAGTCTAGAACTACAGAGGGCTGGTGTTGACATTTGTGATGCATTCAGGGCACTCCCAAACATTACAGATGTACTGATGCACCAGTTGGAGTTCAGACACTAATGAAAATGCATAAATATTACAAACAATCTGTTTTTAAAACTCACCGATAAGACCGATTCATTTGAGAAGAGTATTTCTGCTGAAGGCAAAGAAGGTACACCCCAGAAGTAATTTGGCATCAGAAAGTGACTTTGAAGCATACTACAGTGCCTGAGAAAACATATTAGCTCTATATATGTAGTATACTGGGGAAAAACTCAACTAGTTTGTCTTGGGGATAAAATGTATTGGCCAGGTCAACACATTAAGCAAAATAATTATGTCACACATTATGTCAGTGAGGGCACTCTGTTTCAAACAAGCAACCTATTACTTTCAATAGATTGAAAGGCAATACTTTTCCGTGGGATTTAAGCTGATGAAAACAAATACAGTGGTGGGATTTTTCTTCAGCTGAAACACCAGCCCTAATTAATTATTTAGGTTAATTCAATTACTTTTCATAGTGTATAAATGAAACAACTGTGTCGTTAGCTGTCAGGCAACTCTAAAATCTAGCTTGTGGATTTTTCCTTTTCCTCTTTAACATCAGCCTTACCTGATTACATCCCAGAACAGTGTCTTTGAGAAAAGTTGGTCAAAAACAAACAGAAAAAGCTGAGAAGTTTCAGGTTGTGTTTTTAGCCATTATATATTTGAACATTTTCACTGACTTCAGTGGGCTTTGCCTGTCTGTACCAGCTGAGAATCTGGCTTACCATAATTAAGCCTCTAAGACCAGGCTTTCCAGTATTGCTGTGTTACCCAGGAAGACGACAACTTTTGTGACAGAGACTTTTCTAGGATTTATCTTTTGTATTGCATTGTGGGTCTGATAAACCTTCTACACTGTTGATGGACTTCTAAAGCTAAGAGTATGGGCTTTCTTAGAAGTTATCCTGACTTCAGACACAAGTTTTGCATATGAAGCAGGGATTAATAGGTTATGTGTGCTGTAAACCCAGTTATTACGGTAAATACATTTGTAAAAGAGACACCAGCTCCTAGAGTCTTTTGATTATGTCCTGATGTTATAATTAATGCTACTAGCCATCACAGATAATAGGCATTAAAATTGCTTTAAGTGGCATGCATTTCCTACATCTCATCAGATTTGTAAACTCCAAGATTCACTACTCTGAGATATTTCAAGAAAATTACTCCATGAAAGTGTGACAGATAAAGTCAGAAAGTGTGAGTGTGACAGATAAAGATGACAAAGATATTGGCCTGCTCATTCAGCCAGAGCTGAAGATATTCAAGGAGGACCACAGCATGGGAAATAACCCTGTAGGTTCATGAGACTCCATAACAAGGTGTTTCAGGGACTGTAATTATCCTGAATCATATTTTAGACTGCTAGATAACTGATGAATCAGTTGCATAATTTTTATAGACCTGATTTCCAGAGAGGCTGAAATATAGTTTACCTGCATAAACTGTGGATATTCAGCAGTTTATAACTTTTTTTTTCTTTTTTTTCCAGTGTACATTTTTTGAGTGTAGTTTCAAAAAATATATTAAAAGGACAAATTAAACAAAAGTGTGGACCATTAATAGCTATCCTGACCTTCTCCCCCATAACTTCTTCACCTCTAGTCTCCTGTGAACAACAGGAAAATTACAGATGTCATTGTCTTGAGCAGATATTGTGGTTCCTTTTTCATTTTCCACAACATGAGTTATGGATGGACTGTTAATTAACGCAGATTTTCTTGGCTACATTTGATGGTAACTTGGATATGCTTCCTCTTGTACCGAACTGAAAATAACTATCTGAGGTGCTGAATGTTCCTTATTGTCATTAGTAAAGAGCTAGCAAGTTGATTTTGTTTCCTTTTGTTGTCGACTAGACTTGCTGATTACATTTGCCTGCTGTCCTTGTCAACCTTATGGCCATGGTGGTGAGGAAGTTAAGTTCATTTACTTTATAACAAGCATAATAACATTCTCAAAGGATATATTTTGAAAGAAAACAGGCCATTATGAGATCAGATTCAAATAAGCAGGCTTTTCAGAGCCAGCATTTGCCTTTTTGGTCATAATGAATATGCCAACATCTAAACTGGAAAACACATGTGAGACCACAGCAATGGTAGGACAAACAGCTGCCTTGCTCAGGCCCACAGGCAAAAAAATAGCATGGGAAGTTTCATTTGGCGTTTTCATCTACTTATTGGAAAATGCAGTAAAACAAGTTGAATTACAGATGATATACTTTAGCCAAAGTTTTCACATCTGTGTAGGAGGTTCAGTTCCTGAGCTTTAACAGTGATGGAGGTGCAACAACTTAGCACAACATTGGAAATCTCAGTCAGAATATGTAAGGGAAACACATACAACATATAGAAGTTAAGAGACCTTCTTTTCCTAGCATGACCTGAGAGACTCATGTACGGACTGAGAAATCATTCTTTCCCCTTTTTTTCATCTCTCCTGTACTCTGGGTGATTGACATAGCTATTTATTTCAGCTTAGAAGGTTTCTTACATTGCGTGGAGATCAGGATAATATCCTACCTTGTTCTTGCCAGCAGAAACTCATACAGTTTGAATTATCATTGGAAATCTGTTGAACACTTCTTGGAGCTAGAGCTTAAGTGTCTAAGTGCCTGGTAAAGTTAGCAGAGATAAAGAAGTGGCTGTGTCTAGCTGAGCTGCAGGAACTGATAGTGTGGACCTCCAAAATGCAAAGTACCTTTTGGTAGCTTAAGCATGTATCAGTTTGGTGTGAGCATTTTAGTAGCATCAAAAAGGGACTGAAACCAGGCATGTGGTCTGTGAGACATTGCTGTTCATTAAATAGCGCTTTGACTAGTGATGTGTCTGATTTTAAGCAGCTGCTGTAAAAATCACCAAAGTCCCAGGCAGATTTGTGCAGCCCACATCAAGCCTGGAGCTGCCATAGCCACGGTGGTCCAGTTACCTGAATCTGTAGGATTAAAGCTGCCTTGGGTAGAGGTAGTCACACCTCACTTCACAGTGCAGATTGCTGCTAGTGAAGAAAATGGACATTTTAAAAGTGACCTGACTCACTGGGATGATGCTCTGGGTCAGGTGCTAAGGAATGGAAAAACTGGCCTTTCTCCACATCAGAAATGGGCAAGAGCTGGCTCTGCCTCAACTGAGCCCCACCTGGCTGTCTGCGGTCTCTTGCCCCTGGCCATCTGAGTAAGTTCTTGGCTAGTGTCCAGTTCTTTCCATCTTGCCTGAGATTTTGCATTCCTCCTTGTGGAAACCAAGCTGAAGGGGTGGAGGGCCAGGGCACACTTAGGTCATTTCCCCACTGGGCTGCCTGTGTGGTAGGGACATGTAGCCAAGGTCCATCATTTTACATGGAGCTTCTGTTTACCAGAGTTCAGCCTCAACAACACCATGGCATTTGGAGCATGACCACATCTCCTCAAGGCCAGCCTACCCTTCCCTGTAGACGGCGAGTCCGGCAGCTGAAACACACCTTTCAGAGCACGCATTGCCCCTCGGCTGGTTAGCACAGCATTTATGGCCCACAGACTGCCTGCCATCTTCCAGTGGGATCTCAATAAAACAGCCACGTGTACCAAAGGTGGATGGTGACAGCCCACACTGTGCTTACTGCCACTTTGGATGACAAAGCAGGGAACTGTAGACAAAATAGCAGGACAGAATTGTAAGGAGGCTGAGTCTGCCCGTCCAGACAATCCTTCCTGAAAAACACAAAACTCATTTGCTGTTCTTTCCTAAGTTTCTTGCAGGTGAATCCAACTGTACTTTTTGCAGGTGCCCTCATTACAGCAGGTCAGGTAGTCTGGACTTGCTGGATCCCCAGGGAAAGGCTCATTAGCAATTTGTTTGCACCTCACTGTGAGATTCATCTCTTTGCTGGAAGATGTTCCTTTAGATAGCTAGGGAACAAGGCACCAGCTTTTCTCAAAAACAGCCTTACCACTAGTAGACTTAAAAATTCATCTGAGAGCATAATGAAAACATACAGCCTTTAAAGTAAGAAAATTGCAACCTTAAATGCTAAGGGGATATTTATATGAGAGCTTAGAATTGTGGCTTTTTTCCGGAACTTGTTCTTGAACTGAGTCAAAGGCTAATTTTCTCAGGGTTTTGAAAGATTTTTTTTTTACCTGAAGTATTTGCTTGAGAAGTGGTGACACTTGTGACAGAAGGGTAAAGAGTGAAACTAAAGTGGTACTACCAGGTATTTCTTTATGAGTCTACCTTGGCAAAGCATTTATGGACATGCTTAATGTTACTGAGATTTAAGAATGTGACAGAAGCTTAGCTTTGTTGGTTTTGCATGACTGCAGTGTGACGGTCTTAGTGTTTTATTCATACCAATGGCTTGATATTGATATTGTCAAAGAAGGTACTGTAAAAGCCATCATATGCAGTCTTTTACTTCTTTGGTTCAGTCTATTTCTATATTGAGCCCTATGAGTCTTTTTTTCTCCCCCCCCCCGCCCCGGCTTTTTTTTTCCTTTTCTTTCCCTAGAAAACAAACCAGTGTTCCTTATTGTTCTCAGTATTTTTTTCCATGTTTGTATTTCAAGTCTTCTGAAGTCTCAGAGACTTACCATCCCCAGAGACGGAGTGCCAGACAGGGTAAATCAGTAGCAGAAACACTACAGAGAGTCCTCTTTGAGATGTTTCATTGTTGTGTCTTCTCCTATGATTGGGGTCAAAGTGACCACCAAATGTGGGTGTAGGAAGACATTTACCCTTAGTATCCATTACATTACTTGGTACTGTGGGGTACTGGGCCAGCAGTGGCAAGGTGGATCTGACTTACTGTTTTTTTTGTCACTGCATGGCTATGAACACTTTTTCATGTTTTTACCTTCTCTCTACTTTTGGCACATAATAGTGCTAACAATTTTTTGGCGCAGCAGAACAGAGTACCTACAGGCATACTGGAGCTTTGAGTTTATGACAACTGATAAAACAGATTTAAATTAATGCTTTCATAGATGTTATAAATCATGTTAATGTCTGACTAGACTCCTGTGGTGAAATTCATTATGTGCAATTATCAATATTGTTATTTTAACTCTGAGGCAAACTAATGGTAGTAGTTTTTTCACTGAGATGCAGAGATTTTAGTCAGATCACTGCTAAGTGCATTTGAAAATAGTATTGTCTGTGTGCGCAGACTGCACATGCTGAAGAGCAGAAACCATTAATGTTTTCTGTACTGCATAGATTTATTTTAATTCTCAAAAACTTGAATATGAAACATAAAACATTTTCCATCTTGTTCAGTAGTTTTGTTCAAGGTGAAAACCTAACCAACTTAAACTCTGGTCAAACAGATTTATTATGAAACCACAACCAAAGTCTAGGTGAAGGTAACATATCTTGATTTCAATTTCAAGGTACTCATGGACAAAACATTTTGATTTCCATAGAATGCCAGTGAAACTGTTTTGTACTACACATCACATGTTTTCATAAGTCACAGAAGATTTATGACGCATAAATGTGCAAGTAGGTGGTATAAAAGCCAGAATCTTTGGTAAAATCTCAGATAAATGTCAAGTGAGATAGCATTCCTTAAATTTACTGACTGCACATTGTAATCACAGCACACACCAGAGTAACTGAAGGAGGAGGGGTGTTGCTCCATTTCTGTACCAGGAGAGCTGGTATGTTGTGTCTGCAGAAAGATGAGAAAAGACTGAGATTTGGCTCCATTTTGGCCATGACAATGAGAAAACTCCCTCCTTTTTTAATGTCTCCAGATCCCATCAGCATACCAACAACAGTAAAAACCCCAAAACACACCTGAGAAATATAAAAGCTGTGTACCAGTAAGGCATTAGTATAAGTCATTAAGCACCAAAAGACAGAAATCCCTCTGTTAGGAGGAGTTTTAATCCCTCCACCTGCATTAAGGGAAAATGCCACAAACACCATGATGCATAACAAAAGCACAGCCTGCGGTTTTGTACGGAAGATATTTGAATTACATTGTGATGGGTGACAGCGAAAAACAGCATGGACACATGAATAGGCAGTGAAATGGACAAGCAGATATCATCATGAGAGCTACAAAAATCTGCCCAAACGGGATTCATGCTGCTTCAACTGAGCATAGAATTACTTGTGCAACTCAGCTGCATCTCTGGTGAAACACATGGAACTGTTGGTGTTGAAAGGGTCTCTGAACTAATAAGCACTTTAAACATTTTTCCAAACATTTTTCCAAACATTTTTCTGATGTCTGTGAATGACCCTTCCTTGTTTCCTCGCATTAGCCCACAAACCGTCTTTAACCCCACGACAGTGTCCAAACAAGAGGTATGTCAGGCGACTCCAGGGGGAACGAATTGCCACCACATTTATCACCGTCTCTTCCATTTCTCCAGCTTTTGTGATCCTGACAGTTGTTTGGGCTCAGTTTTCACTGGCCAGTTGGGATGAAGCTGAGCCTGCCCTTCAGCTGAAAAACACAGTGGCTGGGTGGGCCCCAGAGGAATGGCCCTGTTCTCCCCTCCCTGTTTAAGCCTCTTGTGAGTAACTCCCTGCAGCTGTCCATAAACATCGCTTTCTGAATGGAGTGAGAGCTGTCTGGGGCAGGCCCTGCTCTCACTGTTTCTCAAATGAAAATAAATACCGCCGTCAGCCAGCTGTATACAGAGGATTGCTGCGTGTTGCCCCATAGCTTCGCAACCATCTGAGGCCTTTTTTTTCTAAAGGATGTTTCCAGCATTAACTCTCTGGAACCCAAAGTATCCCAAAATGATGAATTTATGAGTAAACACACACCACATAAGAAAAAAAGTATACTTGGCCAATGAGACAAATCCCATACTCCTTATCAGTGCCAATAAACCATACAATTAGTGGCATATAGAGGAAGATACTTATTAAAAGTGCAAATAAAAGTGTGTATGTGTGGGGAGCAGAAAGCATGTCTTTGAAGCTAGTGTGAATTTTGCCTCCCAGGAAACTGTTGATAACCCAAATCTGTCCATAGACACTCACCCTGCCCACACCATTGCCTGCTGAGGAAGCCACCTCCTCTGGTTTCTTCTCTCATCCTGCTGGGGACCGAGCCCATGGGCTTGTGCCTCCTCAGCTGCTTCACATCCCCTTGGCCAGGCTTGTCTGAACAGCCAACGAGCTGCTCATGGACCTCCGGCCACCTCTGTGGTGTGGGGAGGTCAAGCCCCTTTCCCCCACACCTGCTACTGGTGCTCTGTTTCTGCCCCACCGCAGGTGGGCATTGACCCTCCAACGTGTTGTGCTGGAGCTCAGCATGGTGTTTACTCATCCAGTGTGGCCACACAACCAGGTTAGTCTAAGGCACATTGACAGTAAGCCCTTTCTTATTCAGCTTATTTTGACTTAAAAGGACTGGTTTTAGCTTGTTTGTCTCAGACAGAGAATCTGAGGAGGCAGCAGCCTCACTCAAGGGCATGGTAGTAAGCCAACAGTAGTGGGCTGGCTACGACAGTGTCCTCAGCTGGCACCACCAGGGCTGGCCAAGGATGTCTAGCCACTGCCATATTTTTCAGAGCCAAGCGTAGGATGTGAAAGCTAAGTCCCCTTGATTTCAGATCTGGTTTTGCTTTCCCTTTGATCTTTCCAGCTCTGCTCTCTTCCAGGCATTTGGTTTTGCTTGCATTTTTGGAAAGAGAAAGAACTAGTTTAGCAGTTGAAGGTTTTATTTTTGCTATCTTTTCCTCGTCTGAATTCTGTGGAACTAAGATCACACATGGTATAGAGATTAGTTCTGGCTAATACATAGATGAGGAGCCTTCATTGCACCTTCCTTTCTTATTCAATTTTTTTCAGCGTCCTTGATTACTGAAAACTTTTCAGTAATGGTCTGAGATCTTTATTTGCCACAACATGGGAACAGAAACTTTGGTTGAGGCTCCAAGGTCTATCAAGTCCACACTCACTGTGTCTAACAACTCAGAGAAAATGCATCCAAAAAGTGTAAAGAAGAAAGGGAAGTATATCATAAGCCACCAACGTCCAAGCAAGACACTCTGGATTGTATTTCCCATTAGTAAAGCAGAGACATCAAATAAAGTTAGTCACAACTCTTTTTCAAAGTTTACTTTTAAAATTTGCTTTCACTTCAGAATTCAAATAGAAATGAAACTTTTAAGAGGCTTTCATGAAACAGTGCTCCCAGAACTTTGCTTTTTAGGTTATTAACACCAACTTTTTTACAAATCCTCTGTTGTTGCCCTCATGCCTTCCCCTCCAAGACCCACAATGCCTTCTGAATAAAATACATTTGAAACAAATATAAAACCTTGTAGTGTTTTCAAATTGATGCAATGTCCTCTCACTGCTGAAGATATTCCAGGTGGTTCTAATGCTTGTGCACCTTTGTCTTTACCTTTAGGTCTCAGTGGACTGTTGGGAGGATCAATGGGTAGATCTCTATCATGATCTCTTGCAGTGAACTCTGGTGTATTGACCATCTTCATACACAGATATACCAAATAAAAGTTATTTTAAATCTTAATGAGAAGACTTACATCCGGGTGTAAGAGAACTAGTGAAAACAAAAACAACTAAAACAAACAAACCACCACCAACAACAAAAACCAAACCAAACAAAACCAGCAACCTCTGTGGAAGTAGGTGACTAAAGTGGGGTGGTTTCATTCAGAACTTACAGTGTTATGACATAATGAGGCAGAAAACCCAGAAATCTTTCCATCAAATCCATCTAAAAAGCTGTAATTGTCTCACCTTTTTGAAGCACTGAATAATTTTGATTTTAAGAGTAAAGCGTTTGACTTCAGCACCTCAGTAATGTTATTATCAACATTACTTCCTTCTTTTCTTTCATGTGCATAATGTCCCAAGATTTTTTAAATGCCCAACTCACAAAAAAAAAAAATGAAACAAATGGATAAACAGCCCCTGAGAAACTATTTTTTCGCATCATGTGACAAATGGACAGGACACTAACAAGGTTGCAATCGTTAGATCACAGCCCAAAACAAGTCCCCAAAAAAACAATAGCAGTAATAGATGATGCAAAAACCCCGTAATCTCAAGTAGTCCTTGCAGTGTGGACCCTGCTTCATGGTTTGGTGTTTATGGCCATGTCCAGGATACTGCTGCTCAAACCCAGGAATTACAGGAAATTTTTTCTTGGCTCTTCTACTCTGCTCACCTCAGTGTTTAGATCTCCAGCTGATTTAACTGAGAAACTGTTGTAAAAACTGCCATTATCATAATCAGAATGCAGCCAACAGGTTGGTTGCATGGAAAAATAATCAATTTTTACCAAAGATTTACCAAAGCAAATCTGTCCTCTCTAGCCTATATTTTCACTGGATGTCAGTGGATACAAAGCTGTAATTAGATACATGACTTTAAGGCTGAGATAATTTATTGATTTCTAAAGACAGAAAAAAATTATCTTTAAACAAAAGCAAATCTATGTCCAGTGAGCATCTCCTTGTCGCTGTCTTGGTCATTTTGTGTGCAACAGTCACTTTGAAGGCTCATTTTACTACAAAGGCACTTGTGTGAAGAGTAGCCCGCAGAACCCTGCAATGGTGATTAGTCTTTGTAAACTCACAGTTCCTTTGTGCCAGACCTTCAGCATGACAGTTCAAATGGGTTAGGAGTTCACTCTCACTTAATTAATCCCAGATTGTGTTCATACCACACTCGTCGTTGGTGGCAGGATTTCCAAGCAGGACTGCATAGGTATGAAATTAGCTAACAATGACTTCATTTTTCTTGATGATTCTCTGTGAAGTAGGCCTTAATTTAGCAAAAAAATCCCAACCAAACAAGCAAAAATAACCCCAAATGTACAGCTATCCTTTTCAGAGTTCATAACAATATAAACAATTTCATTTAAAATGTATGTTTTAAGTGTTACTTATAGATTGTCAGAAAAATAGAAAACCTTTTGATTTCCTTTAATATCTAGTCAATACTACCAAACTTTGAGTTGATTCAAACTCTTCCCTATTAAGCCCTTCCTTGTCTTGTCCCTCTATTAAGTTTTTTATGCTGTTGGAATTTCTTGTTTACCTGAAAGAAATTAATTTTATTGTTAGTAGCTAGAGTCTCTAGCCCTGTAGACTGAGAGAGCTCATCGCATGAGTGTGTTTGCTTTTCAAACTGTTGCTCATGAACACAAGGATGTGTGTGTACATTGTACACATGTATACAATGCAGGCCTTTCTTCTAAGCTTGATTTTGGCCTGTGACTGCACAGAGCACTGATGTGTTTCATAATGTGTGAAGGATTTTAAAACCTGCTGACATGAGCCAATGATAGAAATGAATAGACATATATTTGTCATATTGACTTTTTATCCAAATGTTAATCCAACAATATGTTTCTTTAGATGCACTCTTCAAAATTACCCATAGAGTTGGAAATACGGTTTGAGTAAGCATGGAGTTCATAACTAGTTTGGATGCCCATGGTGTAGACACTGTCATCTGAACTGGGAATTTGCTAATTTGTTACAGTCAATGAAGAGAAATAGGCCATGATTTAATGCACACAACTGATCTCAGCCTAGTAAATGGCAAAAAACAACAAACCAACCAACCAACCAACAACAACAACCAGAACCAACTAACCAAACACAAAACTAAAAATTACCAAACCACACCAAATGAAACCAAAACAAACAAATGACAACAACAAACAAACAAACAAACCCCCAAAAAACAAACAGGCAAAAAAAAACCCCACAAAAAACACAACAGAAGAACTGCTTTCTGCACAAGTCTATTTCTGTCCTTAAGGATATTTTATGAGTAAGTCAGATACAGGTTTCTACATTACATGCATGTAAATCTAGTGCAAATTATTATCCCTTTTGTCAGTTATTTGAGTCACAACAGTGTTTATTTACTCTGGCTGCCAGTGGAGTTTGATATTATAATCTTTCACCAGAGAATATTAGGGAATCCACCACCTTTTCCAATGCAGAAAACTAGGAGAAATACAGGCAGATAGTAGGCCTGTTGTAGAAAAATTACATTAAGGTCCTGGAGATGATAAAGTATTAATATATTCAGAGACTGACAAAAGGAGCACTGATAGAAAGGAGAAGTATCTGAACACCATCAATGTGCAGTGGACACAACATTACCTTTCTCTTGTCTGTACCTCTTCCACTGGTGTTCTCCAGATCTTGGATGAGATTAGCTTTTGGTCAAACAGAGCTTGCCAAGACTTAATCCAACCAAAACAGAGGGTAGATAGAGTAGAAAGCAAAGATACTTTGAAAAATCATGCAGGTTTAGTAAAAAATGCATTTAGATTACAGATATAGAAAGAAAATTGCCTAATTTAGGGATTAATTTTAAAATGTTCATTAATTTCTTCATGTTGCTAATGCTATCATGCACAGCAACTCTGGACTCTGTCTAATTCTAGTGGACAACAAACTGACTTAAACTGTATATGCCTTTGTTGTCTGGTGTGTGTGTGTATGATTGCATCCCAGAATATCTGGGCATTAAGGTATTAGTAGGCAGGAAAATCCCACAAACCCTGAATGCTGGAGAACATCTCTGTAGGAATGTAGGTCTTAACAAACAAAGGATCGAGATTCCTACATTTCAGTGTACCCTAAAAAACTTGAAAAGTTTCAAAGGCACGTGGTTGATGACCCTTTTCCTTCAGCACAAGGGGTCTTTTTCTCTTTAGTAAAATACATTACACCTTGGCCTAAGCTACACTTCTGTGTAAGAGGCAGCAATAAACTACCTAAGGAAGGAAAGGTCTTCCGAGAGTTCACTGCATTTCCTCAATCTGCCTTCTGGAGATCCACAATATATACAATGAGAGGAACAACCATGCTAGGTCTGCTGAAACCGAAGTGTACTTATTGTCCTAACTGTTCTCCTAAAGAATTAATGCAGTTATATATAGGATCACAAAATCATGGAATTATTTAGGTTGAAGAAGACCTTTAAGATCATCATACTATCAATTGTGCCACTTAACATACAAGTGGATGCTTTGGTACTAAGGCTATATCTCTAATAAAAATTAAATATGGCCAGGGCCAGGACTCTTGTCTTGCACGGAGGCCACCTGGCATGAAGCACTGCCAAAATCAATACTATTAAATTGTCTTAAATACTACATGAGTATATTAAAATCTTTTGCTCTGCACAACAGACCAACTGCCTACTGGGAATGGCTCCTGCCATGTGCTAATCTCAGAACCATGCCTGGGAACAATTTGAGAAACTGCTGACATGGGCCAAAAATATGCCAGAAACTTCTCTAATAATTTAAAACTATAGAAGAATGACTTGCAGGGCCTGGGAATATTTTTTCACACTGTAAAACGTGTGGTATAAGTGTAGCTTGTAGAGATGAAGGCAATATAAGGGCCTATAGAAACTAGGATAACTGATCTATACTTCAATATGGTGAGTCAATATTCAGTATTCAATATGGCGAGTCAATTCACCCAGTGTTGTCGTTTAACTGCATCTGGCAACTAAGCCCCACACAGCCGCTCACTCACTCCCCATACCTCTCACCCCCTCAGTGGGATGGAGGAAAGTGAGAAAACTCTTACATTGAGATAAAGACTGTTTAATAGGTAAAGCAAAAGCTGCATGTGCAAGCAAAGCAAAACAAGGGATTTGTTCACTTCTTCCCATGGGCAGGCAGGTGTTCAGCTGTCTTCAGGACAGTAGGGCTCCATCATGCATAATGGTTACTTAGGAAGACAAATGCCATCACTCCAAACGTCTCCCGCTTCCTTCTTCGTCACCCCAGATTTATATGGTTAGCATGACATCATATGGTATGGAATGTCCCTTTGGTCAGCTGGGGTCAGCTGTCCCAGCTGTGTCCCCTCCCAACTTCTTTTGCGCCCCCAGCCTCCTCACTGGTGGGATTGGGTGAGGACCTGAAAAGGCCTTGACTGTGTGTAAGTGCTGCTCAGCAATAGCTCAATCATCCCTGTGTTATCAGCACTGTTTCCAGCACAAATCCATATCTTAGCCCCATACTGGCTACTGTGCAGAAAATCAGCTCAATCCCAGCCAAAACCAGAACACCCAATTATCTATAGCACTGCATTAAGTCTATGCCTTATTAAGTATTTTGTCCTAGAAAACAGTTTACATGGTGAAGTATTAATTTATTATTTCCCACTTATTCCATAGTTAGTTTTGAAGTACAGTTTCATTAGGCTCAAGGAGAATAGATGTTATCTTTATAAACCAGGGATTGTCAGGTAACAAGAGGGTATATCAGAGCACTGGGAGCAAGGATTAGCTTCACTGAAGCTAGATGCAATCACTGATCTAAGACATTTTTCTATTCACACATTTAAACTATGAGAGTTTTGCTTGTAAATTAAAGCCGTTTTACAAGCCTCTTACCTGCAGATTATAGCAGATTCACTTTGCTTCAGTTTTTAGACTGGTCCTTATGGGGAAAATATAGAAAAAGTAGTATTCTGATGGGTTCATATTTTTGTTTATAACTATGCATTATTGAACATAGCAGGTAGTGTATATGCAATAACACCAAAAAATGTGTTTCCTTAGGATACACACTACTCTTTGCATGTAAATATGCACTCCTGTTCTCTTAAGTGTGAGATGTAACAATTTTTTTGATCTTACTATATTTAAAGGAGAAAGGAAAAAGCATAAAACCAGGCAAACACTGTATTTCATCTGGCCATGTATTGCAGATTAAAAAAAAAAAAAATGAGCTAGACCCTGTGAAGTTAAACCTTTACATCTTAAAAAAACCCCAGAATTTTCCTTTTGCACCTATTACATCTTTTGCCATGTAATGTTATCACTAATAATCATAGCGTATTAGTAAGATAGGCCATGAGTAAATTCAAGAAATAGACACTTCTGTGGATTCTGTTGTTAACAATCTGTCAAAGTCAGACTCCCAAAATAGTGCAAAGGAAGAAAGAGAGAGAAAGAAAGGAAGAAGTAAAGGAAGGAAGAAAGGTTGGTTGGTTGGTTTAATACAGAGGCACAAATTAAAAGCAGCAAAAAAAAGAATGAAAAGAGACCAAGGCTCAGGGAGGAGAGATGAAAGTAAAAGAAAAGACAAACATACACAGCTAAGGCCAAAGTGCAAGTCTTTTCAAGTCCTGATTAACCCCACAGTAAAGAGGTTCCTTGTGAACATTTAGCCTTTTCATTGAGCTCTGCTTTTTCATTGACAAATGTCAGCTGTGAAACATGCTTGGACACAGCAGTAACCCTCTAAAACCTCTTTCACAGAGTGGAAGCTATGTTTTATCTCCATGATCAGACACACTAATGTGAACACTATATTAGACCAGTGTGTGGATGCGAAAATCACACCCATGTCTGTGCAAGCAGCTGTACAAGAACTAGAAGCTAAAATTTCCTTGAGTACAACCCAGGTGCCAAAGTCACCAGGGCAGTGTAATTGTGAGACTGAAGGATGTGTGCCCACTCATGGCTTCTTGCTTTGAAAACCAGCAGGGGGAACGTGACTCGCTCATTCATCTTTGAGGGCCTCATGAACAGTTATCACAAAGAGGGACGATGGCACTGCGGCCTGTGACATCTTCTTTCTTGCAAGCATGGGTCAGCATCCAGGCTCTCTCACCAAGTGCTTAAACATGTGATTAATTTTAAAATTTCATAAGTAAACCCATTAACTTCAAGGTGGCAACTCACAGGTCCAAAGCTCAGTAGTGGACTAAGGCTTTTGAAGCCTTGAAGCACAGACTCCTAACAGAGTCTGAAGTCCTTAGAATTTAGGAAGTCCCATCCCAAGGAAGATTTTAAACAACTCTGTAGATAAGTTTGATATAGGGTGTTACATGATCTAGGAGGGACAAACCCAGAGTCATATTTGCAAGAAACTCATAAGAGGTTTTTGTTTACTATAAGTTCTTTCCTTGCCAATGGCAGTTAGTTTGTTCTTTCTTCATTTATTCATGCTGAAGAAAAAAAAAAAGGGGAAAAAAGCCAATTATTCAAGAGGGTCAAATGTGTCCCAGCCTAAACTGTGAATGACTTAAATAACAGGACATGTCACAAACTGACATCAGTGCTTCTCTTCAGTCCCACCCAATGGTAATGAGAAGCCATTTGAACAATTTCAGCATAGCAAGATAAACAAAGATTTTATGCAGACCCTATTGAGAGCTCGATCCAGCAAATGTGTATCCAGCCAAATAACTCTTTGTCAAACTAGAACCCCCCCTGATATTTCTTTACTTAGCAAGGAGGGAAAGTTTGCATTACTGCAATAATTAGTATGTACAGGATCAGGTTAAAGAAATCAGTCCACATTTCTCTTCTTTATACCCATTTTCACTACATAGAAGACAGCTGTCATCTTTAAATCTTCTTTTAGTTGGAACGTAATATCACTTTTGTGGTGGGGGAGGGAAAAAGAAAATAACGTAACAGGGAGAAATTCTGCACAGTTCAGCTACTGTGAACACTTCCCAATTATTTTATTAGCAAATAGTACAGAGAGAAAGCAACAGGGGACAATGAAAACATTCCTGTGAGAAAGAATAGGAAAATATTATTTGTAATGAGAAAAACGTAGGCAGTGCATTTGGAAGAATGGTTTTCAAGGAAACCCCTTTTTACAGAGACAAGAAGCAAATGAAACGAGACTCTGAAGTGAAAGCATATGTGCTCACCAAGGGGAGCTGATGTAATTGGTAAGCGGAGCCTGGCCTCCTCCAGAAAACCACGTCTTTGTGGGGGACGGCAGAAGGGTGTGTGGCAGGCAGCAAGGGAGGGGTGCGAGAGGGAGCTCTGTTTACAGCTGAGGTGACGTAGGTGGCTTGGCTACTGCTCTTCTTGGAGCCCACAATGAAATGTGAAGGTCACTGCACAGGGTGGACTCTCGGTAAGTGTCCCCTGGACAAGAAGGGAGTTGTTAATGCAAAGAACTGCAGTTTTGGGGAAGACTTTCAATAGTGGGCCCATGGTTTGGAGGGTTGTATTAAGAGAAAATTTTGAAAGCAGGGTGTCTATAGGCTTATTTGTTTGTGCAATTATACCCATCTCTGTGCCCAAAAGTGCCTGTTTCATCAGAGATAGCCCCAGACACCTTTGTCTGAAAGAGCAAGCTGCAGCCTCACCATAACTGTTTGTAACTACTGCCATGGCTAAATACAGGCCATGGTCACAGCTTGTCACCAGTCTGGCTCCCTCAAAATTGCAAGTGTGGCTGTCGGGTGTCAGGATCTCTGAGCC
Source organism: Streptopelia decaocto (assembly GCF_964273445.1). Taxonomy (NCBI): domain Eukaryota; kingdom Metazoa; phylum Chordata; class Aves; order Columbiformes; family Columbidae; genus Streptopelia; species Streptopelia decaocto. The sequence goes on from NC_138655.1 coordinate 13,858,003, forward strand.
CAGAGCCCATGGGGGTGAACCCTGGCAGAGCCCAGACAAAGCAGGCACATGCAGACAATCAGCACAAAGCAGTGCTTTTGGGAAATGAAGTCCCTTGGAAACAACCTCTCACAGCAAATTGTGCCTTCCAGATGAGTCCATGACTGTGCATCCCAGCACATATGTCCCAGCCTGGTCACCAGGCGGCCCCTTGAAGGCTTCCTGCCTTCACGGTTGCAGATAGTAAAATCCTTCTACTCCAAGCATGCACGGTACAATTCCTGGCATGTGAATTTATTATTTCTATTTATTTTATTCTATCTCCTCAGATTTTGACCCTTAAAATAAACAACTTCACTATCCTTTGGGCTCTGACAACATTTTTCGAGGACTGTTGGTATTACAGAGGTTTCCGTTGCCATAAAGGTAAAAGCAGCTGCTCAATGCAATGAAAAGGTTAATTGATGTCAGTATGTTTTGGAGAGGAATAGTAAGAAGGAGGAGTATGCGGTTACAGCAAATAACTGAGACAAAAGATCCAGGCTCTTTCCCCATCTGTGCAGCAGTGCTCTTGCATGAGTTAGGGGGAGCCACTTAACATCCTCTGCTGATGTTACTGCTATTTTGCTATGTATCTAGGAATGCCTGTCTGATTGTGGCCATGTAATTCTGGGTGCTGGGCACAGCATGAAGGGATGTGAAATTATCGTTCAGTCTGGGTGAGGTGGAAGGAAAAGTGATGGACATACCAAGCAGAGCAGAAGGATATAGATACTACATTGGATGAGAGCACCCAGCAGAAAGCACAGACCACCAGCCGCTACTGAGCATTACAGCAGAGGTGAGTTTTAAAGAGACAACATAATTGTGCATAGGGTGCAGCAGGGGATATGATCCAAACTTTTTACAGAAAATTACAGTAGTATGTAATAAAAAGTGGAAAAGCAGGCATGGGGATTGACAGCAGAATGCTAATGATGACATTGCCATATACTCTTTTCAAGTTCCAGCTGTAATGGCTGAAGCAGTTACATCCCCAAGTGTACTTCCACTCCTCACTTCCCACCTAATCTAGGGCATTGCCGCCTTAGATGCAGAGACTGAATAGCTCTTGGAGTGTCTCCTTCAATTATACTAGTTGAAGCAATCCTTTTTAGTAAAAGTCTGTTTTTCAAAGTCTAGTCTAGACTAGGCTGGCTTGATTTAAATAAAATCGATTAGGGCATGAACAAAGAGCCATTTAATTGGCATTTCTGAGAAAGTGGTAATTTTTGATGATGAGGTAGCTGGGAGGATCCGGGGTTTGTAAACTTTTTGCTGATACACCCACGGAGCATGGGTCTATGGCCTAATAGAGGACAGGCAGGTAGGAATATAACATTTATACCCTATTAGGGAGTAGGCAGGTAAGACAGATAACATTTTAGTAGCAGCACTAAAAAGATTAAGGTTTTACTGTACTTCTCTAGCTGGAAAACACTAAATGATTACAGAACATTATTATCCCATTATCATAAGTGCTCACTCAACACATAAGGAAAAATGAATAGTTCACTTTTTGCATTTGATTCAGTCATTTGCCTGTTTACATTGAAACCTGGCTGCTTTCACTCCCCAAATGTTTAGTATCAAGTAGGTTCAAAGAAAAGTATAACTCCTTAGCAATGAATTTCCTGACTTTGCTCTTTCTGTTTAGAAAAGATGATAAAATTGATTGCAATGTTTTACAGAATTTCAGTATTTATTACATATCGAAGTTATTGGCCTAACATGTTAGAAAGATGTACAGGTTTTTGTCTTCAAATGTCACATAACAACTTTAAGACTAATCTCAACCAAAGATGTTAATTTGCCAAAGCAGTTTCACAACTGTCTGGAGTCTTAAACCTTTCACACCGGAATTTGGCTCTGCTGGGTCTGCAGAGTATGGGAATAAAGGAAAAAAAAAAAGGAAATAAGTGAGCCAGCTAAATAATTTGTATAGTGATTAAGTGAAAAGACTGCAGTGACCCTTAAACCGATGAAATAAAACACTGCAGGAAGCAGAAAAGCAATAAACAAAATGGCAGAGGTTGTTGAAGACGGTGGACAAGGTGGTGTTATCAGACACCAAGCCCTGAGGCAGACCCTACCCAGCAGCAGAGGCATTGTTTTCCTTACCTTCCTCTAACACAGAAGCATTATGCTCAACTAGGGTTTCTCAAACATTTACAGAACAGTTTCCCTTTTGGTTCATCTTTCACCATGTGACCGTCCCTTCCCAAGCCCACTGCAGCTCCATCCCTTCAGGGCCAGGGAATGAGGAAGGTGTTACTCCTGGGTACGCATGCTTGTGCTCTCCTCCCGGCCCCTGCCAGAACTGAGCACTGAAAGCAATTAAAGGTGGTGCAGTTAGCAATTCCCTTGCTGTTGCAAGCGCTGACAACCAGTGCTCACAGCCTATTCTCACCTTGCCTCTCTGGAGGAACTGAGTTGCTGCTGGCTTCTACTGTCTAAAATTTCATGACCCTTTTGAATGCTCTCATGACCTTCAAGGGGTTCGTGACCCTGGCTAAGAAACATTGGGCCATTTCTGTAAAACACTATTATTTTTGCATGAATAAATATTCCTGTGTTCTGAAGTGCATAACAGTTTGAAATGGACCCCTGCAGCTGTCAGACACTGGGGATAGACTCGCATGAGCCTGTTACTACACCCTCTGGTACCCCAGAGAACATTATATATCTATCTCTGTAGCCACTGATCGCACCTGAAAACATAAAACCTTCTCTGCACCATTCAGTTTCACTGCTGGGGCAGAGGAAGCCTCAGTCTGAAAGGAGAATGAAGGCAAGTCATGTGCTGTGACCACAGAACAAAATGCACAAGCACATAGGCTCCACCATCCAGTGTCAGCTGGAAAGCTACAGACAGCCCCCTGATCCCTACAGACATCTGCATTTCCATTACCCCTGGTTGAATCCTTCCTTTACCTGGGACAGAACTAGGTGGTGCTGTTGATGGACACAGCATTTGCACAGCTTCTCCTGTCATGGAGATTTTCCGTTTGGAGGTTATTCTGTGCCAAATGGAAAGGTAAAAACTCATAGGAGAATAGTATCAAGCCACAAAGGCATCTGATGGAGAAGAGTGAGAGAAGAAAGGAGCAGGAGACTGGCTAATGTCTCATACAGAAAGACTAAGAATAAAATTTTGCATACCAATCCAAAAGCCATGCACATGAGTATTACCTCTTCTAACTTTAGGCACACAATCTTTTTTTAACTGGACATGACCATTCAAAGGCAATATGAATTTGTATCCAAAGATAGACAGCACATCCCCTGAAAAGTGTCTACAGAGTAATATCTAGGGAGAAAACCAGAGTCTCCTCCAGAGAGCAATTCAGCACAGAACAGGAGTGGTAGCAGGAGAAAGCATTCACATGAAGGTCTCTGGTTTGATTCACAGATCCAGCATAACTGGGGAACCCCTGTGTTGTAGTAACAGACTTCGGACTTAGTCTTGCACCATTGAAGTCCACCAAACAGTTTTGAGTCCAGGAAGGATATTCAGACAAGGCATGCAGACAGGACAAGGCAGTCATCCTTGGATTTGGTCCCAGCTTGACCTCCCTGCTTGATTTTAAGCAGCCTGTGAACAAACATTTACTACAGTAACAGCAAACAAGGGAGTCTCTGTAAGGTGTAAAGCTGGGATGCAAATTACAAACATATGTAAATTGAAATAGTTTAGATTGATTTCTTGGTGCTGAATTCAGTGACTAAGTGCTTATTTCAGAATGCTCATTCCATGCTTTGAACTACTGCTTTGTCCAGCTCTTCAGTGGCAGAAAGCAATTTAGCATAATCCTTCTTACTGTAATGTCCAGTTTTTCCACAAAGATTACAGATGAAATCAAAAGGCCTCATTCTAAAGAAGGCTTACTGCTTTGCAAAGCTGGTCACTGTGTGGACCAGAACACAGGGAAATCTCACATTTGGGAGGATGCGATGGAGGAGTCCAGGACAACCAAAACAATCCTTGTTTGCCAAACAATGTGTGTGAGGCTTAAAAAATGATTAATTCAAAACACATTTCCCACTTCACAACAATTGGAAAATACCTTTCAATCAAATGAATAATAAAGCTCACTTCCCGAAACTGGTGAGGGTGATTATCATCTATCTAGCTTAAATCACTGTAATGCTACTTGCATGAATGTAGCTGCACCCACCGGCTGATATCATCTGCGGATCTGGTCCAGGAATCTGCGTAAGGGAGAGTGTAAGATATCGATGGGAGACCTTTAATTTTTTGGCACACAGGCCTAGCTGTTAATCTTGTCAAAATCTGTTCCCATACCTCTTGTATTGCACTCAGATTGAAATACTATGGGTTTATTTTTTTCTCACGGTATATCTGCTTCTATCTTTGACTTTCTTTGACTTCAAAATGAAATATGGATGTTAAAAGAGGCACCCAAATTATATCCCAAGTATTCAAACATTAATAGCGAGAGGCTATGTTTCTTTAGAAAAATAAAGTGATGAGGGCTATTTGTTTAGAGAGATATTCAACATTATAGGCCTTGGCCTGCCTGAGATGTGGTTCATGGAACTGAGACATTCAACCTTTTATTGAACTACTCATGCGACGTATATAAAGGAAGTATTAATCAAATATTTCCTGATTTTCATAAATGAATTTAAGCTATCAAAATCCCAGGCTCAGTAAGTTAGTGGAGAAGAGGTTACTGTTTGCAGTCACAACTTTAATAAAGCTTTTTGAATGTAAATATAAGGTGTTAAATCCACTTTAAAAACTGGAAAATTTGATACAATTGTTTTTTGAGAACTGTTCAGTCTGTTTCACTCTCTTTCAATGGTGGATGATGAAATTATTTACATAGCCGCCTATTCCCATCTCCAAGAAGATCTGCAACTTCCAGCATGAAGCTGGAAGAGGTGGCTTTACTGTACTAAGGTAATCCTTTTCCCTGGAAAATTTGAGCTCACTCAACCAATTCCTCTGACCTTTTGAGACTGGGGAAGTAGGAAAAGCCATAATTTTTAAGTGTGCGGGGAATGGTTCTTTGAAGCATAAGATATATATACTGTAAATAGGCTGCCCAAATACCCAAACCTCTTCAGAGTTTGCCCACTCTGTAGTTCCCAGAGTGCTAGTGAAGAGTTTTTCATTTTTTTTTCTTAATCATTGCTGCTACCATGTTTGTGTAGTTGGCCTGGAAAGGATGTGATGTGGTTTAGGCTGTTTTTTAAAACCTTATCTTGGTTTTGTCCACTCCAACTGGCCCCAGTATTTCACTAGAACTCAATTGAAGGTATTTGCACCCAACTGTAAGATCTGTCGAGACCATAAGGATTTAAGGGTAGAGATCAAGTCAAGCTGGGTTGGAGTGAGCTTGGCAAAATGGCTGAATTTATGTTCCACCTATGCTGTAACTCAGCTTGCTAAAAATACAACCTCTGGGGTCATGGTACATTTATACTAAAGAAAGTGCTTAAGGATGTTGACTTACAAACGCAGTAGGATACAACCCAGCCTGCGGCAGCAGCTCTCACCCCCAGCTGTGGCAGCTTCCCCACCCCTCTTCCCGCTGCCACTGCTGCCTGCAAGCCTGAACTGCACGTGAAGTTGCTCCTAAATTCTGTGAGCACAGTGTGCTGCCACAGCCAGTGACAAATTCTGTTTGACTTTCCAATTCAGTAAACTACAGATACTCACTTCTACCTGTAATTTGTCTCTTCATGCCACAAAAGGTGGCAAAGACAAGAGTGAGGCACTCAGGGAGACAGCTGGAGACTGTAACCACCTCAGCTATCAGCATTTCATCTGCTGTGTCTGTATGTCAACACCTGAAACCTAATCCGGGCTCAGCCAGCTCAGCTTGGCACAGTCTAATCTAAACTTCCAGCTCTGGCCAGCCACTGCTGATGAATCATGCTGGGCAGATTTCAGGCCTTTGCAAGAGAGGTGGCGCCTTCAGCTGAGCCAGCAGTTGTGGCCAGTGGGCCACCATGGTTGTGCATATTGGCTTAATTGGCCCTTGAGCATGTAGTGCTGCCAGCTCTGGGCTGAGTGAAGGTTGCTGAGGAGCAATGGGCACAGACTGAAGCATAGAAGGTTCCATCAGAATATGAGGAAAAACTTCTTTACCTTGAGGGTGCCAGAGCACTGGAACAGGCTACCCAGAGAGATTGTGGAGTCTCCTTCTCTGGAGACATTCAAAACCCGCTTGGACACATTCCTGTGCGATCTACTCTAGGTGTACCTGTTTTAGCGGGTGAGTTGGAATGGATGATCTCCAGAGGTCCCTTCCAACCCAAACCATTCTATGATTCTGTGAAGGTAGATGTCTTTCCTGTCCTCCTGTCTGTATTGAGCAGCTGATGACTGTGGGCAGAAGAACAGATAAGGCGACTGCAACAGCAAACTATCTCCTACCAACCCACTGCAGTAACACAGATCATGTAATCAATCAAACTTCAGTCACTTGACTTAATCTAGACAAAACCTGAGCTGTGCCTTTTTCATGTCTAGCTCTTATCTGGACTCTCCATGAACTCCCACTGTTAGAATGTTGACATTACTGCTGTTTGATAACTGCATTCACCTCTATTTTCAAAGATGTGGCACTTAAAATTAGCATGGAGTTTCCTCTCATACTTACTGGTACCATTTTGGAGTCACATACAGGAGGACCAAGAAAATGAAGCAGCAAAACATCCCCTTACCTTAACTTGTTAGGACAGTTTGAGTCCTAAATTTCCTCCTTAATGGTTTCTTATTTCGTTTTTCATTAAAAATTGAATATATACAAAAGAAAAAGCAACAAAAGAAGGAAAGAACTGCGAAGTAAAGAAGCTAAGCTGTTGCTTTCTATTCTAAACAAGCAACTACTTTAATGACAGTGCTTATAAAAACAATATTGTGCTAAATAATTTAGTATGTTTTATTTAATAAAAAGGAAAAAGGAAGATGAAATAGGTCATTGAGGAAATTCCTCTTTGTTTATTTTTGTGTCTGTAGTGGTTCATTTTACCCACCAGTGTTTTTTCTTCATTGCAAGCCCCCCTTCTCTCTTGATTGAAAACAGACTGTCTAATAAAAATGGTTTAAGATCACAATGATAACTTCAATTCAAGGACATGAATAAAAAGCACCCTTGGAGGAAAGACTCCATCTGCTCACATATGATATTAGGAAGGGAGTGCATAATGCAGAGTAGTGATTGCTACCAGGTGTAAGATTACTTGGGTCCTCCACGTATGGTTTCTAATCTATATGACCACTTTAAAAAAAGAGGGATTCAAGTACCCTATAAAACAGGTCCTATGTTTTACATTTGACCTCTTCCTGAACATCAACCTTATTAAAAACAAATAAAAAAATGTCCTGAATGGAAGCTGTGTTTTGATCTGGAGCTTATGAAGGCTGACAGCGAACCTGCCATTGCTTTTAGCAGGGCCGGAGCTGGCCTCTGCTTCACTCAAAAAGACCCTTATCAAGCTGCCTTGCAACCATCACTCCACAACTGGTTTCTATTTTATTTTATTCTAATCGCCTTACAGAAATACATTTTTCACCAAATTGAAAGCTTGTCTTCCCTGCAGCCCTGGAAAGGATTAGATAGTATTACATCAGACATTTCAAACAGTAAATTGTGAACTTGGAAGAAGCACTTCAAAGCATGGTTATGTGAAGCTTTGAGTGCCCAAGCAGAATAGTAGAGGTGAAACAATCACAGTCTCTGCAGCAGAAACCAGTGACTCAGGCAGCGTAAGCCACAAATCCTATTATTTTAATCTAACATGTATATTGTCATGGGGTTTAAGATACATGCCTGATATACTGCGCTAGGTGCTGTGAGAATAGATAATATGGGCCCTAGACTCAAAGACAAAATTCAAGCAAGATAAAGGCACATTATGATCAGACATGGCAAGAATTCACACACTTTTTGTAACAACTGCAGTAACTGGAGTTGTGGAAGGCAGATTTGTTTTAGGCAAAATAGTTAAATAAGAAAAAAATACAGTATAGAAACAAATGAACATAAATAAAATTTTATCTTGTACAGTTTGGTCCTCTGAATTCATACAAATAAATTCAATTGAAATAATTACTCTTCTGTCTGTTTAGAGACCCTTCACTGGATAGAAGTCAGGGATAATTGTTTGCACTGCCTTAATTATACTGGGACAAGCTGGCTGAAGGCCTCTGCTTATTCATACAAAACAGGTGCCATTTTACCAGCATGGGGATGCCCCTTTTGTCCCCAAAGAAGGCATTAGTGAGTTAGTAACAGTGGCCACAATTCACTGCTTGCCAAGCTATTATCAGGCTGCAGAAATATATGCACTGAAGGAAAAGTTTGCTTTGGGGTTGGTTTGAAGTGAGAGGAAGAGGCAGCTTACCAGGATTTGACAGAGAGCTTTTCATCAAAATGATTTTTCAGGGGAAAATGATTTTGCATTGGGTTTTTTTGTTCATTTTACACTAAACACAACATTTAATTTCAGCTCACTGTGGGAGTGATTTCTACCAGTTCCCTCTGTGCTCTTTGCTCATCACTCTCCCTGGGCTGGGTTCCCCAAGGGCTGTAGCTGCCAGGGATCTTCATAGCATCCCACTGCAGTTTGGGAGGGGAACATCTCTGTGCAGAACAGCAGCAGAACAGGTCAAGGAGCCTCCTATTTGTCAAGCAGCAAAAACCACATCCAAGTGATACTACAGAAGCTTTTCTGAATTGGACTTTTTAGCTTTAAGATTAAGAGAATTAATCAAAGATTTTGGGTTTAAACTGAAGGCTGTTTCCAGTCATAGGAAGTCCAAATAACATTTCCTAGATAGTGTGCATCCATGGAAAATAGTTATAAAAGTTTATCCTAAAAATACTTTTCCTAGAAGTCTTGAAGTATATGTGTATCATTTTATGTTTTTCCCATTGTTGTAAGTGTAATATCAAGTCTGGCTTATGTTCTTCGCTAAACTTGGACCAGGGATGATAAGTGTTTTTGCCCACAGTAATACCAGAATGTCTGAGAATGACATTTGGATTCATTCTGGGTCATTAGGATTAATGTACTGGTTTTGTGACAAAAATAACCTTCCTTGACTATACAGTTCACATACTCACCTTTTCTACCCTATGCTGTATAGCTGTGTCCCCACAACCCTGTGACCCCTGTCTCCTGAAAAGATGGTTTGGGAAGGACATTGAAGGCTGTGAGTAATTAAAGGACTTACCACATATGAGTCCATGGAATTTAGCTGTTTTGCTAACGGTGGTAGGCGTCAAACCCTCAGATCCAGTCCAGCCACAGGCAGCAGCTTTAGCTCAGCAGCTGCTGGATTGATATTGCACCCATCACGAATAGGTCATCAGGTTGCATACTCAGCCACTGCACAGTAAATTAGTTCAGATGTGTGGAGAGTAGCTTACCTGACATAAACTGACACACACCTTCCTTGTTTTATAGCTCTTACTTGCCTTCCATAGCAGGACATCCATGGTCTTCCCATTGTCTTCCCATACCCAAAACAATAATCTTACCTCCCCTCCATTTACAATACCCTTTTCTTCTTCCAGGCTTCTCTCTCCTGCAAAACCTACCTGTCATATTCAATATTTTCTAGATTTTACCTCTGTCACCCCCACCTGCACTGTCAAGCTCATGTCCTTCTCAGTTGTTTTTTAACACCTCCTAAGACATCTCCCAGGCAGCTAGCTCACTGAATCCATGGAGCACCAAAAGCCTGGGTCATTAGAGGCAGCAACACTGATGGTCATGTCCCTACACAGACTCACAAGAAGTCGGGACAAGGGAGTAGTTTTTAATCATCTCATGGTGACAAACAGCTATATTGTGTGCAAACTGAAGCCTTCTGCCTAAGTGCTGTGTAGGTTTATTGTGGACTATGTTGCCTCCTTGTGCTTGGGCAATTAAATATTCTGTATCTCACATTTCCCTGTTTGTGAAACCACTTGAAGAGGTTATTCAGCAAGAAGATGGAGAAATCTGAAGAGTTAAGTTATTACTGTAACAAGTGAGTAGGTGGACCAGAGTTATGTGCTTGTGGCTATGTTATTCACTGATTTATTGCTAACAAACAGGCAGCCTTTATTTTCAATTAAATATGCATCTGTCCCTTATCTGGCTTCTCTCTCAGTAAACCTTGACTACCCACTGTATTGTAAATGCCTGTGAAACAGAAGATGAAGAAGCCAGGTGGCTTCTAGGATGGGAAGATGAATAAAAGAGACAGATCATCTGAATTATCTCAGCTGAAGCAATAAAACATAAGTGACCTGGGAATGTCCTGTGTGTCTGGTTTTGGACCATAAAGTCTGCCTGGAAAGGATGCCATTTATCTGCATTTGTCCCTGTATCAGGCTTAGCAGTCTTTGCAGGCTTGAAACTGTGTCGATCCATCATTGCTACTGTAATCTTAAAAGCAAATGAAACAAATGGCAAAAGCATCTTAAAGCTACAAGCATGACAGGAAATAAAATACCATACTTGTACAAAGGGGGAATTAATTTCAGTTCCCAATCAGTAGCTGTGTTAGTTGTTATAAAAATATTTCAACTGTGTTTCACCATGAAAGATTCATCAGTCCATGCAGCAGCTCTTTGGCTCACCAGAGTCGCTTGCTGCTGTTTGCATTTCCAATACATGTAGGTCTGGGCTAGAAGCCCAATTTTTGTATGTTTTAGGACCAAGAGCTCAACAAAAGGAGACCTCTCAACTAAAGAAGAGGACCTGTGTGGTAGCCAACCGTGATTCTTAATGGCATCTTTAGAATTCATTTGTGAATAACTAATCAGATGGATTAACTTTGACTTTTCACTTCATATACACCGAGGGCATATTTATTCCCTTGTAGGCCACAATGTCTTCTAAAATGAAAAAATAAATAAAGCCACAGAAGGTTGTGGTGGTTGTTTAATCAATATTTTGTTGCTAATTATTTCTAATAAACAGCTAAAATGCAGAGACTCTGTCATGACTATGTAGTAGTATTTTAGTTTTCATGGTAATGGATAAAGACTTACCATCAATCAAGAAGTTGATGGTTGCTGTGAGACCAAGGTTTACTAAGTATATTCAATCCAGGCAGGCAAAAGGAGTCTCAATATGTAACAGAGAGATTTAAAAAGGTAAAAGAGCTGGAACTTGTGAGGGGGTGGATGGGAAAGGAAAACATAGCTAATAAAAATGTATTGACATTTTTTGACCGAAGGACTTTGTGAATGGCCAACATGGTACAGTGCTACAATCAAGAAAAAGGAGGGTATCCATTAAAATATGGTGGGAGATGAACACAGATATTAAAAGGCAATCTACAGCAAGTGAAACTGAAAAGACAATTAATACACTTCCAGATACACTCCTACACAAAGCTAAAGCTATTGCAGAGAAAACTGTGCTTGGTAGGAGTAGGGACAATAAGTACATTAAATATGTTGACAGTAAAACAAATCCTAAAGATGACATAAACCTATTGCTACACAAAGGTGGTAACCTTATTAATACTGCTGCAGATGAGGCATGTTCAATTAATATCTGTTCTGTGCTTAGAAGGGGCAAGATAAGTTTATATCTTAGGAGACAGAGGATGGATTTTCCAGGCCATTAGTAGCAGAAGACAACGTTGTGCAGCATTTTCTAGAGATAAATATTTTAAAGCAAAGGCTCACTTAAGAATCACCCTCGGGTCCAAGGAGAGCTGACTGAAGTGGTCTTTGACATGCAGATGTTCATTTTTAACATGTTTAGAAATACCAGGGAAATACCAGGGAAGATAGCTAATATTGTGCCCCCATGGAAAAAAAGGGGATGGGGTGACAAGAATAGGCTGGTGAAGCCTGACATCAACACCGGGCAAAAATTTTTACTGCTCCCTCTTCCCCTTTTTCACTCCTGACCTTGTTCCTTTTTGGACACCAGCCCAGCGCCCTTGAAGCAACCTTCTGTTTTCCTGTGCATCAGGGGCTGAGGCTGGTCCCAGCTGAGGTCTCCGCGAGGCCGACTGTCATTCCAGCACCCTCCCTGCTAAATACGTCCAGTTGCAATGAAGCACATGATCCCTGAAAGGACTAGGGGAAGCAGCTGGCCTGCTATGTGACAGCAGCACAGAGGAGCTGCGAATCAGCCAAGGGGCAACAATACCAGCTGATGGATTTAAATAGGGTCTCAGCCCCAAGGGATCAGAGAGGACCAGAGGCATGTTTCCTGGGAGGGAAGGTCCTGAAAGACACAGCCTTCAGGAGCTCTTCCCTAGTTTCTCTCCTGAGAACTAAAGGGCAGGATAGGCTGGCCCAGGGAAGGATGGTGGGTTCATTTGTGCCATTTTAATTCGGGTTTATATGTAGGATAGAAGTCATGCCCATGCTTCTTTGGTTTTAATAGTCCATAGCCCAGGGAAGTGGTTGAGTCACAGTCCCTGGGAGAGTTTAAAAGATGCATAGATGAGGTTCTTATGGACATGGTTTAGTGATAGAATTCTGTTATGGTTGGACTCGATGATCTTGAGGGTCTCTTCCAAGCAAAATTATTCTATCATTCTATGACCTGTCAATAGTCCCTGAACCTTGTGTTTTCTGCTATTCCGCCCCTGAGTTTTCTGCTTTTTATACTTACTTTTAAAAAAATATATATTATTCTAGATATTCCTGGTACTCTTCTCAGCCAGACATTTTGCCAAAAATGCCACCTGCAAAATGCAGAGCTGTAGAAATAATAGGAACAACACAGGACTTTCACAGGTAGTGGAGGGGGTACTACAGAGTGCCTGAAATTTACTGTGGAGGTTAAGTATATTGTGTCTACATCACAGCTGCAAGACATGTGGAAAGGTCCGTTTACTGTATAAACACTGACATGGATTGTATGAGAATACACTTGACTTACAGAAGCTAAGCAACCAAGGCTTTCTTCTGAGCACGCCCTAGGGCAAGGCTGCTTCCATGCTTTTCCAGTCTGCTCATCTGCAAGATTCACTGTTTGACCTCCACTTCCAACTTTTCCAGTTCCTTCAGCTTGCACAGTTTGTCTCACAGGCCAGCCTGAGAGATGTACTTGATGGCACGTGTGTTTTGGGTATGTCGTTACTGTTTTTCACCCCAAAATAAAGGAAACCTGCAAGGATATTTAGGCAGCTGAGAACAAACAGAAAAGATAGCATAACATCTGGAGTTCACAACTTCTCTGTCTTTATTAAACTTTCCTTACAGACCACCGTAGACAAGTGGACTGAGGGGGAAAGACATAACACTGATCTAAGACAAGTTAAATGGAGGAAAAAATTGAATCAGAGACTATCCTCAACAAAGACAATCTCAGTAAAAAGAAGGTACAAAAACTGGAGACAGAGAGGGTAACATTTTATCCAACACAAAATTATTTTCCTAGGCACAAAATTATAATTTCTCATATATAATAGTTAGAAATCCTGCAACTGATATAGCTAGGTTCCACAGCTACAACCACCTAGGGGTTCCTGAAGTCTGAGATGGCTGAAGAATACTCATGAAGCTTTTAGTGCTACTGTTTTAATGATCCTGAATGCACACTCCAGAGGACTAACAGGATATTGTTTTTCATGAAAGGGGCCAAGGAGAAAGGCCAATAGCTTCATGTTCTTCAAAAAGTGAAGGGAAACTCCCTGCCCTGATTACAGCCATATAGGAGTTAGGGGAGGAGGAAAGGCAAGTAGTATTGGCCAGTGACTTTGTACATGTGGCCCACCATAGGCCAAATTATGCTAAAGGACGGAGTAAAAACGTCTGCCACCTGCTCCAAAGAGCTATCAGTGGGACCATGTGCAACATCTAGAAAGGAGAAGGTGCTCCCATGGGTGACAGTTCTCGCCAGTCTTTTCAAGCCACAGGGAGCCTGAGTTATTTAATAATCCAGAAGACAGAGGGGAACTGCATGTAATACTAGTCCAATATCAGCTAGATTTTCAATATTACATGACAGAAGCTAGAAATGCTTTTCTTACTCCTTCTCTTATTCCCATAAACATAGAAGATCACCGATGATGCTGCGAACTTGGAAGTGGCATCAGCTAATTAAGTCATTTGTCCAAGTAACATTCACTAGAGAGGTAAAGTCCTGATGCTTTGACTCATAAATAGATGCTCAGCAATGTATAGGCATTTTCAAAAACTTTATGAAAGATCATGTTTCCTGTTTGATTGCCTGAGGACATGTTAGCTAGACAGGCTTCCTCATCTTAATAAAATCAATTGATGTTAGCTAGACACATTCCTAACCTTAATAATAGGAGTCACAATTGCTGAATATCATTTGTGGCAGGCTTGTCAGCAAATGTCTGGTTTAATTTATGAAAGAGAATTGTGTCAACAATGGGAATTTATTGTTTCCTACACTTCCTGCCTTCTGGTGTCGTCGGTATGTAATGCATTGTTATGGAAAAAGGATTTGTGCAAAATCTGAAGTTCTGAGTGAATCTGGGGTCACACATTTACCACCACAAACATGAAATGCTATAGCTGTTCTAATTCAAATAAACTCCTTACAAGGCATTTGGTGGTGCTCTTCCATGCTTGTCCGTTATTTGGAGACGTAATATACACATACAAATGTGAAAATTTGTTTATTCTTTGAGCACTCCAGGCTTTCCATAAAAGACCTAAAAGTTGCATCATTTCACTAAGAACATCCTATATGAAAACACAAAATGTTTCTGCTTGTTTGTTTGTTTGTGTGTGGTTTACTTCCCCCCCCCCTATATTCTCTTGCTGAATTAATGAATAATTTTAAGCATCCCAAAACTGCATCTCTCAGTGAACTTGCTGATGGTTGAAGGGATTTTAGCAAACTCTTTATAGGCTGAGTTTTTCAGCTCACTGTTGAGGTTATGATCATATCTCTATCTTTCTGCTGGAGCTCTGTGGGGTTTCACCACCTGCTTGCCAGGACTTAAATGTGGTAAAGCAACCACTATATAAAGCAGAAAATGAGTGAAAATAAAAGCACTCATCCTGGCCTCTTCCTGTTTTGCAGTAATGTATATATCAGGGACCTGAAAAGATGGAAATGCTCTGGAGTTTTGTAGTCTAGATGAATAATCTCTCTCCAGCTCCAGCTCTATCTCAGAGGAGAAATCTATCTCTAACTTCAATTTGCATGAGGAAGCAACAACTCCAAATGTGACACACCCCATTTGCAGATGAGATAACCTTTACAGAAATGTCTCTAGAGGGAAAATCAACTCTGCAAAATCATCATGTGGAAGGAGTTAGTAATTGTGTTTTGCAACTCCATGTACAATTGGTAGTAAATGCTGAATAAAGCTGGTGTATAGCACCAGGAAGGGAACAGTTTTGATGAAAACAATGGGTATGTCATGACAGCCCGTGACACGAAACATCCAAGATTGTCAAGCAAAATTTCTGGAGAAAATGTGTTTTATATTAAAAAATGGGTGGGAGTGTTGCAGGGAGTTCTGATTCTTTTCAAGCATTATCTGATATAGCAGAAACATACATCAAGAAGACAGGGGAAAAAAGATAAGTCACCCAGAAATGGATATATAAAGTCATAGCTGTAAGTGGTGTTATAATAATATTCTTATATATGGCACTGTCATTTCTTGTAGCAAGACTATCTGCCCACATGTGGGTGTCTCATGGAACAGAAAAGGGTGGAGATGAGAAAGAAGGTAGAGCACATGTGGTGGGTGAGAGAATCCAGGTCTTTGAAGACTGCTGGTCTGTTAAGTGCTGGTACATGTACTTCTGTGGAAGTCGGAGAAGTTCCTATTGTATTTCATGGTGAGAAAAGAAACCTTATACCAAATTATCACTTGCAGTAGGCATAAGGTCTGGCAATTCTAAGAAAGCAGTAAAGCATTCCCAGGGAAAGTTTGTTTGCACTTCTGGTTGATTTTAAAAGTTTTCTGATATTTTGAAAGTTATTAATAGTGTCAGACTTAAATAGGTGCCTGTGAAGAAAAAGAGTTTTCTTAGGAAAATTCATGTAAAAACGATCAGACCTCCTTCCTACACTTTTACTCAGATAACGAGAAGATACCTCCACTATGCAGAGGAGCTGACAGAGAGGATTTACCCCGAAACAGACATCCATTTTGGGCTGAAAGTTTCACGTCCATTATTTTTCTCTGCTGGTGATAAACCATTCTGCTCAAATGATCGTATCCTTGTATTGAGTGACTCGAATTAATAGGAAGAAAACCCATCTTCATGAAGCCTCAAAATGACAGAAGGGATAAAATTAATATTTTCATTGGTATCTGCTAGTCCTCCTTTCCCAAGAGCAGGAACTTTGAAAGACCAGAAAGGACTTTGTCTGGAGCATCATAAAGTCATGGATCAATGCTTGGAGATCACCAAGCTGAGAGAAAACATGGTCTTTTTGGATTCCTGGGCACTTCTTAAACTGATATAATGAACAAACTTTATTATGGGCACTGCCATCAACTGTTTACATTCACAATTGTGCCCTATTCAAAGACATAATGCAGGTAGCCCCTTGCCTGATGGGCACAATTTGAAACTAAGAATACTTTTGAACAAAATTAATGTTAGAAACTGTAACCACACTGAAGCTGAATCTTCTACAGAGTACTGCAGCTCTTGGATTGCTTCCTCTGCCCATCAGACCCATGTGAAAAGTGGGATGAGGTTTCCACAAGTGACTTCAATTTCAATTAGTTTCCGACTTTATTTCTTCAATTCTGTGGACTCCTGTGGTAGCAAACTATGTGGGCCAGCTACCAGCTGTGTGAAGACCTGCCTTATATTCATTTTAAATTTACCTGCTGGCAGCTACATTTATAATCAGGTGCCAAAAGAATGGAAAGACAGCATAATGCATCTCAGTTGTTACTTTGAGTTGCTATGGTGACACGATGGTTCTGGAGAAGAGAATCAGAGAAGGGTCCTGCCAAAAACCAGCATTGTGGCTGTCAGGAAGGGTCCCCAGAGGAGTGTTTTAAACCTCAGGTCAGGCATGATGGCAATCTTCTGGTTGGGAAGTGAAGTAGAAAATGAACAGAGAGATTGCAAGAATCCAAAAAGGGATGGTCTGACCCTCACTCATGTGGGAGCTCCTGAGGGAGGACCAAAGAAGCAAACAGACATTTGGGTATGGAATAGCTGTGGAGAAAAGAGCCTGTTGCCCAAGGATTCCTCACCAGCTTCACTGGCACATGCTCCTGAGGAGTTTAATATTAAGCACTTCGGCTTTCATTCAAAGCCTGCTAACTCAATGGGAATCACTCCTTGGATTTCTCTGTGTTTTGGATCGAGTCCTTTCAAAACAAGCAGTCAATAGAAGCATAGGATTTTGTCCTCCCCATGGCCAGGATTTTCAGCATACCTCAGCTTTTAGGATTGTGGCTGGGTTTTCAAAAACTAGTTGCCTGGGAATGGTGAAATGATCACAAGTGACTGAAACACCTGAGCTGTCTTCAGGTGGTTCATCAGCCAAGACAGAGACTCACTGCAAGATCACACTTCTCCTGGTGGTCACGAGACATTAATAGACAGTCTGGCGTCCTACTTTGTGGTCCTTAAGCACAACCAGGGGCAAGCCTACCATTATGGTGGCTTAGTTTTGCTCACTCCCTTGCAGCTGCCTGTCAGTACACTTCACTTCCATTTAGGAAGCTCAATAAATTTCTGAGAATCTGGACCTATGGACCATGTTTCGTTGTTCATTTGCCTTTGTAATTATGGCCAGCTTCTTGCCATAAGAGCTACAGGTAGCTGAATCCTTTCAAAGGTCTTACCCTTGTTATGAGTACTCAGGTTTTTGCTGTCTTTGCCCCAACATCTGAAATTCATCTCGTTTTCTGAGGCAGCAGTAAGATCTCTGACGCTAAAGCCGGGATGAGTTTTCCACCACATGCTGGAGCCGGAGTCCCCAGAGCACACAAGTTGGCCAGAAGTGGTGTTAAGCCTCCTGAATCTATACATGTGCAGTTCTGTGTTAAATAAATTGTATATTTAATTAAATTTGAGAGGAGATTTATTAGGTAGAGCATTAGCCAGACCTGATGCTGAAAACAAAAACTTGCACTGTTGGGGTTTTTTGTGTGTAGTGTCTCAAAACTACCTGACTAACTTGTGATTTTTAAATAAATATATTTATACAGGCAGGAAGTGTTGTAAATATTTATATTTTGCTTTCCTTTTATTTGACTTTCTCTGATTTTGAAATGGGAAACCATTTTTTTTTCCTAAAGGGGGACAGGTTTGTTACAGCATTTGGGTTTGCTAGTAGGTGATTTTCTATTATTTATTATCAATTTCATTTTCCACCTCACAAATGGTAGATAGTTCATTTCAGTTTTCCGCAGGACCTCCACAGATGTTCTGTGGATTGTCTCAAACTTCTTTTCACTTGTCAAAAAAAGTAGTAGTCAGAATTTCTTTTGCATTATGACACAGGATGGGAAAAAATGTCAAGAATCTCATAAATTTTCCTGAGATCAAAGAATTGTCCCCACCTGACCATATATTTCCCCCAAAACTTGCTAATCACATCCATTCCTCTGGCTCCCAAGTTTTGGTGGCCTCGACCCTGATATTGCAGAGCATGACCCAAAAAAGCCACCTGCTTGGAGAGACTGATGGGACCACATCTTACCATCTGCTCTAGATGGCAATAAGGCTGCCAGGCTGCAGCTGCACCTCCTGCCAGCATCAGCAACTAAGCATCCAAAAAGTGGTTCTTTCCCACATAATAGCCAGCCCAGGTGGTTCTTCCCACCCAGCAAACTCTCAGGTTATTCACTACATCTGGATCATTACTACTGTATAATCTGCATTTATGGTGTTATGGCTCAAATTCAGAGTGGGGCTCTGAAGTTCATGTTATTATAATAACATATGTGCCTGGTTTTCAAGTGTCTCACCAGCTCTGCCAGACTTCTCCTGTGTGGGAGACGGCTCAGCACAGGCTGCCCAAAGAAGGACATGAGCATGGCTCCCTCCTGCCTGTCCATCAGCAAGAAGATAAAGTCCCCACATTAATGGCTGAAGATTCAGTAGGGTGGTCGGAGTCTAATTTCATTTCCCCAAATGGAGATGTTCCAGGGAAACAGAGAGGTTTCACCTTGAGACTTATGGTCTTGTAGGGGCAGAAGAGACAGATTCAACCACCCTTCACCAAATGTGTGTGAGGACAATAGGAAAGGTCTGCGCTTTAAGAACTACACTGAGCATCGGTTAGCATTGCTCAACCAAGAAATCTCCACAGGGTGCTGATACGGTCTCACCTAGTACACACATCCAGCCATAAGGGAGCAAGTGCCATGCTAAGGAACTGGAACAGTTTTTGAGAAAAGCAATAAAATGGTTTGGTTGCTGAGAAAGAAGACCACTTATCTGAAAGAAAGGGATGCAGTTGACTCAGCCATTGTTTTTCTGTATCCTTCCTTGGAGACATTCCAAACTGAGCTGAACAGGGGCTCTGATGAAGACAAGTTGTCCATGCTCTTAGCACAGACCAGTCAGTTGGAGGCTGGATCTCCAGAGGTCTCTTCCCATTTGAATTTTCCTCTGATTGTGTGCACACCAGACACACAGGTGTGAGTAGTGAACATTCAGGAGCCCTGAAAGAGAAAAAAGCAGAGTAAGACCTATGAAAGTCTTGCAAACAGCCATATCAGTTGTATTCTTAAGCATCCTAGTGTGGCCTCTGTGGACAGTGATGACACTGAATACTTACAATTAAGCCCACACTCACCTCAGCCCATAGTGCAGAAGGAGAATTTTTTTAGAAAAAAAAAAAAAAAAAGAAGCCTGATCTTAGTCCCTTGGAAACTGAATTTTCTTCCTTGTTTTCAGTGGCTGTCTGGAAAACTTTAAAATTGCCATCAGACTATCAGCATGAAGGTTCTATTCATAGATCACAAGGCCTAAAGGGACTGTTGTAGTCATCTAATTTGATTCCTTTCTAACATATGCCATAAGACTACTCTGCAATCACTCTTGTAGTGACAAAAACGTATCTTTTGGAAAAACCTCTTACTGAGATTAAATGGACGGAACACAAGATGTTCCTTGGGGTAGAGCTAACTGAGACAACTGAAGGGCCTCCCGAAGGCAGAAGTTGTTATGGCAATGGCTGAGAGCAGCTAAGTTACATGGGATTAATGATTTCTGTTGGACCAACTGTGACTCCGGGAGCAGAGAGGTGTGAGAGAAAAGGACAAGAAAAAGCCAGAGATGCAAAACATTTAATCTGGAAAAAATCAAGCAACAAGCTTCTGGCACATTTGCATTTCTTGGTAAGGAGAAAGAAGTTTTTGTGGGGAAAGGAAACCTGGCACACACTTCTGGTAAATAAATAAGATTGCACAAAGACTCTGCATGGCTCTATTAGCTCTTCCTCCAAACAGAAACATGGCACAGAAAAACCCTGAATAGCTGCTAAACATTCAAGCCAAAAGAGCATGAGATTTCCAGCATCAGAAGTTTATGGTTTCTTTTCAGCATTCAAATAATACTTTGTGTGGGCTCTTCTGCCAGAAGGGCCTGTGTGGTGGGCAATTGCTCTTCACAGCACACAAAAGGCATAGGGAATACAATTAATTTTCTACCTGCAGGCAGCTGTATTCGCAATGAAGAACCACAACCTGCTACACAAGTTGGTCACATGGAAATACCCACATGTGCTGCTGCTTGTGAGTGCAAGCTGCTGTTGAGTATGCGAAGAGGATGAGAAATCTTCCCAGGACCTTGCAAAGAAGTGGTCTTTTTAGAAAAAAGGTGAGCTTCAAGTGCTTTATGATAGATGTCACATTTGCCCTGTGGCATGTGGTGGTCCCCTGCCTGTGCTGAAAAGAGGGAGGGACAAATAAGCAGCTAGGCAGGTGAAAAGGGAGATTAATTAAGGAGACTGTGCCAGACTGTAGATCCGTCTCTGGCCAGCAGTCCAGAATTAAAGCAATTAACGTATTGTTTTTGGTTTATGTTGGTAAAGTGTCTACTGTTGTCTCCTCCATGATAATGTATCTGGCAGAAAGAAAGACAACAGCTGGAGCAGGAGATGCCTGGAGTATATCACCAGAGAGTTCCTCCAGCTACTTACAGCAAGCATCTCTCATGAGAAAGAAGCTATGATTTCTTCCGAATTGCAGTAGGATGTCTATTAACACTTAAGATTTTTAGCCACTCACATCCTATTAACACATCACTTTTCTACATGTGGTTTGCACTGACTTTTGACATGAATAGGCAGGCACTAGGGAGACAATGTGCTTACTGTCCAGAAGTCCCTGTAAGCTATGATGGATGTATAACAACATCATTGGCTCTGTTTCCAAGCAAAACTCAACTGCACCATGCAGCTGGTCCAAACTGGTTTAATGCAATTAAAATTCAGATGCCTGCAGTACATGTACAGCTCTTGGCTGAGAGTGAGACCCATAAAAAATAAAACAGGATACCCAAGTCACTCAAGTACTGAAACAACTAGTCTGCTACTGATTTCAGTGGGACTGAGGTATCTAAATATTTCTGCTTATAAGCCTTCCTCCCTTGTCTCATCTCTGTCCCACTACAGACTGTGAAGAGGTTGAGGCAGAGTCTATCCATCACTGTGAACACCCAGCACAATGGGACTTCCATGGTTTCTAGGGGTTTTGGCACTCTAATTGTACAGAAATACCGGTAATTCTACAGTCCATACCATGATATGATTGCTAGGAGAACAGGAGGTTGCTGAACTAAGTTATGGCTGGAACTGAAGCTGAAAAAAATATCCATTTCATGATGTAGTCACCAGTTTCACTTTTCAGTTCTTTGTGTCCTGAACTGGCTGTAATCAGCAGTAATTTACTGTACCTGCATGTCTTTAGTACCTTGTACCTCCAAGGAAGTGAAATAATTATTCCACAATATTTTTACTTCCAAACAGGTGTTTGCTTAGACAGTTTTGAGTCCAGTATAGGGGAATTCGGTTGCCTAAAAATACATATAGGGCCATCCAAGATATCTGTTCAAGGCAGATGTGTGTTTAAGGTCTATGGGAAACTCACACCCATAGGCCAGCAGCTGGCTGGAAAAGAAACTCTGTGGAGCCTAAAATGGTACCTTGTACCTATATTCAGGCCATTGATCCAGGGTCCAGATGTCTTCTTTTGGAGGAAAAGGCATCCCAGATAAGGTATTTCACTGGAAACCTTACACTACTTCCATCTTTTTGTTAAGGGATCATCAAGACATACAGTAATTTGGAAGATCAGGACAAGAAACCTTCCCTACACTATATCCAAGCCTCAGGTATGACTTCCATGGTTCAAGACTCCTCAAGCCATTTAGTTTCCAATGCTGGAGATGGTGTGGAGCTGGGCCATGGGATAGGGCCAAGTCGGTGAGGCCATGTGGGGCAGCAGGGTGCCCTGGGGCTCAGCAGCTGCAGGGAGTGATGTTGCCTTCCTGGACACATCTCGCAGCACTACCTCTCTTGGGGTCTCTGACACACTGAATCAATGTAGGGTCTCTGCTAGCCATGCATTGGTCAGCAGATTGCACTCGTTATCTGAAGGTCCGTCAGCAGGGCTCCCTGCTGGTGACATCGCCCTGCAATTACATGGGGGCACACATCTGGCTGCAGGAGGAATGGAAGAGGGAAACACTTAGGGAGTGTCTTTCATACTCAAGGAACTCAAAAACTTTTGTTTCTGGAGGAATCAGTCATCCCCCAGACGCCAGGCAGCTTTTTTCGTAAATAAACCTCCTCCCAGACGGAGGTAGGACGGAGACATTCTCCATGTCATGGGCAGGGTGGGGGCTTACAGCTCATTTGTGTCTGTCCCGGTTTTCCTAACGCATGTCTGACTCAGGGAAGCTCTTCTGTCAGTGAAAGTGATGACTGATATGATAAAGTGAAAATTCCTCTGTTTGCATCATTGCTTTCTGCACACCCACTTTATTTCTTCATTTTTAGCAAACTGCATAGTAAAAGCTGTTACAAAATGTTGTTTCTCCTTTCACCGTCTGATGAGTTAATAGCAAAAGAAATTAAATACAGCATGCAAGACAGCCAAGTTGTATGCATCTCCCACTGTCTGACTCCCTTTAAGAACTGCTACATCACTTTTAAGTCATTTCCTTTCCCAGATGAGGCAGTTTCACGTATATCAAAGAGCTTGATCTAAACCAAACAGTCTTACAATAAACCAGACAGCCTAGTTTTTGATATCATTAGCCTTTAACCTCAGAGGGACTTCTTCAGACAGGAGCTGCAACTTGTTACCAGATGTCAAGAAATGTTCGTCATGAAAACCTCAAGTGACAGCCTGGGGCTAAGCAGTGTGAGCTTTTTGATTGTGTTTTAAATGACAGAAATTTTTATTTGGTGTAGCAGTGTCCAGGGTGGCAGAAGGAAAGAGAAAGGAAAGTATTTCAAAAACCACGTCACAACAGGCTCTAAGTACTCTCAACTTCATGATTTAGCCATTGGATTTCTCAGAAAACTGCTAATCTGTGGTATGAAGGGGCAGCATTTGTGGTTTTCCCTACAGAAAAGCGTAAGTGCCCCACATATTATACTACAACAGTGACTACTGAATAAGTGACTCAACTCACATATGGTTCAGGAAGGAAATTTTCAGCAGTTCCAGCCTAGGTAAAAACACATGTCCATTGTTTCTGCAGACAGGGCAGACCAGGTGAGATGGCTTTACTTTGAGTAGAGGGAGAGATTTAGTAGAAACAAATGTAATTCTCGATACTTTCTTTATGAAGCTTCATATATTTCACGTGACAGTAAAACCACAAGGCTAAAAAACTTCTAACGTGTAGCTGATGTTTTACCTGTTGTCTAGAAAGATGAAAACAATCCCAAAGGGGCTGAACCTTAGCAAGGTGTATCTTTCCCTGATTATATTCCTAGGATGCAGTAATCTGTATTAGCAACAGTTGCCAGAGCCTCCTCATATGGCCTCCTAAACAAATTCTTATTCTAACTCACAGACAGTGTGAAAAAAATATTGTTCGTTTAAGAAACAGGGAGGGGGGTTGTTGTTTCTTTTAGGACAATGCCAGAACTCATGGGCTTACTCTGTATAAATCAGAAATTCCACTCCTCATTGAATAGATATGGGCTGTAGAAGATAATTAACCACTTCTTATGGCTTATCCAACCCAAAAAACTTGGGTCAGGAATTGCTCACAATCCACATTAATTGCCCAGAACAGACTGACTGGTTTTGGACCAAATATTGTCTCACCAGCACTTAATATCCCTGCCATAGCATGAAAGGAAACAGAAACCTGAGAAGAAGAGAAAATTAGAATGGTGGGAAGAAAAACAGTTTCTTAACTGTGCAATGGACTCTGTCTGTCTAATGAATCTCCTTTGAAAACCACCCAGAGTAATAAATTAGGATGTAATATATTGCAGATGGACCAACAGTGGCACACACATAGCCTTATATATCTGCCACAGGTGTTTGATTTTGCATTTTGACAGGATCGAAAACATTATTTAAAAATCAAACCTGGCCTTTTTTTTTTTTTCTGCAGATAGCTGACTAGTGTTTAAAAATCTTCTTCTAGACATAAACTTCGTTGTAACTCAATGAATTTTGAAAAATGTTTTACTTTGACAGAACAACACATGCTGACAATATTCCATTAAAAATATTGTGTCTAGAACCAACCAGCTCTTATGAGGTCCTTCATGCACAGTCTTATTCCATTGGCGTAGACATGGGATGGTCTCTAGAAACAAACCTCAGATAATATAGTCTTTAATTACATGAAACATTTGAGGTTATTCAGCATCCACCATGAAGATATACTCAGTATGTTTTTCAGACCTACAAATCAAACAAACAAAAAAGTATTATAATATCAAGAGAATATCCTCTTCTTCCAAAATAGGTTAAAAATTTACAGAGGGAAAAAAAACACCCACACATGTAAGGATGTTAGAGAAATTTTCATTGAACCCTATAAAATTTGTCTAGGCTTCTGCTGCTGTCAGTGCTCCACAGTTTTCTACAGCTTCTCAAGGAGGACTGGAAGGATTAGCTGTTTCCTGAGTTCCAGTCGTGCTTCTAACTATACCCTTCCCACACATGTTTCAAATCATTTAGCCTCATTGTTCCCTCCCTCCATGTTTCTGAGTCTTGATGAAAACAAACAAACAAACAAACAAACAAACAAACAAAACTGCAAAAGGCTTGGAAATGTCCCAGGGATTATACCTATACAATGTAGTGAAGGGTATCCCCAGTGCTTGGTACACTGAAACATAAAGACAGCTTCTGGAAGCTGAATGGTTTAAAATGTGGTATGTCTGATGGTTTGTCCTCTGTTCCAAAGAACTGCTAACGGTCACTGTTGGAGCTGTGGTACCTGTCTGGACCTGTGGTCTGACTGTATGGCAGCTCTTTCATTCTTAGCATGCTTATTCCTGAGTTTCTGCAGATGCTATTTAGTATGATCTTGGAGTTAAATTTGTGCAGGACAGTCTCTGCTTGGCACTGACTGTGACGCTTATTTGTTTAAATCTGTGTCTTCTGGGTTCCAGCTGATGCTGCAAATAGGGACATGCTGGAGCTGTTACGGTCTCTTAACATTTGGCTGTGGGTGGGACAGTGTCTTGCAGCCAAAGTCTTGCAGGGCTTTTTGTGGCATGGCAGTACATTTCTGTTGCTGATGCTGAACAAATGTTATATTTTTAGTTGAATTTCTACGGTAATGGTCTCATGACAAACATGTATGCTCTGCATTATGCCCTCTCATGACTTAAAACTGGGAGAACTACAGCAATGGGGCTCTGTTAATAATAAACTATATTAAATGTCAGCCAGCTGAAACTGAAGAATGGAAAAAAGAATAGTACAACGGAAGAAGTTTTTCTTTCTGCTTACTTTATTTTCACTGCATTTAGAGGACTTTCATACTTTCTCTGCCTTGAGGAATATTTTTGTATGTAGAAGTTTACTTCTATGGAGTGGGAGATCACAAGTCTTCCTACCGAATCAAGACAAGTGTTTTGGTTTCTCCTCCTTACCAGATTTCTCTGCCTTATTAGTGTTTCTCTGCTCAGACATGTTTCTATTTGGGGTATTTTCTTCTCTGCAGATCCCTGCTACTTGTTGAGGATAGGCTCCCACTACATCCAATATTTTGCCATGAAAAGCCAATTGTTCTGCAAACAAGGAGGAATATTTTATTGTTCTGGCATTTTGTCTCTTTGGATGTGGCTTAGAAACCAAATAATACATTGAAAACATGCTTCAACAGAAAGGAAGCCAAAGAATCCTCATTTTTAAATTTTATTTAGTTTTTGCAACACTTCTGTTATAGCAAAGGTAACACCTCATGGCTTTAATGGAAGTCCTTCAACAAAAATTAAGAGTATAATAGAGAAACATTACACATAACATTGGCACTACAGGTCAGAGCTTGCATTGGTCCTACTTTTTTCTATGGAAGTCTTTCCCTTTGTTAACGCTTTTGTCCTTTGAAAAGATAAGACACTGTTCTGTATTTCTGTGCAAAAAGTTAAGATTCATGAAAATCAGCCACTGGCTAAGTAGGTATAAGAAGCTATTAAGGCAGCCAAGTGTCCACCAAAATTTTGCTTCCAGTTGCCTATAACAAATAAAATTGCTTTCAAAAGTCATGCA
This sequence comes from Streptopelia decaocto, assembly GCF_964273445.1. Classification (NCBI taxonomy): domain Eukaryota; kingdom Metazoa; phylum Chordata; class Aves; order Columbiformes; family Columbidae; genus Streptopelia; species Streptopelia decaocto. Next base: position 13,884,638 of record NC_138655.1, read on the forward strand.
CTCAAACTCTATACATTTTTTAATGGCAAGAAACAGAAGAATAGTATTCAAGTACATCAAGGCTATAGGTCAGAGGTCTGGGGAAATTCTGGAAGGTTTATCTAAAAGTGCAAAAGTAAAAAACAAAACAAAACTGTGAGCAGTAAACTACCATTAAATTCAAACTATAGCATTTAAAGCCATTTAACCTTATGGTCACCATTTTTGGGAAGATTACCAGCTATTTCTGTGATTTTCTAGAAACCAATAGTCTGGCTACTCTGTCAGCATGGGCCTCATTAGCAGAGAGCCAAAATCAAGACAATCATTTTTGTGTACCCAAAGTAATGGAGAGGATTACTCTGGCAACTAACATCACCTCAGAATCCACAGGATCCATCATCACAAGCTTTATAACTAAAGCCTTGTCTAAATTGAAGGCATTTTCTCTACAGAACCTTTCTCAGCTCACAGGGTATTATGAAAATAAATGTACTAAAGTATTCGGTTTTTGTGTAATTTTGAAAAGTAAACAGGACTGGAAAATTCAGTCCAAGACAAACATCAAAATTCTCAAGAAACCATTTATTGGTGCAAGCATAAATGTCATTGACTCAAGTCAAAGAAACACTTGAGTATCAACAGCAGCGTTTAGATGAGCTTTATAATTAATGGAGCCAGAATAATCCCTTGATTTTTATATTCCTCAGTTCTCACCAATGCACACACGAAGAGACCTTTCAAAATGTGTTATAAGAAAAATGACATTACAGTGGTGACCTTAGTGACAAGACTTCCACAGAAGTAGTGCCCAGTTTCTTCCTCTACAGATGCCTGGTACAACCATTCTTTCAGACAATATGCTATAAAATCATGTGTAATTGAAGGAAAAAAGAACAGGATCTTCCATAGATGGCAGGAAAAAAAAAAAAAAGTTAGGTTGTTTTTTAGTAGTCTGAGAGAACAGAAGTTGTATTGTGGATCCAAAATGGGAAAACCAAACTAAATAAAGCCAAATGTTCTTTTTCCTTTAAGAAGGAGGAAGTTTTAAAAGTTAGAATAACGTCACCACTAAAAGAAGGTAAAGAAACCAAGACATGAAACACTCCTACTTAGCAATGATTGCAAGAAACCAAGACATGGAACACTCCTAGTTAGCAACAGTTGTTATTAATGATTTTTGGGTTTACCTTATAAAATACTGACCCAGTGAAGCCAATGGCAAAATTCCTGCAGCTGCAAAGCAGGAGTGGCTGCAAAGCTCTGGTAGCTTCTTATGAGTAGGTGTCAAAAGGCAAATATTCCAAATTCAGATTAAAAAAAAATGTCATGAGTAAGTGATAGCTGTTTTCTTGAGTAATGCTGTAACTGAATTGTTGATGCTCACATCACAATTTGCAGATTCTGTGTTTGTGAGGGACGACAGATAGATGTGTTAGAAAAGGTACTTCCCCTCTATAGAAGTTGATTGTCTGGTTTTAAACACCCTAAAGTTGGATACCAGCTCAAGACTTGTGGGTTCAGTCCATCTCTGCCATGTTTTGCTCTACCATTTCATTTCCCTTTCAGCTAAGTACTTTATATACAAGGAAACACTGTCTAAATCCAGCAGCCTATTTTGGAGGAGTTATTCAACTCAAACCTTTGGCAAAATGAAATTCATGGCACTGAGCCAAACATGGGTTTATTCATACCTTTCTATCAGCAATATATTTGAACTGCTCGAGACTACTTGAATAAATACTTGGCTCCTGCTGTTTGCCACAGAGCTCAGACTTCACTACTGGCACTGTTCACGAGACGAACCCTGCAGTGTTTTCTCCTATGTCCACCATGCTCTTCCTGTGTTGTGGTTGACACCCGAAGCTCCTGCCTCCTCTGGACTTCTTTGTGTTCTACTTGAACTGCTGTTGTGTACTTTGAAGTATACTACTGGAGCACCTAGCCTCATTCACCTACCAGACTTTGTAAATGCACCTCAAAAGCTGACTTATATGAATTTTCTTCCTCAAAAAACACCAATAATTTGCAATTTCTTTTTTTTTTTTTTTCCAATTTTTTGCAAATATCAAATATAGTTTGCACTGAGAAGACATATACATGATAAGTCGCTGGGCACAATGTCCCAGACCTTCCCAGGTTCTGAGTCTACCATCTCATCACAACTTTGCAAATTCTGTTGACTGTCATTATCTTTGGCTACTTTTTCTTTTGTAGGTTATTTGTGAATTACTTCTTAAGTGGTGGCTTGCTCCTAATATTTTCCCAGTGGCTGCTTTGCTCTTGTGGAAGCAAAGAGAGTCTCTTGCTCCAAGCATGCCATTGTTTTCTCAGACCGTGTTTGGCAAATGAAAATATATGTATCTCTGTATTCTATAAATTTATATTATTTTCAAAGTTGCCACTTCAAATATCTTTAAATGATGTGAAGAGTGAGGACCAGTTCATTTACTGGCCATTCTGTTTCCTCCAGTCTCTAGGCATTCAGGCTTGTTCTGGCTTTTTGTCAGGACCCTTTACTGTTGAAATTTTTATTAATATTGCTGACATTTGTTACAATTTTACTGATTAAATTCTGGAACAGAAACAAACAAACAACAACAACAACAAAACAAACAAACAACAAAAAACCCAATGTTTTAAGTTTAACTGCTTTTTCATGACTTGCCAAGGACGTTGGTATACAGACAGTATATTTTCTACACCAACAATGGAAGTTGCCAGGTGTTTTTATTTATTTAATTCCCCCCTCCTTTCTTTTTCCCCAACAGAAACTGTAGTAATGTGGGCTTTTAAAAATACTTGGAAATGTGATCTTTTGCATTAAAAACTAGGCCATGCTCATACTGCCTGCCAGCAATCTGTGTTTGAAGTATTAATGTACAACACCTAAAAGAAACATAACATTAATACAGATCTCTGCATTAAAACACCCTTTCAAGACAAGCCAGCTGTCTTGCCCTGAAAAAAAGCCAGGAAACCCAGATGTGGACCTAATCAAATTGTTCATTATAAATGAGCTACCTGGCAAATTTAGCTCTTTTTTTCCCCCCCCTAATGACTGAGAAAAAGCCCTGTTCTTTACATACTTGTTCATAACTTGAGTTCATCCAATACCTTGTGCAGGCAACTGCTTTGATTATTGGCTAGGCATCAGTCATTACCGGTCTGGCTTAATAAAGAAAAGTCAGGACTGAGAATCTCTTGTATGCAGAATTTTCCACTGGGCTTGTCTGTTATCTGAAAGCAGATAAGAGGCAGACTATCATTTAATTGAAACTTTTCCACAGGGAAGTTCACACATGTAGCCAATAGCCCTTCCTCTCTTTGGGATACTACAGCAGATACTGAACACAAGCTCTGTAACTTGATGAATTTAGGAGAAGGAGCAATGGTTCAGTCTGCCAGTGCTGACTAGCCATCCCTGTGCTCCCCAGATACTCAATTACCAGAAATTGCAATTTATTTAATGTGCCTGACTTACACATATAACTTTTTTCACGACATTCCTTGGGAGGAATGGACTTATGGCCATTGTGTTCTTCATCAGGGAGACCAATCTGCTAAACCGCTGTTATGAGTGATCCCTCAGTCCTCTTCATTAAAATGTCACCCAATGCAGGAGTAGAGCTTAATAATTTCAGGTTCATAACGTTCAATGGTTACTCAGTTAATTGATTAATAATTTAAATTAGCATTTTACAGCTCATTCTAAGGAATCAGAGGTAATCACAAAAGCATCCCCACAGGTATATTTGCAGGAGAGAATGTCAAGTAGCTTGCAAATCCAGGGAGACAGAAACCACTTCAAGAAGACAAAGAGCGCATCTCGCTAAATGTGAGGCTATTCTAGCCTGAAAGCAGTGAAGATCAGTGGACATCACCTTCAGAAACCTCTGCTTCCTTCCAAACCTGTGTTTCTTGAACTGTAGTTCATTTTCCTCGCAGCTGTAACACACTTATTTCGTGGCTGCTCTGTGCACAAGATTCAAAAGAGTGCTGCAAAAAAAAGGCAGAGTTACTGCCCATAAATGTTGCACACACATGCAAGGGCAACAAGGTAGCCAGCATGAAGATAATGCTTTTTAAACTCCATATACAGTCACAGCTGAGGGAGGGACTCAGCTGGGACTGTGCTGAGTTGTTGCATGAAAGGATCTAACATGAAAATTGAAGGTAATGTATTTTTTTTCCGAGTGGTGCTGCCTGCTGGGCTCTCCTCATATGCTCTCCTCAAAAAGCAGTGGCCATTTTACCATTTATGACTAAAGAATTATCAGCTGTATTGAAAGCAACAGCAATTCATCAGGGTTTTTGACCAAAGCAGAAATAACCAAAAGCTCTGCAGTAGGTGAAAACCCTTTCTATTCAAGGCCATTAATTTTAAGTGCTCTAAAATTCACAGACTTTGCATTGCCTTGAAACTACATGCTATTTCACTAATGGGGAGCAATACTAGGCTACTTGGAGTCATTTGACGAGGGATTCATGTGACAGAGCTCCTTTTATCTTCTCTTTCCCCCTCCTTATTTACCACCTGCCAAATTTGGGAATCAGTCTCCGTCTCAGATTTTCCTCACTGTTGCCCAGCCATTTATTTCAGGCTACTTATGGCTCCCACTGCTTTGCAGAGAAGCACAGGAAACACAGTATTAAAACACAACAAAGACTTGGCAACTCTAAGTAGTTGTGTCCCTGATTCACAACTCAAAAAATCATATTGTGTGTGGACAGTGAGAATGCACAAGGGTTTGTAGATTGGCAGCTTTCACTGTAATTGGATGATTTCTGAGGATATCCAATATTCAGCCAACATTCTTTCAGGTCCAAGTAGGGCAGACATGAAGGAAGCAAAGCATCTTGCTAAAGTCTGCCTCTGTCACGGCACTTTTAATTGGGGGTGGGGGGAAGAATAATTTGAAAACAGCCTGAAAGTTGGAAAGGAATCAGAGAATTTCCAAAAAGAAAACAAACTTCACATGTGGATACTTAGAGGTCTGGGACCATGGAAAGGGAGAAAGTTTGAGGCCTTGGTGGGTAGAATACAGCAGTGATTGGGGAGGGAAGGTGATGCTGGAAGAGGGTAAGGACTGTGAATGCAGTGAATGCATGTGGTGTGTGATCAGATAATGGTCACTGGCTGTTGCCAGCTGCTGAAGGGCAGAGCTGAGCAGCCATATGCTACAATTCTTCCTTCACCAGGATTTTTTTTGGAGGCCGGAACTCTGATGAATTTGCTTTATTCCAAAGGCAGAAAATAACCTAAGCTGTGGAGTAACCAGAACCATCAGGGAGTTGTTTGCAAGGTTGGTTTTTTTTTTGTCTTACTCAACCAGCTCTGCTCAAAAGAAGTACTGACATTCATTCCTTAACATACTTTAATATATTCCTTAATATATCTTAATACGGGCAAGAAAGAAAACATCAGATAAGAAGAAAGCAATGCTTTCTTTTATTCCCCTAATTTGTTACAGTCAGGGAAAGACACTGAAAGACTGAAGTAAGTCCAACAGAGGCCACCAGCACAGTCAGAGAGCTGGAGCTCCCGAGAGAGTTTGAGAAAGCTGGGTTTATTCAACCTGATGAAGAGATGGCTCAATGGATACCTTACTACTCTCTGCAACTGTCTCATGGGAGGATGTAGAAGAGATAAAATCAGTCTCAGAGATGCACAAAGATGGGATAAAAGGCAACAGACATATATTATAACATAGGACTAAGACATTAGGAGAAAGAATTTCACAGCAAGGGTGGCCAAATTTGGAGCACGAGCACAGAAACCAGTGGTCTCTCCATCCGTTGAGACACTGGAAACTTGAATGGACTCAACCCTGTTCTAGCTGGACCTGCCATGAATTGCAGGTGGGATCAAAGACCATCAGAGGTCCCTTTGAATATTATTCTATGAGTCTATGGAAATTTCCTAGGTTTTCTGCTGTACCTGTTGGTTTAAGTTTATTATCGTTGGTTCATTTGAGATGGGTACGCTCCTCCAGATTTGCTCTGCACTGAATGCTGGAACAAAGCCTCCATTTCAATTGTGGCTTGAATTCAGATGGGAAGTGTCAGAAAATACACCCTGCCGGTCATTACTCATCAGATTGGCTGGTGGCACCTAGATGAGGGAGAAAATGATCTTCTCAAACATCGTGCATATCTTCCTACAGTGGAGACATTCAGATTCTCACTATGCTACGCCTGTTTAAGGCAAAAAAAAAAAAAAAAAAATTTACAAGGGCTGCTGACACTGTATTCGTTACTACATCTAAAAGCAGAACATGAACCTTATTGGAGTCAGTTAAGTATTTTCCCATTAAGTTCCATGGTTGTTATGTGAGGCCATATAAGAACAGTTGTAACTTTCCAAAGTTAATTACCTTGGCTGTTTTAAGTGACTTTGGCCTCAGCAGAAGCAATACTGTATCATGCACCGTTGTTTCAAAGGATCTTCCTTGGTATCATCACAAATATCTTCCCAAGTATCTCTCAAGTAGTATCACACAAACAATGTAGTGCAACTAAAAATTTTGTTTTACAAAACATTACAAAGTTTTGCAGTACTTAATTGTCATAAATTAATAGTTTTATGAATATGCATTAATATAATTCATCCAATTTCTTACTTTCCAGGTACTGCATAGGTTTAAGTTGGAAATGTAAAAACTCTTTGGTGGAGCAAAGAAGATGTTGACTTACGTATATTGAAAACCACTGATGTCATGCATGGATGTTAAAGAAGGGACATAGACTTGACATCTGTAGAATAATAAACACTTTTGAGACTGACTATATGTAAACACAGAGTCACTGATATGTATCCGTATCAGGATTGAATAAAAATTCTCAATGGGTCATTTTGAAGCTGACTGCTACACACAGTAAGCTTCTACACACAAAACCCCACATTTAAACACTGCCTCATGAAGATGCAGAACATTGTTTCTGTTCCCTGACTTGTGTCAGAATCAGATCTAGGGAACATACAATAATATTTTTCTATAGCTATTTTCAACCACTGTTATTCAGGTCTATACAGTGTTCTTTGTCTCCTCTTGATTTGAATAGCACTTGGGAAAGCACAGTCACTGTCCATGCACAGATTTACTGAGAGGACTTAAGACACCAGCATCAGTCACTGAAGGGAATGGGCTACAGGCTACGCTATGCAACAGCTGTTGCCTGGACCTTTTAATCCAGACTGAAGTTCCTTCTCCTTTTGTAAAGGTATTTATAGGCCATCAGGAACAATTAAATGACAATTAAATGTATAAATAGGGGAAACACAAGAAGGAAAATGAACATTTGTTTCAATAATTCTACTGGAAGGCTTCAGAACAGTGGATTTCAAAGCAACTTCCGTAAGAAAAGAAAATAACTTGGCTCTAAAGACACAGAACATCAATAAATGAAATTATGGAATTATATGCAGCCTTATAGATAGAAAAAAATAATCTTACTAGCATGGAACTAGGACACTGATAAAGAATTGCAAGAAAAATACATTATGAGGTCAGGAATACTGAGAAAATAAGTTGATATTCTACAAATGGAATTTGGCACCAGTGGTGATGGAGGAGGAGGAAGTTTCAGGAAGATACACAAGACAATCCTAAGCAACAGACATGAATAAAAAAGGCTTGATATGAACAATATTGAGAAGCAAAAGGTCTTTGCAAAAGCAGGAGAAATGGAGATGATCTGGATGAGATATCAAAGCTGAAAATCTGGTTAATAGGGAGGAAAGATGGTCCATTATGATGTGACTGCAGAAGAGATCTGAGTATTGGATCCCCAGTATTTTAGGTAAGGTCATTTGAGGGTGTTCATATGTTTTCACAGGAGTATTAGAATCACTCCAGTTGGATGGGATCTCAGGAGGTTTCCAATCCAAACCTCTCCTTCAGCCACTCACCACTCTCAAGAGCATGGCTTTTTCTTCTTCATGACCTCCTCAGCAATCCTGGCAGGCTGCTGTCAGGTGACTGTAAAGCTGTTTCTTCTCTGGGCTGAACAAATCTTGTTCCTCCAGTTCTCCTCACAGGTCAAGGACTCCAGCCCCTGACCAGCTTAGTGTCTCTCCTTGAATTCACTCCTGTTTGGCATTTCTTTCCTGTACTTGAGGGAAGGGCAGCAAAGCTCTATGCAATGCATTAGCTTCCTGGACAAGCCAAAGTCTGACTACCTATAGTCAGGAGTCTATATTCTTGTTACTTGTCTTCCTCACTCACTGCAGGATCTTCACAATTCACTTCATGATGGCTACAGCCAAACCTACCATTGGTTATGTCATTGTCAGCCAGTTCCTCATTGTTAGTGAATGGCAGCTCCATCTGTGTGTCATCCTTGGTTGCCCCATGCAGTACCTGTATGAGGAAGTTATTCTTGACATTCTCCATTGCATCCCACCATATTGCTCCTCCAGTATATGTCAGGGAAATTTTCTACTGGGTTCAATCAAGAGCTTCTTGTAAACACAAGAAACAGACCTGCTATCACTGGCTGAAGATCTACCTGTTGTGCAGCCTCTTAGATTGCAAACTCTAGTACATATATGTGCTGGTACATGCTTGTACATACCCAGTGAAACAGGACTCCATTCTGTAGCAAGGGCTCCTAAATGCAATCATAAGACAAACGTGTGATGCCCCAAAAGATTTTCTCTTTTGCTGTCTGAATAAGTCCCAACCACTGTCCCAGAGAACCAGTCAGAAATTGTTCAAACTTTTTATCCATGCATCATCATGATTAAAAAAAAAATAAATGAATAATTTTTTTAAAAGCCAGCAGCAGGCTAGGAAGTTATTCACAAACCTTGAGCATTTGTCTGTTCTGCTGTGCTAAACCAGAATATGATGAACTCAGGGACCTTCCACTTGCTAAGGACTGTAAAGCGGATGCTGGTGCACTGTGTCTGGCTTGGTGGGATCTTTTGTAGGGCAGTCATTGTGGCTTGCTTTAAGAGGGATCTTCGATTCACACTTCACTGGTGGTCATGAGTCAGTCTTCTAACTTGATATAAATGCTCTCCTTAATTCAAGGTTATTAACCCTATCAGGAAATAATTAAGCATTTTTTTTCCCCTTCTTTTTCTTTGGAAAAGGATTTGCTTTGATCAGTCACCAGATGCTGGAACGGATTTGATTTAAAGTTTTCATGATACCAAGGATTGATAATCTGAGCTTTCTTGCTGCTGTCAGGAATATTTCCCAGTCAGCAAGTTGTGTCTGCAAGCTGTTACCAGCTGGTGATAGCTCTCAATTTGCTATGGGAGAAACAGGACTTTGGCAAGCTTCCTCACAATATGGAAATGTAGTTACGTGGCAACAGGGGTATCAAATACTTGCTGCCCATCTCAGTGGTGAGGACATCAGCCACTGTGGACATGTGAAGCAGGACAATAGGATGAGCCATGCACTGTGGGCAAAGGGGAGAGGAGGACAACAGGGGACAGATCAGGGATGGGATGAGAAGGGGAATCAGGGATCAGGAAGAGGATTTAAATGGAGAGATAGATAGGAACCAATCATGGGAGACAGTTGGATGGCAAGAAGAAAGGAGAGCTCTCCATCTGCTCAATACCAGGACTGCAGAGGAGCTGGCCATCCTCCAGGCTCCCTGCACAGCTGAATCTCAGCTGAGGAGCAGCTCCCAGAAAAGGGCCAGATCCTCTGCTCTTGCCTCCCTATGTGAACATGGTTCCCTGAAGGCTGCAGATTATTTTACTTGCTGGTGGAGTAGTGGGGGCAGGCTTCTTCTCTGAATTTTCCACATGGCAGCACACAGAGCTGGGTCCAGGTCACCCACATAGCTCCATTTACTTTGAGCTGAAAAACTATGCCAACCAAAGAGGTAGGCTTCACATCTTGCTTCGATGATGATTTGCAACTGTGGACATTTGAGAAGAATTAATTTGGTGGCTGCAGAATTAACCGTGCTGAGCAATGGAAAGAGCAACGAGAAACCACTATTTGCTTTGAGTCAGGTGTGCAGAATGAGTTTCTCTCTTTCAGCACCAATAAAGAGGCAATGTGAATTCTTCAATATAGAGGAGCAAATCTTAATATTTTTTAGCAGCAAAAACTTTAATGTGGTAATATAATAGTAGCATATTGTAAGAAAGTTAATATCCCCGGCAGTTAGGAAAAAAAGCAGCTCTTTTATTTGATGACTCTACATGATGTTCTATCTCTGAACAAAATGTTAGCAGCAAAACACCTTCCCAATGCTCCATAAGCAGCAAGTCTTACTCCCCTTATGAATACTGTTAAAGAACAGATTCACCCTTTACTAGTTTGTAGATTCACCTTTAACCCAAACAACTTTGCCCATCTTGTGAAATCCACTTCCAATTTGATGAAAGTCTCAGCCTGATCATAGCCTAGTATCCAATTCAGTTTGGGAGATTGTTGCTTTTCAGACTTTCCCCTCATTACAAAAAGATTTATACATTCTGTGTGGAAAACATTCAGAAACATTTTTCCCTCTCCCATCAAATAACTTCACAATTCACCAACTTTTGCTTTCTTTGAAATAACATGGTGTCTCAGCTACAGCTCTGCAAGTAAAATACCACTGGTGGAATGGAAACATCCCATCTATGTGCAGGGCAAATTTTAAGGAGAATTTATTGCTGGGTGCACTTTTGTGGTACACAGAAGATAAAGGCACGAAAAGCCCCAAACCTCCCATTTTAGGTTTAATCTGGTAGGTGACAATAGTTACCTAAGGGAGAAAGCAATGAGTTGGGGAAAGAATTAATGGAAATGGGGAAAAATGTAGAAGAGGAGCTATAAAATTTTTGCAGTCTGCAGCGAGAAATGTAGGTCTGCAGGCTAAAAGTACACAGGAGGGATTTCAGGCCAGCTCCCAAATTCCTTTTTGTTTGAACATTTTGTAAACAGACATGTGGAGTCTTCAGCATAGCAAGGAGTGATGGATGGGTACCACTGAAGGTGGTGAGTGGTTCAGGAGCCAGCAGACCTCTTGAAGAAAGGATCTAGGCTTCAAAAAGAAGGCAAGACTGACTTTTTAACAGATTTAGATATTGCCTGGTGAAGCAGAGCAAGCTACAAACCCTACGAGCCAACGCCCAGGGGAATTCCCAGTGCCATCAGCCCTGGCTCCACTCTATCTGGTTCTCTGGGGAGCTCATGAGGAGAATTCAATACCTGTGGAGAGATTTTCTGAGGCCTGGTCAACTGTGCTGGAGCTACTGAACCAGCCACAAGCTGAACACAGAGAGCCAAGGTCCTTGTTTTACACCCAACCCAATACGTGGCTTAGGCAGCCTAGGATGGAGTTGCAGCAGCCAGCCCCAGATCTTGCCCTGCATTTGTGGTCCAGTTTTCTCCATTAACCTGTGTGTGCTACCATTGTCCCTCCCCTTGCTGCTGGCTTGTCTCCTCCAACCACTCGTCAAGATGTTAGGTCTTCAGGGATGACAGTAGCACAGAGACAGGCTCATTGACTGCACATCAGAAATACAGGCAGCCAAAATCTTCTCTTTAAGATGCTTGTCCTGCTTTCCATTTTTTCTTTGAAATATTCTTGCTATTCCAGATGTTTAACCAGTCTAAGGTCAAAGCAGATGAAAGCAAACAAAAAAATAATCAAAGCAACTTAAAGACCTGTTCAAAGCAGTTTGCAGAAGAGAGATTGGGTAAGGCAATACTAATTCTTTGTTTTCCTCACATGGAGCATCAAAAGCAACAATATGTTCTTTATCTTCCCCATGGCATCAAAGCAACTGAGATAAGAATGAAGAGCCACACTCTACCTTCATTTACAGCACAGTGAGTTCATAGCTTTTCTCACAGCCCGTGCAGTCAAAGGGATATATTTAAAATGATCTCCACCCCAAGCAGGTATAAACAGAGAGTTCAGACCTGCCAGACATGGACATCTGGGGAGAGGAGGGGGAAATGCCATTCACTTTGTAACTGTGTTAAATTTGGTAGCACTTATGTTGTACCAACATAACTAAATCAGTTAAAAAGTAGATTTGAGGCCAGGGAATCTACATGGATAAAAACATTGCTTGGACTAACATATTGATAGAAAACTGCATTATTTTGATACAGATCTGTGATATGCTAGCCCAATATAAAAAATTTGCTACCAACATAATTGCCCATTCCCTTGAGTATTTTCTGTGTAGCTGTTTCAATTATACCACTGTAGTTAAAGTGATAAAAATACCAAATACAGACAAGCCCCTTTAGCGGGAACCTGAACTGCCTGCCAAATAGGAATTTGTATTGCTGCAATAAACCCTTCACAAAATAGTCAAAGACTTCCAGTCAATAAACGTCAATAATATTAGTTCACAGACTACCAGCCGGTGTGAGCCAGCTGTACAGAGGCAGTCAGGAGCCTAAATATGGAGAAGCAGCAAGTGGAGTCTACAAAACCGCCTAAGCAATCTAGGTGGTTAAGTCCCATCAGCTTTCATTAACTGTGTGTCGTTAGACAGCTGACTGCCTTTGTACCTCTGCCTGAAAGCATGCACTTCAACAACAGACTATGCTACTGCTCTGATCAAAGTATTTTACAGTCCTAATCCTCACAACTGAAAGTATTCTGAAGTAAACATCCTTTGAAGATATATGAGACACCTAATGTGGATATCCATCTAATATTTCTCATCATCACAGCTTTTTGGAAATCAGTGAAAGTGTTGCACCAAGCTCGGGGGAAGATTTAACAAAAGGATGCTTAGGTCAGGTCACAGGCATGCACAGAACCTCTCCTGTTCAGCTCCCACCTCCAGCTCCTATCTCCAGTCCTTGCAAGTATTCCTCTCTTGCATGCTGCAGCACCTTCAAGGCAAACCTGACTCGTCAGCCTGGGAGTTGAATTCAGCATGTTAGCAAACTGCATAATCAGTTCTTGGTCAGGACACCTAACCTGTGCAACCACTTCAGCTGCATGTTGAAACTGCAGGTTAACAAGGCCTGCTCAGTTGCATACAAAATAGAGTGATCCTTTATCAGCAGGACTAGGAGCCAGGCTTAAATTAACAGGGAGCTGCATCCTGTTCTCTTGTGGCAAAGATTTTGCAGCCTGGCGCATCCTGATGCCTGAAACACAGCTGAAGTGAACAAAGCAAGAAAGCATCAGTTTTGGGGCGGGAAAGAAAGTGAGGTGAATGGACTCATGGTCCCTTCCTGTTCTGCTCACAAGGATTCTCTGCTGTGGGAAATAAATGCTGGCACACACAAGAACAAGTCTTGTGCTATATTTGCTGGCAGAGTTTGAGAAACCTCTGTTCCCTTCTCCATAACAGCTCATGTAGTACTGACAGCAGTACTGTGGTTCTCATGTCCCAGCTGTATTCCAGCATTAGAGGTCACAGTGAAAATTAAACATTGAAGGTTCAAGACAAAATTTTAGCTAAAGGTTTTTTTTGTTTTGTTTTGTTTTGAAGAGGTGTTCTCACTGGAGGAAATTGATCCCAAGGGCGATCCTTTCTCAGCAATTATGTCATTTTTTGCCTTGGGGAAGGGGTCCCAAAATAAGATGGTTCCAAATAAAATGTTCCCATTTTTGTCCCCATCTGATGTTTTCATTTGCAAATTCCCCAGACAACTGTGTGCTCTGAGCAAAATCAGTGTCTGCATTCAGTAATGGATTTGGTATTAGTGAAGATCTGCTGGAAGATTTTCAAAGTACGCTGGTATTAGTGCTCTCTGTGGTAATGGTTTAGCAAGAGTACAGCTTTGCCATTGCTGGATATCCCTGAAATAGAACAGACTCATTCTTCTACTATAATTCCCTCACAAAGCTGGTGTCAGACTGCTGAGATATAACACAGAAGTTACCTCCTCATAAGACGTATATGCGGCAGGCCTGCATATCACATGGCGTATATACATTAGCATTTCACGTTGTAGCAGATTTATACATTTGAAGCAAATACCATCATTTCCTTGTACTACACTTTAGTTCCCATTGTGCAGCAACCTCAGATAGAGTGGCCCAAAGTCCATTCAGTTGGGGATAGACTGGAGGTGGCTGTCCTGGAGTGGTCTTCTCAGACCACTATGGGTGCTAAGGGGATGAACTAGAACAAATGTAAAATGACTCTCCAAAATGCAATCAGTGTGTGTCAAATCCTCAACACCAATTGTTTCATCTTGTAAGTCTGTTCCTAGTGGACACTAATCCATAACAATATAGACATTGGTTCTCTGGGGCTCTACTGCATTTTTCTTCCTTTTCTAACTCTTGATTTCTGTTTATCACAGTGTCTTTATTTGTCATTCATCTAAAAATCTGTCAAAGAGCTTCTGTTTAAGCAAGCTATGAGGAGTGATAATTACCCCTGACTTATTCTCTGTGTTGTGACATTTTCAGCAAATTTTGAAATATTTTGCTCTTAAATATTGCTGTCAAATTGTAACACTTTAATCTTTTCCACTATATTTTCCACTTTTCCATGCATGTTAGTGTCTGAATAAGTCTGAGTCTTCTAATAACTCAATTGCAGTTGTGATTCTGAATAATCATAGAGTCATAGAATGATTTGGGCTGGAAGGGACTTTATAGATTATCTTATTCAAATCCTTTTGCCATGGGCAGGGACACTTTCCACTAGACCAGGTTGCCCAAAGCCTCATCCAACCTGATCTTGAACACTTCCAGGGATGGGCCATCTGCAGCTTCTCTGGAAAACCTATTTTGGTGCCTCACCACCCTCAGGGTTAAGAACTTCTTCCTTATATCTAATCTAAATCTGCCCTCTTTCAGTTTAAAACTATTACCCCTTGTCCTATCACTACATGTCCTTGTAAAAGGTCCCCCTCCAACTTTTTTTAGGTCCCCTGTAGGTACTGAAAAGATGCTATAAGGTGTCCCTGGAGCCTTCTCTTCTCCAGGCTGAATAACCTGAACTCTCTCAGCCTTTCTGCATAGGAGACATGCTCCGTCCCTCTGATCACCTTTGTGGCCTTCCTCTGGACATGCTCCAACAGGTCATGTCCTTCTTATGTTGGGGGCCCAGAGGTGGACACAGGACACCAGGTAGGGTCTCATGGGAGCAGAGCGAGAGGGCAGACTTGCCTCCCTCAGCCTGTTGGTCACACTGCTTTTGATGTGGCCCAGGATACGGCTGGCTTTCTGTGCTGCAAGTGCACATTTACAGCTCATGTTGAGCTTCTCATCAACCAACACCCCCAAATCCTTCTCCTCAGGGCTGCTCTCAATCCATCCTTTGCCCAGCCTGTATTTGTGCTCGGAATTGTCCCAACCCAGCTGCGGGAGGATCTTGCACTTGACCTTGTTGAAGTTCCTGAGTTTTGCATGGGCTCACCTCTCAAGTCTATCAAGGTCCCACTGGATGACACTCCTTCCCTCCAGCATGTCAGCTGCACCACTCAGCTTGGTGTTGTTGGCAAACTTGCTGAGGATGCACTCAGTCCCACTGTCCATGTCACCAAAAAAAATGTTAAACAACACTGACCACAATACTGACCCCTGAGGAATGACACTCATCAGTGGTCTCCACTTGAACATCAAGTCATTGACCAGAACTCCTTGAGTGCAACCATCCAGTCAATCCCCTGTCCATCCCATCTGTTGAATCCATGTCTCTCCAATTTAGAGACAAGGATGTCATGTGGAACAGCATCAAATACTTTGCACAAGTCCATGTAGATCACATCAGTTGCTCTTCCCTCATCCACCAATGCTGCAACACCACCATCGAAGGTCACCATGTTGGCTTTCATCAATCATGTCCTTATTTTCCATGTGGCCTAGCATAGTTTCCAGGAGGATCTGCTGTGTGCTCAATGATCTTGCATGGCACAGAAGTGAGACTGACTGTCCTGTAGTTCCCCAGGTCTTCCTTTTTTCCCTTTTTTTTTTTTTTCTTTTTAACCTTTTTTATAGTCAGTATTAAGCATGCAGGACATCAAATATATGTGAAACGTTGCTACTCAAGGGACTAAAATGAGTTCTCTTGGAATGAGATTTGAGGCTAAAACTGAATATTTCTGCATCCCACATGTCTGTAATACTTGATGACCCACAATTTTAATGAAATTTGGGAAAACAAGGTTTATCTACGTGTGACAGCGAGTACTGGTCTCAGACACATGAGACAAATTTTCAGCAATTTCAGAAAAATTATGTTCAGCAATATAAAAAAACCTTTTTAAAGTAAGGCTTCAAGTGGAGAATTCATCCCATTTGCCCTTTGGCAGTTAAAATTAGGAATCTGAGACTCTTCTATAAAGAAAAGGAACTGATGTCCCCAGGTAGCACTTCAGCCATCTAAAATCTGAATCACCTGCTGGAAAAGCTTGTGTTTCTTAATTGAACACTTTGTTGCCCACAATGATCTGTCCATTGTGAAACAGAAAATGTCATCATAGACTTGCACCAATAAGAAATTAAATGGTTGCCATTTCTGATAGAACATCTTCATTTTTTATGTAGCAGTGAGGACAGTAAAGTTGTTCTGTCAGATGATCATTCCATTTACTGCAGCTTTGATAATGGATATTGAAGAGTCAGGTAAAAATAACTGGGAAAGCTTTAAAGACATTTACTTTCAGGGGTAATGGGATCAAACTGGAACACAAGAGGTTCCACTTAAATTTGAGAAAAAACTTCTTCTCAGTAAGGGTGACAGAGCGCTGGAACAGGCTGCCCAGGGAGGTTGTGGAGTCTCCTTCTCTGGAGACATTCAAACCCGCCTGGACATGTTCCTGTGCGACCTCACCTAGGCGTTCCTGCTCCAGCAGGGGGATTGGACTAGATGATCTTTTGAGGTCCCTTCCAATCCCAAACATACTGTGATACTGTGATACTGTGATTCCTCAATAAGACACTTTTTACATTAATTACTTCTTAATGGAAGTCAACGCTGCACCTTTGGGAATATTATCAATGAAAGAATGGGAGAAGAGCTACTAAAAACATATAGCCTTCTGAGAACACCACAATATTAATGGCAAGAGTGCTTTCATCCAGCAGGCAAGGGCTTAGTGTGCCAGGGGCCAGTTCTCTGGACTACTATAGACTTTCATGTGACCTTGGAAAGACTATTTATGCTTAATCTTTGAAGCATGTGAATAACTAAGCATTATTGAAGACATTGACTTGAATCTATGGTGCTTAAGCTACATTTGTGTTAAGTGACACTTCTCTACATGAGAAGGGTATTTTAAGTTGTTCCATTCCTAAGGAGAAAGGGTAATAATATTAAAGACAGGGAATCACTCATTGCATTGTGATTGTGATATTATGACTCCAAAGCTGACAGAGATAGTCAAGGTCTGCAAGAAACTTAACTGTGCCTGCCAGCATTCGAGTTCAAAATGATTTGCAGTAGCATTATCTGAATAAACAGACACTTATTCTTTGGCATTAAAAACTACTGTGACTTAAAGATATAAGTTTTTCTCAAGACCACCAAGACAGCAGAATCTGCAGAAGGCTAATTACTAATTTCTTACATACACAATTGAGCAAGAGCATCTTAGCAAGGTTAGCCAAACCTCATGCTTTTGTATATGTTTCAAACGGTGCCAGAGATTCTCCTTCCAAGTCCAAGTTTGGCCTCTGCTTTACTTTACAATAATTCTGTGCTTAGGAATCTGAACAAAGGCCACCAGAAACTTGAAATCCAGAAATTAAGTCCAGAGTAAACAGCAGACCAAAGTCAAGCTCACTTGCGTTGGCCTGTTGCTGGCACAGAAGTGTCACAGCAGCTGCAGGAGTGTAGCCCTCTGTGGATGCTTTTGCTTCTTTATGTCAGTGGTTAGCTAAGGGTGTGCCTATCAGGACTGCTTTAGAGCCAAGATCATACCTGTGATACAGACAGAGTTTTGAAGATGTCCCAGCCTCTGTAAAATGAGAATTCAATTTTTGCTCCCCATAGAAAAGCCTTCCTGTGTGTGAAATATAACCTGCAGAAAAGCTGTCACATGGTATAACAAAAAAGTCAGTGAAATGTCCTCTATCTGTCTTTAGATATCTACTCCTTTTCCTTTTCTTTATCCTCTCTCCAAAACATACATAATTTAAACCACTCATGCTTTCTGGAAAGTTTTGATGCATTTTTATCAGATGAGTCAGGCCTTTGCATCACTTTCACTGCAGACCAGCACTAAGGCACCTTCCTGCCTTACTAATAAGGTGACACAACCCAATGCAATGCCTCACCAGGGCGAAGCACCCTGCTCTCTGTTACAAGTCACACTATGTTCACGTGAAGCACTCCTCTCAGGCACTCCTACCTTTCCTACCATTCCCACCACAGTAGGTACATTTAGCTTCTTGTCCCTAGCAACTATTTGTTCAGGAAATTCATATTTTCATTTGTTCCAATGTGTTTTAAATGACCTCTGTGCATAGCCAAGTCCATAATACTAGAACAGTAGAAGTTACTTCCTTTTATACTTTGACATGTCATATCTTGATGCAAACAGAAATTGATGCAAACACAGACCCACCATCAGCGAAGAAAGAATTGCTGTGTGAAGTGTTAATGGGAGCTTGACCCCTACAAATTGATGGTCCCTGACAATGTTCACCCAATCTGACATTGTTGCGAGGACACTATCCATAATCTTTGAAAAGTCATGGAGATTGGGGGACATCCCAGAAGACCAGAAGAAGGTTAATGTCACCCCCATCTAAAAGAAGACCTGAAAGGAGGACCCAGGAAGTTATAGGCTCATGAGTCTTACTTCAGTCCCTGAGAAAGTTATGTAACAAATCTTCCTGAGGACTATCACAAGTCAGTTTAAGCACATGATTGGGAAAAGTCAGCACAGATTCACCAAAGGTAAGTTGTGCTTGACAAACCTGATCACCTTCACAGAATCACAGAATGTTAGGGATTGGAAAGGACCTCAAAAGATCATCCAGTCCGATCCCCCCATCGGAGCAGGAACACCTGGATTAGGCTACACAGGAATGTGTCCAGGCAGGTTTTGAATGTCTCCAGAGAAGGAGACTCCACAACCCCCCTGGGCAGCCTGTTCCAGTGCTCTGTTACACTCACTGAGAAGAAGTTTCTTCTCAAATTTAAGTGGAACCTCCTGTGTTCCAGTATGAACCCATTACCCCTTGTCTTACCATTGGTTATCACAGAGAAGAGCCTGGCTCCATCCTTGTGACACTCACCCTTTACATATTTATAAACATTAATGAGGTCACCCCCCTCAGTCTCCTCTTGTCCAAGCTAAAGAGCCCCAGCTCCCTCAGCCTTTCCTCATGAGGGAGATGTTCCACTCCCTTAATCATCTTCGTGGCCCTGCACTGGACTCTTTCAAGCAGTTCCCTGTCCTTCTTGAACTGAGGGGCCCAGAACTGGACACAATATTCCAGGTGTGGTCTCATCAGGGCAGAGTAGAGGGGAAGGAGAACCTCTCTCGACCTATTACCCAACCCCCTTCTAATACACCCCAGGATGTCATTGGCCTTCCTGGACACAGGGGCACAGTGCTGGCTCATGGTCATCCTGCTGTCCCCCAGGACCCCCAGTCCCTTTCCCCTACATGGCTCTCTGATAGGTCATTCCGCAACTTATACTGAAACCTGGGGTTGTTCCTACCCCGATGCAAGACTCTACACTTGCCCTTGTTATATTTCATTAATTCTTCCCTGCCCAGCTCTCCAGCCTGTCCAGGTACCTTCTATGAGAAAGTAACATGCCCAGTTGATGTGGGGCAAGTAGTGGACATTGTCTGCCTGGATTTCTCCAAGTCTTTCAGTACAGTTTCCCAAGGCCTCTTCCTGGAGAAACTGATGCATTACAATCTAGACAAGTGGTCTCTGCAGTGGGTGGGGGACTGGCTGCCATGCCATACTCAGAGGGTGGTGGTAAATAGCTCCTTTTCAAACTGGAAACCTGTCACAAGTGGGCTTCCCTAGGGTTCAAAATGGTGCCAAATGCTGTTTAATATCTTCATAAATTATCTGGATGATGGGATCAAGTATACTCTGATGAAGTTTGCCGATGATAGCAAGCTGAGTGGGAGTGTAGACACCTCAGAAGGGAGAGCCACACTACAGGAAGACATGAATAGGCTGGAAGAATGAGCTAACAAGAACCTTATGAAGTTCAACAAGGACTGGTGAGGTTTCATCTGGAGTACTGCATCCAGTTCTGGGCTCCCCAGTTTAAGAAGGACAAAGAATTACTGGACAGAGTCCAGCGGAGAGCTGCAAGAATGTTTAGGCATCTGAAGGACCTTTGTTATGAGGAAAGACTGAGAGAGCTGGGTCTGTTCAACCCAGAGAAGAGAAGGCTGGAAGGGGATCTTACTTATGCTTACGAATATCTCCAGGGTGGATGTCAAGAGGATGGGACCAGACTCCTTTCAGTGGTGCCCAACAACAGGATGAGGGGCAACGGGCACAGACTGAACTATAGGAGATTCCATCTGAATATGAGAAAAACGTCTTTGCTTTGAGGGTGACAGAGCACTGAAACAGACTGCACAGAGAGGTTGTAGGATCTCCTTCTTTGGAGACATTCAAATCCCACCTGGACGCATTCCTATGCAATCTGCTCTAGGTAAACCTGCATTAGTGGGTGGTTTGGACTAGATGATCTCCAGAGGTCATTTCCAATCCCAACCATTTTGTGATTCTGTGATCCTGTGACAAGTGTAAGGGCTTGCACCTGGGAAAACATGGTGCAAGAGTGCAGCACAGGCTGGGATGTACAAGCCTGGGGCACAGACCTATGGAAAGGGGCCTGATGATCCTGGTGGACAACAGGCTCAATATGAGCGAAGCGTGTGCTGCTGCTGCAGCAAAGCAAGCCAACGGGATGTGGGCTGCAATAACAAGGACATCACCAGCAGAGATAAAGAAGTCATTAACCCATTCTATTTAGTGCTTGTCAGGTCACACCTGGAATACTGTGTTCAGTTTTGGTCCCTGATAAACAAAAAGATGTGAACAGGCTGGAGAGGGTCCAGAGAAGGGCCACAAAGATGATCAAAGGACTGGGAAGCTTCCACATGAGGAAATGCTGAAGAGAGATGGGCTTGTTCAGCTTTTAGAAAAAAAGGCTTAGGGGAGACCTCATCACCATGTTCCAAGATTTAAAGAGTGGCTACAAAGAAGATGAAGACTCCTTTTTTACAATGAGTCTCATGGAAAAGATGAGGGATAGTGGGTATAAGTTACTCCTGGGAAGATTCTGATTGGAAACAAGAGAAAAAATTTTCCCAACAATCAGGTGTTGAAATAACCTCCCCAGTGAAGTGGTGGATTCCCAAACATTGGATGCTTTTAAGATTTGGCTGGTCAGGATACTGAGCCATCTTGTCTAGACCGGGCTTTTGCTGAGAAAGGTTGGACCAGATGATCCTTGAGGTCCCTTCCAACCTGATATTCTATGCTTCTATGACTCTGTGATTTTATGATGCAAGGTATCACTTTCCTCTGCCCTAAGCTGCTGTGGAGCTTGACGTGGCCATGTGGTTATTTGTATCTGTTTCTTTTGCTGCCTTTGTTTGTGCAAGGTCAATATGTGACTCTACACATCTTGTTTTGTGCCACAAGTACTTGAAGATTTTTTCCCTTCTCTTTTTTTTCCCTCAAAGGAAAAAAATAGTTGTAACAATTAAGTCATGTAAAACAATGACTGTATTTGTTGACAGATCACATTTCCATCAATGCAAAAAGCTTTGAAGTTGACGTGAGAAAGACCTAGCGGAGTTCACAACACTCTTGCTGTATATTAGTAAGTTATCTTTACTCAGAACAACTATTATTACTGGCCTGAACCAATGTTTCCAGGCAACAAACAAACCAAATGGCATATGTTTTCCAAAACCAGTTCCAAGGTAATATACTTCCACCTATCTTTGCAGAATATTTGGGGCAATGTCAGTGTGATGGCAGTAGAACAAACGTTGAAATGTTAGTTATAGACCTAGCTAGGATTGAGTAAGAAAAACTCAATTCCTCTGGCAAAAGTGGAGCATAAGGATTTCAGTTCACTAAATATTGCCAGGTGTTCTACAACTGTTGCATTTTGACACAACTGAGAAACATAATGGAGCTGAACACAAATTAGGAATGATATTCCTTCGTGTTTGCTCAAGGAATAAGAATGAAGGCTGTTCAAAACATTTGTGTCAAATCAGTGTGCCAGAAAATTGAATTTGACCACAAATGTCAGTGCTGACAGAAGATGCCTTTATATTTTTCTATATCCTTTCTTCTTTTCACATAGTATTTTTAAAGAATGGACATTTTCCTACTTTGACTGAAACCCCTGTCATTTTTGTTAAAGAACCCTCCAAATTAAGACACACATCAACATACCTGTTGCACCAGCTTCCGCCTACCCAACTATCATCACGGTGTTCTCTGCAGAAGCATTCATACACTCCTCACCTCTAACCCTCCTCCCAGTGTAGTGAGCTGAACTGATTTCTATAGGCATTTGGCTCTCACAAAAGCCTTGCTGGGCATTAGCAGCTGATTAGTGTCAGTTAGCCCACACATGAGGCCTGAAATCCTTATCCACAACGTCCATGTACAAGGAGATGTGGTTGTTCTTTCCTCTCCAATGACCCTTTGCTTTGTCATTCAGATCCAGGAACTACACAGTATGTTCTTAGTTGACACATGAACATTTTTGAACAACTTTATCACTGAGTCTGGGATTCCCTCATGACAGCTGCACAGCACCTGAGCTGGTTGCTCACAAACTCCTGATCTCACAGAGTCACACTTACTCCAGCAGGACACTGTATAGGTGCAGGAGTCTGTCCTAAAAACTATCGTGATGATTAATAGAGAATATCACAATGAAGTCTTGGTCAACCAACTTAGTAAATACTTTTGTAACTACTAAGAGGAGCTTAAAATGTAAAAGTTACTCTTTTCTTCAACTCTGTCACTGCAGTGTAACACTGCTGTCATTGTTATCTAGCACAGTACAGGTTTTGCAGCAATGCACCAGTGAGCCAGGCCCCTTGAATGCAGTACACAGCACCCTGCCTCAGAACAACACTGGTGTGATTACAGTACAGACCACCAGTGGCAACCACTGGAATTGTACTGTTGTGTTGCCAAGATTTACCTGGGTCAGGTGGGCTGCGGTCTACTCTGTTACATGTTAACGGTGGGGATAAGAAACCTGAGGTAGGAAAAGGCTGACGTAGACTGAGCATCAAGCTGCTCTCAGCAAGGTGCTGAAGAGCAGTAGTGCAAACTAGTAGTGGTGAATATATGAGTAGTTATTTACTGAAGCTTTGGGGAAACAGATGAACCTCCCAGGCTGCTTCTACAAAAATGAGGTGGGAATGTACCATGATGGAAAAGATATTTGGTTCATTGAATTTGTTGAGTTCATTCGGTTCACTGAAACACAGAAGCCCCATGAGGAAGG
Organism: Streptopelia decaocto; assembly: GCF_964273445.1. Lineage (NCBI taxonomy): Eukaryota > Metazoa > Chordata > Aves > Columbiformes > Columbidae > Streptopelia > Streptopelia decaocto. Next base: position 13,907,988 of record NC_138655.1, read on the forward strand.
ACTGTGGATGCAGCATGTGTCATCCCACAGGCTCTTTAGCACAGGTTCACAACTGGTGACTGAACCCTATAACCCTGCTCTGTCACCTCATAGATTAAGTGAAGCTCATCAAAAGACCAAAGCATCCAAATGTTTGTTGCAGGGACAGAGATGAAAAGAGGCCACAGCAGCCCCATGATCCCTGTTTCTATCTGCATGGCAGCATGAAAAGGAAATCAGCTGTGTTAGATTGAGATGGGTAAAAACCCTTATTTCACTCTGGCTTTCCATTTCCAGTATGTGGTCTGTACTGCCCACAACAGCTCTCCCTTAGCTTTGCCCTGGAGTAAACCAAACAGCTGCATACATTACATCATTATTCAGAGACAAGCAAGATTCTCCATGTTCTAATCGTATATTTTTAATAAACCCACCAATCCCTCACCAAGCGAGCAAAGCAAAGATTTGACATGTAAGACTTATTTCTGCAAGGCTGACTCACATGGTGCAATGCCTCTTCAGAGAGGGCAAAATGTTCAGACATGAACTAATGAAGCAGTTTCTGCCACTAGTGGAACATGCCTACATGGTCCTGGACTCATGAGGACACAGGATATGGGTGGAGGTCAGCAGAAAACTGGGAGTGAAGGGACAGGAGAAGACTAGCAAAGGACAAATATCTGGATGGCAAGGCAGGAGCTGAGAACCTATTACAGAAAGTAAAGGGAAGGAACAGGGCTCATAGAGCAAGAAAAGGTTGTGAAGAGGGGAAGACCACAGAGTTGGGTGGAAAACGGCAAAGAGGAAAGTGCCTTCCCACCCCAGCTCATCATGACTTCTCTAATTCTGATATTTATAATTTAAATATCCGGCTGACTTTATGACTGGAAAATCTAGACAGTTAACTCATGCGTCTCTGTACCTTGTCTGCAAGGGGTTGTGCCGACACTTTTAGGAGGTGTCACTTTAGCTCCTGATGCCAAGCCCCAGAGCCCTTGCCAGAAGCATCAGCACTTCCAGGCAGATGGGGACTGAGCACGCTGCTGTTCCATAGCGCAGCTGAGTATGTTTGACGAGAGCAAACCTCCCCTGCACCAATGAAGTGTCTGACATTTGGGATGTTTGGTTCGTCCCAGTTGTACCTGGCTGGACAAAATGTAGCTCTCTCCTTCATACTTCTATCAAACACATGTGCACAATGGAACATGCTCATTGCTTATCCTCTTTCACTGTCCAGTTCAGACTCACCCATCTCCTAGCAGACTGGCTTCCCTGAAAATCTAATCAGTGGCAAAAGCTTGGAACTGAAAAGCTTTAGTCTTTTTCTCATTATTAATCAGCCTTACACATGGCACAAATTTTCTCAAGGAAGATCCCCAAATATATTTCCTGCACAGCTGTTCAGTTAAGCCAGAACAGCTCTCCAAATGTATCAACAGATGTGTCTTTGCAGGCATGCAGAGTAACATCTTGGACATGACTATTTCATCTTCAAGGAAGCAAATCCTCTTTTAACAGTTTTAGTTTAGATCAAAAAGCCTTTAAATGGGATTAAGTGGGTTTTTTTCTGTAGCTGTCAGCCTCATCAGTTCTGTAAGTGGTTAACTAGTTCACTTCTGTGATGCCTTTTTGGGCTGAGATTTGTTATTTCTTTGTGCTGTTAATCAGTTGTTAACACTGGCAAGGAGTTGTGGGTGCCTAGGGCTGCATTTCTCATATGTTTGTTAGAGATAAAGTCTGAACAGCTTTTGCTGAACCACAACAGTAAAGCCCCTGAGAAAATCAAATCAGTTCCACAAACACAAGGTGCAAGACCTCCTTTTGTCCAGGGTTCTGGTAAGTATTTTCATGCCCCTATTCAAGAGAAGACAGTGGTCAAATGGCTGTTTTCCTTAAGAAAATGTTTATTAATTGAGCTACAGTTACCTAAGTTGCACCTGAGTAAAATTCCTACTATTATGCCCCAAAGCAAAGGGAAGTTCATAACATACAGCCTAATTTAACAAATTATATCTACTGATAGCACTGACAGCTCCTAGCAAACATTAACAGACATCCAGTTTTCCCAGGCAGCACAGGTTGGCTGGTTGCACTGGTTACAAGGATATTTCTACAAGCTGAGAAAGGTGTGCTTCACATTTCCCAATATCATAACTACATTTTCGAAAATGCTTGGGCAGCATTCAGATTCTAGCATCCGGTGTCTTCCCCCTCTCTGTTACAAAATATTTCAAGCAGTTGTTCAACACCTTCCCGCAATCCACGTCTGGAAACCACAGGAATGCGGAATACCGAAAGGTAGTAGCCCAAGGTTAATTCGACCTCATCCACCTCTTCAGGTGAAGGAGTCATACTTCACCGCCCACCTTCTTAAGGTATTTAGTCATTGAAAAAGAAAATCTGAGAGGGCTTCCTCTTAAGTGCCTCTAATTCCCTCTGAACGTTATCACTGACGTTCAAATTTGAAAGATTACACAACTGGTTTACTGTAGTTCTTGGAACTAAACCCTTGTGCATCACAGCTTTTGTGCAATATGTATATGCTAAAGCAAAATTAATATCCTCTGTTTAGTCTGAATTTATTGGCACAATGCCTAGAGTGACTAAGGAAAGTGACCAGCATTTATAGAACAAAGATGGAATTAATTCTGCTAAGGAAACTGAATGTGTTGAGAAAAAGAGTGTGAGATGTGGAAAACAATGAGACTCTCACTATCCACAAGTCAAGAGTTGTCATATATAAACTGCAGCCCAAGCAGTGGAGAAGAAGTAACATGTAGTAGCCCAGAGAATAAAGGTTCTGATACGAACTCCTTGTCAGGCAGTGGAAATCTACACATTTCTGTCAGAGGGGCTTGAATGACATTTGTATACACCAAGCTGTTAACAGTTACGGGGCCAAATTCCATTCTCATTCATTCTGGTATTAAAACAGAATTATCAGAATACAGCCAGACCTGCTGTTATTACCATGGGGCAAAGAGTGGATGCATTGTAATCAGCGTGGCTATACACACCCAAAGAGTATATTCCACTCCACCCATTCAGAGTGAAGGAAAGGAAAAAATTGCTTGGCTTATCCAATAATACCTCATATAAGTCTATTAAATATTTTGGTCAAGATTTTGAAACATATAAATGTAATTGAAGGATTTCCATAGCAGAGATTGAAAGGGTGTAGTGAAGATTATCTCACTGTAATCTAGGTCCATGCTGGAGAATAGATTTTTGCTACACATTTAGTACCAAAAAAAGTCACATTCCCAGAACTGCAGAAATTATCGAAAGAGATGAACTAATGTGCTGTGAATACTTAAGCATTTTAGAGCTGAAAGACTTTGGGGTTAAATAATGTTCAGGATGGGGATAATGGATATTATGATTAAACCTGGGAACAATTTATCTTGAAGGAAAATTATATAGATTAGAGGACACTTATCTTGGAACCAAAGCTTAATCACTGTTCCTATAATAAATATTTCCATAAGTTAATCACATCAAAGTGGTAAGTTGTGTTTCTTTGGAGTTAAAGAACAGTATATTAAACCAGTAACAATACAGAACAATCCACTTGCTGAGGAAAAATGGTCTTACAAATTACAAGCTACAAGGCAATCTGTCTTAATGTTTCTCCATGTAGACAGATTGACTCAAGAGATTGTGATAATTATTTATTAATAAACTCCACAAAATAAAGGGCTTTCTGCATGAATTAATATAACTGACATAGATAAGTCACTAACAAAAATGAGTTGCTTGATTTCTTTTTTTCATTTGAAGTTATCCACTAATCAAAGAGATTTAAATATTATTTTCTTGTGTGGCAATATCTTGCTGGAATCAGTGTGTTTCTAAGAGCAATAACAATCAGCAATGATAGCATGCAGATTTATAATATAATTGAAAGAGTATAGAAGTCTCATGGAAAACTGGTTAAAGACATCCCTCAACACTTGAAAGAGATGACAAAAAAGATCACAATGAGTTTTATGGCTCAAAAAGGAAAGCAAGTTTGAAAGAAAGGTTTAACCATTCATATCCAGTTTGAGCAGGTCATAAGATTTAACCCGTCATTAAACCTGTAGTTAATAAAACTGCTAAGGGTCATATCTCAGCTGTCAGTAAGATGCCATATGAATGTTGATATTGTAAAATGGTAAGTGTTTCTAGATCCCCAGATGATGATTATCAGGTGCTTTGCTCTTCACTATCAGTAGTTCACAATTATGTTTATAGAGATGATAATATGTGAAGCCTACTTCTCTTCAACTCTATTTAATCAGTCTGTAATTACCAATTGACATATTTATTACAAAAATAAGTGCTGGTATTCAAGATTAATGAATATTAATAAAGACCATTTTATATGTTTAGGGTTATCAATATAGCATGACACTGATAAAGCAAAGCTCTATACAAAGCTAGATTTACTTAGCAATTCAGTACTTCTATTCCTTTTTAATGCCTTGGGAGGAGGTTTAAAGAGGAAAAATACCATCATGAGAGGTATATGGCCCCAAGAAAAAAGCAGACAGTTCAAAGATGGTGACTCAACAGCATCATTGCTGTCCCTAGCAGCAGAAGGGGCTAACCTTCCCCTGGGTGGCAACTGCCAGGCCACCAGTGAGTGTCTTATAAGTGGTAATGAGCACAGAATCACAGAATCACAGAATTACAGAACGTTAGGGATTGGAGGGGACCTCAAAAGATCATCTAGTCCAATTCCCCTGCCAGAGCAGGAACACCTGGATGAGGTTACACAGGAATGTGTTCAGGTGGGTTTCGAATGTTTCCAGAGAACAAGACTCCACAACCCCCTGGGCAGCCTGTTCCAGTGTCTGTCACCCTCACTGAGAAGAAGTTTCTTCTCATATTTAAGTGGAACCTCCTGTGTTCCAGTTTGTTCCCATTGCCCCTTGTCCTATCATTGGTTGTCACCGAGAAGAGCCTGACTCCATCCTCGTGGCACTCACCCTTTATATATCTGTAAACATTAATGAGGTCACCCCTCAGTCTCCTCTTCTCCAAGCTAAAGAGACCCAGCTCCCTCAGCCTTTCCTCATAAGCACATTTAGGGATGCTTGCTACTCTTAGTTACCTGTCCTATGCATTACTCAATACATAATACTTTGTACTCTTAAATTGTGCAGATTCTGCTTGCAGAGTTTCTATGCAGAGTGAAAGTGATTTGAACAGATATGACCCAACATGGGAGGGAGACATGCCTGCTCCACACCAACAGTCCCAGATCTTCTCAGTTCACAGAATATTATGGGCATGATGTGGTTTGTCTCTTTTGTCACATCCAGATAACCTGTTTCCTTGCATTTTTGCAACACATTTGCTATTTACTACCAACTTTGGCCAATTTTTTTTTTTTAAGAAATATGTGTGAGTAGCTCTCCCAGACATTTTACTTTTAATGCCCTATGCTGTAGAGCAATGTATTCCTCATCTGCTTTTAGATCTTGTTCTAAGATCCAGTCAGTCTTCTCTTGCATGGTTTGCTGTCATTGCATGCTCCTGAACGCAGCAACATTTATCATGGCACAGCTTTTTCTTCGGTCTTTGCTGTCAGCACAAAAACCTGTTTGCAGCTAAGTTCATGGTCATTACTTTGCATAGTGCTAACTTTTACCTTCAGTTCCTACACAAAGTCTGAGATCAGTTTTCACTTGCTATACTGCTTTGGCAGAATGGAGTCTATTTATTACCATAATTGTAGTTTGCACACAGAACTCACCCCGAAAAAGATTTACTGAGCTCTCCAGATATTCTTTCTACACTGTTTTAGTTACAAGTTGATTTCACATAAATAAGCAAAGCCTCCAATCCACTTTGTGAAATTGCCCAGTTTCTTTTAGAGCCTTCAGACAGTAATGCTTGCTTGATTCAGATTTTTCTTCACGAAAAGCTGGGGAACTGTCACTTATTTCATCCAGGGATTTTAAAAAAATTATTATTATTGCCATTATTATATGAATTGTGGGAAAGTTTAGCAACTGCAACTACACTTGAAATACATTTTTATTAATTTCTGTGAAAGATAAAAAAGAAAGCTTATGATACCTTTGTAGCAGAGGCTAAATTAACTAAAAAAAGATCTATAGTCAAGTCATGACAGCTTAATACGTTGCTGTGCATCATCAGAGCAATGGTAACCGCTGACAAGTATAGATTTAGTTATGGCAAAACAAAAGCAAATTAGGAACTAATTGTCATTTGTTCATGGGAACTAGTAGCATTAACTGATTGCTATCGGTCCACTATATGTCTCAGTTACAAATATGTGCACATTTATAGCCAATTAGGTCACCTGTCGGAACTATGATAACAAGGTATCTCGGGCTTAAACTAGGTATTTTATATGCTTATTCTGATGAGATACTGCAATCTTGAGACAAGTGTCTCAGTAGTTCATACTATCTTTTGTAAACATTCAAACGTACTGCAAAGATCTATACTATCTTTTGTAAACATTCAAACGTACTGCAAAGATCATCACCATATCAACAAAACTCAGAAGAGTTATTTACTAGATATAAAATCAAATAAAACTGTGAGTCAATACCGTTCGCAATTTGAGCCTACAATATGCATACGGGTAACACTTGTTATATCTACATTAAAATATTAAAAATAAATACTGCAATGTAAACATGCATACAAAACACAAACTGCATGTTCTAATGGCAGTGTCCTTTTGGCAGTGCCTGAAGCATTTAGAAACACTTGCAAGACTGACTTAACTTTTAAAGGAGGCCCAAATCGAAAAAGGGGGTTGCTTGGCCTAACCCAGGAAAGGACAAGCAAGACTATGCAATTGCTAATCAAAGATGACAACCATAGGTGTATACTAGAGATAAATATGACCTGACTGATGTTGGTACAGCCAGTCACCCAGCCTCTTTGTATGGGAATGAGAAGGAAACTCTGGGGCAAAACTGGGAAAAAAGAAGCAAAGTAGGGCCCACACAAACAAGCTGAACTTGATATAGGAGACAAGAGGAAGGTAATAGCACTCATGGGTTTTGTTATGGCCTGAAAAGACAAAAGCAGGGCTTCTGGAGGAAGTGGCAGGGTTTGGGGAGCAAGAAGATAACCTTTCTGCCAGAGCTTTGTTTAGACTTGGAGGTGGTCCTAATGCTGCTTTTGAAGCCATTTTGTTCTGCAAAGCAGTTTGTTTTTCCCAGGCCTCCCTCTTTCCCTAGTCTGCCTTTTAGAAGACAATGCAGAGCAAAAACAAACAGCAATTAAGTTCAGGTAACACTAAATGTCTGACCTGAATCCACAAACACAAGGGATCTTTCAAGTTAAAGCTGGAAACTTCATCCCTAAGTCAATTGTCTCAGTATTGCTACAAATGCCAAGCTGAGATCGTCTAACAGTCTGGGACCACAGGTAATTGTGTAAAGAAAACAAGGTACCCTAAGGATGGTGTTAGGACTTTAACTCTGTACATTCTGGCTTCTGTTGGCTTAAAATAAAACAATATTTCCTATGCTTATTGCATCGTCCTGAAAGCATAGATAATAACACAATCCTTTCCTAGTTCAACAAACAAAAAAACAGTGATACCCAGCTCTGAGAACTCAAAAACCTCCATCTTTCAGGTGTTAACAGTTCAAACAAAAGGTCAGGTCTTAGAAGGTGAATTTACATTGATCTATTTGCCATAATTTGCATAGATACAATGCAAGGGAGACTTCATGCTACAGGCAACATGTAGTTTACATCAAAGAGTACTGAAAGGTATTCTGTAAGTTCATAGAGCAAGAAACCCCCTTGGTATAGATATCTGGATGGAAATCTCATGAAAACAGGCTCTTCCATAACATTTCCAGTCATTTCTAATCCTAGCTGGCTCAGAAACATCAGAGTGATAACATTTCTCAAGTTATTTCAGTAGCCCTGGTTTTGGTCAAATGCAGGAAGCATGTAAACTTTGCAAACAAACAGAAGTCTAACAGACAGAGGAAAGCCTCAGAAGAAAGGCTTACTTCAGATTTAGTTAATCTATGGGTAATTTTTTTATACTATTAATACAGATGTTTTGTACTTTCATCCCAGAATCATGTACCCCAAGGCTTTGTCTGTGCTTCAGTTTTTAAATTATGCAATTCCGTAAACGCAGAGTTCCTCACTGCCATGGTTAAATCTACTTTTTAAGCTGCTATACCTTTCTGAGGCACTTTGTGACACTATAGATTATCTTGTTTCACTGAACCAAAATGAAACTCTCTTTAGGGTATACTGCTGTGGCTAGAGGGAAATACTTCAACATACACATCTCCCCATCAGAAGGAAAACAGTGAGAAAATCATGTGCTCTTCTTCTACCGTGCTGCTGGTGTGCAGGAGGTGATGCTTGGTGTGCTTTTCTCTCCTCTTTGCACATGTTACCAGTAACAGACACCAAAGAGCATATCTCTGCCGACTGTTGTTTGATTTTATCTTTTGTTCATGCCTAAACTGGGAGTTTTGAATGCAATTCTCTCTTTGTTATTCCATAACTTACTTTCACTCCTTACAGGCTTTTCTGAAGCTTTGAAATAAATCCACTTGCTTCACAGTGGAGTCTGTGAAGCCCTAACCCCTGAGATATTGGCATTACATTAAATGATCAATGAACTCTCTTTTTCTTGCTTTATCAGTGATGCTGTGACATCCAGTAGCAACCACATTGAAAAATTAATGGCACCTTTTCTGTACTTTTGCCTACCAGTTTGTGACTTCATTTTGAAATGGCACAACTACAATGGGAACGAGTCTGCCCAACCCACGTGAATCCAGTCAAGATAGAAGATATTTGCTTACACCACATAATCCTGACAGTTTGTGCTTCACAGCAGTTTTTCATGTGCTTTAAAAGAGAGCAAACTGCAGTCTGCAACTCAATGTTGAATTTGCCAATAATTTAATAATTTTACCAGTCTAAAGAAAACAGAGATGTTTACCATTACTCAGTAGTATTGATCCTTTGGCTCCTAGAATAGTTCAGTCTTGAGTATAAGTGACAAAACATTGCCAGGAAGAGGAACACCATACAGGCCACCAAGACACAAGTATTACAAAAGCAGAGAGTTTTGTTTGAAGTCTCTTCATGAAAGCAAAGAGATAAGATGGTACGACAAGGGAGAAAAACTGCTGGTCTGTGAGGAGAGCAGGACACTGGGCTGTGGAAACTCCTCCTCTGAAAAAAAACTTAAAATCCTCTTGGCTTCAGCAGAAATTGATGGATCTGACCTCTCAGCAGGGTACCACCTTCTAGCCCATTGTGTCACTTCTTCACGTTTCAGCCTTCGAATCTGTAAGATGCATGTCTCAAAGACAGAAGGCTGTTCTGACACAGTAGTGCTTAATATTTGCCAATCAGTTTGTGATCTTCAAATGAAAAGTGCAAAATGTTATTGCTAATGACATGATTCTCTAGTTCTTTAGAAATTTTGCAGTAAATTTTATGAAATGCTAATGACAGAACCTTTCCTTTCTTCAAGTCGTGCCATATCCTACCCTTGAAAAAGTCTCACAATACACCACATAGATCTGAGTAGCAGACTGAGTAAAACTGGCAACAGTCATAATAAAACATCTAATTGGAGGGATGGAAGGGGAAGTTATAATTAGGGTAGCTCTAAATGCAGTTTAATAAAATAGAGATATGACTGGAGATATATATCTTTATATATTCAGTTCTGTTTAGTAGTTATATACTTGGTACAAGGATATTTCCCACTCTCAGGAGCAAAAGCTTTTTTTTTGAGTTTTGGTTTATTTCCCATTTAAGATGGCATCAGAGTCATCTGACTCTTGCATGGCTGAGGGTTCCTCAGAGCAAGGAAACAGAAGCCAGAGTTTGGGAGGTACTGGCTACAGGCAAGCCATGTGCAAACAAAGAGATATGAAGCTAAAAAAGGTAAGTAAATTGAAAGTGAATTTTCCACTGGTAGTTTGCTTTTAAATTATAAACTATGAGGCTAATAGTACCTCTATTTTTTTTTTTCAACCTACATAGAATTTAACTTGTAAGTGCACTTCTATAGCATGTGCTTGAGCTCCAGTCACATCTTTCTAACCTAGAAAATTCAAGCAAGAGAAGGAAACACAATCCCATCCCCCCTTGAAGTACCTGTTCACTCCACAGTAGCTAAGAGAGACCTCTGAAAGATCGGTGCTTTGGTGCCAGCCATGAACGTCCTCTTCTTGTTGCATCCCACTCATGGGTTTTGATCCAGCCGTAGGAAAATCCCAGTAGCAGGATGGTTATTCTAGAGCGGAGTCATTCCTGAGCTCTACCTCTCTCCTGATGCAGTTGGTTGGTCTCTAGGACTGCCCAGGTCATTGCTAGCAGTACTTGCAATGCCAGACATGGCTCCAATTGCAAATGGTCCTTCCCTTACTGCCACTCTTGGTGGGTGCTTTCTACTGGGAATGTTTATGGCTGGCTCTTCCCACTGATCAGGGCTGCTGTTAGCTGCCCTCCTCATTGCTCCTAACGAGTTGTCCCAACAAGGCTTATTCCAGAGTAATCTTTCCCACTACCCATTTACCGCTTTGCCTGTTAATTTGCTGGCTGCTGCTCTAGTCTGCAGGAGAGGTTCTCACAACAACCCCTGCAGTGATCCAATTCCTCTGTTAGGGTTGGTGACATGAAAAATCCATAGACTCCTTACTCCAAAACCAGAGGACACCCTTCATGCAACTTTTGTCATCTTCTGAAACTTAAAAACTGCCCAACACCTTCTTCCTCAGTGTGAAGAATGATACCATGTTTTCTCCCTCTTCAAAATCTGGCTGTTCATAAAAGAAATGGTCCCAAATACTGAAAAAAATGCTCAGATCATATTTACACTTCATCCTATTGCATTAGCCTCTTCCAGACACTTTCCTTTAACTTCTGAACAGATACCAACCTCTGACAGTATTCAGGGTGTTTCCTCAGCCTTCAAGTTAGCAGACTTACGCCATAAGTGTCATTGCTGGCATTGCTTTTGGTGACTTTACTTTGATTATTATGATTATATTATTATGCTTTCCTCCTAATTATTTAATATTTTTCATCTCTGAAACATCCTTAAATAAAGAACATTATGTGTGTGCAAAACATTACCAGAATTATTCATCTCTCATTCAGATTACAGCTAAAGAGATTTTTCTAAGTGGAAGTTAAAATCCCTTTGTAGATTCAAAAACAGAGGCTCCAATGTATAACTAAACCATTCATGGATTAAAGATACAAAACTTTCTTCTTTCCCATAGCTCAGCTCATTAGAGAGTGTACTCTCCAGTTGCTGGAGTTGAGAACCAGAACTTGTAATGGCAATATCTTCTTTTGTTTCTGAGAGAAAGAGAAAAATAATCACAATTCTATGTGGACCTTCATGATAGACCTTAAAAAGTTAAAGTTTATGTCCAGGCCACAAGAGGCAATAGAATGAATTGCAGCAAAACTCTGTCTGACAAGAAGCTAACAGCAGAAAACACGTACGTCACTAAATGCTATCTTATCTGTCACACGTATCAAGAAAAATCAAAGCTTATTACAAAATGTTAAAATAAAGAGTTGATAAAAATGTTGAAGTGTGTTAGACATGGAACAGCCCGCTGGGGAATTTCCATGAGAAACACATCCATTTGGTAGCAATTCCCCACCAACAAATACTTTTTGAAATCTGCCAGCTGGCCAGATCTTAATCCATTTATTGTGTGCAATACAGATATTTTAACTGCTATGGCGCTAAAACAAATAACTTTGCTGGAATATACCTATGCTAAATCTTTACAGTTATGTGATGTCATTAAAAATGAAATATCAGAAAATCTTTTTTCCACGAATTCATGTTGATTGGCATTAATATGTTCTATGATTCCTTATTGATTGATTGTGTTCGATAATTCTTTACTGGTTGATCTTGTCTCTGCTTTATTTTGCGTGACAGTGAAAGCTACCTAGTTTAAATTTAAAATTGAAACACCCAGAAAATTTTTTAAAAAAATGAAACAAAACCAAAACCTCTTTTAATAATGACAGAAGATAAAACAAAACAAAACAACATTGCCAGAATCTGTAAATTAATCTTTACAGATGCTCAATATCACCACTTCTCTTTGTCTGGGACAGTTTAAGGGTAAGGAAATTATTAATAATGTGGTTGGGGGGGCAAAGTTTTTCACACAAAGGGGAGAAGGATCATATGTCATCAAAAGTACACTGTATTACTGTGTCCCTGGAGATACTTTTTATGATTAATTTTCTTTTCCTTCTTCATTATCTGTTCTATTTTTGGTATAAGCTGAAACTTTGTTTTTAATATGATTTAGACTTGTTAGATCTATGCTAGGATAGTTTTTAAGCTGTTGACCCAAAGTGATTATTTTAAAAAATAGCTTTAGCACTGATTGGGTGCTAATTGCAAGACTCCAGTTATCATGTAACAGTTTGTAATTATTTATGAGTAGATTCTTCACATACTGAGATCTCGGGCAGTGATGTTCCCCTGGGGAAAGTTTGTAAAGAGTTTGAGGTAATATAAATAAAGGTAGAAATATTAATGTAGTCTTGTGCAGCATTCAATATTTAAATTAATTGAACTTAAATATTTGTTTTAAATATTTTATTTAACTATTTAAACAATAGCTCTGGGTTTCATGTATTATGGCCTTGACCTACTGGATTGTATGGCAAAAATCAACATTAAAAAAACTTACAGCTTGTAACAAAGATACAGAAGAAAGAATGGTAGGGATGATGTTAGAACCTTTGTTATATACAGTCCTAAGAGCTTTTTGACTGAAAATCTGTACAGTTCCAGATCACAATTCCAGCCAATGTCATTATTTGCCTCTTCTCCCTGTGATTCTAACATCCTTAAGACCATATAAGACACTGCATAATGAGGTAGGAGTTAATTATGTTCTTATACAAAATTTTTGCATTCTTACACAATTATTTTGTCCTCAGGGCTCTTCAGTTACTGGATGTCTTCTGTCCACTTCCTATCTCTGTTTTGGGAATCCCTCAGAAGGAAGAATCTGCCAAGCCTGAAGTATGTTTGAAGGGCAGTAAGACATACCGATATATTCAAAAAGACCCCAGTCATTCCAGATGGAGCAACAGGTGCAGAAAGCTGAAGTGTCTTTCCCAAGGACAAATCAGAAGTCAGCCCTCTTCTCTTGTATGGTCATGATCAGCTGAAGATATATTACCCATCAGGCAAAAATGAGTTGTTCTTGACAGATAGATGTGGACCACTGATAAAATTCATAAAAATTCACGTCTCTGGATAATCTGACATAAATTGAATACCTTACTTTTGACATGCCAGCAACACAGGGACATAAATAAGGGCTGTCCTTTTCCTTAAAAACAACTATTTTCTCCTTTCCAGATATGATACTCATGCTGCAGTTATGAACAATTAACATGGGAGATTTTAAACAACAAATATAAAATATAAAAATGAGGCAGTGAATGGGCAACCTAAAAACCTTTACCATACATGTGACTTGATGTCTGAGAAGTGAACATATATTTATAATGCTTGACAATTATCAAGGAAAAATAGTCTGGCTTGTTAACACCTAATCAGAGGGATTCACATTGGGCTGATAAAATAAAAAGGAGAATCTTGTTAAACTGCTGGAAGTTGATGGAGTGTTTTGTTACTGATAGTCTCATTCTCAGTAAGATTAACAGTGTTTGTCCAATCTAATTACAGGGGAAATTGAATACAAAATGTTATCATGTCTTTAAATGGGGGACTCAGGATGAATTAGTGGAAGTTTTAACAGACTGGGCAGGAAAAGGTTGATTAGTAACACTCATGTGACTTGGAAGATTTGAACTCTTACATTTAGGAAAAGGGAAAATTTTAAGAAAATTTAACAAAAGATGTGTGGCTTCCTGGAGCTGCTATTGCTCCTTTTCTTCAGAAAATTCTTAGAGAAGCATTGAGCAAGCATGGGCAGAGGAAGCAGCATGAGCAGACTCAGGGAACGGCCTAAAGCATCACCAGTTTTGACCTCTGACCCAGATGTTGGAGCAGCTGCAATGCTGCTCACCTCACCCCTGGGAGCCTCGCTGGGACACCACGCACCATCCGGGACATCACAGCCAGAAAGCTCTGTGATGACAATGGTCACTCCCATAGTGAGTGCTCAGGTAAAGCACAGCACCTGCAGAAACACATGGTTGGCAGGAAGATGTGTCAAGGGATGTTTAGGTCGGACATTACAAAAAGGTTCTTAACCCAGAGGGTGCTGGAGCACTGGAACAGGCTCCCCAGGGAGATGTCGTGGCCCCAAGCCTGACAGTGTTCAATAAACATTTGGACAACACCCTCAGACACATGGTGTGAACTGTGGGGTTGTCATAGGCAGGGACAGGAGTTTGACTTGATGATCCTCATGGGTCCATTCCAACTCAGATCATTCTATGATTCTATGATCTGAGTGTTTCAAGGAGACATGCTTTAGGTGACTTTTTTTACTCAAAGAGGGGAAAAAGCATGGCTCCCAGCTCAGACTCCTGCATGGTAAAGCCTCATCCACAGCACTGTGGCCTCCCTGCTGCTCCGGGACCTTCTGTGTCCCATCCAACTGGTGGGATCCACCTGGGACACACTGAGCAGGTGTGCATGTTGTTTGGGCAGGAGGGTGCAGTGACAGATTACCTCAAAAGGCAGTCCTCCATGGAGGGAGAGCTGCCTACATGCTGCCCAGCTCTTACCTTGTCACGTGCTATAGAGTTGAGACCTCATAATCTGGGAGAGCAAAAATTTGAAAGGTGTGAGGAAGAACTGGAGATCCAGTGCTGGACTGGGCAGATAGCTCCGGAGGTTTCATCTCCTCCTGGAAAATGTTACCTCTGCACGAGGGAGGGCTGGGGCTGTCTCTCTGGGTCTGTAGCGGCACAGTGTCACTCATGTACACCACAGAGCTGTACCCACCCCATGCACACTCACACAGCAGCATCCAGACAGAGTGAAACCTTTCAACGACCCAGTGCAGGAACCTCTACGTATGGGAAACCTGCTTGACATCAGGCCCACAGCAATGGGACTGTGGCATATTTCGTTGGGCAAACCATCCTCTAGTTGTGCCTAATCAGTCCCTCAGTCAACCCACAGCAGTAGTGATAAGGTTGTTGTTGATTGACCACAGGAACTATAATCACTGTGTCAATCTAACACTTTTTAGATGAATTCAAGATATTATGGTGATAAAATCATTTGAGGTTGTGAAAGCATATACATATATATGGCCATATATATTGGTTTCAAAGCCCATCCAAGTTACTGGGAAGTTTCCTATTCATCACCATTAGCTTTAGCTTAAACCCTGTGGGACTGACATTTAAGGGAGCTAACAACTGGGCAGGGACTCTAGAGACCAGTTTATGCAACTGTTTTTTCCATTTGCCTCTTGATGACCTAAATCACCTCTCCCTATTACTCAGTTTCCCCATCTGCAAAGCGGGTAGTAAGCCTGACCTTCCTTGGAGAATTATTTATTTCTGAGGATGAAAATCTATAGACAGAAAAGGTGAGATGAGCTGCGTATTCTTATTTTGCACTTGGAAATGAAGTAAGGAGGTAAAAATACATGCAATAAGAGATGATAAGAAACTTAATCCATTTGATTAAATGTTTTTACTTCTGGTAGGGAAACTGAGCTCTCGAAAGAATTTGTTATTAGCAGACAAATTTCTCATCAACAGCTGCAGAGATTAGTAATCTGCGGCTACCCAGAAGTAAAATCTATATGGTTGCAGTCAGAATGTGTCATTATCAAACCCCTGTTAATCACTCGGTTAGTGAAACAGGGGTAGCAAAAACTGATTCCCAGCCTCAGATCCTGCCCTTGGTGAACCATAAAGCACAAAACTCTCCTTGCTTCTCCTTCAGGAAGCAGCTTGAGAATAGGCCCAGCTAGAAATCAAGCTGGAAAAAGAAGTCTGGGCTCTAATCTAATCAATGGAAACTCTCCTCACCTCTACAAAGCCAGGGTTTAGCCCTGTATCCAAAAATAAATACCAAGGATTTTCCGGTGCGTATCTTTGACTTTTAAGAATGAGCCTCGACGGGCTCCCTCCGAGCAGCAGCAGCCAGCAGCGTGCTTGTCAGCAACATTTATGTGCGTCTCCTTCATCAGAATTTTGTATGAAATGTGCTTACCAATGCTTGCAGCTATCACACTCGATCAATTTTATCACAGAGCTTCTGGCCTCAGAAGTGTATTTAAGAACATTTTTTAGCTATGGCCAAGTTAAGGATTACTTGTCTGGAGGGTGTTTTGGAAGATATCGCAGCCTCACACTTTGAATAAGTGAATCAAGTGAATCTCACACATTCAATAAAATTTCAATTTGTTTCTGCAGCTACTGGGCCAGTGCAGGGGAGGATATGAGGTCCAGTCACATAGCTGGAAATACAGAGGAAGACGCAGGATTCAATAATAGCTCAGCTCCCCATGATCCAGTAACAGGAGTGCTTTGGCACATGAATCTTCCATTAACCACATTTTTGGAACTAGTACGATGGTCAGGGAGAGCTTTGTGTTTGCATGATAGATTTATGAGAGGATTTCATTGGCCTTCTGCTCTGTGTTTATCTGGCTCTCATTTCCAGCTAAGCATTCAAAGCAATACCCTTAGGCTCTGACTGCATGAGAACCGAAACTGCTGAACCAAAATGGCTAAAGTTTTCACATCTGGCCTAGGAGTCCATGCATCTTTGGAGACAAGTAACGGAATCTTGTCACTGAGTTAGTTTGGACACTCAGACTGGCCAAAGCATCAAAATGAGTCTCCATGTGCAGCCACTAAGTGCTGGAATTTGGGGTGAGTTTTCTGTCATGAGGAGAAATGCAAAATATAGCAGCTTGTGTAAATCACGGTGCACCCTAAAATACCAACAGCCCTCTGTTCCCAGCACAGGCAAGGTTCAGGAAAGGACACACATTTCACTGAAGTTCAGTGAGCTGAAAAATGCAAAAGGAAATTAAAAACATCAGAAGGAAAGTGACAGCAGGGTTCAGGCAGCGTGAGGGGAAGGGTGGGCATTGGTGGTGCAAGTCACCAAGGCTGACCTCAGACCATGAAAGGAAAGATCATCATCGATGACAGTAGTGGAAGCAGATGGGGATGTGGTGTAACACTGGCTTCCCAATACCTCATTGACTAATAAAATTACCAATACCATAATGATGCTGTTCACCACAAAAATCTACAAGTATCTAAAAACTTCAAAGATGGTAAGCTCATTTCGTAGATGACAAATATTGCTGAATAACTCGATTAAGAGCCCCATAACCCACCACTCAAATTTAGAGCTGATTGTCCCAAGCTACGCAATGGATTGCTGTGGTATAATGTAAAACCTATTCCTTATTTTAATCTGAGGATATTTTCTTTATGGTGGTGTCAATCATGAATGAAAGAGTACAAAGGAAACATACTTGATGTATGTCAGCAAAACATTTAGCCATTTTGTAAGTATTTATTCTTGAAAAACAAACAAACAAACAAAAATCCCCCACTTTTTGTTTGTGGTTTTGTTTTTGGTTTTGTAGTTTTTTGGGTTTTGTGTTTTTTTTTTTTTTTTTAAGGTGGCTTTACACTGCTTTTTCTCTTAAAAAAGAAATGTGATACTTGTAAAAGAAAATGAAAAATCTGTTTTCTCTGTCCTCTACTAACAGATTTAAGCCACATTAAACATTACAAAATTGCCTAATGTTGATGCAATTGCTGATCATAGTTGTGTTAGTTGTTTTAAGGAACCAGACCCACAACTTTGATTTGGAGTCACTGAATCAGACAAATCCAAACACAAATTCAGCCTTGGTTGCTTTATGCTGGAAGTGTGGCTCGGGAAGTCACCTCAATAACCTTGCCTATTCATTCATCTGGCTTTTGTGAATGGAAATCAGAGATCTGGTCTATTTGTTATAGAGGGCTGATTGGTTTGGTGTGGGTGTTTTGTTGTTTGTTTTTTTTTTAGTCTGAACAGAATACTGGTTTTCCTACTGTGGATATTTATCTGATTTAATATAACCTGATGTTATTCAGATTAGATCAGAGTATCCTGACTTTGTCTCTAAGCTGACCAACATAAAATTACAGAGAGATTCAAGACCACGCTTTGGTATCTTTCCATGTGTATTTTGTGCAGATAAATATCATCTAAGAGAAGGACAACCAACTTCTACAGAATTACAACATCTAAGGTTTTACTAGAAATGGAAACTGTGATTCTAATAGCCTGGTTTAGTTTTACAGAAAGTTGTGTGTTTATATGTTATTGTTCAGTTACTTATTTCCCTGTTGTCAGGCATTTCATTTTTTATTGATAACATCTGCAATTGAACTCACATCTGTTTATCAAAAGACTACTTTCTTTCATGTTGTCTGTTCATAAGAATTTAATCCCATTTTGCAAGTTATGGTGTATTTTACACACAAAGTCAAGCTTTATCTATTTGCAGGAGAAAAAGATCTATTCCGCTACAGGAAGGGACTTACTTAAAACCCACAAATATTACCTTCCAACCAGACTGCTGCAAAACAAGTTCTCCTTCACATCGTCTCCTCATGTATTTGAATATTTCATTCACAGTCACACAGTCTTGACAGAGGGAAGCATCTTTCGGCTGATCTCTTCCCTTGCCATTGCTCTAGCTCAAAACCAAACAGGGTTCAGCCTGGTCATTTTCATATGGGAGATGGGAAACAAGTCAGACACAGGACTATCGATCTGCACTTCTCAGCTCTTCCTCATTATCATTCCTGACTATCAGAGATTTCATATAATAATTATGTGTCATTTTAGTTATTCTGGTCACTCTTAACAAAGCAGATTTTGACTACTGGGAAAGCCAAGGTTTAGAGTCTGAGGATAGGCTTTTTCTCACTTAGCTTAGCTGCTGAAGAATTAGGCACTTTCTTTAAATGATCACTGAGGTTCCTCAAGAGACTCTCATCCAAACAGCCTTAGGAAGGGATGAACAGTCATCAGCAGTGTCTACATTTCTCTGTTGAATAGTCAGAGAGAGTTTAAGTGACCATCTTAGACGCAAAGCCTAATACTTACATATACAAAATCGGGAGATATGAACTCAAGCGTGAGAAGCATATGCCAAAACTACTTAGCAGCTTTTGAAATCATAATTATCCAAGTAGCATGAAAACCTTCCCCTAGATGTAGATTAAAACAGCTATCACTTTTCTGTAAATCTATATCTAAAAGAGCTAGGAATAAATATCTAACCCAGGATGTTAAAAAACAGTGTGCCAGGTGTATATTTAGACATCTAACGAAGTGGTAAGAACTTTTTTTAAAGTGTGATATTGAGTAGAGCCATATGGGCTGGAGGAGAGCTACTAGCGTTTGGTGCTTTTGAAATGCAGCTATGTGTTGAAAACTTGAAACTGATGGAGAAATCTATTTTATGCCATTACTATTACTGTTATTGATTTTGGTCTAAAGGGGTTTTTTTGTCCTCACATATGTCCACAAAAGAACAAATTTTGTTGCTTTGTTTTATATTAAAATCAAAGGACATTATTCAGATGTCCTGAAATCTTGCCTTAGGTAGGACATGCTTACATTTGGACAGGCAATTCTCCAGCACCTTTACACTGCCAAGAGCTAAAATTCACTGTGCAACTCACTTGCATGTGCTCAGAAACACCCCAGCTTGCAACAACTGTGTCTGAATTTTTCCTCTGTTCATCTGCATACTCTGAACTCTGCAAGAAGCTGTGGGAGCACCTTGTACAAGTGAGTGTGCTCTGAACAGCCCTAATAAATGGCAACATCAAGGGAGGATGTTGGCAGGAGGGCAGCTGGTGGAAGTGGGAATCAGCCCTATCTCACCCACGCTCTTGAGTAACAGTATAAATTCCACTTGAAAATCTCAAACCCAATAATGGATTATTTTTGTCAGCTTCGAACCAATTATATAGAACAGCCTTCACAAGTTAGAACGCAAAACAGATTAAATGTTTTTGCATGTGTGTGAGCATGTACCCATGTCAGAAGTAGCATTTATAGTCTGTGTGGAGCTGGTCTAGATGTTCAGAGGTGTTTTTTTCTGGGCTTCCTCATAGAAAACAGGGAAAGAAAAGGATTAAGAAACACATTCAGTGCTCTTTACCTGCCAAGTGATTGAAAATCACAGATCTATCCAGGCAGATAGTAGATGTCTGTCCCAGGAAGCACCAGATATATCAAATCTGCTTCTTAAAGCATGAATTTGGAAATACCGTGAATCATTCAGGCTCCCGGAGAGCCTTATAATGTAGTCTTATAATGTATGTAGTATAGAGAAATAGCGATAGAGATAGAGCAAGAGTTTTCTGTTCTTGATACCACCAAAGGTTTGGATCTCTTAAATGATAGCTGGTGACAGGAACAAACCTAACTTAGACAATAAAACCCTGCACTACAAGAAAAACACCAAAACAACAAGCACGACATTCTTAGGATCAAAAAATAAAAATAAAATATAACAGAGTAGATGCAGAGAGGTATTTGCCACCTCCTAAGAAGATTTTTAAATCAAAGGGGGACACTGTGATTAGATTAAGGCCCCAGAACGACAACAACTCAGCTTTCTCTTTGAACTCAGAGCAGCTCCCAGGATGAAGTGGTGTTCAAAGACAATTCCTTTGCATGAATAATATGGGGGAGGGTTTAATTACCACCTCCTCCTCTCATTCTTCATCTTCTCTAGCCAGAAAGCTCAGGTTTCAGCAGTTTTGTTTCTCATTGACACTGTGGCAGACTGGGGGAAGGGAGGGAAGGGAGGAAACACTACAAGGCTGGGAAAAAAAGGGCAGTAGCCAGTGAGTTGTAGCAAAAAAGGACAGAAAACAAAATAAAAGGACACTACCCAATCCAAGAAAGAAAGAAAGGAAGAAGGAAAGAAGGAAAGAAAGAAAGCTATACCACTGGTAAATCTCTGGAAAAGGTAGTGTTAGAAAGTGCAACTTTTTTGAAAAACAATCCTGTAGCTCAAAACTCATCTCACTCAAAGGTGTCACATCATAGCTATATGGGAACCATGGTATATACTGAGCAGAGATGCTTCGAACCTGATTTACTCTGGCTAAGTCAGCTTAAATAAATTTACGACAGATCCAGACTGAGAGTGAGTAAATATTAATATTTTCCTGTGTGAATAAAGACAAAATTCTTGGTGTCTTTATATTTATTGTCACTTATCCCATTTTTAGTGGATACGATTTGCATTGCTAATGTTATTGGCCAGTAACACTGAACAAAGAGAAAAATGTGAGTCTGTTTTTGCCAGATTTCAGATCTTTCCAAATACAATTTACTTGAGCTCATATAATATTCACAGCTTAGAGCAGAGGTAAGAAATTGTCTTAGTTAATATGATTAATAACTTACGATCAGCCGTGTTATCCCTTGTCTCTCCAGACCTCTTAGTATATCTGCAATAAGAGTGCCCTCTCTGGACAAAAAAGTAAGCTCACCACATGTGTTGGGGAGAGGGAGATTTGGTTGCATTTCCTCACTCAGATCAGCTCAAAGCTCTCTTTGTAACACTTGGTGACAAATCACTTCTTGCCGCTCTCTTCCCGGCTCTTTTGCCAGCTGAGGACCTCTGAAATGTGGTGTCCCCCATGGTAGGAACCACACATCCTTCCTGACGTGAACTTTCCCTTGCCAAGGCTCTGCCGTGAGTCAGTTGGAACCAATTACTGGGTTGTGCAAAGCTCACGTTAGGCAATAGCAGCTGCGTGATGAAGCAGATTCCTCCCAGGTTGCTCCGTTTCCATTGGTTTCTGACTAACCTCCCCTGTCCATGCCAGGCACTGATGGGACACCCCACCGGGAGGGAATGGCTTCATTTACTCTCTGCCAGCACCTCTCTTGGGTGGAGGTGAAAGGGAGCAGAGTAGGCAGTTAAAGTGCACTTGGTTGGGTCCACCCAACCCGAGGGCAGCCAAGGATACCTGAGACCAGAAGAAAAGATTGTCAAATGCCTGATGCATAAATTACTGAGTAGAAGCAGCCTAGAGTGTAAAGGACACTCTCAAGACCTCAGTCTGAGCTTAGGTTTCCACATCCTATCTGATCTTGTGTTAGACAGCAATGAGTCCTCCTAGAAAAACCCTCAGGTGGCTTTGCCTGCTGAGCAGAGATCATAAGACTCAGCACAGGGACATTGAAGCTTTTGGCCAGGCACAAAGTGCTGGAGTTGATCTGCATGGTAGGCAAGTACTTCCCCAGCCCTCCAGGGCTTACCTGGAGAAGCACATGGGGCAAGCCAGAAACAGTCCCACAAGTGGTCATAGAGGCAAGAAACATGGGCAGAAAAAGAACTGACTCTCAAGCCTGGTCTTGGGACTATTTCTATCCTGTAGAAGTGGCCTGTGAGCTCCTTCTGAGTTTATACAACAAGGCAAGCCTAACCCTGCACCACACAAGGTGGTGCTTGGGTGATTATCTCCCTAGCAGAAGGGTGAAGGGTATGAGGGAAATATTCAGTGGGGCTGCTGGTTTCTGTAGGTATAGAGGAAGACAGAAAGCTAAAAAAAACAATAATAATAATAATTAAAAAAAAAAACTCTAAAAGACCATTTACGTTTTACTTCAATAAAAGTTTTCTCTCTGTTTCTGAGAAAGAATTAGGGATGAGCTGGTATAACACATCACCACGAACAAGCTCTGCCCAACTCCACACTTTGGGGGATTCAGGTGTTGATTCACATTTACTGAAACATTGCCTGGCTGCTGAGGGGTTTGATAAGCCACCCAGAAGATGACGAAACAAATAACACCAGAGGAGATGGAGGTTTCCAGTGGCAGACACTTTGCCGCCACGTCCTCCCTGCTGCGGCCAGCTCGAGCAGCCCACACAACTGCTGAGCTGCTTTGGGAACACTGGTTCCTGGAAGAGAGAAAAAGATAAAGAAAGAGACATGAACAGATCATCAAAGACTAATGGCGGAAAAAAAAATGAAAGCACTTGTAAGGGGAAGTTTTGACTATGCCAGAATCATTATTAATCCCTTGCAACTCCCTATGACTAAGATCTGTTAAACTTCACTGGCATTTAAAAACGTAGTTATTCCACTGCACAGGCAAAAAGTGGCTAAGATATCGGAATACGCAAAGGAGATTAACTGTAGTGGGCTTTCTCATTCATGTTTTAGAGTATTATTTCAAAAGCGTTTATTACCTTGTCTCTTTAATGTCTGGCAAGTTGTTTTTGCCTCCACTATTTTCAACTTTTTAAAAAATCTGTCAGTGTTTCTTAGCTCCCATGCCAATTTCTATGAAATTAATCAGAGAGAGAAGTTTCAAAAATATGAAGGTATTCCAAGCACTCGGTAAGTAAGTGTCAAAAGAAGACCAAAATAAATTCCTTCACTGAGATAAACATGAGCACAACCCCTAGTAGAAGCAAGCCTTGACAGCTTCAGCATAAATTTTGTGATACAAACTGATACTTATAGAATTTTAATTTTACCCTCTGTGGTTCCCGTTCACAGGTAAATCTAATGTGGCACCTTTGTCTCTCATTGCTTTGTACAGTACATCATTATTTGAGTTACCTGTGCAAAACAAGACTGCCGTTCAGGTTTCTCATTTGTTCAGCTGTAAACAGAGACCACAGGGACAAGGATCAAATCTTTTGCCTACTGGGGATGATATAACAGTAGGCACTACCAAGTTCCTTCTACACTACATGCTCCAAAGTCAGGTATCCCCAGCAGCTCTCAGCTGAAAGACCCACCCTGATTCTGGGTGCAGAGCTGTCCCTGTGCCTGTACAGGGCCACCAAAGTACCAGAGTGTGGCAAATCCTGTGCAGCTTTGGGTTGGCGATGGGCAAAAAGTTGAAGCCCTGGGAGAGGCAAAAGGCTGAAAAGTCCATCTGGGGCCTCAGACACTCATGTATGAACTATCATCACTCCAATCTTCCTCAGTTCTGGTGTGCACCTGCAAACTCCCTTTGAACATGCAGGTGATGGTTTCTGATTTCTTGGCTACCTCCTGTAGGGAACAGGTGATACTGCCTCCTGAATCTGCACACTTACATTAAGCTTACAATGTTTGTCTGAAATAGAGTTAAGAGGTACAAATCCATCTCTTTGAAAGCAAATGCTGCCAGTTCATTGGAACACATGGCCCTTTACTTCCTCCATAAGAGTGGATCTAGAGCAGCTAAGCAAACTCAAAGGCAGGATACAAGATAAAGGCAGCTTTGAGAAGAAGGATTTGAGGTTTTGTTTTCCCATTGCTCTATTCTAGAAATAACAATCAGACCTCGAGAAAGGGTGAGGTGTCATCCCTTCGTTATGGACTGTGAGTGTAGGTGCACAGATGCTATGGAGATACCCTTAGCTGGGGTGTGGACCTGAGCTCAAGCAGGGAAAGCCCCTCAGGAATGGCTCTGTCCTTCCCAAGGGAGAAGCAAAAATGGTATAAGTCTCTGCAACAACTAGTGTTTGCCTGCTTTTACAAATCATTTCTTTACATTCACATTAACACCCACATTTCTTGAACACATGAAACAAGCAACATCCTCTTTTTTCTATCGTTCTGAGGACTTGAACTAAGGGATAGAGACAAATTCCTTCTGTCCTACGTCCCAGGAGAGAGAAAGCCTCAGTATATCACTGACCTGGGGACACCAGAGGGTGGATCTAGGAAAAAGCCACCAACCCCACAGATGAGTCTGGAAGGGAAGTGGGAAACGAAATGTCTGTTAGCTGCGACTTCCCTTAGACCAGGATGCAAAGAGCATCAGCAAAATTTTCTCTTGAGAACAGAGATTTATGAGAAGCCCTGCCCTAAAATAGTTCTGCTTTTCTCTGCCTCCATTCAGGACGGGTCTCCTTCCAGTGAGTACAACTCACATAGATGAATAAAACCCCCGATCTTCAAAGGGCTCCAGCACATCACCACAGTGCCGTCATAGCATGGCTTAGCCCCGTCTATATAAGCAAGATCAAACAGTATCCTGCAGCGTCAGGATGCTATTGCATTACAACATGATTCTTCCCCATGACAGATTTGGCAAAAAGCCAGCCAGCAAAATGGGTCTGCTCAGAGTGAGTGGACTTGGAGTGTTAGACAGCAGTTAGAGATTTATGCTGCTGCAGTTGCTTCAATCTCCAATGTACTCACATCAGAAATCAAATCAAGACACTGTCCCCCAGTATTTCAGGCTGACCCAGACATCTGCAAACGAAGAGTATGAGCTTTGTGCCTTGAATGTCATCACTGGAGCTAAACATCTTGCACTTCTCTTTTCAAAAATTTATAATTCAAGTAAATTAATCATTAATAATAATTAATATCAGTTAAATTAAACTGCAGAAAATGGAGGGGGGAAGTCCTTTGAGAATATCCCTATGCAAGCATACGAAGAAATCATACTATGCTCACAATTTCTAATGTAACTGTTCATTCAATGACAGCTTGATAGAAAATTGCATAGATCTTTTTGGTGGCACTTGGCTGTCAAGTTGTTTTAGTGAAAGGGAATCAACAGGAGGTAGCAATCTGAATTACCAAGCAATGCCACAAAATACAGAGATTTTGTGAAGAGGTTTTATCTGTCCTTCTTCATATATGTGTACCCTTGATTTTGGCCTGGAAGTCATGAACATATTTCTTATACCTTGCAGGATGCAGGGTAGATCCATCAACACTGTGGATAAGAGGGGAGAGCAAGAGAAATAGGACCCTTAGGGCTTGCTGAACCTAGCAGGACTAGCACAGGGACTAAGGCTGTTAATACATCTGTGTTAAAAGGTGTTGTGTCTGCTGTAATCTGGAATATGCCAAATGTTTGCTGACTGTATGTAGGACCAAATACGATTAAGTTTGTGCTGCATACCCAGCTACCACATCTGAGATGAGTCACAGCAAGTATGCTTGAACCACTTGC
The DNA here is from genome assembly GCF_964273445.1 of Streptopelia decaocto. Classification (NCBI taxonomy): domain Eukaryota; kingdom Metazoa; phylum Chordata; class Aves; order Columbiformes; family Columbidae; genus Streptopelia; species Streptopelia decaocto. Next base: position 13,933,897 of record NC_138655.1, read on the forward strand.
AAAGAAAAAACACCAAGGGATTTATGCAAAAACATCCATTAGCATGGCCTGAATGAGTGCATTTGCTTGGGTCAAGTGATGGGCTGCAAAATCTTAAGCTGCTGTAACTCAGATTCCAGCAATCATATGACTAATATGTTATGAAGTCTGTGTCTATCTCAGTAAATTAAATTTATTAGTCTTTCCACTGGTCCTGAAGGGCCATGTTATGGTTTGTGTTCTCATGACTGGGCTGGAGCCTGCAGCTGGTTCCCCTGGTTCGATATAGTGGACAAGTTGTCAGGTGAGTGTGTTTGAAAGAAAAATAAAACCTTTCTTGAGGTCAGAAAACTGAGACCTCTGCAGGTGTCTTTAAATGTCATGGGAGGACAGTGCTGTCTCCAGTAACCTGTGAAAGTGTCATGCCCAGCAGGAGCCTGAGTTCCAGCTGGATAGCAGGTGGAGGGTGGCACTTTTAACCACCAGTCACAGAACATGAGTGACCACAGAAATCACTGTTTAAGCAAAAGTATCAGAGCATTATGCTAAATCATGTGTTTGTCTGCACAGACTGTTGTATGAGATGCAGAGGGTTACTTCAAAAGATTAATAAAATCAGCAGAGTAAGGTATGTTTAACTTCTAGAAACAGAAACAGGCATGTGCCAGCAGCACTGAAGATTCTTGAATAGCCAGATCACTGTTGTGTCCTCCAGCCACAGCAGGGAGAAGCCACTCACTAGAACACAAGGAGATGTGACGGTGGAATGTCTCTTTAGCCATGATGCTCCTTTAAGAGTCAGTCCACTATAGCTCTGAGTTACACCCTGTAGGAAGCTGCCGTCCTCCACTGACTATGTAAAGGTTTTGGAAAAATCACCCAGCTTTCACACACCCTCCCCTCCTGCCCATCTCGGGGGTCAGAGACACCGTGGAGGCCAGCAGCCCCAGTGGGGACAGCAGGGTGACAAGGCTCATGGCTCTCCCTGGCAGATGAACATGGAAGTTCATGCTTCTTCTGGCATTGTTTCCACTCCTGTGTTGATCCAGAGGATTTCCTCTTCCCGTGGCCAGCAATGGAAAGACTTTCCCTTGCCATAGGCCAGACAGTCAATATCACCTCAGACCACAGCAAGCAGCAGCAGGAAAAGCTGAACTCTGCATTTGGGTATGTTAATGCTGCCAAATCTCTGTCAATTCACTGGTAGCTCTGAAATGTCACCTATTCCTGTGGCTGTGGTTAGGGAAAAGACCACCTCATTGTCAGGGCTTCAGTCTGAAAACAGGCATCAAAGAGAAGTGTCTTTGAAATCTGCCCTTGTAACTAGAACTGAAAACAACATTTTCAGTAAAAGATTAGGAGAGTAAGTTGAGTCAGCAGGCTCTGCAGCCTGTCATCACCTGCAGGTCCGCTTTGTTATCAGCACGTACACGCAAACACATGTTTGCAAAAGGTCTGTGGGACAGTTGCTGTGTTTGAATCATGGAGAGCAAGAAAATTATTTGGTTTGTGTTTGCCTGTGATGAGGTCTTGCCTTCTTTGTGTGCAAGCTGCTGGGGATCATTAGTACTCTCTGATACTCGGTATTTGCAAGCAGTCCTGCTCTCTTCAGGTTCATTTCCTGCTCCTCAGTGCAACACCGCTGGACATTTTCACACACTCTGGATGCATTTTGTGACATGGGGCACAAATCTTCAGCAACTAAGTGACTGCCTGACAATCCATTTAACCAAACAGTTCAGCTGTCATATACAGCAACCCAGATTCATAGAATGCTAGGGATTGGAAGGGACCTCGAAAGATCATCTAGTCCAATCCCCAATTCCTACCCAGGCCGCGTGCTGAGAAAAATCCATGAAGGCCAGAAAGCTCCACAAAGTGTCACTTGCACCCTTCCCACAGCCTAATAGCACATCCCAGACAAATAAAAATCCAGGCAAAACCAGACTTCTTAGGCAGCAATGGGTGGTTAGTGATGTCATACAAGACGTTGCTGTAGAGAAGTGCAATGGGTCCCATCTTGAGATGTACCCTTTCTTGGCGAGGTGTGCATGTCGCAGACACATCACACAGCCACGATGCCCAGCAGCCAGCTGGGGGTGCACAGCACCCCACAAGTGTTAGGTTCTCTTCTGGTTTTTAGCTATTTTTGATGTAAAGTGACCTGCTGCTCAGATGTGAGACTTCCAGAGAGAGGAACAAGAGATATAAATGCCCTTTGATTTCTGGCAAATTTTGATACAGCGTAGCCAGAAAATGGACCTCCAAGTTATATGAGTGCAGTTGCACCCCTTGGGGTCTTCTGGGACAGCTGTACTCATATGCTTGCAGGATGGTGACCCATCTCTCACTGAGCTGGTGAGCGAGGAGGGGCTGTCATTTTAATAGTATTCACTTTCCTACCACTGATCTGCAACACAAATCATATTGTTGGGAAGTGAGAAAGACACTATGTAATTACTTGTGCAAAATGATATGTTTGGGTGAACAGGTTGTTAAGTACCAGCATCAGATAAAAGATCATCCTAAAAATGAATTAGAGGGGTGTCCTGAGCCCCCACCTAAATCTCATATGCTGCTCTAGGAAAATATCACTCTATTTTTCTTTCAGTCACAAAAAATTTCATTTCATTGAAGTTTGAAATGCAATGAAAACGTAAATGTCATTTCAATTAATTATTATTTTTATTGTTATTGTTGTTGTTCTTAATAATAATAATAATAATAATAATCCCCTTTGAGGGTCTAGATCCCTGTGTCTTCATTCCCACATGGCAGCTGAGGATGACTGCACTGTCTCAGCTGGCAGCACAGTTGGAAGAACAAGCCCAGACTCCAGGTCTGGGAGAGGCCAGGGCTATACTGCAGACGGGCTGTGATCAGTTGCTCCACCTCAGTGTCTTGCCCAGGCAGTGGGGTGGTTAATAAAGGCAACTACCTCCAACCAGTCATGGAGGCTTCTAAAAACCACTGTGCCAGGGGGTGTAAAAAGCACCATTCTGTCCAGTTTCTCCATCTGATGGCAGCTGGGCATGTAGAGGAGTATGTCCCCATCCTGTGAGTAGCCCATTAGAGGTGAGAGCCCTGACATCCTCCCAGATGGGGAACTGATCCTCTTCAGGGATGGTGAGGCTCTCCAGACTGGTCAGGATCAGCCCTGCCAGGAGCTTGGCAGCAGTGAAATAGCGTGAATGAACATGTGCCAACCTGGAGCCACCTGGCTCAGGTCAGTTTAGTTTACCCAGTCATTGTTTGTAGATCTATCTTTCAATTGCACAAGCTCTTTGTTTTCTGTGGTGTTATCTATAGAACCTACACAGAATATAATGCTGCTATTTAAAAATAACATCAAGTCATTCTAAACTGGGCTGTCACTACTGTCATATTAGACTATAGGAATGCGGTTAAGTCATTTCTCTTAAATTAGACTTCACAAAAGAAACCTCTAACTGACCCGCTTTTACTTCTGCTCCATGCTGATTACACATTAAAACTCGTTACTTCAAACCATCCTGAAGGGCATTTTTGCTAACAATCACAGCCCATTCCAGCCAAAAGTACTGGGCACATTCAAATGTGCATAATTTCTTTCTAGTCTGAACCTGTCTGCTCTTAACTTCTAACTGTTGCTTTGAGTTACAGCTTTCTTTGCTATATGAAAGAGAAATTGTTGGGAAGATTCAATTTTGCATGAGTGACTTAATTTTAACGACTAGTGGTTTTCTCCAGATCCTGTAAAGCTTCACTTATAAATAACCTTGGATTTAAATGCCCAGCACACTGGCAGCCTCTATAATGGTTCTGTATCTAGAGTTTTAGGTCTGCCTGCACCCAGTCTTTGTGAGCCTCAAACTGTCCACAACATTTATATTAAAATCTGTGAGTGAATTCTCATTTGCTATAAAATCATAATTTAGGGAGTGATTCTGCTGGATGTGAGAGAGTTACAGAAACTGGTAGGGGTGTAAGAGAAGGCAGAATCACTCCCTGTTACATGTAAAAATAGGTGTGGAACACACCTGACATGTCAGTCTGGTTGTTAGGTAGTTTCATGGAGTTTAGGGATGGAAGAAACTGCTAGATCGTTTAGTCTGACATCCTCGTTGTGGAAATCCATCCAGCTATTCTTGTACTGGGTCCAATAAACTGCACTGAACTAAAATGTAGCTTCCAAAAAAGCATCCAGAGGATTTCAAAACATAGGAATCCACCACTCCCCTTCATCATTCAGTCAAATGTTAAAGAAAGCTCACTATTAAATGTGCCTCCTGTCTAGCCTGAATATGTCTACCTTCCATTTCTAACTTTTCACTGTTGCATGAAAAAGATCCTTATTGTCTCTCATTTTCTCACTGTGAAGACAACTGTGCGTTGCAAACAGTTTGCTTCATGCTTTTCTTTTGATAAGCTCTGCACAGTAGCTGATCTGTACTAAAAGATTCTGTGTAAATCCTTACTTAGGGAAGATGCAAGATAAGAGCTGTTCAGCATGGATGGGCACGGCCACCTCAGCTTGGCTGAGGTGCCATCTCTGTTTGTATTTTACTGGCAGCGATGGTACTGAAGATGCTGTTTAGGGCAGTCCTGCTGCCAGCTACCACCGGCTGCTCATTTCCACCTGCAAACATCCCCGTTTCCATCACGCTGGGTTCTCTTTGCCCTGGACAGCTGATGCATACACAGACATAGGAAATGGCTTTCATGCTTTGTGTCTGTCTTCAACACTGATCAGTTCACTGAAGCTACCAGTTAAGCACTGCAACCTCTGCTGCTCCAAGCAAGGGTGTAAAAGGACATGTCTCTGTGTGTGGTGTGTGTTGGGAGGGAGGATTGACACATTTAAGGGTGATAAGAAAGAAGAGGCAGGAAAAATGCACATAGAGCCATCCCCTCAGGATAAAAGCAAGTGCTCAATACTTGCTGGAGAGTGGCTAGCATACTATCAATTCATCCCCTAATTTGCTCTGTGCTAATCAATTTATTTAACCATAGCCTATGTCAAACTTCTCCCAAATTATGTTTTATCTGACCTTGGTCAAGCAAACCCATTGCCTCATTAGAAAATGAAGTCAGGTTAGTTTATTAAAATTATTCTCCTATGGCTAGCGGTCATCTATGCCTGTGAACAGTGACAGCCAAGTCCTTTTTTCCCCACTACTTGTGATTATAAATCTCAATTAGAAAACAGAATTGTTTGATAATGGTAACCATGTAGACGTAACATAACATGTAAATGTGATATACTTCCAATGAAACACATCTACATCTGTTTTCTATAGCACTGGATGGATTGGCATTAATCATATCCTCCTACTTTTAATTCTTTCCTGGTAGGCGAACCTGGCTTCAGTGACCTACGTTATCCTGCTTGCCCTGACAGCACGATCACACAACATGAGCTATGGCTGAGAAGGAAGTAGCTGTGGACATGAGAGACTCACCACTCCCATTATGTCATTTTCTAAAACAAAGTTTCAGAGTGATTTAAGTGCTGCTATTGCTGCCTCTGTAATACAAGCAGGACACAAAGATCTGTGCCTCACCAGACTCTCTCTCTTGATCTCTGTTCAAACTTAAAGAGCATGGGATTAAGCCAATGGGACACCATGTATTTCCAGAGTAATATACAGTCATCAGTAGAGGAGACATGCTGCCTCTACATTTAAACTATTAAAAAGTGGAATACTTAAAAAAAAAAAGAAGTTAGTTTGTAACAAACTCTCATTTGAAATGGTTCGTTTGTAACATTTGGTTCATTTGGTTGCGAGAAGAAAAATCAAACAAGCCCCCCCCAAAAAAAAACCCCTCATTTCAGAAATGGTCCTAGATGTAAAGTCCCCTGTGAAGGACATTTGTGTCCCTGAATTAAAGCAAACAAGTGCCCAGGGAACCCAAGAGATACTGGAAACAACAGCTCCCCAAGGCAGAGCTTTGGGGCTTGCCAAATTCACACATGGACTTGGGGTATCAGTGTTACAATCTAATCTTCTCCTGCCTCTGCCAGCAGCAGAGAAAGTCTGACGTCACTAAATCACGCTTTAGGACTCACTGATGAGAGAGATATGCTGGGCCCTATAGCAGGAGCTGCTGCAACACAGACCATTTGGAGATGGCTGGAGTACGGAAACAGTGCTGCCTTGGGATGAAGGCCTGAAATGGAAGAATGCCTGAAAGCCCTACCAGACTTCATGCTTGCTAAGCCATGCTGTCCTTCCAAGAATGCTCTAAACCATCGTAACCTAGGTCAGTTCTCCCGACATAGGGAAAGGGACAACGAGGAGGCAGGAATGAGGACCTCAAAGCAAGAGGAAGGTGAGACAGCTGCTGTCCCTAGCACTGCCAGGTTAAAACAGCCGCAAAACTCCAGCTTAAACTAGAGGCAGACTTATTTTTTGAGGTGGACCACTTTGATCCACAACCTAAAGCCACTCTTCCCCTTGGCAGCAACTGAACAACACCTGAAAATACGACCACTTCCCTGAGGCACCCCAAAAACTCCAGTCTAGGTAACCAAGGACTTAAAACCATTTCTTGCACATGAGGAGTCCCCAGAGTGCCGTGAAGTTTTCCCATGCCAGAAGGTTAACGACGGGTGATAACTCGGCGAGGAGTCATCACCAAGTTTCCCAACGGTGTCTGGACATAGTCCCCTTTGCGGGCTCGACGCCTCCAAGTAGAGACTTTTGTGGTCCTTGAGGAAATAGCACAGGGGAATGAGAAGCCGACCCCCCATCGTTCCCGGAGAGTCCCTGCCAGGACACAGCAGCAGCGCCCAGTCCGGCTCCGCGCAGCCGCCCGCCCCGGCCCCCCCGGCCGCGCATCCCAACCCTGGGTGTTACCGGGCTCCGCGCTGCTCCTCTCACTTCAACAGTGCCACCTAGTGCCTTTTTTAAACAATTTCTAGTGGAACTGGGGCTCGCAATTGGGGAAATCCGAATTTGAGGGAGAGAGGAGTTAGGGAGAGCAGGAGCCGCTCGGTGCGAATGAAAGCTGCGGGCAGACGGTGGGGTCTCCTGTGGGGTCTGCTGTGAACGGCTGATGGCCCTGCCCGCCCCTGGCTAACTAAACTGTCAACAGAGTGCACAGTGAACAGTTCTGGTGACACCCCCACCCCGTCCGCGCCCCCCCCCCCCCAAAAAAAAAAAAAAAAAACAAAAACCAAAAAGCACAAAAAAAACCCACAACACACATAATTTTCCAGTTCTTATATTGTCTAACATGTTTCCTTGGTTGTTTCAAAGCAAGTGGCATTAGTATTAGTGCCAGTGGGAACTTTCTTGGGTATTTACTACAACAAATGTTTCCGAGAATGAATGGGTAAAGCAGGATTGGAAACTGCAAAGTTCATCCATTCATAGAGGCAATTCCCTTATTAATAAAAACCAGCAGCAGCAAAAACTGTCCCAGACGAATAGCGGCTGTGGGAGGAACAAGTCCCACACCCCAAGCCTAGAGATGAAGGGAGCAAGGAGAGGGGAAAGTGGGGGTTTCCCCTAATTACCGAACATGAAGAGGAAATCAGATGGTGGCAATATATGCGCATTGCATTTCTCTGAGAAATTTGCAACTTAGCTAATTGAATTCCTGACGCTGAACTGGTCCTTGACTGAGATCATTTCAATGGGCAGGGTTGGTTTCTTTTTTTTTTTTTTTCCTCCTTACAGGAGTTCCCTCCCCTCCTTCTTCCCATCCTCCGCCTATTAAAACAACTCAAGTCTCACTTGTTAAAAGACCCCATAACGTGGAGGAGGCAGAAAAGCAGCAGCAGCAGGAAAGAAAAAGACGTCTGGAAAATATTACCCGTTTGCTGCTGCTGCTGCTGCTGAGAAACCTCATTGAAACAGTTACTCGGTCAGCAAGGCATCACCAAAGAGACTTTATCTTATACTATACATCTCTCAAACTTTCAGACGCTGCCTTGCAACTTCTCCAGGCTCCTGGCTAGCCGGATTTGAAATAAGATCTCCAGCTTCGACCACGAGAAACTAACTCCTAATTTATTACTTTTAACTTTTTTTATTGATATTATTATTATTTGAAAAAGAAAAGAAAAATCCCACAGCTTTGAGCTAGAAACTGAAGCAGAGAAAGACAAATACATATTAATTGTGAAAACACGTGGGAGAAAATGAGTAGGACTGAATAGCCTGAAACGATTTTTTTTTTTTCAAATCTTCATTTTTAATTATTTTTTATTTCTGAGCGTCTCAATAAGTCCATGAAAAGTGCGATTTGATCTTTTACCTCAAACTTGGAAACTGTTCAGCGGGAGCAACGGTACGTGAGACCACACAGCTGGCTGGAGCCCCTCTATGACCAAAGGACAGAAGGACAAGCAAGGTAGGTGATTTATGATTATGTTTCTGTCACCTCAAGAGCAAAAGACCCTCTTTTCCCATCCCCACTGTTCAAGGGAGGAAAGCTGAAACAGATCCCAAAATACGAGTGGGGCTGGGGGAGGATCTTACCGGGTTTATGCTACACCTATTTGAGTAATGAATAGAACCGCAGTGAGGATGAATGAGGTTTTCAGCTTCAACCTCTCTTCCGTGTAATCCGTTTAAAATATTGCTGAGCCTTACGATTTGCAAAAACAAACCAACAAATAAATAATGAGACCCCCAACCAAACCTAAAAATAAAATCAAGCAACAGGTTATGCAGCCGCTCCCCTGAGCCCAGCGGAGGAGGCGAGAGCTGCTCGCAGCCCCGGCTGCCTTCTCCCCGGCCGTCCCCTGCTTCTGCATCCAGAGCGGGAGGGGGAACGTGACAGGAGCGGAGGGAGGGATGGGCCTGCAGGAAGGAAGGCGAGGAGCCGGCCGGCGGGAGGAGGGCTCAAGTACCGCCTCGGAGGGGAGAAACCGAGCGGATCGAGCTGCCCGGGCGCCGCGCGGAGCGGAGAGGGCGGTTTCCCGGCGGAGGGACTGGAGAGGAGGGGTGCGGTCCTGTGAGGCGGGAGCTGCAGGGCTGCCCGCGAACTTCCAGCGATGCGCGCCTTGAGCCCGGCCCCGCCCCGTCGGGCAGCCCGCCGCACCCGCCGGCGAGACCCGGGCTGGCGGCGGGCGCCCGGCGGCTGCGGGGGCCGGCTGAAGGAGGGTCACACCGCGGGGCCGCCGCCGCGGAGAGCGAAGGCGGCTCCAGCGCAGCCTTGAACGCCCTCTGCCCGGCCGGCGTCGGGCGGGGAAGGCCGACGCGCTCCGCCCGGCTGCCCGCGGTGCTCCAGTCGTCCCCGCCGGCCTGGGCACGGCCCGCGCTCCGCCCCCCGTGACGTGGCAGCGCGGGGGATCCCCCTCGGCGCCCCGCCCACCCGCTGTGACGCACAGCCCCGCCCCCATTGGCTGCGCGGCGGCCCGGGGATCCCCGCACGAGCAGCCCCGCGGCGGGCGGAGCCGCGCGGACCCGCCGGGCCGGGGCACCGCCCCCCGCTGGTCCTGGGGTGTCCCCCCGGCTGGAAACCCCGGCGTTCTGCGTCCCCCATGGCCTTTCCCTGAGCCTGTGGCGCGTCAGAGCGTGTCTGTGGGACACGCCGAGACCCAGCTCTTGAGAGTCTTAATGCCCTTCACCTTGTCTTGTCAGACTCCACGGCGATGCTGGCAAAGAGGGATGAAAATACCTTAAGAGACAATTTTCCTTGTTTCCCTGCTCCGAGAGAATCACACAGAGTGGTTTGGGTTGGAAGGGACCTTTAAAGGTCATCTAGTCCAACCTCCGTATAGTGAGCAGGGATATTTTTAATGGAAAAATTTAATGAAATATTACAAGGGCAAATGTAGAGTCTTGCATCTGGGCAGGAACAACCCCAGGTTCCAGTATATGTTGGGGAATGACCTATTAGAGAGCAGTGTAGGGGAGAGGGACCTGGGGGTCCTGGTGGACAGCAGGATGACCATGAGCCAGCACTGGGCCCTTGTGGCCTAGAGGGCCAATGGCATCCTGGGGTGTATTAGAAGAGGAGTGGTTAGTAGGTTGAGAGAGGTTCTCCTTCCCCTCTACTCTGCCCTGGTGAGACCACACCTGGAATATTGTGTCCAGTTCTGGGCCCCTCAGTTCAAGAAGGACAGGGAACTGCTGGAGAGAGTCCAGCGTAGGGCAACCAAGATGATTAAGGGAGTGGAGCATCTCCCTTAGGAGGAAAGGCTGAGGGAGCTGGCTCTCTTTAGTTTGGAGAAGAGGAGACTGAGGGGTGACCTTATTAATGTTTATAAATATACAAAGGGTAAGTGTCACGAGGATGAAGCCAGGCTCTTCTCGGTGACAAACAATGGTAGGACAAGGGGTAATGGGTTTAAACTGGAACATAAGAGGTTCCACTTAAACTTGAGAAGAAACTTCTTCTCAGTGAGTGTAACAGAGCACTGGAACAGGCTGCCCAGGGAGGTTGTGGAGTCTCCTACTCTGGAGACATTCAAAACCCGCCTGGACACCTTCCTGTGTAGCCTCATCTAGGTGTTCCTCCTCCAGCAGGGGGATTGGACTGGATGATCTTTCAAGGTCCTTTCCAATCCCTAACATTCTATGATTCTATGATTCTATGATCTTCAGCTAGATCAGGTTGCTCAGAGCCCCGTCCAGCCTGGCCTTGAATTTGACATCTACCACCTCTGTGGGCAACTTGTTCCAGGTTTCATCACCCTCATCATAAAAAATTTCTTCTTTATATCTAGTTTAAATCTACCCTCTTTTAGTCTAACACCATTACCCCTTGTCCTATTGCAACAGGCCCTGCTAAGAAGTTTGTCTCCATCTTTCTTTTAAGTGTCCTTTAAATACTGAAAGGCTACAATAAATATTTCCCTGTAGCCTTCTTTTCTGCAGTATGGTGATCATCTTTCTGAAATTCATGGTATCTTTATCAGTATGGTGAGAACAAGAAGGGAAAAAAAGTATGTACTCCATCACTTGTGGTAGGTGTTGTCTGAACCTTTCTTCAGGGCACTCAATGACCCCACATCTCCCAAGGCATAGCTCTGCTTCATGGTCTCCTTCCTTATGGATCATCCTTCCATAGACACACACGTTTTGTCTCCAGCACACATTGCTGTAACGTGGGTGCATTGGGACTTGCTGAAGAGAATGGATAGGTCATTTCATTTGGGGGTGGTAGCAGTGAAATGTATTCCCTTTCCCTGAAAAATTGCTCAAAATCCAGCCCACACCAAGGTTAGAGGAGTCTGTCAGTGTTGTAAATAAAGCCAGGATTTTATTTCATGATAGTGAAACTTCCTTATAATACACACAAGTGCAGAAAAACCTGGGAAAAGTTTTCCCAGTGAGAAGAGCAGCTCCTCTGGATTCAGCAGTGTTTCCCATGTTAGTTTACTAGCAACAAACTCAGCAGTTCTTATTTACAGTGTGCAAGCAAATATGCTTCATTTTGTTGGTCTTCAAGATTAGTGTATAAAGCGGCAAATTACTCCTCCATTCAGTGTGGTGGGACTTGACAAAGTCAAACAAGATATGACTTGTGATTTATAAGCAAATTGCAAGATAATAAGCTATGAACAACAAATAAATAATTATTTGCTAGGGTAAAGCAGAGTAGTCAGTTTTGTGCCAAAACCACCATGGACTTCATACCCAGCAACCGTAAAATATTTCTAAACTATATTTTTGTTTAACTGCAATCCAAAATGTCTGAATACAAATATTATTTACTCCTTGATTTATTTCCTAGAGCTTTTTTTTTTTTTTCTTCTTTTGGTTAATTTATCAACTAGTGTATCACTGTCTACATTAGGGACAAATTCAACCAGCAGCTGTTAGTTACTCAAACCTGTAAGAGACTAAATTTGGGTGGTTTAGTGGGAAACATGCATTGAGCAGACAGGAGATTCTTGATTTGCTGATCAAAGTCTGTGAATGCAGATACAGTTCACCATCATTACTAATCCTGTTCTTCATTTTAAACCTAACCCCAGAGTTAATTTTAGTCTTATGTGAACCCTTTCCAGAAGATCAATGGCATGACAAAATCTGGAAGTGATAAATAACCAAAAGCACCAGATATGGTAACTCTGCTGTAGTAAAGATGTACAGATGTAACATAACTTTTCAGTTTCCTCTCTGCAGGCTGTAAAATAGAAGAGGGAGTCTGGACAGCTATTTTCTGCTTGTAATTAACGTGTACCTGGAATCATTTGTACTTCAAAGATCAATGATTTATTTGGCCGCCAAACTAAGGCTAATAAGGAATCTAAATATTGGTCAAAAAATAGTAAGGCTCAGATACAGTTTGTGTGCACACCCAGACCGTATGTGTATAAGGCCACATTCAGCATGTGTCAGCCTGTGTGCATGCACACACACACGCACCCAAACACGCTCATGTCATTTAAGCAGCTGCTATTACTCTCACAAGTAAGAAATGCTTTTTTTAAGACTTATAAAAGATGATACTCTTCCTTTGGTTGTGTGCAAAACAGCCCTCAGTAGCTGCATGCACATACACCCACATGTGTCAGCTTTATGTTGCAGACCTCACTGATCCCAAGAATCATGCTGAGTAGGAGTTGTGTGTTTATTACAGACAAACTGCTACTGGCTCTGCCTTCAGGTGAATATAGGCAAGGAAAATAGGAAGTGATGTGTTGGTTTTTGATGGCTTTTTTGAGGAAAACCAGTTGTATGGAACTGGAGAAGCGCTGGGGTCCCATATCACACCAGAAAAGAGTATCATTACACATATCAGTAACCGAAGCTGTATGAAGGGTTTTGTAGATCTCCAAGAACCTCTGGCGTGATGATGATTCCCATTTTACAGGTGAGAAAGCTGAGACAGAGAGAGGCAAATTCACTTACCTAGGGTCACCCAGCAGATGAACAGCAACACCAGGAACAAAATCCAAATTGTCTGAGTCCTGGTCCTCTCTTAGATTCCCTAATGTAAGAAACGAAGTGGTTAAGCAATGACTCATCTGACAGCCTTCATAAGGGAGATTAATCTGTATAATAAACGTCAAATGTATGTCTACATTTTTATAATGAGTATCCCAGAAATAGTTTCACAGAGAAACTTTTTTTCACCTGTTCTACAGAACTGCAAGATAAGTTATCCACTGATTTGTCTCTTCAGCAAAATACTGAAGTGCACAGTTATCTTTAATGGCATACTTACAAGCTTTGCTGAATCCAAAGCCTCAGCACTGAGGTTCAGAGAACCATGGCTAGTGGACATTCAAAAATTTAGCTTCTATACAGGCATGTGAAAATGAGGCATTTTCAAAGGTTTTCAGTGTTCAGCACTTCTGATTGCACCAAAGATTTGCAGACAAGTCCGATGTATGAATCTCGTACACGGAGTGGGTTTGCATTAGCATTTCGGTTTGAATCAGGAGTGTGTTCCCTTCCTTCAACCGAATTGCTTGGGTTTGTATTGCAAAGTGATTGCTGGGCACACACGCTGGATTCTTATTGAAAGAAATTAATTGCAAGATGTACCCCTGGAGTGTGCTTTTCAGACACTAATGGGGTTTTGGTCCATAGGGTCTGACTAAAACTAGGTCAGAGTAAAACATGAGAATGGATGGAGGGTGGAAGTTATGCACTCAGCACCAGGTATTCCTTTTTACAGATCCTTTCCTGTAGTATTGGACTATTTGCTGACGTGGCTGTAGCCTGAGATGTATAGAGAGAGGCACAGGTCCTTTGAACCTTCAGAGGTGAATGAGACAAATAAGCACACTTGTGATTGAACTTCTACTGCTGTCTCCTGGACAAATATTGACTTTTGCAGTGTAACATTTTTTTTAAAAATGCATTCAGATGTTTGGCATTAATAAGCTCCAATTCTTTCAAACAACCTTCCAAATTGTTGCATTTTATGCATAAACTTCCTGTGTCTCCTTCTCTTGCTTTTTAAACTTTGGGGGGAAAGCTAGCCAGAAGTACTACACAGCAATACGTGTGAGTGTTGTACATGAGAGATGACTTCTGAAACAGATGATGTAGTGAGCTGTATCGCATGTGTTGCGAGCAAGCCCAGCTTCAGCTTGACCTCCTGTCAGTCACTGGTTCCACATCCTGTGTGAGCAGCTGCAGGGGACAACCCGGTCACTTCCTTAATCCTCAGGGCAGCTACACAGTGGCTGATGCACAATAAGTGAATGGACTGCAGCTAATATTGATGTGTTCAGACACCAATATGTGTGGGTTTTCTGAATATGTATTTGACCCTATTCTCTTTATCGCTCTCTTCATGAATTAGCAACAAATCAAGCTTTTTTTTTTCTCTTTGCCTCCTCATGAACTATCTCCAGGTCCTGTTAGTTTCAGTGATGCATGAAATCTGAGTAATAACCACATGGACAGACTATGCTGTATCATTTTGGAGTGTGGAAAAGTGGTGCTTTACCATGGAAGTCAGCAGTGTTCTCTGCTGAGTAAAGACCCAGTCCCAATCAGGACAGAAGAAGCTGCTGAATTTCAGTCAAGTGTCTAGATCTTATTAAAGTTAGATCTATGTGCCATAACTACCATTAAATGCTAGCCTAAATATTTTTCACAATAGAGAAAACTGAAGCATACTTTGCTATGTTCTTCTAATTTGCAATACAAGGCATTAATTCAGAGAAAAAATTGTGATCTCTAGTGTTACAGAGTTAATAACCTAGTCATTGTATGTACATTGTAGGTATCAGTCAACCCTTTGTTAACCTGAGATTTTTGATGAAAATAATGTTAGAAGACTACAACTTTTAGTTATGCCAGTTGTTAACAGTAGAGTAACTTCTCCTTCATCATAGGTGTGACCAAAAAATACTCTTTGTGTGGCTTTATCAAGATGCCAAAAGACACAATGCCAAATAGTTCACTAGGTGGACTCTGATGTCAAGTACATGCAAGGGTTCATTTCTTGGCCATGCTTTTCCATAGGAGCCTCCAAAGAGAGGCATGCATTGCCTCCTCCTGTGCAGTTGCCACAAAGCAAACGCATACTTGGGACTGCTTGGTGTATCAAAATGTGTCACTGAATCAGCAACAACCTACATAACATTAGGATTTAGCACATGGCTTTCATATTTCATTTCTACTGGGTGGGCTGGTTAGCTCTGACCAGGTCCATCCATGGAAATAAATGTCTGCAAGATCATGACAACAAATTGCTCAGTAGTAGATTTTGAAGATGCTCTACATACACTCATCTATTGTATACAAACCTTGACCCTGTCTGCTGGAGGCTGTGCAAGGCTTGTACTGGATTCAGCACTGTGGGGTTAGGTGAAGGTGCCAATAGAGGATTTAGGTGGACAAACTGCAGAGTAGAATTAGCAATCCTGTCTCAGACTTCTTGTGCAGTATATGGCGGACATAGGCACCTCCAAAAAGAGTCTGACACAGCCGGTGCAGTCTTATTGCCCCCTGGAAATGTCCTTCAGAGGTAATGCAAAGCAATGGATCCTTCAATTTCATTCAGTGCTACATAGCTTTCATCTTAAAAAATAATAAGAAAGAAAGAGCATTGCAGGTAGTATCTTCCTCATCCTACTTCACAGAACTGGTTAAAAACCTGCTCAGAAAGTGCAAGATCCAGGTTTGACTCCAGAGACAGTGAGGTAACCCACCAACTCACCTTCTCAACAGGTGAGGAGCTTTGTCCCTCACCTCACTCCAACACATCTTCCCATGTAGCACCAGTTCCATGTGTACACAGAAGTGACCTGCAATTGTCTTTGTTGATCCAAGAATAGGGACTGGCTGCATGTCTTCCATGTGTTGTGCACCTCATCCCTAGCTCAGGCGTTGCTTTTCTTCTGTTTTTTTACATTCTACAGTGCCCATTTCCCAGGATTTAGCAGGTGGGTTGGACTAGATGATCTCCAGAGGTCCCTTCCAACCCCAACCATTCTGTGATTCTGTGACACACTTACTGCATTAAATCCCACAAGGAACTGAAGATCCTTTAGGCTGAGACATAAACAAAATACTAAGATGTACTGATCATACAAGGTGTCTACAGTACCCTCCACCAGTTAGTCAGCTGTTGAGTAGGTCTGCAGTGATGGCAAATTTGGGAATACGCAATTACATTTTGCTGAAAGCCTATTGCTAACCCTTAGAAAGAGTGTTTATCAATGAAATGACTGAAAAATAATTGTACCTTTGAAAGTTAATGTGTTTGTCCTTCACCAAGGATTTGATGCATATTGACTCAGCATGGCATTATTTTAGGCTTACACAGTTAAAACACAGATCTGTATGCTGGTTCTCTGATAATACTTGATTTTACCTTTGTGTGACAAGTTCAGGAAACTTCAGGAATGGATTTTAACTGATGTCTTATGAAGGATGTTCTTTTACATTTCACTGTGTTAGGCCAGGCTAGATACTCATAACAGCACTGTCTGACCTTGAAATATCTGATGCAGCTATTCCCTGCCCTCAGTGCTCTTATTTGACTCAGCAGTTCATTTTTGGTCCCAGACTTGTATAAGCATCATTTCCTTTTAAATTCTTGGCTCAATTATTGGAGAAGGGTGGAGAATTTTTGGCTTCTTTGCCATTGTTTGGGCATGCTCAAGTTGATAAAGATCAGTTCTGCTGGGCAAGCTATCAATAGCTCACGTGCTATAGCTTGAGAATATTGAGCAACTTTTTCCAGACTTACTCTGAGATTCAGTCAGTTAAAAGACGATATATAAAAACCCCAATTGCACATACAAAGGGGAAAGTTTCTTTGATGAAAGCCAGGAATTTAGATCAAAACATAGTTTATTCTCCCAAGGTTGACAGTGAAAGGATAGAAAAAAAATGCTGTTTTATTAAGACCAGAAATCCATTCCTTGATCTTAAAAGGCTGTATTTTTTTATTTATTTTTTTTTTTTTTGCAAGGGTGGGAAGCTGTGCTGTAATGACAAGATCAGAGAATTCATTTCTTTCATTTTTTTTTCCCTTTTGTGCAGAAACACTTCATAGGAATAGAAAAAGCAATAGCAAATTAATATAAAAGAAGCTTGGGAGGGTATATAGTCAGTCAAATGTAAACGCCTCAGATCTTAATCTAAATCCTCTCAGCTCTACCTATACAAGTGGCCCACTGAAGTCAGCCATATAATTCTTAATGTTAGCAGACTTTAGCCCCTACTCACTAATAGGAATTTTCTCTTTCTGGCAAGAGAAGAGAAGTAGTGGACCCCAAATGGGACCCCGTTAATGAAACATGTACCCTGATGTTTGTGACCTTCTGCCTGCTTGAGGGATTAATAAACACACGGGCTGTTTGACTTCAAGGTAATCTAGAGGGTATCCATTACTTAATCTTTTTTTCTGAAATGAATCTATTTTAGACGCTGAGTTTTAATTCACCTACAGTTGTGGTGAGTGTAAACTATCTTTTATTAGGCTTCTCCATGACCCCTGTTGTGAAGGACTTTCAGACAGGCCAGAGCAGAGACGGTCCCTTTTGCTGGTGGGTGATTACACCACCTGTCAGAGCCCAGCCATAAGTATTCAAGGAAGTCCTAGAGATAGGGTCCAATTTCTTTAACAGTGTCTCCAAATATACATTTAAGAGGCTTCCTCCTGTCTTGAAATTTAAGACCCTAAATAGCCAGTGGAAAAAAGCATAGTCGTCATAACTTCAGACTTTAGGATTGCCTGGTTTATTTTTATTTTGTAAGTGATTTTGTGTTGCCTGTTTTTTTCCAAGCCTGTAACTTTTCAGACAGAAATATAATTGTTGACAGATATGCTGCTGTAGCCTGGTAGTATTTTTTCAAGAAAGAGTTAAAGACACGTATGATGTAAGGAAGCACTATTCCAACATCAGCTTTGGCCAACAGATGGTGGAACTAACATGATCAGCAGACGAGTAAGATGACAGCAGCAGGGAAAATATGAATAATAGTAAGAAAACACAAGTCCATTACTCTGAGATCCCCTAATTCAGCAAAATATTCAAGCATGTGTTTGAGTTTCATCAATTTACAATGGGCTTGCTGGGTTGGCCCTAAACAGATATTATCTTGTTTATGTCCTCAAGGTCAAACACATCAAGTGACATAAAACATCGTCATTAACTTTCCTGTAATTCTGAGAAAGCTGTTGCGTAATACGGTTAATTTGATTGTCAACAAAAAACAACACTATATTCTGCCTGTCTGCCTACCTACATGCCTACACGTTTGTTCATCATTTGCCTCAAAAATACCAGAGGGCCCTCCATGCCAGCCAGCTCCTCCATAGCTCAGAGCTTAGGTTAGAAGGTTTCACAGTCAGGTGACCTAAATACGCAGAGTTGTCAGAGTCAACTGATGTTCTAATGAATTTCTCAGCCCAGGGTGGAGTCTTGGCTCTCTTATATTAGTGCATACTTTTGCCACAGACTTAATCTCAGTCAGGCTTTAGTGCTATATACACGTGGTCACACATGCATATATCTGTGTACACAAATGTATGAATAATACATTTTTGCAATGGTATTGAGAAGACCTTTTAAAGCAGATGTCTGATTATATAAATATAAATTACAAATATAGTCAGACATCTGTTTAAAAAATTATAAATACATTCAGACATCTGTTTTAAGAATGTCTTTCCAATATTCTTGCAAACACAACTAAGCGACAGAGGCAATTCAGGGTGCGATGCAGTCATGACATGGATGGGGGATGAGGAGGGGCTGCCCAGACATTCAGCTGTTCTGCTCGCCTGTGACCATGTGAAGTGAGTGGTGACCCAAAAGCCCCTTCTCCAGCTCTCCCAGGGTAGTATGACAGAGCATCTGATTCAGCAAGCCCAGGCTGCCAAAATAAGATCCTGACACAGACAAAATCTTCTGTGAGGATATTACAAGTAGTAGAAAACATCCCTGATACATTAAGGTGTCTTTAAATCGTACTTTACACAAGGGAAGTTGAATTGAGCAAGGTGATGCAGTAAGTCTGTGACACAGCCAGAAGCACTGGGTGTATCTGTTGATACTGAGTTCTATGTTGAAGCCATGCACATCCCTTATGAGGTCTTATATCAGCAAGTGGTGGCTCTGCTAATATTTTCCATGCTTCTTTGCAGATGCATTGTGAGAGGTTTATATGTATCCTGAGAATACTTGGAACTACGCTCTTCGGGGTGTCCCTCCTGCTGGGAATCACCGCTGCTTACATTGTGGGCTACCAGTTCATCCAAACAGACAACTACTACTTCTCCTTTGGACTCTATGGTGCTATCCTGGCATCACATCTCATCATCCAAAGCCTGTTTGCCTACCTAGAGCACAGGAAAATGAAGCGGTCGCTAGAAACTCCAATCAAGCTGAACAAAACAGTTGCCCTTTGTATTGCTGCCTATCAAGAGGATCCTGACTACTTAAGAAAATGTTTACTTTCTGTGAAAAGATTGACCTACCCTGGAATTAAAGTTGTTATGGTCATTGATGGGAACTCAGAAGATGACGTTTACATGATGGACATTTTTACTGAAATCATGGGTAGGGACAAATCTGCCACTTATATCTGGAGTAATAACTTCCACGACAAAGGTCCGGGTGAGACAGATGAGTCTCACAGAGAGAGCATGCAACATGTATCTCAGCTGGTCCTGTCCAACAAAAGTGTTTGCATCATGCAGAAATGGGGTGGAAAAAGAGAAGTAATGTACACAGCATTCAAAGCACTGGGGAGAAGCGTGGATTATGTACAGGTAGGTATTAGAGCACCAGGTCAGTGCCAATTCAAACACACTTTGAAAGAAAGCAGCTTTTGTATATTTTGTGCAGCATGTTAGAGGCCATCCTAGTCCCTGATGAACACAGTGCTCCTTTCAGTCTGTTTGGAAACAGCTTGACCGTTAAAAGCTTATTTTGCTACTTTTTAAAATGGTCAACCTATCTGTGAATAGGTTAAATCTGTGCACCAGCTACTGGAGAAATCTGAAATCCTTCCTCAGCCTTTGGTACTGCCTCCTCACCCAAACGGTTTTGCTTCAGACAAAGCCAGTGGCCTCCTGAAGACCCCTTCTCTGCTCCTGTAAGACAAGATCTCAGCAAGGTTTTATTTTGTGAGGTTGTTAGCAGCCTCAATGTAAGCAGACAGGCAGGTATTTAGTGGCACTAGGGAATACCTCAGAGCAGTGGTGGAGTCTGTAAAAAAGATGGGGATATTTTAAAGGCTTCAAAAGCTGTGCAGAGTATTCAATAAAAGGGTCGATGTGCAGCCTGAAAGATTTCTTCAGCTAAAGCTTGAAGGAGCTTTTGGTTCATCACTTACAGCTGCATTACCTCACTCACCACGACTTGGCCTTTAAAACCCTTATGACACTATTCACTTAAAAATGAATTAGGCTGGGTCCTCTCTCCCTGTTTCCAAAGCAGCAAAGACACATTTCTTTCCAGCTGCCTTGGATCCCGTGAAAGATTTTCTATGTTTCTGCCTTACACATGGAAGCAGTCCTCACTCCTGCAAACAACCCTGCTGACTGTGGGAAGGGGAAGAGGTTACATGTGGAGGAAAGCGGGTGGGATCAGGGTCTCTGGCTGGATGCTGAGGATCGTTCCTTATCAATCAAGGCTAGCCAGGCTCATTTGATTAATCCCACTGAATAGAGCAGTTTTGTTAATAGAATCATAGAATAGTTTGGGTTGGAAGTGACCTTCAAAGGTCATCTAGTCCAACCCTCCAGGTTGCAGTTGCAGGGACATCTGCAACTCGATCAGGTTGCTGAGTCCCAGCCAGCCTGGCCTTGAATGTCTCCAGGGATGGGGCATCTGCCACCTCTCTGGGCAACCTATTCTAGTGTTTCACCACCCTCATTGTAAAAAATATTTTCCTCATGTCTAACCTGAATCTTTCCTCGTTCAGTTTAAAACCATTACCCCTTGTCCTATCACAACAAGTCTTGCTAAAATGTCTGTCCCTATCTTTCTTATAGGCCCCTTTAAAGTACTGAAAGACCCCACTAAGGTCTCCCCGTATGAGATGATTTTCTTAATATGAGATGATCTTCTTAACTAAGTACCATCAGCCCTTCCTACCTTCTCCTGACCGCAGAGAATCCAGTGTTCTCCTTCAGTGGAGCGGCAGCTCCCTGTGAGATGCTCTTTTCTGGCTTGGGGCAGCTGCGTGGCTGAGCCACATATGTTTCTGGGGTCCATGCACAGCCTTGTGCTGGGGTGTGCATGCAAGTCCCGCATGGCCCAGTGTCCATGGGCACAGTGTCCGAGCAATGTGAAGAGGCTGCCAGCAGCTGGGGTGAGAGCAGCAAGTCCTCTGCACACAGCAGGGGCAGAAACTGAAGTGTGCTGGGAACTGCTCTGTTATTGGAGCTGGGAGAGTAAGGCAAAGATTTAAAACCCATCCCCTACCACTTCCAAAACTGAGACTGATTTATTTGCTGAAAACAATGGGCTTAAGCTCTCCATTGTCTGCACTTTGGTTCTTTGCTATGATGGACTAAGATGGGATAAAAATGCCAATTTTCTTTATTAGCATGGTTTTATAATCACTTTGCTTAGAAGTATCAGATTGCAGAGAGAGAAGGCAGAGAGGAAACAGATTCATTGCAACTTTCCTCCCTCAGTCCAGCTCTTGCATTTGTTCAGGGAATCTGGAAAAAGTGTTTCAACAGTCATAGCATAAACTGAGAATATGGAAGAGATGTTTCTGATCTTTCAGTCAATTAACACTCCTGACCTGGCTCTTAAGTCCTGATGAATGTGTCAGGGACTGTAACGCAGCTGCAAGCTGCCACCAAAGGCTGCACTAATGATTAATGCCACAGTCACATGTGTTTTAGAAATGCAGCACATTGGTGGCCCTGGCTACTACACAGTCATGAAGCAATGCAGCTGAACTGTGGCTCTGTTTTATGAATGAATGAAAGATGAGATTTTCCAAATGTTTTTTTTGGGGTACCCTGGGTAAACTACTTTAAACAAGACTGATATTTTAAGGGCTGAACAATCTACATCAATGATCAAGCACTTTAAAAAGTGGACCAGTTAGCACCATTGCCCACCCTTGAAACTGTGGGCCTCAAGGTTCTTAAAAGACACCTTGGGGTTATGGGCAGGCAATCATAAGCAGTCAGAACAATGCAGATAATAAGCTGTTGCTTATTAGTGGCATCGCATTAAATACCTGAAACTGTTGTGAAGGCTTATTTCCATCCTGGAGGAGGATAGGGGGGTGTAAGCAAGCAGGTAGAGGACTTAAACTGGCAGACATCAGTGTGGAGCTGGCTGGAGCAGCCAGGGTGCAATTCATCTTGACTTGATGGAGATGTCTGTGTGAACAGGCCAACACAGCCTGAACTTCTCAGAGCACCTTGGATAAGCCACCACTGGTTACATCACAAGTATCTGACCAGCTCACTTAGGGTCTATGACCCAAGGCAATAATTTCTAGGTCACTCAGCCCTTATGAGAAAAGATGGCAAATCGACTCTTGGACTGTGCTGGACCACCCCTGTCTGGGCAGACCTTGGTGTGTTTTATTTGGGTTCTTAAGTGTCTGGCTTTCTCTGGGCATGTCCTCTTTTCACCTGCAAAAACCTCGTCTAGACGGAAAATAATGTCTTCTCTGGTTTACCCCAGAAACCTAGACATGTTCAATGTGCTGACAGGCCCAGAACACATGCTGATAATTTGTAAATAAACCCAGTGTTTTCAGTATTCCTCATCTCATATTAGCAGTGTTACTCTTGGACAGATCTTTTTTTCTATAGATAAATGCATATAGATAAAATGCATCAAGTGACAGGCACCAGAGGGAAAGAGGGGCTGGGGAGGGAGCTGGTCCCATCCGACCACTCATGGTTACAAGAAATGGGTTGAGTATTGCTGCCTGAGCCCTGGGTACTCAGCAAACTACAGATTCCTCCTGCAAAACTCTCAACAACAGGTCTGTCCAGGAAGCCCCAGATAGAAATACAGGCATCTTTTCCCCTCTTCAGAATAATTGTTTTGCTCCCTTTCTATCACCGCTGTCACTGATGACATCTTTCCACCAAAGCTAGAGGGACACTTTGGCCAAGATACAGAGCTGCTCCTCAGAATGAGTCCTCTGAGGAGAGGTGCTGGATGCATCAAGTTAGCAGGAGCTGGAGGTGCTTGTGGCTTTTCTCCTCAGGGAAATACAAGACCTTCCATTGGCTTTCTCCTCTCATCTCCATGTGAGTGTTGGGAGGAGTATGTTAGCAGACACTCAGCTGCATCTCAAGCTATGCAGCCCGACTATCCTGGGCTACCTCCTCTCTGAAACTGGGCCCATAGTAGAGCCCCAAAATGCTCACCTCACCCTTCACAGAATACACATGAAGGTGTTTGCTCCCCTGGAGCAAGGGGCCTTAAGTTGAATTGAAAGGCTGGATGAAAGGACACCAAAATTAGGATACACAATATGAAGCCTTACCAGAATCTGACTTTATAGGTTATTCGTGCAGCGCTACTGACTTTTGCCCCTGCCGTCCCCATCTGAGATCACAGGAATGCAATATGGGTTTAAAGTGGAAGCAGTATGAGAATTTGTAGGGCAGGATCCAGCCGGCCAGGAGGGTGTTTCTGGGACAACCTCCCCTGCCCTGCTCCAGTTTCTGGGCATCTGCTGCAAAATGAGTTCACACACGATGGGGGCACCGCTTTCAGCAGCAGCTGTAACAAGGAGACACCCACTTGTTTTAAACAGGCTGCAGCCCGTGTCATTCGCCTCCGAGCAAACGAAAGCGATGCCAGCTGCCTCGGCCAGCCTGTCTGAGCCCTCCTCCCACTCTCCGGGGGAAAGCTAGCTCCTAATGTACACAGTGTTTAGTTGACTAGGAGTGTTTGTGTGGCTGAAACGCCTTGTGTGTGTCATCTATTTCTGCCCTGGTCTTGTGGAATGCTGCACTTCGGGACTCGCTCCTTCTGGCTTTACGCGTTTTTTATAAGAATGTCAGAGGAAAATAGCAAACAATTTCTATATATCAAATGTCAAATCCCTGCACTAATAATAACACACCACACATCTAAAATTATAAATGAGTTTGTTCTGGAATCCAAAATACATATCTTACATGAATTGCTAAAGCCTTCTGTGAGTGAAAGAACTATTAGGTTTCTTCCCAGACTCCTAGCTGACTTTTTCTTTTTCTTTTTTATAACAAGTGTCTGGAATTTAACTTCTCACTCCTTCCCTCATATGGCAGTGGGAAGCATTTGACCATGGTACTCCAACTGTGCAGCCAAAGCAGAGAAACCCTATGTCAGGACTCAGCAGGAATCTGCCACATACCCACAAACATCGTCTTGCTCTGCAGTGCCCCATCTCTGAGAGCATATCTCTTATTCAAAGGAGCCAGCTCAGTGTGCCAGTAAAACAAATAGAGCTGATACAGAAGAGAGGATTGTTTGTGTGCACAGCACTAACAAGTGCTCTGTTTTGTTCAGCACCGCTCCTTGCTGCTTGATACAATTGGCCTTTAACAGAAGTATCAATGCAGACTCCAAAGTGAGATTTAATTACATTCAGGAGAATATGCATATAGACCTCCTACAGTCAGATTATTTTCTCCTCTAGTATACTCCTTAGCTCATTTTTGTTCTTGTTTTTTCTTACTTGTAGGTCTGTGATTCAGATACCATGCTTGATCCAGCCTCATCAGTGGAGATGGTAAAGGTTTTAGAAGAAGATCCAATGGTTGGAGGAGTTGGAGGTGATGTGCAGGTGAGTGCGATGATTTTCAGAGTAGCAGAGGAGTTGCAGAAACTACTGGCACCATAAGAGATTTTGCTGACTGGAATGGCTTTGAATATACTGCGATACCATTATTGAGGCTCTTATAAAACCTTAACCTTTCTATCTGTTAAACAGAAACCCTTACTATGAGATATGAGCACAGTATGGTTTTAACACCCATAGAAAGCAAACCGATATTATTATCCCCCATACAAGTGAAAAGTGGGGCACTGGCATTTTTAGGATTGTTTTGGCATCTTTGGGTCTCTAGGTATAACTTCGTGCTCAGGGTACCAAAGAAAAGCTACAGGAGAGCACGCAACTGAGAACAGGTCTCCCAAAGCCAAGTCCAGCACACCAAGCACTTCAATTATGTTATTACTGGCAGCCAAGATTGTCAGGAATAAAAGCCTTTTTGCAATGCAGTGCACTATGCATTCTCTGTGCTGTTGGGTTTCCTCTGCACCTCTGTCAGGCAGGACAATGGAAAGCCCCCAAGTCAGCCCAGCTCCACTTTTGCTAGGATTTCCACTATTGTGGAGTTTGGCTGACAACTACAGCAAAAGGCTCTTCATTCCTTTTGATACAATTGCTTCTGTGACAATTTATAAAGAAAATTGCATATGAATATTTCAACTGGCCTTGGGATCGGTCCCTCGTACTCAGTTGGGCTTTTATGTGAAACAAAAGAGAAAGGGCCATCTATATGGGCAAGCACTTACTAATGAATGCCCCAGTAGTCAGAAGTATTTCAGACATGTGGCTCTTAACTCCAGAAATTAAGTTTCCCACAGAAGCTTGAATATCTTTTCAGCTGTGGGCTCACCATGAACCAGGCATCACACTCACCCTAAACTTGTGAGAAGCCAAACACATGTGAGTCCAACTGGCATGGGACAGTATGGGCTCAACTATGACAATGAAGAAGGTTCATAAGTATCTGCAGAGAAAGAGAAGGATATGTCCTCTGGGAGAAAAGGTGGTTAAAATGAAGGATCTGGGCTTTTTTTTTTTTCCTAATTCACTTTCCAGCATACACCAAATACATTTGAGTTAGGCTTGAGCTTATCCCTGAGCCCTGCTTCTTCTAAACGTTCTGGAATTAGGTCGAAACAGAGAAAAGTTGGGCCCTTGGCCTTCAAACCTGACAGAAGTCAGGGCCATTGGAGCAAACCACTTCTTTTTTTCTAGTTGCAGAATACTGCTTTCCAGTTGTAGAAGGCCACAGTTTCCCGTGAAAATCCCCACACTGAGAAGATATCGATGCAGAGCTGGCACAGCCACTCTGCTGCACACTTCTTTGCCACATTCACCAGCACAAGGTGTGTGCTGAGAACATGGATGTGGGAACATGGACTTAAGTGTCTCCGTGCACTCATGCCTCCATTGAGCATTCAGACTCCTAGACTATGCCTATGTTGTATTTTAAGTATAGGTTTGAGCTTCAGGTGAGCTTTGGAGCATACAGAAGAGAATGACTGAGACCTTTATACAGGCCAAAGTATGATGCTACTGGAGTATCACAACAGGTCTTGAAGCAACATAACATGGCTGGTACTGCGAAGACAAATCAGAACGGGTTGCTCTTCAGAGGGCCTAATGTCAGATATGGGGACATAGTTCAGGGTCAAGCCTCTAGGGCAAGCCTTATGATACCAAAAATGTAGGCCAAAGACCTACAAGAAAGAAGCAGGAGGCCACATTTGGGAGTCTACCATCTCCTCTCAAGAGAGGCTGAGACCAGCAGGTTCTTAACTGGGGATGAAGGGAAAGGAAGAATGAGCCAGAGAAGAAGTTTCATGGGGGAAAAGAGGAAAGGTTGCTAGGAAAAAGTTAATGTTTTGGTAGAATAGACTTTTAAAGTCTTCATCTCATCTTTCCTGTCAATGTCCTGGACTGTACAGGTTACTCCTGGATTTGTCATGAGCTGGACACAGGAGCAAGGTTCCCCCTGTATTTTGGCTAATGGTGGTCTAGTCTCTGCAAATTCTTTATTGATCTAATGTGTGTATTTCCTTTCTCAAGAGCCTATCTAAAATGAAAATTTTTTGTATTTTGCAGATTTTGAACAAATATGATTCCTGGATATCCTTTCTGAGCAGTGTGAGATACTGGATGGCATTTAACATAGAAAGAGCCTGTCAGTCCTATTTCGGCTGTGTACAGTGCATCAGCGGACCTCTGGGAATGTACAGAAACTCTTTACTCCATGAATTCGTGGAAGATTGGTACAATCAAGAATTTATGGGCTCACAGTGCAGCTTTGGAGATGACAGACATCTAACTAACAGAGTGCTAAGTCTGGGCTATGCAACAAAATACACAGCTAGATCCAAGTGCCTTACCGAAACACCGATAGAGTATCTCAGGTGGCTGAATCAGCAGACCCGCTGGAGTAAATCGTACTTTAGAGAGTGGCTTTATAATGCAATGTGGTTCCACAAGCATCATTTGTGGATGACCTATGAAGCTGTAATCACTGGATTCTTTCCTTTCTTCCTTATCGCCACTGTCATTCAGCTCTTCTACAGGGGAAAAATCTGGAACATCCTCCTCTTCTTGCTGACAGTTCAGTTAGTGGGCCTGATAAAGTCTTCCTTTGCCAGCTTCCTTAGGGGCAACGTTGTCATGGTTTTCATGTCACTCTACTCAGTGTTGTACATGTCAAGTTTACTGCCAGCAAAGATGTTTGCAATTGCCACGATAAACAAAGCAGGGTGGGGCACGTCAGGAAGAAAAACCATTGTAGTTAATTTTATAGGACTCATTCCAGTCTCCATTTGGTTTACAATCCTCCTAGGTGGCGTAATTTTCACTATCTACAAGGAATCAAAAAAGCCATTTTCAGAGTCAACACAGACAGTTCTCATCATTGGCACAATACTCTATGCATGTTACTGGGTTATGCTTTTGACTTTGTACTTTGCTCTTATCAACAAATGTGGCAGGCGGAAGAAAGAGCCACACTTTGACATGGTGCTAGATGTATGATGTTTCCGTGGGAAGTTACCCAGAGAGTTGTAAAGCAACCCAACGACCTTGTAGTATCTGTGGCATCAGACGAATGTTGCCAAGGGAAATGGATCATTGCTGCTGGGAATAGGACCTTTATATTCCTCTGGGTTCATTTTCATCCTGCCAAAGTAAGAAAAAAACAATAAAAAATGATTTTTTTAAATTTTATTTTATTTTTTTGTATTGCCAAGGGGGGGCAAACACAAACCACACAGTTTCGACCTGTTCGCAAGAAAATGGGAGAACTTCTATGTTTATGCACTTTTTTATTGTGCATATGCCTGACAGTGTTACGTTCTATATACCTCACTGGTCATGCTTATGTGTGTGGACAGGAATGAAAGGAGTTTGGAGAATCGAGAAAAGTATCTTACAACCCCTTGCAACCTAATTTATGAACTTCTCTTTTTTATAGTTCTGTTTATAGGAAGGGTCTTTTTTGTTAGGCTGCCAAATGTAATGCCAAAGGTAAATTTTAAGAGGCCATTGGCTGAGCTGTATTTTTATATTATTGTATTATTTGTGTGTGTGTATTTTTAAACCAACTTTTTTGTTAAATCACATATTTTATATTTTACTATCTGCCAAAAAAAGCTGCCTCCTGAACATTTTGTTCTTTAGTCTTTTTAAACACATTTGGAAAAAAAATCCTACTTCTTCCCCCAAAAATTGTGCTGAATTGATATTGTTCACACCAGAAAGAATAAAAAAACCTCTCTGCATTTTGGAAACTGATGAATGGTTATTTCTGTGAAAAAATGTTTAAATGTGCTCTTTGAAGACATTAATTAGGAAAGGCCCAACATTTTCGGTTTTTGAATACAAGCATATTGTGCATAAAAAAGGCCAAAGGGGTAGACATGTGCAATTTGGGGTTTTGTTTTGGATAACATTGTAAAAGGGAAATTTGCTTCTCTGCTGACAGCATAATATCCCTGGCATGCGCAATAGCCATAAGGCAAGGCAGGCCTCGATGCCATTGGAAAAGACATTGCTATAGCAAAGCTCCCACTGACTTTTCATGGGACCTGAGGAGTCAAAAACTTCTAATCTGGAGAAATATTGGACACCTAAAACTACTGCTGACTTCACTGATGGTCATAGGTGTTCATAATCTGCTAGTATCAAGCAGATCGTTCAGATTTTTGAGTTTAAAAAACATACATGGAAGGAAAGCTTATCAACACTTTCAAACAGTGGGTGTGTTACTATAAAACTTCGGCAGTGCCTTTCACAGAGGATAAAGAAAATGCAAACATCAGCTCTTCAGTCCAGTGTAATACAGACCCCAGTACTGAGCCCAATAATTTGTGTTTGACTGAAGCATATCTACCAGCAAATAAGCCAATTTTTTATCAGAAACATCAAGTCTTAGCAAATCCATCACTTCCTTGGTGCCTAATAATCAGTCCTGGACATTTATTTTGGACCATGGTTTTGAGAAATAATATTCAGGACTAAATTCTGCAATCCTTCACCAGCCAAAGGAATGTGGCATTGAGCCCCATTATACTTTATAAAGAGCAACAGAAAGCCAGCTGCATACAGACACATGCCCTTTTTAGATTCTGGTTTTAAAAGCACTGTGGTAAAGCAGAAATCAGCATATGATGCTTAAAGAACTTAGAAGCATTTTCAGCTTCTCTTTTTTAATGCAGACATTAATAGATTCTGCTGTAGAATGAACTGCACACACACTACCTTATTTGTCTGATTATCTTGAGGTACATGGTTGCTTGAAAGTCATACTAATATGTTAATGATTGGAGAGTTGATTCATGTTGATTACAAAATAGAACAGTATTAAAATTTTAAAAAAGCAAAAGAAACAATAAAAAAAACTTGACTATGCCTTTTAACTATTTATGATGTAAGTTAAAGCTTGGGTTAACATTCAAATGTCAAATAAATCCTCTCATTCTATAAAAAGATTGAATTAATTGCCTGTATTTATTCTAGCAATTATTCAATGTACTTCCAATATAGGTTGTATAGTATAATTGTTACTTTCATAAATAAAATATTTTTGATAAGATTATGACTAATTCATGGTATTTCTGATCAACAGCTCTGCTTTGAAGCCACAAATCCGCACAGTTTGAAGCACATTGTTATACTGTCCCCAGCCAGATTTCCAAGTTGCCACGGCATAACAGAGCAGTTGGAGGAGGCAGGACAGGTCCCTGCTGTGAGAGGCAGCTCAGGAATTGGCAACCACAGGTCCCCTGGGTGCTGGTACCCAGCGCCCTGATGGCGCAGTATATGGGTAGTGCTCAGAGTCCCCGCCTGCCTCTGCCAGCAGCTGCTAAATGAGTTCGATCAAACCACTTCCTTCCCTCTTTCCTCAGATTCCTGATTTGTAAAACACAAATGGCAATCCAGCCTCCTTTTTGGGAAGTGCTTTGAAGTTTATGGCCAAAGCACTTTACACCAGAGCTGATATTTTCCAGCTCTCCTGTCCACTGGAAGTTGCTACCCTCCATAGCTGGGGAAGCAGAGGAGAATATGTACCTGGCCTTCTACTGCTCCTCATTACTGCAGTTTCTCAAACCCGCATTGCCCTGGCACAGGTAAAGTGCATAAATGTATTTTATCATACAATTATTTTGGTTGGAAAAGACCTTTAAGATCATCGAGTCCAATCATTAACTGAATACTGTCAAGTCCACCACTTTAATCATGTACCTAAGAACCTCATCTCTGCGTCTTTTAAACACCTCCAGGGATGATGACTTAACTACTTCCCTGGGCAGCCTGTTCCAATGCTTGACAATGCTTTTTCCTAGTACCCAATTTAAATCTCCCCTATCACTAAGGGTGACAGGCAGCAGCCACTGGCAGAGGGATAGAGTGAGCAGGGGGCAAAGTCACATGTCATGCATCTCTCAGACCATGACAGGCTTGTCACAGCTCAGTTACTTAGGTGACAGCTTCTCAGCACTTCGTGCTTTTTACCCTGTGTCTGGATACTGTGCCCAAATTTGAGTTTCCCCGTACAAGGAAGTAATTGATAAACTGGTCTAAGTTCAGCGCAGAGCCAGCGTGTTGGAGCAGAGGAGCTGAGAGACCTGGGCCGGTTTAGCTGGAGAAGGAATGATTTTAGCAGGAGGACACCTAAGGTCACCTCTGATACCTATAGGAAGGGAGGTCATCAAAAAGATGACTGAGAGAGTTGGGGTTGTTCAGCAGGGAGAAGGCTCTTTGGAGACCTTATTGCAGCCTTTCAGTACTTAAAAGGGGCCTATAAAAGAAAGATGGGGACAAACTTTTCAGAAGAGCGTGTTACGATAGGATAAGGGGTTATGGCTTTAAACTAGAAAAGAGGAGATTCAGGCCAGACATGAGGAAGAAATTTATTACAATGAGGGTGGTGAAACACTGGCCCAGGTTGTCCAGAGAGGTGGTGGATGCCCCATCCCTGGAGACATTCAAGGCCAGGCTGGACGGGACTCTGAGCAACCTGATCTGGTTGAAGATGTCCCTGCTCATTGCAGGGCATTGGAGTAGATGACCTTTGAAGGTCCTTTCCAACCCAAACTATTTTATGAGTCTATGATTCTATGGAACCAGGCTCTTCATAGTGCTGCTTGATGGGAAGATGAAAGACTCCAGGTTTTAGTTGAAAGGGGAGCGGTTTGATCTGTGTATAAATAGGGACTTCTTCCCCATGAGGACAGTCAGGCATTGAAGCAGGTTGCCAAGAGAGACAGTGCAGCCTCCGTCCTGGGAGAGTGTCAAGACTGTACTAGACAAAGCCCTGAGATGCCTGGTCTAACCTCAGAGCTGTCCCTGCTTTGAGCAGGAGGTTGGGCTGGAGACCTGTGAGGCCCCTTCCACCATGAATTCTCCTGTCATTTTTTCTGAAGTAGGTGCTGACAATCTGCTTCCTACTGACAGCTCCCGCCTGCGTGGAAGCTCATTCCCATCTCTGTTCCCCACACATCCGCTGTGACCTCGGGCACAAATAGCTCATCAGCAGCTGGTGCTGAGTACCCAGAAAAATCAGAGCCTTTCCTGTGACTCTGTGTCCCCACCGTGTTTATGGCTGTGTAAAAAAAAAAAAAAGGTTTCACCAGAAAACAAGGCTACAAAACAGTTCTTAATGAAAATGTTCTTAGACAAATTGGATTATTCAATAACACTTCCTCTGCTCATTTTCATCTCAAAATTATTTCTTTGTATTTTCAACAACTTTTGGTTTTTTTTGGAAAAAAATGTGTTTTTCATTAATAGCAAATGTAATTGTGAGATCTCTGTCAAAAGAACAACAGATGTTAAAAGAAAAATTCATGCTTTGTTTTGAACACAGATATTTTTCAGCCATCTCTTATAGACAGATGGTGCTGAATGTTGTAAAGAACTCCCACAAACTATAAATTCTACAGAAAAGTTTAAAGAAAATCTTTCAAAAAATGCAATGTATCTGCAATATCTCAGTTATAACCCATTTCCAGAGTAGAATAACTTGGATCTGGGAGCATCTGTTTGCAGAGACCAGGTGTGAAGCAAAATCTGCGGGAATCAAAGGTGTAGCAGGAAGGAATGAGCCCTCCTGTTCTGTCTGCTGACAAGCTCTGGTTTGGCCAAGAATCAAGTTTCTTTCAATGGGAAATGCATGAATATTTAGCAGAACTTTTCTAGGAGATGGAAAAAACACTGTCAGACATATAGTGCCAAACATGTCCTGATGCACAAGCTGTTGCAAATCTGTCTGTTAAAAATTTTGGTTTGAGTTTGATTCTTAGCAAAGAGAAAAGATAGTAAAGAGAAGACTAAATATTCTGAAAGCTGTTGATGAGGTTTGGTACTACTGAGGTTTTGCTGGAAATACCACTTTTCTCTACAGTTAACACAATTAACTTACACATAGTACAATTTTTTTTCCCAGCTTTCACTTGACCTAAGTTTGCTGTTTTAGTTTCTGCTTCTTCCAGCTATGGTATTTCATATAATAAAGTATTCTGCCTCTCCCAAAGAAAACCAGTTGGAGTTTCTTCTAGAACAACCCTAAAAGTTCTATAATTTACCATGAATGCGCAGAGGAAAATGGTCCTGTAGTTACATTTACACTAAATAAATGCAATAAAGGCCATGTGTCCAAGCTCTGGTACACAATAATACTCTGTACTGTTCAAATATAAACAAGGTCCATGACGTGTTTTTGCCATGGGCCAGATAGTGGTGTCCCAAATGATGCTGGAGACATGTAGGAGAAATGCATGGAGTGGGACCCAAACAGGTTTGGGGGACTCTAGAACTTAGGAACTTAGGTGCAATCTCTGTTGTCAGCTGGTCCCAAGATTGGAGAACAGCCCTTGTTTTTTGTGTTTTTTGTTTTGTTTTGGTTTGTTTATTTTGTTTTGTTTTTTTACTAGATTGAATATAAGCTGTTGATACCCCAGTGAGGAGAGCAACGTATAGTAAGCACATCCCTTATGGGACATCATGGACATGGCATCTTACTCTCAAGCGGTCAGTGGATGTTGTTAGCTCTGCAGCTCTTGAAAACACCTTCTTTCTTCCTTTTTTAATTTTTTTTTTTTCCAGTTAAGAAACCCCACATGCTTTATAATTCTTTTGTTCATGTCCAGGAAGCACAAACTAGCACCACCTGGGAATCAAACCCGACTGTAGGCACAGCGCTTGGGGTCTAGGACCCATTACATGAATACTTCCATTGCTTCTTTTACAGCATCCCTTCTGGGCTGCCTTTCTCCTGGTAACAATCTACTTCCATTTGCTCCATGTGTGACACACCCTGTAGAATTTAAATGGTTATGACACAACCTTTTTTGATCTGCTTCCCACAAGGTTCACTAAGAACAGGGAGTGTGAAGGGCTTGCTTGTGATTGGGGCTGTTTTGTACTACTCAAGAGAATGATATCTGGAATTTAACATTATCAGTCACATTATTAGGCATTAGAGAACTCACACAAAGAGCAAGCACAAGAGAGAGAGCTAGCAAGTGAACCACAGGAAATTAGATTGTGTAAGCAAGTTTCTCTGCCCATATAATTATTTATTTTACAGTTTCCAGGAGGGAAATAATCACTTTTAACTATTCCTTGACCCTACAGCACTTTAGGCACACATAAATCACCATAGCGATGAAGAACTGAGGTGAATGTGACCAAAAATAGATTAAATGGGCAGCTTGTTCTAAATTAATTACAAGTTTGTGGCCTGTATCTGTTCACCAAAAGTGCTCTTAAGTTTTCCATACTGATTCTTTTTAATGAACGTAGTTTATAGGCTGAATCCATCCAGTGAGTTGATGCTGAGGGCCACAAGTGGTTTCTGTCTGCTCTCAATCTTCTTTGTCTTCCACAAATTTGTACAGCACCTTACCAGCAGGAGCTGGTGCTGGCCTGGTTTCTGCCAGCTTCCATGATACCTGTATAACCATGACAGCAATGTGAGATGTGTCAGAAGATACCTCAGCATCAAAAGACAAAGTCTGTGAAGACCATAGGAGCAGGCTTCTCCAAGAAATATGAACTTCTTGATAACATAGATAAAAAACTAGCATTTCACAGCACACAAAATTCTATCTTGACAGATAAGTTGTGAGAGAAGACATGATGTGTGAGACTACAGAAAGAAGAGAAAACCAGAAACAGCAAATTAAGGTATAGAAAAAAAAAAATTGCTTTTATTTATAAGGAGAGCTTATCTATGTGGAAGCTTAACTTACATTCAGACTTCAAAAGACATCCTCAAACACAGACTGGGGTGAATTTCAGTGACTTTAGATACCTGCAGCAGATACTGCTACCTCTGTAGATATTACTGAGTTTCTTTTCTAGGCAATGGAGAGAAGGAGCCCTGACTGGACACAGCTCACCTGATGATGGCTATTTCACATTTACACGGTCAAGTGATGGACTTTCTTCCCTACTAGTGCCTGTTTCTCTGCTGACTATGAAGGGAGGCTCAGTGATCAGTTCAGATTATCAGCTCATGTGTAACTCAGGTTAAAAGGACCTCAGGAGATCACCTAGTCCAACCTCCTGCTCAAAGTAGGGACAGCTATGAAGTAAATACAACTAGAAACAAGACACAATCACAGCATAAGCACAGCCTTTCCTAAATGCTGACTTTTGTAGAAGCTCACACTTGGTCAGACAAGTCCTACCTCAGCTGTCTCCAGGCAAAGAACACTATCTTGCTCCAGAGGCTGAGCCCAGCACACTGTGCATCCACCCCACACTTTGGCACTAGCAGACAAACACCTAGGTGTTGGGGCAAGAATCCTTGCAAGAGTTGTGGCTGTTGCCATGTTGTTTCTCCCAGCTCAACATCTTTCAAACAGTACTTCTGTCCTCAGTTCTCCACCATACATGGGTTCATATACATGTATCATCTATATCTATATCTATATCTATATCTATATCTATATCTATATCTATATCTATATCTATATCTATATCTATATCTATATCTATATCTATATCTATATCTATATCTATATCTATATCTATATCTATATCTATATCTATATCTATATCTATATCTATATCTATCTATATCTATATCTATATCTATATCTATATCTATATCTATATCTATATCTATATCTATATCTATATCTATATCTAGCTATGTTCCTTCCTAGGTCCTAGAACTGTAATAGTCCATTTCTCATACTGAGCCAAAATCCCAATGGATGGACATTATCACATGTGTTGAACCTGCACACTGAAGCGATGCTGCAGAGAGAGGTTCTTTTTCCTTGTTATTTTTATAAACAGCTCTATGTATACTTGATCTTGTCTTCTTTAAAACGACCACCAAGGAGACTTGCTGGCAACTTTTCCTGGAGGCAGAGGGAGGAGGGGAAGTGGATAATTAATACTCTGACCTGCCATCTGGCTGAGCATATCATGTAAAGAGATTAAATGTTCAGGTACAAAATTTGTGGTGCTTGATTCCAGCCAAGAGAAAGTTCAAACAAAACCACCTAAAAGGGGTATCCATGTAGTTCTTAGCATGGCTATGTCCCAGAAATTTAATGTAAACTAGGTATGAGATTGGAATTAAATTACATTTTTTAAAAAATCTTATCCATTTGCATCATGGTACAGTTCTATTTAGACACTTTTATCCATTAAAACCTCTCTCAAAGATAAAAGCTAAACAGATATAAGACAGGTTTACATTGGTGTAAAAGCGTATGCACTGTGAAAGCCTTGTTCACACAAGAAAGTTTACCTGATATAACCAAAACCTTTGTTATTTTACTTATTGTAGTGTAAGTGTTATTTTATTTGGTTTGTTTTGATTTACATTTCTTTGGAAATTATGCCAATAACTGTAAAATTGGAACTTCTGTTTACTAGCTTGAACAAAGAAGAAAGCTTCACTTAAATTGTGATAATAAATTGGTTTAATCAAACTGGCAGAGAAACATGACACTTTTATGTCGATCTATGCCAGATATATTTTAGTTCAGTCTTGCATGATTTACCTTAAGATAAGCCAAGATGTGAGTTTACAGCACTTCAGACAGTCCATAATGACTGCCCTGGGCAAATCCTTGCTCTGCAGTAAGTGTGAGGCTGCTTAGCCTGCAGCATCAGATGTGTGATGACTGAAGCCGTGTAAACTCATGCCCTAGTCTGCTCAAATAAGCTTTTAAGTGTATCTGTACCTTTAACTGATCAGGACTGCCTTCTAGGTAAACCAGGGGCTGTGTACACAAAGACAGCCAGGAGAGCCTAAGTGAATTACGAAGACTTCAAGCTGGTTATTTAAACTGTGGGAAGCCTCCATCAAGCATGTGTTTTCAGAATAAAAGCAACTTTGCTTTGGTTTAGTAATGACCCTGATTTTTAGATAGGACTTTAATACAGTTTACCTCTTGCACATTA
Source organism: Streptopelia decaocto (assembly GCF_964273445.1). Taxonomy (NCBI): domain Eukaryota; kingdom Metazoa; phylum Chordata; class Aves; order Columbiformes; family Columbidae; genus Streptopelia; species Streptopelia decaocto. The sequence continues at coordinate 13,970,406 of NC_138655.1, forward strand.
AGAGTCTGACCAAGATGTGCTCACACGATCACAGGCGTACTGTAAGAAGTTGCCCTCCTGCAGGCAGCAGCAGAAGATACTGAGCACATACTGTCTGCCACAAAGCAAATTAAACTGGGGCAGTTCTAGTGTGCACCCTCTCTGCCTAGTGCAAGACTTTGCACATACCAGAACCAAAATAGCTGCTCCTGCTACCAACGCCGGTTTTCCTCAGGCTGCTCTTGGCTGAGCAAGGAGCAGACTCGGCTATACAGCTGCATATGCCCTTGAGAAGCAACTCCAGTGCCTGACAGATGCATAGGTTGCCTACATGGTGTACCCAAGCAGTAAAACAGAACATGCTGTATGTGCAGCAAAACCATATTTGCCATGAAGCACTGGAGACGGGTGTGTAAGAGTTCTGGCAGCAACAGAGGGAGATGAAAGGGTTTCATCATTAAAAGCAGCGTAAGTAAACTGTAAATATGCTGTCTTGCTGCATGGCACATCCCTTTGTGGGCAGATGACCATTGCTCCAGCTGCTTTGCCTGGAAGCATTGGCACATCAGCCTCCTACCCAGAGGAAGAAGAGTGTGAACCTATAGTGCATTATGCTGGGTGCACTTGCTACAGTGCAGGCTCTTGACTTTTGGCCCAGTGGAAGAAGTTTACTCTTTTGCTGACAGACCAACTGTTTTTCACATACTGCAAGATGAAAGAAGCTGCCAGATCCATTAACTACCATTTTTATAATTATTAGTCTTTAATTCTGGTAACTAATTAATTGATGGCCATTTGGCTCAACTCAGTTCCAGGACTAAAACATGTGATGTAATCAGCTGGGTAGCAGTGTTCCTTGCAAGTGTGGTTAAAATGCTTCAATGGAGAATGAATCACCCGCATGCCCCAGGCAGAGCGTGCTCCCCAGGCAGCAGGAACGATCTCACACACATATGTATACCTGTTGGGCAGCACATGTTGTCCACAGCTGCCAGCTCAGACCCTCTCTTTATCACTGATCTGATTGCTCCTTATGTTCTTAATTAAATTAAAGGAGTGTGAGGTTCTGGCCAAGTTAATAATGGCTAGGAACCAACGTTCATATTTCTCTTGCAGCTTTGAAGTCTGTCTAATCTATCCTGTTATCACCATAATATCTGAGATGTGATGAGGGCTTTCTAAGTACACAGATTAGACAGATTGCAAAGTTAATGGGGACATATGGGTGTTGTTTCTCAGCCATTATTCTTTCTGTAATTGTGGTGGAAAGAATCTGTCAGCAGAAACACACTCTCCAATAATACATTTCTGCAGCATGTGGGTAAATCTTGGGGAGAGTGCTGGTCTGCGAGAGTGTGCTCTGCACACGATTGATCACTCCATACCTTGAGCTTTTTCTTCTTCAAAACACGTAACCAGTGGAGTTATTTCAAAATATATCTGGCAGTGACTTCAACTTCCTGAGCACTGTATGCAGTTTTCTGATCAACCTGGTGTTGAAACAAAACAAAAAACTTATGATCTTCTAGGGTTTCTGCCTATGCATTTTAGATTTTACACTATGCGCTAATGAGTAAAGCCCTGGGAAACTCAGCATCATTTCACAGGACACCTGCATCCTTTTGTTTTCCAGCCACTTCCTCTAATCTAATTTGTTACATCTCTGTTTAAATCAGCACAGCCAGGCAGGTATAAAACTAAAGTCTTAACCAACCATAGCAATTACACCTTATGTTTCATGAGATTAGACAGGAAGCACTTCATAAATTCCAGTAGTTAACACTCTTTTTAATTGAATTGCCCCTGAGTTTGAATGGAGCAGGTATTCCTCTGCTCTGAACCATTGTGTTTCCCAAAACATGGCTGCATAACACCAAACAGATGCTTTCCAAGGCAGACAAAGCCACATTTCTAGTGATGGTAAAGTGATGCCTCTGTTTTTTTCAAGCACTTCTGCATCTAAAATAATTGGGAAAAATCCCTTTTGCCTCAGCTACGTTGAATCCATTGGCATAAGCAGAAATCTGAAAAGATCTACCAATTATCTGCAGTATAATGAATGTTAAATCATCTGATCTTGATTTGTCCTCTTGTCCATAGACAAGTCATCAGGATGCAGGGAAGCACAATTTTCTAAGTAAATCAGAAAAGCAGAAAATGCATCATTCCTTAGATCGATTTAGGCTGCAAAACATACTGTGCTATTGGACTGTAGCACAGCAGAGCTCTGCTTACTTGTTTGTATGAGGTAAGCCACTAAAATAACTTGCTTAGGACATTATTGTGTTCTAGCAGACTAGCGTCTAGACTGTCTTTACATACCAGATACTTCAGATTGATTTAGAAGTAGCTGAGGCATGCAAGGTGCTCCCACTGTTTTACCTGCAGCCACAGGAGATTTTATGCTCTGCATCCTCACCTACTTGAGCACCAGATCAGCCAGGTTAATGCAAACCATGTTCAGCAATGGTAACTTCAGATAAAATACTTGAATAGCAGAATTCAGTTGAATAACACTCTCAATCCCTTGTATGATCCCAGTTGTGGAGGCAACGACAGCAGCCAACAGCAAGGGATATTTACTTCTTCAAGAGCTACAGCTACATCAGGAAGACACTGTCTTTGCCCTGGTACGTGTAGATTGTAATCCAGCTGGCATCATCCTTTACTGCTGCTGCCAAACCTCTGAAGGGGAGGGGCTGCATATTTTAAAGACTTGTCTGCACATGTCAGTTTATTTAGTATATGCTAAGTCATTTATTTTAATCAATTATAACAATGAAACTCCTGGGAGTTTACTCAGGCATACCTGTTCTGCTATTTTAAGCCAAATCTCTGGAATCAAAGACAAAAAAGCCTTTCTTACTCCACCATAAGTCTACCCAAGGGTAGAAGAGGCCTCCCCCATGGATTGTCCTATATTACTATGTTTATACAAACAGTAAAATTCAGACAAGCCACAACTCATTACAAACAGGAACATGCCAACACTAAAATGCTAGAAGGAGCAGTCTTACATTACTTACATAAGGGCAGTATACTCTAGAAAAGTAGTTCCCAACCCACAACTCTGACAGCCCTCAAAAACTGGTTGTGGTCAGAGGAAATAAGTTAAAGACGAGACCAGCAGGCAGAGCTGAGCTTTTAACTTCTGCAGTTTGTAACTTCCACCCATGAGCTAAATACATGCTGAAGAGCACTGAGGTTTTTTTCCATCTCTAATGGCTATAATCTCACTGTTCAATTTCTTCTTCTTAAATTCATCCCTATTTATGTTTGAGTGTTCAGCAGAAACACCAGAAACTCTCCATTTAAGAAACTCTGAAGCCCTGTGAAATTAATTCCCATTTAACACACTTCTGGTAAGAATAAGACTCCTCAGAAGTCTTCCACTTAAAAATCTGAAGATGCTTGACAGCTCCATAAATACAGATTCTGTGCATACAAATGCTCAGTGAAATCACACTCTCTCCAAAGGAATGTTAAGATTTTGGGAACATTTTATAAAACTGGATGAAATGTTTCAAAGATGAGTTGACAAGCATCATCCATGCTGAATGATGGCCAGTTTGGATTAAAATTCTATGGCACCATTGCCATGTCCTAGAGTTTGAATAAAATTTCAACCACCATTTGGCTGATCCCCAAATGTAAAATGGATTCCAGACAGACATTGATCATGTCCTTGCTGAGACACTCACTTTGAAATACAACCTCTTCTTTCAACTGTCATATAATTGTTGTCTATGTATTTTCACCAACCATATACCTTGCAATGTTTTGCCTGACCCCTTCCTTTGGGTTGTAGGTCCTTAGTTTGTTCAAGACATTGTTCTGTGAAATGTCTTGAAAGTCTCATAAAAATGAGAAATAACATGTCTACAGCTTCTCCTTGTTCTGTTCTCACAGAAAAGGTGTTGAATAGTTAGACAGAATTTGTTCCCAGAAAAGACACATTAGATAATTTTATCATTTACTATTTTCGATCTGCCTTGCTTTTCTACTACCTTCCTTTTTTATGATGTTATTTCTTTGCCAGTCTTCAATCCACTGGAGCCTCCCATGTCCCAGAGAATCCCTAGTGGTCCACAGAAAATTTTGCATTAGCTCAATGACTGCTCAAGTCCATGCTAACTTGCATACACAGCTTATTCAGGAGTCTTTCCTTTTGGCCCAGACTGCAGACATTGGATAAGAGGCAATAGAAGGCACATAAGCTGGTGTACCGCCATTCCTATTATACAAACCATGCCCTGTGCTCCTTCCCCTGAGCTTTGGCTAGTTCCTAAGCTGTAGTCCAGAGCCACCCTCCAAATCCAGGCAAATTTAAGCACCACAACCATGTCCAAAAAGATAGAAGTGAATCATGATTTTGAGGCTTTTTCCATCTGTTCTCACGCACCCAAAGCAATCTCAGCCTTCCCCTCTACGTTTACTGTGGCAATTGAGTCTTTACTTTCACCCCTTCTCCCTGACGAGGCTGGTTTATTTCAGTTGTTGGTTGCTACAGCACAATTTGGGGTGATTTAGAGCACTTTACATTCTCTGTCTCAATGTATTGTGCAGCAATGAGAAACTGAGCCTGTGCTGTTGTTAGACCTTGAATCTGTTCTATCTGTAAGCTAGAAGACAAGATGACTCTCTTCATTTTCTTCTCTAGACCAACATGGGACTCAATGAATTCAAGATGTGTGTATTCCAAGTCAGCAGGGACACTAGGATAATGGGAATTACCTAATTGACACATACCACCACCCACACACTTCATAAAAACCAGTCACAAATTGGCTACTATTACATTCAGAAGTAGGCTTTTCCCAGTATAAGTACATGTAAAACTACTACAAGTTTCTGGCCCAGTGTAACATAGGTATGGGTCTAGTCTTGTGAAGTACTAAGCCCATACACCTACTAGCAGAGGAGGCACCAAACTCTCTTACAGTTCTAAATTCAATGTGCATTTTGCCTGAGGAAAGAGTATTTATTACTATTTTTTATGTTACTTGTTTTAATAAAAGCTCTTTGAAGTGCAAATTATTCTTCTGCTGCAACCTTTCTTCTTGGTATATACAGAATGTACTGCTTTGTGATATTTCTATCTTATCTATTTACTATTTTCTAGTGAGTGGCTTACTATGAGCAATTCATTCCTTCATTTGCTCTTTTACCTTCCTGTAGCAAAATTTGAGCTCAGAGTGGAAACTTCCACTTCTGTGCTGGAAGGGATCAGACAGTTGAGAGAATTTTTGCCAAGGTATGAAGAATTTCTGCAGGGGCTTTTTTCTGCCTACTTAGCTATTTGTAGCCTACTCAGTCCTCTTATACCATCAGTCAAGATATGATCGGTACTTGCAGAAAGGGTGTGGTTTTTTAGATTTGGTGTTGAGACCAGATTTCACAAAACCCCACAAATTCTGTTAGTTGAGCCGCTTGCCATAGTACAACATATTTCAGCAAGTGTCTTTTATGCACTTCACTAAGTGTAACAGTAACAAGCATCTCAGTGTTCTCCATAATGAAAGGATTCTTTGAGAGTTAAATACTCCTTTAGTTGTTTTTAATCAGGCTTAATATGTGTGAAATTTGTGGGAATGACAGTCCCACAGACTAACAGCAACAACAGGTACAGCCAGAAATCCTAACTTGCATAACGTATTTTTAACATTCCATCAGTTTTCTTTGCTTTTGACCTACTTGGAAGACCTTGTTGATCAGTTTTGCTCTCATGGCCATTCAGTTGGAGTTCTCCCTGCTGTCTTTCAGCAAGGATATCCACAGGCAGCTTTTTGACATATGAACTTAGGGAGAAGGTGGAACATACCACCTGGTTTCCTTACACAATTTAACTCACTGTGATACCCTATCTCGGCTTTCACAGCTGGCAAAATGGGCAAGACCATTTCACAGTTAACGGTGCCATGTTAGCCACCTGTAATTATTTTGGGGGGCTAACTTGTCAGTTAGATAATCAGATTTCAGCAAAGAACTCCCAGCTATGAAAATCTTTGAGCAAAAACACATAGCAAGTGGGGCAAGTTTATATATTTGTTCCAACTTCGCTTAAAACAATAGGCTTGAGGTGTTATTTGCCCTGCTCATTTCAAAGGGTTGTTAACTAGATGCCCAGTGGTGATAAATGTCATCACGCTATGTCCTTTTTACAGTATGTTCCAGATCAAAACCCTGGACTGCTGCACATGTACGCTCCTTGTGTCGCCTGCTTACAGAGCAATTATGTCCTAGACACATTTTAGCCACATCAGAGCCAGCCAAACTCATCTTAAGCTGTCTATACCAGGTGAACTTGCTTTAGGTTGGCTTGGGAGCACTCAAAGAGCACGGCAAAGGTGAGGAAAGGAAGAGATGGGGAGTCCCAGGAAACTCCAGCAAAGAGGAATACGAGCAGGAGTGTCCAGCAGTCTTTTCTAGTGACATGACCCAAGCAGCATGTTCACTTCTCAATGGGCCACACTCAGCTGTATGGCAGAACCAGTATTATATAGTAAAGCAAGTTATATTCACAGTCCATTCAATATTACAGCTGCTCTCGTAAATCTGACTGCAGACATAATGGGCTGACAAATGTATTCCAAAGACTATACGACAACATAGCTTGAAATGAATAATGATTTCCATGTAAATCAAATGCAGAATCCATTTTAATGCTCTGAACTGTATCCCCCCCTCCCTTTATTTTTATTTTTTTTAAATCCTGTTTCAGTCCATCTGTACGTTAGACTCTCTTCTCACCTTGCCAGAGTAATGTCCCAGACACAGGGCTGTCTTCTGTTGTTTACTCACCCAGTAGCAGTGAAACATTTTCAAATAGCTCCCTCCTTGGTGACAGACAGTTTAAAATGAAGTAACTTCAGGGTAAAATTTGTTGTTTAGTTTAAAAATACATAAGTGCATAATGCAGAGAGAGGGAGACATATATTTGTATAGAATGTGTATGATTTAATGAAAGAGAAAGAATAGGTATCACTTTTCCAGTTGTAAATCAATAATGATCTGAACATCAATAGCTTTTGAAACCTGAAATGAACTATGCTCTGCAACTTTTGGTTTCTGGTCATGCCCTATCTTATCCACCCCAGTGATCTTCCCTCTCTCCCCTCACTGTGTTCTCTCCCCTGACAGCTCCAGACCTGTCCCCTCTCTCTCTCACCACACAGATGCTTTAGTAAAGCTCATTTGTTTCAAACACCTGGTAAACTTTTGCTTAGGTTTTAAAAACAAAAGAAAAAAAAAAGTTCCATAACCTGATTTCACTCCCCAATTCCCTAAATGAAAGGAGTGGGAAAGACATATGTTCGTAGTAAAACCACACAGTCCCAAGGGACAAGGCCTGGACCCCCAGAATAGCCTTTAGCTCTCAGCAAGATGGATCTGCTCTTTCTTATCTGTTCCACTGTAAAGGAGAGGTTGAAGTGAATTGCACTGTATCATTGCTAAAGCAATGCGAAGCAGCAATGCCCCACTGTATTCTTTCCGATTCCCAACCCATTTGATCAAAATCTAACCATCAAGCCTCACTGAGCTGGAGCCCTTCTCTTTAGTTCCTCATCTCCAGCTTGAATGATCCCAGATTTTCCCCAAATCTTCAAACACATCCCCTGCCACTCCCTAGCCTGTACAGAAAAAGGAAAGCTGTCAACTTCAAGAGCATTGGCCACTCCTCCCCGCTCAGAGGCCTCTGCACATCTCTGCTTTGATGTGGCTGACCTCCTCTGAACTGGAGAAGACTGTTGCTTCTCAACTCAGATTTCCCCCTGAGGCAATGAATTATCCTGACAACTGACTACTGACAACCAACACCTCCCCAAAGGGCTCCGTCCTACTGTGGGAACCAGCACTTCAATGGGAAGCTCCAACGTATATCCCAGGCTGGAAGTGGGACACTTGGTGCTTAATGAATGTTTCTATTTTGCTGAGAGACAACCACAGGCTGGAGGGTCTGGGCTGGAATCTGAAAGTTTGAAAGTGCTTCAGTGTGAGGGCTCAGCTGGTCTCGTGACAAAACAGAGGCTAATGGTGAAATCTGGAAACATTCCCAAATTCCCCCAGTTTCTAAGTGGACAGTTGAGATCAGTTTGATGTGTAACTTCAACATTGAGTCTCCATAGATCATTGGTTCATGCCTCCCTTTATTTTCTTTTATACTGCCCTACACATACTCATCTTCTCCACTTTCCCCTTTAAGAAAATAAGAGTTTATGAAATTATTATTCTTCTTCACCAAGCTCAGTCAGTAAAAATTTTGCAAAAATGAAAAGCGTTGAAAACAGTGTTCTTAGTTATTTCTAAATTAGCTATGTTTTAATGTTTTTGTCCTGCTCAATAAAAAAAATCAAACTGCGTAAGGAAAATTTGAAATGTTAAATTATTTTTAAAGTTTTATATGCTAAATCTACTCACATCCTGTCCCAGATGCAAACTTGCACATGTACAACACAGTAATATGTTCAAAAGGCTATTCACAATTTGTGACTTAGGACTGGTCCATTACATGGTCTAGGGATTTAGGTTAAGAGTACACTTGTTTAGTCCATAGGTAAGTCTGTGTAGTGCAGGTGGCTTGGCAGATCAATCAATCCACCGTAACCGTAAAATACTTCCCCTGGAAAGAAAAGGAGAATTAAAAGGCATTAATAGTGTCCTGGATTAGTTTGATTAAAAGCACAAGGTGTTCCTTAGACATTGAGTGCCAATACATAAAACCAAAATGCCACTTTATCTGCCATCATGGCCTGGGACACAGTTTCTTCAAGTCTCAGATTTAGTGGTGAGCCTAACCTTGAGCATGTGAAGTAGATCAAAACATCTGAGAGAAGAAGTATTTTGTAGTAGCGTTAAGAACATCGTGTTTATCAGGTGTACTATGACTAATTCACCAACTTCAGATATTTTTTCATTAATAAATGAAAGAAGCATATAATAGGACACACTAGAAGCTATATCCTCAGTTTGTATAAATCAGCCTTGGTCAGCAGGTTTTTGCTGATTTATACCAATTAAACATAAACACATACTGAGTTTTGGATAGAATATTCTACACAATATTCACACAAATTCAGAAAACTTACTATGTTTTTAACAATAACTGCTTTTTTTTTTCCCAACAAACCAAAACGGACTTGAGTTCTGCTTTAAAAAAAAAATGTTCTGTGTGTTTCAACTTTGAGAATGTCCCTTTCTTCATTGTCACTGTTGGGTAGCAAGTGATTGCAGCTGATGGTATCTGCTAGCCAGAGGATATGAATGTGCTAATCTTACTTCCAATATAAACAACAGTTGGGGCAACTTTTTGCAATGTAAATGGCTGTTGGGTGCATTTTATGACACAGCTTGTGTCTTCACAAGCACTGGTCATTGTTTGCTTTTCTTTAAAATGAAGTCAAAGTATTTCACAGCCTTGTTTGGCACCAAAATAAATTAGGTCCCTTTGTGTACGATCCAGGTGCAAGTACGCACGTAGGCATTTGTGGTCCAAAGGGGATGCAGTTTACAAGAATTCAGAAGACATTAACTACAGGTAAGGACTTAAAGAGAAACAATGTCTTATTTTTTTTGCTATCCAGTTTTTGAGACATGCACTAACGTATTTTCAGGTTTTTGTTTGTACCAAGGAAAAATGGACATTTACCCAGGTTGGTTACTGTTGGCTTGAAAGCTAAACTTCTTTTTGTTCAGATGAATTTGAGACTATCCACCCAAAATAACTCCAAAACCTTCAAGTCAGAAAGACTGGATTTGAGTCTTATTGTTTGTTTATTCATAGTGATTTTAAAAGACATTAAAAAACTGCCATTAACTGAAGTGAACTTCACATTTCCAGTCACTGAGCTCACTTGGAGATGAAAGGCTTCTCCTGGCCATTACTCAGCACTTTCCCTTCATGCTGCCCTGTCCCACCATGGAAGTTATTGACTTTTTACAAGTGCTGCTCACATCCTCCCTTTGATGGATGGTGCTGAGCTTGTATTGAGATTACAGGATTTCCCAGCAAGTCTGTTATGTTGTTGAGGCAAAGGGAATTTTAACACAAGATAGTTTTTCATACCAACCACTTGATTTTACCCATAAAAATTTGCATGGGGAATCTGCTTCAAGGAGTTTCGTACTAAATCACGCCGAGGCCTTAATGTGCAGTTATGGGTGCCCCAAGTACAGGGTGCAGTGGCAGGTTTTGGACTAGTCCTCCCTGCTTTTCATGTCCATGAGGAGCAAGGGGACTTTCCCCCATGGCTTTCAAACCTGCTTTCTTGCAGCTCCCACCAAGATGCAGGAAACCTGAGGTGACTTGCGGGAAGACTAGGGGAGAGCTGACAATATGGGGGCAGAGAGAAGGGAAAGAAAGCACCCTTTTGTGTCTCTGCAATCCTCATCCTCTTTCAAAGTGGAAAAAAAAAAAAAAGGAAAGAGAAGGTGGAGAGGGAGGCCAGAGGGGAAGACATTTCCCTGCCACCTCATTACTCTGCTCGCTGTAAACTCACAGTTGCGGCCAGTCTGGCTCCCGCCCTTCTCTCCCCCCTGGCCTCAGCACCTAAATTTCTCACAACCTTCTTCCCAGCTGGAAATGTGAATCAAGACACATTCAGGTTTAAAAAAAAAAAAAAAAAAAAGAAAAATCTGAGTAAGAATGCCCCATTCTCATTTATGGATTACGTAGGAGTGAACCTTGTTGGTCTTCAACGTCTGTAACTTCTGTGATTTCTAGCTGAATTTTCATGACTCATGAATCCACTTTTCTGGCTAAAGAACGTACTGGCTTAATTTTTTTTTTTTCCTCAGTGGAAAAAAGCTAACACCAGATGTTTCTTTAGACCTTCCCTGTCCTGAGTGAGTAAACACCAGAGACAAACAGGCTGTTCTGTCATCTTGCTTCGCTCCAGAATACCAACAGTTTTATCACTTATTTAAGAAAAAAAAAAGCTGCTACCAACTGTATTTCCAGCTAAAGATATGTAAGCTCTCAATCTTAAAATTAAATCAAAGTCTTTACACATGAATAATATGACTGTTTATGAGCACTGTGGTATGATGCACGGATACAATAAAGCTCTTGTGCTGCCTGAGCCCTCAGCTCTGACGAGCGTGTCTCCTGGCCCAGGAAAGCAATGGCTCTTTCTAACAGCCGCCCGTCAGTATTTTTAAACCTTCTCTCCTAAAATAACATGTCAATGTTTGCCTATCTGAACATACAGGAAGGCTGAATGAGAATTTGTGGGCACACCACTGTAAATGGATTTTGTCACGGTTTTTATGATGTCATGAGATTATTTATCATTCTGTGCTGAGAAAGTGAGTGAGAATTGCACTTACCCCTGCAGCCCCCTCTGCAGGGATCCTCTCTGAAGTGATTTTGGAACTCTCTTAACACCTCTAAAAGTGTGGGGGGGGTGAAATCGTGGAGAGCAAACTGCTCCTCCTGAGGTGAAGGTGAGCATGTTGGATCTGTTCCTCCAGCTGGTGTTCAAGCATGCCATATTGCTTACAAATATATCCCAAAGTGAACCATAGGAAAAACACCACCCAGACAACTTTAATTCTTTCCCTGCCAGTAATGCCACTACATTTGTTCAGCAGCTGAGCATGGCAATGTTGTGCTAGCTGATATTTTGTCGTGTGCTGCTGGTAAAAATCTACTTATTTTGTATCAAGAAATCAGAGAGAAAGAGTAAACAACATCTTGGGTTCCAGGATTTTTTTGTACTGAGACCAGTACATCTGCAAATTACAGGTCTTTTAAACTTTTTCAGTTATGCACACATAAAATATTACATCATTGCATGATTAGTTAATATTATTGTAATGTCACCTTTCATGTAGGAAAATGTCAGTTTCTTCCAACTTGGTCTTTGCTTAACAAGTAATTCAGAGAAAAAATCTTGGTTATAGGAGTTTTCTCACCTTACCATAATTGTTTAAAATTAGGTCTCACTCCAGCCTCCTTCTGTAGTCAGAGGATAGAGTTATGATGTAACTGCTGGGAGCTACTCATCTATTCAAAAACAAATGCCTAGTTTTATATCGACACTGAAACACAGGTAGACTCCTTTCCAGTGGCATCCTGGGGAGCCTTAGGGCAAGACCTAATTGTGTGAGGGAGTGTTTTTGATTACAGACCATAAAGCACATTGGTGCATATGTGCATGTTGCAACACGAAGTTCACTCAGCCGTTTGCATCACAATTTCCAGAGCAGGGTCTTCACCACACAACCCCAGGGCTTTTGTTTGTAGCACTGGAGTGGGTGGCATGTGTTCGTAGATGGTGGGGAGGGTTTTCGTGGTGCAAAGGGCTCTGATATAGATCTGGGGGATGTATGGGAGGAAGGACAGTCCTGTCTCATCCATAGTGCATGTGGGAAGCAGTCCCTGGAATAAACCCTCCCAGAACAGTAGTAGGGTTATGTCTCAAGGGAAAGCAGTCACTTGGTGCTGAGAAAGATCCTGAGAGACAACTAATGGAAAAGCACTGCAGGTGATGAAGAAGGGGGATGGGACAAGGGAGAGAGCAGAGGAACTAAACCAGGAAGTCTGTCTGGAAACTGCTGTTTCTGTGGTGCCAAGATCATTAACTTCATCTTAAATCTGATTTCTCCTTTGGTCCCCAGCGACCTGTGCAACATAGTCCATCCTGTAGAGACCATGTACCTGAGTATATGTCCTAGTTAGTGTGTGTTTAAATAACTTGCATAATGAAGTGGCAGGCACGGGGAGGAGGACAGCTTCTTGGACAAAGATATTTGTGAAACATTAAGATAGAACATGATAGTCTTCGGAACTGCAGCAGGGCTGGGTTTTTGTGGCGGGGTGTCAAAAGCTGTTCCCGGTATTGTTTTGGTTTCCTTCTGAGCTTGCAGAGCTGCCCCACTTCCTTAAGTACTGCAAGCCATCCAGATGGATTGGGGCGATAAGTGGTGAGAAATTGCTTTGCAATTTAGCCACATATGGAAAACATGCTTTGGAAAATGTATTCATTTTTCTTCTTAAAGGTGAGTTTAGAGATTTTCTAGTCTGAGGCACATTTCTGAGTCTTTAGTTCAATTTCCTGGTACAGATCTATGTCTTGACTCCATCAGAGTTAAATTTAAGAATATTATTTGTTTTGCAGTCAGGAGAACATATGCTTTAAACCTGGTTGTTTCATATTTCTGCACCATCAGTTCCCAGAAGACATGGTAAGAAGGTGACTTTTATGTTGTCCTCTTCCAGTCAGGACTTTATAACAATGGCAGATGGAGAAGTGAAGACTAAATCCTGTCTGTTCAGACAGGATGAGCCACATATATTCTCCAACACACACATTCAGACCACCTTATTGCAGCTATCTGGCTCTGAGTCACCTATTGCTCTTACTTTAGTGCTGAAAGAACCAGGGTCTGACAGACTGGAAGGTTCCATGCTCTAAAACTATTTTTTACTTTTGAAGGATGGCAACATCTAAGTGAGTGATCTCAATGTAGCCTACAACTCTGATTTTATAGTTAATCACTACATAGAGAGCTGTTAAATACTAGTTTAACTGCGGATAGAGATGCAAATTCTTTAAAGACTAGTTTCCTAAAATGAGTATTTAGAAAGAGCTTATTATTATAATCTGGTGTCACAAAAGTGCAACGAGTGGCACTAATCCATAGGCAAAATGAATAATCACACCCTAAAGCAGATGAAATTTTATAAAGCTGTAACCTTCCGAGCCTGCATTTCTAACAGTAAGACAATTCATATAAAGGTGCAAAGATCTTTTAGTCACAACTCCAATCAATTAATTTCAAGATGTCAGAGATTTTCATCAGTTTTCTTGTGTTTCTTTATAGCCTGGCACCATATTTGTTATTAATTTTTGTTGCCTAAAGTGTCTGTAACAACATGATACATCGCTATCAGTACCATCAGCCTACAGACCTCATACCCCATGACACTCATAAAGCCACTCTTTTCACTAGTCTGTGTGACTTCATTTTCAATCCCATCTGAAAGATATCACCTCCAAGACTGGTGTCCTCTCTGGCCCCATACAGGCCTAGTTTAGAGGACAGACTTTTATGCTACCAATGGAGTCACCAGTTGTAAAGCACTGAGAGTCAGATGCAAACCACTGACTTCCATTACCCAACCAAATATTCATGCAGTGAACGATTTCACATAAGAGCAATCATCTGCTACTTTATATAATTACTGCATAAACTAAAAAAAAAAAACTTTTGGGAGGAAAAGTTAGCTTCTTTACAAAACCAAACTCTGTGGCTATGCACTATCTTTTCCAGGGGTGAGTTCAACGCACCAGAGAAACGTCGATGCTCTCTTGCTTGCGAGGCATTAGTGAAGGTGGAAGCAGTGCCCAGGCATAATTGTGCTGGAAACTCATGCTGTTGTTCCATTCTTTGTCAATTCAGGAGATGCTGGTTCTTACACGGCAGAGAGATGGAATCTTCTTGTGGAAGGCTGAATAGGCTTTTTGAGCACTCTTGGGTGGCCACAGTATCAGGCAACACAGTGCCACACACAATTAGTACATACACACAAAATATGGCCACAGGCCTTACATAATGAAGAGGTTGTAATATCTGTCTATGGGTTGTAGGATTCCTATCTTATAGGTACAAGCCTTCTGGTCTAATGATAGTTTTAGGCATTTTGTGGGGTCTTCCACAGTGAAACAAGGGGTAATTGATATGTCTGTCAGGAAACTAATAAACTGAAGAGCATACAGGGTAAAATTACTGTTCTTCAGCATTATTGGTCTCAATGTTGCCAGTTTTGAGAACTGATTTAATTTAAATACACAAAATTAGAGACTTAAGTTTATGATATTTATAGATTGTCTTTGTAAGGTTGATAAGGCTCTATGGTTTGTGATTCATCCTACCTTCTCTCGGTTATTCTTAATCTTCTATATGCAGTTGACACCCTAGTTAGAGTACTTCAGATTCCTACCATGAAGTCATCACATTACAGAACTTCTAACTGCAAGATTTTACATCGGGATGGGGGTGGGCGGTATCAGAAATATGGTCCACACATGCAACATTTTCCCTCAAGATGTCTGAGGCTACATTAATTAATCAGCCATCCAGGATAGAAAGTATTACTCATTTGTCTCTGCACGTCGCTGGGATTATTCCAAAACCTCCTTCCTTTTCTTTGTCAATATAAATAAAATAAAGAGAGAAGAAGAAAGTTTAACATGTGGTCAGAGATAAAGAGCATGTCCTTTTCTCCAGGAGCATACATCAAAGATTTACACAGATAGGGCTAATTCATTTGCAATGCTCTTAGGCCAATATAGAGTCAAGGATGTGAGTCAGTCACAAGCAATGCAATTCTGAACTTCCATAAACAATTTTTAAAGACAAGACAATAATTTATATTTTCCTTGCTCTGCTCCCTCATTCAAAATTCTGCTATAAAATATTCCCTTTGTAGCAATTCATTCTGCCTTTATCTCCAAGACACTAGGAATAGCTATGAATGTGAAATCCTGAAAATCTCCATTCTTGGGCAGAGTCCAGGAATCAAACCCAAAAAGTCATATAATGAACCAGGTTGGAGCCAGGTGTTTTGTCAAATCTATGTCCTGATGGTTTATGTTCATGGTGTTGGTGATGTAAGGAAACTGATAATGTTATGATGTTCTTGACATGCCTTGCCTGTTCATGTCAGGCACATATGACATTTTCCAGAAGAAATATAGCAAGCTAAGGATAAGATTGGCAGTTCCTAGAAAGATCAAGCTGAGTGCCAGCCACACGGAACGTTTTTCTTCTAAAAATAATGGAGTCATATTCTGTTCTCAGCTCAGCAAGAGAAGCCCAGGTAAACCATGAGAGTTAATCCAAGCTGTTAGTGGTGTAGATGTACTCAGTTTCCAAGATAGTGGTGGAAGCCTTCTTAATTCATTCCCCTTTCTTCTCTTGATATTCTCAATTTCTAATTAATTCTTCTTAGTTTACCCTTTCAAGCTGTAGGCAGTAATTCAGGTTTTCCATGCTTTAGGGGTTTTAAAACACCAGGACAAAGGATCTAAGCTATCTGATCTTTACTTAAATCTAAATGACACCATCAACATGAGTTTTCTTTCTATTGTACTGTTTTGAAGAGCTAAGCTATCTTGAAATTATCTTCATCTCTAGAATTGCATGGTCTAAATTAGTCATAGGCCAGAAAGGTCAGTCAAGGCCACAGTGGAGGTGGGCAACACACGTAAGCTGTAGCTGTAGTATGTCAATTCTATAGCTTTCTTATAGCAAGAAAAACTTTGTACCAATCTTCTCTCCAGGGAGTGCACAGAAATGAGTATAACAGAAGCTTGGGACAGAAGATTCACTCCAGCTCTCTGTGGAACTACAAGGAATTAGAAGACTAAGTATCAGATAATTAAAAGGAACACGAGGCTTTGAAGGAACAGAGAGTCCTATGATCAAAAGGCTGCATCGTATCCAAAGCTAAAAAGATTTTCTGTTTATACTTTTTAAGTTAAGCCACTTGGATCTGCTTTTGTAAATGATATTCCATGGCCCTGAAAGATAAAACCATGTGGGAAAAGACTAACTGAGATTTTTGCACTCCTGCAGAATTGCGGCACCCTTGTGCAAGAAAGTCAACTGTTCTTCATGCCTGTAGCGTAATCATTGGGCCAGTGTTTTGCTTTCAGCTGTCCCCTGAGGTATCCAGTCCATATCAGCAGTCAGTTTACTTATGCAAATGAAAATGAAGAAAGAGGGTGGTTCCATTAGTCAAGACCCAAAATCCACACTGAAGTGACCGCATGCCAAACTGCACAGATGCTAGTGAACGTATGCGTAGCTTCAGTATCGCTTTGGAAAAATGTCATGTAGCTCATTAACAACCTTTCCCACAAAATAAATTGCATTGAAAAATAGAAAACAAACACGTGACTTTAAATGGAGCTGCTAATTTTTATGTTACTTATAAGTAAAAACCAGATCACACTGGCAACAACATGGATTTTTCTTCACAAATCTACAGGAGAAGGGAAGTGTTTATCGGCTCCCATAAATATTGAGCGTTCAGCATAAATTACAAATCTCCATCTAAATATTTTGTGTCTAGTGAATTCTTTTCAGTATGACACACAGAGAGGAAATTTTAGTTAGTATTGGTTTGGAACAAAAAAAATTAGCCATTTTTTTTTGTAAGTCATTTTGGAAACAACCCCAGCTGTGCAGAAATCTCTGTCCTGCCTCATCCTGTTTTACAGAGTTCCCGTTCTTTGCAGATCCTGGCAGAAGTTAGCTTGTTAATTCCCAATGACAAGAATTAGCCAGATAATGGTTTTTATGGAACTCCTAAAACATTTGACTCCATCAACTGGCCAAGAATATGTTTACACTTAACCAAATGGCCTGCTTAGAAAATTCCCGAGTAATAATCTATGCATTGAAACATTTTTTTTCAAAAGAGCAAGACTCTTTTTCCTTTCCTTCACATGAAGGCCATTGCTTCCATGCATGTGCATGCATGCATGTTGAAGATCTAGGGAACCACACCAATATATGGAGGGGCTTTAAGACAGAAGGAGGCAGAATTGAGATGCCTAAGTCTAAAACAATCCACAAAAAGCTATGTAGCCCTGAAAGGGATGAAGAAGGCCACAACCTCTGATCTTTTCCCCCATAAAGTTCATTAGAGGCTTCCAGTGTTTGACAGCCTGGTGTGCTGCCATCCCTCCACAACTGAGCATTTTGGTGCCTTTCCCATGTCTGCAGTCCTTTGGGACTTGCAAAATGGACGCTCCTCCACCCATGTCCTCAGGGATCCAGTCTAGTAGGTGTCTTCTGGAAAGGCTGGATGTGTGTTGGCAGCACTGATTTCTGCTTGAAGCACAGCAGGCCCACTGGGATAAAGTCCTGCATCTGGAAGGGAAGCAGAAGTGTTGCTTTTACCTAACAACTTAGAGGTTTAAGACGTTTACTCTTGAGGATCTTCTCCTCCTCAGCCAGAAGGCAGTTCCAGCTCAGATCTGCAACCTCTCACAGGAGCACAGGGAAGGAACACCCTCCTCTCCTCTGTTAGAACTGGTGTGGCGGAGAAAGCCAGGAAGAGAGTAAGCCACAGAGAGTGTGATGTTGTCCTTGTGCCCAGGAAGCACATGTTTCAGGCTCCCTTTCTCTACCACACACTAAAGATCTTAAAGAATTTTAACTTTTAAATTAGAGCCCTAGTAAGGGAGGTTACCCCCACCATCCACCTGCTGTCTTTCTGCTGTCTCAACTACTAATCAACACCATTCATTTTAGACAGAAGACTCCAGGTAAGCACTTGTCAGTTTGCAGTATGCTTGCTAGATTTTGAATTAGCAAATTAAAAGCAAATTCCTGTAAAGAATTCAGTTTCTCATGAGCTCTAGGAAAAAAAAAAAAAAAAAAAAAAAAGAACTGAACAGAGTATATATATCAGATAACATTACATCTTCTTTTCTTTAAACTCAGATATTTATTATTTCTGACTTATTCAAAATTTATTAAAATAAGGGGTGCACTTGAGCATCTGAAAGAGTGAAATGACTGAATTCCATCTTTACATATGAAAGATAGAAATGAATTCTTTTATGTAGCAAAGAAAACAAAAATATATATCCACAAATTGTTTTTCATCAGAAGTGTTTCATTTGAGGGCTTGTAAATGACTGTTTATACTTGCAAAAATATCTCCTCCTGTTACAACGGAAAGAGATTAGTTATTAAAATTTGTCTTGTATAGGTATAAAGTACCTCTGTGGTGTTTTCTAAAATAAATTGAATATACTTTTGATGTTGTATGTAGAGTTGGAAGACTGTTTCAACATGCCCTTCTCTCTAGCAGACTGAGAAAGACATTAAAATATCAGTCATAAAGTTAAGGAAATAGTGACAGACAGTAGTGAAGATTCTATTAAAAATCAGTTTTCTGATATACATCTCTTTTTAATCAATGGAAGAATTCTGTAAAAGTCAGTGCATCTATATGAAGATTTTCAAGAACAGATAGCATTTTTGGCAGCTCAACTCACTTTGAAAGTTAATTTCATGTTGATCCCTTTGAAGTTTTGGAAACCCACTTCTACTTTCTACCCATCTATTTCAGTTAAATAGCTAACTTGACTAGAAGAAGTGAAAGTAGCCTTTTTTATGAAATCTCATTCTGTAGCCAAAAGCAGTTAGAGCCATGATTTTCTCATAAAAAAGATATTTTTTCTTCACAGGGAAATGGGTTTGTGCTAATGACCTTTATAAGGAAAAGAGTGACTCCAAAATCCCAAAGCATCCTACTTTGTGTGGGATTTTTTTTAAGGAGGAAGTTCATAAATCATTTTTTCATATTACATAAACACATCTATATGTGTGGATTTAATTATCTATTTTTCAAAACTCAGATCAAGTACTGCAGTCCTTAGTCCTACAATACTCAGTCTAGAAAACTATTTTTACAATTAAAACTTAGAAAATGAATAGTCTGGATTTTCATCTCTGAAGTAAAATTTATACACGGAAATTATTAGTAATCTCTGGAAAAAATTGCAATATTCAGAAACTAAGTAATGTCATAACAGATACCTTTACAAAATAAACTTTTTCTTGAAACTAGATTTTAACTACGTTTTGACAAAAACTTAAATCATATTCTCCAGAGAGGAAAACAGAGGGAAAAGAAGCATATGGAGGTCAGCCTGGCTGTGACATTCATGACCACATCAATCTAAGCCCCACGAGTCGTCTCAGTGTATTTTTTTTTTTACTCATATTGCCTCTTTGAGAGCTTGTGTCAATTGTGGGAAAGGAAACAGAAGAGGCAAATGAAGAGGCAAGGGAAGAGGAAGAGGCAAAGGAAGACGGGAAGGGAAGGGAAGGGAAGGGAAGGGAAGGGAAGGGAAGGGAAGGGAAGGGAAGGGAAGGGAAGGGAAGGGAAGGGAAGGGAAGGGAAGGGAAGGGAAGGGAAGGGAAGGGAAGGGAAGGGAAGGGAAGGGAAGGGAAGGGAAGGGAAGGGAAGGGAAGGGAAGGGAAGGGAAGGGAAGGGAAGGGAAGGGAAGGGAAGGGAAGGGACTGAAAAAAATACCCACTGTCTCTGGGAAAGTGGCAAGATAGTAGGATACAGCATGCAAATAAACTGCTCACAGTCATGGACCCTCCAAGACACAGCTCTTATCTGGGCAGGTGTGCTGTTGCCTTGTTGGTTGCTCTCAGGGATATTGAGCTTAGACGGGATTACTGGCTATTTTTTAAATGTAATTTTTATACTTCTAATGTGATAACTAAGTGATACTTGTCTCTTATTTCCAGCTTTCCCCCATTCTCGCCATTGAAGGCAACAGTCCATTCCCAACCTGGACAGAGAAAGGATGACTTAATTGGATGTTTTTTTAAGTGTTCATGAAGAGAAAGTATCTGCTTTGCAGGGCAGCTCAAAGTACAGGAAAAACAGATAAAGCACATTGATGTTGCACTGGTGTGCTGTTGCTGAAATGGGTGACAATATGGGGAAGAGGAGATGCACCAGAATCATCTGCAGTGGTGCACAAAATGGAACAAAAATAGTTGTGGGAAGATTTTAATATCCTTTCACCCCGTACTTACTGAATTTTGCTACCCCAGTGTGAGAGTCCCGGACCTAGTCAGCAGCTCCAGAGAAATGAACTGGGGGAGCCCTGGAAGGTAAGGTCTGCGGCTCCTCTTGTTTTGGTTGTATTCCTGGGCAGGAGGATACAACCATAGGACTTAGCACTGGCACAAGCCATCCCAAGTAGAACAGAGATCTCCTTGGGCTCCCCACTTCAGCATCAAATGAGAGAGTGCTCTTGGCAAGTGGAGATTAGTCGCAATACTGATCTGAAATAATGCTTTTGGCTTTAACCTTTGCTTCTGTGAGTTTGCTTTACTCATCTGTGGCACTTAATTAGTCAGCAACAGAACCTTTTGTAGTGGAATGCCACCTTCTTCCCACACCTTCATGCAACGTTAAGTAACTGTACTATTAATAATAACAATTCTCTATGGGAAGAGGTAAACTTCGTCCAGCAAGTGACTCTTCCAGAATAGCCACAGTGTTCAGGTTTGGGGTGGCCTGATCAATCTTTTGGTTTTCATGAAAGGGGCAATTAAGCAACTTCTGTATAGAGGCAAAACTTGGAAACAACTCAAGCCACTACACAAGGCACCTGGACCAATACGCCAAAGCTGGAGCAAAATGTGCACAGTGTATTAACTGTGCTTCTCTATAGGAAAGCAGCAGACTATGAGTAGGGTTTTGCAGTCATCACAGAGCCATGAAAAACAGCTGTGGTGGTTACCCTGGCCGAAAGGATAGGCAGAGCTTTACTTCTGCCTTCTCTGAATTGGTGTTCTAGAGATTTCTGAGCAAGGAATTACCAACACTTCTCAGTACCCCTGGGTGAAATAGATTATTATGCTTACTCATTGGAAGTAAACTAGATGATAGCAAAGATGACGCCTTGTTCATGATACCAAAGTTTCCTCCTAGAGAGGAAAAAAGGAAAAGGTTGCTGAAAGGTCCTGATGATTAATCAGATGTTCTTGACATGCGGGGAAGAAAGGCTCTGAGGGGGCTGTAAGAGTTAATGGGTTAATTTGTGAATGCTTTGAGATCTGGCTGTAATGCCTGGGGTGAAGCACAGAACTCTTGCTCTGTACGTATTTGCAACTCCCTAAATAAAGGCAACAGTGCCAGGGCTTGGATTTCACACATTAGCCCACAGAGACGTTCAAGCCAGACACATGGCTCTGAGACAGCAAGGAAAGTAGTTCTTTGCTGTTTTTCAAATCTATCTGATTAGGTGGATTTCTACCATATGAGCAACCTTACAGTGAAAGAACAGTCACTTCTTTAGAAACAGCAACAAGCACAGCTCAGAGAAACTCTGTTAGAAAAAAAAAAAAAAAGGTAGTGTCTGTCTACGATCACCAAATGGACTAAATCTGTGCTGATCTGGGTTCTGTTTCCCACAGTGGAAGAGTGGGAAAGTGATCTTCCCTTGCTCTTGGGATAGAAACGGTATTGGATGAATCAGCCTCTTACAAGAGCTTTTTGGACAGAATGCAGGAAAATCTTCATATGATTTGAATTTTGCTAACTCGCAAGTGTTATTATTTTATGTTGCTGGCAAACACAGTATCATTAATAATAGGATCTGCCAAATGCTACTACTTTATAGGGCTTATGACAGTTGAATACATGCGTCAATAGCTTACAGCCTCACACTTGTCAGTGGGACTCATCCTGCCTGGCAGCAGGGACCCTGCACATGGGTGCAGAGTATCATCAGCTTCGACACTAGCTAAGCCTGGCCTAGAGATCTCAGCACTTTACAGGACAGACTGTTAGATTTCTGTCCTTTCCAGCAGAACCCTAGGCTATTGAAAAGAGCCAATAAACGAAGCAAAACAAAAGCCACCAGGAAAAATAAAACAGTATTTGCTGAAAATGCTGAGCAATGCCTGCACCACTTCTGTTACTGTGCCCTTGAAATTTCTTGCATGTCCTGATGTGCAAATGCCAAAATACAATGGCTTTATTTCCCCAAATATCAGGGAACATTTTCTTTGGCTTTGCTCCATGCACATCATCATTCCTCACGCCCTACATTTCAGAGCAGGATTTGAAAAGGACATACCTTGGGAACATTTTACTTACCTACTCTGAGATTTGAGTTTGTACTAAATCCTAAGGATTATGTGAATTTAGCAGAGTGTTCCCATTTTCTCTCTGTACACCGTGTGTAACATTGCTTCCCGATAATTAGCTGTTGTGAGCATCCTTACTCTTACCTACTGGGACTGCACAAGAAGGTCATGTGAAATCGTTTTTCCCAGGCTGTGTGAAGGATTTGGGTTTATGACATGGTGGCTTGAATTTCAACCTATGAATTGAACTCACAACATCAAGCAGGGCTGAGAGCTGCTGGGCTCTGTTACGATGCTGCTTGTGCCATGCAAGGTGCTACTGTCGCAAGTCTTATTTTACATTTGTCATTCTTGGCTATCAGCAAAAGAACACGAGCACAGCACACAGAACAGAATAAACTCTGTGACTTGAAGTTCTGGGCAAAGCTAATCCAATATGTATAAAAAGATGCAAGAAGTACCATAACCAGTCAAATCAAAGGCCTGTCTAGCCAAGTATCCTGTGTCTGACAGTGATTATTAGCAGATACTGAAACAAAAGTATGAGAATTAAGGCATATAGAGTCCTTTTACTGCCTTCCAGCCTTCAAAAATCAACAGCTTAGTGATTTCCTGAGACTGAAATTACATCCACAGCATAGTATCAAATAGTCAACAAAGCACTCATCCCCATTAATGTGTCAGTCTCTTTTGGAATTTATTTATTTAATTCATTTGGCCACAGTGTAACTATAGGCCACACAAAAAAGTTTTCCTTTTTTTGCCTATTTTAAACTGGGCCTGACAGTTTTATTAGGTGCCCCCTAAGATTTTATGTACTGAGAGACTGTAAATGATCAGTCCCTCTCTGTTTTCCCTGCACCACCTTGGTTTTACAGAACTGTGCCATATTCTGCTTCCATTATCATTTTTCCAAACTGAGAGACCCTATGATTTAATCAGTAAAACAGAGAGATACACTAAAGGGGACAACTTTTGTGGTAGGACCAGTTGTGGAGAAGGGAGGAGGTTCTGGAGGCAGTTCTTGCTCTGGACATCTTCTCCCTCACTCTGTAGACCTGTGAAGCCGAAGAACAGATGCTGCATCCTGGCAGCAAGGGAGCATCAGCCTCTGGTGTCAGAGGAAGAAAAGCCACTCCAAGATTCTGACGTTCCTCCCCAGGGTCACCAAGATATGGAGGTGGATGGCAACTGTCACCTAAGGGTGGAGAACTCGTCTGCCACACAGCTCTTAAAGGCAGGCAGAAAAGAAAGGGAAAAGGCATTGTCTTCTCTGATGCAAACAACTGCCTGCACCAAGGGTCTGAGGGAAGCTGGGCAGTGGGGTGGCTGAGGACAGGGGAGAATTTTCTGGGTGGTTTCACAGGGAAGTCTTAAAAACCACCTGGCCTGGAAGATCAGGCCAATGATGCCTTTTATGAGCGAAGAGGATAATCACGTTAAATGAAGTGTTTGGTGTCAGTGGGAGGATTCGAACTGCTGGGTGGGAAAGGAAGTAGATCTTAGGCTGTGGGCAAATGCAGAGAAATAGTTGGGTAACTATTTTGATGCACAAAGAACGTTAATGGAAGTAAAGATTCACCTTGGTCTGAGTGTAACGCATAGAGAAAGATGGAAGAGGATTCAGGTAATGGAAGTCTTGAAAAGAGAGAGTTCACAATCCTTCAAAACCCAAGGAAGAAGATCAGATAGAAAGTACCAAGTTTCAAGAAGGAAGCCTGGTAAACTCCATGATTCAATGGCTGAAATTTCACCAGGCAGCAGCCAGAGCAAAAGGACATGAGGAAAGGACTAAAGCAGAAAGCTCCTGCCTGCAAGTTGGCATTGCTTCCAGGAAGAATAGTAATAATATGAGCACAAATTGTCCCAAAGTAGAGAAAGGGTAAGAAAGCCAGCAAGAGATCGGCTTCCCTGACATTAGCTTTACTGACCTTAATGGATTTTATTACTGATAGATTAGATAAATTAGGTTTTTATATGAAAACCTCTTGCTCTCAGCTCAGGGCTGGTTCTGAGTCATAAACTCATAAACTTGCAACTTCAGCTTCAGTCCATTTTGTGAAAAGTTGTGTTAAAATATAGGCCTTTAAGGTCATTAAAAGTAAGCGTACATGGAGGAGATAAAAAAACAGCAAGAAGGACATTCCCAGAGATAAAAGCTTGTGCAAGTTCATATAATGTTATTATGACTTTGCAGAAAAGGAAGGTGCAAAAGGAACGGATGTCCAAATGTAATTGTTTAAAAATTTGTATAGAAGATGGAGAGAGGGCTCTTTCCTACCACATGGATAGGACAGGCCATGGAAAGAGTGATGCCAGATTTACATGTGCACATGAAACACCCGAGGAAACCCGTGAGCCATGGTCAGAGGCAGCCACCCTGGTGCCCCTTCCCTGTGTTATCAGAGCTGCCTCCAGAACAAGCAGAACTGGGATGTAGTACCCCAGGTCTGCTGGCTGGGAACTGTCTGTTCTGCAGTGTCACACTAAAAAACTGGCTTGCATTTCAATCTGTCACTGATAATTTTGCAATCTATTCATGGAAACGACTCCTTTGCTCACAGATATTAAATAAAAACCAACTTCAACGTGATCTGGCAGCCAGTGCACATGTTTCTGTTAATTAAGATGTTAGTCATGGAACCACCAATATCACTGTCAGATAAATAAACATCCGCAGGCCATGTAGGGCTAGTAAACTTTGCACTTCGTAGGACTGCTTTTTCCATTATTCTTTGTCCTGCCTTGTACATCTAATGTGGCTTCAACAGCAAGCACCTCCCTATGATAACTTGCATCTTTGTTTGTTTTTACATAGAAGATGCTGCCTAAATAGATGCCTGCCTTAACTCCAGGATATCATCTGCTAAGAACTGAGAGTTTAATTTTATAAGCAAGAACAGATGACACCCAGGTCTGGAAAAAGCATTATAAAAAGAAACTGCAGCCTTGTGATGTCTAGCCCTAAGTCCTGTAAGTTGAGGTAGGATGTCTTGATAACAGAAGGACCGTGAGGGCTGTTTTCTCACGCACAAGATTTCTCACTGTTCTCCTGCCCCACTCTGTGCTTGTGAGCTCATCTTCATGAACAAAATGATCTCTTTTCATTCAGTGTCACTCCTTGAGCTGAAATGATTTGAAATAGTTTAACTATAAGTCCAAATCTGGGCACTCCTGCTCTCAAAGCTGTTGCAGGTTCGCCTGCCCATCTCTGCGTGAGAAATTAAGAATGATAGAGAAATGCTTAAAGTTTGGGAATATGCTCTGTAAATTATTAAGGTTTATAAAATACCTGTTCTCCTGATATATGTAATTTTTGATCTCTATGCTTGATTTTCTGGAAGCTGTTTTTTAGCATTTACCTTAAGGTCATGGTGACCACCAGATGCTGGCGTTGAAGTTAGACATATTTGCAGAGTTTGTGATCTCATTCCTTTAGCCATTTTCTCTGCTAACACCTATCAAAATAATTTCCCTTACAATTTCTGTGTTCAAATATTTGACTCCACCTCACTGTAGCAAGGAGAAAGCAGGTGGCCTGATCTCTTCCCTTACTGCTGTCCTCTTATCTACAGCTGTTCAGCAAACGCCTCTTGGTAGAGAGAGTTGTAGTTTTGCTCTGCTCTGATTCCTGGAAAAGTCCCCAGGAGAGTAAGACCTTCTGGGCAGGGGCTGCCTGAGTCAGTGTAGATACTGTGTTAGACTGTGACCCCTGTCTTTATTAGAATGACATGTCCAGCCAAGATACAGAAAAACTGTAGATAGTGGAAGGACAGAATACTTATATGATTTAAAAATACTTATATCATTAAAAACAAAAACAAATCAACACAAAAAATTCAATTTAATTTCATATTGGAAAGGAAATGAAATGTGGAAAGTGTGAGAGCTCAGACAAACCCCCAGAAAAACTACCAGCTCTTTCAGAAGAGTTTTCATCTGGGTCTCATCAGCTCAGCTAAGTGATCTAACTCCTGCCTAAAGCAGCACTGCCCTTCTTGCCTGCTACAAATATTTACAAAACATGGAAAAAAAATCTTCCCGTGGCTCATCTGCTGTTGCCCATCTAAGAAGAGATGCCATGAAACTTAGGTCTGTTCTAGAGCTATTCTCCCTCTCTCCCTAAGCAAATTATGAGATGACTGCTTGTACTCCTATCTCTCATGCATTTTTGTTTACTGTCTCACCCATAAATGCCAGCACTTTCTGTGATTTGCAGAAGTTCTTATTTCTCAGCTAAGAAATATTCCACCAACAAATCCTGGCCAGCACTACCCAGGATTAGCTTTTCGTTTATGTGACCTGCTTCAGGACTGTATGGGTGAACACTGTGTAAGTACTTGATTTACAGAAAAAATATACAAACATCCTCAGATAAAACAAGACTCACTCGGTGAGGTCTGTGCTATTTTAAGTTCAAGGTCTAAATTCACCACCAGCTGAATATGACCAGAGTCAGCAGAAATGTCCCTGATGAACGAGCCCCATCGGCCGCCTGGGATACAGCTCATCCCTCTGTCCAGACATGTGCTCACCAGCTAGCAGAATGGTTTGCTCTGCAGCATCATTCTCCAAGGTTCCCCAAAGATCTTAAAAATTAAATACTGACTTAGGAAGTTGTCTAAGATAAATTTCACTCCTATTGGGTCCTAAACCAAGTACTTAGTGGAGGGAGACAGAGGTAGAAGATCCAAAGTTAATGTTGTGGCTTTGAAGAGCAGGAAATCTGACTCATTTTTGTGGCCACCACATGTTTGCAGGACACATCCACATAGTGATTCAGATCTGGATAGCTCTGAGGCCATGGAGATGGGGTGGATAGGGTAGGATGCAAATATTCCCCAAGCAGGAGACACAGCACCTGTAGCAATGCATCACACCACTGACAGTCTTAACACCCCCAGACCCAAGTGACAAACAATTGGCCATGCCAACACGGTGCTCATCAACCTCCAGAGCACTCTTTTGGCTCCCACACTTGGAAACCAGCTGAGCATGAAGTTCAGACAAATTCACAATTTAAGCTGTTGAGAATTAAAAAATGACAGAGCACAGTTTCCTGGATTAACCACATTGGCTGCTTTGGTTTTTTTTTTCCTTACAGCAAAATGAGAAGAACGAGTAAGTACTTTTAATTTGACACGTTCTTCCCATCTTTTCAGTTTGCTAATATTAATTGTAGAGCAGTTGCAAAATAAGACATGAATTCAGAGGAAGACACTACTTTGCAGTCAGAAATTAGCTGATCAGATCAATTAGGACAAGCAAGCCCAGTTTCCAGCATCACACATTTTTCCTCTGCCTAATTTCTCATGCCTGGTTGTTCACAAAACTGTTTGTTTCTGACTGTAGGCAATGTCTCTTGCAAAAGGCAGAATCAAACAAGAAAAATAAACATTACTTCAAGCTGTTACCAGAACAATTTACAATTTACTCATCTTCCTTTCTCAAATATTCTCCTTGTTTATTACAGAAATGTCCAGAGGAAAAAAAAAAAATACAAAGAAACAAATGTTTTTCAGAGGTTAGATTAAATGGTTCAATTAAAAAAACAAGTGGATAACACAGAATATGCTTGTGCTCTTAGTCTCTGGGTATAAAACTATTTTGAAGTATTCAGATAACTGTTAAGAACATGCTTAACAAACTTTACTCTCCATCATTGCCCCTAATCTTAAGCTTTGAGATCTTGATTTAAGACTGTGCAAAAATCCCACTGCAGAAGAGCCAAGACCTGTTGTCTCACTAAGCCAGGGGAGCCTTTGCTTTAAATTGTGGTTTTAGAGGAGGACTTTCAGCATAAGGCTGTCTCTGTAGAGCTTTCCTCCTGAACCCTGACAGACCTGTCCTCTAAGTTCACTCACCTCATTTCTCTGCCAATAATATGATAAAAACAATAAATAGTAAGGCTAAAAGGGGCAACTCAGTTTGCTGAATGAGCATTTCGTCATTTAAATTAAAAGCTTAACTTGTAGTCACAAATGGCTTAAATATTTAGCCAAAGTAATACTTCAAAAATTACTTCTTCCTTAAACCTATGAGGTAATTCATAAGATATTGTCATTTGGGAACCAGAATAAATATTATGGAAGGCAAAAGATGTCAAATCTCGTAGGCAATGGAATAGCCCAAAATTAATTCCAGTAATGAATTTTGATAGAATTATTTCTAATGTCTCTTTGGAGTGATAAACAACCTGACTTCAAAACTGACCCAAAATCCAATATTCAATACATTTATGAGTAACCCCATGGTAAACTGACAGCCAGTTTATTTCAGTCCTAAAATCTGCCTCAGCATAGCTGTTTATGGTAAACTTTTCAGCTCTTTCTTAGCAGGGTGGCTGGAAAATTGCCAGTTACAGCAATCTCTGGCAGTTGTGAAGTGCAGCTGTGGCTATCTGCTTAAGTTTCTATAAAATTAATTTGCATCAGGCAATCTCTAACATATACTGAATAAAACACATGCGGGTACAAATTTTAAAAGTGCTATGGTAATCTGATCACAGCACTGCTTCCCTTCACCGTATTAATAATTTTCATACATTTTTGTTGCCATGACAAATAATGCAAATGCAGTTCTTGTGGTTTTTAACTACTTGAGAGCACAAGTGCTCATATTAACCCTGTAACACAAAAGAGAAACAAAGAAACTGAGTCTGATTTAATTTCTGTGCAGAGTCAAAGTCAGTAAGTCAAAACGGATAACGGACATGTATTAGCTCATTTAGTGATATGAATCCACCTCACTGAGTATACATAGATAAACTGTAAATATAAGATCCCTTTCTATTTTTTAAAAAATGCATGCAGTAGAAGTCTTTGGAGCTTGCAAATATCCAGGGAAAATGTGGAAATAGGAAAAAAAGTCCTCTCTTTGTCAACTTCCAAATCTTCTGCCAATCTTTAGCTCAAAGTAAAAATATGAAGGTGTGTTGGTTTGAGTGAAAATACATTAATTTTCTTCATGCAGTTAGAAACCTTTCTTTTTCATAGCTAGCACTATCATTCTTTGGATTTAGCTTGGGAACAGGAAAATCACCCTGGGCCAGAGTCAATGTTTTTAATTGCTCTGATCTGAGAGCCAAGGACATTCTGAGTGCTCTGCCCACAGGTGTGAGGCATCAAGGAAGGGGGGACTGGATGGGATAAAGCTTGATTGACATCCAGACTGATCAGTAAGAGTATTCCATCCCATTAGTGTCATGCTTCATATGTAAGGAGAGTCGGGATCTTCCTGTGCTCTCTCTGGCTTTTTCGCCTTCTTCACTCTCTTTGTTGGAGCCAGAGGACTTTCATTAGTTCAGCCTTTTGCCATCCTGCTGTTTGCAGAGGCCTCTAGGCTTTTCTGCCTTTTTCTTCTTTTCTCTCTCTGGGATCAGCTGTTGGGACCAGGTGCTGTTTCCTGGGACTG
Organism: Streptopelia decaocto; assembly: GCF_964273445.1. Lineage (NCBI taxonomy): Eukaryota > Metazoa > Chordata > Aves > Columbiformes > Columbidae > Streptopelia > Streptopelia decaocto. The sequence goes on from NC_138655.1 coordinate 14,000,442, forward strand.
GCTGTTTGGTACAGACAGAGTTTATGAGAAATTGCCTTGGATATCTTTTATTTTATATTCTACATCTATTTTATATATATGTATTTACTAGTAGTATATTAGGATTTTGATATTTTATTAAACTGTGTATATCTCAATCCAAGTTTCTCCCTTCTCTTTCAATTATCTCCCCTGTTTGGAAGTTGGAGGGCGTAGTGAGCGAGCAGGTTTGTGGTTATATTGCTAGCTTGGGTTGAACCACGACAGAAGGTTATCTACAGAGGAAATTGGCCACTTTCACCTGTACATTTACCATAACTGATCTAAACATAATTTAAAATTTCTTTCATTATTTGACCAATTCTATACTTCTACCAGCATAGTCATTTAGCTAAAATTGCATTTTTTTTCTGTGTCATACCTATGCAAGCAAAAACACTAATGCAAGCACAAACTATTATGTTTCAGAATTAAAATGTCTTTGCCAATACAGTCGGTTCTGTTATCCGGGCTAATGGGAGGCTGGGAAACCAGCTACTGGAAACAGCTCTGCATACAAGTGATCTCTGTTCCTGTGCCCACCTCCGGCTGGACTCACGTTGCATGGAGCCATGATTGCACTTCTGCAAGTTTTAATTACTGGGTGCCAAACTGCACATGTGCACCTATCTGGCAACCAGGGCCAGCAGCTGCCTGGTCACAGCACAACCTTGTCCATCTGGTGTTGAAGCTGCACTGCACTCAAGAAAGTCATGCACAAGGTTGCTCATATGCGCATGGCATGGATCAGACTGGCTAATTAAAAATTTTGTTTACAAGAAGATGGTTTATTTTCCTAGGGAACTGTCATGACTTGCATCTACACAAGGAGGGTGTGAAGATGCATCCAGAGCCATGTGAAGACAGCAGTAAATCATTCAGAGTCATGAATAAGGTCTTTGTTTATTTTTTCCTGGATACATTTCATTGATCTCATTCACCTGTGAGTGTTTGATCCATCTTGACTTCATCTGGTATGGTTTTGATCTAGTATATACTTCTTGTCCTGCCCCCAGCCCATGTATAAAGAGTTCAGAAGAGTTTACTATGAACACAGGGTTATTAAACTACAGCTACTGTGAAGGAAAGAAGATGGAAAGTTAAATGTTTGATAGTTCACTTTGGCTACCCCTCTTGCTGCTAGTCAATTGGTGTTCCTATCCATCTCAACTATCTCTAGCTACAGATACAGAGCAGTTGCTTTATTTTGTATGACTTTTTTCAGACTTGGTAGATATTATCGTAATTTACAACATCTGTTTTACATCTGACAGTAAAACATTTCTCAAAGAAAGGGAAGGGAAGCACGCTCGTGCAGGGTAGTTTGATGAGGTAGCGTTTCTGTCAAGAAGTTCTTTACAAAAAAGATGAATATTTTTTGTTCTAAGGAAATATTTTGATGACCTATGGTATCACAGAGGGAGCTCAGGAAAACTCTTAATACATATTTTTAATAGACAGCAGCTTTCCAGGATCTGCATCTGTTCAAACATAAAATTTAGTCTATAGAGATGGGCTAACACAGACCACCATGCACCAACAGAGGCTGAAAGTCCCGTGAGATATGTCCACCATATTTGTCATCCAATGTCAGGGATAAAATGTGAACTATGATGTTCAGAGGTGCAAAAGTTGGAATCACCAGGATGTAAGGTAATTAAGTCCCTCTCTCACTAATTCACTTCATACTGGTAGGGGATGAACCCGGTTGCCAAAAAAAGAACTGCCACAAGGTATTATTTCTGTCTTTCAGCTGCTGTCCCAGAAAGGCACAGATCTTACATGGGGTCAGCCATCTTTATACTGGACACACTAAAACATCTGGCATGGCGATAGAAGTTTAGTCAATTAAGTGATCCTTAGATATTAATCCAGGTTCCATAGAAATCCAGGAGTTCAGCACTGAAATTACAAGTTCCTGAGGGGAAAAGTAAGATCTAGAGATTGCAGACTGAGCATACCAACACTCCAAATGTAGGCACCGCTTTGAAGATTTATTCCACACAACTTTGGGAATGTAATCAAACCACATATATTTCAAGGCTGTTTGCCCAAAATTCTCTCTGTAATTAATGGAAAGAGGCAAGACACCTTCAGAGATTGACCAAGATCTCACATGTAGACCACCCATGTAGCCCCTCTGAACTCTACAGTTATTAGCTTCTTAATGTAAATGCCACTGTCAAAAGAGTAAATTTCGGTGGGATGGATCTAGGCAATGGTCATGCACCATAACTCACAACCATGAGCTGGTGACCCTGGCTCCCTCTCATGGGGACAGACAGTCTAGAAAAGCCAGTGAATTGAGTGGAAACTTCTTCGAGCAAACCAAGAGAAATGCAAGAAATGCAGAGATATTTACATACTGTCATGGGAGCAGCATTCACAGCCTCATACTCTTCTCTGGAGTTAGACACTTGCCTAAAGGTCTAAGGGTGTTTCAGCTGTAATAACCACCTCTTATCTGAGGGGTCCAAGAAGCTGGTTATATGCTGAAGTTTATCATGGCCTTAAAGATGACATACTAACTAAGCAGGAAAAAGTAAATAGACAAAAGATCTGATGCAAGTTAGTACTCACAGCCAAGAGGGCTGAGTAACTATGAGAAGAGAAACCTTGAGAGACCTCCTAAGACTTACTTGACGAGAAAAATTGTTATTGCTCTGGTTTGTTTTGTTAAAACAGGAAAAATTAAGCCAATGAATATCAGAGATGTAATCTATTAATTAATTTAGATATATACAAAGAGACCACCCTTTGAAAAAATAACATAATCTACATTTCAAGTGTGTGTCAGTAACTTTTCCTTTTAGTGAAGGACTTTCAATTCAGAAAAATAGACAGAGAGAAAACATACATTATTTGTGACACTCTCCACCAATGTGCCAATATATACATTACTCCCTTCCTGTAGGTATAGGTGTTAGTAGGGTAGAAATGCAGCACATATCCTGTTCTTAGACTGAGCTCTGTGAATTCAGTAGCTCTGACCAAGTTCAGACACCAGCTCCACCTCCTTTCTGAGAATTTCTGTGAAAACCAAGGACAAAGCAGAACAAAATATCATTTAACTTAACCACAGGATTAAACTATGTAGAGAAAAAAAGCATGTTAAAAAACCCAGCATGCATTCTACATCCCTTAATAGTTGTCCCAGCTCTCTCAGACATCCAGTTATATGACCAAAAAGAGTGTTATTCCCACAAACAACTTTATAGACTCTCTTGTAGGAGTTCCCTTTTTAAGCTACTGCACTTCTTTTGATCTCCGTTGGGCGTAGACTTCTCCTGTCTTCCCACTGTCTTTTAAAAAGTTCTCAGGCATATTGCAAAGCAGACTGGTTTCTGCTATTCTGTTTTGTCCCCTACATATATTTTGTCCCCTTTATAACTTCTGTGACACTGAGACAAGAAATGAATTCTGAAGTCCTACAGTAACTAGATGGGCCTCCGGTATTCATATATGATCATGAAGGAATATCTCACCTGCTTTTTTTTAGAGCTAATACATAAGACCTTTTCCCACAGAATACTTCTATTTCAAATGAATTATCTTTGTGGATTTCTCATGCAAATATTATCAGATGAGATCATAAGTTCATCCGGTATAAGGCACCTTCCAATTCTCTTCTGAGAGAGAGGGACACCAACAGAAGACAAAAGTGGGCACTGTATCAGTGCACAGTAGACACAGTAGCACTGTAGACAATTGAAGTTCAGCAGATGATAAAGTGCTATGAAGCTAACTTCTTAACTTCATTAAATGAACATTTCCTTTCTGTTCGGATTCAAGTCTGTGTATGTGTGTGTTCTACTCAATAATGCATAAGCTCTCCGACCCATTCCAGAGATAATTAATATAAATATTGTTATACTTAATTAATAAAGTATGGCATTTAATTTAAACAATCTTAAATTCAACTACCACATAAAAGCAACTAAAAAAGCTATTGTAAAGAGGGTGACGTTCAGAAATAAACTTTTCTTATTTATACACCAGGTATTAGACATTTAGATATTTCTTACTATTAAATGAAGGACTCCAATGTGACAGCTCTCCCCAAAACACATTCTCATTTGTTTTGCAAAATTACTGTGATCCTGCGTATCAACAAATTCTGTGGGGGAAAACTACACTAGTATCAACCACCGGTAGACAATAAATCATCATTCAACCCTTATTCATTCATTTAAACACCTGTATTGCTCATTCTTTACTAAAGTAAGCAAACTGTTTTTATTACCTACCTCCCAGGTGATGTGGAAAAGATTAATATAATACAGATAATATCATATTTATACCAATCAGAAATCAATGGCAGGTTGATGTCACTAGAACCAGCTTCTAATTAAGTGGAACATACATGTGTACAGTGATTTCTGCACACAACACTGTGATAAGTCTTGGCTGGGTTTTCCTCATACAGTGTTAGTAATAATGCACTGTATTACCATCTAAGACAACAATCCTTCCTTTAAACATTTGTAATAGATTATAATTTCTTTCAGGAATTTAAATTTAAAGAAGGCATTTTTCAAGAGTATCTTGATGTCAGTTTTCAGTTTGCAATTGTCAGATCCTTATCATAGTTTCTATTGACTTGATTAGTATGGTAGTCACACTAACGATCTGTAGTTGGACCTATTTTTAGCATAATTTCATAAAGAAACACAACATGGATAATTGTGTAGTGTATACGTGGCTTGGGAGGAGTGATTATTATCTGTGTGATCTTCCAAGTATGTAAGCCAGTTCACTCATATCTAACAACAGGATAGAGGATTTAACTTTTCTGAGTCCTTATGAGTTTAAAAAAACTGATAATCTACGTAGAAGAAACAGACTATCAGTACTGCAGTGGGAGCCCTCCTGTTTCACATGAGAGAACTTACATGGAAGAACTTTTATGAATACTCCAGCCCCTAAGACATTAGAAACGGGGTAAAAAAAGCTATCATAAGACACAAATTCAGGGGATGCCAAGCTTCATTAGTTCCACCAATCATGGAACAAGTTCTTGCATTCCTAGTGGAGCACTCGGTTCAAGTCTGGGAATTCATCATGCCAGATCCTACTCTACAGGTTGGAATATTCCAATTTTAAGGAATTTTTCCATTTCTCTTATTTTAAGTGTTCCTGCCAATGCAATTACTCGCGAATCAGTGAAAGTTACCTCTGAAAAAGAGTCTCTGGTAGGCAAATCTAGCCGAATTTAATAATGCCACTTTGGATTATTCCACTGTTCCAAGAAACCAGATAGAGGAAAGGGGAAAAACTACAAACCATTCTGCATAGTAAGGAAATGTCAAAGCAGGATTTGTCTGCAAATGTCAGACTTTACAAAGTCTGTCTCTACTCCTACAATAGTGAAGGTTTTCCATTTACAAATAAACCTATTAGAGATCAATTCCAATCTACAGAAATCTGATTAAGGACTCTCGTTTTGCAATTCACTCAGGCCAAATTGCCATCCAAAGGGAATTTCAATTGAATGAGCACTGCAAGATTGAGCTGGACATTCAGATGCTTAATCTGATGGTATTTGAACTCATTCCAAGTGTTTCCCCATTCCTGGCTCCTACACAGAACTTTTATATTATACCATAAATACTGTCATCAAATTAATCATGCTATGCTGTATATAGGTCAAATGGAAAAAGATTATCACTATACATGACATAATGTTGTATAAAGAGCTGGAGCAAAGAAAACTCAGTAGGAAATATGGCTGATCATCTACTTGGTAGAATGTTTTTCAGTTTTGTATTCAGGCTCTGACCAGAGGCAACCTCAACCTCAAAGGAAAATAAAGGGATTTCAACAGGAATTAGGCAACAAATAATTTAACATCTTTTGAGAGCTGAGAAGACATAACAAAGAGACATGAGCATCCCTTCCATGGACTTGCCTCTTTGTGTCTATGTATTTTCCCCAAGATAACTTCAGTTAGCTTGAGTCCAAATTGATTCCTTTTTTGATGAGTACCTGAGATTGAGCAAAGCTCTCAATAGGAGCAGTTCTGCTCAGCAAAACAAAGGTGCCTGAATTACTGTAATCTGCCTGCCAGGGAAAACAATGGCCAGGAGAATGCAGCACCCTGAATGTTATCATATGCTAATAACAGGGTTCAAATGCTCTAGAAACACTGGCAATACACTTTGCCTAAATGCTTCTTCAAAAGCTTATATGGTGTCATTTTTACTGCTATTGCAACCTTGGCTTGCCAGTGCAGGGATGCCAGACCATGATAAAATCATAGAGTGATTCTGCTGTGCAATGCAAGCCCTTTGTAATGCATCGCCTGAGAAAAGCTGGGGGTGATGCTCACCCCCAGAAGGAACTTGATTGTACTATACCTTTTGAGTCACATCTAAGCCCTAAAAAGAGTAGCCTCTTGTCCCAGAGGAAATTTCATACCCTGTGCTGTTTAACCTAGTTCTTCTTCCCATGGAGGGTTGTAAATGGGCCCTTTATTCCACCTTAGAAAACTTTTTCATAAGACTATCTCTGCTGAAGACACAGTGTTCTCATTGTTGTGGCAAACACTGAACAGACCATTCTTGCAATGACACTTCCACTTCAGAGCCCTACATTACCCCTCCTTTAGCTGGAGTCACTTCATTTTACATATCCATATTTTGTTTGTTTGTTTATTTTGCCAATAGACCACAAAGATGCCTTCTCTATGAAGCTGTGGAGGTTTGTCAGCAGCATATTGGTCCACATGGATTTTACAATGACATTCATTGTGTTCATATATTTCAAAGAGAAACCCTGGGACCACCACTGAGATGAGATTTGTGGAGTATGGGAAAATCAGTTCCCTGGACTCGCAAGTTCCTCATCCAGTGCCAGGAAGCCTGGAAGCCATGATGTCCCCAAGCTGGAGGCTGAGATCCCATAGAGTGGTACTAGCCCAACCCTGCATTTTGAGGAAGTCCAGTTGGTATATAAGATTGTACTGGAGCTGTGCACCTTGACAATGATCCAAGTGAGCTGTTAAGAAAAGAAATAATTCTCTAATGGCAGCTGATTTCCTGGCAGAAAAGGTTTCCTCAGAACTCTGCATGAGTTTCGTCATTTTGTCAAAACCCACCCATGTCACAAAACATTTTGATTTCAACAAATCAGTGGTTTCCAAAAAGCCAGGAAAAAAAGAAAAAAAGTAAAAAAGAAAAAAAGAAAAAAAGTGCTGTTTTAAGGCAAAGTTCCCAACCAATTCAAATGATTTCACTCAGTTTTCCCAAAGCTATAAATCAGCACAATTGCTCTGTTTCAAAACAGGAGCCCCCAGTTGTGTTTGCCAGTTTGGAACGGTCTTACATACCAAGTCTTGAGATGGCTGACAGCACCACATTGTGCAAATGTCCTGATCAAACGATAGCAGTATGCCTGGATATAGCCTCCCACACTTTTGTGAAGATCCTCCCAAAGTCCCCAGCATGATGTTCATGTGCCTGTTCCCCAGGAGGATGAATCACTACAGCATCACTCTTACCACAGGGTTCTTCATTCAAAATAGAAATTGCAGGCTCTGGAACATGGGGTATGTTCACTACCTTTCTGTGTCCTGCTATCTTAGAGCACAATTTAAACGGGACAGGTAACAAGAAGTGAAGTCACCCAGGTATATCCGGCAGTCACTAACAACCAGAAGACAAACTGTCCTGCCAGGGACATTGGGTAACTCATCTGGCTCCTTGCCTGGGCTAGGTCAGTGTCACGGTGACTTCTTTAGGTAACAATAATTCCAATTTAAGCCACAGCCGGCGTAAAGGACTCGTAGCCAGCTTTGCTCAGTGTCTTTTCCAGGGTTTCCTACCATTTGTTCTCAAATTGAGCTTCTTGGAATTCATACTTGTGTTGAATGATTGACCAAAAGGTCTTATGCAGACTAAATGAGAGACCCTAGCACTTGACAAGATGCATGCCCCAAATAATCATGCAAACCTCTTTTTCCAAAAACATTTAGGTGGCTGTGAGTCAGACACAGCAGGATTGCTGTGAAGGATTTGTGTCTAACTGACATTCTCCAGTTGTGATTGCTTTCCACCAAGGGCATGCTTTGTCCGCATCCAGAGGTACCCCACACTTCCACATGGTGTGGATTTCTATGAGGTCTAGCCCTGAGGACAGACGACTCTCTCCTCTGTACCATGCATGGTGGCATTATCCCCATGGCACACAGGATACACAGCAAAAAGTAGGTGAAAGATACTGCATTGCACTTTGAATAATCAAATCAGTGTCTGTGCCAGAATACTGGGAACATGCTGCTCTTTTACTCAGGCAACACAGGCCCTACAGCCAATTGTTACCCACCCCCACCATCCCACCTTGGATCCCATCCCAGGATCCCTCCCCAGTGTTCCTTGGCTGCATGGCAGGGCTGGAGCCCCAGGAACAGTGAGGACAGTGGATTCAGAGAGGTTGTGAGCTCAGAGAGGGGCATCAGTATTTAACAGGGAGTAACACATTGTTAATGTGGGACAGGGAAGGCAGCTAGGGAACCACAGAAATACATCAGAATGAAGATGTGAAACATAAGTATTACTGCAGTATAATTCTCCAGCAGTTCACTAGTCACATCAAAGTTAGAGGTTGGGTGGGCAGGCCACTTTTTGTAGAAAACAACCATTTGTAGAATTCTAAACTGCCCATGCACAAAAACCTTTAATGTTTCAATGAGAAAAACAGGAATTGCAGTCTCTCAAACCAAGCCAGAGCCTTGTGCATCAGTAACATGCTTCTGCTGCTGCTGGAAGTCTCACCACTCAAATAATTTTCCTCCACATAACATAATTAGACCTATAGTTCCTGCAAAATTTCTGAGTGCTCAGATTGGGACTGGCAAACTATTTATTCAGTATAATTTGACAGAATACTTTAAGAATACCAGGGAAACCTAGCAGCACTACCTTAGTACTGACAAATACGGTACATCCCAAATAACTGCCATGAAACCGCAAAATATGCCTTTTATGATGACTGTTTCTAATAATGTCCTAGTCCCTTGGTTCACATCTATTCAGTCTTTCGCAATCAATGTAGCACTTTGTGCAAGGCTTTGTTCTGTGCTGCACAAAATGTGGAACTTTACAGGGAGAAATGACAGCAGGTAGCAAAGCCACGAAACAGCAGAGGTAATCCATCAGCTTGCTTAAGCACGAACTCCTCGCTGTTTCACAAGTCTACTTTCAACCCAAAAAGAATGTGAGGATGTTTACAGATGAAGCATCCCTAAAGCCAATGCAGCTACAATTTCAGATCAGCTGGCAAAATGCTCCCACCGAGAGCCAATGTGGCCAACATGGTTCTCCCAACAGCAAGTCTGTCCCTTAATGCAGTTTATTATCTTCATGTATGCAGAAGTTTGGAAATGCTATGTGGGCACCAGCAGAAAAAGCGTATCTCAGACGGAAGCCAGAGATGGAAGGAGAAGCTGGGAGGACGGAAGGCTGAGCGTGGGCGTGGAGGGGAAGTGCCTGGCCTTGTGTAGGTGTCTCCTTTTGGGGAGTTTCTTAAGAAGGATGAAGAGGTGAGCCCGAGCCCTGAGTATCTGTGCCCTCTAGTGGCAAATAAAAGAGTGGAGACAGAGGAGGTCACTCCTGTCCTCAACTTCAGCAGCAGCAGAGGAGGTACAACCGTACCCATCTTCAGCAGAAGAGGCACCACATGGACTTACAGAAGATAATAGACATGGCCAGATGGGCAAGGCAGGTAAAATGCCCTTACTCCCTCTTGTGATGAGGGGCTGTATGGTAGCATTCTCTCCAAATAACGTATGTCTCTACTGGAATTGAAGAGGCAGGAAAAAATCCACTTGGCAGACTCAGAGGCCCCTTCTCCACAGTCCTTTCTCCCTCCGAAAGCATACCACTGAGCTAATGGCACTGTAACTTTGTTTTGATTTCCCCAGCAGTCTTGAGTTACCTAATATCTGGCTGGCTTCCCTCAATGGCTTTCCAGCAAAGTTGTTCTCAAACAGTTTTCATTAGATATTAAATACTAACTATCATGAAGTTCCTTCTGAAACCCCTGTCAATAACATCAAAGGTCTTGATAATAGTCCTGCCTTTCTTTCCTGTTATTTTTCTTTCTACCTGCATTGATATTCTTCCTTAACTTACTTAGACAGAAGATAGACACATACACACAAGTCTATGTTTATTAATACATATGTATATGTAAATGCACATATACGCATACAGATATATGCACATGTATATGCATATGCACATGTACATGTACATGCAAACTAGTCTTACAAAGATAACTCCCCATGTTACTGCCAGGTGGTCCTAGCCTTCATTCTGTATCTTGCCAGTTCTTATATAATAATTATGCTTCCAGAATTATGGGCTGGACAGAGGAGTCATGCCAGGCAGACCACACCACAGACCACATGCAATATATTTCTTAACTAGGCTGTCTTCTGCTATCTATGATTTGCCAACAAGGTTTCATCTGTATTCTGACAAATGGTTAAAAGGAGATGTCTGTGATCAGGTTATTTACAATGGGACTTGAAAGAGGAAGAAAAAGTGTCACAGTAGGGAATGGTGCTGCATTTAGAAAAAGTTTTATATGGAAGCATTGCAGCAGCTTTGGAAGATTCACAGCACAAAGATCATCTCCCTGGTACCTTTCAAGCAAAACAAAAACCAAAGCCCAGGTACATGCTCGTTTATGTCTATGAAGGAACCATGAAGTACCACAAACCACTGGGTCAGCTCCTCATCCCCCAGATTGCTCCCCAGTCACCTATAAAGGCAACAGGTAAACTCAAGGACCTCAGAGACCATACACTTACTAATTTCTGTGAGAACATTAGACCTCTTGAATGTCATCTATGAAGAGCATCTATCTTGTAGGACTGATTTTGTGTCTAAGACACAGCAGCTCCTAGAGCTCTTTGGCAAGTAGAGCAAGTGTGAGTAGCCTGTCCTCAGCCTGGTACCATGCCCACGACTGTGTGCATCCAGCCAATGCAAACAGTGAGAGGACCAGGATAGGTGCTTCGTCTATTGCTTTACCGTCCTCCTTGTCCTTTAAATGATTTGCATCCCTAGGGCGGGGAAAGAAGAAGGATCCTTATGCTTAAGCCACGGAAGAACCAAGGACAACCTAACATCTGATGTTCCTGTATTTCATTGTGCTGATCATATATGTTGTGACAATTGGATACATTAAATATTTCAGCCCATATCCATAAGATTCCATTTCAGGGGCCAGAAATAGCTGCTCAAGCCTGTACCACAGTCACTGAATTTATTTCAGAAAGTATCTGTAATTTCAGTGATTGCTCTTTATCTGAAGACCTTACAGCACCAGCACTACAGAGCAGCTCTAACTCTGCATGGCTCCCCAAAGTTCTCCATGCTCCAGTCAAATATGAAGCAGGTATTCATGGCTTAAATAGGAATGAGACACTTCCAGCATACCCAAATTCACCTGAGCAGAAACCATGTTAGTCAAATTTTACACTCTCCTGGCAGTCACTGTTCTGTCTCTGTTCTATTTTGGATGGGAATGTTTGTTTGACAGTGATGCTGGCATCAATCTCATAAAAATATTCTACAGATTAGGTAGAGGAAGAAATACATCTCTGGGCTTCTTTGATAGCTCACTTTTAGTCTTTATTTGAATGGGGCTTAAAAATCAGAAAAGAAACTGTTTTATTTTAGGGAGTATCAGTTTTCATGTGACTATGTAAAGGGAAATGAGACATTAAAAAGATTTTGTTTAACACAACAACTAAAGAATTTTATCTCTGCAGACTTTGAAAAACTGATAATTTGATTTTTTTTCTGTAATAAGGATGTGTCAAGCACATATACACCTACCTTTCAATAAATTATTTATGCTGCAAATATTATTAAATCAGAAGACTGTATTTTAAGCAGTGATGCTGAGATTATGGTACAAACTCTTTTGATCTTGTTATTGTAGTATATTAATGCATCAGTCACACTAGATATTTACGTTAGGAGTTCCTATCCGCATGTAGAATGCTACAACTGTCTCTCAGCAGAATTGTAAGTGTCATGAATGAGAAAAGCATCCTAGCTTTTTTATGATATAAAGACATTAGATGTACTTGTGAGAGCAGCATCTCATGAGCAGGCGTAAGATAGATTTATGAATCAGATAAATTTTAATAAATATTACCGTGAATTAAAACTTACTCAAACATTAATATCACCAAGTGTTTTGCCACTTGTTGACTTTCTTTGGCTGTTTCAAAAACCTGCAAAGAGTGGAAGCAGAGTGTGCTGTCTGTAGAAACAATTAGCCTGGCCAGTGAGCAGGATAGCAGAATGTAGCCATGAATGAGATGGCTCGAGAGCCTGCCAGAAGAGAACATGGACAGCCTATAGAAAAGGAATTTAAAATAATATCACTTTAATCAAGCCATTTATCTGACAGGCAGATAATACTGGATAAGGATCTTTGTAGCAGGATTCATTCAATCTGTCAAGCAGTGGGAGCCAGGGGAGTATAAATTCCTAAATAATCAATCCATGTGAAGAAATCTACTGTTTTACTGATGAAATTCTGTCAGCGAAAAGACAAGACTTGGGCTTAGCTGCTAGACTTCAGCCCCTACTTCTAAAGCACTTGTGACTCAAATTGTTTTCAGTCTGTATTCAGAGCAGCACTGCCTCGGTGGCCTGCCAGCTTCTTATTCAAATGGAACCTCTGCTCTGGGCTGGAGACTGTGCCTTCAAGGGCATTTAGATGAGTGAAAATGCAGATAATCACTGACTGGTCAAAACCAGTTAAAAGCTCTCTGAAATCTGTTGGCTTTAGGGCTTAATTTGTTTTTATACACAGGAAACTCTTCTAGGTGTATGTTTGAAACCCCTTTGTCTTATCTGCCTGACTTCTGCTCCTGGGTCAGCAGTACCACTGCTCTGCCTAGGTAGGAAAGAAAGAAGAGGTGATAACCACTGGCTAGAAGTGTTCACACTGACCTCCAGGTGTTGAAGGAACAGAGGAAAATGCACTATTAATGCAAACAGCAGTTCACTGACCTTTGCAGACACTAACCCGTAATTGCAGCCTTTTCTCACTGACAGCCCCAAAGGGATGGAGATGCTCCTGACTGTTCCCCACAGCCCCTGTTGGACCATTGCTAGGTCTTGCTGGGGCTTATAATCCACAACTGGATAAAATTAATTTAATAAATACATAGAAGTGACATATAGAGAGAGACTTGGTTACAGAAGTGGGGAAGAAAGTAATCCATTAGTCCCTCCACAATTCAATATCATTCAGAAAAGATCAGTTTTTTTGTATTTTGGGCTTTGTAGTAAATTCGAATATCAAGGCCTAATTCTTCTTTTATGCTTCTGTAATTCTGAAGTAACATGAGAAGAGAAGGTTACCTCTGAACCTCAGATGAAAGGTATTTGTAACTGCTACAGCTTCCAATTTTAAAAGAAAATATTTTAATTATGATGCAATGCAGTGGGAGTTAAAGAAGCTTAGATTTCTGTTTATTTTACATGGTGCCCAATCCTTTTCTTTTCTTTTAATTCCAAGGCAACTCTCTCATTGACTTCATTACAAGCATGGTGTGATACGCCTGAGCTAACACGGGAAAGTACAAGAGATCTGTGTGGTGGATATTAAGATACAGCACTTATACAAGTATAAAGCCTGATTCTGTGATCACATGGAGGTAAAGCAGGACTACTGTCAGTTAAGTCAAAGATACTTCACTGGTACAAAGTCAGTGCAACTCTATTACTTTAAAAAAGGAGTTAATAACAATTTTTCTACACTCACTAATCTTTAACTAATCATGAATTTAGGCCTCTGAGCACACACACCCTAAGCCGTAAAACAAGTACCTGCATGCCTTATGGCAGAGCACAAGCCAGCTGTGGTCCCAAAGCCATTTGGACATCTTAGCTTGCAGCAGCACCTACAGCCAGAAATCCTGACTCTTGCTGGCCTTGCGTTTCAGTGCTACAAAACTGTCCCCGATAGTTAGCCTGTAATTTTCCAGGTTCCCATAGTATGTTTACCAGAGCTGAAAACTGTCTTAGTGTTCCTAACTATGCAAAGGACCTGGTGTATTTGTTCATTCTGCAATACAATTTTGAAGGCATTCTGTAATATAATTTTGAAGGCATTCTGCAAGGAAAGTCTTACATATGTGAGAAATATTTGGCTAACATGAACATCTGTAAATCAAAGACTTCACAAGTCAGATTCCTCGGCACATGGGGTACAATTTTCAGCAAAGACTAAATGATTTAGAAGCCAAAGATCTGTTTTCAAAATGACAGGTGCTTAAATCTCATCGAAAGACAAAAATAAATAAATTTATGAGTGTAGTTTTAAAATAGCACTTCAGCATGTTTGAAAGCATTGCTTGCTCAACCTTGAGAAGTTGTTTTGTTGTCAATTTAATGAATCCAACCTCTGGAATTTGGGCTGGACATCTTCACATATGAACAGAGGAGAACAAATTCTCCCTACTGTGGGAATCAATGTCTGATATGTGTTTTGGATGATGCAGGTATTCAGAACAGATAACACAGAGTTTCATCCTTGGCTGAAGCTATTATATTAAACAGGTCTTTCACTTGTATGGATGTGGAGAGTTTCACCACCTTGAGTGCAGTTTCTATGCAATGTGGAGTAGATTACCACTGTGTAAGCACCCATACCTCAGTCACTGTTTCAGGGTTTATGGGAAGAGGAGGTTATGAGCTCTGATGGTGCTCCTCCAGAAGATCAAAGCACCCACACCAGCAACCGAACCACGAAAACTTTCTCAAGGAGTGCTTTGCTGCAGAGCTCTGCGTTTTGGTGGTCTATGGTTTCCCCTGAAGCAGCGAGGGTTGCAGATGGGGCTGCTTGGTAGAGACCATGCCACAGCCCCTGTGGGAATCTCCTGCCATCACCCCTCTGGGTGGAATTAAATCTCCATTGATTGCAGGTTTGTTTGCCCCTCCACAGCTCCCCACAATGCCTGGCAAAAGCCACCTACCTCTCAGCGACTGCTGGATGTCCTGCATGGGGAGAAGCTGGAAGGAGATGGTTACCAGAGTGCTACCCGGGCAGGTGCTCTGGGAAATAAGCAGGGAAGAGATTGAGTAAGTGTCCCAACCTTGTATCACTGTGGATGTGGTTGTGTTCAGTTCCTAGGAAGACGATGTTTAGCCTTAAGGGCACTGGGAAGGATGGATAACTCCTGTGAACAAAAAAACCAAAACAAACAAACCAAGAACTCTTTGACACATAAGACCAATAATCTTTCATTTCATACAGATTTGTATCTTGTTGGTGATGTCCCTGTGGATCCTTCAGTGTCTAGCAAAGGGTGACCCATTTGGGGTCATTTTTCTATTTACATCTAAGCCTCCAAAGGACCCAGTATTCCTGGAGGTGCACATTTTCCTTATCTGAGACTTTTTCTTCTTCCACTAGAAGAGATCAGAGGAGGTGAGGTGGCTGTTTATTGATGTAGCTGCCTTCCCTCTTTGACCTGAAGTTGGATGCAGCCCTTATCCCTCTCTGCTTAAGCAACTTGGCTTTGTTCCAATTAGTTCTCTACTACATTCATTTCTGTATCTTGACAACATCAGTATTTGACTGTGGAGAGCTTACTACTGATTTGTTAATTATTCTGTTATGCTTGGATTAAAGGCATTAAAAACACATACATTATATGTGGGGTTTTTTTTTGCATCCTGCATTTTTATGTGTGAGAATTCATATGAGCAAGAATTTATAAAAAAATGCACAAAGTTTTGCATTTTCCCTTTCCCTCACACTAGCACCAGCCCTTGAATTCTCAACACTCCTTCATAATCCTAAGATGGAAATGTCACTGCTGAAGTACTCCAAAAACCTGCTCCCAGGCCTCCACCAGCACCGTCATTCATCCTATTTCGGGAACGTCTGTCCCTCACGTCTTTCGCACCCTGCTGTCATGTGCCAACTTGATTGACACTGCTGGAAATGATCTGCCTTCTCCTCCCGAATGCGGTCTTGTGCTGTCGGTGCTGCAGACATGCAGACAGGAGGACCACGAGCCCTTGAAGAGTGTCAGATGGCCATCTGCCAGCCAAGGCACAATATGGTGGCTACTGCCAAGCCAGCTGGGTCCCTGCTCCTCCAGCTGGTACAAAAGTTGCCAGGCAGCCTCTACTCCAGGAATATTCAAGCATTCACATGTATAATCTATGCCATGTGTTTCTCTGTTTTTACTACATAGTAGAAAATAATTTATTCAGATACACTAAATTATATTTTTACGTTCCACAAACAGTTCCTTGTGAAACTCCGTTTTGGCATTAACTGGAAAATGAGGGACTTTGCTCATTGTGTATATTATTATAGTGGTCCTTTTTGGTTTAATCTAAATATTGTAGCTCATTTATCTTCTTGGATGTCACAACCAGCCCTAGGCTGCTTAGTTCTGCTTCTGTCTACCAGCTAAATTACTATTACATCAACATTTTATAAATAATTAGTAGATAACTAGTTTTTTTCTGGATGACGTCTACGCCTTTTTGTTCAAAAGAATCCCTCATATTATTTTATTTTTAGGGTGTATTGAGAACCTATAACATGCTGAAAAAGTCTGTCTGAAGAGGAAGGGCTGCAAAGAATTTCTTCTGAGCAATTCAGTATCACTCAGTTCTTGAAAAAATTGAAAATGGCCCCTGTTTCATAAATGAGACATTGTTAGTGAAGAAGAAATGGGAATAGAGCCCAGGACATTTGGTTTGAGATTCAGAGATCTTTACCATTTGAGCTCAATGAGAATTTCCAACCGTTAGCACTGGTATGGGGCTTCTAAGTTTTCTTTAGTCCATAATCAGACATTAGATGATAACTAGGTATGTCTATACATACGTTTATTTCTAAGCCTTTCCTTGGAGAATAAAGCCTGCTTCAGCTTGCACAGATTTCAAAAGATATCAGCATCACTTTCATTTTAATTTCCTTCTGCATCTTTTAAGTTTTGCCCTACTCTCCAAGGCTTTTTTTTGGTACAAGCTCAAAAATCAAAAGCAAGTGACCAAGAGCAGTTTTGTTTTCTGTTTTGCTCTGATGTCCAGGAATTCCTTTCTTCCATTAGATCAATCATGTGATCACCTAAGAATCTGTCTTTTTACTTTCTGGAGAAAAAAAAATATTTTAATTTCTTGAAATAACCTTTTACGTTCTTGTCCTTTTCTACCATGTGTGTCACATTCTGCAACTATTCCACAAGAGAAATAATTCTCACTAATACCCACACATTTAACAATTGAACTGTCACAAACAAGTCATTTCAGAAAATCTGTTTACATTCCAGTAGAATAGGATTTCCAAACTCCTTTTAAGACAAGCAAAAAAAATTTTAAAAGTCTGGTTTTATCTTTCCTGTCATTTTCTTTTAATTGGAGTTTATCACATTCTTTCTGCTGACTTTCAAATGCCTCACCCTTTTTTCACTAGGAGGGGCAACTCCTAGAGACGTGTGAAATGTTTCATTTGAACTACAAAAGGCTGGAAGCAGACTTGATGTGAGTTCATCCTGCATTTGCAAATCATCAGTAAATTGCAGAACTCCTGTGTCTGCTGAGGTCTCTGCAAGCTTGTGTCTGCTGTCACTCAGCAGGTGTTACTGGCTCTTGTTCTTGGGGACTTCCATAGCTGTTGTTTTGGGGCATTTCCAGAGAAAACATGGTTCACCACTTAGAGGTCACTCACAGTCTTTTGTGGTTTTCAGACACCTGTGCCTTGTCCTGGAACAGAAACTTCACGCAAACCTTTAGGATTCCCCATTAAACTTAAATGTGTTACGTTTCTTTGTAGCTTAAACTGGAGGTGGGCCAACCCCAAACCTTCTAGGGCCTCTGTACACAAGCATATGAGTCCAGATGATTGCAAAGTTAACTCAAAGCAAAAGTAATTTTGAAACTATATTAAAGCTAACGTGACATACCAAACTATGACCTGAAGGAGCTAAAGCCCAAGCGTGTGTCCTCTTCTTCAGGTACAGGGATATCAGCCTTAGCAGCATGGCCAGACTGGGGACAATAACATCTGAAACCATCACACTAAGGCCTGGTCAGCAACATCGTGCAAGAGACCTTGCCCCACCATGAAGATGGAAAAACTAATTGTGTTTGTAGATGATGTGGAACATGCTTCATACAGAGGAATATTTGACATTTCTTACAAGAGCTTATGAGCCTTCAGACCTGCTTGCAGCAGTGGTGACCATCCAGTAGCAATAAGCAGCTGCCCCTCTGCCTGCATTATTCAGGTGATCCGCCTGAACAGTCTCAGCATTCCCTGGTATTTTATACTTATTAATCACTTGAAATAACAAACATCCTTTAAAATTACAACACAGTAAAGTAAAATTCTATTATCACTCTAATTTTTGTCATAATATGTCTTTAAAACTGCTAACCCATCTGTTCAGACATCTTAGACATTTGACAAATGGGTTCTAGCAAATCTTGCTGAGGGACTTGAAAGTGATACCTCTATCAGGGTAGGAGTCAGCTGAAGATCAAAATGTCTGGATGTCTAAATTGAAGCATCTAAGTTCCTGTTATCATTAACAAAGATGAAGAGCTCAATTCAGTGGCACCAGATGCTATTTGAGATGTCCTAAGGGTACCACCTCACCTCCAGCTGCTGCCCTGAGAGCAGGAGTGTCTCATAGGCTCTGGGTTATATCTGCCGGTCTCTGAGCTGTCTATCTGTGGCCCCGTGGGTACCTCCAATATCCTGGGCATCTCAAATGTCTGATATCTGGATGTGGGGAACTGAATGGATCCCCAGCCAATACACTAGAGGAGCTTGGAGAGCAGTTTGGTTGAATTAAGTGGATTTATAGACAAAGCTATGACATCAGGAAACTCACCTCAGTGAGTGCCAGGAGCTCCTCTGACCAGAGCAAGTATCAAACCAGGAAGCCTTATCTCCATTCTCCACCACTCCCCCTAGTAATCCAAGAGTGTTATATTTGAGTTTAATGTCTCTTAAGTTACCTTAACTGGACCAAAAGAAGCCACAGCTGTGAAAAGACTCTGTAAATAGTGAATGGATTAGCAGCATCCAGCAACCCTGCTAACTTGAGCTGTAGCCTCTACCTCCCAATGAACCAGTTAACTTGTGTGCAAGAATATTTTCATATAGAATGGAAGTTTGTGGATTCAAATTAAGAGCAATACAAGCCCTTAATATCTAAGAGTGATTTCATTTTAAACTAGGTTTAAAAATGCCTCAACAAAAGGAGATAATTCTCCGTTTAGGTAAAATTCACATAAGCTTTTAACTGCTATTCTCTAATGTTGACTAGTGTAGTTATTCACTTACTCTTCTCAATAGCAGCTTCATAGCTCATAAATTCAATCACATGTTTCTGTTTCTCATGTCATTGCAAATTGCTACAGATCAGAAAGCACTTCTTTAGAACATGTGTTTACTTTAAATGTACCTAAGTTGTACTATTACACTGAGTTACATTTGGGTTATTGTTCTGGAAATGTTTTATTTCAGATTTTGTGCTGATGCATTATGGATAATCAAAGACTTCTTAGATACACAGGTATCAAGAAAGTAAGAATTCAGTTGTCCCTCCAAGCTCTTGAGACCTCTTGTCTTTGAGAGTAAGGAATGTTCACAGGTCTAAGAAAACACAAGTTCTGAACACAGCAATTCCTGTGCTTCACAACGAAATCATGGTCCTTATCTGACATCCATGCAGGAAACTGCAGTGTCTGATCCTAACAGTCCAGAAATTTTGATTAAGACATGATCCTGCAAAAATTATGGACATGCTTTTTTCCTATGTCCATTCCCCATAACTACTTCAAAGCTTTACTTTAGAAATACCTATGAGTTCCGCCACACCAAGGTTGCAATGATATAGTGGCCATGCTGTGTTTTTTATTAAATGCTAAGATGTGACATGTTAGTTATAGCTCTTTGACAGAGTAAAAAATACATGCAAACATTGGGCTGCTTGATATAGACAGAATTTGCAGTACATTTAAGCTGTAGAGTTATTAAAAGTATTTCTCTAGACATTCCCTTTCCTTCTTGGATTGTTCTTGGCATTTCTCAAATATTTATGAATATTTATGAAGGCACTTACTTGTATATTAAATTAAGTCTGCGAGCAAGTCATCAATTTCTCTGGAAATAGCTGCTTTTTCTGAAAATTGTTAGCTCTTCAACACAAGTGCCCCTGAGGGACTAGAAAGTTCAAGCACAACTTTGTAGGATACATCCTATAGAATGTATATAAGCCTTTAATCAGCACAACCGCAATGAAGCAGATTGAATAACCATCTGAAGAAACTCAGGGAGCACTGTGCTGTGGTCTGCCCCAGAAAGCTGTTTTGTAACAGCTTTGCAAATGTGTTCTCATCTACCAAAACTATACTAAATCAGTCACTGAACAGACTCGCACCAGTTAGTAGATAACTCTTTTTTTCAATTAACTAACAGATCTTCAGAAATTCAATGCTACGTGGAGAAAATACACTGATTTATTGGTCCAGTACGGCTTACCTTGAAAACAAAAGAAGTTTCACATTTGACTTCAAAGGAAGCAAAGCTGGACCCTAAAACTATAAACAGTATCTTAAACACTAGTAAAACATAATACTTACTAAAGCAGCATGAATCCTGTCCCAAAAGGTACACATTTACTCACTTTTATACTATTTGTGCAGCTTAATACTAATGAAAATGAAACATGACTGGTCACTGGGGTCATACCTGAGTACCATGAAGTCTAGCCAATCTATCACATATAATACTATGAAATATATTTGCATTAAGTGCCCATAAAATTAACCTGAATTCCAAATAAATTAGTAAAACTTATATATCTTCTTATTTGCAAACTAATGAAAAGCAAAATTCACCAGCTTCCTTCTCAACAAAGTCCAGGAATGTATACTTGGTTCTAAGTTTTAATATTGGCGTACACTACAAAGCCATGCATAAATTTACAAACAGTGTCAAATTGACATATCTGTGGAAGTGGAAATAGGCCAAGATTGAAAAACCTGGTTTTGTGTTTTGTTGGACTGAATACTTCATAAATTGCCTATTAACAACAGTTCACTTAGTTCTCCTAAGTGGTTTTATAACATGAGATCACTTTTTCTGTCATTTGCTTTAGTATTCTCAGTTATTCATGGTTGGTTCAGCGTGGATTAATGGGAGTCTATCACAGCAAAGACTAAATGAAGCATAAGTTGAAGGTGTCCTGATTTAGCTCTGTAGGAGACAAATCACATTCCTCCTTTTAAACCCACTCAAGACAGATCTTACACATTGGCAATGCACTCTCCCAGTGAAGTCTGGCATATCAGCACCATTCTTTTGCTGTTTACAAGGAAATTGAGCAAAGGAAAGTGATTTTTGATTTCAGCCTCCAGCCAGCTGTATTGTCAGACAATGAAGCATGATGCTAAGTGCAGAACAGCAGCTTGTCTGATAGACGGTAAGTAATTAAGTATCTTTGGTCCAGAAAATGTTTTATGCTGTCCTTGGGCTTTCGACAATAAGATTTCCTTTCCTAAGCTGCCTTCCTGCGAGAAAGAAAAAACAAAAACAAAAAAGGAAAAGACCAAAACAAAACCTAATGTTCACCCTACTTGTATTTATTATGAAAAGATGAGGCTCTCCCAGCTCTATAGAGCAGTGAGCCTCCAGGTGTAGACCAGATAATGGATGTTTCTTTCATTTCCTTCTCTTGTGCCTTCATGAAAGGAAATCCAGACATTGCCTTTAGCAATGCTGCTGCAGGATGTTGACCCTGAAAGCATATCCCAAATTAAACAAGTGTATTATTCCTGTGCAATGCTTGAATTCAAACAGGAAGGACAGACTTTACTTTCCATTCTTTATAAATAAGAGAGACATATCACACCTCTACAGATTAACAACAAAGATCTTCAAATATTTAAAGATATAACTGAAATAATTATTGAAGAGGTAAAATTTCCTTCTATTCCCTTGTTTTATGTGACAATGAGAGTAAAACAAATAATACATTTAGAAGTGAGCACAGCATTGCTGAACACTGGGCATAAAAGATCCTTTGCCTACATGAAACAAAGGACTAATAAAGACTTTGGGAAAGGGAACTTCTTGTTATTAAAAGCTGAATAGATTTAATCAAGTTTATTATAACCTTCTAATACACAGTCATTTGAGATGCTTTCCCAGCCCTGTCCCCAGAGAATATTTGTGTCTCACTCTTTTTATGCTCTGGTTTTACTACTCTTTCTAAATGGGACACTGCTCATTTCCTCATTTTGTAGATCCAGAAATGAAGGTCCAGTGTAACCTTTGCAGGTCACTGAAAATCTGGGACAGTCTAGAAAATATAAGTGACATTTTGACTCAAATAAAAAAAACATCCCGTGTTAAGTCTTCCTTGTTGAAAAAAAAAAAAAAAATGAAGGAAAGATTTATAAGATATCACTCATAAGATTGTATGAACATGGAAGCAAAAGAAACCCTCAAGGTTAAAATGCTGATTGAGAGAATATGGAAAGTATTAGTGATGGAGAAAAAATGATGGAATGCTAAATTACTGTGCAGGCTTTCATGTGGTATGGTTGTGCCTCTACACATTTGAGCATGAAAACAAAATTCAAGTTCTGGTTACAGCAAAAAGATCAAATGTTTATTTTATTGCAATTTGACCAAGAGGTATAATTAAAACTGCTGAATCATTGGATTCACTGAAACACAAATATTGGAAAAAATCAGATTATAAATTGCTTTGATTTGTGTCTTACATTGCTTTTATATAATGAACATCCTGTTCACTACCTAGTCCTCCAAATGATATACAATGACCCCTCACTTACCAGAAATGCCATTATTTGAACCAAGGTCATGCTCAATTTTAAATGAGGTTTGTATAACAGAACCATCTGGCTTCCCCAAGGCCACACAGCCCAGCAGGACTAAGGTGACTGAGACCTACTGCTTCACTAGGAGTGATTTGTTCTCATTTCATCCAGCTGGACTCTGTGCTTTGCACAATCTCCAGGAATTTTGGTCCTGTTCAACTCAGTGACCATATCGTATTTTCAGTAATCAATGGTTCAGAACTAGTGTGCATTACACGTAGCTGTTATTCTTTATATTATTATTTATGTTTGTATATGCTGACAAACATTTGCTTGCATGGCACCTTATGTTCCAAAATTATGCCTTAAGTGTATGTAGCATTGTGTAAATATAAACTACATTTCATAATCTGAGTGATCCTGAAATTCCTGCTTTGGTCATATCGTCTTGAGCAAGACCAAAACCCAAATAAATTGTGAACATGTTGGATAAAGGCAGAAAGAAGGAAGATAAAGATGCCATGTCCCATGTCAGTTTGTTTTTTTTTTTTCTAAGGAGGAATATGAAAGAGAACTCAGGGGACACCTGGGAAACAGGCACAGAAAGCTTTTCTCAGTAGGTGAGGTAAGCTAGATGGAAAAGC
Organism: Streptopelia decaocto; assembly: GCF_964273445.1. Classification (NCBI taxonomy): domain Eukaryota; kingdom Metazoa; phylum Chordata; class Aves; order Columbiformes; family Columbidae; genus Streptopelia; species Streptopelia decaocto. Next base: position 14,023,957 of record NC_138655.1, read on the forward strand.
ACAACTAAGGCCAAAAGAAATAAGCAGCAAAACACATCTAGGGATCTGCAAAAAATCCAGTAGGAAAAGATGTGGGTAACTAATGCTGGTAAAGAGAGAAGATAGATAGAACTGAAGACTTAATGAAGGATAATCTACGGAAGGAAAATCAAAGAGTACCTGAACATTTTCATCTTCAAAGTGGTGATATTTTTAACCAGTTTTGTATCTAGATGTCACACATACTTAGCCCTGTGAGAGAGCTGAGACATCTTGGAGAAAATCAAGGAGAGACCTGAAGGAAAGGAAGTGTTGAAGGTGGATCTGGATAATAAACTAATTAGAGGTAAAAGTAATGAAGAAGGCTAGCTGGATAGAAACAACTAGTGAGGTCCTAAGTAGCAAAAGTTGGGAAATAAAGAGAAGGCTCCATGAGAAACAGAAACAAAAAAAGCTGAGATAGATAAAAATGGGCTCATTGCTGCAAGAGCCCACATTTAACATGGAGAAAAAAGAAGTCAAAGAATAAGGAAATATTGAAGACAGTGGTGTAGGGATGAATTACACTTGTGTTCAATCAGTATTCACTTACTCATTAGGGGAGTAAACCAACTAAACGAGCAAAGGCACAATAGTTAGTTCATGTGCTTGATACTCTTACTGTCCAAACTTTTAAATCCAGAAAACAAACACCACCAAAAAATATAGATGAATCAGAAAAAAATTCAACTTCTGTAAGAGAGACAGCCAAGATTTGAGAAGTAGTCATAGCTGTGTGGGGGGTCAACAGATGAATCAGAGAGCAAAGGGATGATGGTGTGGCTCAGCAGGGGAGCAGCCAGAGGAAAGCCAAGGGCCTGGGTGGGAAGGGAAGGGGTGAGCGTGAACAGGAAGGGTGAGGAGCACTGCTGTGGCCAAGGAGATGAGTCTCAGCTTCAGATTCATAAAGGAACACTGTTCTGTGAACACAAGGTCAAGGGCAAGAGTGGGGATGTCATTGTACAGCAGATAAATATTAGTGGAAGTGAATGGTAGGGAATGGGATTGATCAGTGATGCAGAATGACCATAGGGGATGAGATGAAGGGAATAAAGAAGCCAGAAATAACCAACTTGCCACAGTGGTACAGTGGGAAGGAAGATGTGAAGCTGGAAGGATGGTAGAAAGGATACAAAAGGTAGATGGATGCTACTCCATGGCAAACGAATGAAAGAAGATGATTCAGACAGGAGATATGGGGAGCCAAATGGTCTCACTGTTGAGTTGGACCTTGGACATATCTATGAGGACAGCAACAGGTACTAGTTGGATTTTGAAGACTGGAAGCTGTTACATACATGAAGGAGACAAAGTAAGTGAGAAATTCACAATCAGGGTAAACAAAATTATTCAGAGAAGTATTAAAAAACTAGTGGAGAGCTGCAGTTGAGAAAAAAAGATAAAGAATACAAGAGCCAAAGCAAACCACAAGTCAGTAATAAAACCCATCCATTTCAAGAATGTAAAAGTGGTCAGAAGAAATGACCACAAACTTTAAAGTTTGCAAAGCCATTCTCCTATTCTTTTGGCTACCTGAATTGCCAATTATTAGATCATTCTTTACTCATTGTTGCAGTGAATCTTGTGGAATGAAACTTGAATGTATAAAATGTTGAAACATTGTTTGCTCGGAATGACTCATTAACATCACAGAATAAATGAGTGGATAACATTGCTAATTTGATTCAAAGCTCTTGAATATACTTAATCCATAAAGTCTGACTTCAGTGAGTACAAACAACTCTCAGTGAATGTCCCCATAGGACTGACATTAATTCACAACCAAAAACTGTTATAACTCCTACACTTTGGAACTAAGCATTTTTTCTTCTTTATCCTAACTGTTAATGAGCTCAAATTCAAATGTAATCCATGAATTATTCATGCCTAAGTTGAAAAATATTCTAAAGTACTCATTAAAATCTCAGGTGGTATTCACATCAACTTCACATTTCTTTCTGTTTGATTCATAATGCCACTCTAGCTAATGGACTTACTGATAAGAAACATCAGGAAATACAGTAAGTGTTAGGTGAATAGTGGACGTATACACAAAAAGCAAATTCTGAAACTGGAATTTCAAACATCAACTAGGATCATCCCGTGTAACCTCTAAATTTAACACAAAAGACTTGGTGCTTTAAAAGACGTTCATAATATTAGGCAGTAGTTTTAAAAATTTTGTTGAAAAAAGGTCTTTAAATCCTTTCTGAAGATAAACTGCGCTGGAATGTCTCCAAGAAACAAGGTGACCCAAGTATGCTTTTAGAGTCTTCTTTATCCTGTCAGTCACTTTTATATTTGGGTGGACAGTACAGACTGTGGACTGGGAGAGGAGGTGTGAACACAATAACATGATAGCAAGGAATTGTTTGGGGGATGTGTGAGTGAGTAAAATATAAGGATGAGAAGGAGGATTTACGTTTTGTTTTGTTTTGTTTTCACAACAAAGTGACAGCTGTTATGTCTATACTTGTCCTGATTACTTTGTCTGTATGTTGTCTTTTCCCCCACCCCACATCTGTCTTTGCCTACGTTCCCTCTGTGCTTTCTGGGCAAATCGCTGCTTTTCCCTCTGTCTGGAAAGAAACAAAACATCTTTTTTTGGCACTGAAGCAAGCATCATAGTGAAGATTATGATTATAACTGATGAAGGATATAGATTCATCTTTCAACTTTGCAAATTATTCGCTGTGATTCAGAGTCACAAATTCCTCTGGGCCAAGGCTTTCTCTCTGAAGCTGCTGCAAGTGTTACCATATATTGTTGATATGACTGAAATTCAGGGTTGGGAGGAAACTGGGGCCAAGATTTTGAAGTGCTAAGCAACTACCCTAAAGCCAAATCCTTTAAAATGTTACATGTTGGACATCTGAAACTTAGTATTTGTCAGTTTTTAACATTATTTAATTTTATTAATAATAATGACAATAAATGCTGTAATAGTATCTAATATTTATATACTGCTTATCAATGTAAAGTTTTGTCCAAATGTTTTTTTCCCAAATGAGTAATCAGAGTTAGAGAGATTTATGAAGTTGTCACATAAGAAGATTTTCAAAAGCAGTTACAGTTTTCATAACTCTCCAGATCATGGTTCTTATTTGTTTGAATGCTCAAGCAGCTACAGTTCTCTGCTGATGTTTGTTAGCTACAAATGCAGAAGGAAAGTTGATTCAATATTAAATTTAAAAAGCTACACGAGGATCATTATGATAATAACAACATTGTAATGTATCCAAAACTACGACAGTAAGAAGCCCTGACAGATGACAAGTATCTTGTCCTCCGCTTCCTTAAGTCCACCAAGTCCAAGAACAAAGACAACAGTCATGTCACAGTAATGTGCAGTACAAGGATGACTGTAAAACACTGACAAGTCTACTAGCTATCTTTTAATGCTGTACATTGCACTACAATTTTCCTGAAAATATTACTCAATCAGGAGTTCATTCTGTGTGCTCAAATCAATATAGAAGTATTTGTAGGATCAGGTCCACTATGTAGGGTGAAATAAAATATCTGTATAACCTATGTAACACAACCTGTCTCAGGGTGTGCAGAGTTGAAAGCAACTTATTTCATTAAGCAAAAGAAGTAGACTACCAATAGACACAATAGCAGAGAAAGTACTTATGTTCAGGGTGATTCTTGTAGTCTATAAAGAAATGTTGAAAGGAGACGTTTACAATGTGTCTGATAACTGTCATGAAGAAACTTGTTTCTCCCTGTATCTGTAAGTTACTGAAAAGACTTGATCCTCAAGCGAAATTGGAAGATGTTTTCCTTTATGCTGTCACATTTCCAGATGCCTGGAATCTAGACTGACTTCTTCTGTCTGAGTGTAACAGCCAAGGGTTTACACAACACCAAGTGTTGTTCTGACTCCAAGCTTGCCTACAGGATTTTGCAAGATCCACAATAATGGGAGCAATGGATTTCTGCTAGGATGGCTTTGCCAACATAACAGAAAAGCCTTTCCTATGGTTTGTATTCTGAGTCTCATTCACAGCTTTGCTGTCTTGTTCTAGTAGGCTCTCAATCAGTGCCTATTTTTGCATCTTTTCTATCAGGAGCTGTGAGAGCTATGATTAATTAGATCCAAAAGGGTATTCAACATTAACAGATTTCCTGTTCTGCCTTGAAATTGAAGTTGTCAATATACACTATATATGTCTATGCCAACTATGTTGAGGATTTTCACACAAATAGGACATGCATGCTATGGTTTAGAGTAAATACCAGATCCCTCAAGAATCGAAAGAAAAATCTGAGAACAAAAATTATTCATTGCTATGTGTCAGCCAAAAGGTCAGATGAGCTACAGAGGAGGGGGGACCAAGATAAATCACACAACTAGCAAAAATGGTTGTTCTACCCTTATAGCAACTCTTCCACTGTTATCTGTACAAAAAAAAAAAAAACCCTGTTGCTCCATAGTATTCCCCTCCTCACTTGAATATTTACAAAATGTGTGTTATCTAGACTGCAATTTCTAAACAATCCTGAGAGGCACAGGTCCTCCTGCCTTTCATGTGTGAACAATATTTCCCTCATGTCACCCTTCACAAGAGAAGAATTAAAGTAAATGTGGAAAGCAGTGAAAGTCATCTTGGATTTTACTCAACTGCATCTTCATCAACATCTGCCTTTCTACGGTACTGTCGCCACAGTAGGTTTGAAGCAAGTGTTGACTGATTTATCTGCTCTTCACCTTGCAAGCTGGATGATACTAAGACCAGTGGAATGTATCATGTACTACAGTGATATCTGTATGTCATTTGCCTGTGTTATGACCATTTATTTTTCCTGGTGACTTAAACTGAATTTCAAACATTACAAATGAATTTAAGTAAAACCATGCATATCTCCCCTGCATATTCCAGAACTGATCAGGCACAAGATTAAAACATTGACTTATTCCCTACTAGTGAAATATTAGGAGCCTTAAAGAAAGCAAATCAGGAGACTTTCCAGGTTTATGGCAAGAGCAGACATTGACTCAAGGGAACAAAAACTCTTTGCAGTGGAGAGATAAGGAGTACAGAAACAGGGCTCTTCTTTCTTTTCTGACATTATGTCATTGCCTGTGTCCTAATTCCCGACAGTATCCTAATTCCTGAACATGTTTTGGAAGAAAATGTTCCCCACTGCCCGAACCTGTCAATGAGTGCTACCTGGAGGGCGACAGAAAGGGTGCTACTGCCAGGACAGTTCTGCCTGGGACCACCAGCTTGGGGGGCACTGGAAGCTCAGATAAACTGAGAGGTCCCTGAATGCCCACATCACTCTCTTCCCTGCTTTCTGCACCCACTCCTGCCTGCTCAGGCCATTTGCATTCACCTGTTGCTGCCTCAGACTTTCCTGCTGAGTTACTTCGCTCTGCAGATGGAGGTGCTGGAGCTGGGACAGAAAGAGCTGGGAGAGGACATGCTGACCATATCCAGGACAACATCAGTGAAGAGACTTTGACACTTCCTTCACCTCAGGGTCTGAAGTGTTTCTCAGTGGTCCCAATTGCTAATAATCATATGTGATGAAGCATCTTGGGGAACACAGAGCAGAAACTCCTACTTGATATTTTCTAGGGAGACCCAGACGTGGAGAGCTTCGTTGTCTCAGGAGCAAAGTTCATCATGTGTGGCATACTGAGGGGGTCTCCAAAAACACCTGAAACCCCATGAAGGGGCAATTTCTCCCAAGTCAGGCAGAGCTTTATATACCTGGACATCTGTGTTTCAGTCCAGTGAGAAGCCAGGCACAGGGTGCCAGGAGGGCAGTGTCAGCCTTGCACAGGGAAGCACCAAAACAAGGATGAAGATCTTTTCTACAGCACTTCTGTCCTGAAAGGGACAGAAGGTGACACCCTTCAGGAAAGGGGGAACATTTCTTCATTTGCACCATCCTGCAAAAGATTGTCACCACCAATTTGTGAAGCTGCCCTAATATTCAGATAAATAATGTACCAGTAACAGAACAAGGGAAGCTAATAATTTCTTTATTTTATGTAATGGCAGTGAGGCTGCTTTCTTCGAAGCCATGACCCAGAGTGATTAAAAGTTCATCGGTGACTGAGTATACCATGCAGTACAACATGGGGGTTTTTCCACGGAGCCCTATAAATCTCAGAGCTGGAAGGGACGCGCAGGGATGGGGTGTGAGCTAACCTTGGCAACACACATCAGCCCCGCAGGAGCCAGGGAGAGCTCCCACCCCCAGGCTTCACAGAGCTTTTATTGCTCACCAAGGGCCAAACCTCACTTTCCTTACAGTCAGTGGGAGTTTTGCCATTGCCTTTCCTCAAACAAGGCTTGACATGAGCAGAGCAAACAATGGGAAAACAGGAGCCAAGCCCTGGGCTGTGGAGCTCGTGGCAAGTTTCCATGGCTTTACCTGGCAGCCAGTGTTGATCTCCTAAAAGAATGACTTTCACTGTACCTGTTCTTTATATGCAAAGCACAGCCCTTATACTTGCAAACATATATATAATAAAATATATATACCTTTTTTTTTTTTTTGCTGTTTGTAGCAAAGATAAAAATCTGTGAGTAAGCACTGCTAAAAGTGCCTTCAGATTTTCTGAAATGTAACTTCCATTCCAAACATCAAATCTTTATCATCGTTGTCTGTTTTAAGTGGAGCATATGATTTCTTGACTGCTCTGCCTACTTCAAAGAGCTCGTGCTTGAAAAGAAAAGAAAAAGCTAGCAGAAACATAAGATAGGGTATAAGATAAAAGAGAGAAGAGACAAAAAATACAGAAATACTAGAAATACTGGTTGTTACCAAGCGTTCCCCAAATCCCAGCTGTCAGAAACCCTCAAGATTTATATAAAATGAACTAAAATAATTCTGTAAAATAGAAAGAGCAAGAAAACTGTTCTACAAGTCATGTTATGACTGCTAATCAATTTTCTAAAATGCTTAATGTACCGAGTTGATACAGCATATACAGTATGTATATGCATGTATGTATATATATATGTATATGCAAGTATGCATATATATATATATATGCATTATTAAAGTGTGAAGCTAAATTGTAGTGTATTTAAGACCTTATGGTTTAATCTTAGATTGACATGAGAAATGGAGTCACTGGGAACAGTACTATTACACTTTTAGTAAAGTAGTAGGTGACAATATGACTTTGTAGAGAGGAAAAAATTGCTAGAGAGTTATTCTTTTATGATGGCTTTCTTATATTTTAATGAAAACCGACTGAGAAATCTACAGGAAACTAATTTACACTTGGATTACTAATTCAAATTGAGGTTAGGGAAGATTGCACCTATGTCTAAGAGCTTTTCATCATCTTTTGAGTATTGCCCAAGCCCAGCTGCCCGGCAGCATAAAATCTTTAAGTGTGGCTCCAATACAAGTCAACATTACCCTTTGGAGTGCATACGGCTCCACGTGCCTGAGCGTATGTGGGAGCTCAGTTCAATGCTGGGTGCTCCTGGGTGAGGGCCACACCATCCAAGAGGCAATGCTGTGGACACACAAGGGAATGCTCCCATACTCCCACCTGGTTCCTGCCCACTGCCAAGGTCGGGGTAGCCCTGACCCCTCACAAAGGATGGCAAGATTGCTTTCTGGCTTACGCAAATCTGCCTCATAAACTCTTCGCACCTCAGCTGTTTCTGAAAGCTTGGCTTTGTGGTTATGAATGTTATGGGGGCCTCCATCTGCATGCACCCTTTATATGGTTCTGGCAACATGTTGGCGTTATTTCACAGCTTACCTTTTTTGCCTGCAATTTTTTAGCAAGCTATAGCCCCTCATTTTTTGCTAGAGCATTTATTGTAATCTGAAGTCAGGTCAGAGACCCTGCCAGGCCTTTTTGCAGCAGAGCTGTAGCTTTAGGCCTGAGGTCATGGAGATATTTGCACTTCCAACAACTGGTTGCCTCAAGCTGTGTTGCAACACTGTGAAACATGCCACATAAGGGTTTCTTTTTTGTCATTCTGCCCTCAATTTCTCTCTTCAGTCCTTCCTTAATTCTCCCAGAGAGCAGCAAGTCATTTGGCAAGATTCAAAATTAGTTTTCAATCTTTGGCTTTCATGGTTTATGAAGAAATCCTTCTTCTGCCTAGAGGCATTCACAGGAAGATTATATTTACTGTGGTCCTGAGATTTGTCTCAAGGCTCATCAGTTGATAATTAGCCTTGGTAATTCTCCTGACCTTGCAAGTACAGCCATACATCAGGTAACAAAACACTTGACCCTCTTTTCTGAGCAGCACAATAGCAGATGTAACTCATGTGCCTTTGTGTACCTTATTCCACCTTTAATTCAGCTCTAGTTATTGCCTGCTAGTTGTTATTCTACTGAGAGTCAAGGAATACAGTCTAATTAAAGGAAGAGAAGATGATGGTGATATCCTCCATGCCCAGAATGTTGCTGGGAACAGTGAGTGCCTCTTTGCTGCTCTTCATGGTTTCCAGCAGTAGTGTTTAAGAAGACTGCTTATGGGGATGACATTTCAAACTATGGGAAAGAGAAAGCAAATTCTCTAGGGCTGAATCATCGTATCTGGAAAGGCAACTAATGTCCAATTTACATGAACTACATTCATAAATCTGAATTACACACTGTATGAAGAGGCACTCATTCAGTATATGTTGGTAGAAACGGATGAATGAAGCAAGGAGGGGTTCCAAATGGAAAGCTGTAACCTAGAGGAAAAGAAATGACACATTTGTTTTTTCTGACTAGTTTCATTTTCTTGTACCAGAAAGGAACACAAGACCTTTATCTGATTATCTTAGAGAGTATGTTGGCAGAGAGATTGGCTGATCACACAGACTTTGCCCACACGAGTTCCCACTAAAGACAAATGTTGAATTGGATGAAAATTGTGCCTCAGTTGCACAAGGCACTGTACCTGCAAGAGGATTTTTAATGCGTATGTAACCAAGGGTGTTTTGCATGTTGAGCACTGAAGGCAAATCAGGAGAAATCATCTTCTGGGAAAGGTAGGTGTCCTCTGCTGCTCCTTTCCTCTTACAGGAAAATGTAATCACTAATCCTACTTTCTTACAATAAAATGAAATTATGAATCCCATTTTTTATTTTCTTTTTTTTTCCCCTCATTTGCATAAAGTCATAAATCCTAGGCAACCCCTTTTCTATATTGCAGAGTACCATGATGGATATTACTAAGTGCAATTCATACCGATTGCCTAACACTTCCATGGGATCCATTCTTCAGGTAACACCCCTCAGTACTCCCTGCCCAGGAAGGTGACAAATTACTACACAAAGAACAAAGCCATCCTGAATGATCACCCATGTGTATCATCCAGGAGAAATAATGTTTCCCACAATCCTTGATAGTCTCAGTTTACCAAGGGCCTCTTTTTCATAACACGTCTAAAAATCTTCAATACTGCCATTTAATTATGCTCAGAGATTATGCCCTGATCCTTCAAGCTCAAACCTCAACACACACACTGAGCGTTTAATTCTTCCGAGGTTCCTATCATGACCATATCTCAGTATTCAGCTTTCCATTAAATCAGTGAGATGTTAGAAACCTGAACAGGATTTGGAAACCTGAATGCCTGTCTGGATCTGAGCCAGTACCTTCCAGTATTACATTAAGTAACATGACTAACATCTGTACTAAGTAGAAGGCAATGACACATAGCAATTTTCTGAATGGTGGCCTAAAAATACCATCAGAGTTTTCTCTCCATCACATTTTCAGTATGGTAATCAGTATATTTTCAAGGATAAAGTATATGAACCCTATTTCTTCTGTGCAGGCATATAGAGGAACCTGAATGATATAGAGAGCAGCTAAAGTGGTTGGATTCAATGACCTGGCAAAGGGTCTGGAGCACAAATCTTATGAGGAGCAGCTGAGGGAACTGGGAACAGGGGGTTTTTTAACTTGGAGTAAAGGAGGCTGAGGGGAGACATTTTCAATCTCTACAACTATCTGAAAGGACATTATAGCGAGGGGTTGATCTCTTTTCCCAAGTAACAACTGATAGGATGAGAGGAAATGCTCTCAAGTTGCACCAGGGGAGGTTTAGATTGGATACTAGGAAAAAAATCTTCAGTGAAAGGGTTGTCAAGCATTGGAACAGGCTGCCCAGGGGAGTGGTGGAGTCAGCATCCCTGAAGGTGTTTAAAAGACATGTAGATGAGGTTCTTAGGGACATTGTTTAGAGGTGGACTTGATAGTGTTAGGTTAATAGTTGGACTTGATGACCTTCAAGGTCTTTTCCAACCAAAACAATTCTATGACCCTATGATTCTATCTTAAGGATCTTTTCCAACTTAAAAGATTCTAGGATTCTAAAAAGAAAGATCAAAAATACCAATCAGCTTTGATGCAGTGAACAGCTGTATAGATAACTATTTATTACCTTTGGAAAAAAAAATACTAAAGAGGCACATGACGGAGGATTGTAAGATCATAAGTATAATGGAAAAGGTGAACAAGAAATAGGGAATGACTCATCACTGTTACTCCCTATAGAAGACTGAGAAAGAGGACATTAGCTGATGATCATAGGTCATAAATTCAAAACAAACATGAGCAGATTATATTTTTTTGCACAGCTTGCTGTTTAACTGTGGAACCTACTGCCACAAGACATTGTGGTGTATGCAAGGCAGAAATACAGCTGGATATACACCTGGAAGACCTACAAAGATATGCTGGTGGCCCAGGAAACCCTGCAGTTGCCAGCCACTGGAAATATGAGTATATGCTAGGGAGGTATCACTGCATCCTGCTCAATTTGGACATTATTTGAAAAATGAATGCTATTGACAGTGTCAGAGACAGAATATTGAGACACATGGACATTTTTGATGTTTGATGTGGTAAGGCTGTTCTTCTGTTCTCGTATTACACATGTATGAAAATCACCAGAAACCTCAGTGGAAACTTCCTAATGTCATCATAAGATTAATTTGGGTGTATTTGTAGCCCTCTTTTCTCATTCCCAAAGAGTCTGCTCAAAATTATGACCAAAATTTATTTCTCCAACAGATTTCAGCAGTTTTTCAAAGTTCTATTATCTCTTTGTGCAAAAGTTTTGCCCTTTTCTTTATGAATAGGTCATTAATGTTTACAAAAAGTTGGAAAAGGCTTATTTTCAAGGGCCAAATCTGCCTACTTTTTCATTTCTGAGGTGCAAAGTTATGAGTGGTCTATTGTGGAAAACAGCTTACAAAGGCTTTGCAAATGCAAATGAGATAAATTAAATTTGTCCCTTATTTGTTGATAGGGATAGAGAAACAATAAAAATTTGCAATTTTAAAAAGGGATGTGTGACATTTTTTTTATAGCCAGGGCAGCTTCCAGGGGGAAATTGGAGCCAAAGAGAAATTTTAAAACATAATATAACTAAATCAAGGAAACAAAAAAGTTCCTTTTCACTTACACAGAAGCCTTGTTGAAAGAGAAATACTTGTGGGACATGAGGAATGAAAAATGTCAGCATGCAACTGCCCAGGCTTGCCCGATTTGTAGCTCCCACCTCATGGCAATTGCTAAGAGTGTTGTAAAAGAGCCTCTTTGTCTCTGGAGAAAGTATTGCTTTCAAAGACAAGAAAAATCCACAAGCAACCTCTCACTTTGACACACAGGTCATGACATTCAAAGAATAATGTGAAGAATCACAAACCACCGGTTTCAGTTAGGAAAGCAAATGGCTTAGTAGGAAGGAGGGAGGGCTATTAAGTTATGATCTGCTAACTCTCTGTTTACATATATCTAGTTCCTTCCTAAAAAAAAAAAAAAAAAGAAAACAACAGGCATCCAGTAAAGTCCTTCAAAATGACCCCAAAGAGGTAAAATCCTTCAACTGAGTCAACAATGCCAACAGTTTGCAAGGTGGGAGGCTAGAACAATATAACTTTTAAAAGGAGGTGGGTTTGTTTTGCCATCTCCACTAGGGTTTGCAAAAGCAACATTTAACAGCAGAAGGGAGATGCCAGTGTCACAAGTCAGTGCCACAGCGATCCAGACAGTGGAAGGAGCACGTTTCCTGGCAGGCACTTTGGTAGATTGGAGATCGTGGAGCAAACTTGCCAAAGGGAAGAGGGGAAGGCGAGAGGGCACCGTGCCAGCGGAGCTGGCACACAGTCCCACCTCTGACGTGGGAAGAGTTGACAGGTTTATGAATGTCTTCATTTTGCCAGAATCAACCTCAGCAACTGGTTTTGCTAGAAATGCTTAGAAAATAGTGGTTCTGGCAAGACAAAACAGGACAGTATTTCCTCGCCCAGAGCTAAGAGATGGCAAATCTATCTTGATGGGCAATTTCTTTAACAAAATGTTTCAAGCTGCATCCCTTCCCTCTGCTGATGGTGGAGGTGGTAGCAATAACACCAGGGTTGTTTCTTTTATGTCCTGTTTGCTACACTGCAATTAGGGAAAACTGCTGGAAAGTGATGGCAGCAGCTTGACTCTAAAAGAAACTGAAGGGAGAAGAGAGGCCCTTAATTTAGCAAAGCCTTCTGTGCAAACCAGAAGTGGTTTTTTTTTAAGGGAAGGGGGAACTCGATTTCTTAAAAGTCCTTGAAAGTCTGAATTTCTCAGCTTAGCTCTTGAACTGGATCTGAGACTCAGACTCACAAGCAAATGCACAGGCGTGGGTCTACAGTTAGAACTAAAATACACTCCCGATTGCAGTTCTCACTGGAACTCCCCTATTGGGTCTGCAGTGGGTTTGGAAACTCTGGCTGCTTCTCTGAGTGACTGTAACACTAAAAGGGCAAGAAGATATCTTTGGAGTGCTGAGCAACTGGGTATTTCCAGAGCAGAAACCTCAAATGCAGACATCCTATGAAGTTTTACTAAAATCTAAAGTTCTGACAAGAAAAGCAGAAAAGATGACGATGTCTGAAGAGTTGTGAGAGGGAATAGTTGAAAAGCAGCCCTTCTGAGATATTTTTGCAATAGCAGTAGCATATGGCACTGACAAAACTCAAAGCTTTTATTATTATTGTTGTTGTTGTTGTTGTAACTATTACGATTTGTAAGAATGAAATCCACCTTCTGGCAGGTGGCCTGCAAAAGGCCATTAAACCACTTAGTCCTGAGCCCTTTGAGAGGCACAACCAGAGGAATCCAGCCTGCAGACCACATTCACCTTATTCAGTCAGAGCTCTCATAACTAGCTTCAGCCTATGGATATTTCTCAGTCTGAGCTGATTTTCCCAGCTATGGATCCAAACCACATCAAAAAAAAAGGAGATGCCACTGTTATAGGTACCCACTGTAAAATTAATTAAAAATGACAACACGGATGGTCACCTACTCCAGGTAATCAGCAGGAGATCTCTGGACACTTCAGATTTCATTTAAGGCAAAATTATTTATTAATCACTGATTAACTGGCTACTTAATTTGTACAGCTATTTTGACTGGAAATTAGGTCTCCATTTCAGAAAAGGATACATTAAAAAGTTTGGTAAGTGGATATATTTGAAGGATATATTTGAAGATCTCATGAAATCCAAAATTGATGCTAAAATAGGTATCTGTGCATTCATACAAGTATCATGGGAAAGGAACTGAGGAGGAGTCAGAAAGACATGGATTAGTGAATCTCATCTCTGTAGTAAGCAAGATCTTTTGGAAGTTAATAAGGAATGAGATCATAAAACATCTCGGGGAAAGTATTGTTTCTTTATTTTTTAGAAGAAGAAAAAGAAGAAGGAGAAAAGAAGAAGGAACTTTGTCACCGTGGCTTCAGGAAGAGGAATGTTTAAAAGATTTTGTGTGAATTTTTGAGGAAGTAACAAAAAAAAGGACTCAAAATTGAAATAATAAAATCTTCTTGGCATCCTAAAAATAATACAAACCTCACAGTACAGAAATGTGGAAGTTTCAGTAGAAAGGGCAGACATACATACAACACTCTCCAAGTATATAAAAAAAGTACAAACATATTGAGAACAAAGGGGGGTTTCCAGCTTTCACTCAAGGAGACGAAACCCCACTCACTGAAGCTGGTCTCTCTGAAGTATCTTCTCAGCCAGTAGACAGGATCTCTCATGCCCAGCTTAGATGCTTTGACAAGCAGGCAAAAGTAAAATACAATATATTGCTATAAATTTCCGTTGAATAAAAGAAGCAGTCACATCTTTCTTGCTAACCTTACAGTAAAGCTCATCTCCCTTTTATGGTGCCATATTTCTAAGGGAAGCCAGATGGTAGTATGCAGCAGATTCCCACTCCTTCTTCACACTAAATTCTTAAATAGAAAGACAAGGATGGTTTTAAAGAATTAAGGGGAGTTCCTGTTTGAAACAGAACTCTCTTTAAATGCATCCATCTAAAAGGTGACTTTTTTTTTGTTTCTTTGTAGCAGTATGGTCTTACCAAAGTATGAAGACCTGACTGCTTTGGCCTGGCCCATGCTTATCTTTATGTCTTGCTAATTACATCTCTCAGCATTTCTGGTTTTCCACATGTATTTCAGTGTTAACTGCTTACTCACTAAATCAGTCTGAAAACTAGAGGTGACAAACAGCGTTCAACAGATGGGGTGATATAACTCTACTGGCATTTCTGATTGATGTAATTAGGCATCCTGAGTGAAGGATGTATTTTTTTAACCTCTGGCTTTTGTACCCTACCTTTTCCTTGTAAACACTTTGATTTAAAACAAGCCGTTAGACAAACCAAGATACTACATCTCAGCACATGACTTGGCAGAAGAACTGGCAGGAAGGCAGAAATTATTAATTTAAAGACATGAGATCAGACTGGTGACTGCAGAAACTTGAATTACTTCAATGTCTGTTGAGAAGATCCCAAGATGTGCCCCGCAAGAGTTCGGCTCTGCCAGAACAGCGGTCTGTGAACAAAGCTTTCCCTCTGTGAGGATCCCCAGTGTTTCAGACAAAGCTGCTGTGACCAGAATCCATTTTCAACTGGGGAAAGAGGATAGTAAAATCATCATCCTAGCTCTGTACAGCTTTCCTGAAAAGGACACAGAACAGCAAGGTGTATAGAATATCCACACACTGCATAGGTTTACAAGGCAGTACAGAGTATCAGAAGACAAAAATTAATTTGGAGGTGAGAAAAGCTTCCTTCCTTTCCCCACCAGTGACTGGAGGCAGGGAGTCTTTTCATAATGGATCCTGTATCTTTCATTTGAGTTTTTCAAATTTGCTGCATAGTAACAATAAATGCGCAAAAGAGGACCCAGGAAACTACAGGCCTATTATTAGTTGCCATTCAGTAAGTCTTCAAAAAGTAAAGGAACAAGTCCTCCTAGAAACTGTTACAAGACAAATGAAGCAGGTGATTGGGAAAAGCAAATGTGGATTTGCCAAAGGCAAATCATGCCAGACTGACCTGACTGCCTTCTACAATAAAGTAATGCTTTCTGTCCATATGGGGAGAGCAGTGAATGTTGTTCACCTGGACTTCAGCAAGGCATTCAACACTATTTCCCACAGCTTCCTCCTAGATAAACTGGCAAGATGTGGAGAGGATGCATGATCTGTGAGATGAATAGGAAACTGGATCACAGGCCACGCTGAGAGAGTGGTGGTGGACGGTTCTCTCTCAAGCTGGCAGCCCCTCAAAAGTGAGGTCCTCCAGGGATCAGCACTGGGTCCCACACTGTTCAGCATCTTCATACATGATCTGGACAACAGCATTGAAAGCAGCCTTGCCAAGTTTGCTGAGGACACTAAAGTAGATGGTGAAGTAGACACATCAGAAGGCAGAGCCATCTTACAGAGACACCTGCAGAGGCTGGAAGAGTGCACAGGCAAGAACTGTCCAAAGTTGAACAAGAACAAATGGAAGGTCCTGCACCTGGCACAACATAACCACGGAGCCCAGTACAGGCTGGATCTGTGTGGCTGGGGAAAAACATTGTTGAAAGGAATCTGGAGATGCTGGTGGACAACAAGCTGACCATGAGTCAGTACTGCACCCTGCAGGAATGGAGGCAAATAGGATCCTGGGCTGCATCTGCAGGGACATGACTACTAGAGATGGGGACACGATCATCCCACTCTACTCAATGCTTGTCAGGTTGTACCTGAAGTACTGTGTCCAGTTCTGGACCCCACAATCCAAGAAAGACATGGACAGACTGGAGAGGGTCCAAAGAAGGGCACGAAGATGATGAGAGCTGGAGAACCTGCCCTGTGAGGGAAGACTGAAGGAGTTAGATCTTTTCTCCCTGGAGAAGAGAAGGCTTGTGGTGACCTCATCACAATATTCCAGTGGAACGAAAGCTACGAAGAGGATGGAGAGTCTCTCTTCACATGTAGCCACATAGAGAGGATAAGGAGGAACAGGTACAAGTTGCAACAGGAGAGGTGTCACCTCAGTATAAAAAAGAAATTTTTACAGCGAGAACAGTCATTCACTGGAACAACCTGACCATGGATGTGGTGGGGTTGCCATCACTGGATTTTTTCAAGATGCAATTGT
Organism: Streptopelia decaocto; assembly: GCF_964273445.1. Lineage (NCBI taxonomy): Eukaryota > Metazoa > Chordata > Aves > Columbiformes > Columbidae > Streptopelia > Streptopelia decaocto. Next base: position 14,040,408 of record NC_138655.1, read on the forward strand.
ACAGGCTGCTAGATATTCTTATCTAGGCACCTTTTCCCACAAAAGCTTAGACCAGATGAATTTTCCAGGTACCTTCCAATCTGTTGTATGATTCTACAATAATGATTATTGAAAAGTGAAAGTAGCATCTCGCAGAAAAGGCCTTAAAGGAGACTGTGATTTAATGTTTATTCCTTTTGTTGTGTAAGGAAAAAAATCCAGTTTTGTTATGTGACCTCTGGGTGCTCATGTATTTCACCCATTTGTCTCCACTGTTGCTGCATATTATTTATTGTTACCTGCTGATAGTGTGTCTCCATCACAGTTGCAGTCAGGGCTATAGGTGCCCTAGAAACAAATCTCCCAATAGTTCCCATTTTCTGTGCTTTGGTTCATGCTGTGGTGTAGTCTAGATGACCTGAACTCCTTTTGGATGAAACTGAATCCTATTCATCCTGTAAATGGGATGAAACTGAATCCTATAAATCAGTGGAAAGGAAAGAAATTAAAGGGGAGGTCAACACACCAGGCTATGAAACTCAGCAGCTGAGCTGCAGCACACAGTTAACTGCTGGTGCTCCAGCCAAAGGGGCTGGTCACATCTGGCAAAGCAAGGGGTCAGGAACCCTGACTCATAACGTCCAAAATCACTCCAGCATAATTCCCACAGTTTTCTGTCAGCACCCATAACTCTCTTGTTTTTGTAAATCAAAATAAATGATCGATGTCAAACATAAACAGAATATTGGGATCTTTCAACTGGCTAAAGAAGTGATGTTTGCTGGGGGGAGGCAGCATGATTTATTCTACTCTTAGCATGTTCTCTTTAAGGTTGCACCACTGTATTAAATTCTGTTTTCTGAAAACAGAAAACAATGAGAAGGGACTTGCGAGAATGCCACCAGTTTCCATCTGCGAACAATTTGATATTGCTTTCGGCAAATTTCTAAGCATTCCAGTTTTAAATAGACTTTGCACCAGTATTCTCACCAGTAATGCTACAGTGTTGAATGTTCACAGAACTGAGTACAAAATATCACAAAAACTCTTGGATGGAGAAGTGGTTTTTTACATGTGAATGGTTATGCTCATGGTCCCTCTTTCACTGCTCTCCTTCTTTTAAGAAGATTGTAGGAAGTATGGCACTTTAACAAACAAATCTGACAAAACAGATGTTTCATTGCTTTAAACTGGTCAGTAGTCAGGAAAACTTCTTCCACCCCAACCAAAGCTACAGAAGGAAACACCAGTTGTCCTCAGTTGCAATCTTAAGTAGGCCTGAATTCAGTCTGTCATGATAGAAATAACATTAAAATGTACCGTCTTCATCTGATGATGCTTTCTAATATAAAGTTTAGTAACAATTTTATGTATTGCACAAAGGTCATTTTAGAAGGCCAGTGAGGCCAGTATGGGCCTTTTCTGATATCAAAGCTTTGGATATCTTTCCTTTCACCTACAAAGGAAGATACAATTTCTCTATATTTTTAAACAATAATCAAAGGTGAGTGGTTACAAAGAGCAGGAGCTGGAGGTTATAGAAAAGTCTTAGAAAAAGCATCTCCTCCAGCCCTTTACTTCATTTCTTCCTACTCTGGAGGTGTTGACTTCCTTCTGTCTTACTCCAAGAAAGAAAAAAAATGTTAAATTTATTCCAGCACCCAAATAATCAACAACATCCAGCATGGATAAGGATCTTATCCAAAGGCAATATATTTTAGAAGCCAAACTGCACCAGCTAATGATATTCAAACACCAAAGAAGCAGTAAGTCTGCCTCCAACTTACTAACAAGACTGTTCTGAGTTACGCTCTGTGCCTGTTACAGCAACTAGCAAATAAATGATCTTGCTCCTTTGCAAGAAAATGAGCAGGTTAGTTCACTTTAATCCCCCACCATCCAAATATATTTAAACAGTAACATGATTAGGATAAAGATACACTGCAATATGAGTTGGAAAAGTGCTAAGGCTCTGGAAGCATGCACCATAAATCAAGGATTTAATTATTTAAATCAAGAACTTTAAGCTGCTGCCCCTGGGAAACATCGGGAGAGCAGACTGTGCAATGAAGTCTGATGAAAATTAATTTAGTAGGCAAACATTGTTATCTCATGGACTTTATGGGAATCATAAAAATAAGGTGCTGAACTTTATAATGTATTTTTACTTTTTTATGCTTAAAATAGTTTCTCCAGGCCCTTATTCTTTTACTTAATAAGTAGAGTGCAAAACTTGTTACCTTAGGCAAAAGTTAATTTGGGATCTTTTTTTAAGTTAGGTTATTAAGCTGTGGTTTTCAACCACTGTTTCGATATCTGCATAAAAGCTTCTGACATCTGGAGGTGCCATGCGCCTATGCAACACGCAGAGTTGTTCTGCAGAAAAATCAGACTGTTTTATGAAAGGAAGCACCCTCCAGCTGAGAAACCATCCTCTTAAAATTCTCTTTGGACACCGTGAAAGCACAGTCGGTGTAAACCCCTGCAAGCTGGCACTGCCCTCAAAATGCTCAGCCTTGCCTTACTGCAGATCCCCAGGCTGCTCTCTCCATGTCCCAGCACAAACGTTGATTTAGCCACATGAGGAAGATCAGAGGAACAATCTCTGCTGCAGAGTCATTCTTTTGTTTTGCCAGTTCAATGTTAAGCTGGGTCAGCTTCCTGTACGGATGGTGCAAGAGCAGGACTGAGCAGATTTGGGCTGGTAGATATCTTAGCAGCATGGCTGAGTTATATTGACTTAAAATGTTCATGCTAGTACAGCCTCAGACTTGAAACCAGAGTGACTCAAAAAAACGTATAAAACAGATTTTTGTTCTCTGTATCTACAGTGGTAATATGTATACATTACAAAAACAAAACAAAATCAACAAAAAACAACAAACAGTGAATAAGCATAGATTTTCCCACCAAATCTTAGAAGGTTAGTGGTGGGTATGCTTTTCTCATCTCTTCAGGGAAAAATTAAAGATCAGCAAACTCCTGTTGCATAAAGATGCATAAATGTTACAAAAAACAACAGGAAAGCAGGTATATTACATGTTTCTGTGCTTACTACATTACTACATGTTGGACATTGTCAAAACCACAAAAGTTTCACCAGAAAATAATTATCTGATAATCCACTTTAATCCCCTTTAATTTACTTGGAGAATTAGGATTTAGAAGTGGGTTAATTCAGTCCCTAAAAACATGAAGTTACAGTTCACAGTATTTTGTGGTTTAACAGCAAATAAGTTTGCTTTCCAATAAGTTTGTTTACAATGGTAAGTATTCATTGGCTTACACTTGTGTATGTGCTCAGAATAAATTTTATCATAACTCCGTTAAAAACAGAGAAAGAAAAATTAAAAATGAGTTATTGGTTAAAAAGGATATGATTATGTTTATCTGTAACAGCCTGTCTTGAACCTGGATGGAACGAAAAAATTTTAAAGAAGACGATAATAAACCATTCTGCATGCACATTGGTAGAATATAGCTATTCTCACACTGCCTTTACAAAGAGCTTCTTAAATAACAAAGTATTGTTGCTTTAAAAAATCGTAGAGGTGTTATTACATTACACCAGTGTACATGCTCAAAATGTGAGAAATAAGGCCTGAATTTGTCCACCTACATCCCCCAATGACTCCTGGGACTCAGAGATGTAGGTAGATGCTGACTTCTACATTAACAGAGGGAAGAGGTGCTGTAGGCTGTGTATGAGACTGGATTTAGAAAACTCCTGTCTTAACTGAAAATAATCTGTACCACTTTAAACAAATTTCTTAACCACTTTACATTAAAAAATAAAAAGGAAAAAAAAAAATGAAGGGTGCAGGAATAAAGCCTACTTACCTCAGAAGGTGTCATATATCAAGTAGAATAATTGTTGTAAAGAGCTTTTTTTGTCCTCAAGCAATTATGTTCTCTACAGATGTAAATATCAAAACCAAGTAAATATCAAAATCAAGTAATTTCCATATTATTAGCACATTTTAAGAATGTTCAAATCTCAAATGTATTTGTTTTGAATGCTAAAAGCTCTGTAGTTTCACCTGGATTAAATTGACATTACCATTAAAATAACAGTGCAGCAGTTCTCTAAACAGTAAGTTTGCTCTTCACACATTTCTTCAACCAACGGTGCACATGGTATTTCTTTCTCACTAGTTCCAGCATGATCTTGGTTGCAGCATTTAATGTTACTGCTTTCTGTGGAAGGAAGGATCACTAAGAACAAGAGGAAAGGGATTAAAGTTCCAAAGCTGACAAAGCTGACTTTTTTTTCTGCCTCCAAAACTATAGAGAAGCATAAAGATTAGTAGTTTTTATAATTTACATTAATAAAACTGCTACACGCTAATTATTATAGAACAACAACATAAACTAATTTATGTCAAGACAAAAAAACAATAAATCAGAGGTTAAATTACAGCCAGAAAAACTTCCTAAGATGTCTGTAATACAAATAAAAAATATTTTATTGAAGCATTAATCATAAAAGTATGCAGACTACATTTGTATGATTCATAATCATGCTATCAGACATTCAAGGCCAAGCTAGCAGAACAAAAGTGCGTTTTTCTGTTTTCTTGTTTATCTGATATGAACATTTCAAGAATATTTAAAGAAAAAGCAGAAGATGAAGAGAATTATTTAAGTGCAGAGACTAGTATCCATGGTTTTACCTGGATAAACATAGGCAGACAAATGTCTACATAAATCAAGCAGGAGTAATAGCAATTTTGCTACCATTGCCTTACAAGATTCTACATTTTCCTTACTACATTGTTAAATGATTTATTAATTTAAATTTTCCATGAGGATGAGCCAGTGAAGCTCATGTTGAGTAGTTTTGAGACCTTTTCAGCCAAAAAATTAAGCATTTTGTCTCAGCTAGAGACAGATACACACAATTCCCTGTCTGCAGACAAGTTTCTGTGCATCAGCTGCACATTCATGGGTGAAGCCAAAGCATTTAACTTCCGTGTTGGGTGGGTTAAGCATGCCAAGATGCTTAAACAACACAGTTCAGCAAACACATGATTACACAGTAAATTGTGGAAATTCAGGCCCTGTTCCAGAAAAGATAAGTTTGCAGTAACTGTGATATTTTGCAACATAGAAGATATCTGTGAAAATGGGAAGGATTCTTTTCTCTGTGCCTGCTGGGGACAGACACAAAGTCGTGGACTAAAACAAAGCAATAGATGTTCAGGTTAGATGCTGGAAAAATATTTTCAATAGTAGTGATGGTAAGGCCTGGAGCAGGTTCTGCTGGGGAGTTGTGGAATCTCATTTACTGGAGGATTGTAGGAAGGGGTTACACAAACATTCCCCACAAGTGCTCCAGGACTGGCTGGATCTGCCTGGAGGAGGGTTATGAACTGCAGGATCTCCCAGGGTCCCTTCCAGACCTACTTTCTAATTACAAATTAATCTTGATAGAGCATTCTGCTGGATTTGGTAAAAGTGCCACTCTCTGACAAAACTGAATGTGACTTAATGTGCTTCTTGACACCGTTGAAAAAGATATCATGCACCTTTTCTCTCTGTTGATAACATTTCAATTACACAGGTTTCTCAAACCTCAAACAGTGAACTCCTGACAGAGCTTAAGGTGAAAAAAATCCCATCACTCACAATAATCTCATTAGGAAAGCGATATAAACCAAGAGTTTATTTAACCATCAGCCAAGTCAGAAAAGTGTTTCATCTGAAAAACATACTATGTTCTTCAAACTTTTTACGGTTTTGATTTTTTCATGTTTATATACTTTGAAGTGGTCCGCTTATAAATGTGTTGTTTCTGATAACCTGATTGCATGTACAAGATACACTGACATTGCCTGTGACACTCTGTCTTACACACTGTCATGTCTCATCTCTGTTTTGCAGACTGATCTGAGGATATAATTTTAAAACGATTTTTCTCAAGAAAATCAGAAGTGAGAGGATACTGAAGTACATGCTCTGGCCTCTGAACTTGTTTGGTAAGAATTCGTGATTGAAAGCGGAAAACAAGAAGCACCTAGTCCTCCCTAGACATTCTACTACAAATGTTGAAACAATTGCTGTTAACAGGAGCAAATGAGGTTTCACAAGAGTGGCAGATGCCAACCAGCAAGTTTAAAAGAGGAACCCACTGCACTAGGAACTCAGAAAAAAAAAAACAGCTGTAGATAGAGACTAATGCTCCACATCTAAGGACCTAAGTGTTGTTCACATTATATCCAGCTTTCATCAAACACATTGCAAAAATGAGGACATGGCAAGAAATGCACAGGCGTTTAGAACAAATACAATTTAGGACATTTATAGAATTACAGAAAGTTTTAAAAAAGTCAAGGTATCATCTGATTCTTTAGTCAGCACTTTCCCAGCAGGTAAGGGATTTGTCTTCCTTTCATCTTCCAGGATCTCCAAGAGCACTCTCAGTTCCCCTCTAAGGATCAATAATCCCATTTTAATGATGGAAGGTTAAGGGACAGGAAGAGGAACAGATCATAGCCACAGTACACATGGTAAATAAGTGACACACCAAGGAACAGATGTAGCTCAGTACTAAAACTATGGTTTTTCTAGAACAAATTCACTTCCTGCATTATTTTCTTTTTTTTTTTTTCCTTAAACTATTCTCTCTAAACTGCTATACTTTTCATTTACAATTATTGAATATTACAACTAGGTTGTTATTACTAACATCATCAACTTTAGCAATGTTTGTTGCCTGTATTTGAGTTGCACCTGAAGGTACAAAGTCATGTGAGATGTAGTATGTACACATATAGGCAGAGGTAATTCCTGTTATGAGTACTCTTCTGTCTAATTACACAGAAATGAGGAAAGATTAATCATCTTGAACAGAGTCCCACAGTTAATCTGTGGTAGAGTGAGGAATTCATTACAGACCCACTGGATCCATGCCCAGTGCTCTCCTCACCAGCCCATTCCTCCTCCATGTTTACACTGTGTTAATTAGCTAAGTAAAGGATCACACACACTGCTAATAAATTTTTGGCTGCTTGAGGTGTTGTAAGGCAATTAAAGTATAACCTATGTAACCTTACCTGGAAGTAGCTAGAGTCAGACTTAATTTTTCAATTATCTCCACAAGAGACTTGAATAAGGAGCAAACTCCCTTTGCAGCCGTGCAGGTGTGACCTGTGCAGGTAGAAAAAAACCTAGCACAGTGTGGGCCCCAAAGAAGATCCTTTGTCATTAGAAAGGAGAACAAAAATATGTTTTACTGACCCGACACTGGTGAGGCTGCACCTCAAATCCTGTGTTCAGTTCTGGACCTCTCCCTACAAGAAAGACAGTGAGATGCTGGACTGAGTTCAGAGAAGGACAATGAAGCTGATGAGGGGCCCGGAGCACAAGTCTGATGAGGAGCAGCTGGGGGAACTGGAGCTGTTCAGCCTGGAGAAAAGGAGGCTGAGGGGAGACCTTATCGCTGTCTGCAACTACCTGAAAGGAGGTTGTAGCATGGAGGGGGTTGGTCTCTTCTCCCAAGTAGCAAATGACAGGACAAGAGAAAATGGCCTCAAGTTGCACCAGGGAAGGTTCAGATTGGATATTAGGAAAAACTTCTTCAAGAGCTGTCAGACACTGGAACAGGATTCCCAGGAAAGTGGTGAAGTCACCATCCCTGGAGGTGTTTTAAAGATACATAGATGAGGTTCTTAGGGACATGCTTTAGTCCCTGAGTTAGGTTAATGGTTGGACTTGATGATCTTGAAGGTCTTTTCCAACAAAAATGATTCTATGATTCTACATTTAGAAGGCAGGCTCAATCAGCTTACTACAAAATCTGTCCAGCCACCCAAATTTGCTGGCTTACAGAGATCAAAGGTGATCATCACCTAAGGAGAAGGAACAGCACAGTGACGTGCTGTCAGTAAAAGATGGAGGAAAACATTGCATTTGCCATTCATTTTTAAAGCTCCTCTAAAAGTGATGCAAGGTTGTGCGAAGAATAAAGCTAAACTTCCATGTGAAGACAAGCAAAGGAAATTTAGCTGAGGCTGGAGTGATGACAACTCACGTTAATACAAAAAGCTGTCAGTGAGAGATAGAATTTTCTTATCCTGGAGACTGCAAGATTTTGGTACAGTGGCTGCTAAAGGCTTTTTAGCTTCCAGCTCTCTATACTTGAAGAATAATGCTTATCCCTTAAGAAATGTGGGAAAAGGTGAAACTACCTTTCTGGATTAAATGAACGTTAAGGTAAAATACATGTGTAAAATTTAGAGATTGGGGCTGTTTCTGTTTTTAATGTTCCCATGAAATCTTATTGAAAGGAGAAAGGAAAAAATACCTTGAGTTTTAGTTCTAAAGCTATGGGCATCTCTGCTTCAGCCCTTTTTCCTTTCACTTCTTGGCCTGAATACATTAGCACACATGTTATTATCTGAGCAGAAATACTGCACTTCTTGTACAGGGCACTATCCAATATTAAAAAAAAAAAAAAATCTTTAAGTGAAGAGCAAAAAATGGTCCTTAATGCTCTAATGAGAAAGCAAAAAAAGAAATATAGCTCTGTAAAACTGATTATACTGACTGTTGCTCCATTACTTTCAAGAATCCAGTGCTCAGAAATTAAATTCTGCCTCTCCCAGTCCACAGCTCTGGGAAAGGCACAAATCACCTCTGCTTGGTCTCTGCCGGTGAAGTGAACACAGTGCTGCCACTGAGGGGAGCAGGAGAGGGCTGAGCTTCTCTCCTGTGCTAGCTCTGCCATAAGTATAATGGGGGATCTTATTCTCTCAGCTTTCCCATGCAACCATTAAAATAACACTGGGAGACATGCGGCTTTATGCAGTCTTTATTGACCATGCACCATCCACACTAAAATTATTTGGGTTCTGGCTCACATGAGCCCTCCATCTGTATTTTTGGCCTCACAAGAATTTCTTTCAGTGACAAAGGTGGCTGAGTCAACCATTCCATTCCCCCCTGCTCCTCCATCCCATCACCAAAATCTGGCTGCTCATCCTTCTCCCCATTACTTCCTCAGCAGAGCCAGTACAACCATTTATTTGGTCACTTGGTGAACTGATCAAGGTTAAAAACCATAAAAACAAAACTCACTGGCTTATTTTTTACCCAGAACAATTCCCCAGTTAGTTCACAGTGCAGCACACAAACTTAATACAAGAACATCTGTACTGGATAAGAGCACAGGTCCGTTTGGTTTGCTGTCCTGCACCCAGCAGCAGAGCAGACACAGCAGATGTTGTGCAAGGAAGGATGTAAGAACAGGGCAAGCACTCAGGAATGGTTCCCAGGAATGCTCTCCCAGCCTCCTGTGACTTATGACTCAGGGATATCGTGAGTCAAAGTTAATGCTTTTATATTTAATAACCCTTGGTGGATTTTTGGATTTTTCTTTAATTTGTGCTCCTGTGTTTTGTTTTTTGTTTGGTCTTTGTTGTCTTGTTTTCGTGGTTTGTTTTGGTTTGGTTTTTTCATTTAACAGAAATATTTGTAACCCTACCATGCCAGGGGCCATAGCATAACTATGCACTATGGAGACAATGAGGTGCCTCTTTTTGTTTGCTTTAAAAATAGTAACCACTGGTTTAATTTCATGTCCTTTGATTTCTATACTGGAAGAAGCAAAGAATAGCTATTCACCTTTCCTGTTCCAGTACCTGGTTTATAAATTATTGTTGTATCTCTCCCACTCAGCTGTTTCGCAACCTTGACAGGTCTTCAAATATTATTAAGGCAGCTGCTCCATCTCGAGGGGGCAATGCAGGTGTAGATGTACATGGCCAGGGAATCTGACTGCTTAAATTAAGGAAACAAATATTCATGAACTTAAGCTTATAAATAATAAGAATTTTGTGTCTGGGTAGGCAGCCTTGTCTGCTGAACCTGACTTAGACTTTTTATTCTCCATCCTCCCTTCTGCTTCCTGTACCACTGCTTGCCAATGTCTTAACCAGCTCTCCAGTTCTGTAAGTAAATAAAGAAATCGAATGATGTAATACATTTCCTTTCTATCTCCTATTGCTCAGTCCAGAACTGTCTTCTCTTTTTCCTTTGTATATCTGAATGCATTTTCTCTTCCCTCTTTGGTCAACTGCAAATATTTTTTAAAGGTTCTGTTACGGCTGGTTGAAATATTCAGTAAATTCAATGTTCAGTATTTCTTTTTGCTACTCTAAATATAAAATCTTTTTTACCTTCCTTTGCCTTGTTTTCAATAGATCATAGAACCATTGAATCATTTCCATTGGAAGAGACCCTTAAGATCATGAAGTCCAACCATTAGCCTAACCCTGGCACTAAACCACATCACTAAGAATTTCATCTACACGTCTTTCAAGCACCTCCAGCCATGGCGACTTCACCACTTCCCTGGGCAGCCTGTTCCAATGCCTGACAGCCCTTTCATGAAGAAGTTTTTCCTAATATCCAATCTAAACCTCTCCTTGTGCAATCTGCGGCCTTTCCTCTCGTCCTATCACTTGCTATTTAAAGAAGAGACCAACACCCTCCATGCTACAACCTCCTTTCAGGTAGTTGTAGAGTGAGCAGGTCTCCCCTGAGATCTCCCGGTATTTTTTGTTTCCCATTTGTTTATATTCCTTAAAAGCCTCAACGCTACTCTTTACTATCTAACTAAACTTTCCTTTGTCACTCTTTCCCTCTGCTTACAATAGGATTTAGTTTGCAGGCTCTTGCCAAACATGCTTTTTAGAAATATTTTCCCATCTCAGGGAGTCCCAATCAAGATTATGCTACTTGTTACACATTGTCCTAAATACATCTCCTGTAATGTCAAGATACTTGGTTTTTTGTGAGTCCTTCTCCAGTAAACCTCCAAAACACGTGAGGAAGCCAACAGTTTTTGTTCTCCTGGTATCATCATGGTCACCTGTGTGTGGGCTGAGCTGCAGCCCCGTGTGCCTGCAGCCCCAGCCCTTGCTCGGGAGGCAGAGCCCACCCTGCGTGCAGGGGCAGGACAGGCTCTTGTATTCAGCTCGGTGCACGGCTTTTTAGCAACAGAGCAACCTCAGAGAACACTGTCTGCTTCCTTTTGAAGCTGAGTCATTTCCAAAGATCCAAAACATCCAAGACACCGGCAGAATTCAGGGTTCAAAGGTTGTCTCAATTCAGACCTGTCTTTAAGCTGGTCCTTAACCAAGTACCAGCCTGGGAGACACTAAACGGTGGAATAAGCACAGTCATACAAGACCCTACAGCTTCTCTGTGCACTTGTGGGGCAGTGAAAGCAATGCTGTCACCCAGGGAAAATACTTTCAGTGAGACTTTTCTGGGTGCACAACACCAGCAAAAGGGTTATGACTGACAGGGATGGCTTTGAACTGCATCTACTCTTCCTTGAGTAACAGAAAGTGTTTCTTAAAATGAACCTTCATGCACTCTTTAATGGATTCTTGCCTTATTCAATCTGCAGGTGGGAGAAAGGAGGATGAAAATATTTTTAAACAATTATCTGAACAAGTCAACTTCTATTATGTTAGATTTAAGTAAAGCACAGACCACTCATGGATTTCAGCCCAGAGATAATTTTCAGCCTCATGCAGCCATCCCTGCTCTTAACAGAGCAAACTAGAGAGTAGAAGAATACTCAGAGAGAAATTTTCAATGAGGGAAAAAAAGAAAAAAAAAATTGCATTAATATTTTTTGACAAGCATTCCCTTTTTTTTTTTTTTTTTTTGTAAGCTCCATTTTGGAATGGTTTGTGGAAATAATCACGTTGTTGTGCAAATTAAGTTTTCGTCACTGTGCACTAGGACAGAGAGTGTACAGACTGAGCAGGCAGCTTTATCTCTCTCATATTTGAAGGGGTTGCTGCTGTATCTCGCCTGTGGGACATTTTGTTTTGCAGGATTGCTTTTTTCACTTTTCTTAAGAGTATTTGTAAGGAACATATCACACTGTCATTTCAAGCTGTGGGACATTAGGACACCAGATCAGGGTCATAGGAGCCCTGAACCAGCTCTCACTGGAAAAGAAGCTTCAGTGACATCTTGCCCCATCCCCTTCCCCTTCACATGGCCTGACAGTTCTCATCTCTTTCTTCATTTATTGTGAAAAGGGGAAACAATGCTTTGTTTCTGAATGGAAACAGAATGATCTAAATATGTTTTTCCATACATGCATGACTACTTCAGGGAGGTGGGATTCTTATGTCAGGTATATCCTGTCTTACTTCCTCTGGGGGTCTACAAAAGCATCCCACAGCCACCTGAGACACTCCCCATTCCCTTGTTGTCCTTAATTTCTATTAAATGGTCTTTACTGTGGCAGTCAAATATTTACACTATTTCTTTCTGCAGATTCTGTTGCTGTCTTTCTGCCTGGTCTGTCCCCGGGACCCCACACCTTGGCACGGCAGCACTGCCTTCTGCCTCCCTTATCTTGAGCACAGTGAGCTGAGCTTTAAAATTGGACAACTGAAATTAGCAGTCCTATAGAACAGCCTCCTTTTAGTTCCTTTGTAAGCTGTTTAGCCCTTGCCTCAGAGCTTCTCTTGCTTTTCTTTCACATTACCTTTAAAAGGAAGACTGATAAAGATTAACTTGCTTCTGGCTGCATTGGATGGAAGCAGATTAACACAGCTGGATCCAACCCTAGGGAGCCCAGCCTGGAGATGTATGTTAGCACAACCCTGGCAGTGTAGAAGCAAGAATCGTTTGTGTTGATCTTTTTCAGGATGATGAGTTTCTGATTAAGTCTTTTGTATGAAAGCTTAACTGTGTAGGAAGCTAAAACACAGTGGAACTCTGAGAGAAAAGCTCCTGAAGCATCAGCCTTCCCTCTCGCCCCGCAGGGCCCTGCAGCCACCAGGGTTTTACCAGGGACTTTTGTTTCCCCTCTGTCTCCTTTGAGATGTTTTTGTTTCCACCTATAGCGCTCACCACAAAAATAGCAGGCAGCAAAGTCCCCAAGGCCTCAGAGTGGGGAGTGGGGCAGCTGGGGAAGAAAGGAGAAAGGTTTAGTACAACCCGCTCAGCTGGGTCTGCAGGGTAGGTACAATCCAAAGTGGTGGATGTGCAAATCCAGGCTGCATGCAATTAATTAAACTCCACAACAAATGCAAAAGAAAGGTTACTGAGTCACTGGCAGGCCATTTTCTTGCTTGATATTTGTCTTTAGGGCTGGCGATTTGGGTTTTCAGCATGGTCTTATTCATGTAAAATGACTGTGAGTAAATTGTCAAAAATCAGATAAAAATACATCTGCTTTGTCAGGGAGTTATGTGCAAGAGGAATCCAGGAGACCCCAGATTTAGCAAACTGTCTTTAGCAAATGTTTACATTTTAATAATGAAAAATATTAGATCCTGCAGTATGGACATTTTCTCCTTGGAGGGGCTGGCTGGAGGAACTGCAGCAAAGGGCAGGAGAGGGCAGTGGTTGCATCGGATTGGCGTGTGGGGAGTGTGGTCCCAGCTCACGTTCCTGCCCAGACTTCCCGCAGATGGGAGGACGGACCCTCCAACCCTTCCGTGCCCCCACTCTGCCGTGCACTGACCTGAGATAACGTTATTTGCCAACCTCAAAGAAGTGTGTCGAGGATAACAGCAGGAGCTCTTGAAGGGACTCAGGACAGCACTGCTGAGAGCAATGAGGAGTTTCCTTTCTGGCTGAAATGGGGGACATAGATCAGATCTTTGCTAGTAAAGTGTATCTGCTGGATGAGCTGGAAGCAAGAGAGAAATATAGATATACTGGGTTTCACATCTGAATTCAAGCCAACATCTTATTTAGGTGTTTTTTACTGTTGTGTTTCTTTTTTAATTTTTCATGGCATTAATCCAGGACATTTTTACACATAAGAGTTTTGAAATCTCACATAGCCCTAGGCTGCATGAGATATTTCTATACAGCATAATTCTTCAGAGACAGTAAATCAGACCCTCTGAGATGTATACCAATAAATTTTAATGACTACACAATATCCCTGTCACTTCTGCCTCCACTGTCCAGTGATATTTTTTCTGTTTCCAGCACATCTCCTTCTATATCAAGGTAAATGAATGAAACAGAACACTGCTGACATAGCAGTAAATAAGTGAGAAGGAAAGATTCTGCCCTGGACTGGGGAAAAAGATGATTAGTTTTGCAGGCTTACTGCCAACAGCACTACCTTGCAGCTCCATTTATCTGATATTGTAGAGATTACGCTCAGATAAGCAAGGAAAATAGAAGTAATTCTCAACATCTTCGCCAGATAAGCCAGAGGCATGACCTTATTTTAGATTATAGGTAAATGAGATTCAAATGAGCTTTTTTTTTCTTTTTTTTTTCTTTTTTTTTTTTTTTTAAACAGTGGGCATGACTAATTACTGGAGCAAATTAGCAGAGGAAGTAGTAGCTCTGCCAGTACTTCAAGTCTTTAGATGTCTGGTGCCCGACTGGTGGACATCTCTTAGATAAACACAAATTTAGGGGCTTTGTATAATTGCTTTGGAGCTCTGTGGCTTGTATAATGGATTTTGGATGAGGGGATCCTAGAACTTTAGTATAATTGTACATGTATGATGTTGATTTTTATTTTTTGAACCTTTGCTGGCTGGAACATGTTCTGCTTGGTATCACCGGCATGAACTAAATCTCCATAAAACTGCTAACGATGATTTCATCAGACCACCTGCAGGCGAATTGATGGGATTTGACTACCTGAGCCTGAAATATCACAGGATAAAACTACTGTTCCCATCAGCTGCTCCAGGACAGCTGATTGCCCTGTACCTGCTGTTGTATCTTCCAGGTCTGTATAACAGGGCAGTCCAGACATCTACAGTCTGGCAACCAAATCAGACCTTCAGGATCTAAAAGGTGCTCAGAAAAGCTTTTGTGTCCTTAGCCCAAAAGACAAGCAGGAAAAAATCAGTGGTGTTCCTCACTTGTAAGTGGTACAGTCTTATTTCTGCTCTGCACAGAAGCTCTAAAGAGATTATTCCAGCACTGCTCAAGTCTTTGGCTGTTGCCATAATAATCATACTTACGAAATAAGGTAGGCTATGAGTTTAAACCCCCAGCTCTGGCAAACCAGTGACTTATATTGTTAGTTTTATTTTGTACTATTTTTGCCATTTGGCTATAGCTCTCACACAGAGCAGCTACTGTGTCTGGGCTTTTCCCCTTAAGTCTATAATATCACAAAGAGAGTCACTAGGATATAGGAAAGATCATGGGGTTTGCTGTGAGAATGAGCCCTAAGAAAATGAGCAATCCACAAAGAAGAAACTAATTATATTTGCATTATACCTTCCCACACATGCAGAAAACAAGGTCTTTCAGTTGATTCCTCTTAGACTAGTACATCAGCTTATTATTTTCAGTGTGAAGCAGGGCACAATAGTTCATAAAATACAATAATGACTATAGATAGATTTATTCAGAAATATTTCAGGGAGTACTTGTAAAGAATTTCAAAATCTTTTGTCCTTGAGAGGTTAGTTGAGTTTTCTGAGGCTGGAGAAATAACCTATTAGTTGCTCACATCCCTCTTTTCTCATTTTAAATCAAACCTCCAGGATTTTACTGGCACCATTTGAAAACATTTTTGTTTTGGTAGAAATGTCACATACCTAGTGGTTCTATGGGGAGAGGCAATAGGCTTTTTTAGTTGAAAAAAATGCATGCAATAAAATTATGAAGGAATGAATGAGGACTTCCAGCCCAAAGGAATGCAATGTTGGGCATATAATGTCGGATTTGCGTGTGTGGGTAGGGTAGTTTGCCTGTTTATTTCTAGATAGTTCAGAAATCTGTTCCCACACACGGAGGCTGCAGAGCCAGCTCAGCACAGGAGAGTCTGGGGGTGTGCTGCACAGCCTAATATAAGTAGGAATATGGGCAAGGGGGGAGGGAGGATTTCCTCAACAGATAAGGAAATAAATCCAAATGAAGCCATAGTTACCCCTGCAGATACTCAGGAGATTTGTGCCCCTGTTTATAAATCCAAGAGGATGTGTTCCCACAGATGCAATTCAGTTATTCCTTTGCCAGGTCCTTGTGGCTTCATCTTCCCTTTATACATACTCAAGATGTTCAAAACGGTGGGCGGGATTTAGGCGATGGAGGACTTGGAAACATCTTTCTCTTGCTGCCTGGCTGTAACCACCAAACATGAGACCTCCATGACCATGTGTCCCCACAGAAGGAGACTTAAGGAATTTGAGGAAAAGGCTGAAATGAATAAATGTAAAACACTTTAGGCCTTGTAGATTGAAGTCAGCAGAGCCTGAACACATGCAGGGAGTATGTGTGAGAGCAGGGTGCTTGTAGTTCCTGCTGCAATGTCTGAAGCCTGATTTCCAGCTCTGATATATTGCATCATTACCCAGCATGATGGCCTGTCTAGCCTTCCTTTTAGATACAGATTCACATCTCTTTCTTGGTGTAAACAAGGAAGAGTCTAGGTGTTACTCCCCATTTAGTTTGGTGTGGCTGCTATGAGAATCTGGCCCTTAAAACTCCTAATTGCTGGGAATTTGAAGTAAAAAATTGTGGCTTACAGCTTTCAAATGTCAGCCAGCTCTGGCAGCCTTTTCATTTCTGTTCATTTCTGTTTATCAACACCTTTCCCACCTCTTCCCGCTGTACTGAACTAGAGGAGCCAAAACTTGTCCTCCTGGACTCATCCCAAATACAGACCTCATTTAAATTTTCTCAAGTCTAGCCACAGCTGAAGTTGTTTCAGAAAAATAGCACAGGCCAATGCTTTCAGTCTGTAAGCCCCTCCAGATTTTCTTTCCCTGAAATCTCAACAGGATTCCCTCATTTACCTAAATTAACCTTCCCTATAGATTTCCCAAAATAGAACATTCCAAATATTCTTTGGCACATGTTTCCCCATAAAGATCAATCTATAAACCCGGAAGGACTGAGACAAAGATATTTTTCATGGTCAACCTACAGCAGGACTCTCACAGAAAGCTAAATTTGCTCATTTCCAAGACTGTCTTTTATTAAAAGCATTTATTTAGAAGTCTTTATTTAATGAGAAGCTTTGAGAGCTTATTTAATTTATAGATCTTGCGTAGAACAATAGCAGCAACTGAGGCTGTGAAATACCACTTTGTTGCTTTTTCCCGCTGCTGCCCAGAGTGTGAATGCTCATGATGGCATCTATTTGGCTTGCACATGTCAGATGTAGACCAGACAGGATGCTGAAGAAAGAAACTGGTGTCCTTCATTTCCAAGGCCTGGCTCATTACACATTCAGTGACGAATTTTCTCCGTTTATAAATTCTGCAGCCACCACTTACAGCCATACCTGACGTGAACTTGAGGAGCTGTGAGCAGAGCTTGAATGATCTTCCAGACGGTTGATTTTTCAAGAAAAATATTGCATGGAAAGCTTAGAAACTCAGATTATGCATACACAGTAAATGGCACAAGTGCAAACAGCAACCTGCTTGTTAAGTGCTCTTACACTGGAGCCTGTCAGACCAGCTAAAATGTCAGGCTAAGATTGCCACGAAGGAGGACCAGGCTCAGACATGAGTATTGATCTCTGCCTGAGGTAGCACAGTACCTGGGAGTGGGACCATGCAGCTACTACAATGCTTAATAGTGCACAAATACTGCACTGTGCACAGCATGGACACATGCACTTACTGCTGCGAGAACAGCTTATCTAAAAGCTTCATCTGCAGTCAGTGGGAGATAGAGCCATGGTACAAAGAGACAGAAGCCCAGACATTCAGAGGTAAAACTGGGAGCATTTTTGGCCACAATTAGTCACTTCACTTGCATTCCTGGAAGTATCTGTGTTGGGAATGGGTCACTGACTCACCTACCCCAGGTGCTTACCTGGAGCTCAGTAAAACAAGGTCAACTTGGCCTTGGAGAGGAAGCACATTCCCCAGGGCTTGAGCTAATGCCATGGCTGAAAACAGGCTGGGACTGAACCACGCAGAAGGGTGCTGGCTCTGGTCACCACTGCAATGAGTAGCTCTTCAGAGCTAAAAGAGATAAAGCACAACTTGCTGATATTCACAATACATAGATGAAGAATAGCACAAAACCTAAAATACATGTCGGAGAATTAACCTGGTGAAAGCCAAGGGAAGCCAGGCTTCTCATTAGCAACCTATGCTATGGTATGTGAAAACATTTACATGCAGCTAGGCCAGCTTTGCCCTCCTGGATTTTGCCAAATGCCTGAAGAAGGAGCCTGTGTACTGGCCCCCCACCACCCCCCAGTGCCACATCTGGAACAGCTCAGGGCTTCCAGGCAAACAACGTCCTCAGGTTCAGCTCCAGTGCAGCACAAGAGCACCTTGGGAAGGTGCTTGGGCAGAGGGGACTCCCTGGTCTGACATCTCCCCCCACCTGTTGCAGGCACAGGAAGCACATGTGCTTTACAAACCCTGAGGGAACATAACAAGAATTGCTTAGGAAATTATGACTGCTGGTCTTTAATTCCTCATACCTTCATACTCTGGTTAAACCCTTGTGTCCAGACAAGCTGCACCCCTCACCTTTGAACTTCTGTGATCGTAAGGTGGTGGGCCCAGATTCACTCCCTACCATGAATAAAAACAGCTTTATTTCCCTTAACTTATGGCCATGCTTCTCATAGAGGGTTGCAAAGAGAAACAAGCTACAGCTGCGTCTTCCATGTCCCTGGACTGTACTTACTACTGGAAGAGGTAGGAAGACTTTGAATCATTGGCACCAGTCTCCTTCAGCCCAAAGTTCCCTCCTGCAGAGGAGTTCCTGTCTGTATTGTGAGATCAGGCTCCATTGAATGAAAAGGCTGGATGTCACAAATGAACAAGCCCGTTCTCCATTCTTCTGCCTTTCTGCACTTACACCCTTCACAGCTGTCCCACAGGGCTTGGCTGGGCAGCATCACTCAGACTGATCTTCAAAAGAATTTTTATAGTATCACTACTAAGGAAAGAGCATTTCAGGGAGTCCCACAAGCAGAGAATACAGGGGAGAGTGGTCAAGACTTCACTGCAGCTAGCCTTTGCCTGAGGATTTCCCCAGTAGCCAGGTGGAACTCCAAAGCAGACGTAGATTCCACATGTGTGCAGACAGCAGCAGCTTTTCCTCAGGTGGTATCTGGTTTCTGACACTACAGAGCTCAGCTGAGTTCAGTCATGCTTTCCTCCATCAGAGATGCAGTGCCTGTTTTAAACATAAACTTGTATAGGTTTTATTTCCTTCCACTGAACCTCATGAATTAAGTGTTTTACTTTCAATTGGAGGGGAGAAAATTCTGCTATGTGAAGCCTCCTGGGACGCTTGGGTCTGTTCTTGACATGGTGGTCAAATGCAGTTTACATTGTTATATATCACTTTTAAAAGGGTTTTCCAAATAGACGCTTTCAGTAAAGTAAATAAAGTAGGTTTGACTCTGGGAACAAAAGATTTGCTCCAGTTTTGCTATGATATAGTTGAAATTTGAGGGAGCATTCATTATTTCTGCAGACACTTAATGTGGTATGTATTTAATTTGGCTTTAACTGCTTAGCACTAAAAGGATATTTTTGCTTTGCTAGCTATCATTATGTAAAATTAGTTTTTTCTCAGTGTTCCTGACCTGCTGTCTGAATTGGTGTAGTCTGATACACTGGAGTTATAATTTGAGTCTACAGCTTCATTTTTCTATAGAACGGTCTGTTTCTCTCCTAAGAATGTGTACCTCCATTAGTTTGCCTCTCTTACAGTCTGGAATACCATACAGGTAATGCCTTTTCTATTGCCATTAGCGGTTCATCTTTCTGTTCCTCTTAGCCTTCAAAGTGACCCAGGATCTAGATGCCAGTCTCAGGACACCTATTCCTGTGTCCTAGAGACATCTTAAAATGTAATAACAAGACAGAGATGAACTCATTTCCCCACAGGTAGCAGACCTTTGGACAAAAGCCCTTTAATCTACAGTCTTCCCAAAGTTACTTCAGGCAGAATGGACAGCTGAGTAAGAAGATGTCACAGCCAATGTATTTTCCTTTCTACTACCATGAAAGTCTTGCTAGACCATATTTCATGGTCCCTGCTGAAAAACAGGCAATCAGGTGAACACACTCACAGCTTGCTGGGAGGCAGTGTTGGTCCATTGGCCAGAGATGTTCCACAGGCTTTCAGTAGATAATGCTTAGGTAATAGTATGGGAGCTCAAGGCATTGCTGCTTTGCAGGAATTGGCTTTCACATAGTCACTGCTCTTCCTAAACTGCAAAATGATAAGACAGAGCACCACAATTTCCAGCCCTGACTTACAAATGGTGAAATCAAGGTACAGAGAGCTTAGAGATCAGCCCAAAGTAATTTAGTAAGCAAGCTACAGAATCAGAAACAGAACTCAGACACAATGTCCTACGCCAAACTGAACAGCCCATTTTGTGTCCTGAGTTTACATCCTCAACTCTATAAGGAGTAACAGCAAGTTCCTCCCAGACTCCTTGCACAGAGCAACAGACTCCACTGTAGATGGTCAACAACATTGTCAAGGACTGGATCCATGCCTATGCCTGTCAGAGTCAGCAGAAACACTGAACGTCACTTGAAAACAAATCACACGAAATGTTAAGCATGTAGAGGACACATGCAACCTTTTACATCCACTGCATCTGACCTTGGCTGATGATGTTCACTCACTTGAAGAACCACTGGAGCTTACTGGAGGCTTCCTGGGAGTCTGAAGCCATGTGTCTGTTGTCCAACAGCAGACTTCAGTAACAGCAGATTTTTCTGCAACTTTTGCGGTTTGGTTTTCCGGATGAAGAAGCTTCACAGATCATAGTTTGGAGATAAGGAGGGAATAGTGGGAGGCTCAGCTGCCATCACAGGAAATACTGCTAAAAGGGCTTGAAGAAGTCATCTAGACCACCCTTCTGTGCCAGTGTAACTTCAAATATATATGTACTTCTTCACATATATTCTTCCTCTCTGATAGTGATACCCTCTCTTTTTTTTTTTTTTTTTTTTTCCTAAGCAGTCTATTCCAGTTCTTAATTATCCACCCTGGTAGAAAGTCACTGCTGCTGTCAAGTCTGCAGTTTAGGCTCATTGCTTCCTATCACCTCAGATGTTTTTTGGAGAAAAGATAATTTCTTTAGTTAATTTCTTTACTAGGTATACTGTTATTATGTCTGTACCAGATACATCACTCAATAAGCTTATTCACATTTCACATAAATAGTGACACTTGCGGCATATTATCTTATAGCAAACTAACTAGAAAAACGTTATATAGGATGTCTATGCCATTTTTTATTGTCGTGATAATAAAATAAATTGGTTTTGCAATTCAGGCTACTTCTGTGATTATTATTTTGGATTCAGTAATTTTTCTTATTTTTAAATTAAATTATCTGCTGTACCAACTGCACCAGGTCTTCACCTGGAGACTAATAGATTAATGCAAAAAGACATTTCAGGGACTATCTGGAAGAACCGCAACTGGGGGGAGAGTTCCTTTCATTCTACCTTCATTTCTCATAAGCTTTGAAAAGTCATAACAGGAAATAAATCTAAAGGCATCTCAGGAAGTCATTTAATTGAGCCTCTTGCTCCAGGGCTGAATTTGAACTGAGAATTTATAAGAAATAATGGAAGGCAGTCCAGTGAATTACTTTCTTCCTGAGTCACCTGAATTACTTTTCTCTGAAGGATTTCAGTGCTTTGGCAAAAAGAAGCTTACCTTTACAAAAGACATTTTTGTTTCTATAAACCCTAAAATTATTCTCTTCATTGTATTGAAGGGATTCTTTGATACTGCAAACCACATTGCACAACTAGTGCTCTGTCAAAACTGTGAAAATGTGCAGGTCTTGCATAGCGACATCTTAAACTGCGAGTGACACCACCATGTCCTTAGGAGGCCAGAAATCTTTTTGTGTTAGAAAATTTGGTTTGAGGGGACTCCAGCATGTGTCGCTGAATTGCTGCACCAAATATTTCTGTCCATGCAACTGATAGGAACTAGGTTTCACTCCTTCGCTGCATTGATGTATTGACCTAAAGAAATGAAGAGGGAACCTAGGCAGAAATATTAATGTCTTCTGAAGCAACATAATAATAAAAATCCCTGACACTCATTATCAAGGAGTAATCTGTGCTGCATCTATAAGAATAAACCTTATTCACTGATTAAAATTCATAGAGGTTACTTTGTTTTAAAGGACTGGAAATGTGGAAAACAATATCCTGGTATCTTTAAAAATGGTCAAACAAATGGAATAGCCAGGCCTCTCCAGACTGATGTCTAAAGCAAATACTTGCAATTTGGACATATTTATAAGTGACCCAGTTGACCAAGGTGGTTAGAAAGTTTAATGAGAATTCAGTATTAATCAAAGTAGGCTGACTGGGGAGAATTTTGGGAGGGCCTTAAGAAACTGAAGGTATAATTCATCTCCCTGAACACAGAGGCGTAGTGTTAACTGAGAGACCTGAGGACCTGAGGTCTCATTGACAGACAGGACCCTGGAGCTCCAGCAGCCTCTCTGGAGCAGAGGCTAAAGGCTGGGAAAGCCTATGGTACTGATGCTGGGAAAAGTTGTCTGTTTGTGGCCAACCACACTGAGCCCTCAGTCACTGAATGATAAAGTGTCAAAATAAAGTCAATGCAGCTAAAAGTTCAAGTAACCAATGTGGGGTAAAACAAGCCTAACTTTGCATGTAAAATGAACTAACATAATAGTGTGCAGTGGGATAGCAGTTTAGGGTTCATAATTCTGCATAGATACTTTGGTTGACATCAGTAAAAGTTAAGAAGCAGATTAAAAGCTATAAATTATCAGAGGGAATAGTGCTTAAATCAGAGACTGTCATTGTGCAGTTTTATAAATCCATGATTATTCCATACCATTAAAACTGCACTCATCACAGAGAAGGTTCCCTCATCTCAAAAGAAACGATATAGTATAATGGAAAAGATACAGAGGGGGCAAGACAGATGACAAAAGACCTGAAATGACTTCTGTATGAGGAAAGGTGATGTGCAGCCAGAAGGTTGAACATGTGAAAGAGATGATTTAGGTCATCTCAGGTGTCAACGTGACAAGTAATGCTCTACATCTACTGAATATATTCACTGGATCTTCCTGGGCTATACTGGGGCTGAGGGTGACCAAGTGAAGTACAGATGTTCAAACTGTCATCACAGGAAACTCAGTCATGTCCATATACAGGTTTGTAACTATAAATAGTGTCACCTTAGGTTTCATTTCTATGACATGGTCATGTGCAATAGTGAGAGCAATGAAATGCCCCAGGAGAAAATGAAACTTATGCCTGCAATAAATTTGGCAACCTGAGAGGGACTGTCTGATGGCCAGGAAGCTCAAAATGCTCATCATACACAGCAAAAAACTTTCTTCTGCTCCAGGCTCTTGAGCACATCTTATCAATGGCTGAGGCCCCTTAGGCCTCTCTGCCCCTCACCAGTTCCCTCTCCCAGCCCCCTTCTACCAAAACTCTCATCAGTAGGGCAGAGAAAACTTGTCCTCCCTGGGATACACATAATGTCCTAAGAGGACTTTAGTCTTTTTGCCTCAGCATTTCATGTCCCCATTTGGGGTCTTACAGGGAACAAAGAAAAAGTTCCATGCTTCCAGCTGAAAAGGGGCAAAAGATATGATACAAGGGTGTGAATGAGAAAACTTCTCAGTTGTTTGCAAGTGTACCAGTTTGTCTCGTACAAGAGTCTTTATACCTACAGATCTTGTCTCTCATCACAAACAGTTGAATTAATATTATTACTCCATTGTAATCTATAACACACGTTAAGATTTTTTAATCCATTTGTTACTGTGGGGATTTAAAGGCAAGGAAACTGATTATCACCTTGCCAACACTTATCAGGTGGCTGTGACTGTTTAGATTGCATCCAAAGCCAATGAGAAGTACATTAACTGAGAATAAAAGGTATTGTTTAAAAAAACAACAGTTACCATTAAGCCTTCATGATATAGATCAGCTAAATCCAGTGATACTTTAGGGATCATGACCTCTGGGTCCCCTGTCAGGCCTATTACAATTTTATCTTATCACTGTATATCCAAATAAATCAGTGTGTGCACAAAAACACTTCAGCTAGCATTGCATTTCCAAATGACACTTTGCAGCTTTTGTTTCTTTAAATGCTCATTCCCTAATTGTTTTAGATTGTTTTAGCTGGACATCCAGGAGTAGCGATTAGATTTTAAAGACTTACAACATGAGGTGGGTTCCTGCATATCATTTTTATCCAGCTGTGTTAACAAACAGGAGGCGAAACAGATGGGTGGTAGATACATATAGGGCTCAAAGCACTGCAGTGCTTTGGTAGTCAATTAACACCTCCAAAACTTATGAATGCCTTAATAAAGTGAACCTTCACAACTCCCAAAGAGCAACAGGAGTTCATGACTATTGTGACACTCACACCAAGCTGTATGAGGGACAAAATCAATACTGCAGGGCACAGACTTGTATGTCTGATGTCTGACCTCTCTTTTTTTTTTTCAGTGTTTTCTGCAATCCTCATGTCTGTGAGCCCCAAACTCAAGTACACACCTTCGATTTGTCAGACACTGTTCCTTGTTGTTTGAAGAGAGCAGATCTGAGTCTTGACAGCATTCACTGAAAGGGCAGGTGGTGAGACAGAGTGGAAGCTTTCTAACTGGAGCTAAATGAATCTAAGGTCAGACTCAGATTTGTGGAGTCTCTTGGGAAGGCAGAATTAAATTTTGCTTATGTCTTCTTTTAGTATTTCAAGGAATTAGAGGTGGTCCTTATCTTGTTTTCTGTGTTAGTGGAAAATTTTGATGATAAGTGTTAGAGTACATTGGTGATTACCTGATCTTGCTGTAGGGAGTACAAAATAGGCACTACAGTGTCATATTTAGGCACTAGGCCCTCAGAGTCTAAACCTTGAAGAGACTTGGGGCAGATAAGGAACAGATAATTATAGCTTAACAAATCCAGCTACTGCAGTTTAAGAATGAGTCCTTCACTCTACTGCATTTCTGGAATGAAAAATCCACTCCTTTAACAGAAAGATATGTCCAAATACACTAAACAATTTAACACAAATTAAGCAATTTTAATTGAAATGGCTGAGATCAGAGCAGATACTGTTTTTCCAGCTTTGCTCTGCTCATTAAGCATTGGCAGAGAGGAGGAACAGTTATGGCAGAAAATGATAATATCCTAAACCCTTGAATACACCTTCAGTGCCCTTCAGCACAGAGGCACTTCAGCAGAGTGAGGTTCAAGCAGCACCTGTAGGTAACTAGCGTGAAACACGTTGCAGAAAGCATGACTGAATCCTCACTCCTTGATAGAAATCAAGACTGACACCTGAACCATGTCAGGTGGTTCCTCCACTATAGTCTGAGGGATCGTTACAAGGGAATTTTCAACCATATTTTATATCACAACTATATCATCAGGGCACTGACTCATTAAGTAGTTTAGGTTGAAGAGAATCAAATCCATGGCTTTGTCTACAAGAAAGTACCTAAACCGTATGGCTAGGTAAGGTCTCCCTCCACTTTTCAGTGGGATCTGTGCCCTGATGCAAACAAGAATACAGGACCTTGGAGTCCACAGAGGAGGTTGTTTTCCAGAGTGTTTGATATAAAATGTTCCACATTAAAGCTGAACATGGAGATCCTCAGTGAGTTTTAATTATTGCTACACATAAGTGACCACCAGAAGGTGCATTTTTGGACTTGGCTTGTCAAGAACTTTCTCAGATCTGATTCTTAGTTTTCTGACATTGTTGCTTTCCCCAAAATTATCAAGAACCCGGGATTTTTAACTGCAATTAAAATATCCACAAATGTTTATTTTACTTCCTTAAATCAAGTTCCTGATGTCTACAGTGTGGGCAGAATAGCAGTAAGAAGAAGTTCAGACTAAATAAATATGAAAGAGTCTGAATGTCTGGCTTATTAAGAGAACCAAATGGTTAGGAACTGAATTGACTTGAATGACTTCTCTAAAAAAAATGAGATAGAAATCTCTCTAGGACTGAGATTTTTAGGGGGTTTTGACATCTCATATTCCCAGTCAGGCAGCTGTCAGACCAGTGGGTACTGTTCTCACAGTGTTTTGAGTTGCCTAGTTCTATCAGACAAGGAAAAACAGAACTTTCAGAGCCTGCAGGGAGGAGGTTGATGCCTTAGGAGATCCTTTGGCTTCCATTTCAAGGTTCCAGAGGAATTCAATTGAATTTGCTTATATGAGCAGATGTTTAGCTGACTTTTATCAGTGCATTTGGTCCATCTATAGTCATGTAATGTATCCACCCTGTGCTCACTCACACCACCAAAAGCAGAAAACATCTGTGTCCTGCGTTTGATGAGCCACAATCTGAATACTCAGATGTCAACCACTTTTCATTACCATCCTCATTCTGGGTTTGATGAAAGGTCTTGCTTACCTTTGCATGTTACTATGGCCAGTGTTATATCATCTTTTCTGTTTTCTTGCATGTAACAGAAGACCTGACATCTGGATAAATGAGGGCAAATTCCTGTTGTGACCAGGCAAAAAGAGAGGCGAATAATGGGAGGATGGGTTGGAACTGGACCCACAGAGGAGCTACTGTCCCAGACTTACTCAGAGTAGTCAGTCTATTTTTGCTTCCTTCTTAGTGCAACATTTTCCTTTGAGTTCTATATGAATACATCCATTTAATGAACAGATGATGTAGCTCAAGATTTTACTCCACTCTCCCCCACAGCTCATTCAACCCTGAAAGGTCAGTTTGAGCTTGTGCAGGAGGTGATTGGAGGTAAGCCATCAGATTCTCTGCTGAAGTAGCTTTTGCTTGTTCTGCTCTTGGGACTCCAGCCCCAAAGCAGCAATCTCTGACAGAAGAGCAGAACTGACCAGCCAAGGAGCTTGACCCACAACCACAGCTGATGGGAAATTTGGGTCTAAGTATTTTCTCCTAAAACTCTTTTGTTGTTGTTTTATTGTCTGAAAGCAGTGCAGAGCTCAGGGAGTATTCACAGATGCTGCTACATCAACAGAAGTCTGAGGCTGAGTACTCATTTTTAAGAGAATAACACAAAGAGAAGCATTTACAGTTATAATTCATGTACTTGCTGGAAGCAAAGGGCTCTCATGTAACCTACCAGCATTGCTGAGTTTGGGAATTCCCCCTTCTCAGATGATGGATGTGTAAAGCCTCTGGGCCTTAAGAACAGAAATGCTGTGGCTGAAGGTAGTCTTCCTCTGCAATGTGGACAGGGCTTGCGCTGCTGTTTGTAGAGGGCAGACATGACGTAGAATCATAGAATTATAGAACAGTTCAGGTTGGAAGGGACCTTTAAAAGTCATCTAGTCCAGCCCCACTGTCCTCCCCCCAAGCAGGGACATCTTCAACAAGATCATGTTGCTCAGAGCCCCATCCAGCCTGGCCTTGAATGTTTCCAGGGATGGAGCATCTACCACCTCTCCGAGCAACCTGTTCAAGTGTTTCACCGTTTCACAGCCAGGTGATGCAATCTCAGATTTTATAGTCCATTACACAGAGCTCTTTTTTTACTCATCAAAACATACATTCCCAGATACTTCATTGCATATCTGAGTCACCAAGAAATCTCTCACAAAACCTTATTTGTCAATGTATGTATGATTTACAATGCCATCTTTCACTACAGTCTTGTAAGTGAATCCGTGCTCATGATTAGCTTTCTAACAAATGTGCAAAGACTGGCTACTAGTCAGGGGACAAATGCAGGACCAGCATCAGCTAGACCAGTTTCCCTCATACAGTCAGTATGTCTTATCTCTACACAGGAGGCACCAGTTCATCACTGGCTGCTTGGCAGGGGCTGCCGACAAAGAAGCTAATTAGTCCCAAATTGAGTGGCTTCCTGATGCAGACACATGACACTGGATTCAGACCACCAGCTCTCTTCCCACAAGCCACTGAATGTGCATCAGAGGGAAATGCTTTGTTCATAACACAGAGGTGAAAGGCCCCATATCCTATTACAGATCCTCTGGGCCAGCTAGTCTCCTTGTTTACATTTTTGTCAGAAAAAATCAAGGATGTTTTTACATTTGTGAATGGAAAGGCAGTAACAGCAGTGTGTATGAAGTGGTATTTCTTAGTCCCCTGTCTGACTTAGTGTTGGATAACAGCCAGGGAAGGAAGGTAATTGCCAGCTCTCCAGCTGTGAACTCAGGGCCACACTAAACCAAGGATTTCTCTGGCGCCCGATGGAAACGATGGGGAATCTTTGTATTCCTGGAGTTGCCTTCAGAGCTGATTACTGTGTCTTGGTGACCATGAAGGTCTAAGACAACACCACACACAGAACTGGCAGTTACCGCTATGTGCATCCTGGGGACTCCAGCAAAGAGTACCACCGTGGTGAGTGCTCCAGCCTGGGGTCCTATGAAGTGGTCCAGGCTCTGGAGAACTTTATTCATTGTCAGGTTCCCTCTACACCTTTTGGAAATGTCCTTTCTCACACTCTGGTTTGGGATCATTATGTCCTGGAATATAAAAAGATGCTGTTTCTGAACTAATTGCCCAGGCTCCTATTAATACTAAAGCTACAAGTACTTAAAGTTAGCTGTGAATGATTCTTCTCATGTGCCAAAGTAAATCAACAATAAAACCTCATAGAAAACCAGCATTAATACTTCTACAGCGATGACTTATATGGCACCAAGCAGTCTTCCCATGCTTAGTGATTTAACCATATGTGCTATTCAGCCAGTAGACTAGTTCCTGGCAAAGTTTCAGCCTGACCAGCTAGCTTTTTTGCAGGTGAGAAATAATCAGAGGACTAGTACAGGCCTGGAAGACTACTGGCCCAGTCTGGGTGCAGACTTTTATTTGCTTTGGGAGACAGGAGAATCTCTCTGTCTCTCTTTTGTAAGCTTGTATGTAGGTTTTGAAAGACAGAAAAGTATGTATTTAAGTCATTACACAGGAACTGGCCTCGATGCCCAAGCACAGTCCAAAACCATGTCACTCAGTGGGAGAGCTGTCACCTAAATGTCTGGTTTCAAAGACCACTGCAGTGCTGTGGTACTTGTTGCTGTTGCAGGAGGTCTCACAGCAGCTTGCGGAGAAGACTGTTTCTCTTGTATGATCAGAGATGCATTTATTTCACATTTACCATGCAGATGCTCTTTATCTTACAACAGTTGTGTAAGCCCCCAATTCCCCTCTTCTCCTGCCTTTTTATAGGAGAAGCTGATATTCTGGTCATAGGACATGGAGGATCATGTGCCATGTCCTGCGGGGTCCTAGGAAAGAGGCCCACAGACACTGCCCTGTGGAATGTCCTTTCTCGTTATCTGTTCTGTGGCCCAACCTTGGTCCAACTGTGAGGGTTATTAAGGAAAAGGTTCCCTAGGAGCAGGCCAGAGGTGGGATGAATTGCTCTGGCAGGGCTGATTTGGACCTAAATACAGTGTAAGGTCTCTGTCTGTTTTTCTTCTGAAGCCTTTTAACCTTTTGACCTCACCCATCACACTGCATCCTCTCCCTTTAAGGAACTGATGAAAACCACAATATTTTCTTTAATTTGTAAAGCAGCACCCCTTATTTCAGCTCTGCTGTCAATTATCCACACCTGTGTCTCCTCTTACTGTCCTCCTTTTGCCTCTGCTCCACGCTCTGCCTCCTCCTTCTCCTGAGCTCTTCTGCCTCCTCATCCTCACCACCATCACCTCTTCACCATCTCCCAGACATCTTCTCCAGCTCCTTCCTCTCCATCTCTCATTAGCCAAATAATTTTCCTGTTTTGTTGTTATAATTGCCTGTGGACAGGATCCAAGCCTGAAAACTCTGCTGAAGCACACAGGAGTCTTGCCATTGACTTCAGCAGAGCCCGATTTCCTCTGAAAGGTTTTGATTTCCCATTAGTTCTGCAAGCAAAGACATGCGTGCAAACCAGCTTCTCCACAGGATTCATCAAAGACCAGCAGCAGCTGATCAGTGAAACAAAATTAAGATATGATTATAGAATCAAACTTAATAGTTTAGTCTAAATAGTCTTGTATTTCCGAGCTTTCAAGTTGTCTTCATTCATGTGTAAATAGTTTGATATTACAGGACCCAGACTATCTCAGCTGTTTGGGTTAGTTTGTTTAAAGTTATAGGAAAAGCTACTAGAAACGTTGGCTACAATCTGCTACTTTGGCCCAAATATCATCTGTACTGGATTGCCTGAGTTTCTGAACTTTACAGAGCCATAAATTTGTGCAATTATAAATGTAGAGGCAAGAAGTATGTAGTCTCAATGAAAACATCTGAATTAACATCATGCAATGATAAATAGATTCCCATAAAAACTGCTATAGAAATCTCCAGAGAGTAGCTCTTAAACAATGACCAGCAAAAAAAAATAAAAATACTCCATACAGCTAAAAGCATTATATACTTTATCAGGATGGTTTTGCCTTTTAGATGGTTTACGTTAGGGTATGACTATGAGATCTTATGAAAATTCTGAGTGGAACTGTTTAATTAATGCAGTGTCCAAAGCATGCCTGAGAACAAATACAGCCCTGAGGTTCCTTAAAAGGAGTCCTATAAAGTCTCCTTTGCTATATTGGCACTGAAAGACAAAATCAATCCGCTATAAAGAAAAGTCAAGCCATTAAAACACCCTTTAGCTTATAGAAAACATTCAGTGCTCTGGCTTTTTAGCCACTGCTAGGTAAAAACTTCATCTGCTCTAGTTTAAGTCAACGGCTACGTCCTGATTGACTTAAACAGAGAAATGGCTGGGCCACAAATGCAGGACAGGAGGGAGCTGATTGAAAATGGCTTCATATTTCTGTCAGAGCAAAAGAAAATATCTGTAAACAATTTCCTTCTAAGGACTTTTAGAATCAAAGTGATTAATTGAAAGCAACTGGAAGAAAAGCAACAGCCACCCCACTAAATGGAGCAAAATAAGCAGAACATCTACACAACCGTCCTTCCAAGGCAGCTAATGTCTTTCTCACACCTATCTACTTTTTAATGCTGTTCAGAAGTGAATACATTGAACAACTACTTTTATTTTTTTGCTTATTTTCATAATGTCATATTTTCTGCCTTCTTTTCCAGCATCACTAGGGCTGCACAACATATAACGAGGAATTTAGTAAGCTTCAGCTGCTTCAAGAATAATTTAATCTTATATCTTTATGCTGTATCTGTTAAAAAATTGAGGCATGATGAGTGTATAAGCAAAAATATTTATCGCAAACACATTCTGTTTATCCTGCAATGTGTAGAAGAAGAAAAGATAACACTTAAAAGGAAAGCAGTCTTTTCTTCTGTAAAAAACAAGACCTCTAATGTTCTTATCATTCCTGTTCTTATCTGGTACAGAGCACTTTCAATCCATCAATACAGTACTCTTCTTGTCTAATCGAACTGCTGAGAGATAAGAGGTTTTAGGGTTTCCTGACCATTGTTTGAGCCTTTTTCCTTCTGTCTCAAAGAGGAAAGTCTTGAAATTCACTAAAGCTCTGATTGTAACTAATTAGGGAATCTGAGAATATTCAGTTCAATGCAGAGGTTAATGACTAGGAAAACTTCAAACTAATACAGAGATGACCTTAATGGGAGATTCAGATTTGAATTAAAGCTATAGTAAGCTAGTCACTGGAGATTCAAGCTTCTTTTCATCTCACTTGGAAAAGCTCAAAAGCTCACTGTTAAGCAGGCAAAGAAAAAAAGACTTCAAACCTTCAAAGGGTTACCCACTTGTATGTATTTTTATTTGAGTATTGAGCCATTTTAATGGAGATGAGCAAATGGCTGAGCAATTAGCAGAGTAAGTTAGTTGCATAGACTTATAGCTTGGACCAAAATGGGCAAAGACACTGAGTGCAAAGGAAAAATTAATGGAGTTTTTTAAACAATTGTAACTGGCTCTTAAAATAGACAATTAAATACCTCTTACAGCAACATTACAGCTATTAATTTTATTCCTTTCTGTTATAATATTATTTGGTTATGTGAGAACTAGTTTTAACCAAAGAGAAAAGCCGTGTAAAAGTAAAGCATGCTTGGCAAAGACCAAGAGACAGTGAACAACAGAATCCAGATAGTTGCCTGGTTTTGTTTTATGCCAATTGACTTTCAGTTCCTTTCACTACAATAGACCAATACTTAATTATAGAACCTTTAAAAATGGTCATATCTTCCCTGATTTAATGGGAAATTTAAGAGGGAACACTTCTCAGAATTTAGCTTCCTGCTTTCAAAATTAAAAATTTTCTTGTTCCATAGAATTTAAAAATGTCACCAGGCTTTTACTGTCTGGAGTTTGTTATCACTCATATAAAACTCATTAAACATGGCATTTTTCATCATGTTGTGCATATACTAGTGAAATAATTTCAAATGAGTTTCAATAAATCACCAGATCAACTGCCATTGAAAAAGCAACAGAATAGTTAAAAATAACTATTCTTTCATGGTTTCCCACAGTAATGGGACCATCTCAAATGCTAGGCAATTTATTTATAGTCCTTTTTTAATAGTAGCTACTTAGTTGAGTTTCCGCCTTCATATTTGGGTTGTTTCATCTAGACATGAATATCAGTCCCAGCCTGATTGTTTGGATTCAACTCTAATTTCTCCCAGATTGTCCATGGAGCGTGCACATTACAGAACTGTGTGCCTAAAAAGAAACATGCACCAAAACCCCAGCCCAATAACCTGCACTGAGGCAGGATCAGACAGACTAAACCCTCCTCAGTAGGGGGTTATCTGCCTTTTAAAAACTTTCGGTGAAGGGTTTTCACACATAACTTGCCAGGCAGTGTTTGAGGGCCCTTATATATTTAAAAACTTATTCTCTCCCCTACTGAACACAGAGAACAGTGCTTCCCTGTCCTCCCTATGGCACATTAACATACGAAGAAGCATGTCGTGTTCTCCTCAATCTTCTCTTTTTAGGTACTAAACAAACCCAGTTCCTTCAGATTTTCCATATATGTGCTCTGTACCTCTTATCACTCAGGCACCAGGCTTGAGCTTCACCAGCTTAGCTGTGCTATCAAACCTTCTGTAACACTCCTGGAACAGCTCTGCTGTGAGGACAGGCTGAGACAGTTGGGCTTGTTCAGTCTGGAGAAGAGAAGGCTCTGGGGAGACCTTATTGTGGCCTTTCAGTGTATAAAGGGGTCTTAAAAGAAAGATGGACAGAAGCTTTTCATTGGGGCCAGTAGTGACAGAACAAGGGGCAATGGTTTTAAACTGAAAGAGGGTAGGTTTAGATTAGACATGAGGAAGAAACTTTTTAAAATGTTGGTGGTGAGGCACTGGAACAGGTTGCCCAAAGGAATTGTGGATGCCCCATCCCTGGGAGTGTTCAAGGTCAGGGTGGCTGGGACTTTGAGAATCCTGATCTAGTGCAAGATATCTCTGCCCATGGCAGTGTGGGGGTGGACCAGATGACCTTCGAAGGTCCCTTCCAACCCAAATCATTCTGTGGTTCTAATTAAACCTAGGTCACAAACAGAGAACAAGTTGGAACAGGAAAGGTGTTGTTTCACAAGTGAGTGACATTTTCTATCTTTATGTATTATAATTATATCATAATCTCCAAACTCACTTTGTTGTGCATTTGTGGGCTTGATCCTCACCCCAAAGTGTCCATATCACACTTTTTCTTGCAGAATTTCCACCTGTCTGTTTTGAGCCACATACCCAACCTCTCAGACTTCGAATTCCCACACAGTCCACTGGGCCGCCACTGCTGAAACTCACAGGTCTCCATTCGTGCTGACAAGCCATCGTTCAAAGACACTGGTGCATTCCACAAGGGCTGCAGAAATTCAACTTATCTCAAGGATGGTCCCTTATTTATTTGTTGTTCCTTTTCACCTGCATCAGAAGCAGCATGCAGGAGCTTCTTTCTGCAGCTGAGGAAACACTAAATCCTCTCTTTTGCTGATGCAGTATAAAACATACGAGATAATGCTGAGCATTTTAAGGATCAGGAAATATGGAGTTTAATCCATTAAGAATACCTAAGCATCTATACCTTTAGAAAATGTTTAGAGAAATATTTTGGTTACAGGAAGTTGATAATAGGCACTGAAGGACTTTCTCTTTAATTGGAAAAAAGATTGAGACATAAAAGGAACGAGACTTGCTTTTGCTAAATGCATTTAAGCTATCCTTTTAATAATCAAAAACAGTTGTCTTCAAGATGGGATAACTTTTAAATATAAAAAAATAACACACCACAGGGAGCTGAAAGGAAAAACAAATTTAATTATGTATTCAAGTCCATCCAAACCACCCACCCACATATTAAGTGTTTGCTGGTTACATAGACACTACAGTTGCCATGACTCAACCAATGATCTTCATTTGCAAAGTAAACACCTTTGTTAAAAAATAAAAGTATTACATGAAGTGAATAATCAAAAGGTTAGGGCAACATCCTGCTCCCTCTGAAATCAGCAGGTTACTTTCAGCAGGACTGGTGTTAAATTTTCAGCTGTCTGATTAACAAAAGCCAGGGTAGCTGCAGTGAAGATGTCAGGAGCTGTGCTGGACCGACGGCCGGGTGTGCTGGAGAAGTGCAGCCACGGCTGGTGGAGGAGCCAAGGGAGGAAGAGCAGAGCTTGGAGCCAGAGGTGTAGGACTTTCAGGGCTTTCATAGCTACCGTGTCCATCCTGGTGAATTAAATGTGGAATTCAGTGGTGTAGACAGCCAAGCTCCAGTGCCTGAGAGTGTTCACTCATATTGCTTTATTTTCTTATGTAGATGCAGAACTTCAGAGCTGTCTGTCATTTTATCAATGGGCTTGAAAGGACCAAAACAAACTGCCTCCAGCGTAGTGTGGCAGACACCCGTGGCAGAGCAGCCATAGATCATCTCAGCCTGAACAAAACGCTGATTAATATTCAGTCTGTGTGTCATCATACATGGCTGAGACTGCTGGTGCTTCAAAATTACAAACGCCGAGAGGCTGAAAATTTCAATGAGCAGAAGAATGAAGCCAGGAGGGTTGTGCACAATAAACCTTTCCAAATACCCCTGAAATGAGTGTCTCACCCTCCTGTAGCCAGCACATATTTTGGGCGGTACAGGAAGCTTTGCTAAATGAGAAAAGAGAGGTTGCTGCAGCAAGAGAGATTAAATTTTGCCTTTTAAAATCTGTATATATATATATATATATATATATATTCCATCTATGTATTCATATGTCTGTAAATGAAAACTTAAACCTAAAGCTGATGGCATGTGTTATCAGGTTAGTCCTCAAAGAAGGATTCTTTGTCATGGCACACACAGACTGAAGCTTTTTGCATCAGGCAAACAAAGGGATCAATGCAAAAAAACATATTTGCCCATTATCTGTAGCCAGTTCTGCATGGATACTGATTTGAATTTGTCATAGAATTCCCTAGTAGATAATACTATCCTCCAGTCATGAAAACATCAAGAGGGATAAAAACAATCTATAAAATTGCCACAATTTTAAAAGCAGGAAACACAAGAGGGCTGATTGCTGGGATTTTGGGAGTGTAAGATTTCGGAGGCTTGTGAGGATGCTGCACCAGATGAAAGGAGAAGCAACAAAACAACAACAACAAAATTTTGCAATGGCAGGCATTCAAAAACCCCCATACCGAGAGAAAGAGACATCAAGTCCATCTGAAAACTAGCAAAGGTAGCTGGATGCCAGCAAAAATAATTACTTTGCAGAGACAGAGCCAAACTTTTGGGAACAAACTGACAGACTACTGGAGGAACCATCCGTTTTTACTTGTCGTGGCAGAGGAGTCCAAAATACCTGTCAATCCAAGCAAAAGTAATAAATTAGAAATAAGAAGCCCTTTCCTAGGGGAAGGGGAAAGCACACATCAGCAGCAACAGCATCCTCGCACTCCGCATTCTTAAAGACACAGAGGGAAAACTCCAGAAAGACACAGCACTCCATGCTTAAAATCCACGGTAAGTCATTAGGATGTGGTCATTTCAGGGAGAAAAAAAAAAAGCCCTAGAAACAGGGAATGGAATAGAGCTAAGGTGAATAAGGTCTGTATGCCCATTCAAATGGTTGCTTCAGAAGAAATTAGAAGAATTATGGATGTTAAAAAGGAAATAAATGAAAACCGATAGGCACTTCAAGTGCAACTGTGTAAATGGGACAATGGTGATGCTGATATGGCAATGACTGGACTAAGAGAAATACTGCAGAGTGATAGTTTGTGATAGTCAGATATCTCCCAGAAGCCTAAATCAAGTTAAATTGCAGGGTATATCTTTGTCCTGATTTATCAAATCTGACCCTGCTGTCTTTAAGGCAGCAGAGAGTGAAGGGGTGGCTGATGTGACCCCTTAGAGATAAAGAGTCTGATAAAATTCATTCAGTCACACGTGTTCTGCTATCACCAGCTTGACATTCACATGCTGTCACAGCTTCTGATAAATGTAAGGAGCTGGAGACTGAGGAGCACTTTCAGGGAATACTTTTTTCCATTTGCCTAAATAAGTATTCAGTGGTCTTGGGATCAATGCACAGACTACTGCTGCAGGAGGTCCCTCTTCTACCGACCTTCAGAGAGTTCAGTTTATGTTAACAAGGGATTTTGCTCAATTCAGTTCCTTATTTGAAACAATTCCATTACTTGCCAAAATCTTTCTGAGGTATATACACAGTTTCTTTTCCAAGGAATCCAGGGTTTCATCTGCAGTTATATTTTAAGACCTAAAACCAGAGATTTGTTCAAAGGAGAAAGAGAAAGGTATATTTCATACGAGAGCTCTAAATAAGTATGTGAAGAGTCTGCAGTCATGGATCATACACAAATAGATGGACATTCTCGAGCAGGTAAAGAAACATCAGTCTGTGCCTCCTAAATTCAACTCTTTAATTCACTCAAGATAAGATGTGGGGATCTTGGTCAAGAGTGAATTAATGTTCTTCAAAACAGCTGGGCTCATCTGGTATTTAACCAGGCATTCAACCTTGTATATAACCAGGACAGCAATGCTGGATGATTTCTATTTTGTTTGTTTTTAATTCATAGTAAATACTGCAATATGATTTTCTGGAAGAACAAACTCAACATCAAAACCCCCCATACAGTAGACTACAAGAAAGATCCTTGATTCTGTATTGAGGCATTAAAATCAACCGCTATTCTTACTAATATTAATTGCGAATGTGGCTCCTGGATGATCTCCTGAAATCCTCGCGATCCCGGAGAGAAGTTACTAATCCTTGATAGAAAAATTTACTTGGATATTTTTTCTAATAAGTCATAAGTGAGTCTGCAAGAAAGAAAATGCTGTTTCACAACAGAACTCTGGAGAACTGGTCTTCTAAACCAGAACCTCTTTTTGCAATAACTTTCCCTAAGTTTTTTCCTACTGGGAATGTCTGGGAATAACTGCATGCTTTCCAAACCAGGAAATCATAAATGTAAGAAGGCATTTGTCCAAACTGTCATATATTATAACAAGTAATAGTCAGAAACTACACTCACATTCACATAAATACAGTGTAAGAGGGATGTTAGTGCATAACACCAGATTTGCTTACTGTATATCTAAAATGTGCTCTTGCAAATTAATGCACAACTATAAAGTTTTTAAGACAAAAAGACAGCTTAAACCATTTAGTTCCTCTCCACACCAGTGCATGGTCACTCCTCAATATATGATAACATGTCAGTTCTTGGGGTTTTTTCTCCTCCCTTTTGTTTTCAGATGTATGTGAAATACTCAGCAGCAATAATGCCTGCGAAACACAGCACTGTAATGCTGGAAAGATCAGAAGCAACTCTGGCTTTCCTGACTGCCAAAAGGAGCCCAGCTGGTCAGTCCCTCCTGTCCTCCTGTTCCTCCCCTTCCCAAACTCCATCCAGAAAATTTGGCCTTCACATGATAAGGTTTTTGTCTGTGAGCTTTAAAAATCACACACACAGAGGTTTCCGAGTAAAGCAGTGCCAAGGAGAGTCTGCTGCAATTAATGCAATTAAGAGAAATCCAGCAGCAAGCTGACTCCTAGCCAGACTCAAAGCAAATCCCTCCTTTCAGGAAAGGTCGTCCCCGGCTCCAGATGCAGCAGAGAGGTCCATGAACTCCTGAGGTTTGCCCTGTTGACGACAGCATGGCACTCATTTCTAGATGCCATGTGTGTCATGAGAAGGCTCACGCTGGGAATTTGCACAGAATAATCAACATCTTCCACTCATCTGACCAGAGCCCTTGTAGCAATTCCAGTAGCAATTCTAGGAACAATCCTGTGTGTGAATGGGGAGTTTGCTCTTGCTGGGAAGCAAGGAATCACCATGGGATTTACAAGGAGGAGCAGCATATCTCAACAGGAAAGTCATTCAGGAAGTTTAGTTTCCAAGAACCAGCTGGTAAACAGTTTAGAGCACCCTGTTCACATCTGTAGCACTCAATTATTAAAGATAGGATGCTCTTGTACCTATAAAATAACCAATTTGGTCCTGTTGATTTGTATCACTGATTGAGCTCTTTGTCACTGGCTTTTAAGAAGGAAAACTAGGCTGAGCCACAGCTGCAAAATTAGGGAATGCTGGCACCAAAAGGTGACCTAGCTCTCCTGTTTAACAAGCAATTGCCAGGGTCTTAATTTAATGTCAAAGGTACTTGGAGCGGCCATTAGTGGGTAATTAATAGCCTGAAATACATTAGTCTATGAGGCTGCTCAGGCTAATGCTGTAAAGCTACCTTAGAGCTGCCAAAATATTTGTCAGACACCTTGAGTATCAGTAAGCAATACAAAGCCTCAGAAACCTTCCACAGCAGTTGTCCTGAGCCATGTGCACAGGAGTGAGCGCAGCTCCTGTCAAAGCATGAGCCTGCACCAGGAGATCCTGTTCAGACTCCGAAATGAAGCTTGCTTTTTCACGCCTGACCCAGGGAGTTTCTGTGCGGCAGAGACAGGCAGCCCTCGGCGTTGTCCGCATTAGAAGAATACAGCTGCTCTTTTTTAACAGGGGGGAAAAAGGAGGCTTTTATGGCTATCCCTGAAGAGAGGCCTCTCACAATGCATCACAGTGTCTAAACAGACCTACGTGCTCTGATCCCACTTGGCAATAATGAGGGACTTGTATTCCCCAGGCTTCGGAGCGGGGCTCGCCGCGGCGGGCTGCAGATGCAGGCTCCGGTTACAGCGGCGGCGCATGGAAAAACGTGTGACATTTAAGCGGGGATGAAAATTAAAATTGTCTTTTTGCTATTGTCCGTGTATTTACCCTTTGCTTTGGTTTGTTTCCATAGCAATACAAAAAAAAAGGGGGGGAGGGAGGGATCACGTGTGTCCCCCTCGGAGGGGGGCGGGCGGGGGCTTCTCGCAGACGCGGTTCCCCGCGCAACCGCGCCCCGCTGCGGCCCCGCGGCTCCGCCGCCCCCGCCCCGCACCGCGCTGCGCCGCGCACCGCAGCCAGGTACCGAGGATGAGGAGTGGAAGGAATTCACGCAGAGCACTGCCGGACAGTGAGGCTTTTCCTGTGGTACCACCAACTGTTTTGAGAAACTGCTACACCGACGTATTTATGGTGGTGCTCACTGCTTTCTCGTGGTAAAGCTGTGTGAAAGGCAGGTTTGCAAAAGGAACAAACCTCTCTAAAAGAGCGGGTACCTGTTCAAAATGCAGTGCTCAGAACAAAGGAAAATCTGAAGACAAAAGACTCAGGATAATGCCTACATCTTCTTCCCTCACCACGGTGTGATGCTCAGTCTGTTCCAGGCCCTCTGTGTGGAGCAAGAACCCCACTGATTTCAGGGGACCAGACTGAAAAACCACTGTTGTCTGACTGTTAGTTCTGCCATCAGCCTTTGCCCTGGATATTAGATGAACTCTAGGGAATTTCTACCTTTTTGAGCACAGACACAGCACTCATAGAATCGGAAGGGACCTTCAAAGCTCATCTAGTCCAACTCCCTGCAATGAGGAGGGACATCTTCACACAGATCAGGTTGCTAAGAGTGCTGTCCAGCCCAGCCTTGAATGTCTCCAGGAATGGGGCACCTACCACCTTTCTGGGAAACTTGTTCCAGTGTTTTGCCACTCTCATTGTAAAAAATGTCTTCTTCATGTCTAGCCTGAATCTCCCCTCCTTTAGTTTAGAACCATTACCTCTGTCCTATTGTAACGGTCGGCCAAGACCAACAGAGTGTGACAGCTGCTCTGCTATTATCTGTCTACATCTCATCAGAGATCGTAGTATAGGGTCATAAAGGATAATATGTAGTACCTAAGACTTAGAAGTTAAACTTAACAGGGAAGTTAGGAGAAGGACCGAGGTGATGGAAATAAAGAAAAGGCCTCCCCTCAAAACAAAGTTTACAATATTCAGAAATTTTCAGCATAACTGAGTTTCAAATTATTAATTCAGTTCACTCTACAGCTTTATTATTATAAATTCTTAGCAAAATGCAGATGGAAGAGACCTCTGAAGGTCATCTAGTCCAGTACCCTCCCCAAAGCAGAGCTGACCTTCAAGCTCTGTCATGTTGCCCAGAGCCTGATGCCGAGGACACCATTGCAAACCCCAAGGATAAGGTTTTTTGGACACCTGCTTCAGCACTGAACCGTGCTCATGGTGAAAAACATTTTTCTCATGTCCAATTTGAATTTCTGTCTTGCAGCTTGTGACTGTTGAGTCCCATCTTTTTTCTTACCCCTCTGAGGAGATACTGTCTCCATCTTTTTTGCAACTCACCTTTATATAGGGAAAAGAATCTCCTGGCATGCAATAAGAGAATGGGCTGTCTTCTCACTCTCCCTGTCCATGCTTTTAGAGCAGATGTTAGATAAACATAGAAAAGGAGGCTAAGCAATTGCATCTGTACCTCAGATCTATCTTTTCAACACATTTAGCATGCACAATAATGGTTCCTACCAAAAAAGAAATGGTTCATATATTGCTGATCGTTGCAAAGGAGTTTTTATAGAATGGAATGGGGATGCAGTTTTCCTCAAGAAAAGAAAGTGATTTAGTGAAAGAATAAAAAAGCAAACTTTCTTAATCCAGAGCTGTCTTTTGCCTTAAAGATACAGATGTTCACAGTGATATAGTTGCCTGCGCTTTCTTCTAATAGTTTGTTTAGGTATCAGAACTGCTATAAAACATATTTTATTCTCTTTGAATAATTTGTCTTGTTACTTGGGAAACTAATTCAGAATGCAATGAGCTCTGTCCTGCAGAGCTAGGCTACTTCTGGTATCCCAGCTGGCTTCTTCAAGGCTAATATGGGCACCTTTGTAATTCTAATTTATGAAACAATCATTAAATCTAGTGCATTTGTTGGAAGAATAAACTATGTATCCAATAAAGAAGGGTAGAAGTTATAACTAATCAATCGATTGGGATGGATAGAGAATAATCTTCTAGATTTGAAGCATGTTTAGGCCACTTTTTTGTTTTAGAAGACACTTTGTATTACAAACATAAAAGCACTTCTCAAGGCTGCTGTTCTGTGATTTTAGGTGCATCTCAAACAAACATCTTGTCAGCACTTTTATTTTAGCAAAGGGATGTGACTTACCACAAAGAGAAACAGGGTATTTTCCTTGCTGTTTTCCAAGTCGGGAACTAATAGGGGTATTTTTGATCGTTGTGAAGAGATCCATCACCTTTTATTACCCAGAAGTCCTACACAACTTAGAAGTGCAAGTGGGCGTTTATTTTGTCTGTATTTAAACAACAAGAAGAGATTCAAACTGCATGAGAAGATTTTGACCTTCTTTTGAAGAGCTTTTTTCTTCAAACAGCAAGATATTTTGATGCAGGAAATGATAAATAAGGGAATAAAGTTTATTGAAACTGAAAATACATTTTATCAGTTGATCCAGTGTCTCTTTCCAAGGATTGAGAACAATGCCACATGGCATTTGGAGCTCTGTGATTTATAAGGCCATGTATGAATGTAAACATCCTGGAGACCACACAGTGAGGATATATTTAAGCCACAAGCCAAGTCCACCTTTTTGCTTCTGCAGTCCTATCTGATGCCCATGCTGACAGCTCACATCGAGCTTATTGACTTATCTTCTGTGTCCTGCTAGGAAAATAGCCCTTCCTGGTGAGAACATTACAGATGTATGTTTAGGTCTTCCAGTCAGGGACTGGGGGAAGCTCTTGAGTTTCATAAAACATCAACTCTAGCTTCAGAGCTTGAAGAGAGATCGATAGAAAAAGCTGTTATACAACTTCAGACAAAACCTGATGCTACATTTTCAAGATGGTCTGTAAGTCTTAGGTTTAGAATAGGAAGCACCTTTATTTTCTGCAGAACAATAAAAATTGAAACAAAACAAAACAAAAACTACAGACAAAACCACAAACAAACAAAAACCCCAAACCAATGAAGCAAAAAGCCCCCACAATTATTATGCCTTGTGTGTGAAAGCTGATGTTGAGAAAAAAATGACAGATCTATTCAAACACACTGAGGTAGCTCAGAGTGTCTTTTGGTTCTTATATTTAGGATACGGGAGAAGAAC
Organism: Streptopelia decaocto; assembly: GCF_964273445.1. Taxonomy (NCBI): domain Eukaryota; kingdom Metazoa; phylum Chordata; class Aves; order Columbiformes; family Columbidae; genus Streptopelia; species Streptopelia decaocto. The sequence continues at coordinate 14,082,797 of NC_138655.1, forward strand.
CTCGACATTTTCCACCACTTTGTCACTCAGGAAATACCTTTCTAGTGGCTGCAGCAACATCCCATTCAGATAACAATATCTGGCCAAGGCATTTCTGATCCATGCAAGACTGTCTGCACTGCCTGTGACTGCATTGTGAGAATGGGGCTGCCACGAGTATTTAATAGCAGGAGACCTGCACAGACTGATAGGGTTTCCTCAACAACAGAGGCTGAAAGGGACCAAGAAAAAGAAGCCATTTTTGTGAGCGTGGTACACAGACAGCACACCCACCATCATGGTCCATATAAACATCCTGCCAGACACACAACTGGACGCACTTTGGTAATGCGGCTGCGGGTCTGTGTGTTGCTGGACCAGTGTGCCCATTTCTGAAGAGGGCCTCGGGCTCTTTTTTCCTTTTTAAATGTATCTCTTCCCCAGGCCTCCCTCCAGTTCTCTGAAGCTGACTCCTCTGCCTTGTCTGTATGTGTGATGGAAACAGATGAGTCCTGAGGGAGAACCGAGCGACCTTTGCACTTCAGCAGCTTGGCAGAAGTGCAGCAGAGCCCTTCAGATCCTCCTCCAGAGCCTGGAGGAGCCCTGGGAGATTGACAAGGTTCAGAGGGGTTTCCTTTCCGGTTCTGTTTTCTGCAAAAAGAAAGTGCTGGTGACCAAATTAGAAAAAATTATGACACTCCTTGTTCGCTGGCAACATGCAATAGACAGATTAAGAACTTGCTGGCACACTTTTCTTTATTTACTTTTTTCTTTCTGCTTTTTCCTCAAGCTTCAACACAATAGTAAAAAAGAATAGGGATGGAAAAACTGTCTGACTGTTTTTCTTTGCAAATGTCTTGTTAAAAAGTAAGATGTTCCTCGAAAAATCCTGAAGATGATATAAAAGTCCGCAGCTGGTTAGGAAATCAGAGTGAAATTGCAGTAAATTCTCTATACTTGTATTCTGTGGGGCGTTCTTTTCTCCTTGGACACCAAAAAAATATATACACTTCTGTAAAACTCTTATTTCTCTAGCCTCATGGTCAGTCCTGCAAGTCCAGAGCCATATTTTTGGAACCTGAGACCTAAATTTTGGGGATTTATTGGTGGAGTAACAAACATTACTGCAGAAGCTTAATATTGTGCTCCAAAAGCACAATAAGTTGAACCTACCAAGGATGATGTGCTCACAAACACACGGAATAATTTTGGAAGAAGTTGTGAGGGACTTGATTCAATGGAAATGGTCACAATTTCCATGAAGAGTTGGTCACATCAGTCACTCCCCTGTTTTCCTCCACTGCTTCCTCAAATGTTCAATGAAAAGAGTAAAGCAGAGGGTTTAGGAGAGTTCTGGTCTATCAGGAGGTGGTCTGTGTGGCAGAAAGAGTTGAAGAAAAGATAGAACAGAGCTCAGGTTCTTCCTTAATTGGAAGAAGTCATGACTTAACCCAGGGTACTCTTGTCTAGGTCCTCAAAGATTTGTGGAAACTCTGATGGGTGTCAGTCATACAAATAGGAGAATGTGTTTAACCACCTTTGAAGTTCTGGGAGTAAAGGTCTCCTAAAACTGATCTTCTTCAATCCTGATCATCACATTAGAGTCCCCTCTGTCAAGTAGACTTGAAATAACACATAAAGCTGAACTTTGTGGCAAAATACCTAGATTTAAGATTAGAAGTAGGAGGTTCTCAACAGAAGCAGCCTAATGATTATAACCCTGTTGATTCTGGTGCACTTTTGAAGCAAGTTGTTCTCATTTACTGTGCTTCAGTTCACACTATTGAGCAGTCTTCCTATGCACAAACATTCTTCCTTGGGATGAAACTGGACTGGAAGCATATCAGGCACCACAGCTGCAAATAGGTGTTCAGTCCAGTGCTAATCTCAAGAAACCGCCCTGAAAGGTGTACAGGGTGGAGAACATGTCTGCAGGAACAACTTTGCCACTGTATAGATCATTTTATTGACAGGCACGCCGGCTAATGCAGACATGGCCTCTGGTGAAAAACCCTAGATTCATTTCTGGATGTTATTTAATGTAAGTGAGTAATACGCATGCACAGAAGGCAGTGTAGATGAGTTTGCAACAAGTTTGTCTTCTCCATCTCCATGCAGTAGTAGATAGTGCTCTCGGTACTGTCTGAGAAAACCTGGCACCCACATTGCGCTGTGTGTTCCTCCTGCCTCACTTCAGACCTTGCAACACCTCTGGTTGATGCCATCACTCTCCACGGCATATGCATTTGGTAGGGGAGACTTAACAAAGAGAGTTCATGACTCCATTTGAAATACACAAAAAAGATCTATCAGTTAGAGTCACTTTATTCTGGAAAAAAAAATCCACAATTTAAAAATACCTTCCTTGCTTTTTAACTCGACAGAACTAGAGCTATGAATCAGACAAGAAGATCTAGCTACCTATAAATAAAAACAAATATGTGTCCAAACAAGGCTGCTCATTCACTCTCAGATCTCAGTAGACAGCAGCTACTCCAACATGATTAATCTTTGGGGGGCCTGTGCAAAACAGACCTTCTCTGAACTCTTTGCAAGTGGTGATTATTTCTACTCATTGAGTCCACTCTGTTTACATTAGCAACCCACAAAGACTTAATTTTTGCACTGATATGCTCAGCAGCTTTCATCTTCCTTGTATCTATCCCATTTGGTTCACAACCTGGGACTATGTCCAGGGGATGATTAAGTGAACAGACTTTTAGGTCCACATGTCTGTCTCATACCCCATTGATTTATATTGGATAAAATAATATGTGACAGAATACCTCAAAAAGAGTCTTCTGGGACTGAGGAGATAAACTGAGGTGAGGGGGAACTGGTTCCATATTTCTTTTACTTCCTCTCAGACCCTACTCCAGCTACACAAATTTTCTGTTTATCATCCACTTCAGCGAACATCTGCACTTTTCTGGGACATAAAACTGCTGAAGACTCTGAAGTATTGTATTATTCTTTTTCATTGTTGATATTTTAGAGGTTTTGGTAGCTGGTGGGTGGGAGAGGGTGGTTGGTTTTTAGTTTCATTTGGGTTTTTTGGTGTTTTTTGTTTGTTTTGTTTTAGGGTTTTTGTTTGTTTGTTTTGTTTTGTTGGTTGCGGGGGGGGATAGGGGGGGCATGTTTGGTTGGTTGGGATTTTGGGGTTTGGTTTTGTTTTGTTTTTTTCTCTGAGCCTTTATGCTTTCTACCTGAGAAATTGTGGTGTATTTTTAGTAGGCTCTTGTAGTTGTATGTCCAGATAAGCTTAGGATGAACCTGTATACCAGGCTGTCTAGATGCTCCCTTCATGGTCTCTAGATGCTGCCTTGTAAATTATTTAACATCTCTAGCATTTTTCATACTAATTGATGGCATTAATCCTTTTCAATAAATATTTCTATTTGTAACCAAGGACTGTATTTTACACAGATAGAGCAAGAAACAGGCTTCCCCTCCTGGACAAAGCAGGAGAAACCAAGGCACAATAAGGCCATATGATAAGTCAACAAGTAGCTTAGCCATAGCACACTAATCTCATACTCCACCTACATTTTCTCATTTAGACACTAGTAGCCTTCCAAGTCATGTCTTCAAGGATGCCGGCTGGCATGATGGATGGGCCGTGCTTTGCAGAATGAGGCTCTAAAGAGATTGGTGGCATCTGAGTTCCGTTTCACTAGATCAGACGGAGCTGGCAAAGCCGATCAAGAGCTTTTGGACTCATGACCAACTCTTTTGCAAATACCCATGCTGTGACTCACCACCCCCAAAACTATGCAGGTACAACAATGTGCAAGGCTGGTACAGTCAGCTATGTCCCTCAAACAGTCCTAAAAAGCCTTCTGTCCCTGAAGGGGAAAGAGAGGATGGACAATGTCCTGGCGTTTGTCACCACCTCCTGTCAGCACCACGCTGGTGCTCCAGGCTCAGTAATTCTGCTCAGACTCTTGATGGCACCCACATGCATTTGCAGCAGGGGCACAGCCAGAGTGTTCACTCTCCACTGCAAAACACAGTAGATAAAGAGCAATCTGCCCATAAATTAGAACTATTACTGATCTAGGCTCCTATTTACCCATGAGCCAACTTCAATATCAGACCTGACTGCTGAGCACCTTGTATCATGGTTGTCTCTTACATAGAATCTAGTCCTTTCAAATAGCTTCAGGGTAACCACTGCAGCTCTATACTCCAAAAGGAAGAAGCAGAGTAAAATTCAAACTTCTCATTTTGGGCCCAAGCATGAGCTAACTTGCTAGAAGAAACCTCAGTAAAATATATATTACAATATTTTTGTTTGTAAAGCAAATCTACGGTGCTTCATCTTTGCTTTCAATGTAGTGTAAGTACCAGCACCTCACAGACCTATTAAACACACTAATGGTTCCTCCTTGTCTGTGGGGGTATTTCTTTGGCCTGGAAGGATTCATGCTGGTGCCTCAGAGATTTGAACACTGTTATTTCTAGGCTCCGCTGGAAAGCAAAAGTCTCCCTGCTGTGGCAAGTAGATATGAATCGTTCATTTTTGTGTTCTTGGAATATAATGGTTTGTTCCTCTTTCCCACTGCACCACATGGCCACTTTCTGTCATTACAAACTCCACTTTTAATAGGCTTTACATCCTGTTTTTACATTAGTCAGTTCCTCAGTTTTACATAAATCATCGCTTCAGATAAAGAAAAGCATGTTCTATTTCCAAGGTATTCCATAGATAGAAATAACTGCTGTGCAAGGGTTTATTCTTCATGATTTCTGAATGTCGTTTCAAAGGCCATTGGGCCCATGTGCACTTAATAGCTGTTATATTCAGAAAAGGTAGGCAAGTGGCATCAGGAGATTTCTGGGTTTGCAGTGGGAAGGGGCTGCTGGGGTGGCACACAGGACAAAAGAGGGTAGAAAGGTAGTGAAGGGAGAGGAAATGAGGGAGTGTGGGGCACACCAAGGATCTAGGGACTGCTTGCAGGGCAGGTAGGTTGATGTCCTAGAAGCCTGCAAGTTTTGCAGTAAAGGATGGGAGAGAATGAACCCTAGTTTTGAAAAACTGAACACAGCAACATCTCATCCTGCTCACTGGAGCTGGGACCTGTGGTTTGTGCTCTTAGGAATCTTTGGAAATTTCTCACAGTGTTTCAAGATGCAATAGGTATCAGATCACAAAACTGTATACAACTGAGCCAATTGAATCTTGGGCAAAAGAAGCAGGTTGTTCACAAAAATAAGAACAAAACCTAAACCATTACAGTAGTGTGAAAGTATCTGGAAAAAATGAACCACTGGAGCACAAGTGATGTACTAAAAAGTGCATGATAAATATATGCAACATATACTGTGTTGGCACTGCCTTATATCTGGCATATATATATCTACACTACACAGCTATGGTAGAGAATCTCTGATGAGTGACTGTAAAGCCAAGAACTTCAACATTGCCTGTTTTTACAGCAACATAGCAGAGAGGACTGGTACAACTTAACACTGAACTTTACATTTTCTTACACTGAAGAATCCTACATAAAATACCACAAAGTGTTGAAAGATTGCTTGGCAAGTTGGCTTCAAAATGAAAAAAACAGCTTGGCTTGACTGAAGCTTGTCAAATATTTCAGCAGTCCTTGTCAGAGAACATGGAGACCATGTTTTCTCTGCAGTTTGTCACTCGTCAGTGCATAGTAACTTAAAGAGAAATAAGGCAAAATCAGTTTTGATACACTAATTCCTGCTGTTAAGATTATGTTATTGGCTCACCTCTGCTAGTGGTTTGGAGAACAGCAGTGAAGACCAAAGGAAGCCTGTGCCAATGCAGCAATGAAGCAACACCACAAACCCCCTAATTTTCTGACTGGAAGACAAATGACTAGCCACATGAAAGGAATATTTGGTTTCTGTCTGTTTTAAAACCCCACTTGTCTCACTGATGGAAAGGAATTTGTTGTGGTCATATCATAGTGGATACATATCTGCATCACTCAACCACCAAGCAGTTCAACATTGTGGACTCTCCAGCTACCTGGGACAGGACATGAGCAATTCCCAGGGAAGTCAGAAAGGCTCAGATTTCATCTCAACTAATTCTGCCTATCTAAGCTTCCTCTCCAGATAGTGGAAGGAAAGAGATGGGACTAACTGGTCTGAAAATATGTCACTCTATTCTGACAGCACTACTTGTTTGTCTTAGCATAAGTGACTTTTCTGGAGGTATTTATTTATTGACTATAGAGTAAGCCTTGATTATTATCTTGGGTTAGAAGTCTAACTTTCAAACATTGAGAATGGTGTTTTCCAAAACTCATTAAATATCCTGAGTGTGAAATGGTCCAAAAACATCTTGCAACAACTATGTGTGAGAATTGCCTAGTTTTTGACTGGAGAAGGCTTACAACTGGTAAAATGCATCTATTGCACAGACAAATAGCAAAAAGAGCAGTCAGTATGAAAAAATGCCACACTGTATGGTATAAAATATTCCCTACACATGGTTGTGTTGTTAGCAGCTATGTGCACACATCTTGAAAGATCCTGGTACACAGAGAATAGGATAGCTGCTCCCATGTAGGAAGAAGGATGTGCATGTAGCATACTGAGATATCATGTCGTTTTAGTCCAGCCTCCCAAAGCAACAAGACTTATCTGATCATACTCTGTGTGTCTATCCTCACAGCTAATTTTTGAATCACATTGTCACTTTTAAGAAAAATTAGCAGCAAATTACTAGTTCAAAGAAAATAGACAGTTTGGTAGAGAAATACCAGTTGCGGAAAGGCTTCTGCAACAGTTTAATCCTCATCAGTTATCAGTGGCTCCAGACAGAGAGCACACATTTTGAAGGACACACATGAACAGCTCAACTCTGAGAAAAATTCAGTAAAATATTTCCACTTCATTGAAGAACAGAGAATCTAGCCAAGAAACCAGCTGCATGTATGTGGACTAACTGGAGAGGAATCAAATATAGGGATAAATATGAAAATATTCATGCCTTCAAGCTTAAAGGCACAGCTCTTTAATACATTAACAGTTATGGTTGGAATACAAAAGACAAGGTTACCATTAAACTTGTGAAGAGGAAGATGTTATGGTTGACATCTGCCAAGTGTTTGCTGATTATGCAAAGTCTGTAGCACACATTCTACATGGTGCACACGTGTTTGCTTGCGCATATTTACTTCTCATAATTCTACTGCAGAATCAATGAGGGAATGTTGTAAGCAGTGATTTCAGATAAAGCACTTCTACCATCAGGCCTGCAAAATCTGCTGGGATTTGAAAGTCAGACTGTATGGTCGTGTTATTCTTGGTTCCTGCTGATGTGTCACTTCCAACAGTAAAAAATAAAATATGGTTGGAGGCAAATTCTGACTTCTGCAAGTCTTGCTTTGCTTTCTTGCCTTTTGATCGGATACCGAGAAGCCTTCTGTTCTTGCGGAGGTATAAGTCAGAAAAGTGTTCAGCATTGCAGCTGCAACTCAGTTCACAGTTCTTTGAACAACAAATGAGCCAAACCCACAATTTGCTTTTCTATAGTATTATAAAGAGAGCTCTGAGAAGCTCACTCATGAGTGCTGGTTTCAGAAGCAGTGCTTAGGAAATGCCCACACATGCACTTGCAGAGAAGTATGCATTTTGCATGGAAGTGTAACATTTCCAGTCACACTTCCCTCTAAAGCTGCAGTTCAGCAGGCTCATGTGCTTACATCAGTGTTATCCCTAACTTTTCGGGGCCGGGAAGGCAGAGTTCTGTGCTGCTGTCTGCATAGCCTTATGCCTATACCCCTGCCCCTGAAGGGTGGATGGACAGTGAGCCAAGAACCATTACTTGGGCTAAATGCCATTCCTACTTGTGTGAGAAAATAGTACATCAGAGCGAGATTTTTAAAAATGCTTGTTTGTGGAAGACATCCTCACAGCCTTCATTGTGCATGAAAAAACTTCAAGAATCTACAGAAAACAAGTCAGAAAAGGAAAATGACACTTCCCTCTACTTTACAGCAGAAAAGAGAAAAGACAGTATTAACTTGGTCTTTATTATTAGTTTATACCTAAGATTAAACTGTTCACCTTGGGCAACGCCTGGAAAATCACAGGTTATCTGAGAGTGGATTGTGTGCTATAAATTCATCAGAGACCACCTATCATATGTTCTTGTCTAAGCCCTTTTAGAACAACAACAACAGAACAATCTCAGATTTTTATTTGATCTACACTCATTATGTGCCCTTGGGGACACCTTTGGCTTTCTAGGTCAGCTGAGCTGGGGAGTATGAAGGAGGCAGAGAGGTAAGTCAGGTTCTGCTACTTCAGACAAATACAGTTTACTTGTAGCCAGATTGGTCTAGGCCATAGGGGCAGATCCAGCCTAAGGAGCATTCAAGTTAGGTCCCACATTTAACATACTCCTTTTTTGTAGTAATCATTTGTGGGAGTTAAGTTCTGCCTTCCCCACAACACCTTCTCTTTCTTGAAAGATGGAGGGAGAAGACCACTGTTCAAACATTCCCTCTGAAACCACAGTCTACAGCAGTTCACATGTTCTGATGTACCAAACATGTATCAGTGCTCCCTGGGATTGCCTCAGGCATTCAGTAAAACAGGTTGGAGGTGCATCTCACCTTACTCTCCACGCCAGCCTTGCTTTAACTTTTCTATTTCTTGGTGAACAAGCAGTCTCAAGATAGTCCCAGAGGAAACAAATGGCCAATATGTCATAGGCTGGGGATTGCAGCTTTACATGAAACCTGGGTTAATTATCTGGTTTGAACTTCTTCAAGTAAGGGATTTTGCAGTATCCAAAATCTCCTTCTATATTATTTCACTTTATGGTTTATCGTGTTTGCAGAAATAAAATGTTAAATACAGAATTTGTCTATGAAAACCTGTTCAGTCTTCAACATTTAGTATAACTCCCTTGTGTTCTTTTGGTTTAGAGGTTTAACCAGAAAGTCATGTACCTTTGTTCAAGCTTTCCTGCAATTCAGGTCTGAGATTTCACCGTTGTAAAATATCTGTGCTACTATACTTTTGCAGAAGATCAAGACAATATTTGCAGAAGTGTTATTGCAATTTTTGGGCAGATTTTCTGAGTCACTTCAGTTTTTTGTCAGATAAATTGTCTCTAAATTCAACTCTTTAATATTTAAATATATTAATTCTTGTGAGTCTGTGAACCACAAAGGTCATAAAGAAAATAAAAGCAAAATGAGAAACCCGCATACATTTTTACCAACATAGTCTGAAAGATCTTTTTCTGATACTGTGCTTCCTCTCTATCTACTTCATGTTAACTGGCCTCCTTGCAGTCCTTTGTCTGTTGTGGGAAATTATTTTAGAATTAAATAAACTTATTTCACAATAGAAAAATTATTTAAGACATAAAACACTTGTCAGTGCTGTAGACAGTTTATTCAAAATCATGTTTTAGAAAAAACAAACAAAAAAACAAACAAACAGAAAACAAAACACCAACCTCTGAATGCTTTTCTTTAGGAAATGGCATTTAGCAAGTGACACAAATGACCAGCAACTTTAACCTTTGGTGGAATGTTTTCTGGTATATGTACAAATTTTCCTTTGTAAACAACCATCTAAGTCTTGCAACATGTTCTCAACTCTTCTAAGTAATTAGTGATGCCCACGACAATGGATGTGCTTCCTTCCTAAAGCACCACATCCCCCAAACAAGAGATTAAATTAGAATTCTAGTTTTCATTTACAAAAAGAATTTTAAAAAATAAATTACATTTCTAGACACTACAGTCACAGAGGAAAGCTGAAAATCTAGACTCAAGAGGCAAGAAGTCAGGCAAACAGGCACAACTGCTTGCTAATTAATCCTTTTGTGTTGGTAGTGCTTTGGAGGACAACTCATAATTTTTAGTAGCTGGGGTTGGCAACACAGTGCAATATAAACACAAGGAAGTGTAAGAAATGTCTGCACTGTCATGTTCTAGTTATGTTAATAGCAGCACAGCCAAAAGAAGGGAAAGCAGTTCTGTGTTGAGCACAGAGCTTTTGCAGAGTAGATCGAAACATAGTTTGGGTGTGAATAATTGCTGTAAGAGGTGCAAGCAGCCAGGGAAATAACCCAGAGCCCCACTGGGTTAAACTAGGGACACGCACAAGACATCTGCTGTTCAGATGGGAGCAAGGATGGGCTCATGATTTCTCAGAAATTTAGGACTATCCCTGGCCATTGAATAACAGGCACAGCTGAAAGGATGTCTTTGGCTATTCAAAATCACAGTCTTACTATAAAACAACAGAAAAGAAATATGCAAGAGGCCAGGGCCTCTGATAAAGGGATGCAACAAGTGATCTTTGCTCTCCTTCCTAGGCCATCTAAGAGAGGTCCAATTCAGCACCTGGCCCTTCCTTATCTGCTTTCTAGGAATGGGATTTAGGCACTTGTTTTTCCTTCCTTTGGGCTTGCCAGCACTGGTCTATCTAATTTTAGCCAACAGGTCTTCCTAAAGTCTCTCTGCAGTCACAGGCCGAATATTGCATCCCTCAGGGACCGAGGGCTGGAGGTGGCTCTGTCCCACCGTCCTTCCCACAGGCAGCTGCCTGAGGCTGCGGGTGTTTGACACTCAATGAATAGTTTCCTTCTGCAGATACAAGGAAGCATCAGAAAAATAAAGCACCAGACAACAAGAGGGAAGGGTTTAAAAATACAAAACCTGATCTAAATTGCCTGTCTAGTTAGTCTTGACATCCACCTCTGCTTTACTGTGGGATAGAAACCAGCCTGCATCAACAGAATGGGGTCAGCCAGCTTTCCTGGGGTACAGTCACCATCCCTTGGGGTATGCTGTGCCTGTAGGTCTGAAACCCACCACTTCCCTGACCCACCCTAAGTCTAATGTATAAACCACTGGTAAGTAATGCTTCCCAAAGTTGCCTGTCTCTGAAAAGAGTAAAATCTTTGAAAAAGGGTGGAAGAACAATCCAGCACAAGAGCAAATGCCTATTAGCCAAGAGATCTTGATTTCCAGCTCCAGTTTGCACCAGTTGAGAATCTGGTCCCCATTCCCATTTCCAAGCCTCCTGTGCCCCCTCTGGAGCACTCGGCAAATTTCTCCAACTCCTCAGTCTTTAGTTTGCCCATCTAAAATGAAAACTGTGACATTTATTTAGCTTTTTTAGAGCTGCTTCTTTGAAAGAAAGATGCTAAACATTCATAAGCAAATATTAAGTAGGGGGAAGACAGCTATGAGAGAGCACAGCTGAAAACAAGGCAGAAGAGTTACAAAGGAGGATAACGCAGTAGGGACATCCACAGCTGGGAGAGGGAGGGGGTGTGTGTGAAGAGAAGATAGCTTTTATTTGAAACACATGTTTGCTGGCTAATCACGGCTGGAACCTGGGATCGGGTGAAACTCTCTATTGGAGAGGAGGTGGCAGACACAGGGAAATTATTTTTTATTTTAAACAGATGTATTAACAATGGCCTTATGCTGATGAAACTCAATAAAGAGGAGATTTAAAGAGAGGTATACTGTGATGGGAATTTGTAGCTGGGAGGCAGAAGGGAAAATGATAATTTGCAATAGACATATGTAATCACTGTGCGCTCTGTGCCGAGATGAGGGTGGGACTACAGCTGCCAGAGCAAGTGGAAAGGAAAAGCCTGGCCACTGCTGCAGCAGAAATGGGAAGAAGGCATAGGTTGGTCCGGCAGGAAAGGTGGGGGAAATATGTGATAGAAGATATATAAACGCTTTTAAATTTGTGACTTCTAGCAAAACTGAAATTGTCCTTTAATATGCCATATCAAAGAAATGTTCTTAGTCTGCAACTGTTTTCTCTCTCATTGTAGGATGTCTTTACCCTCTTAGCATTTTCACCAATAAATTTATCCTTCAATGTGAAGCTAGAACTTCTTCATTTTTTCTTCATTTATTTTATTTATTTAATTTATTTATTTATCTATCTATTTATTTTAACAATGTGTTAGAGACTTACATTACTAATTTGGTTTGGTTTAAGGTGAGAGCTGTTATCAGCTTTGCTTCCCTTGAGAGTCTCCAATCACAAGCAGAAAGAGATTTTACTTAAAAATATAAATCTATATTACCATGAGTAAATGAAAAATAAATTCACTATAGGAAAGACCTGAACAATGTACATGTAACAGCAGCAGAAAATCAGTGAAATACATGATTATATAGATAATAAGTTCAAAACAATATCAATGTCTAGACCTAATTTAAGTTTTGCCTTGGAGAACACCACCAGACAAAATAAAAGTGAAGAAGTCTTCCCTGTGTTCGAAGGGTACCCAGAGATTGAGTGCAAGGAGCCTCACCTTCCATCACCATCAATGTAGATCTCATCAACATTGTCATTGCAGACTAGGACTAAATGTGTTGCTGCTTGCAGGTGTTTAGGTTAGGATGAGTCCCACGGCCCCATTCACCACACTGACTATGTCTCTACTATTCACAAAAGAATGGCTCTCTCAAATATATCTCCTGGGATGGAGATGCCCTTTCTTAATCAGGTTGAATCTAAAGTGTTTCGCTTTCACACAACAACATGCCTTGTAAGATAGGAAGACACACAACATTAACATCTATTTTTAGGCATCCAAAGACTCAGATATTCAGTCAAATTCTGGTAACAAAGAGCTCATGCTCAGCTACCATGGCTCAACAATATCAAATGACTTGTTAGTCCTAGGAAGTTCATTGCATTCCCAACTCTGACACAAAACCAGATGAATTTTCAAAAACTTCCAGATAAGTCACAACCTTGAAGCCGTGTATAAATAAAACTATGATCTAATTAACACTTTTATTCCCATACATGAGTGAAAAGTGGATATTTCCTATGACTTGTCATTGACTCAATAAACAGAAGAAAGCGGGGCGGGGGGGGATGCTGGGCTGCCCTGGAACGGGAAATAGCTGCCCTGACCTTCCAGGGTGCAGACTCCCCCTTTAGAGAGTTTTGCTCCATGCTCTAAACAAAGCTCTCCAAAAACTTTTTTTACAAGAGAATTTTTTAACCTTACTCTTTGGATGTCAGGGAGAAAGTACAACTGATGTAAAAAAAATGATTGAACACTGCGTTAGTATTTAAGGGAGTGTTACAAGTTGGATTTTTGTTCTGTCTTTTTAAATAGTGTTGCCAGTTTGCAGCAAAAGGCAAAGTAGAAATCCATGGGAAAGGAAACCAAACTTACATTTTGAGAAAAGCTGTTTGCTATCAGCTTCTGCTGGTTTCAATCCACTGCATGACTAGAACAAGGCCATTTTATGCTCTAGGTTTTCCTTTCAAAACCCAGACACGAGGGAAGTGCTTGTCAAAAATTATTAACATCTTAAACAGACTTTACTACAGACAAAGACATCAAGATACGTTTGAAAACGCCTACATACCTTATAAAAGCTGGAGAAATGTGCTTTTTCAAGTGCTCTTTTAGGACAGAAAGGTGAAGTGTGTATTGCATGTTTCTCTTGGGACAGATTCACTAGCAGGGATTCGAGCAGAAAGAAGCGTCCTTCACTTCTGCAATGTATGATGAAGGAAAACTGAGCTCTAAGTTAATGATGAAGGTGAAAGTCTGATCCCACTGAGTTCAGTGGGAATTCTGCCATTGATTTCAAAAGGACCAGCGTTTCAACCAAGATATAAACTTCATTTCATTCTGCTTCGTTCTGGGAGTTACTCAAGAACACTACTATATATTAAATTAATTTGGTTTTCATTTGTTGTTCTTTGTTGGTCTTTTTTTTTTCCTTTTTTTTTCTTTTTTTTGGTTCTCTGTCCAAACTGAGAAAAAAAAATAAAAGAAAATAAGATAATCTCAAGTCAACCGAAACCCATTGTTTGTTTTGCTAAACCAAAAAAACCTCATAATACATTTTTTGTCAGCAGAGGTATTTCTTCTGACACAAAGTGTATTGTTAGTGATTCTCAAATCTCTCAGGCTTCTGTCTTCATTTATTAATGAAAACAATTTTTCAAGCAAAGACAATTAAATGTCATTGTTTACAGATGTCAAAACAAATGGTTTAGAGTTTTCTAAAGTTTCTGTCACCCAGTGCTTTTGTCCAAAAGCACTCACCAAACTCAAAAGGGATTTGAGTTCTTCAAGAACTTCACGTTTTTGGAATAAAACCCTGTTCTGTGGAAAGAAAAAAAAAAAAAAAATCTCTTCAGGATTTCAATATGGTCAGGAGATTGCAAATAGAATTTAGATTGGCTTTGAAAGAAATAATGACCTAATTAAAACTACTATACCTGGTAGTGAATTTCAAATATTTTCAACATAAGAAGTTAGCAGTTTATTTTTTTTGTGTAAACGAGTCACAAAGAAGAGAGGAGTCTGGACCAACATTTTGATGCAAGTAACAGAATTAAGTATAGTCAAGATGCTGATGCCTCTAATTCTGAAACTGTACTTGCCTTAATTGCTTCAAAAACTTTTCTAAAAAACCTCTCACTTCATTCAGTTATGGACTTGCAGGAGAAATGTCATAGTTGCACACAGACACACACAGAGTCATAGACAGAACCACAATATAACCAAGCCATGGAGGTATGAATGTTAAGAGTTTCAGGGCTTGGAACTGATAGGGATTTTTGGCCTCTTTTTGTTTTGTATGTCAATATACTGCAGGTTTGAGCAGTTCAGACTTTACACAGCTCTAGTAGAAACTGAAAGTCCAAACCACAGATTAAATCATCTGTATTGTATTATGAATAGTCAGCTCTGTTGAGAAAGGACATTTGACTTTGCAATGTGGTAAATATTAGCAAACACTTAAGAGAAACCACAAAACTTCATGTATTTGCCTGGAGTAAGCCTGCAACATCTGCTCAAACCCTTTTGGGTCTACACTGTTAAGAACATAAGTCAGCTTGTTGGTCATTCCTCTGAACTTGAAGCCAGATGAGCAAATCCAAGCCATTTCATGGTACAATCACTAATCATTCCAGCATGGTTGCTAGTTTTTTTGCAGAGGACATGAGCTTCAGAAAAAATACTAGGCAGTATTTGCAACACTTCTCTCCCTTACAAAGATTAAGTTGTGTGAGTTGCAGAGCTCTGAGAAAAAGCCCTTCTTATCTGTCTGGCTGTTTCATTATTCATTTATTAGCTTACAATCCTGGGGCTTGTAGTTCCCTTTCATGTGTTTACCACTACTGGCTTTTTTGTTCATGACCTGAAATTTCCCATTTTGTACCTTCAATCAAAGGAATGTTTACTATACGTATATATATATACAAATGAGAGTTTATATGGATACTTTTTTATTGTTTAATATTTTAATAACTGCCATGAGTGTACAAATATATCTACTGGATGGGCCTGGATTTGTTCAGCTAGCAAGGTCAGCCCTGAAAGGTGAGGGAAGAGGGATTATTTTCCTCAGCTGTTGCTGTTTTTGGATACTATGCTTTTAAAGTCTCAGCCTGGGGGTGCCATAGTAACAACCATGAAGGTACAAACAGCCATAAGTATATTGCCATATTTATACAGAACCACTGACATCCATGGCGGTCTGCAAAATCTTAAAGACAAGTCCCAAACCTGTATACTTCACAACAAAAAACAACACAACGTGGTAAACGATGACAATGGGAAACAGTGTATGGCAGGAATTAAACATTACAGGAGACAAAAATACAGATTGTTTTTTTAAGTATTCAGCTATCTTGTTAGCTATTGTTCTAATCTCCGCTTTTATTCTGCTGATTTATTTTGGAACAATTAGGTTTGCACATCACACAGATATAATTTAATGGTAATGGGAACAAAATTTGTTGTCCACTTAAGACAAAAAGGAGTTCTCTGAGTACACAATGATAAGATTTTCCAGTTTTGTGTCATTTGGAAATAATATTTTCCAGGTGTCTACATACAACTTTCTGTTTTGAAATGAGATAGACAAAGTGATGTTTCTTGAAACCTGAGTGTTGATGTGCAAAAGCTGTATTCTTAGAGGTAATTTTAAAATCTAACCTAAACATTTAGTATGGGCATTTGGTCAAGGTTTCTGCAGGGGCTGAAGCCAAATAAGAATTTAATTCATAAAGAATTATCTTTCTGTATGAAATGGAAATTCTCATCCCCTCCACTCCACCTACCCCCTCCAATTTTTCTTCTAGTGTAGCAAAACTGGAAAAAAATAAATAAATAAATAAATAAAAACCTACTTTCCCCCCCCCCCAAAAAAAAAAAAAAAAACTTAGAAGGGAGGAAAAGAGGGGAAAAAAAAATAAAATAAAAGAAAGAAAGAGGCAAACCAACCAAACAGAAAAACCCCCAGAAAACACCACTATTTTTGAATCATTCTCTTGTAACTGAGAGACATAAGTTAACGTGTAAGTATGTTCCACAAATACCTTTCCTCACAATAACCACTTTTGGAGCTCACCAAGCAAGTAGAGATCTCATATACAGTACAAACAATAGCAATGACTGGATATGAATGAAGTTGAATAAAGATTATCCATTCAAAGTTCATCAAAACCAAAAGGAGTACTCACAAAAAGTTTGATATGTATCAGTAAAGTGAGAAATCTTATATCTTCCAATTACCTTTTGTCAAGAAGAGGCAGCCAGGACCATTTCTTTCATTGCTTTCCAGAAAAAAAATACTTTGGCCCAAGTCTAAGCAAAGGGATTTATACCAAAAAGGAACTGAGAGAAACTGTAGACAACTGGGCATAAATTTCAGAACAAAAGAGATCTGGCTATCGATTATCTCATTATACCATTGCAATTACTTATGGAAGTTGAAAATTGCAGCAAGTATAAAATATTGATTTATATGATCAAAAGAGAATGAACAGAAAAACAGAAAGGATCCAAACACGTACACTGCCCACACATGTGCTCTAATGAAACAGCAGCAGAAACACGTGCTGAAACAACGATGTTGAGTCAATGAGTGGCACCTTGCCAAGCCCAAACCTTCAAGGGAATTTGCCCTCAGTAGTAGTAAAAGTGGAGTGTACTGGTGGCTTCTGTGCAGCAGCTGCCATGGGGATCCCTAGAGGGCAATTCAGGAGCGAAGCCCTCAGATGGTGACGTGCAGGCTGTCCTTCATGGTCTGCATCGAGGGGGAGCTCCTGCCAAGGCAGCGTGTGACTGTGCCAGAGAGGTGGCCAAGGCAGTTCACCTCCTCCCTTAGTTACTCATGAAGTGTCAAGAACTGGGAGAATATTGGTATAAATTAACAAGCCTGTTTGTTTTGCAACAGTCTTGCGTGATAATTCCAGAGAAACAACTGAAGAACCAAACTCAAATACACACATGTTCCTGTCAGTTTTGAGTTTGGTAAGATGGTTTTTGCTTTCACATCTCATGCCCATATTTCTGTTGACTGAGGGAACGTTTTTCAGATATCATAATTTCTCCTTGGCCCTTCACAACTAGTGGAGGAGAAGTGGCGGCCATTCTATTCCCACTTCATTCCCCGTAGAAGAGGAATTCGCCTGACACACACGGAAAGGTATGTTACAGATCTTCTTGGTAGTTTGCAGGAGATCTGTACTAATAACTTGGGCTTTTATTTTCTGCACCAGAAAAGGATACAAAAACACGAGTTCAGTGAGTTAAACAAGCAGCTGTTTGCTCTCCAGTTCCGAAGGCACCTCCCAGTCTATTGCTCATTGTTTCTGGACCACTTTTTATCTGTTGTTATCACCTCTTCACTATCATGAGGGAATCATTGCAAGTCAGCTTCCACAACCCGTACTTTCCATGTTCTGCTCACAGCTTCAGCTAAAGCCAATTCCTAATAGCTTACACAGAAACCTGATACTTCTTCCTCTGATGAAATGATCCTTAAATGAAGCTGCTGGAGGTCTAAAACAGAAAGTAGAGAACCCTCCCCAGGAAGCAAGTCCAGAAATGATATTTGATGAAAAAAAAGAGTGGATGAACAGTCTCAAAATTAGTGATACAATCCACTCGCTGATCACAGATATCCACAATATGTCTTGATATTGTGCCTGAGTGAGTAGTTCACAACACAGTGTGTTATTACAGGGAAATACTGTACACATTTGTTGCATGCTGCAGGAGTAAGTTCCAGACCATCTAAGCATAATGCAGACAAAACTAAAGGCCCTCCTGGTCTCCTAAGTGTACCCCCATGTTAGTTGCCAGCCACCACCTCACCCAAGAGCTGTTCCTTCAGCTGCAGGAAGGTATTTAATGGTACAGTCACTTTCAGTTCAATGTGATTTTCTCAGCAGGTCTGACTTTAATTCAATAGATCTGCACAGATTATTTGATTAGGAAAACTTGTAAATAGTATTCACATACACAAAGATTTGGTACCTACTTCAGCACAGGGCTCTCTCAAATACAGGGCAGAAGTTTCTAAGTATGAGACCTTGTAGAGGTCTTTCACACATGGTCAGGTTTGTTTGTTTGTTTGTTTTTGGTTTTGTTTGCTTGTTGGGTTGGTTTTGGTTTTGTTTGTTTGGGTTTTTTCTTTTCTTCTTTTCTTTTCTTTTCTTTTCTTTTCTTTTCTTTTCTTTTCTTTTCTTTTCTTTTCTTTTCTTTTCTTTTCTTTTCTTTTCTTTTCTTTTCTTTTCTTTTCTTTTCTTTTCTTTTCTTTTCTTTTCTTTTTTCTTTTCTTTCCTTCCTTTTCCTTCCCTTTCCTTCCCTTTCCTTCCCTTTCCTTTTTCTTTCCTTCCCGTTCCTTTTTCTTTCCTTTCCTTTTTCTTTCCTTCCCCTTTTCTTTTCTATTTTTTCTCCTCTCCTCTCCTCTCCTCTCCTCAAACCAGAACAAAACTTTGTTTGTTCTTCTTCCCCCCACTTCAGAATGAAGTTTCCACAGCCTGGTCACCAGTGACATGAAGATTCCTACCTATGAGGTCAGGCATGCAAATCTCCCTGGTAAGGTTTATACCATTGACA
The DNA here is from genome assembly GCF_964273445.1 of Streptopelia decaocto. NCBI lineage: Eukaryota > Metazoa > Chordata > Aves > Columbiformes > Columbidae > Streptopelia > Streptopelia decaocto. The sequence continues at coordinate 14,101,650 of NC_138655.1, forward strand.
CATTAATCTTCAAATGTGATTTTGTAGATCTGACATTGTCTCTGACATCAAAACGTGCCTTTGGACCGAACATGTTTTCTTCCATACATGTTTCTATACACATCAGTTTGCTTGCAGATCAAAAAATAATCAGGGAGTCATAAAGTCAGTCTCTGGAAGATTTCAAGGGCTATTGCTGTAAATTAACCAGAAATATGTCTCTCCCAGCTGTTTGAAAGTTAGATCTGAAGTGAGTGCCTATGTGCCCTTTACAGCCAGCCGAGGAGGAGAGGTCTGCCAGCCCCTAGAGGGAGGCTGTTTGCCAAACTTAGGTGCCTAAAGTCATGTACAGTAGGGCCAGATCCCAGCCTAGATTTCCAGTCTCATTTTAATGCAGTCCAGAGAGTTCACACATTTTAGGACACCTAAAACGAGAACCCGTCCTTTCCTTACTTCATGTCCTCTGTATTTTACCTCACTGTAAAAGACATTTTACAAAAGCATCAGCTTCCATTTAAACTGCATTAAAAGCCACCAGATTATCAAAAGACTTTTAATCAACTTATCTTTAAAAGAAAAGAAAAAATCTTGTCTGAGGGACAGTGAGAACTTGTAACCACTGAAAGTTTCTGTAATTTAATCCTTAAAGTTACATGTCATAAAGAAAAGAATCAGAATCTTCTTAATAGTCCAGTGTCATGAATAATTCATGATATGAAACTTTGAGCTTAAACTACCATTCTCAACATACTCTAACTTTCGCAGGTTTTACAGTCCAGCTGATCTCAATATCTGGTTTTGTCCTAATTCCAGTGGAATAAATCCAAATTTCCTTTTCTAAAAGGTTCCAGGTTAAATTCTGAGGTTCCGGCTGCCTATTCCTTCTAATGGCTGTGGCAGAGTGACAAACACCAGAGTACAAGTCAGATTTCTTTAGGGGCAGACACAAAGTAACCAAATGTATAAAGGAACTGATACTTGAGCCAGCGAGGTGGGTTTCAGTTAGCCATTGCATTTTCCTTCTAAATATAAAAGAAATTTAGGGAAAGGTCTGAAGTGAGACTTGTCTTAGGCACGAGCTACATAGACTTCAGATGCCAAAAGCCAAAACTGCAGTTAAAAATCCCTTCTCAGTTGGTGCTGTGTTAGCTACTGCCCTGCTTCTTCCTGGGCCAATCTGAAAGTATTGGGTATGCACTGTTCTGCACCACACCACTGCCCAGAGCCTCCCAAATGTGTAGCTTGTTGGGACTTTCCCCAGTCTTGGGGAGCCAGAGGGACATATATATATATAAATCAGGTTCCTCCAAACTAGCCTTCATTTGGGTTTAGTCTATTTCCAGGTGCCGACTGCAAAGAGGCAGAAAAAGTGATAAGTAAGAATTTCTGAAATCAAGACACTCCTCTATATTTGACGACATTATGATGCACATCAAATACCGTGTTCAGTTTTGAGCTGCTCACTATAAGAAAGACATTGAGATGGTGGAGTGTGTCCAAAGAAGATCAGCAAAGCTGATGAAGGGTCTAAAGGACAAATCTTATGAGGAGCAGCTGAAAGAATTGGGGTTCTTTAGTCTGGAGAAAAGGAGGCTGAGGCTAGACCTTATTTAAAGCTACCTGAAAGGGTGTTGGTCACTTCTCCCAAGTAACAAGCCATAGGATGAGAGGAAACAGCCTCAAGTTGTGCCAGGGCAGGTTTAGATTGGATATTAGAAAGAAATTCTTCACTTAAAGGGTTGTCAGGTGTTGGAACAGGCTGCCCAGGGAAGCGGTGGAGTCACCATCCCTGGAGGTGTTTAAAAGATGTATATATGAGGTTCTTAGAGATGTGGTTTAGGGATGGACTTGACAGTGTAAGGTTAACGGTTGAACTTGATGATATTAAGGGTCTTTTCCAACCTAAATGGTTCTGTGATTCTGTAATTCTATTTGAATCCTTGATCAGCTTAAAAAGACCTTTACATTCATATGTTATTTGTTATAAAGACTCACTTGGGTAACAGTATGTTATTTAAAAAAAAAAAAAAAAAAAAAAAAAAAAAAAAGCCCCAAACCAGAAAATGGCAGCTGCAGATAACACTTTTCACATTCATTAACATTCATTAACTGTCCAGTAAAAATACAATAATCATCATGTTACAGAATAGTTTTAGTTAGGTTGACCAATTGGGTTTTTTGGGGGCTTTTTTAAGCAGAATGCAAAATGAAATCAGTAGCATAAAATAGAAGCAGTGCATTATATTTAAAAATATTTTTCTCCATAATTTGAGACAGAATAGCAAAGAAGTTAAGGTTTTATCATGGCAGTATTTGCAGGCACATCAGAAGATGAAATAATCCATCTGTTTGAATCTGTGGGCTTATGCTATTGATAAACCAGGGTGTCGTCTGATTTTACAGTCTATATATTCCCACAGCTTCTATAATGGTATGTGAGCACCTCCTAAACTAATTTTACATACAAAGAGGTGGAAAAGTGTAATCTTCATTCCTTAGGTGGAAAACTTCAGAACAAAGATAAAGAGTTACTTTGTGAGTGTCACCAAGCTGATACCCCCTTTTTGGATACACATAGTTTTAGAGCAGTCACCTGAACACTTCCATAAATATAGTGTGCATGACCTGGCCCAAGTCAGTTTGGAACCATTCCAGTATAATACATATATCTTCATTTTTGACCTTTACTCTACAAATTGTCCTTGTGGGGTGAGACTAAAATGCACCATATTAACATTTTTTTACCCTCTATTACACTGAGTTGCTCATTCAACATGGTGTTTTCAAATCATAAAATTACCCATCACGTTTCTGATCCTAGATGATTGTATTTTGTTTCTAGCCTAAACAAGTAGGATTTCTGTCAGTGTTTGTGCCTTAAGAAGCTCATGCCTGAAGAGGATTAGCGGGAGCCATGCATGTGCTCAGGAGGTGCTGTTATGTACAACCTTCGTACATACAGACCCATCTCCCATCAGAATGGTTTCTTCTCTGTCCAGACAAGTGTGTATTTATAACAAATTCCGCTATCCTAAATATGAAGAATATAAATATTATTAAAGATATAAATATTATAATAATTTCTGATATCCTAACTATTAAGAATATTTTGTAGGAAATCCTTCAATATCTGAATTGTTGATCTGGTAAATCACACCAATACACTGAGGACATTGGCCTCTAAATTTGAGTGCTCTAGATAGTCTGAGGAGAAATCTTTCCAAATAGTTATGCGTGACATGAACGCCTTTCAGTGCCTGACAGAGATTCATGATGCTGCTGCCCAGACCAGGGTCAGACCCAGAGTGAAGTGTCCACTCACACAAAGTCTGAATTTTGTCCCAAGACTCTCTCAAGCATGCTTAAAAATTTCTACAGCAGTTTACTAAAACAAAATTAAGCAAAAAAAAAAAAAAAACAAACCCAACAAAAAACCCCCACCCAATCCTATGACTAATCAGATCAAATAGAAGTTCAAGTAGAAGAATTACTTTCAGATTTAAAGAGAATGCAGGCAGACAAGAATCCAGACATTTTAGCCTGAACACAGGGGTTTATTTTTCCTCTGTATTTTAATGGCAGTTTCAACAAAAAACTAGGGAAATTATTGCTTTTCAGCCCTGCCTCTCTAGTACTTTGTCAAATTAGTATAGTTTTCAGAAATCCCTTAATAAAGCATAACATGCCACAGTAATTGCCAATTGAACAGGTTCACAGCCTGGTTACTGTCAGTTTACCACTTGGAAAAAAACAGCCATCTAATATTAACCACAAATCACCCTCAAATCTTTGCGGGGTGCAAATACAAACACACAGTCTATGCCCTCTCATATCTGATTTTATAGTCAGAGAAAATGGAGCCAAGGAAGTACCCCACAACCCAGTTGTCAAAGAGGCAAAAAACTGCACCACAGCAGAACAATTATATGAACTGATTTTTTTTTCTTATTCATCCTAATCTGTGAGATTCACCTGGAGAGAGTCTATGAAGATATTTTTGTAAAATAAATGTCTCACCTGGTAATAGTTTGCAGGAAGGAAATATTTTGTGTTGTTCTGTTTGTGTTGCAGTATTTGTGTTAAAAGTTGAATTTTGTTTCAATTTTGTACAATGACATAATCCATCTCCAGCCTCTTTCACCAGTTGAAAACCCAGTCATTTGGGTTTTTTTACAGAGCTAAAAATGTACATTGAGGACCATCCATGTGAGAAATTTATGTTTCCTGAAGGACCTGCATTAAGCAACAGCAAACATATTCAAGGGTAGGAGCTACTTTAATACCCATGTGATCTAACCATTCAAAGGGAACATATTCTAAGGGTCCCACCCTGAGCATCTTTGGGGAGAAACTCTTGGTTTTATACATACAGTATTCCAGGTTCCAAGCAGTGGTGTTGTAATCTGTAGCTGATGTTGAGGGGAAAAAAAAAATTACATATTTTGTCAGACCAGATGGAAGTCACATTTATTTGATTTAATATAATATAGACTCTCTCCATCATCCTAAAATAGCTAGATAAGCTACTCAAATGTCTGAAATATTGCTACAATATTGTTTTACTATAGACTATGTTTCCTGGTTGACCCTTTCCCCCCTCCTTCCCGGGTGCCTGTTATAACTCCATAGTTTAGAATCATTAAACTGTGATTTCACCCATCTTAGCCACTAGGATTTCTTCTTAGTTGTTTCAGGTGCTAATAAGAGCACTGTAAAGGAACAGAGATGATGGAGATGATGGAAAAATGCAAGCAGTGGGGAGGTCCTCATGTCAATGAAGAAGCAAGCTTGAAAATTCAAACAGGGTGTGCAGCAAAAGCACTGTGCAGGGGACATTCAGAGATAACAAATACAAGTTATACCAGCTATCTTAGCTTTAGCTGCTTTAGAACAGCATTTCTCTCTGGCAGGCATAGCTAATGCAGCCCAGCTAGTTCAGCCCAAGCTCAGGTGTATGTGCATGTACAAGTTGTATTGTGCTCTAAAGATAAAACCAAAAAAGTCTTGGAGCTGAATATTAAATCAGGACCAAAGGAAAGGTAAGACTTAATTCTGTGATTCACTGTAAACCTTCTGCATGAATTTGTGCAAAATAGGTGCTGGACTTTAAGAACTAGTAGGCTGCTCTGCAAGCACTGGCCATTGCTATTTTCAGCTGCAGTTGTAACTGATGGAGGCCTTACAAACCCCAACACTTTCCCATCTTTGAGAGCACTCAGACAAGCAGTGCCTTCACACATCTGACACAGGCAGGACTGTGCGGAGCAAGATGGTGATGAGCCTTTGGGATCCAGAACCATGGAACAGAACATCTGCCATGGGTTTGAGCTATTGCCCTACCCGCACTCTAGGATCTGCTGTGCAGTTCGCGGAAATCATTACCATTGCTTGGCTACAGTTTTGAGCACTCCTGTAATAGCTGCCTCTACACATTTTCTTTTTCAAGCAAGGTGCTACTTCTCCAGTATCTCAAGCTTTTATCATTTCTCCCACTAGTCCTCCTGCAATCCTTTTTTTTCCCACAAGGTCAGCTGGTGAACTACACTAGACATGAAACATTTTAATCTGCTTCCTGTAGATCAGTCCAATGTTGTCCTCTCCTGTAGTCCTAACTTGATAGAAGGAGAAAAGTACTAAATTTTGAGCCATATTAAAACAAAACCCAAAACCAGGTGCCCTAAAACCAGGATGATTTTGCAAAATGCAGAGAAGCTGGTTGCCTTCCACAGAGAGAAGGCAATGGACAGAATAATACAGCAGAACATGGCAAGTCTTGTTTTATTTCCACAAATACCTATATTGAACAACTAAGAGTGTCTGTAAATTAAGGTGCTGAGCCAGCTGAACTTGCACAAATACTCTCGTTACTAGCCAGTAAACCCAGGAGGTGCATAACCTTCAATATGGAAAGGCAGGCCTCATCTTAACCAGGTGGCAAGCCAAAGAAGCAAAAAGCTCTGTTGGTGCCCCAGACCATAATCCCTGTGTTGAAGTCAGGAAAACATATATGAGAAAGCCCCTATGCTCACCCATAGTCAATTTACTGTGATCTCTTCATTCTATGACATATCAGAGACACCTTTCAACTACCCTGTTGCGTAGAAGCCATGGACTTTTTTAAAAGAGTATTCAGTCAAAGCACAATATATGACAGAGAGAAGATACAATCATCAAAACATTAAGTTCATATGAATTCTCTTTTTCATTATGGGAAAGACTGTATGGACCTGAACATTGTCCAAACCATGTGACCTGTCTGGACTCAGATCTGAACATTTGAACTCAGATCTACCTCTCCTTGTGGATCACCACTACGTTGACACAAACTACATATGTTATGTATCTGCCTCCTTTTACCCTTTTAAATTGGCTTCTCTGATCAATGGAGCGAAGATATAAGAGGAAATTCATCTGCTGCACATAAATGTCCTTTGTGGTATTTAAATTCTTTCCCAGATCATACTCTGCATGTGTATGAAGATAAGCCAAACATAAATTGAAACATAGCTTTGGGAGAACAAATTTGGGGAGAACGGAAATATTACATTTTTTTTACCTTACTTGCTGAAAATGAAGGTTCTTAGTTCAGTTTATGAGGCATAGGACATATTGTTCACAATATAATAATTTATAGTCACAGATCTCAAATTAGAGATAACATTTATTTGGAACTGAAAATACAGAACACTCTAAAAAAATCTTACAATAAAGTAGTTGGGTTGTAACTGCTGCATTCATTCTGTACTTGTTATGCTTTGAAACTGGTACACTTTGGCTCAAGGTCTATTTTGATAAGTTATGCAAACCCAGAATAAAATTATCCATTGTCCAAGGCAAAAAAAAAAAAAAAAAATCCCTCTTTTTGCCTACCTTGTTAGATGGAGATGATTAGAAATATCAGTAATGCATTGTAATCCTCTTTTGAGGTTAGAATAAGGATGAGGCACTGACACTGTTCCTTTTACCTGTGCTCTTAACATCCTGATATTGAAAAGTTTCAAGAGTGTTTTGATGATTCTTTGCTTAGAGTAAACATGGAGTTAAACACAGTAATGTGTGTACATTATATAATCACTGGTTTGAGCAATTATTGAAGGTTTTGCTAAAATTTCTGCAGGTAACACTTAAAATGGTTACAGACTGTTAAAATTCAAATGGAAGTTGTTGCAGAGTTCTTTCAAATGTGCAGAGTCACTAACTAACCCAAAACAACACTGCATATTTACAAATACACATAGATCTTCCATGACTGGAAAGAAGTGCTTTTCCTGTAGTTTCTGAAGCAATAATTCATTTCGAGACTTTTCTCCCAAGGCAGTCTACAACTACTTTGTTGCTAATTCCTCTTTCCTCTTTATGAAAAGCAAAGGAAGAAATTTGACAACAAAGGCAGAAAACCAGCATGTATATGATGAAATATCTGTTCTGTAATTTACTGGTTTTGTGGGAAGAAGCAAGGCTCCTACCTTTGACAAGGGAAGTGAAAAAGCACCAAACTTTGATTCCAAGTTTTTTGTAGATATGGAGAACAGAGGAAGTGCTTAGATGTATTTATTACACAAATGTTGAGGTTTACTCCACTCTGCATTTGCCAGGCAATTTCCCCATGTAGACAATCCTTCAGTAGCTGCAGGATGAGTCTCCAGCTTCCAACCATCATGAGTGGATCTATGGAGACCCCAGCTGCAACTTTGTTCAGGCTGCAGAATCAGGTGAATCATCACCCTGGAAAGTGTCTTCCAGGTTCTGCTTCATGGCTGCTAACAGTGAGGACTATAGACCTTGCCAAAACATCATGGCTTTTGTTGACCAAGTTGAAGGAGTATCCTTGAGGCAAGCCATGCCGCCTTGGCCAAAAATGGCAGCCATGGCATTTGCCAACATGTTATCTGAAATGTGTTCAGAAAGAAATATAAAATAGTCTAAAGAGACCATAAAACTAGTCCCAAAGCCTGGACTTCATGGGCCATGCAATAATGACTACATTCAAAAGAGTGTGGGAAGAATATAAAATAGGCAGACATAGATATATTTATAGTGTGAATGACACCACAGGTGTAGATGCCTCAAAAATGTGGACAGACAACTAAGTCTATACATGTGAATGCACTCTGTGGTTTGTTTCCTTGGCATGTCTTCTAGAATTTGCCTCTTTCTATATTTGTTACTTAGCACATTGCAGATAATTCATCAGCATCAGCTATTTCTCTCCTTAGAAGGCCCTACTATATGAATATGTTTGAAGTAAATAAAAAGCAATCTCCCTAGAGCAGAGAAAAAACAGTTTCTTGCTCCTAAGGAACAAAATTGTTTTTCACATTCCAAGTAGTCTGTTGTCTGCTTTCAAATTGGCAGGCATGAAGTTGAAATCATGTCTAGTTGTGTTATGTGAGAACTACAGGAGTTTGGACAGAGTTTTTTAGGGGGAAAAAAAAGACCAAAACAAAACTTAAAAGTATCTCAAATAGAGGATGTCAATATCTGCAACAGTTAATTTTGGGACAAGTGTGAAATAAATATCTGATTAATAAATAAGCCCATAGTTTCCCTGCAATATTTTTATGTACTACAGAGAAGCTGTAGAAAAAGTAATTAAATAGTGGCTTAAAATCACACTATTAGGAAAAACTCAGGGTAGGAGATGTTTTATATTCAGCTTTTTCTTTAATCATGCCTTACAAGTAGGGACAGGCTAAAAAAGGGGAGGAAGGGGGGAATCTAAAATAAAAGCAAGGGCTAGCCCTGCAAAAATAACTTCATAGCACTTCTTAAAACAATTATTTTTGCAGTTTTACACTATGAATGGTGGACTCAGTCACACTGGTCAGGACACTGGGCACATGCAGTACAGAAGACTCCAACACTGACCCAGCAATTAATTTTTGAATTGATATTGGCATTGTTTGGTTTGTATCATCCACAGCTTCCACCTGACTTTACCAGGGGTGTAGGGCCATTTGTTCATCACTTTCAAGCATTGCTCCTGGGGAGTGACGCCGAAGTGGAAGTTCAGGGTTAACAAAATGCATTGCAAATCTACCCAAATCTACTTGCTCAAGACCATAAGGTAATTATTTCAGTTCCCCTCTCCCTCTGCTGGTCAAAGGTTCTTGCTAGGCAGTCATAGATACACCTGTCCTGAATCTAATAGCGTGTCCCACTGTAGCTCTGTTCTAATGTAACGTAATACTCCCACGAAGAGCCTGTTCTTACCCTCCCTCTTGGGTCATGCTTTTCCTAGATCAAGAACCAACCTAAGAGCCAAGGGGGAGTCACCACTTTACTCAGGTATTGATACTTCGTTATCATTTTAGGGATGCACAGCTGTGATAAAAATGGTCTTTATATGAGTGAAAATAATGGGCTTAATTCAGCAAACAAGTAAATTTGGCATCTGTAAGCAGGTTACTGTGCTTACACCACAATCACTATGGATGAGGCCCTTCAGCAAATCAGGCAATGGAGGCCCAGCATGGCATCAAAATGGGGTCAGCCTTGGGCATCTGGGGTGCATGTATGCATAAATGCATATGTGTGTTGTGGTGAGAGGAAAAGAGTTAGATGAAACACCACCAAGCAATATAACTGTTTAAAACAACTTCTGCAGATCTTGGGTCAGATGAACTTTGTCTGATTTATCTGAGTATATGTATACAGCAAGTAACTTTCTTATTAGTCCTCCAACGTGTTCATGTTCTCTTTGACATTTATTATCTTTTGTGTGTACAGACAAAATTCACAAAGTATGCATTTATAGATGCTGAATAGATGAGTGCATTTCCATATTATGCAGCTTTCCATCCAATGTTAGCAACTGCAGGGAATTAATTACAAAAAATATGCATAGATTATTCAAATAGAAGAGTGGGTTTATTTAATCTGATTCTGCTTGCGTTTATTAATTGTTTGTTTTATTCAGGGGCTTTTTTAGAGTACTTGACAGTACTGAGGAAACCACAGGTCATCATAAATTACTTTCATTTTCATCTGCATGGATACAAATTAATAAACAAAGAATTTTTATCTATTTGTTTTTCCAGCTATCTTTCCTTTCCCACTCTTTGGAGGCCAGTATCAAAGTTTACCACATTTCTGAGAATATCCTTTAAAAGTCATCAGCACTAGTAATTGCAATCAACAGTTCCTGACCTGTCAGAAGATTCTTTGCTGTCACAGGTAGAAATGAAGCCGAGAGTGCTATATGCCTAACATTAATGTTATCTAAATGAACATGAGTGCAGACAGATTGAAAAGACAAGAGAGACAGAAGTCTGAAACATTTTAGAAATGTCATCGAACTTTGATAAGGTGGACAACATTTAAAGTCTACTAAAGTCTACTAAAGGGACAGTCAATTACGGGGTTCAGTGATGTTTGCTTTAAACTTAAATAGGAAAAGTACAGTGGTAAAACATTAACAGTGCAATTTGGTCAAAAATTGATGGCTATGTTTGCACTACTCTGTCGAATTCATTTTAGTTAACAACAGAAATATCTCATCCTAAAGTAAACACCACATGGGTCAGATGAAATGTTCCCTAAGAGAGTATGGCCACTACATGGACCACACAAGTCCCACCAGAAACAGGCCAGTGTGGAAAGGTACAATATAGGTAGCCAGAATAAACTGAGATTACTCCTGCACTATTGAAAGTAGTGTGGTGTGTCTTGGTTCAAGATTTACACGAACAGGATTGTAAAGTTAAAATTTTTGACAAGTATTATAGCTTCTAGAAAATCCTGGTCTGTGTCTTCCTGAGAGATGCAGCCAGTATTATTAGACACTCTTTAACATATCAAGTTCTTTATATAACTAATTACTTCTATAAGCATCACAATGAGAACTTAATCTCTTTTACACAAAAAAAAAGTACAATACCCTTTGTGGTTTCAGTCCAAAAGCAATTATTGAAAGACCAAGACAAAGCTTTCCTGTATTTAGCTTTTTCCAATAGAAAAGAAAACATTTCTACTCCAGCCATGTCAAGCCTGCCCTTGCTGCTGGAACAAGATCTCTTCAGGAAGTAATCCAAAGGATGGCTCTCAAAATGTGGCAGCATGGCCATTAACTGTTCCCTGCTGGTGTTCATGTGCAGAAAATCCCAGCATGGCACAGGTCTGATGTGCTGGTAAAGGTCAGCACACAGGACTGAGGCAGAAGTAGCAACTGTGTGTATGTGTTTTAGATTCTAAAAGAACATAAATACTCATAGTAGATAAACCTTTGCAGTTTACAGTTCTGATTCAAGAACAAAATTAGCAATTTCAGCAATTGCACCCTCTTCCTTGAGTAGAAAGGCCGAAGGCCAGAGGCCATCACGCACCATCATAACCTTAGGAGTGAAAAGGACCTTCCAAAAGTATCTTCTTTATTATCCTTTTTTTGTACGTGACAGTGGACAGAAGATGGCACTTGGGTGCTGAAATACTCTCCCAAATACAGGCAAAATTAGATCATGTTCTTTCAAGAAAGAGTCCAGAGCTGGTTGTTCCTGCCCCAGGAAAGGGACTGTGGCATGACATTGCGTGAGGAGCAGCTTGGTCCTCTGGGGAGCATGAGAACAGCAACGAGGACTTCTTGGAGATGTCCCCTCCTTGAGGGCTGCCATCATACCACTACCCAGTCCCCTCCACCACACCAGCAGCAGAGACAGCAGAGAGGCCTCCTGGCCACCTTCTAGGGCTGGTTCTTCATTTCCACAATACCTTTGATTATGCAAACAACCACCACTTTCCACTTCAAATTGGTGTAAATCAAGATGAAACAACAGTCTGCATCAAACCAAACTGGTGACGTGTTGGATTTTTTTTTCGATTTTGCAATTAAAAAAAAATTTCGATTTTGTTCGATTGTTTTTTATGGCGGGTTTTTGTTTGTTTTTGTTTGGGGGGGTTGCTTGTTTTTTCTTCTTTTGTTTGTTCATTTTTTGCTGTTTATTTGGTTTGGTTGTTTAGTTTGGTTTGGTTTTGGTGGTGGTGGTTTTTAATTACTATAGAGCAAGAGAGTACCTTCTCCCTTTGCTTACTTTTTGTGCAGTTCTATTAGTATCAGCCTTTGTATGCACTGGATAGTTCACCATTCTGCGGGAAAGAGAGAATCATGTTGTGGTAAGTCAAGAGCATCAGGCTGCCTGACCCTGGTCCTATATAGAGTTCTAAAGATTTCTGTGCAAACATCATCATCATCTAGGAAATGCCACTTTAGCAGGTTTCTGAACTGGGATCAAAGACTATTGAGTTGTATTTGTTAATTCCTTCACCTGAAAATTGGCTATTATCATCAAGTAGATCCAGTCTGAAAAGGAATTTCTTAAATTCAATTTACAAGGTTTTCTCTCTTAATAATGAGAAGAAACATCTGCAGCTTTTTCTTAGTTACATGTGTCAGCACTCTGATGTGAGGAAAGGAGAAGAAAAAGCAAATAACTGCCCATTTAAAACAAAATAAGCTAAAACCCCAGCAGATTACAATAATTTTACTGAAATATTTTGGTGGTGGAAGAATATATTCTTCCGACTCCTGCATGGTTATGTCACGTCCCACTGTACTTGCCAGCTCACATTTCTTCAATTAAAACACTTCACACTTATTGTATACAATGCCTTTCACCCAAGGATCTCAAGCTATTTTGCAAACACTAATTATGCCTTTCAGCCTTCCACAAAGAATAACGATAGTCCAAAGCCATGAGTTTGTCAAGAAGAGAGAGAAATGTTGTCTTGGTTCCCAGCCTCATGCATTAGAAACTAGTTAAAATTATCATTTTGCATGTTCACTATTTAGACCTTATGGAGGTAATAAGGAAAAGGTTCCTTGAAGATGCCATCACAAACTAATCAATGCCATCACTGGAGAACAGGAAAACATTTTTTAAAAGAACAAAAGATGAGTTTTTCAAAGTCAAAACAATATTACTACACTGCTCAAATTAAACAAGGAGTGTTTCTATTACTCTAGCCATACATTTTATAAGTATCAGAAGCTTAAACAGGTCAGTATGATTCAGAAAATTAAATTGTTGATTTGTGTTTCTGCCAATATGCCACAGCAAGTGCTGATCACAATATGCTATAAAGATGAAACAATATGGATCTCAGTTTATACCAAATATCCATCCTGTTGATTACAGTGAAAGTTGTGTTTAAGTTAATGATAGTTAAACGTACCTGTGCATTATCTTAAGATTTGCATTCTAAAAAGGATTGTGAACATGACCATTGATGTGAATCACGTGATTTATACTTTAATAGAGAAAAAAATATTATATATCACTTTTAGTGTATGTCATTTATTCCTTGCAAAGAATTAGAGGAAAGTAGGCCGGTATCAGAAAACATATAGATTTCTCTTTAAACCCCAGTGATCTTTTAATTATTTGACTTTTGCTCCATAAATGGATCAAGTGTAACAGCTACCATATCTCTAATTCCTTAGCTTTAACTTGTTTCTTTCACAGTGCAGCCATTCCCTATCAATTTACAGCAAAACACTTTATCATTATCATGGCTGTCATTTGTGAAAAGTGAAATTGAGTCATTCGTAAAACTAAAAGTGATTTTTTCCCACCTTTCCTTATTGCATTGCAGTTTAAATATGTCAGCTGTTTAGTTCTTCATTAAATCCAGTTTGGAAGGCAGAAAATATCCTCAGGAACAGAGGAGAAGTTTATCTCCTTCAGGTGAGCTCAGCATTCACATCAAAACATAGTTACGGAAGGTGAGGAAGGGAGAGTGGTTCTCCAGAAATAACAGCCTCCTCAGTCCCACGTATAGGAAAATACAGACTAATATTCTTTACATTAATGAACAGCATCAAAGGCACCTACAACCACAGCTGTCCCCTTGGTGTGGCTGCTGATGCTCTCATGCACTGCAGACTCCGCAGGTCTGGTTCAGGCTCCAGTTTCCCAGGCAGCGCATTGCCATCATCACTGACCTGGAGCCACTACCTGATCTCTTGCTCAAAACCCTTCATGGCAACACCTTCATCTGTCCATGTTTTCTAGCACACAAGCTATGCCACCTGGCCTTCTGCACCCTCTTCTCTAGACCCTTCATCACCACAGCAAATTGCCAGTAGTTTTCCCTCTGTTCGACATCCAGCGTTACCCAATGAGATCACTTTTTTGGGTGAGCGGCTCCCAGGCTGCCCAAACTCTGCCAAAATTTGCAATTACGATGCCAATAGGGCAGGTTACTGCAACATGCACCTCGAGGGCCAGATGTGGCCTCTTGTATGTCTCCCTTCTTAATTATCTGAGAATATATCCTCCAAATGCACTTAAAATACAGTGAAATGGTTAATACAGCAGCATGTTTGTGTTTTCACAATGCGTTGCTAAGGGATGTCACAATTAGAGACTGTTATCTAAGCAGTCACTCTGTTTACAAGCAGAAGAGCAAAATGATTGAAGTCTTTCTCCTAAGTACCCTAAGTAGATAGGGTAAGAAACAACAATGTTATTGTTTGCTTTCAGGACATTAATGTCCCCAGTGTAACTGTTCTGTAGACATTTAAAAGTTTATCTTTGCTGATATTTACCATATCAGTTCCACCAGTGTGGACTTGGTGAATTTTTGTCATAAAATTGCTATTTGCTCTCAGTTACAGAAACATATTTAAAGTCAATTAAAGTTTTGAACACTTCTGTTTCACATGCAGGTCCCTTCAAAAAGATGTATTGGTTTGCAACCTGAAACATGATGACTTGACGTCAGTACCCAGGCACTCTGCATTCCAAAGCACTCTTTTTTGTGTTTAGGGACCTCATGATGTTGTGCCAAGCCATAGACCAAACATCAGATTTAAGATTTAAAAAAATAATAACACATCAAGTAATTTGGCAATTTTAACATATAAATCTACACACACAATCTGCAGTCCATAATGCAACAATAATCTTCTGATCTTTTGAACTAATTCCTAAAGGCAAAGGTTTTAGCTACAGATGAGAACAATAGAGAACACAGTTCAGAGGGATTAATGAACTTATTGTTTCATACATGTAGAATCTATGCAGAAGATCTTTGTTACAGGCCAAAAAATCAATTAGTGATTTTCCTTTCCACCAGGTCCTCTTTTCCTTCCCTTTATCGTACATAACACTTTCCCATGTTCTCACAAGGTTTTTGTCTCAGGAGATCAAGAGAGAGGGTGGAGTACTCTCTGCAAGGAGACATTCGAGCTGTGCATTGCGTGTACAATTCACTAGCCAGCTGGTAGCATATAAACATCTGAGGCCATATTCAGTCCATGCATACACGATCTTGGAGCATTATCTAAAGCCTTTTTACTGACACCAGGGGCACTGAACTAAAGCAAGTGTAATATGTGTATATAAACCTCTGCCATTCACATTTTGGCCAGATTTGATTCATCAAGGCACATGCCCTCCCAAGTCTCACTCAATAATCTGGAAGCCAAGTAAAGAAAAAGCATCATTAAACACACTTCATGCAAAGCTGATTAGGTGATTTTCACTTGGATCTTCAGGAGGGAAAAATCAAGAGTCGTGTTTGCCGACTAATCTGCATTGTGTACTTTACAAACAAAAATGTCTAACAGATTTGTCATTTTATAGAAGAATAGATAATACTGGCCAATAAGGCTGCTCTCTTGAGAAAAGGAGCACTGACTAAATGAATGTTTTCTTACACCATGAAGGCACAAGGTAGACAGGGAACACATAAGATCTTTAATCTTCCCTCCTGGACAATGACTGAAAAAAATCATCTGGGACCTCAGTTTATAATAAACAACTCCTCCATATTACACTGCATCTAACAATACAACACATACACTGCTGCTGCTGCTCTGAAATGTCATTATTGGTTACAAGCCCAAATCCCTCTGTGGGACCTGACCATCTGGTATGCAGAACAGGACACAGTTTGATGCACTATGTTATCTATGGACAGGAAAGCCAAATCAGTAACAGCTGAATGAAGTAGTGCCTAAGACATAAAATGCCTATAAAGAAGAGATGTGCCACTTGTTCTTCTATTTCTTCACCTCATAATTGCAAAGCAGAGATTCTTGCCCAGATCCTCAAAAGGAGCCTGTGACATCTTTTAGCATTTTTACTCAAGTAATGTGACCGTATCTGTATGTCCAAGTTTTTCAGTTCCCAGACTATTATTCAAATCCTTTGATTTGCAACTGGCACTTTCAAAAGCCACATCCTCTTCCAGAGCTACTATAAACCCATAAAGCCAAGTGAGGTAAACAATAATCTAAATAAGTTTCAAGCAAAATTGATAACTGCTTCATTTGGATTTTTGGGGAAGGGGGAGGAGGTAATGATACAGTTGAGTGTGCTGAGTTGTTTTTATAGCTTAAATTGTGCATTTTAAAAGTGACTCTGTCACAGCCGTCTTTAACAGACTAGTAGCTTTTTACAGACGAATAGGAAAATTTAGAATAATGTTAGAATAATAACCAATGAAATTGCTCGCTTGGAAGAATAAATGTTGGCTTAAAGCAGTCTCTTCATGTAAGGAGCAAGAAATCAGATTTCCCTGACACCTTTTCAAGTATACCTCTGTACATTGTTTCCAGCTCAGCTAAAGCCAAAATTGCAAAACTGGAAAAGTGTTATCCAGTGCAAAGCCAAAATAATCGGATATGGAAATACATCCAAATTTTGTGATTATTATGAAACTGAAAATATCAAATATTATTAAGTTTAACCATCATTAATTTGCATCGTGCAACACCAGGATAAAATATACAGTTGATCCATTTGGAACAAAGAAACAACATTTTCCTTCTCATCTTTTTTTCATTGGGTTTGAATTAATTCTGCTTTGTTCTTGGTCCATATCCAAGCTGAACTAGGACTTTAGCTCATTTGGTTATTTTACTTCATTATCTTAATTGGACAGTAGTATGTTAGAGTTCATTGCTCAGCTATATCGCTATATGTAAAACCCATCACAGAGTCTGTGACATGGTATTTCTGAGTACTATCATAGGCCTCCTTTAAACAGGGTACAAATGTACCCCGTGCATCAGCCCCCTGTAAACTTTTTCACTAGAAAACAGCATTCATTGGCCTGTTTTAGGCATTATGCGTTTGTAATGTTTTTCCAGTCTCTCTTTCAAATTTTCCCTTTCTAGTCCTGCCTTTTCCCACAGGAAAAGGGAAAGAAACGCTTGGAGATCCCTGTCGGCTGAGGGAGCTGCCCAGGATCCCCCAACCCCTGTGGGACTCCAGCCTCCCCTCAGCCCCAGGAAACCCTCGCAAGGCGTAAACACACAGAGTCGGTGTTTTTTTGGCACTGATAGTAACAATAGTGAAGGATTGGTAACACTGAGTATGCACTTTATTTGTATAGGCTGTCACAGAGGGAAAAGAGTCCTTGCATGATCACTATTGTGCTTACTTGACATTTTTTCTCCATTCTATTTGTTTTTTAACATTCATTCATTTAACCAACTTATTAAAATAAGGCTACAGGCCAAGGATTTTTATTTCAAATGTAGAAGTTGTAGAAAAATAAGGCAACAGTGCTGGGTGCATAGTGTAATCAAATTAGATAGCAGACAGTAGAGGGGAAAGGCAAGTTTATTATCTCTGCATGATTCCACTGCACACTTGAGAGTCTCCAAATTTAGTTTAGAGTCATCTGAAGTCCGTCACCCGTGCGATATCCGACTTTTGTTCAATTATGTAAGCTCTTTTCAATCTTGATTTTTTATTCATAGAATCATAGGATCATTTAGGTTTGAAAAGACCATTAAGGTCATTGAGCCTAACTTACAACTTCCTGATGATGCATTATCCCTGTATTCAGATCAAGACAAGTTGCTATTCTTAGAAGGTATGCTGTAGGTCAAACGGAAATTATCATGTATGAAACTGGTTTTTCTTGGCCTTTGTTACAGAAGCCAGATTAAAGGAAAGTAAGTATGATTACCATATGTCTAAATTTTCCAAATACGTGCTATTTTCCACCTAGAATTTAAGTAAAATCCTATTTGGAATTAAAGGATTTGAGACATTTTTCTGAAAGTCTCTACTGCACATATGCAGAGGACAGCATGCGTGTTGTTCCAATGACTTGTGCACGCCAGGTAAACTCAAAAGTCCCTGTTGAAGTCTGACTATGCAGCCCCAGGTCAGCAGCACTTTTTTATACAGCTATTCCCAGATGTGTCATGTTCACCACATATGTGCACATGTGCTGTAAAATGTATATTTCTGCCTAGGAAATCCCAGCCGAAGTTATGGAAACCCTTATCATAATAGCTATTCCCACCTTAAGGTAACTGACATTTTTAAATTCAGTCCTGCCCTTTAAGAAGAAACTTTCCTGAGAGAGCAAAACACGCTGTCAGCCATTGGCAAGCGAATACATGGAGATACTCCATGAACTGAGCAGAAATTTGAAGGACAGCAGGATGTCATTTATATAAGCATAAGCTAGGGAAGTGAGATAACGATAACGCTTAACAGGTTAAAAAAACAACCAACCAAACAAACAAACCATCAACAAAACCACCAAAAAACACTTTCCAGTCCCTTGCTCAGCAGACCACATTTCTTTTAATCTTCTTATTGATGAATCTTTAACCTGGTTTAATTTCTTCCCGGTTGGCCCCAATCAGGAGAGTGAAGAGCTCTAAAGAACAGGTGAGGGTACTCAGCTCTGTTCCTCCAGAGTCAGTAGACATAGCTGTCTGACTGGGCCTTCTTGTTTGCCTTTTTTTTTTTTAAAATATATTTTCAAGTTCTTCATTCCAGCTGTGCCTGAAAGTGGATGGGACAGTTTAGTCTCATTGAAGCCAAGTTCATGTGTGGTATCCACTCCTACTTTCTCTTCTCAAAATGGGAAGATGGCCAAGGGACATCCAATCAGTAGGAAAATGATCTTCAGGGATGCTTGTGTGAGGATCCGTCAAAGTAAAGAGCCAACACAGCTGGAAAAAGTAGGAGAGCAAGACCTCACCAAAAGCCAGATGTTCCATGCACATTTTCCTTTGTGTTTTTTTAAATTATATTTTTTTAACAATAACAGAAAAGTATGTTACTTTTTTCTTAAAATACAGACAGGAAAGGGGATTGCTTACAAGTTTAAGTTAATGTGTTTTATTGTTCTAATTACTTTGAAATAAGTTTAGATATAAAATGTTATTGGTTGAAGAAGAAACATATGCCTCTTGGTCCAGCAATGCTCAATGCAGTGTTAGATTTGTTTTCTCTTCTATGTACTTTCACAAGATGCTTGTTGGTTTTGGATTTGTTGCATTGTAGAGTTAAATTTATATGAAGGGATTTAGTAGACAAAACAGAGACCCTTTAGAAAAAAATGTTTTCTTGAAGATTTTGATGGAAGAAGAGATATAAAATGATGGGAAAGGGTGTAGCTGAAGAATAAGTGGTCTATAGGGAATGTTTCCCTGCAGAACTTAAAAGCTCAGTAAATCCAGCACTGAACTAATGTACAAGGGATTGTGACTGAAGCAATGCCAAAAGGAAGAAGAAGAGAGGATCAAATGTCAAAAAAGCCAGAATCGTATTGAAGAAGTCAGTCTGGGGTAGAATGGTAAAAGAACTTGGAAGCAGAGATTCATTGTTCAGGCCAGATGTCTTAGTGTCTCTGTACAGGTGTGACTAATATTTCCCCTGATACACAACAAACTTGAGGAGAAAAAGCATTCAACAGGGATTCGAGAGATCAGCTCTTGGCTCCGTTATTGACCTTTTTTCTGAGTACAGCAAGTCGTGATCCTTCCTCTTCGCATCAGTCTCAACTGTGAGCTCTCCTAGAAAGAGAGAGTGTCCTGTTGTGTTGCAGCTATCGGGCTGTTGTAATGATGAGATGTTTTCAGAAGCACGGCAAAACTGAAGATTTTCCTTAACAGTTCTAGTCAGCAAAATTTGATAAATTTTGCATTTTTTCGGTCAAGAAGCCAGCATATAACAGCAAGTGAGAGCTATTGTAAAAGGAGGAGTGTCACTGTATATTAGCAATGACAAAATTATTACTAGATTAGACAAAAGATACAATACAGAGAAAACAGTCAAAACACAAAACAAGATCTGCTTATGAGCAAAACAGCTAATTACAAGTTCTTCCGCTAGTCACACTATGAATCCCAAGGCCAGATTTAGACCTTTGTAGAGTCATGGGAAACTCTAAACCTCTCTGATACAACCTGTAAACAAATAGTCTTAGTGATGTGCTATCCTTGGTGTTCCATTTCATCAGGAGATTAAAAAAAATAAAAAAAGACGAAGAAGAAGAGAAATATGCTGAGTATTTTTTGACAAATGATTTTTTATACAAAACTGGATCTGCCTAATCCACACGGCTATAAGTAAGCTGCTTGTTATGAGAAATTACTAATGACAATAGTAACTGAAGATTGTAGAGGAAAGTGCTGGGGGAAAGCAAAAAACAGTTTTGAAAGCGAGAAAATATAATTTGAAAGGAGCATAGACTGAGCTCAGCCACCTCAGGCCAAGTTTACTTATTCAGAGAATGAATTGAAATTTTCACAAATGAAAACCAGGAATTTTTGCTAAAATCTGCTGGTGACACTTCCAAGTTTTGTATCAACATAGACATGAGAAATATCACACCAAAACCTGGTTGAGAATGGGAAACACAGATAGGGACTGAAATCAAACCAATCAGCACAGAACGTATCCGTTGGAAAGAGTTGAAGATGAGGAAATGTGTACAGCTTTTTATCACTAGATAATGATGAGTTGGTGGGGCACTGCTGTGGAAATGCGATGCAACCCTAGGATGAATGGAGGAACTACTTTAGTCACACATAGGGGATTATTTTAAAAGTGGTTAAATTGCTGATATCATCTCATTTAGGAGACTAGAGGTAACTATCATCCTCCTATTTTAAGATTTAGCAAAAAACAAAAGTAGAAGCAGGAACTTGAGTAATAAAGGGAACATATAGCTTGCATGGCAAGGAGCAGCTAAAGAGCTTAGCTAGTTTGTTCTTACAAATGAAAGGCCCAATCCACCTTGAGTTAAAAGCTTTCCTCCCCCTGAGGTGAAAACACTGACTTGTTTTAAAAGCAGTTTCTGTTTAAGAACAAGAACATACGGACTTGTAGAGAACTCGCAGAGAGAACATTTTGTTCAGAAATCAGAAAACTTAGAAGTTAGTAGGTGATTCCCAACAGTTAGAAAAGGGAATTTTTAGCAAGCTAGTAAAGCAGTCATAGTAAAAATAAATATGAATAGTTACAACTATTGTTATGTATCTTATTGTTATGTATCTTATCTATTGTTATGTATGTTATCTTCCTTTAAGACAGGATTAGTTACATTTATCAAATGGAATTGAGGATGGCAGGGACTAGAGAAGAGAAACTGGGAGATCCCACTACACATTATCTTCCAGCTCCCTGCCACAGCTCCTTTGTGCTCCAGGAAATGTTCCACTATCATTTTGTCTTCAAAGTCGTCCAACTCTTAAATTATAATTGGCTTATTTTCAAGATTTTTATAGCTCTTTCCTCAAGATGTACAATTACCCTTCTGAGTTGTCCACCTTGAGCTCTTCATAGTCCTCCTATTTTGTCTGAACATTTCCAACTCTGACCTCTCCTCCTTTTAATCCAGTCACCAAAGATAAGGAGCTTCTTGGCCCTTCCCCTGAGGCCTTTATTGTGGATAAGGTCTTTTTTTTCCCCCCTCATCAACCCTCAGACTAAGCTCCTGAAGAATCAGCCACTCACTCTACACCTTTCATCTGTCCCAGGTGAGCTAGGTCCTCCAAAAACTTATTTGGGCCAACAGGGGAAATGGGAGTCTTGAAGGTTGCTGCTACTTCTGAAAAGTATCTTTTCCTCTGAGAATAATTTCTTTTTTCACAAGACTGCACTTTTTGCTCCAAAGATTCTCCCAAAATAAGCAGTTTAGGGCCTTCATGTGTCCTTCTATAATACATGGAATGGAAATCATTGGTGTTGCAGACCTTCACTAACTTTAGAGAACCAGTATCTTTTTATGGCACATGCTTCATTTTATGTTAATGTTTGAGTGTAATACTCCCTGAAAAAGAAACCTTCTTGGTTTCAGCCTCTGAAAACAGAAATTACAGGTATGTTTCATGCAGAATAAATTGAATCACAAAAAATGTTTTATCCTTCATTTCCTGGTGAACACTTCTGGCAGAATCTAAGTGGCAATCCTACAGAAAGAGTGATATGGTAAACTTAGAGTTTGGGGTAGTAATTATTTTAATTAAGATCAGTTATTTGTAGTAGCTGGAGTTTATTTTCTAGGGTAACACATAACTAAAACTGTAAGTTTAGACAGCTTTTTTTTTTCATACATACAGTAAGTTGCATACAGTCTTACAAGAGTTCTGAGGTTATTCTGATCCTAGTGCTCTCCCTTACCCCCAAAAAAGTATTGTACATTGTGAGTATTCTAAGATCCCAGGCAAAAGAACAGGAAAATACAAAGTTCTGCTTGTAAAAAACTGAGGAAGAGCAATGACTCCTCTCCTGCTCCAAGGAATAAACAGACTTTCAAGGACTGACTGCAGCTCTAACAGGGATGGAGAGTTTGTACAGGTCATGGTCTCAGGTGTGCTGTACTGCATGCACAATCTTGTAGATATTTGTCAGAAGTCTTCAGCATCCTCTTGCATAGTCCAGCCCTTTGGTTAGACATTTTATGAAATGAGGGGAATTACTGTATTTATAAAGACTGCTTTTAGTCTCACAATCAATGTTTCTGGCCAATCGCTCCAAACCTTGTTTCTTGAAAACCTCTCAATCCTGTTAGTGTTGCTGCCTTTTCATTACACTTTTGTCACCAGAGTTTCATGAAGCAGTGTTATCTCTCTGTGCTGTTTCTAAACTTTGTGGTTTAATCACAAGCTGTAAAAAGCTAATTATCCTCTAGAGTAAGAAAGAACAAGATAATAGCACCAGCTTCACACCAGTAGGTAGGGCATGACACATGGACCATTTGCTTCATCCCACGTAGGTTGGGAGCTTGGGAAAGTCAGCTCATTTCTCTAGAATTCAGTGCTCCTAGGCTAGAAAACAAGCATAATGTTACCCATAATGATACTACATTTCCAAGTCCTGTTGGAGAAAAAGGAGTGTTGTATAACATGTTATTGCATACAGTTGTAAAAATGTTCATATTTTATTGCTACAACCAGTGTCAAATCAACCATCCTGTAAGGATGTAAGAGTAGTGTAACTACTCTGTAAAAATACAGAGGACACAAAGGACTTCATCTCTTGCTTATGTAGCAGATACAAGACCTAGACGTGCTGTTTAAAGGAGAAAATAAATCTTCCCCTCGAGGGGACAGGGTGAAAAGTGGATGAGGAAGGGAAGGAATTAGTGGAGCCTTTAGCAAACATGACAGCTTTACTAGATACAAGTAAATAACGCAGGTTATACAGATATAAATAAGGGATCTGTATCACCCAGCATAATTGTTTCTAGAGTACCTGCAATTTCTCTTTGCTGGAAAATATGCAGTATGATAAAACTCTACTGATAAATCACTCCTGTGCAGTCTGGCTTCCAACTCTTGAAGGCTTTGACATTTCAGGGTTGCCCAATATAAGCACTTGCAATGTTAACTTTCACCAAACACCAAACACTGAGAATTCATGGACTAGTCTCAAATATGTGCCTCATGGAGGCTATTGTCAAATATAAGATCAAGAAAACTCCTTTGAAGATAAAAACATCTCACAGGCAGGCCTGGTGGCAAGCTGGATTTGATCCTATGAGGACTTCTATAGTCCTAAGCTCCAGTGGAAAAAGAGGAACATTTTAAACACTGAACAATATTTTCAAAAGTGTGCAGAACCAGATGGTGATAGATGGCTTTTCAAGGTTGCTGAGCGTATTTTCAAGAAATCATAGCACAAGATACTGTATATCACATCATGATATAGCTATTTAGATGTGCCTCTGATGTGTTTTTTTCAAATTAAAGTGTCATTAGCTTTGTTAGTAAAGACAGAGAATGAAAATAATTCTATTCAATCAATGCACACACCCGGATTACCTGTGTATTATCACTTGTAATAACCAAGGCCATCCTAACACCTCCAATTACCCTGGTATAATTCTGAAATCTCAAACTGGCTTTTCCAGAAAGGTGCTACACCCCAGTCATTGGGGTATCACTTTTAAAAGATTTTTTTGTGCATTTTTGTTGTTGTTGTTGTTGTTGTTGTTAAAAACAAACAAACAAACAAACATGAACGTGAACATGAACATGTAGGTTTTTAATATATACTTACAAATCTTGATGCTCAATTGGGCAAGATCGCTAGGATTTCTGAGAGGACTGACAGACTCCTACGTTAACAAATCTAGCACTGAACCATTTCATTCAATAATCCAATATATTCATACACTAGCATTCCGATAATCAGGTCAGCTGGCACTACACATAAGTGAGCATAAGATATCTCCAAATATACCTGAAATGGTATAGAGATTTTTTTACCATAGAAAAATTTCAGAGGTATCCTTAAAATGACAAAACATTTTAGTGTAGAGAAGACAAATGTTTTCATCCTTACGAGGTACTTTTAAAGCAATGTGACATATGTGGGTAACACAATATTTCCAGACTGCAAATCCCTGACTCACTGAATGGAGCACAACCCCATGGATTGGCTCGCTCATTCTGCTATACAATTCTCCTTTCCAGCACTGAAAGCTGTCATTTACCGTACAGATTTGGCTCTCTTCAGTGTGATCATACAAGTGTCTGAATCATCACTAGAATGCCTGGAATCTCTGTCAGGAAGAGCTGCTGGTGATTCCCTTAGAAACCTCTCCTGGGATGGATAAGTGACCGCAAATGATGAGAGAGAGGGCAAAGACAGATTTTTCTTTGAATGCTGTTGCTTCCTGGTGCATGTTTGGGGACATGCTAGTGTATTGCAGAGTCCCCACTGCTCTGCTGAAGTTGGTACTTTAAGCAATGGGAAAAAAAACGAAACAAAACAAAAAAATATCTAATGCAAACAGCAAGCTCAATACTTGAATATCAGTTTCTTCCATAGTCTAAGCTCAGCAGCTCAACAAATCTGTGCAAGATCCAAGGTGTTTTGTTATCCGTAGATGTTCTAGGGCACAAATGAACTATGAGAACTAATCTACAAAAGTCACACCTGACAGCTTGGACCTTAAACCTTCCCTGGTAATCTTTCTGGTGCTAAAACTTATACTGTGGCAAATTCCCAGAGATGCCATCATCTTAGTAAATGCTGCTGTCTGGGAACGTTTGGCTTACACAAACTCATTCAGTTCCCAAATCACTGCATTTTTCAGACCCTATGTCCTGCCCACCAGGAGCTCACCTTTGCACTCAAGAGGTATTGGGAAGTCCTGAGCAACATTTTACCATGTTGTGACATAGATCAGGTTTTTTTCTATTCTCATGAGACAGCAGCAGTTCTTTCAGCATAACAGTGTAAAAAGCAACAGTCATTGTTGGCTGCAAGTGTTCATATTAGCCATAGAACTGCTAATTAGCATTAACTGCCAGCAGAAGCTCAGTTGGAGGAGCAGGGGGGCGGGGCTGTCACCAAAATTTACATTTAGAGTTAGTCATTGTAGCTGGTTTTTGCCCTCTGTTACCCTGGAGGAATCAAGGTCTTCCAGCAATTATGCCTGACCTGAGTTGTTTTTTAATTTAGACATGTGGATGTGGGGAAAATTGCATGAAGACACATGAGCCAAAATCAGGCAATGCTTTCAAAAGCTGGAAAAACACTGTTCCAGAGCATTTATGCCTTTGGTGTGGGATTGTAAATTCCATCACCAAAGCAACACTGATGTAGCAGTGCTAAGGTTATTATATACAAATCCCTTTATGAATCTGGATTTATGTGCCAAAACATTGTCAGAAACAATAAAACAGGACATTCCTCAGTTAAAGGGAGAGAATTCTGAGATTTCAACTTACTCTATGCAAAAGACCCTCTAGTCCTCACAGAAAAGGCAACTCTTTCAGGCAATCTGGTGTTAATGACCAAAGCATTTCACAATCCGAAGAGGACAACCGTAAGTGGATCATAATTAAGTAAAAATAGCCATTTGTTACATCAGATCAATTCAGAGGTTACCATTTATCATTTTAAACTACAATTATCAATTTATAATAGAAAGTCAAAAATGTCTGTTACCACATGGCAGTATGTCTTTCACAGAGGATACATTTTTATAATCATTTTATTATGTAATAATAAAACTTGACTATAGTAAAAGATTCACGTAATAGAATATATCACATAGCACTTCACCAATGGTATTTAAAATCCATAATTTTCCTTGTTCTTCTTAATGTTCATTTTATCATATGGAAGGTCAAGTTTTGACTAAAATTACTAATAGGGGAAGAAAGTTGTGCTGAGGGATATTTTTGGCTAATATTTGAACAGAGACATCAGGATATGTTCGTCCTAATTTCCCAAGTAAAGCTTTAGTGACTCATAATAATGAGGTTTATTACTGCAGGATTCAGTTGTGCACAGGGGACCTCAGATGCCCCAGCTACAGCTGAGATCCTAATTGGGCTACATGCACAAATCAGGCTTCAGAAACCTCCAAGTATAAAAATGGGAATTTATATGCCATTTATATTTCTTTCCTCTACCACCTGCTCAACCTTCACCTCGTCCTGGTTCATTCCCTCTCTTGGCCCAGATTTAAAAGGTGCAGGTATTAATTTCAGCTACTTCTGGCAATCAACATCATTACCCTTTCCCCCACTCCTTGTCTATAAAAGATTTTATACTTTCTAGGTTTGACCTCTACATTTTCTCTTGGGAAAGTTTCTGTACCAACAGGAGCACTGGTGCAGAAATAACCTAAGATTGTTAATATTGGTGTTCAGCTATACAGCCCAGGGGTGCCTATTTCTACTAGCATGAAATTGTATTGGAAAAGCCACTTTACAGTAATAAAGACTTCTTGTAAATTCAGTAGCCTCTCATAAATGGTATGAAATCTATTAATATTACTCATACTTAAACCTGAAGTAGAAAACTAGAAAACATACTAAAGGAACACCTCTCTCAGATCTGGGGAGGCAGGATTTATTGAATATTCATTAGATTTGTTGATATTTTCCCGTATTTGGATTCTAACTGTAGGTTCTTTTGAATTTTACTTTTTTTTTTTTTTTTTAACCAGTGATTAACCAGTTTTGACACAAAGTGAAGCAATGAACTGCACTGTGCTGTGAAACGTGCTTGTGATAATTGCATTCCACTTCAGTGTTCCCAAACTAAAATTCCACTTGTAAATTATTTCCTGAAAAAAAAAACCAAACCCAAAAACAAACAACAATACAGTCTCATTTGAACATGGGATGCACACAGCAGTGGTCACTTGAGTTTCTTTCTTATCCAAAACAATTTCCCCAGAGGCAATTTCACAAAAGAGTCAACAGACATAAATCATGAATGTGTAATCACAGAACCGTAACTCTCTGTCTTGCAGCTTTGAGAGCATTAATCTCTCTGAGTCACAACCAAGCAGTCCTGGAGGAGCACCAAGAACACAACCTTTAATCATGACCTAAGATCACTTTTTCCCTTTTCCTTGACTTTTCTTCTCTCAATGAAAAATGCTGCAAAAACTCCACACTTCAGCAGAAATTTGGGAAAAATGCTGTTAACTTTTTTTGTTCCTGGTGCCTTTTTCTTCCTCTGTTAAAGGGAAAACAAATAAATAAATAGGATAATAAATAAAGCAATTTTAAACCAATTTATAAACTTGGACAACTTCTGTCATTCAAAACATAAAAAATAGTTCTCACCACTAAGTAGAACATACATATCAGCTTTTAATACATAGCTAGACAGGATAAAAGACAAAAGGAAATAGTTTTTGTCCTATTATTTTGCAGCAAATAAAAAAAATTCATGTAGTATTTGCCAGCCTCCAAACAATGATGTTTTCTGCTGTTTGTGAAACATTCTATCCTTACTTCTTGTTTTCTAGAATTTTATGCTTAACATCTGCCATTAGGAACAGGCAGCCTTATTAACTTCTTATACATTATTGTTTCTCCACATGAAGCAAATGATCTTGAACGCCATCAAAAGACTATTGTGGATGGACAGCAGCGATCCACCTCTGTGTGAATTCAACCTTGAACAAAGGAAAACAGAATCATACAAAATGACATGATGCAAGATATCAAAAAGACTCTGAGAGGCAGTTTATAGACAGGGGGAAATTTATTAGGTCAACCATTACAGCCACTGAAAATTTACATAAATTTTTGATGCCTAGACTGTCAGGTCTGAATGGAAGAAGCAATTATCCAACTAGAAAGTAATTTTTCTGAGATGATTAACTGAACCTCTATCAACCAGTCTCAGCATAGGAGAGAAAAATAATATGCAATTGAGCCTGTACCTTGATAAGTCCACCATTTTTAGTATTTTAAGTACAGTTATGAAATCTAGGTTGGAGATCTATCCTTTAGCCTGTTTTATAAGATCTATATATCCTGTGAAGATAAAGATTCAGATATCAGAGACGGGATAGGTGTTTTTAAGAAATATTTCCCCACTTTATTATGACAATTTGTAGCTTTTTTTGATTGTTTGGGTGACATAATTCTGGAGTTGCTCAGTTCTAACCAAGTGGTTTCCATAAGGTCATTGCATGGCCCGGACAAAACACATCACATTCAAGAAAGACTATGCACAGACCCTGGTAGTCCTCTTGTTTTCAGTGTCCACTGTGATGGCTATGGGGGTGTCTTGGAAATTCATACATTATTGCTCAGGCAATGTCTAGATCTATACTGTGTAGACATTTAATCTATGGATGTTTACTTCAGATGGTCAGTTTCCTGATTCCACAGTCCTACTCATTATTGAAATTCCCTGTTGCAGAACTCATAATACTATGATGCATCTTTAGGAAGCATCCATTAGATAGAGACCATTTTCTTTATGTTAGGTGTTAAAAAATCAACTTTCGCCACATACAATGATAGGATATGTCTGTGTCATGGTTACAGGACTAATAAATAATAAAAACAACGTGCAATAAATAGACATATGTACTTGCAAATACATGCTTTGTAGTTTAGGGACTGTTCCTCCTTGTTACCACTCTTCTTTCTAAAGGTTAAATACTTTGCAAGGAAATAATTAGTAACAGTGTAAATGGCTGATGGTAGAACTGCCATAATGGACCATTATTGCTGAGCTGTTGTGTTAAAAAGCTATACAGAAAGCATGTAATGTGTGTGATTAAACTCAAATATCTATTATATGGAAGAAAATATAAAAATTAGTGCACTTTCTGAAAAATGCACTTTTGTGAACCAACCAACTCTCAAATAAGGGAAGAATAAAGTGTTCTGGAAATGAATGGGCATAGAGGAACTTGTAAGTGATTTAGGCTTTTTCCTTCTGAAGTGATTAATCATTAAATATAATTTAGTATTACTCATAATCATGTTAGCTATAGCAGCTAAAATATTTTCCTCTCAATACTTCGAACTAAACACACTATATTCTCTGCTCTTACCCTATTAAGATAACTTTTGTCCAGAAAATTGAGCATGCAAGTAAATAACAAACACAAGAACCAAATGACTGTAGCATGCTGAGTTGTTATGGGACAGCTTGGGAAATTATCACAGCCAAAGGAAACTCCACCTCCTGAAGAACATAAAATGTGATGTAAAGAATATTTGGGCACTGACACCTAGAAGCATAATGCACAAAGACCTCACTTATGTTCTAGGTAATTGACAAGCAAGAGGCATCTAAAATTTTGCCTTCAAAACTGCATGGGCATTTATCATATTTAGCATAAAACCCCACATCCACAGACAACCCTTTCTGTCATGCAGAGAGATTTTGCTCACCTTTTGTATGTACCAGTTTCAGTCAGCCACCATAACACCTTGGCAATACATTTTTTGGGGGTTCAGAATTCACTTCTTCTCTCTCAAAAACAATTGTGTTAACCCCTGGATTGAAGGTAAGCCTGGGGTTAGGCAAGTCCCATACTCTTTCTTGAACCTGTGTCTGTGCAAAGAAGGGACTTTGGCCTGAGAATACGATTCTTTCCTAATGGATTATTTACCAAAATGCACTCCACTGAAAGATGGGATACTTTGGTTTGTATAATCTCTGATATAGCCCCAGACATTAAGCAGTATTCAAAAGACTTTGGAGTAATGATAGTGGATATTGAGGTGACTTATGGAGATCACAGCAAGTTCCGTGCATTTCCTGTGTACTCACAACACTTGGCGCAAATACTTTGGAAAAACTCCCAATGAGATGTTCCATTGATGTTCCTGCATCTTGTCAGATGAGGGATTTTAGCCAGACAGCTCCATTACCTGTTACTTCATCTTTGATATTTTTTCCCACCTGCCCAAGGCACTTCCAAATATATGTGATCCTTTAGGCAGCCTGTAAAAATGTGCCTGGCACAGAGGAAAGCGTGTCTCAGAGCCACAAGACCTCACTGTGGAGCAACCTTTGAGGAGGTTCTGCCATCAAAAGCAGCAGTTGAAGAAATAGGACAGCTAGCAAATATGACACAGACAGGGGTAAAGGTCATAGAATCATAGAATCATTTTGGTTGAAAGAGATCCTCAAGATCTTTGAGTCCAACCATAAACTAACTCTGGCACTAAACCATGCCCCTCATATAAGTGCCTTTTAAACACCTCCATTGATGGTGACTCCACCACTTCCCTGGGCAGCCTGTTCCAATGCCTCACAACCATTTTTCCCTGAAGAATTTTTTCCTAATATCCAATCTAAACCTCCCCTGGTGCAACTCGAGGCCATTTCCCCTCATCCTGTCACTTGCTACTTGGGAGAAGAGAACAACACCCTCAATTACATCAAAATTATTATTCATTCAAACTGGTCTTCTTGACAAGAAGAAACAAGACACAGCGAATTTCCACATGCTGTCATCACAGCTACATCATTTCACAAAGCATGACTAGCAAGTTCTGCCTTTATATGCAATCTACAGTTTGCTCTGTCTGAAAAAGAAAAAAAAGTATATCTTGTGATTTTAGCATTGCCCCACCTAACAGAGAGGTTGACCTCAAAACAAATTGATAAGTGACGTAGGCTGTAGCCAAGGGAGTAGTCCTTGGCCAAAGGGACATTGCATTTCCAAAGCTGGAGGTGGGAAACACAGTGCTTCAGCACTTCCTGACTAAATTGGGCATGAAAAAACGAGGAATAAGGAGGAGGGAAAAAGTGCTGAAGAGATCTGAAGAGATCCCCAAATGTGATGGTTAAAACAAAACATGAGATCCAAGTTGACATCATCTTCCAAGAAGGCAGAGATGAAGGGATTAGCCAAGAAGTATCTCCTCAGCTGGCAAACAAACAAACAAAAAATCTTAATAGCTTTTCAGCTGGATACCACAGAAATAGAATTCTAAGGTAACCTGTTAGGGCTTGTAGGGTACATCGTTTTCTCTTTATTTACCTTCATTCCTCCAAAGACATTTGCAACAGGGTTGTTTCTATTTGCATTTGTAAAAGCATTCCTGATCTTGTTTTACTGCAAAGTTACTTTGAATTAAGAGTAGTAAGAAAGCTGAGATAATGGAGAACCCTTACAGCTAGACGGGAAAAATCCCCATAGGCAGTAGGTAAGGGACAAAAAATATTAAAGAGAAAAGGACAAAACATACTGAATGGAAATGACAAGGTGGGACTGATAAAATCTAAGAGTGAATTAGGATTTCTGGAGTTAAACAGGCAAATTCAATGAATCTAATTCTAGCAGAAATTAGGCGAAATTCAGTAAGAATATTAGCAATGTTAAATGTAATTAGAGAATTAATTAAAAATAATTACTATAATTATATTTAATAATTGTAGAGATACAGTCAGTTAGCTGTTCACTCACCTCTGTTCTCATTCTTTTGCCTGTGAGTCAATCTGTCTTTTTGTTCTGCCCATCTTTCTTTTTCCATTTGTGTATCTGTCATTTGTGACTGAAAAGTCTTTGGGACAGAAGCCATTTGCTTAACTCTGACTGAAAACCCTGGGGTATGTTAGAGGAATGTAAAATCAATAAACTCAGATAATTTAATAAAAAAGATTGTTCCCTCTGTAGAAACAACATTTAAAAGGTTATTTCAATTATAAAAGAGAAGGAATTATTTTATCCTGATTCTGTAAGTGTCAAGACAAAAATTGTCTTTTCTTCCAATAAAGCCAGAATTTCACTTCATTTCCTTGAGAAGTAACTAGGGCTGGATTCACCCTAAGCATGGCCTTTTCATAAAGGAGTGTGCCTGGGAAGCCTAGGAATAAGATCACAAATTTCCTGTGTTTGTGTTTTCTGTCTAAGAGACTGAAGGGCTGGATGAGGTTGCAATGGTCCCCATATCGTATCCTTCCAGAAATGTGAAGGGTGTTGGAGCAAGGGCTCAAGTTTATTGACCAGTATTGGAATCTTGCATCTGCTATGTTTGCAGAGTAGACTGGCCAGGAAGTTTTGTGAGGGAATAGAAGTAGGACAGTTTGGCCAACATAACAGCCATCTCTGCGTAATCATGTTCTAAATTATATTTTTATGTGCTTGAAAAGACATAATGGAATTACTGTTCTATTACATCAGCTGGGTAAGGCTTTTCAACTCAACATTATCCATTTAAGATTAAAAAAAAAAGTTGCTCAAAATTTTGAAAAATACATTTCATCCAAAAAAAAGAAAAAAAAGTGGGCACATTCTAAATCCTAGTAAACTGAAGAGCAATAAAGACCATAACATTTAGAGTAACAAATCCTAACATCAGCTCCTCCACCAGCTGACTTTCTAATACATTGGCAATCACCAATGCTTAAGAGGCTGGTTGCAGAACAGTGGCTCTCCAGCTTATTTAATAAGTTTCATTTGACATGACAGGCTACTGTGAGTCATCAACACACCCCAAAAAATCACATTACTTTCTCCTGATGACTAATTCAGTGACAAAGGTTTTACCCTTGTTTTCAATGCCTGACCAGTGTCCAGGTCTATAAAATAAAAGGATATAATCAGGAAGATTCCAAGTTTACCTGAAACTTCATTGTAGAAGGGATCCCGATTGGCCATCTAGCCCATTCCCCCCTGTAAGAGTCGGTCTGAAGATGAAGCAGTATTTGCCTGACCATTACCATCAGGAACTGGGAGAACCGAGGCCCTGGCAGAAAGAACGCATGGACAATGACTTGGAGAGAGGCCCGAAGAGAAGCCTTGTGTTGCACTGGTTTCTGATCCAGAGCGGGGGCTGCTGCTTACAATGGCTGCTGTATGAACTTCGCCTGCTTCTTCAGCCAAACCAGCCCCTGCCTCCTGAAAGGGATTGTTAGGAGGGTCTCTTCAACCCAGGGACAATAGCTGCCATCCAGAAGATGTGTTCTCACCTGCAGCCTCAGTCACGACTGTCCCCCACCTGTCCCACACCTGTCCCTCAAACAACGGCCAAGGAGCATGCCCAGAAGCTCACCAAGGGTCCTGAGGTCACCCAGTGGACCACAGAGACCCCTGCATGCAGGCCATATAAACACTGGCAAAAGAAGCAAGGATCTTTCGAGCCTGCGCAGTTTAAGCCTGGGTTGTGAAACTGAGGTGGAGACTGGTCTCAAACAATGAGAGTGAGGCGGGGGTGAAGAAGCATAAGACTCCCGAATGGACACTGGAGACCAGAGGGACGTCTTTGGACTCATCAGGTGGTAAAGCAATCCTCATTCCCATTTCTTCTTCCTTTTTCTTTCCCCATTTCTTTTCCCTTCTCCTTTTTCTTACTCTCTCTCACTATCACGTGCCACTTTATGGGCAAAATAATAAAGTAACACTGTTTGACTGAATTTTAAGCTCTTGGCATTTTGGTTGTCTTAACTTTTGCTTCGAGATCAAGGTAAACAAACCATCACGAGTCCATCACCGAACGAGCCATGACACCCCCACTGTAATAATTACATATGTTACCTCTTTAGCTTTCCTGATATGTCTGTCTAAGCACACTTAAAATCCCTTAGTGATGGAAACTGCACTATCTCTTTAGACAAGTTATCTCAGTGTTTTATTATCTTTATCTGAGAAGTCCGAATTTTCCTTTTCTTGCATACCTGATAATGTTTGGATGCTCCCTCACAGTCTTTTCTTCTCCAGGCTTAACAATAAGCTTTGTTTTATTTTTTCCATTTCCCTCATAAATTATGTTTCTTAGATGTTTAATGACTGTGGACTGCTTAAAGTATTAAAGTGAGAAGCCCCAACGTGAGCACAATGATCCAGCCAAGGCCTTAGCTGTGCTGAGTACAGCAGAGGGGTTACTGCATGTGTCTACAGGTTGTTTATGTTGTTTGTATACCTTAATGTAGTGTTTGAAGGGCTGTACAATAGCATGATTTTTTTTATTTATAGAAGATATGTGACCTTCTGTAACCTCAGATTCTTCTCTGGAGAGTCACCAGCTAACGAGTTGTTCCCATCAACTTCTTATGCAATTGTTCATTTCAACTTAAATATACTGCATAGAAATTGTCCCTCTTTTTTTCAGTTTTTGATTTTATTGGATCATTGTAGCATCATGTCCTCTGCAGATATGTTAAGATTAATCTCTATTCTACAATCTATGTCATTAATGAAAATATCGAACACGTATAGACCCAGAACAGACACTTGCAGGTACCGTTTAATAACCGCCTTACATCCTAATAATGAACAATTTGTAATATTTTCTATGGCACAGTTTTATAACCAGTTTGGCATCCGTCCTGTGTCTGTTTCACAATGAATACATTTTTACCTAGCTTTTCAATAGTCAAAGATATGTGGGATTATCAGCTTCTCCTCACCAGACCTGTTTGTTGAGGAAATAAAAGCAAAATGCTGTGCTTGAAAGGTTTATTTTCCAAGAAATATGTTTTGTCTTCAATCTTTCTTCCTTCAGACTTCTAGGCTTTTACAAATTAATCATTTTTTTTTTCCTCGGAATTTATTCCAGAAATTGAACTGCAGTTACTGGCCAAAAATCCCATGGTCTTCTTTCTTTTCTGTTTTGAAGATATGCTCCATATTCAGCTACACTATTTGGATTTGGGATTTTTTCTGGGTTTTCTTAACCATTCTGATACCATTTCAAATCATCTCAGGTCTAACATTTTCCTACTGCTTTGCTATAGGCTCCAACTTTGGTTACTGTTTGCTGTTCTCCCAGCTGTCTGTTTGCAGCTGACTTTTCAGTGGTGGCTGAGACCATAAGGAGTTAAATATCTGAGCCACCTCTATACCTCCATCTGTAGGGCAGCAGAATTGCCCTTTGCTTTGTCTTCTGCTCCCAACATGCACACAGAATGATTCCTTATATCCCTTCCTAGTTGCATCTCAGTTTTGTGCCTTTCTGATTTTGACCTTCCCTCCCCTCTTATTTTATTTTTTATTTTTCGTCTGGCCAAGTTTCTGGGTTTTGTATGCTTCTGTCTTGTAATTGAGGTCAACAAAGAGCTCATAATTTAGCCAAACTGGTCGCATAATATGCTTCCGATCCTCCCTCCACTTTGCGATGATTTGTGTTTGTGTCCTTCACTTGGGGGATTACTGCCAATAATGGGGAAAAAATAACAGCCTCTTAGTTGATTCTGTTTTACTTTTTTTGTCTAATCCCAGTTCCTCTTACAAATGCAGCCTTTTATCCTAAACCCTCATTATGGAGGATCCAGTTAGATATTATTATGTTTTCGTGTCTCCTTCACCATATATATTTGTGCCAGGGTTAATTAGGGAACTTTCACTCTTTTGATTTCCTCTTTCCCATCTCTCATTTCTTGAGAAAACATTTCAGTCACCTCTTATTCATCAGCAATTAAGTATCTAGTTTCCCTTCCCCCTTTGAAAAAATGGTTTCATAATACAGAACTGTATGCTGATGGTATCTGATATGAACCTGGAACACCCTACAAACCATCAAATGCAGGCACAAACCTCAACAACATTTTTAGGTGTTTACAGGATCTAAATCTGGGACACTGTCAAAGGCTTGCCCATAATTTGGTTTCCAATGGTCTAGTGGCACTAGCTAAGTGCAGTCACCCACAGCATTCCAGGCTGGACACAGCCCAGAAACCTTTGGATGACACATGCCATGGAAGAACCCAACCACGGCAATTAGCTGGCTGAAACACCCCAAAATCAGTATCACTCTTTTCGTCAGGGAGCTGCTGAGCTGCGCAGGAATAGAGTGTTGTTGTGCTGCATCAGAGGTTAAAGATGGAACCTTTTTCCTGTGGCAAGCTGACTCTTGAAATAGGTACAGAAATGGGTGCAAGATCAAGACCTAGAAAGTATGGAGAAAAACCTATCAAATAGATGAGGATATAAAATTATATTAGCAAATGCTGCAAGTCACCAATATGTGACTTATGAAAAAGAAAACCTACAAGGTTTATTACGAATTTGTAGGCGTATTTCTAGCTGTAGCTTATAAATAGGTTTTATTAAATCTCTAAGCATAGAAATAAAAAGGCAATTTGAAAGTTTCTTATGATAAAAACAGTGGAATTGACAGTACATTTCAGTTGGATTTAAGAAAAAAATAGGACCCTTGTGTCCCTAGAAATGGAACCAAGTATGTAAAATGTCCAACCTCCCCCTTTTCTATGCTTCCATAGTTTTTAAACAGTGGACAAATTCCCACAGTCTTCAGCTGCCTGTTTCAGGGCTCTTCCACAAAAAAATATAATTGGTATAGTCATTGCACATGATCTCACTGATAGCAGTTATT
This sequence comes from Streptopelia decaocto, assembly GCF_964273445.1. Taxonomy (NCBI): domain Eukaryota; kingdom Metazoa; phylum Chordata; class Aves; order Columbiformes; family Columbidae; genus Streptopelia; species Streptopelia decaocto. The sequence goes on from NC_138655.1 coordinate 14,138,395, forward strand.
CGTTGGTCAATCCATCGAAACAATAATGTCTTGTTTCAGACAACTTCCTTAAGATTAAATACTAAAGGGATATACTTTTAATACTGCTGAGGAGCCAAACTAAATCCTATCTAAGCATCTAGCCCTCTAAATCTCTACCCATGTGTAGCTAAAATTGTTTGAATCTCCACAAAGAATTGCAGTTGTACAAACCCCAACATGCACATGTTTTATAGAGCTTGCAGGTAAATAACACACACTTCTATATCGCTAAAAATATTGTAGTTGTGATACCTTTGTTTTTAAGATGACACACATTTTTAAACTCCATGCATTTTTTATGATGTTTCTTGCAACACATTATTATCAGCAATGCTGTAGAACTGCCTTTCCTGAATAATAAAGTCTTTTCTGGTCAAGCATGGTTGAAGTGCCGCTTACTTTCTCAAAGTGTTACTTACAGGGCAAGCTGTGAAACCATAGAATTTGAGAGTTAGGTTTTCATTGCCATCTTCTGCATTCCCAAGTGTCTTAACCAAGGCACAGCCTGCTCATACTTTCCCATTAATATTCTGTATACTGATCATTTAAAAGACTATTAGAGTTGCACCTTGCCTAAAATCAACAGAGAAAGCAACTAAATAGAAAATTTGGCATACTTCCTCCTATTTCTATCAGTTGAGTTATTCTGCTATATTTCCCCATATTGGCTTTTAATAAGAGTAGTTAAAATGGTGATTTTTTTCTTTCCTTTTCCCCCAGCAGTCAATCAAATCCCACTTCCCAGCTAGAGAGAGTGCAGCATTTGCACAGTTAAACTGCAGCTGTTTCTCATATGGATCAGCTCCAGAGATGTTATGAGGGATTCGAACCCTGGGAGAACTCAGGCACAGAAGGAGAAATCTGTCTCAAGTTATTTCCTGCCTTCCTAGTCATTAGAAAATCCTATAAAAATTATAAGAAAGTTTTCATTAAAGTTTCTTTATGTTGGTTTTTATCTGCTCTCTCATTTTCTAAATTCAAGAATTTTAAATACATGGTGTTTTTTGCAGTTTTTCAAAAGAGAACAGAAAACAGCATAGAAGTATGTTAACACCTAATCTTGTTCACCATATAAATTATATGTACTTTATAAAATAAGACTTTTCAAACAATATGCAGCCATTGCCAGCTGTCTGCAATGGAACAAGTACTAGGAAAAAAACAAATTAGATGGTTTATCCCTATTTCCATTGGCTATACTGTTTCAAAATGCAGTTTTCTAAGAGAAAAAGGCTGATACTATCACACTCCCCATCTGTCTCCTCAATTTTGAACACATTGCTAATTCCAAATAAATGTAGTAGAGAGGGAGTGGCTTTAAAGGTAACAAAGTTCCCCCAGGACAAACTGAAGACTACATTGAAAAACACTATGAAATACATATCACATTTGCGATGAGCTTTACCATTGCCCGATTCCACTTTTCCTTTAGTTTAACACAGGGAGGAAAGCAGCAAATCTCTGCCCAGAGGAGTAAAAATTGGCTAGATGTAAAAGTGTAAAGCACAGTTCTTGTTCCTTGGGTTACGAGCAAGAAGGAAGAGGCACCTAGGCAGAAAGATGGGGGGAGAGTCGTCACTCTTGGCTTATACCTCATTTGCCAGCATGGGAAGGATGCATCCCCAGACACTGTGTTCGGCTTTCACCCTATAGCTATGAGACATGGGCTGAACTCTAACTTAAAGCAATCAACAATAGGACAGAGACCACCCCATTAAGAGAACATCGCTTGTAGTGGTTGGCTTTGTGAAGTTTTATACTAAAATTAGTTTCATCATAGAAACTAATGGCAGAAAAAAACTTTTTTCCACCTCCTTCCTCTCCCATCCCAGCCAGCAGAGCCCTTTAATGAACACTTCACACAGCTTTGCCTGTGTGCTTGTAAGAGGATCAAAGAACTGAGCTCCCAGCATTTTCCTTAAGCATGCTAATAGTCAGTAATGCCACCCAGCTCTGCTATCAGAAATTTTATACTCTGTTTTCAGCCTTCTTTCCGTGTTTGTCTTCCATTTAAGTATGTCAAATACTTTGTTTCATGTAACTTCCATATAGCCCAAGGAATTAATCTGGAGGAAATAAGGGAGAATAAGTGTTAATGATGTCAGGATCAAGTTTTAGTTTTGTTTTTGTTTAATATACAGCACAGATTACATGTGGGAAGGTTCATAGGTGGCTGTCTGACCCTGGAGGTTACTGATATTCAAGACGTCCCAACAGAGGCCTGTTGAGGTCTATGTTCTCTCAGTGCTTGCCTGCTCTGCTCTGCACTGGTGCAGACTCATCTGGAGCACTGTGTGCAGTTCTGGGCACCACAGTATAAAAGGATATAAAGCTACTGGAGAGTGTCCAGAAAAGGGCTATGAAGTTGGTGAAGGGTTTGGAGAGGAAGCCGTACGATGAGCAGCTAAAGTCACTTGGTTTGTTCAGCCTGGAGAAGACAAGACTGAGGGGAGACCTCATTGTGGCTACAGCTTCCTCACAAGGGGAGGATGAGGGCAAGGCACCAATCTCTTCTCTCTCATGACCAATGACAGAACCTGAGGGAATGGGAGGAAGGTGTGCCAGGGGATGTTTAGGTTGAACATGAAGAAAAGGTTCTTCACCCAGAGGGTGCTGGAGCACTGGAACAGGCTCCCCAGGGAGGTGTCACAGCCCCAAGCCTGACAGTGTTCAAGAAGAGACTGGACACCACCCTCAGACACATGGTGTGACCTGTGGGGTTGTCATATGCAAGAAAAGTAGCTGGACTTGATGATCCTTATGCATCCCTTCCAACTCAGGACATTCTACGGTGCAAGCCATTTCCATTAATTTTTCCACTGCCACATTCTCCCAGAGAGAGTTTGCACCTCAGGGACTCCTCAGTGTTTATGCTGGTGTAGGCAGGACAGACCCTTCAAAAACAGATTTGCTTCCCAGCCAGCAATAGACCTGCTTGCTGGTTAACAGCTGTCTGTGCAACAATATGATTATTATTGATAAATTACAAATTCAGTGGGAAACTTCCACACAGAGTACAATAGTCCATGAAAATGCTGAATAGTCCGAGATCCATGACAGACAAAAGTTTGGAGCCTCACTGAATGAACATTGACAGGAAGCTGTTGCCAATCATTTTGTGAGTACAAATTTTTATCTATTTATATTTATACCTATAGATATATTTATCTATCTATATGAAGACATACACTGGGTTTGCCCAGACCAAGTTTCTCCAGCTCATTTGGCAGTATATAATACAGAAGAATGTTATTTAAAAAGCAAGATATTTAATATTACTGCTTTTCTTTTTTATTTCTTTTCTTTTTTTTTTCTTTTTTTTTTCTTTTTTTCAATAAGGCCTGCTGTCAAACCCATCTTATTTCATTTGCAACAGTTTGACATATCCATACTGAAAGTAAGTATCACTTCCCTTCTTTCAGATAAGCAGTATTTTTACTTATTTCAGTCAGCTTGGGTCAGGCGTGTGTATAGAACTCAGAAAGATTTGCATTATTGACTTGTGCTGAAAAAACTCTGGTTTATTTTCTGGTGGGGCTGTTTTGTGACGAGTGCTTTACACCCACCTTCACCTTGAAAATGACTCAACTGTTTGATGCAAGGAAGGCCGTTAGGAACAGGAATCGCCTTTGCATTTTTAACCTAGCCCAAAGAATAAAAGTGATGAAAAATCTCCCAGAAAATCAGAACCCAGAGAACTACGGTGTAGAACCGCAGGGAGATTTCAACTGGATAAAACTCAGGTTCACTTCTAACGAAAGCAAAAGAAAAGCAAATCCCCCTTCTTTTCTAAATCGTCCTTCTCTGGAGAAGCTGATCTGCACCAGATGAAAAGGGGAAATGGTTTTACAAGGTTGCTGCTATTGAAGGGGCTCTGCCTGGGACACATTAAGCATTGCCACTCTTGGGTAATTGCTACACAGAACTCTTGGGAGTTATTCAGCCCTTCAGACAGGCGCAAACTCAAATAAGTAGCTGGAGACCTCAGTCAGGTTACACCCCTTGTCAGCCCTGTGGAGGCATCTCTAATGAAAGAATACATACACTTCTTACAGGCATTAGAAGTTCCCAGTGAAGAACAAAACCAATATTGCTTGTATTCAGCCAGGTGGAGAAAGAAATATAATAGGGTCCAGTTGGCTGATTTTTAAAGTGCTTTGGGGCCATTCAGTCAATTTTCAATTTTAAAAGTGTTTAAATGGAACTGGATGCTTTCCTCAAGTATCTGCTTCCCGTGTCCCCTTATAGCATTCTCCATATGTGAATACACCTGTAGGTCAAAAATAAATATGAGTGTTTTAAAGAACACTTTCAAGTCTAAAGGTCAGTATACATACTTGCAAACCCACCCATTCCTTCCATTAGGTGTTACTGCCCTGGGGATTCCCGCCTTTGTAAGCTGCTTTTTTTTGGCTGGTAGAGATAAAAACCCATGCAATTAGCCCTGCACATACAAAGTAGGGCATCAGACTCCATAAATTACCTTAGGAATATGGCCATGTCTTAGCCTCCAGACAGAGAGGAGGAATCAAGAAGGTTTTGCCACATATCACCATTTTGCATGTCCTTGCAGCTGCAGTGTGGAGCAGACGCTCTCCCTAGAGCAGCGTGGGCTTCTGCTATGTCTTCTGGGAGAAAAAGTGTTATACTCAGGAAAACACAGCCCACATCAGAGAAGGTAGACACACTGCAACTTCTGCTCTGACCTAATTCACAATGAGTTACTACTTGGGGTTACAAAACAGTTTTTTGGCAGGAGCTTTGTAAGGGAACAGGTGGGAGGATGTACAGGGCCAAACATGATCATTAAGAACTTCAGTCCTAAAAGGGAAAAAAAAGAACACAGGAGAGAAAAAAGGAAGAAGAGAATTAACAGGAAATAAAAATTCTTCATGAGGTTACTTTAATGTAATTCTTAAAAAAAAAAAAAAGAAAAAGAAAAAAAAGGACGTGGGGTAAGAAGTAAAAGAAACAGCCTGGAGCAAATTACCTACCATAGATGTGAAGTGACAGCAAATAACTTCTGTATGGATATAATATCACATGAGTTTGGGGGCAACAATTAATGGTTCTTTATGCAATACTTCAAAACATTTTTTTTCAATTAAAAGTACTTCTTTGTGTGAGTTATTGGGCTTTTCCCTTTCAAACCACTTAGCTTCTCTGCCATTTTTAGTGAGAGCCAGAAATCCCATTTGTTTTCATCTGGCAACAAAGAGGGCCTGCAAAATAGAAAACCTTCCTTCTGTGAGGAGATGGGAAGGTTGCTCAGCGAAGTGATCCAAATGCTTAAAAAAACAAAACCAAACCAAACCAAACCAAACCAAACCAAACCAAACCAAAACAAAACAAAACAAAACAAAACAAAACAAAACAGCAAAGATTGCCATTGTTCAGCTCAGCCCAGCATCCTAACATTTTTGAACTCCACTCACCTGGGGCTTAGCGCTCCTACCTGAACCCCAGCAAAGGTTTCATTCATGTGCGCTGCAGGGTTGACCTCCCTAAAATTTTCTTCCACCCCTCTTTCCTGTCTGTAACATGTTCCTGCCACCTTGGAGCACACAAGCTTGCCTTCAGGAGCCGTGACAGCTTGCCTTGTGACCAGATATTCACCAGCACCAGGTATGAAGCCTTCCAAGATCTAAACTTCCCCTGATCTGGAAGTTGATGAGGCTGGGTGCTAGGAAACATGTGGTTAGGGTGAACGAGAAGGATGTATGCTGTCCCATGCCTTCTCAATTATGCTTTGCTCTTCCCAAGAATGACATTATATTCACAGCAGGAGTGGGCATGAAGTGAAACTGCTCTCAACTAGTCAGGACAGTGTCCTAAAAAAGAGTTAGAGGGCTTAAGCATAAGAGGACACAGTGTAGAAGTAATAGAATCGTAGAATCATAGAATAGTTCAGGTTGGAGGGGACCTTCAAAGTTTATCTAGTCCCTTCAAAGGTTTTCTAGTCCAGCCTCCCTGCAATGAGCAGGGACATCTTCAACCAGATCAGGTAGCTCAGAGCTCCATCCAGCCTGGCCTTAAATGTTTCCAGGGATGAGGCATCTACCACCTCTCTGGGCAACCTCTACCAGTACTTCACCACCTTCATTGTAAAAAGTCCAAGTCATAGTCACCACTGTGAAGCCCTCTCACTTGGATAGGGAGGAATCCACACTTTAGGACTCAAAACATCCCAGTTGCAGAAGGAAGAGCAGCAGCAGCACATCCCAGGTGATCCGAATGTTGCAGCTCTGGGACAGGTGCAGAGGGAGCTGCAGACAACTGCTTACCCAGGTATCTGCGGCCTCAAGACTGAAGGACCAAAATTTTCCTGCTTTAAAAGATCTCTTGCCCCTTTCCAAGATGCACAGAAAGACAAGGATTATACTCTCCATCGTAAAAAGACTTCAATAAATATAAAATTGTTTTAGCTCATTCTTACAATGTTTTTCCTTGATTGTGCTATGGAGGCATTTCAGTGGTAAGGAAAATGAGGAGGGTGCGCTGCCAGAGCACCGCAGGCACTAGCAAGCTGCCTGTGGCTGTGTCAGGAACCATATGAGAACATCTGGAACAGCCTGCTGGCTGCTCTGAATTATGCCTGGGCAGCAGTCTCCTTGCTGACCCTAGACGGGTGCTAAAGATGGGAAGGAATATGGCTTTTAATTTTCAACATAACTTAATAGTATGTAAGATATGAACAAGTACAAAGTCAAGGTGATACTGGATTAAAATACAATGCTAAGACATGTCAGCTGTTTTCCTGGTGTATGGTTAACAGGTCAGGACAGCTTTCATTTAAATTGAATTTTAATCTCTTTGGATTTGATGGCATTTTGTCCCAAATATGCATTTTTATTGAAGATTAAAAAATACTACTTTTTCCAACTGTGGTAAGAGGGTTTCTGGTACCATTCCATGGACTCCAGTGTCTCTGGAAATATTGAAAAGACAAAGATAACATATTAAGAAAGAGTGGAAAGATGCCACATTGCATGTTCACAAGATTAGGGTAATTAAAGCAAGAATTTTTAATCATGCCAGGTGTTAAGTCAGAACTGTGTATTCAAGGCTTTGGGAGAGAGGAGTAGAGAGTTAAGCACAATATATATAAATGCAACCCCTTACATGGATATACTCCAGATTTAGATATTTTTTGGAAGAAGAAAGAATAGAATTGAGATTAAAGAGTGTCTGCAGAAGAGCCACATTGAAACTCAGCAGCTTCCTTACAGATTTTGGGTCCCAAATACAAACTTGTGTCAAGTGAAATGCTTGGCTGAGGTGCTGGTTGGACAGGATCTGAAGAATCACACACTGTGATGTATGAACAAAGAAACAGATTACAGACTCACAATACTAATTGCCAAGGCCTCCGGTTACCATTCTCCATGTTTTGATGTATAGCGTAGATTTATAATGGCCAAGAGCCTGATACTCATTTACATCACCCAACAGTGTAAAGTGAAATGACAGCAGAATAAAGAGACGTGAATGCAAGTGAGAATCTGGCCAAAAATATATACCTTTGAAGTTTTGGCTGGCACCCAGAAATAATCTGGAGACTGAATCTTCCTGGTTATTATCCAGTTGCTGTAATCCAGATGTGCTCAAATGAGGGCACAAGCCTCCAGCTGGGGGAAGGACAGTCCCCAAAAGGGTGGTGGGCCTGGAAGGTGATGAAGCCGGTGTGCAGCTAGGGAGCCAGAGAGGTGGGGCTCAGGACCAGGCACAGGGGTGATCAGAAACATCATGGTGCTGTGATCCTCGGACTGGTCTTCATCTCCCTTACAAGGAATCAGAGGTTATCTGAAAAAAGATCTAACACTCATGTTTCTCAGGATGTTTCTCAGGATGGTTGATATTCAGAAAGCACTGGAATCAAGCTCTACCACATAACAAATTTATCAGAAAAAGCTATTATCAAAGCCAGTCTATAAGGTACAGCAAGGCTTAACCACACTTGTGAAATGCTTCCAAATCAAATTGCTTGTACTACACTATGCAACACCCTTTAAAATAATTGCTTGCTCAAAAGCTGCTTTTTTCCCAGCTCTCCTAATAGATACAAAAATTAAATCTTCCAATCCTTAATATTATCTGCACATACATAACACTGCCTGCACTTCTCAGTAAAGCAGAATATTTTCTTTAAGGTAACATTTTTATGAACTACAAACAACTCTGAGTTCATAGCTGTAACTGGTAAGGCTCATATTACCCCTCTGCATGACCAGACAAATACAAAAGATTTATATGGTCTATCTGGCTTGTATTTTAGATCTGAAGAAGGGCTTGCATATACAAAAACTTATCTATCTTTCCAGCTATATCCAATGCTGTGATAAAAGATACTAGCGCTCTGTACAAAACTTCATTTGAATCCTTAGGTCACCACAGCAAAGCAAGACACTTACTAGTGTTCTTGAATAATCTCTGTTTTCCCAGGAAGGAGTGCTCTAAGTCTTTCAAAGAAAGCTGTGTGACTTCTGCTAGGCTATATCTTACACACTTCAACTCAGCTTTTTCCTGTTATGCAATGTTTGCAGATCACTTTCAGAGATGCTACAAGATGACAGAGTTCTCTTTCTACAGATAATATCACAGGATGGAGACGGAAGGTCTGAACCATGTCTGGATGTCCTGGCTTGTCTGGGTCAGAGTCACAGTCCCACTTGGTACACTGTATGCAAGACCAATAGCACCAAACATCAGCCTATGTATGTGCCCCAGGACTAACTGGAAATTAATTTCTTACTTAGTTAGAAACAAGAGAGAAAAGCACTGGTCATAACTATTTTTCAGGGGAAACAACCCGGCTGATGAAGAATTTGTTTGGTCTCCTTACATCCATTTCTGTGAGTGTTTACTTCTATCATCATTTGCCATGGTGACATACACTACAATGTGAATGGCTTCACCTTAAGGTTTGTGTTTTCAATTTGTCTGTTTGCTTATTTCCCAATTTTGTGCCCAGATAGTCTTATTAATGACAAATAAATCTCAGCAGTCCTTGTAGGGGAGCAAGTACAGTCTATGGACTAAATCAACTGTAGTCCAATAAAAAGAAGTGTCAGGACCTTGATGCAGTGTTAGTGATCATAAAATTCTTTAATCCCATGTTGAGGGAGAGCATATGGTGACCACAATACCTAACTTTTCTTTGAATTAAAGGAAAAAAAAAATTATGCATGTGTTCATGGGTGACTGTAAGAGATTGATGGGAATTCCCAGCAATAGCTGTAGTGACTTGTAATGTTCAGAAAAACTAAGCCATAACTTTTGAGCAGCAGAGTACAGACCTTATCCGTTAAAGTGGTGGGTTTCTGAGTTTCTTTTCATGGATCACACTGAATAACCACTGTCTTGAAGGAAATACTGAGCTATTTTTCAGGAAGTTAGGCTGACACTCAGTAGTCCTAACATAATGGAAGACCTGGCAGAAACTTTCCTTACAATCCAGCAAGAGTAGATGAGTAAGTATCTCAGGTGGGATTTTATGGTTGCTGTTAGAGCATGACATACAATGTCAAGTGATTTCCTATACCTACAATAGTAGGGCTACAGTTTCTTCAACACCAGCTCCAAACAAGAAAAACTACACTATGTTCTTGCTGCATTTGTGCTAGGAAAATCTGTAAAGAGAAAGCAGATGGCAATTGCATTGACAGTGCAACAATCCCTACTAAATGCTAACTAAGCAAATATGAATAAGAAAAAGACTATATTTTCAAAAACTACTTCTTAAATTATGATGGAAATAGATGAAATATATGAAACATGAAATATGCAAAATAGGGCTTATTTTTTGAAAAATCCCAGGGTCTGAATGAAAGCCCTTTTTAGTCAGTGGCAGTCTCCTCCCTGACTGCTGTGTTTAACAGATTTTACTTTGGGGGTTGTTCTGGCATGAACTTCTGGTTTTACCAACTGTACCTTTTAATAGATTATTAATTGATTGTGAATTTCATTGAAGTGGTAGATGAGTGTATATTCATAGTTTATTTACTATCAGTAAATAAAACTTCTGTGTTTCTGGCAATTTAAATTATCTTATAAGACACCAACATAAGCTTACAAGATGGCAGAAATTTGATTTTCAGTCCTCTCACTTCCATGTAGTTTCATAGACAGTTGTCTCACACTAAGTATTGCAACTCCAATGACTCCTGTGCCTGTGTGGTGTGATTTATATTAACTCTGCATACAGATAATTTTACAAGGTTTATATCTTGCTCTTAAATTAGGATTGTCAGAAAGTCCCATCCTCTCTAGCTACTGGAATGCCGCTCTAGCCTTTGCATTATCTAGAAAGCTGGACACACCCTTACATGCTGGAAGGAAGCAAAGAAACAAATGAAAAATTACCTAAAATAGCTTTACGTTCACTCAATCTTTATTTCCCGTTTGTTTTGAAGTGGTTTAGAATGCAGAAAAGCAGGTCAAAAACTCTGCATCATAATTAACATAGGACCATAAAGGATGGAAATCTTCTAGGAGTCATCTGCACCAAGGGGAAAACAACTATATTTATGGTAATTACATTGTCACCTCACCAGTTATTAAAACCTCTAATGATGAAGACTCAACATCCTTCCTAGACAAGCTTCTACTGTCAGTCTTTCCTTACCATTAGAAAATGTGTCCTAAGTTGTAACCAGAATCATGTGTACTATATTTTAAGCTCTTTATATCTTGTTGTATCCTGCACAATCATGAATAATAGAGTAGTCCCTTTTTCTTGGAAACAGGCTTCTAAGACTTGTCCTTCCTTGCCCCTTCTACCCGTGAACTTCTCTTCTTTAGCTTGACAACCTTGGTTCTGTTTATCTTTCTTCATGGTTTATGTTGTCTGGTCCTTTGATCACTGTTGGTGTTTTCTTCCAGCTGGCCTGCATCATCCTGGAAATATGGTGCCACAACTGGGGACAACAGTATCTCATCATTGAAAAGTAAAATGGAAAGATCAGTTCATCGTTTTACTTCTAACTCCATATTTCAGCCACTTTTTTCTTTTTTTTGCTACAATGTGAGATGCTCAGCCTTTGATGCACATACAGAATACAGATCCTTCCCCCATTGTTTCCTGTCCTCTACTTGCATAGCTCAACAGTCCTGCCAAAGAGAAATACCTCATTTGGGTTTTGCTCTATCATTTTCTTGGTTATTTCTGCAGCTTGTCAAGATAATTTTGAATTCCAGCCCTGTCCTCAAGTGTACCCGTAGACTTCATATCATCTGCAAGTTAATAAGCATGCTTAATATTCACTCACAGAGATATGAATGAAAAATGCTGAACAGAATTAGACCTAGGGGAAAAACCTGATGAATATTCAATATCAGCTTCTTTTTTTTAAAAAACAGTGGAGCATTGATAACAGCTCTAAGGCCACTTTTCAAACAGTTCTGTGTCTCATACAAGTACCTTAAAAATCATAGCTTCTTAGTTACTAATGAGAGTGGCATTTGAAATAGTTTCAATCCCTCTTACTTCTTCTATGACAATTACTGCTTTTCCCCATTGGCAAAGTCTGTTTCATATCACATAAAAATATAACTGTTCTGACATGAAACTTTATTGACATAGATATGTTGGCTAGTAGTCATCTCTTTGAGCAGATGTACATTCTGATATTTATCAGTTTTTTCAGCTTTTTCAAGGGTTCTTAGCGTGTTTGACTGTTTACAAAATTCTTTCTCCAACAAAGGAAATCAGACTGAAAGGTTCCCTCTTGCTTTTTCTTTTTGCTTTTAAGTTCCTTTTAAAAAAAAAGTAGATGCCTTTTCCCAGCCTTCTGGTTCCTTTCCCATCTATCATGAATTCCTAAAGGTCGCCAACAATGATACAGAGACTGCTTCAGACTATTTTTTTGGTATACTGTGTAACAAGAGCAAAACTCAGTCTGGAGGTTTGTGCTAAGGCTGATTGTGACTCCACATGCTCATTACAGAATGAACCAGGAGGCCTCTGAACACTAAATCTGCCCAACTTGGGCTATTTTCTCACTCCTCTCTATTCTGAACGATGCTCTCTCCATCAGTGACTTAGGGCAAGAAACAACTGAGGTATTTACACTCATGTCTATGAGTTTGTTTTGAAAAGCAAGCAAGCTCTGCACTCTTGGCACAGCTCAGAAGCCAGAGCGTTCCTCCTCCAAGTCACTTCTCTCCTTTGCCTGAAAGGAGGTGAGCCAGTGTCCCCCAGTCTGCCACAGAGCCCCAGCCACAGGACTCAAACTCTTCTGAGGCAGGGCTGGCAGGTAAGAGTCTACCTTAGGAAAGTCTCAAATATATATGAAAATAATTGTTTTAACCAGCCAGAAAGAACACAAACAATAAGTTTGTCTATACTAGTGATTTAGGACATCCCTCCCTCTGAAATGTGGAAATTCCTGCTTTAAGACCTGCTTTGTATTTTTGTTCAAAGGTTGCTTCATGTACATGATACAAATATCCTTGAAATGTAGAAAGACTCTAGGAATAGCTGTCTCACACACAACAAAGTTGTGCATAGACACACAGGAGACTGGGAGAATAATGCACCCCTTCTCCAGCTCAGCCTTGCCAGGAGGTTGGGAACGGCAATGTGTCCTTGCTGAAGAAAGGTGTCCTATGCTATGGCTGAATATCCCAACCACTGAATATCAGCACACAACCACCACACATTTTTTCATCTTTTGTTAAAAGTGAGGCCTTCTCACCTCTCTCTATGAAGTTTTGAATGAAAAGCCATGGGTTGGGGTGTACAACTAGAGAGATGCACAGGCTCTTCTGAGTACTCCAGATCCAATGATGAGGAGGCGTTGAATCCTTGTCCTTAGAATCATAGAATCGTGGAATGTCCTCAGTTGGAAGGGACCCACAAGGATCATCGAGTCTAACTGCTGTCCCTGCATAAGACAACCCCAAAATTCACACCATGTGTCTGAGGGCCTTGTCCAATCACTTCTTAAACACTGTCAGGCTTGGAGTTATGACTGCCTCCCTGGGGAGCCTGTTCCAGTGTTTCACCACCCTATGGGTGAAGAACCCTTTCCTAATGTCCAACCTAAATCTCCCCTGGCACATCTTCCTGACATTCCCTCGGGTTCTGTCTTTGGTTACCAGAGAGAAGAGACCAGCGCCTGCCCTTCCTCCCCTTGTGAGGAAGCTGTAAACCACAATGAGGTCTCCCCACAGTCTCCTCCAGGCTGAACAAACCAAGTGACTTCAGCCTCTCCTCATACAGTTTCCTCTCCAAACCCTTCCCCAACTTTGTAGCCCTCTTCTGGACACTCTCCAGCAGCTCTGTATAATTTTTTTATCCTGTGTCACCCAGACCTGCACACAGTGCTCCAGGTGAGGCCGCACCAGTGCAGAGCAGAGCAGGACAATCCCCTCCCTGCCCAGCTGTCGATGCTGTGTTGGATGCACCCAGGACATGGTTGCCCTCTTATCTGCCAGGGACACTGTTGGCTCATGTTCCACTTGCTGTCAACCAGAACTCCCAGATCCTTCTCTGTGGGGCTGCTTTCCAGTATCTCATTCACCATCCTGTATGTACAGCCAGGTTACCATGTTCCAGGTGCACTTGCCCTTGTTGAACTTCATGCTGTTGGTGATTTCCCAGTTCTCCAGTTTGTCCAAATCCCTCTGCAGGGCCTCTCCACCCCAAAGAGTGTCAACAGCTCCTCCCAATTTTGTGTCATTGGTGAACTTACTTATCGTTCCATCAAGTCCTGCATCCAAGTCATTTATGAAGATATTGAAGAGTTCTGGCCCTAAGATGAATCTCTGCAGAACCCCACTAGTGACTGGTCAGCAGCCTGACATAACCTCATTTACTAGAACCCTTTGAGCCTGGCCTGTTAGCCAGTTGCTCACCCACTGCGCTGTGTGTTTATCCAACTGTATGCTGGATGTTTTGTCCAGGAAGATACTAATAGAGACAGTATCAAAGGCTTTACTGAAATCCGAAAAGATCACATCAACTGGCTTCCCTTGGTCAACCACGTGGGTAACCTTGTCATAGAAAGAAATTAAGTTTGTGCTCAGTCTTCCTATAGCCAGCAGGTCTTTCTACTGGCTGTACCATGTTTCGTAGGACACACTCTGAAGCCCCCCATACGCTCCCCCATGCCATGCAGACACAGTTCCAGTTTTCCTGTTGCAACTAGACAGTTAAAACTTGGTGTAATTGGACTCAGAGCAGAAGCATGTTCACAACACAGCAACAAAAAATGCTTTCAGTCTGGAGATCAGCCTTTCACGTTCTCCTTTTCTTTTTGACTTCTCTGGTTCCCTCTGTTTGTGTCTTGAAAGAAGCTTTTACTTATGCTTAATCTGGCTCCCAGTTCTGCTGCAACTTCCATTTCATTTTTCTCCACAACAGAAAGCAAAACTCATGTTTAGAGTGTTTATTAGCAGACCTCCCAAACCTATCTTTGACTCACATGCCTGGTACAGAAGTTTGTCCTAGCAGAATCACCCCACACACACACACATGCTCTCCTATTTTTCCCAATGGGTTTGCTCTTTTCTTGCTCCTTATGAATGTCACATCATCCCTGTGCTCATTTCCATCATCTGGGTACAGAGACGAAGGCTGGCTCAGGTGCAGCTCTCTCGCAGGGCTTGTCCATTCTCCTCCCTCTGCCTGATTCATTCAGATGTCACAATCCAATGTTTATGAAACTCTCATTTTGCAATTGCCATGGCAGCGAGTCAAATGTCACTGACGCTGCATCATCGAGTGAATCAGGCAGGAGAAGGATATAAAAAGGGAGAGCTACTATTTATACACAGACATTATGATAATCAGCAAAGATGAGAACACACGTGGAAGGCGGTTGCTAGACGTCGTATCCATCACCTTGGGCTATTCTCTGGCGGGTACCCAGAGCAGCAGGACTACTCCCCTCCTGCTCTCCAGACTTGCAGCATTTGTTTCGGGAGTTTGCATGTTCCCAAGAGGGACATCTTGCATGCTGGGAGAACAGCAAAAATAAGCAACTAACTTGAATAACCACAAAAGCTGCCAAGAGTGTCTGAGAGCAGGGAGTGCCTCAGCAAGAGTGTCCTGCTGAACTCACGGCTGTCTTATTTCATGATACCTGACTCTGAGTGGTTTGTTTCAATTCGGAGCACTCCCTGATCATGATGGAGGGAGTTTTCTCTCTTGTGTCATCATCTTTAATGGTTAAAACATGCAAGTCCGTAGAGGAAGAGGGAAGCAACGTTTTCTTTCAAAACCTGTTCTTCTCACTTGAACTGGTGTCATATTGGATCAGCTCCACCTGCCTTCATGAAACTATCACTTCAGGACAAGTCAGAACCAGGCCAGCTGTCAGTCAAAAGTGCTGTTCCAACCCTTTTCTGAAGTTTTCCATTCCTCCTATGGATTTCACTTCTTACCTGTGACACATGACATGTTTATCTCACAGTGTCTGTATGACACAGTGATGCAGTGGCCTGGATGTGACAGCCTAGAGGTCCATCCCAGGCTAGCTTTCTGTGCTTGTCAATGGCAGTATCATCAAAAGAAAGGAGAAGACTAAAGAGAAAGAACAACAGTCCCCTTGTGTGCAGCCAGTCTCACAGGCTTCTCTTGGAAACATCTTTAAGCTCAGAGCTGTCTCCCCTCCAAAGCAACTGCAGTTTGACAGGGCTGATAAGCCAGGCTTGTCAAACAAGGGCTGTTATTAGTTTAAAATAACAGTTAAAATAGATAAAAGTTAACATTTTTAAAAAATTCAAATAGAAGGAGGTTTAGACTGTCTTTTTTAATAATTCTTCCTGATGCAGACATTAAAAGAACCTGATGGAAGTTAAGATTTGACTTGGCAATATCCCAAATCAAACAAGATTATGTGATATCATTACTCTCTGATTTAACAAAAAAAAAAAAAAAAAAAAGAAAAAAAAAAAAAAAAGGGCAAAAAAGCCACATGTGAACACACACAAATTAGAAGAGTTTCCAGCTTGAAAAGAAATAAAATTTTGATTCTGACCTGCCAGTGAGCATAGGAGTGGTCCATTCTGAATTCAGATCTTGTATTTATCAAAACAAAATCTTCTTGGATAAATATACAATGTCCATGTGTTTAGGAAAGCAACTTCTGTCCTGAATTCCAGGCAGAAGAGCTCATTTAGATGCAAATCAAGCTGCCATTGACTTGAATGGAGTTTTCATTGTTTACAACAGAACTATAACCCCTGTTCCCTCAAATTATACTAAATTATTTTAGGAAAAAAATAAATCAATTAGCATAAAACATGCTTCAGCATCAAAGATAATAGTATTAAACCTGCTATCTTTAATGACACTGATTTCCTCTTTTCCCTCTCCCAGTCCCAACTATAATAAACACAAGTTTTATGTTGTTCATCTTAGAGAGATATAGCAGGATGGATACCAAATGGAGGGAAATCTGCCAGCAAGCAATTAAGTATTTATGTTCTGGCTGAGATGTTAATGTGCCATAGATAGTTACAATTACCCAACTATACCTCCTCCTGTGAACAGAGCAGAAACAAAACCATGCTACATAACTTCAAAGGTGCAGCACTTAAAAAGCCACTAGACATTGCCCAAATGAGCTCTGGCACCTCTGCAGAGGACTGATGGTGTGAGGACATTCCCCTGCCTTCACTTCCCATGCATACAGGCTGTGCCAGCAACACTCCTCTGTGAGAGTGGAGGCTGTAGCTAATCTCAAGGAGCAATGCAGGAGGGTGTTATTACCTTCTCCCAAGTAGCAAGTGATAGGACAAGAGGAAATGGCCTCAAATTGCACCAGGGCAGGTTTACACCAGATATTAAGAAACATTTCTTCATGGAAAGGATTGTGAAGCGGTGGAACAGGCTACCCAGGGAAGTGGTGGGGTCATCCCTGGAGGTGTTTAAAAGATGCGTAGATGAGGTTCTTAGGGACATGGTTTAGTGACAGTGATAGCTTAACAGTTGGATTCAATGATCTTGAGGGTGTCTTCCAATCAAAATGATTCTATGATTCTATGACATGCAGTGTCTAAAATTTCAGCTTCACAGCTACATGGTGGAGCTGCAGATGTTCCTTGTTTCTGCCAACATGTGCTCTGCCAGATCAACAACTGCATACAAGCAGACTTACCGTGACTCTTAAGAGCTGTCTTGTGTAAGGTAGTTTTATGCTCCTCTGAGAAGGTTTAGGGTACATCTACATAGTAATTTACTCTGCCTTTCCACCCAGATGCGTGTGAGCTCTTAAGTCAGAGCCATGGGGCACAGCAGTGTGACAGGTCAGCTAACACTACTGGCACTGGGGATCACTGCTGCTCTACTGCTGTTCATAAAGCTGCTGTAGCGTGGCAGAGTACGTAAAATCTCAGCTGCACTGTTGGACCTTTGTGGCAATGCTTTGTTTTACCGTGCTTCAGCCTTTGCTTTTTTTTCATTTCACCAAACACACTTGCAAGAACAAGCAGATAGGTAGCCAGGCAGAGGGCTGTCAGAAACCATCCAGATATGGTGAACACCTTGCTACAGTAAATCCTTTTACCCAAGTCCATCAGTAGGGTCTCTCAGCCAAAAAGGGATATTAGTGGAATTTATGTCACCTCTCCTAACACTGTGGCCTGTGAGCATGTTTCCATATATACACAAGAGCTTTCCTGTTTTCTGCACAGCATAAGGAATGCGTCTGTTAGAGACATCCTTCCTGGGAACACTCCAGTGAAGGACATCCTGCTTGACTGATGAGATGACAGTGGGCTGTAAACACTGGCAAAGGGAGAGATCTTGATCGAGGACCTTGAAAGGTCAGTTCCAGAGAAGAAAGCGAAGGAACCCTCAAGCATTTGGGAGATAAGGGACTTCAGAGCACTCCAAAAAAAGTGAAAATTGCACTCCAAAAAAAAGTAAGTGGATATGGATATTTAGATATGCAGAGTGCTTATTTAATGCTTATCTTTTCTTAACAAGGAAATTCCTACTGATATCAAACAACTTTGGACAACAAATTTTATCAGTGAAATGAAAATCTATGTTTAAAACATTTGCATGGAGTCTTCACCCTTGTACAATAAAGTATAAAATGTCCTTCACAGAAACTGACAACAAAATGTAAATGTTTTTCTCAGCCTCTGTGACTTGGCCACATATATGGAGTATCTTCTGCAGCATCGCTGCCTTTCTACAAATCAACTTGGTCCTCAAAGAGAAACACAATTGTCTTTTAGATCTCCTAAGGAAACTAACATGGAGGATTTTACTCAGACCTGTAAGGCTATTTTAGCTGGGACTTGTCACCAGTGTTAATCTTCTCAAATTTCCACCTTTTTTGTCCAGCAAATTCTATTCTTTTTACATGTGACTGTTGAGTTGAATCATCACCATTTGCTCTGATCCTGGCTTCCCACTTTTTGTCAGCCAGACTTCTGATAGGTAATGCTTTTCACTATGTATTCGCATTCCAGTAGGTCTGAAGCTATCAATTTCAAGACTTACTTGATATTCTCTGGCTGTCCTATACCTGGTTCTAGGGTGAATCCTCCAAGATCCTAGAAGGTCTTCCACACCTGTTTCACACTCCTACTCTTTTCCTTATATGATTTATTTTAATTTTTAGTAGCATCTTCCTTTTAATCACCTGGAAAAATTTTCCTCAGATATTGAGAAGAGCTGAAACTCTAAATCATTTTAACTATAATAATTGCACAGGTTTTTCTCTTTTTTTCTCATGTAATTAAATACTGTGATACTTTCAATGATAAACCAATGAAGTCCTCAATACCAGGTTAGTGAATAAGTTATTGCACTACAAAAGCAGTGAATACCTTGCCCTTCTCAATTGCTCCCTATAATTCAGGATTTGTAGAGACATCTACAAAACAGACCCCCATCATCTCTTTTCTAAGCTGAACATTTCAGCTTAGCTGCCTGTTTCAGTTGTCCCAGGTTGGAAAACAGTCTATACGCCTGTCCATCTTTTCTACCTTTCTCAGTATCTCTTCAACCTCTGTGTCTTTCCTGGAGACAGGATTAGAACTATGTGCTGAATCTAAAATCCTGATCAATAATAGACCTGAAGAATGACGCAACAGTTTCAGTTCTTTTGCCATCCATATTTATACACTTTTTGAAGTCTATTTGCTTTCACAACTGCTTATGCTTTCAGAAAATTATCAGCAATGCCTTTTCAACCTCTTTGCCAAGTAATATTTGATGATCCCATCTTTGAACATCAGTGGTATTTTTCTAAAAATGGGTCACTTTGCTTTGACATTCCCTCTGCTTGAAGACACAACTGTAAGATCATTCTGCAGCTTGTTACAGTTAGATTTAGTTTTGTTTGTCCCAACCCACTTCCTAAAACTTTTGTGTAATTGTAAAAGTGAAAATTAACAGAAAGAGCTACCACACTGCTTGAGACAAGCAGGACTTGGCACTGAGATGTAGCACTAGCCTGAAATCAGACCTTCAATTCAAATTGCTGCATAATATATATTATTTAATTCTATTATGCTATATGTAATATTTCATCATTTACTTATTTTATGTAATTGTTTTTCCTTTCTCTTTCAGTTATTTTTGATGGGTTTTTACTATATTAATTTATAAACAGGTGTTATTATGAATGTAATATTCGATTAATTATTTCACTGTAACTGCAAGGAATTTTATACTCAAGAAGGTACAATAAAAGTGATACATTCTTCTTGTATATAACAGACCATAACTTTACCCATATAGCCCAACGTTCCACTCAATGTTTATGCACATGCAGCATTATATTATTCTGAGAGTATTTTCATATAAATGCAGTTCAGTGGATATTCAATACCAAATTACACACAGGTAAGCGCAGTATGTAAAATATTGTCCCATTAATTTGTTGATCAGCTAGAGCCAGAAATTCTCCTATAGCGAAGCTCAGAAAAGCAATTGCAGTAACACCACAGATCATTCCTGCGTGTCATAAAGCATCAGAGGTTCTTTTGAAGTTTGTATGTTTACACATTGTCTCATTCTCAGGAACAGATGACATGAGGCAACTATGGGGCAGCTTCTACCCATGACCAGTGAAGTCCACCTTTGTCTACCCAGCATTGCAAGTCTAATTTAGTCCATTGACAGAGAAAGACTTTCTGAGAACTGCAGTTTGAGAATCAATGAGAGAAGCTGGTACAAACCATCATGCTCAGCTTCTGCAAGATCTCTCTAGATTTCCCAGTCTACCTGCCCTTTCTATACTGGTTCACCAAACCACTGCTCCCTCCAGAGGGAAATTGCTGAAGGATCTAGAACAGGCTGAATTTTTGTTCCATGCAGATCGGCACACAAATGGTAGCCATACAGGATTAGGAGGGAATATCTAGCACACAGAGTTTGCTTCATGATGAACGTGGACTGGCATGCACTTTGCTTGAACCCCACTTGGAGAAAGGAAGAATTTCAAAGCTCAGTTAGCGACTCAGAGGAGGTGATGTAATTTGTTTTGGTGATATTTCTCAGTTACCACTTATTTAAGCCTGGCAGTTTTAAATGATTTGTGGTGAACAAATGGACTTTAATCAAACTTCCTTTTAAAAAAAACAACAGAATCAGGTACAGCAAGCTGACATGGAAAATATATAAGTTTAATTGCGGAAAATACTCTGTATAATGCTGGCTGGAATACTTATTCACTTTGTAGCAAGAGACTATCAGTTGTGCACAGTTGTTTAGCACAAAGAAAAGCTGCCAGAAGAAAAGCATTTTTTGTCAATTGTTTTTGTCTTTTTTTTTTTTCTTTTTAACTGATTTTTGGAAATGTTCCTTTAGGGAAAAAAAAATATAAACACTTGTGCCCAAACCATTCAGCATCTACAAAATGGGCTTTAAAAAAATGTTCAGAACATACAAAGAACACAAACTGGTGGAGTCAGAGCTTCAACTCTGCCTACTTCACATCTGGGACAACCAGAAGGAAGACAAGTTTGTGAGGGAGGTGTTCAGACCCTCAAGAAACTAACTGCTGAAGTCAACCCCACTGCTGAATCGATTGCTAGAAAGCAGGACGGTGGGCTGCAGCTTCCCGCCCTCTCTCCAAGGAGCTGCATTGCTGTGTTCAGCTCAGAAGAAGGCTCCTCTTACTCGTCCTCTCCTGCCCCCCTCTTGCTCCTAGTTGGGCCTTATTCCCCTTCTTGCCTGGGGTCCTGCAGCATAACAGAACCCCACCACCGCCTTGTCCTCACACTGTCCCCAACCATGCCTTCTGCTCCCTGACCTCTCCCTGGGACAGATTCATGGTCTTTTGGCAGGACACATACAACAACAGGAGACGAGCTTCTTGGGACTTTTCAAATCTCTGATGAGGCAGATTCACAAGAAGAGCTCTGTGTTCTTTTATTTAAGACACAGTTGTGCAAAATTTAAATCCTCAGCCTCCAACTCCACTTCCTCAATAGCTCCCCATATCTGAAATTGCCTAACATTTCAGATGGTTGTCCCAGTAAAATTCCCCAGATACCAAACTGTCTTTTGCTGGTCACACCCGGAATTGCTTAATTCTTGACAGCCCTGAGAAGCCAGGCACTGAATTAATGGCTGAATTTTGTCAGAATTTATAATGTAAGCTTTTCCCCTGCGTCTAGCAGCACAGCACCAGGTTTTCTGAGAGCACACTGCCAGACAGTGCCTCACACAAAGCAGAGATAAGAAGGTCCTGCACTCCTTCTTCTGCTTGACCCCAGCAGCCAGGTCACTCAGCTAAGACTTGGGAAGATTTATCAGCAGAACTAAAGGAACTGTAATTTTCCCTACTCTATAAAGAAATCCCCGTAGTGTTAGCACCACCCAGCACTCGCATACTAGCATACTTGCTTCTGTAATACGTGACGCCGTTAAGAGCTGAGCAGCCATCCCATTCACGTAGTCTACATCTGACTCGATGGTGTGATGTGAATCCTTAATCCTATATTAACTCACAGATTTTCCAAGTTACTGCAGAGCATCAGAGCACAGGAAATACTCTTGCTAGCTGACCTCAGCCTCTCCCATTAAGACACTGGCACATCCCCCTTCTGCAAGGACCATCATGCCTGACAGCCACAAGGTTCAGGACTACAGTCCTGTTCTTTCTTTGGCCCATTAGATATGTCATTGTCTTTCATAAAATTAAATCTGCACAGCTTTAAGCTAGGACTCTGACTTCATCTGGGTAGGAAGTACCTCAGAGACAGGTTCAACAAAATCTATGTCCTTTCATGGATCTAGACCTCCATTCCAGTACGTTTTTGAAAATGATATTTCGACTTTAAATGATATATAAGTGCAGTTAAGAACTGAGAAATGGGGCTTAGTCTCTTTAGCTGCTCTGGAAACCTGACTAGTCACGTATTTGTGGGTGCGTTTTGCATTTCCATCTGCATCATTTACATTTTCATTTAGATTCATTCAGGATCTTGCTATGAGACATTTTTAAACAGGTTATCCATGCACTTTTTCACTCTGTAAACCAATCCCCAAGCATGATGTACCAGGACAAAGGTGCTGATGTTAAAGTGCCATACCAGTCTGGCTTCAGCAAGAAACCTCTGCTTTCTGCTTCCATTATCTTGTCATATATTACCTTACAGGCAACTTTACCATTAGTGCAGATTGCTTATTTCAGACAGAGATGAGGTTGAGAGATTAGGCCTCAAAGGGAGTAAATTATATGAAGACAATTCTATTGAATGCCAAATTAACACACTGAGTTTTATACACAAAGACATGAAAATGAATAGAGGTATTCTACTTTTCATTTCCAGAGCCACTGTTCAAGCTAGCATGGGGATCTTCCTGGGAGAAATTACTGCTGTGATGATATTGATAGTCTTAATTTGTCTTATCAGAATCCTTCCTCTTGTTTCATGTAACTTTATTTGTCTTTGCCTTGTATTTTATCTCCTTTTGTCTGTATTTCTCAAGACTTCCCATCAGCAGCCAGAGGATAGATTGGTTTGCAGTATGAATGAATTTCCAGTGTTTTATTTAGCTCTGCACTGCTATGTGTTTGGTCTGATTTTTAATTTTTTTTAGCATGTTTTCAGTTTGGTCTTACTATCCACTGCTTTGTGATACATAATTATAGGTATCACAGTTAAAATCACAGAATCATAGCATTGATTGGAAGACACCTCTGAAGCCTGCAGTCTGACCTTCCACCCACAGCAGGAGTACTATGAAGTAGATGAAGTCACCTGTAGCTTTACATAACACAGCATTGAAAACCCCCTAGGACAGACTTCATAACCTCCCTGGATAACCTGTTCCACTTCTTCACTGCACACCCAGTAGAAGAGGAGAGTAGCTTCCCTTGATGTGCTGACCAAGATGCTCATAATACGTCTCAGTTTGAAATTTGCTTTGTTTGCAATGAGAGTGCAGCAGTGGCTCATGTTCAACCTGGTATCCACCACCACAATCTGTCATTGAGCTGGTTGCTTCCCAGACTACAGCAGACCAGGGGGTTATTCTTCTAGATGCACTTACTGACCCTCATGGGGGTTTTGCTGGTACAGCCAACTTTACCGAGGTCCCTGGACTGAGGGGTCATGTCAGTCATTCCCCCTAGCTCAGTGGCATCACACATTTGCTGAGGGTGCACTCACTGTCCAGGTTGCTGATGATATTGAACAATATGTGTCTCAGTATCAAAGCCTTGAATACTCTCCCATTACTGATACAAGAATATACTCTGTGAGACTTCACCGTGGTAACCCAAGGCAAGATCCAAAGCCTAGTGAGGCAAATGGGAATATTTTCAATGATTCTGCCAATGGCCCAGTTGTTGGGGTCCCTAGATACGATTAAGTTTTGACTTATAGCTCCAAGCTGCTTCAGCACAGGCAGAAGCAATTTCAAGCAATTATCCTCATGATCGACCCACAGACAACAGTGTGTAACAGGTTTGGCCAGAAATTTAACTTCACTGGGCTAAGGGCCAGGTATTTAGTGACTAGAGGCACTTTGTGCCAAAACACATCTTTACCTATTATGAAAGGTGATAGAATGAATATTACACTAGAGCTTTGCTATTCCTGAGTGAAGTGTGGAATACTGTAAGATTACATTTTATGCATTACCAGCTAAAGTACTATGTTACAGTCACCAGTGTCTGTAAGAGTTTTGCTACTCGGTGAAAAGAGAGAGCAAGATCACATAATAAATAAATAAGGTAACAGCTAATGCATCATATTGCAAAGTGTCCTTTTTTCATTTATTTTTGAGAACAAGTTAGTTTTAATTCTTCATATTTATGGATAAATCTGAACTAGTATATTTTGCTTGAAGTGATAAAATTTTACTATAAAGTGACATCATTTAAGCATCCTTTTGTACTTCTTCCTGAACAGAAAGTGTTTTTTTCTATTGTGAAAAACCTCATTCAGTGGGGACAGCCCCTCTGTTATGCTAGGGACTATGAGTTAGCTGTTTCACTTTTATATTCTCTTCACTTAATCACATTTGATTTGAAAATGTGTCTAAGTTTAAAAGAATGAGGATCTGCTTTTTTACACATGAATACATACATATCTGTTACTCATTTGCTGTAAACAGAGCATGTGGTAGAGTGCAGCGTCTTTACACAAAACTGTACATGCCTACTTGCACTTTGAACCCCATTTTGTGCAGCAGTTGCTTGACCTTAATAATAATAATAATAATAACGGCAATCTTTTTTTTTTTTTTTTTTTCCACTGTGGGGTACAGAAGACAGAGGGACATCTGATAGCAGATTATGCAGATTATCTGCAGATAGCAGATTATCTGCAGATAGCAGATAGCAGTCCTATCAAGGCCACCTTGAATAACTCAGAAACTGGGCCAGTTCTGAGGACAGTGATTTATTGGGATGGGTCCATCTGGTGGCTCAAATTCAGCTCTGTAAAAGTTTGGTAAAGAGATCGGCAAAAGGGAACTAAATTTAAGAAGGAAATCTGACTGACAAGAGAGAGCATACATACCACACAGCAGAGGACCAACCTGGAGGAAGAAAAAAGAGAAGCAAACGCACCAAGGCCAGGATGCTCTCCAAGGAAAGACTCACAGGAAGAATGAGGTCAGAATTGGAGAGAGGAGAGCGAGGAGTCCAGGAAAGGGGTCTGTAACTTCTCTAGCACTTTTTTATTGTTGTTGTTAATTAAAGTAAATGTGTTTGAGAAACTTTTCTGATAGTACTTTCTGCCTCATATATTCAGCGCACAATCACTGAACATGCTAATCAAGAATAGGGACATAACAAACTTAACACTGGCTTTAGGGCTGTGGAGTCTGAAAAGGGCAGAAGCTTCCATGTTCCAAAAACACCTTGGAAACCTGGACTAAGCAAAACCGACCCAGCTTTTCCCAGGCCCACTTGGCTCATGAGCACATAGGATTCAGTAATGATTCACAGAGCACTGGTATTCATCCAGAGCCAAGCTGCAACTTCTGCACATCATGTTCCCTGGATGGATCACGATCTACACCAGTCAGTTAACAAACTAAAAGCATCATTCAGCTCATTGTTACACTGCAGCAAAGTTGGGTGAGGCTTCATGGACCTGTGCCAATTTACAGCCACCACCTTCTGGCCCCACTGAGATCACCAGGGTGAAAGCTTTTCTTCTGTTGCTTCAATTCAGCTAAAATTCTTGATTTATTCTTATTAGAAACATTAATTATTGTGAACACTTGGGTCTGAATACAGAAACTATTAAAAATATAAGTAAAATGGAATATTTCAGAGTGCTGCATCAGCATCACAGGCAACCACAAGCACATTAACATATATTCCTCTTTCTGTACTGTCATTTCTTAGAATATTATATAATCTGAGCTTTAAGATCTTAGCACTTATCAAGGTTCCCCATAAACTGGTTCCTCTGTACTTTGGTCTGTTTTGGTAGTGTCGTTCGAAGGGTCATGTTCTACACCATAGTCAATACCATCACAACAGACTTTTTGCCTTACAGTAAGTTTATCCATGCAGGAATGGACATTTCTCAGGAGCTGATCCATGGTTGTAGAATAAATCTTAGAAGATACACTGAGCTGCAGGTATTCTTAAGTCCTATCCTATGGAGCCATTCTTGTAGTAAAGAAGTTGAAACTGGCTACGAGTCTCCCAAATAAGTTTTATCATAGAGAGAATGAGGTTGCTCGAAATATTTTTGTTGGGTTTTGCTTTTTCGGTTTCAATTTTGTACATTTTTTGTACATTGAACATCATAAACAAGGCTGCAAAATGCTGCTTATATGCTACACAAGGAAAATTTACTCTCCTCTGCATATTTTTTCCTATTCTTAAACCATCAGCAACATTAAACTATGTCTACAGCATCCAGGTGTTTCCTAGAGCAACGGACACCTGAGACAGATCTTGCATCCCACAGGCTGTTGCTTTTATATCTGCAATGGAGAGGAAAGTATTTTTCCTGATCTGAACATAATACCATTTTGCGCAATACTAAAATCTGTGCCCTGGAGAAGAAACAACTGCGATATAAACACTAAACTGGCTGCCAGTTGGCTCTGCTTGCTGAAACAACTAGAGCAAATCCCTTCCAATGTAATCTTTACCTCAGGAAGGGTAAAAAAAAAAAAGAAGACACAACTAACAGCAAACAATGTGAAGTCATGAGGTATCCCTGTGGTGTACTTTCCAGCTAGCCAGGGAGCGGCACTGTAAAGCTGATTGTTAGCCTTCCAGATTTAAATACAGAATAAATTATAACACTACAAGCACAGAAATGTTTTTCCACTTTCCTTCTCTTGCCTCTCAAAGGACCACAGGGGTGATCGCCCTTTTCATTCAGAAATAACCTGCAATGGGCAATTCCAGGCAGGTAGGAAAAGCACCTTGGTTGACAGGTGGTTTTGGAAAGTCAAGAGTATGTTCCTAGGAATGAAGAGTGGTGGAAAATGAGGACATTGGTCCTGAATATATTTCATGGATTTTCCTTCCAACCAGCTCCAGGTTGCTTGTACTAGGTGAAGTACACTGGGTGCGCTCTCCATCACTTTGCACCTTGAGGCCACTCTGTGATATAAAGCAGAGCTTGGTTTGCTGGGACAAGCAGGAGTTGACACCCTTCGAACCTGCTCTCCTGACCCAAACCAGAGTGCAGATGTGGAGCTACTGCTGCTGTGCCATAGCATGACAAAGCCAGAGCACCTGACACACCATCTTCAGCACTTATTGTGGTGGGATGAAGCTAAAACGTGGCCCGTGAAACATGACACACAAACTGTGGTCCTGGTATCCTGGTATCCTGATATCCTGTGAGGGAATTTGCAAATCCGTTGGGAATCACCTGTTGCAAGTCAGTAAAAAGGTTGGGAAGAGGAAGTTTCCTCCCACCCCCTGATCTCCTCTTTATAATATTTTGTTTGCTTTGTTATCTTCATATTTGTCCTAACAACAAAATTAATTATGTTCTCTTTTCCTTGACAAAGAAAATTACTTTTCTTTTTTTTAACAAAGGACTGTGAAATAAACTTTTGACAGATAACTAGGTCTTCTTTTGTACAAAGGAGACACGTGGCTAGCAGCAATTTTTAAATAAAACCTCATTTGAAAGATTGCATTTGAAGAGGAAGGAAATGCATATTTTCTTTGAGCTAAATAACTTTTTTTTTCTTTTCAGGCACCCAATTTCTTGTGTTTAGCAGGGAAAAACAATCAATCTCTTTGCAAAATCCTGTGCCGGCCATTTGGAGCTGGTCAGAGTTATGCAGTGGTGAAACCAAGCAGAGCAACACCACCTTTGGTCTGCAGTTGCTCAGGGTTTGACGCCTCTCTGGTCCATTGCTGCAGCCTGGCAGGAGGTCTGTGAACCTGTGAAAGCCCCAAGCCCAAGATAATGGAGACAGGGCCAGAAATCCAGCCTAGTGGTACCACAGCTACTGATGAACCCAGAAGAGCTACTGATGAACCCAGAAGAGCAGCTGATGGAAATCAGCCCCTTGAGGCAATGTCATTTTGAAAATATAATTCTTCACACATTGCGTTCTGCATTTGACAAATCTAAAAACCTACAGGGAGTAAAAGTGGTTTTCCCTGGACATATCCCAACTGACTCATACTTTTAGCTATCACACAGATATTGACGTACATGCTGGTCTTCTGTCGCGACCAGCAAGGAGAATTCTGCTGCCTCTCTCCTCTTCTGCTGCATCTCTGTGTTATAATTTCTACCTTTTGGGGCTTCTCTTACCAGGAGATCTTCCCTACCTTAAGCAGAATTAATTGATAATATTTACCCCAAAATAATGTATGCAAATGTATGCATTGAAAACAAACTGAAGACTCATGTCTAATACCCATAGCTTGAAAATCACTTCCAGTGAATCCTCAGAATAAGATCCCAAGAGCAGACTGCTGACAAGGTCTTATTGCTGAGGGAATTCGGCAGCGAGATCAGATCAAGGAATTTCATTTTCCCTCGCAAAAAACTTCTCCTAACTCTTCTGATTTCAAAACAGTTTTGGAAGACATGGAAATACCAGAAATGGATTTTATTACTAATTGTACCCCAAATACCTGTTGCAGTAATTAACTTGCTTAATGTGGAATAATCTGTCACATGCAATGGTGATACTACTTTGCTGTGTATTTATGCATGCATGCAGTTTCTTTACAGAAAACAATTTTTCTCCCAGCACTAGTAGGTCAGTCAGCCACAGGACCTGGCTATGCAGCTTTCTAATGTCTTTAAACAAAATGATTTGTAGAATAACTCAATTTAAAACAGAAAAAGGAAGAAAGAAAAAAAGGAAATTGCCACCAAAGCCTCAAAGTTTTTGCTTTGTG
Source organism: Streptopelia decaocto (assembly GCF_964273445.1). Taxonomy (NCBI): domain Eukaryota; kingdom Metazoa; phylum Chordata; class Aves; order Columbiformes; family Columbidae; genus Streptopelia; species Streptopelia decaocto. The sequence continues at coordinate 14,167,191 of NC_138655.1, forward strand.
CAAGTCCATTGAAGTCACTGCCATTGAAGTCACTATTGCTGTTTTCATTAGGTGACCTGACAGGGATCTCCCTGCAGTGTGAAGCCAGCTTTGAACAGGACGTTTGAGGTGGTTTGCCAAAATTTTAAATGCCACAACAGTCATTATCACAATAGCAAGATGGTGGTTACAAACTCACAGCCCTTCCACCCTCCAATACAGTTCATTTGTCTGTTGTAACAGGTGGATTTGTTTCCCCCTCTTGCAGTTTTATACTGATGTGAGCACACAGAAGTAAGGACCCCTTTTCTTTAACCTTCTCATGCTACTATACGTTCCAAAACCTAAGGTGCATCTTTATTTTCAAAGTATAATCAAAAAAATGGACAAGATGAAAAATAAAATAAAATAATAAAATAAAATAAAATAAAATAAAATAAAATAAAATAAAATAAAATAAAATAAAATAAAATAAAATAAAATAAAATAAAATAAAATAAAATAAAATAAAATAAAATAAACTTTTCATGGTCATAGTCAAACTACACCGTCCCCTCATAATTCCTGGGCCACAGAATCACACTTATCTCTTCCAGTCCCCACACTCACACCGCAAAGACCTGCGGAGTCCTGTCAGTGAAGCTTGAGGCAGTGGTGGCTACGATAGTCCCAAGTGCTCCAGGGGAGCCCAAGGTGACCCTGACTATCAGAGATAATGGCACAGTAAATCCGTGCCTTGCAATTAGAAGCAAATCCATAGTCTTCTCCTCTCCTCTCCTCTCCTCTCCTCTCCTCTCCTCTCCTCTCCTCTCCTCTCCTCTCCTCTCCTCTCCTCTCCTCTCCTTTCCATTTTCTGTAAGCACTGCTCAGCAATAATGAAAGCATCCCTATATTATTGACACTGTTTTCAGCACAAATCCAAAACACAACCCCATAACAGCTACTACGAAGAAAATTAACCCTATCCCAGCCAAAACCAGTATATGCATTTAGGAATCTACAGGAGATTATTCAGCAACTGTTTCTTACTGAGCACTTTAATTTGATTGAAATATTAAAACATTAAAAAAAAACCCCATGGGTCTGTGGACAAATGACATAATTGTGGAAGTATTGACTTAATGGCTTTTCTGCTCTTATGCCATAGCCTTTTCTGGTTGTGGCTGCTTGAATGTAACAGTGCAAAGATGCCTTACTGGAAAAATATGACCTCAGTGTTTCTTCTTGTTACCTTTCTGAAGCAACCAAGTGAGCTGGGCAGCTCCAGTCAGCCATATCTGTGCTGTCTCTTCCTGCAGAGCCCTTGTACCTTTACTTACAGAGATGTAACTGGAATTTGAATTTCCAAAAGATGCTAAAATTTGACATGTTGTTACTTGTGAGCACCAAAAAAAAAAAAAAAAAAAAAAGACATTTTAATGGCATTTCTGAACTTTATCTAGCTGGAATAAAGAAGTCCCAGAAATTCTTCTCTTAAGAAGCTTATGTTCTTTAAACTCGTGAGCTCTGGAGAAACATCAGAAATTATGAGCACTTTTACAAATTATTTTCTTGCATATTTTGGTTACACCTTCCATCTTCGTTATGTCTGAAGTCTGCTCAAAGACTACACTTCCTCTCTCCCCCATGCTGTGCTCTTACCCCTACTGCAGCATCCATTTGCTAACAAGTACCTTCTACCCTGGTGTCATCTACTGAGACAGAGCTGTGGTGTCACATATTGCCATGCATGGTCATACTCAGAGCAATCTGCTGCTGGCTCCTAAGTCAGCCACAGGGACAGAAAATTGGTGCGGCAAGTAGACAAACGATGCTTACAGCTGCTCCAGAGTCATCATCTTGTGTGCAGATGATGGTTAACTGCTGTGATGTTGTCTTTCACAGGAATAAGAGAAAATATTGTTGAAACTTTCTAGCACAATACATACTAATATGTACAGCTATGAGACAGGATCACAGGGTTCTTCTCTTTTTTCAATAGCATGTGAGAGTTTCATGTAAAATCAGCAGTATTTTCAAAGTTCCGGGTGGATTTCACATAATCAGCAAAATGTTTGGACTGCTTAAGATATTAAAAACCTTCCATCTGTATGGACTTGATGCTCACTAACTTCCACTGGTGGAATAGGCTTAGGAATTTCAAGACGTGTGGTGTGATTTATCTTCTGCAAGAGTTGTGGGGGTATTCACTAGTCAACAACAATTTATTGTACTCCCATATGGAAGAATAAAATTTGGAAAGAGATAAGAGAAGGCTGATCTCAGAATGGGGCCTATTAGAAGATAAGGATCGTGATTCCCTGTCCTCCTCCTAGGAGATTTTATTCAGACCTGCATTTTGGATATAACTCACAGAATATGCATAAAATTAGGGCCAGTCCCATTGAAGGAGAGGAAGAGGGAACTGGAGTTATATCCCTGGAGTAAAATTCAGTTGCTTTAGACGTGTATAGCTTCATTGTATGTGGCAGTGCCAGCCATCATTGATCCCAGCAGGAAGAGGAGGATGAGTATTGCAGAGCAAAAGGAGAAAGAAATCAAATCCAGATAGAACAAGATCACACATTTCAATTTGCATCTGTATCGTCTTTGAAGTTGTGGTTGCAATTATTGAACGGAGATGACTGGAAATGTCTTTCATACCAAAATGACTTGGTTGCAATGAGTTTTTCTTTTAGCATGTCAAATCAATTAGCTGGTGTTTGGACAATGCTTTGAAAAGAGGAAGCAAGATATTATATACACACACACATGCACATGTGTATCTCTACAAACTTCTGTGCAATTAGTATTTGTAAAAAATGGAAATCTATGTTTTTAGTAGCAGAAGAAACATACAAACCAGATATTTAAGGCTTAAGTTATTTTACAGATATTATTAAACTTTCTTAGCTGACCAAAGAAATCAAATCACTTTTAAAAAAATAAATAAATAAAAGGAAGGACTGCAACATATTAAAAAATGAGGATTTAAAAAGTTCTCACTTCAAATCAAGTTTAAAACTATACAGGTACCAAAACAAATCTGCAGCTCACTACAGTCTTATGGGCACTGGGAAATAATGCTTGTGTTTCTTATTTCATCCTTCCATTGTGTTATATCAAGTTACAAGTCTGGCAGTAGCAAGGCAATTGTTGCATTTCACTTTACTTATCATGCCATAGTCAAAAATAAATGTCAGTGTGGGTAATTATTAATCCATATACTATCACAAGTCAAATTTTAAAAGAAGAATAAGATATTACAGTTCCAGGCTGCTACAAAGTACCTTGTGATTCAAGAAGACTGGGTAGATCTTTGAAATCTGTTATATTCAAGGTGCTTTTGGTTGGCATACTTTAGTGTCTTCTACTGTAGGTCTAAACTGAACCTCCTGCTCTGGTGTTTTTTTCACAATGCTTCATCCACTGGGCTTCGTGAAACTACTTCTATAATTGTAAGCATGTATGTAGAAGGAAATTGCTTGTATTACCCTGGAGTAACATGTATGCATTTTAATAATTTGATGTCATAATGATAAATTGTACTGAAGATACACAGACAATGAGGGTGTGCCTTCATTAGCACTATAGTTTGGCTTAGCAGGACATTTCTGAAGTGAACATCTCAGTATTCCCCAAAAACAACCGTAGCGTTTCACATCATGGAACAGTCTCAGAGAGCACACACTATATTCCCCTCACCTGAAGTGAAACCAGGAGGTCTCCTTCAGCATGATGTACACACCTTGTCCAGCAGATCCTCAGCACCATTTCTCTTTTATCAGCTCCTGCTGGGCACCACTACTGGTTCATGTAGAACCCCAGGGAACTTTAGTTCCTCTTATTTTCCTATCCCTCTGCATGACAGTTTTTACTAATTCGTATTTCATTGACATATATTTTCAGAGGCTCTGATGCCCAGTGCGATACCATGGCTTAACTACATCAGCTGCCAACACAGAAAACAAGAGCTTCTCCTCAGAATGCTTCTAACAAGCTAAATAGGAGACAGAGAATTAGATGGAGATAGATAGACCAGTGACTGTGAAGCGACAGTGAGACAGCATGAGTCAAACTGAGCTGATCACAGGCAGAAGTCACCTTCTCAGTACTAGAATACAGATAGGTGTGGAAGATCAGGCCAAGAAAAACTTTGAGAACAAAGACAAATTTGTGTTTGATGTGACAGAGAAGTAGTAGCAGAAAGGACAGAAAGAGAGGTCAAAGCTATGCTTTAGGAAAATGCTTTTTGCAGCAGTAATCTAGATGGATATGAATGGCCCAAAGCTAAAAAAATCCCAACATTGTACCCAAAATGCTATTCTAGTTCTGAGTGACCTGAACTAAGGGTAAGGCACAAACATTCCACATGCGATAACAATTCCTTCCTCTATCCAGAATCACTTCAGAAACACAGATGTCCCCTTTAACACTTCCATTACCACACATATTCCATGTCAACAGCGGAAGCATAATCTTAAAATAAAAATAGAAAAGTCCCTTTTCGCTTGAAGCACATGGACAGTGATGCTTTCAGCTGGAGAAGTCTTGTGACATAAAGGGACCTGTGAATACTCAAACAAAAAAGACTATGTAGCAGACAAGTGAAAGAGGATATTGATAGGGCTATTATCACTACAGTGAAGTGATTTAGAAGGCATGAATTTAATGTACCAGCTGTTGCACTCACTTTTCCTGCTTCCAACACAGCACACATAAGTGAGGACACTGAGGACCTGTCTTCTCCAGCCCAGAATAGGAACATGTCCTGGTCCATGAGCAAGGGAAAATAAGAACTCTGATGACACTGAGCTAGCTTGAGTTTCTTCTAGTGATTGAGTCTCCCTTAAGCTTACGGCTCTTCACCCTGACCTAAGGAGATCTCCAGCATAATGAGCACTTGCTTTAAGTGCTCAGTATACTTCCAGACTCACACAAAAGAGCCTTAGTGCAAACAAGAATCAGGACTCTAAGTGCAAAGTACTTTACTTGGTAGAGTATTTCTTACTTTCAGTGCACGTCAATGAAGAACTGTATTATCCTGTGCACATTCAGAACAGGAAATGTTTTTCAAGTGGCCAGACAGCTGCCAAGAGGAAGTAATATCATTCCCCATTTTGAATACAGACAACATATATGGTGCATTTTTCATCTGCAGGAGTAGATCCTCAATCCTACCAAATCAAGTTTGTAATTTTAGTTTTTGTTTTGCACGTTGTGGCAAGAACTAATGAATTTCATTTATGAGACAGGGATGAAAATCAAGTTTGTCCTGTAATTATAGCTGTGGTGTAGCTGGGTACCAGGGCTGTGCCTGGGTGCATACCCTGCGCATTTAGGCACTAGTTCCCTGGGTGGTCCTAGAGCTCCCAACTAGTCTCTGAGGAGGTGGCACAAGGGACAGAACCAAGACAAGGTCATTTTCTGACCTCTCAGACAGCTTCTTAGCAAAGCGTGTGCCTAATCCCTGCAGGAGGAGTCCAGGCAGGAATTTGGGCAGTCCCAGAGATTTCACCAGGCAGTTCCCGCTGTGGCTAGACCAGTTGACAGGCACTGCTTGTGTGATTCAATTTGTTAGCATCTAGGCTGGGATGTTGTTAGCAACCTGGCCAAGCTGGGAACTCCTCCAGGTAGCTCCTGCTGTGGACTTAACCAAAGAGTACACAGATATTTGTAAATACTCAATAGAAACCATTCCTGTAGGTGCAGAAAGGGTCACCTATGGCAGGCTTTTTACACTGCCAAGACAGAATTTGTAAGTATTTTATTACCATATATAGTGCAGGATCATGCCTGTGATGGAATTGTCAAGTGTGACCACAGCTCAGCAGGATCACATGAGCTGAGCAGAAGAATAGCTCAAGGAATCTCAGTCTATTCAGCTGAAGATGCCATTGGAAAGGCTCTCACAGCAGAGACTCCTACCACCTTCTAGCCAGTGACTGGCCAACCTGTCCAACAGATATGATTTCTCAAGTGAGTGTTACATGAATTTTGCAAATGCTTCATCTATGAGTGTTTCTGTAACAACCTAATAGTTATTCTGGTTGCACCTGCTTTCATCATGGCAGCTCCAGTGGTTCACAGGAAGGACTGCGTTCCAGAGACTTCTACTTTGCATGGTCTGCTCTGCAACACAGGAAAAAGAGAAGGTCCAATTAAATTAACAGATATCTTTCTTTTGCCACATCCCTCAGAATTTCTACTGTTGCTTCTTCAGCAATATTTTGTGTACACAAAGTATACTACCCAATCAACTCACTGCCCCTAAACTCACAAAGACACCCATAGAAAAACATACATAATGTGCTACTGAACATTCAGCTTCAGTTCTGTGTCTGGTCTGAGTGCTGGGCAAAGATGATTATCACTTTTACTGATATTCAATAAGGTTATTTATCTACTTTCTAGATCCATCATGAATTAAAATGTTCAGTACTATCAGGTAAGTTTCACCCACTTTCATCACAACAATTCAATGACAAGCCCAATACAGAGTTTATTGGCCAAAGTCCAATTAACATTGTGCTGATTTATATCACTATATTCTTCTATTAGACAAAGGATGATGTATCAAGTTTAAAAATTAATGAGCAACCCTCAATTTCTGGCTTTATCTGGAATATAATCAAGGTGTTTGTTGTAAACATTAGGATCGCTATGCATTGTTATTCAAGTTAGATACCGATACAATTAATTGACTATATTGTATGGCTGCCCAGAGCAGAATTTTAGCTAAACTAATGCAGTAATGGCCAGTTTGCCTGCAGAAATGTTTGTAAAAGAACAGGGTAAGAGGAAATCTTTTGTAAAGTTGTCTTTGAATGGGAGGATTGGGTTCACTGCACTCATGTCTGCAGCAGTATTAAAGGCTCTTTCTTCAAAAATCCATGCTTCTCCAAAGTTCTGACAGGCCCTCAGAGTCTGCAGAACCTAAACCTTTCCCAGAAATGCCATTTTTACATCACACTTGTTCATTGCAGCAATAGCTTCACAGTTAACAGCTCTATGTCTATTGTCATGGCAGTTCTCATCAGCAGCTCGGTGGTTCCAGTGATGTGTTACACTGCCCAGCATAAGAAGTGTCCAACCCTTTAAGTACTCATGTCAATTTAAAGGATAGAAGAAAAACAAACAAACACACAAAACAACAACAACAACAATTTCACTATTGCTAAGCTTTAAAGCACAACTATATGAAAACACAGTTCACAGTTCACAAACGTGACATAAATAGCACAGAAATACATCTATGGCTGAATTCCTTCTGAAATTAGGTTCACATAACCTTTATTTACTGTCTGACATCAAAATGACTGGCTTGATTTTTCTCTTATAAGCCACTGTCTAATTAAAAACTCATTTTTCTTTGTTTTATTTTATGTTTTAGAGGGTAGTCACACAGAAATAAAACTGACAATTAATGTCATGCTACCTAACATTTTCCTGGTATCTCTAGGTAGCATATATATTTTATCTTCCTGAGCACTGTGAATCTATTATAGGAGGTGAAACTTCATATACCCTCAGTAGATCCATTCCTGTATCAGTCAGTGTAAAGTTGCAAACATTCCAGAAGGGAAAGTAAAAAGAACTGGGATCCAACAGAAATGAAGCAACCAAACAACACCTAAAGCTCTGTCCCATGAAAAAGATGGGAGTTATATCAACACAACTGCCACCACCACCCACGTACTAAGGGAGTGTACATACTTTTATAACAATACCAGTAATCACTGGAACAGCCAGTTGACCAACAATACTGTAATTAATAACAGATGATCACACAAAACAACTATCACAAACAAACAAAAACTCCAGGGTGCTCAATACATGTAGTTTTAAAAGAAGCTTTAGAATAACTATTAACGTGCCACAATTTGTTCACCATTGAACTTTTTAACTCTTAAAAGATACCAAATTCTAAGCCAAACTAAAATCTAACAAAACAGTTACCTGATTTTTCTTATTACATCTCTGTAGGAAGTACTTTTCCTACCTCAAAGAACTACTCAAAATATTATTTTTAAAAAATTATGCATTCTGCAATGTGATAGAAACAGGATCTTTCACAGTGTTTCATGAAGGAGTAAACATCTGCCCAAATAGCAGGTTAGAAAGGTATTCACACTGGATTTAAATTAGCAGCAGATTTAAAACATGAATTCTGTTCAAATTCTCATCTTTTCCCCATGGGTGCTCTCTCCACTGGACTATGCTTTGTTCTATTGTCCTTATGTTGCTGTCATCTCTGGTTTGGACCAGAAATTTCTTCCTCAAAATAAGCACCTTTTCCCCTAAAATTACTTCATCATATTGGTCTATTCCCACACACAGAGACAAGACAAAAAAAATAGTATTGACTTTATTGATTTCACATTTCAAACTAATTTCCTCAGAAAAAATTGCCCAGTTCCTAGAATTAGATCACAGCAGGTGATAAAATAGCATCATCACCATTAACTCAGGGTCGTCCTCTGGGCTTAGCAAGCAGCCTGGAAGAAAGCACACCCTTTTATAACTAAGCTATAAATCATCAAGACAGGCAGCTTAGTAATTGTTCACAGCTGATCATAGAAATCAGCTATTGCTCTGAAGACATAGCAATTTAATGTTACTAGAGAAACAACAAAAAGGTGTGGTTTTGGTGGTTTTTTTTACATATAAGACATACGATGTGACTCTCTATGACTTTACTACAGTTTCACACTGGTGTAGTGGTTTATTCCAGGTAGTTGACAGTGACATCACACCAGTATAGTCAAATCAGGAATGACCTGATGGAAGAGACACCAGTAAGTATGGGGAAAATTATACATCTGCAAATAATAAATCAGCAAGATAAACAGTGGCATTCATCAGGTATGGGAGCTGATGTAGGCTCTACCTTCACCTTGTTACCAGTATCCAATCAGAAATCATGTGTCTATTTACTAGAGTTAGATTTTATTTTAGATATACATGTAGAAGGGAAAGGAGATCCTCTTTCACTTTGTGCACCAGGACACAATGTTTTCTTGTCACTGCTGGTCATTTCCAGTCCAGAATGTGGTCACCACCATTCTGGACATTGTAAGGGAGGGTGGCAGTGCAGTAATGAGTTTGACAGACAGATGACTTTGCTTATGGTGCAATTCAAAGCATCTGTCAGGCCCTGGTGGCCACATGTCCCTGCATGGTCCTCACCTTCCTATGTCTCCTGTCCAAGGGTGTGAATTCCCTCTTTAAAGGTGCTTTCCACACCTTCGTGCTCCCTCCCTATTTTTTGCAAGTGAAGGCTGAGAAGTGTTGACCTGGAAAGTGCTCTCATTCAGACACATCTGAGTGTGTACCCTTGAAGTGCATTTCTCAGATATCCCATTTCCTTCTCTAGGTGGAAGCTGTAAAAGGAGCAGCTCTCAGGAGTCAAAATATAAACTTGCAGGAGCTCATCAGCCACTCCATCTTCTTTCCAAATACAGGTCAAGGTCCTGCACCAAAGTCCTGTTTGTTTGCAACACAGTGCCATTTAATTTACAGAGGAAGCATAGAAGCGTACCCACACTATTAATAAATATTGCTGAAGAAAAGGGTATGAGATGAACAGACTGAAGACTCAAGCATTCCCAGCCTCTATCACAAAGTTTTATTAGTATAAGGAAAAATTAAATGAAGAAAGCTCAGAAGTTCTAGGTAAGATGTTAATTAAAGGATGTGAAAGCCAATCTCTCTTGTCCAGTGTCCCCCCCACATGGCGGGTCCTTTCTTCATCCTTCCTCTGTGCTCCATCACTTTTCAGTGCTCTCTCAGATTGAAAAAGACTCACAGAATTCCGTCTGTGTCCCTAGGAAAACTTCCTCCTCCCAATCCAATTGGCCCAAAAGATTATCCCTTCTCCCAAAGGTTTTCCCCTACTCCAGCCAGGTTAAGACAAATTTGAGATAGGAAATCCCATCACTGCAGGTAAAATAATCTTCATCATAACATGGTACCTGCACAGTGGGCTGCAAAACAGCACATGAAACAGCTACAGCAAACCTGATAGTATCTTCTTTCTAATAGCACCTTCATGTCACTTGAAAAGATGGTAACCAGCTACTTCAGTAGTAACTGAAGGACCACTTTCCCTGACATCAGAAATTGAGATAAATTACATTTTACATGACGATGAAGCTCAGATTTTGCCCATTTGCAGTGATTTAGAAGTCATTAGGCACCAATAGACACCATTGTATGTATATGTTCAGGCTTGTCAGATCCAAACTAATTTGATTAAATCTTGCATTTAAGGAAAAATAATTACCTAAGTCACATAATTTCATAGCAGTTTGCACTATGCACACAGATCATCACTACTTCTCAGCTGACCTGTAGTAACTTGTTTACAGCTGACCTGTAGTAACTTGTTTAGACCATGGTAACTTGATCACACATCTAGGCTTTACACAGCAGAAGAAGTGTGCAAAGACTTGTAAGCCTTCCTGGTATAAACGTGAGGAAAAGCTACAGAAGTCACTAATACAAACATTCAGGAGGCATACTTACATTCTACTCACTTGCCCATTGTTCCCCAAGCAGGAACCTTGCAATGACTACATCAGGATGAAATTAGGAATTTGGAAACCATACAATGAGTTTCTCGGGGAAAAAAATGAGATGATGAGAGAGATGGATAAGATCCAGTGTTATTAGACAGCAAAATGGGATCTGCAAACATATAGCTTTGTAAAATAAACATTGAGAGTGTCTGCAAATATATGTATCCAAATTAGACCCATTGAATTAGCACTGGAGGAAGTTTAATACAGATAAATTATTATTTTAGAAGTCAGGCTTAAGTAAACAGATTCAACAAGTTAAAAATCCAGTTACACAAGATAAAAACAAATTAAAAAAAAAAAAAAACCAACACACTACTATTCACTCAGGTGAGCTCTACAGAGCTGAAAATATGCCCATTTTAGAGGCTATCTGAATGCTGTCTGTGTAAGCAGCATGCCATATCCTAGAACAGATGGCACTGCTCCTCAGTTCCTCGGTTCCTACCACTTTCCAGATGTTCCAAACATTCACTACCAGCACTTCATCTCATGAGCAGCCTCAGTAAGAACCATACCAGGTATCACCTCTCACTCTGCCTTCTGCCTGATTCATCCTGATGACCCAGACAGAGGGGCAGAAGGCTATAAACTCAGCTTATCTATAGGAAATGTTATGGGCAGGTGGCTTAAGTGGAGTAAATGTGCTAGTTAGATAATATTTCTCCTGATAAATAAGCTGGTAGGTAGAATCATAGAATCATTTAGGTTGGAAAAGACCTGCAAGATCATCACATCCAATTGTTAAACTAACTCTGCCCAGTCTCACTAAACCATGTCCCTAAGTGCCACATCTACAAGTCTTTTAAATACCTCCAGGGATAGTGATGCAACTACTTCCCTGGGAAGCCTGTTCCAACACCTGACAACCATTTCACTGAATAAATTTTTCCTGATATCCAATCTAAATCTCCTGTGGTGCAACTTGAGGCCATTTCCTCTCATCCTATCACTTGTTACCTGGGAGAAGAGCCCAGCACCCTCCACACTACAACCTCCTTTCAGGTAGTTGTAGTCAGTGATAAGGTCTCCCCTCACCCTCATTTTCTCTCGGCTGAACAGCCCCAGTTCCTTCAGCTGCTGCTCATCAGGCTTGTGCTCCAGACCCCTCACCAGCTTTGTTGCCCTTCTCTGAACTCTCTCCAGCACCTCAATATCTTTCTTGTAGTGAGGAGCCCAAAACTGAACACAGGATTCAAGGTGCAGCCTCACCAGTGCCAAGTGCAGTATAACGATCACTTTCCTCATCCTGCTGGCCACACTATTCCTGATACAAGCCAGGATGCTGTTGGCCTTCTAGGTCACCTGAGCACACTGCTGGCTCATATTCAGCCAGCTGTCCATCAATATCCCCAGATCCCTCTCTGCCAGGCAGCTTTCCAGCCACTCTTCCCTGAGCCTGTAGCGTTGCCTGGGGTTGTTGTGAACCAAGTGCAGTACCTGGCACCTGGGCTTGTTGAACCTCATACACTTGTCCTCAACCTACCTATCCAGCCTGTCCAGAAACCTCTGCCCGGCCTTCCTACCCTCCAGCAGATCAACTCTCCCACCCAACTTGATGCCATCTGCAGACTCACTATGGGTACACTCAATGGCCTCGTCCAGATCATTGATAGAGAGATTAAACAGAACTGGCTCCCATACTGAGCCTAGGGAAACACCACTTGTGACCAGCCACCAACTGGATTTGACTCCATTCACCACAACTCTTTGGGACTAGCCATCCAGACAGTTTTTTACCCAGTGAAGAGTGTACCCATCCAGACCGTAAGGAGATAGTTTCTCCAGGAGAATACTGTGTGATACATTGTTAAAGGCTGTGGGTTAAAGGCTGGGCTGTGTCACTCAGGAATCACAGCACACCTAAGAATGCGGGCCCAAGCCCACCTCCGAGCTTTCTGCCTGAACAAAGCTGAATTAAGGTAGTAATGTCCAAACAGAGAAGTTAACATGGAGATAGAAAAATGTGGACACCTTTCAGGTTGACTCCTTTCTTCAGCTCTGAAGCAAGAGTGTCAGGTTGTGTCTACTTGCGTCAGGTTGGAAACTACTTACAGCCAAGTTATCAAATAGACCAGCCACATTTTAACAACAAGGATAACTAATACCTGGAAAAATGTACCATGGTTACTGGTGAATCCTCCCTATGTGGGAATTATTTAAATCTGGCTTTTTGTAAGGGGCAGGCAAGAAAGAAGAATTCAGTCAGAGTAGACTTGGACCCTGTTACCCTGGCTGGTCCTTGTGGGCTGTCCTGGCCATCAAATCCAGGAAGCTGCTTAATGTAGTAATGGCAGAAACTCCAAGGTTGTGGCTTGAGTGTGATATCAGATGAGCAGAAGTGCAGCTTAGAAAAGGCCAATCTGAAGTTTCCAAGGCACTACCAGTAGAAAGGCAGGTGGGCTCAGGCTGGCTGCTGACAGGTAGAGGGGCTTGCAGCAATATTTCTTTCACTCTGAAATCTCCAGTCACAAATTCAAGCCTTTACTCCAGTCCTTCCAGCTGCTCAAATCACTCTGGCACTTGAGATAATTTTTTTTCTTTTCTAGGGACATCACAAAGTTATCCTCCTCCCCTCCCTTCCTCATTCTCTCTCTCTCTTTTTATTTAAAGTTCCACTTTGAGATTTTGTTTTCTCCAGGACAATCTGCTGCTCCATCTGGCTGTGCTATTTGACTAAACTTCAAAATGAAACACACTAGGCTGGAAATGACTTCCAGGCTCTCCAAGAATCAGGTGGCTCCAGCGCGTTTGGGGGACTCTGGCTAGGACTGAGTCAGCAGAAGTACCCGCGTTTCTTCCTGGGGGGACTGCAGCTGCAAAGCAGAACACAAAAACAAAAACAACAACAATAAGAGCTTCCATGTCAGCCAGCTGAGTAATAGGAACATTTCCACAGCACACAGGACGCTCTGCCCTGATTTAGTGTATCCAAGAAATGTGATACTCAACAGGTCACCATAACTACCATGTAATACCTTTGTTGTTTTGTGTTGTTTTAAAGATCAATGAATAGGTTTTTGCTATTAGAATTACAAAGAGAACCTTAGAAGTGTGAGAATATCATATCTTTTTCCATGATTTTGCAGAGACCCTGAACATCAGCCTTTGAAAGGTACGGCAGCTCCTTTTTTTCTGTTAAACTTAGATACCTCCATGAGTCTTTAATGAACTTTTTGGTCCTTGAGGGGAGTTGTGTCATGAAGATCAACAAAAGTGAACAGCATTTGATTTTGATGTCTTGACCAGAAGAAGCTTAGATGAAACTTCTCTTTTCTTAACCCCCAGTACTGAGACTCAGCTTGCCAGCAGAAATATTATTGCCAGGGGAGACAGACTTGCCACAGGACAGCTTCTGCCAGATCAAAACTAAAAGTAACTACTAAAAGTAACTACTTCTACATTTATACAGTCCTAAAATTATGTTCGGCCCTTTGAAGGCAACCACGAGGCTGATGTGGCCTCCTGTGAAAATAAGTTTGATACCCCTACTCTAAATCATCTGAAAGTTCCAGGACCTATTCACCATACTAAAATTTCATATAATATTTCATTATTTCTCCCATAAGAAAAAAAAAAAAAGTACTGTTATGGATGTCATTCCTGTAATTCCCAGTGAAGATCATCAGTAAGTCAGTGAAACTCATTAATAAATACTTATTAATAAAATTATTGGGCTAACCAGGCTGTTCATTTTCTCTGCCCAGAGAGAAAAGAGATTTCTGTGTCTGTCTCCTCATGAAGGAAGTTTGGTTCACCTGAGCTGATATAATAAAGCTATTGCAATGATGAGAATAAAAAACAGAAGATCCAAAGGACTTAGGACTGCAAGTGTTTTGACTGCCCTGTGTATTGCTAAAAAAAAAGAGCAAATTTTAATGTAATAATTCATTTAGTGTGTCATTAGCAAAACTAAAGTTTATTGACTGTCAAATTATTGTCTGTTATTCTGCATGTTCTGCGCAGTAGAACTGAAAATATTTCAAAATACTTGTCTCTGGATTAAACTGAATTATTCACTGTCCACACTATATTCGTTATGTTGTTAGCAGAATAGTAGCACATATTCAGGCTCCCATGAGCTGTATCTGTCCCCAAAATCCATTGATATCACTGTGTTTTCTTTGGTCGCAGTGACAGAACTGTACAATGAATTACTTGGTTGCAGAAATCAAGCAAGCTAACCTACCGCATGAGTTTGAAGTGCATGAGAAAAAACAAGGCTGCAGCACAAATATTTGTTCAGCTCCCATGGTTTTTAAAAACATTGACCTAAAAACGAGGCGTTTGCACTGGAAACAAGAGCCAAACCCCACAACAGAACTCAGCATACGTAGTGGTCAGGCTGTGTATTGCTTTCTTGCGAGGTCATAACTGCAAGCTGAGGGAGCCAACATCTGTAACACAAGATTGAGATCCATTGAAACACAAATGGCTTTGGCATATTTTAGGAAGAGAGAGACACCTCCTGGACATACTGTAAATTTGCTCTTCACTCTTCTGTGCACTAAATAACACATGAAGAAAGTTATGATTATCTACAAGATAGTTGTATGTTAGATAAGAGAGGTTCTCCTGGTCCCATATGTTATTATTTCAAATTAATTTAAAAGTACTGTGTCCTTGATATCAAGGGGAAAATAACAGTGTGTCTACAAAGAAAAGGAAAATGAGTTTCAGGAGCACTGCCCTAGTGCCCAGTAATAAGACAGGGAATTAAACTGTGCTTTTTTTCTAGAGCTTTCTCTTATAAACTCATTTAATCACTAAAACTTCAAAGTCCTCTTATATCTCTGTAATTTCTTAGATTACCAGTCACATCATATTGCTATCACTTAGCAGTAAGTTGATTTCCTCTTTTATTCAGAACAAAATTTAGTATGCCTTATTATAAAGAAAAGCATTGCTTCTCATCTTTCCAGTACCTTACCAGTTTCAAGAGATGCAGAAAATAAGTAGGAAATCTATTACTATATTTTCTATTAGTAGCAATCTAGGCAGTTCCCTTAATAATATCAGATTTCCTGAGTTCAAAGTCCCTGGCTATTGCTCTTTCAGAAGAACAGCCAATGTGTTTCATCTTTATGGTATATTTTTGTTCCTTGCAAGGAATTTCCTAGATAAATTCTCACTGACACAGAAGCTAAATCACACATTTGATACAGAGATAGGGTTGTTTTGCCTTATCCAGTTTTCACTATTTATTTTGTTTCCTGGTGTTAAGATAAAAAAAGAAAATAAACTTTCAAAGTTTATCAGCAATTCCTCTTAGAGGAATACAAGGGAAACAGAACCAATAGACTTTCCTTTGCACAATGAACAAATGACTTCTATGTGACTGACTACCCCAGCGATCACATATGCATCCTTGAAAGGAAAACCTAGGTCCACGTTCTGTCTGAATTGCCTTGTGTCATGGCCAGCATTACTGCAAAATATGAAGGGAATATTAACGTTGGGTCTGGAGACAACCAAGGAGCAACAATGAGAAGTTATACAGCTGTGTGAGGCACTTACTACAACATTTTCAGAGATTTACATGGAGGGGGCGGGGGGGAAAGAGCAGCCAAACACAGGTGAACTATGAACACAGAGTTACTTCTGATCAGTTGCTAATATGAAGGACTTGGGCCCAGATTCCTCCCACCAAGGTTTAGATACAGAATTGAGTTGTTGCACTTAATGACCCTCAAAATTCAAGCTGTCAGTGTAGGGAGGGGAAACAGAGGCGATTCAGCCTACCTGTGTACAAGCTTGTCTCCCCGAGATGCACCAGTGTGTTAAATCATCCTTCATTGACACCACCTCATCTTCACTAGGAATGAAGCCTGGGAATCCTCTCTCTGCATCAAGATACTTCAGTTAAATGTGTAAATCAAAGTGTGATAAATCTCAGCTTTTGCTCTCAGTCCAGAAACAAAAGCACATGAAATGCAGTTGCAGGAACAGCTGCAGACAAAAAGCTTTCTTTGAGTTTCAGGCTGATGTTACTGTTCCTTTATATTGCCAATTAACACCATTCTTCTGCCTCAAAAAGCATTCCCTAAAGCCAACGATTAGGTAAAAACATGATAAGACTAATGCAGTGTTATTCATACCCCTCATCAGACCTGAGTGAATCTGGATTCTAGATGCTTAATGCATGAAACTCTTTGCAGTGAGTTCACAATATTATAGTGGGAATAATTTCTTAAGTAACAGCTTATTTTTCCAAGTGCTTTCAAATGCATGTGCACTCTCAGATTGCTTTGAAATTTACTATACCTGATCAAAGTTCCAATTAGGCTCCACACCCTTGATTTGTTGCCATTTTTTCAATGAGTTTCCAAGATACATTACCCTCTTAACACACAGGATATCAGTTTCCAACTTATGGCTCAAATCTCTTCAGTTTAATCACCCACTAAGCTGTGATCTTGTCACTCACTGCCACTCATCAAAAGAAATATTTAAAAGGTCACAAATGTTATTGGTTGCAGAAGATGACTTTCCAGTACCTCTTGATACAAGCTAACATGACAGAACCAAGACAGCTGGTGAGCAGACTGGTTTCAAGGTGTTGTGTTATACCCTCAGAAAATGATATCCATTTGCTTATAGTGCAATTCCTACTCTGACTGTATCAATCAGCACCCTTGTAAAGTCTGCTCCTGGATACACCCAAGCTGATACACCCAACCAAGGGATTCAGGCTAGCCCCTACTGCGCGGTTGTGACACAGACTCCTGAAAAATTCATTTCTTCCAGCTCTATATGCAAAAGCAAGATTCAGCAAAGCCAGGCCATGCTGGGGACACGGATAAGACACACAATCCATTTAAGAAGTTCTTGATCCCACTGGTTCAGTTACCTTTCTTCCATTACTGAACACGAGGGAACCTCTGGAATTCATCTAGTTGAACCTTCTGCTCAAGCAGGGCCACCTCGTGCAGGTTGCCCAGGACTATGTCCAGTTGGCTTTTGAGTATCTCCAATGATGGAGACTCCACAAGTTCTATTTATTGGTTTTGAAATTAGAGGTTATTTTAGGGAGGACTGTTTTCATGTTTATGGCCCCAGGAACACCTGTACCAGCAGGTGAGGAGGGCAGTTAATTGCAACAGGGAGAGGAAGAGTTAAAAGAAAAAAAAAAAAAGCGTAGCCATTAGGCAGGAACTTTTAAAGCTAGCTTTGTCTCCAGGGTGTTATTTAACCACACCATGACTCTGAATGGGAGCCACATTGCTGAAAACAACAAATTCACCCCCTGTCCAGGTACAGTGGTAGAGTTACACAAAGAAGGATGTAAAGGATGCATTCAGCCTGTTGGTACTGCAGGCTGTGGTCCTAAAGCATTTCTACAGATAAGATAGATGGGAGGATTTTGGAAGGGAGGGAACCAAAATCAGGAGAGATGATCTTTTGGGCACAGTGGCTGGAATGAGCAAGCACCAAGAAATCTCACCTTCAGTATGCCTTAGCTCTCCCCCCATCAGTCTCCCTCTGAGTGGTCCTGGAAAGGAAAGGATGAAAGAGAAGAAAAAGAGAAGAAAGAGAAAGAGAAAGGGAAAGGGAAAGGGAAAGGGAAAGAGAAAGGGAAAGGGAAAGGGAAAGGGAAAGGGAAAGAGAAAGAGAAAGAGAAAGAGAAAGAGAAAGAGAAAGAGAAAGAGAAAGAGAAAGAGAAAGAGAAAGAGAAAGAGAAAGAGAAAGAGAAAGAGAAAGAGAAAGAGAAAGAGAAAGAGAAAGAGAAAGAGAAAGAGAAAGAGAAAGAGAAAGAGAAAGAGAAAGAGAAAGAAAGAGAAAGCCTGAGGCAGAGGTAGAGATCAGGAGCATAATATCTCAGCATCCAGTCCTAGGCCTTCTTCCCCTCTTTGTTACTGATGTCATACCAAGAGCAAGCTACATCTATCTTTGATGCACAGAGCATCTAGTAGGTTTATGTATACTTGTGCTGATGTGACTGAAAATGGGTTAATTTTCTTCATGCAGTTAGAAACCTTTATTTTTCATAGCTAGCGTGGTCATTATTTGGACTTAGTTTGAGAACAGGAGATAACACCTCAGCACAGAGTCAATTTTTTTAATTACTCTGGTCTGAGAGCCAAGGACATTCTGACTGCTCTGCCCAAAGGTGTGAGGCATCGAGGAAAGGGTGCATGGATGGGGCAGAGCTTGACTGACACCCAGACTGATCAGTAAGAGTATTCCATCCCATTAGCATCATGATTCATATTTAAGGAGAGTTGGGAGCTTCCAGGTTGTCCTTCCATTCTCTCTTTCAGGCGCCCTCGCTGTTGCTTTCTCTGGAGCGCAGCTGGGGGAGTTTTGGTCCAGGATGTTTAGTTCAGCTATTTGCCATTTTGCAGAGGCCTCTGGGCCTTTCTGCCTTTTTCCTTTTTTCTCTCTCTCTGGGATCAGCTTTGGGACCAGGTGTAGCTTCCTGGGACTAGTTGCTTGATGTGGATGGAGTTCATTTGGAATTGCCTTGAGTGTCTTTTATTTCTATTTTACACATATATTTTCTAGTGGTGTATTAATACTTTGGTTTTTTATCAAATTGTGTTTATCTCAATCCAAGTTTCTCCCTTCCCCTTTGATTCTCTCCCCTATTGGGGGAGGTGGAGGAGAGGGTGATTGAGCAGCTATTGTGGTTGTGTTGCTAGCTCAGGTTAAACCATGACAATGCTTTACTGTGGGAAAACCCCAAAAGACTGATTCCAAGAGTGGGCAGAGATAAAACCATCCAGTAGGTCAATTGTACTGTAACTCTCCCTTTTCTATTATTCATAAGCTTGACATCATGACCTGACAGAGCATGAGGCAGCATGAGGAAGTACAAGGCCACCATAACTCCTGGCTGAGTGATACGGCACTTGTTAATGACTCCAGGGGAGAGCTGGATCATCTGGCTTGGATTCTGCCACATTTTCCAGGCCTAACCTTTCTTCTACCATGCACAGGTTGATTGCTGGCTCCCCAAATACATCTGGTCTTCATGGATATTCCTTTAGTGCTAGAGCATGTTCTATGGTTTATACAGACAGCCAGAAAGGAACAGTTCTTTGTGGTCACAAGCAATATATTTATCCTACAGGACAGAGAGGGCACTTACCTACTACCTAGAGCTTGTTACCTTCCACTTTGGCACACCTCCAACCCCTCCCAAAGCCAAGATTCAACTTTCTGCAATGTTCCCTTTCCTCCTATTGTAGAGCTACCCATTCCCAATAGCTCTTGCACAATTCTTCCATGTCCATCCCTTTTGTAGTTATTTACCAACCAACAAATATCCTGCTCCCTTCTTATCCTCTCTCCTAGCACTTCAGTCTTTTTAGAGCTCATCAGTTTTAACAGTCCTGATAGTACTTTTGCTAACTGCAGTGATTGTTGTTTTTTGTGGTTTTTTGTTTTTTTGCCAGAAGAATAGAAGTGTGAAGGAAGTAGTAGTGATGCATGTGGTTTTCTTCCCTGCATAACCATTTATCATTTGCACTTTATGACCTTTTGATTAATGTTTTATTCTACTTGGCTTAGAAAAAGTTGCAGCAGTTTCCAGATTTTATGTCTCTATATGCCATTAAATGTCATGATGGCTTTCCACTTCTGGGCCTGATAATGATGGATTATGATAGCAAGGCCTCAGAGTGAATTAATGCATTGGCCATATTGGATTGTAATTCTTAACAGGCCTATAAATGGAACAACCTTGGTTTTCAAGACTTTATAAGTGACAGGATATTTTTAAACATTATGTAGTCTATGGGATAATATGTGTGTGAGTTTGATAAAGCCATCATACTGGACTGAAACATTTTTTATATCTCCTAGTTCTGAATAGTCAAACCCTTTACTATTCTTAAATCTGGAAACATAAAATGAAAAGTCATGTTCTGAAGGACTTGTCAGGTATTTCGGAGTCAAGCCTGGAAAACTCCTTAATATTAGAGATCCTGTTGCTTTCAGTGGCCAAGAAGGATATTTAGTATTGCACAGGATGGAGAGTAGCAAGAAGAACTCCTTCCTCGAAGTGGTCTCAGATCTCATACAGATGTGTGTCCCATCCCAACAGATAGGATGAGGGATGAGTTAACTTTGAATGCCACACACGTCCTGACTCAACAGATAAGACCAGGTATGAGTTAACTCTGGGTTAATTCTGCATGGTTCTGTGAAGTGAATGACAGACAATCACTCCAGGGGTCCAATTCAATTATGAGTTTTACTAAAAGTATGTGTTGAAATATTAGTTACAGCGAATAGTGGCTTGGCAAAAGTATAACAGAACTTATCAACACATTAACAGAAAAAGTCCTACTACGAACAATGTATTGGCAACCATCAGTAGCTATAATATGAAATTTAACCAGAATCCAACAGCAGAGCTTAAAGATGATGTTACCCTTATATGTTCAAAAGGAAAAGAGAGAAAGAGAGTGGTAGAGAGGGAAGGAAAACTAACGTATAAGAGAGAGAGAAAGAGAGTAATATATAATGGAAGAAGAGACAACGAAATAGGGATATACAAAAAAAAGGAGAGAAGGAAAGAGCAGAGATTAAGGAAGAAAGAAAAAAGTGAGAGATGCAGTCTTTCTTATGGCCCCACAGCGTGACTGACAGGACTTGAATGATGATGTGTGGCCTCGGTGTTCCATGGCAAGGATGCTGAGGATTGCAGGTCAGGAGTGCAGTGTCCTCCAGTGTCTGATTCAGTTCCGGAGGCGAGGCTGGTATTCCCTCAGTGAGGCTGAGCTGGTGGGGTGAGGGTCCTCAGGCTGATGGATTCCCTACCAATGCTGGTTTTGGTGAGCTTTTTTATAGCTCTCTGAGCTATAGCTCTCTGAGCTCCCCCCTCCTCTGGGGGGAAAAGGGGTGATTGCAAAAGATCGACAAGTCTGGACAAGTCCTGGGCCATGTTGAGGAGTCTCAGCTTTTCCCCTTTGTGCCATCCAGAAATGGACGGGGTGATTGCAAAAGATCGACAAGTCTCAAAAAGTCCTGGGTCACGTTTAAGGGTCTCAGCTTTTCCCCTTTGTTTGCCAAGCTGGGCATATCAGAAGATGGGGCTATGTGCCCTCCAGCACGTCCTCCACCTCTGGAATCAGCCAGCCGGCCTGGGCTGTGGCTCAGTAGCTTGTCATTGATATGTAAATCGCAATTCCCCCTCTACTGAATGTTTTATCTCCTGTGACTGGATGAACTAGTTTCACTACAATGTTTTCAGCCATGATCCTTATCAATACACAACAACGTGATTGAAGTTTGGTTGTCTGGAAACCACAGTCCTGATCACTTATGAACAGCACTCGTCACATATTTTTTTTTTGCTTGGAAATGTATTATCTCAGTGTGATGTCATTTTTCCTTCAGGTTTGTATGCTGAACTGAGTAGTTTGCAATACAGTACAGCACAACTTGGCACGCTGGGTGCTGCACTGAGTAGATGGGGTTAGGCCTTAGCAATGCATGGGTATTTTAATCCATTTCCCACGCAAGACACTTTGCCCAAAAGCATACTGACGGTGTCCTCTTGGAAAGTAAGTAGACTGCTAATTATCTCTAAATTCAGAGATCTGATTTCCCCCCAAGATTTCTCAGTGGTGCCCAATGATAGGATGAGGGGCAACAGGCACAGACTGAAGCACAGGAGGTTCCACCTAAACATGAGGAGAAATTTCTTTACTTTGAAGGTGACAGGGCACTTGAACAGTGGTTATGGAGTCTCCTTCCCTGGAGACATTCAAAACCTGGATGCATTTCTGTGTGATCTGCTCTAGGTAAACCTGCTTTAGCAGGTGTGTTGGATTGGATGATCTCCAGAGGTCCCTTCCAACCCCAACCATCCTATGATTCTGTAATTCTCATCAGTACCCATTCTAGACACACCTAAACCATCAGCCATTAGGCTTGGCCAGGCAAAGACGAGAGCAGCCCTAATACACCATGCTTGCTTCTGCCACTCAGTGAGAGTTGGGATCTACAAGATGGTGGCTGTTTTTGCAGGCAGAGGCAGGTGCTCCAGAGGCACGGCCATAATTTCTGTCATCCACCCAACAGCAGCAGGAACAGCAACAGCTTTGAACACTCACAGTACCCCTGGCCAGAGTGATGGAGGCCCAGCCCCCTGTCCTTGTAAAATTCGGAAGTCTGAATCCAGCATCATTCTCCCCATAGACAAGCCCTGACTCACTATATATAATTGAAACCATTCTAAGGAATATAGTGTTGCTATGAGAAGTAGCATGAAATATTTTAGCGGACACACTGAATATACTTTTCTGAAGTGGTCCCTCTAGTAATTTTGTAAGGGCGTTTGCTCTAACTGAGGTGATTCTTGGAGTCTGGTTGCACCCAAGGAAACAGGTTTGGACATTTGGCTCGTTACTTTCATTTTGTGAAAAAATAGCATATAACACAGAATAGAGAATATCGCTTTCAAATCTACTTTCATAATAGAGAATATCCCTTCCAAATCTACTTTAAATTTAGTCATTTAACTAAGAAAATACTTGCTGGGAAAGTATTTCTTGAGGTCTAGCACTTTCCAATTAGGACCCACAAACTCCCACTGAAGCTGATGTCATTTCAAATTGATTTAGGGCATGTTCAATCATGCAGTTACAGTCTCATCATTGAAGTTTTGCTATCACTGACTGAATCTCTTGACCAGCTGCTTTAATACAGCCTCATGATAGTGGAATTTGCTTTGCAGGATCCCAGGCTGCACTTGGTTTTTAACGGCTTTTGTTTGCTTAGTGTTAGATACAAAGGATCAAGAGAAACAGTAACCATGAAGGAATACTACCCAAATCCTGTTCCAGCCAAGCATGACCTGAGAATTTGACAGATTTTCTGGTAGCTGTTAACTACTTCTATTCATTGAAAACTCAGAGAGCCTGAAATAACAGTTTTCTATGTACAAAATGCTCTCAGTGGACAGTGAAGAGCAAGGCCCACATCTGTGTGTCAACAGCCTTGTGCTCCTGAAGCAAGGTGTCAGTCAGTGGCTCTCCATAGTGTCTCTCCAGTGCCAGTGTCAACTGGCCACTCCAAGCTGTAGAACCATGCTCATGCAACAGCCCAGATGTGGGCTTGTACTTCCCCAGCTACTGTGCCACAGGCAACCTTGGATTTCAGGCACAACGCATCAAGAGCTTACTTCTGAAGTTTAAAAATTCTTTTAACAGCACCTTGGAGCAGGTGTTTTTGGATACCCCTGAGAAAATATAAATAAAACCATGTGATGAAATATAGGAGAATAAACACAACAGAAAAAAAAAAAAAAAAAAAAAGAAAAAAAAAGAGAAGCAATCATAACCTGAAATTTGATACACAGAAACAATGCCAGACAATACTTAACACATCACCAGCCATAGGAAATAAGAAGGTATTTCTTTCTGCATTTGACATGTTTCCATATACACTTATCTCTTTCTTTATATATCTTTATATGTAAAAGGTATCTGCTATGCCCAAGTCATGGAATAACCAAGAGTATAGTAGTTACAAAAGCATGCATTAGGAATCATATTGCAGAATCACGCTTCTCTCTATACGGTGCTCCCCAGTGCTCCAGGCTTTTGACTGGCTTTCTATTCAGTTGAATGCAATATCCACACTTAGCCAAAGCAAATAAATCAAGCTGAGCCCAAGCCGCCTGTACAGAACCATCTGGAAGTCTCTTGAAGATGTTCCCCTGTGGGCTTTTTCTGCACTGGCTTTGTGCCAGGATGTGAAGTATTACTGGATAGATCAGCTGCATTTCATGGCACCGCACCTGAGTACGTAAGTCCTGCAGACCACACCTGACTTTGCACAAAGCCAATTTATGTCTTTTCATCCGCAGCAAATTAAGCCAAAGACTGGATAAACTATCTGTTGATAATATCATATCTTAACTGCATGACAAAAATGCAATTGTGTCTTCACTATTGATAGCTACCAGGTACAGAGGTGGAGCTATTTAGTGGGATCAGGTTTAAAAAATGTTGTTACTTGATAACAATCTTATTACTTACTTTCCTATGTTAGCTTTTGTTGATACAAAAGTAAAAAGTATCTTTGAATCCCTGGTAGGCTGACTTTTTCAAGGATATTGAATATAAAGAAGCACATACTAAATCTCAGATGTAATCTAGCTCAAGCACAGGTCCTAGTCTTTTGAAGAATCGAATATTTTTGAGATGAGAAATACCACTTTCTACCAGAGCATGAAACTGCAGGTTTGACTCCTTGATAATATGTGACTATCCAGGTGTGTCAACATTTCCGCTCTGCCCGAGGCATCACCTATCAGTTCCCTGTATCACAGCTGCCCAAGTCACTTGTCTATACAATAATATGTATCATATCTGATTTAGCTGACATCCACAGTTACATTTCTGCCTCACTGTTTTGGATGTGCAATAGGATACCTTTGAATAAAAATTATGACATGTAGGAATATGTCTTTCAGTTATTTGGGCAATTTTAATAGACAGTGTCAACAAAATTCTGTTGCATACAGGGCAGAAGAATAAATTTCTCATTTTCTCAAAGTTTCAACCACATGAAATAAAAATTTCATGGGAGTTTTTAAAGTATCTGTCTCCACAGTGTCTCAGCATAATTTAGGAATTATAGCACAAGAATGAGATAAACTAATATCATCTCACAAAGAGCTGATTAATGCCTTCTCATTGGCAGAACTAGCACCATCAGACCGGGGAGATATTTAATATTATCACCTAAGCAGTCATAACCAAGTTTAGTGGAAACAATTCAAAATCTGTATCCTGCCATCTAGAGCTTCTCAACAAAAAAAAAGACAACTTGAGCATGCAGTAATTCGGTAGGATGTATTTATGTCTCATTACAAATCTCAGCCTATTTTTCTAGCAGATTTCTTAAACGGAGGAACCGGTAGTAATATCCTCACAGTGAAAGACTTACAGTCACTGTTTCTTAAGGAAAGCAGGATTTCTACAAGCTATTAGGATATCTGAATGCTTCATAAACCTCTAGAACAACCATATTTACCAGGTTATAAGGAAAATTACAAACGTAGACCACTTCCTATTTATTTTGCAGGTGAACACAGATCTGTGAGTCTAGTAATGAGGACACTGAACTAAGCTTGATCTCAAGCTTTCACAAAACTCTTACTTTAGAAATTTTATTTAGTAGCTTCTATTTTGTTTTTAGTGTTAAGTGCACAAAACAGTCTCAGGAACAGAGACTGGAACTAAGATGTCCCTTTGATCATATGAATCTCAGTCTCTCAACAGGATTTCAGTCTACCTTCAGCAACGCTGTGAATATCTAAGATGCTGATTTAAACTTAGATGGTATCAACAAATATAACAAATCTTCCTCCTCTGGGGTGCGTACTATAACTACTAGCTTGACATGTGTGTCAGGCATAACACAGCATTTTAAAACAATGAGTCATTCATCTATATCCAAACCCACAATTTCAACCTCAAAGCACAGGAAATGTGTCGGAGCTACCAATGACAGTCTCATACAGACATGTATTTCATAATTCAAGGGACAGATGGACAACCTCTCTTCAGTCTGTTGGTCAGTTTAGGTAACTGCCCACCAACTGGGCTGTCTGCTGAGGCTTCTTTTGACAATTAACTTTCCCAGTTGTGGCAGCAGCATAGGAACCTAGCTGGCACTGGACAATTCTGCTTTGAAAGCAGGACAGATGCAATTCAAGGATATGTTTGTCATGTCAACAAAAATTAGCAGAGAAAAAGATGAAAGCATGTTTGACCACTCCTAAGAGGATCTTAATGCTAAACTTCCTTCAACCAGGAGTCAAGCCTAGGCCCCTGGAACATACCTCTCAGATTTACAAAGACTGTCAAGACACATGTGGCCTTTTTTATCCTCCCCATACTTCTGCTCAACTTCCAAACTTGGATGCAACTGTGCTTTCATTATGTCGGACACTCTTCCATTTGCTTTCCAAACTTTGTTATTCTCTACTTTGAGTTCAGCCAAAATCCACCATAAACTACAGTGTTATCAACTGAGGAAAAGTCATGTGTTGTAAATGTGTTGATGGCTCTGGTGACTCTATCACATTACAAATCAATTTGCTTCACTCATGGAACCGAACCATTACAGCATCAAGCCTAAAACCACTGCTGTCAAATGCATCATTGAGAGGCACATAGTTTTCCTATGCACTTTAAAATGTTTTTAGTCCAAAGTAATTTAAAAAAATCATGAGTACATTTCGTATCTTGCATGGCACTTTGGTAAGATGCCATTTGTAACAGATTCAGTCTTCAGACTTTTGTACCATTTCTCATTTACAACTGCATAACCGATCACGAGCCAGCAGTGATAGGGTTGTGACAGAGTATTTCACTGCGGTCAGTTTATCATTTGATATTTTCCTTCAGTCTCCGTGAGGTACTTACCTATCATCTCCCACTGTTATCCATACACTGCCTACAAAGGTGAGGAACTGTCTGGTTAGGGATCATCTTTCTATTTTACATTTTTTGTATTTCTGTACAATACCTAATCCATTTGCCCTTGATCCCAGAATCAAATCCTTCTCATTTCCCCACCTTTCAGCCCAGCTCCAGTATCAGAAACAAATGCATATAGTGCTTATTCAGCTTCTTGGAGTCTGAACAAGGATTCTTGTTTGGTGCCTTCGCGAGTTTTGTGCCTGCCATTTCCAGCTGACTTTCTATCCAGATACCAGAGATACCTAGGACTGCTGGGGCTTCCAGATCAGGAGAGCTCAACATACATTTAGCCTGATATGGCCACAGTGCTAAGCATCACAGCTAAACAAGCTATTTAAGATAGCGGCCAAAGGTCTCCACTAATACCTGGCTCCTCATCAAAGCAATTACCTTTGCTAAAACAGTGCCTTTGTTTTCCTACCATGTTGCTGTAAAGGAACATAACCCTTTTGAGGCACCAACAATGAAAGTTTCTAAGTGTCTCCTTGTACCCCCATGATAAATGGGGGATGGTGGATTTTTAACAACAGACTTCCAGTGGATTGGTATACCTAAAAGCCTTACATGCTATGGAAATTATCTTTCCACTATGGACAACATGACAAACTGACCGAAGTTTACTTCTCCCTGTTCCTGTTCCTCTGCCAAATTTAAGCTGTGTGATATGCACTAGATCCATCTGAGAAATGTTTAGCAATATTATCAGATGCTGGCACAATCCCTTGGAAAAAATAGAAATGTATGTTATCTTATACTTCTTCATGATTTTCAGCATATTCTTCAGAGAAAACACACATCAGTAGGTTTATTCATTTCACTTCTTTTCTTCCTGTGCCAATTAACACAGTTAAAAGCATCATTGTATTTTGCAGCATCTCCAGTAAAATACATACTGACTTACCACCAGTGTTTTCCCTCAACACAGGAGGAGAAACTTGACCCTGTCAAAATTTTGTTTGCTTTCCAGCTGATGTCTATAAAGTTTTCTACAGACAGGATTAGCAGAATAGACTCAAGTTTCCCCACATAAATCTGCCCTTTGTGCTTTGGCATACATTTGCAATTTGGGTATAGGTCTGCCAGATGAAAGGGCTGTACATATTCTGGCACTGTATGTGAGCCTGGTATGGCTAGACTGAAAATCACATGGGAAATTAGCATCTATATTCTTATGAAGAAAATGTGAAGCTCTGGGCAAACTTTTTTTTCCCCCCTCCTGTTTTGTCGGTTTGTTTGGTGTTACCGAAAGAAACAAACCTCTTCTGCAAAAATACGCTTGTATAACTTTCCTAATGCAGAAAAAAGTCTCAGTAAATGTGCAGGATGAATTTGGAACATCTGCAACAATCCAAACAGGCCAGGCATAAACTGAAAAAAAAAAAAAAAGCCGTGGTAAAGTCTATACTACCATGTTGTGGCTGCATAGTACAAAGCATGGCCCAGCAGCTGGTCTTGCAAGGAAAGAGGGTCACAGATATCTGCTCATACTCTAGTGGGCTCCAGGAAGGGACTTTCCTCACAGTCCATGTCAAACAGAAGATCCCAGGTAGGTCACAGAGCCCTTGATGAAAGCTTAGCAACATGCCTGCACCTTCAGAATCACAATAAAAGCACAGCCTTTTATAAAAGCTCTGCCACAGCTGGGCAGTGATTAGCTGGTCTCTGAACTTGTTATGCTGCTGAAAGCAGCGGTTCTCCAAGCGGTGGTTGGCAGCACATGGGAGGTCACTGACGCTCCCCAGGTGGCCCTTGAAGCTGTTTCTGGCACACTGATGAAGCATCAGCTAATCTTCCAGCTGTGGGACCTCCCACAGGTGGAAGGTCAGGTGAGGACTATTTAGGGCACTTCAGAAAGCCTTTGCTAACTGCATTTGTCAGGTGTTTCTAAGGTGTAAATTCTCCTAGAGCCACACTTTTTAAAAATGCCACAACTTTAAAAGAAGTAGTAAAGTTATAGGAGAACAGAACTAACCTGCAATGGTATGCCCAGAGGCATAGCACAGTGTGGTCTGCAGAAAACAAAAAAAAGGCTAAATACTTGGAAAGACAAATATACAATTATACCAGTATAGACAATAGTATATGTGAATATAAATGAACGGCTGCAGTCTTTTATCCTAAACAAGCTGATATTCCACTGAGATATATTAGGTACCCAAGTGCAAAAGCTACAGCAGCTACCAGGACAAAATGAGAGAGATATAAAAAAACAGACTGAAAGAGCACAACTAATGGGTGTTGATTTTCTCCTTTCCTTTATGAACCCAGCTGTGTTATAACAGGAAAAGAAGTGAGAATGGAACCTTCATATAGGGTGCTTCACTTACTACACATCAGATGGGACCGGTGTTTTTATATAGCAGTATTGCAAGGCAAAAATTTAATTTGGTGGGAAATGAGAGGAAATTACTAAAACTCTTCATTCTTTATGGGTAATTATGTTTCATTTCTAACTTCGTGATTTGGAGATTTTACTTTTGGGGCGAATCTCTGTAGTTAATGTTCCCACTCTGATTAAAAAATTACACTGAAAAAAGTAAATAAATAAGTGGAGTCTTGTTTAACTACATGCTGAAGTATCACAGGGAGAATGTTCCCTGTGATTAATGGTTCTTGGCCCACTGAATAATTCAATTCAACAAATTATCAGCACAACTTGCCGTCACTTTTCTCAGCATTGGTTTCAGATGCATATGGAAACTAATTGCCATGTCAAACAACAGTTTATGGTGAAGAAACTGAGACTGTCTAACCCAATTCAGAAAGTTCCATCTAGATTTACATCTATTTTTTAAAGAAAAATCTTTCTGTCATGAAAATCCTTCAAGTCCCAGGGAAAATGTGTTTAGAGAACAATAAAGAATTTTTAAAGCCACTTTTTTCACAGGGAGGAAAAAAAAAAGCTGGAAGTTTAAGGACTATCCCGTGCCCACTGTAAGGAAAACAGGAAATTAAATATTTGCCACAAGATATTTTTCCAAGGTTTATTGATGTGAGGGTTTTAACAATGTGCTTCTGTAATACATTCAGCAATTGTTACCATGCATCTTCTGCCTTTCTGTACAGCATTTGCTGCCCCCACTTTAAAAGTCTCCACATCACCAGGGGTGTAAAAGTTCTTTTCAAGTTTAAATTACGCTTATTAAAAACTTCAGAATTGCCAGGAGAGCCACTGTGATGAAAACTCTCTCGTGTATTTTTCCAAGAAGATTTACAATCTACATTAGACACGGTACTCAGCCATAAAATCAAGTGAAATGTGCAGACCTGACACACTTCCTCTGTGCAACAGAAATTAAAATATATATCCCATGAATGTTGTCATAGAAACATGTGGGAAACATTAAAATAAGTCAACGTGATGAACAGGTATAATTTATATTTCTCTAAAAACTTACCCCACACAACGCTCATAAATCATCCAGCATGAGTCTGTAGTACAGAGATGTTCAACTTTCCATCCTGTAGTCATACTGTTCCAACTATAAAAATACGAATAAGTGCTGGAAAAAATGACTCAATGTCAACCGGGTCTTACAATTTGCTCAGTAACAGAGATATACAAACTTAAGAACAAAACCCAAAAAGTTCAATATCAATTGTACAGTTTCTAAATGGATGGTCTGTACATTGACATCAATAAAATTTACTTGTATGTTTACAATTAAGCACGTGCACAAGGTTTGCAGGACTGCAACTTAAATCGATGCTTTAAGCACATCTGGGGCAATGTATTCCCATGCAGGCTTTTAGACCCCACATATTGCCCACAGCCCATGCTGCACACTAATGGAAATCACTGTGAGTGTTCCTTGCCCCAGCTTTTCAGACTACTGCTACCTACCATTTGGAAGGAGAACTTCCAGCAAAGCCTTTCAGAAAAGGCTGGTGATCCTAAGCATGTGTGGGTTTGGCTGTCCTTTCCAAACTGCCATAAAGCTGGATATTCACATGTATATCTGTGAGGGAGCTCCTGCAAGAGGGGAACTCCAAACCTGCAGCACTGAGCAAATATTTCCTAGATGGTTTAGCTAAAGGACTGGTTTCTTTAGAAAGCCTTGGTCTAATTAGCTGTTTAAGAGTTTTCTTTTTCATAAAAGCCCTATGGTTCATACACCTGGAAAATGGAAATAAAAAATCAGTCCAAGCACCTGTATCCTTGCTTTATAGGGAGTTTCATATGGTCCTATAGCTTAAATAACCATCACCATATTGACAGGATCCCGTTGGGGTTTATAATGTCCCCTCCTCTGGAAATTAAAGTCCGCTGCCTATTTTTATGAGCAAAATGATTTAGTTCTATTTAATTTTAATGTATTTTATAATCTATATTTAAAGTAAAATAAATCTGTACAGTCAATTTACATTAAAAACACTTCCTAGACTATCAAGTGAATAAAAGATTTAAAAATATCCAGCCATTATTTCACAGGCTGTAACTGTTCATAAGAAGCAATCAGGCATTTGACGCATATACAGAATCATATGCACAGCTTTGTTGAGGATACTTTGCATATATGTAATAATAGTTTTACAATTTTATCAGTTTTTAAATAGATATGGGGCAAAAAGAAAATAAATAACACTATCAGAGATACAGGCAAGTAATATGAAAGGTCTTCCTTACACCAACTAATGTCTGGCTGTTCAAAGCTGAACATGAGAATCCAAATTTAACTCACCTCATTTGAGTTAATGTCACTTTTATAGTAACAGAGGGAATGGGGTACGTGAACAAGGCATCTGGGCTAAACTATGTTGGAGCAAATGGCACAGGTATGGAAAATCCACAAGGTGGAAACGTTGTGGAGGTGCTAACCAGGCACCAGAGTGAGGACTAGGGAAGAAGAGGACAGTTCAGGCAGGTATGGGGCCAGGAGGGGCTGGGAGTAGAATCCTATCAGTTTTAGCCCAGTGGCACCTGTGGGATTTACCTTTGGTGTGAACTCATATATGATTTTACAAGGAAAGGAGACACATCTGAACTTTCTTTCAGAGATGGGAGAGGGCAACCCTACATTTGTCCAAGAGCGACGCATGTTATGCCATTGCTTGCCTGTGATACCATTCATCTCACATCATATCCCAGCTACACAGACACCCTAAAAAGCAACCCAGGATTACCTGCGAGGTCACCTACCTTGTGTGGGAATTGTAACACTGACATCAGCTGGGCTAGGAGGTGTCGTGCAGAAATCCACGCTGGGCAGATCCAGACCTATTTCATCTAGTGTCCTTTCTACCATAGCGGCCATCAGCACACGTTAAGAAGTGTTTAAGAATAGAAGAGCTTAGGACTTCAAGAA
Source organism: Streptopelia decaocto (assembly GCF_964273445.1). Taxonomy (NCBI): domain Eukaryota; kingdom Metazoa; phylum Chordata; class Aves; order Columbiformes; family Columbidae; genus Streptopelia; species Streptopelia decaocto. Next base: position 14,199,483 of record NC_138655.1, read on the forward strand.
AAATGGTACTTATAAAGATACTCCTGCATTGCAGATACCGATTTTCTGAGCAAAGCCTTAATATTCTTTTAGAAGTTTCAGCTTAACCTTAGATTACCTGAAAACCCATTTTCTCATACAATGCAAAAATTGCAAGTGGAAGTCAAGGAATATTGTAGAAAAAATCCTGAGCAAGGTATCTGAGGCTTTTAAACAAAAGCTGAATAGAATTTTGGCCTTTCCTAACAAAGTATATCCTAAAATAATCTTGCCATAAAATTGCTATGCTTCTCAGCAGACACCCCTCTAATTTTATTCACTGTATTCCTCTGAATTTTAAGATATAAATTACTTCTACTGAATCAGTATTAATAATAATAATAATAATAATGATAATAATAATAATAATAATAATAATAAAACTGCCCTCTTTTCAAAATAACTACAAGCCTTCCTTATGCTTTTCAGTAGCATCTTTTCATATAAGAATTTATTTTCATGGGTAGTCTTTCATAAAGGATTACTTTTGCTTTGGAAGCACACTGTTCTGCTGGCTTGTTTACTGATTTCTTTATGCAAATGCCTGTGAAAAATAGGGCACTTCACAATGTTTTATACAAAAGTATAAGTTTTTCATGTGATTCTTTTCTTTTCTTCTCCAGAAGAATCACCTTTTCCTGACAATTCATATTGAAAATAAATTATTTCCTATTAATTTAATTATGTCAAAAGCATTTGACCACAGCACTTTTCTACCTATTAAAATGAAAATCCTAGAAGACCACATCACATAAACATGATCCAAACCATTGAGGCATATTGATTTATGTCATCTAAACTGCCTTGCTCTGTTCTGAATGCTTGTGTCCATTGTCAACAGATTTAGATTACTCCTTTGCTTTTCCTTCAGAAAGTAACAGAGTTCTGAAATCCTAATTTTCATTCAGCTAGATATATTAGAAAAAATAGTGAACAGGGGAGTTTGGAGAATGTCCAGCCTTAAAATTAATGAGTGAGTGTGATCCACAGAGAAATATCTTTAACCACAACTTGGCTAGACCTTAAAGTCTGCGTTTTTATTGGTTTTGGCATCTGGAAACTTTTTCTAATGGATTCACTTCCCTTGAGATAGGTAGTGAAAGGAAGGTGTGTAGTCCTAAACTTGAACCTTTTGTGGGTTCTTTGCTTTCTTTTCTGAGGTCCAAATAGCATTAATTACATTGTAACCAGAAAAGCCAATTGTCTCACAGTCTGACAGCATCTGGGTTTGTTCCCAAAATGTGAGTCCTCGTGCTAAGAAGAAATTAAATTCAGCTGGGACTTGTTCCAACACTGACAACAGCCTTGGGATCAATGCTGTAATGGCTTTTGGCTCTCACTTCCCTTGAGTGTGGCTTGTGTAAGCTCAGAGAACCTGTTGAGCAAAAGACAACTAGTACCTTAAGCAGCCATTGAAATGAATCAGATGCGAATGAAGGAGTCAGAGTAGGATCCGATAACTAAACTGACAACTAAACTGACAACTAATCTTCACCTTCTCTGCCTGATGGATGGCAATGCTGAGAAGACGATTACTACAGGTAACCACCATGCTTTTTTTTCCCTCTCATGTTACATTGCAACATGACTACAAAAATCGGGGGGACTTCTGTGACCAATATCTTACCCATGAGAAGTGGACTGCAAACAATGAAATAACGCATAGAAAGCTAAATGGACCTCTGTGCATTATTATCCACCAAACCTAGCACTGGGTGGGTGAAGTGTTTTCTTTCTCTACAGCTAATAGAGCCATGTAAAGCACAAGGCTGGGTGTTAATGGGACATCTGCCATTAAGAGGCTGCTGCAGATGGCAGAAGGTGAGACCTGCAGCATTGAATTCTATATGTGAACTAGCAACCCACAGCTCTCCTCGTACTCAGTGGTGAGAAACAGGCACCTTTAGGGCATCATTCATTGATTCAGATACCAGTTTAGGATTAAATGAATGACAATAGACAAAAAAAATGCTGTTTACTACTGCTGCTAACTACAAATTGCTATTTAATACTATTCATAAGGAAAATCAGACAGTCATCTCAAGCCTGTGCTTACATTCATTTACCCACATACATTTCTCTTGGGTTTGAGGAATCTCACCCAGACTTCCCAGCAGGTGTCATGGGTAAATTTTAGAGAACACATCTGGAAGACAGGCTTTTCTAGATCTGTTTTTCACCAGCAGTGAAATCATGGATGTGGCAGGCAGGGATTTAGAGTGACTAGGGATGGTTAAGGGGCTCTTCTTAAAGCAAAGAAGAAATACAGAATAAAAACCTTTAAGAAAGCTAAGCAGAATAAATTCAGGGAGCTGGCAGTTAATATCCTGTAGAAATATATGTAAAGGGAAGGGATCAGGCAAACTGGCAAACAAAAAATCAGAAGCATTGGAATAAAATATCATGAGGCAAAGAAAAAAGGCAGAAGACGCAGAGGAAAGAAAAGAGACACTCAGCTAAATCAGAGTTCTTCAATAACCTGAAATATAAAGAGGAACCAGACAGTAACACATAGCTCAAACAGCTAAGGACAAGAATTAAAGCAAAGCAGAAGCAGACAAAGACACGAAAATCGACACAAAATGAGATGCAATTAACAAGTAATGTACAAAGTAACAAGAAAAGGTTTTAGAAACGTATTAGATAGTCAGATGAAGGTCATGGAAATGGTCTTGCCACTCTCAGTAAAGAGGGAAAGCCGGAACAAGAAACACTTAATATCTATATGGCTTGACTAGAACAGCTGGCTGTCAACAGACAGCAATTCCATAGTCAACCACTGCATCTGATCTGGTGGCAGGTTAAGGAAAGAGCAAATCAGAGATTACTCAGATAATCAGGGATTACTCAGATAAATTAGGTCCACAGAAGTTATGAGTGACTATGGAGGAGCTTCGTCTGTGCTCTGAGCTGGCCCGTCACATGTCACCTGCAGTCTCAGAGGCTTTGTGGGTGGATTATAATGGTGTGAGCCCAAAACCACAGAGATCTGAGCTTGAAAAAAATACCAGCCCTCCTGCTTCTTATCAAATGCCCAAGAGGAAAAACATAAATACTAAAAGTTCTGGTTAGTTTTACCTTAGCTCAAAAATTCAAAGTAAAGTAGTGTTTAGAAACCCCAGACAATGACAGCATAAATAAACAATAATTTCCTTATTTTCTTTGATATTGTGAAACTGCCAATAAGCTTCAGTACCTGTTTAGATAACTTTGCCTTAGCAATCTCTGCTATGCTGAAAGCCCTCCTCTCAGCCACCCAGAAACTGTCCTGACCCAATGTAAGCTGTGAGCAAACAAGAATATGGGTTATACAGGTTATAGCCAGTGTACTAGAAAAGCCAAGAATGGGGATATTTTTTCTAATATGGATATTTGCTGTATTGGGGATGAACAGTAATTTTCAGGTAGCTTCAGCTTATGCTGAATATAGCAAAAAGCTTTTTTTAAACTATTGCTTCCCTTAATAGGTGCATTTTATATAATAGATTTTTATTATAATAATACTTAGGGTAGCTGTTTTTGTGACTCAGAAGTATCTGAAATTGCTCTTCTACCAGCAGAGCAAGTGAAAACAACAAATCTTTTCCTCTGCCATATAAAATTGCCCAGTCTATCAAATCCTGCTTTCTGCATCAGTAGGGATGAAGGGCAAGTACTAAACTGGAGAAATCATTTAGGAAAATTGATGAACTAAAATTCGAGTTATTTTTTGTTTTCTAAAGATGTAATAATTCATTTATTCTAGACATGTATCCTCTGACTTTTCCCTCTAGTACAAAAAAGGTACAAAGTCATCCAATAAATTAATTCATCTAAAATTTGTAAAGGCAAGTTCTAAACCACGAAAGTGCCAGACTTCAGATTGTCCTTGTCATACTAAATTGGCCTCCCTCTTCTGATATATCATGGTGCGATCTTTAATTACGTGACTGCCAGCTATCCTAGCTGCAGGATTGCTGCCTCATGCAATGCCCCACGTGGATTGTATTCATAATTCAATATATTGTAGACATAGTTGGAAAGATCCAGTCATCAAGGCAGGCTCTGATATCCTTAACATCTCAATGTATATATCATTTAGAATTGCAGAACTGTAATATCTATGAAATCTTGAGGCATATACTTTGTGGAAAACATGAAAGAAACATTTCACCTTGAAGTGGGAGCACGAAGGACCATGTAGCCACAAAACATTTCCTAAGTACAAAAGTTCCACTAAGGTTAAAAGAATAATAAACTGTTCCCAGAATCTTAATGGGAAGAAAAAAATTGCATTGAGAATTCTTCCAAAAATTCTATAAAATAAAGAAATTCAGTAATAGAATGTTTAAACAAAACTGAATTAGTATATTTTTTTAATATCCAAGGTGTTATGGCATACTGGCATTTTATACAAAGAGGGAGGAAGAAAATGTGACCATATTTGGTTTTTTCCTCTTTCCTGATAGAGAGTTCAGTCTAGTACTTATAATATTAAAGGTTCATAACAGTATTTGTGAAGTCCCCAAAATTACTCAAAAATAATGAGATCATCTTCATTTTTACAATTTAGAAAAGAAATTAAAGTAACAATTCATAGCTTCAAACCACGAAGCTCAGCAACTCAGTTTTCCTTGGTCTTCAAGGAAGGCTGCATTTTCTCATGTGATGTTTTCCTGAAAGTAGAGTGGCAATTTAGCATATACGTTGAAATGAAAAGCTCTTCTATCCATCTTATTGCATCCCTTTAGCAGGAGAAAATCTTAAATGAAGTCATTGTGTGTCATCTCTCTGTGCTCAGCCACCCATGCAAGGATCACTCTTGCTACTCCATGTCTTTTCTGACATTCACGTAATTTCTTTTTTCATCAGTATGTTGCCAAACTTCAACCCGTGCCAGGGTATGGAGAAAGGAAGACTCTTCTACACCCATGAGAGATATGAGAAAGTGTGCGGGATCTGAGAGTGCTGCACAGAATAGGATGGGGATCCAAGGCAAAATCCATGTTATTTAAACTAATTAAAAACAGTAGTTTTCTGAACTGAGCTGTGCTATTTCTGCAAGAACCATGCTGCAGACAAAACCCCTTTCTTTTCCATCCCCATCACACAGGACTGCCGGGGAGGTATGCCACAACAATCTTTGAACTGTTGCAAAAGACAGAGAGGTACATTACATTACCAGACATCAAAGATCATTTACAAGGACTTTCAAAGTCTTTAGAAAGCTGGAGCTTAGATCCTGAGGAGAGAAACAGTGATGAGCTGCACCATGGAGCAGGGACGCAGTGGTGCATTACACCTAGGAAGGGTTGCTGTGGCAGGGTGAAGGTTGTCTGCTGGTGTGCCAGGGATCATCAGTGTTTGCTCTGGGGCAGACTGATGGGCCAACGAATGGGCCAAGGAATCTTCTGGCAGCATTTTTTGGTAATTGCAGCTCCATCTGACTCCCAGAGGACTTTCTGAAAAATGAGAAACTAAAATGTTTTAAAGATGCGCTTACGAAGACCCGTCTTTTGTGAAGGGTATTTTAAAAGTGTTCCAGCTCTCTGTTTTCTCTGCTCTTAGTAATGTGTGAGTAACAGAAATCCAAAATATCTTTAAATATCTTTAATATCTAGAAAGCTAATAAACTATTTACTCCATCACATAAATTCTAGAAAAGCTGTCCTCAAAACATTTGTATTAACTATCAATTTGTATATAGTTTATGGTTTAGAAATGCTTGGTCCTTGTGGATGTTCTCCTTAAACAGGAAACATTTGGTTACCTGTCCCCAGTTCCTAATTAAAAAAAAAGAGCAACAACAAACAAACAAAAAAACCACTTCATCCAAGTTCACTTAATATATAAAATTCTTTTTTTTCTTTTCCAGAATGCATTTTCTGAGTCCAGGCTGGCTTCATATCTCATGTCCTAGCTAGAGCAGGTCAGAAATTTTTTGATGAAATTTGTTGAAAAAGCTGGAGTTTGAACTGAAATCCTTCAGCTGAAATACCTGAAGTTTCTTGAGCTCTTGGTAGGATACAGGCATCTCTCCCCTGGAAACTTGTCTGGCTTCAGAGAGTAATCATGAGGGCTAAATGCTTCTACAAAATGCTGAAGAGACCTAGGAACTTCCCAGCCCTGCCCTCCAGAGATAAGACCTGGGCCTGTTTGCTCTTGGAGACCTCAGGCCTGTTTGTCCTTGGAGACTTTGGGTCTCTCAAGACCATGGCTCCACAGCAGCAGGTTGGAATCCCTTTCAAGCACAGCTCCCTCAAGTGCTGTCTCTTGGATGAGAGAGCTGACAGTGCTGTGAAGCTGGATGCCTGACAGCAGTGAGGTCCTGGATCCAGCTGCAGGTCTCCAGGCTCCCACTTTCTGATGACAGAACCAGGATGCTGGAGATGGAAGTATCTGCCCAAGCTCTTCTAGTCCATTCCCAGAAAGTAAATCCATTTCTTGATCTTTAAAACTTCACAACCTACCACACCAGCCTTCAAATCACAAGATGGAAGCCCAGGAGCCTGGGAGCGTTGTGCCCAGCCCAGAGAATGTGGTGGACAGTCAGCCTCGAGACCTCTGGAGCTTATGTATTCAACCAACACTCTGCTCTTGGCAGTGGTGAAAGAAACAGCAATGCCATTTTCTTTCACACCATGAGGCCTCTGTGAGCAATTTTTGTTTTTAAAGTTTCAGTTCATTAGATATATTTAAGCAACAATTATTATTGTCTGCCAACTTGAAATTCTGTGTTTCAGCCAACTCTGAATAAACCTGAATTGATGTGAAACCTGAGGACTAAGGACATGTAAGAGACAAAACATATCTAGATTGGCAATGTTATAGTCATTCTGAAGGCAATGGACTGTCTGTGTGGTGACAATGATGCCTATTAATTTTCTTAAAGTAATAGATGGCTGTTAGCAATAAATTGGGGTCTCGAAAGTGCACTGAAATTATTTAGAGACCTTTCTTTCCACCCCTCCTTCACTTTTAACATTTATTGGCAATAGTAAGTGTCTAAATGGATGCAGAAACCGAATTCTGTGCCAGAGTTCATATATAGCACAAGCAGCAGGCAATTTAGATTACCAGTTTGGATATTACTAACAGTGCAAAATTGCTGTGAATGAGGCAAAGTAAAAATACTCTCTCAGACTTCTCCATTTCAGTTCATTTCCTACATTTATTTTGGAGGTGGTTTCTGCTGTGTTTATAGCTTAAGTTTATGGATAATTATACACTGTCAGTGTTCACTTTCATTATTTAGGCATGAATCCTTCTAGCACTTATGCATAAGCATAACTTTATTCATTTTGCAAGTTCAATGGGACAACCCATTGTACATGAAAGCAAGCATATGAATAAATCTTTGTGGGATCAGAGCCTTAATTTGTACAAGAAGAATTAGATGTTAGAGTAATCTCTTGCTGGTTTAGTGAATGTTAAGTTCTTCCCAAAATACCAGATGTGGGGAAGAATGCCCAAAGAACGACGCAGACATGACATCACCTAATTGTCACTGTAGAAATAACAGCATGCATGTAGCATAATCCAACATGTGGCATATATGGATCACTTGATTTAATCTCTTTGTGAAACCAAAGTAAAATTAATGTAAACTGTAGCTAAATAGCCAACTCATCAGCCAGTGCATCAAGTCCATTCTTAAACAATGGAGATCAATATTCCTGCTCTTAAAAGTGAGTTTCAGCTTTCCAAATAAAAACAGTTTGTTTCAAACCAGGATGCTGATCTTGCCCAGAGCAGGTCATGCACATATTAGTTGATCTGACAACCTGATTGCCCCCAGGCAGCAGTGCTGCAGCCTCCCAACTAGGAGCAATGGAAAATGCTCCTGCTTAGAAGTCATGGGGCCACCATGAACCACCTCCACTACCAGCCTCAAGCTGCTCTTTATATTTTGCCACCACCATGTAATCACTGGACACACACCTGAAGAACAAGCTGAGCCCAGCATAGGTACTGCCCAAGAGAGTTAGCCACCCTGCAACTACACCTGTCTGAACAATTAGTATTGGAAAATGCTTCATCTACTGCTAAATCCTAACAGGAATTAAGAGAACTTTCTTTCACATTAGCCTTATCTTAGGATGTCAGTGTAGCCTGAGCAGGTTTCATTTATTTGTGCTGAAACAATGGTAAAGTTGCGACTACATTTGTGAATGCAGGACCTGACCCAAGTAATCTCTGTGCTGTGGATTACAAAGGAATGATGCAACTATTACCATGTATTCCTCCTCAAATGCTTTTTTCTTTTTCCTATTTTAATTAATGAGTTGGCCAAGCTGTCTGGTGTGCTTTTCTTACAGGTACTATAGCTACAAAGAATTAATTGTTATTGCTATGCCTAAAAAATCCTGAGGAGCACAGCATGGAACCCCCAGCTGGTACCAATTTCATCTCCACACCACGCAGTAGCAGGTCGACTGGCTCCAGCCCTGAGCTATCTTGGAAAAGGTGCAGACAATTTGTGTGCTCCTGGATCCAAACTGACTGCACATATGTAGAAAAAAGTGTTTGTGTGTGTGCATCCATGGCATGGTTAATCCATAACCCAGGTGTGCTTCCAGACCACTGCTGACACGATGATTTTCAAAATCCATTCATTTTTCACTGAATACTGACTGATTTTTCCCAGTACTATTCAGCTCAACTTTTTTTTTTTTTTTTTAATTTTGCATAATAATAATATTTTACAGTATTTTGGAAGTGAGAACTAAAAAAGGATGTCTTGTAAGGAGAAAGAAAACATCTGTCGAAGCCTTACAGGCATCTGTAGATTTTGTAGCCCTTTTAAGTTTTAAATAACATGCAGCAGTTACAGTGAAGATTTAAATGATTAAAATGATTAAGGCACTGGGGTTTTAATTGCAGTCAGAATGAATTCCTATGAGCAATGTGAAAGAGCTTAAAGCCTCTTTTAAAAATATGGTTATATTTATACCTGAAATTTTAATCTCATTATCATATCAATTTTGTTATTTTTTTTCAATTTGACAAAATATTTATTTACTGCAATAAACAGGAAGAGGCTTGAATGTGTATGTATGTGATGGCATCAGGGACAAAGACAGATGGAGTCAGAATTACAGTTCCAGCCTGTAGCCTGCTGAGTAGATCTGCTGAGTGAATTTCCACTCTTTTATTTCATATTCTTCCCATCATGACAGTGGAAGCTTCTCCCAACACAGTCTGGCGGGTTCCAGCTGGGTGAAGAGAGATATTTCTTCCCAGAGAGGTACTTCACAAGTGCTGCTGTAAGCTTATCCACAAGCCCATTAATGCAACAGCAATTAATTGTAGCTGGTCCTAATTCTGTAAGAAGTCTGCAAACACACATTCGCCCCTTTACTAATCAGCCCATAAGGTTGCCTAGGTGGATTGCTACAGGCAACCCAGGGACACCATCCCAAAACACCCCCACATCTGCACCCTCCTTGGGCTGCTGCCCCTCTTTGGGGACCACCTGGCTGTCTGAGCTGTCAGTCCTGATGGCCGCTTTTTCTGCAAAAGAACCTAGCTGGATCCCAGGCAAAATTGAAAGGAGAAAGATGAATTTTGCCCAGTTTTCTCATTTGTTTAACTCAAATGAAGGTTTTGCTGTCCTGCAGTGCCTCCCTTCTCCAAGCATATACCTGACCATAGGCAAGGGCTTGCAGAGGAACACACAAATGAATCTGCAGACATGTGAGAGCACATGGCTCCCCCCAGAAAAATTATTTCACTAAGTAATTTTTTAAATGTGTGGTATCTACTGGTCAAGGGCTGCCTAAAATAGCAGCCTCCCATTCTGAACAGCATCTCTATTTAATTTTGGATTTTTTTCTTTAATTTCCAAAAGCTTGCAGAGATTATTCTTTCATTTAGGGACAAGGTCTGTGCATGTGCAACTGCTGTGAACCCATATACACCTGGAAAAGAAATACTACCTCTGTTTAATTAAGCAATTTGACAAAGTGACTCTTTCAGGGCTTCTTGAAGCTAATGGGACATTTATTAGCTACTTTAGCAGTAGCAGGGTCAGGCCTTTTTTCTTCGTCAGGCATGTCATCCATCTTCACATGAACAGGCTGACAGGACAGGGATTGAAATTTCACGGTCTGTGATATATTTAGAGATTGTTTAGATTGAATTAGGCTATGGAAAATACTGTGCTGACCAAGATAATCATCCTTCAGATATTGATCTAACCCCTGTCTGCTCAAATTTATTCTTCCAAATCACATTGCCTGCAGCTACCTACCATTATCTTACAGTAATATTGCAGTGACAGCTGCTGGCATCCTTGATTTTTCCCCAACGGAAATCAATGGTGAAACCCCAGCTGACTTCAATGGTGCAGGATTATGCCCTATGGGCACTGTTTTCAGCACCACATTTCCCACTAAAATGGGTGCATGTTTTGAGCCACAATGCTGAAAATCAGACAGTAATATCCCAACTCAGCCCAATAATACAGTGTTTAGCTTTGGGGTGTAGGAAAGGGAACACATCAACAAAAATCATACCTACAGTGCTATATAGGGTTACGCAGACGAGCTCTGAGCAAATTAGCGGGAGTGCTCAGGGAATGTGTCAAATTTCCAAAATCTCTGTACCGAGGATAACATGCATGGCCCCAACAGAGCTAAAAGGTCTGCCAGGAGACCATTGTACCACCATGGCTGCACTGCTTCCAGCGTGGCATTAGCTTGTTCCAAGACAGCTAGGGTGTCTCTGTATGGCACTGCCTTATCATATTTTGATTTAGACTAATTTTTAGACCTTTGCTGAACTAGGTCTAAATATATACTTGTGAAACATCTCCATAACACGGATCTCTGTTACAACCACAGATCTGGAATGCAACTCTAAACTCTTGGGATGGCTGAAAAGGGCACACAAAGAGAATGACTCCCTGCAGCCCAGAAAACTGGGGACTTTGCCAGTAAGGTGAAATAAGACCAACAGGACTCTTAAAGCTGTGCCACCGCCTGTTAGATATAAGGCAGGCCCAGCAGAGCAGAAAGAAATAACAAACTGATACGTCAGCTCTGTAAGTACAATTCCTGCTCTGGTTTATAGATCTCACATAGCATTTTAGTCAAAGCACACTGTGGAAATCAAACGGAATTTAATTTTGAAGCACCTTTTGTCCTGGAGAGAGAAAAGTAAATTAAAGTGAATTGAGTTTCTTCTTCTAATAACTTACACAGTGCACAAAATAAATGTAAAACTCTACCAAAGCTATATAGATTTGGGATTTTGCAGTATCATAAATGATTGCCCGCAGGGGAGAACTATAGGCTGCCTGATCCTTCTTGCTAAGATTTGCTTCTAATTCAGATAACACTAGTCTCCTGAGTCGTGCTGCTTTTCCTAGAATCCAAGCTCTCATGATTAGCAGATCACATAAGAAACTAAAAAATCATTTTTTAATTTAGTTTGTGGTAAACCCATGAATAAGAGAATTCAGAGATATGTCCAGGTGTGCAACAGGCTTTCGTGTAATATTGCTAGGTGTTTACTGGGGTCCTGTACCAGCTCCAGTTCTTATGATCTGTATTTCTTCGTTGCTAAAGGTAATTAAGGGTTTACTCTGTCTTTTGGCATCTTATTCCAGTTTGTGGAGTTCAGGGTCCATGTCAGCAGCACACACAGTACAGTTCAGTGCTTTGGGTTCAACAGGCTTCAACAGCTCATCAGTAGCTTTTGTTCCAAAGCCAGCAACATTTCCCTCAAAACTCTCAGCATACTTCTGCCCAGCATCACTTAGTCTGAACCATAAAACCTTGCCCTTGCTGTTTCTGCTTTCATGGATTCCATGACAAGGATAGAACATCCTGCCAAAATGCAAGTTTTGCCCCTAAAAGTGTTGTACATCCACACAAAAACACCAAATAAGAAAAGCTAAATGACCTTGTCTCTTGAAGCATTCCTCTTCAACTCACCAATGTCTTGTCAACTTTTGTTAACTCTTCCAAGAGACATCTCTTTACTTCTTAAATCCTCCCAAAACAGGCAAGGAGGGATTACTGGGGAAATCCTTTAGCTGGAAAAAGCAGCCAACTGTCTATATTACGATCAAGTAGATTTTAGAATTGATTAGTAACATTTTTAATAAAGCAATAGGAGATACAGCTACAACACAGGCCCATACTCATTTATAAGTTTGACTATTATTTCATGAGAAATTAATGTCAATTAGTCATTTGGACCTGAGAAAAAAATGTAAATGGAACTCCAGAAAATAGACTTGGAAAGACAAAAGTCCATATTGTATCAATTATTCTGAAACTGGGTTTAAGTATATGCTATACTTTCCAAGTATACTTACAATATGTCACTTCCAATATTTTTGATTCTTAGAATTTGCAATAATGCTAATATTTCCAAGAATTTCCTTTATTGATTTTTATATTATTAAGTTTAATATCTGAGGTAACTGTAATAGGAATTCTAACTGTACTTATTAAAGAGTGTGATTTTGTTGTAATTTAGGAGATCATTTGCTGCAGTGAAATAGATGGGATGGCTGAGGACAGGAAGCTGTCACAGTAGAGGCAGATATGGACTGAGATCAGAACAGGAGGTGAAAATATGCAAACACTTATAAACATAGTAATAAAAGTGATATAATAATAATGGTATTTCTCCTAATTTGAGCTTCAGAGGCATTGGTTCTTTTTGTTTTGCTTTGTTCTGGCACCACACAGCTATCAGAGCACTGAGTAGCAAACAGGCACCATCCTCCCTCAAGGAAGACTGATGTCAGAAATGGGTCTTGGTCTATAGGAAAAGGTCCAGAGCTTCTGGATGTGGCTAAAAGAGACAGAGTTAGATACGCAAATATGTTTGGGATGTTCAGCATCAAAAGTTTTGTGCTGGGGAGCTACGCTCAAAGATTTCTGAACAGCTGTCATGCCTTTTCTGTCACTGCTCCATCAGCCACCTTAGTGTGGTTCAGTATGAAAGATCCAACATCCGACTTCTGCCGTTGCCTGCCCAGAGTGAAACCAGACACAGCCCCTTTCACTAACTTTTTTAGCTACAATCAGGACCTAAAACCTGACATCTCCTGTCCACAGATCTGACATAAATTAGGTGCTTGCCCTAACTCTGCCTGCAGGCCCCAGCTCTGGCTTTCTTCACAGTTTGCAGCCAGCTCACAGCTCCTCTAAACACATGGATAACACCAGGGGCCTGGTTGAGACCTCCAGTTTCTTGATGCAGGTGCAAAGACACAAAAGTTGTTTGAAGCCTCCAGGAAGCCATGGAGGAGTTCTTCCCAGGTCAGGAGGCAAGAGGCAGAGAAGAGAGGGCATGCTGCCACAAAGCCACATTCCTCCTTGGTGGGAGAGTAGTTGGGCTGAGGCATTAGGAACTGTGGTCAGCAGCTGGAGGGGAAAAGGTGTTGTGGTGGGTCCCTAGGCCATGGCATGACCATTGCGCAGACTCATCTCATCCACATATGAATGAAGTGCCACCATCACTGGGCCTAGCAGAACAGAGCAGAGAAGTTGGTTTTTGGAGTTAACATCCATGACTTGGGTAAAGAAAAAAACACTCTGGAAAATCAGGGACAGAGGTGGAGAGGTCAGCAGCCATATACAGGCTTCAGGTTTATAAATATAACCCTTTGTCATTTCCAGGCTTGCAGATAGGAATCAGATTTGAGCATCAATGAAAGATGCCTGGGCTGTCACACAAGGCGTATCACAGTACAGCGCTTTGACACAGCACTGCACATGTTGACTGCAGGTTTTCACCAAAGTGTTATGTATTTCACAACAGGCAGGACTGCTGTTTTCTTCCCACAAGAGGGCCCTACAGCCTCACTCTCTGGACTAAGGAATCTGTGATATTTAAGGGAGGACTTGTGAATAACTGTAGTCCCACTCTGCCTGTAAGAGGCCACCATGGGGTACATATATTGTCACATACTTGGCAAGAAAACAGTCCTGCCTGCTATGAATGTGTAAGTCATCCCTGTGACTCCTGAGCCAGAGGATTTGAGCCATAGCAGGAAAATAAGCCTCTGTTAAAGAGAAAGAAATACTTTTCAGAGACCACCAGTTAGAGTTGAAGGGTGTGATTACATGGGACCCATTTTCTAAGTGTTGCAATCTGGGAGGGACCTGTCTCAGCTTGTTGTGTAGAGTTGCAAACAAAAGTAACCACAAGCTGGAGAAAAAACATGTAGTATAAGCAGGATTGATTTCAACAAGGCATTTTGCCGTAATGCTATCCACTGGCAGGATAAGCAGCAGAAATGTTAGAGATGTGAGACAGATGACTGCAGCCAGGCTCACAGGCACGTTTCCTTGGCTGGCAGTGCTGACATGTGGTCACTAAATGAAAAACAACTGGAAGAGGCACAGTGTAACCCTGGTTGGTCCCTCCCTCACCATCTCTGGGCTCCCTGATGGAATATTTCACTGAGGAGACTGCGAGGACTCCTGCCCAAGTTTGCAGAGAGGGACACCCAAAGTCCGCTCAAAAAACTCAAACCCAGCTTCTTGCAATATACACACACAAAACTTGACTCCTGCTACACATCCTTGAGATGTCAAATAGGACCAATGTCTTAAACAGGACAATGCTGGTAAAAGGTTTCTACTTCCCCAAGTGTTGTTTCAAACCAAGAGCTGGGTGATGCCTTCCAACTGTGAGCTGTGAATGAAAACCAGCACAAGACACATGATGTCTGTGCCATTTCTTCTCATTCATGTGGGCTGATCTTGCTTTATCTAAAAGGAAAGAGGATCAAACTTAAAAAATAAAGTTCCAGACCATGCAAATTAACTTATTTTTTCCTCCTTAAGTGCACTATTTATACTACTTTTAATACTAACCAAGAGATTCTCCTACGATTACATTTTCAGTACTGGAGGGAAACCTAATGTCAAGCATTTCATACATTATATGTCAAATTCTTCAACTACATTTTCTGTTTTCTGCCTTAACTTCAATAAACTATTAAAAATGTTTTTAAGGATGGTTACCACAATTGGAGTCACATGCAGTCACCTGACCGTGGGGGACTACGGTGGGTCTGTGGATTCCCTGACAGAGGGCATGGGAACAAAAATTAGCCTTGAAGATATTAAGGCCTACCCACAAGAAAGATGGGAGTAAAGGAGTATCCGGAGATGTTAAGGATGTACCCTTGAGAGAGAACGGAGTAAAAGAGCAACATTGATGATAGCAAAAATAGCCAATGAGATGTCACTGCTGTAGCTTGTAACCAATAGTGAAGAGACACATGAATTGGTAAAACGGTATGAAAATGCACTTGTGGCAATAAATAGATCTACTACTTTCATCCTGGAAGAACTTGGTCTATGTCGTTTGTCCGTCTCAGCCACGGTACCTGCCATAAAACACCAATCACAGGTGCACCACTAACTCCCTATACCATCTTGAACCTCAGTAACACCCTTTCAGCAAACCAATGGGATGGCACAAACTCCACCACAGTATAAAATTCCTCTTGTTGTCCTAACATTTATGAGAAGGATATAAAGGTAGACTTGCAGCAGCTCTTAGGACTACAGATCAGAACAGATCCTTACAGTGTTTGTAGAACAGATGAACAACAGACTCTTGAAGAGTAAAACAAGCAAGTGAACGGCACATACAGCTACTCTCAATACACTTCAGTCTCAGGAAAAATAAATCTTTGTACAAAGCTGAACAACCAGTATGGTCACCTAGAGGTTTTTTCACCACGTATATCATATATTGACTAATTCCAAACATTTTTTACTTGGGTTCGCTTCCAGATACAAGGACGAACATCTAGCTAACTCAAAAGAACTTAGGGGTCCTTTAGGCATGGTTGAAAATGGCCACAATTAATAGCTTGTTCGAAGATTACAGAACTAATACTGTTGCCAGATTATTGGTGCAGTGCATTTGCCCACCCTTTTCTGCTGCACATCAAGTATTCATTCTGATTCTAAAAAACACACATTTTTCTTTGTTTATCAATGATTGCAATGCTACTGTGGAGAGCCGATTTGGAAATAAGTGGGCTAACAATAGCTCACAGTGAAGTCCTTTTAATACACCATTTGCTTCAGACACATATTCATATTTCTGTATAGCTCCTTTCACATCAGCTACACTCACAAGTGCTTGTTCAAGGCAAATGAAAAAAAAATTATAAAAAGTTGTAGTTCCCTTTTTGCATTGTGGTCCATATTTAGAAAGTAATTTCTCAACTGCCTCTAGGCATTTGTCCTGGTTTCAGCTGGGACAGAGTTAATTTTCTTCCTGGTAGCTGGTATAATGCTGTGTTTTGGATTTAGAATGAGAATAATGTTGATAATACACTGATGTTCTGGTTGTTGCTAAGTAGTAGTCAAAGACTTTTCATCTTCTCACACTGTGCCAGGTGCACAAGAAGCTGAGAGGGGGCACAGCCAGGACAGCTGACCCAAACTGGACAAAGGCATATTCAACACCTTGTGACATCGTGCTCAGTATATATTCTGGGGGAAGCAGGCTGAGCATCAAAAACCAAGTGGTGAGCAATTGGATTTTTCATCACCCATTTTGTAAATTCTTTTATAATTTTTACTATGATTATCATTGTTATTATTACTATTCTTATCATTGGTGGTAGTAGTTGTAGTAGTATGTGCATTCACAGTCCAGGAAGCGAACCGTATCCTGGCCTGCATCAAAAGCAGCTTTCTCTACTCCACTCTCATGAGATCCCTCTTGCAGTACCACATCCAGCTCTGGGCCCCTCAGCATAAGAAGAACAGTGAGCTGTTGAAGCAAGCACAGAATAGGGTCACAAAGATGATCAGAGAGCTGGAACAACTCTCCTATGAAGACAGACTGAGAGAGTTGGGGTTGTTCAGCCTGGAGAACAGAAGGCTCTGGGAAGACCTTATAACATCTTTCCAGTACCTAAAGGGGACCTACAAGAAAGCTGGAAAGGGACTTGTAACAAGGGCATAGAGTGATGGAACAAGGAGTAATGGCTTTAAACTGAAAGAGGGTAGATTTAGCTTAGATATAAGGAAGAAATTCTTCCCCATGAGTGTGGTGAGGCACTGGAAAAAGTTACCCAGAAAAGCTGTGGATGCCCCATCCCTAAGAGTGTTCAAGGTCAGGCTGGATGGGGCTTTGAGCAACCTGCTCTAGTGGAGGGTGTTCCTGCCTGTGGCAGGGGATTTGGAACTAGGTGATCATTAAGGTCACTTCCAACCCAAACTATTCTATGATGAACATTTCTACCAAGCCCACCTGATCATTACAGCAGAAAGTCACTCATAGTTGGACATGTTTCTGCCTAATGGCTGTACATGGTTATATTCTGCTCTTTCTGTTAAAAAACAGAGAAGCCATATCCAAAAAAAAACAGAAGTAGCATCTTGTTCAGTGAGAATGTCAAAGGGATAGCTGTACTAACTTGTGCCACTCTCAGTATCCTCTGGTATTTGGGTATGGAGTCATTCCCACATCATAGGCAGACTGCTTTCCACAGCCACTTCCACCCCTCCTTTATTAGCTTTGTATAGAAAGGACATATTATGAATTACATGGCACTTACCAGTACTGAACAGAAAATGTAACAGATCACTTTTTGGGGCTGTGATTATAATTTGGAATTTTCTTCCACTATTTTGTCAATTTCATCTTCATCTCTGACTTCTTTGACTAAGGTTCAGAAGCCTCCTGGAATAAAGGGGTTATAAAGAGAAATTTCCCTGATCCGTGCCAATGGATTCAGAAAGCTATTAGAAGAAGTGGAATAAATGGGTATTTAGAATAAGTTTGCAAGCACTTCTGCCTATTTCATTACCCCTAGAAAATTTCTGCCCGTTTTAAGATTCACTGTTGGTTATTTAGGTCAGGTTTATAAGCTAGTCTCATTTCTTGCTTCTCCCAAGCATCCTGTGAATCCTGTGCAGGATCCAATTTGCTAAAGATTTATGAGCCCTTCCCATTCCAGAGTCATATACATCATATGGAAACTATGGTGCAATGGAGAGCTTCAAGGTAGTCCCTCCCCAGCTGTCTCCAGAATGGTATTATGAACTAATAGCTTCTGAAAAGTATAAACACTGCTTTTCAATTATATTACTTCTTGTAACCAAATTGCTACCTTGCCTTCAAAAAATCCAAAGAGATGAACTGCATTAGAATGAGGTTTGTTCAGCATGTGGATATAATAATGTGCTAGGGAGAGACCCTCTATACTCAGACAACAGGTCCATCCTGTGCAGCAGCCAGCAGGGATCAGGAGCAGAAAGAACTTTAGAAAACAGGACAGATATGAAGTTATTAGTGACTGCTTTGCACTATAGATTCTAGTATGTGGAATGGTGGTATCCAAAACATTATTTTCAGTAACTAAAGACTAGTGTTTAGTAACAGTGTTCAAAACTCCTTAACTTTGTCTTTTCCCATCTTCAGTTTATACATATGTCTGACCTATAGAAATGCATGTTGCAAAGGACCCCCTAATTTGACTGTGCATTAGGTGAAAGTATAACCCTCTTGGTGTTTTTAAGATACATATTGCCTTCCAGTCTTTGTTTCGTGAGAAACAGTAAACAGTGAAGAATTATCTTCTTTGCACCACCCAAATTGTAAAAATCTGTTATATTCCTCCCTCTAGCTTAGTCATTTCTTTCAAGGTGAATAAAAATAATCTATTCAGATTTTTTGAAACATGGAGGATGAGCCAACTGAGAGCTTATGGGTAAGGATTAGAGGCCAGACCAATGTGACATCGTGGTGGGTGCCTGCTGCAGACTGCCTGATTGGCAAGAAGAAGGAGATGAGGCCTTCTTCAGACAACTGAAAGAGGCCTTACATTGCAGGTCCTGGTCCTCATGGAGGATCTGAACCAACCCAGTATCTGCTGGAAGGGGAACACAAGCAGTCCGGTAGGTTTCCGGAGTGCACTGATGATAATAAGACACTCCCTGGATCTGACAAACAAGTAAGAACCAGTAGGGAAGGTGGAGGTCAAGGATCAGGCTTGGTGCAGTGACCAAGAGATGGGAGACTACAGGGTCTGAAGAGAAGGGAACAAGTCAAATAGCAGGATCGTTACCTGGACTTCAAGAGAGTGGACTTTGTCCTGTTCTTTGACTTGCTAGGACGAATCTTCAGGGTATCCTGGGGAGCACAGGGGCTCAGGAGAGCTCGCTGATTTTCAAGCATCACTTCCTCCAAGCTCAAGATCGGTCCACACGAATGTGCAGGAAGTCAAGCAAAGTGGGATAGGAGGCCTGTATGGACAAATAAATAGCTCGTGACAAAACTCAAACAAAAAAAAGTAAGTCTATAAGAAGCGGAAGCAGAACTAAGTAACTCAGGAGTATTGAGACACTCTCCATGTGCAGTGATAAGATTAGGAAAGCCAAAGCCTGCCTGAACTTGAATCTTATGAAGGATGTGAAGTGCAGCAAGAAAGGTACATAGGTAGCAAAAGGAAGACTGTGGAAAAATGATCCCACTGCTGAATGAAGCAAGGGATGCAGTGGCAAAGGGCACGGAAAAGGTCAAGGAACTCAATGCCTTCTTGGCCTTAGTCTTCCCTGGCAAGCCCAGCCTTCAGGAACTGCAGGCTCCTGAGACCAGTGTGAAAGTCTGCAGCAAGGAAGACTTATCCTTGGTGGATAAGGATTAAATTAGGGAACATTTGAACATCTCCATTTTGGACATATTTAAAATTCAACTGGATGTGGTCATAAGCAACCTATTCTAGTTGCCCCTACTTTGAGCAGGTTATTGGACTAGATCGTCAGTGGTGCCTTCCAACCTTAAGGATTCTGTGAGAGTTCATTTTTCTTAGCCTTCTCCACCTTTATATCTTACTTTTCCAATCCAGCTATCATTTTTTCATTTTTCTAATGTAGTACCTCTTGCACTGGCCAAGAAACAGACATATCCTTAGGTTATACAGTGGCATGATATACCTTTTTTTGCTCTCTGTTCATCTCTGCTCTAATAATCTCCAAACTTAATTTGCTTTTTTGATCACCATTGAACTTAGGGCAACACTTTTGCATACCTTGATTCCAAGACAGGTAAGATAGCACTAATCAGTGTGTACTTTAGCTGCAGTTGTTTCTTTTTTCTCCACCTATGTGCATAATTTTGCATTTACTGACATTAAATTTCATCTGCAATTCTACTGCCAAAACACTATGTATCATGAAATCAGATGGATTTCATAACTTCAAAGATTTTTGACTTTCTTAAAGCACTTCCTATCTTTCTTGAGCTTTTCTACCTTGCACCTTCACTTGTCCTTTTATTGTTGATCGTGTCAGATTTGTGAATGATAGCAGTCTCAGCACATTTCCTTGGGAGTGACCACTGGTAATCCTCCACATCATAAGAGTTCTCAGTAATTCCCACACTACAATTTAACCAGATATTAATAATCCATGAAAGGATGTTTCATCTCACCCCAAGATGATTTAGTTTCTCTTACAGTCTTTAGTAAAAGACTAGGTCAAAGGCTTTTTGGAAAAGCAGTTCAACAGTACCAATCTCATACATGGGGAATTCTTCAAAGAAATGCAATACAATTTTCCTTTATAAAAGTTCAATTGGGCTCTTCTTCAGTCTATAACTTTTATGTAAGTCTAGTAATTCGAGTTGTTCGTGTTATACCTCAAGCAATTTGTAAGTGGAGATCAGATTTAGTGCTCTGTAACCTCAGCAGTTTACCTTAGACTTTTTAAAAAAACCTTGGTGTCACCTTCATTTCTCTGGTATCTCAAAGGTAATTTCAAAACACCATAAAATTTACATACTATTCTATAATAAGTTATATTTAAAAGACTCTTAGAAACAGACCAGTGATTAGCAGCTGAAATGTTGATTTTTCACAAGGGCTGAATTGCTTTGTGGATTAAGTATAGTTTTTAAACTATGACTCTTGTAGGGCTTTTTTTTGAAACACAGCAATATCTCATTGCAATATTTTAGCAGAGTATTTCAAAGCAGAATTACACTTTGTGAAATCACTATATCTTTTGGATATATATAAAATCAATTTTTATCATTGCTGTCTCGTTCACAGGTGAAGCAATGACTCATTCAAGAGCACAAGAGTCAGTGCCAGAGCCAGGAATAAATACAGACATCCTACCATTCAGCACCTTGCATTAGACATTAGGTTGCATTTTCTTTCCCAATTTATTACACTGCAAGACTGAAGAAAACTGGAAAGCATTTAAGTGTGTCCCTGTCTTACAAGACATTTTCCTATGAACCCTTCTGGATTTTCATTTTGACTGTGGCTCATTATAACTGTGCAGAAAAAAAAAAATAATAATCTTAATTCCACGTACACAAGATAGTCTTAATGAAATAAGTTCCCAATCACTTTCCTAGTACCTAACTGACATTTTTTAAATTGGGTTGACCAAAGTTTACCTACAGTGCTATTCTGGCATATGGTTAATACTGCCAACAAAGATGCTTTCTGGCTGAGAGAGGGTATGAGCTGTTTTTTTTCCCAAACAAAGCAAGGGTGGATACATACCTAACCTGTAAATTCTGCAACAAAATATGAGACTCCCTGAGAACTAGTGAATGTTGATATGCACTAGCAGCTCTGATTCTCATCTCAGTGCAAGAAGGGTTCTGATTAACCCGTCTCATAAGACTTACTCAGACATGTAATCCTACATGTGTTAGATGTAAAAAGCTTATAACAAGAATTCTGTATTTGCTGGACAAGGATATTTTGTAACCTGTACAATTTTTGGTAACGATGCAGAGCATGTGGAACAAGAAGTAGCTCAGACTGTGTATTTTTATTGGACTCTTCTTCATTTGACATCCATGAATCATTTATAAAATCTCCTTCCATCTGCAATTTACCTTGGAATTTCCAGATTCCCTCTCTTTTGTGACAGAAAGCTCCAGGTGATCTGCCAAGTACTCCATTCTTTTAATCAACCAGTGGGTATTTACAACACGTAGTCAAAGTGGATGTATCATGGTAAATTATACCAGCATTTTCAATTTAACATACTGGCCCTTTTCCAAATGGTGTAGCAGAACAAATAAATTTCCTATCTGATTTCCATTTTGCCCAGTGCTTACATTATTAACTGTAGAAATATTTTTGCCAGGAATAACTGACTGCAAGTAGCACTTGCGCAAGATTTCACATGCAATAACTTGATCCACATAGTATTCTATACAGCTTTGAATATTTTGATACTGTTCAGAGCACCAGAGAAGCTATTGCTTTTCTAATTGTTACTACTGAAAGCCCTGCACACCAAGAGAAGTGAGGTAAAGGTGGACACAAGTACAAAAAAGGAAATTATTATTAAAATAGCACTGCCTGTGTACATGCTGTACCCTGCTCCTAGAGGCTTACATTTGAAGGTCAAGAGCTGCTATGTCAAAACCTTTGGCTTTTTCAATACTAGCAAACACTGCTCTGGTATCCCTGTAATATATACATGCAAAGGCTGCCAACTTTTGCAATTCTATCTCCAGTCTCATCCTATTCTGTAGTTTCCTGCCTGAAGGCCCCATTGGTAGAACAGAGATCTTCCCCAAAGCTCCAGCTTTCATTTGTAAGGTAAGTTTCTGTCCCCCATGGCTAGACAAAAAAAGCTTTAAGAGGAAAAACATGTGCCACCAAAGGATGAGGACAGATTGGCAACTAAACAGAATTCATAATATGTTGTTATAAAATAATTGCTTGATTCTGCCAGGCTGGGTTTGTGCATACATGCTGGTAGAGCCTGCTTGGCACCTGTCAATCATATAGTGCACCTCAAAACATCAACTGTCCAGAGGTGTCTGTGCAGTCCTCTTCAGAAATGAACATGTGTCCCTATATTTAAAGGGAGATAAACAAATTATCTTAATTAGCATGTAATGTTGGTTAAAATTTGAAGAGCATTCAAGTTACTGGGCATGGATAAGGATTTTCCTCTAGATACTCCATGTCTCCCACTTTAGGATTTTTGGTTCATGGCTGTCATGCAGCTGGAAAGCAAATTTTCTGATTGCCTCTATTTACTACATGTTTGCAGAGTAGTTTTGGTGCACATGGACTAGACTCCTTTCAGAAGAAACTAAGTCATGTGCACACCAGAACACTCCAGCGCTTTGTGGAGGTGGGAGGTGTGACTGGTTCTGCAGACAGAATCAATTCCCACACACAGAGGGACAATCAGCCCAGACAACAAGACCGAGTCTAGTCCCAAGGTAAATCCCAGAATCACACAAAGTGCAGACAGAAAGTCTCAGCACCCACTGCTTTATCTACTGATTCTCTCTCACTGCTCTGAAATAAGAATTACTGATGTAGAAGTGCAGCGCATTTGCCATTCTCCATTTAACTAAAAGAAGGCAAAGAAGGTAACCAGTAAACCCACAAAATCATGCTGATGCCAACCAAGCTTGCTCCATTGCCCATCTCCTCCAGCGCTGGGGTCAGCAGCCCTGCAGGAGTTGCACTGATGGCACTTCCCTGAAAATCACCTGAGACATACAAATTCATCCTTCCTCTTGGGCATCTCCAAAGACTTTCGACATCTCTCTTTAGACTGCTGAACCCAGTCCTGCCTAACTACTGCGACAACATTACAGCCCTCTGGAAAGAAATACAACTGAGTTCTTCCTTCCTCACTTGGGACTATTAACAGAGAATGGTTAATATTTTGCTACAAAGCTCTTGCAACATGAGTAGTCATCTGTCCCTCTGTGCTGTATGTCCCTGACCGTCCCCTTCTGCCCTCCTGCTGCTTTATCCCCTCTCTGTGCAGATGCACCAGGTGCAAGGTGCGGGATATTAGGGAACCAGGCAGGAGAGCATCTGAGCCATTAACTCAGATTTTCTCTTCTAACGTCAGAAGATTCAGCCAAATAATTACAGCACACAGCTGGTGCCTGCTAATACACTTTAAATTTGATAATCTGTCCAGAAGCGAAGAACATTTTTATTCAGTGCAGATTGGAAAGACAAGGCAAGAGAATTGAATGAGACAAGGTATTTTCAACATGATCTTTTTCATTACTGTGCTTCAGCTCTATTGACTTTAAGACTAGAGCAACAATTAGGAAAACAAAAATCTTCTTTTTCATGTTCAGAAGTTACATAATTTAACAATACTGTCTCTTTTTTTCTCCTCCAGACTTGCAGAGTCTTAGCAACTCCTCTCTGTCAAAACAATGTCTGCTCTCAACACCAAATTTTCTTAATTGCCCCACCTGAAGCAGAAATGTTCTTGTCCTGATTATCAGACAACTCACTGGAATACGTGGTACTAAGTGAAATTCACTTCTGAAGACAGGCCTGTGTGATGAACATTTTAAAGAGAGAGAGAGAAAGAGAAAGAAAGGTGTGAAATCAAGTCATAATAGCAGCTGTCAAAGAGAAGACAAAGCAGCTCTGTTGTGGCATGGACATTGGTGCTCAGGGAGGCCCATATGGGCCCTCGTGTTCTCCTGGAGCCCCACTTGATCCATACCCTGCCCTCACAGAGCCACTGAAGGCTTCAGCCCATAGAGAGGACACTTGAACCAGAGATCCCAAAAGCACTTGTGCAAATATTTTTCTGGTCTCCTGCCAGGGCTGAGAAGTACAAGTGAGTGTCACGTTGCCCACTGTATCGAGAAACAGAACCAAAAAAGAGAAAATGGAGCATTTCCCATGAAAACAAAGATTCACTCCCTCTTTCTGTGCAACGTACCCAGGGATGGAGGTGTCCCATTCTGAGAACCACTGGTGGGGCTGAAAGGAGTCTCCTCATCACAAGGGTTCACACTGTTTAGATGGATGCCGCAAAGGGAGTTTTGACATCAACAGGTAAACTGTAAAATTCTGTAGTAAACTACATGTATATGTCTTCTGGGATCATCTCCCTCACAAAATAAACTAGCATGTAGCTATAGTTGTATGCATAGAGAATGAACTGTATGTAAAAAGCAAAATTTACTATCACATTATTAAAGCAGTGGTGTTAAACAACAGAGCTAATCTATATTTGGATATCCAGATGAAAGTTATATGCATTAATATTTCCACTTTCTATGAAGTGTCACGGGGTCATGATGACAAACCAGCATGTTGGGGACAGCCCAGTGTAGAGTGACTCTCAACAGGAGAAACATTAAATGACAACAGACCAATGCTTCTTCACCATCCTAATGCTCATCCTCCCAGTTGGACCTGCCATGTCTCCAGCTGTTCCTGCTCAAAATGCTACAGGATAGAGAAGGTGAGGGTGAAGCTTGTATCCCCAGAACTGTTGGTGGGAGGTGCCAGTATGAGGTAATGGAGGGTCCAGCAGACTTGCACATCTTACAGTCAACCTCAGTGAGGATCTGATGACACTGAGCACCATTTGTGAAGCTTGGGAATATGTTCATTCACTGGGAATAGCGAAAAAGCATTGTAAAGTAGTAGCCTTTGTGTTCAGGCTTAAGAAACATTTTAAAAATAGACCAGAAGGATATCAAAGGGGGGGGGGAGGGCAGAAACAAAAAAACACCAAAAAACAACCAAAAAAAATCCCACTACAATATGTGTAACAAAATTGACTCTTTGCATGAGAAAAAGTTTTGCAAAGCTGCAGTTATTTAAAAATAGGCAATTTTATAGCTGCATGAAAATACTTAAAGCTACTAAAGAAAAATAAGGACATTTTACTTAATTATATTTTATATTTAAAGGTTGTTTATTAAATAGTCCATTCGGTTATTTTAAGTAGCCATGCATAAAATGCCTCTACAGAAAACCTGTAGAGAGGTAAAATGACATCTCAAAGCTGCCCAGTTTCTGCCATAATTACTCAAGGCTCCAAGCTGCTCCTGGTTCAAGAGAGCTGCTGACCCAGCGCTCCCCAGCCTTGGAGGGCGGGTCCCTCCTTAGATTAAATAGCTTTTTTCCAAATACTTTTCATAATGCTTCTTTGTAGCACTTACAGTTTAACCCGCCGTTTGCCAGAGACAGCCCACATAAGGGAACAGTTTGTGGCACGAACAAGCTGAGAAGTGAAGCAGTTTGAGATCCTGTTGCTCTGATCAGGGACATAAAGTTCAGTGTAGCAGAAACACTCCCTGCCCTTCCTATGTGCACTTATGTATTTCAGTCCAAGGAACCTGAATTTGTCCCATGCCATATATTCCACTACACCATACACCTCCACACACACACACACACACACATACACACAGCCCTTAGCCCTCTTGCATTCCAGATCTTCCATTAATGGCCTACAGGGGCCATTTAGGAGCCTACAGAGCTTGTGGTCAGGAAAAAAAAATACAATAGCAAACACACACACACCAAAAAGAAAAGAGACAGGCTGACGATTGCTTGGAAAAATATTTTCCACAGAGGAGTGGAGGGACAATTCGTAACCTGAGGTAATGAAGCAAAGGTAGTCAAAAAAATGTGAAGCAAAATTGGAGAAGTCATGTTCACAAGCAAGAAGTCAGGCTAAGTTCTCTGATCCTACACAGCGTGCAGAGACTAGCAAACCCCAGCAGGAATAAATGCATTTTAAAATTAACTTATTCCAGCTCCCTTTTTCCTTTGTATATCTGTCATGATCAGAAGTTGGACCTAAGGCTATCTATCGCAGTAGATGATATCTTCGCTACAGTGGCTGAGGGAGCTACATGGCTGTGGAAGAGAGCTCTGCACTTCTTTAGGTGATAGTGATGGGCATGGCACAGACCTTGGTGAGCAATGAATATTTCAGTTTGCTTTCAAAATGTGATTAGAAGTGCAGTCAAACACCATTTATCCATCTAAACAAGCTCCAGCTCTCCTGACAGTTTGTCTGCTCCTACTTCTGTTATTTATTAGTATATATTACTGGGGTTATAGGAATACTTAGCAGCTTGAACCAAGGAGGAGTTCTCATTATCAGAGGTGTTGTACAAGCACACAGCAAGAGACTGCTCCTGCCCAGAAAGCACCTGATCTGAGCAGAAAAAACAGGCATGTGCTGGGAAAAGCAAATTGACACAAGGAGGGAAAGAAGTTTGTTCTGCAGCAGAGCCAGGAGCAGTGATTGAACAGCAAGCACCCTTTTTACACTTAGGCCCAGGGTTTTGAAGCCTTTTCTGCCTTGTTGGGCCAATTTGCATGTAAAAGATCCCACCTGTGTTTTCACACATGGGACCAACTGTGGTCTGGAACTTCATTAGTAAGTTGGCTAAATTCCTCTTCATTCCTCACTGGGTTTTTTGGACCGGTTTCCAGCTGAATTATGTCATTAATTTGTGTTGTTGAACAGTCAGCTCCTCCCAAATATGTTTTGAATCTTTTAGCTTACAGCAACCAAATTTACTAGAGGGATAAATGCCTCAATGTTATTAAGCTTCTGGCAAGTTCTGTAGAAGTACTAAGTAATTAGAGAGAGAGTAGAGACCTCATTAACACCCCCACCAAAAGAAGGACAATACTGTGACCTCAGCTCCTTTCAGAAAATGGGGAATTCCCATGGAAGTTCAGCCTCAAAACACAAACCAAATTCTGATATTTGGATGATTTGGCTCACAAAAGCAAAAGAAAAGAAAAGCCATATCGTGTTCATTGCAAAGATTTGTCATTTTACCTTCTCTCCCAGGGGTCCCACCCTTTCTCAAAGAAGAGCCTATGATAAATGTTACTCCTGGCTGCACTGGGACAATCAGAGCTGGTGTGCTCATCGCCATGCCTTGCTTCCTTACAGAGCATCCCAAAACACATCCTCCGCAGTGTGCAGAGGATGCATCCTGGAAGAATGTTGTAAACATCACATGCAAACCATCTGCCTCCTCCACTACAGCCAGAAGCGCTGGATAGCGGTACCAATGCTGCTGAACAACTCTCCAGTGCTCCCACTATTTTTCAGATGCTTCATATGCAACATGAGGCAGAAAAGGAACAGTTTAAAGACAGCTACAAATGGAAACTCCTGAGCATTACAGAGTTTTCAATATTTCTTTTTGAAACTGACTCTGCAAAGCATTTGATGTAGGAAAGCAACAACTCAGCCAGAAAAAGTCATCTTGTGGGTGAGGCACAGAAGGACCTTATATATGGGAACCTCTGGGAAAGACACTGAAGGGTTCACGTGACTCAGCAGAGCAACAGAGACAAACAACAAGAACAAAATATGCTGATTTGTTTGAAGTTGCAGCCTTAATGACAGAGAAAACTTCAGAATAGAGGCACCTTCTTATTGCTTCACTGTCCTGAAAAGCTCATTACTTTCCCATCCATGCAACTGGGAACCTGAAAGACACCATGCCACCAGGAAAATTTTGTGCCTGTGTTTCAGGACAGTGGGACATGTTCTGCACAGTTACCAGTACAAAATTCAGTATGTGGCACCACCTTCTCAGCCCAGCTGACCTTCCTCCACAAAGCACTGTCCTCAGCAAGCAAATGACAAGTTTCATGTCTGAAAAATAATGGATTACAGGTAGAGAAAGGATTATGAAACAGGAGAAGTGGATGGATTTATTTGTGCAAAACCTGCTCAGCGGGGTATTATATTTGCTTTTTTTTTTTTTTTTTTCCCAGAGTTTAGTTTGACTCCAGCATTTCAGCCAATCAGATGGGCAGCCTGGTAGCTCCGAGGGATTTGGAGTGAGCAGTTCCAGCACTGAGCTGTCTCCCAAAGGCAGCCAGCAGAAAGTGAATCAGCTGCTAAACTAACAAAAATGGCCAAGAATAGAAAGTAGATTTCCAGCCTTCCTGCTTTGCAGCAGTTTTGTTTTTCCTTGCAATGGCAGCGGTGATTACCTTATCTGTGCATACCAGCCAACCACACAATCCAGAAAAAGCCACCATCCAAGAAATACCTATTTAATAAGTCTTGGCATATTGAATGCAGACACAGGAAGGCAGGATGTAGCACAAGAATATCTTCCTTCAGACAGGCTCCGCAGGGACAAATACAAACCTGCAGATATGAGGAAAGCAAAATTTCAGGAAGGGAGCATCCAGTAGGAAACCTACCCTCTCTGGAGGGTTTTGCAAAAGCCATGTTCCTCCAGTGGGTGAAAGTTTCTTTCCACTCACTGGCATTGTATAAACATGGGGTTTGGTCTCCAAACCCCTATCCCGAGTTTGGGGCATATTTTTGCATAGCCGTGCTGTCTCAGTAGATGGCTATGTGAGCTTTATACTCTCTCCCATGTCCCAGCTCATCAGGTGTCCCCATGGCTCCCAGAGAGCTGGGTGACATCTTCCCCCATAGGACCTTCAACTTTTCCACATATTTGGTAACTGAAAGTTAGCAGTACCACAGGATCTAGAAAAGCTTGGCCAAATAGAGACAGCGATTGCATGATTGTTATGTATAAACACATCAGGAGGTAGGTTAATCACCAGTGAAGGGAAAGAGCTATTTAATGAAAAGAATATGTTTGCAGAAGAGCAAAGGGTTATGAGCTATCTGTCCATGAATAAATTTAGGCTGAAAATTAGTTGAAGGATTCTGCTCATTAAGGAAGTGGGAATCGAAACAACCCCAAAAAGGGATGACATTTATAAAAATCCCAAGACAGGACTTGATCCATTTCAGAGGGGATCACTTCTAGGTGAGAGAGCCTGCAGCTGGGGAGTTCTGGACCCAGAAGCACACAAGGTCTCTACTCTTCCAAGTTCCTAAGCTCTTGAAGCCAGTGTGAAAGAAAAAACTAAACACATAGGCTTCATTCTTATCTCAGTGCTAACCATATGCCCTAAAACACAGAGAAAGGGACTTGCATCTCAGCAAGGAAAGGGGAGAAACACAGAGAGGTGCTGTTGCATTCTAAGGATGGGCTGGACCTCTTCTTCCCCCTGGCTGGAGCACAGTGCACATTGTAGCGATCAGAGACCACTATAAAAACACCCTAGAACAAGCACATTGATTCCTGATGACTGTTTCACAACTGACTACCTGTTTGTTGAACTATAATGCCTATATGTAACAAAATGCTATTATAATATCATTGAAGTAGTCATTTTTCCTCTGCCTCATAACTATTAATCTTAGGACACTGCATTTCTATTACTTATCATATGTATTGCAGCGTTATCTAGATGTTCCCATTATATCAGGCCTCCATGTGCTGAACTTTACACAAATGCATGCATGACAATTCTTTCCCTCTCCCCACAGAATGTCTAAAGCCTGTAGGATTTTCCATCTGCAATGTTGTAGCAGTTAAAGGCCAACCATGCAAACAACTCTGAAGCTGTAAAAACTGATATATATATATATATTTCATTGTGGCATGGCCAAGAAGTCACTTCCGCTCCAGCAGTAAAGTGCTGAACAACCCATGTTTCCCACCTTCAAAGCTGTTGGTTCCAAGCAAAGCCCTCAGCAGAGGTGAAGCAAAGACACTTTTTCCTGCAGTGCCTTAGCAATGTCACCTTGTCTCTCAGTGGAACACAACTCAGAGGCAGGACCTCCACACGTTTCCAAAGCGTTCATCTGACCTCACCATTTGAATGACGTGGGAAGAGGCTTGAACTTTCCTGAGCTAAGGCACCGTGTACCTGAGGGCTCAGTGCATGCACAGGGCTCTGACCTCTGCAATTACAGATGTTTGCACTGATTTGAGCTGAGCTAGGACAACTTTAATTTCTAGTTAGATCAAAAAAAGACAAAATCAGCAACAAATACTTAAGTGCGGAGAGAACAGGGTAAAGCTACCACTGGAAGTGAGATTCTCTGTTGCCTTGTATCTTGCATAGTGTCCCAGTTGGAGACTGTCTTTCTCCCATCAGGCGGTGTTATGTACTGCTTTGCCCTGAAGAAAATGACTGCATAAGGTTCAGTGAAGATCTGACCCCAAAATGGTTTGGACCAGCAGAGTGTGCGTGAAGCCTTTAAAGCAACCGCATAATCCCACCTGCTGTCTGCCACCAGCAGGTTTCCTCTCACCTTACAGCAGAGGTGAGCTTTAAACCTGAACTGCAGCCTTACCGTACTTTTACCAGCGGTGATTATCCCAGCGTCCACTGTCATCAGACGTCAGCTGCTTAAAGAGAGTATCTTTGAAGAACAGTGTCTGAGACTGAAACCAAACACGCAGATTTTTCAGGCAAAAAAAAATTAATGTAGCTTGTCAGAGAGACAGA
Organism: Streptopelia decaocto; assembly: GCF_964273445.1. Classification (NCBI taxonomy): domain Eukaryota; kingdom Metazoa; phylum Chordata; class Aves; order Columbiformes; family Columbidae; genus Streptopelia; species Streptopelia decaocto. The sequence continues at coordinate 14,230,561 of NC_138655.1, forward strand.
TGGCAGCTTCCCTCCCAATAGGCACCATGGGGGCTGAGTTTGCTCAGCTCCCTCTCTCTGTACTTTGATGTATTCCAGCAGCTGTAAGAAATTAATTCAAATGAATTAAACCTCTTGCAGGGACAAAGAATCCAGATGAAAACTATAGCACTGGGGTCAATCTGCCATTTGAAACTTGGTGATGTCAGAGACAGGGAAGCAGCACCCTTTCGCTGTGAAGCCGCACTTGTTGGATGTATCATAGACATTTGCTGAGAGGCCAGAATAGGCCTTGTCAGCAAAGGAAATAAAATCAGGATCCAAAGTTCCTTCTCTACAGCCACAGCAGTGTCATCCCGTTGATTTACAGTGATCAAAAATTAGCCCAGCATATCCAAGCCCTGAGTGCCATCCTTCCCTAAGCAGCTTGAGAAGGCTCCTTGCCATCAATTTACCCAGCCCATCATGAGTTGTTCCATGACCAACTTCAACAGGAGGAAGAGCAGCCCAACTTTTTTGAAACAAATGGACCTAAGACTAGTATCCAACATAATCATTGCAAGTTTAAGTGAACCAGTGTCTCTATTGCACTTATCCAGCTGGTTATGTCAGTTGTTCACGTTGTTTTAGGACCCCTCCAATGAATATGATACTGTGCATAGGACTTGGGGGGATTGAACATTGAAGGAAGAGCAGCTGGGGTGGGTATCCATGTGCTGTTGTTCTGCACTGTCAGCACCAATCTCTTCTCAGCTGTGCAGCAGGCAGCCGCTACACTCAGCAGGGATGCTGCAGGACATTTTTCCTCCTAAACTTTGGGAGTAGAAGACTTTTTCAAGGAAACCGTGCCCACTAATTTCAAACGTGCTTTCATGAACATAGTACTAATGTGCCCAAAGATAACAACCTTCAGAATGAGAAAGAATCTCTATGGATTTTTTTTTTTTTATTACTTAATATCAATCTGCATTTTTAAATGTCCTTTCATTTTTCACCTGCGTGACCCTTTACAACTACAGAATTGTTTATCCTTTCTTGCATAAAGTGCCTCAAATGGAGAATATATTCAGTTTTCACAATAATACTGCTGACTTAGTGATACAGGACAAGGAAGGAGTCAGAAAACTTGAGTGCTGGTCTTCTTTCCCCCTTCAGCTCTGCTTCAGTTTGCCTGACTAATAACTGTGCAAAAAAGTTAAGTACGCACTGGTGGCACATTCTGTTCATGGTTACAAAGCGCCTTAAGTTTGTTTTGTTGACTGAAAGTATTAGCAAAGGCAATAAAGCTCTTACAACTAAAAGAGAACTTGTTACTCTTTCCTGCTCTTTTACAGGAAAACTGAGGCCAATATTCAAATAACTTCTCTCTATGTCCTGTTCTATATGGAGGAGATTTTAACTCTTTCCTTTCCTGTAAGAACTAAGAAAGTATAGTTGCTGGGAAAACTTGAGGGATGTGCCTTCACAGGGACTATCATGGCCAGATAAAGTAACTTGCCACAGAGAAATTTAACCTACCAGATTCTTATGGAAACACCTAAATATAAACTCAAAAGCTATTTTTGTTATAGTTTATGACCAGTATATGTGGAAGGAATCATAAGCATAAATCTTTAAGAAGCACAGAATCAGGATTTTTTTGTGTGATAACATGGAGAGGCATTTGAATCCAAGAACCTGACAGGGTCTATCCTTACTTATGGTACCCTGGCCCCCACTTTGCCTCACGCTCTGAAAAGTTATATATCTCGAAAGCCTAGACCTCAAATCAGCAAAGTATCATAAGGTCATAACATTAAACACCAAAGTCTCAATTTCGTGTATAGATATGAATGACAAATTTTTAATCATCTGCTTCTGTAACTCACCTGCTGATGGAGAACTTTATATACTGGTATAAAACAGATGCAACAATCTTTTTCTCACTCATATCATCAGAGATATCCCTCTGAAATGACCATCTGGATGACTGTCAGAATAGTCTAACTGTCTGACAAATTAGGCTCCTGGACTTTTATCCATTTGAAGCCCTTCAGACTGATAACTCAGCCTGACTGCTGGCTGGAGTGGATTCCTCTTGTACCAAAGGAAGCGAGCACCCGTGATGCTGTAGTGTCAGAGTAGATGCAGACACAGCAGAAGAAATATGAGCCAGAGAGACAGCAAAGATGACACGTAATGGGAAATAAGCCTGCCCAATGATCCCCATTAACAAATGAGTGTGCGGAGACCAGTGGATAAAGTGTGCCTGTGCAAACAGCCACAAATTACACAACTAATTGCAGTGCCAGACAGACAAGCTCTTTACAGCACTTAGTCCTGTTCTGCAACTTGTCCCCTGCCCGACAGGGAAGTGGTATCCAGCTCCACATGCCTATGTCCCCAGAGCAATGACACAGCAGACAAATGCGTTCTTCTCCTTTTGAATCTTACCTATTATCTCATGATTCCTCTCCAAAAAGGACAGGAGAAGTTGTACCCTTCTGCCTTTTTGTGTTCTCCTTTCCTGTTCCTTTTCTTTCTCTAAGGAGCCAGTAGAGCTGCACAAGCCCCACAGCAGGAGATCTGCGTACAGTGGGATATTTGTTTAAAGACATTATTACTGGTGGGCAAATCTATAATTTGGAGCCCTCCTCAGGTCCTCTCTCTGAGAGCGTGAATGCTGCCCAGAAGTTATTTGACAGCACATATCCTCTAGCAGCAAACAATCCTGAGATTTATTAAGGATGAAATCCAGCTATTTCATATAATTGACATGGAGTGGGATCACCTGGTGTGCCAATCTGAGCTGCATTTGACCCTAAATGTTAGAGGATTTGCTGTCTCATCAAATCTGTGACTCAGCCAGGCTCTTTTAATGTTGTCACCAACATCGATTTGTGAAGGGACTTTAAAAAAGAACCAATCAACCCAGATTGCCTATGTTCTCTTCTTCATCAGTCCAAACACCATTTGTGTGAGGAAATTGCCCAGCAGAGTTCATAAAGCTTTTCTAATATCTTGTAATTTGCAACTGCTTTAACAAATAATCCATCTTCTCAGGAACCTACTAGAACCAAGTTCAGTAACTGAGGCTACAGGAATGAGACGTGGGGAGAAATTCAAAGATGGGATCCATAGCACTAATCCCAACAGCTCAGATATTACCTCCTCATAAGTCTACACATGAGAGGGATACCCCTGGTATTGGGCAGCCCAGGGACTGCTCACACCACGGTCCATCAACCAGACATTTAGCCTAAAAAGCCCCATTGGGAGTTGCTCTGCAATATCTCACGCTGCACACATATAGCACCACTCTATTTTAAAAGAAGACAGACATCGGAGGAGATGGTGTCCCCTGTGTGGTCAAAGGACGCACCAGAAAAACAGGATGCTACATAACAGCCATGTAACTCATAAAACCCACTCGTGGCTGTGTTTGCAGATACAACCCAACATGACACCTCACACATTTTATGAAGTGTGACTTTTGAATAAAGGTAATGTGAATCATCTGGCAGTGATGCTGATGTAACTCGCCCTCTGACAAACTTAACACTTTGCTACTAATAACTCTAGTTAAGTTTGGGGAGAGGAAGCAGAGAAAGAAATTGAAACGTTTGGTAGGTTAATCACAAATAAAAACGGTGATAGGCAGAGACTGAGCAAGAAAAATCAAACCTGTAATTGACTTTATTATGCTTATTTACTTTTGGGGTGGAGGGGTATGAGTGTCCTTTATCTGTTCTCAATTTGCAGAATTAAGTCAAACAAAGAATTCCCACTTAGATATTCGGAATGAGGAAGAAGGAGGTGGAAAAAGACAGGAGAAGGGTGGAGAAAAGAATCATAGTTTTCAGAAACTGTGACTTGTTACCCATAGGCACTACAAGATCTTGCCCTCGAGCAACTTGTACTCAGTGGTGCGATCTTCAGATATGCAACAGTAGTTACAAGGGTTCTGTAAATCTAGGATAATCCTCCTGCCTCTTCCTTGTATTTTGCTACACAAATTTACCAGATCTCATGCACTGAGTCCAAGGTGAGATTTAGGGCTATCCAAGCCCTGGATGGATGGATGGGTGGATGGATGGATGGATGGATGGATGGGGACAGAAAGACAGAAAAATTACAGATAGGTGAAGTCCAGTGATGTATGAAATGCAACTGAAGTACAAACAGGAAAATTAAAGCCATTAAGTATTTGACACAACATTCCAGGATCATCACTGAGATGCAAGAAAAGAATTACAGAAATTATCACATTTAGTATTAAATGAAATTGAACAATGAACATTATAATTATTGAACAAAAAAGTGTTGTGAAGGCCTTAAAATAGAATGAAAAATCAAGATTCCTGGATTTGTACCAGTTCATCATTGACCTCGTGAAAGCTGCACAATGTCATTCACTTTACTGGCCTCTAAAATTATTTTTTACTGATGCCCTATTCTTTTACCTGTATTAGTTCGGTCTACGTACTAGAAATATTACAATATTCATCTTCTTGAAGCAATCACAGAAATTCAGTGCAAATTCTGGCTTAATAAAATCCTCAGGACTTAGTCATTTTGACAGCCTGACTATGACATTATAAGTCAAGACATAAAAGCTAAAATTATATGGATATAACCAATATAAATGATGTAATAGCTGATGCAGGGAAAATAAAGGCATAAGAACAAACAGAAAAATCTCTGGGCTGTTCTCCAAGAGAATTCTCTGTGGATGACGCTACTATAGGAAAATAGAATTAAATGTGACAAATACGTACTATAAAACACCAGGAAACTGGAAGAAGAGAAACGTCAAAAAATATAATCATGAGGTGAAAACATAGAGAAGTATCTGATGAAACCACCTATGCTTGGCTGCAAGTGTGTCCCTTTGGTCTGCCCGTAACTATTGCAACACCGATGTTAATGTTTGCTCCCTGGACCGCGTTGCAGAGGACAGGCATGTGTGGAATTCCCCGGCCGTCCTCGGGCCATCAGCCTGCGCCTCGTTTTCTTCTTATTTTTTCATAGACAAAGTGCAGATTAGTAACTTTGCATGCTTGAAATTGCCAAATTTAATCCATAGAGCCCTAAATCCATACATATTACACAGCATTACAAAACCTTTCTTCTTAAAATGAGTATGGTGATATTTTCATTCCAGACGACTTACAGGAAGTAATTAAAGGGATAATTAGCAAAGAAGTGTACAAAAATCCTTAAGCCTCTCATGATCAGTCTGCTTTTTTAACAAGTGGAAATGACACTTCCACCAACCCATTTAAGGCAGATTGTACTGGGCATATACTGTGTTTTCTCCCTAGACTCAAAGCCAAAACATCAGCTGATCAGATCTGCTGTGTCTTCACCTTGCTTGACGAACAAGTGTCCTTAGAGTGATTCACAGCTCTGTCAAGGACTCCCCAGGTTACATCTTCAGCGAAACTGTGCATTTTCTCTTTGCCCCAGTGCAGTATGATCAGTTTTGTGTGTGCAGGAGAAACTATTACAGGCAGGAACAGTCTCCCTAAAAGTATGTCTTATGCACAGCAAACAGGTGTTTCAACACAGTTTTGGCCTCTGGGCACTCCTGCAATGCAAACAATAATAACTGGATGATCAGCTGATGGGATAATAACAGCACCTGCTGTTTGCCTTAAAATAGATAATTGTGGCCTTGTCCTGTATTGGTGAGAAAGGAATGGATAATCACACCATCCTTATCCAGCAGCTATACTACCGTGTGTCCCCATGCCATGTTTGCTCAGCAGCTTCCCTGTCTCCTGAGGAGCTAGAAAACAATAGTCTTACTCCAGTCCTGCTGAAGTTATGAAAAAACAACTATTAATTTGGGTGGTCTTTTCATGGTGGGTGAACTGTGGAAGAAACCCCATCAGCTCTCTCCACCACCTTCCACCCTCTCAGCTGCTGACAATCACGTCACCAAGGAGTGACAGGTCAGGAACCATGCTGGGTGCAGGCTTGCAATGCACAGCCCTGACCACAGCAAGGAGTCTTTCAGGATTCACTCCTCTCTTTGAAGCCAAAGCAGCTGTCCGCTCTAGCTTTGCTTTCACCTGTGTCCTCTCCTCTTCTCCAGATCGCCTTGCAGGTCAGCTCCATGCTGCTGCTCCAGCCCTCATCGTGCCCTCTCACTCCGCACCAGCTTCAGCCCTGCCTCAGCTCCTTCTTCCTTGCAGTTATGTCTTGTTTTTTTGCCTTCACCTTAGGGAACCCCCACTTTGGCTGCTAGTGCTGTAGTGAATTCCTGGTGTGGAAATAACAACCGAACAGCCTACTTGATGGAGCTGAAGCATGACTGGTGGGGATCAATGAAGGAAGCACAAGGCTAAAGTTGAATATCCACTTGTGCTTTACTTGCAGCCCTTACAGCTTTGAGCCAGAGCCATGTTGAGTCAGGCAATAATTTTAAAACCTGAAACTGTGGTTTGGCATGTGCAGGTTGAATTATCCTGACCTCCAGAGCAGGTTCAGCATGCAAAATAACACACCCACTATTATCAGAGGAGGAGAAAAGGGCTCAGCCCCCCTAGGATGGCATGTTCCAGCTATGGGCCAAAAGGCTGTTCAGGACAGTGATGGGACTGATTTTATGTGAAAGAAGGCATAACAATAAAGTCCTAAAATGTAAAAACTGCAAATGATGCAGTGACTCAGTCAACATGTCCAGTTCCTTGCCTTTATCCACTCCACCACAAAACATGACCAAGCTCTGCCCAGCCCTCAGCAGAGGACCAACCCAACCAGTGTCAGAGTTCTTCCAGTGTTGACAGCCCAACATGTCCTAGACTCTTTTGCTGGGCCAGAGCCAGGTCAGTCATCACCTTATGGTGTTGAGCTTTCTCACGTCCAACAAGACATCGATTCTCAGCTCAGGAACTGGATTTTTTGGGCTTCTATCCTTTTTCAGAGAAAGCTCTTCACTTCTTATAAGGCTGTGGCTGTGTCAGGATATGTTTTATCTGTAAGTTTGCTATTAGCAATGTTCTGTTCTGCTAAGATGGCATCAATAAAGAAACAAAACTGCACAGAAGCATATAGAATACAAATATAGAATACAAATTCAAATAATGTTAGCAATGAACAAAGTAATGAGTGAGGTGAGTAATGCTAATGAAAGCAAACAAACAAACAAACAAACAAACCTTAGAGGGGTTTTATAGTCTTTTTTTACTATTGTAGGATAATAATTGTTGTTCTGATGTACTAATTTTACCCTGATTTTTGTTTTCTTTGATTGCATGAGCTTTTTTTAATTCCTGGCAATTTGAGATTCAAAAACTAGTTTAGGTAAATGGAATAAATTATTTCAATTGCCAGTCTTGTTCTTTGTAAACATTTGCCCATGGCACAAATCTAGCACACATTTTGATAAAGTTGTCAGGGAGGTCTGTACGGGCAAAAAGAAAGTGTGAGGAGCATGTGATAAAGAGAAGCCATTTCAATACCGACTAATGCTATGCTTAGCCATTTCAGAAGCAAAACCTTGAATTTATACTAAATTCATACACATCTATCAATCAAGCATCTGGACAGCAAGCAGCTGTTCTGTTTGTAGGGCCCAGAAGCAGTTAAGCAGCAGAAGCATCTTTGCTGGGAGCAGATAATGTCCCCAGCCTGCAGAACAGAATGAGGTCTCTGGGGCATGGGGGATCTTTACCAGGGAGGAGGAAAAAACAGGGCAGTGTGCTGCTGGCCATATGAGAGAAGGGACATCGCCCATGGAAATTGCTATGCCCTTCAGGCTTATAATCTAGTGCTCATTCAGACAATTTCAATGGCCATGCTGCAAAAATTCCCCACAGCAGAAAAGGTGTGACTGATGAAATTTTATACAGCATTGAGGGAAAGTGAAAAGTTCAAACCACAACAAAAGGCATTTATTTCTTAACTCAGGCAAAACACCCGTTCACTTCCACTTGACCACGTCTGGCAAAGTCCACATTGTCCTCACTGAAGGTTTTAGCTGAGTAAATTCTCACCCTGCAAGATTTAGTTCCCAAACAGTGAGGAGTTAATGACAGGCAGTTTTCAATGATTATCTCATATAATTGATTGCTGTCTTCCATCCCCATTATTAAAGAGCTATACATGTTATGGCTAATGAGTGCTTTAGCATGAGCTTAATTGCATCTCCAGTTATCAATGAAGTATCTATTGAAATACCTGGGGAGCAGTGAAGAATTTATCTTTGTTTCGGAAGTGAAAACTCTGAGATGTGAAACAGTTCGGAAAATTCACAGCCACTGTCAATATTTCTATTCAGCCAGTCAGCATCCCAGTTGTTTTCCAGTCCTTCAGGACTGAATATATTTCAGCAACTATCACACTTTGCATATTGAGGACAAGAAGAACTGATGCTGCATTATTAGTGCCACTTCTTTCCTACTACTGTCTTCCTACTCTTCAGTCTGAAAAGAAAAACAGTTCAAACAAATTCAGAGCAAACCTTTGAAAAATCAGTATCAGCCATGTATAGGTCTTTGGGACAAAAATTAATTTATTTCCTGTGTTTCACAGAACACATGAGCTTCCTTAGCTGTATATCTTCAGAATATCATCTAAAAACAGCAATGTCAAACTCATTTTCACTGGGGGGGCACGTCAGCCTCACCGTTGCCTTCAAAGGGCCAAATGTAATTTTAGAACTGTATAAATGTAACTACTCCTACTACTCCTGCATTTATACAGTCCTAAAATTACATTCGGCCCTTTGAAGGCAACCATGACGCTGATGTGGCCCTTGGTGAAAACGAGTTTGATACCCCTCATCTAAAAGCATTAAAAGATCACTTGAATGATCTGTGTTCTGATGTATGTTTGAAGTGACCACACAGAGCACATATTTTCCATAAAGAAAACTATCTGGAAATTAATGAAGAATATCTCCTGGTGAACATCTCGCAGTAAAAAATCAGCAGGGAAATTTAGACACATTTCTGCAAACAGGCAGCAGTGTTTATATTTCTTGTATACTAAAGGCTATTTACATAACTTGCCTAAGAAAATTTGTCTGAGCACATTCAAACCTGTGAGCTGCTTTCAGACTGAACATTCATTTCTGGTATTCAAGCTCTGCCCTAGGTCACGTAAGATACATGATATTGATTCCTTTCCTGACTGGAAAATGTAAAGTTCACAAACTCTTATTATTTCTGTTCAAAACAGGTTTGATTTTGTCACCAATGTGAATTAGAGCCGTGATTAAACATGTCCTGTCTGTGAGCTCAGGCTGCAGTCTTTCTCACGGACGCCTCCACACACAAAAGTTTCTTTTCAGAAATGGCCATGAAAAGTTCCCAGCCCAAGCGATAGCAGCCACCTGGAGCCTCCTGATTAAACCCAGCCAAAGGTGGACTTTCGAAAGCCTACTTAGAAATCACCAAAATACCAGTGATTAAACTCATATCCCTGTACAGGAAACTCAGATCAGGATGGCACTTCAATATCTGCCTTTTATATGTATGAGTTCATCTCAGTGCTGATTTGGCTTTCTGAGCAAAAAATGAAAATATATCCAACACAGACACTGGAGCAGTTCAAGGCTGTCGCAGCACAAACTACAATACAAAACTCCAGCTGAGTCAATATCCTTCAGGCCCCTGAATTAATTGTAGAAGATACATATGCTCAGTGCCTTTTTTTTTTTTAAGAGAGAGAGAGAGAGAAAAGGGTGCATGGCTGAACTGAAGAGTGGATGCTGATTGGTCTGAAATGAGAGAATAAAAGGAAAAAAGAAAAAGAAAGGAAGACGCCACTGCCTTTGAGATCAGTGCACAGGGTTGGCCTTGACCAGACTAACCAGCAAACCCAGGGCACCAGCTGCAAAACCAAGGCTCAGAGTTGGGGTTGCGAGGAGAGTTTGTGGAGGCAGGACAGCTGACTCCAGCCCAGCACCTCTGTAATCCCTCAGGACATCTGCTTGTGGGAGAGAGCTCCTAACCTGCTCTGTCCTGTCTTTCAGTCTGTCTTTACCCTCTTTTCAACTCCTGTGAAACTTAGAGCCCTTCCTGGTTCTGGTTTAATAATGCAAGTAACAATCCCTTCAAAGCATTTAATTGTTTTCAGTCACTCAGAGGTTGCAGGATTTACTTGCCTGTATAAGTATGAAAAAAAGGGAAAAGAAGCATGTGACTGTCTTTTTACTAACATACGCAGCAGTCTGGGACAGATGTCTCAAGCAAAAGGTCAACCAGCGATATTCCTTTCACTTCACTAAAAGGCATTTCGCTAACCATGGCATCCACGCTGCAAAATGTCACTAGCCACGCAGCACATGGTTGTGCTGCTAGGTAAGGCATGATCTGTAATAATAATCAGAAAATAACAAACTTGGGTAAAGAAAACCCTGTACTTTTATTCCCTGGAGGCTCTGCGAAGCTGGTGGTTTCAGTCAGAAGCTGCTGGTCATAGGAGCGGCAGCTGGCAGCTCCTACATTCTGATCCTGCCTCCGCAGACTTCAGTGAGCTGCTCAGCCTTTCTGCACCTGCCATCTTTCTTCATCTCTTCAATTTTAATTTGATTTTGTGCTCACCCTTCCCACTGTAAAAGCCCTGCACTACCCAGCTCATCCTCATCAGAATGCCCCTCCACACCAGATGAATATCAGTGTTCCTGTTTCAATAAGATGGAGAAACTGAAGCATGGAAATTAAATTACTAGTCCACAGTCTGAGACCTGTCTGAATCAAAACAATATATTTTTGGTTTGTAGAGGTGTCCATTCACTACAAGATCATTTCTTTCCATCTAGTTCAGAGATAATAATATCTCTGTAACTAATCCCTGTGGTTGTTGTGAGAATCTGCTGTTCATTGTGTTGAAAATCTAAAGCAGTATAAAATATATTACTGGTTAAAGATGATGACAAAGTCACAGTGAAGGTGGAAAATTACAGTTATTCTTCTTAATTTTCAGGTTTTCATCTGTGGCAATATGACATGCTTTAGCCCCCATTCTGTCATTTCTATAGTGCTTTTCCAGAGGAGTTACGCAGGTGGACGCTGCTCAAGGAGATAAAATTAAAAGACAAGGTGTTATTCTGAGCAAGACCATCATGATCTTTAAGAGACAAACAACAGAAATGTGTGTGATCAAGTGGGAGGCATAGTGAGAGGATTTTATATTGCTTTGACATAATTCAAGAACAATGTTTCCATAGTTAAGAAAATCCTTCCTATGCTTTCCTGCCCTTCCTTGTTGTGTCCCTCAAGGGTTAAACCACCAGCACAACTCCCACTGATGGGACCAAATTCCAAGGAGCTTGTGTAAGCCCCTGGGGACCCAAGATATCAGAGGCAACGGTTTCAAAATCAGGGAGGGCTGGGCTGTGTGGAAAGGAAGGGATGAGGGAAGAGGCTGGAGCTCTGATCCGTGACTTTTAGATCCCAAAGTACAAATGGCCTAGACTTTTTCCAGACGTCAGCTGGCACCTGGGCCTGCTTACAGCAGCTTGCTGTCCCTGCGGCCAGGGAGCAGGTCAGTTTTAGCACAAGATGTTGAGAAAATCAGGCAGCTTGGTATACAGAGAGCTAGCAAGCAAACGTGCAGGATCCGCGCATTAGTGTGAATTTGCTTTTGTAGACAAATGCTGCAAAAATTGGCCCTTAAGCCAAACAGATGGTGTTAAACTTGGCTCAGAGACCAGGACAGAGGTTTGTCTTTTCTACGGTTAAAGTTTTTGCTGGCAGAGCTATGTTGTTTGAGAGTGTGAAGAATTCATACCCCTAAACAGTACATCTGTGTATAGAAAGTCCTTTAATAACAGGAGTAATAAGTTATTTCACTGGAAATTTGATTTCTTTTGTCCTCCTTTCCTCCCTCCTTAATTCCCAAGTCTTTTTATCATGGGCAAGTGGGTTTTTTTAGAATAAGAAGGTGTACAGGGACCTTGTATACACCGGGAGAAGTTTGCCAGTCAAGTTGAAACATGTAGACAAGCAAATCCTCTTACTGGAGACACAGTTTATAAAGGCGAAGGAGATGTATATCTAAATGGCCTGCTCATAACAGCAAACTCATTCTAATGTAGACAAAACTACTGTTTATTTTGTTATTCTGATAAGCACTAGCCTGTGATAAAATAATGAAGCACTAGACCTCTACTTGCTCTGCCACTTGAGGGAACTAATCTTCCCAGAGATCTCAATTGAGAAGGAAAAAAAATAAATAAATAAAAAATCAGGCACCACCAAAAGAAGTTAGGTTCCAAACACTTTCAGCATGGATGAGAGATAGCCTTTCATCAGTTTTGGAAATTTCTCTTTTCCAATTAGAGAATACAGCTGCTCAAATAGTGTAATGTCTGTTCAGCGAGAAGCAGGCACTATGTGCAAGCACTTGTAGCATCAATAGGGACCATTGTTCAGAAAATACTGCCATTGAAATACTGTAAATGTGAATAGAATTAACCTCCCATCCATCTTCTGCTGTCACACTCTGTTTATTTTACTGTACTGTCTCAATGAAAGTGCAGCGTCTGATATGCTCATAGGTCGTGTCTCACCTAACAAGTATCTGATTGTTTGTATTTGCTGCTCTTCCTTTCCTCCCTGCTGAGCTTCAAGGAGGGATTTGGGCATTAACAAAACCCCTCCCCAAATTGCCGTTTTCCTGCCAAGAACGTTATATAAAGCCTATTTCATCTTTATGTTATTCTGTGCACAGCTCTTCGTATTGCTCTTCTACTCAAGGAACAGAAGGCACTTTTTCGGCAGCAGAGGATAATCAAAAGAACATATTCTTTCAGGTAATGGCACACTTCCATTGATCGGTTTTCTCCCGTGAACATAGTATATTCTGGTTCTTGCTACAAGAGAGAGTAAGATGTCAGATCCCAGAAGAAATTAATCACACTTGACTAGCTACGCTGTGTCCTGAATTATGAGTGTCATGAAACAACATAAGTTGCTGAAACCAATATTCTTTGATAGCTTCATTTCTTTTATAGCCTCAATGTCCCTGCTTTCCCATGGCGTTCTTGCAGATTTAAAGCAATTTTACCTGTAATGAACAGAGTATCATTTTCTTATTGACAGTAAACACGCATCTCCATTTTAATTAATTTTAGCCCTATAGGATTTACAGTACAGAACTCCAGATGCCACAAAAGAGGTTGCATGTGTGTGGGGACAAGTGTGTGTGTGTGTGATGGAGAGCTGGGAGAGAGCAAGGGATAACTCTGTACTTAGTTACTACAACTTCTGCCTTTAATCCTGCAGCTTTTTTTAATCCTCCTGATTTCATGGGACCTGCATCAAATCCCATTATATGGATGGGAATTGTACAATGGGATTCAGTGGGAAGTGGATTAGATCCTGGTCACTAAACAGTGTTGATGGACAGTCAACATGGTTGTATCTATCACTCATTTTCCAGCATTTGCTAAAAATAGGGAAGGAACAACTGATATGTGCAGTGGAGTGTGCTCTGCTGTCCTGCTGTCTGCAAAGAACAAGCTGACTGATATGGCTAGGAAAGCACAGATCCTTTCTGTCTTCCCTTCAGCTCACTCAGAGTCACAGAATTGCAGAAGCTCTGGAGGTCTCTAGTCCAGCCTTCTGCTCAGAGCAGGGTTAGGGCTAGCGCAGGTTGCTCAGGGCAAGAGGTTGCTCCTGCTGATATTGCAAGGGTATCTACAAGGAGGGAGATTTACAATCTTTCAGGGCTTCTGTTTTAAAATTTGACCCACCCATGCATGATTTTTCTCCCCTTAGGAATCCTTATATCAATTTCCCATCTTCAACTAGATCAGGTTGCTCAGAGCCCCGTCCAGCCTGGCCTTGAACGGTTCCAGGGATGGGGCATCTAGCACATCTCTGTGCAACCTGTGCCAGTGTTCCACCACCCTCATTGTAAAACATTTCCTCTTCCTGTCTAGCCTGAATCTCTCCTCCTTTAGTTTAAAAACATTACCCCTTGTCCTACAGTCACAGGCCCTGATAAAAAGTCTGTCCTCATCTTTCTTATAGGCTCCTTTTAAGTACTGAAAGGCCACAACGTGGCCTCCTCTGAGCCTTTTCTTCTCCAGGCTGGAGAACTCCAGCTGTCTCAACCTGTCCTCTTACAACATGTCCCTGATCATCTCACTGACCCTCCATGGCACTTGCTTTGGTTTGTTAATGTCTTTCTTTCAGTAGGGAGCCCAAATTGGTCATGATGCTCCAGATGGAGTCTTAAAGGTGCTAAACAAAGTGGGAAGAATCACTTCCCTCCTGCTAGCCAAATTTTTGGTAATAAAGCCCAGTATGCCATTGCTGCAAGGATACTCTGTTCAACTAGACCTCCAGATCTTTTCTGCAGAGCTTCTTCCTAGCCAGTTGGCCCCCAGCTTGTACTGCTGCAGCAGGTTATTCTGGTCCAGCTACAGGAATTTGCATTGGCATTTGATGAACTTTGTGTGTACCTGTCAGTTCCCCTCTCCAGCCTGTCCAGGTCCCTCGGAATAGCAGCCCTGTCCTCCTGGGTATTGACTGCTTACCCCCGAACTCACTGAAACTACACTTTATCATATCATCCCATTAATAAAAGCATTAAACAGTATTGGCCCCAATATCAGTTGCTGCGATACACCACTAGTAACTGGCTGACAGTTATTCCAGGCCATGGATCACTAACAATCTAATTTTCTACCCTCCTTGTCATCCACTCATGCAGTCTGTATCTCAACACATGGGCAATTTTAGTGATAGAGTGATCATGGGTAACACAGGGAAATCTGCTGTCTGCAAAGATTTATGGGAGTAATGATGACTTACAGGCTAGGAAAGCATAGAACGGGAATTAGCTTTATTTATGGTCTTATATTCCCTTCTGCTACACCCATCTGTTGAAGAGTCATGTTCCCTTCAAAGCTTCTTAGGAAGACAGAGTAGTATTTCAAGAAAATGAGTATGAACCCTGAATTTGCTTTTTTTTATTGGGGAAAACCTTCTGAGAATCACTCTAAGGATCAGAAGAGGAGTTTGACTCCTTTGTGTTTCTCAGTCAGTAAGTCTCAGCAAAAGCTGACACATTTTATCCAAACACATCAATGCACTGAACCCAAATGCAATGGCAGTTCATCAGATCCAAAGCTGGGTTTCAAACAGAATCCAAAAGTGGTACAGTGACCAGAACACAGATTAAATTTTGCAGCCTTGAAACCTAAACTCAGACCACTACAAGAAGTGGAGAAGAGGAGACTGAGGGGAGACCTCATCATGGCCTACAGCTTCCTCACAAGGGAAGGAGGAGGGGTAGGTGCCTAACTCTTCTCTCTGGTAAGCAAGGACAGAACGCGACGGAATGTCAGGAAGATGTGCCAGGGAAGGTTCAGGTTGGACATTAGGAAAAGGTTCTTCACCCAGAGGGTGCTGGAGCACTGGAACAGGCTCCCCAGGGACGTGTTACGGCCCCAAGCCTGACACTGTTCAAGAAGAGACTGAACAACACCCTCAGACACATGGTGTGAATTTTGGGGTTGTCCTATGCAGGGAGAGGAGGTGCACTCAATGATCCTTGTGGGTCTCTTCCAACTCAGAACATTCTAACATACAAATGTCTACTGTCTCTGGCAGGCAACACTTGATGCCTACTAGGAAAGACCTTGTACTATCTTGTCTCCAAGTATTCCTGCAAGGGCAGATAAGCACATGGAAATACATCTACTAGGCACAACTCAGCAGGACTCATCCCCCTGAAGGAAGCTAAGACAGATGTATTTATAGCCTCTCTCCATTCCCTAACTTATCCTTTGAAGACACTGAATGGGTTGTCTTAAAAACAACACTCAAGGAACTCCTGCAGCAAAATGATGTAAACAGGAAATTTTGTCTCGAGTTTGTCACTAAAACTGATCTAAAAGAGAGCGCAGAGGGGGTGTCTTGCTTCCAGGGTCTGTGGCTCTCGACTCAGGGCTTCATTTGGGCTCTGAAATAGTCTACCATGCCAGAACTTCCAGGTCACCTGCAACAGAGCCAGAAGACTTGAGCAGCAAGAGCTATGGAATTTAAGTTATAGACATTCAAGTTTGTCTTATAGTTATAGCTATGGTACAGCTGGTGTCAAGGCCGGGCCCAGGTGCACACCCTGCACATTTAGGCACTAGTTCCCTGAGTGGTCCCAGAGTTCCCCGCTAGTCTCTGCAGAGGTGACTCAAGGAACTGATCTGAGATAAGGTCATTGCCTGAGGTCCCAGCCAACCTCACAGCAAAGCCTTTGCTTAATTCCTGCAGGAGGAATTAGGTGGGAATCCATGTGGGAAATTTGGGCAGCCCCAGAGATTCTCTCAGGCAGCTCCTGCTATGCTTAGATCATTTTATAGACCCTGTTTGGTGTGTCAATGTGTTAGCATCTAGAATGGAGAGTGTGGCCATGCTGGGGACTCCCCCAGGCAGTACCTGCTGCAGAACCGATGGACTTATACATTGATGAGCTACTTCTAAATATTCAGTAGAAATTGCTCCTGCAGATGCAGAAATGGTCATGTAGAACAGCCTTTTGCACATAGCAAAGACAGGGAATTTTTTGCTCATAGTTTAAGATAATCTACAGCAAGTCATGTAGGAAACCAACCCAGCTGGACTACAGGAACTGAGCAGGATGGTGGTTTGGGTAGTCTTAACTGATACAGCAGAAGACACTGTTGCAGGGACCCTCAAAACAGGCACTCTGTTTGCCATGTGGGTAGTGACCCAAACATCCCATCCAAGAGATGTGATTTCCCATGTGAGCATTACCCTATGCCAAGACCCCAATAAGTTAGGGATTTTCTTAAAGAAACAAATACTTTCCATGAGACAACAGATGTTGCACATTTGTTGTGCAGATGTGCGAGACTTGAAGCCTTAGAGCTCTAGTTATCTCCATCTAGATCTTCTTGTCCAGCACTGCACCAGGGATTGTGGGACCCCTGCAGACGTCAGCAGGGCATGAACCCTCAGAGCTGCTAGACTGTCTGCAGAAGGGCACACAAAAATCTGTAAGTCTTGGGTGTTTTGGGGCTGGGGCTATCTGGTTGTTACAAAACCTGGTGACCATTTACAGCTGTTCAGATCTATAAATGTTCACACTGATTTCACTACTGCTGCCAGCAGTGGGCCCAGAGAGCTTCCTGACAGTGAAAGGAATTTGAATACAGTACTGTATGAAAAAAATGTTAAAAAAATAAAAAAAGATCCTGCCACCAAATAATGCTGTTTTACAGCAAGCTGCAGCTGCTACCCTCAGATAGTGCAGGGAAAGCTGTGAAAGACTAACAGGAGTCAGGCTTTGAGCTTCTGTCTAACAAGTCAATCTTTATTCGGTAGTGTCCGGTGCATGTCCCTGTCACAAACGACCCCAAAAGTCACTTCAGGCAGGCAACAAGCTCCAAACAGACTTTATTGTAACCAGAACTGTTTAACAGAAACCAACTACAAACCAAACCAAATTTTTTCAGCACTCTGATAACACTACACAACACAGGTTTGGATATCAGTTAGGAGTTCAATTACTACACAACCGACTCAAACTCAAGGGGATCAGATCCCAAAACTTTAGAGTGATCGTTCAAAATGTGCATCTTCCCACTCTGTGCCAAAGTGAGGACTCTCAAGGGGACCTAGACCACTTACCAGGTCATTAAGGTGTCTCAGTCCCCAGGGAATGTTTCTTAGATGGCCAGTCTATGGAGAAGACACCCACCACTCTGAGGAAGACCAACTCAAAGGGGGTTTCTGGCAGCTCTATTTATACCCTAGTTGAATCTGTGCTGTGGTCATTTGTGGTAATTTTCCAGAAACTTCTCTCAATAAAGGCATCTCACTGGTCAAAGGCCTTGTCTGTTGACCAAGGGCCATATAAGTGACCATAGTGGTCCATCAACCTAGAAGTTTCTGCTGCTTTTGGTGGGGGAAGAGAGCGCATCTGCCACAGTCCCCACGCATGACCTTCTTCAGATCCTTACACTCTGCTCCAGGACTCACCTTCCACTGCCCCAGATCAGTGGTACCAAGCATCACATGGGCCTTTCATGGGGCTGGAGTTGTTTTGCCAGACTGCTCTCAGTCACACTTCCTTACTTTTATCCTACCCCAGCCTTAAAAAAACATTAAAGAGTCTGGATCAAAAAAAAAAAACAACCTCATTCCCACAGGCTCAAAACAGCCCTATCTTCAGGAATTTATTATTCTCTGGCCAAACATACACTCCAATTACGCAAGCTTATCACTGGTATCATGAATGCATTTTTACTCTTATAGTAAATGCACAGAGATCATGCTTTTAGTGTTTATGTTTTAACAATGGATTGCCACCCAGAAAAAAATTAGAAACACTGCTGTAGGCAACTGGGAAGCAGTCCAGAGCTACCCTTCTGTGTGTTCTTGGTGCCGGATTTCAGAGGCTCACGCTTATTTGTCTCAGTTCAAAACTAGTAAGAAAGTTATTCTGTATTTACATTAGCACGAAGGAGCATATTCTGCTAAAATCACCCCCTTCTCCATGTGTTTTGTCTCATTAAATGTGACAGAGCTAGATTCCCAAAGGAAGTGTACTTGGCTAAATAATCGTGGTGACAATCCCACCAGTTGTTAAACACATTGTGCAGTTTCTAATACTACCCTCATTTTAACAACATAATTTTGATTTATACTATAGAAATACCTAATAAAAACAAAATACTTAAAGAACACACATAATCTTTGAAAAAATGTTTTCCATTAACTGTGTGTTTCGGCACAATCTAGCAAAAGACCTAACTTCTTTTACAAATATGCAGAAGTTTCACCTTCACCATGACCATAATTTTTAAAAAGATTCAGCCTATTCCACCCTGCCACAAAGTTATTCGATATGGTCCATGCTAAATATGATTTTTAATTCTGGAGGAAGGGGTGGGATTAAATATATAAAAATACATCTGTTTAGTATGTTACATGTATTAGTCATGTACTAGGAAGTCATGTACTAGCACTAAAATCTTTAAATCTAGGTAGACCCTTTGGGCAGAAGCAGTGGAAGTGACAGCAACAAGGGGTACATAGGATGGATAGGATAGGATAGGATAGGATAGGATAGGATAGGATAGGATAGGATAGGATAGGATAGGAGTAGGGTAGGACATCCTGTTCCCTTAACACTTAACCAAAAGTATGCACAGTGTGGAAAAGCTAATGGGGATGTGGTTTGACGGTGCTGGGTGGTGAGCAACAGGCCACATCCAGAGGTTCCTGCATCCTCTGTGACTTTCTCAATTTAATTCCACTTTCAATGTTGTAAAATGACATTGTCTAGTTAATACGATAGTTTCCATTACAGAAAGTCAAAGTACCTTACAAAGAAAATCAGTGTTATTGTGCCCATTAATGGATAGGGAACTAGGACACAAAAGAAGGATTTGACCACAGCCATGCAGTTGGACAGTGGCTTTCAGAGCCTGCAGGACAGAGCTCATACACAAGAAAGCACTGACATAAAGAAGAAAAAAAACCAGAACCAAACCACAAAAAAGTGACCAAACGACAACAACAAATCAGCAACAGCTACTCCACTTGGCAAATTTGCTTGAGCAATCTTCCAGGCAGATGGGAAAAGATGCTAAAATATCTCTCCCAGGACGCATCACATCGGATTAACAAAGAATACTTTAATGTCATATAACCAATGTCACTTTGTCTGTGATTTGTAAACACGGTGTTTTTTCTTCCAGTAGAAATCTCTGATTTAACAAAGAACTGCAGGTCACTTTTACAATCCTAGTGGTGAATGGATCTGTTGTCTGTAAGGATCCACTCCTACCCTGCCTCACACACTTTCCCTGGCTTGCTTGGGCCTGGCCCTGCTTTTCCTTCAGGTGATTCCTGCACATGGAAAGCTAACCCTGATTACACTAAAATAAGAACATACTTCCAGTGTTTCCCTCCTAGACCTGCCTTATAATTTGATCTGGGCAAATAAGTGCATTGTCATAATTCCCCCGAACATTATAGTTTCCATCTTAATTAACTGTAGGCACTTTGTGTCTTATTTCTAGAGCACATGAGAAACATCCAATAAACAAAAACATACTGAAGCTGATTTTCTTCTCACAGAGATCAGTCTTCCATTGCCCTCCCTGGGCTTACACCCAATTTACAACGCTGTGAGAAGAAAACTAGCACAGATATCATCTGAAACAAGAGGAGGAACTGAGCCTCTGCAGAGCCGAAAAATGAAACAAAAAGAATATGGCAGTGCCACATACACATGCGAAAATATAATAACATTATAGAGGACCTGAAGATGAACACTATTATTGCCAGTATTTCAGTGACAGCTTTGTACTCTCCTGTTCCTCAGTAAAGCAGGCTTTCTTCCTGTCCACATTTCACTTGTGCAGTACAAGGTGTTTCTTGGGAAATCCACCACTTCCCCTCTGATGTGGTTCTGCCATGTGATGGGTGGCAGCAAGATCCCAGTTAGTGGTTTGTGACTGGTTCATTGCTACAGTGCAGAGCTCAGAGGGGCTGCCTGACCTCCTTGCCTTCTCGCAACAGGGACAATGGGGCAAGGTGCTTCTGAAGCACAGAGAATCAGGACACCCATCCTGCTTGGAGTATAGAGTTGCTGCTTCCATGAGGATGGGTAGGTAGGAGAGTCTTGTTAAGGTCCTGGAGGACTCCTGGGGAGGTCTTCTTCTCCAGGAACCAGCACTACCACACCACTTCCTTCTCTTGAACTGGGGGCTGTTCTAGGGAGACAAACTTGGGCTGAAATCTTAGCCCAAGCATCAACTTTGCAGGACCAGTCTTGGAGAAATTGCCTCCTCTCTTCATTTCCCTTCAGTCCTGGCAGACCACCTCTGTTTCCCATCATTCTAAAAGGCTGATTTATGGCCCTGGAGGTAGAATGGAAAGGGAGAAGATGACCTTAGTTCACCTGTGCCAGGGTACAGCTGGAGCTCAAGGCTACAGAAGAAGAAAACTAGCTTTTCTAGTCAAACTGCTTTGTACAAAGGAAGCGAATGTTTGTGGCTCCTGCACGGCAGCACAGCCTCCCTCCTGCTGCGGGGCAGCAGGCACAGATGTCTGGGGACAGATGAGCAGCAGATACCACAGGAGATCCCAGGACAGGAAAAGCCTGGAGACCTCATGGACAGTGTGCTTCACCGGCACCATAGTATGAGTGGGGTGACAGGCAGGGCATATCCAAGTCAGTCCTGCAGCAGCCCACAGGATTTGGCAGGTCAAGCACAGGGGCTATGAGGTCAGAAACTTGTGGTTCTAACATACGACCTATCACACCCTGCAGCATTAAAAAAAAAAAAAAAAAAAAAGATTAATAACAGGAAAGAACAAGATGGTAAAAATGCTTTGGGTGTTTTGACAGCCAAACAGATTAACCTGTTTCCAATGAAAAGGAAAATCAGGGCTAAAATGTGTTGGATGAAATCTGGAGATCCACCACCTTTTTCCTCATTATTTATTATATGTTCATGAATTAACTGCAGTGTAAACCTCCGATCTTGGCATTTTAAACATCTTGGTCTTAGTGTATAGACTGAGGGGAGATCAGTATGCAGGAGATAAAAATCCTATTCAAGAAACTGCAAAGTGACAGGATCAAAGTAACTTGGAATGAAAAAGTTAAGAAACCAATGCACTGAAAGAGATCTGCAGAGCAAGTGCAGAACACCAAGACAGGAAAAACTACTTTGCTATAGTGTCAACACTGTAGGTATGAACCTTTATTTTCAGAGTTTATTGGTTTCGGTTCCCTCATAAAATTGCTTGGAGCCAAGGCAAAAGTTTCTAGGGTTCTAAGCTTGTTCCTGCCTATTTTAAAGTTGTTTTAATGGTAGCAGGAACTAGCCTAAGATCTGTGTGCACAAGAAACCTGAATGCTTCCTGGCACCCGCTTCTGCCTTCGCTTGTGCCAGAGTTGCCTTTGCAGAAGGGAAATGTTCATTTGCAGCCTGGTCCATAACTCCCCAGCTGTGGGGACATTTTCTCAGTTTGCCTAGCTAACGTGTGACTCTGCACACACAAGTTTCACACATATACTTCTTTCATGCACAGACAAATAGGTTCCTTCTTCGAAAAACCAAATGCGTAAAGCATTTGCTGGCAAAAAGCTATGCATTAATTTTATTTTTAAATGGCATGATGTGTGTAAAAACCTGGATAGCTTCAAACTAGGAAAAGAAAAACAATGTTTTCATAGTTTTAAAAATAAGCCATAACGCAACCTCCAAATTACAAAAATCTTTGGGTGCTCTTGACACCTTCATAACCCCACCAGTGCCAATGAGTAATGCTGAATGCTGACTTTGAAGCCAACAGGCTTCCTCAGCACTGAGAAAGGGGTGGATTGCTTGAGGGGATTAGGCAGGCTGCCAGTCCCCCACCAGCAATGTTTTTTTGCAATGCGTGACATCAGTTGAGTGAGAGGTCCCACCACCATGCAACAGGGGCATCTGCACCAGGGCTGGAGCCTGCCCTGCTGCATCCCAGCACATGTAGACATAGGAGGGGCAGTCATGGGGGAATGAGTAGGGTTAGCTGAGGCATGTACCTCAGACAGACTTAAACTTGACTGTTGCAATGTTTGAGATCACTGGAGGAACTGGACTCCCTTCCAGCTCTCACATTACTTGTCGGGTTTCCAGCACTGGGCTTCCGACGCTGGATTTCCTTCCTGTCTAGGTCCGTCTGCTGAGCTGGTCGGTGTCAGGGTAACAAGATGGGAACGTCATTATCCAGACCTGATTTTGTGTAACCTACGTCATCTGAAACATGTTCAAGGATCACAGCCCTGTTTCCCATTCAAAGGAATTTTGGATGGGCTGGCTTTGAGCTATCACTGCTACTCTGACAATGCAAAAAGAACAAAAGCACCAGAAGGGTCCAGATGTCTCCCAAAAGGCCTTCAAAACACGTATCTCTGCCTTAGAATAGCACAGACAGTCATAAAGAAGCCACAGCTACAGAAAGGCTCTCTTGTGTCCTTACCTTTTCCTCCTGGAAACAGAGTGGGAGCTGTGTTCCCTGCACTGCTGACTGGTGAGCTCACATATGTGGCCTTGCAATGTTTTTGCTGTCAGGAGGCCAGTTTATTTACATAAGACCTGAACACTGACTCCTTTGCCTGAAAACAGGAGAAAAAAAAAATCTAAGAACAGGCGAAGTCCTGAATGTCTACAGTAGCTCCTCTAGTAAAGCTGAGCCTGAAGAACCTCCTCAGTGTCACCCTTACAAACCCTCCTGCATGACTTTTCCTGTATTTCTGTTCTCACATGTGCACACAGACCACAAACCCCTTCCCCTGGCTTGGGCACCCAGGCAACTCACACATCCCTCCTGCATTTCTGACCTGGATCTGCTTTGGTGCTCCTTGTCTCAGGAGGCAGTGTCTGTGTTTTCCAATCACATCACTTCTTCCAGTTCACTGAATTGCTTTTTCCATTTAGCCACTTGTCTTTAACCGAGCCCACAGTCCCCTACAGATCAAAGACCTATTCAACAGCAGCTATTAGCTTTATCTCTCCTAACAATTTGTTTATACAGCACGAGTGAAAGGGGCCCTAATCTAGTCCAGGCTTTTACATGCTGCTAAAATAAAAAGGGTAAAAGATGATTGTTTGAGTTGTTTGAAAGGGTCTGCTTTTCACAGCAGATCCTTTCCTTTCAAAAGGGCAAGTGATGGAGAGAGACTTCTGCTAAGCTTTGTCTGCACTGGAAGCTTTTCTAGGGACTAGAGACAGGAGCCTGGAAGTGCTCTGCCCATCCCACTGCACATCCTGGCTTCCTCACAAACAGTCACACTGAACGCCGCAATTGCACTGTGGGTATTTAGAGTTTATGTCAGAAATATCACTATCAGGAGAAGTTTGTAGCTGCAAGTAGGAGTTTGCACTCTGCCATCCACAGGAAACCACTAGGGACCAGCAACTGACTTTGGAGTAGTAGTTTCCTCTGTTGCAAACCTGAGCATTCAATAGTTGTTCATCCAATTAAATGCGCATTTTTATCTGCTGTTCCTGCTCCTGCTACACGAACCTGTATTGCAGAAACTACCCTTGCAGATGTGATTAGCAGACCTGAGGCAGGTTTGCGGATGGTAGCATTGGCAGGGGTAGCAGTGGAGAAGTCTCAAGGCACCTTCTTTCTCACCATTATTCTTTCTCACCCTTAGTTCTGCAGCCAGGAGTTACTCCTCGGGTACACAAAGACTCAGGGTACACAAACAGATACATGAGCCAGCACTCAGCTCAGTCATCAGGTATCAATCACACTGTGTCCGAGCAGGGAGACAATCTGGAGAGACTGTTTGCCTTGGGCCTTTGCCTTAGCATTTCTTACACTATTTTCTTTTTACTTTTATTTTCAAGATTAAAATGTTACCTGTTTTCTTACAGTTCCAAGGTGGGGAGGAGGAGGCAATGAAGGCTGACATAAGGACTTTTTCCTACTAGGGACTAATATCTCAGATGCTGGGAATTTTTTTTATTTACCTCTGCTGGAACAAGAAAGAAAAATAGCTGGAGCAAGCACGGCTCTTGAATACACACAGTGCAATTGTCTATACAAGGCAGTTCCATGGGAACCCCACTGGAGAACCAGACACACTCAGTAAACACAGCCAAGCACACAGTGTGCCAAAGGAGAAGTATCAGGTGTTAAACATCTCCTTTCCTTCCTCTATTACCTTTTCACAACAGGACAGAAAACATCAGAATACTTTTTTTCTTGTAAATTTTCTGAAATGACTTTAAAAAATATGTAGAGACATATTTCTATTAGCAGCAGCAGCACCGATTCTTCACTAATTCATGACTTAAAAGTAAAAAATAGTTGCTAAGAACTGATCCCTTGGGAAAGAGAGATGCCTGGTTTTATAACTTGGCCTGGTCACTTGGGCTCAAGAGCACTATGAGTGCTACAACAGCCGGCATTGCAGCATCTGATTTTTGCATGCCTGTCCTTTCTTCCCCACCCTTCTCTCACCCAACTGAAGCTGCTGGAAGTGAACAAGCACACTCTTTCACTATGCCTAGCAACTAGGAATGGGTTTTAAAAAACAACAAAAAAAAAAGCCAAACCTGAACATCCAAGGTGTTGTATATGAGCTACCTAAATTATTCAGTGAGAAATACTGGAGAAAAGCATGTTACAGCCTTGTCCTGTCTAGGGCTTAGGTGCCTTGTTCAGGTTTAGCAGGACATGCTTCTTTTCACTCTGGATTCACAGCCCTGAAAACTTAATTATAGCTTTTCACCTTGCATTAATTAACATGAGAAATGATGAGACCTCTCTTCAGCCTGCTTTTTCTCTGGCCATCCGTTATCCTTGAATAACCCATCACCTGTGGGTTCCTGCTCTCCCTAGGCACAGGGCTGCATTCCTCCCAGGGAGAAGGGACCCGTGTGCAGCCTGGGTGAGGCTGTGGATGGAGGAGGGTCAAGGCCTCCTTCTGCCGTCTTTGAGGGGAAGAGGTTGTGTTTTGTGTAGTTCTGTATGAGCGGCATGATCTGAGGCACCCTAGTAAACCAAGCAAAGGTTGTTCAGGGCTGATCCCATATGTAGGTCCCACCCATGCTAAGGAGGTGAGTCCCAAGTTGTCCAGCCCACATTAACCTGAGGCACTTGTGTGGGCCTGGGAGCAAAACCCTGGTGTCAGAAATGAATGGCATTACTTCAGAGAGGAGCAAGATTATGTATTTAGGCACCCATGTGACTCATGTAGCTGAAATGAACTGAACTAATACTGGCCACCTGAACCTTCCCAAAGTGTTGCTCCCACGTATACCAAATGGTCCTGAACTTAGGCCCAGCTTAGGAAGGAGCTAGAGCTGTTCTGCAAGAAGCAGAAACAAAGGCAGTCCAGGAGGTGTTTGGTGGCCATAGAGTCACATTGCTACGGGGCAGCATCATCAGACCCACTTGTGGCATCTCCAAACCAGCCATGTGAAAGCTTTGCACTCCCTGGTGCTGGAGCCCTGAGCCCCTCATCAGGCACCAAACTGCTTTCTAGGAGGAAAGTGGGCAGGGGAAAAAACACAAAACGGGCAATGTGGCCTCCAAGGGCCTTAAAAATTTGTAATCCAAAGTGCAAAGAAAACTGTTTCAAAATGTGCAAAAATATCTGTGACAATCACCACCTTCACGTCACAAAACCGTGAAACAACTTGCATTCTGCTTTCATGCAATTGAAATTTAACTACCTCTGTGCCACCTATTCGTTTTAAACCACCTTATAAAAAGCTCTCTGGGAAAAGCAAAGTTGCGTTTTTCGTTGACGCTTCTCTGCCGCTGGTTTCCTTCACGTCCCTGCTACACCCCGGCAGCGCAGACGGCAGCTGCCGAGGGCTGACACCGCCGCTCCCAGCGGGTCCCTCCAGCGCTAAAGTGCCATCACACCCAGGGCTCGAAGAGAGCCGGGGCTCAGCGAGGACGTGTCCCCGCCGTGTGTCCGTGGGAGGGGCGGGACAGCCCCGGCCACACGCACACCCACGCGCGGCGGCAGCGGGCGGTGCCGCCAGGTGCGCCCGCCCCGGCGCGGCCCCGGAGGGAGCGGCCGCGGCTCCTCGCCCCACCCCGCCGCGCCGGGCGCTCCCCCGCCCCCCCGGCTGAAGTCCGGTGCCGCCGCGCAGTGCCGTGCCGGGGGTGCCGTCACTCAGCGCTTCCAGCATGCTCCTAAGATGGCGGTAGCGGCGGCGGGCGGCGGCGGGGGCGGCCGGGCGCAGCGCAGCGGCTGGCTGGAAGTTTTGGTGCGGGAGCGCTGGCACAAAGTGCTGGCCAACTTGGGCGGCGAGGCGCTGGTGCTGAGCGGCGAGGAGCGCCCCGACGGTGCGGCCCATAATGGCCTGGGAGGCGATGGGGTGGCATGCCGCGGGGCCGAGGGCGGTGGGGGAGCGGCGGCGGTGCGCACCGCCTTCACCGACCCCCCCGAGCAGGTGCCCGAGGCCGTTTCCAACAAGAAGCGCTGCGTGAAGGTGCTGAAGCAGGAGATGGGCGGGCTGGGCATCAGCATCAAGGGGGGCAAGGAGAACAAGATGCCCATCCTCATCAGCAAGATCTTCAAGGGGCTGGCGGCTGACCAGACCCAGGCCCTCTACGTGGGCGATGCCATCCTAGCCGTCAATGGCACCGACCTGCGGGATGCCACCCACGACGAGGCGGTGCAGGCGCTCAAGCGGGCCGGCAAGGAGGTGCTGCTAGAAGGTAGGGGCCGGGGGATGGGGCGGGGGACCGGGGACAGCCCGGCCGCCAGCACAACCCCGGGGCGGGAGGCTTTGGGGCAGGTCAGCTCGCTTTCCAGTGAGACGGCAGAGCCGAGCCGGGGGGTTGAACAGGTGCCACCGTGCTTCTCGTACAGCTCCTCAGGGCGTCTTACCAGTGGGGAGTGTTTTTTCCCCCCCGCCACAAGCCACGCCGGGACTCCCGACGGGATGCGTTGAGGACGGAGCGCCTCGGGAAGGGACGATCGGGCTGCCGAGGAGCTGGGCTTGAACTTTCCGCCCTCCTACCAGATGTCGGTGCCGCCGCAGCCCCGTCCGTGCGCGGCCGCCGGGGCCCCGCAGCCCCGTCACGTCCCGGCGGCTCCCAGGCTGAGGGCTCACGGTCGAGCCCCGCCGGGGCGAGGGATCTACAAGATCTGCCGCTTGGGCACGTTCGCGGCTTTTCAGCACAAGAAAGGTGGGGGGAGTTGGGCACCGGGAGAAGACGGGTTAAAGGAGTAAAGAAGCCCTCGGATCGTAAGCAAAGGACTTGGGGAGCTTTTCCCGAGCCAGCTCGAAATGTGTGAAACCTCCTGCTGGCCAATCCTTGCCCCCTTCCACCACTTCACTCCCACCTGGGGAAGAAGGGGAAAAAGAGGCTGCAACGAAACTGGCAGCGCCTCACTGACACATTAACCATCCCTGCAAAGCAGTGGTTTTTGTCTCCTTTCTCAAGGGTGACTGAAACAGTTTGTAAGAAGTGGCCTTAGAAACTGAGGCCGGAGTAAAGAGCAGACATTGGTGTGCATGGAGGAGGCATGGAAGCAGGGTGTCCCCCCAGAACAGGTTGGATGTTGGGGAGGGAGTGAGCAGAAGCAGAGCCACATTCCCAAGGACAGCGAGTTCTTGAGGAGAGAGGCATTAATGGGCATTTAATCCTTGTCTTCTCACAAGGGCTAATTTACTTGCTCCATCTGAAAGCATGAACAGCTTCAGAAATGCCCTTGGTGCGTGTTTGATAAAGTGATTACTTATTTGCCCAAAAGTTCATTTAACTGGAGGTCAGTGGCATTTGATGCATGTTGCTGTACCGTCTTCCCCTGTGCCATCGCCTTCCTTCGAACCACAGGCTGTTCCACCTTGCTGTGCCTGTAGCCCTTTCAGTACTGCACATTTTTTCACATCTGTCTTTTTGGTGCTTATTCTGAGGAGCAAAGAAGGTGCTGCTGGCAGCTAGGAGGTGCAGCTGAGGATCCACCATGAGCAACTAACTACAGCATAAAGTTATAGAAAAAGTTTGAAGGGGAAGGAAGGTGAGAAAACAACATTTGCAGCAGTGTATCCTTAGAAATTATTTGATGTTGTCTACATGATAATGAAAACTGCGAAGGAGTTAGTGCCCCGTGAGGATTTAAGAAGCTGCAGGCAATTGTGTCTCCCCTCCCTGTGCCCCACGCTGCTCGTGGGACCAAAGTGCGGCTCGTCCTCCCTCACTGCAGAACAACTGCTTGCAAAGATACCTGTGAAGTCTTAATATGAACTTCTCTGTGAGGTCTGAAATGAGGCTGTTGCATCTAAATTTTGTCACTGGCTTCTTTATCCAGTTTAAGGGCTTCCTGGGGCTCAGGCCAGGCAGCGGCTGACCTTTGGTGTGATCTAATGAGTAATGTATATAGTGCTGCAACAGTGTCCCTCTCTTTATGTAGTACCTGCAGTAACAGCACTTGAACACGCTGCTGCTGTATGAGTCTAAAAAAATCTCAGGTTTCTTGGCAGTAGGAGCAAAGATGAAGCTGTTTCGGTGTCAACTTTTAGCACGTTCCTCCTCTCCACTCCTTCCTTTGTCACAGCTATTTTCTTGCATTTCTTTGCTCCGTTAAGGCGGATGTGCTTCAGTGGTTGTTTCTGCAACTGAATTTGTAATTTGTAAATCAAAAGCATATTTCAGTAGTCACCTCTATGTAGAGTTAAAATATTCTGACACTGAACTCAGTATTTTGTTGTGCCTATTTCAGCGGAGTAACCAAAATGAGAGTTGGCCACAGCATTGCCCGGGGAGGCACTACTGGTTTCAGCAGGGAACCTCTCTACGTGAATGGTTTGTATAAACAGGCAGCTTAAAACAATCCACTGCAATTCAATTTCCCACTTTGAAGCACTTTCTTCAGTAGCACATTCTAAAATGGTCTTTTTATTACTAAAGGAAGGAAAATCCAAAAGGTTTTTTTTCCCTTTAAAGTATAGGAGGGAGAGCCTTGATTTTCCTTTCCTTCCAGACAATAGGAATTTGCCATTTCCTGACTTCTTAGAGAGTTCTGTATTGCAAAGAGCAGCCTGTGCTGGGGCAGGTCAAGACCCACGTGCAGCTCCTTTCTAGGATCTTTCTCCAGTTAACAAAGCAATGCCAGCACGTGTTTCCAGGGTCAAAATGTAACGTTGACATTTTCAGGGCGATTCTGAGACTTACTTGTGACTTGCAGACCTGGAAAGCCAAAGTTCAAAGGCATAGCAAGGTTTGAAGCACGAGGGGCACATTTAACAGTGCGACAGGGCTCTGGGTATTGCACAACACGTTGTGCGTTCCTGGAATGGGCCTTACAGTTGAGTATTTCCCAGAGGTTATCAGCAGTGAAGATGTGGTCAGTATGGCTCAATACACCCAACAGCAGAGTGCTGGAGCCCGTCTGTTAGACAGTGTCCTCCCTGAAAGTGCTTGCTCAGTGAAATGAGGCATTTACCAGCTCAGCACTGAACTGTAGTCTCTCCTGCATTCCTATGTGGGGAGGAAGGGAGCAGAAAATCTCTCCCCAGCCCTCTGCACCATGTGTGGGCAGTGGGGCTGGCACTGGGGTGGGTGGAGGGAGGAGGAAGGTCTGTGAAGAGGGGAAGGGATGGGGCAATGCTTCCTTTTAACACTTGCTCCTTTTGCTGCAGTGGTCATCATCTCCTGAGCTGGTGGAAGCAGAAATTATTTGCTGAAGGGTGAGGGGTGGCAAAGCTGCAGTAGCTGTGCTGGCATGGGGTGGCACAACTACAGAGCTCAGTGGACTGAGAAGTCCTACAAATTTAATAGGAATCCTGGGTTGTTATTTCCCCTCATTTTGCACCCAGAAGAATGTTATTCTGTCGCAGTCCTCACTTTTATAGTTCAGCTGCTAAGCTAAAGTTGTATAAATCCTTTCCATCCTACGGGTCTGATCTGCAGGGTTGGCCAGCGTGCCTTGGAAGCAGGTAGAATTTGACAAATGGAAAGGGAAGAAGGCAACAGATGACACTGCCATAGGAGAAGCTGTAAGAAGGCTCAAGAGGAGAAGGAAGTGATGGCAAGGAAGGGCTTGAGCCCTAAGTAATCCTGATTTCTCCTCATCTGCAGGGATGGACCTCTCCTGCATGCAGAGTTTAAATTTTGTGTGAGTTTTCTGTCCCAGGTTGAGCATGGGTGCAGGGGAACAAATCAGCCAGTGAGCTGGGGAAGCGCTAGTGTTGGGCTTCTCAGCCCTGGGTGGCTTCTCAGGTGTTCAGTACATCAGGATGGAGCTTCTCCCCAGTGTTCAGAAGAGCAAAGAATTTCCTTATGTGAGAGACGAGACAGCTTCCTTGTACAGTGCATATCTGCAGGTGTGGAAGGCAGCTGAAATTATAATGACAGCTCTTGTTTGTACATATAATTTCCCTGCAGTTCTGTTAAATTGGGTCTTCCTAAATAAGCACTTTAGAAAATCAAGCAGCCCCTCTTGTGCTGTGCAAAGCACATTATATTCAAGTGACTCTCAAGACACAAAAGGCGTTTGTTTCTATCGAAGCATCCTAGTAGAGAGCAGTTGTGATCTGTAGCCAAGCTGGTTGTACTTTACTCGTATTCTCTATGTGTTTGGTGAAAAAATGAAAAATGGAAGTAGCCTGCACTGGTGTCAGGCAGGACCCCTCTGCATGGTGCTGTATTTGGATGTGGAGAGAAAAAAATAACAACAAAACACATTAGTGTACTTTTTGCTTGTTGGCTGCAGGATAGTTTTTTAGCTTCCTAC
Source organism: Streptopelia decaocto (assembly GCF_964273445.1). Lineage (NCBI taxonomy): Eukaryota > Metazoa > Chordata > Aves > Columbiformes > Columbidae > Streptopelia > Streptopelia decaocto. The sequence goes on from NC_138655.1 coordinate 14,261,725, forward strand.
CTTTTTAAAATCCTCTTTGGATGAAGCAAAGTGATTCTGCCTGTGTGGATTACATGTTGAAATACTGCAAAATAGGCATGGGCTACTTGTTGGCTGTATTTTTCTATCTTACCTACGTTTTCTTTCAAGTGACGTGTTTCTTTCAGTAAATACCAACAATAAGAGATTCTGGGGGTCAGCAATATATATTATTTATCCAAGAAAGTGTGTCCCTTGCAAGTGTAGGGAAATAATGAGGCACAGGGCACTTAATAAGTGCCTGTGTGACATAACTACTTATTACAGGCAGAGCTGTAAATCTCAGTGATTGCAAATTGTATGCATAGTTATTCCTTACACTTCCAGTAAACGCATGGAGAAAACACTTAACATTTTTCTTTTTTTTTCTTTCTGTGCCAGCAAATATGCAGTTAAGGAAATGCTTTGTACTCAGAGGCTATACCAGATTTCATAGCCTGTGTAACTGCCCTTGGCACACATCAGTTTGAAAGTGAAATTGAAAGGGAAAGGAGCAGGTAATCTTATTCTCAAGAACACCAAGTCTAGGCAGTCCCTGAGAATCTCAGTTTTGATTGTTTCAGCTGCCTTTGGCTGATGGGGAAGCTTGAGTGGGAACACTTTATGCGTCTTTCAATGATTAGATTAGATTACAGGCTAATTTAGCAGCCCAGACAGTCTGTATCACCTTTCACAGATAAGAATCAGTACATCTTCTTTGCAGTAAATCTGGTGCAAGTCTTCTTTCTCAGTTACTGTAAAGAAAATAAGGCAGTTATGGGCAACACATTCCTGGATTTTTCTGGACCAAGTGCAGGTTTCCCTCCCGCCCCTCAGAAATTATTCTCCTATAGGACTTAGTGTCATCTCCTTAAGGGTGATTAGAAGATTAAATATGTCTAAGGATCTGGAATTCAATTGCACATACAGAGACTACATATTAAATATCATTAGAAAAAAAAAAGCATTTTTTAAAAACCCAGAAGTAATTCCTCTGTGGAAAATTAAATTGAAAACTTGGTATAACTCTTTGAAGAATCTTTAAGTCATTAGACAGAGTGAAATTGAAAGCTGAAGGCTTTTGCTATAACAAAACAGTATTTGTTTCTTTATTTTGCCGTGGCAGGTGCCTTTTCACCACCCTCCCAAGGCGGCATTATCGCACAGGTGATCACAAATGGCACTGTCCCATCCCTGTCCTGTCCCTATCCCATCCCTGTCCCCACTGCCCACTGGGACTGGGTCTGAAACGCTTCTGCATTTCCATCCTGAGGGAGATGGTGAGGAGTCTCCGTGATTCAAACCAGGGTTTGGATTTGGGACAGCCTCATCAAGGCTCCTCCTATGACAGTTCACAGTGTGCTTTGCAGTGGGATAACAAGTGCCGATCCCAGCAGGCTGATGGTTTCAGGTATAGATGTTTTGGGTTTTGTTTGGGTTTTTTTGTGATTTTTGTTTGTTTGTTCACCGGATTTGTTGTTGTTGTTTGTTTTGGTTTTTAACTTTCTTAATCTCACTGTTTTCATAACACATGGTGTGGATCTTCTCCTGATAGTAATTTATCTGTAAGTTTGACTTTAATGTCCATTTTTGTGCATTCGGACTTCATAAGTGTTGGAGAGTTTACCATAGCTATTTTTAATCTGTTCCACTGGTCACTTACTTCCAGGCTTTAAGAACACATTATTTCCATTTCATTTTTATTATTTAGATTTCTGATCATAGGATTATTTTGTACTTTATTCTGCAAGATTATGTTGCCATGGCTACTTGTTAAAATTGGTACAGCTACTTCAGAAAAAGGAAAATTGGAGGAAACAGTAGTTCAAGAGAGCAATAACATATGTAAATGAAAAAGATATGATGGGAACAAAGCTGTCCCAGCAGTGCACGGGAGACTCTGGCTTTCCAAGTTTGAAAAAATTCTTCAGGCATCTCAGAAAAGTAGTTGATGAAGAAGGGATGGTATCAATGAGTTACTATATGATGCAAAAATCTTTTAACTATACATCACGTAGGGTTTGTGAGTTGCTTGTGTAACACAGTTTTGCTGGCCGTGACGTGGTGGGTGGAGGTGAGTGAGATTCATCTCTCCTACCCATACCTGACGCCCCACTCCTCACCCCACACCTCACCGCAGGGGTTGGTGTGAGGTGAGCTTTGCTTGGCTCAGCTGGTCACCTCTCCAAACCTTAAACTATGTCGAGCAGAGAAAAATGCTGCTGTCAACACTAGCTGCGTCTGTTCTAAGGGGCTTTGCCAGGACATCTGTACTTAAAGCAATCAGGGAGAGCATCATACTGTTGTGGTGGATTGGGAAAGAGCTAGAGCTCTGAATAGCAGGAATAAATAGTCTGTTTTGGCATGGGCATGAAGCTCATTGTAGAGATGGGAAGGAACATCAGGACAGCATTTGGTACATGCCTTGAGGAGCGTCACTGCAAGGAGGGAGTTAGAAGATGTTCAAGGTGAGGCACAGCTGATTTGGGCTAGAGAAGTTTGTGAGAAACTGTAAGGTATGTAGAAAGTGTGGAGTGCTACATTTCACTCATGCTACATGTGGAAAGTGTGTTATGAGTCTCCTTCATACTTTTAAATAAATGTCTGTCAGCTTCTGTTTTGCAGGACCAAGAAAGCTGCTCTGTGAGGCTTGGTCTCCATGCTTTGAAAGATGTCTAATGGCCCTACCATATGGGCCTTGTACTTCTGGAAGAGAGCAGATTCATTGAAATTATGGCATCCAGCATCTTGCAATGTCTCAGAGTCCAGCAACACTGAGTAATGAACTAGGACACGAAAGATTTTACCTAACTCTGCTTGTAGAGAATTTGGGAAAAGACAAAATTGGTTTCTCCATCATCCACTTAGCTATCAAAACATACTTTTCTCCAGAACATAAGTTAACAAACTTGCTTACAAAAAAGTTTAATCAGCTGTGAATAGTTCTTCAGATTGCTTCACCTCACTGCTAGATAATGCCTTGCTCTTGGGTTAGGTTTGTTCCTTCACACAAATTAAATTAAGAGATGTAATTTCTGCATGACTCTTTGGCAGACTTGAATTTCCAACTGCTGCTACTGTACACTTCTGTTATGGTCTGGCTTTAATTTTCTCTGTCTAGAACATGAACTACTGAACTGGTTATGGCTTTCACCGTGTGTTTACTAAGGGCATGACAGAGTAGGTCACTGCCAAATACAGCACATCTGTGTTTTAGCAACTGGATAAAATGGAGTTCTTAATTGTAAGGAAATGAGCCAGAGCAGTAGATGTGGAGAAACTGTCTCTGATTAGAAATTATTAACATACAGCTCACTCCTAAAAATGTTGTGCGGCTTTTTGCTGAACTGTTGGAAGTTGTGCTTGTTGGCATGGCTCTAAAAGTCATGGAAACTAAGGCTGTGGCCATGTTTACTCCTCACTACTCAGGGCTGTTTCTCTCTAAAGTTGACATGTATTGGAGCAGTGAGCCTGCTTCAAGCAGCACGCAGGTCAGTAACTTGTGTGTGTACATCTGTGTAAATAACTTCTGTTCACTTTAATGGCTTGCTAAAAAATAGTAAATTACTGATATGGTGGTAAGTATCTGAGAAACAATATCCCTTTTCCTAGTATTTGAATGTTAGAGACATATAATAACATAAAAATAAAATTTAAAAACTTTTTTTTTGTTTTAAGACAGTATCAGAATATAAATTCTCTTCTGGCAAAGGCGGCACAACTTAACTAATTTGCTCCAACAGATAACATGACCTCATGGGACTATTTATCAGCCTCATGTGCCTTTTCAGGGAAACAGGGCCATTAGTTAAGCTTTATGTTCCATTTGCCATAGGCATATTCTGCTGGTGCAATACCTATTTTGGCTTTTAACATAATCATGTAGTTATGAGAGAGTATTGAAAGCTATACCATGAAAATAACATATTTCCACTCTCATCTGAGTTATTTCAATAATAGCCATTTCCAGGATGATTTACTGTACTAACACGTGTGTTTAAACTGCCATTGGCTCTGGTTCTGCAAGGGGAGCAAGAGGCAGCTCTGTGAAGATGAAGATGCTAGAGAGGTTTAGTGATATCCAGCATGTAGCTTATCAGGCTGCTTTTAGCTAATAGTTTTAACTCAGACAGTGAGAGTTTATCTGTTTATCCTGCAGTTTGGGCTTTAGTCACTGTGAAGCAGCCTGGGAGGATTAAGCTGGTAGTGGGGCTGGCAGGACAGCAGTGGCAGACGTGATTTCCCTCATAGCAAGCAGCTTCCTGTTGGTCTTACTTTTGTCAGGCAGAAGCCAGCGGGATCCTTCTCTTGTTGACATGAAGCCAAAGGAAGGATTTAATTATTGGATGTTCAGGAGTGTTTTCCAGGAATGAAGTGGGCAGGATTTGCCTTCAGTTCTTGCTGCTTGAAGTCTTTGTGGGTTATTTCTTTTAGGTGGGGGGGAGGGAAGGGGATGCTGTGGACAGAATAAAAGGCTTCTAAATTACCATTGTTTCCCAAAAAACACATTATACTTGGTAACTATCTGCCCCTTTTGACTTATTTGTCTTGTCTCATGCAGTGGCAAACTCTCCTGGTACCCAGCCTCCTCCATCAGTGATGCGTGGCTGGGATGCAGGGCTATCTCCAGACAACCAGCAGGATTCCTGTAAGATTACCTGCTGTATAAAGACATACCTAGGCACTGAGACACACACCGTAAGATGTATTTATATACATACTTGTGTAATGAACAGCCCCATCAACAAACTTTCCTTATTTGGGGCTTGACCTTCAAATGTGCTTGAGGCCAACATGGTTGTACTAACTTAAGGCTGCTGGGGCCAGGTCTGGAGAGGCTGAATTGATGGCCTTGTTTCCCAATGGGTTTCTCCATGCCAAGAGCAGTGTGGTGGGTTATCCTGGCTCATCACCGCACAGAGAGGCTTTAGGTATTGCACCCCTGGAAAGCCTCTTCCAGAGCAGGGGATGTAGCTGGCTGTGAGCCCTGTTGAATCCAGTCAAGGAAATGTGCAAGCTGCAAGAGAGGGGAAGCCAGCTTCAAGCTGGAAAGACTTTGATGATAACAGCAGGCTCTTCGTGAAGAGCTCCAGGTGTTAATACTGCTTTGCCTACACTTAAACCCATCCAGATTTTAGACACTTGGGTAAAAGGCTGGTCAAAGGGTTAACATAGCTCAAATTCTTCAAACAGCTGAGGAAGTCCTGAGCACAGCAGTGGGGAGAGACAAATGCAATGCTTAAACCTGCCAACAAACCTCAAGGTGCCAGAGATGCCACAGCTAATCTGCTTGAAGCCACTCTTGCTCTCATGGCTTTTGCTGCCCTCTTCTTTGCAGCGGTAGCGGTTGGGTTGCCGGCTGATGCAAGAATGCTTGTAGACATGGCTCTTGTCAAGCCCTGGGGAGGAAATCTGTATTCCTGCCTTAAGAAAAGGTTAAAAAGCTCATGGTAGCATCAGTCTTCTTCATGTTTGTGGAACGCTGGAAAAGTGTCCAGCCAAAAAGGCAATAAAGGAAAATTCAGGAAGAATGCAAGTGAAAGAAACTAGTTTTAAGATGTTCCCAGTCCATTCAGTGGACATTTATCTGTATAAATAAGTCAGACCTAAGTGATGTATGAGGGCAAGTCATAAAGAAAACATTGCAGTAACAAACTAGTGAAATTTCCACTTAACACATTAAAATCAACCCTGAAAGGCTCCATTAAGGAAAGCCATAAATTGAAGTTCTAAGAGATGGAGTATAAACTATCTCTGAAACTAAAAATGATCCTCTGTCAGTTTTATGTTTTCCTTTCACTGTGTTATATCTATTTTAATAAACATGTGGGATAGGCTATCAAAAGAACAACACTTTGTCTGTGAAGCCTTGAGGAAATAAATACTGAGTCTGGGCATATTATAAATTTCACCCTATAAAAATAAACTTAAATTGATTCTGGGCTTTGCCTCTGTAAGGACTGCTATGCTAGGACCATTCTGTGTTGATTTTGTTTTATATATATATTGAACTTTTCTGCTAGGCATACCTTGAAATGTTAGTATTTAATGCTTGAGTTTCCATTCAAGTTCTACCAGAGCTTGCTTTCTATGTGCATAAATAGCATTAAGACCTTAGAAAGGTTTCAAGGTTTACTCTCTTAACAAAAATATTGAGGAACAAATACCTTTTGGTTTTTGAGGGAGGAGAAAGGAGGGTTGACTTGAAAACACACAAGTTCCGGTGTTTTTATTTGAAATGGCATTTTATATTTAAAAAGAAAGCAATTTGCTTTCAAAAGGCTGATTTGAATTTGCATTTAAAAACTATTCCAAGTAGAATTTTCTATGTGGAAGAGCAGAGAATTACCCAGTGTACCTTCTCCTCCTGGAAAATCTTTGCAATCACATCATGTTTATCAACAGGAGATTTTCGTGGCCAAATAGTTTTTACCAACTCAACGCAGCAGTTTTTTCCCATTTTGTTAAAATATGTAGTTCATTTCTATAAGTGCAGGTATTTATTTTGTTCTTTGGAAAATTTAGACATGCTGTTCTCCTTAATCACTTTGTTCTGTTGCTTTTCCATCAATACACACATTGTACAAAGTGGATAAGGATGTATATTTGGTACGAGCCAAGACAGATATGCTTCCAGTGGAGAAGTCACAATTGATATATTACATGAATTTCTGTAAGACATTTACGTTTGAGCTTTTCAGTTAGTCATAGTTCGGGGGGTAAACTTCCCTATTTCTATGAAACTCACAGCAGAAGCCTTAAATACAGAGAAAAACGAGGTAGAAACTTGCCGAGTCTCTAAAACTTGCCTGAAATAGCTCATCTAGTTGTAATTTTAATATCTCCTCAATGCACCTGTAAATTAAATTGGCCCACTACCTTTTTAGCTTCTGCTGTATTAAAGACATTGTGTGGAACTGTATGTACACGAGGGAAACAAGAAGTGTTCATGAAACCATAAAAAGGCTGGGAAATTATTTCTATGGGGCAGTATGTGATACATTATTTTATTTATTTCTCCTTTGCTTTCTCTCTACTCACCTTTGTGTTGGCTGATGTTAGTTTAGGAATACCTTCAAATGTAGCTATTTCATTCCCGAGCTGACCTAGCTCTGGTATAGGCACAGCTATAAATGTTTATCAGCAATATTACATGGGCACAAGGTACAAGTGGATACACTCATAGTGTACTCCATGAGCTTGCATGTGTGTTGTATGTACATTTGCTCGTATCTAAGGCAGAATTTGCTTGTTGTCAGTGCTACGTAGATTAATCATTCTATGAAAATGGAAAGAAATAGTCTTGATTATACCTGCACTGAAGGAGTCTCTGGGTTGCTTGATCTGCTGGAGTGCTTCACAGGAGGCTGCACCTGCGTTTTTGGTTTTCCTCAGGGTCTGTATTCTCCACCCAGACCCCACTGTCCATGTCCATCTGTCTGTGGCTGAGCCTCCAGCAGCAAGTGGGCAATGGCCAGGCTGGTTGGGACAATGGAGACAACCTGCCATCTGCTAGAGTGCTGAGGAAGGGGAGTGAACATGGAGCAGAAGGTGGGAGAGCGAAAGTCACCTCCTATTTAAACTGGTATGAATTTTCTCATTGATTTCCGTGGGAATTGGTTATTTTTTAGCAGGCAATATTGACATCAATCACTGATTGGGGAAAAAAGAGATGCTGATGCAGTTTATTCCTCTGTCTGAGACCCGCTGCATTAATTCTCCTTTAAAATAATATGGACAGATCTTTGGTCCTTGTGGGTGTTGACTCACTTTGCTGGCTTCCTGTGTGGCTGAAAGGACCTGCTCGCAAGCTTTTCAGTTGAGGATCTGTGTTAATATTGCTTTACCGTGCTTAGCAAACCTGACTCCATACTCCGCCTCTGCAACCCTTTCTGCTTGTCCTTCCTCCCTTCCTGCTCCACCAAAGCCCAATGAGCGAAAGCATTGTAAAACAGACATGGCAGCAGTTCAGTCTCTGAGTTCAGTCATTTTGTGCAATAACAGTTGATTAAACATGAACACTTAAACATTATGAACACATTAAACATTGATTAAACAATTGATTATTTCTTCATCTACTGTTCAGTGCTAATCAGGAAGGTTGAATAGTTCAGGTCTGTGCCTAAGCTGTGTGTACTTGTCTCAAATTAGACACATGTCAAAATGTTACTTCTGCAAACCTGCACGGTTTCTCTTAAATTCCAGGGTGACAGATACTGTATCAACAGCTTTCCAAAGGATGTTTCAGGTTTTCTTTCTTGTTCAGAGCTAAGCTCTGACCTCTGCAACAGCAGAGGCACACTAAGAATAATGTTTAACCGGAGCGGGAAGCAGTCATTGTTTTTGGAGACAACAAAAATGTATTTTCAGGTGAAGGCTGGTTTGTGGAGTTATGTTTTTCTCCAAAATGCTACAGCCAGCAGAAATTTGACCTCTTTCTTGTTGAGTGGGAGGTTTGTAATTGCCCTCCCACCCTCTCTGTAGCACTGTCAATGTGTGTAGATGGTTCTCCAGGAGAAATTAAGAGTTTGTTGCTACCTTAGTGCCATTGCAGTGTGTAATGCCAGACTGTGACAGAGATATTCTGGATGTGCAGATTACACCAAGCCCAAAGCCTCTGTGCAGCTTCCCCCTGACCTGACAATGTCACTTTTTTCTCCCCCTGATTTTTCTGGATATCATTTGCCTCCTTTCTGGCTTCTGACTGCATCATTTAGGATGCGAGGCAACATCAGAACAAGTTTGATGTTTATCAGCCTGATTATGCAGAAGAACCTGCAGTTGTAGCTGAACAAGTAATTGCAGAATCCAAACGTTAGCTGACTGACTTTATCCTGCCTGGCTGCTTTGTGTATCTGAACGCTGGCAGATCCCTGCTGGGTATGAATGCTGTGTCCGGGCAAGCTCCATCAGCCGCTGATGTCCACCTGGCTAACAGCCAAACCTGATGGTTTTCTTTATCTCTAAAGAGGTGCAAAGTTGCAATCGCAATTTAAGAGTGATTGAAAAGAGACAGAATTGGTATCATCACAAGACAGTACATAAACTGCAAGTGTGTTGTATTTCGTGTCTAAGGTCTTGGGAGAATTTGGGTTAGCTCAGGAGCCCAGGGGTCTTCAGGTGTGGGTTGGAACCCAATTACCTTGTGGTTTTTTTTCTCCTTTTAAATGTAGTCATCATTATGAAAATACAGTGAGTTGAAACTAACCCCTAATTTTAAAAATGTAGTCAAGGCTTTGGAAGATTGTTGGAAAGAAAGTTCTTACGGTATTATTTGAAGAGTACCTAGGGAAAGTATAATAACTGATTCAGAAAAGTCAAGTGAGATACAGCTCTGCAATGTTCACTCCATTCATTTTGAACATTATTGCATTGATAAGTGCTAGGAAAAAAAAATAACAGGGGTCTGATTCAACAGGCACTTCAGCTGCAGCCTCCTGGCACCAGCTCCTCTGGGGATTCAGTTCTGGCTGGAGGCCCCTGTGGTGCAGCCTGAGCCCTCTGAATAGTCCTGCTGAAGATTTGTATGAGCTGCAGTGGCCAAGGAGGCTGATGAGGCCCTGTCATTCTCAGCTTGCTCTGCAGGGAGGTTTGCTTGTGTCCCAGAACAAGTGTGGGAGGCGGTGGAGGGGACAGAGCTGCGAGGGGCACTGGCAGCCCCTCGGGCCAGCCTTCCTCAGGGCCACCTGGCTGGATCCATGGCTCCCACGCACAGGTACTCCCTGAAAGTGCTTGCAGAGCGGAACTAGGTCATGCAGTCTCTTCAGCCTTTAAATAAATATCGTATAATGACAATGTAGGAAAATAACAATACGTGAAAATATTCTGCTTCGTAGGCTGAAGTGGGGTGGGCAGGGAGCAAGGACAGGCAGAACACTCCATCCAGTTCTCTGCAGTGTGTGTGTGGGCTGAAGTTCAGTGTGTGTAGGCTCCTCTTTCTGTGCCCCAATCCTGTAACTATATAGATCCAGATGTCCTCTGCATACATCAGATGTCTTAATATATTTAGTTGAAACTATGTTTGGGTAAGGCTGTGAAAGACAAAGCCACGATTTTGTTTTTCCTTTCCTATGGGCATACGAGTGCTGATTGCACTGTATAAAGCTGCTTGTTGTGGCTGTCACTGTTCAAGGTGAGGAGAATAAGTGTTCATGTTTTTATTATCATTCCTCCCTCCCGACCTACACTGCACCAAAACAAACAAGCAAATGGTGGCATTGCCAAGGAGAGAAGAACTGTTTTGCAAATCATATCTTTTTCCACTGGAAAAAATGTAGCCATGTTTAACTTCTTTTTAAGGAGTGGCAATGTTGAATATACAAATTAAACTCCAATTTACATAGTGGAGATTTTCATGAGCACTTCACAGAAGTATTCTCAAAGTGCAACATTTTGAAATAATGGCATTTGCTAGGAACAGTCTTTGGGGAAATGGGATAGCGCTTGCGTTTTTACCCTTCCCCCTTTGACGCCAGCCTGTGTCAGGCCAGCGATGGGAGTCAGGCAGGAGGACTGTGGCCAGCTCTGAACAGATCAGCCTTTGTGTCCCCAGCACAAATGTCCTTCTTCTTTTGGAGGCAATGGGCAAAACGGGTTCTGACACAGAGCAACCAGCTGTTTGTGGCTTGTCCATCAGAAGGAGAGAGACAAGTGCCTCCTCTGTGTCCCCACTGAAATGCTGCTGCAGAGCGAGCCATCGAGCAGGCAGTTAAACAGTTCAAATCTTTGTAAGACAAAGTTTAACATGAGCCATAAGGTATTTCAGGCGTGCCACAAGACTGCCCAAGTTGCTCTGCAGAGGTTTTCTCCTCTGGTTAGAAGCTCAGAGCTGCTTCGCTGCCCTGGAGCACCAAGCGATGCAGAGGCGCAGCAGTGCCCAGCGAAGCCACTGCTGGTTGTTTCTCTTTTTGGTAGCTTAAGTTTTCAAGTGTTTAGTGGGAATACCTCTTGTGGGAATGAGTTGGCAATGACAAAAGGCAGTAATAACCTCTACCATTGTTTGTTACTTTGGAACGTGGGCCCTTGTGAAATTTAGGAGAGCTGGAGTTGACGTAGAGTCTAACTCTGCCCTTTCATTTGTATGCTGCCTTATACTAATGCCATTCAAGTGCTTGATATTTTTGCTAGTCCTAAGTAAACTCTGTTCAACTGAAGTTACTTCCCATGGCCCAAGAGCTATTCAAAGTTTTTCTTGAGTGTAGTGTAGCTTGTAGCACCTCTTACCTTCAACAGGAGAGGGGTGGAATGTCCGGGACTGTGGTTTTGGGCTTTGCTGATGTTGGTGTGGCTCCTTTGGCTTTATTTCAATTACCAGTCAGAGGTGGAGGAAGAAGACACTTAAAAGCTGTTTTTATCCAGAGCAGTGCTTAACTGCTGCATGAACTATCATCCCCGCTGCCTGTCCTCCCTGCTCATTTGTAAGCTGCTGAGGTTAATCAAGCCGAACCTATCTGTAGCAAAGCATGGAGTGTTTCCATCAGCAGGGCCAAGCCTTTTTACACCCTACCTGCCATGAAGGGAGCATGGTCTGATTTCTGTGTTTGCTAGTTGTGCTCTAGATCCTTCTGCCTCAGTTAATGACACCAAGCCAAGCTTGGGACATGAGTAGCCATGAAGCTGGAGCCTGCAAGAGATGTGTACATCACCTCCACATCTTCTGAGTCGTTTTATTTGCAGCAGTGGTGATGGGCTGTGAGAGGTGGGTCCAGCAGCTGGCTGCCAGGAGAAGCAGTCAATGTCTATTAACACTGATTAGAAAATGAGTGCTGAGAAGCTTTGTGCTGGACAGAAAGTCCATTCTTTGTTCCTCAAGCTCACTTGTTAGAGATTGATCCCTTTCTGCTTCTCTGTAGTTGTGGGCTGGGCTTCAGCAAATAAGCCAAGCTAAACATGTCTTTTCAGGCCTGGTTAGCTGGCATGTTCACTTCTGGGTCATGGTTTTTGATGTTCATGCTATAGAGGTAACAACAGAGGGGCAATGCACTTATGATGGCCTGGTGTGTGAGGTCCCAGCATGGTCATTTCTTCAGGGTGGAGAAGCATTAAGCCAGTACAGTGTTAGATTGGATTGTGGCTGGGATGCTATCATTGCTCACCAATGTTTATTATATGTCATGGGGCAGGAGGGAAAATGTCTGAAACCATCCCAAACCTGTCTCCTCAGTAGTTTCAGACCTTCCTGGACTCCCCAGGAGCATCCTGCAGCCACACTGCAGCCTGGGTTTCTAGACAGACTTTAATTTGCTCTCAAGAACTATTATATTAATGGCTTTTAATTTTTTTTTACAGACTTATGAAGGGGTTGTCATTGTCTTAGCACTCAGAGAGTACACAAAATAGCTGTTTGCCTCCTAAATTTTTGAACATTCTTAAGTAATTGTGAGATATGCTGACTGGGAATATGTTTTAACAAGGATGCAGAGCTAGAGGCCACATGGAGTGCAATTGTAATCTAGGCCTCTGTCAATCTGTAAAAAGGCATTTGACTTTTTGAGGGGGTAGCGTGTGGGATATGGGCTTTGCTCTTAAAGGTGCATAATCTAATTGGTTTGGACTTTTGTTGAAAGGATAAATCCCTCCCCCTTTTCCATTTATTTATTTATTTATTTATCTGTGAAATGGACTTGTTTATATCTTTGAGTGTTTCCTTTTGCTGGTTTTATTCTGTGCTTTTTTTACTGATTGTGTACCAAAATCTTAATTCCTAATTCTGAATGCTGGTAGGTAATAGGGAGGGAGAAGTTCTTGAGATTTTGCTTTTGCCTTCTCCTTTCTCAGAGGTGTTCAGACCTTTAGAGAGGATTACTCTTTCATTAAGCATTTAGGCTGGGCTGAGCATCCCTGTTCCCAGGATGGGCAGCAGAGAGAGGAAAGGGCTGAGTACTCTTTGGGAGATGCCATTCTCCCTCCTCACTTACTACAGGGATACTAGCTCAGCTGAGGGCAGTTCTTTATCTCCTAGCTCTTACTCAGTTACATGGTTCTCCACAACTGGGACTTTGAATGAAACGGAGCAGGATACAATCCCAAGAGCAGAAAGCACTACATAGCTTCATTGCAAGCAATATAAAAACCACATATATACTCTTTGAGAATATTAGCATGTCATTGCATTGTATGTTGGCCTTGGCAAGAAACTTACATAAGAAAAGCACATCCCTGCACCTCTTTGTGGTTGCACTGATTTAACTGTGTGCGATGTTGTGCCAGAATCAGATTTTTTTATTATTATTATTATTATTTTTATTTACATGGGCTAAAGTAATGCTCCAGAAACAATGTCATTTCTAATGCTTTCTGTTTTTTTTGGTGATGGAGTCTGCAGAGCAGACTCAAAAGCGGTTATGCCAGCAGAAGGGAGCCATGGACTGAAGCACGAGACAGGAAAAGTGCTGAGGCTGGAGGAGGAACCCAGCACGGTGGTTTCATCGTTGAAGCCAACGTGTTATGAAACCGCAGCCTGAGCTCAGCGGGACTTTCCTGCCCTCCTCCTGGCCTCGGCAGCTCATTCCTGCTCCTCCACCCGAGCTCTGTGGCCATGCTGCGTATTGGGGTACTCCAGGTCCCCAAGTCGGCTGCCTGGGTGGCAGCAAGGTCAGGGGAAATGTGAGTCATTTGAGGTCCCTTTCTGGGGGACAGCTCATGTTTAAGATCTGTATAAAGCTTTTGTGAAACAGCACCCGTCGTGCTGAGGCTTGTCTTGTTTTTGTCAACATGCAATGGATGAAATTTGGCCCTGGTGAAACCAACTTCAATCAGTTAGTGATGGAACAGGGCCAGGATCTCTCTTAGTGTTGCAAATTGTGCCACAGTTGAAAAAAAAAAACCACCCTCTTTTTTTGGAAAGTGCTAGACTTCTGTGTGACAATCTTGACTTGCCGGTATTAATTGTGTCACCTACAAGTAAAAGTGTGCTTCTTACCTATTTTCTATTGTACATATCCCAGCTTTTATATAACCTTGTGTTGCCGCACAAAGGATTGATATAAATCTTTCATGCAGGCTGTCTCCTGGATTGTGTGTGGGAGTGGGAAATTCAGAAGTTAAAAGTACCTGTCCTGAACAAAGGCTGAGTTGCTTTGATAGCAGGAGGGATGATCTTACACTTGAAGTGAGGAGCAAAAGTCAGAAAATTAGACACCCCCACTACTTCTGATGGGTGAGAAGAGGGACAGTCCAGTCTTGTGGTGTCCAGGAACAAAGCACAGACTCAACTGAGTTTTACATGTTTAAAAGTTGATTTGGATTAAGGCAGGAAGGGAATCTGAAGTGCAGCAGCTTTACGTGTATACACCTTGCTTAAAGAATAAATTCATCTTATTCGTGAATAGGTTTATGTATGGATAAACCCTTAGTTCATGCTTTCACTAATCATGCATAGATAACCTAAAACTTCAAGTTCATTATATATATCTCGGCATGCTAAGTTTGGTCCATACCATGCAGCTGATCACACAATGTTGGACTCCTGTGATTTTTTAATTTTATTTTATTTTTTTGCATGGGCCTCAGATCTAGATGACTTATTCTGTGCTAAACCCAGCCATGCTGTATTTACTTTGCCTCGAGGCCATTTAATTACATTGACTTTCCTGCCCATTTCACAGAGCTATAGCTGTTTGACTTGCTTTTTGAGCCCTGCAACCTTTCGAAATGCCCTAGTTTATTTATGTAAGATTTTTTTTAAATATACTATTCCCTGATGTATTCAGTCCACGTCCTATTAATAAACAATTTATTTTTTAATGCGTTGCTTATCACTTTTGTTGTTTATGTATTGTATTCTTCCTTTGGAGTCTTAGTGACTCCAACCTAAATGTGCTGCTTCTTTGCACCTCAACCAGTATTTTGCTCTGTTGCATGTTCTTCCAACATAGTAATTTATCTTGCAATGTTTCTCAGATTAGCAGGTGTTTGAATGCTTGAAGACTTCCTTTATTGGGAAAAATATTTTATTTAAGGAAAAAATTCAGAATTGCAAGAAGTTTATGTTCATTAGCTAAACTAGAAAATTGTGAAGTGTTGCAAAGATATGAGAAGAAAGAAGAAAACCAGAAAAATTTGGGATTGGCAGACTCTGATAGCACTGGAAACATCCTGAGAACTTGACTCACCTCTCAAATTGTGCAAAAGGGTAGTGACCCTTAGGTTGGGCTGCAAGACTGACTGCCTCGTGCCTGAAGGATGGCTTCCTGTTTTCTTGTTGAGGACTTACAACTTCTTTCTTAGAGGTCCTTGCTCTGGCTTTTCCAGGAGATTCAGTGCTGCAACATGGAAATGCAATTTGGCATGACCTAGCAAAACTTTAATGTACTGATCTGGGGTGAGTTAATGCACGTTGGAGAACTTGGAGTGTGGTTGCATTACACTTAAAATTTTTCTAAGTGGTTGCTGCTGTGGCGCTGACCTCCTAGCACCCCCAGCTATGTGTTCTTGACTCTTCTTTGTGTGGGTCAGGCATTTATCTGAGTTTCTAAGCATCAGCTTCAGAGAACTAAATTGGCAATGAAGTGGGGCTGTCGCACTGGTCATGCAGCCCTGAGCTGTCACTTACACAAATACTGGTGCTTTTGGACTCAGGCGGGGAGTTGCTTCACCCAGCTGAACATGAGGAGACTGTTTTCATGTTGTTTCATCAAGAGGGTGAAAAAGATTCCCTACCTGAGCATCTCTTCTGATCCCTTTGCTGGCTCCAGACATGCTTGCTTTGTGGTCAGAGTTACTCAATGTCACCTGACTGCATCACTTAGACTTGGACCAATTCATATGATCCTTTTTAGAGCTTCCCCCCCCCAATATAGTGCCCTCAGCATGGCAGAGGAGGTGGCGATCAGTGATTCATGAAGAGGACTGAGAAGTTGGCTTGGCACTTCTTAAGCATGCTAGAGAAATCACAATTACATGCCAGCCAGTTTCAGCCTGGAAAGCAAGATTTGTGAGCAGCAACTGAACCCCTTGCTTTCCATGGCAGCAGCCTTCTTCATGTATTAAAACATTGTTCTGTTTCGGTGTTTTTTTTTTTTCTTAATTTCCCCTTAACTGATGTATTTTAGCATAATATCAGTTTATCTGAAACTTTCAAATTCTGGGAAAGTACAAGAAATAAGAACCATTGTGTCTGAAACAGTGACTAACTCCTCTGGGGGGAGCGTTATTTGAATTAATAGACATGACTAAAAGGCAGTAGAACGGGGAGCGCATGGAAACCCCTCACTGCCAATAGCCCAGATGGCATCTCGCCAAACTCGTGGTGTGGGCAAATGGGCTGTGACACCTCACATGCCCCTTTCTGTGCTCTTTTATCATGTTTTTTAAGAAATACACACAAAAGCTTCCCCTTTGAGAGAGGACTGAACTGCATCAGCCCTTTTCAGCAACAGCATCAGCAAGGAACTAGCCATTTTCCATGAAGGCGCAGCCAATAGTGAGGCCAGCAAGCCTGGAGATCACCATGGCTACATGAGCTCCTGGGCTTCAGGTTACCCTTTAAATATCCCTAAAGAGTGTTAGGCTGAGTGCAAACGAGAAAGCACATGGTGGAGGCAGTCGGAAAACCTTCAGGGAGCTTTGGGTGTACAGCTGGTGAATGGTGACACTGCATCACAGTTTATCGTAACACTTAACTCTCCTCTCCTCCCCTCTCCCTCTTTGTCTTCTCCTCTCCACGATGTGCAGTAGCTGGTGTGAGCTTCAGTGTCCCTGTTGTTCAGCGATGCTGTGGGGTGGTGTCAGTGCCAATGGCATGGAGAGCGTGGCACAGGGTGAAGGTAGAGGAACAGACTGTGTAATTGTGCTTGATGCATCCATAAGGATGATTTATCTTATCTCCTCTCCCTTTTTTCCTTTTTCCTTTTTCCTTTTTTTTTCCTTTTCCTCCTCCTTCTCCTTCTCTTCTCCTTTCTCCCCTCCCCTTCCTGGCCTTCCCCTCTTCACCCCTCCTCTCCCCTCCCCTCCCCTCCCCTCCCCCCCCCTCCCCTCCCCTCCCCTCCTCTTTTTTCCTTTTCCTCTTTCTTCTCCTTTTCTTCTTTAATCAAATCTTCCACACTGCATCTCTACACAGGTTCCTGTGGTTGTTCTTGCTCTTCAAAGCTCTTTCACCTTGCTCTGCAGCCTAGTTTCTCTAGAACTCACCAGCACTTATCTGTCATCCCAACTTCTCCCTTAAACTTTGCGCTTTTTTCCCCCTTCTTTAAGGTAGCCCTGGTCTTGGTGCCTAGGGAACACTTTTTGATACAAATCTTTGTTTCTTTGCTTTCCTAAAGTTGCACCCTCCCTGAAAAGCCACTTGGGCTGATCGGAATCCTCCCTCTGCTGGAGTAGGAGCGACTATTTGGCAAAGCTTGTGAACTTTGTGCATCAGTTGTGGTGGGGCAAACCCAGGTCTCAGCTACACCTTCCTCAGCTCCTCAGAGGGGATAAAGCTATTGGGAGTTGAACACTTCGGAGCAGTTTTGCACAGGACAGAGAAGGTTGGAGGATTTGGCATGTTTCTTGCCACAATGAAGGCAGCAGGAGGTACAAAATGTGAAATTAAAACTCAAAATATTTTTAATTTATCCTGATGTTAAGCAAGCTGAATCTGGAAAGGAATTAAGGCATTAGTCTGTTCTAAGTTATTTTGGCAAAAGTACCGGCCCTCTTTACACCAGCAAAGTTCCTAGAGTAACAACATGGACTTCAGAAAGTATGATTTCGTGTGCCATAGCAATTTGAAACTTTCAATTTTGGGTTGAGCAAGCTAATAAATGTGTCCAATTTTGAAACCTGTTTCAATATTGATGTTTGCTCCTGCTGATTAATCTAGAAATCTCCTCCTTAAATGAAGGTGCAGGTGGAGAGGTGGTAACTGTTCTCTTTATACAGAGAAGCATCTCTGAGAAAGTAAAAAAAACTCTCAAAAACCAATAGAAATTGCAGATGAGGAGTCATCTCCCACCTAATCCAGGGCACTTGCCAGAAGCTGGAGGCCTGTACTTCAGTTCAGGATTTCTGATGATTTATGCTTGAAAAGACCATTCTTAATTTCCATGACAGAAGAATACTGAGTTTCACAAATGTTTCCAATTCACACATAAAAATAGATAAATGGAAATTCTTACCATCTACTAAAACTTCAAAGGAAGTAGTTGTGTTTAGTTAATTAGTTTTGCTGTTTAAATATCTCCAATCCATCCTGTCCTGGTTTATAGATTTAGTAAAGAATCCATTATGGATAGGAATAGCCTGTGGGGAGCATATCTGCCCTGTAAACCCTTTTAGCTGATCTGTATTATGAATATATGTGGAATGTCAGCTTTGTTCAAATGCAAGAATAAAGAATGCTTTTCTAATGTGCGTTCTCTTAATCTGGTGCTTGATCAGAGGATTTGGCTTCACAAACCAAAGCAGTAGAGAGAGCGAACAGGAAACAGTCTAGAAAACAAAAAGGAGCCAAAGCGTGTTCTTTGCAAAATATGAGGCTGATGCCTGGAGAGCTGGGCGGGAAGGGCATGCCATCAGGCTAGCACACTGTTTTCTTCATTTGGCCTGTCTGTGTCTGTGGAATACTCTATAAAGTGAGCCTTCATCCATATGCAAGAGCCCAACAAGTCGCTGTTTGCCTTTTCTCTCCGCTTTCATGTCTTGTGGGTCACCACTGTCTTTTTTTTCTGCCTCCCTCTCGTGTTGTCTGGTGCAATGTCCTCATCACAGCACACCCTCATTGCCTCTTCAACACTCAGATATGAGTAGTGATTCAAGCAGCCTCTGGAGCTTAAGAAAATTGCTTGCACAAATGCATTGGAGCTGGTTTTTTTATTTTAAAAAATGCTCAGAAGTTGAACTGCTTAAAACACCTACTGTTATGGCAATGCACTTTTAGTTACAAATTTTCTTGCTATTTCTGTTCTTTATTTTCTTCAGACTATATATGTGGTCATCTCTGCCTTTCACAAACCTACAAAAACTGCAGTTTAGGGGATATATGCCTGTGTTTGAGGATTAGGTCTGTTACAAGCTGGCTAAGAAAACTGTCCTCATATTCAGAGCAATGGTATTTTCTACTCTTTTTTTCCTCCTAGCATTTCAGTTGCTGAAAAAAAATGGGGATGTCTCCCAACAAAGCAGCATATTACAGAGGCAGTATTAATTGAAGGCCAAAGTTGTGCATACAGGTGTTTGTGCATTTCTGTGCACAGTTTAACATCTTAGAAGCTGAGCAACAGAAATTCACCCCCCTGCACAGCTGGTTTCAAAGATGTTGAATTTCATGGCAGTAAAGCATGTTGGGGTTCTCCGGTGGAAAATGGAAGCAAGAAATTAAGTCTGCAGAAGTTTTTCTGGGAAAGCCTTCTATCCACTGGGTCTTTAACAGTGAAATTATTCTTTCTTAAATTGCAGGGAAATAAATATTATGGTTCAGTTCAATGGAATCTTTAAATATGGTCAGTGCTAACACACTTCATTTGATCTAAGAATGATGTTTTTGTAATATCTTTAGCAGAGATCCATTAGATTACTTTGAATGCATTAGGACTGTAGGATATTAAAAATAAGAGAGTATATGTGTTATCTGGACTCTTAATCACGTAGTGGAACCTAATCCAAAACCTTCTTAATTTGGTGAAGTACAAAGGAAACTTTTCATTGATTTCAGGGTTATTTGGATGAGTCTTCAGAAGGAAAAATCATTCAGACAATTCTATTCTTGTTACAAAAATGCAGACATAAGTAATATGTGGACTTTGGATTTATGCATATATGTTTTTAAACTTTTTTGGTTTTATTTGGATGGTTAGGAGACAAATAAGTAAGATTTTACTTATGTGAGAATATGCACTCTCCACGTAGGTTCATTTACTCATAAATAGGATTTTGCACATTTTTTTTCCCTTCAGCCTCTGATGGACTGTTAGGAATGTGACACCCCAATTCCTTGGCAGGTTGCGTGCTCTGAACTTGTAATCAAAAGACCTTGTGAGACTCTTCCTTACTTATGCAGCTCTTAAATTGAATCTAGTTTTGAACTGCTGAGCTTTTGCAAACTTCCTCTGTTTACACAAGAAAAGGGTTTTTTTTGGGAAGTAGCCCATCTTTATGTGGGGCTACTAAGGGTATTGGTAATTCAATCATCTTTATGGTGTCTAGGAGAGTACTAATTGCAGGACCAGTTTGGTTGATTTTATCAGTACTTTTTCATTACTTGAAGTGACAAAGGCTTATTTAGGACTATAAGTGGACTAAGAGAAAAATGTCCTGCCTTGCAATAGTTTTCAATGCTGCTGGGAGATGCAAAGTGGTTTGTTGACCCAGTCCAGCAGACAGACCAGAGATGTATTTTGTCTTGATCTCATTATTGTGAAGGTATGGGATTACCTCTGAGAGAAAGAGAGCTAGAGAAGAAATTAGTCTTGGGGCTTACCCGGCCAGTCTATCTCCAGCTGAGTCATTTATATTTGTCAGTACAGTGTTGCCTTGGGGATTTTTTTGCACTTGTTAAAAATAAAGACAAACCCCAGGGGGGTGCGGGAGCCTGGACAGCATCGCATCAGGGTGTGGGAACAGCGTGGGCATTTGGCCTCCTTGCGACATCCTGTTTCCCCAAGTTATCACACAAAGTCTGTGCTCTTTTTCCAGCCTGGCTTCCTGAGTCCCTCCTCGTACTGTGCCCTCCCGTCTTTAACTCTTTTTCTTCTTCCTTTGGCTGGGAAGGAGGAGAACTTGACTGCTGTGTGGCAGTCTGCTTTTGCTGCTTTGCCCATGTGGGGATGGAGGTTGGAGACTTTGCCTGGTGTCAATTCAGAAAATGGTGGTGGGGTCAAATCTCTACCAAAGCGTAGGTCCTTGGGAGAAGGGACATTTCTTCCTGCAGCTTTGCTGGCTGTTGGCATCACAGCTTTGGAGGGGACAGCAGCTGGCTAGTGTCCCTGGAGAACATCAGTTAGTGAGGGCTTCATGGCTGGCCTGGGATGGGGTGGTGAGCACACCTCCAGCCACTGGACACTCCATGAAGGAGTTGTATTGGCAATGTGTAGGAAGTGTAAAGGGCTCCTCCTGATGAGCATGGCAATTTCCAAAGCTGCAGTGAAGGTGTCCTCCTGCAGCTCCTCCTGGGTAGAGATCACCCATAGATAAAACGTGTTATGGGTTTGTCTCTGTGTGTGGACATAAACATCTCTACAGATATGCCTGGATGTCTGTCACCCCAAGATCTTCTCCCTTACATTGGCCAGTAAGCTGTTGTTTTGAGGGAAAAGTATAAAAATCTGCCTGAGGGTGAGGTGATCTTTCCCTTTATACCCCCTTCTGCCTTCAGGCAGTTGTCAGCTTGGGACTTCAAGAGCCAGGTGTTGTATTCCAGCCACTGCGTGTCACAGCTACCATTGACCTAACGCCCATAGATTTGTTTGAAATCTTTTTGTTTTAAGCCAAGGGATACCCAAAACTCGGCCTGCAATATCTTGCAGCAAGCAAATGTATTACATGGGAAAAATACTTCTCTTTTAAGCCTGGTAGCTGATAATTTCACAGCATGCTCATTAGTTCTCTAGTAGGAAAAAGTGATGAATACTCATTGTTTTCTGTGTCATTTCTATTATCAAACACATTTTTTCAACATGTCCTGGTATATTTAGTCTCCTGATATGCCTGGAAGCTGGCACACACAGGCATCCTTTTTATCTTTCTCAGTGCTTTTTCTTGTTTTTTCCAAATCCTTCTTGAGATGGGGTGACCAAGAGTGAATGCAGTGTTGGAGATGTGAGCGTACTATCAATGTATTTCTCTCTCTTGCAGTCCCTGAGCATTGAGCTGATATTCTCTGAGCCTTTTCCACTATCATATTTAGATTTCTTCACTGAGTTGTAATAGCTAATATTAATCTCATCAGTAATCCCTTATGGGACTATCTTGATAACCATCCAGATTGGTTTAAAATAACCTTGAAAGACTTTTTGTCCAGCATAGAACTGGGAGACAGATAGCATCTCCATGAAGAGCTGAAACACCAGAGACTCAGGCGGAGGGAAAACGGGGGATTAGAGTCGATGAATGAATTTGACTGTCCTGTGAAGAACCACTGCCGACTCTGTTTGATAGACACACAAGAAATAATGCATTTTTTCACTTTAACCCTGGAATAACTGCAGTGGTCATGGTGTAAGGCAAATGACAAGGTTTTAGCCGTCCCCTGTGACTCCCTGATGTACTTCTATCAGTGATTCCCCAGCTCAGCCCTTCTGTCTCTGAGCAGATCCTTAAACCCCGACACAGACCCATTCCCCAGTGATGTGGCAGCACATTTGTCCTTCAGCTGTATTAGAGCATCTACATTACACCGAGAAGAAACCGCTCTTGAATTCATTGAGTTGTATGACACAATCAGTATCACCCTCTGTGTCTGAATTTCACGAAGGACAAGGATGAAGCTGGAGGGATCTGAGCTGAGGTGGAGTCTTTCAGCAGACACATGGAAACCCTCTGATTTGAGAGCCAGGCTGTGAGGGCCGCTGTCTGCTTTAACCTTCCCCCTGACTTCTAGTACAACCCCAAGTTCAATGACTTTAAGGATGTTTGCTTCAAGTCTCCTGTAACTTAAGTTTTTTAATTAATCTTTTAATCTAACTGGAGGGAGGGAAGGAAATAGAGGGGTGGGAGTTGACAGGGAGAAGCAGGGCGGCCTCTGTGGAGGCCAGGTGTGCGCAGAGACTGCTTGAGTGAAGTTGCTCTTTGTTTAACTGGAACAGGATTTTTTTCTTATTTTAATTGAACTTCTTTTGAAAACAGAGAATTAAAATAGAATTCCGAATAAATGGCAGTCTGTGAAGTGGTGGCACTTGCTGGCTTAGAAACCATACATTAATCAGATGCTGAGAGCATGTCATGTTTAGGTTGGCTGCACTATATAAAGCCCTGCTTTTCCATTTGTCTTGGATCCTGATTTCCACCCAAGCAAGGAGTGACACACCTAACGGATTTTATTAATTTGAATATTTATACTATAGATGTTTGTTTTCCTACAAGTAGAAACGTACCAAATGTGATGTCATAGTATGTAGCTGCATGTCAATATGTTTTGATAATTCAATGCTCACTGTTCAATAACTTTCTTTAAGAAAGAAAGAAAGTTATAACTTGAAAGAAAAAAATGCAAAAGAGAATAAAAATGTGATGTTCATTTAAATCAAGGCTTCCCACTGCCTTCATTGCACTGGCACCCATGCCAACATTTTCCCATCTTCTCAGCCAGTTGCGACTAATAATCTTTCCAATTTGTGAACAAACTGTACTCCTTCTCTATTTGCAAGCTCACTGGCTTGTACTACTTTGTTTTTGTTGTTCAGCAACATCTCTTATTAAACGAGTAAGCCCTTTGGAGAGGCTCACTAGCTTATCCTGTGCTTGACTTCTGAACCTGTTTGGGCAGCGTGGCCTGTCCTGGTTGGCTTATGGTACATGCCTAACATCCAGTGAAGATTGGGGTGTCAGCATCCAAATACAGAGAGGAAGAGTGTCACTTCGAAAAAGTGCCCATAGTCTAAATAAACAAGAGATGGGAAAGGAACACAGTATCTGCATGAGTGAAGCAGTATGTGCTAGCACTGTGTTAGCTCCACAACTTTTATTTTAGTTTTTTAATGCTCATTTTATGGCTTTGCCCTTGAAGTGACAGACTGCAGGAGCCCACGTAGCAGCCAGCGCTCCAGCTGCAGCTTTTATGGGAGCAAGTAAGGCCACAGGTGGTGCAGTGCCTGCAAACCAGGAGGCAGAGTCACCCTCCTCCTCCTCTTCTGGCTAATGCACGCAGCTCATCGCTGCTTCCAGCGCCTGGGACTTTGCAGAAGAACCAGATGCTTCCTTTGCTGTTCAAGGCATGTGGCTCATTACTGGACACACCAAATGCTGGTGGTGGAATGATTTCTGTTTTTTTTTTTCCTTCCCCCCTTTTCCCTTTTTAGCAATTACAAAGTAATAGTTTGAAAATTGTGTCTCCTGAAAGCAGCCCTTTTCCTTGTAAAAATGCTAATGAGAGAAACTTGGAAATAAGCACTCGAATCCCTGCTTCCAAGACTTTATGCAATTGCAGTGGGCAAATATACTCTTCAGATGTACTCTTAATAACTGAATAAGGTAAAACAGCTCTATTCCACTTACATTTCTCTCTATATTAATCCATCTAATCTTGCCTTTACTCAAAACTGGCCATTAGTTTTTTCTTCACAGGAATCCTGCTGTGTTGGTGACCACAGCTGCTTTGGGAGGGTTTGTCAAAAAAAGACGTTCCGATGTTACGAGGATGGTGCATTGTCGAGCCTCATCCCCAGAAGACTTTTGTGGTTGAATGCAAAGCCTGGCAGAGCAGAGGACTTGGACTAAAAGGTGCCTGAGTGTCTGTGCTCATAAACAGTGCTAATTTGACAACCCCAGAAGA
Organism: Streptopelia decaocto; assembly: GCF_964273445.1. Lineage (NCBI taxonomy): Eukaryota > Metazoa > Chordata > Aves > Columbiformes > Columbidae > Streptopelia > Streptopelia decaocto. Next base: position 14,286,128 of record NC_138655.1, read on the forward strand.
TGAAAACTCTTACCCAAAGACATGGTATATTATGGTACAGTCTTTACATTTTCTCCTTAATGTACTGCAGACCTCATGTCCCCTAACCCGAAATGTATCTCCTGTTCAGTTCATGGAGCACCAGTAACCTTAAGAGCATTTGGTGTTTTGGTCATGAATTTAAGAATGCGAAAATAAAGCCTTCGACTGGTGTTTGAAATTCAGTCCATGTCAGAAGTGACTGAATCCTGTTATCTGATGGTTGTTCAGTGACCTTCGCAAATTAACAGCTTGTTTGATTTCCTGGTAGTTCTCAGTGGATAAATACCTACATTGCAGGAGCTGCTCGTTTATGATATTTTCTGATTTGTCTCAGGGTGCTGGGGTATGTGGTTGTTTTTTGTTTTTTTTCTGGCTTCCCTGGTTGATTTTACCTATTTTGTACTTCATTTGTTCCTGTTTTAGGAATGGCCTCTTTATGTGCACTGAGCCATAGCTAGGGCTTGCTGAAGTGCTGGTTAAATTAGTGGGGAGGAGCAGGTGTTTATTAAAGATGTGACAGCTAATGCAAAAATATCATCCTGCTGAGCACAGGAGGGGTGTGGGACAGTACCAAAACCCAAATCTGACGCCAAGCCGAGTTTAATTAAACTCATGGTCAATTACACTGTGCTGGCTTAGAGGCAGCTCGCTGGGCTGTGTCAGTCAGAGGGCTTTTTTTTTTTTTTTTCAGATTTCTTTTTTGACAGGATCACACCGACAATTAGATTCTCATGCCCTTTTTCCTGCCAGTTTCAGGTGTGTAGCTTTTTTCCTGTCTTTTTGAACCCAGGAGTCGGGCAGATGGGCCGTTCCTCTTCCAGTCCCGTTTGCAGCCTGTCTGCTGCCTGCACCAGCTCCCTGCTCCCAGGCTGCTGCCTGGATTATTCAGAGCACAGAAGAGCCCTGTTGTCAAAGCCTAACAGGTTATGTAAGGGTTTTGAAAATAGACCCTCTAGCACTTAAGGTCTTTCAAGTGGTTTTTTTTAAAAAACCCCAAAAAATTAAAATTACAGGCTTGCCTGGTTTTCCTACCAGGACTTTTCATGTATGAAACGTTATGCTCTGCACTCACAAAAGGTGAGTGTCCAAGGTCTTTCTGCTGCATTCATCAGTGATTTCATATTAAAAAAACAGAGATCAGTCCTATCACAGGTGCTGGATAACTCAGACATGAACCACTTAGATCTAGATCTAGAATGGGCTGACAGATCATAGGCTTTTTAGCGTTTCTATTTTGAGACAGACCTGGAAATATTAAAATGAATAATAGATAAGTAATCTTTTCTTTTGCCCATAAGGTTTAGTAGGAAATTTTTTACCTGGGCACAGAATTTAAAATGTAGTTTAATTCAGCCTTGAGGCACAAGAACTGCATGTTGTGTTTCCATCTGAGACACACAAGTTTAGGAGTGGATAGATTACTTTAGTACCACCTGCCAATAATAATAATAATGATAATGATGATAATAATAATAATAATAATAACAACAACAATAATAAAGCCTTTCGAAACTGCATTAGTCATTTGATTACCTGCTGTGTATTAAATGTTTTATTCATTTCTTATGCTCAGGTTTCCTTTCTCACATAGCAGGTGATTCTACTCATGCCTTGGCTGCAAATTAAACTGTGTTGGATTTTGGGGTCTTCTATCACTATTCCACATGTAGTCCTAAGGTCAAAATGGTCTAATTCCTGCAGGCTACATTAAAGGCATCATTTTGTCAGTAGTACGAGGCCAGATGAGCATGATGAACAGTACTTGGGAAGTCAAAGTATCTGTGGCAGCCATAGATGTTCAAAATCACAGCTGTGCTCTGCAAATTTGTAGGTCTTAGTGGATGACGAAATGTAGTTGTTAATGTGATGGAGGGACAAAGAAACCCATGAGTTGTGTGTTACCTGGAGGTTGTGTTTTGCCTATATTACTGAGCATACTTGTTTCTCCCTCTTTCTTGCCTTTCTGTTCATGATAATGAGATGTAGGTTCAGAGAGAAGAACCCTATCTGAATAGATTCACTTTGTGTTCTGGAAATTTAATGCTGATAAAGTTTAGCACTTTTGTCATATTACCACCTAATGTTTGTTCTAGCTCTACCATAACATATTTGGACTGGACCTTGAGTACTTCAATAATCTAATATCCCAAGGTGAATTTTTCATAAAAATTAGAACAGCCAGTCCTGGGCCATTGTTCCTATTCTCTAACAGTCTTGTCTTGTGACTTCAAATTATTCAGTTGGCCTCCTTGTAATCCACTTTGTCCATCTGTCTTGAGGTGAAGATTCACCAAGATGACTGTAATGAAGTTTGATATAATGAAGAACAGTCCAAGAGATCTCAAGAATTAGACTGCCACAAGCCAACATTTGGCACGTTTTTCACATGAAGAATGTGTTTTGTTGGTCATATTTGCCTTATATAAAAAAAACAAGAAGTTTTCTGGAAGACTTTAATGTCCTGACTGGAGAAGTTTGAAGGAAGGTCTTTGGTATGTCTGTTCATTCTGCACATCCTTCTGTACTTCAGTTTCATCTTAAGGATGAACTCATTGACTTGTCAGCATTTAAAATCACATTTGTTTACAGACACACCTTAACCAGAATAAGAAATCTAGACTTTGGCAGTGATACCTTTGCAGGTCCAAGACAGCTTGGTACTGTTGTGCTGGTATTGTTGGAATCCCCTGATAAAACAGAGGGCAGGACTTGCACAAACCAGCAAGTGACTTTCCTGTGGAAGAGGAAACATTCTTATGGTGTTATGGAAAGGAGACTATTGCCACCACTGAGCTGCCAGAATGACCTGATCAGACTGAATCAAGTAAGTACTGGATGGAAGGCTTTTGAGGCTTCATTTTTGGTTTGGTAGGTGAATGTAGGTGTCACTTTTGCTTCAGTAAGAAAATAGTATGACTGAACTGACTGATCTATCTAAAGTTTATTCTAAAAATGACTTTCTGGTCTGACTGATATCTAACAGAAACAACTGAAAATAAAAATAAATCCTATCACATACAACCTGAGTGACTTGTACTAGACTTGTACTAGAACTTCCTGATGGAAATAAGGAAAGGAACAGACTTTCTACATCTGATTTATACAAGCTGGTATATCCAGTTTATACATCTGACATCCTTCTTACTTTGGGAAATAGCTTTTAACATTGTCTTCCTTATTTTTGTCCTTATTGAAATGAAAACAAAATCTTCTGATTTTTTTAAGAAATAGAATTGTCAATTGACATTGTCTTAAGATAAAAATAAATTGGGATATTTCACTTGGGTCAATATTACATTAGAAATTACCAGCAAGCTGTAGATCTGATACCTTCTGATATCCAGGAAATGCTTGGCTTGCAGCCTGCATAATTCAACAAAACTTTTGAAAATGTTGAGACCAACTCAAACATTTTTTTCTATCTGCCCTGCTGTTGACCAGAGTTTATTTGTTTTCCTTTTAAATTTGGCTTTAAAAAAAAAATAGTTCTGCAGATGAAAAGAGAAACATCAGGGAAAATTTAATGGCGCAAGCAATGCAAAAGCATTTCCTGAGCTATTTCATTGCATCTGGTAATTCTCTGTATAATCTTCTCTTCAGGAATCCTATCTAACCAATAGTATCCAGGCAACAAGTTTTGAGCCTTTAATCTTTAAAACCCACAGTGTGTGAAACTTGAAAATTTCCTAAAGAGTGGATTAGTGGTAGAATTTGATGCAAATGCAAACAAAGCAGACGCTCCTCATGGCACTGACCCAAGCTCCAGATTGGAACCATGGTCAAAAGTTCCCTTGCCTGAAATACCCAGATCAGCTGTGGAAAAAGTGGGAATGATCGTGTGTGTGTGTCTCCTCTACTTACCGATGGATGTAGACTTCACCCAAGTCCTTTTATTTCCCATTTCTGCTTTCCCGTCTCTGTGCTGGGGAGTTGGGATTTGGCAACACTTGCAGTTCTTAAGGCTTCCAGTTGCCCATAGTTGATATTTTTTAATTTTGCAAGTTGAAACAGGGCAATTCCAATTCAATATAAGACACAAAATCTGCAGAATGTGAGGTCAAACACTGGGACAAGTTGCCTGGAGAATGTGTAATCGCCATTCCCAGAGGAATTCAGAACCTGCCTGGGCAAAGTCCTGAGCAGATGGCTCTTGGCTTTGAAGTGGGGGCTGGACCAGGTGACCTCCAGAGATCCCTTCCAACCTGCAGCATTCTAAGTTTTTGTTCAGTGATTAATTAAAATCTTCTGAAGGCTGGCAAAATGAGTCCAGGATAAGGAAGGTAAATTTGGATTCTTTGGATTCATTTATCATTACTTTTACAAAAAACTGAGCATCTTACTACCAGTCAGAGAAGATGTTTTCAAAGAAGTATGCAGGAAACATGAAGAAGGCAGAAATTGGTAGAAGGCAAAGTTTTTCTTTTGGTAGTTTGCAGATAACCACAGAATATTACTGTGAATAGTGCAAAGCCAGGGAAAAAAGACTCATTATCTTCCTAGAGGAACTTTTATTTGCTGGTTTTGTTCAGTCTTTTTTTGGGATCGGAAGGGTTTCTGTAATTAGATTCTCTATGTCCAGACGGTTCTTTATGTCTCTGATTTTAGTAAGCAAACTCATGCCTGGCAGGAACCTGCCCATTGTACGTGTTAGCAAAGCCTGTATCAAGAGGATATTCAAAGTTTTTAATCTTGTAAAGAAGTAGATTACAAATGCATGCCCAAGAATTCCTGCATGAAACAGCAGCATTTCCCTGCAGACTCATTTGTGGCAGCTCATCTGAGTTCCCCTTTCTACTCCTGACAAGGTTCTTCAAATTACAAGCACATATGGCTATTTTGTGACCCTCTCTGGGCTTAGTGTGTTTTGGTGATTGTTTTTGTTTGGTTGGTTTGGTTTCTGTTGTGTTTTTTTTTTGTTTGTTTATTTTCTTGTTTGTTTTTTTTATTACTTTGTTTTGTTTTGGTGGGGGATTTGTTGGTTTCATTTGGGGTTGTATTTTTTTTTTGTTTTTTTCCTCTGTGTACCCCAGTTGCATGTTATTGCCTTTGTATAGATTCACGGTGACTGTCTCAATCTGAAATGTTTAAGGAAGGAATCAAAAGCAGACCATATTGAAGTTTTAGAGTTACCTATACTGTTTTATAGTACCTTCTTTATTCCACCTGGACAAGGTGATAAAGTCTTTGTTAAATCTGGGACTGAATTTGGCCTTTCACTCTCTCTTACACCCCTTAAACTGAGGAGTGGGAAAAATTCAGTCATCTGATGAGTCATCAAATGACAAATCGATTATCAACGACAGCTCAAATGACCATGCTAATTAGCTACATAACTCTGAGTGGCTATAGGAGGTGGAACAAGGTAGAAAGAAACCCAGGAGCAGAGCTCAAGCTGTCCATAACCAGCTCCTAAGAGCTGCAAAAATAAGCACATCCCTATAAAATGACACTGCAACTGCGAGCAAAAAGGCTGACCAAAAAGGAGAGGATGAAGTAATTTTGGTTCAACCTCAGCAGCCCTACTGTGTCCCCATAGCTAAGGCTTGGTTGGCTCTGCTGCTGTCAGCAGGGCTTTCGGAGGGCACACCGCAAAGGGACGCACGTTTTCATTTAGCCAAGGCATGCAGCTCTCTGTTGGAGATTAACTGTGATCTTGTTTCTGTTGTAACCAAGAGACTGTCTCAATAGCGGGGCTGGCTGGGTGCAGAGCGGATTTGCTTCATTGTTGGAACAACTTTAAGCCCCTGAGTCTCTCCCATGCAGCTACTAAATAAATTCCTTGGAGCTCTGTGTTTCTGACCCTTATTTTTACCACCCATCCTTGACTGAGATTATGGCAGAGAGGTCAGTGCCTTGTTTTTATTGCCAGGAAATAAAACAGGTTTTCTATGCAAACTAAAGTATCTTCCTTCGTGCTCTGGTCAGCTTAGATGTCTGTGAATTTTGACACATAAGGCTGGAAAATCTTGATTTTTTTCTTTTGGTTTGATTTATGCCTTACCTGCCTTAAGTAAATTTCTGGGGTGTTTTTCCTGCAACTTCACTTTTTTAATTTGTTGTACACCCATCTGTAGCTCTGACATTTGAAAAGTCACGTTCTGTGCCCTTCCCTTTCTACAGACTTTTAGTATTGGGAAATGAAGAGTCCCAAAATAACTGCTGTTTGACAATCCATATTAACATGCCCTGCCTGCAGAAAAGAAGTCCTTAGAGACCTCAACACATGGCTTTAACTTTTAACTTGTACCTTGAAACCATGCATATCAGAGTGGAAAACATGCAACAATGTGAACCTGGGGAATTAAGGTGATTAAAACCTTGGGCTTAGGTGCCAGTTGTCTAATGTAGCTGTTCAGAACAAGGTTACCCTGTGAACACTTGAGTTCTTCAGGGGGTGAGTTGACTTCTTTGAAGGTACAAACCATTATGCTTGAATACCAGTTCAGACTAAATTCTGAAATAATTGTGTTCCAGACTAGTGCTTGCAATAGAGAAAGTTAATTCATAATAGCTGGAACATTTTTGAATAGGGAATAGGTGGTTCAGTTTCTTCTGTCCAGTTAAGACTAATTATTGACATTTTACCATAAAAAATGGAATAAGGCGGTAGCTCATTCAGTGATGGAGGAGGGTTTGGAGTACAGGTCAAGTTTTAGTTGTATAAGTAAAACCTCTTTATTCTTTTAAACAGAAGAAAACATCATAACACAGACAACACATGCTCTAATTCCTGTAAACCTTTTTTTTTCTTTTCTTTTTTGGTAGTATTGGATTCTGAGTTTAATTCTTCCCTGAAGAGAATCCTCACTCTTCAGTGCAAATGCATGAGTTCATCACTTCCTACAGTAAAGCTCTTTGCAATAAATGTTGGTAGCAATACTAATAGAAGTTCACTTAGTTAATTTGCAGAACTGTGTTTGACTACACTGTGTTTTGACAGCTCCCCTTTAGTTTAAATTCCTTGCACTTTTATTGGGAAGTGTCACTGAGCGGAGCAGTGGAGTGAGGGCTGTCAGACCTGACATCCACCCCTGGACCAGTGGGACTGCCTTGGCAGTCATGGTTTGCCTGTTCAGCTCTTGGATTATCAGGTGTAAATAGTACAGTGCTGGTGTCTCATGACCTTTGATTTGTGAAGACAAAAATCAGGACATTTGAAAACCCTCAGGCTTCCAGGGGAGATTTCAAAGAAGGTGGCGTTGCTGTAGGGAATGTATGTGACATGGTGGCTCCAGGACCATCTAGATGCCTGTTGAATGGTGTAGTACACTGCCTGGTGATAGGGATGGGGCATTGTGTACATCTATAGAAACAGGAGAATACATAGGTTGTTTTGATGGTCCCTGTCTTTTAAATTTATCTGTCTGTTTAGTTTTGCCTCCCATAGATAGTTACTTTAAAAGATTATTCAATTTCACACCTGCTGAGAAAAGTAAGGGTAAATCTTTATTTTAATCATCCATCCCTCACTGTCTGTGCAAGATGACATTAAGAAAACCTACCCAGAAGAATTCCTGAATGTCTCTGTCATACCTCTGCCTATCCAAGCTCCATGTTGGAAATAAGGTAATCCACACCTTTAATTTGCAATAGGTTTGGGGAGGGATAGAAAAAAGAGGGATGAATAGGTTTGAGGTACCTTTCTTTACAATGCATTAGTTGGGAGCTGTGAAACATAATGAACTGCCTTGCCATCTCTGGTTATGGTTTGCGGTCAAAAGAATAATGTGTATGCATGTGATTTTGCTATGGTAATGTAATTAAAAAGAACCAACCTTATAGAAACTCCAGAACATTTAATTTACTTTTATTTTCCTGTTTCCCAAGTCTTTGCAGCACCACTTCAGCTATACAAATTATAATTGGATGATACAACCTTGGATTTTAAATACTGGATTTAATGAAAAATCAAATACAGGTTGGTCAAGTGGAGTCTCTTGGTCTTCTGGGTGCAGTTTATCCCTCTGAACTTTATCTACGTGCTTGACAGCTAACTGGGACAAGACACTGACTCTTGCCTGTTGTTAACAGTGAAAAAGAAAAAACCTGGCAGCTCTGAAAGCTGATTTCTTCCCACTTTATAATAACTGCTGCACGAATTGCCCTCTTGAGAGGTCTATTTATTTCTCTGAACTATAGAGATTGCCAGTTTCTAAGGTAGTAATTTAAACTCAGTCGATTCCTCCCTTTATGCTACATTGTTGGCTGTTCTTTTCATTTTAGATTTTGTGTTAGGTCACATTAAAGGCCTCCTTCTCCCCCCATACTTCTCATTTTTAGTCATTTGATTTTGCTAGCTTGATGACCAAGGGAATAGCAGCACCATGTGTCTACCAAAAGCTAACTGTGCCAAGGCAGCAGAGACAATTAAACCATCTTCTCGAGTCTTGGGAGCTCAGCCAGTGCCTGGTTTCTACTCTACAAGAAGACTTAATGTGTATTTTTCATCTTAAAAGACCAATGTCACCATGCTTTGTTAAGCATGGGGATTGATGACATTGGTGACTCGAATCCTGTTGTGTGTTAGGGCCACCTGCTGCACTGGGTGCTGGTGATGTCCAGCTATTGCCGTGCCTCTGAACTGAAGGGGCTTTATGGCTCTTCAGGCCTCAGTTACCTACTCAGCTTCCATCAAGGGCTCCATCTGGCCCAGTCTGGAGCATTGCTAAGTGGGGATGATGCTTTGTTTGTGGGTGCTTCTGTCTGGGGCTTGATGCAGGCTGAAAGCAGCCACATGTCCTACCAAGGCAGGCACTTTCCACTGCGAGAGAGCAGGTTCCTGCTTAGACAAAACATTATTTGGGGCTTGGGCTCTCTATGTTAGTTCTTTGAGGAACCCAATGTTCTGGATTTTTGCTGTTCTTGTAATTTGGCTTCCTGGTTATTTGTAAGAAAAACGAGGTTTGACAGCCCCAGAATTAATGGAGCCTGGTTTCCAGTGAATCCTGTTTTGTGGTTGATTGACTTCTTAATCTAATTAATCAACCAGCAATATTATAAGACTGTGGTGGGAACTAATGCCTTGTAAACAGGAATGAGAGTGACATTCGTAATGTGCTAGCACAGGAAAAGTTTTGCTGAGCTTTTATATCTCTTTACCAAAGAATCTGCATACCATGTCCCCTGTGCAGGTCTTCTAGTGTCTAAGGGGGGTTTGCCTCAGGTTATTTCCCTTAGCAGGCCACTGATAAAGTCTCTCCAACCTGCTGTGTTTGAGAATATATTTACCAGTCTTTGTCATCTTTGATCAAAATTGATCAGTGAACACTGTTATTAGGAGGGACTGGTGTAGTGTGACTGCACAAACCCTCCTTCCATGCAATACCAGCTAAAAAACCCCACAAATTTCTGCCATAGATATTTCTGGCCATGCAACAACAGCTTTTGCTTGTCATGGGGCTGCAGTGCTTGCTGTCGTCAACAAGGAGTGGGGCACCCTGTGGTGCCCAAACCACTGCTCTCTGCTGCAGGAGTGGACTTGCTGGTTTTGGACGATATGGTCCAGAATCAAGAAGTGGGGAGAAGAGGACTTTTTCAGTTTCAGCATCAGGCTGTGTAGCCATGTGTCTGGCTGCTCCGAGGCCGATGAAGGAAGAACCTGCTGTGCTCTGCCAGGATGCAAAGGTTTCCAGCTTCTCTGTCATTGCTGCTCGGGCATCTCACCTACTTTCTGCTTGTGAGATGCAACTCATTTCTTGCAAGAGCAGGCGGTTTTAGGAATTTTATTCAATCTTACCACTGGCAAGTGTTCTCCCAAGAGAGTATGTCATAAAAAGTACTATAGCTACTCCATCTTTCCCCAGACTTGGAAATCTTCATTAGCAGCACCTTGCATCTCTATTGGACTTTTTAAAGTTTGAGTTTAACATTGGTGGCTGTCTCTTTTTTGCAGTAAGTTTCTGGATTTTGGGTTGTAGACCAAAGACTTCACAGCTTGCTGAGTACTTGAGACATGATAATTTCAGGGACAATTTTAGAGCAAGGCCTGAGTTGCCTCAGATAATGCAGTGTTTCAGTAGCATCAGTGCTTGTGAGATTTGTCTCCAATATCCCTTTTTCTGTCCTGTCAGAAATAAAACATCAAACTGTCTTATTTTTGACTCTTAAAAATCAGGTGGCAGCCGTATCACTGAGCAGAAGCTAGTGCTTGTTTGCACAAGGTATGTGAGTTTGTTCTTAGTAGTTGGCTGAAGTGGGCTGGATTTGACTTCCATACTGTGATTCCCACCATCCCACAGGATTTACACTGATGTCATGAAGTAGAAGTTCTGTCCGAGGGGGCAAGGAATGACAGATGTTGAAGTGGAGCTTAAAACAAGCCTTTGCATTATGCTGTAACTTGACTTTGCACTGTGTGCCATGACTTCTCCTTTACTGTGAATCATACTTTAGGTGACCATATACATTTGTGCGCCTTTATTTTTAGTAGAAACAAGTTACAAGATTGTTTTCTATTTTAAACCAGTGGGGGACAGGGGAGTATTTTTAAATTGTTTTAAAATATTTTATTTTTTAAAAAAATTACTTAACAGTTTTGTTTAATCTGAGTGTTTGCATGGAGAATGCAAAATACACACCTCCCTCTGAATTGTAAGAAGAGAGTCGATACTGTTTTGAGTATCAGATTAAGTTTCCTTGACAAAGTAGTCTTAATAATACATATGTACTTCTTTGAGCTGTATGTAGTACTTAACACACATGGAGAGTGAGAAGAATTCAAATACTTCCCTTAGCATGGCAGCAGTTTTCTGCTTCACTTCGTGCAGATAACAGAGATGCCCAGTAAGTAGGAGGAACAAAACACATAGCGTGGGGAGCTAGGCGGGAAGGGAAGGACTCCAGGTGTTTCCTAAACCTGTAAATCCCTAGCTTTGCACAGCAGTAAGATGTTGCATATGTCTGTTTTCTCATAGAGAATATGCTTAATTTCTAAGCTTATAAATGGACAGTAAGTTTATCAAATGGAGATAAAGGTCTCACCTTACAAGGTAGGAATCAAAGTCTTGTGCACAGCATCACATGGTGTACCAGTTCTTCAGCTTTCTTAATTTAATGTTTGGTTTGCAGCAGTGGGTGTTGGAGCCACACTGTATTGGGTTTGTGTGGCAGGGTTTTGGTAGTGGGGGGTGCTACAGGGGTGGCCTCTGTGAGAAGCTGCCAGAAACTTCCCTTATATCCGACAGAGCCAATGCCAGCCGGCTCCAAGATGGACCCGCCACTGGCCAAGACCAAGCCCCTCAGCAATGGTGGTAGCACCTCTGGGATAACATATTTAAGAAGGGAAACGGGCATTACAGTAGCCAGAAGAGAAGAGTGAGAGTATGTGAGAGAAGCAACTCTGCAGACCCCAAGGTCAGTGAAGAAGGAGGGCAGGAGGTGCTCCAGGCACCAGAGCAGAGATTCCCCTGCAGCCCATGGTGCAGCCCATGGTGAGGCCGGCTGTACCCTGCAGCCCAGGGAGGTCCATGGTGGAGCACAGGTCCACCTGCAGCCTGTGGAGGTCCATGGTGGAGCACAGATCCACCTGCAGCCAGGGAGGTCCATGGTGGAGCACAGATCCACCTGCAGCCCATGGAGGTCCATGGTGGAGCACAGATCCACCTGCAGCCCAGGGAGGATCCCATGCTGGAGTAGGTGGATGCCCAAAGGAGGCTGTGACCCATGGAGAGCCCTCACTGGAGGAGGATCCTGGCAGGACTTGTGAACCTGTAGAGAGAGGACCCCATGCTAGAGAAGGTTTTCTGGCAGGTCTTGTGGCCCCATGGGGGACCCACACTGGAGCAGGGGAAGAGTGTGAGGAGTCCTCCCCCTGAGGAGGGGGGATGAATTGATCACAACCCCCATTCCCCATCCCCCTGCATGGCTGAGGGGAGGAGGTAGAGAAAACTAGGAGTGAAGCTGAGCCTGAGAAGAAGGGAGGGATGGGGGGAAGGAGTTTTAAGATTTGGTTTTATTTCTCATTACCCTACTCTGATTTGTAATTGGCAGTAAATTAAATCAATTTTTCCCCAAACCATGTCTGGTTTGCCTGTGATGGTAATTGCTGAGTGATCTCCCTCTTCTTATCTCAACCCATGAGCCTTTCGTTATATTTTCTCTCCCCTGTCCAGCTGAGGAAGGGGTGAGAGAGTGGCTTTGGTGGGCACATGGTGTCCAGTCAGGGTTGACCCACCACACACACACTGTCATGTAGAGGCTGCAATTCTGTACTTTCTCATCTTTAAGAAGGTACAGTTTGAAACAGCTTATTCCTAATACAGAGTACATGTGCAAGAATATCTTATTTTTATATAGATTTTTCCATTTTTTGATCTGTTTATTCTCAAAAAAAAGCTGAAGAACATGTTTTCAAAGACTGAGATTCCACGCTTTTAAACTATGTCTAATGTCTGTAAATATTATGGACACGTTCATTTATTTATTTTGATGATGAGTAGAAATACTCATCTGGGAAGAGGCTGGCAGAATTGTGTGGTGCAATCTTTCTCTAACACACTCAGAAGAAACCATTTGAACATTTTCTTTCGCAAATACTTGCATCCTCTGCATGTTTATTGGGCTTTTCTAAGAGAATCAAGTTTTACTGTTAGTATTGTGAAGAATTTGAATTCAGACATTTGTTTTTTCCTCACTGGGTCAAAACTGAGAACATGAAAAACCGACAGAAGTCTCATACTCCTGTCCCTCACCTCCCCTGCTCCTCCTTCTAAATTGCTTTCATTAGATTTAGGCTGGATTTTATTCTGTTTTAGCAGTTTTCATTCACTATGGTGGGAATTGGACCCCTCACCAAGAGTAAAATTTACCCTCTGATATTTATAACAGGAAGACCTGGTAGCCTAAAATTAATAGTCTGAATTTTGTGGTGGACCATGTGGCAGTTGACTTGATGATGCAGAAATGGAAATTTAATGTCATGCCATTAAAGCTTCTACTTGTTCTCATTTATTTTTATTTTACTCAGCTATCTGGGATACACACAGTATCCCATGGAGATGATTGTGGTGGAGCATGAAGGAAACTGGACAGAAATAAGTGACAGTGTTTCTATCACCTGCGTTAGAGGCTGGACCACACCATATCGGCACTGCCTGGCCACAGGTGACTGTACAGCACTTATGCCGGAGGAAAAGCAAGGTTTGAGGAGCGCATTTGTAGGCTCTGCTACATTTGCTGTGCAGTGCATTGCTGTTGAATCAGGACTCCTGATCACTGTTTCCAAGGAGGTACAAAATATTGTCCAAGGCTTTTGAGGTGTGTTTTCCTTCCTCCTGCCTCTCCAGGCGGGGCTGCTTGGATGCCTGGAGTGCTTGCCACCCAAAAGCAAGGCAGCCTTTTTTTCATCCCAGCAAACATCGGGATTGTACCCCTGCAATGCTGGGCAGTGCAGAAGCAAGGTAGAAGAGACAGCGCCTTGCTTGAAGAGATCAGCATTTAAAAATGAGGTGTGACAAGTGTTTGTAGCTGTTGATGAAAATAAAATAGGTCTGAAAAGTGAGAAAAATAGTGGAGGACAATGAGCAAGCAATTACACAATCTTAGTTTTATGGAATTACTCAACCCTGACCTACCTGATTGGTTGATCATAGGGAACAAATCAGACAGTAAAACAGAGCTAATTTCTGCTCTTCCCCCTCTTAGTGGTTATCAACTAGAAAAGCCCTGGAGGTTCTGTGGTAGAAGGAGATCACAGGCACGAAGGGATGTCCTTAAAAAGGAATATAGTCAGGGCAACGTAAGCAGGGGACAGTAGGAAAATAATGTTTTATTTAAATGCTTGTTTGAGGCTGCTGAAGGATTGTAGAGTAGTAAATAGTGCACCATAGGAGAATAAATAGGAAAAAAAAAAAACAGGTTTATGCCTCTATTTCTGATCTAATATTTCTGTATCTGATAGATGACTGGAATATACAGCATTAATGAATATATTGCTATTGTGTGAGCAGTTGAGGCTTTTCTCAGTGCGTGCCCAGGGTGGTGAGCGGGAAGGTCTGAGCAGACCCGGGAAGCAGCACCTGCACAAATTCCATTTCCTTCCACTTGAGGACCAACTGTTGCATTTAAAGAAAAACAATGAATCTTCTAAATGTGATAGTCCATGCAAAGGAGCCTGCTTTTCATCACAGTGCAGACTCAGATGCTTGACTTCAGGCGCTGCAATTACTGGAGAGGTTTGCTCCAGCACAGAGGTGAGAGGGGATGGAGACAGCAGGACACCTAGTCCCTGTTACTTTGGGCCTGCCTTCCTCACCTCTCTCTTGTGGGAAGAAGAGCCCCTGGTGCTACAAGAACATTTGGGAAATGGATTTTAGTGAGAAGTGTAGGGCCAAGTCAGTAGCACAGCCCATTTTTCCCTCAGCCTTGTCGTTCAGGAGGATCTCATCCACCAAGAGGACCCTGGTCATGAATTTCAGGGTAAATCTACCTGCTTGCTGTTGAGCTTAGCAGGAAGGTGTCAGCCACACACACTTCTGAGTGTATATTTTAAAAAATTATTATTTCGATCATAAGAAGGAAACAGCAAGATCCTTAGAGGTGCCATGGGTGTGTGGGGATGCATGGCTGGAGGGGAGCTGTTGGTGGCCCGTTGGGTTAGTCTTGCTGGAAGCTGAAATGTGGCTTAACTACATGACATTTTCTGTTGTTTTTTTTCTTCTCCGGAAGAACCTCTCAAGCTTTCCATCTTCCGAGCACAGCAGGCGTCTGAGTGATTGCTGCAGCATGATGCAAAGAGATGGGGGGAGAAAGTGTCAACTGGGGGATCCTGGCAAACATTATTTAAACCATTGGAGAAGTGCGACAGATTGACTCCCCAACCATCACTGCTGATAATGTCACTCGTAGAGCTTGTCAGCATTCCAGCTTCACATTTTTATAACCATTTAATTACTGTCTTTATTGAATATAGCTGGAATTCACCATTGCAGCTAATGCTCTGGAAGTGTACTGTAGACTATAAGCAGAGAACATCAAGGAGGCAGCCAGGCTGTAATGAGTTTGCTCATCCTGTTAGGTAACATCTCAGTAACAGTAACCATTCTGTTTGCTCTGTGTTTGCTTGTTTTTTTTGTTGTTATTTGTTTGTTTGTTTAGGATACGATGTCCTTCATTTGATAAAGTTTTATTTTCCTTTAAATCCACAGTCCTTTTCTCAAAAATTAATTTTCCCATATATTATGAAATATATTTTGTTTTCCACTTTGTTCTAGCTCCCCATCCATGACAGAGAGAAGGTGGTGAGCCGTGCCACAGTCTGGCCTGAGCACCTCATTGCCATTTTATCAGAGGCTTCCTTTTGCATGGAGGGGTCATGGGGCGGTGCAGAGCTGCTGCTGCAATTTGGTCAGACTGTGGTGGGTGTCGAGCTGTCGTGAAGTGATCTGAAAATACTGATGAACAGCGAATGCTCTGAATGCTGTGAAGATTTTGCCAGGGAGGCAATATTTCCATGTAGTTACAGACAGTTAGAATTTCTGGCATGAACGTGTTTGGCATCATTCACCGTGGCTCAGTCACGGGTTGTTTCTGCCCTTGCTGCTGGGCTTCCCCATGGGGACAGACCTGCAAGCTACAGAGCACAGCCCAGGAGTCTCCTGCAGCACCAGCGCCAGCACAGGGTGCTGCCAGCGTGGGAGAGGTGCTGGGGCCCGTGGCAGCTGCTGCTCCATGTGCCCACATGTGTGCCCATGAGCACAGGCATAGTGGTCCAGGGCAACCCGGGCCAGCAGCAGAGGTTATCTCCGTGCCTCCTCTTTTCCCTTCTTTCTCTCCTTTGTAGGGGAGTTTAGAGGCTGCTGCTGTGGAGGGGAAAGGTGAAAGGGAAGGTGAGGTGTTTGGGGCAGGGAGGGGAGAGATTGGCACTCGCTGTGGTGGTGAGAGCTGGATGTGCAGGGTGTGCCCATGGGACAGAGGCAGGGAAGGACTGGGGCAGACGCTGGCATGAAGAAGAGACTGCTGATGAGCCGTTCCTGGCAGAGGAACAAATCCAGATTTGGTCCAGGTGGCTGAGGGAGTAGAACAACTGTGATCAGGTATCAGCTTCTCGAGGAATGGGGAGCCAGAAAGCTCTCACCCTGTAACAGCATCCTAGGACATGGCATATATGTTTATATATTTGCAAATGTCTATATTTAACCATATGGGCATATGTAGATGTATAGTTGTTCTGGTACTACTAAATGATCTCCTTAACACTTATGTGAAGAGGGCTTTCTGGTCATTGATCAACCCTATAAGCTGCAGAGCATGAACTGGGTCTAGTGGTTGTAAGTTAAACTAAGTGCAGGGATTGTGGTACCAATCCAAAAGAATCCCACAAGTCTTACAGTCCTCTCTCTGAAGGTGATGATGATTTGGCCCTTTGGTGGGCTGAGACAAGGCAGTGCAATATAAATGGTGTGAAAAACGGTCTTGAGGAAGCTAAGGTGACCTAGAAACATTGTTTACTGGCACATACTTCCGAACTGAACTGGTCTGCCTTCTTTGCAGTTAATAGGCTTATACACTCTCTAATCTGTCATGCATTTAATAAAAGGGTTACAGAATAACCTTTGGTTAAACAAAGAGTGTATAGAGCCCTCCACTATTCTCAGCTCCTAACTTCTAGTAACTAGTGGGCCATTATTTACCCAGCCAGGAAATGTTTCTGACTCTTCCTGTGGTAGAATAGATGTGAATATCACAGGCTTACCTCCACCATCAGCTGGCCTGTCCCAGCTCCCCATCTGCTTTTCTTAAATGCAGTAATCAACCAGGCAGAATATTCTTAAGAGTTCCTCTGAAGTTTTGATTTAAGCTCTCAATCTGCCACCAACTTCAGCCTCTTGCAGCCTCTGCAAGGGGAGCCAACTGCAGAAGTGGTCTGTGAAGGGCTGGAGATGAGCACAGTATAAATATTGAATTGTTTATCAGTTTCTGACATTTGCTGAAATCTAGAGTTTCAAAGTTGTCCTTTAAAAACTGGAGCACAAACCTACTGTGCCCAAAGGTCGGCTTATTTACGTGAGTGATCTCTTCAGAGATATGTTGATAATATTCTGATGGCCTTTGGTGTGCAAGATGAGAGAAGAGTCACCCTGACAGTGGGAAACAGACAGGCGGGTGTTCGTGATCTGCACTGAGGCATGGTCCTGTGCAGCTGAAGTCAAAACTTTTTCCCAGTGGTTCCATTTGGGATATCTCTTGGTGAGCTGGATTTCAACAGCTACTCACGCAGCCACCTGCTGCAGTTAGTTTTTCTCCTGCTTCCCATTCCTTCTGTCTTTATAGACTATTCACATCTTCAGCTTTGACCATTGGACCTGAGCTAATTCCCACTGAAGATGAACCCAGTGACTTTGGCAGAACTTGTAAGTGATCCTGATATCAGAAGCTCTTTGAGGCAGAAATTGTTCTTGATTTTTTTTTTCTGTGCCCATCTGTGCTGCTGGTAAAAAAAAAAAAAACCCAAACAACCAACTGATACCATCTGATTGTGCTCTGTGCAAGCAGCGAGAAAGACCTGCCCTTGAACTAAATAAAGCAAACAAGCCTCAAGCAGGTAGTTATCCCTGTTGTGTATCCCCAAGGCTCTGTAAAAGCATAGGTGATCTGGATGGGAAAGTTGTGCTTTCAGCTCCTCTTTTCAAAGGTACTCCCACACTGGAGCATAAAGAAAACCAGTTATGTTAATAGCAAGCATGCACATACACCATCCTTTGCTTTCAGCTTGCCTTTGCCTTGCAAGCTTGTTTACTTTTGCAACAGAATTATTCTCAGGACTTACAGGACAGGCATACAGAGACAATCTTTTCCCTTTTTTTCCCCTTTTTGTGGGAACTGGCCTGGTCAAGTGAGGCCAAGCCAATAAATGTGAAGTTCAGCGGAGCTGCAGTTAATCTGCACACATATGGAGGACTCCTCATTGCATTACATGTGCCTAAAGACCAGTCCCCCTGTCCATACAGGCTCTGGTGCACATCCTTGTTTGGCTAGGTGCTCACATTTGCTTTAGACAAACAGTTTTATGTCTATACATCTATATAATGTGTATCTATATCATCTATATCTAGCTATAGCTATCTATCCATCAGTAGAATTCAAGCAATGACTCCAATGCAAAAACCTGTTATGCCTGAGATAGTGCTGAAGGTTTGAGTCTTGGAGTCCCTGCATTGGAAGCAGCAGTGACAACAACACAGGGAAAATTCTTGCCACTATTAATTGCAAATGCATCCTAGCAACTGTATCACTCTACTCATATTTCTTTTTCTTCCTCATGTTTTTCCAGTGTTTCTTGCAAACAGCACCTGCTACCATTGTCTCTGTTGCAGAGGAATACAATGCAACTGTAACAACACTGGGAGATACACACGATTTTTACCGTAGGTTCTTCTGCCTGCTTATTTCCTTGTCATGCCCCTATTGTCTCTTAACTTATACTTGATTTTTAAGCTCCTTGGGAGGGGACCAGCTTTTTGTTCTGTATTTGCACAGCATGTGAGGCTGTCATGTGCTGGTTCTTCACTAATCCTGGTAAGTGCTCCAGTAGTACAAATGGCAAATAGATTTCAGATACAAATAAATTAGCATTCTTCTCACCGATTAAACAAACAGTTTTCTTTGTGATGATTTGAAACAGAGTTGCATTTCATTACAGCCCTTTGAAGCTCAGCTGGGAATTGCCAGTTCCTTTTCCAACCTCTGTTATCAGCCTCCTGTACAAGTTGACCAAAAAGTACTTGGCGGGCAGTTTGCAGACTCTGAAAAACAATAGGTTGTACTCTTTTAACCTGGCTTTGACCTAACCTGGAACAGTCAAAACTGGCATTTGGCACGGTGAGGAAACATGTTTTGATGTGCAGAGTCAACTGCACTTGCTGTTCAGCGGCTGCTGAGAGCTACCTGTGTCTGCCTTCTTGCAGGGGGGGCTGGAGGGACCACACTGGCCCCAGCATCCGTGGGTACCAGGCGAGTCTCAGGAATTCTCTGTAATAGGGCCTGAATGAAGCAGAGGATTGCCCTTAAATTGAAGATTTTTTTTTCTGGAACAGATATCATTGCTTGTTTTCTGGAAGGATAAAGTGTCCACTGAAACAGGATTATATTTACATTATTATTGCAGGGCCATCTGTGAAACAGGCTTTCTGTACTACAGTAAAGAGCCGTGACCCCTCACGGAGTTATCTTTTAAGCTCCATGCTAAACCCACAGGGGCTTATGGCTCAAAGCTAATGGGGATTTAACTTCTCACTGAAAGGAATTTGAAGCCTAACCCTATTTAGATGCTCTTTGCTCTCATTGATTAAATGCCCAGTGCACTGCAAGAAATCTAATGGAATCATAACTGTATGAATTTTCCATCTGATAAAATGGATGCTGGGGGACGCTCCATGCAATATTTATTAGAAATGGAGTTTGATCTTAAAAGGGCATTTTAAATAAAAATGTCAATTCGAAGTACTATTTTGTTTGCAGAGGAAAAAATGAATTCAAGTGAGAACAGATTTTTCAAAGCACAAAACCATTTCCTAGAAAAAAAAAAACAAACAGCTTCTGTGTTGTGATTTTTAGGATTTTAGGAGGATTTTGACTGCTTCCCCTGTTCCCCGTGTTCACTGCTGCATTTCTGAGATCCTGTCTGCAGAATAGTTTTGAATTATGCTATTTAAAAACAATAAACCTGCAAAAAAGTAAATATTTTCACCCCAAATAGCACTATGCACTAGATTTCCAGAAGGACCATATTCCATCAGGGATCATTGGCAATTTTCTGAGATGCCATAACTACAGCTTCTCAGCGATGAGAACAGAAGAGCTGTCATCTTGTTAAGGGACTTTTGAGCTGTAAATAGCCACACATGATGCCATGGTTGTATGTCAGCATGGTTGGGTTTCCGTCATGGTCTCTCTGGGTGCTGCAATTCTGAGAATTTCCTGTGTTTGAAGTGCTAAGTGTTTTCTGAATACCTTTTAGCCAGTGCTAATTACTAGTGTGCTTATTCTTTAGTTGTTGAACTTTGTTGTTAGGGTTTTGATGGCTTATTCATAGAGAAAACCTGTAGTGCCTCGAGGAAAAGGCCACATTCAAATGGAAGCCCAAGCACTGAGGCACAAGCCTGTACCTTGATGTTTCATTGTCCTCTTTTTATCACCCTCACTAGATATATGGTCCTGCTTCCTTCTCTTCTTGAAATACAAGGGGTGGTGTGATGTGGGGTCTTGTCTCCCTTCCAGGGTCTCAGCAAGTAATCTATCTGCTTCAGGTAGTTTTATCCTAGCCTGTAATCCAGCAAGGAGAAAGGTGTGGAGCCAAACCTTATGCCAGGTCTGCCACTTGCCTGCTGGGTCATCTTGCAAATGTCCTTGGGAGGAGAAGAGGCAGTCTGAGGCTGTAGTTAGACTTCAGAACCAGGCAACGTTGGTCTTGAGCTATTGTTATGCTGCACTGACATAAAAAAAAGTATAGTTTGTACATCATGCCCACCTCTGATCTAAAATTAATCCCAATGACAGATTTAGGGACATCCTTTGACTCCTTTGACTTGTGTTTCCCTTTTTTTTTTCCTTAGTTATATAGAAGTCTTAAAACTATTGTACAGACTTTCTTATGTGTCATTAGAAAAGCTGTTGTGCTTCTCCTGTTGAACTGTGATGGCATGACAGCACGGAGATGGTGGTGTTCGATGGAGAGAAGCGATTCTTGTGGGCTGGCAATGTAGGACTGACTGGATGCTTCCCCAAATGGACCTGTTATTCCAAGTTTGAATGAGAAAGGGGGAGAGAAGTGGGCAGGCACATTGGCACTCGTCACTAAACTTCAGTAGTGTTCACATTGTATTTATCTACATTTCTATGCATCTGTCTATTTACATACATACGTGCATATAGATATCAATATTTATTATCACTGGCACTTGAATGTTCTGGATATGACCGTTGGTCTTTCCTGTTGGAAAGGCTGTAAATTAAAGGATTCCCCAAAATACGGACTTATCTGGTGATCTGATGCCTTTCAGTGGATAGCTCAGCCACAGGAGATATGGCAAGTTGTTGGGTGAATGAGTGCCCTGAGTTTGTTCATTTCCAAAGCTCTTCGTGTTGTCCGGTGAAGAATGAGAACTATGAACTTTGAAATTTTGGAAGTGATTATTTTGAAAGCCCTGCTTTTCAAAATAAATCCTGGTGATCTTGGAACGTCTTCAAGGTCTTCCCTTGGGACAAGACTTTAGGCATCGTGAATCCAGTTTTCACTGGCACTGGGATCCTTTTGAGTTGTTTAAAAATGAAAAGTCATACAGGGATAGAAATTAAGTTTAATGCTGAGAACCCTGCCACTGACTTACTGCCTGACTTTGAGGAAGGCATTTTAACTTGCTTGTGTCAGTTTAGCCATCTGTAAAACAGGTACAATCATATACAGCATAATAATTTCCCTCAGCGAGTGCCATTTTCAGTCTATCCTGTACTACTTAATGATTTGTGTGACTGCTGAAATAACAGCATGCTCTAAAACTGTAATGCCCTTATGTGTTTTTCGCATAATCACTAGTGGTTGAAATATTTGTTCTGACACTTGAGATTACTCATGTAAATAGAAAAATTATATCACGCTGGTGATGCCAGACACCTTGAATTCCATCTGAGCATGTGGGTGATTGGAGAGGGATCTATAAATACTAACAGAGAGGGGGAAACAACAAGCTTGAGCAGCACATGAGAAATTCTCAGTCAACCTATTCCAGAGATTTAGATAAAATATTTAAAAGTACAATATGTCAGTATGGGGCAGGAAATGGTCCTTAGGAATCCAAGTACTGCAAGTATGATGACCTAGTCCTAATATCATGTGACTATTTTATTTTTATTTTATTTTATTTTATTTTATTTTATTTTATTTTATTTTATTTTATTTTATTTTATTTTATTTTATTTTATTTATTTTATTTTAAATTCGTGAAGCATTCTGCCTTGGAGACAAGCAGAAGCTCCAGTTTGATTGTCAGTGAGTGACTCACAGGTCCCACAATGGCTTTGCTCAAGATGTGACTGCTAATTTCCATGTTCAGCTCCCAAATTGCCTGTTTCAGATGTTTTCCACTTCAATTATGAAAGATTTGCATAGTTCTAATTGTAGAGTTCATAATGTCACATAACAATGTAGCAAATGAGCTGTGTCACATTTTACATAAAAATGTAGTACGTTAGGTAGTTATTCCTTGCATGTTTTGGCAGTAGTCCTTTTCAGATTTTAGTTTATTAGGTAAGGGACACTCATTCAATGCAGCTGCTCCCTGTTCTCCACTGAGTAGTGTTTCTTTTGACTACAAGCTCTTCAAGATACTGCCAGTGTCTCTTCTAGAGCAAGCCGAAGTATGTCCTTTTAACCAAACATTGTGCTTTTGGGGATTACAGAATATTTACAAGCTAAATTTTTCTTTTTTTTCAGATTATGAAGAGAGAGGGATCTCTGTGTTTATTTTGGGGAAGTACATAATGTTTTTGGAAGACAGATGAATGGCTTATGGGACCTTGCCATTAGAATTCATCATGAGTGACATATCTGAAATCAGAACTGAATATAGGCAATTTATTGAAACAGGAACTTTGCACTTAAAAAAAAGCCAAACCTAATTCAGTTGAAGGAAATGGTAACACATTCAGTGTAGTAGGTATGAGTAATGGAAATTTTCATGGAAAGTATTGAGTAACATCAACTAAGACTCTGTAGCTTATTATTAATTTGTCAGTTTGAAATTTTCTGTGCCAGATTACCAGCAACCTGTGAGTGCTTTTGGTCACTCCATCAGCTGAAGTGCTAAAACATGTCACATATTTAGTGCTCTGAGCCAGACCAGTGATCCAGCCTCAGGTTTCACTGTGGTTCTATGTGACAGAAGTTCATGTTTGTTTAGTTTCTGTCAGTATTTTGAACGGAAACACAAAGATCTTACCCCAGCATCGAAACTAGTCCTGCTTCCTTGAGCCTGTATGCTGTTAGACTCAAACATGGACTAATGATGATATTAGAACCTGGTAATGTAACTCACAATAGAGTTGGAAGGGGGTGGTAAGCAGTGACCAGCCCCAAGTGACAGTGGGGACAAGGGGGTGGGAGATGCTGACTGCAAGTGAAGCTTTCAGGCTAATATAGGCTGGAGAGAGGCACGTCATGTGTTTTAAACTTGCTTGCTCTGTGTGGAGTATAAAACCATGGCTTTGTGGAGAAATGAAGATGAATTAATATTCACTAGGTTTTGCAGTTGACAAAATTGATGTGCTGCATAAGATGAGCAGACATTTAATGCCTTCACTCCCTGGAAACACTTATGCTGAGGAAACTCAGAAACGGTTGAAGAAGTGTTTAGTAAAGGAGAACATCAAGCCTAGGGAATCAGGGACTGAATCAGCTCACATCATAGGTAAAGTCTCAGGATAACAAACAGAGGAAAAGTAACTCTCTGAAGATTTTTTGGTGTTACAGAGAAGCACGGGATGGTGGCCTGGGAATGTCATCTCCAGTTCCACAAGTGCTGAAATCAGAGTGGAAAAGGAAGGTCTCTGGTGCAGGTGGAAGGAGAAGGCTGTCCGTGGCTCCTGCCAAGCCTTGCTGCAGAGTTTACTCCTACAGTTTCTCATCTTCTAAAACATATTTGGTGGAGAATTACGTTTTATGATACCTGCTATGGATAACACAATGTGGCCAGTCAGGGTGCCCTATCAGGTTATCAAAGCCATGAGGTTTCATAGACTGCACCCATGCGTGGCTTCTGAGAGCAGCCCATTTTCTCATGTTTGATGGGGCCTGCCACACCGATCCCTCAATCTGCTGTCTGTATTGCAAGTCTCTTTACCTCATTGACAAATAAGTTATCTTAACCATGCAAAATCGCTTATTGCAAGGTGCTTTGAACAGGAATGGCCTTCATTTCTTCGAGTGCAAGCATATGATGGCGCTTACAGCACTGCTTAATGTTGCTCCACCTTTTTTATAGAAGCAGCTACTAAGCTAAAGGAGCACAGTGAAGCATTCATGATGTTTTTAAAATGCAGCTGTTGATCTTTCTCACCCAGCCTGTTTGCAGCTCACAGAAAGCTTGTAGCCCACTTGAAGCCTGGTTGCTTACCAGCAGCCTTTTGGTACCAATTGCTAATGCCTTCCCTTCAGGTAAACTTTATCTTAAAGGCGTGTTTGTCTCCTGAAGTTTCTCTTTCAAAACACTCATTTACCTCTTCGAAATAAAAAGTATAATAAGTGCATACAATGAAGGTATTTTAAAAGGATTTAAAACCCCTACAATTTAGATTCAAGCCCGTCTCTTTCAGGGATGAAGCAACATACACTGAATTCAGATGAATTAATTTAAAACCAGCAGATAATGGTAAATACAACTTAGTCTTAACTACAGTGTGAGAAACGGCCAAAGCATAAAGGGGATTTGTATTCTCACAAGGTGTTTATTTTAACTAATTTGTATCATTTCCCAGAGGTGGAAACCTGATGCTCTTTGGCAGATTGAGAGGTTTACTATTTCAAATCCCTTTCAGCATGGAGGAAAGCAGATGATGCTAATGGATGTTACTCGTCTGAACATAGTAACAGATGTTCCTGTAGGAAATGGAGTGGAAACGCACACAAGAAGGGTTGTTGACTGGTTTTTGGTTTATGCCCACATTAAAGCTGTTAAAAGGGTCATGCGTCACATCATCATAGATGATCTGATTCATAAACTCTTTTCTTCAAGTATTTGGGTCTTAGTTTCAATTATGGTACCAGCAGCTGGACAGATTCTCATCTCATTTTTATACATGTTTCTTCACTGTAGGGTGTGTGGTTTACTTGGCTTCAGTGGAAATTTATCTCTAACATAAAACCTAGTATGATGATACTGAATTAATTTTAATACAGTAGACCTTTCTCCAGCTCTGTTAATCTCAGTTCCATTGACAGCAGTGTAAAATACTCTGCATTTATGTTGGCTTTGCTTGGGCACAGTTTATAAATGTTATGGCAGGACTTCTCCTTTCAGTTACAACTAGCTTTGAAACCATGTGGGACATTTTGGTTTCTGCCTTACCAAAACTGCTAGACTGCAAATTCTGTGTTTTAATGTTTTATCAAGCAAAATGACACAACCGTGCTGAGTGATTGACTTCCTTCCTGAAGGCCACATACTTGTGATTACTTGTAGGTTTTGGTACCACCCACTTTTTTCCTTGGGACAATATCATTTCAGTACCTGTTAGGTGGCTCTGAATTGTTGACTTGTACTTCTAGTGGTGCTGTCTATAACCTCAGAAGTGTTTGTCTTCATTTATTTCCTCCTTTCTAGGTGGGAACTGTATACCTGCAGGCTGGGCCTCCTCTAGTTCTGCATGACCAGCTCTTCTTAAACTAACCAAGAATCAATTTTCTCAAGAAAAGCTTTGTGTGCCATGCTGCCAGGAATACCCTTGCAGATGGTCTGGTGTACTTGCTTCAGCACAGATGGGTCAAACGGCCCCTTCACACTGAATAAGCTGATAAACATAATTGATCTCATCATGTTCAGTTTGTGGGCTCGAGTGACTCCAGAGGTTGATCCCTACGTTCTGTCTTAAAACATCTCAAGTATGACGGAGGACTTGCCTAGCTCCTGTTCTCTGGGGCATCTTTTACGCTGGCAGAGACCAGACCAGATGAAGACAGATTTGTGGGAACTTTTTCTTGGTATAGGTATCAGTAACATTAGCACATCCTTTGAAAGTAGACTCAGGAGGTTTCTGGGTGATATTTTCTACTTACCTTCGGTAGTTGTCTCTGAGTACTTACTTAGGAGAAAACAAATGCATAAAGAAGAGACTGTGCTTTTCTCCTGCGAAAGGGAATTTCTTGATCGTCTCTTTTCGAGCAAATTCGAGCATGTTGTTCCTTTTGCTTTCAATACTGTAAACCTACACATCCTGTCCTCATTCCTATAGTAAAGAAAGAGCTTTGCTCGGGAGAGCTGGCTTCTCTTCAGTGGTCTTTGTTTTCCCTCCTAGGAAACAGTTTGAATGTGTCAGAAGAGTCCCAGTTCCTCAGAACTGCATCTGGCCAAGAACCTGACCAAGTTGGTCTGTAGTATTTCTCTCATTAAAAGCCTGCTTCTTTCCCCCCCATAAAACAAAGTCATCTGTGAATAGTAACAAAGGATTAATTGTGGAGACTTGGGACTTGGCAGAAGTGCCTATAAATGGAGTGCTTTTTTGGAAGCTGCATTGCCTGTCTTGCAGATCAAAAAATAAATGCAGAGTATTTCAATGTGTACCAGTGGATTAATTCAGCTGATTGCCACTTCCCTTCCTCTTCTCTTTGTGGGGAGGGGTGCTCCGGAGATTGGAATTTTAATTGCTTGACCGCAGTATCTAATTAGTGGTGCACCAAAAGGGCATGGATGATTAATTAGTCCTGAATATAAAGATCTCTGAGGTTGAGCTATAGCATCAAATGGATGAGTTGAGACAACTTTCAACTGAAATTACAGTCTATCAGTAAATTGATTTATAATAATGAAACCATTAGAATTTCTTATCAGTCCTGGCATGTTGGTTTCTATGTTTGCAGAGTACATTCTGGTGATCTTAAAGAATGTGGCAATTTTATATAAATAGATATTTAGTATTTGTATATATATTATATGTATATATATATTCTGAAGGCATTTATATACATGCCTGTAGAATAGTTATCCATAACTCGGAGTTGTTATGCAATGGCATGCCTTATTTAATTTTATTAAATGTTTTGGAGTTTTAGTCCATTAGGTAGTTTCATTGGTAACATATAAAACCAGTGTTCTCTACAACCACTTTATTTTTCAGTTGGTACCTGGATTTGTGCTGCTGTATCCAAAGGAAAATCTAGCTCTTGAGTGTAATGGTCTGAGAACAGAATATTATCCACATTATTACTTTAATGTCCAATAGTCTGTATGATATTTTTTCTGGTTTTAAAGCTTGATGGTGGAAGTGAATAGTATAACTTCAGTTATATATTAACATTTCTGCATTCAAGATTCTCAGTGCAGTTTGGAATAGGAATATGCCTGTAAAACGTACTGGTATCAACTCGTTTTCTACTAGGCGGATTAAGAACTGGTTAATGGACAGACTGCAAAATGTAAACACGTGTGGGGTTACCATAAATTGCTGTGTGTGTAGTAGGGTTACTGGTGCATTCGTATAAAACGCAGTGTTCTGCAGTATTTGCATCTAATGTTTAGAGGTAAATAGGAAATAATTGCTGATAAAACTTATGAATCATCTGAACAGCATGTGCCTTATTTCAGCTAAATTAATAAACTGGACTTTGGTTATGGACATGTAATTATAGATGTTGATGAGGCAAATGGAAAACACTGGCTCTGAAATTTAAATAATACAAAAAATAATATAAATGGATCAAGTTCTGCCTCTTGTTCCACTCCCATATTCCATTTGTGCATTTATATGTATCCATTTGGGGGCTTTTAAAATATGAAACACATTTGAATATGCAAGAGCCATAAAGTCTGGTTTGTAAAACCCAGCAGAATTCAGTGAAGAATCTAGAGAGCTGTGCTTGTATTTAGTGGGAAGTAAGAAGTAATTAGTAGAAAAGTACTTTTTTTTTTTTTTAGAGAGAGAGAGGGAAAGAGAGAGAAAACCTATATTCATTTTATTTTTTTAATTCTCCTGTAGAATTTTGTGGGAAGCTGGTGTTCAGCAGTTTACCAGTATATTAATAGCTCTTTATTCATGTAAGTCCATGGGGCTGAGCAACCATCTCCTGTTGAGAGTTAGTAGAAACTAGATGTCTGGGAGTTCAGAAGCTGGCAGGAGTTTTCATAGGATGTTTTCCCTCAAGGTAATTTTCTTGGCTTTGGCTGTGTTTGAGCCTCAGTTTGTGGAAAGAGGGTCGTGTTTCTGCTCTCTCCTCCTGCTCACGCTTCCTCTTTTTGCAGGAGTTTCTGAAAGAGTGCAGCTGCCTGTCGTGAATTCACCGGCGCGTCGCATGGAAACTTGGCCTCTTGGCACATGGAAGGGACGGCTCTTTTCTTCTGTCCCTGTTTCTGGGGAATTAAATTCACATTTAGTGTTCCTGCCTAGGTTTAGAGCCAAATTTTTCACTTCAGCTTCCTTCCTCCCCCTGTACCTCTCTCCTTTCCTTAATTAAAAGATGCTCAGGTTGAATGCGTATAGCTACAGCTGAAAAAGGATGAAAATAGCACAGAAGAAATAGCTACACTGTGGAGACCTGGACCTTTATTTAGTATTGCATTCGCTGGCATGTCAGTGTAATGGAATTTGAAAGCTGACTGGATTATTTTTTTCAACAGATTAACTGATAATCTCTAATTTTAAAGGGAACAAAATTTTCTTTGCAGTCAAACAGATTTTTACAGCTTCAGCTGTTCCTCCCATCTAAGTGAATGACAAAATCATATTTGTTCAATTTAAACAGGAACAGATTCACCACATCTGTACGTGTTCAGTCTCTTTGTTTCCCGAAGGCTATGAGTAAACCCAAACTGAGATGCTGAGTGCTAAAACCAGTATCTGTATGGCACTGGCTAAAACTGATCATTTTCAGCACCTTTGAAAATCAGGTAATTTATGGAGTGCCCAGAGGTGGTGAGCACTCGTTTTGAGACTGAGGTGACACAAGTTTTTAGACATTGGACTCCAGGTAGGTGTCTACAAAAAGATCAAAAAATCAACCTCAACGCCCTTTGCCTTAAATAGTTTCTGGAAGACAAGTAGAATCCCATGCCAGCTCTTCCCTGAGCAGGGAAGAAAATGATTTCAAAAATTGCTTGAAATAGTATGGGGCAAAGAAATCAAAACAGCAATAGAACAGCATTTCTGATAAATCATGAATTATCCTTCTCAGAGAGGAATATCCTGTAAAATACCTAAACACATCCTTAATATTGAGGTTAGCAGATTTTTTAAAAGGAGAACAAGCAACGTCAAGATTTGCTATAAGGTGTTTTAGAGGAAAGATGGCAATAGATGCTCACAGACCCAGACTCCAGTTTTGCACAGCTCTCTCTCTTGGGAAAGCTGTTACGAAGTGTCTTGAAAATAGTGCTGCTGAAATCACCTACCTTATCTGTGGTTTTCACAGAAGCACCATTGTTCTTCTCCTCTCCTCTGAATACTTCCCTTGCTTTGACTTTGAACTTAAAAATTTCAGTCTGCTTTCCATAATTTAACCTCCCTCACCACAATGCCCTTTTGCGATTTACCCATCTGTTTGTTACTCAGTCATTCCCAGCCTCCTCAGCTGAGCTGACATGATGATCTGCACCATTTCCTTGAAATCGTCTCTCACAGCATTTTAATAACTTCCCTAAATAAGTTCACGGTGCTCCTGCCCTTTCAATTCATCTTGTCGCTGTTTGAGTCATGGGTGCAATCAAGTGGCAACAGCGACTTAGGCAGCCACAGCTGTGTACATTGGATATATACATTTAACCAGACTGCTTAAATGTGAGGTCTTTCGTTGGTTGAGCTCCATCAGGCTTGTGAAGGAGAAGGAGACAAGCACATGAAAAGCAAAAGTGATACTGAAGTGCCAAAATAATTCAAAAACGGGAGAACTGTTGCAATATTTGCCTGCTTAAAGAGGAGAATATGAAGTATGAGTGTAAAAGAGATATTGATTTTTGCATACATGAAGATTATTTGAGAATCCTACATTCACTTTTCCTATCAATACTGGAAAAAACCACTGGAAGAGGCTGCGAAGAGATTTAATCCGACACCTCTACTCTTATGAAAAACTCGAGCTCAATTTTATTTCCCCATGAGAAGGCTGAGAGGTGAATTGGTTTTTGTTTACTCTATATATCTGTATAAGTAGATCAGCTAAAACTGCTTCCCAGCAAGCAGAAATAGCTGTTGAGATCAGTGACAGGACACTGACAAGCGTGAACCAGAAGCAAGACATGAGTTTGTAGCATTAGGAGTATCACTAGAACATTTTAGATAGAGGAAGAATAGATTCACTGTCACTTGGTTGAATGTCATTCTCAAAAACTTCTCTATACCTCAGCCAGCCCACAGCTTCTGTACACAGAAGTCACCGCATGAAGACACACAGCCTGTTGAGTAGAGGTCTGATGGCTCTCCTGGCCTTACACCAGCCAGATGTTCTTATTTCTCCTATTCTGTTCTTTTCCATTGTTTTACTCATTGCACCACACTGAGATGGGCTGCAATCAGATCTCCATCTTCTGTACTTGCACAGCTTCCAATGCTGTGATGCTGGACGAGTAGAAATAACAAACAACACTGAGGGTTCAAAGAACTCACGCAGATGCAACTGCTGAATATCCATTTATTTATTACTTCCTTTTTCTTTTTTTTTTATTTTTCTTTCTCCCTAGTGAAATACATGAGAGAAGCAACCCCCTATGTGAAGAAAGGCTCTCCTGTTTCAGAAATTGGGTGGGAGACGCCTCCCCCCGAATCTCCCCGCTTGGGCTGTGCCTCTGCTGACCCGCTGTCGCAGCTTTCACTCTCCATCCACAGAGACAAGAAGACGATACCCCTCAAGATGTGCTACGTGACACGCAACATGACCGTGTCAGACCCCGAAAACAGGTGAGCGAAGGATTTACCCAGGGCTGGGATTTTGCCTTCGTGTTGAATGGTCATCAGCCTTTTCAGCATTGGGGTTTAGTGCCCAGCTGTGAGGGCGTAGAGGCTCCTCAGCTTTTGGGTTGTGCTGGAGAAATTCTTCAGTGCAGTGATCCAATGTTTTCATTAGAAACACAATTGCAGGTATTTGTTTTTATCCTGATGAAGTGTCTGCTTTCGAAGGAAAAGACACTGTACACACTAATTGGTTACATCTTCCGGGCTGGCTTAATATAATTCCACCAAATTGCATTGTATTTCCTTTTTTAGTGAATATTATTTTAAGAATGGCCTGTTTTGTCCATTCATTTCTGGGCACTGAAGTCAAGAATAGGAGAAAAGTTCCACTTACAAGGCATTAATGGGGAATTTCTGTGACTTCTTGTTTTTTTTTTTCATAACGCTAAAAATAGGATGAGCTTTTACCAGCCCTTATTTATAACATATGTGGAACAGCTGCACCACACCAGCACACTCTCTGATCCCTTCCCTAACAGCTGCTAATAAAAAAGGGATCGGTCAAGTCAGTAATACAGACTGATTCTTCCACCCAAATAATGGCCTTTTTGTTTTGCTGTGGAGTGCAGGCTTGCCCAGAAGCTGGTTGTAATGACTTTGATTCTCAGCACTTACATATAAGCATAAATAAAAGTTACATTTTCATTTGCAGACAAAGATAAGGAGAAGAGGGGACAGCAGAAGGGGGTTTGGGGAGGATGGGTTCCCCTGTAGTCTCTTGCACTGCCATTCAGGAACTTTATCAGTATCTGCATAATTTTCGTTCTTTCTTTTTATATTTGTCTGGCCTTCTTTAAAGTTTGTTTGGTTTTTGGTTTGGGGTTTTTTTGTTTGTCTGTGTTTGGTTCTTTTGGTATGTGTTTTCTTTTCCTCTATGCCTCATTGTTTAGTATTGCTTTCCTTGGCTTCTGCTTTTCATCTCACCAAGCAGTTACCACCATAATCAGTGATAACTGACCACTACAGAAGTGCAATTGTAAAAGAGCAATTACCCTAGCAGTCTTTCTCAAATTCAAATCAAGATGGTTATTGATATCCTCCACATTTTTTTCATGTAAATTTGTATAGTTTAAGATGTAAGGTTTGATACCTATATCACTAGCCTGAGATTTTGTCATTCTGTCTGCCATGGAGCATATTTTTAAAATACCCATGCAGGTCACATTGTTTGAATTAGTACAATATGCTTTACACATCTTGGCTTCATTATTGCGGCATTTTTCCCTTTTTTTTGGCCATATTGTGATTCTCAGCTTCTGTCACGCTCCTGGTCCTCAGTTTTGTTGGAAGGCCTGATTCACGGGGACACACACCATTGCTCATGACACTTCTGTGACAGAGCTGACTTTTTGAAGTGTGCTACAAATGTGTGTGTTCTTAGGTGTTACTAGGAAGTAACGCGTGGGAGAGTCATTTTGCTTATTATCACGGTTTTCATGTTGTGTTGCTGTCATTTCCTGTGGAAAGAGTGACTTCTGATTTTTACTGTAGTCCAAAACAGTGCAGTGTACAGGCTAAGCTGGATTTTTCCATCCAAGCACACAGTACCTCACCGTTGTGCTAACCGCAGTGTAATATCAGCATCCCATCGATTCGCACCTTTCCCTATATCAGGGATTTTTAACAATTCTCAATACTGGAACTGATATTTCCCAGTAGAAATGCAATTACAGTGCAGTGACCCATTCCCACTGGAATATATCCCAAGATAATAATCAGATTCCACAAAAATAATTTGATCTTCTTTCACAGCAGCACCCAAACCATGTCCTTACATGCTTATGACACTTCTGTTTCACAACCCAGGGACCTGACATACATAGATCTTATAACTGATGGTGTCACTTTGCTGGATGGTTTTAGAAGAGCACTGCTGGCAGGCTGCCAGAGCAAATGCTGGCCATAAAAGGTCTCCTTTGGACTATAGCTGAGCTAGTTTCCATCTAAGATCAAGCATGGACACACAAAGCCTGAGTTTTCCAGTACAGATGTTTCTCCAGTGCAAGCTGGAGGTCATGTCATAGCAGGGTTGTGGGACTGAGCTGAACTGGTTTGATGTTTAGTATGAGAAGATACCTATCTGAAAGGACCCAGAAAGAAATACCTGCTTGTTGGCACTGAATCATCTCCAGATCTTAGGAAGCTGGGGTAAAATGTGGGTTTAACAGGCACAGAAGACCCATGAATTTCCCACTAGAACTGATAGCCCTCTGTGGGTTTTCTGCTTCTCCTTGAAGACTGGTCCTGGTTAAGAGATTCCTGATTTTCTGTCTGTTCTCAGATGGTTTGGTGAGTTTGTTATTTCAGAGCAGGAGCGAAGTTTGATGCTTTTAGAGCCAGCAGTTCTCAGACGTCTCCTTTACATACCCTGCCTGTGGGATCACTCTGAAGGAGGTAGGGAATTGTCTTCTCTGTTGCCTGATTAAAAAAGCTGTAAGATACCAAAGAGAAGATCCTTAATACAAACCAATGCAAAACTCAATGTGTAGGAAAACAATTTTAATAGTAGAAATGTGGTAACGGGAGAAAAGATGCAGAGCATCTTAGTGGCATCTGTATCATTCTCCTCTAGACACAGGGGCCATAATTATATTTAAGGCTGGAAGAAACTAGGTTAAAATTGCTTAAATCTGTTGTTTGCCTGTGTTTTTACTGACAAGTGGCAGCGTTATATGTTAATGTCAGGTGTCAAAGAGGAGCATCCCCTCTCAACGAAGGGACATGTGGGAATGGTCGCTGCTAGTAATACCAAGAAGCAGTAAATCTTGCTACAGTATAAAAATCTTCTCATTGATTTCTGGTGATGATATTAAGGAATGGGGAGGTGGGGGGGAGGGGAGGCGGTGAAGGAAGGGAAATAGGTCTTTCTGGCAAAATTTGTTCCATGGTTGCTTTTGAAGTCTTGGGACATGTTAGAAAACACAGCACAGGAGATGAGACATTCCCTGGAGGAACGAGGCTGTTCTGCACAGACTGAAAAGGTTTGCTTGTCTGCTTTTGAAATCACCCTAAAATCCTCCTTGCACTTCATTCCGCCAAATCCAGGACATGTGGGCCTGATTGTACCAGCACTTAGTGTGCACAGATTTCATTTTTCCAGTGGCAGGAGTCCAGAGCAATGTGATCCTTACAGGAAACGTCATCAGGGATCCAGTCTTAAGGCTCAAGTTACTCATTGGCAGGATTTGGCCCTCTGGTGGCAAAGGTTTTATTTGGTTTTGAAGCTGGGTAAGTGTAGCCAAGACAGATTCCCAGCAGCATGGTGCTGGCTGCCAGCCAGCACCACTGGAGCTGGGTCGGCCCTAGGTGGCCACCAGCGATTCTGGGGAGATTCCTGGAGAGGTAGAAATCTTCCTTTCCTAATGGACACTACAGATTTAGCAGGGCTGGCCTCTGGTTTAGGAAACTTGGGTCTTTTTATTTTTTTTCTGTTACCGTATGTGGTAGGTGGGCAAAAGAAAGAGAAAGGACTTATGTATGCAGGGGGGGGATAGAGCAAAGGTAAAGATGCTATAAAGATACCAGTATAAAACAATCCCCCTCCACACTTCCTCAGGCAATTTGTGCCTTGCTCTTTGTGCTGTTGTTGAGCTGCTCTCCACAGACAAAATCTCTGTGAAACAGAGAGACCATACTTAATTCACATGTTGTTGTAGCTACAGCCTGAGATCCTTGGATGAAAGGCATATAGCACTTAATTATCATTATTGGTACAGACATGTTTTACTGTTTGAATATCAATAAGTCCTTTGAAGAAGTCATTGAGCCTGCTAGAGTCAAAGTCCTGATATCAAGAATTTTTGTTACTGTTGTTTTTTGGTTTGGTTTGGTTTGGTTTTTGTTTTTTTTTTTTTTTCCTGGTGGGCTGTGTCTGTTTAGATTACTGTTAAACTAGGGAAAAAAATTAACAATCTGACATTAAAGTAAAGCAACTTGAAAGGATGTAGTTCAAATTCAGAAAAGAACAAAAATGACGGAAATCAGGGTTAAATTCTGGTTGACTCTCCCCTCACCCTCCAACCACCCTGCCGTGCAGACCGCAGGGTCTGTTACAGAAGGATGATCTGCCACTGTGAAGCCCTTTACATCCTTGCCCAAAAATGTAGTGCATTTAAGATCAAGGCAAATGTGAGTTTTTAACCTTAGCTCCCAACTATTTTACTGTTATGGATCCAAATCCTCCTTTTGAATAAGGTGGGATGTTTCTTGTCATGTTCTTGTTTGTTTATAGTACTGTAACTGCTAATCTGCCCCCTGAATCTGCTCTTTACTGGAAGGGGTGAACAAGTAGGCGATACTTGAGATTTATCTAATGTTCTCTCTTTTCAAACTGAGAGAAGTTAGATGATTTAGCTAAAAAGACATTTACATCATCCCCTTCAGTACCCTGAGGGTAGGAGAAGGAAGAAGTTGGGGTGTAGGCATGGGGAGATGAGTGGAGTGGTGGGATGGCTGAAGGGCCAGGCAGGGGGGAAGGCCTCCTCCTTCATACATTAACATGTCCTCTCCAAGAGCTGCATGGCAGTGGGACCCCCCACGGTGGCTGGGGTCAATGCACTCAGGGCTGTCAGATGAGAGACCCGTAAGGTTGCATTTATTCTCTTATGTTGGAAATTTGTGGCAAGTCATTAATTGCTAGAATTAATAATTGTTTCAGGCTGGGCTGTCTGATGATCCTCTATTATCTACATCATCTGCTTTTCAGGCAGCTCTGCAATCACTTGGTGCATTTTGGAAGCTGCAATCATCTCTCTTGCTAAGGGGCAGTTTTCCAACCTTGTAGGAGCTGGAGCTCTGAAACCTCTAGGCAGAAAGGGTGAAAAATTTATTTTGCTTTTTTTCATTATTAGGTATAGTTATTCTCAATCATTTGTAAAACTCCCCGCCAGCCAAACAGGTCACTGGGTTTACTCTGGGTCATATGAACTTATCTCTTCAGTTTCTTCTCAGCCTTCTTGGAAGGCCACTGAGATCAGACACCTCCGTAGGACTGTTCCTTCTGTAGAGAAGAACATTTTGGTCTCTTTTGAGTCAAATCACCAGCTAAGCTTCTTGGAAGAAAAACAAAACAAAACAACAAAAAAAAATCACCAAACAACCCGTAGGCCATTTTCTGCAGGATGACCTCAAGGGTATTCATTTACACAAACACATCAACAAACTAGGTTGAACTTTGGATGTTTATTTACTTCAGGTTTAATTTTTAGTCTTCTAAGTCATGTTAAAATAGTTTTTTTAATGTCCTAAGGACCTGCTGTAGTTTCTGGGCAACAGTGTGAGAAGTGAGTTGCTGGGGGAATGTGCCAGGGTTTGGGGACACAGTGGAAACCCCTGAGTTTTCCTGCAGGGTGTTTGAGATACCAGTGTAGAACTGGAAAGTTATGGCATGTTGTGACTGACCTTCAATCTGTGCAGGTCCTGGTGAATCTGGGATTGGTCATATCTCATTTTCTTGAAAAACAAGGTACATCTTTCCCCTGCCGTAATGACATGGGGCTTTCTTCCCTCCCCATCCTCCTGGGCCAGACAGACAAGCTCCTTGTGTCCTTCCCATATCCAGCACAAATTGAATAGGAATGGGCAAAGCATGTGTTGTTCAAAAAAAAGTCTCTGTGCATGCATGCAGCTTTGTGAGTGTAAATAAAACTTTGTGTATGGGTGTGTATCTATGTGTGAACAGGACCAAATGTGACCTGACAGGAATAAAATGTGTCACAGTGCGTGGGTGGCAAGGAAGGATGTGCGTGGTGTGGAGGTGGTGGTAACGGAGGCTGGCAGAATGCTTTCAGTTGGATTTCTGATTAACAAACTTTTAAACAAAGCCTTTATTTTCTGTGAAAATATTTAAATAAGGAGTTAAGGAAGAAAAAGAAGATATGGTGGGGGTTTGTGTCATATTTTGTTTGGGTTTGTTGGGTATTTTTTTCAGCTATTGCTGCAGTTAGGGGAGTTTTGAAAAAGAGAATCTTGATTTTTTTTCCAACCAGCTTCGACTGTAGAGGATTGAGCTGAGGAATAGAAATAAGAGCAAAATAACTGGAAATTAATCAGGGGACGGGGAACAAGAAGAAACTTCCTTGAGACACGCACAGAGGGAAGGGGGAAGAACAAATTAAGAAAAACGGATGGAGGAAGAAGGCAACCAACCAGGCAAAGAGACGAACCAAGAGAGTGAAAACTGCAGCAGATTTTACTTAGTGAACATTTTTGCAAAAAAGAGAAAAATCAAAGCACTGAAGAGGTGGAGAAAGAGGAATGCTCCAGGAAATGTCTTAGATTAAAGGGAAAGTAGGAGCAGTGTGAGCGCTGCAGGGCAGGACAGAGGAGGGCAAACAGTTAATCATGTTTTATGTGTATCTGTATGTAAAGGAATGCAAGTGCTGACATCCAGGCTGCTGCTAAATAATGTTGGAGAGCAACGCTAGCACCCCTGAGATCTGCCAAACAAAGAAAGTTGATATGGAAAGGTTTCAGTTTCCTGCCATGCTCGTTGTCCCTACATTCTTTGTGTTATGGTGTGGAGCCAGTGACAACCTCCAGACCCTTTTTCCTGCCTGGCTGTTGTCCTGTGCTCAGGGCTGGACTCTCCCTCCCTTATCAGCGGGTCTGCAAATTGGATTTCAGTCTTACAGCTCTGATCTGGCTTGACCTGCTGTTAATCAACCAGCAGGATTTTCAGCTGGTGTATTTGAAGCTGCTCCCTCCTGCACCTTGTGTAGTCACTTGTAGGGCAGTAAATTGTGAATTACCGCCCCAGCGTGAGCCTCGGGTGTTGGGCTGCCAGCGTAGGTGCCGCAGCTCAGTGTTGGTAGGTGCTGAGGCTGGGCTTTAGTGCTTCAGTTGTACATGCAGACATTGCTATTTTAATACTCTGTGGTCACTTTTAGCTTTCATATACATTTCTACTGATGGAAATTCCTGTTTTCCTGCAGTAGATATCAGGGAGACTTATGCTGAAGTTGTTACTTCTCATCACTTGCATACAACTTTTTCATTGATCTCTGAGTCTATTCAATGGCAAGATGCATTTACTGCCAGCAGTGAAGGTGCTGGGAGGTGAGCCATGCCCGCTGTCCCTGAAGAGGCTGGCAGCATCCTCCGGAGGCTGGCTCCCAGATGGTGCCCTCTCCTCAGTGCTTAGAGGCCAATAATTGATACAGAGGGAATTTGTGGTTTTTTTGTTATGGCTGTTGAACAGTCCAGCTTCTGGTTTGCTTCACTTGGCAACTAAACTGTGATCCCTGGAATGTCTTGATTATGGAAGATATAAAGTAGGTGTATAAAATAATGAGACATTGAGACATATCCTACTAGGTGAGGTGGAACTGCTATTTGTCTCTTCCATGGAGAA
Source organism: Streptopelia decaocto (assembly GCF_964273445.1). Lineage (NCBI taxonomy): Eukaryota > Metazoa > Chordata > Aves > Columbiformes > Columbidae > Streptopelia > Streptopelia decaocto. The sequence continues at coordinate 14,324,142 of NC_138655.1, forward strand.
TTTCTCCTGTGACAATTCATCCAGAAGACAGAGCCGATCAATCAGCAGCCCTGCTCATTTGTCCCATTTCCCTCTTAGTTTTCATCCATGCTCGTGGATCATGTCCCCTTCTTTCCCCTGGGTCTTACTGCAGCACTGCCAAACAGCAACAGTGGTTTTCCTTCTCTGAAGACATCTAGTTCTTCTCCAAGCTCATCATCTCTTATTTATGCAGCAGCATCCAATCCTCATGTCAATTTCAAGAGATCATTTACGACTATTATCAGCTACAGTCAGGTGCCCTTTGCTTAGCTCAGATGCATCTCCAGCTGCAGAATGTTTGCTTTGCTGCAGAAGGTGTTTTGAGGTTGGCTGTGGCTTTGCTAGAGATGCACCTTTTGTGGCCAAACCATTTTTTTTTTTACCCTAGCATTAATACACTTTCCCCCTTGCTGTGAAAGTGTTGCTTCAGGGAACTGTGGTCAATGTATTGACTACAGCAATCACAACATCTTCTGGTCTTAAAGTTTCAGGCAGCATCTTTGAAAGGTTAAATCAAATTTCCACCATGCGTCTGAATTTTTTTTTCCAAGTAACTGACCCCAGTGCTCCTTTAAACAGCACTTTTGCCATTGTTTGGTGCTGAATCCACTGCGAAGAAGGCTGGACTCTGTATTCCTGCACTACCAATATTCAGCACTATTACAATCAGAATATAAAAGAAAAATTCAAGAAAGACGAATATAAGGATAACGTCTTTTGGGCAATGTGGTAGAAAGATTTCTGCTCCTTAACATCCATAGACATTTAAAAACTATTAAATGATGGTTTTGTTGTTCCGGGTAGACACAGCAGTATGTCATGTGCTGTGCAGATTAGTCGGCATCGGCACACAGTGCTGTGAGCAAGTCTGTTGCATGTTGCAGAACCAAATCCTTTCCTTACGTGCATGCAGCACAACTCCACTGATATCCCTTTTATTAAAGCCCAGCTGGCAGCAAATAGAAATGAAATCAACTGTGGCAGCTCGTTAGTAATACGTACACCCTCTGCTTGGACGTCAGTCTAGTCCAGCTCCCAAGAAATTAGTATCTAAATTATTTTTACCACTGTAAGTTGAAGGTCAGCAAGTAACTGTTGATACAGTGGGTACCCTTGTCACAGTGAGGGGACCAAGAGACTTTCACATAGAAAAATTCCACTTGATTACCAAATAGCGCTTGCTTGGTAAAATTGCTTTCACATCCATTTAGGTGCATCAAATGAAGACGCTTCTTCATTGTATGCTGGGGAATTCATTGCAAGCCTAACAGTCTCTCTATGGAATGTTTTCCTTATAGAGTAAACCCAAAGTTTCCATTGCTTAATTGTAATGTACTTTATTCCTAGTTCATCTCCTGATGCTGTATGCAGAATTGAAAATGAATCTTGACAGGGTTTTCATTTATTTTATAAAAAAACCCTGCAACTATTTAAATATAGTCTCTGTGTTTCCCTAAATGCTTCCCTTATGCTGCTAAGGCTTCTGTGTTTGCACATTCAGAAATCAACAAAATTACTTACTGTGGTTTCATGTGCAGGCAGTGATGGAAGAGATGGAGTGAGCAGTTTGGCTGTCACCCTCTTTTTAAGTTTGCAGAGTCAGTGGCAGAGTGTTTTATTCCTGGCTATGGCAGTGCAAAATCAAAGTAGCATGATGGACTCAAATAACTCTGGCTCCAGCTTATCATTAACTTCAAGGGATTTACTCCACACTTTAATCAGTCACTGAATAAATAATCTGACCCAGGAAAAGGCGCAAGGTGTAAATCAGTGCCTGATCTGGTCCTGAGCCAATTCTGGTGGGAGAAGTGCTTTCAAGAGACTTGATAAAAGGTATTACTTAGATAATAAACACTCCTACAGAAAGAGGCCTTATCAAATGTGGAATGAGTATGGCCTATCAAAAATTTGCTTTCAGCTTCTTCTAATCTTCTGTAAAGTAAAAGCTCTGGATGATGCAGTGAGGGAGGGAGTTTTGGCCTCTTACGTGCAAGGTTACAGCCTTTGGAGGCGCTGGGTTTTGTGTCAGCCCCATGTTCTGCGGGTGGAGAAGGGGGTGCTGGAAACACTCCTCAGCTCAGTGGGACTCTTTGAGAAGGAGAGAGAAAATTACTCTTCTATTATAAGGTTTGCCAAATGATCTCTGAGAAAATGTGATATCATTCATATGCATTGCCAAGCTGGAGAGATGCCGCGCATCTTGGCAGTCATCTAGAGCTAACATATAATTCCTTTGGGTTGGTATGGGCTTTATCAGAAACAGCTCCATATGCAGTATTTACATAACTGTGGTGGAGTGTGAGAATAAACACAGCTGTGGCATTGCCCTAAATATTTCAGTTCAGTGGGGAATTAAGGGAACTTTATCACTGAACTGCAGATAAACAGAAGTCAGTAAGCGGTGGTCAGTTTAGCCAAGGAACAAATCAAAGCTACAATGGCTGGACTGCTGGAAACATGTAAGTGCTTTAGTGCTGGAGTTTACTAAGGTCACTGCTATATTTTGCTTTTCAAAAAACCATGGAAATGCCATCAGTCAGCTGTTATACAAGAAGTATCATCTGAAAGGACTGATGAATCAAAGTGTAGGCTGAATGGCAGAGAAGGGAAGACTTTATAGGGATGCAGCACTTCCCGCATCTGGTTGCAGTTGGAGTCCATGGGTTTCTGGGAAGATTTTTAGTTTCTGTTAGTTTCTCCATCCCAACTGACTGCGGAGACAGGAGAAATGTATCTTCTGCAGAAATCTCTAAGCCCGGTTTCTAAAAGATAGATTGAGACTTTTGTCCTTAAGGTATGAATAAAAAAGGTACACTACCTAGCAGCTTGCACAGGAACCGTGCTTGCAGATGTATTCCATGGGCTGGACCAGTGCCATGGATAAAAGGATTCAGTTTCAGGGCTGCAGATGCAGCATTTATTCCTGTTTTGAACTCACTTTTGAGAAGTATACCATGTATTGTCCAATCCTCCTGTGACTCAGCTCAGGGAATGAGGTAGAATTTCTGCAGTTGTTAACGTGTCACCATCAAACTTTGGGGACTGACAAGCCGTCCCCAAAATAGCCCCATTAGAAGGCAACAAGGGATGATATTTTGAGAGTATTTTTGCAAGCATGGCTCAGTATGCGTGTATGCATGTGTATACTAGAATGTATACATTGATATCACAGTAGAATGTGTATATATTGAAATAGGCGTAGTTTAGAATCGCTCACACAGAATTGTAAAGCGCTGTCTAAATGTTCATTATTTTAGGGGACAGAACTCTTATAGAAATACTTCAATAGCCACCATCAAGGGAAATACAATTAAATGAAGGCCCAAGTAGCAAAATACTCAATTGTATGTCATCTGCTTGCTTTACTTAAGAATTTATTTAAGCATTTAAGAATTGGAGGGAAGCAAGTTGCCATTTGGAAGCTGTTTCAGTTCTAGATAATTTATTTTTAAAACAGAGCCTGCTACAACTCCAACTTAAAAAGAAATGGCATAAGTTTGCTGCTGTTCCTTTGCAACTGAAAAAGCAGCACATTCTTCTGTATCTTCATAGTCCTTGTTCAACACTTTTTTCACTGCATGATATGCAGCGGCTTTGGAGGTGGAAGTTCCGTTATAGAAACCACAGGCTTTGTAAAGAGCATTGTTTCACACAATCCATACAGTGCATCAACATTTTTCAAAACCAGCACAATACTGCTGTGCTGAACAAATAAGTTTTATCTTTAAAAATGTATTAAAATGGGAGGTAGAGTGCAGAAAAATCCTGAGTGCTGCTCCTGGCATGTTCCTTGCCTTGTCTGGGTTATGCACCTTCCCATTTTTTGGTGGTAAAGTGGGGATGCTGTCACTGACCTCTTCTGTAAAATGCTGTGAGGTCCCCTGCCAAGAAGTGCTCTGTAAGTAAGAAGCAATGATTCACCTATTACTACAATTTGCTTTGAAAACCCAAGTCTGTATAGTTTGTTTCCATTGACAGCTGCCTATGAAAACAAGTTCAAACTCAGGTTCATAAGGCAGTGGGAGAGCAGTGTTTCTGATAGAAAGCCAGACCAGGGTGTAGTAACTAGAACAGAATAGACCATTTCAGTTGGAAGTGACCTACAACAATCATCTAGTCCCACTGCCTGACCAATTCAGAGCTGACCAAAAGTTAAAGTTTGTTATTAAGGGCATTGTCCAAATGCCTCTTAAACACTGATGGGCATAGGCCATCAATCATCTCTCTAGGAAGCCTGTTCTAGGGTTTGACCACTGTCTTGGTAAAGAAATGCCTCCTAATGTCCAGTTTGAACCTCTCCCAGTGCAGCTTTGAATCATTCCCATGTGTCCTGTCACTGGATACCAAGGAGAAGGGCTCAGCACCTCCCTCTCCATGTCCCCTCCTCAGAAAGCTACAAAGAGCAATAAGGTGACCCCTCAGCCTCCTTTTCCCCAAACTAGAAAAGCCCAAAGTCCTCACATAACATTCCTTCCAGCTTTGTTGCCCTCCTCTGGACATATTCAAGGACCTTCACATCCTTCTTGAATGGTGGTGCCCAAAACTGCACACAGGGCTCAAGGTGAGGCTGCACCAACACTGAATATAGTGGGAATACAGACATGCATGATTTTAATGATCACCAGACAGAAATGGCTAAATTATAACTGTTGGGGAGGCCACTTTTCTTATTCACAAGTTCTTCATCATCTATAATAATGAGGAGTTTTTGGCACCTGAGACTGAATCCTTGGTGCATCCTGGAGTGGCTAAATAAGAGCTTTTATTTTCAGACAGTGCTGAGCCCCAGCAGCTCTAATGAGGAAACATGCATTATTGTGTTCGCTCAGTGCTTTCTGAAAAATCAACCCACTTTTCAAGCTATCCGAACTGTGATTTAGGACCCTGAACAGTTCAGCTGCTGAGTTTGGAAAATTATGACCTTTTCTATCTTTAGAGCAGCGTCTACATGAAGACCTCCCCTTCCCAAAGTGGACAAACACGAGACCAGCGGTCCTCGCTCTCCCAGCCCCAGAGAGCTGTGCAGATCAAGTCACCCTCTGTTCTGGATTCTGCTCTGGTTTAACCAATTAATTAAAATATTTTAATTGTTAGTTAGGCTCCAAATTGCAGGATTTTTTAATTGCATGACAAATATTTGTAATACAGTGATGTCTTGAACCTCAATCCGAATAAATTCCACTGAACTAATTACTTCTCTGCTACAGAAAGGAGTCGTTGTGTGTCCCAGAGATCAGGCAGCAACACACAGGACAGAACTACGTGCTCAGGCTCAGATCCCACATCAAATTTGTGTGGGTAATGTTCAGGGGCAATCACTGTACATGTATAATGAAAAAGCACAAATGTGATATGGAGTTGAGTGATGGGCAATGACCAGAGCTTGGTTTTATAATCACTAGATAACAATAAACTGGACTATTACTTAGTGGGTTATTTAACAAATGTTCAAGTAAAAATGGCCCACAAAGCTATAAAGAGCACAAAAAGCCTCACTAATAACTTCACTGAGAACAGAGCTGAAATAGCTGCAGCTGCCTCTCAAAGCATTTTTGTTGTTGTTGTTAGCAAAGGTGTTGGCACAGGTCCCATAACAGTGATGGACAGGATTCATTTTCCTGAAAGCTGTGTTCATCTATGCTTTTCAAACCACAGTGGTGGGGTAGAAGCCCACAGGATGGTCTAGCAAGTACATATTTTGGGAAAAAAAAAATATCTCTATCCACATAGGTTTGGAAAACGGTGAAAGACGCCTGCCAGCAGCAATCATACAATTGTGGTTAGGCACTTTCTTGCTGCCGCTGTTAGCAGGATCTAACTGGAGCACTGAGGATATTGGTAACTCTTGGAGAAGGCCAGTTATGCTGGGCTTCTGATTGATGCCTAGTGGTGTCACTGAAACCACAACGCAGTCCTAAGAAAACTCCTCCATTTGGGTTGAGGGTGGTTTTCATTTAGCTCTGTATGTGTAAAATAAGCCCATTGAGAAACTCCGTGCGTGCCGTTATGTCCAACTAAAGAAGGCAGCAGCTTATCCCCAGCTGCTCTGCAGTCATCTCCCATGCAGCTCTGGGTAGTTGCCGTGTTGGAGAATGTTAATGGGTGAATGCTCCTCTTGCCTTTACATGTGGAACTCCTGTTGACGTGCTAGATGTGGGGTTGCATCAGCACTAGCAAATCCCCTTCTCAAGTATTTTACTGTCATGCCAGTACAGATGTGACTGCAGTTAAGATGACCCTACTCTATTCAAGTGTTGTAAAGGTAAGTTTTTAGTGATAGGTCTTGATATTAGTATCCTTTTTAACTCATTGCTAACACTAAGCAAGGTAATACATTTAGCCACCTAACGCTACCTGAGTGAACATAATGCTTTTTCCCCCCCATTTTTCTAGACTTATTGAAGTTCATTCACCTGATGCCAAGCACACCGTGGTGCTCAGGAGTAAAGATTCGGCTACAGCCCAGGCCTGGTTCAATGCCATCCACTCCAGTGTCAATGAGCTCATCCCCAGGGTGATTGCAGAGGTCAGAGACCAGCTGGGTAAAACAGGGATTGCTGGAAGTCGAGAGATTAGGCATCTAGGCTGGCTTGCAGAAAAGGTAACGAAAACATTCTTATTTTCATTTCTAAGCTCTCTCTTTCTCACTTGCTCTTTGCTCCTGAATTCAGTCTTGTCTGGAAGTGGAGAAGCTAAATGAGGTTCTGAGTTTTGATTTAGGTTTCCATTAAGATTTTTCTTTTCTTAATGTGCCAATTTTTTGTGCTTTTTAAAACAAACAAACAAAACTAAAGGTTCCGTGAGTCTTCACTTCTGTATGCAAATTAACAAAGACTTTTCCATCAAGAGTCTCGTGATCTGTCACGTTCTGGGGCATGGGACATGAGTCACAAAAACTGACACCAGCCTTGAACTCCCATTCATGTACAGGAGATGTCACCTTCTGACTCCCAGCCTGGGAAATAACCAGTTTCTTGGTCCATGGTCCACCACTCTGCTGTGCCTGGCTGCAGGAGCTGGGTATGGTCTGGAGCATGTGGTGGTGTCCATGCTGCATCTGGGAGCTTCTTCCTTAATTGTAACCTTGCATTTGAGGTAATCTTCCCAGAAGGGCAAGCTTGCAATTGCAACTCTTACCCGGTGTCTTGCACAGTTTCAGTTTCAAAATATTTTACGCCACAAAGGAAAGATGGTGTTCAGTTTGAAAGTAATTTGAGATCTGTTGACCTGTAGAAAGCCAACCCATGAATGCACAGGGAGGCTGTCAGTATGAGGTGGTCTGGTTTTAAATCAGTACTCTCAGAAATTGTTCTAGGCTTTTAAACAACTAATAAGTGTGGATTTTCTACAGTAACAGTGTTAGGATTGTACCTAGAAATACCTCCTATCCAGCTATTGCCTGGGCAGCCATTCAGAGCATGTCTGCCTCTCGACCTGGGGTGTGTGGAAGAATGGCCACTGTGTACACACTGCCCTTTCAACCTGTAGATCCAGCACAGGTGTGGAAAGCTGACTGCAATTGGCCTGAAAAAATACTGTACATTTTAGCTCTACCTGGAAATTTGCAGATAAGGTAATAAGGGAGCCACAGCTGCAGGCACCATATTTCAATCTAGTGTCATTTATGAAGGCACACCATTAATTTCTAGCAAAATGTGGGTCAGTCCACGCCACTTGTGGTGAGTCAAAGATTGCAAAACCTTGCAGGCAGATTTTGTGTGTTTCCCTGTCCCTCCCTCCAAGCTTGCAGAGCAGGGAGGACTGCACAGCTCTGGGGCTTAGTGCTGGAGAAAATGTAAAAATTGTGGGGAATCATTTGGGTTTAAAACACCAAAGCATTGGTAAGTAGATTTTAACAGTATTAAACTGTACAGCCATGTGGTCTTTAATCCCATTTTCCTTTTTGTGTTCATTTCTATAAGAGGCTTTTTCTATTGCAAAATATACCCCTCTGAAAGGGTAACTGCTCTGTAGCAGATCACATAGACCTTATATATATCATATGAAAAATTCACAGGTCATTTTAAGCAGACATATGGCATGCCTCTGCTTTCTGAATTTCCTTTCCTTACGGTTAATACACAGTATCCTGTTCATGCACTTCTTCCTCCTCTTTTTTTTTTCTTTATGGACTGAGCTCTTTTTTCTCATTACTCATTATGGGCTGGTTCAAGGTCCTGCTGAATTTAGTGGTGAAACTTGTGTTGCCTTTAATAGGGCCAGGCTGTGGCTCTGTGAGTGTTCCAGTGTATTTACAGTGGCTGTCATCAAGAATTAGCCCTGAGAGATTTGCAGTGACATTGTTATCCAAAAGTCAACATGTTTTTTTCATTAAACTAACCATCCAGAGCAGTGCAATAGTAATGGAGTGAGGTCAAAAGTTACCAGCTTCTTCTCATGTTGGAAATCTGTTGAAAAGCAGAGAAAATCATTACATATGATAAAAAATGATGTGAAATTGTTTTTATTTAGTTACTGGACTGTGGGCTGTAAAGCCTGGGTGAAAGAAAGATAACCCAAAGCATGGGAGAGGAAGGTATATATAGTGTGCATGTATAATATATGTAAAGTGTATATACACTGTTTCAGAGGAGGTGTTCAAGGCACCTGCATGAGGTGCTGACCACAGATTTTCTAGATGCTCCTCATGCAAAGCCTGGGTTTGCCACTGGGGAGACATTAAATTCTGCAGTAATTTTTGGAAACATACTGGGAATACCAGCTCTCTTCTCCTAGGGTGAGCTTCCCTACCACATCCACTGATGGTTGGATTCTAAACATTAGAGTTTAGAAAGGGACCTTGTTATTAGTAGCCAGAAAATAAAACATGCGCCTTGTATTCTACCTAATATTATCATTATTTTTTTTTCTCTGTGATATTTTGTGGCATATGTTGCTATTTTTCCGTATACTGCAGTGGGAAGAAATCTGAACTCCGTGTTGAAAAGCATCTTAGACTGTAACTTTAGAAACAGCTTTTATGGTATTGCATTATGCTACTTACATAGCTTATCCTTACAGTCAATTCTCAGTAAAATGGAACAGGGCTAAGTGAGATGAATTCTTCTGCTTGTTTGGGGAATGCAAAATGTAATCCCATAGAAGTGTCAATGTAATTTGCTGTGATTACTCTCTGCTTTCATTAAGCCATTTCCTGGTTTGACATTTTTTATATGTCTCTGCTCTAAACTTAGCTCTAAACTTCAACCTTTATGGTACTACAAAAATAGATTCATTAGCGGAGCCTCCCTCAGGTGGATATCATTAAAATAAATAGTAGGTTATCTAAGGTACTATGCAATCTCATGCTAACAGGATTCTTCCACCTCCACTGAACTTCCCTGTGAAGACAGCCCTGAATTTGTGGTCTTCAGCACGAAACATCCATCAGGTCCCTGGCTGTGCCCTGGGGTGGGTGGTGAGGGGCCTTCAGCATGTAAAGCAAAGAGCTCTGCATCACCTTAAGAAAGCAATCACTCACTGTGGCATTATTATAGGTAAGGAGAAAAACAGCCAGAAGCAATCATTAGAGATGCCATAATCCCTCTTTTATTAAGGCACTAACCTTGTCCTGACCTTGACCTTATGGCAAGGGTTTCTGAAGCTGGCCAAGGATTAGGGAGTTGTGTTAGTCACCAGTGTCCTAAAACTTTTCTGTAACTAAAAGAAAAGCCAAGTACTGGTTTGTAATGAGGTGTGTGCACTCCCCATCACCTTTTCTTCCCTTTATTTGTCTTTTCACTTTACCGAGACCTGTGGGATTAACAAGCGTGCTAAACTGGCAGGAACAGCTACCTGCGGGTTTTAATCTTTCCAGGTCGTTCCTTTTTTTAATGCTCCCTGTAAAGACACTTTTAGTGACCAAAGACATAAAAAGAGGTTAGTAATGTCATCCTGACTGAGGAGCTTTTCCATATGTGTGTTACTTGCTCCTCTTCTTTCCGGGAATCCTTACAACCCTTGTAGAAATGTGTTTTCCACCTCTCTTTTTCCCGCTTCTTTATAGTTCTGCACATCTTGTGGCCTATAGAGGAGCTGAAACAGGCATTGCTGCTTTTCTCTTTACACTCATCCACCTACTGTTGAGTTCCTTCATGAGGAGCAAATTTGTCTCTTGCACTGAAGAGAGCTAAAATGCTGAGGAAACAGTAGTTTGTTTTATCAGTTTGTAACTTCTGTTCCAATAAACCAAGATACTGTTGCCAAAAGCTTTATCTACACTTTTGCCTTTTTAATGCAAACACAAAAAGGTGTTCTGGCAAAAGTGGTTTTGCAAAGGCAGCCTTTGCCAATTCAGCAGTCAGCCACACAAGCAGAAGTATGACTGGTTTGGGGGGAACTGAAGCTGTAGCCAGGCGCCAGGCTAAATGAAACCCCAAGCTCTGTGTCTTTCCCTGTCCTCACTGTGCCAATGACACTTTAAATGTAGGCTTGGAGCAAAGAAAAAGTGCTTCTGCAGCCAGATACTGTTCTGCTCTCTGGATGTCAAATGTCTTACAGGCACTGGGCTGCTTAAAATGATCTCAAAGCTCCTTTGAGAAACTTAAAAATAGGAGTTGCTGCAAGTTTTCTCTTATAACGTTAATATTTGAAGCTGCAGAAGTGCCTCTTTGGGTTTTTCAAACTAGATCTCAACCCAGAGCTTGATTGCTGCTCACGTTGCTCTGCCTGTGCGGGGCACAAATCTGGAGCGGAGATCAGATGGGAGAAAACACCCGACACTGAAGGGGAAATAACCAAAGCGGCACGGTGAATTGGAGTTGTTTCTCAGCTCCTGACACTATCTCCAAATGAAAAGTGTGTTAATATATTACAGGCTGTTCAGTCTCTTCAAACCCTAGATAACCATATCATTGTATTAGAGCTGAAGTGCGAGGCGTGTCACAGCAGAGTGATCTTCTTCAGTATCGAGCTGTATATTGCAGTATTGTATTTATCTTCCTGCTCTCGCTCTAATTCAGAGGAGGGAGTGATAACAGAAAGATTGTGAGCTGTGCAAGCTGTCCAAACAAGATTTAGGCAAATGGCATAACAGTGTATTTGAGGTTGTTTGATTTTGTTGGGGTTTTTTTCTGGTTTTCCCCAGTATAAAATGAAAACATTTCTGATTTACCTTTTCCTTTAGACGTACGTTCACTCGTTAGCAAAACCAGTAGACAGCAACAGAGCCACATTGTTAGTTTTATCACAAATAAGTTTTCAAAGAAGAGTAGAGAAGCTTCAGTCTCAATATTTTGTATAATTTCCAGGTTGTAAAATTGAGCTTAAAATGAGCTTAAAATTCACCAGGCCATCATGTAGTTAAAACAGTTTGCCTTTATTTAACATTGTGAATATCTGATTTTAACCACCCGCTGCTAGGCAGTGTTTTAAAAACCCTGGTATGTCTGTGTCCATGGTTGGGGCTGTCACCGTCCGTCCCGCTTAGCTCTCCCAGCTCTCCCGTCATGGTGGTGGCAGTGCTTGTCTGGCCCTGAGCCAGATCAGATAGTTACACTGATAGAAAACTCATTACTTTCAGCGGGGTAGCGTTAGTTTTCTGCAGGTTTTATGACAAATTCAAATCCCAATGCATGAGAAGTGCTGATGGCCTGTGCAGAGGGGCTGGGGCTGAGAAACGCGGCGGCCTGGTGAGGCCTCGTCAGGCTGCACAGGCTGAACCAGCGGCATGTTCAGGAAGAAAAGTCAGGTTGTACTAATCCCAGGCTTGTGTTCTGGCCCTGGAAAGTACCTGTGTGTGTTTAGGCTGTAACTGCAGCGAGTTTTGGCTTGTGCTATGTCTTAACCCCCAGTGCAAATCAGTGTATGTTTTAACTAGATAAATAACCTGCTAGAAACATGGGCTAAGAAAACTATTAGTCAAATGCCTGATTTCTTTGCAATTAAATTACATTCCTATAGTGTGGTGTCCTTTGCAATTTCTAGTCTCTACCTATAGTGTGGTGTCCTTTGCAATTTCTAGTCTCTACAGGGTTGTTTTGGTTTTGTTTTTTTTTTTTTTCCTCTTTTCAGTCTCTGTTTCCTTTACTTATTATTTAGGCATGTTTGGAAATACTACCCATCTATAATTCCGAGGAAGAAGAGCAAGGCAATTTGGTCCTGGCCTCTTGTTCTGACTTGTTAGAGAAGGACCCAGTTTCTCATATTGATAATATACACCTGGTTATAATCTTAAAATTGATCTGACCTTTTGGAGATTATACTTACCTCAAAACAGAAAATCTTCTGTGTGTCCTAAATTAGAAATTGTACTTTTAAATCCCAGCTAATTACTTTCTGTGGACTGCTTACATCCAAATGAAGAGTCCTGCTTTTGCCCTATGTCACTTGACCTTGCAGCTTATTAATTCCGGAACTTATTTGTTTGCCTTGTAAAACACCACAACAGAGCGTTTAATTACATTAGCAGTCTTCATTATCTGGGATAACGATCAGCCTGTTCTTAGGAAAGACGTAAACCTGAAATAGCATGAGGAGTAATTTCCTCTCCCAGAATCAGCGGAGTTCCTCCACAGGCCACTTTTATGAGCAGTAACATTGTTCTCTTCTTGCTTTAGGTGCCTTCAGTAAATGGATATATTAAGGAAAACTTGGGCTGAAAACAGGCATTTCATTCACCGTATTGTTCTAAAGGCTTTGCCAGTCTTTATCCATAACACACGTGCTGTTTGTTCCCATGCCAATGAGAGCTGAACAAATGATGAATCTAAGTCAGGCAGAAGTGCTCAGTGCAAGAGGATTGGAAAGAAGAATTAGTGTAAATAAATAATGAAAAATTCTAGGAATATGATGGTAAATGCATGAAGGACCTTGTCTTGAAAGTCTGTATTTCTGCAGTACAGCTGGGTTGTTGTAGTAAAGGAAACCCCCCCCTACCAGATAATTACGGAGCACAATTAAATAGTGAGTGAGCACCGTTGTGCCTACAGTAGCCTTCAGGTGGTAAACTATGCTTGCAGAAATTGAGCTGAAGTGTAAACTGGGTCCCTGTAGCTCCCCTCAACCTTCCCACAAGAAGGCTGTGTTAGTTCTGGCCAGACCCCAGCAGAAGTGATCACACCCTGTCTGCTCTCCCTCTGCCTCAGTTATCTACCTGTCCTAACAACTGACGTAAATTTTTCCATAAAACATAGTATATTGCTATCCCTGTTCCTATGAACCCCAGGAACGATGAGAAAGTTCTTTTTTAATGTCATCCCATCATGGAGTTTTATTTAACTTCTCCCTTCCTGCATCAGGAGGGATTGTGAGCCCGAAGATGTGACTCCTGCTCTGGCAGCTGTGCCTGTGTGGACAGAGCGGGACACGGACCACAGGTGGGTTCCACGTGGTGGCCGTGGCTCTGCTGCAAGGACATCTCTGCAGATGTCCTGCTAACAAACCCAGGGCAGGATTTGAGAAGGGAAATGATGGGCTGTAGCCTGGAAGGAGGAGAGGATGCTGAAAGGAAATGGGGGGAGTGTCTCTGCCTCCCCAGGGTGTGGGAGCTGTTTCTCTCGGTTCCTCCAATGTGATGGGTTGGTGGCTGTGGGAGCACATCCCAGCATGGTCCTGAGTGCTGGCCACTTTGCACAGCATGGCTTCCACGTCATGGATGCTTAACTCTTTCTTCTACATAACACAAGCCTGAACTGCTGCTTGGCTGGGCTGGATTTTGCTGGACGAGGAACTTTCTAAATTTTGGTAGATAAGGGATTTTCTTCCTCGATCTTGCTAAATTTTCACGTTGTTTGGCTTCTGCATCTTTCACCTTGGCAGGTACAGTTAGATCTGTCCAAAAGAGTCCACCTCCCCTTGCACACATACCGAGTCAGCTCATCTTTTGGGGCTCTGGGGCTTTTGAAAGCCCTTGTTTGAACATATTTGCAGTCAAGTTCAGTTGAAAAAAAAGCAACAAAAAAACCCAGCACACATAGAGGAAAGATATAGGTACGATGTGAAGGAAGGCTTTGATCCCCTTCCTTCAGAAGCAGGTGAAAGGCCTCCTTTTTTCTCTCAGTCTCTGACAGTAAATAGTGGAAGAAAGACAGTGAAGGAATTGTGGACAGTGATGCTCCTTGGTTTTCAAATGCAATTTATATGCAACAAGACCCTCTCCTTGATAAAACAATGTTGCATGAGGAAGCAGAGACCTCTCCTGAACCCATACCCAGCCCTGCTGTCAGTGGGAGCAGAGGGTGCCCTTCTCAGCTATTTTAAGCACTGAAAGGCCAATACAACTGGTCTCTCTCTGCCTTGTGTTTCTGCCTCCTTCTGCTGGTCCAAGTGGGACATCAGCAGTGGTGGGGATGGACAGGGGAGGGCCTGTGCTTGCCCAGCTGTGGAGTGAAGGATGGGAGAAAGCAGACCAGCATGTTGGCTGGAGAAGGTGTGGAGCTCATCCCGGGCATTCAGAGATGCTCTGGAGTGATGTGTGTGTTATCCAGGATGGGAAGGCTGGTATTAAGGCAATGCCTTACTCTCAGCTAAAACAAAGAGCAAGGCGAATGCAGACTAAGCAATAGGAAAGCCCTGAGCATCTCCTCCATCAGCCTCACCGAGCTGAGCAGCACTGTGGACACCCAACTCACCCTCCAGCCCCAGGATCCCACTTCAGTTGTACAGGACAAACAGATTTATTCTTACAAGCCCAGAGCTGAGTACACATCACTGTGATGTGATGGGTGTTGAGACAGTGTTTTGCAACAGCTATGCCTTTGCACTGTGTCTGTTTGCTCCTTCATCTGCATTTTTTCTGCTTACTGGCTGCATGTGAGAGGTTTGAAAGGGAAGAGATTGCCAATCTTAGAAAACCACAGATTTTCCAAACATTAAGTTGTTGTTGAGCTGTGTTTTCTTTGTTCAACGTCACCTTGTTCTCATTTGCTGGGTTTGTCTCCCAAAGTTAAAAATCACCTTCAGGGGAATGGAGGGGCCCATTAGGGACGCATTGACCTTCAGGCTCTGCCCAGTATGAATTCCTCTCACCCCAGTCATCAGGGTTTTTTTTTTCTAGCACAACAATACTCACATTTCAGCTTTTTGATTAATGGCATGAATAAATAGATTAGAAAGCAGCAGAATAGGCCATAAAAAAACCTTATTCTCTCTGCCCTGCAGCGCTTTTTCCCCCAGGACCCTCAGCTGATCCCTATGGAGAAAACTCCTGGCAAAAGCAGAGCCATTCCTGGTAAAAATGCCCTAATTTGGAAGAAAATGTTTCTCTCCTGTCTTTTTGCATAGTGTTGACCCATCCTGCTTGCCCACTCAGCTTGCAATCTGAGGTGCGTTGTCTCTGTCCACAAGGGTTTTTAGGACCGATGAAGCTGGTTAATGTTTGAGGGGTATTGCGGAAGAGCACAGTATCACTGCTAGTACAAGCAGAAGCAATATATGCCTCATATCCTGTTTTGCCAAAAAACTGTTAACAGAGAAAAATAAACAGATTTTCTAAAAATACCTTGAGAAGAAGCTGTGTTCTCTGTTGGAAAGAGGGACTGACCTTTAGAAGAATAGGAGAGTTTAAAAAAATAGTGGAGAGGCAAAAGTTATATGTGTTATAATTTTCAGTGTGGCAAGACAATTACTCAATGCAGAGTCTACAAATCCAGTCCAATTTTAATCTTCAGCCTCTGTTTATGTAATATGTTCCTGAGGCTATTAATGCCAGCCTTTTACCTTATTATCGTATCCTGTAAAAATGAAATTATACCCATAATACCATGACGGCACTTACAAAAATGTGCCATTAGACAATTATATTGCAACACAGCAACTCTGCAAACTGCAAGGAAGTATTTTTTGTACAGCCTAATTGTTGTATAAATAGCACTTTCAGCACCCTTGGTTACTGAGGAAGAAAGAACATGATGATACCACATGTAAAATGGCATATTTTGAAGTACTGATTTCAGTTCTTGAGTTATGAGTGAAATCCTCGTAAGAACTGTACTTGAAACAAATCCACAGTTGAAAAGGTTTCTTGTATCATTCCTCTCCTCTCTCTCACCCCTAAACTAGTGTCTGTTTTATTTTAGTTATTTTAAGAGAGAAAATGTTTTGACATTGATGTTTTAACTAACTCCCCCAGATCCTTCAGTCCTGAAGATTTATTTCTGGCTGCAGAGTTATCCACTCTGCTTAACTGGACAGTAATTGATAGTGTGCATCACAATAATTAGTCTAATGAGTCTCCTAAACCCCAAGCCCCACAGCTACCTTTAAGCTCCATATTGTATTTACTGTAATGTAAATAAAAGCTCTAGGAAAAGACTGAAAAAAAAAAAAATGATAGCAAGGGAGCCTTCTTGCCCTCTACAAGGGGTTTCCTCTTCTCATTTTTAATGAGGCCTGTATTAGTTGTCATTTGTACCTTCCCTGATAAATAGTCTGGAAGAAAAGCTTTCTGTATGCACAGCAGAATTTGTGCCAAGTTGCTGACCTTTGCTTTTGGTGAGACCTCATTTGAGTTTCGGTCCCAAGCCCAAACATATTGTTGGATCAATCACGTTGATTTTTGGCTCTGAGAGTAATGCGCAGCTAATGAGTTGTACAGTGTAACATTAACCTCAGACCCGGCAGCGCTAATGCCAGGCACGTAGCAGAATCGCGCTGGGGCTGCAGGAAAGACAGACAGTGCTGGCATCTTAATAGAAGGAGACAATTAAAAACAGTGGAGCAGTATCACAGGTTCACTGCTTGTGGGATGTAGGATTTAATCAAAGCAGGAAAAACAAACTGTCTTCTGTCTGTTTGGAAGAAAAAAATCTCAACACCATAAAGGTGCTTTATGGACTGTGAAATAGAGAGGGAAGCCTGAATGTTTAAACAGTAAGATAACGATTTTACTACCAAAGGGAATCTACTTTGGGGAACTGCCATTGAATAACATTAGATTTAACCTTGTCGGAGATTACCATCCAATGATTATCATGGCATTGCAAGGAATTTGGGAGCATTGCTATGTTTTTTTTATTAGTAGATACCTTATTTAAAAATACTTCAGCAAAGTTCTCTTGTCCTCACAAGTAAAATTCCGAAGACCAATTGTTGAATTACCACAAACAGCCAGCATCATTGGTTTTGAAAGCAGCTGTTTCTGATCACTCCCAAAAGTAACACTTCCCTTGAAGGGCCAGATTTCGATCTCATTTTACAATTGTAACTCCAGGGAGAGACAGCATTTTGCTAATCATCCCCATGGAGAGATGGACAAAAATTCCAACATGCACAATATCCTTTTCCTGGCTGTTTTCTTCACTTGGAGGATTAGGAAAGAAAGGAGGAGTTGCACAATGACTACATAAGAGAGCAACATTTCCAGTTTTAATGTAAGCCCTGAACAACCAGCTGCTGAGGGCAAAGAAATAGAGACAAAATAAATGTTATTTCTACAGGTTAAACACAGTTTTATGTCCTTCTCTTTGTGCAATGAAAACTGATCAGTAAGGCTGAAGGACTGCTGCTGCTTCAAACAGAATATCTAGTGAAATCAAATAGAAAAACCCAAAGAACATAGAGGTGCAATCTTCGGTATTGATATTAGACTTTGAATACAAGATAGGAAAAACTGCTTGAAAGGGACAGGGTGAGAAGAAGAGTGAATCAGTGAGTAGGAGAACCCAAAACAGGATCTTCTGCAAGAGCAAAGTTCTCTAGATGTATGATAAACTGCCCCATCCTTGCATCATTCCTGGAAGAGTTCCCCATACCTGCAGCATTACCAAGGCCTGCAGAGGGTGGACGTGAAAGAGGTGAAGGGGCCTCACACTCACATGAGGCACTGAGGACTTAGCCTGTCAGACATACCATAGGGGTAAAGTTGTATCATACCTGACCTCATGACAGAACCTATTGGAATGACATGGGATCTTTTCCTGAACTAACATGGCACACAGAAATAATGCAGTCGCAACAGAGATGTCATACAACATCTTTAGTAATAACCACACAACAGGATCCATGGAAAACTCTACAGTCCATTTTAGAGCTGCTCTTGATGAAATGTTTTATGGAGTCACATTTTTTTTCTGGTCTAATAGTGATGTTAAATATTTTTCTCTTCTAACAGCATAGTCTTTTTCCAGAAATGGCAGAGTGTCAGTAGAGTCACAGGTATGCAATCAATAGAAGATAAACTTATTAGAGATAGAGATCAGAAGAGTCTGAAAAGTATGCTAAAAAATGGTAGCACTTGGGTGGCACGCTGCTATGAAGAGTGTTTTGAAGCCATCTTGTCAGCAACTCCAACAACTTCAGCAAAAGCACACCCGTTCTTACCAGCTCCAGCTGCGAGACTGTTGAGGACCATCTTGGAGATCTAGATACGTACCCCAGAACAGGAATTTCCACCTATTCCTTTGAAAGAGCTAACAGCTTGTACAGTGTGTCTGTTCAATAGTCAGGGTACAAAAAGGGGCTCTGGAGCCAAAGTGACCGTTTCTTTGGGTGTACATCAGAAAGAGACTCTGTGTGGGGGTTTGGACCTGCTGCTCCCAACATAGTGATGTTGCTGTTGAAGACAAATGGACTTTACAAAGGTTTTCTCAGGTGTTATTTGGATTCCCCGAGTTTCAGGTGCTCATATCGTAACAGTAGCCCTGCTGAAGGAAGCACCTGGGTTTTAATCACTACATGCTAATGACTGTTCGCCACTGTGAAAATTCCTCAAACTGTGCGAACCCATTGCATTATTGTTGGGCCTTTTTTTATTTATACATTTCTACTGAGCAGATACTGCTGTGCAAACACTGATCTTGTGCTGAAAATAGTTGCAGACGTCGGCAAGAGTAGGCTGCCTGTGTGTTGTATGGATATAGCTGCCTTTTTGTGCTTCATACTGGAAATGTCAGTGACGTTTATGGAAATGGCTCTAAAAAGTTCACTTGGAGGAGAAGCCTGCTATGGAAATAGAAGCTTACCTATTTGTTTATGGAATGAAACGCTTGTACGTTACTATGAAAAGAAGTGTTGTATGGTGTTGTCTCTGGCCTCATCTCATCCCATGAGGCTCACTACAGGGCCCTTCAGGGGAGGAATACGTTAAAACTTCAGGTTTAAACACACACGTGTGTTCATTCCACTTAAAAAAATGCTTATTATTGCTATGTTGTTTGGATCCCTGAATCACAGGGTTAAAGAAGACATTAACGTTCTCTCACTTAAAATTTCAAAACAGAGGTTTAAATCTGCATACCCAAAAGTGCAGGCAGATTTTAAAAAAGCAAAGTCAACTGGAAGAGATGGAAGAAGCCGGAGGTATTGCAGAGAGGAGCAGCGTGGAGAGAGATCACACAGCTGCACAAGGTCATGTGAAAACCTTTTATGTGATATTTTTGTCGTGAGGCCCCCTGCGTTTGTGGGCTTTTTTGGGAAAGCTGGTTATTGAGGATGAGCTGACTTACTGTTGGGTTCTTGCTTTGTTGTTGCAACAGTTTGAAAGGAGGAAGAGAGCAGCACTGATTCTGGTGGCGATTGTTGTGGTTAATAACCTAATATTAATAATTATGTAAGTATGAGAGGGCCTAGGGATTAGGCAGACATGGAATGTCATGGTGCAAGATTGCAGCAAAACAGTACTAGCCAGAGCAGACTCTGCTGCAAACCCTATCTGAGTAGGAAAGGTAGATGATTGAGAAAACATGGAACCATGCATCAGAGGTTGTGCTTCTGCCGTGATTTTTGTCCATGCGGTACATAAACCCAATGGACGAGCACGGAAAGATGAATAGAGCCTGGGAGAAGAGAAGAGTGGGACAGCACTGGAAGAGACTGGGAGATGAAGCTGAGCTACGAGAGCCTGGGGGAAGGTGACAGTGGAAGGAGTAGCCCACTGAAATTGTTTGGTGCAGACAGGCGTACAAATGGTTGAGTGGGCTGGAAGGTGTTGAAATATCCCGTATTGGCAAGAATAAGACCAGCCTTCTCTGAACCTTTCATAACTCTGTAAGATTAATTCTTCACAGCTGCGAGGAGACCTCCAAGAGAGGAATTTTAGCTTCTCTGTCTTCTTTCACTTCAGAATGGATAGAGGGGCTGTTTGCACTCCTCAAAGGTCATGTACATCATCAGTTTCCATTAGCCTGGGCACGTCAAGTAAAACTGCAGTCTCTAGCCCCTTCGAATAACTTAAAACAGCTGCTTGGACATTGCTAAGCACAAGCAGAAGGAATGGGTTGTGGTAACAGGATCGCATCCAAGCGAGTGAACAGTTCTGAAAAAGTCAGGAGGAGCCAACCACTAACTGATAACAGTTATGCACCTGCAGCCCTGTGTGGAACTGCAAAGGGGTTCTAAGTTTTGGAAGCAGCAGCATTGCAGGCTGCTCTACTAAAAATGAAATACAAGAATACCGATATCAGAGGCAGCACAGATCACAGACTGCTTTTCTGCTAGGGAAGAAAACAGCCACCATGTTGTCATGTGTCACCTGGGAGTGATCGGTTTAGTGGCCAGGATTCAGCAGCAGTGAAGGTTCTGTGCACATGCGGATGACACCAAAAGATCTCTTTCCCTTCCTCTTCTACAACTCTGCAGTTTTCTCCTGGCCTTCCCCATCACTGATTGCCCCTTCTTCCGAGTTTAGCTGGGTTATCTGAGGATGCATGTTGTCTGAGGACGTGCTTTTGCCTAAATGGTGCTTTTAAAGGGGTTCTGGTTATCTGCAAGGAAATGTGGTGATAGCTAGCCCGATTCCCACACGGCATAATTTAGGAGTAAATCCATTGACGTCAGTAGAACTGAATGGTTATAAATATAATCAAAGTTGGGTCCTATATTTTTAAGGTTAAGCCTAGAAAACGCTGTGACTTACTCTCCCCCCTCACTTTCTTTTCTCCTTCAAGCCCTACTAAAGATATGAATGTCTTAATTGGGATTTAATCTATATCTGCTCAGTTTAATCAAAGATCTGTCAGTAAGGAATTTTGTGAGATGCAGAGGTGAAGCCCTGCTGACCCTCTACCTATCTTTAGAAAAATCTTGCTGGCTGCTGGTTCTGAAAAACCTCAGCAGCAGTTGTTCTTTTTTCCCTTGGTCAGTTATGTCAAGCAGCATATATGTAGCTATGTTTAGTTCTGAGCACAAACATGAGGCAGAAATGGATGGGTTTTGGCAAGCAATGAGCACGATTTTCAGCCCATTCGCACAGAATGGTGTTAATTAATAGATTGTTTTCTGACAAACAGTTAATTGTGCCTGACTGATTTCCATATGGCTACAGAAATAAAAAAGCCAATGAGGACATGGTATTTAAATTTCCAGAAATTTTGATATGAAACCTCTAGTATGATATCCAATCCCATTTGTTATACTTATAAAATGGGTTATATGAATATTTGCATACGACAATGTTACTGAAGTACATGGTTTCCAATTTTCTTTTTGTAGTTTTCTACTGGTGTTACTCAACTGAGTAACTTCAGGTTTTTTTATACCAGTATATATACGAAGCTTAGGCCAGTACAAACTACAAAACAGATCTCAGTGAAAAGACAAATATTTGTCTTCACAGTAGGAAAAAACCCTGAAAGAAATAATTTGTAAAACTTCCCAGTTATTTCAGTGCAAGTACATTTCTGATACCAAGAGCAAAATTAGGTGTAGTCACTTTGATAACATTCATACGTGTTTGTCCTCTTGGGGTTTTCACTTGCTTGTAGCTGCAGAAGTAATAGCAGCTCTGTGATGTTCTTATTACCCTTAGCCAGTTCTTACTGTAAATGGCTGGTGCTTGCTGGGTGGGGTGATTTATTCGCCCACAGCAGGAAAGAGTCTTCCATTGATGAAATCAGTTGGTTCATGAGATCGTATGTCTCTCGTGCTAAAAATAATTTATCTTTGGATATGTGATGTGTTTGTTAAGAGGTATAAAAGTCTAGTGCCATTACCAGGCAATTCTTTATTTTATTAAATTATGTATTTCAAGGATAATTTTTAAATCTGAAACCTTAGTTTCCCATCCTGGCCCCAGGGAGGTAACCTGTAGCATGCATTCTGTTTGTACTAGTTTTGGAAATTAACTTCAGTCCTCACAAGTTTTTATTCTACAGCAATGTTCAGTTCTCATTTGAATTGTCCTATGAGTAGTTAAATGCTGTGGCTATTGCAAAAATACCAAATGATGAGAACTAGAACAAGATAAAGAACATTAGCTTTCAAAATTGAATAGCTTACAGCATGTAATTTGCTGATATTTGTAGGATTTGGGTCTGTAGATTGATGGCCCTAATTGTGTGTCTTTTAGTAATCTAGATGAAATAGCATCGCACAGCACTAAATCCATTTGTCCTGTGTGGATAATTTAAAGCTCAGCACAGATAACTGCCAAGTAGAAGGTTCTTTATGTTTATCTTCCTCATATGGGTCTGTTGAATATTCATAGTTTCTATTAACACATGCCCTTCAATATTTGCTACATTTTTGTCATAGGTAGTGGATTAATTAAAAGAGTTGTTGCCATAAACCCCTGGCCTGTGATCTCATCAGATCTTGTAAAATAAGCAGTATCAAGTCTGGGAAGGTGATTCCTGTGAAGAAGTGGCAGCTCACATCCTGATCATAGATCCAAACCACATAGCTTGAATACTTGTACTTTAGGGATGTTTCTTCTGCTACTGTCTTCTGAAATAAAGAAGTTTTATGAAAGCTGAGCTCTCATTTTTATTGTTGGTTCCTAGCCACAGAGAAAAGCTTGAAACTATGGAATGTCAACAAAGCAAAAAGGCTTGTTGGATCAGCAAGAATTAAAAATGTATATTAAATGCCAAGCAAACCTCAGACTGATTTTCAAGCCCCAACTGACATTCTCAAGGGAGTTTCCGCTGGCTAAAGATGGTAATACTGCTTTCCTATTAAAGCTGCCTTGTCAGTTTTTTTGCAATGTCAGGGGTGTGTGTGTTTCTCCATGTACCAGATAGGTGGTGGTGACAGCTATCCAGCAACCACAGGACCCATGACAAGCTGCAGTTACCCTCCAGCTCTTAGCTTTCTCTCCTGTGATCTTCCCACTTACTCTTTTCCTCTGTGATCATCACTCTCCTGAAGTTACTTTGGTAGAGTTAGAGTAATGACCATCTTAAAAAGACATTTAGCTAAAACCCAAAATTCAGGTTTTCTATTAGTCTCCCAAGCAGGTAATGACACCTGACCTCACAGTATTCGCAGGACCACAGTGGCACATGCTCCAGTATGGGCAACGATTTCCTATTGGTGAAACTGCCCAAGAGCTATGATAGAGCAACTGGGGATTTCTGTCAGGGAAGGTTTTACAGAACAGGTTGGCAAATCTTGGGAGCAAAGTCTGTCCTTTCCTGAGCAGACAGAGGCTGAATGAGTTATCTTTCAGTCATCTTCAGCCCTCTTTCTATTAATCTAAGTATCCACATTTCTGAACCACTGACTGGCTTAAGCCTTCTTGGAAGTCAAAAGTCAACTTTTTAGTGTGGCAGGTGGCAGTTCTTGATGAGATCCTGTTTGTCTTCTTTACCTAACAAGCTAACAAATCCCAAATCAAAGCTCTCCGAAAGGGCAAAGATGTTAAAATTCAACTTTTTTAAGAACTGGAAGAAACTGAATTGACTATCAAATGGAACAACTGTTCATTTCCTACCATTACTGCCAACCTGGGATCCACCAATACTGAGATCTACCATGAAGACCTACTGGATGGTCTTCCAGCTTTCCATACTAGTTGCCAAGTTGTAGCATACTGGAAATCTGTTTCATGGGCAGAGGTCTCTTGGAGCTCAGCTGGGTTTCTGGGGAAAAAAATAAATTATCCTGCGCATCAGAAAATGTTGAATTTGATAAACAAATTCTAATGAAAATTACATGTTTAAGTTCCTTTTGTTCCCACAGCAAGAAAGCAGGTATATTCCTTGAGGTCTTAGGTAGCTCGTGGAGGTCTGTCATTGTGCTGGCGGAGATACAGACTTTCTGTTTCTGTCCATTTAAAAAAAAAAGTATGGTCTCAAAATATTGAGTGGCTCTGTGAATCACAGAATCACAGAACATTAGGGATTTGAAGGGACTTCAAAAGATCATCCAGTCCAATTCCCCCACCGGAGCAGGAACACCTAGATGAGGCTACACTGGAACGTGTCTAGGTGGGTTTTGAATGTCTCCAGAGAAGGAGACTCCACAACCCCCCTGGGCAGCCTGTTCTAGTGTCTGTCACCCTCATTGAGAAGAAGTTTCTTCTCATATTTAAGTGGAACCTCTTGTACCCATTGCCCCTTGCCCTATCATTGGTTGTCACCGAGAAGAGCCTGGCTCCATCCTCGTGACACTCACCCTTTATATATCTGTAAACATTAATGAGGTCACCCCTCGGTCTCCTCTTCTCCAAGCTAAAGAGCCCCAGCTCCCTCAGCCTTTCCTCAAAAGGGAGATGCTCCACTCTCTTAATCGTCTTTGTTGCCCTGCGCTGGACTCTCTCCAGCAGTTCCCTGTCCTTCTGGAACTGAGGGGCCCAACCAGGTAAATAAATAATGAAAAAGACAAATATAGGATTTTTTTTGGTGATACATATTTACTTAGGCATCTAAATAATTAGGTTTGGATTCCAAATTGTGACAAATTTTCACCAAACTTTTCAGAAACCTGTGTCTGCTTTGCATTTTTTCAAAATTAAGCAGAATTATTAAGGATGCTACTTGAATTTTTGACTTTTCAATAAGGATTCCAAATATTTCTCAGCATGTTCAAAATTCCAGTAGAGTCTTTTTTGAAGATAATGTATTTTTGTGCCAGGCATGTAGTGAATTCACTCATTTGCTTGAGGTCATTAGTTGCATTGCAGTCCATCAGTATTACTGAATATTGATCAATGACACAATGGACTGAAATGACACAGTATTCTGGACTGTCCTTGAGACAACATCATAACAATGACAAAGTACCATCTTGTTCTCTCGGTATTGCTCCCCTACTATGTTTTCTTCCAGCACTTGTGATTTATAATGACGCTTGAGTAAAGTAGTAAAATCTGTCAATCTTGAAAAGGTCCCCGTCATGATGGGCCATCATTTCTGAGGCTGAATATTCAGAAAGACAGTGTGACAAAGGCACAGGGCATCTTCTGGGACAGATTTCAGTTACTATAGTTTTAATGTAGACATCAATGATTATCTGTCCTTCACCAAACAGACACCGTAATAATTTCAAATGGCATTTTACATGTTTGAGCCATCATTAAAAACTGCAAGCTGCTTTCAGATCAGAACTCCACCTCCAGCATTCACGTTTGACTGGGTGCTGTTGACAAGTGTTCTTGAGCTGATGATCAGAAATCAATGCACTTTTACTGAATTGAAAGATTAAATGTATGTATCTTTTGAAGTAATGGGTATTATTACACATTTATCCTAATCTGGTATCCACTTCATCAGCTGAAGTCAGATTCAATTGTAAATTATAGACTCTTTGGAGACAGTGAGTTGAAACTATGGCGTCTTTACATTGATTCTGCTCCTGTACGATTAGCATTATACTCCACTGATGATGATGAACTCCCTCATAAAATGCTTCACCTTGGCTTGAACAGAAAACTCTGCTCACAGCAAAACTCCGGCATGTAGCAACCTGCAGGGCACAGCAGAGAATAATGATTGTTCCTACTATCCTGGAGCATACCTGGGGGAAACTGTTTTTTCCCACTACTAAGTAGCAGCATCCATTCCTGAACTGTTGCACAGGAGATGTGTTAAAGCTTCCAAATCTTCCTGTGTCTTTTCTTGCCTCTAACTCAAAACCATTCACAGGTATGACTCCTTTTCTTCTGACCCTGATGTGCAAAATGGCTTCATGAACTGAAGATGAAGATACAAGACCATGCTGTGGTCCTTCTTAATGTTTCCTAGGGCAAGCTGGGCATGCTGGAGAAAGGGGACTGCTCCATTTTAAAGGGAAGTTCAGTGTTTTTTCCCACAGTACAGGGATTATTGTGCTTTGAGATCCAGTGTTTATCTTGGAGACAGCGCAGCTGCTCGTCTCTGCCAGAACTGAGCAGTGTCTTGGAAGTACAGTTCATCCCACATTTTAATTCCATGATTTTTATTTAAATATTTTTTAAACTTCATGCAGTTGTTATCACCAACCTTTCTGTGATATGTTGATGAGATGTGTTTCAGAAAGCAAGTTTACAGCCACCCTCACTTGCAGTCTGAAGAGCCCAGACATCCCATAGATAAGCCATGCATACTCAGAATACATGAACATGCAAGAGGCAAGAAAATGTCTGCTGATAACATCTTCACTTTTATCCTGAATGTGTGTTGTGAGCGTGCTGGAAGAGAGGGATTGCTGGGGTTACCTCCAATTTTGCACAGGTTTTTGCTTTTATATAGCAGCTTTGTGCTCACCTTTGCCCTTCAGGCTTTCCATTCATTTGTTCGATCAGCATAACTGATTAGAAAAGCCTGACATTAATGGCCTTTCCTTCCTTTTTTTCCCTCCTTCCCTTGTGCCTCTTTTATCAGCAATACTTAAAATGTGACCTCTTCCATCACAGGTTTGTTCCCAGTCAAACTGGCTTTGAAGGTCAGTTGAACTGGAGCTGGCCTGTCCACTATCTCTTGATCAGCCTCAGTGGCCGGTGGCAGCTGGGCTGTCCTGACCTTCCCCCTGTCTGACTTGCCTTCTGTCTCTGTCCTTGTGACTTACAGGTTGGGCAGGTCTTCCTTGCCACAGCCCTTGAGCAATCAAACGTCCTCTTCCCTTCCCTGCTCTCCCTTGGCAATTTCTGAGAAGCAATTAAAAAGAAAAAAAAGGAGAGAGAGAGAGAGAGGTAGCAAAGTGCATGTTTTTCTACAAAAATCATTTAGCTTAACACTATTGTCTTTTCAGGAGCGAACCTTTGCTGTATGCAAAGCCTGGGTATCATAAATTACCAGTACTTAATTTCAGACAGTGCTTTCATGGTCTGAAGAAGCTGCTATAGAAGAAAACGTGTTTTATTCAAAAAGCATCAGAATACTTCTTAAAACACAGTAGAGTTCCTTTCACCTTCTCCAGGATGAAAAGCAATTGGTATCTTTAACAAATGGTGTGGGGCATTTACCATCTCCTGTGCTCTCTGCTGGTTTGCTCTTCCCTGGAAAGATTCCTGACATTATCAGAAAGTTAAGAGTCTCCTCTTTCACTGCAAAAGAGCTCTTAGTGACAGACCTTCAAATACCAACTTCATGAACAGCAAAACGACCGTGGCTCATGGCAGAGGTTTCGAAAATAGATGAATTACCATTTTTTCCTTTTTGAGTCCCCTGGATTTGCATTTCTGTGTATTTAGTTAACTGATTTCTGTGGATCCATGGATCAGAAGAATAAAGAGAACACACGAGGTTGTTAAACTTTTCTCATGCGGTTGTGACATATCTTTTTACTTAAGGTATGTTGTACAGTGAATGAAGTTTATGTTATGATGGATTTTCCACTCCCTTACATTCCTTATCTTTTTCGCACAATCTACTGCAGAGGAAATCCGGAGTGTTAAGCTCTACCAAATCAGAAGGATCAAGCATACACTTTTTATACAGCTCTAAATGATTTAAGGTACAAGGTATCTACAAATCATCCTGCAAACCCTTAAGCTGTGATAACCATTTTATATAACTACTGTGCTCATATTGATGCAACATTCATGCAACACATATGCATGAAAAACGGTATGTGTATGGAATAATTGCACAACTAACTTTACCTCTGGGGCAACCTAAATGGTGGCTTTCTGATCCAAATCTGGGCTTCTTCATCGTTTTTTCTGTTGTTTTATGAACTCGTGGAATAATATAGGTTGGGAGTTCTTGTTGCTCAACCCACCTGCTCTAAGCAGAGCCAACTAGACCAGCTTGCTTAGGGCCTTGCCCAGTCATGTTGTGAGTATCTTGATGGGTGAACATTTCACAGTCTGTTCCAGTGTTTGACCACCATGACAAACTGAAAAAGTTTCTCTGAATATCAAATCAGAATTTCCCTTGTTTCAGCTTGTGAATATTGAATCCCATCATCTCACTGTGTACTTCCGAGAAGAGTTTGGCTACATTTTCTCTGTAGCATGAGAGACATGCAGCCCTCCAGCATCGTTTCCCAAGGCCCTAGTCCAAAACCTAAAGAGTTATTAGAAAAACTTTGACTGACTTCACTAAGCTCTGGAGCAAACCTCCACTACAAAACTGGGATCGGGCATTCTTCTTTGGCTGTAGGAAAGATCTCAAATCAGACACCGTACTTGTGTGGGTGAGTACAGATGACTGAGTTGCTTCTCTTGCCATTTGGAGGTATTTGGATATGAGCCAGAGCTGTTTGAAAATCCTATTAGTCCAGAGAGTCAGGACATTGGCTTGAGTGTATTGCCGTGCTGACGTGGTCAACTGTGTTACTTCTGACCAAAGTTGTTTTGAGTCATGTTATTTTAAAGGATATTTAGGAGGAGTTGAGAGTTGAATAGACCTATCCTGAGGAGGGGTGTCCTCCTGTCCATACTCAGCAGTGACGTAGCTGTAGCTGTGGGTGTATCCCTGGGCTCTGCTTTGCGCAAGGATCAGATCAGCGTGGTCCCTGCTGTGGTTCACACCTTCCCTGTGTGGCTCTGGCTGCTCCCACAGCAGGGGCCCCATGGCCAAATGTGCGCATCGCTCACTCGCTACTCAATGTAGGAAATATTGTGCCTTTTGGGGGGGTTTTATGTGTGTACTGACTGTAATCCAGATCTGATAATGGCACAAGCCACTTCTGAGCCACCACTGAGGTCAAGGAGAGAGAACAACAATACCAGACACATTTTCATTAGCCTTTTTTTTTTTTTTTTTAAAGGATGTGCACATTATTTCCTGTTTAAAACTACAGAGTTTAGCAGCAAAACACATCTGAGCCGTGTGTGGCGTGGGAGGTGTTGATGTCCCGTGCCTACAGCTGTCACTTAGACCCACTCCTGCCTTGCAAATTGCCTTCCGTCAAAGGAGCTCACAGAAATACCAGCGATGGTGCATACACTGGGGTTTGTGTGATTTATTTCTGCATCGCTGCTGTTTGTCTTGCAAAAATCCTTTTCAGTCCCAGCTGTTATTTTCAGGAACTGACAAGTAGATTTCTGTAAATGAATCAAATTTATTCTGAACATGGATTTAGCCCTTCATTAAAAGACAATGAAATGACAAGAAATACATAGCAGAACATAGAATCATAGAATCATTTTGGTTGGAAGAGACCCTCAAGGTCATCAAGTCCAACCATTAACCCTGGCAATAAACTGTGTCCCTAAGAACATTGTCTACACATCTTTTAAACCCCTCCAGGGATGGTGACTCAACCACTTCCCTGGGCAGCCTGTTCCAATGCCTGACAACCCTTTCTGTGAAGAAATTTTTCCAAATATCCAATCTAAACCTTCCCTGGTGCAACTTGAGGCCATTTCCTCTCATCCTATCGCTTGTTACTTGGGAGAAGAGACCAACCCCTTCCATGCTACAACCTCCTTTCAGGTAGTTGTAGACAGCGATAAGGTCTCCCCTCAGCCTCCTTTTCTCCAGGCTGAACAGCCCCAGTTCCCTCAGCTGCTCCACATCAGATTTGTGCTCCAGGCCCCTCACCAGCTTCATTGTCCTTCTCTGAACTCTTTCCAGCACCTCAACGTCTTTCTTGTAATGAGGGGACCAAAACTGAACACAGGATTTCAGTATTGCACGTATCCCAGCCTGTGTGGAAGCTGTTTCTTGTCAGCATGGAGAGATTTTAAGTGAGGGAGAAAGGAAAAGAGCAAGAAAAAGTTTTCAGAGAATTCTTTTCTCTGTTGCTCCTCCTGTGCTCTGTGTGAGGGGACAGTGCAGCTCAGAGATTTGGGAGGGAGTGATGGAAAAGGGGCTTAAACCACTTACTGCAAGTGTAAACTTGCTACCTTCACAGCAGTTCTCTGACAGGCCACATTTTGGATACTTGCTGCAGTGGAGTCTGCTGGCAATTTATAATTTGTTTACTAAATAGGGAATGTAATTGAAATGTTCCTTTTGAGTTAATGAAAATATGAAACAGCTTTCCAAAGTAGACAGAGGCCTCTAATTTAATTATCTGTAAGCCTCATAGATTAAAAGTATTCTTTCATCCATTCCTGGCAGCCTGAAGTAGGTGAATAACTGAAATTCAAAGAAAAACCTTATGAAAAGGAGACCTGTCAGATGAAAGAGCAAATGGCCAAACCATTTGTTAAAGGATTTATCTCCACTGAGATGCCCATTGTCCTTACGGCAATTAATTATATGTGAAAACTATTGAAGATTTGAAAGCTGTGATACCCATTAAAGGGGACAGGGGTCCCTATCGCCTGCAGGAAAAACAAGCTGGCTCCTCTTTGAAATAGTATTTGCTACATATCAGAGGAGTTACTTTTTAAAGATACATGGCAAGCAGTGGCCTTAAGCACATGAGCAGTTGCCAGTAAACCAGCAGGAATAGTTGTACGAGTAGGTGCCGAGCTTGCTATGTCATTATTTGCAGAGGCAATCCTTCAGACCACAGATCTGGCCCTAAAGTGAAGCAGGAGCGATGCTGTCCCACCTCTGCAGCCAGAGCTCAGGTGCATCCTCAGTGCAGTGGGGTCTGGTGTGTCCTAACACTGCCTGAGCCATCTGCTTTCTGCATGGCAGCACTTTAGCTCTTGTGTTAGCCAAAGGCTGACGGACAAGTCTCCATATAGCTGCTGAAATACAGGAGCTGTTCTTGTGCACTTTTTTTTTTTGGCTTTCACATTTACGTTACAACAGCGCTTCCCACCCCAGCAGAGACTGCGGTGTCCATAAGGAAACACAGAGCCTTTAGACTGACTTTGCAGAGGAAGCCTGTGGCCAAGCAAGATGAAAACACAGATCTCCTCTGGCGTCATCCTAAACCCATTCATCCTGTTGTTATACACAAAATAATTCATTTTTATCCCTGCCATACCTGAAATACTTTCTGAATTTGGCAAGGTAAACCAGAGAGGTGTATCTGGGAAAACATAGGGTTTATGCTTCATGGGATGAGTATATGAAGAGCAAAGAGGTTTGTGAGTAGCAAAAAGGATGCTTCACTGCACTTGGGGTTTTTTGTTATTTGTTAGAATATGTTCTCCCTTTTCAGGTTTGTACTTGAAGACTTTGATATAGAGGCATAATGTGTCTAGGAAAGAAATAAAAAAAGTTTGCTTCTGGTGTAAATATTTACAGCTTTTCATTGACTTGAATTGGAATTTCACCAGGGAATACATGCAGTGACCTCAGCTGAGATGAGCAGAGCATGGAGAGGGAACACTGGTACCTGTTGCTTAGAGTTACCTGAACAGTGCCCAGAAGACCAGCAAAAAATTTGCTGGTTCATTTTGTTGTGGTGAAACATTGAGGAGTACTGATTTTTATTTTCTCTAGTTCATCTAGATTTGATCTAACATTTTTTACTTTGAAAAACAGTTAAGTTTGAAAAGTGTTTTAGCGTGGATGGTGATTTCATCTGTCTACAACATAGATGGACTTTGAATTCTGCGAAATTCTGGCTAAGAAGCTGTCCCTAACCATCATCTAAAATGGTGCCTCTAAAACATGTCTCAAATGCTATTTAAATTTACTCTTATGGAAGTATTTTGTGTCATCTTTATGATGCGTTAGATTTTAAAGCCTTTAAAACTTGAGCAAACCCTTCATTTAACTGTCCATAAGCAGCATGTGTTTTGCTTTTGTTTTGTAATTTGCTGTTATGCTTGATATGACACTTGCTTGATGTGGTTTAATTTCCCATGCTGATTTGTTCTGAATGTGCCCTGTAGGCTAATGGTATATTTTCTATTACCATTTACAGGACAGCGTGTTCTCTCTGATACTTTCCAGAAGTGCCAACTGCCTGTTGAACAGCACAGCATCGGCTGTTAAAGCCTGATCCAAATCCCAACCAAATCAGGGAACAGTAATGCAATTCAAGGTTTTTAAGGAGAAGCAATATCTTTCATTGGAACAGCTGTTACAGTTAAAAAAAAAACAAACAGACAAGCTTTCAGGCACACAAATCCTTCTTCAGGTCTGAAATAGCAGCAGTATTGCTTACACCAGAATTCTTTACCAGTGAGACAGCTATGGTCCCAGCAAGGTCTAAAAAATGTGATTAGAAGTGCGTGTTTCATGGCCCTTCTTAGTGGGGAGGGGAGGTCTTCCTAACAGGACACAGGCAAACATCACAAAATCACAGAATCTCAGAATGGTTGGGGTTGGAAGGGACCTCTTGAGATCACCCAGTCCAACCCACCTGCTAAAGCAGGTTCACCAGAGCAGACCACACAGGAAGGTGTCCAGGCGGGTTTGAATGTCTCCAGAGAAGGAGACTCCACAGCCTCTCTGGGCAGCCTGTCCCAGGGCTCTGACACCCTCAAGGTAAAGAAGTTTCTCCTCATATCCAGATGGAAGCTCCTATGTTTCAGTTTGTAACTCCCTGTTGTCCCTCATCCTATCGCTGGCCACCACTGAAAGGAGTCTGGTCCCATCCTCTTGACACTCACCCTTGAGATATTTATGGCCATTGATAAGATCCCCTCTCAGCCTTATCTTCTCCAGGCTGAACAGACCCAGCTCTCTCAGTATTTCCTCATAAGATGCTCATCATCTTTGTAGCCCTCTCTCCCCAGGATACACCCCACAGATAAAACCTACAAGGAAGATAGTATAAGGTCACTTGTTCTTGAGAAAAAGTCTTCAATAACTTATGACTGAGAGACACCTTCCCCATAGTCACCCTGCTGCTGGGAAGGACGGGGGCAAAGCCGTGGGCTTCACTGTGCAGGTGTAGCAGCAAGATTAGCACTGGAAATTATGACTCCTGATGTTTACAGCTGTCCAGCAAATAGTTGTGGGACCCGTTGGCAAAATGAGTTATATTCCCTTTCTTGTGGTACTTTTACAGGGAACAGTGTTTCCCAAAGTTTCTGAAGTCACGGGTGACTGACAAGCCACCTAATAGCAAAACTTGTGACTGAAAATGCTCCACAGGCAGGACGGTTTTGCAGGAAAGTTGTGAGCAGCTTCACATAGTCTTTGGATTGCTTGTGGTCATAGAACTGAAAACGAAGAAGTGACAGTGCAGTACTCTGCCTGCTTATTGCTCCAGATCATGAATCTGAACATCCTGCTTTTTCATACTAGGACAGATTTCATATTTGTCTTCCTCTTCTGGAAATCTTCAAAAGTACATACTGAAATCTTTCTAGATAAAAAACACAGGGAGGTGCTCAAAAATTAAATGTTAATATTAACTGTAACATTTATTTCTATATTCCCACGCTAGGAACTGGGGTGTTAACTGTAGTTAATAACTGTGGTATTAAGAAGGTG
Source organism: Streptopelia decaocto (assembly GCF_964273445.1). Lineage (NCBI taxonomy): Eukaryota > Metazoa > Chordata > Aves > Columbiformes > Columbidae > Streptopelia > Streptopelia decaocto. Next base: position 14,357,480 of record NC_138655.1, read on the forward strand.
ATGATGCTTTTTGCTCATGAGAATATTTTCATGGCACGTGGGCTATGAGAACTCTCTAATTTTTGTTCTTTCTGGAGTGTATCAATAGATCTGTTAATTATCTTCTCTATTCAGCCCTGTTTGAAAATGAAAGGTTGCATTTCAAGAACCTGTCACTACAAGAAAATTGTAAATAAGTACTGACACTTCTGAAGAAATTGAAAGGATGAAATATTTATGATTTTAAGTTGATTAACACAGAGATATGAGCAACCAGTGAACAAGTAATGCTGTGAACAGGAATATAATTATTGGAAAAGCTTAATTCAGGAGGAAAAAAATACCTCTTAAAAATTATGCAAGCCAAAAATCTTGGTTTAAGATCTGCTTTGGACATTGGTGTTCTATTGCAAAGCTATCTTACAACTGTCTTGTGAATCCTTGTGGGACCCTCTCTTCATATAAAATATAAGTGTTTCAAGTGCGGTTCTCTATCTGAATCCATCACTCGAGGAACATCATAGGTAAAGATCTGAACCACTATTCCTGGCCATGCCACTCCCACCCTGGCCAGCCTTTGATTGATCCCTTTTATATGTTTCCCCACCCAGTGATGTGTCCAGTGACACATGCCCACAGCAAGCAGGCTGGCATCAGCCATAAAACAGCATAGGCAACTGCATCTCTTTGCTGGAGGAGGTTTTAATGGAGGAATCATGTAGACAATCAGATTCTTTGGTGAATATCAGAATTTGTTTAATTCCTTTTAGTATCCAGCCAAGACATTTGGATTTAAAAGCATGGCTGTGAGGGTTACTGAGTAACAGGGCTTCTTTTTTGTTATGTGCACCAAAAGGAAAATAATAGATTTGTCTGTGAAAGGGAAGAGCTTCATTCTTGCTTGAAACTAAGACCCTTTCATATTTCCATCTATTTTAAGACACTTCCATGCTGCCAGAGTAGAATAAGTAAAAAACCAGGACCCGTACTTGGTCCCTATAATGGTATTTGTGTAGTGATGTGGACTACCACATGTCTAACCTGTAAAGTATAATTCCACATCTGGGTTCTGACGCCCCAGTCTTCTTTGTCTCTGAGTTTGAAATGCAGATGCAGATCCATCACTGAATTAATACTTCAGATTAACCCCATGTTTAAGTTGGATCTCTTTATAAATTGACACTTGTAAAACTGGAAGAATGGTATGAAGGAAGCAGAAGCAATAAACCATGAACTGCTAAGGAAAAAAGCATCTGCTCCCAAACTACTATTTTTTACTACCTGACATTCTTTTTTAATAGCAATGATGTCACAGCTTTTTTCGCTTACGAAAATAGAAACAGCAGCAGCAGAGTCCAGCACTCAGGTTAATGTGTGAGGTACACGTGAATGGTGCACATTATAAATATACGTTTATGGTGCTTTCATGCATACCACAGCTAAACAACAGCCAGCCCTGTCTCCGTGTTCTTCCACTACGGCACTTACAGAGTAGCCTGTAGTACAGGAAGGCTGCAAGGCAGGCTGGAAATGGCAGTGCTAATGAGAGCAGCAGATGTCCTTGCATGTTACTCCATTCCTGCTGGGTATGAATTCAGGTGGAAGATGTCAAAACAACAAAGTAAAGCTCTTTTTTGTTCATTATCTTACCCAGGCCTCGACGTGTTTATATCATCAGGCTTTGCACAAAGGTAGCTTTGTCTCTTGTCATTTCACTGAGGTTTTGCTCTTTTTTTCAGGTGCCAGGAGACAACGAGAAGCACTGGAAGCCAGTGTTAGTGGTCTTGACAGAGAAAGACCTCTTAATATATGAGAGCATGCCACGGATGAAGGAAGCTTGGTTCAGCCCTCTGCACACCTACCCCCTGCTTGCCACCAGGTACCTGTGCTTTTTTATTATGACCGCTTCAAAGAACGGTGGAAACAGTTGAGTCAGACAGGAACAGGTATAGCTGGTGCACAGCTGTATATCACGCTTGAAATGTTGTGGTTTGAGAAGCAGGTTCTTCTTCAATGGGCTGCTGTGCTCAGCTCAACTCCTCGCTTCTCCACCATTTAAAGTTCTGGTGGAGGCAGATGGCCAGAAATGCACCAGAAGTGTTATGGACATGGTGATTTGGCCCAGATCCAGAGGCAGGAGTGTTGAAAAAAGCCAAGCTCTTGATGTCCTGGCATTTCTATCTCAGTGTGAAGACCTGAGGGCTTGGCAGGAGCACTCAGATTTCCAGTCACTCCTTCAGGCTGTAAAACACAAAATAGTTGCCCTGAGTTGGATGTGCTAGCGTGGCAGTTCTGCCCCACCAGTGTGGGGCTGTTGAGGGCTTGCACATGTCATGGAGATACTTAATTTCAGCACAGCTTGTGTCCCTGCTCCAGAAAAAATTACTGGCTTTTCTAGCTTAAAATTGTGAGCTTGGAAGACATGTTCTTGAATCTACGTTGGAAATAACCATCTGTATTATTTTGAAAGTAACTATCAACACTAATTCAGAGAGAGCTTTCCCATGGTTGTCTTTATACAGTAGGAACCTTCTGTGCTTCTTGATGTGAATCTTAATCACATTTCTCTGCCAGCGTGGTCAAAGGGCTTGAGAAAGAGCTGCTGTTCCATTGTTTTGGCCTTGCTACAGGCCTCTATTATACCATTTTCAATGAGTTCTCATTCAGAAGGGCTGGTAGCACATGGCCAAAAGCAGTGACTCTTTTACTGCACTCTCATTAGTTAATTTTTGTGCTTGGTCTCCTAGTTGTCTCCTCAAATGAACTGAGATTTTGCTGCTAAATCACTATATTGTAAAAAAAAATAAAATTGCACTCAGAGAATTACACTGGTGGTTGCTTTGTCCCAATCTACCTACCCATGATGGAGCTTTCAGACTTCCTGGGAAGCTGGCATCTGACTTACCCTGTGTTACCATAACATGAGGAAAGAGCCCCAAGTTTGCAGCCCGTTGCATGTTGTGGCAGTGAAGATTCACAATTCTGAGTGAAATTCCCAACAAAAACTGGGTAAGGTGTTGAAGCTGGAGGCTGGGTCCTGGTATGTCACTAAGCCTTAGAGTTTGTGGATAGTGAGCTCCCCAGCAGGAGCTGGTGCATCTCCTCCCCATAGCTTTGGGGTGTCATTGTGCATGGACCTAAGTCCTCCACCTTATAGGGACTGGAAATCCTGCAGCACATCCCACCCTTCTGGCCCACATCTTATCATGTGTTAAAACAGCCCTTTGGTGGGCATCACCAGCCCCCATCATCAGTGATCGCCGATTTTCCAGATAAAATAATCTAAGCCCTCATATTGAAGGACATTGGTGCTTTGATACTTTTTCTCAGGAGTTAGATTTGATAGCAGACTGGCTTGCCAGGAAGCATCTGGGCAATGTGGTGAAATTGCTTGAATCTACATGTTATGTTATTGAGAGGGTAAAATAAAGAAAGTCATCCTGGGTTAGAGCCAAGTATTGCATGTTGGGCAGATGTAGTAATCATACCTAACTACAGAGTGTTAGTAAAGCCTCAGGTGATACATAACCTTCATGTGAGTCATTGCACTTCCAAAAAGATGCCAGTTAACTGTGGAGGATCTAGAAGAAAGCAATGCAAATGTAAGACCTAGAAAACACTATCAGCAGAGGAATACTCCATAAACCTTAGTTGTTTAATCTAGAGAAGTCCATGGAAAACATGTTAATAATTTTCAAGTATGAAGATCGGACATGAGGAGGACAGGAGAGCATGTTCTCCAGGTCCCTGCTGGATACAACAGGACATAGTTGACTGCATTTGTGGCAGAGGAGGTTCTGGGAGGGTCCTGGGAAAAACTTGCTGAGTGGGTGAGGTACTGGATTAGACTCTCTAGGGAAGGTGTCTGATCCTCATCTCTGGGGACTCTGAAGGACAGGTGGCACTCAGGAGTGTGTCAGCACAATTAGCCCTGCCCTGGGAAGGGAGATGAGCCAGGTGACCTCCTGAGAACCGTGCCAGACCCATCTCTGTGATTTCTCACTAGTGTCACTGTGAATTCAACACTCAGGTAAAAAGAGAGCAGATACACCAAGCCTGACATTCAGAACGGAGTCACAATCTGATAAATACGTATAAACACATGAATCCCCAAGGTGAGCAGATTACATAAATTGACAGATTCCCTAAATCATTACACCTACTGTTTTGGATTATTTTTGATGAAAACCCTGCAGGATTCTGCTTTTATCATCTGTCACACTGAGTACAGTTATACCAAAAAATTACACAGGGTTTGCTGTTGGTATTGACTGCTGTGTTCATGCTCAGTCAGTGATTACCCTCCTCGTGATGGTTTTTTTTAATCCCCTCTGTGCATCGATCAGTGCAATTTAGAACTTTTCACCTGGAAAGTTTGCAGACCACATGTTGTAATCTTGGCTGCTCCCATCTTTCAGATTTTTATGAGTCCTTGGGAAAACATTTTTGCTTAGCTAATGCATATTTGAAAAGCTGCTGAAACTGGAAAACCTCAGTGCCAGATACTGTACAGACTCATGCTTAATCTACCCAAGACATAATGAGCAGAGAAAATTGGAAAGTGGTAGAAGGATTACAACCTTCTTATAGTATTCTAACAGCAGAATTCAACATGCCCTGTTTGTTGATAAGTTTGCCTTTAACCTATAGATGCTATTAGCACCTCAACATATTTTCCAGTCGGTCTTTCCCAGCTTTGTGCCGAATATAAGTAATGGCTCAAATAAAACTGAGATCAGGAGATGTAAGTTATCCTTTTAAACCTCTGCACTGGGAGGCACGGCAGCTGGCTCGTAGCCCTGACTCCAAGGACCTTTTTGTCATAATCTGTTTCAGTGTTTCCTTATGCCTGAATAATAGCGCCTCCCTCTAGCATGGGAATAGGGCTTAAGTAATTACATCTTTAATGTTTGCAATCAAAATGCATTATTTATTGTAGCCAGATATGAGGCGGGAAAAAAAAAAAAAAAGGCAGCCTATATTGGGCTCTGATTAAAGATCAGATAAGTAGCTTTTTTGCGACGCTGAGCTCTGTAACCAGAAAGTATTAAAGCAGTTTGATAGTTAATGCCATGGAAAGTTGGAGAAGGCATTTGAACAAATGGAGAGAAGGACAGGTGGGTAGCACAGGGGTCCCTGAGCACCCCAGGAAAGGTGTATGAGGTGATGTGCATGTTCTCTGCTCGTCTTCCTGGGGCAGCAAGGGTGGTCTTGGCTCCCTCCATGTGGAGCTCAGATGAATGAGGGCCTGTGTGTGGGTTCCAAAGAGTACAGCCATTCCAGAGCAGGTTTCAAATGTTAATTCAGGGGTAAGGAGCAGCTTCAACATAAGAAAGGTCAGATGATCATGGCTTTCTACTGGGCAGAGCCACATGACTGTTGATGCACTTGTATCACAGCCTCTTCTGAGATAAATCTCAAATGAACAGCTGGACATTTGCTTTGAATGTCAGTGCTGGTTTTGCTGTCCTTTTTGAAGGGATCGTTAGATTTTGCTGTTGTAGCAAATAATTTAAACTCTTTTCATAGCGTTAAGATAAGAAGCAGGTCCCAGTGAGTCTCACATGGCACCAGCACTTCACGTTGGACCGTACCCAGCTTGATATCACGTTTGCAAAGAGTAACACCAAAAAGGTCCCCAAACCACCAAGAGACAAGGGAGAAATTAGAGAAGATCAGCAGTGTCTCCCTGGAGCATGCCAAGAGTTGTGTTTCACAGCCACTACCTGCTCTCCATGCGCTGTGCAAACTGCCTGGATCATGACCGACCTCCTCCTGCCCTCTTGCGGCTCTGGCTGCTCCAGGGAAGAATCCTCGGGCTCCTGAGAACTTCCAGACATCTCAGAAATCTCCACAGAGCCCAGTAACCTTCAGGGACTGTGGGTGAATATTACCAGAGGTCTAGGGGGCATTTTCGGCTCTGAAGTGCAGCATGCACCACACACACACCCTCCGCTGCAGGCAGAGCGACGGGAGGTGGGGGTGAGGGGAAGCCTTCTGTGAAGTTTCTAAGACTATTCTTTTGCCTTTTAAGGTGTTTTTGTGGTCTTTAGGTTAAACCATATTTTATGTAAATGAAATAGTTTGTGTGAATGCAACTTTATTAAAGCTTAGGAATCCTTTGACTTGTACCCAAATACATCAGTGCTGACAGCTGGTACTTAAACACTGTCAAGTGCTCCCCTGTGTATTTGTCTAGTTTATGTTTAGCTGCATGATTTTCCAAAGCATGGTCTGGAGTTGTGTTTTTAAGTAGGATTTTTACATAGCGAAACTCAGTTTTCAATGATGAGGGTATAATGTGAATAATAAGGCAAGCAAGAAACAATATTCATGTTGGATGTGTCCACATACTTTAATTTGTAAAATACATCTTCATCCTGTCCATATGCTGAAAAACCTAAAATGCCGGTGCTATTGAGAAAGCGTGAAGATGTAGAGTGATGTGGATTTGATGGGAAATACAACATTGGAATCATCTGTCTGTCATGTATTCAGTATCACAAGTATTAGAAAATGTTTTTTAGCACAGCTGATGAGCACTGTTTAAAAGAGAAGGGATGACCCAAGGAGAAGATGGGATAGTCCTATTTTTAACTACAAACTTGATGTGATTTTCCAGGCTGCTTTCCTGCAGGCCCCCTGGTAGCAGAAGGCAGCGTCAGAGCGATGTCCCTGCCTGTGCCTGGGTGACCCGCTGGGGACAGGCAGCAGCAGGAATCACCGGGATTTCAGTTCCTGGTCTCCTGCCTTAATGATCAAGATGCAGCTTCCCCTCACAAATTTCACAAATGAAAGTGAATAAAAGTTTTTGGCCTGTTTGTTTGCCACTGATTCCTCAGCTGCAAAATCTGCCCAGGGTGCAGTTAGGAGGCCTCGAGTATCAAAGATGAGCAGGGCATTAGCACAGCCCTTCTGGAGGCCAAAAAGCTTTTAGGGAGGGTGGTGGTGCCTCTCTGGAAAAACCTTTCCTGCCCAGACACAGGGCAGGGCAGCTCTGCCCAGGATACTCTGCCCCTTGCGTCCTGGGACCATCAAATCAAGGCTGATGCTCCAAATCCAAAGGAACCTGAGCGTGAATGAATCTTGCAAACCGTCTAGAGGGGTGTGAAAGAGGAGTGCGTCTATTTGGCACAATATACATCCCAAATGTCAGCACGGACTGCTAGGAGATTTGGGAAATATAGAAATTTAAATTTATATAGTCCCAAAATTGCATTCGGCCCTTTGAAGGCAACCACAAGGCTGATGTGGCCCCTGGTGAAAATGAGTTTGACACCCTTGCCCTATGGTTAGTATTTCAATAACTGAAAAGCTAAAGTTGGGCTTTTTCTTCCCTTTCTGCCTTTCTTTCTTTTTTCCAATTAAAACATCTCTGTTTGGTGGCATACTTCTACAGTGCCACCTAACAGGCAACTGTTCTTCCAGATGCAACACAATAATTTGAGGCTGAATTAGCATTCAGTAGATTATTAGTATAATCGAATGTTTTATCCTTCAGCACAAGTATTCTACTACCATGCTACATACTTTATAGTCTCATATGAAGTATATGGTTTGCCCATAGAAAGGGAAACAGGAGACACAAGACAGAAATAAGCTTTTCTGAAGAATTTCTCTGGTTTCATTTTGTGACCCTCCCTGGGTGTCAAAAACTGATGAACTCCTCTGGATGATTCTTTTCAGCTGAATCAGTGCCATGTACCTGAGTGAATTCTGTATTCAGTGTCCACACTTCTGCAGGAAAAAAAACAAAGCAAACAAAACCAAAAGGACAGCCTTAAAGAAGAACTAAATATTATGAGGTGTTGATTTTCTTACTCAAAAATATTCCCTGTGATTAGTGTTTGCCCAGATGAAAAGAGCTTTTCCAGTCACGGGAGGTCAGCTGTTGATGCCAGGCAAACATATAATTGCAGTAAAAAGGGAGAGAATTTCAGATTTCAAATAGGTGCAGCATTTTGCATTTTACAGGTTCCTTATGGGAAAAATATGCACAAAACAGTACTCTGGCATCTGCGTATTTTACAGAACTTCTTCCTTTATCTGCCTGCATTTGTTTTCGTTTGCCTGTGGGTGTTTAAGCTTTATGATAACTGCAGCCTGACAGTGAGAGTCAGATTCAGCTGCCTCGTCTGAGCGAGCACTTGTATCTGTGGACCCAATCCAGTCATCACAGACCAGTCAGTGATTTCTGTCAGTTCCTCATGCACAGGGATGTTTTCTACAATCCATTAGGAGTTTTGGGGATGTCCCCATCATCACCGGCCTGTATGGCTGCTTCTGTACTCACTGCCTTGGACCTTCACTCTCCTGAGTGTCACTAGGAGTCACTTTAGGTGCAAATACAGAAGAGATGCAAGTTTGCGTGCTCCCAACTCTGTGTGTTTAGGAACATACGGAGCAGAGCTGTGCTCAGGTAGGGATTTGGCACAGTGCGTTGTGTCAGCATTGCAATCCACTGATGCATTTTCAAATCCACCCGCAGGCTGGTCCATTCTGGCCCAGGAAAAGGCTCACCGCAGTCTGGGATGGATTTGTCTTTCGCAACCCGTACCGGTACAAGGCAAGGGATCGAAACCCATCTGTTCAGGACGGAGACCAGCCGAGACCTCTCACTGTGGACGAGGAACATAGTGCAGGGCTGCCACAATTCTGCGGAGCTCATCACGGAAATCACCACATGTGAGTAACGCTGTGTCTCCACATTTTGGGACACTCATGGGTAGCTCGGGCTCCTTCTGCTAGAGGTGATTAATTTAAAAAATGTGCATATTTAGGCTTCTATGTGTTTAAAATATCATCCCCTAGGTTTCTGAGCCAGTCACAGGTGGTGTGGTACCTGTGTGTTACACAGTCACTATTAGTTTGCCTTCTGGTCTTGTTTTGGCGTGTTGTTTCAGACACAAGTCAGCCATGCAGGGCTGCATGTCATGGAGGCGTGATCAACAGAGGTTTGTCCAGAAACCCACAGGGAGTTTTTCCTACAGAGGAAAGAGGCAGAGGAGGATCAGCACATTCACAAGTGCAAATTGGTCATTTATTCACCCAGCTTTGTATGCTTGAGAAGAGTGAAAACAAAACAAAACAAAACAAACAAAACAGTCCAAAGCTACATTTTGACAGCAAGTCATTTCCCTCTCTGAACATCAAGGTGTCATTTTCAGCACTTCTATACTTGTGTTGTGGTTTAACCCAAGCTAGCAATACAACCACGATAGCCACTCACTCACCCCCCTCCTCACTCCCCCAAATAGGGGAGAGAGTCAAAAGGGAAGGGAGAAACTTGGATTGAGATAAACACAGTTTAATAAAATAACCAAATACTAATACACTACTAGTAAAGATATATATAAAATAGAAATAGAACACAAAATAAAAGATACTCAACTCAATAACTCGACCACACCAAGCAGCCAGTCCCAGGAAGCAGCCACCTGGTCCCAAACAGCCAATTGCAAAGAGAGAAAAAAAGGAAAAAAAAGGCAAAAAGGCTCAGAGGCCTCTGCAAAATGGCAAAAGGCCGAAATAATGAAAATCCTAAACCAAACTCCCTCGGTTCCAACAAAAACGAAGAAGAGTGTGTGTGTGAGAGAGAAAGTGCTCAAGAGTGAGAGAGACCAGAAGATCCTGATTATCCTTAAATATGAAGCATGACACTAATGGGATGGAATACTCTTACTGATCAGTCTGGGTGTCAGTCAGGCCCCATCCATGCCCCCATTCCTCGATGCCTCACACCTGTGGGCAGAGCACCCAAAACATCCTTGGCTCTCAGACCAGAGCAATTAAAAACATTGACTCTGTGCCGGGTGTTATCTCTTGTTCTCAAACTAAGTCCAAATAATGACTGTGCTAGCTATGAAAAAGGAAGGTTTCTAACTGCATGAAGAAAATGGTCTCATTTTCAGTGAAACCAGCACAACATGCAAAATCAGCTGCAATCAGAGTAATCAGCTGCAGATGCTCTGAAGCGACACCCAATTCGGCCAGGGAGCTGTTAGCCTGGGGTGGATCTGGGCCTGTGAGGCTGCACCCCTCTCTTGAGAGCCCCCAGGATCTGGGAGTCCTTCCCCTGCTGGCTTACCAGTTGACAGGGCTGTCAAAGCTGAACATTATCTCTGCTTTTAGCCTAAAAACGTGAGAGCAAGGGCCAAAGTACGAATATCCTCCATGACAAAGGGCAGTTCCAATTTTGTGAGGCTGTTGGGTACAGCCACATGCTGCTGAGCATGGGGACACCTGCCTGAAGGCTGCCAGGCCCTGGGCCTCACAGGGAGCCTGGGCTGCCTTGTGAAGACCTCTGAAGTGGAAACCAACCAGGGGGCTGAGTGGGAACCATCAGGAGACCATGTTTATCTATCTCCTCAGCCCAGGGATGTGGATGCCTGGCTTTTCAAAACAAGGAGGGCATCAGCTCCTTCCTTTATGGCGGTGCTTCTGGGTTAACCTCTCGGCAGAATGGTTCACAGGAAAGTGGTGGAAAAGAGAATTCAGGATGTGAACACCTAAACTTTCAGTTTTTAAAATTTGGATCATGGCCTATGTTTCTGAGCTGAGGGGAAGATGCAGACTTTCTGCTGCAGTAGCTGTTATATATAGTTATCTGGGCCCTTTTTCAATTACCGTGATATTCATGAGGACCCAAGAGTATCTTTGTCTTTGTCAAAATACTTTAGGGAAACCCTTTACAGCTTCTCATTTTGGTGTGCGTTGCGTGCCGTGTTTATTGATTTTGGCTATGTTTGTTAGATGTAAGAAGAGTAGCTGTGATTTGGTCAAGGTTTGGCCTAAGCCTTCTTAAACATCAGTAGATCGTTTTTGTGTCAGCACGTAGATGTACACTGCAACATGAAAAACGCAGTGAATAACTGAAAGGACTGACATCAGTTTTCTTACTGCCAAGCACAATTTTAGTCTGTGTGTTTACACCATAACTAAGAAACCTTGCCTGGACCTTGCATAACAGAGTGACTTCTGTTGTCTTTCCAAATCTGCAGGTTTACGGTTAAGAGCATGATTTGCCCAGTTTTAGGATAGGTTGGTTTCCACAAGGTACTGTTGAAACAAAATGTGAATGCAGATATCTGCAGACAAATGGAATCTGTTGCTTTTAAGAACGTTACAGACTAAATTATCTTTTCTTCTTCAGCTTGCACGTATAAAAGCCAGGAGTGTCGTTTGACCATCCATTACGAACATGGATTCTCTCTTACAACTGAACCGCAAGATGGTGCCTTCTCTAAGACAATTGCACAATATCCTTATGAAAAACTGAAAATGTCCTCAGACGATGGGATAAGGATGCTTTATCTAGACTTTGGAGGAAAGGATGGAGAAATTGTAAGTACTGCATTTAGCAGGGCGATGTACGTTACCATCTCTTCAGGAGTCCTTCATCCTGTGGAGAGTGGAGAAGGACTAAGGGAAATTCAATTAGATGACCATTGTAGGTCCTTTCCAACTGAAATATTCCATTTTCTTTTCTATTCTATTCTATTCTATTCTATTCTATTCTATTCTATTCTATTCTATTCTATTCTATTCACAGCTGGGCGGTACCAGGTTCCAGTATTTAGACACTGTGCTTTCTAGTACAGCATGACTATCTGGCTTTATAATAAGATAAGCTAAAAAGAGAGATAAAATGATAAAACCACACAGAGGGACAAAGGTTAACTTATATTTAAAAACAAATTGTTCGCTGCATAGCCAGAATTTAGAATTATTATACATATCCGTCTCACTTTTTAAATGATTGTGGGTAGAAGAACTTAAGATATTATTAATTCAAACATACACATAGGGACTTCATGTTATGATGACAAGCTGTTTCAGACATTTCTGAACATCTAGTTGTTGAAATAAGTTGAAGACTACAGATGTAGTGCAAACTGTCTGCTTAGGCCTTTAAGACGGCTGTCACAATGCCTACAAATAAGGTGCTTATTCCTATGAGCAGTTTAGATACCATAAATTATGCATGTAAACATGGTCTTTCCTGCCAAATTTTTTCAGCAGTGCCTGAGCACAGTGGGGCTTAATTCTTCACATCACCTTTGATAACATGTATTCTGTGAACTGCTTATTGTCAGGCTTCAGAAGTGAATTTGTTACTAGCTCTCAGTAAAGCTGATGCATGACGGGTGGAAGGGGAAAATCTGGTTTATTTTGAGGTGAACCTAGCACTGAAGCTGCTGTCCGCACTGACAAGCCTGTCATGCTTCGTAAGCATGTGGTGAGGTCATCTGAACCATAACTATGGAAAACAAAGTCCCCGTTCAGTCTCCCTGATGGATGTGTGGGCAGAGGGAGGATCAGCATCAGCTGCAGGTGCAGTATCCCGGCTTCAGCTGGGACCAACAGCAGCTGCAGCGGGTGTGGGACACAGCTGTCCCACCACCGTCCCTGGGCAGAAACAGAGCCTGAAAGGATGGAGAGGTGGAACCTGTTGGAAGCTGCTTGCAGCATCTGACTCTGTTTGCTGCTGCTCACCCAGGTGGATGCAAGGCCAGAGGCACCAGGATCTCATCTGGTCTCAAGATGCTTATTATTTACTTTTAGTAAGCTAAATATTTGCAGCTGTATGCAAAGAAGAAACAATATGTTGTAATAAAGGGTTGTTATTAATAGAAGTCTGTTGAAAATACCAGGCAGCCATTAATCAAGTACTCTGGAAATGATTGCTTATTTGAGCTGCAATCTAATCTAATCATCCTCAACTTGATTTCCTTCTGTACTTCCAGCAACTGGACCTTCATTCCTGTCCAAAACCAATTGTGTTCATCATTCATTCCTTCCTGTCGGCAAAGATTACCAGACTTGGCTTGGTGGCATAAGCGGAATACATCTGTTTCTGCACAGGAAGACAGAGCAACCATGCTAATCTGAAGTACAGTCAACAGCAACAACCCGTACCAGCCAGCAGCACACACCAGCTTGGGGTTCAGGACTGAGCCTTGGTCATTTCTGCAGTCTTCCAAGGCCCAAGTTTCATTTTGATCAGCTAAAGAGGTGGCATGACAAGGAAACAGTGGATTTCTTTGTAAATAATGGGATTTTAAAATCCCATGTCAGACAGTAAAAGCGTGTAGCACCGTATGTGTAAATGTTTCAGAATCATAAATTGTGCCTATTTCAATGTAATCGTTTATATAGAGTAAGTAAAGGGCTAAGCAGACAAGAGTGGGTGTTGATTGTGATGCCAGCTCAAGGTTGGTTGAGTAGAAGTTCTCCAAACAAGATTGTCCCACCATCCAAAAGTAAAATATATTTTTCTGTGCTAACCTGTGCACCATTTACAGAAGATTTTTCTTTTGGGCCACCATCAGAACCTGTTGCTTCAATACCCAGCAGAGCAGGCAAATGTGCACGTTTGAGGAGGATGCTCTAAAGCAATACAGAGGTGGTCAGTGAACAGCTGGAGGTTCCCTGCTGGGGGGCACCTTAAAATTAAATGGTAATGACACCTTGTGTACATTCCTAGTGATGGACCTAATGCAACAGCGATGTATTGAGAGCCCGGTGCCAGTGAGGCACAGGTAGAAACGTCCTCAAGTTGCCTGAATCCATGTTGAAGCATGACTTAAGGTTCTGCCAGCACATTTCCACAGAGTTTTCCAACAGAAAGCCGTGCTGAGCCTCCTGTCCTCTTACCCCAACCGTGTCATCCCCTCAGCTCTGCTGAGACTGGTTATGTGATCTGGATAGAACAACAAATGTGAGGAAGGAGGAAGACTTGATTTTTTGAGTTTTCTAGATCAGATCAGCAGGTTATTCAAGCAGCTCCCCAATGGTGAGGAAACGCACTGGGCAGGGACACGAGCTGCACTGCCAGAAAAGCCTTAATATGGAGGGAACAGCTCCTAGGAGCACAACTTGGCAAGTCTGTATTTATTCCTTGCTGGTGAAACTGAAGACGTTCACCTCTGTACCCATAACTTACTAGTTCCTGTTTTGCACCACAACTTACTGTTTTCAGTCAAAACATGCCAATCTCTGAGTGCCACCCTTGTTCTCAGTTCAGCTGAGCACCAAGCGGGCGGCAGGCAGGACCGGTGACCTTCATCCTCAGAGATCACACACACACCTTGCACCTCAACAACTCAACTGGCTTAGTGTGGTTGGGTGGGAACAGAACGAAGCAAAACAGGGATGGCACCTACATTGCTCTTATTTTGTAAACAGAACTTCTTCATATAGGGGTTGATTTTTGTTTGCTTTTAGAGTGTTGCCCTAAATTTATACTTTGAAGGACAGGAATTTACAGGAAGTAATAAATTCGAAGGTTGTAGAACTTTGCTTGACATACTGTACCACTTTTGTTCTTGAGAAAGCCCACAAGTTTCAACTGAATGTCACTTGACCGGCAAAGAGGAAAATTAAAAACACAGTTTGTTTCCATGTTGGTTTTAAGTTAAATCTTGAGTGTTATGCATAAGTCATGCTGTTTATTCGCAGTGCAGGAATTAGTTTGTGGTGTTTTCCATGGATATCTTAATCATTGAAACTCATTAAAAAATTAAGATGATGGGCTGAATTCACAAAAACTGAAAATAATCATTGAAGAACAACAGCCAAATCCAGCATCTCCCACCAGTCACAAGCAAGTCTGGGAGGGGATTCACCCAGCTCTGAACTTGGGTTTTACTGTTACGGTACTTGCACTTAAAAATTAATTCCATTTGTAAATTCACACGTTACATAACTTACCAACAGTTTCCAAATGGACATTTCTCATTTAGCAACCACTGCCATTCACATAACTTTCTTTGGCAGTTGTCTGGGTCTCCTTTGGCTTGGAAGCTTCTAGGAGAGCGTCTTCTGAGAAGCGAGAGCGGTCGGTACACGGGGGGACGGGGTCTTTTATATATGAACTCACATCACGTCACAAAGTACAACTTTGTGTGAGGTTTCTAAAAAGCGATTCAGGACACTTTTATTGCTGTTCCAAAGCGTAACTTAAAAATCTGGATGCAGGCTCCTACGAAAGTTCCAGAGGTTAAAGTGGAAACTTGCGTACTGTGGGGTAGGTTAAATACATAAGTAAACTGTACTGCACTATTTCCTTCTTCCTTTAACACTTAAAAATCACTGGAATGTTATACTTAACATGTATGTGCATTGTAAATATTACAAATTCCTATATCAGTGCCAACAATTAAATGACACAATATGTAATCTAAGGTGCTCAGTACTACATGAAGTATAAGTGAATAACAGTTTGCAAAGAAAATTCATATTATATATATATTTATAGAAAAAAAATTACAGATGCTATTTCTTCATTTTCAGATTTCAGACTGATTCATATTTGGATGGGATAGACAAATGAAATATGGACCTACTCCACATTTATAAGAGTGTAGTGAATATTTATATTTTAGAGGAAAAGAATATATTTAATAAAGTCATTTATTGGATTTTTGTGAGGTAAGCTTACTTTGTACCCAAACAAGCTCTTTCAAAGGCTACATGTTGGTTTGGGCTGGGGAAACTACATTTGAAATCTCATTATATAGGAATTCAGTTACCTGAGCGAACTATTCATCATATTGATAGAACAACTTCTAAAAATTTGTAAACAACAAAACATATAGGAATGACCTGTCAATGGCGCATTGGTGCTTTCTCTCAAGGAAGCTCGGTGATCGTGTGACAGTGGTGCTGTTGATGACAGGCTGAAAGCAAACTCACACAGCATGTTTCTTTTGCTGTTGGCATTTACTGAAAGGATGTTCTGGGCAGGTTCAGACTCACCTGCTGAAGGTACACAGTGCTTTCTGTGTTGCTTCTGTTTAACTGGGCAGTTAACAGAAGTTATTGAACAAAACAAAAACCAAACACCCCTCCCGTTCCTGTTCCCCCCGCCTCGAAAAAAAAACAAGCAACAACCAATCAACCCCACCAACCACCAAAACCAACAGAACGGAAACTTCTGCTCAAGCTTCTACATTCAAGGAGTGAAGCCAACATGTGCTTTGCTTAGTTGTTACGAACAGCTATGGAAAAAAGGATGTTTTTCTTCTCCTTTAATTCCTAACCTAGCAGCCCAAACAGAAAAGCTAACTGTGGAATTTTAAATCTCTGCTTTCAGTCTTACCTGAGCTATGGCAGGAAATCCTACATCCCATGAAAATCCTAAAAAGGGTTATTCTAGAGTTTCGCTCTTTTCACAAAATCCTGACTGTACATTGAACAGTCTGATCATAAAGTCTGTGTAGCAGCTTCACTGTTAGAAAGACTTGAATACATATTGGGGCATATATGTTACTAGAAGCATGATATAAGGTGTTTGTTAAAAAAGTATAAAGGTGAACTGCTTGTGTTCAGGGCAGCACACTGATGTTCCCTAAGAGTCCTGCTCTTTCAGTAAAAGTAGCATCTCTCTTAAGGTATAATAATTCAAAAATCAGAACTCTTTATGCATGACCAAATAAATCACTACCACAAGCATCATTAGAATTGGTATTGGCCAGTTAATGAAATGAGCTTTTTCTCTTTCTGCGGCAGGTAAGTATTCCTGCTTCCCACAGGCCCTGCAGCTCGCTCTGTCCAGCTCTTCCCCTTTGGCAGCCCAGCTGGTTTCAAGCAGAGGTTGATCTGATTTCTGTCTGAGAAGAGATTTCTGTTTAAAAGTTAATTGGAGCTTCTTTGGTTTCACTGGAACCCGAATCAAAGCCTCAAACAACACACCCCAGATTGTTATGCTATCATTGATTTGTAAGTTTATCTTATTTTTCATGAGTCAAACTGTCAGGTTTATAACTAGCTGTTTACTAGGGCTATTTATTATATATATACACACAGTATTACTGTAGCATATAGTGTATACATATATATACACACTATTACTATATATACTATTACTATAAAGTAATTGGGAATTGTATTTAAAATGGAAACTTTTTAATTTGATGGTGACTTAAAGATTTCAAAGAGTAGATATTAATAATATACTAGCAAAATTTCAAGAAACTCTCAGTCTGCTTGATGTAAGTGAACACCAAGATTAACCAGGGCAAAAGCTTAATTTAATACCATGAGGGGAAAAGCATTAAACATTGAAGTAACTAAGATTAAAAACTCTTGCGTATGTATTGGCTGCTTTTTCCACATAGGATTAGCTTTTCAGTTTGTTCCCTTCATCAGAATTTCTGTGCTTGTGTAAATAATTAGAGGCATTAGAAAACAACTTCCAAGGGAGAACTGGGGATCCTGGGAAGTTGGAAAAGCGTTTGTACCCAAGTTAAGTTCTGTGGTAGCCCAGTGATATTCGTCATGCAATTGCTGTAATATTAAAGTAATCAAATCACTAAGCGATTGCAACTACATCAGTGTTATCTTACCCCAAACTTGTATAAGCACATTACATGGATTAGGGGTAGACCACAAATGTATATTGGTGAATATGACTAATATCCTGACTTGCAAAAGGAAAGTATGCAGAAGGCAGACTGGATTTCGGGTTCACCAGCCACAAAAAAGAACATAATTTGAGGTTCAGAGGCAGAGAGTGACATTACAATCTATACCACATAAGTTACAACATGTTAGCTGAGCTATGGGAGCTCCTAGTGTGGGGTTTTGGAAGTACGGCAGATTAAGAATTTGGTTTAGCACTGTTAGGTCAAAACATTTTGCGTGCTTTTTTGTAGGTCAAGATCCTGCACAAAGACAATTATCACAGCTCAACTGGGATGGTGTTATTAAGCCAGGATAATAAACTAGCTATCACTTATCCTAAAAAACCCCAACATAATAACGAAGTGCAAATGAGACATGGGCAGCACTGTATTTAGTTCAGCACTGGCATTCATGCAAACAAACAATACATCAAAATGCTTATGCTTCCCTAACTGCTCTGCTGCTCATTATTTCCATGTTCTTTGAGTCTACAGAATTAATTAAAACAATAACCATTGGGCTCTATTTGCTCATCAAGTAAGATACGCAGTATCTAAATCCAGGGCTCATTATGGACACCATGGGGCAGTAACAGAGGGATAAGAAACTAAAAAATGTATTTTTAAAAAGCACCTTTTTATAGAAGCCCTTCTACAGATGCATGCAGATAGTTCTCCATCAAGAAGGCCAGTTGAAGAGTATTAAGGCTTCTCTCTCTCTCTTTGGAAGTAGAGACTTCATTCAATATTGGATGTTAAGGAAGATTAATATCTTGATTAACATCTTTAACGCATCAGAAGTTGAAGTGTTCATGTATTTTAAATTGTTTGGCTCTAAGAGCATTCACACAATTACATGAAGAAAAAATTTCTACCTTGAATTCAAAGATGTGCGAGATGTACACAGTAATAAATACATTGGAGCAATTTTGTGCATGCATGCATTAAATAATTATCTAATTACAGAATCACAGAATCAACTG
Source organism: Streptopelia decaocto (assembly GCF_964273445.1). Taxonomy (NCBI): domain Eukaryota; kingdom Metazoa; phylum Chordata; class Aves; order Columbiformes; family Columbidae; genus Streptopelia; species Streptopelia decaocto. Next base: position 14,375,847 of record NC_138655.1, read on the forward strand.
GGTTGGAAAAGACCTCAGAGATCATCAAGTCCAACCCTTGGTCCAACTCCAGTCCATTTACTAGATCATGGCACTAAGTGCCATATCCAGTCTCAGTTTAAAAACCTCCAGGGATGGTGAGTCCACCATCTCCCTGGGCAGCCATTCCAATGCCTGACCACTCTCTCTGTAGAGCATTTCTTTCTATCCAGCCTAAACTTCCCCTGGCAGAGTTGAAGCCCATGCCCCCTTGTCCTATTGCTGACTGCCTGGGAGAAGAGACCAATCCCCACCTGGCTAGAACTTCCCTTCAGGTAGTTCTAGAGAGTGATGAGCTCACCTCTAAGCCTCCTCTACCTTCACAGTGTTTCTATTTCACTAAATCAGTAAAACCCTTTAAGCTATTAACCTGGACACCATGAATGTGGCATTTGGTAGACAAATGTAATCCTGCTGCAAGAGGCCTGTTGTACTCACTAGAGCCCGTTGTCGCAGTACAGCAGCTCCAGCTTCACGGTTCAAACAAGCGCACACCCACCTAGAAAAGGTCCTGTAGAGTTCAGGAGAACAATGCACATCGGAACAAATGAGCAGAAGAGCTAAATGTGAGATCATGTTAGACAAAAAAACCCCACCTCCTTAGGGCTTGGCTTTACACAGAACAGAATTACTCAAAGAATAACGTCACAAAATCAGGAAGGCTCTTTAGAGAATGAGTAGATTTTACAGTATTAAGTCTAACCTACACATGGTTTAGTTCAATTTCTTTTTCATTATATTGAATTTCATTGCTTAACTAATTATCCCTTCAGGAGAATTATAGCAAACAATAAGACTGTATCTCTATCATTTTTAATCATGTTAGTTTATATGATGAATAGGAAATCCTTACACTGTGAAATATATTTGTTGTGGTAGGAACTCCTCATCTCAACATAATACTAACTTGAATAATTACACTAGTACAAGCCACGTCCATGCCTGAGACTTAAGCAAGCTGAGGCTGAATTTAGTATTTTACTATCCTTGCAACTCAGGTAGAAATTCTTCTTTCCATTACATTTCATCGTAATATGGCAGCTCTTTCACAGCTCTTACAACCACTACTGCCATCAGTTCGATTTTCTCCTTCCCCATGACAAAAAATCTCCAAACTCTGTTATGACTTGTTTCTAAGGAGTGTTACAAAGAGTACAAGTGCAATTATACCGGAAATTCAGCTTGTAAAACAATGATCCTTTCTTTAATGGGACTTTGCATCAGGTTTCAAGAGACGCTTTTTTCCTTTCTTATACTACAACATAAACATAATTAGAATTTGAGTCACAATTATCTCTGCTTTTACCTGCAGAATAGGAACTGTTCTTAATTATTCTATAAAATGTCAACGGTCGACATTGTAAATAGCTGTTAACACAACAGCAAGTAATAAAAAGAACAGAGGTCTTCACACAAAAAGGTGAAACAAAGTAGTTTTGTTATTAAAATTAAATCTGATGGGGTTTTTTATTCACGTTAAAAACGAATATACTGGTTAAAAATCATACAAAGCTTTATCAAACCAAGTCGTCCATACTCCTTTTAACAATGAAACATAATAAATATGCATATAAAATAAAACCTTTTTTTCATTTGAATTTTTAAAAAAATTAAAACTTTCCGTATAAAAAGTTTCAAAACATGCTATGACGCTTGAGAATTAAGTCCATGTAATTACAATGACCAAAGTCCTTCCGGTGTATAGATATGTAGGCCATGTAATGTTTGTCTTACAAACAGAAGTGCTCTGTCTCGGCAGTTCCTGGGAACCTGGGAATATCATCCATGCAGTAGCTCTACTTGCCAGTCTTCTCCAAAACCCACTCAATCACCTGGGAAAATAAATGAGAAAACAAATGATTTATTTAACTCCAGTTCTTGAAAGCAATTTAAAAACATCTCATACACTTCATAAATTCTTTCTTTATCACCACCTGTGTAGCACCTCTAAGAACGTCATCTACACATCTTTTAAACCCCTCCAGGGATGGTGACTCCACCACTTCCCTGGGCAGCCTGTTCCAGTGCCTGACAACCCTTTCTGTGATGAATTTTTTCCTAATAACCAATCTAAATCTCCCCTGGTGCAACTTGAGGCCATTTCCTCTTGTCCTATCACTTGCTACTTGGGAGAGGAAACCAACCCCCTCCATGCTACAACCTCCTTTCAGGTAGCTGTAGACAGCGATAAGGTCTCCCCTCAGCCTCCTTTTCTCCAGGCTGAACAGCCCCAGTTCCCTCAGCTGCTCCTCATCAGACTTGTGCTGCAGGCCCCTCACCAGCTTCATTGCCCTTCTCTGAACTCTCTCCAGCATGTCAACGTCTTTCTTGTAATGAGGGGCCCAAAACTGAACACAGGATTCGAGATGCGGTCTCACCAGTGCTGAGTGCAGCGGGACGATCACTGCCCTCATCCTGCTGGCCACACTATTCCTGATACAAGCCAGGATACTGCTGGCCTTTTTGGCCACCTGGGCACACTGCTGGCTCATATTCAGCTGCTGTCACCAACACCCCCAGACCCCTTTCCCCCAGGCACTTTCCAGCCACCCTTCCCCGAGCCTGTAGCGCTGCCTGGGGTTGTTATGACCCAAGTGCAGGATGTGGCACTTGGCCTTGTTGAACCTCATACAACTGGCCTCAGCTCAATGATCCAGCTCTTCCAGATCCCTCTGCCTGGCCTTCCTGCCCTCCAGCAGATCAACACTCCCACCCAACTTGGTGTTGTCTGCAGACTCACTAAGGGTGTCCAGATCACTGATAGAGAGACTAAACAGAACAATACTGAGCCCTGGGGAACACCACTCGTGACCGGCTGCCAACTTGATTTGATTCCGTTCACCACAAAAAGAATTGTATTTAACTGTACAGAATGCCTTGTTGTTAAAAAAAGGCATTTTTAGATCCCCCGAACTGGGCTACTTCACCCCACTCTCCCCATATACTGGCAACAAGGTGCACACACCATGCTAAACAGCCAGCGCTTCCAGCACAAACAATTCCTAAAGCCACAGAAGAAAGAATAAAGGATAATTTGTGCACTGCAGTATCTACCTGCCATTATTACTGCTGTTTCCCAAACAGTGTCATTGTTCAGACCACTGACTAGTCCTGGGTGATTATATTTTTATTTTATAAGGTAGTTTCAAAGTATTTTCTAACACGAGGAGAGGTGGCCAGCTTAGGAGATCCCCTATTTTAATGTCTGTCTTGCCAACAGCAAACATATATAAAACTACCAATTTGTCTCTGCAGACAAAACCGGTGGTAAGAAACTGTATTGGCACAATATCCCAGTTCAACATCAAACATCACAACCCATGTAGTTTTTGAACCCTTATGATCTGTAGGAAGCAATTCACAAGGGAACACAGAACAGAACACAATAAATACTGCTCTCGTAGAATAAATTATCTGGGGATGCAGCATTTTTTTTTTAAGAGTTTGGGTTTTCTTACTTAACTACCCCAGTCCAAATCCTCCCATCTAATTTATGATTTTGAAAACTGTACTGTAAATATGCACGAGATACATCTATATATTTAAAATCATGGAGTCACTTCAGCATGTTTTTCAGAATTTTAAACAGTTACCTAATTTCTGGAGGACAGGAGTATTTACTCCAGTCACTTGCTGTGTTACTGTTCACTAAGTCCCACCTTACACACAAATAAGCTTATCTAATATCCCTTGTGCTTACAGTTATTCCCAAGGTTAAAATTACTAATTTACATTGCTTCTTTTAAGAAATTTATTTCCTCTTATAGATACCTTTATTGCTTCCTAACCTTTGAAAAAAAAGGTTATTTCCTTCAACACAAGGAAAAAAGAATTCCCTAATGATCCAGGCTTCTCTCAAATGAAGAAAAGTCTCATCTCTCCTTTTTTTTCCAGTGATGTGGAAACATTTATTGCCTTCATTTCCATTTCTCACTGTGGCACATCATACTGGCAGCTATAACTAAAATACCATCTAAAACCTGAATATATGCAGCCAGAAATTTTGCCATGGGACTACTGATTGAAAGTTTTTGTGAAATCAGAGAATGAAAGGAGATCCACAGCCAGAGGAATGTATCTCTTCATCTCTTAAAGCTGTGGACTAAACCATTCTACAGCCAAGCTGCCACAGCTACATTTAGCCTTGGGTAGTTACAGGAACAAATCAACTAATGTTCTTACCTGTTTAGCACTGTTATTTGCCGTTTTCTTCATTTCATCAAGAAGTCCTCTCGAAGTTTTAAGATCCTAAATATGAAATTAGCAGAAATTAGCAAACTCATATGGTCACTCTAATTTGGATTATAAGAGCCCTAAAAACCATTAGGGGTGTTACCTTTTACCACCTTGTTCAGAACCACAGATTTTACTTTTTCTATAAAAAAAGAAATAATCTAAATCTATTCCAAGGGGTTGCAGCTTCCACTACAGCAGCCCAAACCCACTACACTCAAGTGTGCGACTGGGCCATGCTTTTCCTAACCTTCCACATACTTCCAGATTTTTCTTTTCTTCAATCTTGTTATTCAAAGTCCTTACAGTCTTGATTGAAATCTTATTTCTCTATAAGGACAGAAATCAACTGTGTGCTTAGACTGCAATACAAGAAATGAGAAAAAGAAATGAGTGCAAGAAAGTAAAAACCTAGAATGTCTTGTCTCTTTTGCAGTCTGATTAGCCCAACCTAATCCACTCTCTGGAAAAAAGGCTAGCACATAACTTGCCTAAAGAAAAAGAAAGACTAAGAAAATGCTTTTACTACTTGTCTCCAAAGGAAAATGATACCTATGGTATCAGGATTCTGGAGCACACAGCACAGAAAAGGATTCAAAAGGCTCCTACAGACTTGGGGCTGCAAGACAGTTCAGGAGAACAAAATCCTGCTACATTTCTCTCTGGATCAGTGTTCCGAAGGCCAGGAGCACGGCAGCACTCCACCTTTTGCTCTTCAATGTGGAAGGGAACCATGAACCCCTCTGATTTGCCTTACTCACTCACGCCTACATAAAATCTTTGTGATTTTGCATCAGAAGTTCTTCCTTCAGGGCATATTTCAGGAAGATTTTGGGAGCATTTACAGAACAACTGTGCGATTGTGTTCTAATCATTTAAGAAGTTGGTGCTCATCAGCAAGATGTTCTAATTGTCTCTGCAAACATTCAGCCCTCTTCGATTGCAACTTCATTTAGCTTAAATCACCTTTACTGAAGTTGACTAAACTGAGTTAGTTCACAAACACTGATAGGCTGAATGCCTGCAAATGAACAGAAACAGCGGCTCGGCATGTGAGCAATAGCTTTTAAACACCCTGTACTGTAATATAACTTGATTTTGTGCTCAGACTAAATAACGTGGGCTCAAGCACTGAATCACAAGGTCTCCTGGGTATTGTGCACAGAATTCTCATCTCCTCTTAATAATGAGGTTGATGCAATTCTACATAGTGCTGCTAAGTCAGTATGTCTTAAATAGTTGTGCACATTCACAATGCATTTACAAGGACTTTTGTGACCATGTCAGGGAATGTGTGGCATCTGTGCTGTTTAACATCTGTCAGCGACATGGACAGTGGGATCAAGGGCACGCTCAGCAAGTTTGCCAATGACAGCAAGCTGAGTGGTGCAGTTGACACACTGGAGGGAAGGGACCTGAATAGGTTTGAGAGGTGGGTCCATGTGAACCTCATGAAGTTCAACAAGGCCAAGTGCAAGGTCCTATGGTCCTTGGGTCAGGTCAATTCCAAGCAAATAGGCTGGGCAGAGAATGGATTGAGAGCAGCCCTGAGGAGAAGGACTTGGGTGTGTTGGTTGACAGGAAGCTCAACATGACCTGGCTGTGTGCTCTTGCATCCCAGAAAGCCAACCGTATCTTGGGTTGCATCAAAAGGAGCATAACCGGCAGGTCAAGGGAGGTGATTCTGCCCCTCTGCTCTGCTCTGGTGAGATCCCACCTGCAGTGCTGTATCCAGCTCTGGGGCCCACAACATAAGAAGGACATGGACCTGCTGGAGAGGGGCCAGAGGATGCCACAAGGATGATGAGAAGACTGGAGCACCTCTCCTGTGAGGACAGGCTGAGAGAGTTGGGGTTGTTCAGCCTGGAGAACAGAAGGCTCTGGGAAGACCTTACAGCAGCCTTCCACTACCTAAAGAGAACCTCCAAGAAAGCTCAAGAGGGACATGTAGTGATAGGACAAGGCATAATGGCTTTAAACTGAAAGAGGGGAGATGTAGCCTAGATATAAGGATGAATTCTTCACCATGAGGGTGGTGAGGCACTGGAACAGGCTGCACAGAGAAGCTGTGGATGCCCCATCCCTGGGAGTGTTCAAGGTGAGGCTGGATGGGGCTTTGAGCAACCTGGTCTAGTGGAAGGTGTCCCTGCCCATGGAGGGAGGTTGGAACTAGATGATATTTAAGGTCCCTTCAAACCCAAACCATTCTGTGATCATATGAACTAGAATTTGTGAGTCGGTTGTGTAAGCCAAGAGCCTTAGAACAAGGGAGAAGCTGAGCTGTCACAGCTGTGGCTGGCAGGTAGCTACAACAGCGAAGGAGGCAATATAGTAGAAGCATGACCTTACCTAACAGATCACTGCTTTTACATGTTATCTCACACAAAAGACTAGTGTTTTATGAGATTAAAAGAAAAACAAACAAAACACCAAAATATACTGTAAAACTAGCTTTTGCATTTGATAACAAGTCCAAAGGTTTATCTACACACTCTACAAGTGACTAATACACCACTAAGAAATATTAGCTTAATCAAGTCTGAATATCCCACAATTCATCTCAAGTTTTATTCTGAAATGGATTCACTTAACTAAGAACACCTGCAAGAGTGTGTCTTCTAATTACCTTTAAGTAGAATTTTGATATCTCAAATAGACGCTGGCTGCAGGGTGCAAAGCACTTGTGATCCTCCGCAATTCCATGTTTTTGAAGAGTCTTAGCAACCACCTCCTTCAGCATCTTGGAAACAATAAAAACACACTCGAAAGCTCATCCCAACTATAGGCATGAAAAAATATCAAAGGGAAGGGAAAAAATAAAACTAAAACCCATTATCTTTTTTGATCTTGCTTCTGTCTTTACTCTATTGGTCAAATGCCATCAACCCACTGACCAAATTTGGACAGAGTTATTTACCAATCTATTTCCATTTCTGTCATCTCAAATATTAAGGAAATGCTTACATGTCAAAGCAATGTAAAAAAAAAATCAGTGAATATTCACATGGAGCTTGGAACACAGAAAAAAATGGATAATGGCTTGGGTTTCCTCTTCTTCAAAATACTATTACATAGATATATATTCCTTTTCTTTATGTTGATATTCTCTTGAAAAACCCACATAAAAAAATAATTTAAAAAATATCAGATGCTACAGTCAGATTAGAAAATTTACTCTGACATTCTTTATATCAGATGTTTAAACTGTGCTTACTTGGGTCATCTCAACTTGCCTTTGACAGTACAACATCAACATTCACACAGTGTCTTCTCTAGTACTCTGAGATGAATTTAAAATTAGTATCATCAAGCCAGAAACAGTTTTGTGTACTGTATTTTAAAAGTGACAATCCTAATATATACAGCTATTAATTAAACATTACTGCATCAAAGTATTTAAATGTTATCTCAAGTAATGGACCTGTACAACTACTGAAATATCTTTTTATTCCCAGAATAGTCTGTTCTTCCACAATGGCTTTGATCCTTCCAGAACAGATATTTCTTTGGTGTCCTTAGTTTTATAATAATTATCTACATTTCATAACTCCTATTCATTTATATCCATTCCCACCTCTTTTATTCCTAGTTGTTATCTCTCTCAGCCTTAATTCCCTGAGTATGATACAATACTCCTCACATACTTTTTCTCTCCTTGCTTCTTTAGTACTCTCCTCGATACCTTTAGGATTCACTTACCCAAGTGAACAGAATGAAATTTAATAATAACAAATAGAGATGAAAACAGTTCCCTTTGAGTTAAAAATTTTTTTAAAAAATCAAGTCACATGGAAAGAAATTAAGGAGATTCTTTTTCACAAAGCAAACAACATAAACCTTTACCCTTGTGTGTTTTTGAGATCTCGATTCCTTAGCTGGCTTTGAAGTATCAGATTCGGTTGCACTTGCACGACTTGCTGAGCCAACCTTAGCGATTACTTTTTGAGGCTGACAAGGCTGTTTCGATGGCATAGAAGCTAAAGAGACTGATCTTTCCGAGCGCTTCCTCGTCACAGCAACAGCATAGTGACTCCCACTACTCCCGCTTGCTTGAGAGAGGAGAGAATCTGTACTCCCAGATTTGGTCAGCCTAGAAAGAAAAAAAAAAAAAGAAGATAAAACAAACTTTTAGATTTGGTACTGACTCTTTAGGTGCCTTTGTTTCTGCTTTAGAGGCAGAAACTGCTAAGAATAAATACTGCACATTCCTGCAAAAAGCATCTGAAAACAACAGACAGGATTCTATTACGTAACTTTTTGTATTAGAACACCACTTTACTGACCGATTTGGTCTCCAACACGTAGTACCATTGCATCTCTGATTAACAAAGTCTAGAACTGAACTGAAAAAGTGAGATAACTAAGAAGATAAACTCTTAGGAAGAAGGGTATTTTTGCATAGGCATCCTTCTAGATAGCCAGGAAGAGCAGAATTCACTTGTCTCCAGTCTCAAGATAATATAAAACTCATTTAAACTGTCTAATTTCTTTTGGCCCTACAGGAATGTCACAACTCACCTTTAACTTTGGGAAGTTGGGTGTTACAATTCTACTGGAACATTGTAAGGCTCGATCCTTCAACTGTAAGAGTGTTAGTAATTTTGCAACTCCAATTTATGAAGTGCTAAGTACAATCGCATCTTTTTTTCTAACTATTCAGGAAGCTCAAAAGATACAGTTATTCCTAAACCCATACTTCTGTTGAAGGCTTACTCTGATTAGATTGCAAGTTAAGACTGGAAAGAAGGAAGAAGTGAAGTATTACAGTAAAAAGTGAATTCAGAAGTAGTGTTACATAGCAGGTATTTTTTATTGATGCAAAGAGTTTGCATTTTTAGAGTGAGGATAAAGTACAAAGGGAAGTGTTACAAACTAGACTTCCAGAAAAGATTTTAATAAACAAGGCTGACAATAAGTTTGAATCTTGGTAGGTCATCTTATACCAGCGGTTCTTTGGATTAGGAATTCAAGTATTCTGTTTGTACAGTGCTTGGCTTTCTAAACCTTTATTTGTGCTGCAACAGCACCGACAGTTTCGGTCTAGATGAGGCTGTCATCTTTTTCAAAGGCACTTGAGACTTTGCAAGATACAACCCCAAATCTCTTAAACAAAAGGTGTCTATGCTGCATGGTTTTGATTAATATAATGCTACCAACGACAGGTCACACTTGAGAAAAGAAATGAACTTACAGAAAGGAATTAAACAACTAGAACATTAGTCTAGATAGCTTCAAGATGAAAGAAAAGAATCATTTCACAAGAAACTACTCAAATCTTTCATGCTAGAGATTTCTTTTATTCAGTGCATTACCTTTTCTTGGGATAAAAGCAATCCAAGTCTTTTGATCGGCGTTTTAGCCTTGATGCCTCTGTTTTGAATTCACTTTGTAAAGACTCTCCATCGGGGACACTGCCAGGCTCTGACAAGACGGCGGGCGATGGGAGAGGGCTCAAGCCAACCGGCACAGGGCAGCACTCTTTGGTGCAAGTAGTCTGGGTTTCATAGCGAATAAGACGAGTTTGAAGTTCAGCATACCCCACGTCTCTCTCTAAGGCTCTTCTGTTATCTAGACAATATCTAAAATTGAAATTGGTCAGAAATCCGTGAGTGTCTCCTTTGTCACAATCAGAAAACAACAACAACAACAACAAACTAAAAACCCCCACCCAAAACCAAATAAACAAACAAAACCAGAACCATTTACTTTTGACTATCATATAATCTCCAAAACTTTGTTTGGACTTGTATATTGTTCTGAAATATACCTTAAAACATCCCAGTAAATTAATACATGCCCGATGGATTTAGCTATTTTTAGTCTAACGCCAACGAAGAAGCTGAATCATATACTACCCTGTTTCCTCCCAAAAAAGGACCAACCCTGAAAATAAGCCCTAGCATGATTTTTCAGGATGCTCAAAATAGATGACCTACTCCAAAAATAAGCCCTAGTTACAGTACATTAAAAAGGCAATTTAAATAGTGACCAGGCAGCTATACATGTAAAAAAGTACTAAGTCTTGAAACAAAAATTAATAAGACCCTGTCTTATTTTCAGGGAAACAGGGTATTTTTAAGTCTTTTTCTCTCTGGTCTTACAAATAAGATTTCCATGGACATGAGCACAATTTTTTCCTTGAACAATAAGTGATAGATTAAGATGCTGACAAAGAATTTTTTGCTCCTTATAGTCAGCTCTGTGTTACATTTGTATCATCAGTCTGTCTATTTATGTTACCCTCATTAAGATGCTAACCAGCATGACATACTAATAAAACAGCAACGAGGTCAGCTCTGAACCCAAATACATGATGAACCCAGCACACCACAACGGATACAATATTTTCAGACCTCAGACTTTGCAGGCATTCAGCACAACTTTGAGACTGGGAAACTATTAGGTTATTCTATATAAAATGATGCACTCTAATATGATAATATGGTCATACAACATGCCTCAGTTTCTTCCTGGGAGAATAAAACTTTCCCAGTCAAACAAAGCCACCAAACCAAACAACCAACCCAGGATTTCTTCAGTGCATGTGCCATAAGAGAACCACATAGGAAATGCCTGAAAAAAACATCTCAAGGTACAACATACACGATTTGCAAGTTATAAGTACTTCAGCAACCCCAAAATGGAACGATACTGTAATAATTTTAGGAAGAGCCAGGTTGTGCCAAAAACTAGGCTGCTGTGAGACTGTATTGAGTGTTAAGTACGAGGCAGATAGGGTACGGTAAGTGTTTTAAATGGTATTTAGCATAGATTCTCTGCTAACCGCGCTCTTTGGAAATGCTGCCTTTAGCTTTGTCCGAGATAAGCACTGCTATGTGACACATTGACATTTTTCAAATGCTAAAAACACAAATGTGTCACTGAACAAGAACAAGCTTCCCAGCTTCCTATTGATTACAAAGAATAAGTGGTTTGATCAACAAAACCAAAAGAAGAAACTGCATTAAACACGGTGGAGCTGAAAGAGAACAAATGAACAGTGCAAACGCAGTGAAACATACTCATGAGATTACAACAATACAAAACACATCTCAACTAACTTTTGTGTAAATGATTTCCAAGATTCCTTGCAAGAGACCTATGTGTCATTGCCCAGTAACTTACATTACCTCTACTGAGGGAAAGGCAGCAGCATTATTCAATATTATCCCAACCTGTTTCTAATCACAGAATCACAGAATCAACTGGGTTGGAAAAGACCTCAGAGATCATCGAGTCCAACCCTTGGTCCAACTCCAGTCTGTTTACTAGATCATGGCACTAAGTGCCATGTCCAATCTCAGTTTAAAAACCTCCAGGGACGGCGAGTCCACCACCTCCCTGGGCAGCCATTCCAACGCCTGACCACTCTCTCTGTAAAGAATTTCTTTCTAATATCCAGCCTAAATTTCCCCTGGCAGAGTTTAAGCCCATGCCCCCTTGTCCTATTGCTAACTGCCTGGGAGAAGAGAACAATCCCCACCTGGCTAGAACTTCCCTTCAGGTAGTTCTAGAGAGTGATGAGCTCACCTCTAAGCCTCCTCTTCTCCAGACTGAACCACCCCAGCTCCCTCAGCCTCTCCCCATAGGTCTTATGTTCAAGTCCCTTCACCAGTCGTGTTGCTCTTCTCTGGACCCGCTCCAGCACTTCAATGTCTTTCCTGAACTGAGGGGCCCAGAACTGAACACAATACGCCAGGTGTGGCCTCACCAATGCAGAGTACAGGGGAAGGATCACTGCCCTTGTCCTGCTGAGAATGCTAAGAAGCATTCGGAACAATGGGAGCTCTCTCTCAGCCCACCCTCCAAACTACTTAGCAATGTTTCCTACTCTTAGTAACTCTAGACATATTTTTCACTTTTATCTCTAACAGGGAGTCACGGTAAGTTGCTAGATCTGATTTTTCCACTTTCTTCAGAGTATTTTCATATTCAGGGAGAAATTCACCTTTTTAACAACAAACCGGTGAATCTATTTCTACAGCTGAGTAAGACTTTCCACTAGAAATAAATTCATTATCTGATAAGAGTGCATTCTCTTAACTTACAAATTTCAAGGTATTTAATTTTCCTTATTTATATTCTCAGTCCCCTGAGTAATCACATCGCCTACAAAGATAAAAATGTTTTTATCTTTAGAAGTTAATTTGCTATTTTACTCAGTCTGCTTTAACGGCAATTACTTTCTCTTTGCGACACAGGATTCAAGTGTTTGGCACAGGTTCATTACACCAGAAATTTGATTTAATCATAATTGCTACTCCTGGTTTTGTTGACAAGACTTAACTTCCAAATATAAATAGAGAAGCTATGCAGATGGAAACTGCAATCACAACTTCATGGTACAAAACACATCTGCTCCAAAAGACCATATGATACTCTTGCTACAATATATTCTGCTCATACAGCTGTAGGTTCCCCCCTTTCACACCAGTTTCTACCATCTCACTCTACTGCTTCCCTCCCTCACTGTGAGCACATTCCCCTTGTAACATTAATATGCTGGGATCTCAAAGAATCATAGAATAGTCTGGGTTGGAATGGACCTTCAAAGCTCATCCAGTCCAACCCCCCTGAAATGAGCAGGGACACCTTCAACCAGATCCGGTTGCTCAGAGCCCCATCCAGCCTGGCCTTGAATGTCTCCAGGGATGGGGCATCTACCACCTCTCTGGGCAACCTGGGCCAGTGTTTCACCACCTTCATTGAAAAAAAATTCTTCCTTTTGTCTGGCCTGAATCTTTTAGTTTAAAACCACTACCCCTTGTCCTGTTGTAACGTGCCCTTCTAAAAATCCTGTCCCTATTCTTCTTATAAACTCCTTTTAAGTACAGAAAGGCCGCAATATGGTCCCCCTCAGAGCCTTCTCTTCTCCAGGCTGAACAACCCCAACTCTCTCAGCCTGTCCTCCCAGCAGAGCTGTTCCAGCCCTCTGACCATTTCTGTGGCTCCTCTGGCCCCTCTCCAACAGGTCCATGTCTGCCCTGTGCTGAGGGCTCCAGAGCTGGACACAGGACTCCAGGTGGGGTCTCACCAGAGCGGAGCAGAGGGGCAGAATCACCTCCCTCCCCCTGCTGGCCACGTGCCTTTTGATGCAGCGCAGGATACGAATTGCTTTCTGGGCTGCGAGTGCACATTGCCAGCTCATGTCCAATCTTTCATCCACCATCTCCCTCCTCTCTGCAACACTCAGGCCTCCCTGCGGTGCCCCCCTCTCATATTTTGCTCTGAGAAGGGGCAGCACAAGCCATGCGGTGCCCCATTTGAACCCCCATGCACGCTCCCTGCTGGGGCCGGGCAGGTCAGCGAGCTCCCACATATCAACAGACAAGGGCCAAGTACTTTCTTCCCACGCCTGGGAGGACAAATCTGCGTTTCTCCTGTCTGCTCAGTTGCCCGTCTCTGCCTTTTGTTACAAATCTAAAAAGACTAACAGGCTCATGAGTTACCACTTAGAAAAAGAGAAGAAACAGATAAATGAACAGATGGAATGACTGCTTCACTTCCCTCAAGAATATGGATAAAATTACCAAATATTAAACATAGGCTTAACCAAACTATTTCTCCAGTTGTTCGGAAAAAAGTACCAGTAGTATCATTAGTCACATTCTGATAATCTGAAAATGCTATTTTAGGAGGAGGCAGAAATTTGCATGAACACCAAACTGCCTATGCTTGGTATCCACTGAATTTCTTAATATATACTGCATTAAGATTAAGAGTCTGTGTACAAAGAAGAGTTATGCCAAATTATCTCCTTTAGCATTTGTGTATGTCCTTTTCCTCTTCTCCTCAATGACAATATTTATCTTTTTCTAAATGATTTTTATACAGCTATGTTATATGACATTTTCCCATCTGAAGCTTTGATGAATAACTAATGCTGGCTGTCTGGAACTAAATACAGTCTTAACCACATAGACTCTTTTGAAGATTCTTACACTTGCCTGCTGGTGTTATCCTCAGGTTCCCTGAAAATACAGGTAGCTTCACAGCAGGCCTCATAAACCTCATGACTATTAATCTGAAAGTCCCTGCAATTTAATATCAAAGTAGAAACTACGGGTGTAGTTCACTCACATGCTGCTCCGGGGACTTCATAGGTACTAACAAACCCTTTTCCCCTTGCCACTTCTACTTCTGAATTAAAATTTTCAGAGACACTGTGAATAACTAAAGCAGTACAACTTAGAAAAAAAGAAAAAACTAAATGCTTTTACATTACCATCACGGCAGGAGTGTTGCAATTTAAACCAGTGAATAAAATAAAGGTATGAAAGGGAGAAGTGGCACGTGCAAAGGAAAAGGATACATAAAGTTTTCCATAATTAATGTTCATGTTTCTTGAAATGTTTCTAATTATACTTTGACCAGAAGCTAAAATCTAATTTGGGGAAAAGAAGGCAGGAGACTTACTCAAGTCCATGATAATGGCATCCAGCTGCTTTTTCAAAAGGCAAACCTCTGAGTTTCCGAGGAGTAAGCTCTGGTGTCAAAAAGAATGCGTTTTCACTGAAAGGAAAGAAAAAAAGAGATCTCTTTTAACTAGTTACAGTCAGGATAAATTACACTTCCACAAGTCAGAAACAATTGCCTTGACACAGGAAGACCAAACCAGCATGTCTTGTAGCCAAGCCCCTGGGGTACAGCATCAATGGAAAATTAAATCTTTATTGAAGTGAGAATTTAAGTTCAACTAATACCTGCTGAGCTATTATTATTACAGAAGCCCTTAGATATTTCAACCAGTTTGGAGGTCACTGCTCCAAAAAATTTATCAATAAAATGAGGCAACTATAACCCCACTTCACAATGGGGCACCTGAGTAGTAGAATGAACTGAGAGGAACTGGGAATTGACCTCCCATTTCTCAACTCAGTGCTATAATCAGTGAATTCCTTCCCTTTAGCTTCAAGTTTTTGTCTCTCCTAACAGTCGTCTTTCCCAGGCTTTGTAACTAACCACTTATCTCCTGTGATATTTGATTTCCAGCTAGTATCTCTCTGCAACTGAATCATATGGATGTATCTGAAATCATTTTCAACAGAATAAGCTGTAGTAAGACAGCAAGAGCTTGCTGCCAGATCCTAGCATGTCCTGTAAGGTCACAGCCCTGTTACTTCTAGAGAAGAGAAGCTGTCAAGATGTAGCAGTATCTGAAACTTACACATTGCTTCAAGTTTTATTCACAGACTGTCTCTGCAACATTACCATTGGAAAAATTATCTGGGGAAAACACCTATCTAGCCAGATGGTCATTTAGAAAGACTGTCAGTCAAAACTAATCTATCAAACCTCTATCTAAGCTCAAACATGGAAAACAAGTGAAAACTCCTTTAATTCACTGGTCTCTCATAAAATCTCTTTTTTTTTTTTCCTTCTGTTGGTCAGGAAAATCTTCGGGTCAGTAGTCACTGTGCTTGAACATCTACTGTGCAAAGCTGCCAATTACAATTTAGTGATGGATTTTCATAGGTTTTCTGGCTTCTCTTCAGATGAAGAGGAATACATACATACAGTGTAAGTCATTGGCAGACATTGTAGCCTCCAAGCTTTATTAATTAGCATCTTGTTTTTGTCTTTATACTTCCCTTAGGTATTCAAGATCTCTGAGAATTATGAGACTCATATTAAGGTTTCATCATAATTATATACATATAATTTATCATAATAATTGACAGAAATCCAAGCAAACTGGGCAAACCACATAAGACGAGTGAGAGGAATGCTGGGCCAGGGTGACATGAGACAAATACAGTTAAATGGGCTCAGTCAGCCCTTTTTACACTTTAGTTTTCTTCTTACTTAGTCTCCTCTCCACTGAAAGAAATCACACCAATAAAATTAATGTTCTGCCACAGAACAGGCATGTGATGCAAGGATGTTGCAAGTTACAAACTCACATGCAGTTAGGCCACTTTGAGACTCTAATTCAGTCGTTATTCCCAGTTCCCCACACCAGTTCTGAGCGTGGTCTTCAGCGGTTTGAACACGCTGGATTCACACATACCGTTTGGGAATCTGTAGTGGCTGAAGATCCCCTACGGGCAGCCCTTCTGGTGTGAAATATTTCAGTAATTCTTTAGCATCGAGCAATGTCAGCGACTCCCGTTGGCTGTCTTTGTGCCCCAGCAACTGGTCAGATGAACATGCAAACATAGAAACTCTGAAAAAAAGGAAAAAAAAAAGACCAAAGATTTTTTTTTTTCCTTTTCAATGCAATAATCTTGTGGTATTAAAAAAAAAATAAAAAAATCACTGCTAGTCTGAAGCAATTAAATGTATTTCCAAAGTACAATGAACAAAGTTCCTCCTTGGGAGGATAAACTATATGATAAACTATATGATAAACTATATGATAAACTATACTTGATGTAAATTCTCTACCATCCAACTGAAGTAATTTCTTTGAGATTTTATATTTTAGTTCTGAAATACAACATGGGAAGTACATTATTCATCCCATTTCTCCATTTATGGACCTGTAAGATCAAAAACTAATCCCTGTTAAAAAAAGTATAACAAAGTTCTCTCTTTGCTACTGTTAAGCAACATGCTGTACACTGATACAGGATAAGTGGAAGATAACCAGTTCAGAATACTATGAAATAAACATTAACTGACTATGAAACACAAAGGCCCCTCAGGAAGCTTTTTAAAAGCTGATTAAAAGGAAGAACTTTATTTGCTATAATTATTAGTTTTTGTTTCTTGAACAGCACCACCACTACCCAAGAGAAAGCAGAGATCTAATGTGAGAATTTCGGACATGCAGAACTCCAATCTAGGCCATGGCCAACCATGGTATTTGAAAGACAAAAATGAGATGAAACTAACTAAGAAAAAGGCAGTTGGACACCTGGTTCTGACGGTCTGTCAGTGAAAATGCTAGAGACCCAGCAAAGACCATTAAGTTTTATATAAAGTGTGAGCTAAACTGAAATCAAAAGGCTGTATTGATACAAAGGTCTACAGGTTTCACTTAAACAGCACTGAAGGAAAAACAAAACTAAATATAAATTCCAAACATAAAGCCAATAGGATCTTCCACTTTAAAATTACATGAGACCTGATACTGCGAGAGTACCATGAGTCCTGACTGTATAGGAAATATGAGGAGACTAGAAACATGCTGACAAAAACTGTTGTACTATCTTTATTATTTATGCCCCAGAGCATGTTTGGATTAAAAAACAACAACAACAACAAAAAGCAACAAAAAAGAAGCTTTTATATGTTCTTCTACTATGGCTCCTAATTTCCAGTAGTGCCATCTTGGTCATTAGTTTTGGAACTGTTTTAGCCAACTTTCAGCTACATTTTGTCAATGAAAATCAAAACAATGCTACTTTAAATGCCAAAAAAAATACACCTTTGGAAACCGACAGAAACTTAAATTTAGCCTTAAGCAATGTTTCCTCTGAAAGATTATCAATATATTTGAAAACAGTTTGCAAAATAGCTATCAACACATACAGTTCCTCGAGAGTGATGTTCAATGGCCACTACAAAGAAAACCTCCAGTATTTGACCATTACCTCATTTTTTGTTTGCTTTTTTCAAAGTTTTCCAAATTCTGAAGAACATGTCTTTCTGGCCACTCCAATGGATTTGGCTCCATTAAATCAGATTCTGCAAGAAATATATGGTGGATAACCCTTAACAGAAGTAGAGAATCTTTTTTTTTTAAAGAAATATAAATATGTACATATACTCCGTTGTGTACATACATTCCATTATATATATGTATATATAAGTATATAAATATAAGGAAAATATGCCTTGTGCTGTGATCAGAAATGTTTTCTGCATCTTTTTGGTCAAGTAAAATAAAGGATATAGCTAATGAGGGTGTCATTTCAGATTGCAAAAAAGCCTAGAAAGCGACTTCTTATTTTTCCTTCTAATTTCTCCTCTTTTGGTAAAAGATTGTCCTTCTTTTAATAAAAAATTGACAACAGGCATGAAAATAGATCAAAGAGAATAAGCAGTGTAATTTCTAAATAACAATACTTACCAGAAGTCACAGTGCGTGACGCAGTTTCATTGGCATCCTTCTGTGGAACAGCTTTAGAAAAACTACTGTTCCATTGGTCCAAAATACATTCTCTCGTAAGTTCTAACAAATTTTTGAACTCATCAGTAGAAATAACTGGAGGCTGCTTGGTCAATTCCTTTCTCTCTATAAAAGGAAGGAGAAAAAAAGAGAAGCTACTGCACCTGCTAAGTAACAAAGAATAACTGGACCCTGTTAAAAACCAAACAAACAAAAAAAGCCTCACCCCAAAACAATAAAACAAGTAAGTGAACTTGACACTTGCTATTGTACCTTAAGCAAGGCATGGGTGGTTTGTTTCACAGACAAGTGAAAAACCTAGAAGAGGAAACAGCTGAAATCATATGTGAATCACCTTTTTAGAGTCCCATATATGTGAATTTTTTAGTATATCAGAGTTTGAATCCCGCAGAGATGAACACCTGGACTTGCTAAGCGAAGCTCCAGCCTACAGAGATTCCTCCCCACCTATTTTTTTTACTGTCATACCGATGGTTTGTTCCAGTCTCTTTGGTCAGAATATCAAGGGTCAGGTAATTCTGATATGATTTAGGATGACTAGCAAATCCCAACTGCTCCTATTCAGTCTTCAGCCTAACAGAAATGGGTCACTCACAGAATCACAGAACGTTAGGGATTGGAAGGGACCTCGAAAGATCATCCAGTCCAATCCCCCTGCCAGAGCAGGAACACCCAGATGAGGTTACACAGGAATGTGTCCAGGCGGGTTTTGAATGTCTCCAGAGTAGGAGACTCCGCAATCCCCCCGGGCAGCCTGTTCCAGTGTCTGTCACCCTCACCGAGAAGAAGTTTCTTCTCCAATTTAGAGTGGAACCTCTTGTGTTCCAGTTTGAACCCATTACCACTTGTCCTGTCATTGGTTGTCACCAAGAAGAGCCTGGCTCCATCCTCATGACACTCACACTTTATATATTTGTAAACATTAATAAAGTCACCCTTCAATCTCCTCCAAGCTAAAGAGCCCCAGCTCCCTCAGCCTTTCCTCATACGGGAGATGCTCCACACCCTTAATCATCTTTGTTGCCCTAACTCAAAACAAACACTCACTCAAAACAAACTAAAACAGGAGCTCTAAGGCAGCCCCAAGCTCAGGGTTCAAGCAGACAGGAATCTGAGAACGACAGCAAGTTGACAGGGGTGGGAGTAGAAGACAAGACTATGAGCAGAAATCTTATTTCCTTTAAGCTGGTTTTCCATTAAAGATAATACACCTAAATTATCTACGCAGTATGCCATTTTCAATAATCTAGACAATCGCTCAGAAGCGTTTGTTGTTTTAATTGAGTCTCTTTGAGCAATGGACTTAGACAGAAATAATCAGGACAGTCAAATGTACTCCTCTGCAAAGTCATGAAAATTTACAGAGGATGACTTTCAGTTATTATTATGAACGATGTATCATGATAAATGTAACAAATCTCCAGCGCATACTTCTTCTCTGCTGTTTAAGACTTTTGCAAGAAGCGATAAAACAAAATAACTAAACAAACAAAACATAAAACAGGATTCTTGGTTTTGTAGAAGGCACTTCCAGCAGTCGACTTTTTTGGGGAAAAAAAGGATTAGAAAAAAAAAAAAAACAAACACAGAGAAAAAGTTAATTACCACAGAATTATTCCAAAATTATGCTCAAACTTTCAGAGTATTAGTGTAACAAACACCAACCAACTTTAAGTTCAGCATTCCCTTTTCCTCAATATTTAAAAGTGATTATCTGACATACAAACATGGATATATTACAAAAAGTTTCCTTTTAAAGGTTCACTTTTTTCTTCACAAGGTAACCAACCCACCTGTAAGGTGAGCTGTCACGTTCAGTCAGAAATAAAGACCTTTTAAACACTGGTTTGAGAACTACCAGTGCTCCCCCCATTACTTACTGAGATATTCCTTCAAGGCAAACACTTGGAGACGAGACAGTTTCTTTTCTCGCTGTACAATCTCCTCTCCACAAAAATGTGGCAGAGACTTGATAAAATCAGCAATAGGAAAGCCTGTACAGATTAGGAGAAATCTATGATTAAGATTTGCTGATATGACTTTGGAGACACCAACTCATTACTTCTTAAAAGAAGACATGAACACAGTAGATGTACAAATTTCATATTCGAAGGAAATAACCAGGCTTTCAAAATATGGCTATTAAATAAATAAATAAATTACAATTGAATTAAGACACCAGGAGGTAACTTGGAATAGATGTCTGACCAGTACACTTGAATTTCTGTACAAAAGCAATATACCGACAACACAATTAACGTGACTGATGTTTGAAGAAGGTAAAATGATCCTAATTTTAATACCAGGAAAGAAAAGTTTTCTTACAACGTATGGTCAAGGACTTTCAGTCTTCTGATACCATACTAATGGGATTTTAATTAGGACAAATGGTAAGCAGTCAGTCGTAATGCACACGGATTTATTTTGATAATAAGGAAATTAGAGGATAAGACACGGGTCACTGTGCTCTTTTCCTTTGTCAGTGTTATTGAGAGTACCCACACAATAGCAGAGTTATCTAGTATGTGTAGTTGTAACAGGATGGCTAAGATACATGTCTACACGAATGCTCTTACCTAGAGGAGCAGTTGATCACCTGCTGGCCCATATCCTAATCACCCTGCAGTAATATGGAGATCTGAAGACATGACCATGAAATTCAGCTTGCCTGTTGGACTTGTGGGTTTTATTTTAAATCCTCAGTGAAACAGGCTTATCAACAAAGAATTACCTAGATTTTAGGCATGGGCTGGCCAGTCTTTATAACAACAATATATGCTTTTTAAAATCTAAGTTTTTGCAAATCTGATTTCCATTAATATCACCTGGATGACCCTGTACCTTAAAACACTTACAATTAATCAGGGTTATGAAAAATGACTGACAACTTTACGTAGTTGATTTAAAAAATATGGTGGTAGTAAATTCTGTGAATAAATAAATATGTATTATTTTATCAATTTGAAAACATTTTGCTAAAAGAATAGAGATCTTCATCAAAATGTAATGTCCCCTTTTGTTATCGCCCTTTTAACACGGACTGGAAAGAAGGGGCCCATAAATTTTAGTAGCATTTGCTTGCATTCAGATACTCTCAAATAAATACGTAATAACTCTTACTTGACTCTGTTTCTTCTGCTTTTGCCTTTAGCTTTCCATTTACTGCAGCAAGAGTGGCCGTACCATTGATCTGGTTCGCTGAATGAATCAAGGTTGCTTTACATCCTCCAGAGCCATTGCCTTGTAGCAGGAAATAATATCGGCAAGATTCTCCTTTCAGTTCAATTTCTGGAGCTTAAAAAACACCAGGACACAACTATGAAATACCTTCAGGAAAGCAGCTTTTAAATAAGCTATAATCCACCAATGAAATTTTGTCATTTGCTGCCTTCTGTGAGAAATCTTACTCACATCTTTTTAGGACACACACTAACTACAGCTGCTATTTGCCCCTTAAAAAGCTACATACTGAAGAGCATGCAAAATAAATAAGATACAGCAGCAAAGATGAGTGTGACAGCTCTCGGGTGAATGGAGGCATCCAGCATTTCCTGATGTCCTGTATTTTCCTAGGAAGAGGTTGAAGTTCAGTCAAAGTGCACTGAAGAACCTCTGGAAATGCTGAAGCAACAAGGGAAGCACCTAAGTGAAACACTGTATTTCTTCTCCTTGCGCACAGACTGTACAATCACCTTAAAAAGGTGTGTGGCAGCTGGATCTTAGTTGAGAGACAGAACACAGAAACGGTTTAAAGGAGATGTGCTGTTTCCTTAAAGCTTGCCATGATGTTATTATCAGTCTTCCTCTACAACAAGTCTGCGTAGCTGAACTCACGTTCACCAAAACCTTTTGCATCAATGAAGATTACAATTACTGACTTAACTTCATTGGAGAAAAAACGGCATCCCTAATGTACACAAAACCCCACCATATATATGTATACATATCTACACATATAGACATAACCACAACAAAATATACCTGGAGTTATCTTCCTCTCACCTACCAGTAATGACCTTGGGTTTTCGAGCCATATATTCCTTCCATTTCTTGGTACTCAGTTGGGCAGGCGATGGGATCACCACATTGCTTACATTACATGGCAATGTAAATAATGCTCCCACCTAAATAATGAGAGCAGATACAATACATGAAATATTACTGAAACCTATTTTACATTTCATTCTTGAAATAATGATTTGGCATTATTTCAAATGTACTTAAATTTAAGAAAAATATCTTTATTTAACACTTCTTTCAGTCACATCCACTGAGAACATCATTTGACATAGAAGCTGTAAAAATAGTGCTTAATTTTTGCTCCAGTTGAGAGATCATCAACTGCTGAATTTCTATTCTGTACATAAAAAGGTATTTGTTACCTATTGCATGTCTTTCAATAATCCGGCTAAGATCACTTCTGTAGTATCCAGAACGAAAAGAGATTTCAAATATATAATTTTCAGAAATGGAATAATTGGCATCAGTAACTCTGCATTCCCTTGAAAAACATATAATTTTTGTTTCCCTCCCTACATATTATGCTTTTGAAATAAACAGATACTGGACTATGTTTATGTCTATGCATATGTTTCAGGCCAATAAGTACTAAAAGAAAAAAATAAGTATTTGAATACTCAAGTAATAAACCAACACTTTTACAGCTATTAGAAAGGCCTACAACTGTACAATATTTCCAGTAGTAGACTGAAAAAAAAAAAAACTATAAAAATCGTTATATTGAAAACATATTCAATTCAACATGTGCAGACTCTAAAAAGTAGCCTGAGAATGTGTTTTAACTGTTTTGGCTTTTTCTTTAAAAGAACTAGTAGGGCTGCAAGCTCTTTGATTGTAAAAGATTTTTGACCAAACGGTCAGTATCCTCATGTAAAATGAAAATTACTTGGGATATTTACCAATATAAACCTACTCCAAAAGATATTTTTTTGTACAGTATTAGAAAAAGGACTCATTTCTTTTCTGGCTAAGCCTAATGGAGAATGGATTGGCAGGGGAGGAAAAAGTTACTAAAAATTTAAATAACAAATTGAAGAGGAAACATACAGCCTAATAATGGAAAACCATCTCCATAATAAAGAGAGAACATAAGTTATTCATTATAACTAGATCAGCATTTACACATTGCAGGATCTGTTTTGACTGGCATAGATTTTATCAACACTAAAAAAAACTCTCCTATATAAGCATACATCACCTTAAACATTCAGGAAAAACATCTTCAAACTAATATGGTGTCTATGAATAAACACACTATCATTCCAAGGATGGGGTGGGGGGGAAGTTGGCTTGTAAATGTTTCAAGAAGTCTTCTCTTATCCAAAATCAGAACATGTGCATGCAAAATAAAAAAGCTTACCACTTCAGACTAGCTAGACACATTTTGTAGGCCACACACATGCTAAAATTTGCTGACTTAGGACAGCACAGAAATTATCTGTCAAGATAGGATTAAAATTTACAAAATGTTTTAGGAGATTGAAACTTAGCTAAGGTAAAAACACCAAGACCAGCCAGTGGGCTTACAAATTGTCAGGACCTGTATAGCATGCACCTTTAAAAGCCAAATTTGCATTTGAACTAAATATTGAAGGAGCTTACACAGAAACTAGATTTAAAAATATTATTCTTGCATCTTTTATGAGCAATATACAAATAATCTTCTTTTCTGCTACATCTAAATGAAGTGTTTACCTTCCCAGAGAGAGAAGAAATCTGGTCCAAAAGCAGTGTAGATGTCTTCTTGATGCTCTTTCTTGACAGGCATCTGCACAGAACAGTTTAAGGAACCTCATCTTCACAAAAAAAAATATGCATCTAAATTTTACAGATCATGCTACCAACATATTTAAATAAAGACTGCGAGTGCCTAATATTTGATACTCATAGACTCAAAAGCAGTTAGGGTTCAAAGAGACCTTAAAGATCATCTAGTTCCAACCCCCCTGCCATGGGCAGAGACACGTTCCACTAGACCAGGTTGCTCGAAGCCCCATCCAGCCTCACCTTGAACACTCCCAGGGATGGGGCATCCACAGCTTCTCTGTGCAGCCTGTTCCAGTGCCTCACCACCCTCATGGTGAAGAATTTCTTCCTCATATCTAAGCTACATCTCCCCTCTTTCAGTTTAAAGCCATTATGCCTTGTCCTATCACTACATGCCCTTGTAAAATGTCCCTCTTGAGCTTTCTTGGAGGTTCCCTTTAGGTAGTGGAAGGCTGCTGTAAGGTCTTCCCAGAGCCTTCTGTTCTCCAGGCTGAACAACCCCAACTCTCTCAGCCTGTCCTCATAGGAGAGGTGCTTCAGCCTTCTGATCATATTCAAGGCCTCCTTTGGACTTGCTCCAACAGGACATGTCCTTCTTATGTTGTGGGCCCCAGAGCTGGATACAGTACTGCAGGTGGGGTCTTGCCAGAGCAGAGCAGAGGGGCAGAATCACCTCCCTCGACCTGCTGGTTATGCTCCTTTTGATGCAACCCAAGATACAGTTGGCTTTCTGGGATGCAAGAGCACACGGCCGGGTCACGTTGAGCTTCCTGTCAACCAACACACCCAAGTCCTTCTCCTCAGGGCTGCTCCCAATCCATTCTCAGCACAGCCTATTTGCTTGGAATTGCCCTGATCCAGGTGTAGGGCCTTGCACTTGGCCTTGTTGAACTTCATGAGGTTTGCATGGACCCACCTCTCAAGGTCCCTCTGGACGACATCCCTTTCCTCCAGTGTGTCAACTGCACCACTCAGCTTGCTGTCATTGGCAGACTTGCTGAGGGCACCCTTGATCCCACTGTCCGTGTCGCTGACAGATGTTAAACAGCGCTGGTCCCAGTAGCAACCCCCAAGGAATGCCATTCATCACTGGTCTCCACTTGGACATCAAGTCCAGTACTATTTACTACTACATGCATAACAATATATATATTGAGAGTAGTGTTACTACTACATACTCCAGTACCACAAAATACATGAAAATCACCTTTCCAGGCAAAAGTACAGTTGGAAATGTTATATGATGAAATACATCACTAATTAAAATACATTAATGAGTAGGGCTTGGGATTTTTTAAACTTACATAGTAGCAAATATTTCTCTATCCTTTCCTTGTAAATAGCATACTCCCCAACAACGTATATGTGCAATATGATGAAAAATAGCTGGTTATTGTTAGGGTAATTTAAATTTCAGCATTATAATATCCAGTTGTAAAGAATCACTATGACAATTTTGGCAGACTAGAATGTAATGTGCCCTTGCCAATCCTCAGGTATTGTTTGCATGGGTAGATCCTGATTGCTTGCTTTCTGCTACAGACCATGTCTATTAATTCGGATCCTTAAAAAAGGATACAGCTCAAATTCCAGATCTGATATAAAAAAGGAAGGTAGATCAGAGAGCACCACCATCTGCAAAAATTCTAGTGCAGTACCATAGTAATGAAAAACCTGAAAAGAGACCAAATAAAAAAAAATCTTTAACAATATTTACGATGTTATCTCAGTGCAACTTTTTCAAGTGTTTTGCTGGAGGCACTTGCCTTACAAGTACTTTTGAAAAGAGGTATAGAGGACTATAAAGAGAAAAACATTTCATAATTCCATATTAAACATAATTACATAAAAAACAAGGAAAGTATTTAATTCTTTTTAATAAAACTTACTTTCTATAATGTCAAACATGTGCATCAAATGGGTTGTAACTCCTATCCAAATTCAAAGACAAATAAAATCTACCAAGAACAGACAAATGAAATCAAACTGTACATATCTTAACAGTGAAAATAATAATCTCTTGACTGATATCAGTTTTCATGAACATCCATTTTTGTGTTTATCAACAAATATGATTCTGGAGTTCCCATCAAACCTCTAGTTCCAGTGGAAATCACGAAAAAGCAACAGTAATTTAAATACCAATATACAACAACCTTTTAGAATTAATTAAAAAAGGTTATATAAATACAGAATTTAGAATTCATAAATAACATATTTTGAGTACTAAGACTGAACAAAGTCTCAATTTTTACTTGTGCTTGGTAGAACATTCCTAAGAATAAACATGAAATTTTAAGGACCTGTTTTGAGAATGCACATGAACAAAAGAAGTATTCCTCAATCTTATGCAATCATTACTTCTAAGGTTTCATTTTCAATTCTAAGGGTTTTCCAATTACAAATTTTCTCTGGTAAGTAAAAGACATGAATTCTAGTGGCTCAAAGAAAGATCAAGAATAATACTTGCCTCTGGCAAAGCATCAGTATTCCTTGATTGTCGCTCTTTATTAACAGCAAAGCAAGAACTTAAATGTGAAGTGCTGAATGTCTTTGCTGAAGTGCTCTTCATAGAAAATTCTGGAAACCTAACTTCTGATCCAAACTGGAAAAAAAATAAGACAATAAACATGTCAAAAGCAATAAAAAAATCATTTCTCTTCAGCAAGTTACATGTAGTATTATTTTAAACTATTAGTGTTATATTTCTTTCCAGCAGATCTGTAAAACTAGGTAAAAATATTAGACTTAGGTATAGATTACTATATCCAGAACTTTAACACTGAAAATGTCTTTCACAATTACAAAGCTATCAGTCTTTTCAGAAACATTAGACATGTGCTTGCCACAATGACCTAAGCAGTTCCATGGTTGTTCTGTATCTATCATAAATCACTATCTAATTTTGAACAAGAAGTTCTAAGGCAAATACTTCAGTGAAAAGCACCTGGATTTCTGAAATTCAAATCTCAATGCCTTGATCTCATTTCTTCTTTCGTCATGCTAAACCCCAAGTTGTTCCCCCATCCGCTCAGATATGTTGCACATTAATTCTTGGAATTACATTGTCAAAACCAAATTTGGCTTAAAACATAAAATGCACTGTACAATATATACTTTAAATGATGTACATAGATGGATTTAAAAAAATAACCATAGCTGAAAAACTATTTTACCTTTCTTTCCCAGATCTGAATCTTTCCTCTCCAGAGTTCTTTTAAATCAATAATATTTGTGACATTATCTGAAGACATTAAGTCTGCTGACAGGTAGTCTGCAATCTTTTGCCAGCTACTGTAAGAATAAGGAAGAATGAATCTTACTGAATTTACTATTACAAATCAACATGGAGTGTAATTTACCTGTTACCTCTTAACACTGAAATACTCTTGTGTATGTTAAGGCAGACATATATAGCTGTATATTTCACCAAGTACAAGATATTATAGAATTGCTGGTACAGGCTCTGTAAACAAAGTTGTTCGTATCTTCCATGAACATGACAACAAAGAACTTTGTCAGCCATCACATAAGAGCAGCCACGGGCAGCTGCAGGCACACTGCAGTATGGCTGGGTGCAAGAAGCTGGAGCAAAGTGAAGTAACCACCACCACCCATCAAGATGGTTTGAAGGTACTGCCTTGGAAGTAGAGCTATGACTGCAGATTACCCACATTCAACACCACCAGCCAGTATCTGCGGGTCCTACTGGCAGTCTGTCCTCTATGAGAAATCAGCACCATCAACAGAACAGGAAGAATAAGTGAGAGAACCTTCATCAGAGAAATGGGATGCCCAAATGCCTCACTCCACAGAAAAGACAGCAGAAAAATGTATTCAATCTAAAGCTGGCTACACAGGAGGATATCAATGAGCACTGAGATCAAGTGCTCACAGAAGTCACTGCAGTAATTTTATCATCCTCCATATACTTTAGGAAGTACTACATGGTAGATATACTGCTTGTTCTATACAAGAACTAAGTATTCAGCTCTTAAATTTTAAACAGTTTTATTAAGTTAGGATTAAGCTTAACCACACATTCTATGAAGCAGAGCTCCCTTAAATGTAATACCACAGGTAATATAAAGTTCAAGTAAAACCAGCAGAGTTACGTATTAATTTTAAAAAAACCTGGAAAACTGCAATCAATACAAGTTATTATGTAGCACAGTAAATCTTCAGAACAAAGCATACACATAAGCCACTAGTGACAGAAGGGAAAGAGAAAATATTTACCTTCTGCTCTCACAGATACAGGAACTTCAGAGGGCTCACTTTTTTGTCTGCCACTCTGATTAGGGCACATATTAGCAATAAATCAGCATAAGAAATTCCTCCCCTCAAACAATAATAGAAAACAAACCTATGTATTTTCAAAATATACACATAAAGTACTCAAGACCCTGTTTTCATTTTAAAACACTGACATAAACTAACATAAAACAAGAGTAACCTTGTTTATAGACCTAAAATAAATGGCATACCCTTTAGAGTCATTTGCTGCGACAGTGATTTGTGCGGAGTGCCATTCTCTCAGGTGTTTCAGGGCACCAATAACAGGTAAGCAGTCTTTTAACTTGGGTCCATCTCCTTCAACAGCCTGCACTATCACATCAACCATTGCTCTGCCTGTAAGAACAGTTAGGTGTGATTCAAAGTGCCATTATCCAGTAAATGACTCAGACATTAAAAGATACAAAAGTACTCATTATCACTGACTGGCCTAACAAAAAAATCAAGTAACTTCAGCAAGATTTAAAAAACTTCTCGTGCATTTTTAGCTCATCTCTTGCTGCTCCTCTTAACACAAATAAAGTATTTTGCCATTTGCTCAGTTCCAGCAGCTCTATACCTTGTTGTATTCGGCAGATGAGAGTTGTCTCCAGCACAACTATGCTATGTCATTTTCTTCCTTTTAACACCTCTAAACTGTCATTTCTCATTCTTTCCACATTCAGTTCTTTTGCTATCCTAACTCAACTACTGCAACATTACGAAACCCTAAGATAGAAGGTGATATGCATCTCCAGTTTATAAAACCTGAATCCAATAGTTTGATCTATGTTCCTTCAGAGCTTCTTGGCTCCCACTCACAAGCAATCAGCTGGTAAATCAGATGTAAGACTGATGTCAACTGCTTCCATTTTTTTCATAAAAACTTATTATGGCTGTATGTTGAATTTTGTATTGCTTACTGTTTATCACTACTTCAGTGCCATTTCAGGCAGAAAAAATATAAATACCTACCTTAATCTCAACTGAAATACAGCACTCCAAAAAACAAGCAGCAAACTACTGCATAAGCTGATCTGCGAGGCCAATCGTGCTTAAGTTCCTTTAACTATTTGCAAACATACAAGTTAATTCAACTAACAGACTGACATCCTCAGAGTTTTTCCATTTGACTATGATTTTACCAGCTCAGTTTTTAAAGTAATAACTAACAGGATAAACTCAAGAAGAGATTGACCTTTTACAAGAGGTTACCTGGGGCAGGCAGTTTATCAGCTAACTGATGCAGACTTTCTGCAGCTTCATCATAGATACTGAAAATGAAGAGCAACATGGTTGGAAACAAAAAAGTAGTTAAGAAACAAAAAGTTACAACTAATGAATACTACCTGATGTAAGTATTATATCTTTAAAATTCTACACAAACAACCTAGGCAATGAGATGTATTTATGTCCCTGTATACTGAGACAGAAGCAGGCTAAATGAATTCAAAACAATCTGCAATAAAACTGGAAGTAGGATTCAAGATAGTCAGCTTTCTCCAAGCAAAAAACTGATTTTTGTATATATAACTGTTAGCTCTCAGGAAATTGTTCAGTTATTCTATAAAGATCATCCATAGCTAAAAAATTAAGCTATGTTAAATGAAATAGAATTGTTTTAAGTAGTAGTAAGGGACTCTTCATAGTTAACTGTTGCTTTCGTAATAACTTGTACTTGTTAAACTTTCTCAATTCCCTTGGGTTATTAGTGTTAAATATCAGATCACTATACTTTCAATGAAAATAATAACATGCATACTCAGTCATAGACAGTGACTCTCTACTGTTGTTGTCTTCTTCCTCAAAGTTCTGTATGGCTCCCAGGCATTCCTCACTATTTGTTTGGAGAGAGTCCTCATTTTCCTGTGTGTCAAAATGTATTTCCTCCCAGTCGGAACTGCAGAACTAATGAAGCAAAAAGAATTTTGAACATCACAGTTTTAACTTGCACTAGAGACTGGCTGAGAGTCGAAGAACTTGCATTCTCTCTTACCTGATAATAACCACATATAACATGACTTGCAAAATACCATTTCTTTACACCTGGAATGCCAGCCACTGAACATGCTGAAAAGAGATTAAGCAATTATTTACATTAATCAATCCACTACATTCTGTTCTTATTATAATGAACATCTTTGTTGAAATACTATACAAGTCATTTAATGTGCCGCAGTGACTTAAGTTCTACTTTACTTTAGCATCATAATTCAGGTTTAAACATTAAGGTGCAGGTAAGCATGCAGGCAAATATCTAACTACTAATGATCTGCTAATAAGTAAGAAAGTTTTTGATCTCCTCTCCATTCTGTTCGACATTGTTCTCCATTTGCAGAAGTTGTATGATACCGAAACTAACTCACGACTTTCATAAATAGGTTTATGCAGTTCACAAAATGACATACTCTCTCAACACTTCTATGCAATAAAAAGCCCAAAATTTGAAAACAGCCTACCATTCCCATCTTCATTAATTTTAACAGCTTAGAGTGGTTCCCTCACATGAATCACAGTTAGATGACAGGTAAGAAAATGAGGTGCACCTTAACAGCTTAACACTAGATATCCAAAACATGTAAAGATCTAAGAGTTTGTTTACCAAATGACCCCCCAAAACATAAAGGTACTAAAGTAGATCTTCAGAAGTCTATTTTAAGATGATAAAATGATTTAATACATATTAACAGAATAGGGTTCTGAATTGCTACCCAACAAATATTGCTTTCACTAAAAATATTAGAAGACATCATAGAAGTGATGAAAATATCAAGCTGCCCACTGACATGAGAAACAAGCCCTTTTCTGCTCTTACTTGCTGTTAAGACACATTGAAATTTGTCAGTCTTTCAAAATTCTTGTCTAAACCTATTTAACCATTTCCTAACAGCTCAGCTGCTGACGTGACATCAGTTTTCCACAGAACCAGCAGCAGCAGTCCGGCCCACAGGTTTAGCCACACCGCAGAATTTAGGTTTCCTTAACTTTCTGACTCATTTCACCTAGATCACAACATGTGTGTGCCCAGGCCAATTCCTCGGCAATATTTGTCTTTACCTTACTGTACATTTCTATATTTACCTGGGAACGTGCTCACATCTGTGTTTAGAGCTAAGTTACAGCTTTCTTTCAGAAACTGATGAATGTTTGCAGCAGTCCCAGCTGGGGAAAAAGAAAAAAAAAAGGTGTTCTTCAATCCACTAATTACAGAAGTTAAGTCTTGCTTTCTTGCAAATACACTATAAAGTTACTTTAATATTAGCAGTCTGGTGGTTTGGACTAGATGACCTTTAAAGATCCCTTCCAACACAAACTTCTCTATGATTCTATGTATTTAAAAAAAGAAAAAAAAAAAAAAAAGAGTCAGCTACAAATTCGAAGACGTGTAAAGAAACAAATTTTGTAAAATTCTCGTTAAAGTAGTGGCGATCTCAGGAATGCTATAAGGAGTTATATAGCAGTGTCACACTAAAACACAACCCCCACGAGTTTAGGTTTAAGGTATTAAATTAAAAAAAAAAAAAAAAGAAGAAAAAAAGAAAAGCAGAGAAGGGGGGAGGTTTAACGAGGTAAGGACCCAGAAAAGCCCACAAGGGTGCAGGTCCCAGACCAGCGGCCGTAAAGAAAATCCTTCCTAAGGGCGGCTGGACGGGCCCCGGGCGCCTCACACGCGCGGCCTCCACGTCCCGTCCCGTCCCGTCCCGTCCCGTCCCGTCCCGTCCCCCGCGGCCGTACCTGCCCCCGGGCCCCTGCGCTGCCCCCAGCTCAGCAGCAGCACGTAGCGATCCATGGCCGGGCGGGGACGAAGCCGCCGCCGCTCCGAACAGCCCGCGCTGCCGGCTTCGCCCCGCCCCTGCCAGGGCAGCGCTTCCGCTTCCCGCCGGTGCGGCGGCCAAGGCGCTCCGCTTCCCTTGCCTTCCCCTCAGCCGCGGCGGGAGGGCGGCCATGGCCAGTTACACCAAGGCGGCCCAGGTGAGCGCGGCCTCTCCCCCCGGAGCAGCTGCTGCCTCCGAGGGGCCGCGGCGGCGGGAGCGCGGTGGCCGCCATGGCGAGGAGAGCGGCCGTGAGGGAGCGGGCGGGCGCCGGGCCGGAGCAGCACCAGGGCCCCGGGGCGGCGGGCGGACTTGTCACGGAGCGGCCGTGTTCGCCCTGAGGGGCCTGCTGGCGGTGTGACTGACTGACTGACTGTGAGGAACAAGGTGCCAGCTGCAGGCGGCTCAGGCTGCTCGTGTTCACAGAACTACGTTCGGGGGAGTTGTGCCCTGTTCGCTGAGAGGGAAGGAGATGTTGGGCATTAAATGGCCTGGTTTTCCAGGTCAATTAGCAGTAATGGAAGCTTGTAGCAAGAGAGATTAATTTTTGAAACAAAAGGCTCGGAGCTGGTAACCTTTCAGTGCTGTTACCACCACATACATTGGAAGCACACACAGCAGTGCTTGTATCACAGTGTGTAGCAGCATTCTCCACCCATTTAAAGATTATTTAGAAGGGATATTGTTGAATATTCACATTTCTTCTAGTATTTTGGAGTGTAAAAGAAGTCGATCTAATTAGAGAGGCTAGATTTATGTATGGTACTGTGTTCTTAATATGTTAAGTACTACCTCTCTCTCTCTTAGCAATGGGCTACCTTTGCCAGAGCCTGGTATCTGCTTGATGCAAAGATGCAGCCACCAGGAAAAATAGCAGCTGCAGCTGTCATGAGGCTTGAAGGCAAGCATAAACCTATTTATCATGCACTAAGTGAGTATTGCAACAGATAAAAGTAAATTTGCTTTCCATCACTTGTATTTTTCTTCTGATTTCGGTTTTAAAATCAAGCCTGATACATGAAGATACATTTTGCAATTGTTTGCAAATTATGTCTTCATTTTCCTTTTCATCTTTTTCCTTCATACCCCTCTACAACTTTTTTTGTTGTCTTTACCAATTCATATAAAGCTTCTTATGAATACATCATTTAGTTTTAGTAGCCAAATCACTTTACATTGTGCTTCCATTTTTTTAAAAAAAACCTTGAAATCTGTTTTGTTGCATTGATATTAAACGTAAAGATTTAATTCACAGTTCATGTAATGAAATACTGATGGGATTCTTGATTAGATTTTCTGAATGCTACCCTTCAGCAGCTATACAATGCCATAGGGTCTTCCATAGAGTGGTCCTTCTATTCTGGATAAGGTGCAGAGAAATCTTGTCTTCATGAGGCTATAGGCACAAACTGAAACATGGGAGGTTCCTTCTGAACATCAGGAAGCATTTTTTTCTGTAAGGGGGACTGGAAGTGGTTGCCCAGGCAGCCATAGAGTCTCCATCCTGGGAAATATTTAAAAGCAACTCCTGACTGAGCAGAGTGTTTTGACAAGATGACTTCCAGCGGTCTCTTTCAACCTTAGATATTCTGTGATGATGAGGCTGGAACCTGTCTGATTCCTAAATGGGAGACATAATCACTGTTGAATGATATTTTCTTAAATGGAAAAAAAAAATCATTTTGGCTTTTCTGCAAATTGGAAGATGTAGCAGTAAAGATGTATCTGTGATCTCGGTCATTATTTGTAATACCGTAGTGCCTGTCTCACAGTGGTAAGCATTTTATAGGTAATAAAAAGACGATCTCTTGTGTTGATGGTACAGTGTTTCCTGTAATACTCATGCAAATTTTTCAAGAGACATTACTGAAACATAAAGGAAACATTAAGCTTTGCTCATACATGTAAAGTGTACATACTGAAATTATACTTAATCTGTTTTTTAATAACAGAAGGTAGTATATGTAGTGTTCTGAAGATGTTTTAAATGCCAGAGTTCTGCAGTTGCAAATTGTGTGTTATCCACAAGATGTCACTGCATACTAAGCCTGTCTGAAAAATAAAGCAAATACTGAGAGGAAATGTTTTTGATTGTCCTGTGGGAAAGATCTTTGATACTTTTATGTCCATGAAGTTATAAAATCCCAGAAAGTAATTTCAAGGATAACTTTATTTGGTCTAAAGTGTTCTATAAATCAGTACACAATGTATTACACCTCAGATGACATTGATAGGGGTTACTACTACTGAGACATTTGATACTCACTAAGAGACCAAAGTATGCATGAATTTGTGGTTGATGTACTCAGCACTTCTTTTTTTTTCTGAACTAACAAGAAATATTTTAGTGTCTGTAAGATAACAGTTCCTTAGACAGAATAACACTCTGGGGATTTTTTTGTTTTGTTTTAGATGTGCTATCCAGATACCCTTCCATAAAATCTTTATTTATTATTTGTTTTATTTATTTATTGTGTATCTGGAGTCGAATTTAAGCAGTGGGATGGAAATAAGTTTGATTTCATGTATATTTATTTTCTTTTTTAGATATAATCTTTCATTATTCTCTGGAGTCTCATATTTTTAGATGCTGTCAGACCATATGCCTTAAATAATGGGATACAACATTGTTCAGGAATTTGGAATCTACATTTTTAGGTTTCTTCTGCACCTCCCCTTCTTTCTACCCCTATCCCCTTGGATCCTATCCCTGTGAGCAGCTTCACAATGCAGAACTAAAAACAGTGGGCCAGATTTCTAAAAAACTGAGTGATCTGCTTCTTTTTCTTGGGTTGTTGTCACAGGGGAGTAACTTAAGGTTCTGCTTACTGCACAACAATGTTTAGATTTCTTAAAGAGAAGTACAACTTATAAGAGTTCGGTGGCGGGTTCACTCTAGTGTTTACTGCATGGGGGAAATATGCCAAGCTGAATGCTGCTGACCTTCTCTCCAGGTGCCTGTACCTGTTCACAAAGCAAAATTTCAGGATTCTTCCCTCCTTGATAACCATTCACTCCGAGGACTGTGTCTTGGAGTTCCAGAGACAAAGTTTCAGGCGAGGCCTGTACCCCTCACGGTGCAAACTGTCAGGATTCTTCTCTCCCTGATAACCATTCACTCTGGAGTTTTTATTTAGAGCTCTAAAGGCGAACTTTCAGGCGAGGCCTGATAACCATATGCAGAGCAGACTTTCAGGAGACAAAATTCTCAGAAAATAAAAAGTTTAATTGAGTAGAATAGCAGAAGGGCTGGCTTAAGCTGGGTACCTGTGCAGAGGTCCCCCGACCATAGGAAACTACAAACTTTTATATGTTTACAGACCACTCATACCATGATTCAGTCCAATAGCAGTATTTTACTTTGAGGTCTTCTTGCTTTGCATGGGATCTTTTTCGCTGATTCCACGTGAGCCTTTGTTTTGTTCAGCTGTGGACATTGTTTATCGTCTGTAGCCTTGCAGATACTGTTTTGTCTGAATAAATCCTTTTTTTTTCAGGGAAGTGCAGAATAGGCCTTATCTTATAAGTGTTCAGTGTAGTTTTTAGTTACTTTTGGTAAACATGAGCAGAACTTTACAGCTTAAAATTTTAGCAAATCCAGTAACATGAAGCAAAGAGTATAAAGTATATTAAAAATCATCCAGCCTTATGTCTCTAAATAATCCATTAAATTTAGCGTGCATCTACTTAAGCCAAATGATTAATACTAAACTTAAATTGGGCTCATCCGCTGAACTCTGAGTAGTAAAACCATTGCTATACAGGTCACTTATTTAGCAGGGAGAGCTCAAAGTGAGCTCATCTAGGCTGTCATATTTATAGAATAAAGTGGTTGACTTGTAGAATACAGTAGGAAAAGTATGTACAAGACTCCCAGAGCCCACAAGCTACTGGCATTCAATGTGCCTTTCTGCTTCCTTGTGGGTCTCTTGGAAGGAGTTCTTGGCCTCGCTGTAGCTCAGGCCTTTACCTCCTTTGGCGCCTGGACCAAACTGCTGCTGGTTTGGCTGCTGGGGTGGGTCGAGTGCATCCCCCACAGTTGTGAGCAGGTGTAGGTGAGCCGCTTCTGTTGCTTGCAAAGGATTCACTGCTGTTCTCTGCATCGTCAAAGGAGAAGACCGGGTGAGATGGAGATGTCCCACAAACCTGATCTGGCCCAGGTGTTACTCTAGGTTGCAATGTTAGTTTATAATGGCCAGAAGCAGCAGCTTTGACTTGTTTTCTAATGAAAGATTTGGCAAGTAGTTTGTCAGTCTTGTGAGCTAACAGTTGACAGTATGGTGCCTATCTTTAATTACTTTTAGTCCTTAATTCAAATGTAGGAGGAAAAATACATGCACCTGAAGCATGTGTTTGTACTGTGTGAAAGGAATTAATGAAGCTATAAACGTACAGAGATATAAAATGGATTTACTGTGGCAGCTTAGTCTTATCTGAAGAGATGTGATTTATATGCTGTATGTAACAAATTGCATATACCAGAATGTGAGAGTATACTGGCCTTGTTTTTGTCTATTTCTGGAGGAAAATGTGTACTTCATAATAGAATAGTTCAGTATTACAGCACGAAAATAGCCTAAAGGAAATGTTGTCGTCTTCTTTTTTTTTTTTTTTTTCAAAAGAAAGGTGCGGTTTGTGTTTGTGGAGATGATGAATTTTTTTGCTTTCTTCCTATTAAGTGCAGCTGTCCTTGAGACGATGGGAACAACACTCTGTAAAGACTAGTGCAAAATAATGTATTAATTTGAGATTTTGAAGGAGACATTAGTTATCCATAAATTAAATCTGCTTTAAAAAGAACAGCTTGCAGTCATTATTCAGGTAACGTCTAAGTACCCGGTTATTTTTTCTCCTCGCTCTTAATTGTTCATAATTGACCCATTTGTGCATGGAATTGGTAATTCAGTGTTTATTCAAGTGGAGAACTATTGGTGAAAATTTCTGTAGATGATCTTATTCTGTCATCTTCATAACTAATAAAAAAAGAAAAAGGCACAAAGTGCAATGTTAGTTCTTAGAACTGATCTGTCAGCAGTGAAAGGCCGCATCAATGAAGATGTTTAAATTGTGTTTGCACTTCAGCTGTAGTTGAAAGTAGAGCTTTAAAAGAACACAAGATTTTAAAATGGTAGAAAAGGGTCTGAAACTTGCATTGATGATATGCTGCTATAAAAATGCACGCTCAGTTTAAGTCCTTTTTAGCATAGCTGCTTTGTTACCTACTTTAAAATGTTTTAATAAACTTAGCTTCTTCAAATTTTTTGATGTCCTAATATGGTAATGTATACAGGAGTGAACTTTGGACAAATAATTTCCCAACTGATTGAATAAGTGGTTATAACTTTTACAGCTGATCAACGTGGTTACTTCTGAAATGAAAAACTACATCTTTTTTTTTCCACATTTTCATCATATTTTTAGATAGCACGGGTTTCGTTAGCACTTCATTAGTAAAAAAGATCTATTAAAGTAACTTTCTGGCAAGATACTGGTGATGGATTATAGATTTTGCATTACAAAACTTTTGATGCGAAAGTTGCTGATATAACATTGTGTATCTGTACGTGCTGTAACATTCACTCTGCTAGATGAAAATGTGTTTTTTCCAAAGAAAGCTGGTTGAGGTTTTTTGTGGGGCTTTTTTTTCCTCTCTCCCCATTTTTTTTTACATGTCTATTTAGCCTTAGGCTGTAGATATTTAATAGAATTATTTTACTTATCAAAATATTCAGTTCTCTGTTAGACTTCGGTACTATTTTTATGAGAAAACTAAAACCAAACAAATATTTAGGATCATTGTTTAGAACTAACCTTTTTTTATACTGTTCTTTTTGAAATATAGGTGCAATGAAGCATAATGTGTTGAATGAAATAATACAGCTACCTGTAAACCAGATTTCCAGATGCTAACTGAATAATTACAACGGTTTAATTATGTAGTCTGTTGGTATTTCACCTTCTCACCTGCCTTCTAACCTGACAGTACTAACAAAAACAGTAATTAAGGTTAGTATTTAAGTGCAGATTTGGATGGTGTGACTCAAAAAGCCTAGATGGTTATATCTAAGATTTATGAAATGTGTATCTGTGTGATACTATGTACATATCACACACTTCATAGTTGTTATTTTGGTTGATGATTCCTATGGTTCTCTTAATGTTTTCCACTAATTTCTACCATGTAGATGACTGTGGAGATCATGTGGTCATAATAAATACAAGACATATTGCCTTCTCTGGAAACAAATGGGAACAGAAAGTATATTCTTCACATACTGGGTAAGCTTTATAACTTTATAATATTCAAATAAGCTAGTGGTAAATTTAATGGCCTAATTTCTTAATAGTTTGTCTTTCTTAGCATATTGGTTCAAAAGAAAATTCCTGCTTACATGTTTTGTTTTGCATTTGCATGGGTTATGTTTAAAAAAATAATCTAACTCAAATGTAGTCAGAACAATTGAGTAAGTTAAGAGATTTGGTGAGCCAGGTTGTTTTGTGTGAACCCATAAACCAAATGATTTGTACTATTATATTTACTAAACAGTAGAAGACATTCCTATTGACACCACACACTTCAAATATATACAGTTGCCAGCTTCAATTACTTAATCCTAACAGTATCTGTCTACCTAATAGTAAATATCAAGATTGATATATTATTGAATCAGAGGATGGGAAAAAAAATTGGAAAAACTAGTAAGAAATAAGATGTTCTTGAGGTACTGATGTATACAGTAGTGTGTAATATACTGTTCTGTCAGACATAATTTATTTACAGATGGAAGCGCAATAATTAATTACAGATGGTATGGTAATGATCAGTTCAGTCAAAGGAGAACACTTGCCCCTATTTTATACATTGACAACACTAGGTAAAAATCTCTAAGTGCTAAAAAGTGTCCAGTTAGGAGATGAATAAATCATACTGAGAGCGCTAATTTTGCTAGTACTAATGTTTCAATCCTGAAATTCCTTTGCTGAATTGGTGAGAAGTTCTTGTTCAGAGTTGATAGAAATTAACGCTTTTTTTTCTCTCCTACCTTTACGATTTCTTAAAAATTTTTACTAAAACCTTCTGTGTAAGTTTAAGCACTTGTGTAAGAAGCTAAGTTGGTTTTGAGTAAGTGAAAGGAGTTGTACAATAAAAACAAATATTTAAATATGTGAGGCTCCCTAAGTGCACATTTTAATGATGTTGGTTTTGTTTTCAGTTCACTTATTTTATAACCTAGTAATATAATTAAATCAAAATAAAACCCAGCTTTACCTGACATCCACATAATTTATTGCACTATTGTATCATTCATTTAAGATACATGCTTAAATGTGAATTAGTGCAACTTCACCCAGTCACACAGATTTAAAAATATGGATGCATTGCAGTAAAAGTCAAATTTTGTTACTGTAGATACACAAAATCGTGTTAAATTTTACTTAAAATAGTAAGAAAATAATAAATACTGTTCAAAATTGCTGTCTTGCATGTCAGCAACAGACTGGCTGTGAGTCTTGATCATCCTGAAATATTTCCGAATTTTGCATATCTTACTCCCCTTGTATTCTGTAGTTGTGATGGTGTATTTGCTAAGCGGTTTTAAAAACATATCCATCTGCTTGTGAAACACAAACTTTTTAATACTCAAGTGAATAAATAAGAAAGTACAAATGGCATTGAACTTAGGATAGAATCTTTCTAATACTGTGAGAACAGCTACCTTTTTTATGAAGGCTTATAATACCATTACACTGTTGTTCAAGATGCAGCTATATTTGTGCTAATGTTGTGCTTGAGCATATAGCATTAAGCTTATGTGTTTGTTCTGTTTTTCTAGATATCCTGGTGGCTTCAAACAAGTGACAGCAACTCAGCTCCACTTGAAGGATCCAACTGCTGTAAGTGTTTTCCCATCTTCCTGCTCATTTGTAAAGCCGATTTGTTTTCATTGAATTAGTTCCCCTAAACAAAAAGGATCAGTTACCTTCTTGTCAGAAGCTAAATATTGTTCTGCTAAGGGCTCTTAGAAACTTGGCTTGTGATGAAGTTTTTGTAAACAGTATGTTTTGAGGGTTAGACTGTAGGTTATATATTTTCATGATGATTCCATGCTGTCCAAATGAGCAAATCAAGTTCATTTGCTTCACTCATTTCTGACTGATTCACTCACTTTTTGTTTCAGAGGTCTGACCTTTCTCATAACTGAACTGCTTCAAGTTAGACTTAGCTAAGCTGTACTTCAGCTTAACATCACTTCTACTTTTTTAAGAGCCAGAAAGAATAATGTTTATCTTACAAATGTTAGAAAGTACACCTGCCTTTTTATTCTGGTAAAATTCATCTCTAGGTTTTGTTAAATTATTTTTTTTAATTAAATCTTTTTTGCAGTGCTGTATGTTCATGTCTGTGAAAGAACTGAAAATGGTGATTACATTGAACCTAAACCGCTTTACTAAATGTCTGTATTAGACTTCTGTTAATTCTGCTGAACATCAGTGTTGATGTGTTTGTTATTGATTAAAAAAACAGGGTGCTAGATATGAACATTTTGGGATATTGACTTACACAGTTATGAAATTACTTTTCCTAGAGTTCTGAATGGTCAGCATTGGAGGACTGAATTCTCTAAGTACTAGTGTTGCAGAATGTATAAGGTCCACAGAGATTAGCAGATATCTGTATTTATTTTTGACTTTGAAATACTTTGATTTCGATCACCTTATATATAAAATATAAAAATGCTGCTTTCTTTTCCTAGAGAAGTTTTATCTACTGTAAAATTCTTGGGTTTTGTCAGTGATTTGGGTTTTTTAAATCTAGAATTTAGAAATTCTGGTTTGTCCCAAGAGTCTTTTATACAAGATGTTGTACAAGTACTCAATACAAAAGTGGGCTGCGATGAGAATTTGCCTGTTTTTCATTTTTACTTTTGCAATTTCTTTCTTTCTTTAAAGTGAAATGAAATCAATATTCTTTTCTGCCTAGAAGTTTCCAAAACAACTTAAAAGCTTCTGAGAACAGGCTCTAAGATAGTTGTAATTCCTTTGGCAATTATTGGTAGTTCCATATCTAAAGTGAATTCTTGAACCTTTTTCATTTGAGCTCCAGGCAGGCGCTGTGCACTGGGAGGCAGCAGAGCACAGCTTGTTTGTTAGGGCCTGAGAACTGGATGTTCTATAAATTCCCTTCTGGCATTCATTCTGAAATGCTTCTTTTCTTGCCAGACTCATAGATGAATTTCTGTGCAGACAGAGGAGGAGTAAATGCGTTGCCAATAACTGCAGCCTGTTGGACAGAGGCTCCGCAAATGGTGATGTGGCTCAAGACTTGGTCTAATTTAGCGAGAGAAACTTTTTTAAATTAAAAAACCAGAATTGTGCAGAGCCCTTAGCAATTAACTCTTTCATACTATTGCAGATGAAGCATTTGGTTATCCTTCTCACAAAGATATCTCATGTATTTTTGTTGTAATTAATAGTAGTGGATTGTAATTTGGCATAGTATATTCTGTATGTGTAGGTGTTGCAGATTGTGACTTGCAAGTGATTTTACGGGTAGAAGCATTTATGTACTAATTCAGTCGCTTTGGTGTGAAATGCACTGGGATATGACAAGGATGGAAGTTATGGTGGTGTTTTATTAACATTTTATTTTTAGATCTGACAGTTAAAACCTGAAAAGCGATTACTGTAAAGAGAACAACGCCTAATCTAAGTAGCATTTGGATGTTCAAAATATAATCTAAATGACATATAGTTATTTCTGAGAATTAGTGAATCACTTCATTTCACTTCTTTG
Source organism: Streptopelia decaocto (assembly GCF_964273445.1). Taxonomy (NCBI): domain Eukaryota; kingdom Metazoa; phylum Chordata; class Aves; order Columbiformes; family Columbidae; genus Streptopelia; species Streptopelia decaocto. The sequence goes on from NC_138655.1 coordinate 14,417,845, forward strand.
AATTAAGAAGAGACCTTTTTTGATCATGTTAAATTCAGTTTCTGTGAAGTCAGTGGAAGTAGGTTGTAGGAAGCAGGCTGTCTTTCTGTGGAATCACTCTTCATTATGTAAAGTGTATTTTTCATCCTGGAGGCTACTGCTTTTTCTCTGCCCTTGGGCCTATTGTCTCCTGCTAGCTCATCCTGGTAGTGTTTCATTAGATGAGTCAATATTATTTTTGGAAATAATGCTGTTACAGAAATTAAGGCATTAAATTAATGGAAGAGACTACTTCCAAGGAAAAGGATGTTGACATAACACCTTGTAAACTTGAGTGGTGTTACATAGAGAGTTTGCAATGGATGTGACTGGTTTTGGTTTATGTAAGAAAGAGATTAAAGCTTGTAAGATTCCGTGTGTGTATATAGTAGGACTCCAGTACTGCTTAGCACTGTCTTTACTTACATATGTCTAAATTCAAACATACAAAGCCCTAAGATAAATATTTTTCCTGTACAGTTTTGTTTAAACATAGTTTCTAGTATACAGGAAGATTGGTTTTAGGAAAAACACAGCTAATAACTAATGAAAAAGGTTATAATGAATAGTTTGATGAAAAATGGTATAGTTTATATTTAAGTAGGGGGCTGAAGCTCATAAGTGTAGTTGTCAGAATTTAGCCATGTTTGGTTAATCATCCTTGATTGTTTCGAGTTCCTTCACAAGGTACCACTATAGGGATGATGATGATACCATGCTCTCACTTCATGGTGGTTGACATCATTTTATCTGTCTTACTAACTTTGTACCTTTATATTCCTTGCAGCTAAATAGTTAGTGCTGCAGAAGGATTTGTGCTGAATTTTGAATGCACGTGTGCGTTTTTTCATAGGATCATAGGGTGATTCAGGTTGGAGAGAATGTTGGGAGTTTTTATTCCAGCCTCCTACTCAAAGCAGAGTCAGCTGTTAAGTCTGATAAGACTACTGGGGAGCTTATACGGACTGGTCTTGAAAGTCTCCAATGGCAACCATTTCCAATCCTTGACTTTTCTTCTTAGTTGAAAAGAATGTGCCTATTATAAGTGTTTAATCTCAGATGTATAATTTTGTGCCAGACTGACAAAATATTAATTTTTTTTTCCACTTCTAAGTATCTTAGATGTTAGTATGGGGCAGTGAATACCAGAAGAGGTTTGCATAGTTGATGTTTCATATAGGACTTACAGTTCCATGTTCATTATGCCAGGTTTCTCAGCAAATTTGGAAAAACTTTTTTTATGGAGGGCTAAAAATTACAGTGTGTGGCCAAAAAGTATCAAAAGTAAATAGTCTGGCACATTTTTACCTTTAGCACCTTTGAGTTCCTTTGGGAGACCTGGGGAGGGGAGTGTCTGTGAATCTGTTTAAAATTACTAATCTTTTCAGTTGTCTGCTCTCATGGAGAATGGCAGAGAATAGCTCTTATCTATTGGACTTGGCCAGGCTACTTTAGGAAGTGCTTATTGAAGAAAACAATTGTTGCTTCGCATTTCAGCCTTTTCTTTCTCTGGCTTACATTTAGTGTAAATTCTTGGACCACCCATAATGAGAGTATTAAATATGTTCTTAAGGTGCAGCATAACAGCTTGTTGCTGTAGTTCAAAACAGCCTCTCTGTTCTTCTGTTCAATACAATACTAATATTCTGTATGGTATTTATACTCCCTTAAGATATACATATTTTGGGGACAAGATTAACTTCCATCGTAGGTTGCTAAGAAAAATCTATTTGAAAGGTTTGGTGTGTTTTCTTTTCCAAGAAAGAATCTTTTGAATATGAAGGAAACAGGTAAATGTTTTTATTGTGAGATGCAGGTATTTTGAAAGCAAAGAACTTTGGGATTTTCTTGTTTGTGTTTTAGCTGTAAAAGTGCTGATAGGCCTGAAACCAACACTTTCAAAATTAGACTTCAAAATACTTAATACAAGGAGATTAAAATAGGAACTTTTAAGAGCTATGGATTTGAGAGGGAGCAAAGATTGATTGGAAAAAAAACTTTCTGGAAAAATCTTACAGCTTTTAATTAAAATGCCTGCAAAATATGTTGACAGATCTAATACATAGAACCAGGTAGAAATCCTGTCAGGACAAAGTTTTCAAACAATTCTTATTCCATTCTAATTTTAAAAATAAGCAAAACTTGGCTTACCTTTTTTTTTTCCCTTTTTTTTTTTTTTTTTTGACTGCATCAGAAATTCCTCCAAAGAAAAGAAAAATCATGTTTGGCTAATAGCAAATGCTCAGTGAGAGGGTTGACCTTTGCAGTATTCAGAGGCTGTATTGCCTCTGACAAAGAAATAATGGGCAATAATTGTTGGGAATGAATGTTACCTGCTAGGGAAGATTATTAAGCAAGGCAGGGTAGCTCTATGGAAATTTGCTGGGAGGAACCCTCAGGGGGTGTTGGAGGTTCTGGTTTGTTCAGCTGCTGGCACTGATATGAAGGGGCTTAAAATGTTCTTATGCTCCTTTTGAATGCTCTTTAGCAACTGCTTGCACGTATAGACTTGCCATTATATCTGCATAATAATGATCTTTTGAAGAAAAGCTCGGACAGAAAACATGGTTAAATCTTGCTCTCTGTGTTTCAAAGCCTTTTTTCTTTGCATCAGTAAAGGATAGTAGATATAATAATATGAACACACTAAGAGTCAGTTACTGAAACGCCAGATATAATAGCATTTTCTTTTACTACTATGGAGTAAAGTTTTTTAATTAAGTAGAGCAAAACTTCAAAGTCTGGATTAGCAGGCACACAGAAGTTAGTATGGCATGGGGCGGAAAATATTGTTATGGAACCTGTTATCTTGAAACCTCTAGGTCCTCTAGATAAGTCTTAGAGCTGGCTTGGCCTTTTACTTCATAGTAGACAAAAATAAATACTTCTTTGCTTAAAAAAATGTTAATCCATTTCTTTGAACTTGCAAGGCAAATTGATATATAAACTTAAAGAACACATTAAACTTCTAAGTTCTTAAGTGCTGAACAGTAGTGGAAAGCAAAATTGTGTGCAATGGAAATTTAATTTGTCTGTGACCAAATTATTCTTATGGCAGCATTAAGTACATTCACAGTTGCTCTGCTATTTGTACAACTCTGAGGCAGCAGGGTCAAGTTCTTTTGAATGGTTTTGTAACATATTTGGTGAAAAGAACAATATCATATACAGAACAGAAAACCAAGAACTGCTAGAAGGAAGACACAGCATCAAGCTGTACCTCCAGATAGCTGGTGTATCTCCTGAAATTTGAGGGTTTTTTTTGTATGCCTTGTGATTAATCCCTTTGTTTTCTCTGGACCACTGTGTCCATCCCATGTTTTAGAGTTGCTTCCTGGTGATTATTGGAATTAATTCAGCTGTTAGCATAGGGTTTCTTCTGGAACTTGGGCCCATTATTTTATGCTTCTCAGGACCAGGAGTAGTATTGCTCTGTTGATTTCCTTCTTTAAAGTATGTTTTATCTGGCAATGAATCCTTCTCAGAACTTGCTCTCCATCAAACATAGTCTGCAACTTGCACATGAGCCAAAGCCTGTCACAAAAATGGAGATGTTTGAGCCTCACACAGTCTTTCAAATCAGTATATTTTTAATTTATTTGTACTCATAAAATGCTGGAGCATGTATTAAGGGACTCAAAGTGCAAGAGTTTTGCTAGAGTTGCCTTCAGGTTCTTTTCCTTTTGATTAGCCCTTTAGCTTGGAAACGAAAAATGTAGTGTCCCATAACTCTGATTAAGAGCATGTCTATGTTGTGAGTATATAGATTAGCCAACTTGGAAAAAAGGGTATTGCAGTATTCAAGATGACAATTGTACCTACAGCCAACAGGAGTTTTGTAAATCAAAATAAATGGGGGCAATCAGCATTTCAATACCTTAAAAATCCCCAAATATTAGTGCTCTGGTGGCTGTATACATCTGGTGGTGGATGTCTTTACTTGATGAAGAAAGTGTCATGGCATTTAGGAGTGAGAATTTATGAGGACATAAAATTTTACAGGTTGCTGGTATTAGAGATAAAGGACTGGAGAGAGCAGGCAGTAGGAATGCGTAAGTAACTCAATAAACTGTTAAACTGTACTCATTAGTTTTAAACTGAGGTTGAGGTTTCAGTGAGAGCTGTGGGTAGGTGGACCTCTTTGCCACTTTGAAGTCCCACAGAAATCAGCTGGGTTTTTTACCTTTAGAATCTTGCTATTTTAATAGTCCAAAGTAAACATAATCACATCAAAAACAATAACAACTGTCCTTTATTAGAAGTGTATTACAAACATGTAGATTTTCTCCCAGTGGGGGAGAAAATCAAAAGGGAAGGGAGAAACTTGGATTGAGATAAACACAGCATAATAAAATAACACAATACTAATACACTACTAGTAAATATATATAAAAAATAGAAATACAAGATACTCAAGGCAATTCCTCGTGACTTCTGTCCACAACTGAGCAGCCAGTCCCAGGAAGCCGCACCCTGGTGCCAACAGCTGTTCCCAAAGAGAGAAAAAAGAGGAAAAAGGCAGAAAAACCCAAAGGCCTCTGCAAAATGGCAAAAGGCTGAACTGAACGTCCCGAATCGAACTCCCCCGGCTGGAGAGAGAAAGCACCTGGGAGCGAGCAAGAGCAAGAACACCCCAGAGAGAGAGAGACCGGAAGCTCCTGACTCTCCTTAAATATGAAGCATGACACTAATGGGACGGAATGCTTTTATTGATCAGTCAGGCCCCATCCATGCCCCCATTCCTCGATGCCTCACACCTGTGGGCTGAGCGCTCAGAATGTCCATGGCTCTCAGACCAGAGCAATTAAAAACATTGACTCTGTGCTGGGTGTTATCTCTTGTTCTCCAACTAAGTCCAGATAATGACCATGCTAGTTATGAAAAAGAAAGGTTTCTAACTGCATGAAGAAAATTAACTCATTTTCAGTCAAACCAGCACAGTTTTGCATGGACTCAGTAGCAGATTTGCTTGCAATTCCATGCCTTTTTATTTAGGCTTGGTGTATTTTTAGTAAAACTTGAGCATGTTCAGGTAACAGAAGAGCCCTTACTTAACACCCTGTAAATATTGCTGGTTGGATCTGCTTTTTCTGTTGCACAACCTCACCAAAGTCACAAAAGCCGTCTGTGCAACTTCAGTTAAGCCTGTACTTAAAGAACTACTTTGGCTTGTCATCACACCAGTTTGAGTGACGTTCTGACTGTAGGCAGAATTTTGGGCAAGGAGCTGGACATAAACTTGGTCTTTCCAGCATCTGGGTTTGGATTTGCTTTGGCTTATAGAAAAGTCTTTGAGACAGAAGTTACAACGAAGGCAGCTAGAGGTTTTCCAGCACTGTCTTCACTATCCTTGCTCCCTGTATGGTCCTCTGTTCTGTAGTTGGACTAACTATCATGCAGTTAATAATAAAAGTATAGAGTAGCAGGACCTTTTAAATTTACATTCCAGCTTTCTTAGTAATGCACTTATTAAGCTTTTTACAAATCTCAAATAATAGTTCATCATCACCTCTTCCCTTCTCCTGAAGCTTGTGCTTCGTGTGATGGTGGTTTTTCTGTTCTTGCAGATCTTGCATGTGTGAGAGGGCACAGGAAACCAAATGAGGTCTTGGACAGCATGAAGATTGTCAAACATACCAGAGCATACCTTTGATTATGCTTATTGCACCTAGCATACTTACTTATAGAAACTATTACTGAACATGTAATTATATATATGCATTCTCCACGTTCCGCTTTCATGTATATGTTGTCTTCTGAGGTTGTCAGTTCTCCGGAGACCATACACAGTGTAAAAAGTATTTCTTCATTGTTTAACTAGAGCGTTCTTTTTTTTTTTGTGACTTTTTAAGAGGCAGCTTTTTGCTCTTTGTAATGTGGCTAAAAAAATCAGATCAGACTCGCTAGGCAGAAGTATCTACATCCAGAATAGGCCAGCTGTTTGTGTAGTTCACTGGTTTCTTTCAACAGATCTCTGTACCATAATCTGCAGAGGGAGGTGAAAAAATGGACACAAATATTGATCGTTTGAAGAAATAAAATATTTAAGTGTTCATTAAAGTACTGTGAAGTCTCTTTTTATTGGAGTGAAATCATTAAATAACTCTGTGTAAGTCATAGTTCATATGTTGGACCATGTGTATGTACAGTTTATTAATCTAAGGAATTAACACTGTTGTATCACAATCTGAAGTTAAAATTAATTTTTAGATTAAGAATCCCCACAGTTAAGCAATACGTTGCGAAGTCTCTGGGTCCATTGTTTTGAGATCTGATATATTTTCATTTCTCATTGGCATGCTGATTTTGACTTCCTAAGTTAAATTTTTCTATAGAGCTGTTAGAGTAAGTGTTCGTATGACTAGGAGTAACTATTTCTTTTTCCAAAACAGTTAAGTGGAGTGTATGTTCTGAATGTAGTGCCAGAGTTCTTCAGCATGGTAGAAGTTGACTAGGAAGTGACTGTGAAATGGGTAGAGGGAAACACATCTTACCTTTTCATGTTATTTGTAGCCCCTCTGATTATTTGTTACCATGTTATCTTTCCTCAGATTGTTAAACTGACTGTTTATAGAATGCTTCCAAAAAACCTTCAGAGAAGAACTATGATGCAGAGGCTGCACCTTTTCCCAGAAGATGTGAGTAGTCATGCAGTTAAATTTTCATTCCTGTGTGATTCGGAGGTGAAAAGGGAGTGTTGGCAATAGCAAAACTATTGTCTTAAGAAAGTAAATAAAGAAAAATCAAGTTGGTTTTTATTATGTGTTTAAATATAGTTGAAATGTTGATGCTTTTTTCTTTATTATTTCACAGAATTGTGAGATACAAGATGTGTGAGATTGTCTTCAGTATTTAGGTCAAACATGTAGGATAAATGGGGGAATGGTGGTGGTTTTTAAGCAATCCAGTAGCTAAGACTGTTCTCACCTGCCTCAGGTTATTCCAGAAGATATAGAGAAGAATCTTCTACAAGAGATTCCTCAGCCACGTGCAGTTCCTAAGAGGTTAGATGAGTATACACCAGAAGAAATTGCTGCCTTTCCGAAGATTTGGACTCCGTAAGTATCTTAGATTTTTTTTTAAAGGACACTTTGACTGTGTACCATATAGGCTCTCATCAGTAAGAAAAAAAAAAGTAATGACTTTTCTCGTTATGTCATCTTTTTTTTGGAGAGAGCAGGTAATTAAAGCAAATAACAGTCGTATTAGAAGGGAGTAGTTGCTTAGTTTTTTGTGTTTCTGACCTTTCCTTTAATGAGAAGAACTTTACTTAAAATCTTGTTTTCAACTCTTCTTCAAAATTAGTTGAGTAAAATAACTTCATTACCGTGCTTGAGTTGCGTGTGCTCTAAAATACGTAACCATTAGCCTCAGCCAAAGGAAACACCACGCAGCTCTGTGGGGGGATGATTCATTGCAGGGGGGAACCCTTCAGATTTTCCTCAGAGGAAGGGAAAGAATTCTGCTTAATTAGACCTTGGAGAGTGGATCTTTGGCAGGGAACATACCATGTGTTTATTTTGATAAATAGTCTCTTTTCCATGCACAAAATCAGTTCCACAGTAGATGTGTGGCATGTGAATGAGTATTTGTGGTTTGCTTTATACCACCACATGCAGCATTGAATCAACCTGCTAGTGAAAATGATGTGTTACATTCAGGACATTTTCTAATTAGTACCAGTATGATTTTTCTTGTGTTCATTTTGAGACTCATATTTAGGCTCCAGATCCCATTACGGTAATCAAGAGAGATATTAATTTTGAAAGCTGGCCCGCTTCCTGATTATTCTAATGACATTTAAGAAGAAATGTAGTAAGTAAGGAGATGGGGAAAGGTGTAAATAAGCTAACACCTGGACCAGTATGATGGTCTATCTCCAGTTAGAATACAGGTACTTCTATTTCTGTAGTAGTCTTTAAAAGGTTATGTTTCTCTTTGTCCTGTAAGAAAAATGTTCTTGTGCACCTACTGCTACACTAATCCTAGAAAATAGACCTGGTATGAGTCTCAAATGGCGTGTCATCCTCTTGAGTAGCTCCACTGAACCCATGTTAGCTGTATGTGGACTGAGGTCAGCTGCTGAAATTGTAGTAGCTGCTTATTTATCATGAGTCTACTTAAGATAAGATCTCTAAGTGTCTTGATAAGTGTCTTGATAGCTGAATGATTGCAGAATGGTCAAGGTTTGACCAGACCTCTGGAGGTCACCTGGTCCAGCCTCTCTGCTCAATCAGGGCCATCTAGAGCTGGTTGCCCAGGACCACATCCAGACCGTTTGTTAATATCTCTGGGGATGGAGACTCCACAGCCTTTTTGGGCAACCTGTTTCAGTGCTCAAGTCACCCTCACAGTAAAAAAAGTGTTTCTTGATGTTTGGATGGTACCTGCTGTGTTTCACTAAGTCTTGTTCAAATCAGTAGGACTTCAGAGTGCCAGAACAGAATACTTCATGTTTTTACAGGAGCATTTAATAGGTTCAGCATAGATCATCATGTCCAGCTGATTGCAGACCACCTTTAGAGAATGATCTGCAGCAACTACATGGTTTAGATTTGTAGCTAATAGTGACTAGATAGTAGTAAGCCTTGTACAGTAGAAAAAAAATCATTGTACAGTAGTGAAAACAGTAACGCTCTTTCAAACAAAGGAACGCTTTAAATACAAAGAGAGGAGGCAGTTCATGTAGCAAGGTAGAGTTAATCTGGAGGAACAAAACTGAATTTGAATTAACAAAGAGAAGGGCAAACATGTAAGAAGAATATTCTTAAATGGTCTGTGAGTAAAAAGATAAAGCAAATAATTTTTAGTGCATGGCCAAAACTGTATACCTTTAAAAGGGGCCTGATGCTTTTTGTGTGCTAAAATGAATATTACGGGAGTTTCTGGTTTGGTTTTGTTTTGGGTTTTTTTTGTTTGGTTGGGTTTTGTGCATGCGTGTATGTGTTTGAGGTTTTTTTTAAGTAAATTAAGCATTTTAAATTACTGCATGTATTCTCTCTGTATTATAATGCACATACAATTAATGGCATTTACCCTTAATAGACAGTGGATATAAGGCAGCAGAGATATGTGTACAAGAGACATAGCTTTTCCAGAAGAAAACTGGTAGTAAGATAACATAAATGAACACTGGATTAGGACCTTCTTGCAATTCAAAAGCAGACTGTGCTCATAATTCCTTTTATGGGCCAGCAGCTCTCACTGCTTAAGCCAGACCAATAAAATTAAGAAATCCCAGGATTACATGTAGGACAAATGTCTGTATCTGTTTTGCTTGTATTTATAGGATTTGTATTCCTTTGGGGGAAATACTGCGTAATGTTCCATTGTTCTGTCATTTGTTTAACAGAAATCAAAATAATTTTTTAGTGAAACTTCATAATGTTAGTAGGCTTTTGCTTGCAAATCCTTGTAATAACATGAGAAAGTTAGTCTGTGCCATTTATCTAGTCTAAAGTCAAGTGAAAAACCCTGCGCAGAACTCTGTATTTATGTATAATGTGTATTTGTGCTTGCACATCCACACACACTAGTAGTACAGAGTTGCACTGATTTTGTGTCAGAGATGGGATCAGACCTTTCATTTGTGGGAGATTTTTCCTCTGCTTTCAGTGATTGAGCTTGGTGAAGCATGTGATGTCATGAGGGGTGACTGTCACTACATGACTAGAAAGGTGCACACCATTTTGCTTTTGTCTTGTTGGGTGTTTTCCCTGTCTTGCAGTTAATGTGGAGGTTCTGAGTAAAAGTTTTAAGTGGATTCAAAAGAGGGAAGTGTATGGCTATCAGTGGTTATTAAATATGGCTCTCCAGATGTGACTCATGGCTCAGGAAGTTATAAATATTGCTGCGTATTATCTTGTTTCTTTCACTTTGTACATGTACCACTGAGATGACAGAATTTTGCTGTGATCTGGAAGGGCAGATTTTATTTGTGTATAGTAAATAAATGAGCAGTTGCTAAACAACCTGTCTTAAGATAAAATTTGAAATTGAATTCTTAATTGAATTCCTATTAAATTCCTAATGCTGGACTTAAGTGCCAAAAACAGAGAGCTGTGGGAGTGAAGCAAGTAGAATATGATCTGGAGTCTTCCAGATGATCAGTACTAACTTGTGCTTTTCTGCTCATTTTCAGTATGTAGAATTTAATGTGTTTTTTGGTAGGAAAATTTCAAATATCATGTGAATGTTATATGGAGAACATCTAAAAAGTGTGTTCTGCACACACAAAATCCCCTGTTTGTTTAGATATCGGTATCTAGATACTCCTTTGTGGTTGTGCTTGCTTAACTTTAAAGGTCTGAGTGGAGAGACTGGGCCAGAAGTTTCCCTTCAGTCACCTGCCTTAGCTGGAGCCACTGGTAAAGGCAGGAGGACATACCTAACACTGCTAGCACACCTGCACTGTGTTGGACTTTAAGTCTTTTCTGCTTCCAGGAACTGGTAGGTGCTAGCAGAGGGATCAAGAATGAAGGTGGTTATCTGCCATCTCTTCAGTAGCCGTAGGGCTCATCGCTGTAGTCGCTGTTGTAATTTCAGCTTCTTGTCCTGGCCTGCAGCCAGACCTTTGTGGATGTCAGATATTAGTGTCAAATCGATGAGTTTTAATTTAACCTTCAGCTCACCCTTTCTGGCAGTTTTGATGGTGGACAGAGTTTCCAATTTGAAGTAATGGGAAAAAATAATGCTTTTCTTCTTGACTGAGGGAATAAATGTATTCTGGTGATTCTCTAGCACTCAGAGTGCTGGGGGGGGAGGGGGCTTACTTGTGAAATAAAAGATACAGAATTGAGGAAATTAGGTAAAATAACTTTCTGATGTGATGAGTGAAACATGGAAGTCTGTAAAAAGGGACTTAAAGTGAATTGTAGTGGTTGCTGTTCTGATGAAGTGACAACTGGACCATCTGAGAATAGACAGCTTTGCCCCAGAGGCACTGAAAGAAAGGCTGTAGGAATATCCAGCTGTAATAGACTCTGTTATGAACTTTTCCAGTGTTTGTGAGCCCATGAAAGATGTAGTGTTTGTGTTATTCCTTTCAAAGACTATAGAAGCAACTAAGCTTTAAATATTTACATACTCTTTAAAGATGTCACCATTTTTAGAGGTGTATAGTGAAAAGGTTCTTTTAAAAATAAGTGGAAAAGGGACAAAATACTGCAGACAGCTTTGTTCAACAAACCAAAGACAAGTTAGTTAAAATATGATTGGATAAATCTGATACTCTTTACAGATTGTGATGTACCGAAAAAAACAGCTGCCTGAACTGAAAATTGTTTGAGAAGAGTTCTAAATGTAAAGGGAACATTATTTGGTGTTTGGAAATCCGAATGTTGTAGGAACACTTATATCTCAGAATACAAAGCTGCCTTTCTGTTCAGTTTCTCCTAATTTTGTCCTTGTCCCTCCAAAAGGCTGCCCAGGCAGGTTGTGGGATCTCCAGCCTTGGAGATGCTCAGAACTTGACTGCGTGAGTTCCCGAGCTGACATTGAAGTTAGCCTCACTTTCAGTGGATGGCTTTTTGGGGTCCCTTCTGATGCAAATTATTTTATGGTTCTTCATATATAGGTAGTAAAATAGATGAATATTTTCATAAACTGTGTTTAAGAACCCCAGCACATATGTTACTGGTAGTGTTAGTCCTGTTTGGCTTTTCCTTGGGCTGTTGTTTGCTACTCTGTTGTAGGGTCTTAGAAATCTGGGTAAAAGCAAGTGGTGCTGTTATGAGTAGCCCTTTTTTGTTCTCTGTGTCCTTCATTTAGCATGTAAAAGCCTTATATGTTACTGGTGTGTATTTTGGTCAGTGAGCTGCTGCAGAACCTATAGATAGCTTCCAAGCAGTAAGTGTAGTCCCTACAATAAACCAGAAAATGAAGGATGCAGACAAACTATCAACTCATTTATTTTTTTTCTTCAGATGGTTTCGATAAGTCTTCTTGTCTTACATGACAGTTTATATTAGTCCTTTAAAAGTAGCTGTATCATTTAATGGAAGAGATCAAATGAAAAGCATAGCTTGAGTAAAGGTATGTAAGGCTATAAAATACAGGTAAACCCCATTATGGCAAGAAAATTAATCTCTAAGGTTTTATATTAAAACTTACACCCAAGAAATATTCCTCACTGTATATAAAACAGCTATAAGACAGATAATATCAATTACTGAATTTATATAAGAACTTACTAGTATTAAGAGGAAAAGAGCCTTTTTCTCTTTAATCTGAAGTAATATGTAAATAATTTTCAGTCAAAATGTGAAGAGAACGTGCTCAGTGCTGCTCATGATCTCATTGGCTTTTTACATGTTATATCGAAATATCTTTCTGTAGATTTTCTTTTAAGGCTATTTTGCTGGTGATTGGAGACTGACACACCATAGGCAAATATACAATATCCAAGTGGAACACTAAAACAGAAAAGCTGTTTTTAAGGAAAATACAGGTCGGGTGTGGAAACCCAGCAGTTTGTTTTTCAGTGTGGAGAGCCCTCCCGTCACCCTCCTTCCAGAACAGCAGAGTTTGTGATCGGACATCAAAAGGGATCCTGCTCCTTGAAAGCAGAGAATTAAATGTCAGCATATTTCCAGTGAGGGAGGTTTTCTTTGAGTGGTCTTCTATCCCTAACCTGAACCTGTTGACTTCCCAAATTGTGCAGAGCCTCTCTCTTAGATCCTTGATGGAAAGGTCTCAAATAAGGGTGGTGGAAAACCACGTAGATAGAGGAAAGTTAAATTATGTCTTTTCCAGATGCATTTAGAGGGGAGAAAGATCAAAAACTAGTTCCTCTGGCTGAGTTTCATTTTGTAGCTTCTTACTATGAATGAAACCATTACTTAAGTGTGTTTGAAGTTTCAGATTGTGTGTCTTTTAAATGAGTTTTAAACAGAAATCATCAGAGGTCACCAGTCACATATGACTAAGCAAACAATTCTGTTCCGTAAAAGCAGGGACACATCAGATCATGTGTAACTTTTCCCATTATATACCATTTTAAAGTTGTTTAACTGTCTGGATGTATGTTTCTAGACAGTTTTAAAGGCAGGAAATTGTTCTTGAAGAAGTACTTAAATAAGAATGTTACCCAATATATAGAACAGCAGCTCTGTGTTGTTCCAGTTAGATGGATGCATTCCCGAGGGTTCCCCTGCAGAAAGCGGAGCCGCAGGCCTGCCAGGCGCTGGCGCTGCCGCGCACACCGAGCGCCTGTTCCCCTGCCAGCCCCCCCAGGAGCTCTGCGGGGCCAGACAGCCCCTCGCTGGTCCTTCTGGGGAAACAAGTCCTTGAACACTTTCCACGTTTTTGAAACTTGATGTATTGTAAACTCTGAAATTTGGTTTAAGAAAACACAACACCTTTTCAGTGTTTATTTTTCTGAGTAACTTGCTGGATTTCTGGCCCCCATCTGTACACCCTGTTTTGAGGCAGGGGGTTGCAGGACCTGGTCTGAAGCTGTAATTTTGTTTCAGCTGAACAGCACAGGCCCGGTCCTGACAGTGTGTGTCATCCCCACAGCATGGCACACAGCTTCTTGGTAGTTCATCAGCAACGCTCTGTGGCTCTGAAAGGAGAGAACCGCAATATTCTCAGAAAGAAAGGTTTGTAGGTGATGAAACACAAGCATGTCGGACACCTAGGAACCACAGGTGGCTCTGGTAATCTTATGCATCCTGTGCTAATGATGTACCTTCCAGTTCCTCCCTAGCTTTGTGCTCCTTAAAGCCAGCCTTGCCACACTTGGGCACCTGAAGCCCACTGCTGATGTTTTAAAGCCTACTGCTGCTGTTCCCAGAAAACAAATTTGTAGGCATTGGTAAACAGACTTTTTGGATTAAGAAATCCTCTCGGCCACGCTTGCCCTTTCTGTTTGTTGTCTTACAAGGTGACTGTGACAGTACTTTGTCTTGCCCTATTCTACAGTTTCTAGTGCATGTTCCTGTTTTAGTCAAATGATTTCTGGGACGTAGCAGTAACAGAGCTGAAGAAGCAGCCGGAAATATACTGGATATATGGCTGAAATCATGTTATAAACATTACTTTTATAAATGTAAGGCGCTGGCAGTTTTACTTTACGAAGTTTTTTTGTCTGTTAATTTTCTTAGCTAACGTTACAGGGAACCAACATTAAAGGACACCTCGCATAATATTGGATACAAAAATGGTATTTGGAATATTCCAGTGAAGGGATCTTAAAAAGATTATAACTTGTAGTTAATACCAAGTTTGTAAAATGCTTTTTGTTCTTCAATAAAATATAAGGAATAATAAATGAAAAATTGGAGGACGGTTACTCCAGCTATGTAGAGAAGCCCAGAAAGAAAACCATAAAGATTTTCTCCAAAGATGGTGAGGTCTTGAGTCATTTTTATAAGGACCATCTTGAGTTTATTCATGAGCCTTCAAAAATTCTGCACTGAAATAAACATACTCCAACCTTTTTCTTAGTTCCAACTTAGTTGCAGAGTGTTTCTGCAGCTTCTTGGGGTTTGAATTGTATTTGTAGCATGCTTCCCGTTGTAGTATTTGGTTTTTCTTTTGGGCTGGGGGTGTTTCTGTAGTAGGGGTAAGTACTGCCCCTGCAGCCTGAGTCCATTTGCTCTCTCAGAGCAGGGCTGGCATGTATCAGTGTTCAGAGAAGAGGTGGCCAATGCAAACTTCTGTGAAAGACTTGAGCTAGTCTTACTTTTTCCTAAAACCAGAAACTGTATAAACCAGGAAAAAGCTATGCTGCCAATACAGCCTGGTTCTGTTCCAATGCACTTTTCAAGGAATCCCTCCACAAGTTCATTTTCTGTGGCTTTTTCAGTTCTCTGTAGGAATTCCAGTAACTAACTGGAGATCATTAACCCCTATTAAAATCTGGGAACTGTCATTGGTAATTCTTTTTAATAGTAAAGGCATAAAAATATCTCATGGTTTTGTGTAAAATTTAACAGAAGTCTTGAAGTCTCGCATTTCAGGCTACCAGGGCTGGATCTAAATTCCCATGGACAAAAAGTCAGACAGATACTTGAGAAGAAAATTGCTGTCCTCTACATGAGATTTTAACCTCAGGCAGCAACTGGATACTAACTGAGAAGGGTCAGTAGCTTAATCATCTTAAATATATGACAAATTCACATTTAGATTATTTAGCCTAATAAAATGAATTACTGGATTTTTCTCTAGCATGCATAAAACACACCACTGACCCCGACTCTTATATCCTTTACCTGGGGGCAGCTTATGTTGTAGTTAAAACTAGAGTGTAAGGTAAGAGATTTAATAAATGGGCAACTGGGCACTTCAGCTCTCTGAGGAGGCTCTCAAAAATAAAGTTCCAAAGCTGCTTTCCCTTCCCCTGAAATCTGCTGATCTCATATGTGAGAATAGAAACTAAATTAATGACAAGCAATATGAGAATGGTTGTATATGATACCGTTGAACTACTTGCCCAGATGAAATTATAATTAGATTATTTTAATTGCTCTTTTATGAATGTGTAGATTTGCTTTTTTCACTTTTGGTGCTGACAGTAAGTCTGGAAAGCATTTCACCATTTCTTTACCCACTTTTCTGTTTATTTGAAGAATAACGTAATTCATTGGACAAAGCCAAGTGCACAGTGCTCTTCTTTCTACAGTCCTACAGTTTTTAGCAGAATGTATCACTTAAAGAAAACCCTTTCATTTGCAAAAAGCATCATCTTGCTGAGAGGAAGTTTACATGTATATGGCATTGATTTAATTTAAATAATTTTCCAGACAGAATTCATATAATCCAGGTAAAAATCTGAGTGTGACTAATTTTTAAGCAGCTTAGTCCAGTTTTGCTTGATTTGTTTTTAGATAAACTGAGGTTGTAACCAGTTGATTTTCAACTGTAATAAGCCTTTCTTTATTTCACTAAATGCACGTTAGCATTGATTTATATAACTTGATTTATGGACATATTTTAAAATTTTTTTAAAAAATCTTGCCATTGAGGACCACAAAATATTTATCTTAAGCTTTGTGTGTGCAGGAAAGGGTTAGTCACTCCAGCTGTGCTGGCACAACAGGATCAGTAAAGCCACCTTTTCTTGCTCTGTTTTGTTACTAAATGCAGCGTCTGTTACTCCAAGTGAGGTAAATTATTCTTGTAGAAGTGCTTTTTAGCCAAGATGATAGTCTGCACTAGAACTACACCAATATGCAAAAGGTTTTTTTGCCTCCAGGCAGAGCAAGAAGTTCACGGTTTAGTGTAGGCTTATTGGAAATTTAATGAGAGTTTAAATATCATTAGCAGTTTCACTGGATATTTTACCAGAAACATAAGCTACCCTGAGATTGTAGATATGTCTTGAGTAGAAAAATTATTCAGTTCCCCTCAGCTGCAAAGTCTGTTCATATTTGAATGTAACCGCATAATTTAGTTTTACAGAGAACTATAGCCGTGTCTAATCCTTGGGTTTTTATTTACTAGTGTGATCAGTCAAACAGATGAAATGTGTTTGGAAATCCCTTTTAGCTGTAGTGCACTTACCTAATAGCTATTGATTTTGGCACAACTTGCAAAGTGTAGCTGAAAAATATATGTATTCCTCTTGTCCTCAGTTTGGCTCTGTGTTGAAGTCTGTCTTCTAAGTTTGTCTATAAAACTGAATCTTAGGATACTCAATATTTTCTAGTTGTATTCATAAATACACCTTAAAAAGTATGCCAGATAGACCACAAACTTCATGCTATGTATATTGTGCAACAGTTCTGTACAAAAACTAGTTATTTGGAACCTTTTGTTATAAGAAAAGGCTAAAAACACCTATTGTCATTAATAAGTGGGTATGAAAGATGAGCCATAGAATTATTGTGTGTAAGCAGTGGGCTGTCATCAGTTAGCAATAATCCCACATTCCTGTGATGAAGAAGAGCATTGCAGCAATTCAGACCCGTGTGCCGGCTGCCTTGGAGGAGTGGGATCACAGACTGGCTGAGGGCTGGATTCTGAGCGGCCTGATCAATCCACAAGATCTGTTGACTAATTGGTCTTCCCCTGTCTACTGTCTTCTGTTTATAAACAACACAGTTTCTAACTCTCCTAAAAGACACATTTATGAACCAGTGGATATCATTGGTTAACTACTCAACAAATTTGGGGGTAATTTAGAAGTACTTTAACACTAATTACACTGCCTTTCTTGGTGTGTTTTAGTTTTTCAGCTAAGTTTGGAGAGATTTTATCCCTGTTTTGACTTAGAATTATTGAAATCTGTGTAGGAAAATCAGGCAGAGGTTCTGTAAAACTACACACTTACCCTGAAGACTGGTTTGATTTCCCAAACAGCTCATTCAGCTCTTTGGGGAACTGTTTGCTATTCTGCAGGAAACAAAAAACAACCAACCAACCACCACCAATAAACACCCACTATCATAGCAGCCACAGACCTAAAATCCTCTGGCATGAGGATTTTGATAACTGCAAGACTGAAGACCAATGCTTGTGTTTTCTAATGGATAACCCATGCAAATGGAATCCTACAGACATGAAATTTTTCAAGTAAATAGAAAGTATTGCAGAGACTGAATGAAAGGGGGTGGATGTGCCTTTCATACAGGATGGCTATTAATTTTTATGGGTTTTTTAATGCTTCTGGAGTGTTTTTTCTATTTTTCTCATTCATGGAAACACTGAAATCCTAACAGAATTCTATGCCTGTCCTTTTCAACTTTGCCTGTTGTACCACAGCTTTCATCTCTGTGTCAGTTTATGAGTGTGCGGCATTAGTGAGCCTTAAGGCATTGACCTTTTACAGAGCTGATGCGAAGTTAAATCCTTTCTGAGCACTCATTGTTATTGTTGGTGAGACTGCAGAAAGTACAGGGATCTCTGGGTCACGTTCTCTGCTGGTGAGATAATTGCCTGCAGGTGAAGAGAAAAATGCAATTTGAGATCTTCCAAGCTTCCAAAGCAGGTGTGCGTTGCTGAGTCAAGAGCAGGTATTGACAGATCACTTCTTCTACAGCATTGACAATCTCATTCCTTAGCAGAGGCAGCTTTGGAACCATTAGTTAGCAATCGTGGAGACCGCACACAATAGACTGTAGAAACTCCATGAAATTTGACTTTGTAGAACTTCTTTCGAAAGGTCTTGGATGATGCAACCTAACAACAAACCTGTTCTGAGTAGAGATTGTTTATGCAGAGATGACTATCCATTTGGTTTGGAGCTTGGAAGAAGATAAGGTCACGTTAATCAAATGCTATTTTCTAAGCAGAATGTTGTTGAAAAAGCTAGTCAGGTGTGTAACATCTTTTGGAAGAAGAAGGAGGAGCAAGATCGATTCTAAATTCTGTTGTTATAGCTAATCCCCAGGCATTCAAAAGTTCTAAGAAACAGAATAATTTGGGCTATATTATGTACTTTTGAAGAAGTATTCAGAGTTATTAAAAGTGAAAAGAAAATATTTTTAAAGAGTTGTCTGAAAATCAAAATGCTGCAAAGGACTGTAAAATAACTTCTTTACATATAAAATAGACAGTGCCATGTATTACTCTAGAGACTTAACTTTATTATTTCTTGAAGGTAAGTAATGGTATTTTTCATCTGTCTGCTGTCAGGACTGTATTGCAAGGTTTTCTCTCCCTTACCTAGAAATAGGGCAGTGAAGTTGGCCTATATATTTTCAAAGTCAGGATAGTTGCAGCATAATGCAAACTGGTGATTACTTAGATTTGGCCTTTGCAGAGTAATACTCCCACTTTTTTCTGAGGCTGTTTTGCCTCCACAATACATTGCTAGGCAAAGGGAAACATCTTTGCTGGAATGTGCTGACAGGAATTTAATAAAGATAGACTGTGCAGCAATTCTGTTCAGACTTGATGGAAATAAATATTCGCTCCATCACTCCAGGAGTTGAAAATTGAATACATTTAACTTTTGGAAAGGGTCTCTGTTCTGTCCACTTTGACAGGAAAAGTACTCTAGGAAGAGTACATTTCACATTATAGAAAAAGAATATTGAATATTATGGGGAGTGGAGGTCTGATCATAGCTGCAACTGTGCAAGTAGGTCTTTCTGTGCTCTTAATGTCTGTTTGCCATCTGAGATATTCAGAGCCTGAGGTCATAGCTTCATGAGTGTTTCCTCTGGCAGAAAGGCTGTTTTATGTATCATCCATGACTTTTTCTGCCTTTCTGTTCTGCTTATGTAGCAAAGGAATAAAGAGGATTGGGGAACTAACCTCGATTAAAGGTAACCTTGTTTTATGGAGCTGCACCAAGTGTTGTAGGTTAGAGTTGGTGGGGGTTGTTAGGGAAACTGTTCAAGTTCTTCTAACACGTACAGTCACCAAACCTCAGTATTACCTTAGCATAGGTAGTATAAGCTCCATTTGGAAAAACTAAACTGGATCTCTAAAGTGCACTGAGGAAGCCCTGCCTTTCTTCACTGACTTGAGAGATGACTTGAAGAGACGTGCTTAGGCTAAAGCTTGCCCTTGTGAATTCTGTCTTCAGCATCTATGCAGATTTCACACAGTTATAGTTCTGTCTGAAAAGTAATTCTAACTGCATCATTGTATTAGAACAGACCAGCTGGTTGGAATGGACGTCTGGAGGTCATCTGGTCCAAGCCCTCAGCTCAAGCAGGATGACCTAGAGCTGGTTGCCCAGGACCACATCCAGACCGTTTGTTAGTACCTCCAAGGGTGGAGACTCCACGACCTTTCTGGGCAACCTGCTACAGTGCTCAGTCACCCTCACAGCAGAAAAGTGTTTGCTGATGGTCAGGTGGTACTTCCTGTGTTTCAATCTGTGCCTGTTGCTTCCGGTCCTGTCACTGGGCACCCCTAAAAAGAGCCTGGCTCCATCCTCTTCGCACCTTTCCTTCAGGTTGTTTAGATACTTTGAGGAGATCCCCTGGAGCATTCTCTTCTCCATGGCAAACAGTCCCAGCTCTCCCAGTCTCTCCTCATATACAAGGTGTTCCAGTCCCATAATCATCTTTGTGGCCCTTTGTTGGACTCTCCAGTATGTCGGTGTCTCTCTTGTACTGGGGACCCCAGCATTGGACCCAGCACCCAGTTGTGTCTTAGCAGGGCTGAGCAGAGGGGAGCGTCACCTGCAAGGGCACATTTCTGCCTCATGGTCAACCTAGTGTCCACCAGGACCTCTGAAATACTTGTAGGTGAATGGTGTCTGAAGCATTTGCATATCTGAATTAGCCTCTCCAAGTAATCTTTTGAGTTTGTTAATACATCTGAATGGCTCTAATTCTGAGACAGAATAAGTCAGTTTTGTGTTTCAGTGAGATTTCACAAATGGCTCTTTTTTTTTAATCACTAACAATAACCTGGATGTATAGGGTGTCTTCAGAATCCCTTAAATATAGCACATTATTTCTGAAAGTTTAAATAACTTCCATTTGATCTGTAATTCTACCAACATTTTACATATTCTGTTGAGTGTTGTAGATCCACCTTTAACAGTTTGTTCACAAATTGATGTTTTATCATTTATACACAGAGAAGTTAGCCCGTGATTTTCATTACATTCAAATAATAGGTATGAAAAGAATATCCAGATTAACAAAGCCTTATACTGAGGACATGCAGCTCTTAGATCTCTAGAATGTGAAATGAGCTTCTCTTAATTTTATAAACCGTTCGTCCCGTTCCTCTCTCTGCTCTGTGCAGCATGTAATTGTGCAGGCTGCACACAGTCTTCATGGGCCGCAGGTAGTTCAGGAGTCCCTGTTTTGGAGATCACTATGTATTTGATAACCAGCAAGCTGGGAAGAGTTTGTAGCAGTGAGCCAGGCAGAACTGGCTTCCCAACATTTTCCTCTTAATATTTTATTCAGAATCTGTAAGGATCCTAAATAAGTTATAAAGAGGCAGATCATGAAGTTGAGAACTTTTGTTTTCTTATCTTGACATCTTTCTGAGAGAATGATGTAATATATTAGTGTCTTTTTCAGTGAGAATTGTCTTTATTACCTCACTTTACGTTTTGAAATTAATACTAATAATTCAGTCCTGTTAATCTACCTTCAGTTCTGTTTTCTCTTACACTCTGATTAACTTGTTTCCTGAGTAAATACAGTCAAAGTTTTGGTTTGCTTTCTACAGAACCATAAACTGGCGATGTCACAGGACCGGGGTATTTTTAACTGTATGTTTTCTAATATAGCATATGCAATGGTAGCATTACTGCTGTCACTGATGGAGCTTCTCTGATGTGGGAGTTATGATGGAGGCTGAAAAGACACAACCTGTAGGTGCATATAGCTGTGACTTCGATGTATTAAGGAGGCGTTTGGCTTATTTTGTTAGATAATGGAACTTAGTTTCAGAAATATTTTTTTAAACGCGTGCGCGTTCACTCCTGATATTGTACTGATTGTATTGTAGACAGGATTAACACTTGCTGAAGTTATTACCATTAACAGCTGTCACTGATCAAGAGAGAAAAAAGCAGTTCTTTTCAAAATGAAGGCAAATTCAGGGCTATTTAGAAATTTTACATATCTGAGTAGAAAAGCTTGGCAGAGTGTTGTTTTACAAAGAGCTATGCTGAGCTATGTGTGTGAGAGAAATCAGGTTATAAAATAGACTGAATGAGATGTACTGTGCCTCTAGAGAAAATCTTAGCCTGTGTTCTAGGGCTTAGTTGGACCTCAGTCTTATTTCTTGAAGTGGGGTACAGAGCAAAAAAGTTACAGTTTTCCCTGTAAATGGGAAAACTCTCTTGGTCCATTTGATTGTGGAAGAGTGTAGAGCTGGCATCCGTGTCAAAATACAAGTTTAATGTGGAATACATTCATTCTGCAGAGTTTTGTGAAGAAGAAAACACTGCTAGTTACAGTGGGGACCACCAAGAACCTTTTGTTTTCCATAGCAAAAACTGATCCTATGAACTGCAAATATCTGCAGTTTACCTATTTTGTAAGGGTTAGTGACTGTGGACTGCGAGAATTTTACGTCAACTGTATTCATCTTCCAGTAGGTGTGAGTATGCAAAAAAGTTGGGAGAATTTAAGAGATTTAAAATTTGTAATCAGAGCTAGGACCAGCTCTTCATTTTCTTTATTCAATGGTAAAGTATTTGTTAAGGGAGAGAAGCAATGAGAGGCATAATTGGATGTTAATTTAATTTGCAGAGTATTTTGCCTAGAATTCACTGGACTGTGTCTTAATGCTTTTTATGTGCAGTATAAAATATTAGTGGGACAAATATTTTTGTCCATGTTTTGGTGGCGGACATCTGCTGCACAGACTAATGTTGCATATTCTCAGTGAACCTGTAATACTTTGCCTTTTAGCACAGATTTCAGAGATGCTCGTTCCCACATTCTGTCTCCTCGTTCCCCTTGTCTTGGAGCCTGCTCTCAGAGAATTTCTGAACCATCTCTGGTAGGAGATGATGTTTCCTTTGTTCCAAATGCATCACCTCAGGGCTTTGCTCAGGAAGGCAAAAGCCATTGAAGAAGAACACTCTTGCACAGATTTATGTGCTTTATCAATGAGCAGTTATCCGTTGGTGTTCACAAGTAGTTCATCATTCTCTCTGAGTAGACAAGGGTTTTGTGGGTTCATATTCTCCATCTGTCAAAATATTTTATAACACTTTTTCAAGGCTTAGCAGTGTTTTTCAAGGCTTAGCTTTCCTGGTGCCAAGGACTCTTTAAAAGCAAAGACTGTGGCCTTCAAAAGCCAAGTACTAGTTGGCATAAAAGCCTACTGTGGTGACAGAAAAGGCTTTAAAAACTTTTGTATTTGTTCACACAAGTGTTTCAGTGTAGAAAATCCCGCCTTTAAGCTTCATTAACTTTGTAAGACTGCAAACTAAAAGTCCAGTGTTGTATGCATTTAACTTTTAAGACAATGAGCATTAAGGTTGAAATGCGGATTACAAGCAAGAAAAAAGAAAAGAATATTTTCACCCCAGAACAAAGTACTGTGAGACCCTCAGCTCTCCTGCACTCCAGAGTAACCCTGGATTGAAGTTTTAAATGTGCCATTCAAAGAAAAATGAAAAATCCTTTGAGCAATGACTTCTAAAAAAAGAGTAATAACTATAAGCTGCAAGACAATGATGTCTTTACCATGCTGCATCTCTGGAATCGTGTGGCACTGGCTCACCGCTCGGGGATGGATGCACCGAGAAAACTTCTAAGTCACCGCTGGGAATTTTTCAAAATCCCCCTCTCTTAATACACTACGAACAGTGTGATATAATGAAATACTCTGGTGTGCAAGTGTGAGATGTGAGTAAGAAAATGTGGACTATGTCTCAGTACTGAAATCCAGGATTCTGGAAAATGTGACTTGACTTCCCTGTGCACACCAGCCAGCAAATGTTCAGCATGTTTCAGTCCGGCATTAAGCAAGTATGTAAAAATGTATATGGTGCTTGCAGCAGTTCTTTCGTGCACAAAAGTCCAAATGTTAATACAGAATATGTGATTTAAATGGAAAACAAAGACGCTTTATGATTGATTCATTATGGTATGCACACTGGCCTTGTAGTTGTTCTTTAAAATTCATATAATCATCAAATTCTATATGATGCATTTGAAATAGCACAGACTGACCTCCAGAGCTGCTTTCACATAAGAACCTACAGGCTCAAACAAGAATTGCATAAGTGGCTTCACCTTGCAGTGCTGTTGGTTGAAAAATGCTACATCTGCAACACATGATATTAATGACTAATTAAATATTAGATTGCTGTGTGGTGTCTCTGCAGCCATCTAAACTCTCTGTCTCCAAAGGAAGCTCCCTGCTTCCATTGCTATCTGCTTTGAACAATGAACAAAATTAATGATCAGATTTACCACCATTGTAAATGTAACTTGGTTTACTGATGTGGATTGCAGCTTTTCCTCTACTCCTCTATTTTCCTTCAACTCCATCACAGATCCACTGATCTGGTGTCCCATTGCATGTTTACAAAACCTTCGTTATTACATCTCTTGTTCAATTCCAGTGAGACACGGTTCACAGTTTCAGTTTGTCTATGAGAGAAGCAGGGTGAGTGTGTGTGTGAAAGTAGGGTTTTCTTTAAATCATTGGGTTTTATTATTGTAGTCGTATTGAGGTGGACTATGCTGTTAACTTAAAACTTGCAATGTTATGCATGGATTATTTATTTTTTTAAAGTGGGTACAAATTAATAGTAGCATTTAAAGTCCCTGTGACACTGCATTCAGTTAAAGACACTCCTTTTGTTTAGGAAAACAAGAATAGCTGGTAAGAAACACCTTCAACTAGTCCTGATGTCTGCGAATTCTTAGAGGTCCTAATAAATTTCTTTGGTTAGTTCTGTCTTTTTAATGTAATCCAGGAAATATTCATTAGCACAAAAACGCAGACACCAGAATAAGGAAATTAAAATAGTTATGGCTGTTATTGCATCCTGAAAACAAAGCCACTGGAGGTTCCATATATTTCCTTAACAAAGCGCCTTTTTTTCCCCCAGACCTAAAGATTTTCGAAGGAGGTAGTTCAAAGAAGAAAACCTGCCATCAGGAATGTCTCTTCTCCTTGAAAAGAAATTCTCCTAACATAGAAGCTTCTGTGCATCTCGGCCATCCCTTCTATACAGAATGTTTTTGACAGGTGTTAGCAAACTTTATTTGGAAAGACTATAAAGATCATTGTGTGTGAAAGAGCTAACAATAAATATTATGTATTAATACCAGCAGTACTCTATGTTGTATGATCTGGTATTTGTTAATGATATTTTTTAATACTATTCTTGAAGAATTGATACATTTCTGATAATATTTATGTCTCATGGAAACAGTACGTTGTTTACTGAAATAATGTGTCTCACTCTAAAAGTTGCAAAACTTGAATTCTGTGCAGTAAGAGCAGTGATTAATTATGGTCGCAGAGGGCACTGTTGATAAATAATCTGATTCGCTTTTCTGGTGAAACAGGAGATCCATCCTTACACAGGTGGATGGACGAGAGAATGCCCATCTTAGTTCAGACAAGGGGAATTGTTCATGTAGAGCTTGGTTTCTCTTTGGACAACATAAAAAAGCAGTGGCTGAAGCCATGTAATCTGTTAGACTCGGTGATTTTAAAGGTCCTTTCCAACAGAAATGATTCTGTGATTCTGTTTCTGTAACTGATTGTGTGGTTCTTGTGAAAATTTTTGTAGAACATGGGGAGTATATACCCTGTGAGATTAATGGTGAGATTTCGCTGAACCCACGTCTGTGTGTGCCTGCAGTTTGCTTGTCTTTTTAGGTGAACATACCCACTGAAGTTGCTGTGGTGGTGGTAAGTAAAATCAAACTTCTTCCAGAGCCAAATTACATTAAAAAACCCACAGTTCTCCAGAGAAAGCAGTTGCACGTACCAGGTGGGCGTGCGTGCAGAGTGTAGTCCTGTTAGAGATAAGATAACAGTATTAAAAGATGCATCTTGGAAGAATGAGGAGGTGATGAGATTTGGGAGGGTCATTTTTTTGTGTCTTGTGGGAGTTTATCTCACAGTCTTCAGCAATCTTCTAGAAAGCATTTTCCTGCACAACGTGCTTTGCCGACAGTTTAGCCTGTTCATTATGACCAAAGAAGTATTTGGTCATTGACCGTAATTTTTCATGCTGAAGCTCTGGCCATCTTTTGATGGGGAATGCCGCAGGGTGTGCTTGCAGCCCTGCAAGCGGAGCCAGGGAAATGGGTTTATGCGATAGAGGGTGTGTTTGCTACAGGGAGGAAAACTGCAGCGTTTCAGTGTCTGCAGCTGCTTGGATGCTGGAGAAGCAACATTTCAGTTCCAACAGAACATTCTGCTGGGATACTGCAGAGCAGCAAGGACAGCGTGGATTTCAGAGGTGACACCATCTGCAAACCACGTTGGTGGGAAAGGAACTTCCAGGCACTGTGTAAGGAGCGTAGGCAAGGAATGGACAGAATGAGAACAACTGGTTTGTAAGAATCTTACTGTTTTTCAGACTCCTGTTATTCGCTCTGCACTTAAATCTCCGGAGTGCTAAGTGACACCACCAGGGTTGACTCTTCTCTACTTTGTAGCTGCTGAATCGTATTAAATATATACCTTTTCCTAGGTCATATTTTCCTTTTTTTCCCCCTCTTAAGCTGAAATCTGATTTTGATTCAAGTCACAGAAACATGCCTTCCTTACTTAAAAAAACGTACTAAAGAACAAAGCAGCAATATTTTTAGTATGAAAACGAAATGAGGAAACTGAACTTAAGTGCTGAATGATGCAAAATAAGTCTTAAAAATTTTGATTTTGCAAATTGCTTCCTGAAGTTCATTACTGCTCTTTTGCACAGATAACCCTCAAACCAAAGTTGTTGTGTAAATAAATGAAGCACTGATTGTTTTATGTACAGTAGAAGATGCTGATGTGTTACCTGCCAAATTTTACAATGTTTGGTGAGGAAAGTTTGTGTTTTCTATATTAATTTTTTACAAGCATCACATAGGAACAAAAAGATTGTTTTATTTGTAGTCATATTTCATTATGTGAAATAATGGTTTGGTACCAGGCGTTTCTGTGGCATTCAGATGGGCTTATCCCAGGAAATGTTCTTTTCTAGTGGACACTCGGACTTCATTTCCAAGTCAGTAACCACATTTAGTTCACTAGTAAATGTATATTAAAAAGCAATATGTTAAAGTAAATGCTCTTTGTTGTGTGAGGGCACACAAAGTACATACACTTGATTGGTAAGATCTGGGTGGCATCAGCTGTTCCTCATGTTAAATACTTCACAGTCAGCAACCTGAGCTTCTTATGCAGTCTGGAAAAATACAAGACACTCCTGATTATTTGGAGACTGAATCTTGCAGAAAATGTTGACCATATGTGTCTGTGTCTTACTTTTTTTTGGCAAACATACAAATCCTGAATAATATTTTTATGACTTGGTAGTGCCCACCAGTGACTCTTTATTACCCAGGCATACCCAGCAAGTGACCAGACAACCAACGACAGCTGAAGCATTCTGGTTAGCGGGGTGCCAGTAACCGTAAGTATAAATGTGAAGTTAAAGCAAATTACCTTGTGCAATTAAAGTTTGTGCTTTAGTATAGAAACAGTTTTAAAATTGTAATGAACATTCCACCAATTGCCTCATTTTGAAGTGCGTGTCTGTGTTGTCCTCCCGCCATCCCTGGTTTTCCCCTGCTGCTCTGCCCGCTCCCACGGGAACTTGGCATTTGGATATAGCACAGGCTGGGCTGTAAATGAATTATGAACTGTAACACGAGGCTCCAAGTCTTTCTGAGACAACAGCGGCAGAATTGCTTGATTTTTTGATTTTTCATTTTCCGTCAGTGGCCACCTCAGCGTCACTTCCACAGGACCTACAGTTTGATGCATCGTGGAGAAGACAAGAAGGTGTCAGTACAACACCTGAGTGGGAGAGTGACAGCCGGGGAGAGGGAACAGTGAGGTGGGTGTGCACAGCCCAGAGCAGGCAGGTAAATTAATCACAGGATGCAGCCATAATCTACATCTAATTTTAATAATCTCTCTGGCTGTCAGCACTTGGTGCCTCGGTATTCTATAAACTGGGGTTAGGCTGCTTTAAGTCTGTAAATTGTTATACTTTTCTACCTTCTTTACTTTAAATGCAAGTCCAAGTAAGGAAATGACATTCAACTCACATTTTCAGCAACTTTTCTCACCTTTCTCTAAGGCAGTGGTAGGAGTTAGGGGGCGAGAGAAGTAACAGGAAAACAGTTACACAGCACCTCAGCAGGAACGGCCCTGGGAGCCATGTGAGCATGTGTGTAAATGGTTTGTATCACCCATGAGGCTGAATTCTAGGCCAGATAATTGGAGATTACACAGCAACGGTACCAGTTTGTCCTGGTGAGCTGAGAGCCCCCTGCCCATGGCCAGAGGCAAAAGCTGACAGGTCTTTCCTGACAAACAGACTGAATCCAGTTTAGGCAAGCAAAAAGAAGGTCCTGGGATTATAGGACTGGATTATAGGGCTGAATTAAAAGTGCTCCATGTCTAAGTCTTTAAATCCACTTTTGATGCTTATTCTCCATCATGCTGTTCAAAACTGTTCACAAGTCACTTTATCATTTACCTGGTTTAGTTTAACATCACCAAGTGCTTGCAGCTGGGCTGGGTTTTTCTCATCCTCTCACCATCAGCTGATCTGAGCTGGTCCTGGGA
The DNA here is from genome assembly GCF_964273445.1 of Streptopelia decaocto. Lineage (NCBI taxonomy): Eukaryota > Metazoa > Chordata > Aves > Columbiformes > Columbidae > Streptopelia > Streptopelia decaocto. Next base: position 14,446,000 of record NC_138655.1, read on the forward strand.
CTGTGGCACGTCAATATACAAAATCTGCGACCCACAGGTGGTGCAACCACCTCCCTCTCTTGGGTCCTCTCTCCACTTGTCCATGTATAATTTTAAAAATCAGGCTAAATATTGTTTATAGGAAGTGTCTATATAATTTAAAATAAAACAGTTGCCCAAAACCGTTGAAAAATCAAAATGCATTTTCTTCTCTTTACATTTTGTCCCCTGTAGATCTATACATTTGTTCTAAGGTAAAAATCAAGCAAATACAGAATTACCATATAAAAGCTTGCCAGTTTTATTTGCGTACAAGACAGAAATGAAAGAGGCTCACAATAAATTATCAGTGTGCTCCCACAGAAAATCCTTGTGTATTTATATCATGTGGGTTAAAAAAAAATATTCTGTTAACATAAGACTTCTTTGCAAAAGGGTAATAGCTGGGTTCAAGGAAACCTGATTACGCATTGTTCTCCGGTGAATGCAGCCGGGTTAACTCAGTAAAGCGATTCATCCAAAACCAACAGAACATAATCAACTGGAAACACATGGATAACAAAACATTAACTTTTCCAAAGGGTTCTACACACACCAACTAGCGGATGCATTTTTTTTTTAGATACAGTTGGAATAGTGCACGGAACAGAACTCCAGAGAAAGATCTACAGGTGACCTTTCATCATCATCATCTAGCACCAACCCACTAACATACTAAGTTTCTGGCATGCAAGATAATTACCATGATTTGTTGTGTCAACTGGCCATGTACACTTTTTTCTCCTTTAATACAAGAGCCTGTAAACATCTTCTGGGACAGGTTCAGCACCTGGACAAGAGGCCACACAGAGATGCACATAAAATATTTCCCTTTTTTAAACAGTTCACCGAGAGGGTTTTTTCCCATTCGCCCTGTCGTGCGCTGGAGTCTTGAGGCTCCGCTTGGCGATCCTCCGCGTGAAGCGACTGATTCCCGGCGATCTCAGCTCAGCGGCTTCCATCTCTTCTCGAACAGGAGTGAACTCTGGTTGAGCGATATGAGGTGATGGGTAGGAGGACTGGGAGTACGGGGCTGGTAAGGGGTAGGACCCGTGAACCATGTACGGCTCTTGCTCACCATCATACATGTCCTCGGGGTCATAGATTTGGTAGGAGTTATGTGGCAACTGCACTACGGGGATGTCTTGATCAGTTGGCTCACCGTATCCACCTTAACCCACCACCACCAAGAGTATTCATATGGTTAACACAGGAGGAGGGGGGCAGAAAATTAAAGCACTCATTAGGAAATTGACATTTCATATATAGATATATTTATATATAATGTGTGAGTGTGTATATATATATATATCATCTTTAAATACACATCTTTTATTCACACAAAGGAACAGTGGAAACATTTAACAAAATTAATAAGCTGGAGCGATTGGAAACCCACCAACAGACAGCCAAGTTAGTTGGAAACCACCACCAGAATTTGTCAAATGGCCAGTTGTAATCCTGCGCTTACACACTGCGCCACCTGCCTCCTTTAGCTTATCCCAATTACGGTCTAAAATACGTGATTAACAGGCAAAATGGGTCAGGCGAGACTTTTTGAGCGTGGCAAGGCAGCTAAGTGCATGTCCAGCAGCGAGTGAGTTCATTAGTGGTAGTCAGTGTCGTTGATGGAAAGCACAGAGCAGTTCAGCATCCACCTCTGACCTTCCTGACCCAGCCTGGGCCTCTCACCTTCGGGACTGGTAGCCATTGTAAGGGATGGGGCCTTCAAACAGGAATCCACCAGCGGGGAGGGGAAGGGAGGAGGAAAGGACAGGAAGAGACGACAACAAAAACATTCAGGTGAGTAAAACATACAAATCAGCTCCGGGGTAGATTAAACCGTAAACATCAAACAAATATGTCTCATGTGTAACATCTGTAGTAACCAGTGGTTCGCTAATAAATTTCAATTTTAGGTTGGGGGACATGATTTTTGGCGATTGTGTTAACTTCCTCCCATGGCCTCTCCGTGCAATGAGACGGGAAAGTAGGATACAGAGAAGACGTAGAAAGAATCATTTTCTCCAGGTTGCTTCGCTGGTTAATGACAGACACGTGCATCCCTGCGTCAGGTCACTCGACCAGGGGTTTAGTAAGGGTCATGCTCTCATGCCATTCCGAGGCACACGGGAGGGGAACCCGAGCGAAAAAACATTTGGAAAACTACAAATGTAAAAACTCAGCTGTCACACACATTAGAGGCAGGGGTTCAACACACAGACATGGAGATGGAGCAGGGTCCTAACTACACAAACACATAAAGGACAAAAACCCACTACGTGGGATCCGTTTTACAGGCCACAAGAGACAGGAGATTCCCAGCCTGGGGTCACCTTCTCCTCACACTGCAGTCCCATCAAATACAGTACCACCGGGCACACACATTTTTAGGGACCTACCAAGGGAGGTTTAGGTTGGACATTAGGAAAAGGTTCTTCACCCAGAGGGTGCTGGAGCACTGGAACAGGCTCCCCAGGGAGGTGTCACAGCCCCAAGCCTGACAGTGTTCAAGAAGAGACTGGACAATACCCTCAGACACATGGTGTGAACTGTGGGGTTGTCATATGCAGGGACAGGAGTTGGACTCGATGATCCTGGTCGGTCCTTTCCAACTCAGGACATTCTATAATTCTACCACGTTTTAGTGCAACGGTAGCCTCCATCTCACTTTGGCTGTTGGAAAATGCCCCCCTGACCCAGCGATCGGCTCCCCCTGCTCACCTCCCATGCCGTACTCACTCACCTCCCATGCCGTACTCACCTCCCATGCCGTACCCCGCGCAGGAGGACGGGTCGCAGTAGCCGGGTGGGCCAGAGGGACCCTGGGAGCCTGGGGGGCCTGTGTGACCAGCAGGACCTCGAGGGCCTGGAGATCCTGGTGGCCCTGGGCTGCCAGTTCGACTTTCTCCCGGAGGTCCTGCGTAGAAGGTGAGACGAAACACCTGAGTTGTGTCTTTCATAGAATCACAGAATAGTTTGGGTTGGAAGGGACCTTCAAAGGTCAACTATTCCAACCCCCTTCATGAAAGCAGGGAGCTGAGGCCGCCTCTTCTCCAGGGCTGGAAAACATGGCCGTGTGTGCTACCAACACCTCCAGGAGACAGCAGAGGGGGGAGCTGGTCGGTGTGAGCTGAGGGAAGGGCTGAAGCTTTCCTTGGCAAGGAAGACCAAGCAGCAGCCAGAGAGCAGGAACCCACTCCTGACGAGCCCCCTCTCTGGCCACTGCTTCGTCTGCCTTGCCAGAGACAGCGTTTAGCCAGGAATTTATACCAAGCAAATGTTTCACCAAGCGTCAGACGTTCAGAAGGGCAGTTTCTCAGGCCGGACAGCCCTGCGCCGCTCTGTGTTCACCCCCTCTGGGCGACGCTGCGCCCCGGCACCTGTGCTCCCATGGCCAGGACACCCTAGGGAAGGCAATCCAATTTTACACCTGTTTCAACAGGACCTGGATCTCAGCCTCTACACTTTTTCAGGAGCTAGATCTAAATCCCTGTGATTAATGTGCCCAGTTATTCTACATTTCTCTGTCGAGTCACAGTTAGGCATCGCCTTAAGTCAATGAGAAAACAAATGCAATTAATCCAGATTAATTTTTTCCCCTTTCAGACTCCATCTCTGAAAATAATAATTAAAATATTTTTTAAAAGAAGGTTTATCACAGGGAAAAGGAAAATACTTGTGTGACTGATGACACCATCACGTGGCACATCACAATGTTGTATTACAGAGTAAGAACATTATGACAGTTCAGGTGCCTAAACCACCAACTCTTCTGCTGCTTAAGGCTCAGAAGCAGAGGATGGAGCCCTGTGGCTTCCCACATGGGTCGGAATGGCCTAACCCAGGCACCTCAAACACCACAACTTTACCTGTAGATCCCGGTGGGCCTCGGGGTCCTTGTGTTCCAACACCTGGATTGCCTTTCTCTCCTTTCTCGCCCGGTAAACCTAAGGAAACAGTACTCATCAGAGTCACATTTTGAACCGAACTGCGTGCAGTGTTTTTGTTATTTAACGAGGATTATAGTTCCATATGCTATTTTTCATCTAGAAACAGATGGCAGAGAAGGAAAGAGGTAAAAAGAAAGAATTATTTGGTTCTTTTTCCCTCCCTTCCCCGACAGCTTCTCAAGGGAAACATGGCATTCCTGGGGTCTTAAACATTCCTGCTGCCGCGGTGGTTTCAGCGAGGTGGCATGCAGAGGCATCGGCCAGTTTCCAGGCTGTGCTTCCTGCTGGAAAGCTGCCTCTGGACTATACCAGGGTACAACCATCCTAAGTCAGAAGAATCCTCAAAGCCTCACAAAGATGCCTATAAATTACTCTGTGGCCCAGAAAAGTCAAATTTTTAATGCAACAGCCAATTTGTCTTCCAACATTCACCCACCGAAGAGTGGTTCAGCATAAGATGGTTCTAAGCACAAATGGAGAGAGTTATGGTGGGTTATTGCAGAGTCTTGCTAGAAGGCAAGAAAGGAGTTTCAGCCCAGTCAAAATCTGTCCCTTCAAACAAAGCCCAGCCTAAGAGTTTCCTGATCACAAAACCGATGCGCAGCTGTTGAGTTGTGCTCCCGCACTTGCTCATGGTTCTCAATTTCTATTGTTGGGTCTGATCCATGGAGATCACAGATCTAGTAATCCAGAAGGCATCACCTTCTTCCAGCTTTCCACCTCTGTCTGCACTGCCACTGTGGCACCCTATAAAAACACTTTCTATACGCAGCGATCACAATGAAGGGTGCCGAACTAGAGTAGGTGTCAAAACTACAAATTCCAGACCCTGAGTTTCCACTGGCAACTTGGAAACTCTCATAAAGTCTGTGTTTGATTTGGATGGTTCAAAAACACCAAATCCAGGCTGGTTTGTGGGACTTTCCCCCATTTTTCAGACCTCCCAGCTCTCGTAATTGCCCTCACCCCTTCAGAGCTTTTGCACTTTCAGAGTCAAAGCCAATATAGAGCACATCCGTAAAAACAAAGTAGAAAGAAAACAGCTGCTGCCCTTGATGGAGCAATATCTACAGTTTCAACTGACTGGCCTCCTTCTTTCCCTCCTGCTCAGGTAAGTGTTACCTCCTAGGGAAAAACACCTGGAGGACACCTGCTTTTTGCAAGGAGCCATAGAGGATTTTCTTTTTTCCTTCATAAGCTAATTCTGATGGAAGTAAATAAGTAAGAATAAAGTCTAACTGCAGAAAAAATTGTAATTAAAACCCATCACTGACCAAGAATTGCTCCCACCAAGTTTATTAGATAAGAGTCTGCTGAGTTACAGGGGATTCGGTACTGCTGAGGAATTCTAGGTCTTCTACAGAACAGGAGGCTTCCAGGGCACTATATCGTGTAGCCCAACCATACTGAGCACAGCGCTTTTAACCAAAGCATGATGTGTTCTTTCTCTTACCTCCAGAAAGCTTTTTTGCCACTCTCCTGGCATAGTTGAGGTATTTTTTGCTTCCCTTTTGTACTTTATATTTCCTTTGATTGCACAAGTTTAGGGCTCTTTTTTTTTTTTCCAATTTGTTTTGGTGATCAATTATTTTCTCATCGAGAAATTATACAACCACAGCCACTTCCACAACATTTCCCATTAGGGTGTTGCCAAAGCTTTCCAAGCATTTCTAGTAACACTGTGTTCAACAGGAGAGACTTGGCCACCAAGAGAAGAAATACCATGGCCAAAATACATTAGCAGGAAGTGTCAGAAGAGAGCAGGTGTGATAATCTGGGTGATGATGTTTATACCAGTATTTTGCAAACAGCAGGTGTCTTCTTACTTCTCCTTCCAGAGGACACTGGGCAAGACAGAACAAGGCCTTGTACTCCTCATCCCTGAATTTATGGATAACGCAATATTTATATAATTACTACTAGAAGTGAAATCTTTCTGTTTGGTTGTCTTGACTCTTTAGTCATTTGATGACAACAATGGTGCATCAGTTCCTTCTAACATTCCTCCCTATCGATGTCAGCACATGTTAGCAGTGTTACTAGATGTGCCTTTGACCAGTGTAGGAACACAAGTGCAGGGTGTACCCCAGAATGTGCTTTCACCTGGAGACTCCAGCTCATGCCTCTAAAACCTGTTGATTTGATTACCAGAATTCTTCAGTTGCTGAATCACCCCCCTCAGCTTATTGGCAAATTCTTGCTTGTATCACGAGCATAAGCTTGTTATCCCATGACTGACACACTGACTTATTGATCACAATGATATTCAAGGACATGAAATTCTTCTGAAGGATCCCTAGGTTCTGCTTTGCTGGTTTAATACTCTCGCCTGTGCTTACTATGACATTCGAAGCAAAGCAAGTACCTCCTCCACTGTTTAAAATCTCTGGTGAAATTCTCAAAACGATCTGCAACCACAAGTCTCAAGACCTACAGAGCTGCCACGAAGCCAGCTTTTCAAAGGGCATTTGGGCTTGGCACCAGCATGGAGCCACATCTGATGTGCATCACTCAGTTAAGCACTGACACTCAGTCTGGGGCACCTGAAGAGAGCTGGGCGTTTGGGGCAGGTTACAGAACCTGGAGTGCTAAAAGGGTCACAATTAAATAAAAAAGTGCAGATAGTACAAAGTGGCTCTGCCATGCTGAGACCCACCTCTTCTGTCCCACGTGCAGGCTCTGCAGATTTTTAGATGATGGCATACAGCTGAAATCCAGAAATCCTGGATGTTTAAGTTTAGACAATCTTGATGAGGTGGCTCGGATACATGACTCTGTGTTCTCCCCCTACTCAGTGGTTCAGGCTACCACCTCAGGATAGAATCACAGCATCATTTAGTTTGGAAAAGACATTGAAGATCATCAGGTCCAACCACTAACCTAACACTGCCAAGTCCACCAATAAACCATGTCCCTAAGCACCACATCTACACATCTTTTAAACACCTCCAGGGATGGTGACTCCACTACTTCCCTGGGCAGCCTGTTCCAATGCCTGACGACCCTTTCCGTGAAGAATTTTTTCCTAATATCTAATCTGAACCTCCCCTGGCACAGCATGAGGCCATTTCCTCTTGTCCTATCACTTGTTACCTGGGAGATCAATGCCCTCCATGCTACAACCTCCTTTCAGGTAGTTGTAGACAGCGATAAGGTCTCCCCTCAGCCTCCTTTTCTCCAGGCTGAACAGCCTCAGTTCCCTCAGCTGCTTCACATGCTTCATTGCCCTTCTCTGAACTCTCTCCAGCACATCAATGTCTTTCCTGTAGTGAGAGGCCCAAAACTGAACACAGGATTTGAGGCGCATCCTCACCAGTGCTGAGTACAAGGATGTGTTGGGCCAAAAAGATCAAGAACGGCTCTCTAGCCTAACTGCTCAAAAATTTATCAGGGAGAGGCAGGCCTCGTTTCAGACCTTATTCCAAGATCTAATATCCAACACACAGAGGAATATATTCATCAAACTGGACCACAAGACCTTCTTCCCAGTGGTGGTAGTAGGTAGGAAAGGAACACAGCTTCAAGCTGCCTGAAGTTAGATTGCCTGCTCTAACCTTTAACTACTGGAGAAAGGCTGGAGAGGAATTAGCACCTCCATCATTTCTATCAAGACTCCTTCACACCTAATCTTCTTACTTTCTGTCTTGCTTGTAAACCACTGCTTTCTCTTACAACTGAATTAGTTCCTACCAGCCTTTTGCCAGTAGATAATAAGCAGCCCCCGGCCAAACTACAAGTATAGTAAAAGCAATGTGACCAGGTTGTTAAAGCTGTAGCCTTCAGACTGTTTTAGACTTCCAGATTATTAAGTGTCCAAAAGGTAAGTTTCAGGAATTTAACATCCATAGCCTTGGTAGCCCTAGCTCCTAAATCTCAGTGAAGGTCAATGGGCCTTTAAGTGTTTAAACTTCAGCATCTGGAAATTTGCTGACATCTTTTCTTCTGGGATTCTTAGCAATGCAATACGTGGGATTCCTGTTCTCAGAGACTGCCTTCCAAAACTGAGTCTGAACCTCCTGTTTGCAGCGCAGGGTTTGGTTAGCAGAGACTGCAGTTTCAGTCAGAAGTGCTATCCAGAACCTTTGATGAATGATTGCATTGCACAGGGTATGTAGGGAGCAGTCCTACATGGCAGATATATGCTCTAACCTACATTTATATTCCTGAGGGAACCTGCCAAAAATCCACGTCATCTGTGATCAACAACTGAATTCCACCCATTTTGAAGACAAATTGCTCAGGCAAACCTCTTGGCCTGCATTCCAGGTACCTGAAATTTCCTTAGCCCTGGCTTGCTTCAAACAACTCTGTTGCAGTTCTCTACTTCTGCTGCAGACCTTCTCACAAGGTAAACGTATCTAAATTGCCTCTACATGTCCTGTAAACAAATATTTGCCATTTGCAAAAGGCAAAGTCTGTCCGTGTGCATTGCTTTGATCATAAGAAGACTGGTCCGTGATGGACCATTGCTTATCCTACTGTACAACAACATTACATGGTGTCTTCAAAGGCAATTGCCCTGAAGTTTCCAAATCACAGCTTGCCATGTGCTCAATTATTATTCTTTACACACACAAGAACACACGCCCATACGTGATGTTCGCAGAATAAACTCCAGTAAGAAATGATAAATATGGAACAAATCTACTCAGTCTAAGAATAAAATGTTCATTCTGGAACAAGTTCTGAAGCTCTTGCGCAGGGCTAACCTTTGAAATCACATGGATATCAAGTTCCTAATGCAAACATACTGCAGGCCAAGATACAAGTCTGCTTCAGGTTTCTTTCAGTTTAATTTCCAGTAAAGTTTACCCAAGTGAAAGAAAACAAACACCGAAGCAAGGATACCCTACTCTTAAGGCAAAACTCATGAGTTAAAATCAAGCACTTCGTGGGCTTCCCTAATGGACTTTCCACCAAAGCTCTTTAATGAGAGTAACTTAACAGATTCCCAGACCTTTTGGTCATCGTTAATGGCTCCTCCTGTAAACCACAGAAAATTCAAAATTCACCCATTTCACTTTCTGTCAAGGTCACCTTTGCATTTCACTAGAGCACAACTGAGAGAAAGTCAAGGCATCGCTCTCCAAGTTGCCTCAATGGTTAATCGCTCTCAGGGATAAAAGTGTGCATCACATCTATCATTTGAGTGGCTTCAGATTCTAGTGTTTTCATACTTGTGCTCTGGACATACTTCAGCAACAACATCAAACTGTCTCTCCCCCTCCACACTAACCACTTTTTTATGTCTTGTCCCCATCCAAAATAAGCAATGCCTTGGGTTCAGCCCCATCGAGATCACAAGCAACTGAAATCAATTATTTCCAATGCTCTGCTAAAGATACCTCTGATAGCATCAGTTATTAAAAACAAAACCAAGATCACAAACACATTGTCTAGCAAAGAAAATCAAATGTCCATGGAAATCTTTGGTATTGCTTATCTATTTTTGTCTGTAACAGAATACCATCCTTTGAGGAGAACTGCATTTTGCAATTACGAAAAATTAAACAGCTACCAAAAATGTGCTCTTTCAAAGATGTTCACTTGTAACCATACTGTATAATAACACAGGGTGATTGTTAGTTGACTCAACTGGCAAAAGTTCCATGTAATTCCATCGAAATTTTTCCATCAGAGCTGTAAACATGTGGCTTTTGATAACAAATATTTAACTATTCCATATGAAGCCAGGAAGCAAATATAGATGAAGTTGTACTTGAGAATAGTGATTTTCCCAGTGACAGCTTAGGTATTTATTGTATTTTAATCACAACGGGATGGAGGGAGTAGCCAGAAGCTTTGTGCATCACTTCAGGACACAGCATGAGAGCAGAAGTCCACCCAGCAGAAGAATAACTGCACTTTCACAGCATGTGAAATCTAGTGGTGCCTCAGCACAAGCTTTACTACCACTTCTACATTTTTCCTCAAAGTTGAGAAAACTACCCATATATTATAAAAATAATTGGAAAAAAATTCTGCAGTACTCCAACTACTTTCTCAGCACTGAGGAGCCAGACACTAGTTATTTAAGTCCCAGTTCATAAACATAGAAACAAAACAAAAGATGTTTGAACTAGCTGAAATAAAAATAGAAACCAGTGCTGTGAACTAGTTAAAATAAAAATAGAGATGAGTGCTGTGAATAATCAGTGTTTATTTATACAAGTATGTAAGAGCAGAATTCTAGTATTTATCTGGGGTTATGTACTATAGAGAACTGATAACATAATGTGGCCTCCTTAATCTTTAAATCACCGGTTCAATTCAAATGGCTTGTTGGGGCACCAATAAAACGCTCATATTGCTAGCAAATATTGAGATTGCCAGAGAGTATTTTTTTTTCCACATCATTAAAAAAATACAAGTGATAAGACCCCACAGTGTACAGCTAAAAGAATAATCAACTAGGAAAACTAAACAACAAATGCCTTAGTGCGATCCTAATCCATTCACTTGTGTCTACACTGGAAAAAAAATAGATCTGAGCTGGCAACAGCCACTGAGAACTGATTGTGTCAAGAGAATGATTTCTTCTTTCTCACGGAGTTGAGTCTTTCTTGGAAGGACCAGCTCAGTGTGTTACTAGTGAGAGGATACATCCAGGAATGGGACACCCTGGACCTAGAAGTTCAAGTGGAGGTTTTGAGCACAACTCCAGGACACAGTCCCAGTCCAAACCTCCTTCCAAAACATCTGCCTAATGTTTGGCAGAGTGACAAGGTCCACAAGGAGAAAGAAGCTCTTGGCCAAGCAAGTTAGCAGCGAGGTTCACTGATGTGAAGATCTCCCACTGCTGACATTTTCCAGTAAAGCTCTTTGGTGTACGATTGCCAACCAGTTCTACACGCTGCTTTGCAGAAGTTTCCCCCTCTCACAGGCTGGGATTGATGGGTGGTGGGCAGGAGGGGTGAGCAGGAGGAAACACCTAGTGTGCCCCTGCTCTTTTGTCTTCTTTCTACCAGCACCTTGCCACTCAGTTCAGAGGCTCTAACAAGTTCTTGCAGCCATCTCAATAGTTTGAACTCTTAGGTTAAAAAAAAAACAACCCAACACTCCACAAGATAAACAAAAGGTATTTTTTCCTTTTAGTGTCTATTGATTTTACTATGTTCTGTGGACACTGCTTCTCTGTTGCAGTGTATTTTCTGTATTTAAAGGTGGAGGCTGACTTTTTTCTAATCTGGCACTGCTTTTGAACACTAAATTGACTTCATATACAACCAAAATGCTGATGATATCAGCAAAAATAAACACATTGTTCATAAAGACTTTCAAGTGGCTGGCTGGAAGTCTTCAGGATAGGACTACACATGTGACTTGCTGAACAAGTTAAATACAAACAATGTTCTGGAACAAAGCAAGGGATGGGGCCTGAGTCCATTTATCCTCCTCTCTGTAGTCACCAGAAACTCAAACCCCTGCCATCCAGAAGCAGGGTATTTTAGTCTGCTGCTTTACTGTATGATGTGTAATTAGGAATCAAGAGAGAACTGGGAATGCACAAGAAACTTCCAGGCAATCTCCATAAGCATAAGAAGCTGGTAAATATAATTTTTAGTTATCATTAATGCATTTTGGGGTTAAGTTAGAGCGATTCCTTAGAAATGGATTCTGAAACATCCCAAGGGTCTGTACAACTCAAAAAGTATCTTTCTGCTGAATAATCTGCTACTACATTAAGCACACATCAATCTAAAATTTCAGTTGTTTCTGAAGAAATTAAATCCTTAAGGACTAATAAATTATTCTATATTCTTATCTACTTTCTGAATGAGCTTCTTCCTCATCCTTCCAGATTCTCTGCCAGGCTCCAGTTACATTAGCATACTAAAATCCGTTTTCACACCAAATAAACTAGCCAGTTATTTTGTCTTTAAGTTTACACATGGACTCTTGATTCTTAAACAATCTCATTTTAAGCTATAAATACTGTAAAACACTCCCAACATTTGGCATCACATTTTATGAAATTCTGCAGAGAGCTCTGGCTGACTGATTACAATCCTTGAAGTATGCTCGATAAGAGCTTGCTCTCTACCAAGAATGAATCTCCCCACAAGCACTACCTGCCAAAATCAGTCCCTTCAACATCAGTTATCTATATAGATTGGAAAAGAGTAATATTTTTTTAATGTGTTTTTACCATTTCTGTACTCGCTCTTTTACCAGTGTTGATCCCCAGATATTAATAATATCAGCAGTGCGTTAACCTACATCATGTTTCATTTAAATGACTGTATCTAATCACTCTGATTTCATAGTAGTATAACATGCGGGTCTGGCCCTCAGCACAACAAATATGATGCAAAATACACGCTAAATGCTAAACAGGTTTCCGTTTTCGTAGCCTGGCATTTTGGTTCCTGCATTCCTGAAGTCCCAGTGAAATATCCTGTGTGCTTAAAAGTCCCTACCTGAGAAGCCATTTAAAATACACCAATATTACTATGGAAGCAACTGCCCTGAAATCTGCATTTAGTCTCTCCAGGTCACCATTTGCTTTGTCTTCTGATTTTCTTTCCTAGTTGCTTCCTGCTCCCTCATTCCTCCTTCTTTCTGGTCTTTACTCAGCTGGAGCAGGCAGCAGCATGACTGAGAGACCAGTACCCTAAACCTTGCCTCTTTTTTCAAGAAGGTAATTGGAATTATAGTCTTGAGGAGAAGGAAGGACCCACAGACTCACAGGTTCACTCAAAGGCTTTCTTTTGAAAACAGTGCTTTAACTCTTGTCATCATAGCTACTGTGAACTGGAACCACTGAGCTCCTGAACTGAACAGGCTTCATAGCAGTTCATTAACAGCAACACCAATTCACCGCTCTTGAGTATCACATTTGTCTCTTGGGTTTTTGGTCAGTTCCTCTTGTGATGCTCTTCAAAGCACTTGCACAATCATAGATCTACTCAGTCCTACCTCTGTGAGGTTAGTGCTACTCCGGTACACCGAAGATTGCCAGGGTTGCACAGAGAGAGAGTAAATCAAAATATGGAGTTTGTTTCTTTATTAGACAATACTGGTGGAGGAAAGGGGAAAGGGATCTAGCCTACATGTAAGAATGCAGAAGAGAATGATTGCAAATGAAGAGTTAATTGTATTACTTCTCTCTGACTTCATAATTTCCTCTCCTTGATTCTCTCAACCCCTCATAAAGTAAGATTTTTTTTCCCTCTTATTATCAACCTCGCTCCTTTCAAATGATCATAATTTAGAAATATTCAGACACACATATTTCAATTTTGGCAGAAATGCTCAGTCTTTCCCCAACATGGACATACCAGTTTTGCAGCTGACTTTCTTCAAAAGCTCCTTTGCTTATACATTAGATTTCCAGATCACTTCAGAGTCCTACTAAGATGAGAGCATGATGTGATGGGATATGCCCAATAAGATGCCACCAGTCTTCAGCAATTTAGGCATTAAACCTCTGTCTGATGCTACCAAATCACACTCAGCAAAGCCTATATTACCTTCATGACAGAGTCTCCAGAGCTTTCGCTATGGTCTGTGTTGAGCTCACCAATCAATTAGTGAGAAAATGGTTGTTCTCACATTTAGACAGGAGACAAAAGCCATCAGAATGTAGCAGGAAAGGGAGATATATTTTTGTACATGTGAAGTATGAAGCCTACCTCTTTCTCCTGGTCTTCCTGGTTGCCCAGGGCTTCCTGGAAACCCTTGCATGCCCGGTGATCCTTGTTCACCCTGTGGCCCTGGAGCCCCTGGCCGACCTGGCTCACCAGGAGGTCCTGCGATGGTTCGTGTTGAGACAGACTGGCTTGGAATCTGGTTCAGAATTGAGTTATATCTTGCCATATGACCTGTCAGGAAAAAAAAATGTCCCCATTCTCAAGTTGTAGTAGAGAATCTGGTTCAGCTAAGTTTGAATAGAGCACTGGCAGGTCCTCAAGGCTGTGGTCTGTCATGCTTTGATAATATGAAGTTGTGTGCTTGTCAATGGGAAAACAGTGGTTTAGGCAGTACACAGAAAAGGGGGAGAACTATTGTGTATAATATTATTTCCTTGCTTTGATTTTTTTTTATGTCTATAAAAATTTAAAATTGTCACAGCAGAAGCTTCTGGGTACTATAATAGACTGGAAACAATTCAGACTTTTTTTTAGATGCCTGATGCTAATCAGCTCTAATTGGACATAAATCCATTTGAACATGAATTGAGTTGGAACATAAATCCTGACTGTCTAGCCTAAAATTAATTGATACCCTTGAATGCTCTGAGAAGCATCATATTTGTAAGCAATTGTGGCAGGAAAAGATCCATTCTAGAGATAGAAGCGTATGAACTATGGATGTACATACCCTGGATGAGTTGTTCACACACTTGCCGAGCAACAGCACGCACCATGGCTTGGGACTGGAGATCACCCTGGATAATAACAGCAGCAGCATCAGAACACATTTCTTTGAATCATTTTTCTCTTGAAAATGCTTAGAGTAATGAAAGACATTCATTACCCCTGAGAGATTATACTCTCGCAGATGAGAAAAAAGCCAAAGAAGTTTTGGGATTTCCCTCGTTTCCATGAGCGTTTTTAGCCAGCAAACAGAGGTCTGAGAAGATAACCCTAATGAGAGATTTGGGGACATGCCTAATGCCCCTTACTTCTCACCTTCAAAACATTAACGTAGCTATATATAAAACACTGTCTGGAAAAGAGGGAAAGTTTGCCTGATTGCACAGAGAAAACTATTGTGCCTGTAAACACAGGGAAACATAAACTGTTGGAGAAAGCTTTTTATCAGACAGAAAGCTTTTTATGAGACAGAAGGCCAGACCACAAAAAAAATGGTGGCTAACACAAACATAGACTTACCCGCTCACCCCTTTCACCCTTAGCTCCAGGAGGACCCTATGGAAAGATTCAATACAAAATGAATTATCATTTTTTTCTAGCTCAAGATTTTTAACCCCTAAGCATTGTCTCCCTTGCAACATCACAGTAAAAGGAGAAAAAGCAATCAAGGAGCAAGGCTTCAGGAGGGTCTGTGACAATAACGAACATACCTTTGCCATTTCAGTACTCAACAAAATGTTCACCTTTGGCAATTACATGGAGACAACGACTTTCTCAGGGGTTTGTCATGTACTGAATACTCTTGTTTCAAATGGCAGCAAGGGCAGGCCACACGGCATTTTACCTGGCTGAAATGGGTCTAATTGTCACTGAAGAAGACAAGGCTGGTGTGTGACAAAATATCGGTCTGAAATTTGCAGTATTTGCTGCACCAAGGCTCTGCACCCACTAGGAACAAGTTGTCTGGGGCAGTTACAGCTTCACCACTGGAGGATTTTGGGGCAGGCTGGACAACTCTCAGGACCTCCTGAAGCGAGCAAAGATCTGCTTGAAGAGCTAACCATCTCACTGATGCATGGGCAAAGCACAGCTTATTCTACCCTGGGAAAGAAACAGCTCCTACGAGATCATTTTTAGACCTCTTTTCTATTACTTTACCTTTTGGGAAAGACAGTTATTGAAATTAATATTTTTTCACCCACCTAGCTGTTTCTTCAGAACTACTAGAGTCTAAATATTCACAGCAGAGGTCTTACATGACCCACAGGAATATCTATGCTCTAGGAAATTTAGTTCAATATCTGGAACATGTGTTTGGACAGGAACTGACTAGTCAGCATGTTATACATTGATAGTAATAAGTTCCATAGCTCACCAAATCTCCTTAGTAGATTGCATGATTACACTTAGAAACTATGCAGAACTGGGCATTAGGTTATTATCTTTGCTTATATATTATCAGTCAATTCATTTCAACTTAACTAAATAAAAATGCTTGCATTGGACTGAATTTAAAAAAAGAATATTCTACAAATTATGTCAGAAGTATACACTGTCATACTCAGATGCCTTTAAAAATGAAATAGAACATTCACTGGAAAAACACTGAGCAGACTTTATAATTAACTCAGTGGTCAAATGTTAAAAAGTGAATACACAATATTATCTGAACTGCTACAGTGAAAAAGAGGTCCCCTGCAAATCTTGTCTTTTACATAATTTACACACCCATTTTATAGTTGTATTCCTTTCTTCTAGCTAAACTATTTGGTCTTTTTTTTTATAGGAAAGAAAATAATATCTGAAAGACAAACTTAGTATTAGAGGTTCCTAATACTTATTTTCAGTATAGAGGGTGTAATTTTCCACTCGGTGAAACTGATGGTCAAATTTATAGCAACATTATAGAAAAAGACCTGATCATTAGTCAGCTGCTCTGATGTAAATCCAGAGTAACCATGAAAGCAGTTTTTAATTCATGCAATATTTTCACAGTGTGAAAATCAGAATAATATTTTGGAAATATTCAGGTTAATAAATGGATACTTCAGATTCCTGAGTGGTACTTGAAGTGCAAGGGAAAAAAGGAGAAAGTAATTACACACAGACTACAAATTCACATACTGTTATGTTTTTAACTTCTGCGTTTTAGTCTTGTGGTTTGACTCTCTAATCCCTGTATTGCAAACGCCGTATGTAAGAATAACAAATGAATTTAATTATGAAGAATGAACAAAGAAAGATCAATA
The DNA here is from genome assembly GCF_964273445.1 of Streptopelia decaocto. Lineage (NCBI taxonomy): Eukaryota > Metazoa > Chordata > Aves > Columbiformes > Columbidae > Streptopelia > Streptopelia decaocto. The sequence goes on from NC_138655.1 coordinate 14,462,539, forward strand.
ACATGTTTTGGTTAAGCACTAACTTCAAACAGATCCCAAGCTATAAATATTGAGGAGCTCTGTAAAATAGTGGAGCCAGGAACAGGAAACAACACACAATAGCAAATACTGCAATATTAATTAATTTTACTCACAGGAGCTCCAACATCACCTTGTGGCCCCTGGCTCCCAGTAACACCTGGAACACCTGGAGCACCAGGTATGCCCTACATGGAAAAAGAGAAAGAAAATACTTAGTGGTGAGGACAATCAGCATCCATGGATCCTGATGAGAGAAATAACTGTGATGGAGAGGAAGCGCACAAAGCACACCGTTCTGCCAAAGATCACAGATGCTGAGAGAGAGGACTAAGAAATGTATGTTGCAGGGAAAAGAGCATCGAAAGCACAGCTCTGAAAAAAGCTCTTGAGAAAAAAGGACTTGTGTAGCTTGTTTTCTGAAATAGGGCTGCTGGACTACAAGACTAAATCCTGTGATGTTACTACCATGTTTGGGGGTGATGACTCAAAAAAATTCTTTGTACAAAGAACAGGATTGCTTGTAGAATACTCAATACCATCAGCAGTTTCACCTGACTTCTTAAAGCTATCAAGAAGGCATTAACCTTGCTCTACTGCCCTATTTGAGAAGGATGAGACAGATTTTGGAGGCATCACGTCTCACTTTGAAGGCTGAATGTGGCCTCTGCCGTGTCTCTTGATTACTTCATGAGAGCATCTGAATACCTGCACTCACTGCCGGCCTCCAGACCAAGCGAAACTTGGCAGTTTACTTCAATTAACAAAACTGATTTGAATTTCTAACAAAAAAAAAAAAAAGAAAGTGTCTTCTTTCAAAAGTTAAGAGCCCTAATACCTTTTATATAGTGCAGTTACTTAAGAACAAGCTATCAATCTAATGATGGAACAACTGTCTCTCCTTCCCATGGGAGAAATTTTTTCTTGAGCTAATTAAGAGTTGAAAGAAATGACACTGGGCGAGCAGTCATGAGAATTTTAACTTCCAGGGAGAACCCTTGGCCTTGGTCTATCCACTGAAGTCTAGATAACCATGATCTACAATCCCTCTAAATCTTGCTGATTTTTACAGTAATTAATTCCATGGGCAATACTCACCATTGGGCCAGGAGGTCCTTGTGGGCCTGTGGGTCCGTCTTTGCCAGGAAGGCCCTATAAGAGAGAAATATATGCAATTTTACTGGCTTTTTATATGTACTTTGTAAATCTGTTCTATTTCATCTAGAAGTCTTTCTTTTTTCCTCTGCTTTTAATTAAATTAAGGACCAGTGGTAGTGCTTCTTTAGAAGAAAAGTCCATTATTTGCCCTGAGGAGGGTTTATTTCTGAAAATCCAACTAGCCTCACAATATTTTTGAAGAAGCAGCAATGAAAGACTCTTTGTACTGGCAACTTTCACCTCAGAGCAAATTTCACTTACAACACTGCTGTAGCGAGTAAATGAGAGTGTTTGCTGTCAGACTGCTCTACCACAAGATGGGTCACATGTCTACATCTCAGTGGTTGCAATTATTCACGGTCCCGCTGATTACGTGCTGAAAGATGGCAATGGCGAGTCCACCTCCCTGCCCAGCGATGCTGCGCATGAGCAGGAGCCATCACCAAGGTCCTGCCTCAGGGAGCAGCAGCAACGCTCATGTGGTTTCCATTACGAACGTGCTTCAGAACTTCCAGTAATGAGAGCCAAAGACTAAAGATAACTTGGAAACTGGAAAGCAAGCAAATCATGAGGAAAAAAAAAAAGACTGACCAGATGTAGAAGAAAATGCACTACTAATAAAGTATTCTTGCAAATTAACCCACGTGCACATTGTGTATCCACCTGCTATCAAGCATAGGTTTCTGAACAGCCTGGTGATAAGTCAATTCCTTAATTACTACACAACCTGAAAAGGAGAAATGTGATGTTATCTGTGGCTCAAGACCAGAATATAGAAGTGAGAGTAGCAGGAAAGGGAGGGTTTGAATGTGTTTATGATGACACACACAGTAAGGAACATTCTAGGCCCCAGTAACTCATACAGCTTCAGAAAAAAAAAAAAAAATCACATCTTTTTCATGTTGTACTTTTTTTCTGAATCTTTATTTCTGACACAGTTTTAGTAATGAATATAGCATGAACTACTAGTTTTATGCTTTACATAATTTGGAAACTATGATTCAAACCTGCTATCTTATGGTATTAAAAACTGCTTAGGGAATATTATCTGCCATGTACTGGGAAAGGATTTTTTTTAAAATCCCACAGGAAGGTTGTTTCAATGATAAAATAAGCCATATAGTCAACTCATATTACATCATCTGTGCATCCTTAGTCTTGATAAGGAATATGTTCTCCTTTCACAGTGTAGCCAGATGGTTCCTGAAGCATCAAGGACCAAAGCAGCTCCCGTATCACACCAAGAACTAAAGCAAATGTAACAGGTACGTGGCATCGAAATAAAGACACTCTTAGTGTCTCTGTTACAGTAGTTTTAAGATATACACAGGGAAAAGATTGCAAGCCTAGCTCAAATTTGCAAAGGAAAGCATGTTCAGTCTTCAAGATAGATATTTCTAAAGGAAGCAGACAATGGCATAAGGAACTTTGAAATGCATTCAAAATTATAAAATAGAGTTTCTGATATTCTCTGGAAGAAGCGTTTAGTTCTGAAGAAGGTTTTGAAAAATTCAGTGATAACTATTCACAGTTTCCTAATAACATGGAAGTTCCTAAAAGATAGTGCAAATTAGATTTGTTTTTATAACAGTGAGATCTTCAGGAACACTGATACCCTCATATTTATAAGTATATTTCACTTTTTAAAGAAAATATTTAGAATCTATGTTTATTTTTGATCATTCTTAAAGCAGGGTGAAAACTGGTTGGACACTCTTAAGGGCTTAATTTAAGTTGGAGGGAAATGTAGAGCTTTCCACCAACTTCTAGGATCTAGTGTGGATTCACACAAACTTCTAAAGAAAAATAATGCTGTATGTCACTCTCTTCTCCCATCCTAGAACTAACAGTATGACCATAATCACACTATCTTCGAATATATTTCACCATTTCTTTCCTCTGAGCAGTATTCTTCTTGAATACTGCCTATTCTCCTAGGATTCATTTCTCTTGGCACTGTGTCTGTATCGCTTGGCCACAAATAAATCACCTCCTACTGTATTTGTTACATGTGAAAATTACTATTTATAAATGAAGTCAAAGAGAGGTTTGGTTCAAGAAGGAGTACGGTAATATCTATTCTCTCATGCAGGTAAAAGATGAAAGATACTTGTTAGTGCTGCCAACAAGGTTTGAAGCTGATGCTACTCAGACCATCTGATGGCCTGAATGGATCTGACACTCTTTCCAAACTTGTGAGTAGTGAGCAAAAGAGATCAGTAAGTACCAGGATATTGGCAGAAAGACTGGGAATGTATTTCTTCTGGCTCTTTCTCACATTATTTTTGGTCTGTGTAATGTAGAAGAAAATAGAGCACTGTGAGAATTCACAAAGCTGTATTAAGAGCACCGAAGCCTTAAAGGTGTTATTCACTCTCCCACTTATTGAAGTCTCCTCTTTGCTTAACCATCTGCAGAATTTCTGTGGGGAATTACGTAGCACAACAGCACTTCCTCTGTGATGCTGTCACACCCAGGACAGGAATGACTGTACAGAGCCACTGAATCTCCTCCACGCAGCTGCATGTCCAAGAGCAGGATGGGACAGGTTTTGATGTGTGACCTTAGATGCAGGGCAGTTTAGAATCAAGATGTATATTATTTTGGAAGATTAACTTAAGTCAGGACATGTTTTGCCAATGGCATGAAAGAGAGTTATGGAGAAACAGTGTAACTATGACAGAATTTTTTATAAGGGATTTTATTTGCCAGAATACAAATGGCAACAGGGGAAATTATCATTACATGTTAGGAAAAAAAATGTTACAGTGAAGGCAGTCAAATAAATACCATCACAGGTTGCCCAGAGACATGGAGTCTTCACACTTGGAGGTGTTCAAAACTCAGCTTAACATGCACCTGAGTAACCTGATCTGATCAGAACTGTTTTGAGCAGACTGTTGGACTAGATGATCTCCTAAGGTCCCTTCCCACCTTAATTTTATTATTCTATAAATCCCACTATAAGACTGTGCATTTAAACTGCCTACTGGAAATAGCTTCTGATCTATGCCATCCCCTGAACCACGTGCTGAAAGAGTTGCAATTGGCCCAGCATAACACAGCCAAGAGGAATGACGAGCAATACACTGTAGAGGTCACCAGCCAGTGCCCAAAACCACGTTCTGACAATATCTAATTTACTAGTCTGGATGCAGGCTTTGTCTCACAGCTGGTCTCTTTGCCCTTCTCTGACCAGGAGCCATTAGAAGCTGAAGAAATGTTTAAGAGACTGAATCATCCTCTCTATCAGTTAGAGGTATCTTACTGCAGACCAGGGGCTTCAAGCATGATCAGGTAGCATTGGTTAATGCTTCTGGAGTCCAGTCTAGCTGCAGCACCTGAGCAATGGAAATCAATCCTTGACAGTTTAACTCTCTGCTCGAACCCTAAAAGACATATAGGGAAACACATCCAGCAGAGCTTCCTCCAGAACTTTTTAACCTGCTAAGGAAGATCCATGCCTTTTTGCCAAGGAGAAGCTTGACCAGGAGAAGATACCCCTGAGGAAACCACCAAGCGATAGTGAACAGTCACAACATCACAGGCACAGGAGACATAAAGGTGGGAATCAGAACGACGGAGATCCCTCTCTACATTTTGTTATCAATCAGAGCATGCTTGCCACTCAGGATGATATATTGGGTTTCTCTTGTTGCAGCTGCGTAGATCTGTCCTCTCAAGTGGCCTCACTTTGCAAGAAAGAACAGGGATTGCAATTGTGATCTGACCTTGGATAGTAGCCATGGAGATATGGGAAAAGGAAGACTTTCCACCCGACACCTACACATTTTAACAAGGGTCAGCCTCAGTCTGCTTCCAGACTTTATGTTCTTGGCTGAAAGAGATGAACCAAAAGCACAAGAGAATCTAATTCCTGTCTACATACTCACCAGAAGCACGATGTCGGTTTGGATTCTCCCACATGTGCAATTCAAGCTATAGGTTTCAACATGATATGCTTGGGAGAGTTGGTGGGGAAACACAATCTGTTCTCTTCAGTAAAATATTTCTATACTGCCAGCTACAGATATGGGACAGCAAGAGAGGATGTGAAGCAACTGCAGACCCAGCCATAAAATAAAAATAAACCATTTTCTATTTTATAAAATCCTTTATAACACTCTTTTATAACTGGAAGCTGATGAGAGGCAAGGGGACTGCTCCTAGTGTGGAGTCTGAGATGTAGACTTAAACCAATTACCAGACAGGTCTAAAAATATTATCATGCATATTCCTTTTTACTCCGGTTCAACCTTCACACAGTATTTTTATTACATCCCACGTTTTTCATAGGGAGGGTGTTTCATTATGAAAATTATCTTTGTATGAATTCACACAACTGAGAAGGGAGATGCTCTATTTCTTAATGAGGTACTAAAAACCACGAAAAACAAACAAACCAGGAACTAAAAAGCAGAAGAGCAGAAATACAAAAAGAATCTGTATAGACTAATTGTTGAATTAAAACATTAAGATGAAAAAAAGACATTTTCTCAACCGATTTCAGAAAAAAAACCCAGAAATTATGAATGCTAGAAATCAAAGCAAAAAGGAAGGAAAAAGAACTAAAAGTGAAATGATATCCACTACCAGCAACTGGAAGGAAAAAATCTCCATTCCAGGACTTCTTGAGTCCAACATGACATTATCCTCAGTTCAGCAAAGGTCTCAGAGATCTCCTAATAAATATCAGTCCTGTGCTTACTCCCATTAAAATCACTGTGACTTAGCCATCTGTTTAATACTTCACAGCACTGGTACCACTATAATATAAAATATTTAAATGAGCAAAATATACTAAAGAGGAAATGAAAGCCAAGTGAAGAATAATGTAGAAAAAGTTCTAGTAGTATAATATCTGCAAAACAGTTTGGCATCTTGGCTAACAGGAGGAAGCCCAACAAAAGGAACATTTTACAAAAAGGCAATTCGCTTCTCAGGAATTCTCCAGTTCGCTTTGCTGTTGCTACAGTTATGCCCATTAGAATTATGCCTTTCTCCAGCACTCAGCCTTCAAAGAGACTGCGGCAAAATCATTGGTTTGAATCTTCACCCATTAAAAGCAATTTTATGTTGTCATAACTTCACAGGAATCAAATGAATTACACCACCATAAAATTAGTATAACATCATTGTTTGTTGCCATAGAAATAATTGCTGCTGGACAATATTGCACAAGGGTCACACAGAGACAATAACAGGCTAACAGACCTGGTGTTATGAGATCTAGGATATTTATCCAGCTTCTTTGATTAACACCAGAAGAAAGCGAACACATGAACAAAACACTATTACCATATCTATAAAAACTGGCAATTTATTTAATTGCCCTGCCTTATTATAGATGGCACTGGGGTCTCGTACAGAATAAGCACTGCATGACCTTTCCAGGCTGTATCAAAAACCTTTGCTGCACTAGTTTTTCCCCCCAGCTTTTCTCAGACGTGCTGTCTCTGCAACAACCTTCTGACTTCCAGGTGGAAGAGCTACAAGAGCTCTGAGCTGCTGGTTGACACCAAGACAAGGCTGGGGGCCTCCACTGCTAGATAGAAAGTTAGCTGCAGAATAAAGTGAAAACACAGAGTTCCCTGCTCCCTGAATTGCAGAATGCTCAGCGTCCCTTGTGACCAGGAATGCAGAAAGAGGAGACACGTAACCCTCACATGTACAGTGTCTAGCACCAAGTCGCTTCCACCTGGCTGTGACCAAGATTAGACAGCGTGGTGGCAAAAATCCAAGTATTCATCAGGCTCCAGGTCTTTATTAACCTGGAGATGAAGAGGCGACACCAAGCTGGGGGAATTCGGGTGGAAAAATTCCATTACAGTAAAAAAAGAAGACATAAAAAAAAGGGAGGCAAAAATGAGCTTCCATACAGAAGCAGCATCACAGTATAATAAAGTAGGAAAAGGAATACATTTACCTTCATATTTCACCACAACTTAATTGAAAATTAGAAGGCTATTCATCTGATTAGAAGTTTATTCATATGACTATAATGCTGTATCAATCTTTACCTTAATAAAATTACTTTCTTTTCTTGATTTTAGAGAAAAACATATATGCATTGCCGAAATTCTACAGTAACTTCAGCAGAAGTAGTTCTATACATAAAAATATGACAATGCTTAAATTTGTAACAGTGAGCTCCAACACATATTTCGCTATAAGGATTTTTGTTTTACAACAAGGTCTCAGGTTAATGCCAGAAATCCAGAGAAGGTTAACATATCCAAAAAAAGGATCACAAATATGTAAATCTTGTTCAAGTGAAACTGAAAAGTCATATTTAATAATTAACTTTTGCTGTAGACAATAAGCTAGTATTATGCTAACAGTAATTTTCCAGCATCAATCTAATAATGAAATTAAAATCCCACCAAGGAAACAGGGTGGAGGACTTACAGGTTTAACTGCACATTTTTTTACTAATTCCTAGACAGACTAGAAGTATCTTCATTATTATACATGATTATACATTCAATATTAAATTCCCTTGTAGTTGCCTCTGTTATCCATTAATTATCTACAAAGCAAATTTAGATCACTGCATTGGATATTGCATGTTAATTTTGTGCCATTTAACCACTATCTAATTTTAAATGTATAAGCAAATGGTCTAACTGGCAATGCTGGACACTAGTGACATCTACTCCTGTCAAATGCATTAAACACAAACATAGCGCATGGCTCCCCATTACTTGTTTAGTATTTCTCAACCCGGATCTACCAGATGGAAGGATACTCCACCCTATCTCTGTCTTCTCAGTTGACTGGCACAGAGACATGGGTCTCAAGAAATGACAGAATACAAGTGATATAAATGATAATAAATCAGCCATGCTGGGACTATCCATTACGGAATGGAAACTCTTTGAACAAATGCAAAACATGTTCATTTTACCTTACCCTTTGACCTTGAGCTCCATCTCTTCCGGGTGAACCTGACGCTCCTGGGACACCCTAAGCAAATGATGAGATCAGGTTAACAGAATCCAACGAAATCACTTTCCAGTGAAACAGGATGACATGCTTTTGGATAAATGTTTTGGATAAATGGAAGTAGGGAATTCAATAATGGGTGGGGCCATAGAAGAGCTTGATTAAAGAAGGTATTTCTGTGAAATAAGAGATGGTTAAACATACTGTTAAAATGCACAGGATTCATAACCCCTCACTACAATCCTCTGTTGAGAACGCTGACAATTTTGTCAAGTCATTAAGCTGACAAGAGATTGATTTCCTACATCATCCCAGTGTCACGTCAGTGTAATTCCACTGCACAACATCAGTACCTTAACCTAAAAATACAACTGCTGTTTCTCTCTCTCCTTGCTAAAATAGATTCTGTTGCTGTACTGTTTGAAGTCAGAGAAATCCTGACTGAGCAGGATCACACGTTACATCCAGCTGTTCCCCATTGTTCAGATGAAATGTCACTCTCTGGCTCGGGACGGCCGCAGAGCAGCAGCCTGGGACCATCACTGCGGTGGTCCAGAAGGCTCACAAACCTGATTGATGAGGAAAAGCTGTACAAGTTTACTATCCCTAGCACATATGAACAAGAGAGGTAACAGCCAATAAATACTGGACGTGTATCATCAGCAGAAGAGGAGCATCTGAAAACTGAAGTGTAAATGATCCTGGAAAGCAGCAAGAAATTGGAATGCAGTCTCCAGGCTAAATAGCAGACTCCAAACTGAGTAAGATGCAGTGAATACTACAGTTCTTTAAGATGCTGATTCTTGTGAAAGATAGCATCAAAAGATTAAGTGCCTGATCTGTCCTTCTAGGCAATTCCAGGAGGAATTTAATGGGTTTAAAGTGAAAAAAAAAAAAAGCGCAAATGCTAATTATTCACTGTGTAAGCAGAAATCTAAGAGTGGATAGTTTCTGAGTCTACAGAGACCCATGTTTCAGTGCTTAACAAGGTCAAGAAAGTAACTGGTTCTTCAGGCCCTGAATGATTCGGTCACTGCACACCAGCATACCCTGGATTCCTGATTCACCCCAACTCAAATTCACCTCAACAACACACTTCTCCACTGTTTCAAATATGTGCCCTAAATTCACAATGATGTCAATTCAACATTCAAACTTAGTAAGTGAGAGGCTAAACAATAACTCAGGGAATACCTGCAGGCCAGGAAAACCGAGATCTCCCTTCTCTCCCTTTTCACCTGGTGGGCCCTGTGAATTAAGAATCACACATAGTAAACCAAACACATGGCTACTTTTCTATTTTTATATTTCCTTTCACCATTTTAAAGTTTCCAGAATTAACCTGACAAAACTATAGCCATTATGTTACAAAAAAGGTAGCTATTTTCTTTTCTCCTCAAAGAAATCTGTCTTCAGCCCTCAGAAGTATTTCCTATCATGATTAAACTAATGGATTTCTGTGGAAACTAGACATGTTTCTACAGTACACAGGCATGACAAAGATATACTTTTCCAGATAATTAAATAATTTTAATTACATTTTGTGCAGAAACAAAATTTCTCTATCAAATAACTATTCTTCTAATTAATGTATTCTGTATTATTCTCTGATGACAGCATCATCAGGAATATACAGATTCCATTATATTGTACAGCAATATCATATAGATGGGCTAAAAAGAAGGAAGTGTGTTATACTGTAGTAAATTTTGAAAAAAGGTCTAGCAGAAAAAGTTGCATCTACTACCTTTCAAGGCTTGTGCGTACCTATCCACCAGTGACATATATGAAATAAGATTAGTGCTCCTTGTTCATTATTCTACCATTGTGTCTTAATGATGAAATTCTGAGACTTATTTCACAAGAGCATTGCAAACTCCAGGCTTAATGATCTCCTCTGATGATAGATTCTGTAAGTATAGCGAATACGATTGCTTCATTTTGGCAGCAAATGTGGTGTTCTTGCTTGGTTATACCTTTCAAGTCAGAACTCATCTGTGATGAGCAATACCACAACCAGAAGAAGATAAAAATACTAACATTTCAGTTAGGGGGCATGTTACAACCCTCACTGCAGTTTTTTTCACTCATCTGCAGGCTTGGGTCCTAATACTTGGTTCATACTCAACCTGCAATCAAATCCCTTCAGCTAACTAAAAGTTCAGGTCCAAGTGCAAACAGGAATGTTGACACTGAACCCACATCCACTATAGGTTAAATACAAATCTGTGATTTCACCTCAAATATTGAAATTCAGATTCTGATCAGGACACCAAAAGATATTTCAGTCTAGTCTAAGAGATGTGCTGTTCAAAACATCACAGGAAAGAACCCTATTGAATTCATAAGCCTCACTGGAAGTCCTTGAATAGAAAGTCCACTGGGTCCTTGTGGTCCTGGAGGTCCTTGCGGTCCAGGAACACCAATTTCTCCTCGAGGTCCATCTGGTCCCTAAAGTAGCACAAGACATAAGTCAAACTCTTATCATATGGACAAAGGCAGCTTCTGTTTGGTTTGAAGATTTAAATACCAGTAGACACAAAAACATCTGAAATACGGGTTAACATTTGACTGAGCAGTTAGGGTTCAATTTAAAATTGCCTGGTTCCTTTATAAATACCAAAAAATGAAGATTTATGCTGCGACAGCAGCATTCTGAATTTTATATCTTTTGTCAAGGAACAAACAGGACAAGCAATTGTTATGAAAAGAGACACACCAAATTCCAATGGCATTTCACTGTGCTTTTTCCTTGGCGACATCAGAGACAATCTGGAATTAATTTCAGGGTTTACATGCAGCAGAGATAAACCAAGAACCTGTGCATATGTGAACTGTAAAGCACTGTATGAAGTACCTTTGGACCAGGGTCACCACGATGACCTTTGGCACCTCGGACACCTGGACCACCCTGTGAAGCACAAGCACAGCACTTGTTGAAAACCAAAACTCTCAAATAAACAAAAACAAAAACCAGAGAAGCCCAAACATTTTTTTCTTGTTCCTGAATCAGTGTTCAGGAATCAGTGAATATCCTGTCCATATCTTTCCACTGGAGTAATTAAGCAGAGTACATACTTAAGTGTGGTGTTACACAAAAACAGATTTAAAACCAGATGTGACTGCTTTCTGGAGCCAAAAATGCACACCACGTAAGCATCAAAATTACACTGAAAGCTACAATAGGGATGGAAATGTAAACATGTATTCATGGGTTCCCTTCCAGTTGTTGAAACCCCTTGCACACCTGTCTGTTCTCACCAAAATCCCCACACTATGTTAAAGGCTGAGTTTCCAATGACTCTGGAGTATCTTTCAGCAAGCACAACTCCAGGATCTACTAGACTTACCATGGTTTAATTTAGAGTTGCTCTTAGGTAAAAGTCTTTTGCCTGTTTTTCTCTATTTTGCTTTCTTCAGCAGTGCCTACATCTGTTAATCATTTATTAACCAAATGTTGCCTTTTTTATTAGTACCATCTGAGACACTGGAGTTGCATATATCTATGGATGGCTGCCATGAATATGTTTTGCATATACATGCTGCATGTGCCTTGTCCTCTAGCACAGCTTAAGTATAGACATATTATTTTTTCCACTTCTTTCAGATCAATTTCCCCCTTCCCCCACCTGAATATATTGCTTAATCTCTTGGAATATGAGCTTGACAGGGATTCTGCCCTTCTTTGTACTCAAAAAGAACTTTGTACAACTAGGCCCTGTAACTGAATAGTGCTCTTTAGAGGCTACAATGAGTACTTACAAAAATAACAGCAGTTACATGAAACACATTAAAACAGAAAATATGCTTATCAGATTAAATGCATATCTAGTATCTATAAGACTTTCTATAGGAATGGCAATAACAGAAATGTTTGAAAGTACCAGAGTACTCTTGCTCTTCAATGAAGGCATCATGATCCACTCTTCACATGTGTAACCACAGAGCAGTTTTCTGCTCCTTTTCTCAGCTCCTTCGGTCTTCTCACTTCCATCCCACTGCTCTGTAGCCACCACCCATTCCATCACGGTCACTCTGATCCTAAAATCTCACACCACACTCCCCACAGAACCACGTTCCAGCTGCCAGTTCCGCAGTTCCAGGTCCTGACATCTCTGCATTCCAGCCCAGCAGCTCCCTCTCCTACCTCTCAGACTAAAAACTCCTCTGCAAATATTCAGCAAAATAACTGCAACTTTTTAACATAAACAAAATCACACAGTGTTTTCTCATTTTGTTCTCAGAAACGGATCACATTTTTACTGAGTAAGAATATATACTTAAGAATAGCCTGATGCTGAGCCATTAAATCATATGCTTTAAGATTCACACTGAGCTTGGTACACCTACCCATGCTCTGAACCCACTAACCATTGCTTGGTAAAAGCACAAGTTCCAGAAAAGCATTGATTTAAGATTAAAACATCACAAGAGCCTCCCTTATTTTTCTCATAAACTTGCTTTGGTGGTTATTCACCAGCACTGCTAAGCTTGTGTGACTAATTTGAAATTTTTCATTTCTTTGGCTTCTACTTCTAGCCAAGAATTCCTGTTATGCCTTTTTATCTTATTTAAAATAACTTCTTAATAGCCAGTACTTTCCCACAGAAACAGTTTTTAATCAATTGTTATCAAGTCACCGTCTTATTTCTTTTTAATAGCTAAAGCCTATGAAGCACCGAAAGCTTTTCATTGCAATTAAACTTCTCCAGTCCTCCAATATTATTTTTTCTCTTTCCTCACCTTCTCCAGTTCTGCAGCACTCCTTGCAAAATGCAGGCATCAGGTTTGTGTGCTATCTTACTTTTACTTCGCACAGGGAACTTCAGACAGCACGATCAAATTTTGGCAAAGATCAGCCCATAAAACCGGTGTCCCATAATGAAATCTGCCAGTTAATCTTAACTCTAAACGATACTTTGTCTTACCCAAAATGACCCACTTCCTAAAAGATCTTAAAAACGTCTTTCCAGAGATAGTATCCCACACAAATGGAAGCCTTTTATTTGGAGTCTTTTTAGTCTAATGTCTAAAACTGGCTACATGGTAGAATCCTGATCCCTTAAACAGAAAAATCCTTGGCTTAGAGAAAAGTCACACGACATTTTAACGACTTGGAGCAGCGTTGACCAGACATAGCACATGTGACTTTCTGACTTTTGGTTGGCGCAGAGATGAATGCTGATTTTATTCTTTTGCGCTGCTTTTTCCTAGGCCTCTTACTTTTTTCCAGAGCTATGCCATCTAACCGGCAAAAAAGTATCACTCCTAAGAGGCTGAGTTCCAGAATCACATACTCCCCTGCCTACGCAGTGATTTCCCTGCTGGATTTTAAGCCGCCTCTTGCATGACACTATGCTACTCAAAATATTGTTAATCTAAATGTAATAAATAGAAGTACATTATTTTACTGCTGGATTAAGCTTTAGCAATTCCTGATGTGTTCTGAACTATAGTAAAACCCTACTTTTAGTCAACTAATTTTTAAACAGTTTTCATTTTACTGTGAAATGTGGTCAAACCACTCAATTTCAGTTGCATTTTTTTTTTATTATCCCGTTGTCTTTTTCACAGAACACAAATTGGACACCTATATACAGCAATTAAAAATTTCAATCCATACTTGATTTATAGCCTACATTCAAATAAGAGAAGAGAATTAATTTTTCCTTGTTCAAGATACACTTCTTCAGTGAATTTTCTCCCGAGTTCCTTTTCAAGTTTTTGTACCAGAGCTTGAAGAACAGTTCTTGCAAAAAGACTAACCTCTGAGTTGTTACAAGGATAAATGTCTGCTAGGATCTACTACATTAATGTCTTCTTTGCAAGCTAATTTTATTGTTGAATGTGTAACTCATGTAATTTGCATATTTTAGCCTCTTCAGAAACTTATTTTCCTTCACATTCTTCACTGTTTTTTTCTCTTCAAAACATCCCAGACACAGCAGGAGCAGAGAAATATGCAGTTCAAGCCTGTTCACAAGAGGACCTCATTTCAAGTTAACTTAGCAAGCAGTCCTAGAATTCCAATCAAAGTTATCAGTCTAGTTGTAAAAGAAAAAATATGTGACCATTCTATGAACAACCCAGTTAGAAGTCTCATTAAACCAAACCAATAACAGAGCCTACAACTGTTATAAACTGCTAAAAACCAGCCTTGAGATGTGAGACTGAGTTATCTAACTTTAGTGACCTGTATCTCAGTTGTCTGCTCTGATCCATTATTTGAGTTTTTCCATGAGCCAGTAAAGAAAAAGGAGATTTATCCCATCTTTCTAAGCTGCTATACTGAGATGGAAGGGAAGGTAAATAATCGTCTTCTAGGAGAGACTATCTAGTTCCACTGATTATGCACGGAATTTAGATATACACTGGCTTAACATTTACACAGTAAACACTTAGATGAGTGCTATCAAACTAACACCACAGCGCACAGGTAGAAGTTGTGACCCTGTATTTCATTATTCACAGGCAAGTTAGACAAAGTTCCTATTCAACTTTCACCAAAGCCAGTTCATTTCATCCTGTCTTCCCTTTGGCGCTTTTGGGCACCTCTCTGCCTTGGGGAGCTCTCGTAAGAACCAGCACTTCAGTTCTACTTTCCCATAAATATTGTACTCAAGTAGGGTTTTTAAGACAGAAAAGTCTTCTTTCATCATGTATCACACAAGTGGCATTGTCATACCCCATATATTTAATTCATAAGAATACTGTAAACTGAGCATTTCAGAAAGCAAAACTACAACTACATTTCATACACATGTGCTAGAGTAGACAGATAGCAAAAATAAATGGTACTGACTATGACATATCTACTAATGCTACAGACAGGTAACAGGATTCAAGGTCCAAAGATTACCCTAACTGCTTCAGGTCTTGATGAAACCATTAAAAATATTGACTTATTGGATGAGAAGCTTTTTTACAGCATCTTAACTTGGCATCTGTACTATACATTGAATGTAATTTTATCTCTTTGCCAATATTTAAAACCCTAATTTAACCTTATTAGTTATACAAGGCAGTGTATTCACATCTTGGAGAAAAGGTGGCCAGTGGACTATTCAGCACAGTTGCCAACAAACCTGAATAAAACCTTACCGGTGGTCCAGGAGGTCCAAGGGGACCCTTATTAGCTTCTGAACAGGAACAAGCATGAGGAAGGGCAGGGCAATTTTCCTCATCTCTCTAAAGAAAAATCAAGATAGGTTGAGAATTATGTCTAAAACTTAGATTGAGAAGTTAAGAATTTTAGGAATCTAAGACCTAGTACTGTGTGGATGCCTCAAAAGCACCCATTTGATTTAGAAACATCCATCACATTCAATAGGACAAGTAATCCAAGTAGACTTGGGATGTTTTGAAAACTCTTAAGTGTCCATTTACATGAAAACATTTGTCTCAAAGGGGAAAGTAAAGAGTAAATTCTGCAGTTATTGGAAGAAGTTTCTTACCAAGCCAGGAAGCTCACAGCATTTGTCCCGATTGGCCCATGAGGTGGCACAAACAATGTCAAACATCTGTAACTGCAACTGTTTCAAAACAAGGGTGATGTACAAAATACCGTTAGTTGGTGCAAACTGGAGCCTTCAGCAAGAAAAGCTACCTTGATCCAAGCACTCAGATTAGACAAATGCTATCAACTTCAACCAGCTAGCCACAAATACACTATATTAAACGGTGAAAGGCTTGTGTTCTAACCAAATTGTCCGAACTATCAGAATTTACATGGATTGAGCAAGCTGTTCAGGGTTAAATGCTGAAGGAATTTGTTGGATTATCCCCACCTCCTCAATTAAACTCCTTACTTTGCCCAATGGTGCCTCTCAACACCTTTTTTTTCCTAGCAAAAGAGGCATCAAGAGACAGGCAAAAGAGAGCTCAGCTTCTCAAAACCAAGTAATTTCTCTTAACCTACTGCTATGGTGCTCAGATTTTATCTGGGACAAGGTCTCCTGTAGCCTATTACTTACACTGGAGCTGAGCCACAAATAATATTTATCATCTTCTCCAGTTTTATTTTACTTTAGAATATGCCCTCTCTTATCCATATTATCCCCAGGCAACGAGAGTTTAAGGATGGTGAAAAGCTTGCTCACCACATGATAACATTGGGTAGAAAATTCTCACCACAGGTCTTGGAAAAGGGGTTGGACAATTAATTTAACATACAAGAACACACACATTTGTTAAAAATAACGGCCGTTAGGTACTCAGAAACTATATACTAAATAGGACTCAATGGTAAAACCAATTGTCTCCTTTACAGCCTTAAACTGAACAGAAGGGTTTAGGGAGATGAAGCCTTCTTCTGTTACTATTTCTACTCTTTTTCCATGCCTCATTTATGTGCATACTGAGTAGAGAGGGGAATGGAACAGAACATCCCATTAAATTAACCCCACATGTTAAAAAACTTGAGGAACTGCTAGAGATAGAACTCTCTTCGGTTTTGCTCCCACTATTATTTTCAGTGGCATTAATTTAACACTAGAACAGAGGAATGAATTTAAACACTTTCTTCAAGCTGCATTGCTTCTAAAGCTGTTAAAATGAACTACATATGTGTACCTTTGGTTTTGCCACTTTTTTTTTCTTATATAAGATTTTAAACAAAGGAATACTTTCGTATACATAGAAATTCTTATCTGCCAGCAGATTAGCTAGTTTGCAGATATGCTGTAATACAGAAACAGACACACATGAGCTGGCTCCACGCTAAATGCCTTAGACAGCTGAAGTGCAGCACAAAGGCAGTTTTTGGACCCTTGGTTTGACTCCACAAAGGTCTGTCTGGAGTCCAACCAGTCTGTGTCCCTGGCTGTGTCAAATGCAAGATGGCTCCATGTGGAACCACTTCGATGCTTCTTCACTACACATGCCAAAACTACTAATTCCGGGGAGACTCATTAGCTTGAGCACAGTAGCACATGAACATGCGTGAACATGCAGCTCTGGCACTCAGAACAACCCTGGGCATTTGTGTGACACTACAAGTAAGTGGTAGATGCCCCATCCCTGGAGACATTCAAGGCCAGGCTGGACAGGGCTCTGAGCAACCTGATCTGGTTGGAGATGTCCCTGCTTATAACAGGGGGTTGGACAAGGTGATCTTTAAAGGTCCCCTCTGACCCAAACTATTCTGTGATTCTGAGACATCCCAGAGAAGAAATACAGAAACACCTGAGCTGGTTGTGCAGAAAGCAGCTTATGTTCAGGTGTAAGTGATATTGCCATGTTTCCCATAACCCAGTCCATCCTAAGCTATTCTGAACAGAAGGTTGACAGTATTGGCTGAATTTACACAGCCCTACATAGGCATGTATATGCATTTGTGTTCTCTGGATTAGACAATCTAGAGATCCATAGTGATAAAGCATGTTGGTGTAAAATAAAGAGCAAACAGACATTCCCTGAATTGCTGTATTCACCACCCAAATGTTGAATGACTCAGTATTCTTATTTTAAAATATTATGTGGGTTGCTTTGACTCAAATTAAATAACCAAACAAAGATTTCTTTGCTACTGTTAAACCTTTGTTCATCATTCTCTGTATTCATAGTGATTTTGCTTTCTAAATAGTCAGGCCTGCAAGCAGAACCAGTAAGAGAGAAAAGTCTGAACAGGCTACAGTTCTGCAAAGATTTCTCAAGAGCAGACCACATCACATATTACATTTTTTTTAACAGTATATATACACAGGGTAAACAAATTTAAAAAAAAAAATCAATAAAGAGAAGGTTTGTGCACTGTAAACAAACTATGTTTTAAAGCTGGACTTTTCATTAAATCCCACTGAAGGAATAAAGAACATTACTTGTTGCATGTTACAGTCAGGTTTCATTGCTCTAGCTGGCTAGAATGCCCAATCCAGAGACACTCTGCTATCAAAGGATGTTAAAAGATACCTTTAGCCTAATCCCCTTTTTGTCCTATCTCTATCTCTGTGTGTTCATTCAACTGTTGCACACCACACGTATTGATGGGAAAAAACACTGACGCAAATATATTCCTTCAAAAAGGAAATGTTTTGCAAAATTCAGTTGATTGCACTGGATTAATTTCTATTTAAAAAGAAAAAACAAAACAAAACAAACAAACAAAACAAACAACCAACCAAACAAAACCCACAACACAAAATTCTGACAGTGTTAAACTGTTCCACGTGAATACAGTCAGAACAAAACATCCAGTTTTATTCCAGAATAACTGCCTGCCTGCTTTTATTTTATGTAATTAGCATCTCTAAAACCAAGATTAAAGCATTTCATGAAAATACAGCTGGGAAAAAAAGACCTATTCAGAACTATCAATGAACACCAGTTTTCATATCAATTCAAAACGATTTTCAGAACGTTTTACAAAACCAAAATTTTGTTGTATGTATGCCCTCATGAACACCTCTTAAAACTGTAAAGATACTGGAATGGACTAAATCCCAGAATTCTGTGGCACAAGTGATATCTAATGAAGCCCAAGGGTCTAAGTTAAACTTCTGCCTTAGTCTACAAGCTTCCAATGACTTTCACATCAGGGATTTCCTGCCCTGGATTTGTTAACAACTGGTATTTCCCTTTTATTCCCTTGTCCAAGCTTCCCTACAAGCTATATAAATATTTAGGACCCACAAAATTCTACGGTAAGGAGCTGCACTGATCTACCACCTGTTTTGAGAAGAACATCTATCCTGCCTCCTACTAGTTTCCTTTGAAGTTCTCTAATTTTTGGAGCAGAGGAAACCAACTCATTCATGCCTTAAATGTGACTACTCACACCAGTTCTGCACAATATGAATAAAATGTGCAGAAGGGAGACTTTAAAGAATGGTATTTGCGTGCTTTCTTGACCTGCTTGTAATTTGGTCTATGTGGTAATATTTGAAGGCAGCTAAACAGTACTATGGAGTAAAGAATTTTCATCTGCAGCTACACATTTGTAGTCTTACGTCAGTTTTACAGTTCATTTGAACAAAACCAAATTTTTCAGTGAGTGGGCCGTCTGACTTATCTTTTATAGATTCCTGGGTTCTAACAAAAGACACCATTTCTTTCCAGATCTCTACAAAGCCTTCTCTAATTCCAAGATTTCCTAAGTTTGCCTTTTTCTGTTTCTATTGAAATGTGACTACAAAGGTTTCTCTGTGTAATTGTCTTTACAGGCTACATATAATTATTACCCATAAGTCTGAGGCCTAAAGGCTCTTTTTTGTACACAGAGATATATGCTGAGGGCTTATTTTTTCCTAAACAAGAGTACTTCCCTACAGTAACAAGTAAATGCATTTTTGAAACCTCATTCCTATTCAAATCAAGCCTTGGGTTCAAGGTTCACATTCCCTGCTAACCTCATTCTAGGGTCAAGAAAGTTCAAAGAAAATCAGCAAATAGTATTGCATGAAAAGGAAGCCTTCCTGAGATCATCACCAGACTGTTGGTTCTTCCTCAACAACTAAATACACCTGAAAAACACAAACAAATATTCTTAATGACATCTGAAGCCAAATGGAAAGACTCCCATAGGTTGCTGTGCAAACAAAGATCAATTACTGCTTCTAGGAGAATAATTTTGGAGGAATGAGAGAGCACTTAATCTTGGGGAGGATCTTTCACATTCAAAATATTTTATGTTATAAAAGAACTAGATATACTAAGGCAAGGTTTTTTGGGGGCCACCTGTATCAACCACTTCAGTTATTTAATGAACTGTTTCAAATATGAGTTCATTCTACTTTAACTTAAAACAAACTGCAAAGACTCCAAACACTTGTTTTCAGGATATTTTAAATGGTTTAAAGAATTGTTCTACTCACTGGTGCAGAGTTGTCTCTTGGTCCTCGGGATCTGACCATCCTCCCCAGCACCTCTATGCCATCAGAACTAATATTGCCTGCTGCATTAATGGTCTTCTCACTCACTTGCTTGCAGTCAATAATTATTTTGGCCGTAGTCTTGCTGATAACAACATGCAACTAAGCAAAATAAAAGATGCTTTAACAACACAAAAGAGCGCATAGGATATACTAATTTCCTGGAAAAATGGGGGCATTTTTTGAAATGAGCTCCTAACTCCACATTTGCTAATGAAACTCAGAATAAACCATAAAAAATAATCTAAATGACCTCTAGAGGTCACTTCCAACTTGGATTATTCTATTATTCTAATCTGTTTCATGGATTTAGTTTATTTTACTGCTTGTGGAACATTTGCATACTAGTAGGCACCTTGCATAATTTATTCATTAAGAAAATAATTTATCCCAATGTTCATATACCACCCAGATCACAAAGAACCCTTAATTTATATGGTCAGTAATAATTCCTGGCCCTTGTATGATCGTGCCATATAGCACTGGTTTTCACCAATCCATCCTTTACATCCAGTCGCAAAAGCCAAAACCAAGCAGTAAAATTTAGCCTCCAAATTATACATTAACCACAGAGTAAGACCTTTCATAGTGAAGTTTTTACACTGAGAAAATCAAGCCACATTGAACGCAGTACAGAAAAGCAGAGCATAGCAGCAAAGTTACTTCCTTCTGCCTTGCCTTGCACTCTGTTTTCCATTGCAGAGAGGACAATCCTATCCACAACTGTCCTGCCATGCACAAACCCTCAGTTAAGCAAAGGAAAGAACAATTTTTCTGGGGGTAGACCAGATGAAGACCTGGTAGAAATGCAGTACCTACTCGATACCAGGCTACTACGTGGAGACCAGAGCTCAAGGCGTAGGAGAGAACACCAGGATGAAGTCCTGTAGCTGCTTTGCCATGGGCTCGGCTAGAACTAAATAACTGAAAACTTGCTATAAATTTGGTCTCCTGTGCCTTTCAAACACAAGAACAGCATCACCATTCAAAAATGCGGAAGAATGCTTAAGAGGAGAATCTGGTTAATTCTCATATATTCCTCCAAAGCACAACTTAAAAGAGTCAGAATCAGACCCCAGCTCTGACCTGCCTTCTCTTTCTCGCTCCACTGATTAAAAAGGAAGCATATAAAAGTTAAGCTCTGGAAATACCCACAACGTCTCTCCACAACAAATACGTGCTACAATCCCAGCACTACTTCATCTGCCTTCAGAAAGAATGTTACAAGTTCTCTAACAGCCAAGAGAAGTCCGACATGGCCCTTAAAATATGTCTAAAAATAACAACTCTTGTCAAAAGAAGCATAATTCTTTTTGCTGGACTTTTTCTTCTCCTTTTGAGTGACAATTCCAATCCAAACCTTAAAAGGAAAAGTCAATTTATTTCTAAAGTACTTTTGAAGGCAAGTATTTTCTATTGACTCTATAATACAAGCACAAAGCATGAAATTAAAACCAATCACATCAGCTCCATTATAAAAACTAGTATTTTTAATGTTAATTCAATATTGCAAAGAAAGTTAAGAAAGCTTGGTAGATGATTCTGAATATGCAAAATACATTTCTTTTGATAGTAGCTGACCACATGACAAAAGATTCCAAAACATGAAAAGCTCCAAAACCTGTATTCAGAGTGTTGGGTTTTTTTCCTATTACCATTACTAACCTTATGAAAACTCCCATAAAATATCTTCCTTATTTCAGGACCTTCAAACGTCATAGTTTGAAAATCTCCTTTGTAGTCGTAGTTAAAAAAAGTCAGAGTTTTACCACCATCTGTGTGAGAATAAAAATAAAGGCTCTGTGTTCAAGGAAGAAAAGGCCTTGTACATTATTTGCAAAGGTCAATTTTGTGTTTAACAAAGATGATCAGAGATGTCAGATCAAATGTTAGTAAAACATATTCTTAAGTGATTTACTGACCTAGAAGTAACAAGTTCTCTCAGAGAAATGCTCTTCCCTGGTTTGAGAAGAAGGATGGGCCAACAGCTGGGAGTTTGCCTCAGCCACATCTACCTACTCTACCACTAATTCTCTGGGGGACCTGGACAAGGAAAGGAGGCATGGAACCTCAAGGTAGCTAAATGCCTAATTCACACCTATTTCAATGCAACATATCTAAAAAATTACAGGAAAGACAGATAGAAAGGTAAGTACTAATATATCTCTTTTAAAAATGGCAGCTTAAAGAACAGCCGTCATGGTATCTAGATCTTTTCAAGAGTAAATTTCAAATCCTTTTGAATTATAATCCCTGTTTTACAGTTGTGGAAGTCAAATCAAGTAGCAATGAAGGGAGTCATCGAGAGTTCACATCTCTAGCTCTGAGTCGCTACCCACCAGACTGCATTGCCTCTCCTCGTGCTGTACTGTCTGCATCGCTGCTGTACATCAAACAGATTCTGTTAGAACCAGATTCAGAGCAGCGGGAATTTAAAAAGCAAATTAGTAGCTCCCGTATATCAATTTACATCTAGTACAACTCTTTGGATTTCAGTATCATTGCTCCCAGTTTAGAGCAGCATATTCATAATTTGACTCTACCTCCAAATTAAACTCAGTTAAACTAAATCTAAAAAACATCCATTGGAGACTATCACCTTCCAGATCTGGGGAGTTGTCTGGCAGCAGATTAAAACATTGGCAATAATAAATCTAGACACAGAATGAGTTATTCATACAGTTAAAGAAAAAAATCACTGATAAAATACAAAATACATACTATCTAAAATAACTCCAACCAGTGGTTCATATTTTTCATTTAAAATCTCCCAAAGTGCAAATGGCTCCTGAGGTGTGTCAGGAAGGATGCGAAAGAGAAACGTAATGGTGTAATCAGAAGGGAGACCTTCAGGATGCAAATACCTGTAAGAGAAATAATGTCTTTTAAACTGAAACAAACATTAAATCTGGTGATTTATTCACCAGATGCTCAGTTAACACACTTTCTATTACTCCATATGTTTATTCGGAAATCAAAACTGGGAAGTGATACGAAGAAGCGTTTGCAAAATCTACTTAACTTGGTAACTATCGAAAGAATATTTATGGAGAAAGGAGAAGTTATACTTTTCCTTGACATTTATAAAACTCTCCTTAATTATTATTTTTTTAAATTTGAATATCAAATCAGAGGTCACTTTGAAGTTAATTAATTATATTAAAAGCTTTTAAAAAATAGTCGCCACTTGCAAGACCTTTGCTATTGTCTGGTTTAACAGACAATGAAAATAGAAACTGCTTGAAAGACCCATCTCAATAGACAGGTCCTTTGTCATTAAACCATCACTAACAGATAGAAATTAGGAATGACGGGGAACGTAGTTTATACATTTCAAAGCCAACATATAAGAAAATGAAGTCAAAACAGATCGCGCATACAGAAATACAATCTGTTCTCCCAGACGTTTCGCAGAAGAGAGAGGAAGTTTATGATATAAAAGTAGTATGTTATTTTTTGCCATTTCCTGAAATTTGTTATTCAGTACTTCCCATTTAATTTAACCTTTCATTGTCAAATCCCAAACTTGGAAATTTGGACGAATGTCTTAAATGACTGGCTATATTTTGAAAACGTTACTTAGCTTGATTCCTTAAAATCATAACAAAGGGTGATCTGAAAGAAGCCTAAAGAGGTTATTTAATCAATTTTTTTTTCCCCAAATATGCTATCTTCTTTATAAAGTGTTTCTGGCACATATAAGATGTATAGATATGAATCATGCTGGAAAAGGAGTTAAATGTGACATATAATCAATATATTTTGCACAGTGGTCTGTAGATGATCAAACGTGATGTTATACTGTGCATTTCCATGGAGGCAAGACAGAGGGAACTCAACAGATGAACAAAGCTTTACAGTGTGCCCATTGTACCGAGCACAAATGAAAGAAAATTCAATAGGCAGGGTGGGGTGAACATGAGGTTTGGGGATGCAGAACTCAAAAAGAATAACATTAATGACACTCGGTGCACTGATGAGATGACAAAAACAAGTGACACTATTCAGACGTACCTGTAGATCATCAAGAGAAAGGTATTCTCTGAACCATGAAAGGGAGTGAAAGCCTAATGAAGCAGTAAGATTGGGCTGGGGTGGCAGCTAGAGAAGAGCATATAAATACAGCAGTTCCGATTAAAAAGAAGCAGAAAGGAAAAAGAAAGTGAGAAATGCTAATCCCTGGAAATTCCAGTCCATTTAGACCCAGGAGGAAATGAAACACAGAGAATGTGAAGCAGCTCCAAGAAGTTTAGCTCCAACTGGGACACAACAGGATAATCACGCAAAAAGACTAAGACGACATATAATATAAACCTTGAGATTAATTTCCCATTGTTTTGCTTTCTTCTTTATCTCAGCTAAAGAACACTTTTTGTTACATCTTCCCATGTTTAACTCAGTAGGGCCACTGCTTTTTTTTGGTGCCATTTAATATAAAGTGGGGGACTGGACTGAGCGGAACCAAACACAACATACACACTGTTCATAGAAGAAATTGAGAGTTTCCATCACTTCCCTTGAGATATTTGGCACTCTATGAGCCTTCAACCCACATTCCAGAAGTACTTTTCACAAAGTATAATTCTACATACTCGAATCTGCCCAGACATACGCCTGCATGAAATTGACAGGTGCTAAACTGGCACAAGCCTGAATTTGGCTCATGTGGGAAACCCAAAACAGCCGGTGGGTTCACCTACTTTTACCTACAACTGCTATTTTTGAATGAAACCTATTGAGGACTCAGGACACCAAACAGTCTTCCTGTTCATTAGTATAATGTCGATATACACAAGTGTCTCTGCTCTTCCAACATCAAATTACTAGTCCTTGAAAAGAATAATTGCCTGCACTGGACAATTTTCTTAATGTGTTTTATGAATATTTACATGTTAATACATACTTGGTAGGCTGGGATACCAGGGCATCCTTGTGCAGTCGGTAACATGGGTAAACATTAAATGTACCAGGTTCCATTGATACCCCTTCCACAGCTGAAAACTCCTTTTCCACCAATCCAAACATTTCCATCATTTTAAATCCTGGAAGGCATCAAAATATATATTCTATTAATTTAAATTAATACCACATTAAAAACACTAAAAAAAGGACAAAGGTAGTTGCATCAAACAGTTTCATATCACCAAGTATTTAACAGTTTCTAGCATATAGGGAAATATATTGCCCAATATTGTGAAAATCAGGTAATGAAAATTATTACATAAATCAGGAACAAAAATGAACACAAAAATTCTGTACCTGCAAAATTGTTGCCATCTTTAACTACCAATGGGCATGCTGGAAAAGAAGAAAAAAAATATTTAAGAATACAAGCGATGTCCTACTGCGTCAGAACAACAATCTACTCAGCTCTATCCCCGACAGTGGCAAAAGGAGATAGTGGTTGGGAAGGGCATGCAAACTTGGCCACTTTCTACTCCATTCTGTTATTGATCCTCAGGTTCTACAGGGGTTGCGGCAAAAAAGTTAATGGGTACATCCCTGTGTCTCAAATATATATCCTTTTACGGATCTGTTGTCTATTACTTTGTCTCATCCTTCTATGAACCTGCCTTCACAACCTCTTGTGGCAACAAACTCACTGCCTGCTGCATAAGAAAAAGTATGTTTTATACTGGGTTTTAACCAAGTGCTCCCCAGTTCTCTATTTGTGACCTTCTCCTGCCTAATTCTGTCTCAAGTTCAATTACTTTTAAGTACTGAAAGGCCACAATACGGTCTCCCCAGAGCCTCTCCTCTCCTCTCCTCTCCTCTCCTCTCCTCTCCTCTCCTCTCCTCTCCTCTCCTCTCCTCTCCTCTCCTCTCCTCTCCTCTCCTCTCCTCTCCTCTCCTCTCCTCTCCTCCCCTCTCGGCTGAACACACGTCTTTCAGCCTCTCCTGACAGCAGAGCTCTTCCAGCCCTCTGACCATCTTGGTGGCCTCCTTTGGCCCCTCTCCAACAGGCTCATGTCTGTCCTGTGCTGAGGGCTCCAGAGCTGGATGCAGGACTCCAGGTGGGATCTCACCAGAGTGGAGTAGAGGGGCAGAATCACCTCCCTCCACCTGCTGGTCATGCTTCTTTTGATGCAGCCCATGAAATGGCTCTTGTCCAATTTTTCATTCACCAGAACCCCCAAGTCCTCCTCTGCAGGCCTGCTCTCAATCCCTTCATCTCGCAGCCTGTACCACGAGTTGCCTCGACTCAGCTGCAGGACTTTGCACTTGGCCTTGCTGAACATAATGGGGTTCACAGGGGCCCACTTCTAAAGGTTGTGCAGGTCCCTCTGGATGGTTTCTGATCCCTCAGACATGTCAGCTACACCACTCAGCTTGGTGTCACCTGCAAATGTGCTGAGGGTGCACTCAATCCCACTGTTTGCCATTGATGAAGATATTAAATAGTACTGGTCCCAGTACAGATCTCTGAGGGACACCACCCATCACTGATCTCCACCTGGAGACTGAGCTGTTGACCACTACCCTCTGGATGCAACCATCCAGCCAATTCCTCATCAACTGAACTGTCCATCCATCAAATCTACCAAATTAACCATGTGCTTTGAGTAATAATGGATGTAGCTAACTCTACTCTTAGAGTTGGTTAAAGTAACCTAGAAAATAAAATACAATTAACCTTTTATGACTAAATTCTGAACCATTAACAATGTTTCAAATCTGAAATAACTTTTTGACAACCAGTGGATGTATTCTGGATTTATAGCAAACAACCATTAATTATTTTGAAGTCACAAGGCCTTCATTTCCTTAATCTTTTATGGAAATAGAATGAGTTATAATATCTGCAATAAATTATGTTAAAAAGATCAAGAATACCTCTAAATAGAAAAATAACAGTTAAACCCCCCCCCCCACTCCTCCCCCACACACACACCCCCAGTATTTAGCACTTATTATTTTAGAAGTAAGTGTAAGGTTAAATGGCTAACTTGCTGATGCAGTTTCACAAACAAAAGTGATCAGCTCATCTTCAATCTTTGTAAAGGCATCAAAGTCATCCACAAAGAAGACATGTCTTTCACTGGGCTTGCTTCCAATATTAACTAACTCTGAATAGTCAGCATCAGCTACTCCAATAGCAAAAAAGCTGAAACCTGTAAAACAAAAAAGAATGCTCTTATGAGTCATTCATTTAGATAGCGGAAATATAACATGAACACGACAGTATTTGCACTGGCTGCTTTCCTGATTAAGTACAAAGGTGGAAATTGTATTAATATCCTATAACAAGAGAAAATTCATGCATGTAATTTAAAAGGTAATACATTCTCTGTAAGCTATTTATTTTGGCTATTTATGCTTAATCAGTTAAAGTTAATGCTTAAGTGTTTTCTTGAAGATATATTGGACTATTCAGTAGTTTAAAGTTTTAGAATATGTTTAAATGCTTTTCTAATTTAATGCTGTACTATATAACACACAAAAACATCAATGTATGAAGTATATCAGAAATAAAAAACATTGAAATTAATTTCCTGTAGGTCTTCTACAGTTTTTTGTCTGTGCCATATATTAATCCGTTTTCAAGCCACTGCCTCCTCATGAGTGAGCACTGAAATAAATGCACTCTCATTTCATCAGCAACTGCAGTAGTTGAGTATCTTCTTTATATTCGGCATGAGTATAGTTCAAAATTTGAGCCTGACTTCAAAGGTTTAAATGAAAGGGGCATTGTACCCTATATGTTGGAAGAATAGCAAACTACCTAAAAGTTTTTCAACATTTTCCTTTCCATAAAAAAAAAAAATCCTGTCTACATCAGTCTGAATATTGTTAACGAACATAGGACAGGGAACTGCTGGAGAGAGTCCAGCGTAGGGCAACCAAGATGATGAAGGGAGTGGAGCATCTCCCTTATGAGGAAAGGCTGAGGGAGCTGGGGCTCTTTATCTTGGAGAAGAGGAGACTGAGGGGTGACCTTATTAATGTTTACAAATATACAAAGGGTGAGTGTCACAAGGATGGAGCCAGGCTCTTCTTGGTGACAAACAATGGTAGGACAAGGGGTAATGGGTTTAAGCTGGAACATAAGAGGTTCCACTTAAATATGAGAAGAAACTTCTTCTCAGTGAGGGTGACAGACACTGGAACAGGCTGCCCACGGGGGTTGTGGAGTCTCCTACTCTGGCAACATTCAAAACCCGCCTGGACATGTTCCTGTGTAATCTCATCTAGGTGTTCCTGCTCCAGCAGGGGGATTGGACTAGATGATCTTTCGAGGTCCCTTCCAATCCCTAGCATTCTATGATTCTATGATACTGTTCTTGCATGGCTCAGTCCCAAATTTACTCTAGTCAAGTAATACTGTCTTTAAGTTTGAATGAGGCCCAGGGGCATTCCTCACTTTCTGTGGAGCTTTTAGCAGAACAAAACTTTGTTTTAATATAATTTAACAACACCTTCATGTCTCATTCAAGATCAGCACCTCTTTGTGCCGGTCTCTATCACAGATGCAAGTCAGCACCAGCTCCAATCTATCTGCAGCCTGAGCACACAGCAGGCACAACAGGGAACGACAGAGATGAAGTCACTCGGCCGAGGTGAGACATCCCTTGGGTCTGCAACCAAAGCCCCACCACATGCTGTCTCTTCTAGAGGCTGTTGCCAGTCCAATAGTTAATAAGGTGACTGCAAGTCTTACATGACAGTTGAACATTTTTTGTTCATCTAAGACATAGACTCAAATTTAATCATAAATATGAGGTTTTCTTCATTACACTCTCCTATTTTGTGATATGATTTTATTTATGAAGGCCCTGAACTCAACGATTGCACTGGCTTTCAGGAATCAGTAACATTCACTAGGAACTTCATAGCTGCCAAAGTCTAAAGGCATATAAAAAAGCACAAATGTAATTTCTTCTTAGATCTCCTCACATTGGAAGAATGATGGCTTTTTTCTTTCACCCTTTAGTTTTATTCCGTGTGATACACTGTGCCCTTTGGGTTTTGATAAAAACCTCAGCATCAGACACTTCTACAACAACTAACCCAGTTTTTATGCAGCCACATCATTTGGTTGCTTAAACCTCTAAAATTGGTGATTTAAAAAAAAAATCCTAAAGGTAATAAGTGTAACATGAGAGCAGATCAGAGACAGTAAAAGGACATAGGAAAGAATTTTCAAAGGACCTCTTGTACAGAAAACAAAACCGTTCAGTTTGCTGGTAACCACAACACTACACTTCACAGAAGACGGTCTCAGGATCATGTCCCCTAAATTCTTCGTCATGGGAGCAATTCCGTTGGCTAATACGTGATTTTAGCACTGCCGCCAAAATGAAAAATAATAACGTTAATCACCAAAAAATTCCAGAATCAAACCACATCATAGTGATATTCTGAGTTTCTCAGCATTTGCTGTTTTCTTCCAGGATTCCAGAAAATCTTCCTAAAGTAAAAGTTACCCTTATCTCATGCTCACACTTCGGTAGTTACAATGAAAGAGAAAAAGAAAAATGTGAATAGTTCTTAAAACTACACATTTTACCATCTAGTTGCATTTCTCTGGAGACTTTGTTCACATCGTCCTGTGATCGCCCATCAGTAATGACAACCAAAACCTTTGGAATGCCCCTTCTCATGCCTGCCTCTCCAGTAAACAAGACTTCTCTTGCATGTTTAATGGCTTTGCCTGAAACAGAAAAAAATTGACAACATACTTTCACTGTGACATAAATACAATTTCTATTGGCTTCTCATGTCATATGGTAAACATCAAATGAGATATCTCCACATTCTCCGTCTCAAATGTGTCTACTCAGAGCTATGATTTAAAACCTGAATACTCATCATGCGACTGAAGAAAGCTGAGCACCTAACTATAAATGGATGTCAGGCAGAGCTTTTGGGTCCTCACCAGTCTGTAAATTGGTGCATTCTGTAGTTATTAAAATAGAAATTCAGCAAAGTTTCATTTTGACCTTAACCTTTAAATTTTGATGGCTTTAGCCATCCATTTCTTCAGTCCAGAAGGTAAAATTCAAGAGCATGACATGTGTGGGAATGCATATTCTGTGCAGTTTAGAGATAACATAATCTTCCTTTATTGGATTGTAGGGCACAGTCCATTTAACAACTAGAAGTGCCATTGTAGCATTTTCTTGAGTAAATGGAAAATGTGTTACTTTGATACTTCTGAGACCGGATAAGATGCAACAGGTCAAATAAGTTTCTGTGCAGCCTGACAATAATAAAACATATAGTTTCTAATTAAAACAGATTTTAACCCTTTCAGTATTCAGCTTTAATGTCTTCATATCAGAGAGCTATTTTAAGGGATTAATTAAAATGTAACTACTTTCAGTTAACAGACATCTTCCCCCAGTGCAGTCTTAAAAATACCACTGAGGCCTACCTGTCCTGGCTTATAACCAAAGAGCTCCTCCACTCTGTCCACTGTTTCCATACATGCTCTGCAAGCTCCCTCCCACCTTTTCTCCCCTCCTATTTTTCCACTTGCCGAGCTGATTTCATATTACTTCCCGTTCCACAATCCCCAAAGTCATTCCCTTCTGCCTTGCTGCCTCTCTCCCCTCCTCCCTGATCCTCGACCTCACTGTTGCCCAGGGGGTGAACACCCAGCAGTAGGGGGTGAACGCTGTAAACTGCAGATTACAAAAACTTTCTAACTTCAAAGTCCAACCTTCCACCTCCGGTGTGCAGATACCATGTTCTCACTGGTGTTGCAGTGATACATTAAATCACTTGGCATATGGGAAAGAAATACTGCACAGAGAACAGCAGGGAGAAAATCTGTATCATAATCGTGACCTTTCTCACCTGTTTTTGTATTTCCTCCTTTGTAGGCTATTTGCTGAATAGCTTCAAGAAGAGTCTCTTTTGTTTTGTATGCATTCAATTTAAATTCTGTCCTGGGATCGTCACTGAATTGAATTATAGCCACCTGTGCACACAGAAGACACGTTCATTACTAAAGCACCATCCAGTGTATAACCAAAAGTAAGTGAATCGGTGCATTTAAAACAAGGTTTTATCTTGTAACTTTGCTTCATCTTTAAATTGAAGCCAGTCTTTCTTTTTTTTCTCTTTAAGCAGCTTTCACTAAAGAAAGTTTAATTTTACTCTCTGCAGCCTTGGCTGAAATCACTTTCTGGTTTCATTTTGCAGCAAACAGGATGAGAAAAGTAAAGCCCACTTTGGCAAAAGCACTCTCAATTGAGCTCAAAAGCAAAATCCTTGTTACATCTGCTCACATGTGTACAGTTACTCATACTCAGGGACTTCATTCAGTCTCCACAAATTAATAGCTGGACATAGTAACCTAAGTTAGGGAGCAATACTGAAGCAAGAAAGATGTAAGAACATATTCTGAAATATTGCCTCTCCCAAATATGCTGCTACATGAATCCAGAGCCTGTATTTCAATATGATACACTAAATCCCTACAACTCACAAAACATACATTGAACTTCATATTCTATAAGTGGCGTCCCTGATTTAAAAGGAGCTATTTACATGCTTAAGCTTAAGCTTGTGCATAAGGTTCTGAAGCACAAGTTTCTGGTAAAACACTGAATAGGAAGAAACAGTAAAAACTGAGCATTTTTCAGGGTTTGGACAAGTTAAAAACAATTTTCAATGCTATCCCAAACTGCATATTATACAGGTAACACTTAAAACAGTAATATATCTGCCAGTGTTTTATGGAGCAGATCCAAGCACCTCTCTAAACAAATACATAAGTAGAATGATATTTGCCAATATATTTTATTTCAAGCACTGTAGAGTCTGTAGACCATGTGATTTTAAATAAACAAATCTTTAATTTTCCTTTGCGATATCATTTTTACCACAGTGAGTACCAATACAAAACATTAACGCAACTTAAATCTAATTAGAATGATTTAGAGGTGACTGAAATCATACTTAGCCTTCATGCTAGCAAAATTCATATAATGAATTTCACTATATGGTGTGTAGAAAAGAAGATGTTGAAAAAAAATGCTGTCCTAAACCAATTTATGTTTTCAAAAGAACTGTGAAATGGTGTCAATTACTTATTGATTTATTTCACTTCTGCTGTTAGTCTAAAATACCCTGTCAAGTTCATATGCCCGCCATCTCTGTACATATTGATTACCTGTGTTCCATCAGGACCAATTTTATCCAAAGCTCCAACAGTGCTATAGAGAAAGCTGATTATTTTATTGAAATTGTCATCTCCAATACTCCATGACCCATCCACCAGGAATGCTAGGTCAGCTTTGGCTGCTTTGCACACTGAGAAAGAGAAGCAAGTATTTTGGAATTAGAGCAATGCCTCCACTCCTCATGAAATCTCATAAATCACTTAAGAAAATGCAACTGTCATTAAAAGCCCTTGTTTAATGTTAGTTTAGAATGCTTTAGCAAACAGACCTGCTGGCATTGACTTCAGTGCAGGTGTAGAACCAGCTGAGCTCTGCAAGGGGTGCACGCTCTGCACTGGCAGATCCTATCACAACTTATGCGTCAAGGCTATAACAATTCTTTAAAATCTCACTAAACATTTTAATTATCATTTAGGTTGTTAAGTAAAGTCACACATGAACTTATACAATCCCAGACTCCTAGCATGACACAGTAAGGAAGACAAGAGAATCTCAACTGTGGAGGTTCCCAGTGGGAAACTGTCCATTCAAAAAGTTACCCTAAGCTCTGTAGTGCCCAGTTCTCACCCCTTTAACTGCACTTCTTAGAAGCAACGCAGGTTTCCCCCATCTCATCTTATTCCAGCATGTTCTTGTGCAAAATGGCCAGCAGAGCTGTATATCTGCTCACACAGGCTGCTCACTCTTTCATGGGAACCTGGAACCTTCAACACGCTACAGAACCCAAGTCTATTGCTTGGGGTCAGAAATAAACAGTCTCAAAGCAAGGCGATGTTTTTCAACATATCTCATCTTGAAGAAGAATGTTCGTCTAAATCCAGAGAACAGGACAGGAAGATACATACCTGTATTTCTTGTTTTCTGTTGATTACTCCTTAGATTTTAAGAAAGTCTGCTGCTATACAGTTCTAAAGCAGATACACAAGGTCTTTTTTTTTTTCTGTACTTACAAACTAAATTCTCGGTAGGTCAGTTTTCCCCACTGACTTCAGGTTGAAGGATTTGATCCTCAGTCTCCAACAATAATGCTCCCCTCACAGAAATACTTACGAGACTCTGTACAAAACACTACATGTTCAAACGAGGAACAGAAGGAAGTCTACATTTAAAGAGAGAAGAGACCGAATGTGGCCAACACTCTTCTCGTTAACTAAAGTAGACATATTTTTAAAAAACATGCTGCTTTAGAAGTTCAATCACCCTCAGACGCCTCCTTCAGGTGCAAAATATGTATGGGTTAGGAGTTCTGAAAACATAAGATCTCACACTTTTTAACCCTCCTTTCTGCAAATTTCAACAATACAAAAATAATGTCAGATTTTTAGCTCATTAAATTTAAGCCAGCTGCCTTAACAGTGTTGCTGTAGCAAATGCATTTTGAAATCTGATCTCCACAAATCTAAAATAGTGTCAGAAGCAGAAAAACACACCCTAAAATTATTATAAACCCACACAGGCAGCACTTACCCTCTTTCGCAGGAGGGATTGTAGGTGGCGGAGGTGGTGTTGAAGGTGTTGTTGGTGGTTGAGTTGGAAATGGTACTGAAGAATGAAAGGAAGGAATGTTTAAAAAATGTTTAAAATCCCTATATATTTTATTTATATTAAACACAGCATTTTCTACTCATTTCCACATTTAAAGTTTACTATCTGTAATCAATTAGTTATGTAATTAGAGAGAAAAGTATGTGAGCATGTGCATGCAACATCCTCCTGTACTAACCACTTGAAAAAGGATAATACTATTACACAGCAATTAATGACTGCATTTCAGTGTGAGTGATACAATGATACAACTGAACCACTACTGGAACTGCCTCTTTTTGGGTTTCCCTATTCTTGACCTACGATCCATAATTCATTTTGTAAAAGGTTAGCATCAGGTTCCTTTCTGACCACAACCAGTCCTTAGTCTCTGCCCACCCTGGACAAAGGTATTAGTACAAAATACAAAGACACAGTGCAAAAGCAAGCCAGTGCCCACATTCCGAGCAGATCACAGCCTGCCCTGATCAAGATTTCCCTAAATTTTGTGGGACACCTTATTACGCTTCCAGCTAGACATGCATTTCTGACCACAACTCGACAGGACCATGACTTTGTTGCCTGCAGCAACTTCTACTAAGCTTACGATCCAGAGTTTCTGAAAATTGTCTCATCCTTCCCCTGAAAATAAGCTTTGGAATGACAGTCTCCCAGAAACCTAGCTGAACACATGATCACTGATTGACAGCTTTGCTGAATGCAAGAGCTCTGCTTAGTGCCTTTCAATATAGTCTTGATTGAATTCTGAGAGATAACATGCACAGACATTGACTTCCACAACTGTATATGAGGAAAAGTTACGCTTTCATTCAAGGACATTTTCTCCAATTCTTTTCAATGTAATTCACATAAGAAGCCACAGATGACAGAACATCATTCTTTCAAGACTAACTTGTTATTTACTATAATATCTAAGTTACATTTATAAACAATGGATAGAGTTAGATATGACAACTTCAGCAAAGGCACCTATCTTTGGGAAAGACTAGTGCCAACAGGATTCATGACAAGCCTCATGCTCACATCCAAGCTGACTCCCAGTGCAACTGATGTGGGTCTTCACACTGGTTCAAACAAGAGAAAAGGCCAAGACTCTGAAATACCTACAATAAACTAAGGCCCAGGACCTCCATGGCCACAGAGAGAGCAGGATCAGATCCATTTAGAAAGGGTCATCTCTGCAGTAAGAGGACTTGAAAGGCTGCTCTCTGAGCACCAGAGACATACAGGTCACCCTGAAGAGTCTTGTCTTCTGAGGTGACACAATCATTTATCTGCATCATAAACTATCTTTCTCAAATGGATATGTAGGCCAAGGTGTGTTCTTCCTTATGTCTCTTAACTCCTGAAACTGCAGAGCACACAAAATCCGTTCCTCCAAAGAGCAGGAGAATCTCGGCTTGTTCCTCACTGCTCTGAGAAGGCACCTGAACAACTGAGAAGCAGAGTCATGCACCTGTGCAAGTTCTTCCTGTGTGAAACCACAAGTGTGCGAGTGTTCACCTAAAGAGGAAGATTATAAACACTGTCTACTCTGAAAGAAGGATAAGAGCATTGAGGTGTACAGTAATGTAGTATGAGAAGAAGGGTATCACTGAGATTGAAAATGGGCTCTAAGAAAGAAAGAGATTATTAAAGTATTCACTTTTTTCATCCTGTGTTTTGTTTTGCAGCATTTTGAGGAGGATCTTGCCTTCATAAACAGCTGTGAGGTTGTCTGGGGGCTTGGCGTTTTTTTTTGTGTTATTGAGAATAATAATAAAAAGGTTGCTTTGTTTATTTATTTAAAAATACATAAGTATTAATAGATTGGGTATCAAGGTCCCATTTAACTCTAAATTACTCAGGGAGTGGTGAGATTTTACAATTTTACTAAATAACAAGAGCTGCAGGATACAAAACTTCCTCTGTTTGCTTCGTTTTTCTGGATTCATTTTTTTCCCCAAAGTCATAGATTTTCAGAGTATCCCCTAGTGGGACTTTTTATGAGGAAAGCTAAAACCACCCTCCCTGTTTCATGCCCCTTAAGGAGTGCAATACAGTTGGTAAATGTGACTTCACAAGTGACACACAGCAGCGGCGTAAGAATCCTGCACCTCTGCGGAGGAGTCACAATGTAATTGAAAATCAAAAACTCAGCTGAAGGAAACTGCGTAGGAACAGCACATCTGTGGGCAAAGGGCAAAACACAAGAAGCAATCAGGCATTACCATCACTGCTGGCGGAACTCTGATCTATTTTACTCACATGTTGTCTCCATGATGCTGACAGCAGGGCCCTCTATCTCCTGAAGCTGGGTATGAACACTGATTTTATATTCAGTTCCAGGCATCAGCTCAAAGAAACAATGTCTAGGCGTCCCTCCACCAAGATTTACTTCTCGCTTTTTCCCATCTGGAATTGTAAAAGAGACCATTAAAACATTTCTTTATTGTTTTATTGAATAATGTAATTTAAGTCTGAAATAGAAGCGGACATGACAGCAGATGAAGGGCAAGCTGTTGACATGAATTAATAAACTACATGCTGCCTTATTTCTGGAAGTTCACCTCTGTGTAGAGGTCTCTGTAACATTTCATCCTTCCTATTTAGTAGGAGCTGAGGAATGTGTCAGACATCTGCAGGAAAAAAAGATGAATTTCACCCCATGCACTGAAGTTAATGAAAAACACTAATACTGTCATCAATGGGCTCTGGATGAAGTCCTAAATTATCAGAGTCTAATGAGGAATTCTTGCATTATGTAATTCTACAGCATCCTTTGTCCATGCCTCTGGTTCTCAGAGTCTGTAATGTGCTTACTAATTGCAAGAGAGACTAAACTAGATGTTGTATTTCAGCTTCTGCTAGTAACCACTTAACAAGTTGGTTAAGGAATAGTATTTACAGTGTTCTAAAATTGATTCCGATAAATTCTGAATTGGAAAACATGTTGTCAATGGAAAAAGGCCAGGTACTGGAAATAGCATAAGGCATATTTTAATAATAAGAAAATCATCAGCACAATTCATAAGCTGTAGCAGAAAGAACTGAAACATGAGCAACTGATCTCATACTCTACAGAGTATACACGAAGAATGCCAAACGGTCATTTACTGCCAAGGAAAAAACACCTGATGCTTATCAGGAGGTGTTACATTAGTATAAAAAAAAATGATCACTGCTTAAATGAGACACACACCTAATTTGACAATCAAAACTCTTCATGACAGACATTAATAAGAATTAATTGTTCACACTTTTGCTTGTTCTGCTCACATTTAGGCTCTTTTGGCTCAGTTAAAACAATTCTGGAAGTTCTGTATGATGAAAACAGAAAGTTGGCTAGGTCCCAGATGAGAAGAAAATCTGTGCTGTCTTGTGCCAGCCACAATCATTGTTTTCTGAACAGCTTTTCTGTATTCTGGGACTTCAGATAAACAGTATTACCATCCATTTGCCATTCTACAGAAAGATCTTTAATTTTGCAACCAAATTAGTATTATTTTTCATGACACCTTTGTCAGATCCCATTAAATGTTATTAACTGCACTCCTCTCAAGTTATTCAAGCTTCTAATTTGTCATAATTCAAAAGATCACTGATGTCTACAGGGGATAACAGTCTGCACAAATAGTGACTTCTCCATAACCTCTTCTGGCTACACCTGAGAATCATAGAGGTGGAAGAGGCTGCAATTCACCTTCTACACAGTCGGTGCTAAAAGCATCAAGACACCATATGTTGCCACATAAAAATATCTCATGTTTATCCAGAAGAGTAACATTACTAAAAGTTATCATTAATGATCAACAGAATGAGAACAGACAAAACCAGACTCTGTGGACTCTGTGAGCACAATCTGGATTCAATCAGAGTTTTCCCTGCCCTTCTACCTGCCTCTCGTGTCCACCCTAGCAGTACAGAGCTGTCACCGATGGTTTATTTACAATGCTAGATGTATTCAGTTCATCCTTCATCCACCTTCTGTCCCTCACACCAGTGAAAAGCTCAGATAATCACTTATCTTCTGCTGACAGACAAGACTCCCCCCAATAAAAAGGACAAGTTATCAACATCTGTTTGATATAAAAGGACAGCAATGCTACTTCCACTCCTGAAACTTTCCATGTGAACACAACTCTCTTCCATCCATCATTTCCAGTATTTCAGGAGCCAGGCTACAGGTCAAACTGCATGCAATTACTTAACTTACGCAATTCAGTTCTCTAGGTTAGGCTGTAGGTACATATTGAATGATATGACTTACCTACAAGGGATTCTATAACTACCCTGTATGCAGTAGCATGTCTGTGAAGCTGCCACTGAGCGCAGAGGCTCGTCATGCGGACTTGATAGGAATCCAAATTTGTCACACCCAAGTCCACTGAAAATTAAATACCCAAAAATCAAATTTACACCTCTAGTAAGACATACAAGAAAAAAATTACAAATGAACTGTAGTGAAACACTTGTGCCAATTTATTTTTAACAAATAAATTCAAAAGCTACTTTAAAAAACGTCAATGAAATCAAAAACAGGAAGGAAAAAAATAAAAAGTGAATCTTTTGATGAAAAGTTAGGAACTTAAGTCAATTCAGTTAAAACTAAATAATGAACACTGGTAAAAATTCAGTTACTACAAACAAGTATAAAAATATCATTATAACAGCAATACTTCTGTCAAAATCTAATTTAAAATTAAGCTTTAGATATATAAAGACCAAACCTTATTATATATACAGAGCTAGACCAAAAAAGGCTAAATCTACTTTCCATTAAGGAGATTTATATCTACTACTAAACAAACATGTTTGGCTGATAAATAATAACATCTGATTTACGATTTGGGTCCTGCCAGCATGCAGCAGATTATCTTAAAGCCTGATAAAAACAAGAGAGTTTCATTCCAGGAAAAAAAACTTGCACACAACTGAGAAAGTCTTCCACGTGAAAATTTATACAGAGAGCTGCACAAAGCCATAGTTACAGCAAAAACCAGCCTGTAGAGATCTGAATAGCATGAAATCGTTCTTACAGGTTTTGGCTACGCCTGTTAGGGCATCACTGAAGCCTGTTGAGTATGAGGCAAATACTTTAACACTGTACTCCGTTCCGCTGAAGAGGTTTAGAATGAGAATGGTATTAATATCATCCCCTACAAAGGTCTCCAACGCAGGACCAGGAACTGCAAAAAAAAAAAAAAAAGCAAACAATTTGCTCATCTGTTGAATTAGCAGGTAGTTAAAACAAATCTTAACCCATTCAAAATTATATGAGCTTCTAAAGTTACTCCTAGTTTTTTCCCCTTTTATTTTTTTTACCAAACACAAAAACAAAGACACTCTGCTCAGTCCTTGCATGGACAGAGGCCACAATACACTTAGGAAATTCAGCAGTGGGATTCATTAGGGCAGGGCTAGACACTGGCATCTGTTAAGACCCTTTTGTTCTGCTTCAGTGACTTACTACTGCCCTAAATAGGCAGCCAAAGATCTCCTCAGCTTGACGGTGTGCCAGGACCAATAGGGGGACAGCAGATGCCAGCCAGCAAAACAGTCCCTACAGGGTTCTTATACAACAGCATCATTTAACACTGTGTAAAAATGATAAGGAAAATAGAAAAGAATAATACTTTCTCAATTCAGAACTGCAAACAGCTCCTTTGTCACCTATCTTAGCTGTTCTGGATATATTCCAGAAAACAGGCAATAGTGTCATTTTTGGACAGTATTTTAGCCCCTTAATGGTCACGTGTTTGTGTTCTGTGCTTAATAGAGGACCGTGATTTTCCAAAAAAATTCAAAGGAAGAGGGGTGCCTTGTCTAGCTGAAATGTGCTGGCAGCCAAGGGATGCAACACAAACAAAATGGACAACAGATGGCAAGATTTTGGGGGAGATGTAGGGTGGGAGAAAAAGTCAAGGAAACTAAAGCCTTGTTTGCATTGTAAGGGGAAGAAAGTTGAAGGACAAGAGAACTCAGAAGAGAGGTAAAGAGCAAAGGTAGTCTCTGAAATAAATAGAAAGAGTAATGGTAAAATGACATAAAAGGATAGACTGAAAGAGTTGGTTTTGATCAGCCATAAGATGGGAAGTCTAACGGGGAATCTTACTGCTGCCCACACCTACCTAATGGGAAGGGGCAGAGAAGACAGAGACAGAATCTCTTCTGAGGCAAACAGGAAAGACAGTAAGAGAAAACACAAAATTTGCAACATGGGAAATTTTGGTTAGATATTAGGAAAAACAATTTCACAGTGAGTGTAGTAAAAAACTTCAACAGATGCCTAGAGAGGTTTTGAAATCTCCATCCTTGTGGATACTACAAACATGACTGGACAAGGTCCAGAGAAGCCTCTTCCATGCTGGCCCTGTTTTGATCAGGGGGTTGGACCAGATGATCTCTAGAGATCCTTTCCAACCTGTATCATTCTGTGACTGTGAAACTCTCATTTCAAAACCTGAGACACCCAAATAATAGCACTTCAAGGCTGTAACTGCAACTGTATGATTTAAGTACCAAATTCAGCAAAGGATGATGTCAAGACATTGTACAGTCAAAACCAAATGACCAAAAAATTCAGTTTAAAAACTCACTGTTGATAGGTTTGTAGACAATCCTGTAACCCATTGTGGGTGATGGTGGGGCATCCCAACTGATACGTAATCTGTTGTACCATTCATCCGAGACACGCAAATTTCTAGGAGCAGACAAGGGTACTGAAAAGAAACCAAACTGAACTCTTACCAAATTATCTCATACAAGCACAGGCATAAAACTTAACACATGCACGTGAAAATGTGAGATAGCCAGTACTCTCACATTTACAGTTAAAAACGCAAGAATGAAAGTCTTCAATCAAATTCTTCCTTGGTATTAACACTACTGGATTAATATTGATGTATTTAAGAAAGTTATACCAAGTTATACCAAGGATTAATTATGAACTTTGTTCAACAAACAACGAATTTTCCAATTAATTCCCAACTTTGTCCCTACATTAAAAAAAAAGTAAGATAATTCAAATACAATTATCTTTTATTTACATAGTTTCTTTCAATCCAAGTGCACTGAAGTTTTTAATGTATAAATCACGCTCTTGTGAACACTTAGTGCTTTCAAATGGAATCAAAGGAATGATTTACAAGTGATTTAAGTGTCTGCACAAATAGCACTTCAATTTAGGCAGAAATTATGTAAATAAGGAGAACAGTTCAATAAAATTATACTGTCATGACTAGCAGTGCACAATGAGATTATTTTTTTGCCAGTATACAGTAGAGAGGGAACTTAAGCTACAGCTGAGTAATCTTTTGGTACTTGGTCAAAGCTCTAGAGATAATGCAATCACTTTTATAGAAAGTTCAGCAGCATTTCTAATTTCTACTTTCTAATGACCTTTAGAAAGTAATGATCTCACACAAAAGAAAATGTAACAGTACAATGGTTGATTTGATTCTATTCCAGCAGGCATTGTTTACTTTATTTTCTGCATTAGTTGGCTCGGCCTTGGTAGGCTAACTATCAAGGACTTACCAGCTTTATTACTCAACAAGTTTCTGCAAACTCACAGTATTTGAATATAAAATATAACTTATCAATTAGAAGCAACCCATTGTTTATAAATCACTGAACCAATCTTAATATAAAGCTTGAGTCGTATAAGT
Source organism: Streptopelia decaocto (assembly GCF_964273445.1). Classification (NCBI taxonomy): domain Eukaryota; kingdom Metazoa; phylum Chordata; class Aves; order Columbiformes; family Columbidae; genus Streptopelia; species Streptopelia decaocto. The sequence goes on from NC_138655.1 coordinate 14,503,852, forward strand.
CATGCAAAACAAGCCCTCATTTATACTGATATATATTACTACAGTCAAGGAAAAAGGCCAAAAGAGTGAGCCTTTCTTCATTCATATCCCAGCCAAAGACAAGCAGAAAGTTTGTATAATACTTACAAGTTTTGCCAGGAGCCGAGACACTGACCCCCTCACCATCAGAATAGATGGGAGTGATGGTAACTTTGTATTCTGTGTCAGACAGCAGAGGCTGAAGCAGAAGAGTATTTTGTCTCCCAGGCACCATGACCTGGATGGTCAGAAAAACAGAAACCATCAAGCTTAATGACTAGGGCCAAAGCCTTCTTATATCCTACATGATCTCTGACACCACATTCCACTGGTATTGCTGTATAGCTTCCATTTTTAGATATTTCTGGTACTCAATGGTAAAATAATAAGATTATCCACCCTTTTAATAGATCTTCTAGTTATACCTGACTAAAATAAAAAGGAGAATGCACCTATAGAATAACACAGCTTTATATTAAACCTGTGAGCCACTACAGCTCCTTGTGCTGGTTTAGCTAGGACAGAGTTCACTTTCACAGGAAGCTGTGAGGGGATGCAGCCAGGACAGCTGGCCCAAACTAGCCAAAGGGATGTTTGACACCGTATGACACCACGCTCAGTATAAAACTGGGGCAAGCTGGCTGGGGGAGGAACTTGCTGCTTGGGGAATCGCTGCTGTCTGGGACTTTGTTTTCAGGGGCCGGTGGTGAGGTGCAGTGTTGTTCGAGTGCAAAGCACGGTCCAGTGTTTGCACTCTCTCCTTGGAGGATCGTTGCTCAGCACCAGGCTGGGCATCTGTCTTCTGGGTTGGTGAGTGATTGCATTGTGTATTCCTTGCCTTGTATATTCTCTCATTGTTATTGTATTTGTTGTTCACCTGTTCCTCTCGTGGTTCTGTTAAACTGTTTTTATATGTTTCCCAATTCTCCTCCCCACTCCCTTGGGGAGTGGTGAGAGGGGTGAGTAGCACGTGGTCCTAGTGCTGGCTGGGGCTAAACTACGACATCCGTAAACCACTGGTACTATATGGATGGTTAGTAAAGACAAAATAAATCCTCTAATTGTATTTATTCTTGCTATGAATATGACTGTCCAAAGATATGCTCATTAATAAAGGTTGATTGTTAATGCTCTTTGGGGACAGAAAATCCTCCTTCCCTTTGGAGGAAGGAAAATGAATTCATGAAATTGGGAAGCATGAACCAAGCAAGTAGGAATAAAACGTGTTTGTCCCATCTGCATCTAGTCTGGGGACAAGCAAATGAAGTTAGCCATTTAGGAGAGAAAGTAGGAGTACATCCCACAAATAGCAGAAGGTCCCAAACTGCCATGAAACATGGAAGATTTGCATCAGAAGTCCAACCAGGCAACCCGGTAGAAGCAGAGAAGTTGTAGAAATCCATCCAGGCAGTTTTGGGTGTGCTAGAGCAAATGTTTCAAACTGCTGAATTGAGCACTGCTTCTTGTAATGCAGTAGGAGGTCTGCCATCAGCAGCTATTTCTGAAATTCTTCAATAGATTAGGATATTTTAGCCAGAGCCCCAAAAACTAGTATCATAATAGTGGTGGTAGAGGTGCCCAAGTAAAGCCTTGAAATCTTTTAACTTGTCAGTAAAATTTTAATCTCAGAGAGCCTCCAAAGCCTGAACAGGAGCTACCCAGCATGTGGAACATACATGGTAAAAACAAGAAACTAATCCTATGTTCCCTGCACCAAATCTATGTCCTATGAAGTAACTTTGTTGGAAGCAACAGTCCCAAGATCCTATCTCATTTTGGATCTTCCCGGGCCCATGTCTGTTGTGTGAAACTATCACCTGAGCCAGCAACCACACATATTTGGCAAGAAGTTGAGAGATCTATAGGCCTTTTGAGCTCAAGGGGGAAAAGCAGAACATGAGCCTAAAGTATTTTGTTGTTTTAAAGAAGACTGATGCGTCTGCTGAGGGCAAAGTTTTCTGAAGCACATACTCAGAGAAGAAAGCTCTCACCAGTTTTAACACTCCAGGATACATTCTAAATTTGGCAAGTGATACACAGAAGGAAATTAAACTAGCATACCCAGGTGTTAAGCCTTGTCAAAAAGTACTTTATTGATTAAAGCTGGACAAAACCACCTAAATAGTTGTGCATGAAAGATTACCATGCTAAACTTTTCCATACATATACCCAAAACATACAAACTATGTTTCTGAAAAAAAGAACAACCTTTTTTTGTTGTTGTTGTTTTATAGAAAAGGGGACACAAGCATTGAGAACTCTCTCTATTCCACATGTGCACATTGGAGATCTACAGAACAATATAGTTTTCAGCAGTGAGAAATATTCTTGGCTTTAAGGAAGAAAAAACAAATGTGATCCTTCCAGTATGTACAGCACACCCAAGAACATACATGCAATTTAGAGCTTGACCCTTCTGTAGTGAAAAGTATCCTATTACATTTTCTAGTCCCTGACCTTCAGCCAATTGGATGTGGGATTAAAAAACTTATTAATATTTTTATGGAAAGGAAGCCAAAAAACTTCAGCATCCACCACAGAATTGTCACGCTATCGTATATTTAAGCCCAAATTCCACAAAACTTTTTGGTTCTTCTTAAGAAGTGCACTTAAACATATAAACACTCCCCTAAAAATCGAATGTCTGTGTCTTTCCAGTGACATCTGTGTTGCACCTCTCAGGTGCTTGAAGCCACATGATAAAACACATTCCTTCCATTTAAAATGTGCTTAATTTTTTACTACAATCTTACATTATTCCTTATTCAGTAAAGTATTTATGCACATGATTAATTTCAAAGATTAAACACGTAGTCAATCTGTTTGCTGAATTGTGACCAAAGATTATAAGACTTGAGAGTGTACTTAAAATTAAATAATTTGCTGAATTAGAGCCAAGATACCTCCCTAATCTTACAATTTTATAATTTTCCTTAATGAGCTTTTGGGTCAACTCTAATATCCTTCTGATAGCCAGAATCTGAATGCCCTTCCTACAGTATTGATTTCCTTTTAAAATAATAGTCATTGAATACTAAAAGAGAACTACATTTATATCATGCAGATGAATATGACTGAGCTGCCCAAAGCTGCAACAGTAAATCTGGGATCTAAATTTCAGAAACTTTGGGTTATTGTCAGAAAAACTGTACAATTTGTGCCATTATGCTGTGCAAGTTTGCCACTGTATCATATACTATATTATAATACAGTCAAGGAAATTCATAAAGCATGTTTCTGCTCCAAAAGGAAACCACTATATTTAAAGTTCATTTTCAGATTATAGTTGAAAGAGATGGCTAAAAAGGAATTTTCTAGCACAGACTCATAAAAGATGAATGAAACCAAAATGAAAAAAGACTGATTCATATTTTTCTAGAAAAAAAGATATTCAACTAACAGCTTGTAATATTTTTAATCCATATAGTCTGATATAGGGCTAAAAATGTCAGCTACTAGACATAAAAAAATATCTCATTTTCGATATAACTGTTCTATGAACAGAAGTGAGCCACATGACAGACACAGAAGGAGAGTGATATGGGGAATATTTCTGCATTCTGAGCTATTGACTAAGAAAATAACCTCAAACTATACAATTTAATCTCTTAAATGTATCTACATAGAGCTATCTCAAAATTTCCCCAATTTTTTCTTTTTTCTCTTTTTTTTAAAGCACTTCGCCTCCCAGAATACTGAAATTATCTCAAAAATTGTGATATATTAAAATACAGCTAGAGCTTTTATTATATTTATGTTTTTATGATTATATATATTATATTTATATTATTATTATATATGCACAAAAGAGTACACATAGTACTCTTCATTCTTTCAAATATTTTCCAAACTCTTGATCACCAGAAACTTTTTTTGTGTAAGACAATTTTAATTTTGATCATCACATGGTATTAGAAAGATAACAAATATTCTTAAGCACTAGATTAAAAAGTCTTGTCTTTATTGTGACATGTTGAGGTTAACAAGCAATATGAAAACTCTGCATTCGAACTTCAGTTACGTTGTTTTAGCATAAAATGAGACTTTTAGGGAGGGAACAAAATTGCTGAAGGAAAAAAATATTTAATATTGTCCTGTACAAATATTTAGGAGTTTTTAAACCACAATCTCAGGGTAGTAAAAGGCCTAGGAGTAAAAAAAAATCCAAAACAGAAAAAAAATCCCCCAAATTTAGATAAATTTTAAAAATACAGGAGAAAGAAGACAGGCATCTAGTCTTTTAACTATGATTTCTTGAAACATCTGTGTGACTGGGCCTTGATCTTACACTTGACTGCTGTTGCCTGCAGTACAGCAGGTGCTATACGATTAAAACTTTGAAGTTCAGTCCCACAGTAACACCAAATATGGCTCTTTTACTAATTGCCATGTGACTGTCGTAAGGAGAGATCATGCCTTAGCAATTATTAAACAAACTTTTTAAGCTTATGAAGCCATTCATAAAAAAACCCATACAGACCATTCTTACCGCTTCCTCAGCACGGTCACCTTTCGCAGTGAGGTAGGTCACTCGGAACTGCTGAACATTGTAATCTGAAATTTCCCACATCACCCTCAGACTTGAGGTTGTTTCATCATCTATAACAAGGTTTCTGATTCCTGTTCGAAAAACTAAAGCCAAAAGTAACTTAATTAGCATCTTCTCAACTCTATTTTTTATATTTTAAATTGTGCTAATTATCACCAGGTAGCTGCAAGCTCTACGGAACTCATGGTGGGTCTGCAGATCCATGGTGGGGCAAACCCATACAGTTCAGTCATACTTGGGCTTAATAACATAAAAACTTTAACTTTTTAATAAAATAATAGTTATCTTATACTGCCATTAACATATGTTACCCCATTCGCTTTGTTTATATTATTTGGCTTATGGAGCTTTAGAGTAACCAAAACTCCATTGCAGAAGAGAGATACTCCAGAACCACGGATCCTTAAAAGTCTGTTTTCTAATTCCAGGGAAAACAAACAGAACCCTCAAAAGTAAACAAAATTCTGAATAGTTTCAAGCTCATATTTATAAATGGAAAGACAGAGCTGATTTTTCCAAATTAGTCTCTGTATTCCTATGTAATATCACTGGTATCATTCAGAGTCCCTATGCTGAGTTAGAGGTTGGCTCCATCCACACACGGCATGTGCAGGACGCTGGCCACATGCCAAAAGGTGGTGCAGGAGTATGACTTTGTGGACCTTTCACCGGTGATGTCCCTTGCCTGGGGCCTGCACCTCCTCAAGGTCTGCCATGGCCATGTGCTGACCACACGGACCATCAGGAACTGAGGTTATCGGCTTCTCAGTAATATCACAGCTTTCTGCATCTGGGTGTGCTTGTGAGGGCCGTTTGCTCTTTGCATTTAAACAGCATTTAAACTGTTAGTATTTATTCTATTTACCTGCTGTGGTGGGCTTAGGTGTTGCGGTACTGGCAGTAGTCACTGTGGTAGGTATTGCAGAAGTCATTGCAACTGAAAAACAATACTCAGCTCACTAACAATTCAACAAGACATCGAACACACAGTATTTATCTTGCATTTCTAACTATGACAATGAAACTATGTGCTCACACCTACAAGTATCCCACACACTTCAGGCATTTCTGATGCTACAAGGGAACTATTCATTTAGTTTTCTTTAGGGACATATATTTGCAAGATTAGCACTCAGATCTACAGATAAGATGTAATCACTAATTAAGAACGCACATAGTTTCCCACATTTCTGGCTGAACTACGCATAATGAATTCCACTTTGACCATTTGTTAAGATTGTCAGATTAATTAAACTGAAAGTTTTTTAAGGGTACTTCACTTCTGTCCAAGTAAAAAACAGAAAGGACACTTAGCAACACTGGGCAATACAAGCATTGTTTGGATGGGTAAGGGCTTCTTGTCTTAACAGAAGGTTCAAGATTAAACTTGTTTACTTAACTAAGTCATTAACTGTAAAAAGAGATTAGATAGAGCAATCTACTGACATGCTGGCCACTGTTTTGTTCATTAGCTATCAAATTCACTGGACATGATTTTGAAATTTTATCTTTGTTACTTCCATGTTAATGTCACGGGATGCTTGTGTAAACTTGGACCACTATTTCAGCCAAGAGTGAATTCACCTCTAGTGAGTATAAATTAAATAAATAAGAAAGAAAAGGTTATACTGTAAATGCCAAACATCTTAAATGAAATTCTGGTTAATTATTTACTTTAAAACATTTATTTATCCCTGAAATCTAATACATCTTCCCATAAGGAACTGACTAAATACTGAAATGTAGGATGGAAGAACATCTACCCAGATTCAAAGGTTGTTAATACCAGAGCTCAGACAGGGAGCCAAACCATCATTTTGATTCAGTGCCATTTACCACATAATATTAAATAAGAAGAAAATAGAGTCAGTAAAGCCCTCGTGCTAAACTACCACATTTTTCAATACTATAGTTACCCAAAGATGGACCATACTTTAAATATAAGATATATGCATTATATTTAAATCACGTAAACCTCTCTAAAAATCACAATCAAGAGTTTGTCTTACATGTAGCTCCAAGAACAGCAACAGCTTCACTTTCACTGTCATCATCAAAAACTGCCAGCAAGGAAACTTCATATTCTGTGTTGGGCAACAAACCCTCAATAACATGACTGTCTGCTTCTCCATTTATGACAACCTAAGTATTAATAACACAGCAAGATTAAAGTAAATCAGTTCTGCATTTGATTAATTTATATGAATTGACAGAAAGAAAGAAAATGGATTCTCCTTTAAAATAAATTAAATCTATGTTCAGATCTGCCCAAAGAATTTATTAGCTCTGTTGAAATAAAAAGATTCACAGAATACACCCAGAAAAAACACTGTTAAGAATACTTAAAATGTATTCATTATTTTGTGGCTGGCCTGATTACTCTAATCTTGTACTTCCACTCAGAACTAATTAATTGCTAAAGCTGACCATGTGTATTTCATTTGAAAATCACTGAAATTCAAAACATTAATCAATGAAAACAACATAACATTCATTCATATTTCTACCATTCAAACACTCTTATGACAAATGTATTAGGCATCTCCACAGCCTTACAAAATACTGCTTCTACATCAGAATTATAATCCAGGTTACAGTTCTATACATCTGAATGTGACTTGAAAAATGTTTGCTGCAGACTTGGGGATTAGGGGAGATGTGCTGGCAAAAAGTTTGCTATCTGTTGTGATGTTTTAAATAGCATATTTTTCTTATTTCTATCTATGACAGCAGCAGCAGATTCACATGTGCAATGTTAGTGGTAAGCAGAAGGTCTCACTTCAGATTTTTGTGTGCTTCATTTATTTTATTGCAAGAAATCAACAGACAGGCAGGAGTTGGAGCTAAAGGGACTGTAAACAGAATGTGAGAAACCTGAGTAGTAATTCTGGCAGAACAGGCTGACTGGTTTCAGGAATCATTTTTAGGTTATGCAGACAGATACTACAATTAAACAAACTTTCTCTAGGATAATACTGCAAGTTTTTAAAGGTGGCTGCTGTATACACAGAATCAAAGTAGGATTTATAATGGAAATCAAACAATAGACGTATGCTGCATAAAAATCTACAACAGCAGTTAGCAGAAACAGTGAATCACACTTTATTATTTTAATTACCACAGGAGATTTCCTGAGTTGGTCCTAGGGAAGAGGGAATCATAAAACAATCACAGACCTTCTGAACTCAGATGCAGAAAACAAAAACAGAAAGAAATTAGTTGGGGCCATGTTTTCAACAACTATCAAAGAATGAGTTAGGCACCCCACACTGCAGACTTTCTGGCACAGATTTTCTTGGGAAAATATCAGGAATGAACTTGAATGATTATAGCTAAATATCTATACATAGTTAGCTGTATATCTGTCTTACACATTACTTTGGCATACTTTCTGAAGCATAACTTCTGTCGCCCTCCACTCCCTGCTAATTTAGCCCACAGAGAAGACCACAAAGAAAAAAGAACACAAAGTGCTGAACTTTCAATTGGGGAGGACAAATAACAGAAGCAGGAATAGTAACAAGCACATCAGTATAACAGCGTGCATTCTCTACTGTAACCTAGAAATAAAAGGTCGCTCTTACATTTATTCTGGTTCTTCAGCACTAACACCCCACTAAACATCCCACACCCGCCAGCCATGTGGGTGCAATTGTCACCACCACCCCCTGACCCCGCTCAGCTAATTGGCAAGTTGGGTCTTGGGAGAAAGGCAGAGGGAGCGCATGTCATCGCTCTGCATGACTGATCACTTAGCTGGGAAAGAAGCTTAAAGAGGCACCAGCCTGGAGGTATTGTGCTGTCCTAGGCCTGACCCCATTAGAGAGGTCACGCAAGGAGAATAAGAAAGCAGCTCGGGTATTTTTAATATTTCAGTGTACTGAACTATTAGGGCCTCCAGCAGTTCTTAAGGAATGCAATGCAACAAGTGGAACCTTAACAGTTTAAATCTTTCGTGACCATTTATGCCCATGCTCAAAGAACACAGATATCATAAATCTCACTTGAAAAATGCATGTAGCTTGAAGGGATTCACTGACAGCCACTCTTTGGAACTTACACAGAAACAAATCAGTTCACCTACTGCAGGAGAAAATGCTGGGGGCTGACCTGGGCTCACTCAATCATCTGCCAACTCCTTTTCCCTGCTCACTCCTGTAATTTCTTTCTTTCTTGCATGACTACCTATTGCTGGGTGAAAGGGAGGAAAGAATCAGGCTAAGCTGAATTTACAGAAAAAAATGCCACATAACCTAAGCTGAAATGACTGTTTTCTGCCCTAGTGGATGACAAAATGATGCATGAGACATAGGGCCAGTGGGAAATGTCATCTTCCCCAGCGAGTTCTGTATCCAGATAAAGAGTTTGCGCATGTGGCCTCTCTTCGCAGTGCTGATGCCAAGGGAATGAGATGTTTGAGAGAGTCATTAAAGATTGTGGAGTACAAAAGAAGCCAAAAGAATGAGTAAATAATGGGAAAGAGGAAACGAGACAGACAATAAAAAATGAAAATTTGGGAAAGGGAGAGAAAGTCTCTGTCTTTTTCTACTTGGAAAAAGAGAACAAAACAGGAAAAGCTAAAATGATGAAAAATTATTTAAAAAGTTAGACTGATGAAAATGGCACTATGGAGAAGACACATAAGCGGCCTAGAGCAAAAAATACAGCATGCAGGAGGAAAAGAAAAAAAAATTCTAAAGGAATAAAGGAACAATCTAATATATTAACTATATGTAAACTTTTCCCTTTGTAACGTTACATAACTAAGGCTTCACAGGCAATTTTACTGTGGCCAGGACATTAGACAAATGTGGGGCATTAAGTGAGGACATCACTGCTGTGGCTCAGCTACCGTCATCTTCACAGCAAAATGAACAATGTCAGCTTCTAAAAACTGAAGTAGCAGCTGGCGCATTACAGATGAGATTGATTATTCACAAACGGTCTCTTCTTTTCTCACCTCCTCTCCAAAAGAAATTTCAGTATCGGTTTCATTTTGGTTTAGAGAGCTTTGTTAGTGGGGCAGATTTTTCTGTAAGTTAATTAGACATATCTAATTGGCAAAAGTTGCAGCATAGGTGTCCTCAGAATGGAATGCTCTCTTTTATTTCACACCCTAAGAAAGTGAAGCTAACTCACCTCTTCAGAATCCCCCCCATCCAAAGGGATCCATGCCAATCTGTAAAAGGCAATATCTGAGGAGGTGGGCTTCCAGCTGACCCTAAAACTGTCTGTCGATGCTTCATCAATTTCCAAATGCTGGGGAGCTGGAACTCTTTCTGCAAAATATTATGCAAAAGAAAAGTCAGAGTAAATTGCATAGATGGCAATGTCCAGCACATCCCATTTTACTTGCAGTTTGTTACCAAGAGTATAACATGGGAGGAAGATAACAAAGGCACTACAGATTCTTTGCACACTTATTTGTACTTATGGAAGTGTTTTAGTAGTTGAGGGAGGAGAATATCCACAATACATGCTCTATCTACTCTTGACTGGACAAGTCTCCTTGTCCTCTCTCCACTGAAGGAGCTCCATGCAACCCTCACTCCCTCTCCTTTGCTCAGACTTCTGTGCACCATGCACTTTTCCTCTACCTCAAAGCAAAGTCCTAATCTCTGCCCTTTCCAGACACTTTGGGTGCATTTCTGTTTGCAGTTTGCGTTTAAGTATCAACTTCTTGTTCCACATGTGTATGTTCTTCTCTTCCACCTCATGTTTCTCTTTCCTCCCTCAAAGTCCTTCTCTTCCCATTGTTATGTTGGAAAGCATTAAGAAGCATCATCAGGCATTTGTTTAATGCAAAACTACAGTTACAGAAGCTATAACTGTGCTAAATGGACAACAGGCGCCTCAAATGTCTTATATTTTCTCAGTCTGGTGTTCCAGTTTCTCTGTATGTATATACGGTTCTACCCTTTATTACCTATAAAGTTCACTGGTTAAAGGTATGATTCAAAACTTGTCACATTTCAGCTGAAGAGACAAGTGCCACCACACAGAATGATGCGTCAGAAAGCTGGGGCGACAAACACTTCACTACCTAATTGCAATAAAAGATACTTTAATATGGCTGATTTTGGAAAGACTTAGGAAATTAACCTTATCCACACAAATGTTTTCATTATGTCAAGAGATTACTACCCTAAGTAAGGATGCAATTGGCCCCATAATAAGGGAGCACACAAGCCAAAAACTCCGATGAAAATAACAGAAAGGGTTCCATAGGTCTGAATTCACAACCAGAGACACTTGCTGTTATTCGTCTTACTTTCCAATAAAATAAGAGACTATAAAAATTCTTCTTGGAAAGCCTTCAAAAGTTTGGCAATACTCACTTGTGGTAAAGCTGCCAGTAAGTGGCTCAGATTGTCCTTCATCATACAAGGAGAAAATAGCAACAGTGTACTCTGTAAGGGACGTCAGACTTGTTAGAGTATGGGTTGAAACACGACCAACTTCCACCTAGAGAAAGCATAATTTGCAATTAATATTGATCATACACTTCACATTATCAGCGTCTGAAATTCTGCTGGGTTAAAATGATACAGAAAAAGAATGTAACTCAATTAGTAGAGGAATTCTATGAAACTATGAACAAGTATTAATTCAGGGCCATAAAAGCTGACAAAATCAATTAACACAGACAAACTAGAGAAAAGGAAAATTTTCTTTATGACAAACTAGGGAAAAGGAGAATTCAGCCTTAGTAAGTCTAACTCACTAACATATCAGCACTGCAAGTTCAGGAACCTAAAAGGGGAAGGAACTTTTTGGGCCATTAAATCCAGTCCTTTACCATTGATAATCATTGCCTAAACCATCATGTGTAACATTTGTCAAGAGAAAAGAGAACAGTTTCATCTGGTCTCTGTCCAGGCTGCAGTTAACATGACTTCACCAGGGATATAAAACTCGAAGCTGTATAAACTAACAACTTATCAATCCAACTATTGAGTGTCACGTTAGCTCAGCACCACAGGGGAAATGCTACCAATGCAAAGCAAACAAAGTGCCACCTGCTCTTTGAACAGACATAAAAGGGAAAGTTAAGAAGTAGATTAAAACCTACTGAACATTCACTTGCAGTATAAAGTACATCACCACAAGCCTGAGATGTTCAAATACCATTGTGGTGAGTACAGCCAGATGTATCATCTTTACTAAGGGTCATCAACAGGAAGAAGTGATTTCTAATTTAAATTTTAAGAGATCTAGCAGAAAGAAAAGACACAAAACATTGCACAGGGATGCTCTCTTCTAAACTCAGGGACAGTTTCTTCAGGTTTCATACAAATATTCAATCCTGTACAGATGAAAGGCCAGATATGTCCTAGAAGAAACATAATTACATGTAGCTAATATTAAAGACCTTTTTGGAGGGTAAAGTTATCCATAACAACTTATTTTACAAAGGATCTGGCCTGTTTTAGTAATTAAATTAATTTACTGCAATTATTTTTTAAAAACTTTTTTTTTCAGATATCTGTATTAATATCATTCCATCGTATTTTTCATGCTATCAACAAATTCATGCTGCTAAAAGCTATTATAAATCACTTTTAGTAACAAGGCATAACTAAATATCGCATGAGTAAATTATTAAATGCAAAAGTCTAAGTTAGAACATCTTGTTATCACCTTATCAACCTGTTCAAGCCAAATCCTGTTCCTACAAAGTGAGTTTTCAGAATGTAATTAAAGCAATAAATGTTAAGAAAACATGGTGAAGCCTTCAGATGGTCTTTTTGAATGAGCTTGCGTCCTTGACATAAAATATATTGAAAGACTTGTTATCCAGACCGAATCAAGGATAAATATTTCCAAACCACACATTTAGTCAAGTTCCTGCACCTACAAACCACTGTTCACTTCAGTATTTTCCTTCAGTTTCTGTGCACCAGCAATGGCAGTTCTGGTATGTAAAAAGTTCAGGGCACTGTCCCCATACATCTGACCCACTCCAAATGTACACCCAATTCCAAGCAAACTCTTATTTGCATTAAGTTTCAGAATTCTTTAGCAGATCTTTTGTTACATATTGCAAGGTAGCTTTTGTTTATCAAAGTCACCCTTAATAATGACAGAATTTTGGGGAGGTCCGAGATTGGTTAAGGGAAGGGAGGAGCTAATCATTTACCTCATTGGTTTCTGTTCCATCTGTTTTAACATACATGATGCGATAGCCGTTTACATTTTTGGAAGCAGGATCCCATGTTAGCTTAGCACTACTGTGTCCAACATCAGAAAATTTCAAGTTTGCTGGTGGGCTTAGAGGCACTTGAAAAGGAAAGAGATAAAGCCATGAAAGTGATTCCAGGTTTTAGCTGTGAAATTTTTCACATCTTGAAAATAAACAGCTCATTTTCCATTAAAAAATTTACATCACCAATGTTTACATTAAAAGACCTACATCAATGGAGTTACACAAGCACTTAAAGGCAGGTAAAATAGCTTAGCTCTTTGCTGAAACAGAACTTTCAGCTTTGCTAAGTGTATCTCAAGTAATACTGAAAAAGAAAGAAGTTACATTATTGTTCATAGCATTTATTATAGCAAGATCTAACCTATGCAACACTTGCAACAAATTTGTGTAGATTGTTTTAGTTCAACTAGATCTTTATCCTATATGCGTTTGTTTACCGTGAGCATCCCATAAAAAATATTTAATGAAAATAGTATTTTGACAAAAACACTTTCTGCATCATGTAAGTCCTTGACATAAAGGTTTGTCCAAAAGCATAACTAGCTGAGAAGATCTCCAAATATGGAATTTTTTTAAACTCTGCTTAACCTTTCCTCTCTTACTACACAAAGAAGCTGTTTCCTAACAGCAACTCCAGTTAAAGCCGTATTTATATACCATATATGCCTTGACTGTCATGAGATGAAGGAAAATGAGGTCATGCAAGATCTGATTCCATCCACTTTTGTCACACCAGAGAAAGCAATTTGTGCTGCCTGTTACTTTCAGCAGTAGATTCTGCTTTAGCTCAACATCTGCTAATTTCCTCTGAATTGTGAAACCTTTCTCTATCCATCCTGCCTTCACACACACAGTCCTCACCAATCCATGTGGACAGATACATATCAGCACTTCAGAAGCTGTTTCCCTCACACAAAAGCACATGGGAAAAAAGCAAAAGATAAAAACCCACATATATTATGTGGGATATTTAGTAAGGCCGTATGTCAATTCAGAATCTGCAAGCAAACAGCCACCTTAGGAACAGTCAAGTCAACTTGGCTATGAAGAAAGAGAAGATGAGACACTGGAACTGTATTAGATGGGTTTGCCACATTTTCTGGTATTCAATATATTCCTCAAAGTCTAGTGAAGGGAGTGTCATGTGCTGGCTCTTCTTTCTACTTTCTGTCATTCCTGGAATGCACTTTATTTCACCATCCAGTCCATACCACAAAATGCTTCGGTCTCAGCTCTTTTCTTTCAGATCCAACCTCCTGACAATGTTGCTGACAACCAGACAGGAAGCCCCGATGACACAGTTACGTGATATTTACAGTGAGTCTTGGATAAATCCTGGCCCCAAAAGGAATCCCCACCTCAGAATGAGCTTGCTGATCGTGCCTCTGTTTGGCATGGAGAAACGTTTCACTGCAGGAACTGAGACAGTGCAGTGTGTAGCATGATGTTATTTACTAAATGCAGAGTATCAGATACTACACATAACACCACTTCAAATTAGGCGTATTACTCTCCAGGCACATACACACGCCAGGAAGAAAATACTAGGTAGCCTATTCACTAGTTGGATGTCAAAAATAATCACACTGAAATTTAGCTTAAATCTGAATCCAGACAGGGAAGCCATTACCACTGAATGGTGGCCATGTGGGACAGGTGTGCTCACCAAGAGCGCTCTCTCATCCCAGACTGCCTCACTGCCTGATCATCAAAGCCTGTTAGAGGGCTTAACTGAATAGCTGCGTCTGGAATGCTAAAATCAATCTTCTTCCATATTACAGTGTTAAAGACCAGTCAGAGTTCACTGCATTGAGTCACCCTAAAAATAAATAAAGGCTGCAGAGTAGATAGGGGTTTTTTTTGTTCTGGTCTAGAAACAGCAGTGACGATGGGCTGACTAACATATGTTTCTAGCTTCTGCAATCAAACGTTGCAGTCATGAATCCTCAGCTCGTGCCAATGCATCTGGAATCTGCATGAGATCTTCCATCCAATGTGTTAGCCAGGTTTAGAGCTGTGCAGCCTCCAAGATCATACGACGTGAAGTGAATTCAGGCTGGCACAACCATAAACTACATAAACTACTGTTTAGGATAAATGAAAACCAGACATTGGGCATATATTGACCAAAAGCAAGGGGGGAGGGAGGAGGCGGGGGTGGGGAAAGGAAGGAGACACAGAGAGAGGAGAAAGGGACAGAGGAACAAGGAGCCAAAGATTTGATTCTCCAAGTATTAAGAATCCTCTGCACTCATTCCAAGGCCACAAACATGCCCAGGTTGCAGTAGTTTGCTACTGGCACTCTCTGCTTACAAGTGTCCTCTCAGAGATGAGCCAGTTCAAACAGCATTCCTAGAGCTTCTTACAGCACAAGCTGCTGACCTTACCAGCAATTGCTCTGACCCTTCTTGTTCTTAGCACTGTCATGTCTGAACTTCTCTCACCTGTTAAATCTAAGTCTCTCTCACATGGGCTCACTCATCCCAGGAGCTCAAAACAAGAGGAAGCAGTAGATATGTCACTGAATACAGTCCCAGAAATATCCCAGAAGCACAATCACTTATTTTCAATTCCTTTGTCTTCCAAATGCCGAGGCTATTTAGAGAGCTGACATACAGCGCTGTGTACAGTTAGTGGAGGACAGAATTGAGCTGGCAAAACTCTCACTGCTTATTAAAAACACACCATCTATCATGAAGCACTTTCCAACCCTCTGTTTACCCGATGTGAGGCAGAAGGGGTTGGGTAGAAACCTTCTCTTTGCTTCTTTTCTGTCTGTGCTACTCCTGAGCCAGAGAAACAAACTTCTGCACCTGAGCAGGCTCCCTCACGCACCTGGTTTACTGGCTGCAGGAGGCTAAACAGAGCACTCTCAGGTGAGTTCTACATGGTGACCTTCATTCACCTTCAGCAAGTTCAGAAAACTGTCAGTAGTTCCAAGGTCAACAGGGATATCTATAGCACGACTACCAACAAGAGAGGAGTTCACAATACTATCCCAAAAAACAAGTGGATTACAATTAAGTATTCACACTGAGAAACTTAAGTACAGTTAAGAGCTTGCCCTATGGACTACTCAAATAAGATTTTAAAATCAGATTTCTGCTCTTATATGTGCAAAGACTATTCTGAAGTTGTATTAACACTGAAGTGAATATAGATATGTGCTACCTACATGTAGTTTCTTGTCCTGTAAGGGGATCACTAGCTTCTTCTCCAAACATGGCATAAACTGTGACTGTATATTCTGTATTTGGCAATAGTCCATCCAGTTCAAGATCTGTTGAGGCCTCCCCAATTTTTATCTAAAAACACCACAAATAAAAAAGACACATTATTTCTGAATTAGCTCACGATGGGGAAGAATACTGTTTACACACTTGAAATTAGATACATGATCAAATGCTTTGCTGAGTACTTGGCCCAAGATTTTGGGATTTTGTACAATAATCAAAAGAACAAAGTTGTCAAAAAGCCAAAAGCTAACATACAGGTAAGAGGAATTTAAAAGTAACTAGTCACATTAGCAATGACAAAATAGTCCTCTCTAGAATGTGCAGCTACTGACACCTTTTCATTCCTAGCTACACCTTGTTTCATTTTTGGTCACAGGATGGAAAGTTCATGGGAGGAATCTATTTCAATGCACGTTGACACTTAGATTTGTTGCTATTTAAGGTGTGTATAATTTTCCTTCTTCACTGAGACCCACATTAACATGGACTGATTTGTTAATTGAAAAACAGTCTTTCTTAAGGGTAAGGCTCAGCCCTCCTGAACCAGCCAGTATTCAGGGAGGCCCCATTTTTAACAGAATTATGTGCTCACAGTCACTCCTTTAGTAGAGCACAAGCCTATGCGAGCTTTCAGTAGCTTCCTACACTCTCCACAAGTTTGCATGCCCCTGCATGCTTTTTAGTGTTCTTGCTTGAACAGAGACGTTGTATGTGATCTTAATTATACATATAGAAACGTGAGCATAAAAGCTTTTAAATCCCAGCCCAGAAGTTCTACTGTTTTTACTATTTTAGTGACACAAGACTGGACTTTACCTTGTCCCACCTTCTTTTCCTTCTAAAAATCACTTTTGATGGAAGACACTATTTTTAAATATAAAATTAAAAGTTGAACAGCACTAAAAGAAAACCAATAAATGTCACATCTGCAAATTTCATTTCCTTTAAAGGTCCTGATGAGAACAAAGGCTAAATTTCACATTCTTCTGATAACACACTTAGAAAATATCTTAGTTCTACTTTATTTTTTCTTCCTTTGAGTGTTAGTTTTATATGATGAAACAGCATCATCTTATATATAATTTCAAGAGAGTCATTTCAATTCAGCTGAAATTGTTGCATTTTTACGGCAATGACATATAAAAGTAATCAACTGGTACTTGCACTTTATTCATAGCCTGTAGCACATACAGCACTTAAGGTAGACATGAAAAAAACCACACAAACTGTTTGCTGATCAAGTGGGAGGTTAAAGGCCATGTGCCAGCTTGTCCTTTAAAAGGTTTATTTTTTGAAAGATTGCTATTCAAATACATCAATACATCACCTCCTTCTCATCTGCTGCAAATCCTTCCGTGAGGGGAGCATATAGGATCATGTAACCCGTGGCACCCGCTACTCCTTTCCACTTCGCTCTCATGCTGCTCTGTGACACATCATACAATTGCAGATCTGATGCCATTGGCAAAGCAACTGCAGGGGAACAAGAGACAGACAATTCAGTTGTCTCACTTGAACAACCGGCTGCTTTTCAGTTTATTTTACCTCAGGAAACATGAAGGAATATAGCTACCTCCAGGCATGGAAGCACTCTCTGTATGCCACAGCTATGAAAAGCTGATTAGTATATAAAAGAACACAGAATTAGAGAAACAAGGAAACGATGACCTAAACAATTCTAATGCCAGGGCAGAGTTACGCCTTACAAAGCATTTCAGCTCTTTATCCTAAAAGGCTTTGAACACTTCAAGTGGGAAGATTTCTCTTCTTTAAGCACCAAATCATTCTGTTCAGATCCCGTCCTTCTCCCTGGTCTGCTATGGCAGAATGGGCAGGGTTGCTATTAGGAACAAGTAACAGTCCCCAGAGTGGCTCTTTCTGGCAACAGTTCCCAAGCCAGAGCGTGGGAGACAAACCATGAGGTAGGACACCCTGGAGGAAACTCTGAATGAGCACATTGTGCACATCAAAATATTTTGACTACAAAGTGCCGTGTGTTTAAGGCCTGGACTGTCCAAACTGGCTCTCAGGTTTGTATCAGTGGGATTATGCAAATGTTGGCAAGATCATCCGCTGGAAATCATGGTGGATGCTAACCTGTTGAGTACAACTAAACAGGCTGAGTGAAATTCCAACATTATTAGGTTTATTTGTGAATTTAAGTCACTGATACCAGAAAATAGCACCAGTTTGGGTTTCTGAATATTGCTTTGTATTTCTGTAACTCTTTAAAGCAGCTTTTTGCACTTCTCTGATTGTCCTCACTCTTTTTCTAGCAGAATAACATCTCAAGGCCTCTCCTACTGCTGTTACATCCTTGATGGATCTCACCAAAATATGCAGTCACTGGAGAGATACAAGGGATTGTGTACAGGTTTTGCTGGGATCAAGTTAATTTTCTTCATAGTTGTTAAAAACTTCTCTTTTCAGTAGTTACCACAGTCTTTTGTTTTGGATTTAGTATGAGAATAAGGTGATAACACACTGAACTTCCCTTGGACAGAGTTTATTTTTTTATTTCCAGCAGCTAGGCTGTGTTTTGGAGTTATTATTAAAAGAATGTGAGGACTCGCTTATGTTTTGGCTTTTGCCAATGAGACCAAGGACTTACTCAACTTCCCAGCTGCAGGTGCACAGGACAACACCCAGACTGGCACCCAGAATGGACAATGAGATATGCCCCACCATTAGCATCATGCTCTGTATATAGCTGGAGCCAGTTTTTCTGGCTCACTCTCTTTTTTTCCAGGACCAGTTGTTTGGTGTGATTATGGTTGAGTGTGAACTGCTGCCCAGGTCTTTTATCTTCCAGGATCAGCTGTATGGGACTGGTGTTTCAGATTGCTGCTTGGGGATGGGCTAAGTATTGGTCACCAGGTGGTGAGCAATTGCCTTGTTCATCACTTATTGTGTATATATTATTATTATTATTATTATTCTACCTTCCTTTGCTGTCCTATTACACTGTTCTTATCTCAAGCTGCAAGTTTCTCCCTTCCCTTTCAATTCCCTCCCCCATTCTACTTTGCAGGAGGGGAAGATGAGCATGTGGCTGCATGGTCTTAGTTGTGGCTGGTGTTAAACCACAACAAGGAACTTTGGCTCCTCCTTTGGAACTTCTACACTGAGAATAGTCCTTAAAACGACTCAAAGGGTCTGAAAAAGCAGAAGGCAACTGTTAATTTATATCAAAACTTTCCTATTAGGAACTCTGAAAGACTGTAATAGGCTGGATGTTAAGGCTCTAAAAAGCTCTGCTTTTCATGTTTCTAAAGAATCTCATGTGTAAACACAGATTTTCAGCAAACAATTCTAATTACAATGCTAATAATTCATTGAGATTCCCTAATCTCCTTGTCCAAACAAAAACTGCACCCTGTCTAGCTGACGTCTCCAGTGAGTAATATATCTATTATATAGCTACTCCACTCTGGTGAGATGCCACCTGAAGTCCTGCATCCAGCTCTGTAGCGCTCAGCACAGGACAGACATGGACCTGTTGGACAGGGGCCAGAAGAGGCCACCAAGATGATCAGAGGGCTGGAACAGCTCTGCTGTGAGGACAGGCTGAGAGAGTTAGGGTTGTTCAGCCTAGAGAAGAGAAGGCTCTGGGGAGACCTTATTGTGGCCTTTCCCTACTTAAAAGGGACCTACGAGTGCAATGTGGGCAGACTTTTTAGCAGGGCCTGTTAAGACAGGACAAGGAGTAATGGTTTTAAACTAAAGGAGGAGAGATTCAGGCTAGACATGAGGAAGAAATTTTTTACAATGAGGGTGGTGAAACTCTGGCCCAGGTTGTCCAGAGAGGTGGTAGATGCCCCATCCCTGGAGACATTCAAGGCCAGGCTGGAAGGGGCTCTGAGCAACCTGATCTGGTTGCAGATGTCCCTGCTCATTGCAGGGGGGTTGGACTAGATGACCTTTGAAAGTCCCTTCCCACCCAAACTATCCTATCATGCCAATGATCCTATTACGGTACATTCAACAAGCTCTAACAGAGCTCTTAACTTCCCATATAAAAACACGTCAGCCTCGTCCTTTCTTGTTCGTTAAAGCTGTTCACTCAGCCTGTTGTTCAGGTCTGTAAACATGGGCGAAACTTCAACCCAGGCCTCTCTTTAGGTTTCTACTTCCAGGTTTCCCATCTATCTTCACTTCCAGACCTTTCTCAGCCTACTTCCATCCTATTTAACCCCTTGTTGATGTGTTGACTTATACCCCCTTGAATTCCGACACATCCTCTAATTACAGGGAGAAACTACCCATAAACATTTTCCAACGTACTTCAGTCTCTTGTCAGAGCTCCACTCAGACTTCTGATACCTACAGAAAGAAACTACATGTTGAGATATTCTAAAGGCGCTTCCTACCACATTGTTTCACTCCTATTCAAACTGCCTCAGGATCACAGAGAGAATATTCATCACGTGTCCTTTTCACAGAAATCACAGAAAATCACATCCTTATTTTTATTTAAAAAAATCTACAAGAAAAGTATCCTCTAACTTATGACTCTTGTTTAAACTCTCCAGAGGAACTCATAGATACTCTAGCAATGTAAGTAATAATTAACAATGAGGTGACTGGAAATTAAACAACTAGTGTTTTCCACTGGAATTTTAAGGTGAAGAGTTCAGAATGTCAGATATAAATATCCAGTAGATAATGCTGATTTGCGTCTTGGACAGTTACTGGAGTATCCTAATACTCTGGTAACATAGAGACAAATTAAACCTACTGGAAAAGCAACTGGAATAAAATAAAACAGGTAAAAATATCTTTGCAGCAAATTAAAATATGAATGCATTTCATATTTATTTCAAGCTATAAGTGATTATTAAATCAGAAACCTTTCTAATTATCTGTATGCTGTGCATATTGAATGTGTCTATTTAAATTTCACATACCTGTAAGCTATTTTCCATGTTTGATATGGACAAATGTGATTGGTGGCTATTTTAATCTGTCAGTATCTCACACTACGGCAGGAATGTAAACTACGATTTTCCATAGTTGTTCATTAGGATAGTAAAAAATACTTTGAAACTGCAGGTATTTTATCATGTGGAGTGATTAATACTTGCAAATGTCAGGCTATTACTTCCAACACACTAGCAAAGACAGCTCTATAAAATGCTTGATGCTGCATGACTCTGGGGTGTGATCTGATCAGGTCTCACAAAGCCAGCAGGGCTAGGCTCCGTCAGAACTTGACTAGGTTACTTCAAAGGAATGCCAGGTGCAATATGAAACAATCCACTTGGCTCAATATGTGACTGTTCTCTCCGCCTCAATAAATTAAACAGGTCCTAACAGCATGTTATGGGATATAGCATGGCTGGAAATGACATTTTAGGAGACTGAGACAAAAACAGAAGTCTCAAATAATTTTATATGATCCTGTTTTATTTTCTTTTCAGACTGGAAGATTAGCACTGACACAGAATCAAAGAACCATCGAGGATGAGGATGAGAGACACCTCTTGAGATCATCTAGTCTAACTTCCCTGTTCAGGCATGGTCTGCTAGGGCAGGTTGCTCAGAAGTATGTCCAATTGGGTTTTAAATATCTCCAGAGATGAAGACTCCACAACTTCTCTGGAAAACTTACTCCCATGTTTGACCACCATCGCAATAAAATCATGTTTTCTTCTGTTCAGATGGCACATTTCTTTAGTTTGTGCCCATTGACTCTTGTCCTGTCAGTGGACACCACTGAGAAGAGTCTGTCTCCCTCTTCTTTATTCCCTCCTATCTGGGATTTTTACACATCAATAAGATCACTTTGAGCCTTTTCTCTTCCAGGTCGAATAGCCATGGCTGTCTCAGTCTCCCCTGTAATGAAAGATGCTCCAAGCCCTTAATCATCTTTGCAGCTTTTCGCTGGACTCACTCCAATAAGTCCACATCTCTCTAGTGCTGGGGAGCCCAGCACAGGACCAAGCATCCATGTATGGCCTCATCAGTGCTGAGCAGAGAGCAAGAATTACCTCCCTCAACCTGATGGCAATCCTTTCCTAGTGCGACCCAGGAGGCTCTTGGCCTTCTTTGTGACAAGGCTGAATTGCTGGTTCACAGTCAGCTTGTTTACCAAGACCGCCAGGTCCTTCCTTTCAGAGCTGCCTTCCAGATGGTCAACCCCCTGTGTGTACTGACGCACAGGGTTATCCCTCCCCAGAGGCAGGGCTTAGTGCTTCCCTTTGTTGAACTGTGTGAGGTCAAATGTTTTCCCCTTCATATATCCATGCTGACTAATTCAAATCACTTCCTTGTCCTTCATCTGTTTGGAAAAGGCTCTCAAGGATTAGTTGCTCCATCACCTTCCCAGGGATCCTGGTGACAATGAAGCAGACTGTACTTCCCCAGATCCTGCTTCACAAAGGACTGACATTTGCTTTCTTCCAGTATTCAGGAACTTCTCCCATGGCCTATCAAGGATAATCAAGACTGTCCTCACAATGACATCACAGTATCACAGTATCACAGTATGTTTGGGATTGGAAGGGACCTCAAAAGATCATCCAGTCCAATCCCCCTGCTGGAGCAGGAACGCCTAGGTGAGGTCGCACAGGAACATGTCCAGGCGGGTTTTGAATGTCTCCAGAGAAGGAGACTCCACAACCCCCCTGGGCAGCCTGTTCTAGTGCTCTGTCACCCTCACTGAGAAGAAGTTTTTTCTCAAATTTAAGTGGAACCTCTTGTGTTCCAGCTTGATCCCATTACCCCTTGTCCTATCATTGTTTGCCACCAAGAAGACCCTGGCTCCATCCATATATTTATAAACATTAATAAGGTCACCCCTCAGTCTCCTCTTCTCCAAACTAAAGAGCCCCAGCTCCCTCAGCCTTTCTTCATAAGGGAGATGCTCCACTCCCTTAATTATCTTTGTTGCCCTACACTGGACCCTCTCCAGCAGTTCCCTGTCCGTCTTGAACTGAGGGGCCCAGAACTGGACATAATATTCCAGATGTGGTCTCACCATGGCGGATGTGGTCTCACCAGGGCAGTGACATAAGCCGACATAAGCCAGGTCCCTCAGCACCCACAGGTACAGGCCATCCCGTTCCATGAATTTATGTGTGCCCAGTTTGCTTAAGCACTCCCTATACTGGTACTCCTCGAATGAGGGTAAGTCCTCTTTTCTCCAGACCTTCCCACTGATCTCAGCAGCCTGGGATTTCTAAAGGTCATTTTAACCCACAAAGGTCGAGTCAAAGAAGGCACTGAGTACATCAGTGTTTTCCACTTCATTTGTCACCCGGTCCTCTGTCCCATTCAGGGGTGGGCTCATGTTTTCCTCAGTCTTCCTTTTACTGTTCATGCACTTCCTGTTACTGTTCTTGTTGCTCTTCACATCTCTTGCCAGATTCTGCTACACATTGGCCTTGGCTTTCCTAAACTTATCCCTGCAAGATCAGACAGCAATTCTATGCTTCTCCTGGGTCATCTGCCTCTTCTTCCATCTCTTATATACTTCCTTTTTATCTCTGAATTCTGTTAGGAGTTCCTTGCTTGTCCACGCTGGTCTCCTGTCACTTTTGCTTAATTCCCTACTTGTCAGTATGGACATTTCTTGAGTTTGTAAGATGTGATCTTTGGGTATCAAGCTGCTCTTCTGGATCCCTCTTCTCTTCAGGGTCATATCCCTTGGGATTCTTCCAAGCATGTCTTTGAAGAAACTGAAGACTGCTATCCTGAAATCCAGAGCTGTGGACCTGCTTTTTGCATTCCTCCCTCCTCTTAGACTCCTGAATACCACCAACTCATGGTCACTGCAGCCAAGGCTACCTGTGACTTTGCAACCCTCCATCAGTTCTTCCTTGTTTTTAAGTATCAGCTATGGCACAGCAGCTCTTCTTGCTGGGCTCCTCAATCACATTGTCACAGCACTAGAAATTTTCTAGATTGCTTGAGCAATCTGTGTTGCTTTTCCAGCAGGTATCAGCTATCAATACATCACATATTGACTTCCTGGCTCCTAGTGAGAACTAAAAAGTTACTCTTTACTGCCATTCCTAATATCTGTGATATTTACTAAAAGAGTAACTGTATTTTGTATATAGATGTATAAAAATTATATGATCAATAGCTGCATATTATCTCAGGTACTAGCATAGTTTCCAAAACCGTAAATATTTGTTCTAACAATATCCCAAGTCACCATTTTACAGACAGAAAAAAACTGAATCATTGAGAAAGGAACTTACAGAAGTTACCTTGAAATCTTTGGCACTGATGAGAATCCTGTGCAGGTATTTCTGGTCCCACTAAATCCTCCACTCATGAGATCAACTTCAGCCACACACCTAATTTATAAAGCTTGGCTCCACACCCAAAGTGTAGGAATGTTCTAATTCAGCGTTCAATAGGATTGACTTCAAAGTTCAGCCCAGAGATAAAACTTCTCTCAATGTTTAAATATCCACAGAGCATTTGGACTTAGGAACTTAGCCCAGAATTAATTCAAACAGAAATTAATTTAAGGCAAATGCATTAAAAGAAGCTAAATTGAAATAAGACCCATTTCTGCATTTCTTTTTTACAAAGACTACTGCTGACACATTGTGATTAAATGCAGACAGTCAAATCCATAATGAACATGACAAGTATACTTACGTGTAGTTTCAGTCCCACGGAGGCCCTCACTAGCAGCATTTGAGTATACAGCAAATACAGCTATCTGGTATTCAGTTAAAGACATCAGGTTTTTCAGAACTGCTGTTGATGAGCTTCCATCTACCACAACCTGTTCAGAAGAAAATTCAACTAAATATGCATGAAGCAAAGCATATTAACATCAAATCAATCCATCTCTCGGGCAATTTTTACACTGACATCTAAGAATCAGTGTACTAAAGTTCAATTCATAAATCAAATTTGCTGTGCTACCTTTATGTACAGTAAGGTGCCTGAAAAAAGAACAGTAAGCGTATACATAATGAAACGCGTTTAACTGATATAAGTAGCCATTTATAACAACGGAATTGCTTAGATAAATAAAGTGTATGAAATACACTTTGAGTGTATATTGGGCACTTTTTGATAAAATTACTACATCATAAATATTCTTTTAGTACTATGTACACACACAGTACTTCAAATTGACATTAATACATATCCATGCTAAATAATTTTCTAGTATAAAAAGAAATAAAAATATATCCTTAGTTAAATCCTTTTGCTCTTCTGTCTTTCCCTTCAATTTTGTGTCAGCTGAAGTGAAAAGCTTGTTTTACTGCATTTTTTCCCACCTCCAAAATGCCTAAGTGCTATTCAAACAAACACTTCTCTCTAAATTTTCAGTGATCAGCTATAGACATCCCAAAATATACACCCGTATCATCTTTCTTTTATTAATTATTTTTTCTTAGAACTGAAAATCTGGATTCACATCAGCTCCTACCTCTTCTGTTCTTGTGAACACAACGGTGCAGGGGATGTCTATAGAGCTGGTTAAAGTAACCATATGTCTAAGCAAAAATACAGACAGTCCACCCTGCCCCATAAAAATGCTCATTGTTATAGTATATTTACTTTTAATTACATGACAGAAAAGCAGGCTGGGTACTACCTAACCTCCGCCACCATCCAATGAGACCACCTCCCCTTTCTGTAGTGGGTTTCAGAGCCCATATAGGGAATTTCATGGTGGATTTAAATAAGACCATAGATTTTCTGTCTGATTAGTTCTTGCTGTTGTATTAAAAGTTTCTGGGAAGTTTCTCTTCCTCTTACCTCTTCTGGTTGTCCTCCTCGAGTAGGGTAGTACACAACCCTGTATTTTTCCACCTTGCCTGGTGCATGGGTCCAGCTCACCCGGAATCCTCGAGCTGTTACCTCCGATGTGACCAAATCCGAAGGAGCCCCGAGTGAAGCAACAATTGTTCCTAGGTTAGAGGCAATACAATTTTTTTAAATTTCCACTTGCAAATAATTATTTGGTTTGTTGTATTCACTGAAGCTCCAAAGATCACTCCTCATCAGAAAATCAAATAATTGGCTACTGCGCATTTATTTAAGTCATTTTCAGAGGAAACACAGAACTATTATAATGAGTACTGCACAGGGCGTTTTAACTGGGACTAAGCCTTCATGGTCCTTCATAAACCTTTACATGAAAGAGACATAAATACAAAACTAAGCCTTCCTGTCCTTTCTCCCGTCACTCATTCAAGCTGTTCATTCTGTTTTTTTGGTTTAGTTGGTTTGGGGTTTTTGGTTTGTTTGGGTTTTTGTGGGTTTTGTTTTGTTTTGGTGGTGGTTTTTGTTTGTTTTTGTTGCCTTTTTTTTTTTCAGGTTGCCTTCCTCCCAGTCATGAAAAACACCCAAGTCCATATGCAGTTGTGATCTCCTGTGCTCCTCTGCAGGGTGGAAACCGATACCCTGCCTGTCAGCAGACTCAAGCGCTGCAGTGGATGCTCATCTTCTCTGGCAACCATTCCTTTCCACAAAGATGTCTCATCTCTCTATGGTTTTCCCATCCTCTCCCTCTCAATTTCCCAACTGACTGCTTATTCCCTCTGCAAGACATAGCTAATATTCTGTATTTCTTCCAGTTTCCAGGTGAATAAAAAGAGAAAAAAAATACAATGAAGCCTTAATGATACACTCTTTTTCATTGCACAGGTAGAAATATGTGTGAAAGACAGCCTTCCTTACCGATATATATTACAGGCTTATTGAAAAATCACTCAGCTCTTCTGTGGTATTACAGAATCACAAACCAAGCAATACAAACAAAATCCACTGAAGCTTTGCAGAAATAATTTCCTCAGATAGGACTGTCTGGCAAATTGCAACCGGTTTTCGTGGCCATTTCTTTTGTTCAGGAAAGCAAAAAAATACTGAAGTCACAGAAGGCTTTTTTATGTAAGAACTATTTTCTTCAGCACCATCTTTCCTTATGCTCTGAAATATACTTTTTGTGGATTAAATAAGGAAGAGAAAAAAATCCACCATCATGAAGGGACACAGAAATCTGAATAGTTGAAAATTTTGGAAACTTATGAGACAATAAAAACAGTAAGTTAAGAGATGGAAAGCACAGCACAAATGTACCAATTCCATGTGCAGCTGTTAAAGTAATTTATTCCCAAACCTGTGTATTACAAAAATTTTTTCCTTACCCGCCACTTGGAAATAGTTACAGAAGAAAAAATATATATTACTGTATTTTTGGTACTACCAAATACCATAATATTTACCACTATCAAAGACAGAGAGCAAAAGATCAGATATCAAAGCAAGAATAGAACATACCAAGGAAGATAACATCCCTGGCAATGTACTTTCTTGTGAGCAAAAGAATATACAGCACAAGTCAAGTGTCAGAAGCCAGCGTAGAACTGCAGGTATTTGGAACAGGATTTGTAGCTCTAAGTTCATATTAAGTTACATTAGATCTTGTTTCTTATTCACCTTTGATTTCCTTTTCCTGTTCCTCTACTCGTGAGCACACGGTTCTGGTAAGACCTTCCACAATGGTATGCATGAAGTTAAAGTCAGCAACGTTGTAGACGTGTGTGCTGTCAGGTTCAGAGGCAATTTCTTTGAGTTCATTTATATCTGCATTCTTTACACCTTTCATTGGAAAGAATAATAATGAAAATTTTTGCAATGAAAAAAAATCTTGTATGCAGAGGGTTTGATAAAAATTTACTAAAAATTTAATTATTTCTGTTTGTTTTAATAACCAGCTACAGATTGCTCTGTCACTAAGATGTTACTTCAAGATGTTAATTTCTGTCAGTGTAACTGGCATATTTTTAGTTGTCTCTTGATAATGTAGCATCCATGTAAACTACTGAACTCCAGTTACAGCAGCAATGAATTGGAGAACATATTGAAGAAGATTTAAATTAAGGATGATACTGGACACAGACAGAAAAGAACATGTCCTTAATATAGACAACACCAGATACAAACAAACCAGAGTATAATAGGATACAACATATGGATATGGCAGGATACACACCAATAGCAAATAGCTCAATGCCAGCATCTCGTAGGTTTTTAGCAGGAGGGATAACATCATCTTGGGACTTCCCATCAGTGATCAGTATACCAATTTTAGATACTCCAGGTCTTGCACCTGCTTCAGGCTTAAAACTGTTTTCCAAAATATAAGTTAAGGCAAGACCTAAAAAAGGAAACATTTAAAAATACTTCAAATGGGGAAAAATGTCCATTCATTTTTCTAATATCAAAGTATTTGTCTTTCCATTCAATTTAAAAATCACAATAAACATTTTAATGAAGAATAAGTATAAAAGAAGAGTTTATTTACTGCAAGATTAAATTCTAACAAGTGACCTAAACTACAAAGAAGGTAACATTCATCTTTAGCAGCCTTTTGGTCAATCAATGTATTTTAAACTGGCTATGGAAACCTAAATTGATCTTCCTGTGAACCCGTAGTCTCTTGTTTCTTCCTCTACAAAATGAGCATAAGAAGTCCCCTCTCCTTCTACCTACATTGCTTATATGAAAGCACATGCTCTGGATAGCTTAATAAATCCCGATACTACATAAAATCTTACTTTCATTTGATTTTTCTTTCCAATTTGCAAGCTGAAGAAAAGCTTAAATAAAGCTTAGGGAGAATCTGACTTTAATAACTGATGATTATTTGAAGGGAAGGAACAAGAACAACTCCTCAGGGCAAACTTACACATCACAATGAGATCCCATCTGAAAACTTTCTGAAGTCTCCCACAGCACAGGTTCCTAACTCACCTTCTTCTAACGCGCATAAAAAATAATTGTGATAGTTTACTACGTGCTGCCTCGCAGTAATCTCACTCCTAGAATCACCCTACAGTCCTTCTGTCTTTCGTCCCACTGGAATCTTTCCATCCATCAAAATAAAGGCTCTTGCAGAAGAGAAGGAGAATTTATCACTTTCTCCCCTTCCCTCCCCAACAGAGAAGGAGAGGAAATACATACATACATACATACATACATACATAAATAAATAAGAAAGAAGGCAGCAATTTACTTAAAGCCATATCATTCTCTGGCAGGACAGCCAGCATTACTAACTGCTGCTTTGATGGAATTGTATTCACAAGTTGAGAGGTGTCCCCTATTTATCCATCACTAAGTGTTTTCTGGGGCTTCAGTGCTCTAACTACTAAAAGGTCAATGGAAACCCAAAAGCCCTGGGCGATCATCTAAAAAGTTACTATTGCCAGTTGTCAGATACTAAACAACATCCTTTCTTTCCCCAGAATAAAGCTCTGTGCATGAACATTATGAATGGATTTTGCATTTTCTTCGTAGAAGGCAGAAGACTTTAGCTCCAGCACAGAAAGTTCATTTACATTTTGTTTTACGAGACCTTGTTCTGATCAAAAAGATTCCCAGTGAGGCCAATGAGACAAGCACTTCAGAAAAGACTTCACTGACATTGGATAAAGCCATTAGCACGATGCAAAAACTCTAAACTTTTTAACCTTCATAATAAGCACTAACACTTCTCAGCCTGTGCAACAGAATATGTTTTTTAGCAAAAGGCAAAAGCTGAAGCATACACTGTACCTGTTAACGTATTCCCTCCCTTATATGGGAGATTACGGACTGCATCCAAAACAGCATCTTTTGTGCCATAGGCATTCAAATGCCATTCAATTCGCGGATCACCACTGTACTGTGCAAGACCTAAAGAACCAGAGATTAAGGTAGTACATTAGACAATAAAGCATTTTTTTACAAGTATCTACACTTTACATATTCGGTTATCAGCAGCTTACCGTGGTAAGCTTACCATAAGTAGCTTTGCTGCCATACTAGAAAAACTGCATTGCTTGATGGCAAAAAATAGTATAGAGTTTTTCTTAGTGGTAGCTCCTCAATGTATTTTCAAAGACTTTCAAGTGCTGAGAGAAGTAAATGAGAAGTAGTACACAAATTTTTTCAGAGTTTAGTAAGATTTGAAGAAATTGTTTTTTGAAAAAGAACAGTTGTTTTGACATGCATTCAAACAGAGTAAAATTTAAGCAGCAGCACAGAAATACAACATTTGAGTCAGTTTTGGTACATCCTTCCTCTGGAAATTAAACTGCAGGAGGTTGATTTAATGCTGACTGAAGCCAGTAAAACTGTTGCCACTGTTTTTTCTTTTCCACTGACATTGCATTAGAGTTTACTTAAGGTGAGTATGACAGTAAACTATGAGGAATTAATGCTACAAACATTCTAGCAGCATTACTCTTATGATAGAAGTGCTAGTTCCAGATAAGGATGAATCTTGCGAAATAAGTAGCATTAAGTTGTTAATTACCTTGAAATCATAATATTTCTGTAGCAATGTAAAAATGTTAAGAAGAAATACGGCACCTTACCTACTCTTGTTTTCTCAGATCCTACATTGAAAGCGGAAACCAGGTTTTCCAGGAACAGTCGAACGAGTCTGAAATTGAATCTGCCAATACTCCAAGAACCATCTACCAGTATCACGATATCTGCGATTGCTGGAGTTTTACAGGTAAACAGGCTTTCTGTAAATCATTAAAATGGAAATAATATTGTTAATTCAACACTAGAATTGTAACTCAAACGTATACCTTCCTCCTCCCACTAAGCTTAATACTTAAAGATTTCTTTCATAGGCAAAGTGAGAAATAAGCAAAATCACTAGACATTCGTTCTAAATGCAGTAATGGAACAGTCTGGACATTATCTCCTTCAGTTCTTTCATTAAGCTGTTCAAAATTACTGTTGGGAGATCCATTAAAAAGAGATGCTGCTTCTAAAAATACAATACTTCAGAAAGAAAAAATTAACTATCATATAACACAATCAAGCCAGTAGTTCATTTTCATTCTCAAGAATATACATACACAGTATACAGTTCATAGCACATAACCTTAGAGGAAGACAGCGCAGAGAGCGCCGTCTAAAGATGCAGACATCCAAAACAGTTGCCAAGACCCCTTTTATAGCCAACATAGAAAAGCAGGTGTTTCTATACATCTCAACAACTCTGTAGAAAAATTTCTTTAGCTGCCATTGCAGACTTCTAAAGTTAGAAGTGAATCTCACCCTGGGAGTCAAGACTAAAACTGAAGGTCAATTCAATATGCTGAATTAACTCTAAATAGGAGGCACTCAATACAGCAAAGGTAAAATGCAAAACCTCAAATTCAAATTCTTAGTCTCTGTGAGAACTAGCACCATGTGAAGATATAGTCTTACAGATCTACGGAAAAGCACCCAACAATAAAATAAAAAAAGCATTAAAATAGCAACAGAGAAGACCTGATAAGAATTAGCAGGGGTGCATATTAGTAGTCTCTAAGGTTTAGCTAACCAGTGGGCAAATCAGAGGAAATGCGAGCAGAGATTAGACACAAATCACAAGGTAAGCAGACAAGAAGGTTTGCAGGGACACTGATTCTTTACTTTTGCTTAAGCAAAAGTACCACATTCAGTTTGAGAAGATGACAGGAAGGGAAGTAAGAGAGTGGAGGAGGTTTCCATAACCTCAGGCAGAATTGCCACATCCCACAGAAGTGGCAGCGTGGCTGTAAAAGTAAGGTTGCTGCAATGGTGGATTCATACTGTAGGGAAGGAAAACAAATGAGTGATGTTACGCAGGTACACTAAAGAAGAGCTTTGGTTTGAAATATAAAAGTAGCAAACTCCGCACCAGATTGACTACAGAATAGAGATGGAAATAGGAAAGTCAAAAGTAAAGTGTGTTGGCAGAAACGGTATCATGCATCACAGAGCATTTAGAGATGCAAATCATGTCCCTGAACACAGTAAAAAACCTGCAGGTTAGTGAAGTAAGCTGCAGACCAACTCTTATCATTAATGTTTTCAGGATCCAGTGCATAAATCAGGTGATAAAGAACACCAACACATAAGGTGGTACTAACAGGAATCACCAAGTACATTGCTAGAAATAAACTGATCTTGAGCAGAGATGCTCAGCAAATAAAAGTAATTCAGAGAGAAATAATGAAAAAGGTGCCTGCATTAGCTCACAAGCAGCTCTCCTGTTACAGAGAGGGAATAGAGCACACAGCAATTTAAAACTTTAGCACCATATTATTAATGACAAACTTTTCATTAAAGACAAAACGGTGTCACAGGCATAAACAATCTGAAGAAAGACTTCAAACAATTAGTAACAATTAAGAGTTAGATTCATACTGTAGTGTAAATCCACTGAGCAAGAAATCCAATCCGTAAAGTTACAGTTAATGTCTTAAACGTGCACTAAAAATGTTTTCAGAAGAGCAGGGAACATTTCCTACGTGCAGCTAGCAGTGTAGAGTAAGTTCTAAACACATGACAAAAATTCCACTTACAAATGTGCCAAAACAAATATTTTATTTCAGTTTTTACAGTACAAGACAACGCTATTTGAATTGGCAACACATTTTAATGTATAAACACTGGGAAACATTTAGTAAGCATCAGAAAAAAAGGATCTTAAATTGGAAGATAAATCCAAAGCAGGTCCAAATCTTTGTATAACTGAAATCAACAGGAAAGCTTCTCTTGATTTCAGGGGGACTGGAATCTATTTTGTGATTTAATAGGAACTTACTGGTCATGGCAAAATTCATGTTTTAAATATCTTTGCCAAATAAACTTCCTGTTAATCAGGCTGCATTACTTGCAGTATTTGTCTTCCATTAACATGCGTTTCAATTGTGCCATCCCATACTGGCCACAATTGGTTTCTTCAGCTTCAAAAGAACTATTGGTAAAGTAAAACATTACTCAACACCAGTAAGAATGACAGAACTGCCCCCCTGATTCACATCCAAGCAGCTGTACTGCAGCACAGATGTACCTTTTCAGTATGATCCCAGCAGCTTAATCATGTAGCCCAATGAGGATAACAGGATTTATGTAGCTGCATTTCTCTTTTCTACTTCTAAAATCTTATGCTTACTATGAAACCCAGTTAGTACCTTAGATCTTAATTGTTTCATATCAACAAGTTTTGCCTGTAAGGCTTCTTTAATCCTGTACTGATGGCTTTGTGAATAAAACCTTTCATTGGTTTTAGTAAATCCATCCAGTGCAGAAAAATCCAAAGAATAAAGAAAACAATAACGGCATTCCTTTCAATATTTTATTTCCACATCATCAGATCAGTGCAAATAGTATCATTCAATTATTTTTTTGTTAAAATAGCATGTGTGGTTTGATCCAAGACTGTACTGCATTGTCACAGAATGTGAAAATTTGATTCGTTCTTCGTAGATAGGAGATACTTGTTGAATCTTTTCTGCATAAAACATCTAGGTTTTGTTACTTCTGTACACCCACTATTTGCTTATGTTTTCTCCTTGTTGTACTTAATAGAATTGTAGATAGTTCCCTAAAATGGAATAAACAACAGTGAGATATTAAACAGAATAACATGCTGTATAGAAATCTTTAAAACCTGTTAGGAATAAAAACACCATATCATCTTAGTTTATAAAGTTAATCTAAAAGACACAGTGTGTAGAAATAATTTACGCACCCCACAGAGATTAGCCAGTTTCCATTGTGAGTTCTAGCAAATCTCCTTTTCAATAGTCTTTCCATACAACCATACATGGTCATGAATTCCTATAGGGTTTGAGGACAATTCTGAACATTTCAATTATCTAAAGATAACTTCAATAGGAAATTTTCTCACAAACATTTCTTAAAGGAGGATGACAGCATATAATTCTATGTAGCATTCAACACTCAGTGTTTTAGTCTACTACAAGCTTCAATGCTATGATTAGGTTGCACATATTTCCCTTTTCCTTGGTTATCAAGAAAACAGTAATGAGGAGAAAGAAGGTGCTTCTTTCCTCCGAATTCTACAATACTCACCAGTTGCAACAGCGGGACAGTAGGGACGAGACGAGTTACCTAAATTTGTATAATGTTTCCTAACATTATATAGATAGCATTATTCTACTTCAAGTGATGCAATTCACAACAAACAACAGAACCTGCAATTTTTAGGTTTGAGAAAAATGACAGAACTGCAAACACCCTAAAGCCAGAAAAAGAGCTTCTATATTTTACAGCAGCAACTGTCTTCAGTGCATCCACCTAGTGGAGGAGTTTGATGGGGAGAAAGCAAAAAATTAATGGACTTTCTGTTAAAAATGTACAACCTTTCTAGCACTATTTGGCAGAAGGAACTTGCCACTCTGCCATGAAGCTAACTGAGGAGAAAGGAGCCTGGTCTGCTGCTTTCTGCATGTCACAAATGAAGGCATGGGCACAGAATTTCACCTCCAAAGACACCAGCATACAACTAAACGCTACCAGTGATGTATTAGGACAAGATATTTGCACAAAAACCTGCTTTAGTAGTGCCAACAGTCATATCATCTCTCAAGCCCCCAGCAATTGCTTGCACTTCTGCTCAAGTGCTAAAGTACTACCAAGACCCGTGTCAGAGTTTGGCTGAGAGTGAAGCCAATCAATGCAATGCTGAGAAAAAAATCCAGCTAAAACTTTCTGGGATAGAGAGAGAGTTATTGGACCCTCGAGATGTCCTATTGAAGGGAATGGAGTGCGGAGCCAGGACTGCAGTGGGCTCTGGCAGCGCGGGGGATGCACGGAACTGAGCCGGGAATGTGGCTTCTGGAAACGCTGAGCTCCTCTATGGACACTGAGCACCCCTACGAACACTGAGCTCCTCTCTGTGACCGCATTTTCAACCTGCTCTTGTTCTTTCACACATGCATTCAGTGAGCAACATCAGAATGCAGAAGTTTGACCCAAATAACTGCAAGCATTGCCAAGACACAAATACAAAACTACGGTTTTTAGACTAGAGTAGTAGCTCAGACTCTTGGAGTTAATACTACTGCTCTTTGAAAGGCAAAGGGAGAAGTAGCAATATAGGCATTGCCACATGGGAGGACTCAATGCCTTAGAAGAACCAGTTCAACTGGCACGCAGTTATGATACTTTTTGCAGAAACACATTTGATATTTTGACTCCTCTTGGTATGAAACTCCATTCTTACCTTCAAGAGCCAAAACACACACTACTTCTGCTAGAAGAAGTTAAGACTATAATTCTTTTTTAGTCTGCAATATGTTGTTTCCTTTCTTACTCCCTGTCACAGTGGAAAAGTTGAATAATATATGTGGAAGGAGAGAAAAAGTTCAAATAGAGGTCAGTAATAATACAGTATGAATGGAAGACTCGTTCACAGGGTAACAAAGCACAAAAGGCAAGAATCTTGATGACAGAAGCGACTGAAAAATACCTTGTGAATAAAGCATGAATGACAGAGAAAAGTCAGTCCTCCACAGTGATTGACAGCACCACAGCTGAGCCGAAGCACAAGGGCAATATAAATCTACATCAGCAAAACATCACTTCTTTTACAAAAGGGTTAACAAAATACAGGGACGTGAGCCACTGCTCAGATCCAAAATTCAGCAACTCACTAGTCCATGCGTCTGACATTGATATTATTGCACTGTGCTGGTGATATCATCATTGCACTTAGACCTCAGTTTAACACATCCCATATGTCAGGCTACGGACCAGACAAATGCATCCAACATCACTGCTTTTCTTTGAACTAGATCCAGCCATAGCTTGAATTTGAAGGACTCAAATGCTGGAACATCATTAGTTTGAAAGAGCAGCCCAACAAGGTTAGAAGTTTGTTCCCGCTCCTTAGAAAAAAAAATTAACAATAAATAAAAATAAAGCAGACAGCCCTTTCCCATGCACCTTGCTCAGTTTCAGGAAACTAACACAGCCCAGCTGGCAGGCCTACAAATTTGTTATTTGGGGAGTTGGAATATTAAGAGTAACTGAATCTGTTGTGCCTAATTATGTCACGTTTGACTGTGAACGCTGTAGTTCAATAATTTTGCTTCTTTTAAAAAGTACACATAAATAAATAAGTGTTATTATTTAAAGCATATCTTTTGAATTTAAAGTCATGAAACTAATTAAGTTGCTGATAAAACACATTAATTGCCTACACACACTAGTGATAATTCTCAAGTGCAAGAGAAGGAAGTCTGCAGCAACTTTCTACGCACCTTTCTTTTTCAATGGTAGTTGTGCTTCTGCAGTAAGCAACCACTAGCTCAGAAAAACTTTTAGAACTTTCTTCCCACATCTTAATTTTTTAATTTACTTGAGAGATAGAATAAATATAACAGGTAACTATGAAAAGAAGTGCTGATATTGTCTGGCAGACCATTGCTGATTGATGGCACTGAAGCACCTGATGTCCACAGCAGCTTCCCAAACAGCAAATCTACACCCTCGTGGTCTGTGTACCTCGATAGAAAAATATGTTTAAAAATCCCCCTGCAGTTAAACTGGGAGTTCATAACATTTATTTAACAACTTCTTCCAACAGGCTACACGTCAACACAGAACAAAACACACGGCTGAAATCTTTCCTGACACTGAAATTCAACAGCGCAAGATACTGTGTCTATTTAGCCATAATGATTTACAGGGAAGATGGTCCGCAACCCTCCCATAAAGTACATGAAACCTTATAAACTCTTCTGCAGATTACAGTGATAATTCTCTCTTTGCTCTGAGTTCTGCATCTGGGTGCATGGATGTTTTAAATGAAACAGCTGTCTCAAAATTTAAATGACTTTTCAAGGCAGAGAACTATAATTTTTTATTAATATGGTCATAGTTATCCACCATTCCTATGTAACGAATACGCCAGAATTTGAGAGTTATTTTTCCCTTTGCTTTAGTGAAGTATGAAATCCCTGAGACAGTTTTCTCTGGCTATCTAGAAGGCAGTTAATCAGGGGGCTGTAGACAAAACTGGCACTAAGAAATCCTCACCATTAATTAAGCTGTAAGTATAAATCCCTCTAAACCATGATAAACAGCTGGTCTGTGCCTCAGCTTGTAACTAAGCTACAGCTTTAACCCAACAGGTAAAGTAACAGAAAAGAGCTGCCTGAGAAAACAAGCTGCATGTCTAGAAAAGTTATTAACACAGAACTAATTACAAATTAGTTGAAGCAAGCTGCTAAAACACTGTTACTTCACAGCCCAGCATTATAGATCCAGGTATGTATGATGTGGCAGTGTGTCCAGAAAGAAAAAAAAGTTAGTGCAGTACAGTTACAGTGCAGACTTAGAAAGTCAATTCCCTGTTTTACCTTCAATCATTTCTTAAAATGGTGTTATCATAATGGAACCAATGGATATGCTTGTATAAATATAAATATGCAGTGATCTTCAGAAGCGTCACTAATTTTGGACGTCATGTGTCAATCCACAAAAGCTCAGGATGAAATATGTGCCCTGTCACATGTAACAATTAATCCGTTGTCTAATTAGCAGAGATGTCTGAATGAACATCCTATTCTGAAACACCTCTGACTTCCAGAATAACCAGGTGATAGAGGTGGGAAGGGACCTCTTGGGACTGTCTAGTCAAACTGCCCTGCTCAAAGCAGGGCAGCTACCACAGATTGCTCCAGGCCACGTCCAGTCAGGTTCAAGAGACTTCAAGGGCGGAGACTCCACAACTTGAGTAGCCTGCTCCAGTGTCTGACCATCCTCACAGTAAAAAAAAACAGTGCTTCCTTTGATTAAACAGAATTTACAGTTAATTCCATTTGTGTCCACTCTGTCTTGTCTTTTGACTGGACACCACTGAGAAGAATCTGGCTCGGCCTTCATTACACCTTCCAATGTGTATTTTTATGCATTGGTACGATCACTCTTGAACCTGCTGTCCTCCAGTTCTCTCAACCTCTCTTATGTAAGATGCTCCAAATCCTTAATCATCTTCATGGCCCTTCACTTGACTCATGCCAGTAAGTTCATGCCTTTCTTCCGCTGCGGAGCAAGCCCAGACACAGAACTAGACACAGAACTCCACCTGTGGCCTCACCATGGCTGAGCAGAGGGAAGGATCACCTCCCTCGACCTGCTGACATCTTTCTTCCTAACACAGCCCAGGAGGCTGCTGGTCTTCTTTGCTGCAAGGGCATATTGCTGGCTCATGGTCAGCTTGGTATCCACCAAGACCCCCAGAGCCTTTTCTGCAAAGCTGCTCTCCAGCCAGTCAGCCACCAGCATGTCCTGGTGCCTCAGGTCATTCCTCCCAGGGGGCAGGATCTGCATTTCCCTTTGTTGAAGTGCATGAGGTCCTTGTCAGCCCATTTCTCCACCATGCTGAGGATGCTCTGAATGGCAGCACAACCCTCTGGTGTATCAGCCATTCCTCCCAGTTTTCTATCATCTGCAAAGCTGCTAAGCATACACTCTTTCCCACCATCCCCATCTTCACATGACTGTAGGTTCTCACCTCTCTCCCACATCGTTCCTATTTTAAAGCTCTTCTCACCAGTTGGCCAGTAAAGATGATTTTGCCCCATTTAATCAAATGGATCCCATCTCTTCCAAGAAGCTACTGAGCCTCAAAGAGAGTCCCATCATCACATAAACCTAAACCCTGTTGTTTGATCCCTCATAAGTGGGATCAAGAAGACTATCTGAACCCCCACACCCTTGACCATTGCCCCCAGAGCCATGTAGCTGATAGTTTGCCACCCAGTGCAAAGAGACTCTGGCAACAGGATTACCCTAATTAGTTTCTACATATTTAATTCCTAATCTCTTAAAATATGTGTTATTAAGCAAAAGCAGACAAATATTATAACAAAAAAGTCTTCCTTGGAGGATTTGATTTGGTGGTTGGTTGATTGTCTCTCAATGAGTATTTAAAAGAAGAACCCCAAAAGTCTGTGTCACTGCACTGTACTGAAGTACTGATCGGTGGGCAATAAACACACCGCAACTATCTTTTCCTAAGTAAGCATTTAATATAACCTTTGATTTTCATTTCCTCTAGATCACAGACTTTCAAATTCTCCTTATCCACTAAAGCAGTTGTTCCCAACCATAAACAAATTACTAAATAGCCATGTTGCATATTTTTCCCCTCAGGCAGATTCCACCGATGTCTTCAAGCCTGAAACATTTCTTTCTGCCAGAGATTCCAGTCTCTTCCATTCACTTACTACTTCTTTCATTTTGTACTTACAGTACCATCCAGACAGACAAACAATGTATATAGGCATATCAGTTATGTGATATCATATATGGTGGATAGTTAAAGAAATTTTTAAACTACAGAAAGACTAATAATAAATCTCAAAATAATTCATTGAATATTTTCTTCCATTCACTGCCATTTATAGCTACTTTTCTTTATAGTGTTTCAAATGCTTTAAAAAAAAGACAAGTCTTTTCTCCAAATCTAGCTGCATTCAAAAAAAAATGTAAAGTAGAACCTTATCCTAAATACTTTAGTACAGGGATTTTCTCAAAAATTGCACTCTACAGATGAAGGGGATTCTTTATGTTTCATTTGCACACACATGAGAAAAATATTAATCTGATTTTGCAGAAAAGGTCTGCGTAGGAAGTAATAATTACTTATTATTACATTGCATATGATATTAAAAAAAAAAAAACAACTTCCAGAAACAATGGCAAATTCTAAATCTGTAAGAGTGAATTTAAAATTTACACTGAGGAAAAGACAATTATTTTAATTAATCTAGATAAATTATTGGCTGCTATCCAAAGTATACAACTGTTTTGGGAGCTGCCAAAATCGAAAGAGAGGCCTCTCACAAGGCACAGACAATGCTTTGGCATCTGAGTTTATTTTTAGTTAGGCCAGTAGTTACTTAGTTTACAATAGCCATAATCAAATTGAAACAGCTGACCCTTAACTAAAACTACATACTCCCACGTGCACACATATCATTAAACTACCCTGATGCCTGAAAACCAGGGTGAGGGCAACAATATAAAAAATTATTAAAATACTCCTATGGAACTCAACAGAAAATATTTTTAATTTTTTTTTTTAAAGAAAAAATGTTAATAATCAATAAATAATTACTCAATATCCAACAGATAATTTTTCAGTTGTTCTTGCTCAGGTTTTTTCCAATAAATAATAATCGTTGTGTAATTACATTCTATGAGATCAGTTTAAGGGTTTCCCACCATCTGTTTCCTATTCCCAGACTAACAAAATACTAACAGTTGCAAGGCTGGCAAAGGACCTGTGATCCTGTTGAGACAAAACACAAGCTTCTGAGTGTCACTTTCTTTTCTTAAGATAAGCAGAGCTGCGCCATCCCAGTCATAAAAGTATCTCAACCAACCTCTAACAGTTAAGCCATTATGGCTTGCAACTGATGCTTTATTACTGCTTCTCAGAGAACAAAAAACCCTCTAAACATTATGAAGCTCTGAAGGCAGAAACATTTGCCACAGTTTGACATCACCTACCTGCCCCATAGGTACTGAGTTAAATTTGGATGTTGAGTTTGAAAAGTCTTGAAGAGAGAGAGGAGAGATGAGACACAGGGAAGGGAGAGGAGAGATGAGATACAAGTGGTATTTCACAGGCCACAGCCAATTTAGTCTCTTTGAAGGAGCTACCATCCCTATGCCCACAATTGACAGTTTCCTTTATCATACTTACCAGAAAGATCAGTGCAAAAGATCAGAAATTTTACCACACTTTTTTAACTACATAACCGAACCAAACCCAAGTAAAGCCCCTGCTGAGGCTAACATTTCCTTCCCACACAGCTGTCTGCACCACTACGCAGCCCTAATCCTGCTAACTTTCCTGCATACAAGGAAAGCAAATATGCTCAAGCATCAAGCTGGTGCTCCAGAGAAGCTCCTTTGAGGGCTCCAGGAGAGCAGAGTATCCAAATACCATGGCTCCACTTACTGGGGAATAATGAGCCAAACAAATACTTCATGAGCCAATGACACACACACAAAACACATCAGCCAGATAAACAGGACTCTCTTATTACATGCAGACAAACTAGTCCGATCAGTACAGGCAAGAACACCTTTGAGGTCGAAAACATGGACCACTCAGGCTGGTTAAGTTCTGTTTCAGCTACTAATCAGCACCTTTTAAAGCAAGGGCTTAGCTCAGCTGTAACACCAAGGCTCACTCAGTACACAGGGCACCAGGCAAAGGGCTCTGACCACGAGACAGCCCAGAATCAGTGTCTCCTGCATCAACAGGTCCAGAAAGAACACGAAGACCCTCAGATTATGTAGAGAGGGTAGAAATGACCCTGATATCATCTCTCCTCAGTACAAGCTTCTACTTGATGTTGATCAACACTATTAGCATCAAACGAATGAGAGAGACTGTGAAACAAGACTTCCCTCTCTCAAAGTGTAAGGAGCAGCCTTGAAAGGGAACTTGCACAGCAGAGAGCTGAAAAGCAAAAGATTCAGCACCTTCTAGCTGCATTCAGGACAAGGTCATCTCAGGGAATACAGTCTCTGAAAAGAGATATCAAAACATTAAACTTAATCTCCCATTGTGCTGTTCAGAGCACAAAGCAATGCAGCTTGTTTATCAAGGTATTCAATACAAGTGAAGGAAAATCCACAATCAATAAATTTGCTGATGAATGCATCACTCCTTTATGATTGTAGCTTTCTTACAAGAGGGTCTTGGCCTTGCACTTCTGTGTTTATTAATGTACCTGCCTGCTACCACCTCTCCAAAGCTGCTTTGGTTCTCCCTTTAAGGTTGACACACAAATTTTAAAAACTGCCCAGAGTATCAAGTTGTTCCTATGTAGCTTCACTTTCAAAGACTAGGTAGTATTGAATGTCAAAGAATCATCACTCACGATATACAGACATATTTACCTAGAACATAAATAGTCATGAGCAAGTCTACAGACTTCAAGTTATGAGAATTCACACTGCCACATGATGAACTGTTAAGGAGCGTCTAAGCACGGTAGCAACGAAAGTATTTTAGTAATGAAACATGTCAACACAGACTCTGAATCTGACTCAAGGTAACACTCTTGCTACCAGCAGAATCCAGCCACGCCAGCGCAGTGTGGACTGGATGGATGCTCCAGAGCTGATGACGTGAAGAGAGGAAAAGCCATCTGAAGAGAAGGAAAGACTGTTCATTCAGCTGAGCTTGTATTAATCAGCCATTCAAGAACGTGAATAGCAGTCTCTCACTTCAACCAAGAACAGATTGCACAAAAAATGCCAGTGCCTTGGGGAAAGCTACCAAAAAAAAAAAAAAGAAAGAAAGAAAGAAAGAAAAATAGCCCAGACAGGAGGTTTTCAGTGGGTAGAGACTTGCCAAGCATTATACATATTTACTGTGCAGACATAAGATGGAAAACGTAACTCAAGGGTGTCAAGGGTTATGAACATGAGTAGTTCTGATAGTAGGAGCTGGATCACTTTATGATAAAATTGAAATTTGCATTTAGGTCCAAAATAGGCTAAATCTCTTTTTCTACTCTGAGTAGAAAGACAGCTATAAAGCTATTTTGTTTTCTGAGCTACATGTTCTCTAGATATCTATGCCAACACTGTGTCTGCTTTTCAATGAAGCAGATACATGAAAGTTCCTAAAGAGAGACAACGAGGGAGACTGTGGATAAGAGAAAGACAATCTGTCCAGTCTCCAGCTTCTGCCTGGCTTGGAACACCGTGCAAAAGGTAATGCACAATGACCACTTATATCATGTTAACATACATACTGACAGATGCAGGAAAAGCAGCTCCTCCTACAGAAAGGAGGAGCCAGGAGGTAAGTGGAATCCCTGAATAAGAAAGCAGACCAGTCAAAATTTCTAATGTCAAGCTTTTTATTTTCTGAACAAAGCAAGAGTTGGTCTGGCAGACACAAACTGAAGAAGATATTCAGCAACCTCCACGTTAATACTAAATCTCAAACCAGGCTAAGGTAAATAAATAAAATCATTCTCAAATTTACAGATATCCAAAACAGACAAAGCAAAATAGATACAACAACCTTCTTACCAACCCCTCCCAGGCAAATCTCCCTCTCTGTTCTTCTCTCTTCCTTGATCTCACTTCAGTCAGGGATTCCTTCTGTCAGGATCAAAGTACAATACTCAAAGTGAACCCTTTCCCAATTTCAGCCTTCACAGACACTTTTGATTCTTCAGTTTCACACTTCTTTTCTCTCAAGAACTTTCTTTTCTCTTATTCAGGTGATTTTAACACCAAGTAAACTAATGGCTATTTAGTTTGGCCAGATGTAAGTGCTGCGGTCTCTAAACATAGCTCCTGTGCTTTTCTCCAAAGCAATTACCACAACCATGGCAAAGGAAAAGCATTTAAGAATTCTACCCATGTCACTGTTGATACTTCCTATCGGCTTTTCCAGTTGTGGGAGGCAGGAAGCACGAGTCTGCTGAAGGATCCTGGCCAGGTCCATAAAAGTATTGCCATTGCAAAAGGAAATCCAAGTTGTAAGTAGTAGTCAAAGTATACAAAACTCAGCTGCGTCCTTCAGAGAAATTCATAATAAGCATTGATCATCCACAGCACAATGAGCTAAACTTTCCAGACAGTAAAGGGGAGTTTACCCAAGAGTTTCCTTGCAACAGAGTCCTTCTGGAAGTCCTCCAGTGATTAACAAGGAATTTCTATTGTACAAACCTCTGTATGGTGGCTAACAGATTTAGACTAGCTTAATGGATGCCTCTCATCAAATTCTACCTTCTGAGGAGCACAGAAACCACGTGGCTTGGACAGGATATCCTAAATTCATATGGCAAAGAAAGCAATGGTATATTCTGACAAGTCTACTTCATGTCCTGTTTTCAAACAGATATTTGCATCACCTGAAGTTGAGGAAGAAGATGATGTCCATGAGGAGTCACACAGAAGAAGAATCAAAAGCCATCACTCACATGGCACAAGTTAAAAAATAACAACTGTCAAAAAAACCTATACTCTGCCAACCTATGATGGATGGAGGCCTGCTGATAGCATTGCTGGGCAGGTTCTAAGTGAAGACCAGGCTTTTAGCACCACATCAGGATGGTGATTGGACCAGTAGTGAAACCACTGACACACCAGACTGGCTGCAGAGATTTAAGTGAGAGTCCCATTGGCAAAGATCAGATAGTCAAGTGCTGCTTTCACTAGTAAAAGCTGAGATAGCATGAATCAAAGATGAATCATGGATTTTCTGCTTGGGATAAGTTTGGGCAGGACAAAGCCAAGTGAGTCCAAAGCCAAAAAGACAGAATCTATAAAATTATTCCTGGGCTATGCAGCTTCAGACTGATCGGAAACATATGATGCCAAAGCTCTGTGGTGGTCTGAAATGTTCTCAGAATGCTGCAGCAAGGTCCAAGCATTCCCCAGTCTTCTCTAGGTAGGCACAGGGATCTGAGGCCACGCCCCTTAAGAAGCATGGATAAAAGATTCATTTCTATGTTCATATTACCTTTAATTGATTAGCAAATGCTAGAACAAAGCAGGTATACACCACACACACAAGAGCTGTTCAAAATCGGGTCACAGGACTGTATATCACTGCATGCCACACAGCACTGAAAAGCAATTTTTGGTAAAGACTACTAAAACCCTTGTCAAGATGGTAAGCACAGAACTCAAAAGTAAGCTGAAGAAAAGCAGTCCTGAAGTAACATAACAACCTGCAAAGAGCACATGTCCCCAGCTGTGAGGCAGGTAAATGTCAGCAAATGTGTGGCCTGTTTCATACATGACAAGGTAATA
This sequence comes from Streptopelia decaocto, assembly GCF_964273445.1. Lineage (NCBI taxonomy): Eukaryota > Metazoa > Chordata > Aves > Columbiformes > Columbidae > Streptopelia > Streptopelia decaocto. The sequence goes on from NC_138655.1 coordinate 14,548,430, forward strand.
CATCCACACACCCCCTACAGACACTGCAAAGAAGAAATATTCAAGTCTCAGGATGCTGTATATACATCTTTTAGGGAAATATAGACAGTAGCTTCCCATTTAGACAAATGCAATCAATTGTTCTAAACTTCACTATACTTTGTGATGCAGACTTTAATTTACACATGTCCAAAAATGAACCCTACCACATTAAAGTACTCCACAACATTTAAAGAACTTACCATATCTCCCAAGTAGGAAATGCATCTGTTCTCATTCTGCAGCTTCTAAGAAACAGATGCTTAAGACTATTGGCCAGGGTAATGTCTACACTTTGTAGTGGAGGATCAGGTAGAAGGCCTTGAGCTAGCTCATTCTGAGCAGGCTAGAAGAATGCCTGGAAGAATGCTGCACTGGACAATAAAGTTCCACTGCTATCAGCTCGGTAGTAAACCTGGTTGCAGCTAGTTCAAGAAGCCTTTGATATTATACTGCACTGGAACAACAGGGGGGAAAAAAGGTAAGCAGGAACTTCGATTTAAAACAAACAAACAAACAAACAAACAAAGATCAGCAAATATTAATCATGGAATTTTCAAAAGTTACAAGATACCTCCCTGGTGACCTTGTGCTTTACCTACTACGCAGACTCAGGCCAAGTAGTTCAGTGTTTGCCTCTTGTATAAGTCCAGCATAGCACCAGAAACTAAACATTAATTACAGGGGTCTCTTCTTGCTGGTATATTCCAAAATCAGCTACACATTTTTATAGCTTGTACTTACTTCATAACATGGTCTGTTCATGGTGCAGACTGGTGGGGGCTACTGCTTATGGAGTAATGAAACTTATGGGATGCAGGAAATAGTATCTGGGGCTTGTACAAGATTCAGTATGATATGTTTAGGGGAGGAATCAAAGCCAATGTAAGGGAGAGATCAAGGCAGTTTGGGAGGAACAAGCATAGGAAAATAGAAATATAAAGGGATAAAAGGGTCCAGATCCACCTGCGCAGATGGCTGGTTAGTACCTGTTTGGCCAAGCCCTGTGCTGGAACACCCCAGACCTACTGGGACTGCATGCTCAGCCTTGCTACTGGTTGGATCTAGGGGCATGGAGCTGGGGCAACCCTGCGTGCTTCTACTGGGCTGCAGGATCCAGTGATCCCTAACACAAGACAAAAAAGAAGTCATATCAACAGTGGAGGAGTCAAGTACTTTCCAATAAACTTTGCTTTTACCTTCAGATTGCAGAAGCAGATTAACATGTAAGGGCTGGGAAGATAAGGACTGTTTAGGAAGAACAGAATGGCACTGGGGAAAAATGCCCACAAAACATAGTTACAATGTCTTTCTTCTGCCTGCTCGTAACACAAGATCTAAAGTGTCCTCCAGAAAACTCAGGGAAACACTGCTGGTAAGGCCAGTTATAGGTTGCGTAACGATGTAGTTAACGAATTCCATAGCCTAGGAGTTCAGTTAGTAATAAACAATAGAAAAACCTCATGACTAAACCCATCATTTGCAGTTACATTAGCCAGGATGAAGTGAGTAGAACTATGAAACACAGCCAACAGAGCAGAAGTTCAGAAGGTATTCATTCCTGTGGTTTCATCAAATACCTCATAGCACTCATTTCAAACTACCTAGTAATACTTTCTGAAGCTTCTGACATAACTAAACTGACAAGTTAATAAATTATATAGTTAGTCTCTTCTGCTGAGGAGTGTCTTAATATACCTCTCTGCAATTTCTTTCCCTACTCTGCTTAAATAGTGCCATTCAACAGCTACAGAGTGAATGTCAAAGCTAATTTGCATCAAGGTGATAGCAGTATTGGAAGAAGAAAGCAAATCAGTGTATTTTTCAAGTTTACTGCACCTCTCATTTCTATCATTAGCCTAAGACTGATGTGACCTCACTGCAAGAGTAATTATAATAGAAACCTCAGATATGTACACCATGTCATTTTGAGGAATGATATGCCTTTCGTTATCTGATAGTGTGCATAGCACCAGAAGAAAAAAATATTACGATAAAAATCATTCCAAACCATTTACTTTGAAAGATTGTAGAAATAATGTAAATAATAATATCACTACTAATGTAAAATACATTAGGAAATCAAAAGAAAAATCAAAAACTATCTCACTGCAAAACAGAATAATTTTTGTTATGTCTACACAGTTTTTGCAGGCATCTGAGAACTCCATCTATTTTCTAGACATGGACCGGGAAGCTAAAAGATACGTTCACAGGAAAAGCTACAGAAGACCCACCACCAAAGAGATGCTGTTTCTGCATGAGTCAGAGCACTGGCAGAGCACACTCACCTGAGAGAAACTGCAGGCATACTTATTTCTATTAATACATAGCAGGTAAGTATGACATGACAGATGGTTTCAGGTCTCTTTCTAGGAGATTCATGATACTGAACCCTGAAAATGCTAGAAACTTCAGATTCAGTACATTACAACCAAAATTTCATTTCTGTGCAGCACTAAGTAGTGAAGAAAACAAAGAGGAGAGTTGGACAAGCACAGGTAAGAGGGAACTCTGAGTAAGCAGCCATTCTCCACAATATTTATTACTTGTATGCATATATATCTGTTTGGATAATAATAATAGTGTCACTAATAATATTAAATTCACTAGAAGTCACTAGTAAATATCACTAATAATATTAAATTATTTTAAAGGAAAAAAGTTTGTCCTTACAGGTAGCTGCTACCTCTTTCCCCAAAATTTATATTTAAATTATATACAAAAGTAGGAATATCGTTCAAGAGACATTAAGTCACTATTCAATGTTTTTAGCATCTTAGAATCATGGAATCATTTCAGTTGGAAGAGACCCTCAGAATCAGAGTCCAATCATAGCCTAACTCTAGCCATAAACCATGTCACTAAGAACCTCGTCTAAACACCTTCTGAACACCTCCTGGGATGGTGATGCCACCACTTCCCTGGGCAGCCTGTTCCAATGCCTGACAACCCTTTCTGTGAGTAATTTTTTCCTCATATCCAATCTGAACCTCCCCTGGCACAACTTGAGGCCATTTCCTCTTGTCCTATCATTTGCTACTTGGGAGGAGCAACCAACCCCCTTCATGCTACAACCTCCTTTTAGGTAGTTGTAGACAGTGATAAGGTCTCCCCTCAGCCTCCTTTTCTCCAGGCTAAACAGCCCTAGTGTTCCAGACCTTTCACCAGCTTCATCACCTCCTCTGCACTCTCTCCAGTACCTCAATGTCCTTCTTATGATGAAGGGCCCAAAACTGAACACAGGATTGAAGGTGCAGCCTCACCAGTGCTGAGTACATTGGCACAATCACTTCTCTAGTCATGCTGGCCACACTATTCCTGATACAAGCCAGGATGCTGTTGTCACACTGCTGGCTCATGTTCAGCCAGTTGTCGACCAACACATCCAGATCCATCTCTGCCAGGCAGCTTTCCAGCCACTCTTCCCCGAGCCTGTAGCAAGTTCATGTTATATTAACTATATACAGATAATACAACCTGGCATCTGCACCTTTCTACTATACTTTGTGGCAGACAAGGTATGGCATTACGCAGCTCACTAAAAAGAGCTTCTCTGGGTTTTTTTTTTCCTGTTTCTGAGGCCCACTATGATTTCTACATTATTTTTCACTCCCCCGGGGCCTAATTCTTCTATTTCCAAGTTGTCCTTTCTATAGCCATGACGCAACAGATTAGCTATACATCTTTCCTAAACTTCTACCTGCTTCTCTCAGTCTTCCATTATGAGAAACTCAGATCTAGCTTTTACTATCACTTCATTTATCCTAGGGCTTCCTCCTGTATACTCTGTTTGGGCAGGGAATTGAGGGGCAATACCCCTTTTCTCAGGTCACCCAGCTGGCCCCACACCAGCCCAGGCAGCTCAGGTAACATTCTGCCACTCTGGGTCCCGGCATGTGGCAAAGGTGACCCCATCAGAAAGAAGCATCCAAGGGATTTTAAAAGTTGCCATTCTCCCAGGATTTTTAACTAGGTCACACATCACTAGATTATCATAGGAACTGGTATTAAAAAAAAAAAAAAAAAAGCAAAAAGCAACAAAAAAACAACATAACACACATCTGCCCATAAAGGACTTGCTCCAGGGTTGAAATGCGATTTGTCATTTGGGAAGGTTGAAATAACCAGCACATTCTGTACTGTGCAGTGAAGATCTCTGACCTCCCTAACAAATCATATTTACTAGACGACTCTATTACATGCATTTTATGATGAGAAAGTAACTGCTACACTGCATCAGACATAAATCAGAGTCTTTCATGGCAGCTTATTTCTCATCCTTTTATATATTCTACAGTCTGTAGAAGGCTTATCCTGTGAAAACAAGATCCAGAAGAGAAATCTGGTCCATACATGCTCTATGCTGTCCAAAATCATCCCGATTTGAGATTTGCAGAAAGGAATTTCTGAACAGAACAGGTTGAAGACTATACTCAATGCTTTTCTCTTGGGGAGTATTAACAGAGCACCTCCTAAGATTGGGTGTCTGTGTCCAGGTTTGGCATCAGGGAGGCTGCAGGGGTGGCCTTGTTGAGAAGAGGCCAGAAGCCACTCTGTGCCTGTGCACAACTGGTGGTGCCTCTGGGAAAACATATGTAAGAAATGGCAGAAAATGCCAAATAGAGAGAGGAGGAGGTGAGGGAAAAGAAGTAAGAAACAGCAAAAGGAACCCAAGGTCAGAGGAGGAGGTGCTCCATGGTGCAGCCTGTGAGAGACCCACACTGGAGGAGAAGAAAGGTGTGAGAAGAAAGGAATGGCAGAGAGAAAGCACCGTGTCCTGCTTGTAATCCCTCAGCACCCCTCCTGCCCTGCTTGCTCCCTCCCTGAAGGGACTTGGACTGAGCATAACCTGCAGTGACAACAAGGGAGGAGGAAGGAGGTCAAATTGAGCCTGGGAAAGCAAGGAGGAAAGCTGTTCTTTTAATGTTTGTCATTCTTGTTTCCCACTACCCGCATTTGCTTTTTTTTTAAGATTATTTTAATTGGCAATAAATTAAGTAAATTTTCCCCCGTTGACTCTGTTTGCCTGCCACAGTCATTGGTGAGCAGCCTCCCTGCCTTCCAGCTCAACCCATGAGCTTTTTCATTCCTGTTCTTCCTATTTTCTCCCCCGTCCTGCTGGGGAGAGGAGTGGGCAGGCAGTTGGTGGGGGTTTGGCTGCTTGCCTAGGCTAAGCTCCCCACACCTCTCAACTAAGAAACCCGAAAATAAAGTTCACAAGACAGAAAATAAAATAGGCCCTCAGTGTTTTGTTGTTTTTATTGAAATAGGTGGCTAAAAACATTTCAGACACATAGAGAAAGGATATAGTTGCATATTTTCCCCAGGACATAGTCAAAACACTCTGATTCTCCACTCCCAAAAGGGATTTGATTAGAGAATCACTCGTAGAAGCTCTTTGAGAAACTGTAAAACATCTGAGAAGGTAGAGAATGTATTAACCCCTGTGACTGTACAGAAGGGAGCTTTGTACATGAGGAACTTGGAGAGGTGCCAGGGTACAAGTACTCAAATATCAGTGTGTGCTGAAAGACGACGAGTCTGTGAACTTTATCTCAGAGAGAAAGAGAAAAGGTTCCTGACATTATTAATATGAGCGTGCAGCAGCGATAAATCGCCAAGCTGAAAACTGGCAGGTTCTGAAAAATATTGAAAGAAGTCTCAACAGGACTTGAAAGTGGTTGTGCAGACGAACTAGAGGAGGTTTCTGGAAATCAAACAAACTAAGCATTTGATGGATGAGTGCTAGACATAAAAACCCAAATTAATTTGGCACAATGACATTACTGAATATACACTGGAGGTTTGTTGGAGATAAGAGAATAGTACTTAGAGTAGGAAAAAAAGGAGTAAATCTTTTCAAACTACTTGAATGGGCAGGACATAATAGAAAGAAAAATTTAAATCTAGGTTACTGAAGCTGCTGGAAAAATTACAACCAAGCCACTGACAGAGCTTCATAAAGATGGAGCAAAACTCAAATATGACCTAATTTTGAGAAACAAGAAAAAGGTAGATTTGGGAGGTTAGGAGAAGATATCCACATCTCCCAGCATATACAGCCTCGGACAGCTGGTAATCAAATAGTGGACAGCACTGCAGAATCAGTCCTCCAAAGCACTGATGAAAACAAGAGTGAGAATCTTTGAACCATCTGGAATCATTAATACAGATATCCATTTCATATTTCTTAGTGATGAGCTGGTTTCTATGAGTAGAATGGTTACGGTGAAATATGTGTCCCACTGAAACTGAAAGTGAAATTTCTGGGGTTTATTATGTGAACGTAAAGAAAATATATTAGCCAAGTATTTATAAATAATAAATGTATATGATTAGGCCTTTCAGAAGAAATCAGCAGGATACATGTAGACCAGATCACAAGAGTTACCACATCACACAAGCTGGACCTCGCATTACTGACAAAGTCCACATGCTTTTTCACATGCTTTGACAAATGTATTACCACACTTTAATAGTTTTGTCCCAAAACATTGATTTTTGGATTACCTGTCCGACTAAATGTCAAATCTCTTCTAATACTCCCACTGGAGAATTTTGCCAGACAATTCTCCAAACACAGAATGACTGATGACCTTTGCCTTTCTAATGCTTGCAAGGACACTCTAGGTTCTTATCTGAAAACCCTTCAGTAAGAAGTGGGGTAGATGTTCACAGAAGGCACCTCCTTACATCAAAACTTGACCCTAAAGCTTGCAGAAATGGTGAAATAGGTTTTTGCTATTCTTTCAGTCAAGACAGGAGCAAAAGACTGGCAATACCAATCTGGAGAGTGGTTGCTTCCAATTTGGTTTGTGGACAAAGATTGCTCATTTTCAGATAAGATGTTATAATGATTTCTTTTGTAGTGTTAACTCCCAAGGTCTTACCAACTTGATCAAGGATATAACACAACCACAGAACATATCAGGGTTGCTATTAAATCCACCAAATTTAGCCATACACTAAATTGTTATGAATCCGATTAATGGCTGGCCTGAATTCATCTGGTCATAGCCAAATCATTTCCTGTCAAACATCTGCAGAGGATCAAGTTATTCTTCATGAGTTTGCCATAAAATTTTACTCTAATTTCTTTAATCTATTTCTTTCAAAGACTTTTCCTGGTATTTTTTTTGATCCAATTTCAAATTGAGGTGGAATGGTCTTTATATATTAAACTAGGAAAGTTTTGATACCATTACTCTCTGTGTATCAATTCTGAATTCACTTCTATCCCAGCTATGCATTTTTTGCTGATGCTGTTATTTCTGCACAATGTTTTCGCTTGGACTCTCACCCTACTCCCACTGAAGTCATTCAGTTGGAATCTCCATCACTTTGAATAATCATTATACTGCGCAAAGGGAAAAAATATGCAATAGCTAGACAGTAGGAAAAAGGTCTATTACTCTACATTAAAATATAGCTGGGCTGGGAATAGGGCTAAAAAGTAAAAAACTTATTAAAATTAGAAGAGTGTTTTTTCTTTTTGGTAAGTTTAGCTGATCAAGAATTTTTTAAATTTTGTCTATCTTTGAAGCCCTTATTCTCTAATAAAACCTGCTACAGTAAGCGTAAGACCACAGCTTTCCACAAGTTCTAGATGGAAGTTTATTTTACTCTGATACAAGATGCCCTAATGCAACTGAAAAAGTTTAAATGAGTAAGAAGTCACGCAAGGAAGAGGAAAGCAACTGGACTAAAGACTTTGCAAGTAAACAAGATTTCTAAAAAAAGAGAGACTGCAGATCCCCTCTCCTCTCGCCAACTGTATGTTTGCCCCTACTCCATGAAAAAGCATAAAACCTCTCCCACAGTCTGGCAGACACTTTCCTCTGTCTGCATTTAATCAAGATTTTCCTATTACAGGTCCAGTTTTCCCTCCTTCAACTGTTATCACTTGTCCTTCATTAAGAAAACAAATCACATTTTCCTTCTTAAGTTCTCTCATTTCTTCCAGCTCAATCTTCCTCTAGGCATGAGGGAAAGATCACCTATCCACCATCCCATCACGCACTAGCGGGTACAACTGGATTCTCTAAGTATTGTAAATACTAGCTAACATTTTCCTCAACACATCCAATGCAATGAATTCAAGGGTGCTTCAGCTTGAAAAATGCTGTATGGAAACAAACTTACATAGCGTTAATAAAAGCAACATGACATAAATATGTATGGTAAGAATAAAAACCCACTGAAGTCAGAAAAATTTGCATGGGCTTCAAGGAGCTTTGGGTGAGGTCTTTGATACTTTTATTAGTAGGAGACAGAGCTAAAAGGGACGGGAGAAATTAAATTTATTCACAGACTATTTAAGGTCATATCAAGCTATTCTCGTCTGTGCTTGTTCTGTACATTGTAAATAAGCACTGAATGGAATAATTACTCTTGGGGTTACTTCATAAAGATGTTATTTGAATTTTAGAACAACAGGAAATAGAGTTATATATTAAGCTTGAAATAGATTTTGCCGTCCATACTAGACAAGCTTCTCATTACTAGTAACCACATTTCACCAGAAGACTGGTTCCTTGCATCTGGACAAAATGAACTCCTTTCTGCTCAAAATATTTCAAATGTTTTCATATATATGACCTATATTAGAACAGAGCTATCAAGTTATTATTTGACTAATTATACAATTATACCAATTAGACCCTAGGTGGGAATTAATACTGCAAGTCCATCTTGCAGCCAAGATGATACGAATGATTATGTATCTACACACAACTGCACGATGCCTTCACTACTCAAAGTGCACTCAGTGGGAAAGTACAAGTAATATGATTGCTTAATGCAGATTCAAAGACTTGCTTTTATGCTATTCATGGTGGTATTTAGTGCTTACTGTATAAAGTGATAAAGCAGAACACAGAACTAAAAGCAATACCTCTGTTATAGCAACTCCTGAAAACACTGATTTTTCTCTTCTGTTTAAATTAACCCTGGGAACTAGATTTAATATACTGACTTAAAGAAACCCTATATATACAATGGCCAAGTTAAATAAAAAGCTGATTATTTTCAGAATGTCACATAAGTCACATGTGTTATGATCTGACCTTCTGGAGCTGGTTTGCTTGCATTTGTTTTTTCTGGATCCTTCACCTTGGATTTACTTGTTTCTTTTCTTCTCTCTATGTCTTTAACTGAAAAATAAGAAGGGGAAAAAAAACAATCAAACTAGGTACAGTACAGTCAGAAGCACATAATTTTCTTCTTCCAGATAAAGAAGTTGAACACAACATCTTGCAATATGCTTAGGTAACAAGTGATTGTTACTGCGTTTTCCCTCCCTCCCTTTGGGTTTATTCTTTTTATGAATCTTTCCCCATCCTATCATCATTGAAGTTCTCAAAAGTGACTCTCCTCACACCGGAGAGTCCAAATACATTGACATCAGCACCTAAGCCCACGCTGACAGGATCCAGTACGGGAAATATAGTCCAGAAAATTGGCAAAGCTCGCTGAGGAACGTCCAGTGCTGCAGAGTTCCACTCCAAGTCATTCAACGCAAAAGCAAATAAGCCAGCTCTTACGTTATCCTCTAACAAATCAGCTTAGATCCCTTGCCCAAATCTGTGTTTAGGGCATTAAATACTCCCATGCGAGTAAAGTGGCTCCAAAGCTCAGACTTCAACAGTTTCCTGTCCCACAACGGGGTGGGATACCTCCCTTATTACATCTCAAAACAATTGTAACAGCCAAGCAGAACCGAGCTTGATTAGCAGCTCCTAATATTACATTAGCAGCTAGTATCACTCTGCTCATAATCTGAAAGTTTCTGGCAAAATCATCACTCAAGTCATGTATTAAGGTAAAGTGAAAAAAAACATCCTTTCAGAATTTCCGTAGATTGCTAATTGGTGTCAACACCCCAGCTGTCTACAATGTCAGGAAGAGCTTAAAAGAATGAAAAACAGGATAACTTTCACAGAAAATAAAATTTTGCTCTAACTAAAATCTTTAGTTTATGTAGAGCTGTATTGATCAACGTTCACCCAAGCAAGCACTGAGTCTTAGCCAGGATCAGAGTCTCTCAGTGCTACATCATTCAAAAAAACACTGTGAGAAGGTAAAAGACTATTTGCCTCTTGAAACATACAATATAAAATATACAGCACACGTATTCTGTTTTACAGAAGTGGAACCAGTGTCAAATGGATTTTGCTAATTTACTCAATAGTATATGGGAATATCTGAAACAGTCAAGAGTGCTTTATGTTCCAATTGAAAATATAATCACCAGATGATCCTAAGGTCTTAGGAAGACAATAAGCCATTGTCAAACATCTGATTGTGACTGTTTCAGTGTGAAACAGTCTCTGCAGAACCTACAGCTCACACTCTCCACATGAAGAGGTAGGAAAACTGGTGAAAATTAACTGAAATTTTGACTCCTCTCCTTACTAACATAGCATGTGTACCTGTACTTCGCCTCTAGTGAAAGGTTGTGAAACTGAATCAGAAGCAAATTCAGATCCCCAAGCTTGCTGAGGAGTCAGCTGTTACCCAGTTAAATCTTGGTTATTAGCTGGGTTACAGATAAAGTCATGATGACAACAGGTCTAACTCAGATATCTGGGTTTAATCCTTACTTAAGCCTAATTAAAATAACAGGTGAAATTAGCAGAAAAATACTAGTCAAAAAGGACGCCGTTGCTTGGCCTCCTGAGAAGATTCCTCTGAGAAGGGGCTAAGAGCAAACTAAGGAGCTGCTTGAAGGCCTCCTCTGACACTAGTGCCCTTGAGCACTAAGACCCCAGAGAAAGGTACAAAGTCTGAAAAATGTTCATAGAAGACAAGTTGGTCACGTCCTGACAGAGATTTCTGGATTTGGAAAAGCCATTTGTAACTGTCAAAATGATAACCACATAGAAAGAGCAGAAAGGAAGACACCAGCTTTACTCACATATTTACACAGACAAAAAAAAACTTATCTAGTGCATGTTTTTACAGCTGCATTTTCAAAGGAAAAAAATTCCCAGTGTTTTACTATGTACAACAACCTACAAGCAGCATTAGAATAAGAAAGTATACCTGGCTATACAAAGAGGAATACTCTTAACAGTAAAATTTTATTTTAGGCTTAAGAATTCTTTGTACATCAGTTACAGCTCAGCAGTATTAAAAACATACTTCCAGTGCACTAAACCAGAGGATATTCTCAAAGCTTTGTATGTGTTTGACCTTTTTTTCATCTCAAGAATTAGTGACCACTTGTCAGAGAAGAGGAAAAAAAGCATGGAATACAAGATAGAAAAAAAAGAAAGGATTTATATACTTGCTGTATCTGGTTTTACCCATGCAAGGTATCATATGAAACTCTAGCCTCATTAAGTACTACATGTTCTATTGCATATACTCTTTCTTGTTGCAGGTGAAAACATAACCCCTCTGTTCTTGAATCAAGTGGCCAGCTCTACTTTTCCTGGAGGAGAGAGGTACTTTAAAAAACAGCTGCATCCAATATTATAGAAGTTGGTGTAGCTTTCTGTGAGCTGCTCTTTCATGCTGAAGTAATCTGTGGTTTTGTGGGTTTCCTAACCAAGACAGAAAAAGTAGTAACCACACAGCTGTGGTGATGAAAAGCTAGAAAGACTTGATACACACCAGATCAAGTAGTCAGCATATTTTATCTTGTGCTGGTTCTAAGAGAAAGGTGGTTTAGCAATGACAGGGAGAAATTTTCAACATCAAGGGAACTCAGTCAGCTTTCAACTGTACTCCCAGATTGTCACACTTTTGTCTTTGCCAACCCAGTCTCCACTGATAATATTCAACAGAACTGTTTAAGATGTGGATCAAGATAAATCAGTTAAGATATAGATATATATATATCTATCTATATCTATATATATATAGATATCTCCTATGAGGTAGACATAAAAAGTATGTGTAGGTCAGATAAAAGAGTCACAAGTATAACTTGTAAACCTATTTCACAGCTGAAGATGAGTAAGAATTTGGTCTTTCATACTGTCATTGAACTAGCAACTAGTTGCCAGCTGGCATGACTATAAGAATGTTTTAATAAAAAGCTGGACAAAGGGAAGGAAATTTTTAAGTATCAGAATATAGCACTTTCCTTCTTGATTTCACTCACTGAAGATTCTCTTCCACAAAATACTGGCTAATTTCATAACAGAATGAGGAAGAAAGGGATTCCAAACCCATGGAAACAAAGACAGCCCAAATATTCTGCGCAAGAACAACTGGATCAGTTCAGGCCTCCAGCTGTATATGTACCAGTTAAAAGCTGTGGCTCTGTTCAACCTTCCACCACAGAAAACAACTCTTTTTTCCATTGTCCCCCTTTGTGTCAGGCTTTGTTACATTTCATAAGTTACATTAAATATCTGATAAATTCTGCACATCAAGCATAAAAAGACACATACTTCTGAACTGGCCTTGTGCTGGCTTACTCTCCTTGTCTTCACTGAACGCAATGATCTGAAGGGCATAGTTTTGATCTGGAATAAGACCTTGAATAATTGCTTTGGTTGCAGTGTTTTGAAGAATTAATTGATTGGTTTTTCCACCTGTAAGAGAACAGAAGAAGCCCACAAATATGTAATTTTGTTTGCATTTCTTATAGCACGGTAAATGTAATGACTTAAAACCATCTCAAGGTCTACAGTGACCTAAGTGTTCCCACTTTTGGGACTATACATACAGCCAGGCCAGAGGGCAGCCTGAACAAGTCTTCTTAGATAGAAACACTTAAATCAATTTATCAGCCTTTGTATCTGTGCCTCGCAGAACAGCCACAGTGCTCAGCAAAACTGTTAATGAAGAAATACTGTACTTTAGCTGTGTGTTAAAAGTGTATCTACATCTAAATTTAAACATATACAGAAGTAGTACCTCTACACAGGTAGCCTGATACAGCCACTTTGTTGCCTGTCTTTATATTTCAAATTTTCATTTTTTTTTTTTTTTTTTTTAAAAAAAAGCTTTTTCTTAAGTTTGATCTAAAATGTTTTTGGTCTTTCCTGGGGAGCTCACTATGGGAGAACGCCCAGTGAGATCCACCTCAAAGCTTTGACTGAAATAGGGTTCCTGTGCTCTCCTTTGAACACTTCCTAGACTTCCTTACACCCCAACAGGAAGAAAGGAACGCAAAGACGGATGATCAGCGACAATTCCCAAGGACTGCATAAGCTTAACTGCATCCACCCACTTCTTCTATCTTAAGCATTCAATTCTCATATTCTCTGCCTACAGCCACCCTCCAGTGAGACTGATTTCTCACTTCTATTGACCAGCCAATAGTCTATTATCCACATTATCCACACAGTTCCTTAGTCCTGAAGGATGATATTGGCGTAAGAAAAAAACTCCTCAGCCTTACAATGACAGCCCTTTCATTTTAAAAAGAGAACATACAGACTTTTGTTTTACCTGAACTTGGAGTGACAAGCAGCTTATAACCAGTGAATTGCCCTTTGGGGGCTTTCCAAGAGATCTGTACGCTGTCAGGACTGACTACATTGTATCTGAGTCTTGTCGGTGGGGACACTGCAAGTAGGCAAAGAGAACAACATTTTAAATTCAAATAAAAAGCAACCACCAATTTCAAACGAACATAAAAATTAACACAGATAATAAGACAACACAAAGTTTTAATGATAAAGGATGCAAGTTATTCAAAATGTCACATACATCAGTTTATTAGTTTGTAAAACAATATCCCCAGGTGCACTACTTCCCTCAGACATACCTTTTATCTCTTTATAAAAACAAACTAACAACCTAACAGCAGAGGACAGAAAGACAAACAGTGTTAGATGTTAAGACTCTAGTTTAGCAGGCAAAGCTGGTAACAAAAGTGCTATTTGTTAATATATGGGAATTAAAATTGCTCTCCTTACTCACACTGACAATATGCATTACTTAGCCTCATCTACCTCGCATTACTGTGGGCATTTCTCCACATTTAAGGTCACTCAGGGCCAAATTTTCAAAGCCTTGCGAAGACACAGTAACCAAGAAGAAAGATAAGCATGCACAAGGCAGAGGAAACTTCAGCTGCTTAATTTGCAAACCTGGCCTAAGTAGCAAACACACTTGCCAAGCAGCGAGCGCTGCTTCAGTCTAAAAGACTAGCAGGCATGCACAGGCCAGCTGAGATTTAGGCAGGGGCAATCTGGAGATAGTAAGCAAATCTGTCTTCTATTTATATTGTGCCATCACCTAGGTTTCAAATAGAAGCAGCACGTGAAATGAATAAAAGCATGAAATTATGGAGAAAGAGGTGATAGTGAAGCAACACACAGAAAAACAAATGGAAAATCCACCCTACGTTGTTACTGCAATATCAGCAATATTGTGATGATGTACATGAATTATTTGCATCTCTCTGCTCAGGCAAGCTCCACTGATGTTGGACAACACTCTACACAGCATTTCTGCTCTGCTCCAGGGAGCCACATCCCTTCTTCACAGCAAATAACTGAAGCAGAGCTGTTAGGTGCGCAGCCTGGGGGATCCAAGGCTGTCAATACAAGGAAAACTTTGATATATTTGAATAGGGTTTGGCCCACAGAGAACTAACAAATGTAGAGGGAAAGGCAGCCAAGGAAGCTATCCAGGGGTTGAGCAACAGAAAGGGCTAGAAAAGCTTAGCAAACTCTTCCATCAACCTTACTCCTCCCCTTCCAACTACCTCCACAGCCCCCCCGAAGTTCTTCCTTTATTCCAAACCCTGATGCCTCTGCCACTACCACCCTTAAGGTTTCTGTTGATAAGTCCAAGAAATAAGGGAAATCTGAAGCGGAGAAATTAAAATTTATTTACCCCAGGCCCCAAAAGAGCTCCTAATTGACTACACTCATGCCCACAGTTTGTTGGTCCACTCGATATACTAAGCCAATATTTCCCATGATATTTCTGAGATTTAAGGATTACAGCATATGGAGCATGAGTCAAGGGGCAGAGTGTTCTAGCCAAGTCTCTGGCCTCTCCATTTGACCTGTTACAGTCAGTGCAGCTCTGGCACCAGCAGCAGCCAAAGACCTGTCCTGAACTGATTACTTTTTCTTACATGCTCCTTTTTCCAGGAGTTTGAGGGGGAAAAAGAAGGAGGAGGAAAGAGGCAGGCTGCAGGTTTTTGAGATTTGGAATTGTGTTTCTAAATGCCATCTAACATTAAAAAGCGTTTTGGGTCTTACAAGTAAAAATCTGTAGGTTTAATACAACCAACACCAATTCCACGCACTCAAAATTGTTCTGGTTCGCAGCGCTGGGCTTCCACCCAAACAGAGCATTTCCCCAATCTTGTCAGAGCTCATCTTCAGACTGCCTCTCACCTCCCCAAAGTTCAGAGAAAGAGAGGCTGCAAGCAACAGTATGTACAGGAATCACTGCAAATAGAAAATAATCAGTTCTTTGAAAATTTGGCCCTCGTACAGTAAAATGTTTTGCTGGGCAGGTTTCTGCAAGAACATTCAGCATGCTAGAATTGTAAGAAAATGACAAAAACTATGGCAAAAAGTATGAAAGCCAAGCAGACCACGGTTATGGATTACAGCTTTTAATTCATTTTCAAGATTCATTCTGTCTTTCAGCTGTTCATAAATTACAACAAATTGGGGCTGGATGAACCAAGAGTGACAAATCATAGCTAGAAGTTTGCAAAATATGCAATTCCTTTAATTATTTATTTCACCTAAGGAATAGCGAATAAGCTTCTGCACAATGACAGTATGCAAGTGTAAAAATACTGCATATTTTATGAGGATCGAGTGGTAAATTTTTATGGGGAATGAGAGAGCAACAATAACACCAAGGTTTGATTAAAAAAATGTCTTAGAATTTCAGCGTTGACAGTCTCTGCTATGTTTGTCCTTCCCCTGTCATTCCATTCTGTTCTACATTCAACTTAACAGCTTATGAAAGCACCTTCTAACAAAGAAGCTTCGTTCTGGCCTAATTGCTATTAGCCATCACCAAACCAGGTAAATTTTGGGACCCTCTAAAAAACAATCACAGATCTTACAAGCAAAGGAGGACACAATCACCAAAAGTTTTTCTGTTTACTACAGAGTTACAATATGAAAGACTAGAAAAGTGTGCCAGAATAGTCTTTACAGAACTAGTCAATTTTCACTGGGCAATTTTTGTATGAAAGGTGGCAGTGCAGGGGAATGGACAATCCCACACAGCAGTTAACCATAAGGAAGAAAAGAATTGTTCACCAGACAGATACTCAACTGTGTCTTAGTTGTGCAAAGACTAACGTTCTGGCTTAGAAAAGTACATATAGCTAAGGAAGTTAAAAATCTAACACTTGAACAGACAACAAAATATTGATGGGAATTACTATACATTCACCAACCTGAAGAGGATATCTTTATTTCTTTGGACCTTTATTTTCTGTGGAACAAAATCTCACTTCTTGCAGAAAGGGAAAAGAATTAATCCAAGCTGAGTCAATTAACTGATAAAAATCAGTAGCTAGAGCTTGTTAAGTGGTTTCACAGGAATGCAAAAGTGAATGGCCGTCAGCAACATTAGAGCAGTCACCCAAAAGAAAACTACAGACAAGTTCAAGGCTCTGGTTTATGCCATCAGATGAATTAGTACTCCTAATTCAGGACTCTTGTGGAAAACTAGGCAATGAGTGTTTTGAACTATTCAGTATCTTAATGGAAAGGAAATATACCATAAACTGCATGTGTGCAGCTCTAAAACATCCAGTGCTCCAAGACTGGATACTAACTAAACTTTGTGGCTTCCAATTAATTTTTGTTATAAGAATTGAACAAGTTAATATGCACTGCAATTAAAATAGCAACACATGTAAATTATTGCTATACAAAGAATAGTTTCCATTTTAAAACAAGAAAAATTCTTAAAGCAAGTTACTTTATGAATAAATGGAAAATTCTAAAGTATTTTTCTTGCCCAGTGCTATTTTTTATGTACTATATAAGAACATAAGTAAACAAAAGCTGGATTTTTTGTTACTGTAGATTAAGTGAAATTATTATGAATGAGGAAGAAACAGCAGTGATGAAAGAATAATAGTGCCTTTCAGTTTTCAGTCAAGAACAATCTGGTTTATATGGCATTCAGGCAACAAATGAGATAACACCACATAGCTCAACAAGGGTAACTCCACAGTTGAAGAAATAAGTTGTAGCTTCAGGCATGTTGACTTCAGTCTCTCAAACACGTTCTCCTTTCCAAGAAGTCACATTACACACCTTTACCTGAGCATCTTTGCCAAAGGAAGGAAACACAAGTTGCAACTAATACCAGCACTTCCTACACCTTGGCAGAGTGTACAGTTTCTTAAAACAGACAAACACAGTGTTAGTGCTGCATTAAATTGTCAATAGTTAGCCAGCTGCATGAAGAGTTTACTGCAAGGGGTGCCAACCTTGAGAAAGAAGGATTTGAGAAACATCTTATTACTTTAAGTGTAGCAAGAGATATTTTTCTCCTGTGAACATGGAATAGAGATTTCATATCACTTCGTTCAATAGCATAGCCATTTGGGGCCAAGGCAATAGTCCACTCAGCTTAGTACCACACTGCTGACAGCATTCAGCAGCTGATGCTTGCTGAAAGAGTACAACAAGGGAAGTATTGTTCTTCATTTAGCAACTACACCAACACTAGCTTCTGCTGGTGCGATGGAAAACACTTTCACTGACCTTCATTCATTAATAGTTTGACAATTAAAAAATGAAACAAACAAAAAACCAAACACATAGTTGAGGGAAGAGTACTGTGTCCAAGCTAAAGGAATTTTGCAAAACATTCTGGAGATGGATCTCAATCCCCAATCCCATTTTGCAAATCTTAACCATATGTATCAGGACTGAAATACACAGAGAGAAGACTAACCATATGCTTCGCTTTATCGGCTCATTAAGTCACAAACATTCTGGACCTCATTTCTGACCAGAGCTGACGTGTTGAACATTGGGAACACGTATTTCTTCATTCACCTCACATCGCCCACATTAAATATTACTGCTTACATGTGTCCCTAAGTTCTGGGAGAGGCTTGTAAAACACCCGCAGATTCCCAAACATCCGGGATGGGATGAGACGGGATGGGATGCTTTCCCAGCACCTGAGTGCCACGCAGATGGGACAGCGCTGCTACTTGCATTTACCAGACCTTGGAGAGCCTTGGGTTGCCGCTAGTCTCTGAATGTGCTCATGAATAATGCATCGTACAAGACACTTCAGAAGAGCCCCAGGATCAAATTCTGCTCCCAGTTATGGCCATGCATTCATATATCAAAGGGATTACATAAATATAAAGTTGAAAGAAATGTTTTTCTTTAGAAATCAGAAAAGTTCATTGGCATTCTTCCTCTCTTCTTCCCTAAGCAACAGAACACGTTTTCTCTAGAAGTCAAACCACTATCAATACAATCCAACAAGTATTTAAGCCTAACAATCTCAGCAGTATCTTTTAATATGCACAAAGGAGATAAAAAAAAAACCTGTAGAAGTAATCTGTGACATTTAACAGTCCTGTGCAATACTGTATGATGTAAGTGTTACAATAGCTACTGTTCCAACAAGGAAAAAAAAAAAACATTCCATATGAGCTTAGTATTATAGTTGGTCCTTCAAACTTACTTGATTACATAGAAGACAGTTACAGCAACTTCTGATCAGTACTTTCATGTAAATAAGTGTAAAAATGTTCTATATGACTCATTTTGAGACACCTGAATTTGCAAAAAGATGTATGCTATTTGAGATACAAAGATTTGAGTTCAAAGCGCACACATGAACACATAATTCTACTCCTCCCCTGAGATCACCTGCAAAACTCCTGTTTCATTTCAGTAGTAGCGGATCCACATGCTACTGAGAGGGAAGTAACACTTGCATTGGAATAAGAAAGTTTATTTCTGCACATCAGAGTGAAAAGCTCTGTCTTCTTATTTATGGCTTACCTTGGCCCTGGGCATCCCTGATGAAGAAAGCCGTGATAGCTAAAAAAGCCAAGAGGAAACAGCTCTTTATCTCATACCGACAAAGCATCTTCTTCCCCTCAATATACACTGTATCAGAAGGTCTGAAAACACATAGAACAAAAAGGATTATTAAACCTGCAAAGATGAGGCAACCACTTTAATGAAAATGTGGGCAGAATCTGGATTCCATTAAAAAAAATTAGGCATTTGTCAAAGAAATCAGTGGAGCCAAGATTTCATCCTAACAGCAGTTTAATAACCAAAGCATATTTTACCTGAAAGGGACAAAACCAACCATTTGGGTTACTCAAGAGTTCTGAAAATTTGTGAAGAGATAAATCGATATTCTTTGCTAAGCATATGTTAGTACTGGAAGTAGTTTGCTATGTGTAACAAGGTAAAACGGGTACAATCCAGTGTCACAAGCACCTTATCTATCAGTGGTAGAGAACTCTGAAGCTCTCAATAACTAAGACTTAAAGTGTTATCTACTTTACATACAGAAAGCATCCAAAATGGGATGTTAAATTATGTATTTCAGGATTCTGTAATAAATAAAATAAACAACAAACAAACAGCACACAAGATGAGAACTGCCCTGCAAGCCTAACATAAAATAGCATATATGTGTACCCAATAACCCCCGTGAAATAATCATTCATCAGTTCAACTGACCAATTTCGCATATCAGTTGTAAAAAAAGGCAGAACTTCGTTCTGAGGAAACACGAGTCCTCTTCTCACTGTTCTCTACAACTTACTAAATTTTTCTTTCCCTGTCTTATTCAGCTTATTCTGTTCTCTGTTTTACTCCCTGGTCTTTACAGTAACTAAAGCAGACGCAGCTCAGAAGGTGTACAGGGTATCAGCTGAGTAAGCACTAATTCTATTTGCAGGTAATACCATGGTCAAAAATATTTAGTCTACCTTAATCAGTTAGGAACATCAACACTTCAGAGTGCAGCACTATATGAACACTCAAGGCAGCCCTAGGTGAACTAGTTGGGTAAAAGGAAGCAATTCTGATGCCAATGCAAAAGTTCCAGAAGGGATAATTTATCTGCCCATAGAAGCTAGGTTAAAACAGTACACATTTCACTATCTGAACTTGGCCTCTACCACTTTCCAGTAGTGTTATTCAACACATATAAAAACACCCCAAAATTTATCAACATGTTCATAACACTGTGCTTATAAACGCTTATCACTCAACTACACTGCACTAGTTTTAGTCAATTTTCTGGCAAAGAAGAATAATTTTTGCTGCCCCCTCCTGTTAATATTTTATGGGAGAATTAAATTAAGATAATTGACAGTAGATTTCTTGTTGTCAACAGAGAGTCAACATTCAAAGGTTTCTTTTGGTAAATTTTGGTTTATGTGTTTCTGTGTTGCAGGTCTCTCCCATTTACTTTCTGTGTCATTTCTACTAATATTCCCAATATACCATAATTGAATTTGCCTTCCATGTTTTCTTTGTCCTCTGAGGATTGCACAAAGCAAGTGGTTCAACCACTATCCAACAGAAAAAGCAGACTGAAGCACCTCAGCCATTATTAAACACATAACAGGTTAGACCTACATCTCCTCTCTTCAAGTATTTACAATTTCCCATAGTTATCCCAGGATTTGGTAGGTCTACTGTTGCAAATCCTAGTCATGAATGCTTGATATGTCGCCAAGAAACATAATATACAGGAGGCTTAATCATTGTGAATTCCGTCCCCACAAAAGGTTACTTAAGTTTTAGCCAATTTATCAACAAATTTCACACTACTTAAATATATATGGGTTTTTTTCAATCCATTTCTTACAGTATAAATCTCTCAAGACAGAGATAAATAGCTAGATCCAACAACAAAGATGTCTACCAGAAACTTAGGGATTGCTATGCCCAGTTTTTAGGACACGTCCTCCAGATGGAATTCAGAAGCCTGAGCAAAGTGCCCAGGCTTCCTAGTACATGAACACAAAGAGTCAGACACTCAGGGACTAGATCCAGACTCGCCAGCAAAGTCAGCAGACAGTTGCCAGTGACAGGCAATAGGAAGAATGAAGACAGTCAAGTCTTAAACAGTCTCAAATACATCCTTTGTATATCTCACATTGGGTGTTGAGGCTTCTCCCCTCACTCAGCAACACAACCAGGACCAAGTAAATGTAGACTCTTAAAGAGCAGCATACAACTTACTCTCCAATGTAGTCACCACTGACAACATAAGGATTTCTTAGCATGTAATAACCCAGATATTAAAATATTCACACACAGCAGTGGCTCAGTTCCCAGTCTGCTAGATTTTATATAAATACTCTTCCCAAATAAGAGCTATAAATACTGACAGGTAATCCTACGTAGAAACACTCTCTACTCTTCCTTTTACAGAAAAGCCATTGCACAGACAAGTAAGATTTATTGGATACATACAACTGATGCTAGATAAATTAGGCACAAGTTCACCTCTACAATAACCCACACTTCACGGTTACCCTTAACTAGGAAAGGCAACTGCACGTCTGCAGCCACCTTGTGGCTGACATTACCTGGGAACAAAAAGAAACATTCTATTCCTCCTGCTTTTTATCTACTTCACCTTCTATTAAGTATTTGGTAGGGCAGTTATCTGACAGAACACCTCTGGCAACAGAGGCCAAACCCTCCCAAGCCAAGAGCCGTGCCCGTGGGGTGAACCCCCACAGCTGCTCCCCCAGACCGGCTCCCGAGGAATGGGGCACCTTCTCCCGAGGGAACAACCTGTCTTCGAGGTGCCCCAGTACAGGAGAAAGCCCAGGGACTTCTTCATGCTCTGTGCCGCCCCGGCGAGGAGGCTGAGCCGCCTGGGCGCAGCCCTGGCACCTCTCCCCGAGGCTGACAGGTTAGCGCTGCCCTCCCGCGCACCAGCCCTCTCGGTAGCTCGTTACGGAGCGGTGTGACCCTGCGTCCAGCCGCTGCCCGGGAACGGGCACCGGCTTCTCGGCTCGACATCCCACTGGGCGAAAAGGAAAAGCGCGACCTGCCCCGGCACCACCGCGGCCCCGAGGGAGCCGCCGGGCCCGCCGCCATGGCCGCCCCCACGCGGGACGGGCGGGAAAGCGCGGAGGAGTCGGCGGGGCGGGGATTCCGTCCCGGCTCTGACAGACCCGCCGGCGGTGCCGCGACACGGCGGGCGCGTTTCGCTCGCCTCCCGCAGCCCCCGCAGACACGGCTCCAGCCTGGCCCGAGGGGCCTCCGTTTTAAAGAGTGGCCGGTTACTTTGTAATTATGATTATTTGCAAAAGAAAGGCTTTTGCAGCAGTTTCTAAGTTTCTAAGCAGTTTCCCCCCTCCCCGCCCCAGGTGCGCCGCTTCCCACCCCTCCATCCTCACACAGCTCTCCCCTCCGCGGCTTCGCGCCGGCCGCCGCGGGGGTGGCCGGGCAGGTGTGCGGGAAGCGCTCCTGACCCCCGCACCGGCTTTATCTCCCCGGAGCCAGCCCCCCCGCCCCAGCCCTCGAGGGAGACGACGCGGAGCTCACACCGACCTGCGCAGACACCAGCGGGGGAGCGGCCGCTGGGGGTGCGCTCAGGCGGGGCTGCGGGTGCTGAGCCGGCTGCGGGAGCGCCGCTTCCCTCCCCTCTGGCCGCTCTTCCCCTCGCCGCGCCGCATCTGATAAGGCGAAAAGGGAGCGAAAGGAGGCGGGCAATTATAGCGCAGAAAGTGGAAAGAAGGGGTGGGGGAAAGAGGCATGAGCGGTGCCTCCGCCCCCGAGCCCGAGCTCCGCGGCGGGGGCGCGGCCAGGTGCGCGGGGAGGCAGGGCCGGGGTGGGACCCCGGGGCGGGGCGGGTTTGGGGCAGCGTTACAAGCGCAGGTGCTGGGCTTGTCAGTGTCATCTTTCTTCTGGTTTTGCTACTTTTTAACTCACTTCCCTCTCCCCGAAGTTTCTGGTTCACTTCGTTTTAAGTGATTTAAAAGGTGTCAAGCAGTACGGCTTGGAATGCAAGTATCCCCCAGTGCCGGGTATTGCGATGTGTAGATTAATGATTCATCGGGGAAATATTTATATTAAAGTGTTCCAGTACTTGTCTGGCTTAGTATAAACCTTGATTAAAAGCGTCATAGTACATATGCACATTTTTGCCATATGCACAGACACTGCAATGGGAATGTGGAATTGCAGAATCGATATTCATATAGAAATATGAGTATCTTTACGGTATACCCCACTGAATTTACAATTAAGGCCACTGCTCACAAAGTCCCAAGAATTTAAGAGGTGAATGAAAATATTAATTTCAACGTGCCTGGTCATCTGTATACAGTTACAAATGAAATCACTGAAGGATTTTAGTGAAGAAACAACAGGCACAGGTGAAACAAGAGATGCGCGTCTCTTTCTTAAAGTAGGAGCCCCTTTTAGGGAAGGGGAAGGCAGGAAGTCCCAGGGAGATGACTGTGACTCTGTAAAGCAGGACCTATTGTTGTTGAGTAGGATTCCACAGTGCTGCAGACTCATGTCCAGATTCACAGTGCACAGGTATCTTCCCCCTAAAACTGCAGCTTTAAAAAAAACTCTCTAAGTGCAGATGTTTTCTATAGCAAAGGTTAAAAAGCATTCTTAGATCTGAAAAGCATCTCCCAGCTCTAGGAATCGGGAGGTCCTGTCATCTGCAGTTACTCTTTTGCACTGCCAGCTGTGTGCAATGGCAAGACTTGTACCAGTCAAGAAGAGATTAGCCGCAAAATAACAACTCCTCTGAAGCAGTAAAAAGTTCAGCTTATTGATGCTAAATGTGATATATTTTGTACCTTTTCAGTCCCTGGTTTATGTATATAGCTAAACAATAATATCCAGAAGACAAGGAAGCAGATGGATACGTCTATTTGCAATGTCCTTCAAGACTTGGTAAATGTAGAGAGATAAATCAGCCTAATCCACGACGCCTTGCTGGCTCTTGTACTTCAGGGCAGGACAAGGAGCAGCCTGCCAAAGGGAGAATGGGGCTCCCTTTCGCTCATTTTTTTTTCCGGATTTATAATGTAGAATGCGAAGTCCATGAGCACCACCCTGTGGCTGCAGCTGGTCGGAGTACGGGAACTCAGTGGAAAGTCCTGAGGATCCTGCTGACCGGTAAATAGATTCCATAACTATTTGCAACCCTCAAATGACTTTATGCTTTAATTTTTAATCACCTGTTTGCATCAGAAATAAAGTTAATATTTTAAGCTTATGCAAAGTGTTTACTTTCAAGGGTAAGTCGGCTGATTTTATTAATATCAGTTTATTTTTCCTGATTTACAGTGCTATTTTTACACTATTTGTCCACTTTTTAGAGTGAATCACAGTTGTTACCATTGAGCTTTACTCAGCTTACTCTGGAAACCATGATAAATCTTGTGTAGGGCAACAAAGATGATGAAGGGAGTGGAGCATCTCCCTTATGAGGAAAGACTGAAGTAGCTGGGGCTCTTTAGCTTGGAGGAGACTGAGAGGTGACCTCATTAATGTTTATAAATATATAAAGGGTGAGTGTCACGAGGATGGAGCCAGGCTCATCTCCGTGACAACCAATGATAGGAAAAGGGATAATGGGTTCAAACTGGAACACAAGAGGTTCCACTCTAAGTTTGAGAAGAAACTTCTTCTCACTAAAGGTAACAGACACTGGAACAGGCTGCCCAGGGGGGTTGTGGAGTCTCCTTCTCTGGAGACATTCAAAACCTGCCTGGACACCTTCCTGTGTAACCTCATCTGGGTGTTCCTGCTCCAGCAGGGGGATTGGACTGGATGATCTTTCGAGGTCCCTTCCAATCCCTGACATTCTGTGATTCTGTGAAACCATGATAAATCTTGTGTAATTACAAGAAAGACCTCATGGTTTTCAAAAGTTCAAGCTAGAAGTGAAAAAGTAAAGCTTCCTTGAAAGAGTTCATATAGGTTTCACATCTAGAAATAGAGTAAGACACAATATGCAAAATATTAACATACAAATCATTTACTAATATTTACTAATGTTTCCTTCTTTTCTTCCATAAAAAAAAAAAAGAAAAAAACATACACCACCACACAGTTTTGAGAATAAATTTATTGAATGTGAATTTACCCTGTTAATTTACTTCCCACTATTTTAAACTGTCATTTCAAAAGAGCAACAATTATTTACAGCCACTACATTTTAAAAGTATTAAAACCAACAGGATATTGACCATCCTTTGCTTCACTAGTATAGATTCCACAAAATTTCTATAAATAGGATTACTTGGGATTGATACCAAAAACGCAGCTGGAAACGATTCCACTAATCGAAGGGCAGTGTCACAAATAATAGAATTAGTGCAGGCTGGTGAGCTCAAAGTGAACTGGGCTGAATATCTAAAGGTTTGATTGAACCAAGTAATGGATCATCAACAGCACTATTTGTGGGAACTGAACAGAAGCACAAATAATTAATATTTTTGGTGGCTGTGTGGAAGACTTATGCTGTAATTATGAATCCTTGGCTTTTTAGAACATCTTCTGCTATTTTGGATATACTTAGAATATTTTTTCTTACTTTTTCTGATATATTCATCAATGCAATGTTAATTGTGGTGCCATCTTCCACAAGGCTTTTGGGATATGAGAATATCAAGCTTAGGGATATTTTTAAGTTGCAAAAAATTAAAATCTAGTCAGGTCTCATGTTCTTTTATTACAATGACATTTTTTTAAGTTATTAGTGTTTTTATCTCCCAATATACCTTACAAAGAGAGATACATTTTTTAAATGCCCTCTCTTCCCCAGTGTCCAAAAACTTCAGTCACATGCAACGATTTTGACTATAGAACACTCATTTGAAAGACTTGAATTAGTCTCTAGGCCTAACAATGATTTCTAGAATTTTGGTTTTGCTACTGAAAGAACACAAATACAAAGATAGTACTTGAAATAAAGCTGACTTTTGCTTTAAATGATGTAATTCTTATGAAATATGATGGTACATACAGTGCTCTTTGGAAGGTGGTTTGCCAAGATCAGTCTGTCAACACCTGCAATAATTAAGTGATTTATGAAATTATGTGTTGAGAGATCAGAAAAGGACTCCTGGGGTGTATTGCTAGTGTCTGGTCTCCGGTTGGACTTTGTGCTGCTGATCACAGCCCCTTGAGCTCAGCAATTCAATTTTCAGTTCCTGTCGCTGTCCACTTACGTGGCTCATGCTTCACCAGTGTGTCCATGAGGAAGCTATGGGTGAAAGCGTTACTAAAGTTAGGATGAACAACAACATCGCAGTCAAAATGCAAAATCTGTGATTGCTGCTCCCACTCGCTACCAGATGGCATGCCGAGACTTCATCGGTTGTCCTGAGAGAGCGCTGCATTTGATGGGCAGGTCCTGGGAGCCTGCCAGCATGGAGACGGATTCCCTGGGGACAGTGGAAAGAACAGGCTTTATGATACTTGAATCTAGCAGCACCTGGAAATAGGTAGGCACAAGTACAGTGTTAGACTGGCAACAGTGAGCCCAGATTTCTTTCCACTGGATAATGCTCTGTTACGGATTAAGTTGCAGCCCACCACTGGTACAGTACAACACAGGGAGGGAAGGGTTCCCCCCATTTCTTACCGAATAAGCAGAAGACCGACAGATTCTGGTTGTCCGTGCCAAAAGTAATTTTCTTTGGAATGAAATCCAGGCTGAAATGAATATTTAAACCCAGTAAGAGCTGGAAGCAATACTGCTGTGGTCTCTGTAATATACACCTTGAGTAATGAATGCAAGAGATGTCTGGAACAAGGAAGAATTGCTGTCCGAATAACATGTATCAGAAGTGACTATTTAAAAGAAGCAGAGCTTCTTGTTTGTCTCCTACTGAGCTTTTTGTCTGAGCTCCTACCCTTGAATGCTATAATTACACAGCTCTGGTCTGCCTCGGTCTACTTCAAGCACTTTTCCACTATATGGGTCCATGAGAATAGAATTCTTGACAAGAAGAGTAAGATTTGTTAAATGCTGCCCAGTGATCCGTTTTTCCATCTTGTTTGTTAATGCAAAACTAAACATTTTCAGATTTTCTAACTTGTAACTTTTAGAAAATTGTGTCTGTTCATTAGACTCTGAAAAATAATTACCAAGTTGTCTCCTAGAGTTGCATTGCATGACAACACACAGGGTTGGGTTTTTTTGCCACTGAATAAATACCTGAACAAACTCCTCCTTTAATAAACACTTTATATTGCTTACAAATTCTGTTAATCTAAACTATTTCCTTTGTTCAGTTTTAAACAGCCTGGTTCTCTTTGCTGTGTTTGTTTTAAGGCATTTGAAGTGGATGATGGGATCCAGAGCTGGGTGCTTTGTTGTCCTACACATTTTTAAGTATTACAGTTGAAATTTTCGAGAATAGACTTATATTTGCAATATGCTAAACATATAAAGCTAGATTCCCAGGAATAAAATATTGAATTTACCTTAGCAAAAATTTTATGGAATATAAATGATACTGTGATCTGTATTTGCCAAAGAAAAAGCTATTATTGTAAAAAAATGTAGCCTGTGTTCCAGAGGAATTTTATACAAAATGTGAATGGAGAAAGCCAAGAGAAAGTTTGATATTTTATTGTTGCAAACAGCTCAAGAAAATTGCCCCCAGCCAAATACTTACTGAAGAAATTCAGTACACCTTCCATTTTTATACTTCAGGGACATTTAAGTACCTGAAATAACTGTCAGTTAATTATTCCAATAAATATCAATACTAAGTATCAGTATACTGTAGATCCCATTTTTTCAAATAGGAGAAAGAGAAATTACAGCAGTTTAAAACATTTTTTTCAGTGATGAAGCAATAACAGCTGGGGGCAGTCTTGGACAAAAATCTCTTTCGTGTATGAACAAACCTGTATCTTTCTCGTTTCTGTGTATCCAAATTCGAGTACTGTGTCTGCTAAAGAAAACCAACACTTTAATAGTCCTCATGCTTTGATCTACATTGTAAGAGTCGTTAAATGATGAGCTGTAAAGACCGGTATTTCTCAGCTTCTGTGCAGAAGGGTTCCGTTCATCCACAGCCAACTCACAGAAAGCTCCTCTGGGCAGAAGAAGGTGCTACCATGGGATGGGTTGCACTGCTGCTCAGATTACTGCTAAAGTTGTATGTGTGACTGTTGTCACTGAGCTGTCCCTAAGACTGAGATGGCCATTCGCTGTCTCAAGATTTGCCAAGAATTGTTGGGATAAAGAGAAGAAGGAGGGAAAGTTTGTTTCTGCTCTGCATGTGTTGCAGAACTAGCTCTCTGGGTCACATATATACACATACAGTGCTTGGACACTTTCCACTGAATGTGATTTAAGTGTCTTAAACATAAAGCCAAAAATAAGAGGAAATTACACAGGAGGAAAGCAAGTTTATATGCTAGCCTTAAAAAAATAGCTAGCAGTAATTATGCTCCAAAGCATAATCTGATCTGATGACTTAAAGAATTATAGGGTATTGTGACCAAGACTGTGAAAGCTGAAAAAAGGAGAGGCAACAGTCTACAACCACAAAAAGCAGATAACATCTCAGAAACTTTTGGGTTAGCCTTTTTATTTTTTCCTCTCATTCTCAACACTCAGATACTGTAATTCACGCAGCTGTGCAAGTTTTTGCAACATCTGGGTCTTGCACTGAACATCACCTCAATTCATGTTCTTCACAAAACCCAGGTAAAAGTAGGATATTCAGCAACAGTCCATCCATGATGCTACTCTGTTTTCAAGTATTTGTTTATTAAACTGTAGTCACTGACTTTTCATCTTTGGCTTTTTTACGAAGTACTGTAATCTTCATGTCATCTTTTCTTTTTTCTTTTCTTTTTTCTTTTCTTTTTCCTTTAGATTATCACTGTTTGGATCCTTTCGTAACCTTTAATTTACTGGTGGTATTCATCATAAATGCTAGTTTAAATGTTCTTGTAATGCTGGCACTTGCCACAGTAATGTTATCTTGCGGTTCACAGAAAAAAGCTTGTCCGTGGCCTGTTTTATTAATAATTAGCACAATGCTTAAATCAGATTACCACAGGGTCCTGAGGAAAATAAAGCCTTGAAGACTGCAGTGTTTCTTACAGCTCATTCTTCAGAGATATGGGTATAACAGTAGATGTTCTTCACTATCTAGCACAAACATAATCTCTGTCTCAAGGTTTGGAGTCTTGGAAGAACAAGCAAAACGTGCTTTAGGCCATTGGGCATTTCACAGTGTTTATAATAATTATAATAATGATAATAACAATAATTCAGTACCCGAAAAGGAGTTACTAGTGTTTGGTACCTCAGCCAATCTGTCCCTTCAAATATTAGCAAGGTTTGAGTTGGAGAATTAGTCCTTAAGATCTGGAAGCTCTGAATGCTTTTGCACTGAGAAGCAACCATGTGAGTCTTTGTAGTAACAAACTGTATCTTTGTATTGCTTCTGCATGCGTGGGTTCGTTAGAGCTAATATTAGCATGTGTAAGAGACTGAATATACAGACAATTAGCAGATTAATTAAATCAAAATGGATCACAATCCTATTGTATCCTGTTCTATTCTTTTTTCCTCATGCCAGCCAAAGGAATAACTTGCCTCCCTGTCTCCCATTTAGCACAAGTAACTCTCCATGGGGAAGTCAGACTATTCTTTGACTGACATTAATCTTAGGGAAGCTCCCCCTCTCACCTTCCCTGCTCTCCACCACAGTTCAGGCTGCCAGCCTGGAGAGCCTGGGAAGCTGCATAGGAGGAGAATTGGGTTTTGGGGCAATGAGCCTTCCTTAGTAAAATAATCCTTCACTGGACCTAAGATATGCAAACTGTAGGAGTCTACAGTGAGGACTTGAATCTATGAAATTATAAAAGCAACATGTCTGTGATTTTGCTGTATTCCATCAAAATCAAGAGCGAAACTCACTGGTAGGGAAGAGGGAGGATGGGATCTGCTTATTTCAGAGAGTTCTAAGCACCTTTGAAATTCAATAGGCTTCAGGCTCGGCTCTCACACAGAGCAGCTCTCCCTGAGCAGTTCTCCACCAGGTCATGCAGAGCCATCCAGATATCTGTCCATGAGCTGCTTCTGTACTATGACGGTAAAGGAGGAACAGGCAGTAACAATGCACTTTGTTACCGATATCAACTATTAAGCATAGAGATACATTTCCTAAAGTCATGTTTCTGTCCTCTTCTATAGTCTAAGGTTCATTTTCTTTGCATATCTGATGATAATCTAAAAAAGCTTGTGTAGTTATTGCCTTGCACTCTAAATAAATAAATAAATAAATAAATAAATAAATAAAACTTTTTTTTAAAAAAAAGGGAGAGAAATAATAATAGAATTATAGAATCATAGAATGCTAGGGATTGGAAGGGACCTTGAAAGATCATCCAGTCCAATCCCCCTGATGGAGCAGGAACACCCAGATGAGGTTACACAGGAATGAGTCCAGGTGGGTTTTGAATGTCTCCAGAGTAAGAGACTCCACAACTCCATAACTATGAAAAGTCAAGAACAGCTTTGTTTCTTCAGTGTGCTACATTCTCCATATATATTTTATTTTCAAAAAATTCCATCCATGGTCTTCTGCCATGTTCAGGAAGTATTATGACCACAAGACATGGCAAGTAAGTTCAGATTACTATGTACATTCTATTCATTTTCAGAAAATAATTCTTATAAAACTCGTTAAGTATTTCATGCTAGATAAAATTTTCTGAACAGAGGAACAAACAGATGAACACCATAAGACTGTAGTGCCATGACTCATTTCTGGGTTCACAGGATTAGGTGAGAGCCACACTTAAAGCAACTCATTAAAATAAGTGCCTGAACAAGACTTGGTGCTTTAGTGATGCTGAATAATCACATTGTAGATCAGTGGAACAGCATAATTCTGTATTGGGAATAGTCACAATGAGAGTCCACTCTCTTTTTTGTTGTCTTTTTTTTCTAGAGTGATTTAGAGAATCCGTGCTTCTCACCTTGAATAATATTTCATATTAAACCAAGACTGCATTTGGTGGGCAAGTCCAGTTCAGATTTACAAAATAGTTTCCTAAATGTGGGTTGTCTTTTATCTTTCTGCTGTTAAAATCAACCTGCCAATAAAAGGCCAGACTGTTATTTTGCTTCTATTCTTACAATCAAGTGTCATTTTTGCACAGTTAAGGGAATTATTCCTAATTTTCAAGTGGATAAATAAAATAGAAGCTCACCATAAATACTTATATTCATTACTGCCATTTGCCTAACTGCGTTCTCAAAGAATTTTCAACACTGTTAAACTAGTGTTAATTTTCTTGGCTTTGCCTAGCAAGCATGTAAGATTTATAGGGCTTTCTGTATGTGATTAATGTCAGTGATAAAATTAGAATTATTGATGGACATAAAATTAAACATTTGAACTCTTCGTAACTCCCACTCCTTTCATGTGAGTGAAACCCACATTTTACAGTTGTCACAGTCCAAAAGGTGTTAGCCTGTCATATTTACTTACAAATTCCAGCTTATTTTACTAAAAATATTATATGGTCTGTAGCAATACTCATTATTTAGCTATGATGTTATTCCACTGAAAAGCCTGTGGGCTTCCCAACGCTTGCTTTTCAGCGACAGGCAGGAATGTGCTGGACAAATCAAGCCCTGAACTGAATGTGCTATTGAGGGTGTTTTGTACGACCGGGTTCTCTATGAACAGCAGACTGTTTTTGCGGCTTTGCTTGGGTAAACGTGGCTCTGGTGTGGGCCTGGTTGCACAAGTGTCCTGACTTTTGGTCTCCACATCCTCCGACACGCTGCTGTGCTGGGTTGTGGTGCAGCCCCCGGGATGAGGGCCTCATCCAGCCCCAAACATGCTCAGCTGGCAGCTGCCAACTCTAGAGCTTCCCTTGGAGGAAGGAGAGCTTGGAGAAGAGCTTGGAGAGGACTGTGGAGCTTGGAGAAGGGCCTGGAGAGGACCATGGAGCTTGGAGAGTACTGTAGAGCTTGGAGAGGACCGTGGAGCTGAGGAACTCACAGGTTGACTGCACATGATGGGCACCTGGCACGTTGGTGTTGAGAGCTTGTGTTGTGGTTTAACCCAAGCTAGCAATACAACCACGATAGCTGCTCACTCACCCCTCTCCCCATCCCCCAAATAGGGGGGAGAATTGAAAGGGAAGGGAGAAACTTGGATTGAGTTTAATAATAACACAGCTTAATAATAAATACTAATACAGTCATATACATATATATATATATATAACAGAAATAGAATATAAAATAAAAGATACTCAATGCCATTCCTCATGAACTCCATCCACACCAAGCAGCCAGTCCCAGGAAACAGCACCTTGTCCCAACAGCTGATCCTGGAGAGAGGAAAGAGGAAAAAGGAAAAAGGCCCAGAGGCCTCTGCAAATGGCAAAAGGCTGAACTAATGAAAGTCCCGAAAAGAACTCCCCCAGCTCCAACAAGAAGAGCAAAGAAGCGAGAGACAGAGGCTGGAAGATCCCAACTCTCCTTAAATCTGAAGCATGACACTAATGGGATGGAAGACTCTTATTGATCAGTCTGGGTGTCAGTCAAGCTCTGCCCCATCCATGCCCCCATTTCTTGATGCCTCACACCTGTGAGGGTAACACCACGCTGTTACCTCTTGTTCTCAAACTAAGTCCAAATAATGACTGTACTAGCTTTGAAAAAGAAAGGTTTCTAACTGCATGAAGAAAGTTAACTCATTTTCAGTCAAACCAGCACAGTCTGCTAAAACTGAACATAAAGCATTGCAAATAACTAATTTACAGCTATGAAAGTTTCAAAATACATAAAGAGTAATATTTTTCTACAGCTACAGAGCACCTGGGTTGTGGTCAATACAGGGGACTGCTCTCTCTCTGCATTAGAGGATGTGTGCCTGGCTTGCCCTCTGAAGACCATGGAGTGGAAGGGTTGTCCAGCAGGCAGTGGCCAAGGTCTTGAAGGAGCAATTTGGAACTCTGCTTCTCCACAGGCTCCCTGGATGACTTTAGGTACCCAGGTTGCCTATGTGGGTTTTACCTTCTCTACTGCAAATCTACAAGCTCATCTGGTGACACTTGGAGAACGGTGGGTGTGGGAGTGGGAGGCCTGAGGCTGTGCTACAGGTTGTAAAACCCATTGAACATGAAGGGGTATAAGCCAGCCAGTAGGGCATACAGTCGCAGCACTTCAAGCAACTTCTGGTGAAATCTTTAGTGCTGATGGCCCTCTAAACACCTGCGTGGGTTAACAGGTATTTTTGATAAACACTTTTTCTACATCAGAACTTAAATTCTCTATAAATTTCACTTCCAATTCCTGATTTCCTCTTCTGCTCAGTCCCCTTTCTGCTACAGGGGGTGAGCAGAAGCTACTCCTGACCAAGGGCTGAGATGTCAAACACTGAGATATGTGACTGACTGTGGTGCAAGGGACATAGCAAGGAGAGCCATCACTGAAGCACATGGGAGGTATATAAATACTTCAGGACACCTGGCAGCTAAAATACCTGTCATATGCAAGCAGTGGAATAAAATTCAGGTTTAAGTGGAAATACTCAGCTTCTGTGGCTTATCTCCTCACCTGCCATGGCTGCAGTAGCTGCTACTCCTTCTTATGATCTCATTTCCTAGCGGGAGCCAGTAGCTGCCTAGTTGTGACCCCTTGGGTGAAACTAGAATCACAGAATCATAGTGTGTCCTCAGTTGGAAGAGACCCACAAGGTTCATCGAGTCCAACTCCTGTCCCTGCATATGATAACCCTACAGTTCATACCATGTGTCTGAGGGCATTGTCCAGTCTCTTCTTGAACACTGTCAGGCTTGGGGCTGTGACACCTCCCTGGGGAGCCTGTTCCAGTGCTCCAGCACCCTCTGGGTGAAGAACCTTTTCCTAATGTCCAATCTAAACCTTCCCTGACACATCTTCCTGACATTCCCTCAGGATCTGTCATTGGTCACTAAAGAGAAGAGATCAGTGCCTGTCCCTCCTCCCCTTGTGAGGAAGCTGTAGTACTTTTCAAGACAACTTAAAAAGAGTAACACCCAAAAAGCAGGAAGAGTCTGCAGAAACATACAGAGAGTAATTATGTATGATCATTTATATATACAGATTACAGCTCAGTTGACAAATGCCTCTGGTCCCCTTGGTCCGTGACAGACAACTTGGAAACAGAGCTGTCCTTGGGTGAGAGGCCACTTTGCACCTTGACAAAAAGCGTAAGAGGACAGGAAAAGGAGGCACATTTCTTGGGACATTTAATAATAGCACATCATCACAGTCAGGTCTGCATGATACAATTGTGCAATGACTTCTCAGAGAATTGGCTGGATAGCCAGGAAGTTCTTTCCCATCAACAGCATTAATTGAATATACAACTGGGTAACTCCAATAAAATTATCAGCAGTAAGACAATTGAATTAGCTGATACTAAGTGGTGGTTATTAGCGATGTCATTCAGTTGCTCACAAATATGTGTCTAGTGTCATTTGAAGTATCCTACAGTATTTAAGACATCCTCTAGGACTAAGCCTCTAGATGTGATTTTGAGGGGACATGGACTTCCCCATAGATCCTCTCTGCCCCATAGGAATGTCTCAAATACCCTAAAGCAGAGGCGTCAAACTCATTTTCATCGGGTGCCACATCTCCCACATTTATAGTCCTAAAATTACATTTGACCCTTTGAAGGCAACTGCGAGGCTGATGTGCCCCCCGGTGAAAATGAGTTTGACATCCCTGCCCTAAAGCATCTTCAATGGCACTCGCATTTATGTGTGTGCAACAGAACCAGGCTGCTGGTTTCTGAGTTCAGATTCCAATTAGATAAGTAGAAGTAGATGCCATCACCCTGCTGTGATGCTTTTTTTCAGATTATCTGCGGACGGGGGAAAAAAGCACTGCATTAGCATGTGTGCCAAAGGCCGTCTTTGCAATTACAAGCCCATTGTTAGGAGTTAATCATGATAACTACTGGAAAAGGGTATCTTCAAAGAGCCTTTAAAACGCGGACAGTTTGACCCTCATTATAAAACTTTTCTTCCTGTATTAATGTGGCTTCCTGAAATTCTGCACATTAAGACAGCATTGTCTCGTGTTTTTTTGCAAAAGAAACAATAATCAGTGAGAGTTAAGGTATATGTTTTCTGTGCCTTCATCTTCCATGTACAATTTCCAGCTGCACCAGAAGATTTTTTCTCTTTGACTATGTAGGAGATGACATCAAGGGGATTTATATTTAAATGGTCTCTGGAACGGAATACTGATGCTGCTGTAAGGAAGGTGAATCAATAACCCTCGGAAAATAATCTCTTAAAAGAATTAACAGTAACACAATTATGCAGATACACGTACAGCAGGGAAAGAAACAAAATTTAAACAATGTAATTCTTACCTTATAATGAAAATTGAACGTTTAAGAGGGTAAGTCAGCATCCTTTTGTAAATGCTTATTTTAAGCATATATTGTAACATGATTTGCCTGCTGGAGTATAATAGAAAATGAAATGTTGAATTTTTTAAATATTTAACAGGATGTTGTTGATTCTGTGAAAACAAACAAAGCACATAGAGTCCCAAACTGCAGTGACAAACAAAGGGGTGAAGTAAGTTTTCTTCAGAATGCAGTTGAGCTG
The DNA here is from genome assembly GCF_964273445.1 of Streptopelia decaocto. NCBI lineage: Eukaryota > Metazoa > Chordata > Aves > Columbiformes > Columbidae > Streptopelia > Streptopelia decaocto. The sequence goes on from NC_138655.1 coordinate 14,584,003, forward strand.
ACAATGCTCATGAAACAAAACAGGCAACAGGAAAATGTAACATTAAGATCTGGAATGCTGTCATGTTTCTTCTTTTCCAAGTTAACCCATAAAAGCTAGTGGGTTCTGTGTGCAATATTTAAATGAGTTTTAATAAAATAATATCTTGTTTCTAGAACTACTTTGCAGGTAAAACGGGAATGTTAAGGCAGTTTGAGAACAGAAATTACATGGAGTCCTGATCCTGCAAACGACTAAGCACTTCTTCCGAGTGCAATCACTTAATATTTCCCAGGCTTTGCTCAACATCATGCGTAATTAAGCTTTTGCTAGTAAACATGAAGGGCTAGCGTTAGCCCCATTGCTGGACATCGTTGACAAGTTGTTCAGTGAAGCCTCCTTATCTGCATGTGTATTTATTTTTAGCTGATACCTGCAGTGCTTGCACATATATAGAAATATTTTATAAAGACTTTAGAAACTGAAGATATTAAAAAAGGTTTTAATTACTTCATAATGTAAATGAAGATTGTTTCTTTAAAGGAAATGTTTTGTTCGTTACATTTTAAACAAATATTTCACAAACAAACGTGTATCTTTCCTATGCTCTTATCTAGTGCATTTTATGCTTGAATGTTCTTAGTTGCAAAAGCATTAATTATGACTTTGTTCTTATTTAGAAAATAGAGTCAAGAACATAAATCGCAAATTTAGTCATAAAACATACAACATTTTTCTCTTCTGTGATACTATTAAGAAACATAACGGGACAGAACCTTTCCATGCTACACCCTGTCACTGCACCTGCCCGATGGATGCTATTCTGGTTTCTACATTCATTTTATTTCTAATTTAAAATCATCAACAAGAATTTTAAAACAACAGCCAGTTCTCCTGTTTTCCTGAAACCTTGAGCTTGATTAATAAGCATTCCTAATTTACGAAAAGCTAATGATGATGATCATGAAAAAGAGTCACTCAAAACCAGACTAGTAGAAATGACAAAGCAAGCAAGGCCATCACCACCTTCAGGAACCAATTTTTGAGTTGGAAGCAGAAAGTATGACCATTGTTAACTTTGCGGCAAAAGAAGCAGAAGAATAGGGAAGAAAACAAAACATACCCATAAATCATCGGTAGAGGCAAACAGTTTGGTGGGCACAGACTGTCCTTTACACCAGCGTTCCCCAGCTGGCCTGGCTGGGTGTGTGCAGCAGGAGCAGTGGGATATGTTCAGCTGCTCAGGCACCATGGAGGGACCTCTCTGAAGTGGCCTGCAGACCACGTACAATAATCTAGAGACCATTTTGTAGAGGTCTCTGGGTGGAATTACCTTAGGAACAGAAGCAAGAAGCTGCATGTAAAAAGAAGATAATTTTCTATGGCTGTAATCACCTTCAAATTGGAAAATAAATGTGAATTATTTTTTGACAAGGCCATACAAAAGCCAGTAGGCAACTGTTGTGCTCTAAGTTCAGCAGGAGCTACTGTGACATGGGATGGGAAAGCTATGTGAGCATGGTAGCATTTCTGTATAAGAGGCAATACAACAATTTGTGCTACCTAGTGTACAGTGCCTGCTTCAAACATGTGCTCTCGAAGCCAAGCATTTAATTTTGAGTGCGTGCTTATGTACCCTGGATTTCAGCAGTACTGGAAATTCCCAGCTCCCATAGACAATGTGAGAATGGATACCTGTGTGCACAAGCACAGGCATGTCGCAAGAAGTGCCAGAGGCCACGGCTGCATTGCAAAGAGCAAGTTTTATTTTAGTTACCGCTCTACTGGGGGATCTCCGAAGCCGCACCTGAGCTCCCATGCAGAGGTGACACCAGCAGGGACACAAGCGCTGATAAGCTCAGCCCTGCTGGAAGATCACTGGGCCTGCTGAGCTCACCTGTATTTCAAGGCTTCAGGCAGGCACAGCCTTTCACTCTTTCTCACAACAAAGCAGGAATCTCAGACACAGTGATAAGATGCCTTGGAGTTTCACACAGGCCTATGTTATCTAACACAGAGGTTCTACTCATCAAGCACACAAGGTCAATAAAACAATTAGTGTGATGTATGTGCTTTTTCTACAGACAGCTGCACGTCACTTGAGCGTATTTACGTTTAACCAACTTCTGTCGCGGTTGAGACGGACAAACGACATGGACCAAGTTCTTTCAAGATGAAAGTAATAGGTGCCATTTATTGTTACAAGTGCATTTTTATACAATTCTACCAGTTCATGTGTCTTTTCACTATTGGTTACAAGTTACAGCACTAATATCTCATTGGTTAATTTTGCTGTCATCCATGTTATTCTTCTATCCCCTTCTGTCTCACGGGTATATCTCTCCTTTCTCACGGGTACAAGTCCGTACCTCCAGATACTCCTTTACTCCCTTCCTTCTCAAGGGTAAACCTTAATATCTTCAAGGCTGATTTCTACCCCCATATTTTCTGTCAAGGACTCCGCAGACCCACTGCACTTTCCCACAATTCCCCCTTTTTTTATTTATGCTAAAAAGGCTGCCCTCATTGTCCGCTGCAGGGCCCTTTGCAGCAGAAAAATCATGCATGGCAACATTAGTAACACAACCACAACAATCATCAAAATGATCAGTCCTGTTTTCACTACTGATAACAACCATCCTAAAAACCCTCAACCACTAAGCAATTTATTTAACAAATCTCATCAAAATCTTCACACCCATGTCCTTGAGCTAATAACAAAAATCTATTGTGGCTCTACTCTACCGTGTGGCATGTCTTACAGAATCTACATCTAACAAAAGTCCACTTAAAGCCTTTGAAGTTCTGTTACTTTGCTTAACTAGCCAGTATCCTAATTTTCTAAAATATTTAACACTTTTAGCTGTGCCAACACCAGATACAAGAGATCCTAAAACTCTTAACCTTGATCCCCCTACATTATCATCACATTTTGACTCATATACATGCAAAAAGTGTTTTTCTTGTCTTGCTCTTCTGTGATCTATTATCATAGATACATTGGGCGTTAAGAGAGTTAATAGTCCCAAAATACACAGTCCTCAACAGCATTAGAAGAAATTCCTGGTCAGGCTCTATCTCCATAGATCAAGAATACACAATACAGGAGGTTTTGGGGTCGCTGTCCCACATTATCAATGACATTCCTTGGATTCTTCTGTGAGGCATTACACCATCGAGTTTCATTTCTATAGTCACCAATGGTAGCATTAACATTTTGCAGTCTTATCCATTCATGCTTTAGCATATTGTCCTGGCACTTTTCACAAACCAGCTGGATACAAGCATCCATGGGCATAGATCCCAGCAATTCTAGTTCCTGTGGTTCAATGTCTATTTCCGGGAGACAGTTAATCCAAAGTGCCATGTTAGTATTTTTGTTGCAATGCCTTTGCACCGACCACTATTTTGAAACAATTGTGTGATGCTGCTGTATTCATCAAGGGGGATGCCAACCAAGCACGTGTGGAACGGGTTTTCCGGAGATGCCATAGCTAGGCATATGGAGTCCTGGTCAGTCATGTTGGCTAAAGTACTCCACATGTTAGTCTTTTTCTGTGCGGGCATCCAAAACACAGCAGCTGCAACAATCATTGTCAGGAAGATAACACAGGTTTCACGTTTTGTGCCAGCAGCCATTGCGGCCCTTGATCTGTAAAGACACAAGCATAACCTCTCCCCCAGGTTATCAATTGCTGTGGCCTTTTCCATTGATCAGTGATTTGACCATAACTAATGTAGGTTTTTTCTGATTTAGCATGGTTTTGGGTCACACTTGCAAAGTATTTCATCACATACAATGCTTTTGACAATTGGCTTTGTGGTGTTTTCCCTACGTCTCCCCCCTTTTTGTTTTAAAAAGGAACAAAACCAAAAACAAAAAACACAGTTCAGAATCAGATACGTGCATTGGACCTTGACTACGTACTCAGAATCACAAATCAAATTTAGAGGTTACTCCTTTAAAAAGTTCTAAATAATGTAAAGCTGTGCCAAGTTCTGCTCATTGGGTTGAACCTTCAATAATTTTCACAGAATGATGCCAATTGTTATCTTCACGCCAGACCACTACAGCTTTATGAGAGTTCCCAGAACCATCAACAAATACTTTGCAAGTATGTAGGATCAGACCAAATACAAGTATGGCCTATGACCTGATGTTAAAGACTTGCAGGTTCTGCAGCAATTTACATTTTACATTTAGGCATGCCAAAAGCTGTGCTGTTAAGAAAACCAGCTAGTGCAATTTATAAAGACATAGATTACAAAAAAAAAATCAAAATTAAATTTCACAAATGGTACATATATGACAAAAGGATCATGGCCTATTGAAACTTAAGTTCATTCCCTGCTTTTCTTGATCAGAGTAAAAAGCAGTTTATCAGTCTGCTAGCAATCTCATCATACTGTCCCCAATAGCCACAGGTTGTTTCTGTGTTGTAGCTATAAATAGACAAATCTGCAAGTCCAATCGAATGCAGTCAGCCTGTAAGGTTGTCATAAATTCATTCCTCAAAGTTTCCAACTCCATTTTGGCTGTCATATTTATTGGATATTGTTTTCCCTTACCAGATCGAAGTCCTGTTTCAGATCTATCAGGGTAGTATTTGCTTTATCGAAACATTGGCTGTTAATACTAGTGGAGATACAGCATTTGAAATTTCCTTGGAGATTTCTCACTTGCAGCAAGCAGATCTGCTCCATCCAAGCAGCTTCTTGTAGGCCATGCAACTAAACAGAATTCTCAGAAAATGTTATTTGAGCTTACAATTTACTTAACAAATCTTAACCTAAGAGAGGTATAGGAGTTTCTAACAGCTATAAGAATTCATGTATTTAAACTTTGTTCCAAATTTGGCATTCCATTAGTCTCAAAAAATGGCCTTTCTTTCGTTGTTTCTCATGACCTCAAAAACTAGCATGGTGAATTTACTAAGAAGTCACTTACAACTAATTACCACAGAATAAGTCTATTAACAAATTTTTGGTTTAATTTTCCAGTTTCATTAGAACTATGGATCCACTGGTGATGCCTTTAAATTTCACCCTCTGACTCCTTCATGCAGTATTACAGCTCTCTAGCAGTAACATTGCTTGAGGGAGGGGCGCGGGGGGGAATAAGACTTCCCTCTCGCCCCCATCTGAGATGGCAAGATGTCCAGCCCAGCATGAAAACACATCAGTTCGAACTCCACATTAAACTGATCTGGCTCCACTCCACACGCAAATCAGTACCAGTCTGACCCAGAGAAGCACTGAACACTGTGACCCCCCAAAGCTGACCAGTGTGAAAAGACTGACTTCAGCAAGGAGGTAAAGTTATGAGCTCTTTTCCCCAGATGTGCCAAAACCTAGGAAACAAGACAGAAGCAAAAATAAACAACACCAACAACCCCTGATTCAAAGCCGAAAAACAACACAGTGCCACAACAAAAATGAATGACAATACTTCAGGGAAAAAAAAAGGGACAGAGCGGGGGGAGCAAAGCCCCCCTTTCTCTGCTTAGCAGTGGGAAAACAGTTTTTTTTTTTCCTTTCTTCTTCTTTCTCTTCTCGCCGCAGTTCAGATATAGTCAAGGCCATGCAGCTGGTATAATCACTGGTACAAAGTGGGAGGCTCTGGCAAACTCCTCAGTTACGATGAGCTGCACACAGGCCTGGGATATTTTGCTCTTTTGTTTTCCCATTTCATTCCAGCCGTAATACACTTTATATGCAGTTTCAAGTAGCTCAGCAATAGTTACATTCCTTAGCTCCATTTACCTTTTACAATTTAGAGATGTCAAAAAAAAACAGTATAAACCAGTATAATAAACATCAATCCATTATTCTATTTTCCTAAATCTAAATCAGTTAATATTCTAGCAACTGTTAAATACAACCTCTTCTAAATTCACAGCTATCATAGCATTTTAACAATTCAAATGCTTTTCTAACAATATAAGCAATCATTCTAATGTGTAAGGATGCATCCTAAGGGGAGGCAAGGTGGAATTTTAGCAATTTTAGCAGTGGAACCGGTTCCCGTTTTGTAATTATCTCCCAAACAAGATTCTTTTGGTACCAAATATGAATATGCAAACTAAAATACTGAGCTCAGATATGAAAACCATATACCAAGTTCAAATATGCAGATGGATCACAGTTACACCAATTTAAGACAATATGTCAATTTTTGCATTGCACCTTTGGGCCGCTCACTGCTCAGACAGGTGGAGGTACCTCTGGGTCTCCCTGACAAAAAAAGTCAGTGGCGCCGGAGCCCATCGGCCCCCCCCGAGCCGGAGCAAGCTGGACTGGGCAAGGCCTTTTTTTGTTTTGTTTTGGTTTGGTTTCTTTTTAGTGTCTCATCTGGTGCGCTACAGCTGTTATTCCAAAACCAGGATTCTTTACATGATGTACATACGGAAAAGCCAAATACAGCACAGCGAGATGAGACACAGCTTGTCACAGAGTTGCGCAAGTCTGAGTACTGGAATAAAGGTAGCATGCTAGCGAAAAAAAAAAAATAACAGCTACTACACACAAAATTTTACCATCACATTCACGCAGTAAAGAACTAAATTACTTATGATCTTCTGTATTATCACAAAACGCACATTTTGAGTCAATGAATTCTCATGATTTAACAGACTGTGAACTTATCGTACCATATAACAAAGACCTACTAAAATTGCAACATACTTAAACCGATACCCACAAAGAAAACAGGTTAATGAGGAAGGCATCTTGCAGACTCTAACAAGTTTGCTGTGACCTGTGTGTTATCAGTTAACTCTCTCTCAGCTTGTTGACGTTCAAACTGTTCCAGCTGTAAAACTGTCTGTAATGATCTAATGATCTCTTGTAGAGATTTATTTTGTCCTGGTCTTCTCACCTTAAAAACAACATTAATTGCAACAAAATTCTATTCTCCGGACACTTTTCCCAATCATTTAACTGAAACAGCAGCCAACACTGATTTCAATATTTAACAAGATCTTCCTTCCTTATAATTCCGAGTGCTTTCCTAAGTTTTAAAACACCTCCCAATACTGATTTTTTTCAGGAACACAACTGAAAACAATTATTCCTGACCCCATCTTGCAAGTAAAAACCTTGAGAAGGGAGAGGGAGGGGTGCTGCTTGCAGCATGACTGGGAAAAATGGGGAGAGAGTTTTACGGCACACTTAAAAACAGCTAGTAAAACAATTAACTCACATTCCTAACAAGCTGCTTGATTTTCAGAGAGGCAATACACAGAAACACATAATATGTACTGTAAAACTTGCAGATAACATATTGATAGCAAACATTAGCATTCTCTACTGCTAATTTCAACACCAATGCTTCCTTAGCTTCTAAGTTTTCAACCTGCTTATCGATGGCCTCTTGAAGATGGTCAATAAATTGCACGTAATTCTCACTGGGACCCTGATTAATAGTTGCAAATGATTTGGCTGCATTGTTGGTTTCAGGCACCTTTATCATAACTTGATATGCGAGGTCTGTTGACTGCCTCAGGATTTCAGAAAGTTATCGTGCCTGTAGTTGTGGTATGTCAACTAGTGTCTCTTCCAGAAGCGCACAGGGTCCCGTGGTTTAACTGCAATCGAAACTGGGGGTAAATCCCAGCTTTTTGGTAAGTTCGGTTTACGCTCTGAAACTCTACCCTCACCCTCAGGAATTCAGTGCGGGTGGGAGGAGGGGGCAGGTTGGAGGGACCCAAATCTGTAGGAATTACGTTATTTGGCTCGGTCTGGCTCACCACGGGGGGGTCCTCCCCACCTAAATCTCCAAGCAAGGGGGGATAGGAAAAAAAATGTCCATTTTTTTCTTCCGCAACTGATAGCGGCGGGGCAGAGGGTTGAACTGTGATTAATGGCGGTGACGCAGACGGCAGAACCACGGTTGATGATGGTAGAGGAGAGGTTCGAGCCGTGATCGATGACAGCGGAGCAGTCGGCCGAACGCACTGGTCCGACTGGTGCTCCAACTGGTGCTCTGAGGGCCCCTCCCGAGACCATGCACAACCCAACGTTGTTTTTTCATGTGAGTCTTTCATAGCTTTTAATTGATCTCGGGGCCACACATATGTATACGAGTCTTTCATAGTTTTTTTCTGATCTCGGGGCCACACATACGTACGCTCCTCCTTTATTCCTTTTAACTTTCCAAGAAGGTGCCGCGGATTCTTATCCGTGTCAGTGAATATGGACTTGGGCGGTTTTGACGAATCTTTAGTAACAGGGGGGATCAGAGTAGTACTTAATCTTGCTTTTTTCTCCGAATCTGGCCCAGGAGAGCCAGGGAGACCATCCCCCTTCACCGCCTCTGCCTGTTGCTGTTTTAACTCTTTCAGAGTGTCTAATAACAAGCGCCACGTCGTTAACAGTTCAGTTGCTTCCTTGGACCCTTGGGTAGCACTATCAAACAGTTTATCTCCCAAGTCCATCCATTGTGACACACTAAATGCTGTCACAGGATTAACCTCTAAACCTTGTGCTTTGCCCCATAGTAACATTTTTCTTAAAGTCAGTTCCGGGAGGCTAACGCCGTGCTTCTTCAGAAGCAGCTTCTATGTGGATAATATAGTACCCTCTTCTTTAGATAAGTTTCAGCCCCCCTGTTCCCGGTAGCTCACCTGCTCCTTAGCGAGGTGTCTTTTCAACGATCCGGATCTTCGGCAGCTCTCCTCGGCTGCTCTCATCAGCTGTACCGGGCTCCGTCTCCACAGCTCTTCTTCGGCTGTTCACAGCTTCACGCTGTCACCTTGTTAGGCGAGATCCTCTTCAGGCAGGATCACGTCGGGGTCACCATATGTCGCGGTTGAGACGGACAAACGACATGGACCAAGTTCTTTCAAGATGAAAGTAATAGGTGCCATTTATTGTTACAAGTGCATTTTTATACAATTCTACCAGTTCATGTGTCTTTTCACTATTGGTTACAAGTTACAGCACTAATATCTCATTGGTTAATTTTGCTGTCATCCATGTTATTCTTCTATCCCCTTCTGTCTCACGGGTATATCTCTCCTTTCTCACGGGTACAAGTCCGTACCTCCAGATACTCCTTTACTCCCTTCCTTCTCAAGGGTAAACCTTAATATCTTCAAGGCTGATTTCTACCCCCATATTTTCTGTCAAGGACTCCGCAGACCCACTGCACTTTCCCACAAACTTCCTTGCCATTCTTCCGCTATATTCCCATACAATACATAACTGCAAATAGAGGACATTCCATTTGACAGTTATAGCTATTGCCTTCTAAATATTTCTGAATTTTGGTGAGGAACTGCAAGTATAAAGACTAAGTACCTATACTTGAAACACTGTCTTTGTAGTATAAATTGATTGTATCATGGAGCTTGACATTCTTTAACATTCTTAGATTATCTGTTGCATTAATGGCTCAGTTTAAAAATGAATGTGTCAGTATTTATGTACAAGTTTTAAGAGAAATCTAATGGTTTAAAATCACTCAACTTCTCTGGAACATCCATTATATTGTTGTCTGCACTGTATATATACAAAAGGAATTATTACACTGGCAGTTACTACTTCTATTTTTATAGTAGCACTTATAAGTGAAAAATGGAAGCCACACTACTCACCAGATAAAGACAAATTTAGAAAGTGTGACTTATGGAAACTTTCACGGCTGTTTTATTGTAAAAGGTTAGAAGTTCTCTCATTTTTTGAAGAGTGGTGTGGTCTAGCTCTACTTATACATGTGACATACACATGCTTTTTCACTTATACAAGTGGTCTAGTTCTAATTATACACTGGGAAGAAAATACTCCTAATTGCAACAATTGATTTCTCAGTCTGTCTTGCATTAGGCAAACATTTTTGCAAACCATATTGTCTCAGTTTTTTCTGTTTCTAAAATTAGTATAATTGTTATTTAACTAAATTAACCTTAAAAACCAGTATTGAATTCCTGGTGTTATCTGAAATTATTAGAACACTGCCCTGTAATCTGATCTTTCTGTCTCCATAGGGAAAAGGAAACCTCCCTGCGTCATAGCTGTCAGCGCGGATGGAGAAAGCAGTCAGTCAGTCCTTTTTCCTAAACCTCAGACTACTCTCTTTGGCTACGTCTATGTTAGTACATCAGATAGGTACCGGGATCATTTTCTGGCCCTAAGGCCCAGTGACACAGGGCACCCTGCACCTCTGTGCCCGAATTCTGATCTCATGTTATTCTCTGAACTATGCTTGGGCAATTTTCTCAGGGGTCTAGACCACGCCAAGGGGGCATGCTGACTGCTAAAACAGGAATCGTGGGACAGTGTTCGACACATCTGTAGCACTCTGTAGTTATTAGTGAGGATATAACCAGAAAAGGAAGAAAATACCCAAACATTCCTCCTGCATGACTTTTTCTTCCCAAACCTCTTCCTGGAGGTAGAAGAGAGTAGTAGGACAAACCCACTGGTAGTGCAGATGCTGCTATGGCACCACTACGTGTTTTCAGTGCTGACAATTTTATTTTCAGGTTCTATGGAGACCTATAATGCAGACAATCAAATTCTGGTATACCTGAAGTGGATTATTGCATTATTTCATGAGTGAAATGCCTTCCATGGGACTAGTTGTGTTCAATAATATACACATGGTATTTGATCTTGATAAAGGTAATCAAAATTACCTATCTTGTAAGAAATATGACAGGAAAAAAGGGAGAAATATGGCACTGAATTAATGCTGCAATTACCTTAACTGCTACTTGAATTTAATTAACTATTATATTGCTTGAGGATGTTCTATAAACGACTTGCAAATGTAGATGTGCAGAAGAGTGGTACTAATCTGTGTTATTAAGGCATAAAGATTTATAGAGGATCTCACAGTAACAAAAAATGCGATCACATACAGGACTAAGTCCTATAAAAACGCTTATCTTTCTAATGACGTTATTACTGCTGATGCCAGGGTTTTTTTCCTTTCTCGTTTCTTGCTTCAGTCCACACTGTGATATTCACGCATCTCTTGAAACGCCTCACTTCTGTGTATGATCTTACATTTCCCCTGGTACTTTGCAGGAAGCAAGGTGCCCTATTATATTCAAAACTCTGTGCCCACTGAAGTGGATGAGAGTTTGACACTGACTCCCGCAGGATGTCTCAGAGGGTATGTATTACTATGTACAGATAAACCGCAATTTAATTGGAAAAGATACATTTCATAGCTTAATTGTTAACTTTGCACCCTTTTTTTTGAAAATACAAAATTTCATTGCATGGATAATTTGAGTACCTTTGCCACACTGAAGAGGGAAATAATTAAATTCCAGATTGCCAATCAAGTTAAGAACACACTATGGAAATCTCCATTAAACAGCAGGCAAGAAACGGTGCTCAAATTGTGACAGAGACTAATGTATCTTGCAAATGAAAATGCCATCTCCAATCTGTAACATAATGATACACACAGATTTCTCCCTGCCCCCATCCCCACTCCTTTCGCTACAGTCTAAAGTGCACTCTGTAATGCATTATTAAGCTAAATTCTGACCCAGTTTCTTAATTATCTGTAAGCTACGGGGAACTTGTAGCAGAATATTAACTACAGCAAGAGATGTAAGACAGCAGGATCCATGATGGCATTAGAGAGAATCATTAGCATTTTGCTGAGAAAATCCTTCACCTTTTAATATTTAACCTAGCCAAACACGTAGAGTTTGTATTTTAAAGTGGTACAAAGTATATATGAACCAAGCCACCAAAACAACCCAGGCAAAAAATAAAACAGAAGTATTTGGGGAGGCATTCCTGGATTCACAAAATCAAAAACCTGTAGCATACTGACACATTTCTGGGACAACAGGATTTTTTCCAGCCGCTCTTTGTGGATACCATCAACACTTGCTACAATCTCATATAATATTGTGTGCTGAACTGTTTATTTCAGATGAACTGTAGAATATAATGTGCTATGGGTTATCCACATGTACCAAAATTTTGGGCTTGCAATAGGGGTAAACAACTGTCATACTAAATGACAGATTGAAAGAATCTTCCAAACACTTTTGTGCCTGGTTAGTATTAAGTTAGGGGTTTCAGTTTTATACCTCCCTGCACTGCTGCGTATTAGTGGAATGTAGTAAGTTTTCTTAGTGAAAAATCAACCATGGATACACTATAGCAGAAACAAAGAACACATTCACTTCTACCTACAAAGCTGCAGGCATATATGATTTTGAAGACTTACTGTATGTCTGATGTAAAAGTGTGAGTGAAAAACATACTGCAAAAGCAATGTATTTATTGAGAACAGTTTTTAATATAAAACACCATTCGAAATTATTTGAGGAAAAAAATACTTTCCCCACCCCATAACTGAAGGATTTCTGGTACGCTCATACAGAAAGTCAAGGTTTAATTGTAAAATTTACACAGCAGAGAAAGCCTGCAGTGTATATTTATAATTTTGTGGACAAGGACGTATGTATTCAGTTCAAAGATAAAAGAAAACCCAAGCAGTCCAATTACCATTGAGTTGAAGAGTCACCTAACTCAGCAGATGATGGAATTTGTATATGCATTTAAAAAAAAAAAAGATTTAATGAATTAATCAACGAAGAAATCATACTGTTTGAAAAAGAGTAAGAGTCAGTTAAATACAATGTTTTATTAGTAATAGTGTCAAATGCAACTCATGTGGCAAATCTGCAGTTTGCAAAACATCTGATGATTGGAAAGTGCTAACAAGCCTTACGTACATTCAAGTACATTGCTTCAATTTGAAGTGTACTCCCCCTGCCAGAGCATCTGGACGTATCATTGCTTGTGCTAACACTGTGAATTCCCACTTCAACCCACCAAATATTCTTATTCTAGGAATAAAGCTGTCCGAAATTTCTCCAAAGTGACAACTGACAAGATTGAGACACCCTTCCTTTACAGAAAAGGGAAAGTAAATCAATGTTTCATGCTTGAGCACCCAAACCAGTGTGTAGGCATCTAAACAAATAGCCTTCTTTTCAAAGGCCAGATTTTGCAAATGCAACACACGCTTTTCCATTTGCATGGTCGTATCTTTTTCCTTCTAGAATAATCTGTGTGTTCGGTCAGACCCAAACATTCACACCAGAGAATGAACAACTTTTTTTTCATGCATGTGCAGTTCATTTGTGCTGGACTGCAGTCAAGCCAGCATGTAGTCAGCTGTCCCTCAGCCCAAGGAGAGAGCAACTCCAGCAGCACACGCTCCCAGGACAACACAGGACACCAGGAGGACATTTACCAACATAAATACGTCGTGCAAACCATCTGTGACATCCTGACCCCACAGTCTTTGGTTCCTTCATCTCCTGAAGTGCTTCGATCCAGTGGTGGACTGAGGAAATCTGCATGGCCTCTTAGGTAGGAAACCATTCTGACTGATGAAGACACACTGGACAGGCAACCAAAAGGCCTTAACTCACTCTCTGTCAGGCAAATAAAAGTCCTTAGTGAAAATATGCTGGTATCTATTGATCATAGCATAATCACCAGTGCTACTATTGTCAAATGAAAGAGAGACCCCCTCCCCCAAAAGCAAAATCATCTATTTAGTTAGACACAGCAACGTTTTTCTCCTTGTATGATGCCGCTCCATGGTCGTTGCTATTTCTGTCATGAAAATGTCCAGTAAGAGGTTTTTTGCTTCTCAGGACTCTATTTCTTCCATCACTTCCATCACAATCGTTCGAGGGCCTGTCAAGATGAGGTTGCTCACTGTCCTGTAATCCACATGGAGAACGTTGAGGCCGTTGACAGACAAAACAAACTGGCAAACCTGAGGAGAATGGAGAGGAACAAAAGGTACGCATTTGACCTTTTTTTGTATGGTTATTTACACAGATATACTTTCAACCCCTGGACATGCAAAACCTCCAGAATTCTTCATATCATCTCATTCAGTACTTTTCAGAAAAACACATTTCTTAGAATTAATCTCTCAAGTAAATTTTCCATAAAATTCTTTGAAATACCACTGCAACTTTCAAACCTGTGGAATTTTGAATTCTTACATAAATAATTCTTATTTATAACAATGATATTCTTCTTATAACAATGGTATTCTCTGATATCAATATTGGTTTTCAAACAATATGGAAAAGCGAGCTCTGGCCATTGCAGTCTGGAGAGCAGTCAGACAGAAAGGGACCTGGGGGTACTAATTGACAGGAAGCTCAACATGAGCCAACAGTGTGCCCAGGTGGCCAAGAAGGCCAATGGTATCCTGTCCTGTATCAAAAATAGCGTGGTCAGCAGGACAAGGGAAGAGATCCTTCCCCTGTACTCTGCATTGGTGAGGCCACACCTGGAGTTTTGTGTTCAGTTCTGGGCCCCTCAGTTCAGGAAAGACATTGAAGTGCTGGAGCGGGTCCAGAGAAGAGCAACATGACTGGTGAAGGGACTTGAACACAAGACCTATGGGGAGAGGCTGAGGGAGCTGGGGTTGTTTAGTCTGGAGAAGAGGAGGCTTAGAGGTGACCTCATCACTCTCTATAACTACCTGAAGGGAAGTTCTAGCCAGGTGGGGATTGGTCTCTTCTCCCAGGCAGTCAGCAACAGGACAAGGGGGCATGGGCTTCAACTCTGCCAGGGGAAGTTTAGGCTGGATATTAGAAATAAATTCTTTGCAGAGAGAGTGGTCAGGCATTGGAATGGCTGCCCAGGGAGGTGGTGGACTCGCCGTCCCTGGAGGTTTTTAAACTGAGATTGGACATGGCACTTAGTGCCATGATCTAGTAAATGGACTGGAGTTGGACCAAGGGTTGGACTTGATGATCTCTGAGGTCTTTTCCAACCCAGTCAATTCTGTGATTCTGTGATTCTGTTACCCTTATTTTGTCTTAAACACTTTCATCAAAACCATTTTATACAGATCTTGGGAGTCACAGTAAAAGTATGCACGTTTCCAGGCTCAGGACAAAGGCTGGATGACAACTTCACTAGATTCAGTGCCAGAACCTCCACCAGTACAGCAAGAACCCAAAGGATCCAAATTCTAGGAAATAAAATCCTAGAAGTTGGAAGTCAGTACTAGGACGGATTAAAATGCCACTGCTATTTTTCAGGAGATATTCCTACACAGACGTAGTTTTTACTTTTTATGCAAACAGTTTTTTGTCTCCTTCAGCAAGTATGGCTCATTAATTAATTTCAAATATGCTAATATTTTGTTTTTTAAAACTCTTCAACTAACGTTGAAAGTCTTGTATCATCAGAGGCCATTTTCTGTCCAAAAAGTCTTGATAGAAATATTCTGATGAACTCCACTGTATATCTTAAAACAGTTAATCAGAAAAAGCCACATCAACATTGTAAAAAAATGGCAAGGAAAAGAAAGATAGTGATACCGATTCCTCAGAAATGTTAAGCCTTCTCTGTATCTAACCAAAATGTTACAGTATTTAGTAAAAAGTCCAAAAATGCCTAGTGTCTAGATCTGTGTTTTTAATGATAAAAATGTGAAGCCCAAAGCAACAATAATATCATTCTGATGTTTCAATGCAAACAATACATTCACCAGAAGGTTATCTTACTCATAAGTGATCTTGAGTCTGTATGAAAGAAGCTATGAAGCAAGTACCACTAGAAATTTTCACACTTTATTTTATATTTTTACCTATTTAGGCAGAAACACACAGAGAAATGTATGCAGGAGAGGGGGGAAGCAGCCCTGGTGCCTTCCCTTGCAAGCTCTACAACAGATTTCCTCATAAGCCAACTCATTTACCTTCTGTGCATCAGCCACCTTTCCTCTCAAGTGAAACGTGTGGTGAAAGTCAATTCCTATTTGTACAAAATGTACCATTTAGGGAAAATTATAGAGGAAGCAAAGCCAATCCAAAAATGTAATGTTTCATCAAGAATGCCACCGACGATTTCAATCTCTGCTCCAGGATGAGCGGTGGCAGCAGCAGCCCCTGAAGGGAGGGTAGAGCTCCCTCTTGCACCGTACCCTTCCAACTCAGAGCTCCTCTGCAGAGCCGAACATCTTGGCATCAGCCTTACTGACAACCTAAAAGATCACTGGCAGTGACACCACTTGGCCAACTTCCCCAGCAGTATGGATCTGTCTTTCCTATACATTCATATGCTTTATTTTAGCTGCAAGTAGCTTTGGGAAAACAGTTCAGTTTTTGCACGCAGACAAAGCCTGCTGAATTTTAAGGATTTTGGTTAAAAAGGTAACCCATCATCCTCTGCAGTGTGCCTCAATTAGTATTTAAGAGGCATGTCTATTTAGTTTAAAATGCAGATTTTTGCAGTATCTATAGGTCTCTCAACTGCCAGTGGTATTTCCTAATGCTTTCTATGGCTTTCCAAGATTGTATCAAGTTTTACTGAATTATAGCTCTGGCTCCAGAAGAATACTTGGGTTGATTTAAAACAGACCTGCAGAAATAACATTGTCTCTTCTGGCTTAATGCAATTTTTGGAAGTTGAATGGCTGACATTTGTTTTACTGCTGCATATTCTCAGACTTCTCGAGTTACTGGAATCCCAATGCATGGGACCCATGTTTGGCCAAGGACAGGCATGCAAGCGTGTGATGGATAGATCTGCATGCTGGATCATGTCAGGGGCATTGAAGAGCCTCCAGGAAACATCCCTGGCAGAGGAACAGACTTTCCAGACCAACCAGCCACTTGTACCAGTGCTGCAACAGTCTAAGTGTGGATGGTACAGGCACCACAGTAGGGAACAGCAATCTGGATGCCAAAGAATGAATTTCTTACGCACAAAACCAAGAGCTGACATGTCTGTGTTCTCAGTGTGTTTGTTTTAATGTACGCCCTTGGCCGTGATATTAATCAGCAATGCATACGGGCTGAGAACAGTCCTTTTCTTGCCGTCCTTTGCACTGGGTCCAAATGGCTTATTAGTTTCACCGTTTCCAGTGGGCAGGTTTAGACGCAAAAAGTCCACCCAAGCCAGAAATGTAGAGAGGAGGACAAGGCACAGAGAGAGTACATCTGTCCTAAAATGGTGTGAAAAGACCTGTGAGGAACAGGATTTGATAATAAAGAGCCAGTCACCCTGGGGACAGAAAGTTCTCTCCACAGCCATCGCTTGGCCAGTGCCCCCAAGGGCTGAGTCTTTGCAAATTCCAGATCTGGCTCCCTCAGGGATAAAGAAATGTGGAGCCATTTGCTGCATCTTGCAGTCCTGAGGAGGGGATAGGAGTTTGCACAGTCCTGAGTACTTTGATATGCTGAGTGCCCACAACTCGCCCAGTTTTCTTCTCCCCGCCCTGGATTTCCATGCAGTGCTGCATCCAGAAATGGGCAATGAAATGCAGTTCTGCTTCATGTATTTTGCCTCAAAAAATCCCACATTGTGCATTGCTCTCTTGGTGGAGTTACAAAACGAGCGAGAACAAGCAAGTACCCAAAAACCAGCCCTGACTGAGTGTATCAACCCACATATTATTATCTTAGGAATTTTCTTAAGGAGACTGGTTTATAAAACCATGATGATTTAATGTTACATTTATAAAAACACATTTCAAAAAGCTGTAAGTGCTCAGCTCATAGCTACAGCTGTTAAGGGCTTTGTAACTATAAATACGTAAAATTTGTCTGTTGGTTTCCATGCATCAGTAACTATAATAGATAATAAACTAAAGTTAAAAGAGCCTCAAAGAGCCTTTTATTGCTCATTTCCTCATAGCTCTCCAAGGAGCCTGACAGGAGATAAGCATCCATTTTTATCCCTCAGACTTCAAGAAATGACAAAGCCCAGAATAAATTCCAGCCGTGTTGTTGGTCAGGATGTGGTGATCTAAAAACCACAGAAACAATAACAGTTAAATAAAGGAACACCGAAGTGAAAAGACTCCCTTAATTAAATTCAAATATTCGAATGTTACAGTAATAAACATCTATTGTTAAGCATTTCAGTTTCCCACCCTGGCATACAGCAGCTCACAGAAGTAGGGACAGCAGAAAAGGCATCTCTGTCTTCCTGCAGGTTTTCACTGGCACGTACAGAAGGTTTAACCAAATCCAGGTGTTCCCAGGAAAAAGAAAACTTCAACTTTGGACTCACATATGAACAGAAAGGACCTGGGAAAATATCGCTTAAAGAAGTTTGCAAAGATTCGTCATGCCGTTTATCATCAAACTGAAGATGGCGAGAAGAGGAATTATAATTAGTTACCATAACATTTAATGGCCAAAATCAGGATTGTGCTGTACTTGGAGCTGTACAACCCTTCCTCCCCCTCACTAGTTATTGCTCTTCCCTCCACAGAGAGATTTGGCTGCCGGCTCCACCTTGGTCTTGCCAAGCTGCCCTGGAGATGTCCATCCACACCCTCGGATTTTCCTGTCAGGAGAACTGCACGGCAGCCAAACCCAAGCCCCGCTCCCTTGCAGGTGCTGCCTGTGCTGGGGCTGGACACGGAGCCAGCGCTGACCAGGAGCTGCGGGGAGGATGAGGGCGGGATGATCCTGAGGGATGTCAGGGACCAGCTGCAGGAATGGGCACAGAATTGCACAACTACCTTAAATTCAATAAAAACATAGAATAGTTTGAGTTAGAAGGGACCTTCCCGGGTCATCCAGTCCAACCCCCTGCCATGAGCAGGGACATCTTCAACCAGATCAGGTTGCTCAGAGCCCCATCCAGCCTGGCCTTGAATGTCTCCAGGGATGGGGCATCTACCACCTCTCTGGGCAACCTGGGCCAGTGTTTCACCACCCTCCTTGTAAAAAGTTTCTTCCTTATGTCTAACATGAATCTTTCCTCCTTTATTTAAAAACCATCACCCCTTGTCCTATTTTAACAGGCCCTGCTAAGAAGTCTGTCCCCATCTTTCTCACAGGCCCCTTTTAAGTATAGAAAGGCCACAATAAGGTCTCCCTGGAGCCTTCTCTTCTCCAGGCTGAACAACCCCAACTCTCTCAGCCTGCTCTCACAGCAGAGCTGTTCAGCCCTCTCACCATTTCTGTGGCTCCTCTGGCCCCTCTCCAACAGGTCCATGTCTGCCCTGTGCTGAGGGCTCCAGAGCTGGACACAGGACTCCAGGTGGGGTCTCACCAGAGTGGAGCAGAGGGGCAGAATCACCTCCCTCCACCTGCTGGCTCACAAAGTACCCTCCCCATTTCTGTCACTAATTCTTACTTAGCGTTCTGCCTCAAGATGACCTTAATATTTATGAATGCTACAGGAGTAGCATTCAGGAGGATAGGCAGTTAGCCTAGAGCCTGCCGTTTGTGCTGTAGGCTTTGGTCACCTGTCCTTGTGGAGCCAGGCCTCGATTGCTGGACTTTTTTTCTATTTATTATCTATATTTTAAAAACTCTTTAAAAATGTCCTTTCTTTTTCTAGGTACACTTTTTAGAAGATACTGTGAAAGATCATGAAGAACTGGAAATTCCCACCATGGAATCTGATTTAAAATCATGATTGCACAGTTCTTTGACACAGTCCTAAAAAAGCATTTACTTTTCCAGCTGCAGTTAGTGCAACTATTCATCACTGGTCACGAAGCAAGTAACAGCCACACAGAGTCAACAGATAATCTATCTCAAAACAGTAGGATATTTGATATAAATTTTCAGAAAAACTTGAGATGAAGAGGAACGTGGACATCCAGATCAGTGTCTGGAATCAGTGTTTTTTTACTAACTTTTCTTTACAAAAGAGAGTAGAAACACTATTATGAATAAGGATCTAATAGGCACCAAAGACATCAATGGTACCAAATACAACATAGGTTCAAAATTCTTGAATACAAGGCTACATTATGCAACAACACATTCAACATAGTAGCAAAAATGCTGTTTTTCAACAGTACTGTTGCTTTACCCAATTATCTGGGTGGTGATGGGACCATCCAAGGTCTAAGACACAGGACACTTGAGTTTTCTCCACCGCCACCAAGGGCAATCAAACAACAAGGTTTGCGTGGGCTGTTTGGCACTGATAGCTGCTCTGGCATCAGGTGTGAACAGCGTAAAAAGATGCCGAAAGCATTGCCACCCATTCACGTCCATTGAAGGTGTGAATATTACTGCACATGTGGCAACTACATGAACAAAAATCTTAGAAAAGAGTGAAATCCAGCCCTGCAATAATCTTACACTCTGGAGCAACTGGGATTTCACCTCTGGACTCTGCGCAGATCTGAACCAGATTTCTAGCAGCTGGCAGCTCCAACCAGGGCCACATCCTGCTGCAAAGCAGATCCCTTTGAAACCAAGGCACGTCAAAAGTTATTAGCACACTGCACAGAAACGGGCAGTTGCTGGGAAAGCTGTGTGTGAATCAGGGCTGGCTCAATCGTCCACCAAGAGACAGACTGGATTTAACCCTTTGCTCTGTTCATAACTTGTGTGCACAACAGTTTACATACAGTTATCAGATAGTTTAGGACACACTCCCTTGACTACTTTTTCTTCTTATCAGCTGATGTGATGCCAAAGTCACACAGATAATTTTTACATTAAGACAAGCCATTTCCAAAATACATGGAAAAATACACTGGTTTCTTTTTAGTATATTTTTTTTAACCTTATGAGCATCAAATAGAAATGATGAATTCAGGCAAATGTAGGAGTCATTTTCAACCCTTGAAAGTTTTTCAGCAGTTTTCCTAAGAACTAAAATAAAAGCTTCTAAGTATAACTTCTTTCTGAGCTGTCTCAAGAAAAGTATATTTTGACAGTTTTACAGAATAAAATTGATGCCAAAATTGACAATATAACTATTTCAAACAGAAAAGAATATTCCAATTTAGTGTTTTTGCTTTTCTTATTTGCTAATGAAAACTAAAATGAAATCCATTATAGAAACAGCCTGCTTACATTTCTGTTACAGAGATGCCCTCAATAATTATAAATAAATGCTGTTTTCATATCCTGCTGATCCTGCAGGGACAAGGATCAGCTGGCCAGTTTGAGTAGCACAAGCTTAAAATTGTTATTCTGAATCTCACTGTGATCTACCAGAGGAAAAGTTCCTCATGTGTGATTGGCAAACCCATTGATTTTATATGTGTAACTTGCACTAGGGACCTGTGAGATCCTCTTTTCTATTAAATGTCAGGCCAGGCTATCTGTAATAACCCTTCTCTACAGGCAATCATGCAAACTGGGGCTGAGGAGCTAACATTGTGCAATTGTCAGTGACCTGGAGATGTCTTAAGCAGCAAGAACTCAAGCTGTTCACCCTTTTTAAAACTCTGGGCCAGTTCTAAGATGGAAAACTTACTGGCTGATTCCTGGGCTATGGCCCCCACCAGGTTACTGAACAGCTGAAACTGAGAAGAAAAAAAAACAAGCAAAAAAAGAAAATATATTCTTTACCATCACTTGTTTAAAAAGGTGACGTATCTGCTTTGGCTTTTCTTATCTTGCTTACAGATTTCACCAAAATTTGGAGAAGGTTTAGGTGCTACAGAAATATAACATCTGAAACTCAGCTTTCCAGCCTTCAGCAAAGGGGAAGGGGACATCCAAACTTTCAGCATTTCAAAGGAGGAGTTAGGCTTCCAATGTGATTTCCCTCCCTCACATTCCCCCTGTTCCTCTGGGGATGCTGGGAACCACTGCTCCCACTGCCGCCTCCCCAGCACCACTGCGCTCTCAAGCAAACAGATGGAAACCAAGGCATCATTTTGAAAATCTAATTTAAATATGAAGGAGTTGAGAAATTAAAAGTAAACACTCCCATTTAAGTCCATTATTTCATCACAGAGGAACAAAAAATGGCAGTTTCTACTTTTTGTTGCAGTTATCATTTAAAATGAAGCTATTTATAAGTGGGTAACCATGCAGGTTTGCCCTGCTGGTTGTTAGATCTCTTGAGTAAATCTCTTGAGATAATTACCACGTCATCACCTTCTGCCTCACACACCATGCCATGGGTTTGTAAACAAAACACATAGTGCCAACACCGGGGAACGAGGTTTCCCTGTCCTTAGAGATGAAAGAAATAATCTTACTTTTAAAATAAATGTGCTAAAAAAAAAAAAAAAAAAAAAAAGGTTTGTTTATTAAAAGCTGGAGCAGTAAACTGATCTGGGACCCCAGAACCCTTTCTGCTGACAGACAGGGACACCCTTGGTCTGAAATGCCATGGCTACAGGTATCAAACCTCTTCCAAGAGGAGGAGGGTTGGCAGCAGGACTTGGTGCCCGTGCTCCCCAGCGGTGCTGCCGTCCCTGTGCGCTGGCTCTGGGGAGCAATGCACCCAAGCCAGGCACTGCTCCCTTTTCATCTTGTGCCAGCAAAAATAAATAAATGAAAGACTTGACTCCAAGCAAAATAAGTTCCCTGATGTGCCTGACACGGTTGGAGGAAGGAGGCAATAGATACATATCTGGCTGGAGGCAAAAGGGAAAGAGGGAGATGAAAAGGAGGTGAAGATAGGATCAACCTTTCTGGCAGCAGCTTGCACTCAGATAAGCAAACTGCAGCTTAAGTTTTCAGATAACTTGAAGTCCCAGGGAAATCAATGGCAAGATGGATACTAGGGTAGAAGGAACAAGTGCAGAGAAATCTGAGGAGAGAGGGTGCTCAACACCCTTACACACACACCCTGCATTTATGCTGATACAGGGGTTCTTCTGTTTTAATAGGTAACCCACAGCCATAAAGCAGAGGAATCCCCATGCTCAGCAAAGAGCCCAGGCCACAGAGATGCTGAACATGCTGCCCCAGAAGAGCCTAAAACATGAGACTGACCTTCTAAATAAAAGCAAACACAGGCAGCACTGAAGTATTTGCTCCCACTCTGCAAAGCTTTACACTGTCACACTGGAATAAGGAAAAGAGATGAAAATCAGAGGTCCTAAAAGTTATATTTCACGTTAGGTTTTATCTTTTTTTTTTTTAATCTTTTTTTTAAATCTTTTTTTGAAGAATTAATACAATCTTGCTAGGATTAGTAAATCAAAGCTGGAATCTAACAACTCAAAACCTACTGCATGTCACCGGAAGGTTAAAAAATCATGCAATGTCGTCTTCTGCATAATTGAGGTTACTGGATGAAACAGAATAAATTGCAGCTGTGTGTTGAGCTCTGTAAATATCTCTAGCAAATGTGTAATTGGCTGTAGAGTGGGTGGTGTGGGAGTAGGCAAGTATCCAGGTCTTGCATAAACACGGGATTTTCTCTCTAGAGGGATGCATTTCTCGTTCAATGTTTACCCCAGTGCTAAGCTGGCTCACTGTCCCATCAGTGGGCTAGAAACTGGGAACCAGCAGAGCACGATACAACGCATAGCAGAGAAAAACCAGCTCCATTTACAGAATTACAAATATAAGTGTGTAATGCTGGCTCTCCATCTTGGTCCGTGGCTGCAATCTGGTATAGGTGGTTTGTCTGAGCAAGGCTTCATGACATACATTTATTCCATACTTCTTTGATATTTTAAAAAGCAGCTGAATTTTTTATAGTATTCCAAACTCATAGGCCTCTAATTAAAAATCAAAACAAAAACCAAAACAGAAATTAAAAAACATAATATAAAAATTACGTAATAGAAAAATAATAAATACATCTAATAAAATATCTTTTATAAAAGTATAATAATATAATAGTATAGTAGTAGTATAGTATAATCATAATAGCAGTAATTCACATAATATAAAATTAAGTCACGGATACTCAAAGAGCCTCATCATTGGTTCAGATAGTGTCTCCCTCCCTCCCCACTGATGGGAATCAATGGGAATTTAAGGGGTTTTTTTTCACCAGGAATAGAATGAAAGCATTACTGTGCAAACTCCACAAATAGAGTGGACAAATTAGAGGGGGAAAAGAGCTGACCTAACAGCCCATGAGAACAACTCTTTCTTTGGGGCAGGCGGCTTTCGGTCTGCACACAAGTCTCTGCTCTGTGGCAGCAAAGGCTCCCCAGTGGATTGACTGAGGGGTCAGACAAATGCCAACAGAGCAAATGGGAATTACTCATATAGGTAAACTGAAGCTACCTGCAGACTCCTGGATGGTAATAACATAAGGATGTAATCCCCTGAAATGCAAACCTTCCATAAATACAGAATAGGGAAATATAGGTCACTGCTTCTCTTGGCCCTCACTGGGAACTGGTGTGTGCCAGTCCCAGTGAGAAATGCCCACAGGTAAAGCTGAGCTGGGCTGGGCCATGTCAGGAAAGCAAACCAGTGACTGCATGCTTAACTTTATAAGCATTTTTATAGTATACTGCAATTTGATACCCACAACAGAGCAGCTCTGAAAATGTTAAATAACTTGAATGGCTAAAGGTGTCTCTGGGTGAAATACTGCATCAGCAGCAGGAAAACAGGGAGTCTTAGCTTAGAAATAACGTCTTTTGATGTTTGGGTTGATCTTTTAGTGTTGTTTTGTGTGGTTCTTTTTGGTTGGTTGGATTTTTTTTTTTTTTTGCTTTTTCCTGGTATATCTATACCTAAGCTAGAGTTGCTGAAAGTAAAACATACATAATAAATAAAGAACCTGAAAGATATATACCTGTTTACTTGCAAGGTCAAATATAATTAGGCTAAACAAACTAAATGTATTTCATTTAAAGCCCATATTAGCTAAAAACAGTCCCTAAAGCAGCCCAAACAAGGGCAGTTGGACCCATGCAGGGCACCCTCAGCACCCTCCGGTATCAAGACCGTAATGAGCAGGAACAGTCTGCACCATTTGAGACAAACAGCTGCTCTCTGTTTGCACAGACAAAAGTGCAATTGTTTTTCCATGTGTTTGACTAGCTCAACAGAGCCTTGGCTTTAACGCAACATGTTTCCCGAATTATTCGCTTATATCATGAGGGGAAGCCGGCTTGTGCCTTGAGCGGCAACGAGAAAAGACAGGGAAAAGCGTGGGGAAGGGTCTGCAAAGAAGCAGAGACCTGCAGAGACCTGGGGCAGAGACCTGCAACAGCCATGGGGCTGCAAACCCACTGACATCTGAGGACCCCTTCGAGGCTTCAAGTGAAATGGATATTGCAACTAAACCTAATAATACAAAAAGCTTTTAATCCTCAACTGAGTGCAAAAGCAGTTCAAAATGCCAGCATTTTGCCGTACATTTTGAAGATTTCAGCCATTCTGCAGATAAGTTTTCCAGATGAGAGTCCTCTCTTTAGAGAGCCTGGACTACCTAAGACTGTCCTGCAATAGCCTAAGCAAGCTCGAGCAAGGGTAAGATCCCAGCTGTTCTGGCAGGCAGCAGAACTTGCTGTTCAATGGGCTACAGACCACGCTGGAATTTGGAAGCTGTATCACAACACAAACGCAGCCCTGTTTAACAGTGCAGCTGAAACCAAGACTGCTTTCTCTCTTTCTGAATGGCCACAGCTGTAAGACTTCAGAAATAATCAAGAAAGCATTTTCATAAATGCAGGGTGTTCAGATATCTGGGTTATCCCACCATAAAACACCACTTACTCAAAAAGCATTTTTAAACCTACTTCTTATTAAAATAATGTGACTAAACTAAAAAAATCCACTGACCTCCAATTGTGAACCTGCAGACAATCTTTTTTTCTGAATTGTGTTTACTATTGATGAGAAGGAGCCAATGTACAGATACAAGTATCATAGGTCACTTGTTGCCCAACAGCATTTTAGGTGACTTGGCTACAAACAAGTTCAATTCTAACGTCAACTATACTGCTGTGAGTGCAGAAAAAAAGAGCTCAGAGCTATTATGAAACTTTCTGCATTTGCATAAGGTTTCAGTTGTTGTAAAAAAAAAATAGTCATTTTATTGCCCAGTAAAACTCACTGTTAAGAGTCTTTAGAAATAAGCACACAGAGTTATTGGATATCTAATAGTGTTCTGCAGGCCAAAACTCAGGTCTGTGATAAGCAAGTAAAACCCTGCTAAATCTGCGTCCTATAAGTTTAGGGAAAAAATGCACTGTTAAAGGTAAAATTCATACTCAAAAAGATAAATCCACTCTTTTTATATTTCACCTAGGAATTCTCACTGTCTTAATCCCTCTCTCTATAGTGAATAACATGGGTCCCGTTATTCAAAAACAGGACTGAAAATCATAAATGGAATTTTTCTATTTTCTTTTGTGTGTGCGGGTTTCAGTTTACATCCCGCTGCAGTGACGTTTGAGCACTGCGCTACCTGTCTGCATGGGAGCGGAACTTTCCCCCTATATCTCAGGGAGGTGACTTTCCA
The DNA here is from genome assembly GCF_964273445.1 of Streptopelia decaocto. Taxonomy (NCBI): domain Eukaryota; kingdom Metazoa; phylum Chordata; class Aves; order Columbiformes; family Columbidae; genus Streptopelia; species Streptopelia decaocto. Next base: position 14,610,106 of record NC_138655.1, read on the forward strand.
CATGCAGAACTTTGATTTATTTATCATGTAACTATCCCTGATAGCCACAGCAAGCACCTAGTCTATAGTCCAATGTAAGGCTCGCTTGCTTTTTTTAGGTGATTTTATGTCCACTGACTCAGAAGAACAGAAGCCCATGGTCCTGGTGGACTTGATCCAAACACAAATCCCTCAGCAGGAGGAGGAGGAGGATGGTTTAGCAAGAGGACAGTTGTACAAACTGAATTTGAAACCCAGTAGAGCCTGTGCTGGTGTAACTTCGCTGCACGGGAGTCAATAGGTCCAGTCTGTAAATTTGGGTCTGCATGTTGCTCTGAGACTGGGAAACCCAGACCTCGTGCTGTGAAACACAGCCCTGGGAAACACAAGGAAAATTTAGCAAACCTGGAGTTTTATTCATTTGTACTGGTACAAAAATGGATCTACTCATCAAATGTTTTGATTACATCAGATTTCTTGGCATTTTCCATCTGTCTAATCCCACAGTACTTTACAAGAATACCTATGTATTCTGGTAGGGAAACAGGGTAATTGCACAGAGAGTTTGTGACAGGGTAAAGGAAAGTATCCAAACCCCAACTGTGTTTTCCATGGGGCTACCACGAGGCAGGTTCCAGCAGCAGGCCAGTGGTACAGTGTCTCTAAGACAGTCTCCTGCCACTCAGAGAGGCCCAACAGGCTTCCACCATGGAAGAGGAATAAATCAGACTGAGTAGCTGGTACAGCAAAGGGGCAGAAGAGAGACTGACTGGCAGCTCATCCAACGATGCACTGGGATTCCCAAGGACAAGGAGAAAACTGCTGTGAAAACATTCAATTATTTCAGTCAACCCATAGACACTGTGCTAATGCAAAGGATGATCAAGGTCATAAGGACTCCGTTGTTGTACTTGTAGTATTCTGTAATGAAAGCAAAGGAGAGATTTGCCAAACCCTGTCTCCTTTTGGCAACCAGACAAAAGTTCTGGCAGTACACACAATGCAGCTCCCAAAACCACATTTTCCTTCAGTAAGAATCACAGAATCACAGAATGTTAGGGATTGGAAGAGACCTCGAAAGATCATCTAGTCCAATCCCCCCCGATGGAGCAGGAACACCCAGATGAGGTTACACAGGAATGTGTCCAAGTGGGTTTTGAATGTCTCCAGAGAAGGAGACTAAACAACCCTCCTGGACAGCCTGTTCCAGAGCTCTGTTACCTTCACTGAGAAGAAGTTTCTTCTCATATTTAAATGGAACCTCTTGCTCCTTGTTCTATCATTGGTTGTTACCGAGAGGAGTTTGACTTCATCCTTGTGATACTCACCCTTCACATATTTATAACCATTAATGAGGTCACCCCTCAGTCTCCTCTTCTCCAAGCTAAAGAGCCCCAGCTCCCTCAGCCTTTCTTCATAAGGGAGGTGCTCCACTCCCTTAATCATCTTCGTTGCCCTGCGCTGGACTCTCTCCAGCAGTTCCCTGTCCTTCTGGAACTGAGGGGCCCAGAACTGGACACAATATTCCAGATGTGGTCTCACCAGGGCAGAGTAGCGGGGAAGGAGGACCTCTCTGGACCTGCTAACCACCTCCCTTCTAATACACCCCAGGATGCCATTGGCCTTCTTGGCCACAAGGGCACAGTGCTGGCTCATGGTCATCCTGCTGTCCACCAGGACACCCAAGTCCCTTTCCCCTACACCACCCTCTAACAAGTTGTTCTCCAACTTATACTGGAACCTGGGGTTGTTCCTACCCAGATGCAAGACTCTACACTTTCCCTTGTTATATTTCATTAAATTTTTCCCCACCCAACTCTCCGGCCTGTCCAGGTCTCTGGATGGCAGCACAGCCTTCTGGCGTGTCAGCCACTCCTCCCAGCTTGGTGTCATCAGCAAACTTGCTGACAGTGCAAGAGAAGTGACAGAGAAGCCCTTAGTTTGGTGAGAGGGCTGACTTCACAAAACTCTCAGACAAGATGAGATGGGTGCAATGCAGTTTGCTGCCCGGTACTCATACAACTATGTTATTATGAGAATTTTGATGGCAATAATCCCAGTATGGAGTAACAGGGTTTTAAGGTAAGTGCAACCTATTGAAAAGTGGTAACAAGATTCACTTTAAAAAAATTGGGAACTACTCATTGAGGTTAATTAAACACTCCCACTGGAAATGGAAACTTTGGGACAGTTACAGAGGCATCACCCCAGCTCACCAGCAAACTCCTTGAGCAAATGATGACCACAGATCAGAAGGAGAAGGCAGACACAGAATAGGAATACACAGGCACAGAATCATGCATTGATCGGGAAAGTGTGCTGACTGATATACCTGCTGTTAGACAGTTGTCAAGCACAACCAACCACTAATCCATTTTTCATTTGAAGGCAGAGTTGAGTATTTTCACATTCATGAATATTTGATCTCTTCCAACTTCTGTTAAATTATCATACCACTAACACAGCTGCCTTACCAATTTTTTCTTTAGAGTCTTTTAGAAAGATTTATTCTAAAGATCAAATGAAAAAAAGAAAAAAAGCATCCAAACTGTTGACCATTATGTTCTTACTGTGCTCTTAATACGTCCTAATGTGACAACCACTCTTCTTGAGCATGACTTACAAGATGTTCGAGGCTAATCGCTACCCTACTCAGCTCACTCTCACCAATCTCTGTGATGGACAGTCACACATAAAATCTGAGGTTCTGGTTACAGCTACATAAAGAGAAAGACGAGCCAAAACTTATTAGAATTTTCTTTGGTTTTGCAAAACAAGAGCTGATTTTATGGTAAAATATCAAATCTGTTTTCTTAAAATTAAATTTCTCTAAAGACATAGGTGCTTAAATACATTTTCCACATTTCTCTGGAGAAGAATGGACCTTTATGTTATAGTTTATTATTAAATACTATCAGAAAATGAGGCACTCACTTATGGAGACATGTTTGAAACACACACATTTGTATTGAAGCCCTACAGCAGTGGCATTCATAGCATGCAGTGCTACACACATTTAGCTCTGCTGCTTCTCTATTTATGGACATACTATGAAAGCAGTTTGTCAGCAACTTTTTTTGAGTGTTCACATTACCAAATGCATTCATTCTGAATTCACTCTAATGTAATTATCAAATTCAGGGCTGATAACACAGCGAAAGGAAAACACCAACCTGTTCCAGTGTTTTCACGCTGTAATTGAAAACAGATGGCAACTCATGTAATTTATGCTTTTCTACAATCAGTAACATGTTGGTATAAGATAAGAATTCTGAGACTGAATTCAACAACACCATACGCTAGTGCACAGTATAAATATTTATCCAAACGTATTTCTTCTCATTTAAAGCTCAGTCACATGAGATACTGCAAGTACACTTTGGATACCCCCCGTGCTTTAAAGGGTTAGGGCCCCAGCACCAAACATGGAGCTACCTTCCCTCTCCTAAGCTTTATGGAGAGGTTTAAATGGATGCATGCCCATTGTGCCTTATTTGTTTAACATAAATCCCAGTCTTCAGGCTCCCACTAGGCTGCCTTTAGGAGTTAAAAAGAAGTTTCTCACTTATGATGTCCAAGCTTCTCTACTTTTCCCATTATCTTGTAAAATACTGGAGACTGGCCATGGCCATAAATGGGATACCTTCTCCAGGAGGAACAATTTTTTTTTTTTTAGGATTTTGAGACTGGTTTATCTTGCTTGTCAAACAGTTAAGCAATCACCAGGTGTGAGGTCAGACTGGCAGGGACCACAGAATGAGTTTTGCATTTCTCTGCAGCATGGGGTACGTTCAACCTCCCAAAAATCTCACAGTTCAAATTTCTTCCTATGGCAGGAATCTAAGACAGTGGCAATTCCTCCGACATCACGTTTTTGGTTTGGTTTTTCCCCCACTTGGCACCTTATAATGCGCAGCCTTTAGTTCTTTATGTTACAAGTCTGTAACATTTTGTGCTTGTGGCAGTAGTTGGACTTTTTGGGTTAATCAAATAGTACCTATGTTCCTTTGATTGCAGGGAGACTGGGCTTGATGACCTCGATGAACCTGACAGCAATCTGCTCCATGAGACAGCAGCTACTCAGTTACGCTTGAGATTTGGCTCTTATTCTGCTCGTGAAATCATTTGAGAACCCGCACCTGAAATAAGCATTTGTGAATGCAGAAGACGATGCCACAGGCAGAAAATTGATGAGGCTGACCTCCTCTCTGCGCCAGCTTTTAAAGATCAGAAGAAGAGCAGAACCATGGTCAAATGGTCCTGTCTGTATGCCGTAATCCCCAAGCAAAGCTCAAAAGAGAAGGGTTGCTACCAGTGACCATACGTGGTCTCCCAAACTCCCTGCTACTAACTGGAATGAAGAAGAACTAGAATAGGACAGAAAAGCTTGAGTGGCTGTTGGCAATTTATATGATACCTTGGCTACAACAGCTACAAATACTGATTTGCTCAAAATCAGTGTAAGGAATCGTATATTCTCTAGCATTCCTCAAAGGTCAGAGCTGGGCACTGATTTCTCCAGCCTAAGGGAAGAACAGTTAATCAGTTAAATGAGTGATTAATTTGCCTCTTTCACAAGCCTCACACTAAGATACATCTGCCCATTTTATTCCACTGCTGCAGTGGTCTCACACTAAATAACAAGGTGTGATGCATGATTTAAGTCACTAGTTGGAAGTCAAATTGTGTAACTTTTCAAAGAATACTTGTACCTTAAAACCTGAAATTAATTTGCAGAATAAAACACTGAAAAAGGCGGGAAAAGAGTTTTCCTGAAAACAACTGGCCATATTTAGCAGTGTCATCCGCAGAGACCTCAATTTTGCAGCCAGTCAATACTGAATCTTAAAGCAACTCGAGTACTTCAAAATTGTGCTGTTCCTGTCTTCCCCTGCTGACGACAGCAGACAGCAAAACAGAGCTGCAAATAACTTAGAAGTACACATCGTAACACCGACTCCCTTCACAGCCCCGCGTCGCCTCCAGCTCCCACTTGTTAACGCGCCTACAGCAACCACGCTCTTCACAACACTGTCACAGGCAACTGCCCTTCAACAAACCAGCTCTTAAAATACTTCAGTAAAGCAAATTGACAAGATATTTATTAAACTGTTTGCTCAGCTTCATACTTGAAACCTCAGACTGTAAACGGTAATCCTATTTACCACCCCAGAAGAGGTATCAAGGCAGCCAAAAAGCAGACCATGCTGCTAGTGATTTTCTCAGAATTGTCTGAAAATTCCCCCAGAAAAAGATGTCACATCTAAGGAGAGGGCGAGCGCTGCCAGGCAGAGGTGCCCATGTGTGATGGGGACCTGTACAGCCCAGCCACCCAGCGCCGTGCCCACCCCACAGCCTCTGCGTGTGGTCAGAGCTTCATCCCATTGAGATTTCTACTCGAACTCCCAGTTCACAGCACTTTGGAGCAGGCCAGGAACCCAGCCAAGGTCAAACTGAAAGCAAGCAACCACAAAGCCCATCAGGTAGGTTGAGCCTGTAATGTTTACTGCTTTATATAATACACAGTAGAGTTTTAGTGCACGAACTGAGGTCCTACAATGAGATTGTAGGCAACAGTCCTCTCTCAACAACTTGTCCAGTGTAATGCAAAGACAGGAATATAGCGCTCTCCAAGAGAGAGATATGCAAAATCACAAGCTTTACAAATCAAAACACTTCCAAAAACGATTACAGTGGATACATCTCCTTAGGAGGAAAAGCCCTGCTGCTACTGCCAAGAACTTTTCTAGAAACTGCAACACCAAGTCTTGGCTCTTCTTCAAATTCTTGCCCTTTTCATCATAGCCAACTTTCCTTGTTAGCGCTTCTTTGGTGTAGCGCTCAGAGCAACACTGGCTGACAAATGCCTCTTGCACCAGCCCACCAGAAGCTACTGGGCCCAACAGTCTATTTTCAAAGTGCCGCTCCTGTAGCCTCCACACAGGGGAAGGTTTGTTTTCAAGAAGCTGTCATCTAAAGCCTGTTGTACGATTCCTTTAAGTTTGCCAGATTGAAGAGTTCTGTAAACAGATGGATTAAGTGGCATAGATTTTTTTTAAATTTCAAATACTGCACTAAAATGTACATACCTATTGCCATGGGAACACCTCAGCAAAACCCCTTGTTTTTAAAGAAAACTAGCATTTCTTCACCTGGGGCTAAAGGTACTCAGTGTTTCTGAACACAGGGCGCAAATTTTCCCTGCGTCTAAGCAGGGACTTATATACAGCTATAGTGTTTTATGTGCAATTCTGCTGTGAAAGTGATTTTATATAAAGATAGCACCTTTGAAAATAATCAGATGTTTCTTTTCTGCAAATCCAAGGCAAGATATCCCAGTTTTGCTGTCTAAAAGACTATTTGCTTCCCTCAGGATGGCAGATTATTTTACATGCTTACGTCTTGAATGGTTCAGGTCAACAACTGTAACCCCATCAGAGTACATAAGTGCATGGAGAGCATGAATGGAAGACAGGAGAACAGAACTTGGTACATAAAACTAGTTTCAGAGGTGAAATATGAAAGAACCCAGCTTAACTGAAACATCCCAGTGTGTAGTCACAGGGCTGTCAGCATGAAACCAAAAGTAAAAAGAAACCAAAGCCCCACAATATTCAGCTTAAAGCTGCTGAGTGCAGAAGTGAAATCTTTAAGATTATATAATACATATGACACTACAGTGTTATTTTTACAAGTCAGGATTCAGAATAGATCTACTTTATTGCTAGCTGCTATACTCAGAGAGTAAAAGATACTGTAAAGTACTAAACTCCTAAGTTCAGGATCTAGAACATATACATGAAAAAACTCATTATTTTTATTAAGTCCTTTAAATTTTAGGCAGGATTACTATTTGAAACTGATACTCTTCAGATAAAAATAGTAACTGTACATTATACTTAGGTATTAAATAAAACATATAAAAAATTCCAGCTGCCTTAGGTTTCAAGCCGCTTGCCAGCAGGATGTGTCAGGGTACTGCCTGCATGCACCAACAGGCTCCCCCCGCCCAGAGCTTTGCCTGCCCATACTTAGAAAAAGTAAATGTTTCAAAGACAGTACATTCTTATAAGTTTCATGAAAAAAACCCAGCAGATGGAGAGGAGAACCCCCTGTAGTGCATTTGGTAAGGAGGGTGCCATGGCGTGTCTGGCATCGTGCGATGGTGGGTGTGAATATATGGGAGAGAGGCAGCTGGGGTGAGTGTGATGGGAAAGGGAGACGAACTAGAAGGCAGGACAAAATTTGTGGCAAACTGGGTTGCATGTGGAATACATCTGAAACCTTTATCTGTGTCTTTACCATACAATAAAAAGTGACATAAGCTGCTAATTTAATCTTTGTGTCTGGCCCAGCCTGGACACTGGAGTAGCTGTAGCAGCTAGTTTCCCTTTCTTGCTTTTATCTGTACTTGACATAATCATAGACTCATAGAATCAAATAATAGTTTGGGTTGGAAGGGACCTTCAAAGATCATCCAGTCCAACCCCCTGCAATGAGCAGGGACATCTTCAACCACATCAGGTTGCTCAAAGCCCCGTCCAGCCTGGCCTTGAATGTCTCCAGGGATGGGGCATCCACCACCTTTCTGGGCAACCTGGGCCAGTGCTTCACCACCCTCACTTCAAAAAATTTCTTCTTCATGTCTAACGTGAATCTCCCCTCTATTTTTAAAACCATTACCCCTTGTCCTACTGTAACAGCCCCTGCTGAAAAGTCTGTCCCCGTCTTTCTTATAGGCCCCTTTAAGTACTGAAAGGATGCTCTGCTTTTATTTTTCCCACTGTACAGGACAGTGATTAATTCACAGATATATGCAGGATGTGATCCAAACATGAAGGTAAATCAATGGGCCCTGCATTAGCAGCACAAAAGCCTTCACATGGAATTTCTATTTATTTATTCTCAAATCATGTATGAAACTATTTCAACTCTTTATGAAATATGAAAGTATCACACACTGTTCTTTCCAAAATGTCTTGTCTTAACTGCTGTGAACAACAGGTTATGCTAGCTTCACTTTTGATAGGTATGTCTGGCTTTGCCTCTTCCTATACAGGCACAAGTCCAGAAGCTGTATACCAGCAACTGCAGAAATTGGAAAGAGTGAAGCTAAAATTGTGCAGTGCTGGAAAAAGGTGAAAATAACAAAATCAAACCAAACCAATCAACCAAAACAAAATAAATAACACACCATAACCCACCAACCAACAAAAAAAGGGAAAAGATCAAGAAAGCAACTTGGAAAGGATAAACATGTTCATGTGAAAAAGGGATCCAAAGAATCTTAAGAACAGAAGAAAATAAACATGAGTGGCACAAAAGGCAGCAGAACTCATTGTGCACCAGCACCTGAAACTGAGACAAAGATACTCAATCCTGGAAACAAAAGCACTGCTCACTCCTCAAGTACAGGCAGCCCAAGACCTTCACAGAGCAGCAGAAATACCCCCAGTAAATAATCCCGTTTAGAAAACCCACCTTCATCCCCGCCGCAGCTGCCGGCCCGCTGGGGTCCACAGCCTGGATGTGGCAGGGTTTGCTCCCCCGCACCACGAAGCCCCAGCCCACCGCGTCACCGACGATCTGGGAAGAGAACGGAAGGACATGATCACCTTCAACCAGCTCCATGACATTTAAGGGGGCACCATCTAAGTGGTTCAAGACATAATTTCAGCATCTCTGTACTTCTAACATAGTAAAGGACATTGTGTATGGACAGGCTGCTCTGTCACTCATGGGAAAGGCTCTACCCAAATGATTTCTCTTGCTTTTAATGATTTTTTTGTTGACCTAGAAGGCTGTAGAAAAATGATGCTTCCAATGCTAGGTTTAAAAATAGCTTTCTCTAATAGTGAATATGAATCAAAATTTATGTCACATCATAGTCCAGAAAGACCTGAGTATAAAACTTCAGTTTGAGTAGGAAATCCACTCCTGCAGAGCAAGTACTACCAGGAGCACAAAGTCTAGATGAGTTCGCATAATACAAATGTTATTTGCTTTATGTAATTTTACAGTCCACTTAAGTCAGCAGTACTACATTGGCAGAAAGACAGGAAAAACAAGTGCAGAAGCAGATCTGAAATGTGTGGAAGCGCTGATAACAGAGTCTGGGATTTTAAAGCACAAATCTTAGCAAATGCAAATAAGCTCTAATTATCCCATCAGAAAATGTCTGTTTGGATTACCTTATGCATACAACATGCAGAAAATAAATAATAAATGAATAAATAAATAAAATACTGGAGACATACCGTAAAAGTTTTTCTTACATATGGGGCTCCAGGCATCAAGAGCTCATCTGCAGTCACAGGTCTCTTTAACACTGTAGAGGTACGTAAATGAATGTTCAATATAAATATTCCTCTAGACTTTCTCCTCATAAATAAGATACAGCATTGGGATACAACAACTTTTTGGTCCCACTTCCCACACACTCTCTCAGTTCTTGCAGACTTGCTTGAAAGTAGTAAAAGAGCCAAGGAAAAAACAGTAAAATAACTGTACAAATTATGAGATCTTTGGGAAACAGGAGCATTTAACCCACAGACTCTGTTGTCTGCAATCAAGAACCACTAAACACTGTTAACTACCATCAGAACTGGCTGTTCCTGTGTCCAGTGTTGAAACAAGTGACCAACCTTCCTGGCATGGGGCAGCTCACTCTGTGCATGTTGGGTGCTCTCTGCTATTTCATATATTGGCTTCGAATCACAGAATTAAGTAATAAGAAAATACTCCTTGAGTCAGGAATTATCCCAACAAAGTCATTTCTGCAACTGTAGGCACAGACACCTAACCCCATCCTACCCAGGGACAGCCTAGGTAACCTAGCGCTGGCTGGGATTTTACATGAAAGGAAATAATGGGGAGCTTCTGCAGGTGATTCCTCATGGCCTTGATCTGTAATGGAGTAATTTTCCCCTGAACAAAGTAAACGTAAAGTTCTGCCAAACCAAATCGATAACATTCTGCATACCAGTTTTTATCTGTCTATAAATGCTTCACAAGCTGGAGGACAATGGGATAATATGCTGCTCACCATAGTTGCCTCCTTCACCTCTAAAATTACAGCTTTCTTTTAGCGATAAATAATTTTGATGATATCTGCCTTTTCAGGCAGAGGTGGAAGACAAAATTTCCCACAGATGGTACTTGAAGACATTCATGAATTTCTTAATGACATTCATGGGAGCAGGGAGAATTCTAGCATACAAACAAATATGTATTTTTTTTACTTTCCCAAGAATTTTGACAAACTGTCATTTAGCCAGTGTTACACTTTGCAAAGCATGCCTGGCCAACGTAAAAAACCTGAATGATTTTGCTCATTTGACAAACCAGTATCAGGTAAATCATCCACACAGGACTCCCTTGTGTGCCTCCCTTCATTATACCTCCAGATTTTTTTGTTGTTGTTTGATGACTGTTTTTTCTACATGACTGGTTAAGTCATGACCTGTGTTTTTTTTAAGTGTTCGCCTGCAACAGAACTCATCTGACAATAAATATACCTCTGCCTTGTGTTTATTAGCACACAGTTCAGCGACAAGCTCTGGGTCTGGATAGCAGGAAACTATTTGTGAAAAAAATCACTTTATAGTCCAGCAGAGGATTAAGAATTCCTCTGTAACATTCACATCTGAGAGCCTTATGTTGACCTAAGCGAGATGACGTGTAGATCTGTACTTGTGTTATGGGAGAAATTACCCTACATTGCTCATAATTTTATAATTCTTAAAAACAAGTCTGTTTATAAACCTATTGCTGTCTTCTTTCAAATATAAGTCTGTTAAACCTATTCCGAGTTTGAAAAGTAGTGCTAAGGGAGTATATATTTTAAAAAATAAAGAATCTATGCAAGGGCAACATCAGCTGTCCTTTTTCGTCCAGTGTTGTATAATCAGCTGCATTAAAATAAACTTGTTCTCACTACTCATGCGTTGACACTTCATATATAATCAGAACCATAAGTGAATGGAATGGTTGGCATGCTTCAGATAGCACACACATTTATGGACAGCACTTGAATGCTGCTTTATCTATCCCAGAAAATTTTCCAGGATGTACTTATGACGTACTGGGTCCAAAGAGCTCACCATATGAAATCTGTCGGAGCATTTCTGGGAAGAATACCTGAGAGATACCCCGCCAAATCATGGCATTCCTCATATAGGAGCAAACACACTGCATATAGGGGTAAATGCATCGGAAGGCGGTGCCGAAAGCCCAAGAGCAGTGTAGTCCAAGGACAGAATGGCCACCAGCACTGAGGGCATCCCCCCAGATGGTCAGCACGTTTGGTGTACGGGGTTATGGCTTCTGCAACCAGTACACTGAGTCCTGCAAATTAATTTAGAGCCTCATACTGAATTCTCAGCAGAGCCTAAGAAGGGAGAAGGAAATGTGCCAAATGGAGGAGAGAGGGAGAGAGGGAGGTAGAGAGGGAGGGAGGAAGGGAAGAAGGAAGCAAGGAAGGAAGGAAGGAAGGAAGGATCTCCATAACTATGCCTTTCTTTCTGATGGCCACTCTGCACAGCAGGAATGAAACACACTTCAGCTCACTCATCTCCAGAGTAAATCATCAGTGTTTTGAACAGGATTCCTTCAGTGCTCGAGGCACTCTCTAGTAATCATTTCAAATGCCAGCATCCCTTTGAAAGCAAAGCTTACACATCCCCACTGCAGCCTTCCTCCGCTGCACAACACTCCCCACACTGTTGGCAGAGACCCGGTAAATTTGAAAGGGCAGTAGAGACTCTGCTTTGAAATTCAGGGCTGTTTCTGAAGAAAATGGAGAGGCTGAAACAATATCTATCCTCATCTCTTTTCCCATTCCCAGATCTACAGTAAGAAACAATTTTAAGTGAACTGTGGAAGAATGGGTGTGTTTAACCTTCCGGCATGGGATAGGAAATCCTTTCAAAAGGAAAATAAACTTCAACACTACTTTTACCTTCCTAAACAGACCCATGTAAGACCTAAACAAATGAAAATGCTGAAATGGTCCCAGACAGGCTGAAACAGTGCTGCCTACTTTTTTTATAGGTTGCTGTTTTCTGACTTGTGCTATTTCACAGCAACTCAAGCAGCCACTGGATGGTTAAACTCTCTGACTTGCACGAAAGGAATGTCTCTAGGAGGAGATTTGAATAGGTTCAGAGCTTGGCAATGAAGAGGCAAATCTGGGTCTCTTGACTGCATGTCCTCCTAAGAGATAAACTGCAGCTCAAACCACAATTACAGGCTTGATGCAGAGATTATTGGAGGCAGACGTCTGGCTCGTGTTCAGCAGGACTTCAGGCTACAGGATGATAATCATCCCCTCTGGTCTACAAAACCTGTGACACTGTGAATTTTTAATCTCTCCCTGAAAAGATAAAACTTAGATGCAATACTAGGCGCTCTTCACATCGCCTTGTCCCCAAACAGCTGTCTGCACCCTGTCTTCTGTGCATCATAAGTGATGCTGGTGCTCACCAGATTTGGGGTTGCAGAGCACGGGGGGGCTGCTGCTGAGCGTGGGGCTGCTGCTGAAGTACCCGCTGCTGCCACAGCTGCTCATGCTGCTCCTCCGGACCGCTGACACAATCTTTATCTCCTTGGTGGGACTCACTAAAAACGGAGAGAAAATACAGAGAGAAAGGGAACCAGTATTAATTATTAAACCCATTACCCTGTTTCTTTAAAAAAGAGCAACAAGTCACACTCACTGACAACACTGGGAAGGGGTTAGTGTGTTGTACATAGTTAGAAGAGCCACCGCATGAGTATGATATACTCTTGTATACTGAGGCTAACACAATGGCTGAATTTCTCCCATTGCTGTGCCTTCTAGGAAGGAAATAATTTTTCCTGTTTTTCCTTCTACGCCCCATTTATTCTTTTGGTCCTTGCTGCACAGCAAATGCTGCAGGACCCCTTCCCCTCACTTCTATTCTTCTTGAAAACTCCAAGTAGAATACATAACTACTTACTTTGGGCTTGAGGGATTTTAACCAGTTCTGTTTGTTCACGGACGCTGATTTTTGATCAGCATCTGACATGCTATTGATATAGGTGCAAAACCACCCCAGGGAGCTAAAGATTTAGTAAATCAAGTGAACGGATAATCCTTATGAACAGGGATACACAATATCCTGCCCCGCTTTTTTCAGATAAGCACTGAAACCCCTTGGCTGAAAAATGATTGTTTAACATCCCATGGAGTCGCCTTACAGACAGCACTATAGTTGATGAGTCACCTGAGAGAAAACTGGTGTGTTTTCTGTTGTCATGGTTCTGCTTGCGCAGGCAAAATGGGCTGTCATGGCTTTCTGGCATCAAGCGAGATTTCTCAGTGAGGAGCTCCATTAATCGCCGTCGACGGCGGAAATTCATTCTGCACTGGTAGAGCAAATTGCTGTCCAGAAAATGGTGCTTGTTGGACACTGGAAAAAGAAATGGACAGAAAGTCTATGCCTGGTAGGACTGAAATCAGAGCATATATATCTGCAATGTGTGCACAGCACACCTTGGTGTAGGGAAGCAACACGTGGAGCTCTCCCCTCCCCTTTGCAGACGCAGAAAAAGGAGGAAAGTGATCAGCTTCACGCAGATACATTCAATATACATGCCTTTATAGCATCAATAACAAAGTACGAACTTTAATGGCCATTGCTGAGAGGAATCCTTCACACTATCTTGATTAATGACAAGCCCTTCTTATTGTCAAGTGGAAATGGAAGTACTTTATCTTTCCGTGACAGGTTGCATAATGGTCCATCTCGGCACATGCTCCCTCGGTGTGCTGCTTGGTGCTGCCGGTCACTACGGACCAGACTTAACTCCTTGCATTGAGTTTTTTGTAAATTCATCAGTCTGGGACAGCCCCTGAGAGCTCTCACTGACCAGCTCGTTCGGGGCTACGGGGCAGCAGAGAATCAAGACCTGTGTATTATTTCCTCTGTCTTGCTCACCACAGACACCGTGTCCCAGACACTTCCTGCAGGCCACTTCCTCCCTCTGCACGGATACGCAAGGTTTGGGAACAGGCACCCAGCCAAAATTCATTTCTTACGTAACAAACAGAAGTCTTAATTACAACCTGCTTTGACACTGAGGTTGCTGCTGTCAGAGCAAGAGTGCCGAGCCTACCCGCAGACTGCAGCTTCGTCGTAAAGTCTGCGCATTCGCTGCCACTGATGCTGTGTCTTAATAGAGATGAAAAATGCAGCAGTAAGATGGAGCTCTGTGCCAGGTCCCAAAAGTGCTCTGACTCCTTCTAGGCTTGATCACAGAAAGCCCTCTGGAGCACTCCCTGCATTAGGACTGCAGTATCTTAAACAGCTGCAGCAGACTTTTCTTTTTGGCTGTGTTTTCTCCATCTTCACCTAGCTGCCGTGATCACATTCCACAGAAATGATTTCCCACAGAAATTATTTCCATAAAGGACCTAGATCCTGCATTTACCTGGTTTATAAATTGCATTTCTCCCAATATCGAATCATAAGAACTGGTGGGTTATACATATTTATATTTAAAGTGTAAACAACAACACAGGTATGCACTCAGACATCAGCCAAGTCTTGTGTGTCATTTGGCCTCAACCTCCTATCACAGACACCATATTTCTCCCTTGCTCTTGGCTCTGCTTGGCCCATGAGGTCCAAAAGTAGCAGAGAACAAGGTGCTACACCAGGTCCAGAGCCTGGAGGCCTGCTGGCCCCTCTCCCTTTGTCCTCGACACCAACACATCTTTTCTTGCTCTCACTGCTTCTTGACACCTCTGTGTCTCTCAGATTGCTCTTCATGAGCCCCACAGAAGTACACCACACATATGACAGCCTTGCAAAAAAAGGCTGTATTTAGACATTAACTTCCAGCATGTCATTTGACACTTTTGAGCTGAAGGAATAGCCTCAAAAAGAAAGAAGTTCAGTCACCTTCTCCAGCAGCTGGTGGTCTCATGCCAGGGATGTCAAGGAAATTATCATCATCCAGACAATAAAGAAGAGGCCAGTCCTAGGCATCGTCCCCAGGGCACAGCCCTCCATATATTTACAGAAGCTGCCATATGGGGTCAGACCATAAAATCATCATATAAAGAAGCATGTCTCCTGCCTGCCTGGGCCACTGTCAGAGAGGGGACACTGTACAAATGGACCTTTTGCCTTTGGGACACAAGGAGCCATCAGGACACAGGAGCTTTCTGAACTGCACGTGCTGGTGCCCAAGCTGCCACGTACTGTCTGCCCAGAGTGCCGCAGCGTGGCGCAGGCCTCAAGGCATTTCTGAGAGTTCTGAAAAAAGGTAGAGCTCTGAAACTCTGTCTTTTTTTGTGAATAAAGCAGAAAGGTCATGCTAGTCAGTCAAACTGCCATGTTTCGAGTTCCATCTACCGAAAAGACCCCCATTACCTAGATTGCCCAGTTCTGTTGAAGAGTCGGTGCCACTTGACTTCACTCTGCTTCATTTTGGTGCTGAACCTGTTGTTTCCTCAAATCAGCCACATGCATCCTCCATGAGCAAAGTGGCTTTGTTAAGTGAAATTTAGCATTGCCAGGAATGGTACTGTGTTCTGACATGTTAAATATTGCAGACGCACACTGCTGCTGTGCTCATCATTCTAGACACATATATTATGCAATACTATTAAGCAATTCTTACTAACAATCACTATTTTTGAAGAATGGAAATAGAGGAGGAGAGATTTGGAGAGTTGCCTACATCCACAAAACAATTTGCTATCAGAGACAGAGTTAATATGTAGGTGTTCACAGCTACAAGTCTCATTTTCAGACCGCTGACACAATAAGTAAAAGTAGCAACATCTATGAATATCCTACCACACTATTAGAATAACATGACGCCAATACAGAAAACGTCCTTTTTTTTAATGACATCTTAAAGAGTTCCCTGAAACTCAGAAAGACAAGCCCTACTTATTCAGCACACTACTTGGATTCATAACTTCAAGTGAAAGAGGGCCCCACAAATACTCACTTGGAAGTACAATTACTGCTGCCAACCATTTGCAATATAAGAAATATCAATATGGTTTCTGATCCAAGTTAAATATTATGGCACTACAGCTTTTAATTAAACCTATTCTGTTCTGTTTGTGTCGTTAACTGAAGTGCTCTGACAGTCTTCGGGAATTATGATAATGAGAGATCAACACACTCTTCTGCTGCAGACATCATAAAGCACTCTGAAATTCTAGAATAATTATTGACCATGAAACTACATAATATAATCTTTTTTATGCC
The DNA here is from genome assembly GCF_964273445.1 of Streptopelia decaocto. Classification (NCBI taxonomy): domain Eukaryota; kingdom Metazoa; phylum Chordata; class Aves; order Columbiformes; family Columbidae; genus Streptopelia; species Streptopelia decaocto. The sequence continues at coordinate 14,626,338 of NC_138655.1, forward strand.
AAGATACTGATCGTATTTTAGAATAACAAGACTTGTTTTGACTGAAATATCATAACATTACATATTTACAATAGCAAAATTTAGGTCTTACATTAAAGTAATTAATCTCTGCTGTAACTATTTTAGTCCATGGAAGGGTGAATTTTTATACATAAATGAACACAAGTGGAAAAGATGAGACCAATGAGTATATGTTGTAGAATATTTATGTGTGATTTACACAACAAAGGGTTTGTAGCCAGAATATTTATGACAAGTAGTATTAGTACAGAATCTGGAGTGCTCACTGACTTTCATAGCTTAATTCCTTATTTCTAATGATAGTTCACATTTCATGCAAGAGTGTTAGAATAACAGTGTGCATGCAACTTTTTGTATATTCCTTGACTAAGAGATAATATTTACATACATTTAAGAAGAAGCTCAAAAAAATAAACAGGAGTAGTTAGCTCAAATTGCCTCCTTGTACATACATCATCAAATAAAATATCTTGCCAAAACTATTGGTGTGCTCCATGTTTGGGGTTTTTTTGTCTTTTTTGTTTTAATTATCAGCTTTCTGACATATTCATGACATGGGATGAAATGCCCATGCTGGGACTCTGCCTAAGGGTGAGTGTATCTGGAACGGTGTGGAAAACAGGGATTTCCAGACCAAGGACCTGAAGGAAGACGCTGAGGGGGAGGAGGCAGACACCAGTACAGGCTGCCCCTGAATTCCTCCTCGGATGTGGTGCCCAAATTACAGCGTTGACCAGGAGGAGCTGCGCATGTCCTCGTCCTTGGTAAATCACAACAGTGTGAATGCCGGACACAGAGCACGCACAGAAGGTTGTTTTTGTTATGTTTGGTACCTGCTGGGTGATAGGTATCAGCGCAGGCATGGGTGCTCAGCACAGCTGCTTTGACATCCTGTGTTTTGCTGCAATCAGCAGAAAAAAGTGGGAGTGAAAAACCTTTCCAGGCTGATTGCAGAATGCTGAGAGGACTGCACAGACTTGTGCAGGAGGGATTTCTTTAAAGGTAATTTAGAGGTTGTGACCTCGAGCCAATGTGGAGTGTTGACTCTGAGGCAGCAGCAGATAAACTTGTGGTGCCCAACAAGGCTCCTGCTCCAGTTAACTGTATTCTCATTTCCTAGATCTATTGCCTTCTAGTTATACCATCAGCTATAGGAAAACACACCTCTTTTTAAATAATGACCATTTAACTAGTAGAGCTAAATTATTTGTTCACTGTCTCATAGAGTTTCTATACTTCCTTGGCAAGTGTTTTAGCTAGTCATTTCCCATCTACATTACTGTTAAGAAGAGAAAAATCAGACATTATTTTGGCATTTCTCTGATTGGGAGCACTGATATTGCAGCTCTGGTGGTTCTTATGCTTAAGAGTTTCTGTCCAGATGCACAAAATATAAATTGAAGCATGCATGCAAATCTTTCAGCTTCTGATTCTGACATAAAATCCTGGGATCTGCACGGGGCTCAAACAGCCTTTTCTTCTTTTGGAAAGAGGCTGATCCACAGCAGAGACAGATAGAAATATTAGCTTTACATTGATTTCATAGAACGGAGGAGGCTGTAAAAAGTACAGAAGTCTATTTTAATAAATGGTGTGACTCATGCCTTAAAAATGAGGCCATTTTCATAACTGGCATTTCCCCCAAATCCCTCCTACCACTTCAGTTCCCCGTGATTTTTAGCGCTGATAATCTGTGTACATCTCCACCATGGTGATTAATGCTTTCTACCAGCTGAAAGCTGCAGTTCCCAGTAGGCCACATCCAGCGATGCTCTCCAGCTGCTCTGAAAGTCCTCAGAAACATGACGCTGTCACCAAGCGAGCCCGTGGCTGGAGAATGGCGGCTCCGAGTCGAGGGAGCGGTGGGAAAGAGATCAAAGTCCCCCGAGGAGCCGAAGGAGCAGCTTTTCTCAAGAGAGCAAAGGACATGCTGAAGTGTGCGCTTGTTTGTGTGAGCCTATGCTTGTGCTGGGGTTAAGAGTAAGAGGTAATAAAAGCATTAGCAGAGTATATGGAGTTTTCAGTGCTGATACGTCATGTCTTTCCTTGCTTAAAGACAAAAGCAGCACTGAACTCCTTCCAGCTGCGCACAACACATTTCTGAGCTTTTTGCTGTATGAGGCAGTGGCCCCAGTCTATTTGCAAGTATGCTATTTTTTTAATAAATTAGTTTCCTCTCTTAAAATGATGTTAAACCCAGTTTGAGGCTGCAGGAGATCATTCTGGACCTTCACAGAGTAGTTTGGAAGAGACTTCAAAGGTCATCCAGTCCAACCCGCTGCAATGAGCAGGGACATCTTCACCCAGATCAGGTTGCTCAGAGCCCCATCCAGCCTGGCCTTGAATGTCTCCAGGGATGGGGCATCTACCACCTCTCTGGGCAACTGGGCCGGTGTTTTACCACCCTTATTGTAAAACATTTCCTCTTCGTGTCTAGCCTGAATCTCTCCTCTTTTATTTTAAAACCATTACCGCTTGTCCCGTCCCGACAGGCCCTGCTGAAATGTCTGTCCCCATCCTTCTATAGGACCCTTTTAAGTACCGAAAGGCTGCAATAAGGTGTCCCTGAAGTCTTCTCCAGACTGAACAACCCCACCTCTCTCAGTCACCACTATTCATGGTTGCAATGGTCTGCACCTTCATACATCAAGTCACAGATGACCAGACCAGTTTTGACCTCTGAAGCGGCAGGACACTGCCCCAAAAGAACTGACGTCATACCAAAAACAAATGCAGGACAAGACACACACTGGGAGCAAGGGGAGGCTGCTGGTTTATCTAACGGAGGGCACGGCTCAATCTGCTCACATCAGCTCCCGAAACATGCCTGGGGGAAGGGTCTGGCTCCAGCCCCGTCTTCTTCTGCTTCCTCGCTCCCCTCTCCTAAGCAGAACCAGCGTTTAAAAGGGAAGGAAACAAATCAGTGCTATAAAATAACAGTTCCTTAAAAAATGCCTCTCTCCGTGGACAGCACACAGCTTGCTGAGCCCGTCCCCTCTGTGCCTCAGGCCTTTTGCCAGCTCAGTTCCAGTCCCTTGCCAGAGAAGCTGTGGAACTGTATGTGTCCACTTTGGCTTGCACCGAGCCCGTGAGCTTGGAAAACAGGGAGCAGCTGCTGAGAGCCACACAGCTCCTGAGCTTTCGGCTGGTCCTCACCCAGCCCACACTGCCCACCTCTGCCCCGCCACCCCAGCCCATCCACTCCTGCCTTGCACCAACGCACGTGTGGCCAGAGGAGAAAAAACGACACTTTATTCTGCATTGTACAATGTTTTTCCCACTCCTCTCAAAGCCTTCCTGTTTTTCTAAAGCTAATCTGGCATCTGCAAATGCATTTTCATAATGGCACCTATTCAGATTAGTTTCCTTTTACACATTGATGAATTCCACCTGCTTGGAGCTCCCTCAAGTCAAGGAAGAGAGACCACAGATGTTCAGCAAGCACAGGGCCTTGGGTCTTGGATTCCCTATGCCATATAAAAACAACGCCTGCATTTCCACCTTTTATGAATGTATATATGCTACGCAGACTGCAGATAAGCCCACCTGCAAATGTATTCAACCGGCATGTTAAATTCTTGGCAGTGAATCTGTACTAAATACTATTTTTTTTCTCATTTGGATTACAAGACATTTACTTTGAATGTACAATGGATCTAAGCTCGAACTGCTCTAGTTTCCACTGACCCTCTTGTATAAAACTTCAAGGCAGATCCTGGCCCTGAAATAAGAAATCCAAAGAGTTGTTCCAGCTCATCCTAGCTAAGGGCAAAGCCAGTAAGCACATCCAAAAGTACATCCTAGACCTGTAAGCAGGTCCAGAAAAAAACTGTGGTATAATTAGAGAACCGTGTCTCCTCAGCTGTTTCAGTGAACTGTGGTATATTCATGTAGTGCAAAAGAAGTCCAGACAACATTTATACTGCCTTTAAAGCATCAGGATTATGGTAGACAACTGTCAAAAGTTCACTGGGAACTGAAATACAGAGTATCCTGCTCTTATTGAAGTGGTATGTTCTGCTCAGTGCATTAACATTTTATTTCAGCTGCCTTAAAATAGGTATGCAGATAAGTGTTTCTATATACATTTCGTCTTTCCAGTAGGTTTGCCATCTATTCTCAGTGTATTTTCAAATACACGCGACTTACTCTAGCATGAAAAGTCAGTGTTGAATCACACGCGTTTCAGCAGTCTTTTCAGTTTGTGTATGAGGATTTATCGTCTTTAATTTAGCAAGTTTACAGAACACAGCCAACTGCTTTTCTTTGCTTCCAAATAAAGTATGGAAAGTACAGTCTGTGGCAAGGAAAGCAGAAGATGAAAAGGCCCATCTGGGTATCTTTTTTCTGTTGCAGCTGTTAAAAACTGAAACCCATTCTCTGTCAGAAAAATAGAATTTGGTAGTTAATATGAAAAGAAGTCTTCATATGTTATTTCCATAATGCATAGAGCGTGTGGCTCTTTCAAAATCCAAACCCATTACTGCTTTAGACAAAGACAACTCCAAGAAGAGCACAAAGAAAAGCCGACAGAATAGGAAGCTAGAAGATGATACAATTACATACAAGGTTCTTATTTTTTTACTTTCCTAACAGTGCAAAATCATGGAAAATATGCAAAGTGGTCTCCAGATTTAGCAGCAGCAGTGAAATTACTGTGGGTGAAGTTACTGTCCTGGCATATAGGAACTGCTGAGGAAGAAATGCCACACAAAAAAACAACTGAGTGTCTCTGCATGGCATCAGGGGGAACCGGGATTATAATGAAAACAAAGCTGTGTTGCAGGCCTGCAAAGGCTAACTGGAGGTTTGTGTCCTGCTGAGAGAAATCAAGGTACCATGTGTAAAAATGTAATGTTTTATAATTTTTAGCATTGAGTATACACAGGGAATGCTTGGGGATATCAAACAGCTCATGTGATCCAGGTGTTGGATCAACTAGAAAAAATATATTAAAAAACTATGTGTCAATTTTGGAGGAGAAAGCTTATGACTATTTAAGGCAAGGATTTATGGGATGGTTCAATGGCACTTATAAAATGCTATGTGCGGTTGATATTTCCAAGGAAAGGGGTTCCAAAGAGAAGTCTCAAATTAAGGAAGAAGTATATTTCACATCTATGACAAGTCTTCACTTACAAAGTAAGAAATGTCAGTGAAACATAAGCAATTGGTCACCTAAAGAAAATGTAACAACACATACATTGCAGAAATTTTAGATGAGAGAGGGAAAGCTTTTCAACAAAATCACATGAAATAATACTTTGTTAGATATTTAATTTGCTTCCACAATTATAACAAACTTTCAACTGCATCATGTACCTGGATGCTTAAAATCAAATGCACTGATCTTCTTGTTAAAGGGAATTTTGCTGTATAAAGGAATAGGGAAAATTAGATATAGGATTTAAGAGCTTTCTGCAGAGACAGAGACAGCATGTGTCAATATTTACTGTTCTCACTAAGTCACTACAAAATGTTTGTTCATCTCTGAAAGCAATTTGCACAGTGGAGTTGTGCTGATAAAAGATTACCTCTGGAGAGGCGGTGAATACCCGTATCTGTGCCAAGCCAAGAGAACACGGCTGCGCCTTGAACGCACCCGGTCTGGCCAAGTGTGATTAACTCAGTTAAACTTTTCAAAACTTGAAGGTATTGCAATTGTGGAGGCAGGGGGAGAAGACACTTGTATCATGCCTGTGACATCTTAGCACACATTTACTGTGATTGCTGTCACAGACAAATGGCAAATATTCATCTTGCAAGGTGCAGGTACTCTCCTAAGAAGGCACAGGTTCTCTTAACACTATTAAGCAGATTCTAAACCAGAAAGTATTCATCACTTGAGACTCCAGACCTTAAAGCTTTCTGCAAGGCAGGCAGAGGTTTCTCCATTGCCCCAGCTTCTGTACCCAACGAGTCCTTGGAGGAGGACGCAGGACTCAGCCTGCCGTGCCAGCGCTGCTCTGCTGCTGGGGCTGCAGGTGCAGGGTAAGTGCTGCAGCAAGTGCCATAACCAAGTGGAAGCCAAAAAATGATGCCAGAAAGAGCTCTGTGGATACCCTCTTTCCTCCTTGTACTTCTCAGTATCTCTGTTGTCCAGACAGAGCAAGGGCTGTGACTGTGTGTGGATGTTCATACTCTCCTCTGCCTGTCCTTCGCCCATCCTTGCTTTGGTCTGATCTGGAGCTGGCAGAAAACTTCCTTCTTCTCTTTCTGCATGTCAGTTTTGGCCACAGTAGGTAATCTGTCTCACCATTTCCATATGAAGAAGAACCAGGAAAGATCCAGCCGCCTGGAGGAAAGTCTTTTCTCTTAGTATTGCAAAGCTCTACATATGTCACCAAGCTAAAAACGGGCTTTTCTACAGCTGAGAAATGTGTTCTGTGGGCCTTTTGTCCCTGCCCTTATTGGATATGCATCACTGTGTCTATAATTCTCTGCACAATCTTTATTCCTGTATTCTGGCAAAGACCATCAGTGTTCACAAATGTAGCATAACTACTGGCAATTTACACTGCCAACACAAGCCTTCAAGAAATGTAGTGTATAATACTCTGCTACTTATAATTTTGTATTCCATAGTACCTGGGGGTACCAGTCCATAGGAAAGGACATCTGGCTCCTATTTGTGAAAATGGTGGTTTGTGGGTTACAATTTGTATGTGCCAATGGGATTTTGGAAAGAAGTAATACAACACTTAAGCATGTTTCATCATTTTCATGTATGGCAGGGGAAATATGTGATCTCCAAAGAGATCAGGAAGATTATTTTTAAATGGGAACATTTGATGTTTTTACAGTATTTATACAATTCCTCTTAAACCACTGTTTTCCTTTTTAAAATTAGCATCAGTGTTTGTTTCCTGTGTGAAACGTGGTTTGTGTCCAACCAATTAAAGTGAAGATAAATGTGACAGGAAGCTGTTTTGCATACAGTACCTCAGCTGCAGAATAGAGCTTCTCCAAGTAATTGAAACAAAAGTCAGTATCAGTAAAATAAATTGTGCAATTCAGTTGTGGCTGGAAAATTACTTCTAAGATTGGCAACTCGATGCAACTATTTCTATTACTTTCCATTGCATTAGGCAAAATAATAAATAGAAGAGTAGGGCAAGCTTTATTTTATTCCATATTGTGGCTATCAAACAATACCTTTAGCTAAAGATTGCCTTTAGGGCAGGAAAATGTTTTATTCGCTACTCCTGCACAGTCTTTCTGCTGGTTCTGCCAACAAGGATGTCAATTAATGTCAAGTAACATTTTGGTACTGTTGGTGAGGTACAAAACAAAGGGAGCATAGTACAATGAAACGAATTTACTGTACTAAGAGACAGAAAAATACAATGGTGGGAGTTTTTTGGTAACTGGATGTAGCATTCAGTGAGACGGAGGAGGTGGAAGAGAAAACCACTCCTGCCATTTTACAGTTTATATTCCCAGTTCTGTACTGGGAGTTCTCATTTTGAGCTCCCTTCTTAGAGGAAGCCAGCATTACATAAACCTTCAAAACACACAGATGATGCCCACTTGCTGAGATGAACCCCACACCAGCTCTGTGTTAATTTTGCTAGTACTATCATCAATATTCCTAACTCTATCTAGACAAATTGCTTCTGTGAAATCCAGAAGAGAATGGAGCGTGCACAAAGCATGTCCACTCATAAAGATGAACCTCAAGAACATTATTTGGTTTCATTTTACTTCCAGCTTCCCCATCAAGCCAGTGTCACACTCCCCACTGAGTCACCTTTGCCCCAATAAAAGCTGTGCGAGGAAGATGTCGGTACCTCGCAGGGAGAAGGCCACTTCCTCAGCAATCAACTAAATCCCAGCACCACGTTTGTGGTCACTTCATGGGTTTCACTTCTCTTTTTAAGAGAGCACTTTGCATGTGCTCTTGACTGCTAGAAGAGGATGTGCAGGGGATAAATCTGCAAAACTGGCCAGGGCGATGCGTACAGGTGAGCAGGGCCAGTGTCACTCAGGAACATCCCCAGAAACCTGGCTTGATGGGGCAAAATTATCTCCCTGCCAAGGCGCAACCCTGAGCATTTGCCTTCATTAATGAAACAATGGTTGATCTGCAATAAAAGCCACATCCTGACTTTCTTAGGTCTGCAAGAACTTCAACAGCAAAGTAAATCCAGCTTTGCACCAAGAATTAAGTTCTGACTTTATTTCCTCTGAAAAAATGTCAATAGCAGCATAAATCTCAGTCCTGTCTTTTTTTTTTTTCTCCTTTTCTTTAAGGAAAGCTTACCTCATATATAATACACAGAAAATGCTTGGGTAAAAATAGGAATGAAATCATTGCTGCTGTAAAGAGGAGGGGTGGCATACCTTCCCTGTCCGTCAAACTCCAAGCAGCTGGCACCCTACAAATCATAGGAAGGAGAGGGGCAATTATAGAACTGGAAGCTGATTATTGTAAACGTTTAGAAGTAGCTGCTAGTAATTGAAAGTTAAAGACAATGTGAGCATGATTACAACCACAAAGGAACTGTGCAGGTCACTTATGCCCCCATTTTTCTCTGTTCCTTAAACCCAAGTTTTCTCACCAAGTAACCTACTCAATCAAGCACCTTGTATATTAACAGCCTGTTAATATCGTGAATTGTTTGTTCTCTGTCAGAATTAGTGTTGATATGACAACATTCGGATCACCAGGATCTGATTACCTTCCTGTTGTGAATTAAGCAACACAGCTGCCAGCTACTGCCAGCTTGTTCTGTCACCTCCTGGCACCCCCTCATTGTTCCCAGAGGCACCGCAACACACGGTGAAAAACACCTGGTCAAAGAAGGACACTTGCACCGAGAGCAGATGATGCTAACATGTAAAATGGGATTAGTGCCAGGGGTGTCTATTTCTTCACCCTCAGGGCAGTACAGAGAGAAAACTCGGCCTCCTCCACCCTTGTCAGAGGGAGCTCCTTGGTGAAGGTGCATCTGCCAGCCACACTGGGCTGGACTATAAAGAAATATTCAATTCCTGCCTCAAAGAAGTTACACCACTAGGACAAATAATGCAATGTTTCAGCTGCAAGTTATAGCCTTTTTCTTGCCTAAACATAGTATAGCAACTCTGCAACATGACCAAGAGGAAAAGCTGCTTCTCTGGGATCACACTGTGCTCTGTTCCTGTCCTCAAATAGGAGGATACACAGCACCTGTCATTTTTATTCTACATAGAAAATTTAGCTTGTTTATGGCTTTAATCTTTACTTGATCCTTACAAAGCTATCTACCTCAATTATATGTATCGCTGATGACAAGTTTTACCAGTTATTTACCACAAGCATAGGAGCATTGATTTTCATCCACATCATTATGTTGTTATTATACAACTCCAAATTCTGGCTGTTTTCTGCACGAGGCAGAATTTTCAGAACCAAGACAATAAACTTTTGAAAAAGTCACCCTTCTATTAAACAAAGTTACCTAGACATCCACCTGAAATTATTTAGGATTGGACGGATTATGAGCAAGAAGACATGAGCTCCTCCACAGGATTGGACCTGAAGAAAGTGCTACCAAAAAAGGTGCATCTTTTGCTACCCAGCAGTAAATTTCTCACCGTGCTGTATAATCCCGTGCTCCAAAAGCCTGCGCCCCAGCTGCTCGGCCTCCGTCCGCGTCGTGGCCTCTCCCTCCTGCATCAGCCAGTCTATGAACTCCGATGCCACAAACGTCCGTTCGTATTTGACTCCTTCCTCTTCCCTGGCTTGCAGGAGAGTATTTTCAGAACTCATCAGCCTGGTATGGGGGGAGAAAAATTGGTTAGGGAAAATGGTTCTTCAAATAAGCGACTCCAGATTTATTCTGGCAAATCTCACTGATATTAAGCAAACAGATGTGAACCTTTGACTGACTTTGTAAATCGTTCCTCAGGCTATCAGTCTAAACTTAGGATGTGAATTATAACCACATCAAAAAGTTTAGGCTTTTTAACCCCATGTGAAGTCAATGATTTCTAGCTTTTTCCTCTACAAGAACACAAGGTTTTCAGTTTCACATTTCCCCTGTTTCTTTCTTTAGCTTATCTAAAAGTTAAAGTATAATCAACTTTGAAACAAAATTAATCTAAAAGCACTAGATCATTACTAATGTGTTTAAAAATTCCTAATTAATTTTTACAGTTAGTAGGACTATGCCCCGAAGTCATGTAGATGGTTTTGAGAGTTTTCCCCATAAGCTTTAAAACAGCTGCAGAAAAATTCAAGAGGAAGAAAAAAGTAGTTCTGTGGTTTGGGTGGTTGATAAATATTTAGTTTCCAACACCCAGTGATGCAGCTGCCATCAGTGACGTTACACACCTGAGCGCATTTTAACACCCGAATCTCTGAGTCTCCGGTGCCTCAGTTGGCTCCGTGTAACACCAGAGTCCAGAGGAACATCCTGAGGTATCTCTAAACCTCCCAGAAACTGGCACATACCTAGTTGAAATACACTAATAAAAACTCTTCTCCATTCAAGTTATCTACACAAATTACACAGTAATAAGAAAAAAAAAGTCTCAGTATTTTGTTAATGTAAAAGTAAGGATGATGGTTTGAGAGAGAAGACAGTTTGAAAGAAGAAATGAGAATCACTCCCTTTCAATACGGAATCATGCCTTTTGTTTTGTTGGGAGACTGAGCATGATAGACACCTTATCTACTAATCTCATTTTCTTCATAATTATTTTATTTATTATAGTTTAATAATAGGACTAATGGCAAGACTTTTAGAATTACAGCTCAAGGATGGCATGTTTTGTTTTTTTTCCCGTATAAGATTAAGTCCCTTCACCAACTATTTTGAAATTAAGGGCACAACTGAACTACAACAGGAACATTCTGAAAGCCTTGCCCTTCTGATGAAAAACTTGGATTTGAATCCATACATGGGCTGCCAGAGTGTAAAGAGTTCCTGGAATATAATGTTGCATCTGAAGAGCCTGTGCCACAAGAACACAGAGAAAAGTTTCATTTGAAATTACAGTGAGGAGGTTTGACAGGCCCAGCCCTTGTGACTTCACCTGCAAGATTTATTCCCCTGATTTTAACCAGATTATGAGTAGCCTGAACTGGCTGGATGTGACCAGCAGGCAGCAGATCGTCACACCAGGGAAAGGCTGCTCAGCCACAGCTGCGTGTCAGTGGCAGATATAACGAGCTGCTCGTTTAGACGTCGCTGCATTGTTTCCAGCACCTCTGAGTAAGAACTACAAAAGTCAAAATTAGCTGAAGCCCAGAATGAGGCCAAAAGCAAGAGCATGTGCAACAGGGGACAAGGTTTTGACTCCAGAACTCTTGCAAAGACTTTCTTCTTTTTCATATTTTGATTTACAAGCATCTGCATGCAAGGCAACGTTTTGTCCCACACTAACCACATCTAATACAGACAGAGCTCTAAGGGACCATCTTTAAATGTGTCTCATTCATGAGGCTTTTTTCCCCTCAAAAAAAACCAAAAACCCAAAGCTCGTGTCTTTTCGTACCATCTGCTGCATGGTTACCCAGCACTGGTTACCCAGGCTCTGCGGCCATAAAATAAAAAATCCTTAGGATTGTGTTAATTGTTCTTTGATGAGTCTATAATTAGTTGACCAGCTCATTGAAGTTGCAGATAGAGAACTCTTTACAAAAGAGATGCTAATCATTAGATTTTTACAGAGACACAAAAGAAATTTGGAAAAATATCAAGTAGAAAAACACTCAGCTTGACATTTCACACCCTTCTGCGTGTGCCCAGAATAGCACTGCAAAGGATTTAGACTCGTGAACAAACAGACACGACAAATTGACAGTTTAACAAACCCAGAAACAGTGATCTGTAGACTCACATCGCTAGCTGAAGTAAATCACTGTAACTCCACTGCTGTCAACAAAGCTGTACCAATTTACATCAGCCAAAAACGTGGCCTTTCATTAGCCACAATCAGAAACTGCCTCTCTTCCATTTTCTTCTTGTTTCAAAAAACCATGAGACCATCCATGTCAAAACATATTATTTGCTAAAACTGGTGTTATCATGCATCAAGGGAATGTATTTAGTCAAACACTGAAATTCAAACCCTTTTCAAAAGAAAATTTTAACCTTGTTTTATCTAAATAACTGCACTAGAGGATAAATTTGAATTAACCACTGATGAGTTAAAATGAAAGTGATTCAAAGAATGTAGTCTCAGAATCATCTGAGTGATTTCCTGAAATTAAAACCATAAATCTGCACTTCTTTCCCTGTGAAATCTGGTTGAAAAATCTCAGTAGAAGTCAACATCATGGGATGACTTATAGCTCCTAAACCTGACTGCACCAGAAATACAACAATCCTGTGTGCCTGGCCAAAACCTATTGAGACTTGCAAACATCATAAAAATAGGCTGCTTGCACAACTTGATTTATTTTTTTTTAATTTAGAGCTATGAAAGTTCTGTGCTGGATTTATTTAAGATTTGCAGGGAGGGTTTTGTTGAACAGGAAACTGTTTATCTCGTTCGATCTATTTGCTTAGTCCTGCAGAGTATGAAAACTGATCCCATCTTTGGACCTAATAAACTATTTAATAACTCTCAGACAAAGCTGTAGGAAAACCACTAGGTTTCATCTCTGGTTACAAACTTGAAACTCAAAGCATGTTCACAGAAAGGATTACCAAAGTTCGCAATGATGTGCCAGGAATGTGGGCTGATTTATGATTTTCAGTGCAAATGAAGGGAGAATACAGTCAGAAACTCATTTGAAATCTTCTAATGGCACAAGTACAGCCACTGAAGATGTCTGAAGGAGGTGGAGGTAATCATAGAACAGAATCATAGAATCATTTAGGTTGGAAGAGACCCTCAAGATCATTGAGTCCATTAACGCCACAAGAGAGGAGAATCCAGGGTACAAGAAGGTTTGTGGTCACACATAAAGGAGACATGGCAAGGGAGCTCCTCACCGTGGGGACAGTCCTAATGTTCCCATGTCCCAAGGGAAAGCACGGGGCATTCACCCAAAACGTCTGTCTGAACGCAGGGAACCTGCCTAACGCATCTGTTCCTCTGCCCATGCAATAACTTGCAGCTCCTCCTAAAGCATTTTGCTCATTTTACCCACTGAGGGTACAAATCCGCGTGGACCAATGTTGGATAACATGTCTGCAATTTTTGGCAAGCACAAATGACACTGGCTTCTGGATGCAACCGTACTGGAGCCCTAATGCAGTGGGTGGAGAAGAGCAGGAAATAATATTACAATGTGTATCTTAAACTCACAAAGCCTAGTGATGATCAGTCACAACTACAAAATTAGACACAGATTTTTAAAATATGTTGGATTCAGATAGATTTCCTTTGGCACAGTTGCATTTGTCTTGAAATTAGGCCTACAGGCATTTTGATAAACAAGTTGAATACAACGGTGACTTCACGTCTGTGAATGAATACTTTTCTCCAGTTTTTGCCATTTAATAAAAATTTTAATTGCACTGAACTAATATTTCCTTTCTCAATGCTATAAGCAAGCTCATAAAACAGATACATCGCACACAGACATATTTCATGCAGAACTCTTTCTGTAGTAGTCTGAGTTTTCGGCATTCAATTTTGAGTTGAAAATGCATCCAATGAAACTGCCCAGGTGTTGCTAATAAGCATGGATGAGGGACCTAATGAAATCCAAGAGCTCTGCAGGAAGGATTTGCTACAACAAACAAGGTGAAGCCCAGACAGCCCAGGTATGCGTTCTTATCTCCAATGAATATAAAGTATTTCCAATGATCCATGGAGAACTTTGACTGTCACAGACTGGTTTTGAAATGCCATGTATTTTTAATCTCTACTATATTTAGCACTCAGGGCTGATTTTAAAAGTTTTTGAACCCTTTAGGTACGTTGCCTAGAAGCAACCACCTCATGACGATGCAGTTATATTTAGATGTAGGTGCTGCTTTTGGCATTAAGTCCTTTGCCAAGATGAGAACAATTTTTATTGTTATGAACCTTTTTCTGCTAGTACAGTGTTGGCCAAATTGGACACTAGAAATTTGGTTTCTCCACGCAGAGAAACAGGGATTTTATATGATGGGTGCAACAAAAGGAGTGGCATGTACAATTTTTCTTTTATATTTCAGTTTAATTGCTCTTTCACCAAATTGCCCTTCAGAGCCTTCTGACCTTGAAAACAGTATTTATCATTCCGACACCTGTTATACAGTTTCAGGATAAAACACCAAGATCCAAAGATCTTTCTACTGATCTCTAGGTCTTTGCACAGGTTGGAATTTTACATACCACACACGAGCATGAAAACACGTTATGAACTTACACTATCAGTGTAGGGTGTTTGGTGGCTGAAGCTGCTTTACAGAAAATGGTGTGAGTGCAGGAGAAGGAGCGCTTTATTCTAAGAGATAAACAAGATTACTCCAGCCAGAGGACTCAGCATCTCTCCCGGCTGCTGCATGCGGCTCTAACAGAGCAGGAGAGTGGGCAGGATTCAGGCTGCAGCGATGCTTCAAGCTTTTTGGTAAATAACACATCATCACTTTTGCATTAGTTTGCAGCATACGCCAACATGCATTTTGTTCACTCTGCTTGAAAGTACCATGTCACAATCTCTACATCCAGAATAAAATGTTGTTAATTATAGATTGGGAAGTACAGTTAAGCTGCCTAGTTATTTGATGGAAGTCATCCAGTGGGATATTCAGTATCTCAGTATAATAATCTGTTTGAGATCTTAATTAGATATTCTTAGTTGGGTTTTTTTGAAACTACTTTTAATATAACCTTTCTGATGTAGAAGCTTTGTAGACTGGAACACTGAAAATTAATTTCACCTATTATCTAAAATCTTACCTTCTGGTGAATCCGTAGACATGGAATCTTAACAGATATGCATCCCCTTGTTCAGTGCATTTTGATGTACTAATGTTTTAGGTCTTGTGATTACAACTCTACACGACTAATTACCCTTTAGTAATTATTTTTACACAATAGAGTGTGAGGGTTTAAATTTACCTTGGTTTCTCATATAGGATGTATTTACAACCTAGAACACCAGAAAATGCTGTTTCATATTAAATAAAGTGCTTCAAGTGAACATGGTAGAAAAGGGAAAGGGAAATGGGAAAGAGAGAGAAGTGTTACCAGCTAAAGTCATGGGATTACCCAGACCCATTCCTGCATGATTTGAAAGCCTCTGTCTATTCGAAAATAGATTAACAAGTATCATTTGCTTCCTGTGGTACTATTACCAACACATTATGGATACTGAATGCAACCTACTTTTCATACAGTCTTTGTCCTCTCATGAACACCTTCACCTCATTGTCCAGTGGAAACGTCCCATCATCTTTTCTGAAGCGGTAGAACAGTTTGGCATCCTTGAATTCTTTATGTTCATCACAGACTGAAATGCAAAATTAAAAAAAAACACCTTATATAGATGATAAGGAGTTCAGGATCCATTTAGCAGATATAACTGCTGAATTTCAAAGCAGGCACGTATGGAGCCCAGTCCCCTGTATTTCTGAGCATACAGTTTTATTCAGTTCTAACAAGTGAGGAAAGGCTGGAGAAAACTTTCAAATAGGTAACCAGATTTCTAGGTGAGGAGGATAGGTGTTCATCAGTTTTGTGAGAGTTAGTGCAAACATAAAGAGCAAAAAAGCATCCTTCTGCTATATAGTTGGAAAACCTTTTGATGGAAACAGTCTGTTAGCTTGTTTGTTTAAAAAGCCACCAATGTAGACAAGTCAATCACTTAAGGATTGGCAAAGTTCTTAAAGTTCTTAAAGCTGAATAATGCTGTAAGAAACCTGCAGAAACAGTCACATTCAAAGCCATCCGCCCTCTTAAAATTGTCCCAGTTGCTCTGCCATGCCAGTTAGCAAACAGTAAGTACAACAGGAGCAGAATACAAAATGCTAAATAAGGTCTATAATAGAGCAGCTGATGATGGGCTCCTGTAACTGCAGAACAGAGCTCCAGCAAGGCCAGAAATTAATGGGAAAGATCTCCCAACCAAGCTGCTCCTGCCAGAGCTGTCAGCCCACATACATGGGGGCACCTTCTGCACCACGGAAGAAGGACTGGTACCCCTTTGACTGGATGTGAGAGTTGGAAGGATGCTCTGAGCATCCTACAGAACCTGACCGAACCTCTCTGAATTTGCCCTAGTTCACTGTGCAAAGGAACTTATTAAATTGGAGGGAGATATATGATTTTTTTAAAGAAACACCTGCTCTATGTCTAATATATACACACACATATATAAAATTTGTACGGAATGTATAATGTGCAATTGGATCATGAGGTAGAAAACATTTGAAAGTTGTTAAAGCTTTAAACAAGCATCCAGCAATAAAACATCCATTGCTCAATTAAATTAAGTCACTCAGGCATCCACGCAACTCTTCACTGACATTTCTCAATAGACGATTAAGTAGTCAGATTTGAACACCCTATAATTACTTTATTCTTTAACTATCTACCGTGAGTCCCAGTTTCCATAACAACCAAGAATTTTAATTTAATAGCTGAGTAGAAGCTGTAGAAGTGGTAGTCATTCAATATGTGCATTTCTTCCTTTAATTAAGATGTTGTTAATGTATTTCAGATAGCAGCAGTATTGCTGCACGTACAGTGACCCCTGTATAAAGTCGACATTTGTCTGTTCACAGTCACTCAGTTTTCTCTTAAAAAAGAAACAAATGGTACATTTTGCCTTTTTGAAATTGGTAATACTATACACTTGAAACCAAATGCTTGGATCTTCTCAGTCTGTGTGCTTCCTAGCCTTTTTGTGCACCAAAAGGCAACTAAATGCTACCACTGAACTGGAAGTCTCCTTTTCATCAGCGTAAACTGTTATTCAAGAACCTGAATGGAGCAGGTCTCAAATAGACAACAAGTTCAGGAGAAAACTAATCAGGGCACAGTTGTACCACTAACCTTCTTGCAGCTGTACCAGCACAAATGTTTGTGCAGCTGGTGTGAGGGACAGGGCCAGAGAACTAATCCACGTGAGAAAAAGGCTCTTTTTTTGACGGCTGATTTTTCAGATGGGTTTTTCAGCTGGAAAACTGTGCTCTGGGGAGCAGGGAGGTGAAGGCAGTGGAGAGAGAGGGGACAGGATCCAGCTGGGGCTGTGCAGGGAAGCAGCAGCGGAGCCCCCAGTAATTTCCCCCCGTACTGACATGGGGAATGTCACTCCACACCTCTTCAGCCTCTCTGTGTCCCTCAGGACACAAGGGACCTTGTGGAGCAGCACAGTTCAAGGGAGATGCTCCCTTTCTGGCAGGGAAAAGATCCTACCTGTCCTGTACTTCACTGAAGAGCAGGAGTGGGATTTTCCTTTTTTTCACAGCAGTAAAAAGAATTTAGTTTCCAACTTTTTAGCAGCTAATATTGCACTTACCATGATGGATAATGCTGTGATCCAACAATTTCTGCACCAGTTTAATTGCAGTCTCTCGGTCGGAGGCCTCTTTATGGTCAATCAGCCAGTCGATGAGCTCTTTGGCAACGAAGCAGTTGGGGTACGTCTTGAGGTGGTGCCGCCGATCTTTGATGACCTTTTCTTCATGCAGTCGGAGCCTGGGGGTCAAATCAATTTGTGAATATCATTTGCAAAGAGCCTCTGTAACTAGCAAGGCTGGGACAAGAGTGGAGCAGATGCCCCCAAGCCCCGTTCACACGATGGGCTTTGCAGGGGCTGGATGGAAGAGGAACAGGCTCAGTCCCACAGCCAGCACTGGTGTTTGACCACCAGGCAGGAGCCTTTGTTACAACTTTAAACCCCATACTTGGAAAAACTTGTTTTCTGCCCAGCTGGAAATACTAGAAAATGAACAGCACAGCATCCTAAGCCCATTAAAGTATTTCCTGTAGGTCAATTAAACTGACAATAATCTGGAATTAATTTTCTCACATTGCCACTAACACATTCCATGTTACTTTTTTTATTTTGCAGTATCAGTGCCACAGATTTTTTTTTAATCTCATTCAGTTTTTTATCTGTAGTTTCTTCCTTGGTTGGCGAACTGCATTCTCCCTCCAGCTGCACAAGCATAGCATTTATGACTTAAAATTCAGGTACAAAGCTGTTCCAACACAACGTCATCTAGCATTAAAAAAGTTGCCTCACTCTCTAAACAAAGGGAAACTGAGTTTTCACTCAGGGAACTGTTGGTAAATGCCCTGTATCTGCAAAATCTCCCCCATCACCTTGAAAGCAAGTTGGTTATCTGCTTTCAAGATGCTTGGGTCAGAATGCAAGATCCTGATTAGTGTATTACCTTGTTAGTAAAGGTTCTGGGGTTCTGCTTTTTTATTTTTAGTCTTTTTTTTCCAAATAAACAAAATCAGTAACATTATCAATAATTTAATGGATAGAGGTTTTTAAAAGTTTTTTAAGTTTTCTGCTTTCTTGTTTCAATTTTAATTAACAATTTTAATAATTCTGTTTTTGTAGTGTCAAGTCTATACAACAGTTTTGAAGACAGCTTAGAAACCACAGTGCTTGGCCTCCTATCACAAACAGAAATATTGCTGTTCATTTCGAAGTGCCCGAGATCCTACCTAGTAAACACTCTCATGGAGTAATGCTATAATAACTGTAGGGAGTACAACTATCTCTATTTTCCAGAAAGAGAGATAAAGCAGAAGGGTGTTAACATGAGCCTCAAGAAGCACAGAGCAGGATTTCAGCCATAAGATCAATTTTCCTCTCAACGTTATTCTAGTATGAAACAATTATTTCTCTTTAGAATCGAAAAAAGGGAAAATATTGGCTGAAATCAGTGAAGAAAATATTATTGGGGCATGAGACAAGGCTTACGTAGGCTACTACCTAAAAATAGTAGCAATGTTTCTGTTCTGCAGCACTTAGCCTTGAGCTACATTGGAATGGCCAATCTGTGATATGAATTCAAAACCAGCTTTTCAAACATCATAAAAAAAAGAAGACTTTCATATTAAAAATACAGATAAATCAGATTAGTATTCTGGAAAGAAGTGCGAATAAATACCCCACGCATTGTGAAATTCTCTGAGCTAAAATACCTTTGCTTAAAGCGTATTTTCCAGATGTGCTCTAACAGCTGTTGCCATACTTGGAAAGAAAAGCCTACACGGTTTTAATTATAGAACATACAATTATCAGTATGTCTGACTGAGCTTTACATTTAAAATATACTCCAGGTTCTGTTAATGTTCATCCAGTCTTATGTCACACAATAATCTGCAAGAACAAAAATAGGAAAAGACTGTATAATACAAATGCAGACGCTCAACCCACCTTTCAGTCACCAGTGTAAGTCTAAATAGTCAGAGTTCATACGACGCAAGAGGAACACCCCATCCTACAAAATTCTTCATCCAAACACCGTTTAGGAGTGTGCCAGGAGTGGTCTGGTATCCCACAGAACAAGCCAGTAGCCAAGAGCCCTAGAACTGAGTATTTATGTCTTAAATTCTGACTGAAGGCTTTCCTGCAGTTGATGGGCTTACAAATATTTCAAGTTCTCTGTCATGTCAAAAGACATGAGTTCCCCCAAAACATTTTTCCTCACTCAGAGCACTTACAGGGTCTCACTATGTACCTTTTTGCCTATATTCATAAAACTCATCGAAATCTCATTATCTTATTTATCTCCACACACTTGCTGAAGTGGATCTAGATTTGCTAAGAGGTTACAAAATCATTAAGTCAAACAGAGCATGACCAGAGCAAGACTCAAGAAACCTCAAAAACCGTATTTACCCACAATTTCCAAATAGAAGTGGGAACTTCTGCAGTCTATAGCAACTGTATCCATACCAAATTATGTACAAGCTAATTTGTTTGGAACAAAGAACAGAAAGGGAATTCAGATTTTCTCTCTGGTTGTGTATGCTGTTCTCTCTGTCAGGGCTCCCTCCCCTCTACAAACCTGCTGAAAATCAAACTGTATGGAGGAGAAGTAGCTCAATAAATAGAAATTGTACCTAGTGTAAACCACAAATATAAAAGCCTCACGTAAAGTTATGGAGCATATATTGCAGTATAAAAATCAAAAGTTTAGGCAGTAATTCTCAAAATGTGTCTGTGTTCAGAAATATTTTCAGGAGCCAAATCAAATGGGATAAAAAGGAAAAAACGCAGTGGTGTATACACTGGAACCAATGCTCAAATGGTAAGTTCTTTATCCCTTGGCACTGGGAAACAGGCTTCTCACCAAAAGAAGTTTTCCCTTTAAATGACATGAATCACTTTTCATCAGCTAGTCTGCACGATGACTGGAAAAGATCCAACTTGACACCAGTCACATTTCTCTCGCTATAAGTTTTTCTCAAGAGCTGCTTAGCAGAATTATCTCACTGACAAACCCTGACCAGTTTGAGGGGAGAAGGGGGAGAAGAGGGAGGGCAAAGAACAAGGGGTGATGGGGGACACCTTGAATAAACAAGCCTTTGAAAAGTTGTCCCTCTTTCACATAATCACAGAATCGACTGGGTTGGAAAAGACCTCAGAGATCATCGAGTCCAACCCTTGGTCCAACTCTAGTCCATTTATTAGATCATGGCACTAAGTGCCATGTCCAATCTCAGTTTAAAAACCTCCAGGGATGGCGAGTCCACCACCTCCCTGGGCAGCCATTCCAATGCCTGACCACTCTCTCTGTAAAGAATTTATTTCTAATATCCAGCCTAAATTTTCCCTGGCAGAGTTGAAGCCCATGCCCCCTTGTCCTATTGCTGACTGCCTGGGAGAAGAGACCAATCCCCACCTGGCTATAACTTCCCTTCAGGTAGTTCTAGAGAGTGATGAGGTCACCTCTAAGCCTCCTCTTCTCCAGACTAAACAAGCCCAGCTCCCTCAGCCTCTCCCCATAGGTCTTATGTTCAAGTCCCTTCACTAGTCGTGTTGCTCTTCTCTGGACTCGCTCCAGCTTAACACCAGAAAACAATCCTGTGTACACCAGTATATAATCTGTATGTAATTACATATATTATTCAAGATTACCTGCCAGATTTCGCACTTGGGGCCACAGTCTCCCCTACCTGTAGAAAACGACGTGAGAACTGCAGTGTTTGAGCAATTGCCTGTAAACTGTAACAGGTACCCGCAACCCTTTAACATTCACAAATCGATAGGCATTGCTCTTATTCACACAACAAATAAAGACAGTCTGTGTTTGCAAACATGCATGCCAGAACAATTTTCTTCAGGCTTGTCTAAACAGGAGTTGCTCCTGATTCACAACTCTTGCTCCAAATAGAAGTGCCTTCCTGCGTGAACGGGCTAACCTGGAACACGCCGCTCCTGCTTTGCATTAAATGTATTCAGAGTTAATCAAGAACAATGTTATTTGTCGAGAAGCCATTAGGCCTTTTCTCTGCCAACTGTCAGGAAAGTCATGATAATGGAAAAATCAAAATTTGTGCCTAGAAATGACGAATGAGGCGCTAACTTGGGAAGAAATCGCTCTCGCAGCTACATGAAACTTGCATTTTGTTTTCCACCTGGGCAATTACGCATTTTGAAGTTTCTTGCATCTTTTTCTGAACGAACAGAGGTCCAGCTTTCCTTTCAAACCCCAAAGAAGGCCAGCCTGCTGGCTGAAGACAGTAATGAGGTCACTAGCTGGACCACAGTCCAAATATCTCACCCAGCTATTTCCCTCTATTAAGTCTAGTCGTTTGTGCTTGGCTAACATAGACCTTGCAGAGCATCACTCGGTTCTGATTTCCATGCATGAAAAGACAAAAAGCCTCCTGCTCTTCTTGGTAATTTTCTGAATAATTCATCTAGTAGAGATAGAGCTATAGAGATCCTATAGAGATAGCCTCAATGTTTATCCAAGCAAGGTTCAGCAAAAATGTGCAGGGGACACATTGGTTCCTGACGCTTGATAGACAACATGGTATGAAGACTCATATTGTGCTCCCTCATTCACCTCTTTTAACTTTCCTGAAGCAATCATACACATACAGACATATGCATTTATCTTAGAATCATAAAATCATTGAGTTGTTTAGATTGGAAGGGACCTTCAAAGTTCATCCAGTCCAACCCCCTGCAATGAGCAGGGACATCTTCAACCAGATCAGGTTGCTCAGAGCCCCATCCAGCCTGGCCTTGAATGTCTCCAGGGATGGGGCATCTACCACCATCTCTGGGCAACCTGGGCCAGTGTTTCACCACCCTCATCGTCAAAATTTCTTCCTTATATCTAGTCTGAATCTTCCCTCCTTTAGTTTAAAATCATTACCCCTTGTCCTATCGCAACAGGCCCTACTAAAAAGTCTCTCCCCATCTTCCTTATAGGCCTCTTTTAAGTACGGAAAGGCCACAATAAGGTCTCCCCAGAGCCTTCTCTTCTCCAGGCTGAACAACCCCAACTCTCTCAGCCTGTCCTCATAGGAGAGGTGTCCCAGCCCTCTGATCATATTTTGGTATATATATAGATACACAGATATATAGATAGATACAGACAGATAGATTTCTATGTATAGAAATAAATCATATGTACACAAATGACAGATATTTGTGTGATATACTTGTATATATCATGTATCATGAGATATATTACATATGACATATATCTATATATAAATATAGATAACTTCAGTATCACAGAATGCATCATTACCGAATATCTTCTTTTTAATGGAAGAACAAAACATCAGTGAAGAAACCATACAAAATTGAGATTCTTAGCAGAATTTACTAGTTACTGAGCAATATACACTGATGTTGTAATTAGCCATAGAACAAAGCATGTCCTGCCCCAGAGTGCTCAACCACCACTGATGAGTTCCAGCATGCTCATGGTTACTACCAGGTTACATCTCACTTTATCGTATACCTTCAGTTTCAGTGACTGTCCCAGCTTGAGCACTGTCAGTCACTGCCTATTGAACCACTACAGTTTTATCACCTTAAGGTAAACTCTGAAAAAAATCATATTAGGTCCCTTGAAAATTAAGTGATATGCAGAAGGGAAAGCACTGCAGGTGGTTTCTGTCATCTTCAAATTCGTTCACAAGTTTCATATATTTGGAACTCCTGCCAGAGAAGGATTTATTTGTTCCCAAGTAAAGTAAGTCACGACTTCTGTTGTGACAAAAATATATGGACAGAACATAAGCGTATGACCTGTGATAGCACAGTAGACAGGCATCCTACTAAAAGATGGCATTTTGCAAAGTGTCTCGGTGACTTACAAGCATAATTCCCACTAAAAGTTAAAACTCACAGGTCAGCTGTGGATGAAATGCATTACAAAATAAGTGAGCATATGGCAGCATTTGTGTAAATATATATATATATACACACACAGCGGAAAAGACAGAACTACATGAAATGTCCTTTACACTAAACTTTTGCCTTTGCACTGTCAGCAAAAATATAAAATAGGTTAGTGATGATATAAACTTTTCACACAGAGGCGATGGTGAGGGTGCTCTGCAAATGCCATGTGTATTGCTGGGACAAGCGTTTCCAGCTGGGCTTGCCAAGACTGAGCTGAAGTGTCAGCGGTTTGCTGCTGCCTGTTCCTCTTTCTATTTATTCTTCAGCTCTGCAATCACTTAGTTCTGTTACTTGATATCCACAGGAGCTAAAATACCCTTTAAAACACGGGGTCGTACTGGAAATAGGATGAACATATTTCTGTGTTGGTAGCTGTGGCAGAGAAGGAATTCTACCATCTGAAATAGGGTTAGAGAGGGTGTCTTCAAAGCAGCTCCTGAAATCTGTTCTCTTCCATGTGTTTATCTCCACTTTTTTGCCTGTAGCCATGTAGTCAATGTGAGGAGATGCCAGAACACAGAGCCAGACAGAGAGACTTCAGATAAACCACCTTTTGGTGCACTGTAGAGGAAAGCTAAAGCTTCCAATAAAGTGACAGTTCATCAGTGCCCCTGTGGCTTTAAATAAAACATTGGGACTGCCTCTTTTATGAAGTCCTTCTTCATAAATTCAGAAAGTAATAAGATCACTGAGACATCCCCAACACTCGGAACATCTTACTAACACTGGCAGGGGTCAAAGCAAGCTCTGGGGAACAGACACTGGCATGGCTCAGGGTCTAGCATGAAATCAAAGTGACTTATCTTGGAGACACTCTTTCAGCCCACAAATTCAAGCCAGAAATTCAGACCACAGCCTCCCTTGTGAGTACTCCAGACTGCAGAGTAAATTAGATCTGTGTGTTTGTATTGATCTGTCATAAAACTAGAGACCACTTGCAAAACCAGAGTTTGGATTTTTAACCCTCAAAGGTGGATAATCTGAGCCTGCATCTGGTCTTCATTTAAAACAACGCAGCATAACGTTGTTGATTTGTTAAAACAGTGAATATAATAGGATCTGCAGGTAACTTTTATATCACGTTTTGGACTGCTACGTTGGCATTTTTCTAGGGTTTGACTCTGTAAGGGAAAGGAACATGTTTGGCGGACTGTTGACTCGCCTCCACTTTTCTCTTTGGTCTGTGATATACCCATGTGTGAGGATGTTCTAACAGTATCACCAAATCAGAACAATATTTGTTCACCTCTCTTCTTTAGAAAGCAGGAAAACTCAGCAAGGTTACAGATGTAACACCACTTTCTCCCCATGTCCACAGGAAGCTGTGAAGTGGTTAATCTCCCTGCCTGACAAGCCATCTCACTTTCAATCAAAATGTCTATGAACATGAATAGTATTTCTAACGGCCTGCACACTTGAACCTTGAGAGCTTCTGTCCCGCTGGAAAGCGTAGTCGCGTTTTACAGAGACAAAGAAACAAAATGCAGGGAAATTATTATTTCACCTACCCCTAGTCATAAGGAAAGTGGAAGTCTGCCTGTCTAGCTCCGGCTGCTTGCTTTCTGGGCTGAAACTGTCTGAGCTCAGGCACTCACAGTTCTCTTCAAGTAAGTCACATATAATTGCGCTTCTCACTCATGTATGGATGGGCTGGGATGCACACACGGGATGAATGCAGGCAGCTCAAGGCCTGTGTGAACCTGCTTTAGCAGGTGTGTTGGACTGGATGGTCTCCAGAGGTCCCTTCCAACCCCAACCATTCTGTGATTCTGTGAACCACTGTGTGGATCTCCAAAAGAACCCATGTACTCTTCCCAGAAGAACAAGCCGTCTTTGTTCCTGTCCATCAACTAGGTTCTGTTCACATTATTTTTCTCTGTCTCCATTGCAAGGCTATGCTTAGGCTTACCAAATCAATAAAGTACTGTGGGCTCTAATTTTCTTTGGGTTGTCTTCTCAAATCTAAACTGAAGATTTCTACCATAAACTGCTGAAATTTCGAAGTGCAGACCAGAAACCATAGGACAACTGTTGTTATAGACAACCTTTGACTGGATCAACACGTAGCCAAAAGCCCATGAACTCTTGTGGAACTACGCTGAAAATAATTCACAATAAAGGAAGTATTTTACAGCCAGAAAACTGAAGAAGGAGCAGTGAAGGTCTCATGGGAAGCCAGTGAAAACCAATGAAATTTGTGTCAGGGAACACCGAAGTGTTATCTCAGTCCCATGGCTGAGAGAGGTGAATGTTCCTCTGAAATGCTAAATGGGCTAAAGGGGGCACACACGGGTCAAACAGCCCAAGTCCTTCTTCTGCAGCTATTCCTGCTGGCACTGCCATCCAGCAACCCGGAGAGACAGACTGGGAATCGGGGAATATGATGCTGGGCTCCAGGTCTGCAGCACTGGAGTCAAGAAAAGGGGCTGCAGCAAGGACACAAGGGGCTGTGGGTGCCAGAAAGCCCTGCTGGTGACCACTCTCTTGGAGATGTAGGACAGACACAAAAAGCTACAGGTTGAGGACCCTTATGCACCAAGGCTGACATCTTGCTCACACTTATCCAGAAGCAAAAGCTGAGTATGAGCTTGCCATGCTCTTGCACTGCATGCAGCAGGTTTCAGACCTTGTGAGAAACCAGGAGGTCTTTCCACCCACCCACCTCCCAGCACATCTGGGGAAGAGCAGATCTGTAACACCCAGAAAGCACCATGGTACTACCAACAGTAAAAAGTGTCATTATCTGCCAGAAGTAACCCAAGAAATCCACAGGAGAACTGAAATCAGCCAAGTGCATTATCTCAAGTGCAGTTGTGATATTCCTTCCACCCTGTCAATGAGTGATAAATAGTTTTGCTGAGACATTTTATGGCTTTGGGTAACCCCTGATCTCAAAGTCCTTCCAGGGATGGCTGCTCTCAGCCTCAGCACCACAGACCGGCAGGATTTCTCCTCCCCAATATTTTATGCTCCTCAGAGGGACATCAAATGTTTGTACTGCTTTCAGTGGTCCTTGGCAACCCTGCTGAAGGCAAGGGGAAAAAAAAAAGCTGCCTTTATCGTTAATAATATGACATATTTCAGTAATCTCTCAATTGCTTTTAGCAACTGTTTTCCATCTCTGCACAAAACCCTCAACCAATTACTGTGCTGTGTAATCATGAGAATCATTAAGCAGTAATAGCGAGTACCTGGCAGGTAATAAAATTAGTAATAAAATACTTAGTGTTATGTACTGCTGTTAACAAACAGAATTTTATATTGAGGCTATGATTCAAGACTTTTACTCACTTCCAACAAATAAGTAGGTTCATCTTAAAATGAATATACATGCAATGCTCTTTCAGTATACAGTATGTTGTATTAAAACCATTGCACTTTGTTTCTCTCTTGTTATTATAAATAAATAGCTTCCTTTTTTCTGGTTTAGTATAACTGAATTACTGAGCTTTATGTTCATTTTGAAGGAAGCTGTGAAAGCAGTAAGTGAAAAACTACTGACTAGAAAAAGCACTCTGTATTGAATTTCTTTAAATTAAACAAACAAACAAACAAACAACTCAACATATTTTGGCATGGATTCATGCTTTTTTTTTTTACCTCCTATTGCTGGCAATACCCCAATATACAGGATATCCCTCTAACAGAAGACATGATTTAAGGGAGTCTTTCCACTGTCTTCCAGAAGACTATTGAAATGCAGTAACTGACCACTAAACTATACAGTCAAATTGGAACTCATGCAAATTTCTAAACACTGAAAGTAATGATCCATTTCACTGGATCACCCAGAGGTGATTAAATTGCAAGTGGTTGACCTTCACAGTGCAGAAACAGCAAACGGAGGAACAGGTAAGACTATAAAATGCAAGGCTGTGCACTAACAATAAAATGCTTTGCTCAATACTGTGAACTTGGAGTCTGAAAGCAACAGAGAGTAAGAAATAGCTGAATATGCAGTAGCTAAACTCACACTGGCTACAGGCTGTCAAAAGGCTGAGACTACACAAAAACCAAAGGCAATCTCAGCTTGCACTGAGATGTTTCCAGAAATGACCGGAAATGCAGTTGTTCATGTCACTGTACGTGATACTACAAAACATCATTTAAATATTGTTCATGCCTTCCTCATTCAAGAATGATAATCTCAAAGAGACGAAATGAAGCAGCACTACACCGGTATGAGAAATGATGAGTCAGTCTTATGAGCAGAAAGAAAAAGATACTGGCTTGGGACTCTGGCCTTATCTAAACAAAAGGTGAGAGGAATGGAATTGGTGTCTGTAATCTTCCAGATGAGTTAAAAGCACAGTGCAAGAAAAGCTATTTAAATCATGCTGAGTGATCCTAAAGTAAAAATTAGACAAAGGTTTGGAGCAAAATTTTCTAATTGTTACTCAAGACAAGAACTTGCCTAACTTTTAGAGAACTGTAATTAATATACCAAAGGATCATGTGTTATAGTATTCTGCAGAAGACTTCCAGTCCTGTGTTTTATAATTATTAATACATGACACTGATTTCTATGACCAACGTTGGGAATACAACAGACAGGAGGAATATCAGAGACCAGCCTTTGAATGCACTTTACTAGGACTCACAGACTTTCTGAACTCCTGTTTTATGTCAGCTGCAAAAAATCGAAGTTCAAGTAGTGCCTATATTAAGACATTTGCTGTTTATATTAAGGCTTTTAGTAAAAGTGGGCACGCAGATATACAGACATTCTTCATGTGTTTGCCAAGACACAGGAGCTGTAAGTATGCCAAGAGACGTCCCAATTTGTGAGCGTGCTTCCTTGCTTTTGCAACAGGGTATTACTTGTTTTGCATTTTTGCTGTGCAAGCATAGAACAGCCTTTATACAGTTGATTGGAAAGATATTATAGGTATTTAACTGGCCTGTCATTATCATACAGTCAACACCAAACTCATGGCATGTTTTCCTCCAGTCTCTGAGGGAAATGCTACGACCTTTGTGACCCTCATCTTTTTAAGCCTGGAATTTGTCTGATTTTATATAGTGGCACATGATTTAAAAAAATACTGAAATAATATTGAGTATGTAATTTCTAAACTAAATAACTCAAAATAGGATAGAAGCCTAAACAGACTCATAGTACAACCTTTTTCAGTTCCCTTAAGTTGCCATGTTTGCTTAAGAAAAACATTGCTTTAAGTATAAAATATAAGACAGTATGACCTTCACAGGCAGCTGGACAACACAAATCAGTACAATCTTAATTAACATCTGGCTCATCTACGTATGTTTTTCTTAAAGAGAAACACGTAACATCCAATAAGGTTTCACTGCGAGCATCAAATGAAAAACAAATGAATCACCATCTACAGTGAAAAAATGAAAAATGTCTCAGAAAGTTATTGATTACCCCACACCACACTGAATGAGTTCCAAACACATCTAAGCCAAATGGTAACAATGATTTTACTCAACAATTCTGCAACATAACATTAATTTTTTAAACACACAAAGGGTTGCTCTCTGACACAAATGTTTTAATGACAAAGAACTGTCCTATCTGCTTTAAATCTCTGTCTTTATCTAGGCCACACAAACAAATAACTTGAAGAATTATAGCATATGAATTTAAGGGGATTACTCAATGGCATGAAGTTACTCACTGCTTAAATTCTGGAAGGCTAATGAAGGCCTTTCTCATTAAGGAAAATTTATTAATAAAAATCCTAGCTAAAGATGAGTTCTATTTAACTTATTTTTCTTTTGCAAAAATCTAGCCTGGGGATGGTTTCTTTCGATGAGCTCAGCATTCTTCTACATCTGATATATGATATGAACAGATACTCAGCTGCTGCATAACCATTTTATGAATAGTTCCTGCTGTCAGGACACTATCAAGGAGCTTGTCTTGTTTGATTAAGCCTTGTTAAATGCTCACAAGTAGAAGAGCTTTGAAAAGATAAACATTACAGAAGTGTTCTTCCTCTGCTCTTAAGATTAAATGGACACTTTCCTATAAAATAATAAATATATCAACAAGGAGTCCAGAGAAGTTCTGTTGCTCTGCTGAACAGCTTGCTCCCATTGCTGGGACATGTGTTTGCCGTTTCTCATTCTAGGCAAAATTCTCTCTCCATACATGCAGAAAGCTTGGTGAGCAGGTATTTATGTGCACTGACAATAAATTCAAAGCGTGACTTCTTACTGCTTTAATAACTCAGAACAAGCACCCTGACCCTTATTTGCCAAGTAACAGCATTGGCTTTATGTACGATATCAGCCGCAGTTGGATGCTGTTAGACTTAGATTACAACAACATGGTTACGTTTACAACATGCTCTGAACTCTGGGTCAGGCTTGAACTTGAAGCTCAAACACACGTTGCTAGGGTCAGGCTTTAGATGGGCAACAGGAGGTGGTGAGAGGCTGAGGCCTGCACTGTGCCTTTACACAGACACATATATTCACCTGTGTAAATGGCCCAATGCTGTGTGTTAATCCTAAATCCAACTCTTTCACTCAAGATGAGCCTTGACATCACCTGTCCTGAAGGAAGGCAGGATCTTTAGGAGCCTGGGTATGGTTGCTCTTCAGATGGTGTCAACAACACCCACGGTTGGGCAGAGGGATCGCCGGCACTTCTTGTTGTAGCTACCCAGACACCTGGAGGTATGCTAAAGACCATGCCAAGGTTTAGTCCATCACTCGTCCTGGCTATCAAAGCACAATACAAACAGTGCCAATTACGTCTTAATTTGAACGGAACTTACTATAAGTTTTCTGAATGCTGAACTACACAAGGTTTCAGTCTACAGGTAAGTTGGTTGTGCATATATGAACTGCTGAAACTGCAAAAGGTTTGTGGCCACTGAAGATATGAACGAGATCATTGATCAAGTGGCCAACACCCTTCTGTGCCTTTTTCCACAGGTCTATTGTTTTCTGAGGTGGAATACAGATATTTTACATGAAAAGATGTGCTGTGTACTGTCTTCAGCCTGCAAGCAAAACATTAGAGTTTCCAGTCCACTGGAACTTTCCTTAGCCACTATATGTTTAAACAAATTCTTCTCTCTATGTTTATTGTGCTTTTCCTAAACAGCTTATGCAATCCTTTTTCTTCCTCCTTTGCCCCAGTAACGTGTTTCCCAAGAGTACTGTTGTTACTGGCCTCATATAAACTCAGATGTTCCACATTCATCAGAAGACAACACAGAGTACAAACATATTTCATGTGAAATTATGTAGGATATACTGCTTCAGCTGTTGTTGATTTACACATTTAACAAAAAAAAAAAAGTCATATGAAGTTCTTAATATGTTAGTTTGGAGCAACTCTAGCCCCTCTGTAGCCAAATAGTGAATGCAAGCAATTATCTTTCAACCACCACTGTTTAATTCATTCCAATAGGGCCAAAGTATAGCACTTGGAAAAACCACCACTCTATAGAAACCTAAAATGATTGGATTTCCTCCTGTTATGAAACATTTTTAAAGGATCTAGGCCTTGCAGTGTTGTGGTAAAGCACAATGGCATACAGAGAAAGCAACAAATCTAATTGCTTTGTGCATACTGAAAGAAATACAATTATTTCCAAAAGGGTGGGATAATGGTTGGGCACACGCCTGCTTTAATCGCATCTTTGATCACATGTATAAAGGCAAGGGAATATACCTCACTACCTTCCAAATGAATTATCGGATGAGACATGTCCCTCCAAGGGAAGAAAAGTGCTAACAGTTCTAATACCTCAATGCAGGACTGAAAATCCACTTTCCACAAGCAAAGTTGGAGCTGTGGGACTATGGAAAACCAAGAATTTATGCACACAAATAATCTCCCAAACTGGGTCCTTTGTGCGCTGTGTGAAAGGATCTGAGAGTGCTCAATCCATTTGTTTTATCGCCGTGCAGGCAGTGAGAACAGAGGAGCAGGTGGTTTGCCCTGAGATGACTGTTCCTCTTGCAATGCCAACATGACAGAGCCAGCAGGATTTCTGGCACTAAAACGATCTACTGGCCTTCCAGCATGTGTGGCTCCATACACTGCCCTCAGCCTCTGTTCTCACCCTTCAAGGACTGATTTAAACCAGTATGTCCCAAGTGTGTGCTCTTTGGTTTCTGTCCCCAAAGTTCTTAAGAAATGGATCTACAGAAAACCTCACATACACCTTGAAAAGCTCTCTTGGTGGCAGGAAGAGCTGTGATGTTGGCATCTTGTCAGTCTCTCATGATCTGGGGTGAAATTCTGGCCTGACTTAAGACAAGTGTGGTCAAGGGAATCAGGTTCTCATCTTCTCACGTTCATAAAAGCCTTAGTTGAAACAGAGATTTCAAAAGTTCTTGGGCATTCATTTGGAAATGGATACATTTATAGTCTTTATATTTGCTTGAAAATTGGACAGTGTGAGAGGAGTGGTACTGTCAACCACCACATCCTTTGTAGAAACTAACCCAGCTGATTTTGCACAGAAATAGGTTAGGAAGTATTCTTACAAGCCCTCTCACCAGTGCAAATGAGTGGATAATAATCTCTGGTTACCAGCCAGTAACAAAATGATGATATCAGCCACCACAGCTTAAAGGAGACATCACACTATGCCTTCATGAAATATAGAGTAACTCAAGTTGGAAGGGACCTCTGGAGGTCATCTGGTCCAATCGACACTGAAAGCATGTCCAGTTACTACAAGGTGCTCAGGGTTGTGTCCAGGCAAGATTTTAATATATCTGAGCTCCTCTGGACCCCTATTCCAATTTTTTACTTACCCTCACAGTGAATAATTATTTCCAAACATCTAATTAGAAACTACCTTGTAAATTTTTTTCCACTGCCTCTTGTCCTGTTTCCCTACACCTTCTCATTTAAGTAGCAGCAGCCAGCAGTAAGATTCCCCTGAGCAGCCTCTTCATAAGGCTGAGCAGGCTCAGCCCTCAGCATCTCCTTGTACATCACATCCTCCAAACCCACCACCCTGAGAGCCAGCCCTCCTCGGGGCTTACTTCAGTGTGTCAATGCATTCTTCGGCGAAGACATCTTTTTGCTGTCTATTTTAGCTAATTGCATAATTTTGCATAAATCAAGGCTGAGATAATAAGCATTTTATAAACCTTGTTTGATTTCTTTTGTTCAGTGTGCTATTAAGAACCTACTTTCACTGCCTTGTCTAATTAGACAAGCAGCAGCATGATACCAGTGGCTCCTACTATGCAGCCATTTTTCTCATCACACAGATTTATTTATTAATTTAAACTTATCTATTTCTATAATTTCCCAAACGACTTTAAAGGTCTGCGTTTGTCCACATGCTACTAGTTTTGAAAATACTTTAATTGTCCGTGGCAAGTCTTTAAGTTTCTGGCCCCAAATAATCCTCAAAATGGTATTTGTACAATCTCTTTGGGGATTTGTGTATTATGATACTTTGAGCTTCTTCATATCACAATCTCCCTCTGTTCGTGCTGACCAAGCATCAAAACAGCAGTTTAAGCTAGGAGTTACTCTTTCTACATCTTACTAAAAATAAATTAATTTCATCTAGGGGAAAGTATAAGTTAATTACATCCTGAGCATCAGGAAACAATTAACAGCTTCCTATTATATCACCCTGATTCCAAAGCTATACAATTATATGCTGCTGAAAAAAAAGGATGTGTGATTATCAAGACAAGGATCTTTTCTGCAAAAAATTAAAGGAAATTGTTCCACCGCTGACAATCAACACTATAAATAATGCTTAGTTAATAACTTTTCAGAAGTAATTTCCATTATTTGCAATGCTAACTTTGAGTGACGTGTTGGACATGTGCTGGTCAGATCCTCCTCCCAAAGAGGATGAGTGTGTGCTGGACTCCGATTCCTCAGACAAACACTCACAGCTTCAGTTTCCTCTGGATATTCTGCAATATTCATTGGAATTAAATTAAAAATAATTGTTTTTATGAACCATATTGCAATTATGTCTTGCACTTGGTTTGCTTTTTACATGAGAGCTGTGAAAGGCTTGAGAAAACACAAAGGAATACACAGGCTTGCCTTAAGCAGCCCAAATGCTTTGAAGACGCAAGTAACATTGTGAAGAGCAATGGATACAACACGCTAACACTTCTTTTTAACTGCTGCCTTTAAACTCATTTGGCCCAGTCCACAAGAAAGTGGCGCAAACACAAAGCCAGCAGATTGTGTGACAGTTCAGCTGAATGCTAATGGAAACATGACGGCAATATACCCGTTTTGGCAATGGCCCTTAGTGAGAGAAGCAACGAAACGAACCCACATATATCTCCACAGCTCCAAGTCAAAGGCCACTGTGCCAGATGGCAGCCGTGTTACTGGGGGGTGGGAAAATCTTCCCGAACCATGCACATTATATAAGATCCATAAAGTATAAATATGATAGTGTTAATTAGTTATCAGCAGAAGAACTTCGGTCTCTGCAGATTCCTCATACAATGCACTTTCCAGAACAGCTATACCTCTCGCCCAGAAAGTTCAAATTCTGTTCCAAGTTCTCCTTCCCTATTATCTTATACCTCAAGGCTTCTTCTGTGCACTGTCCTTGACAAATGTCATCTTGTCTGGCACTTACCTAGCTGGAATGCTCTTGGAAAGATAATTTCCACAGCTCTTGATTGCAATCATGTTGCCCATCTCATTGATTCCTTCCACTGCCTTCTCTTCTGTCACATCAAACACAGTATTACTGTGCTTATCTTCACTCTCAAGATCCCACCTTCGCTATCATCGTCTCTCAGCTGCTACTGGCTTTGTCCTGACTGGCCACTTAGTTCCAGTTTCGCCACTCAGTTTTAAGACTTCAAGTGAGCATCTTTATGCTTTCTGCCTTAATACACAGGAGGTATCCTCACCCCAACAGCCACAGAGGTGTTTGGATGTAATCCCCCAAATCCTGCCCAGTATTGCTATGATCTGTACCAAAAACTTGACACGTAAGCAGGTGTTGGGCTGAAGCTGCATGTCTGGTCACCACAGTGACAAGAATTGTTTCAAAACAGCCACAATACCTCTGTGTCTGTATCCGTGTGCACTCCCTTTGTTTTACATTTAGACCAAATGATGTGGGAGTTAAGACTGTCTTTGCTGCTTCTGCATAGTGACTTGCTACGCTCTGGGATGTGAACTTGGGGATTCCCAGTATAAATTGGTTCTTTATTCTTTGTAAACCAGCAGCACATGGGTTTTGGCAACCCACTGATGAGTGGCTGGTGGGATGCAAACTTGCTCCAACCCACAACCCATGTGAGCATCTCCTGGGCTCAAAGTCACACCAGTGCAGCATCCCAGCTCCAGGACTGGAAGCAAGGCTATGGTCTGGGTCAAAATGAGGCATAGGCAGCTGAATTTCTCTAACATCTCTACCACCAAAAGGAGAAAGTCTTGTTGCGCCGTATTCCTTCTCTTTGCTCTTCTTCTCTCCTCCACATCCCATCATTGTACCACCCCAGTATCTCCTCTGTGCTGGCTCTGACCCTCTGTGTAAATCACTTCAAGTCACTAACCAGGTAGGAAACAACCCTTTCTCCTTGTTAGGTTACACTTCTGCCAAGTTAGTAAGTTAAATCCACTCAGGGAAAGGTTTGATGAGTTCTGGAGCTGGCACAAGGTAAGTAGAAGACAGACAACAGGCAAAGAATGGACAGAAGGGGTGAGAAGAGGCCACCCTTTCCTGCAGCAGCAGCCAGACACGCTGCCTCAACACCGCTGTGAAACCCAAAGCATCACCTACAGCCCCAATTTTCCACAGAAACCAGAAAACTCCCATCTCCCTGCAAATCCCTGTGTCACAGCTGTGGCAGCCCAGTAAGCACCCACACAGTTGCAAGGAAAGGCAGAATTATGGCCTTGTTATGTGAAAACCAGCTTCTATATTTGCTCTGAATTAGCAAGCCAAATCAGGCATATTTTTTAATCATTTGTAAATGCACCTTTGAGATCTGAATGCATTTACTGGATTGACACACTGTTAAGAAGCAAATGATGAAGACTGTAAAATTATAGGGCTGATAATTAAGACAGTGGGTTGCATTCTGAAGTAGTGCTGTCATATTGGTAGCACTGTGATGTGCTGGTCATATAAATTACATCATACAAACTTCAAAACACATGAAATATCAATATTTGTATCTCTTTATGCACAATACTCTGACAAAAGTGCAGAAAGTAAACATAAAAACCTTGAAAGATAAATAATCTAGGCAAATTGCAAACATAGTTTCTGTTCCTATCTGGTAACAACATGTGCAACTGGCACTTAAACTCAACATGATTTTCATAGTCTGTGTTCTACTGGAGTATGAATTTTTTTAATGGGAATCCAGCAAATGTTTGACCCACGTGGAGTTTAAGCAAATTAAGCACTGAGGGGGTGGTCAAGTACACCCAAGCAGTGGCTGCTGCCACCGTTCCCTCTCTCCATCCTTGACCATATGTTTCTGCCAGCCCCCTCACCCCAGCACTGGCACTGGTCTGACCTCATGCTGAGCCTGTTTAGAAAGTTAAATTTTTCTTATTTGGCTTCAGCTGCTTTAGTTCCCTGAACTTTTGGTCCCAAACGAACGCCAGTGCGCAGTGCAAGAGCGATAAGAGTGGGGCAGCAGCAGCCGTCAGCCAGATCTGCAGTATCACAAAACCACAGCCTTAAACCGTAGCTCAGTGACACGGGGTAAGCCAGCACCCATTTCTCCCCCTCCACACTTCTTCAAAGAAAGCTTTTTTTATGATTGTGGGGTAAACTGGTTTGCAGAAATGATCCAACTAAACTATCAGCCCTGCTGATCTCTCCTCTAGCGTAGGTGACTGACTGGTGATGGTCCAGAGATGTTTAGGCCATTTCAATGGAAGGGAAGCACAGGGGAGGGAATCAGGAGGCAGAAACGTGTCGGTGTGGGTACAAGAGAGGAACACTGCTTTCAGCAGCAGTGCTAGCTCAAAGTTGCAGCCTTTCAAACTTTTAGCCCCTCTCCACGTCCCCAGGTCCAGGCACACCTGGCTCCCTGCACACCTGTGCCATGAAGAAAAGCCGAGCTGAGGAACAGAAACAGAGGGAACCAGCAGCACACCTGCTAATGACCACTGCCTGAGGAGGCTCCTTTGGCTTCACAGGTTTCCCTGGAGCAAGGGTGTCAAACTCATTTTCACTGGGGGCCACATCAGCCTCACAGTTGCCTACAAACGGCCCAATATAATTTTAGGACTGTATAAATGTAAGAGTAGTTATAAATGAGTTTGACAGCCCTGCTCTAGAGCCTGAGTGAGCCTGTGACACATTCTGTGGGTTATCTTCTCCTTTTCTCCATGCTTCCATGCGACTCAATGCTTCAGAGTTGTCAAAAAATATAGGAGCAAGATTGCACATCATTTTACTTCCACTCCTGCTATATAGCACTCTCCAGGCAGTGTAGGTTTAAATATTTTATTTTTCTTTTACTCTGAGATCAGTTTCATTCTTTCTGTTGCAGGGAACAAAAGCATATTCACAATACGGTCATTTCTCCCTAAGGTCACAGAAAAAATGTAGGATTCACGGGAAAGGTAAAAACCTCTAAACAGTTAAAAAAGATTTTAAAAATTTCAAGTCATGACTGTTGTTGATATTTATGAAATTGATTAAAAATCCTTTCTCAGCTTTCCTTCTGCTAGTTAGTGGAGGAAAACTGCTTTTGTAAATCTGTCTCTCCATTCTGTTATAATGCCAATAGTCTTAATCAAACCAATGTAACTAAGGATCCTTGTGAGGCTGTGTTCAAATAGGTTTAAGATGTAGTTGACTCCAGTGGTTTACAATTAAAATTGTTTAAAATATATGGTTTACATGCTCTGCTCTTGCTGAAGAGAAAACAAAACAAAACAAAACAAACCTAATAACAACCCATGACTAACATGGGAAGTGCATCCTTCACTCTGCGAATGCCAGTGGTTCTGCTGAGACCTGAAGCTTTGCAGTTTCTGTCTTTATTAATCTCAATAGCCTCGATGTAGCTTTTCTTCACGGACCATGTACACGAACCAAACCTGCTTAGCTCTTCCTTCTTACCCAGCCTTTCATCCCCTTTGCCAGTTCCTCATCAATTTAAACTCTTCCCAGAAAGGTTTATGGTGAGGATATGACTATATTCAACCCTGGCATTCAACACAGGGAAAAAAAAAAGTATCTTTCAGTTAGCAAAAGAACTCACACAGGTCTGTTCTGCCAGGAAGAGACAACAGAGCTAACACAACCATAATACAAGCAGAATAAGGGGCAAGAAAGATAGGAAGGTCCAGAGCCTCAGGAGGGAACGGCTGCTTCTGAGAGCAGACCCTAAGCCCAGAGCTGCCAGCCAAGCCAGCACGCAGTGCTGGATACGCAGTGATGGGGATGAAGAAGCGGGTGTCAGGAACATGGCTGGACTGTGGAGAGGCTAACATTTGCTACTGTGACAATATCCCTCACTTTCTTAAGTTTTAGATCACAGAAAACACTGAAATTCTTAAAGTTTTACACTTCAAAAAGTGCTGGAGCATATAGATAAAATAAATACCTCAACTGAAATGAGAAGCACAGATTCCTCCCTAGACCTTGTCCATTTATCCAACAGTGAAAGGTGGTGGGCCTCTCCCATGGCTTCAATCCAGCCTGTCACTCCACAGATGTGACTTTGGAGGGAGATAAGCGCAGACCCTTTTCTGAAGGCGGTGCCCAGAGCTCCCCGCCCACCGTGGCACACACAGTACCACCTCTGCAGCTCCACTCATGGCAAGTAGTTTCCTCTGTGCTTTCAGGATGCCACTCTTGGGTTCACTGTCTGACCTCCCAATCTAGAAATCCCAATCCCAACAGAGTCTCACTTTGTTTCCCCGAGTTTGGCGGCTTCACGCAGACCCTCCCTCGCCAGCCAGCGCCTGCTGCTGCTGCAAGAAACCGCTCCCAACTGCAGCCAAGATTTGTGTTGCAAGAACTTTATTTTTCTCCAGAGCATGCAGTGCCTACCCATACTGGGACTTGATAAACAGCTCAAATTCCTAGGCAAACAGTAAGTAATAATGGCAAGTGATAGGAGGATTTCCCTGTCACAATGCCAGGCTACCGGGATTGCCCTCACAGAAGCAGGGAACATGCAATAACTGCAAAGCTAGATTGCCTCTGGCGCTTTAATTCTGCCTTCCCTGCATGAGCATCAACATCAAAACAGTTTCCTTTACCTCTTCCTGGGAAGTTCCTCTAACACAAAATAAATAAAAAGTACCCTTGCACACGCTTCGTACTTCCAGGATCCTTTGCTTGCCTTCTGATCTCTGCTAACCTGAGACGAAAGTTAATGATTGACTCCATCTGGAATGGAATACATAAAATATACAGCACAAACCACTCGTACAACACCCGCCTTCTTGTGTACATAGCAAAAGAGCGATCGCTATTTGCACACGCGTTGTTAACTACTTGATCTCTGAGCTGTGCTTGAGAAAAGCTGCTGATGGGAATGACTAAATTATGAAAAGGCATAGCTTCAAGGAAAGAACTGAGCAAACAAACAAAAGCCTTACGTCTTAATTTCCAGAAACGTTGCATAACCACAAATTTTACTGAAAGACATGAGAAACTGAGATTCCTGGACCAGGAATCATATACATATAAATACACAAATACATATACCATATATCATGTATACATACCTATATATATATATCTGCTCATGCATACATGCTCATATATACATATGGGATTCGATGTCATTAAAATTAGCATAAATAGGCAAGATTGAAATACAAAAGAAGGTCCATTAGGTATCAAAGATTCTAGAAAAAATGTATATATTAACCTAAGAACCGTATGCTTTTTTATAAAATTAAAAGAATTTATATTAATTAAAACATATAATTGAAAGTCTTGTGATAGGGTAGAGTTAGCGAGAACCTTCTTGATTTCAAACCACGTCATTTTGCAGCTTTACTCACCTTCACTTTGAAAGCTTTTCTTTCAGTGTGTTAACTCTGGCAGAACTTCACAGAAATGTGAAAATGCTTTATTTTGGAAAACAAATTAAGGAAAGTGAAATGATCTGGGCAAAGAGCTGATGATATAGTCTCCTGTGTCCTATCTCCCCAAAGAAGTCAGCAGAGAAGAGCTTTCTCAAGTGACTGAAAGCTATCTTTTCAGGGTTAGTCCAATTGGTAGCTCTTGGCTAAAGGAAACGCAACCACTGGAGAAGAACTAAGGAAGTCGCAAGAACACGGTGCAGGAGGTGGAAAAGCACATCAGCCTTTTAGGTGGAAGTACAATATCAGATTGGCTTAGGCGGATCAAAAAATCTCATCTTAATGAATTCTATCTCTAAAAATGGCATATATGTTTGTTTAGTATCTGCAGATTGGTCAGGACCTGACTTTGGAGACAGTGACCTCTAGACAATTCTGTATCTTAAATCCTTATGTTTCTTTTAGCGTAAAAGCTTACACAGTTTTAGTAGCGCATCATTACACTGTTAATATACTTTCAAGCACAGTAATAGCATTTCATAAACTATGTAACTATATGGTTTATATCTTTAAATATTATAACAATACACTAACACTAAGGCTGTCTTGATTACATTTCTCTAGAAACTGTTATCATTATGTGCCCTGAGTTCTTTGCACCTTAGCATGCCAATGAACTTTTGAACCCTACCACTGTGAAAAAGGTTGACTATATATTGCTCTAAATAAATAAATAAATAAATAAATAAATAAATATATGGACCTGCAGATGCTATAATCCTGCAGAAGTTAATGACTCTGAAAGTTATGCACTCCAATATATTGAGACGTTTTATTAAAGTGATAATTTTCCTGAAGTGAGACCTTTGGAAAACCAGTGAAAACGGGTCTTGGCTTCTCCTGCTTCAAAACATACAGCTCTTTACCATGTAAAACCTCTTTTGTAAGATGAAACTCACATACAAACTCTGACAAAAAGGCAAACAAATTTGTGTTGAACCATATCTTGCATTTTGTCTCTTCCAAAAGAAAGAAAAATCTCTAAGAAACATGCCTCATATTTCCCTAATCAGAAAGAAAGAAGATGCTGAATTATTAGGATTATTCTATCAAAATCACTGGCTCATCTGACAAGTTTCCTAATGATTTACTCAACTATTTAACAGAATTGTAAATCGGGAAAGGTGTTTCTTCTTGCAATGACTAGTGATCAAGAGGTATACAAAATCCATAGAGGCATTAAATGTCATTCAAATTACACCTGCTGCACCATATACATAATGACAATTTCTGATATTAAAAAAAAAAAAAGAAAATAAGGTGCTCTTTCAATATTGCTGTTTGGTCAACTGAAGCTTGAAGACATCCTGAATGATTAGGCACATTTTCTGCAAGAAATGAGGGACTTGGGACTCTTGGAAAATATACCAGATTTCGATGACAATCTGGCATCAAGAAACAATTAGCACAGAAAGAAGATTTCAGACACCCCTGACTTGAAAGCCAGGCAGCCAGCAAGTATTTCAAAACATGCCCATTGAAACTGCTTTTGGTTGCCAGAGGTAAGATCAGCCCTAAGTTAATGCTCCAACCAAGAAAGAGATACTTGGATCCTGCCAAACTGCGCTGAAAGTGGCACTACGTGTTGCCTTCAACTGAGAGGGAAACGAGTTTGAAATTGTTCTGCTTAGGATAAAACTCTAATTGACTTCAGTAGTAGCGTTATACATCCTCGTTATTGGGTTTCCAGCGATGACTCTCCAAAGCACCAAGGCTGTGACACCTTCCTTCAGGCACATGCAGTCAGACCAAGGGAGCTCAGGGACATGCTTTTCCCCAGGGCTGCCCCTGGACAGGTGTTTGCAGGAAGGAACGTAGCAAGGCAGAATCTTCGTAGGGCCCTCTCAGTCCCAAGGAAGCTGAAGGCCCCATGCTCCTCTCAAGCACAACTCCCAGTTTCTTCAGGAGGCAGGTCCATACTCATCACTTGCAGCTTAGGGAGCCCTTTAGGGCGGCTCTGTTGCAGCCATCCTCAAAGACAGAGCTCACCACTGAACAGCTATAGGGTCTCTGAAGCTGCAGCAGAACAGAGGGTAGAGCTGGGTTTTCAGGCAGCAGCCAGAGCCCCAGCAGTTTGTCCTTGCAGGGCTGTCGGTGCCTGGAGAGCCTGCAGCTGGATTGTGCCCATCGCAGCTCTTGCCTTGCTCTTCTTCGTGTCCTGCACAACAGCAAGAGGCTGCCTAAGGGTCCGTCCCAAAGCGCCATGCTGCTGAAATCATCAGCTTTGTTTCCTGGCTGTCAGCCTGATAATTTAAAGGCTTACCAAGAGACAAACTTCAGAAGACTTCACTTCAAAAAATATGTTTCTATTAACCAAAAGACTTAGACATTCACTCAGCCAGCTACTGGATAGAGAGGCAAAGGACACTACTCGATGTAAAAACTAACCATGTTAGCTAAAACATAGCTCAAAATCCTGTTTCTTTTTCCATAAATCACCTCAGCTATGGACCAGGATTTACATCACAGCCTCATCTCCCACACACTGCTCATTACCTGTCCTGGTTTCAGCTGGGATAGAGTTAATTTTCCTCCTTGTAGTTGGTATAGTGCTGGTTTGGGGATTTAGTATGAGAAGAATGTTGATAACACATGGATGTTTTAGTTGTTGCTAAGTAGTCAAGGACTCTTCAGCTTCTCGTACTGGCCTGCCAATGAGGAGGCAGGGAGTGCATGAAAGGTTGGGATGGGACACGGCTGGGACAGCTGACCCCACTGACCACCGGGATATTCCATACCGTGTGACGTCATGCTCAGCATATAAAGCTGGGGGAAGAAAAAGAAAGGGGGGAACATTTGGAGTGATGGCTTTTGCCTTCCCAAGTAACTGTTACATGTGATGGAGCCTGGCTGTCCTGGAGATGGATTAACACCTGCCTGCCCACGGGAAACAGTGGATGAATTCCTTGTTTTGCTTGCGTTCGTGGCTTTTGCTTTACCTATTAAACTGCCTTTACCTCAACCCATGAGTTCTCTCAGTCACCCTTCCAATTCTCTCCCACATCCCACCAGGGGTGAGTGAGCGAGTGGCTGCGTGGGGCTTGGCTGCCAGCTGGGGTTAAACCGCACCATGACTGAAGCTGGTGGGTTCAAGTCAAGACCCAGAATGTCCCAGCAGCCAGGTCCCTGGGTGCCAGCTGACATAGCACAGACCGGGGCAGAGGCTCCTGACTTCACAAAGGAAAAATACGGATCACAAGTAACCAAGGAACAGTTACAAGGACAAAGACAAGGACAGAGAAAAAACTCTCTGGGCTCCTCCTCTCCCTCCTTTAGCCAGCATGCACTTGCCTGAGGAGGTGAAGGGGGCACAGGCCTCCCATCCCCACTGCCAGCACTGCCAGCGTGCAAAGCCAGGCTTATCAAGATGCTACTCAGATGACTTCAACCCTCACTGAATGAAG
Source organism: Streptopelia decaocto (assembly GCF_964273445.1). Taxonomy (NCBI): domain Eukaryota; kingdom Metazoa; phylum Chordata; class Aves; order Columbiformes; family Columbidae; genus Streptopelia; species Streptopelia decaocto. The sequence goes on from NC_138655.1 coordinate 14,669,050, forward strand.
AAGTCCCTGCCAGAGAGAGACAGATGTGCAACAAACAGGCCACAGGAATGGGGGCTATGAAGCAACACGTGAGGCTGGGGTGAGACAGGCAACAGGAATTCCTTAAGGAATTTAAATCAAGCAGCTCTCATAAGTATTTGAGTTTAGACATGTGCTGTTTGGTCTAGTATGAGAGTGCTTTAAGTACCTACATTTGGTTGGGTTTACGTAAGCAACACCATGCTTACAGTTTCGTTTTACACTTTTACTCCTAAGTAATGTGTTCATCCTGCAGTATACAACACTTGCTCATATGCACTTTCACCCAAATACACACATAATCACCTGTCTGGCTGCATCACTCCTGCTGGGGGCTTATCTTGCATTTGCAAGTATCACTAAGAATAGCATACAGTATTTTCCTTGAGTGCATGTGTGTGTTGGATTCCTATCATCTGTTTGCCTGCCCCAAGGGCTGCTGAGATAGCCTGTCTTTGATCCTGAAAACCCTCCACGTTTTCATTTAGCCTTAACAATTATACACTTATCTTGGACAGGAAAAGGGAAACTTTAAATGCAGGGTTGTCTAAAACTTGGCTACCAGCCAGTTTTCTATTGCATATTTTGCTGCTTTTACAGTCTGGAAAACTGAAGAAAACTAACCCTTTGCACAGAGTATCCCAACAGAGAAACAGAGCAAAGCTAACAAAAAATTGGGGGAAGACAGACAATTTTGGGTGCAGTTTCATGAGATAGTTCCAGCTGACCTAACAGCTCACTGCTGCCAATATAGGAGGTCTCGCTTCTCCTCTACTACCTCCTCTTCCTGCTCCTTGTTCCACATTCCCAGCAACAATCTTCTGTGGGTTCTGGCAGTCAGCAGTTCAGAAAACTAACCTGCCCACCGAATTGACACGCTGGATCTGCTCCCAAGAAGTGCAATAAGTACATGAGCAGACAAAAGAGAAGAGGTGGGACTACAAAAACAGGAGTGGGGAGTAGGAACAGGGTCACTGGAAGAGCAGATCTCCCCATTCAGCAGTAACTAGACATTATGCAGGCTGGGCTATTGATAAGAGCACAGACCAAGGAGATCTAGGCTACTTCATACAGATTTCCAAAGGAATGTCCATAGGTGACTTCACAGGATGGGGAATAATTATTTTGTATCTGCAGATCATCCTTCCTCAAGAACAGCACCATGTTTCATTATCTTAATAAGTAAGATGACAAATGTCACCCCTGATTGTGAGACTACTGAGCTGATTCTAGGAGCCAGATTTGTTGAAGTTTCCTCAGATTTCTCCTTAGGGAAAGATTTCAAAGCTTGTGCTTTTACATTTAACTATGAGATACATAGACTTAACATGATCTTAATAGAAATGTTGTATTATCCTTGAATCTTCAACTTCTAATGAGAGAAATGAGGAACAGCAGGATTCTTATCAGGGACTTGGATGATCAACTGGGCACTAAGTCCACACTGCAGAACATCCATGCCAGTGCACCCAGTCAGCCCAGTTAGCTACATTGAAGAGGAAATTCAGACTTGGAACAGACACTGGTGTGTTCTGGAGCCAGACCACTAAAACTACCTTTACTCCGCAAACATGGATATCACCGGTGTGCATCAAAAGGTGGCAATGGTCCTCGTCATGTGAATGCGACCAGTAAAAATCACAGAATCATAGACTTGTTTAGGCTGAAAAAGACCTTGAAGATCATCAACTCCAACCATTACACTAATGCTGCCAAGTCCACCACTAAACCATGTCTCAAGTGTCACATCTACATGTGACATCTACAGTGTCAATATCTGTACTAGCAGCAATGATGGCACCTCTCAAATCAAGCAACATTTCTACCATTTTGCAGTGTTTATCTGGCATTTCAGCAAAAAATTCGAAGAAAATTTAAGCAAAAACTACTGGGAAAATATCTTCACAATCTCTTTCTAGTTACACACGTAACACATAATTACAATAGGACTTTTCTTCCTGAATCACAAGATATTCCATCAACAAACCGAAAGCTTTAAAATTCCCTTTTTCTCCTCTGTAGTGTACGGGTACAGATGGCACACTAAATACACCACAAAAAATAAAAACTGAGTCAAGCACTTTTGTTAACAGTTTCTGTGCTGCACGCAACTTCAGTCACACGGCACTGTTAATTACTGCTGGTGCTAACTGTAGGGATCCCCTTCCATCTGCTGGGACCAGCTGATGCAAAATAAAAACAAGCCTTTAGAACAAGCTGCACCTCTGCAGGGTCGCTGCCCGCACGGCGGCGGGGGCCGGGGTGCACACGGAGTTCGTGCGGGAGCGGTTCCCTGCGCTCTGCTTATTTCTCGCTGGAGCACTGAAACACTATCGCTTGAGGTTTGTTTGTTTGTTTTAGTCTTTAAAGACGCACCTCTCCTTCTGCGTCGCCTGATCCCTTAAGGGATCCAGCAGCCTTCTCCCCAGACGCCTCCTGTCCCACGCAGGGGAGCAAAGGTGCCCAGAGGAGAAGACCCCCGAGGGGGTGACTTACCGCCCCGGGCTCGGAGCGCCGGCTGCCACCTCCTCTCTTCCTCTTCGCTGCGGAACGCGGTGCCGGAGTCCGGCGGCGCGCTGGACGCAGGTCAGGTGCTCCGATGCAGAACAGACCCTCGCCCTCCGCCCCTCAGAGACCCCTCCCGCCTGCAGGGGGGCTGCTGTTGACCCCCGGGTACATGTCACCGGCAAAGCGAGGGGAAGGCACCGCTTACCGGAGCTGCTCGCCGGTGAGCAGGACCTCGGCCATGTGCTCCAGCTCCGCCGCCTTCTGCTGCATGCTGCTCATGCCCTCCTCCATCGCCGCCGGCCTGCGGGCACCGCACCGCCGGGTGAGGGGGGACCGTGGACCCGCCGCCCGCCCCCGCTGGCAGCTGCCAGGGCCGCCTCCCGCCCGCCCCCCGCGGCTGCAGAGCTTGTCGCCGGGGGTGAGGGGGCAGCGGCGGACCCCCCCGCCGCTTCGGCTCACCTGAGCGGGGCAGGTCACTTTTCCCCTCGGTAGGCTCGGATCCCCCCCACCGCTTCCCGTGTTATTGTGTCACAGGCAGGCGGAGAAACACATGGCTGCAGCCGCTGCAGCCGCAGCCAGGCTCGCCGAGGCAGCAGCGTCCCCCCCCGGCTGTCACACAGCAGGGTCGGCGCTGCCTGTCCCCGCGGGAAGCGGCGGGCTCCCCGCCGGGGGCTGCCAGCCAAGCGGCTGCCGCCGTCCCGGCTCCCCGGCGGTCCCTCTGCGGTGCGGGGAGCCCCGCCGCTCCTCTCCCTGCCTGCCTCGGGGAGGGGAGTGCAGAAGGCGGCCGCGCACGGAGGAGCGCAGCGCTGCCCCCCCGACTCCCTTCGCGCGGGTGCGAAGTCCCCGCGGCCTCACTCCGACGCGGGGCTGAACGGAGGGGAAGCGCGGGAGCAGCCGGGCCGGTTGCGCGGTGGGCGCTGCTCGGCGCTGCGCGGCCGCGGCTCTGGGACGTTCTGTCGGCCGCGCAGGGAGTGCGCGCTGCGCCTTGGCAGAGGTCCTTATTGATACGGGGAGCGGGGAGCAGAGAGGGAGCTATTGATCCGGATTTTCACTCTCAAAAACTGCTGCTGCTCTCCCGCCGCCCTGATCTCTGCTCAGCCGCTACCGAGGTGTTGATTTCAGACGTTGGTCCACCTCACCTCTTTGTCTCACGGTGACCGCGGATGCAGAATCCCTGGGAGGGCAGAGGAGCACTTCTCTCTGCATTTAGTTTTGGCAATGGCAACTGCAAGGTCATGAGCACTGTTTGTAATTTTTTTTTTTGTTTTTAAGTCCAGGAAGCATCTTCTGTAGTGGTCCCAACATTGTTTTTTTTCATTTACAGCCATGTGCAATGAAGATGTACCTTGATTGCCCAACTCATTGTCTTTACTTCTGTCTGTATGTAATGTGCGTGCATGGAAATTGCATACGCTTAAGTGTTTGCAATATTGTCATCGACTCAGGACCAAGACCATCGTTTCAGGACCAAGAGAAGAACAAAGACAGCATCACATGGGGGTAGTAGTAACCAGGCTGCAGACAGGGGGAAGGAGGTGACTCTCTGCATGGCCCGTAGTAGACTTGCGGTATTTGTTACCAAAGGAGACTCTGGTTGTAAAAGAATAGACTTGCAGTCAAGGAAAAAATGGACAAGTACTTGGAAAGAAAGATGCAGAGGGTTACTAAGCAGACAGCAGCCACATCCAGCTGAGGAAATTCCCTGTTCTAAAATAATTAGAAACTAGGCAAGCACTTGTAAAACACTTCATATATGCTTTCTCTGTTGTTCCCTAATCATCCGTTTACAGCCACTGAGATGAATACTGGACTGTATGGACCTTTGGTTCAACCCAGGAGAGTCGTTTTAATGAGCACGTTTGTGGGTCTCAAAGAGCACTAGAGATCCACAGCAAAGGGAGCAAAACAGAATCTGCCTTCGTTTCATTCATGGTATGGGCCAGAGAGAGAACACCTTAGGACTCTAAAAACTACAGCTTGAGCTTGTTTGCTGTACATTTGGAAGACGTGCATTTAATCCGAACACTTGCAAACACCCTCTAATTCCACTCACACTGCAAACATAGAAAGTACAGATTCACAGAGCTGGAAACAAAACGGGAATCGAAACAACTGTCTCATTTGACCTTATCGTTAGGGCAAAGTATTTACACGGTAATTTTTATCAAGAAAAGACAATTTCAAGAGAATGTCATTGTACACTACAGAACATTTCTGAGTAAGCCATCAGCTCCATCACCGGAGTTTGGCTGATTTGAGCAACTTGGTCCAGTGGAGGGTGTCCCTGCCCATGGCAGGGGGGTTGACACTAAATGTTCTCTAAGGTCCTTTCCAACCCAAACCATTCTATGATTCTGTGATTCAGCTGTTCACTGCTGCTGGAAGGGGGATAACACCGTTCTCTGCTCCGACACCACAATCTGCAATGTGTCTTATGCTAACTTTCCCATTTCTAAGACCCCTGCTTGCTACAATTCAATTCACGAAACAGGCAGAAGAGTACCAGAAGGTGGACAGTTTCTCCTGGGCTAGTGAGCAGAGCTACACAGATGGCTGTAGGCTCCACGGAGTGCCAGAGCTGGCACTGAGGTGCAGTAGGCCTGGGCAGCTTGTAGCAGGAACAAAAGAGGAGGAAGCGGGAGAGGAAAAGGGGGAAGAAACTGTCTTCGGGTGGTGACAAGCTATCGGCTTGAGTCTGGGTGCTTGTGGAACTGCAGCCTGAAATGCACATCTTTCCTTGCATAGTCTTGCAACTTGGAAAATGCAGGCCAGTGCAATTTCCTGTACTGAGTTATTTAATAATTATACATGGCATATACAGTGCATTTGTGCACTGATAAGCCATTTGTAATTTATTTACACATGTTCACACATGTTCTTACCGTTACAGTGCAGCTAAGAAGAGGGAATTGGGTATCAGTCACTTCAAGCCTGCTGTCACTCAAAAATGCCTAATTAACATAACCCCAAAGGGTCATGTTTCAGTCAAAAGCCAGTAATGAGCTGCGTAAAATAAGCTGTTTAGATATTTGTAGCTTGCTTGTTTGTTTGTTTTTAATGCACAGATTGGCATAGAACATAAGGCGTAGCAAAAGATTAAATTGTCTTGACCTTTCCTCTGAGGGGAGACTGGCCACCAAGACTAAGATGCTCCTCTAAAAGGCAGGACAGCATGTACAGAGCCTGAAATCCTGTCAGCAAGAGGGAAATAAACATTCCTCTGAGGTAACCTCCAGGAAGTGGATTGATTTATTTTCATAAATATAGGACCAATTTTAGGAGTTGGTGTCCATTTTAAATATCAATAGTTACTTGCATTTACCTTAGCATGGCTGGAGTTAAGGGCGATGAAGGTAGGTAGCTAACAGTAAGGCATTCCTCAGCAAAGAGCATGAGGGATCCTTGAGCTCAAGCCCTGGGACACTTTAAAACTCATCAACCCTTCAAAAACATCAAAAGAGTAAGAATTGGTGCATAGGTCTGGTGGAGAGTTGGTACCAAAGGCATGAGGGGAAGCTCAAGTGTCCTCCAGTGACTTTTGATGACACTGGAGGCTCTCTGGCATGCAGTAATTTATAGGGCTATGCATTGGAACCCCCAAGGTCATGACGCTCTATAGAACATCATGTGTGAAGACGGACATTGTATTAGTGTATCGATTTTAGAAAACAGTCTGGTAATTTGTATAAACTTTCTTATCTCACTGAGTAAATGTCCAAGTGGTGAAACACTAAATGTTTACATAGTGAATTAAGAATATTGCTTTCACTGCTTTAAAGAATATTGCATCTGTGCATATTGCATATGCACAGATATATGCATATGCACAAACATATTGCATATGTTTTGATTTGTTAAATTAATCTGAGATTTGATAAATTAATTCTGTAGTCTAATTAATTTTCTGCAAGCTTATTTTAGCATGAGATATTCATAAGAAAAAATTACCATGTGTGTGCTTCTCATTTCTCCTATAGCATTATTCCTGAGACTCATATAAGGTTGTTTGCTATGATGACTAAAGCTTTTTAAACAGGAAAATGTCAGACAAATAATTAAGGCATTGATCACCTCATGCAAAAGATGATGGAGCACTTGAGGGAGAAAAGGCATCAGCAGGTGAGCTGTTCAATGGGTTAACAGTTTTTTTTTCCTAACATATTTTGTATAAGAGCCAGCATTATGTAAACATGAGATTTAAAAAGACTGGTCCCTCTCTTACTGAGAAAGACAAACACAAACTCTGTTTTTGGCTTTTAAGTTGTCTTTTCATTTAAGTAGGTCTTGCAACACCAATGGAAAATTAGCATGGGGTTTGTTTTCTTTATTCCCATGCTTATTTGCAAAGAGAGCTCACTTGTCTTTGCATTTCAACTGGTTCACTTCCTTAGCACCGGGGGCCTGGCAAAGGGAAACCAGAGGAACTACCAGGTATTGTCCAGCCTCCCCTCCTCTTTTCAGGCTACATACAATAGTGTTTCCCATTCTTGGCAATGCACAGATTACATTCATTGCTGCTCATTTGCTGCTCTAAGTTTGAACAATTTAAGTTGTCTGCTAGGAACTGGTCAGAAGAATCAGGGCTTGTGTGATTCAAAGGACTGAATGCATCTGGCCAGGCTAATTTTAGTCTTGTGATAAACCACAGGAAAAGTTAGTAAGTTTTCAGGAAAAAAAAATGGTATGTTTTAAACTTCTCTTTTTCTATTGTAATATCCAAGTTCCTGCAAAAGCAACCATGGTGAGATAACAGGAGGAATTTATCAGAATGTCCAAAATTTCAGCATTAGAGTGAGACTCTCATCTGTTCAGATTCTTACATATCAGGTGTCACTGACCTGGTAGTTGTTATAATAGTGAGCTGAAGTCCAGAGAAAAAGGCATTTTGATCCTAAGATATGCAGAGACAATCTGAAAGGGGCTTTCTAAGCCTGTCCTTACTCAACTTTTCCATTTCATTTTGAATGTTCACACAATCACTGGGTCAGACAGAGATAGCAAGACTCCTGTGCAGACTGATGGCTAAAGCACAATCAAGTGATGGGTACATGTTTTAGTGCTTGCTCCTGTGAACAGATAAATATTTTATCAAAAAAACTCAGCTTCAATAAGATAGAAGATCAGAAACTCACATCAGACCAGTAGACTCAGTAACTCAAGTTGATGGTGCAGTCTGCTAAACCAGCATTTTGCACTACCCAATGCCAGTGATGCCATTTGTTCTATATACTTGAGCCCCTCTACTGTGCTGGTTTAGGTAAAATCAAGTAAATTTTCTTCACGCAGTTAGAAACTTCTCTTTTTAGTAGCTAGCATTGTCTTTTGTTTTGGATTTAGTGTGAGAATACTATGATAACATGCTAGGTTTCCCATGCTTTGCCTAAGAAGACCTAATTTCTTTCTTTCCAGTAGCTAGCTATGTTTTTGAGTTGGTATGAAAAGAATGTAAGAACTCACCGATATTTTGGCTGTGGTGAAAAAGACCAAGGACTTTTCTCAGCTTTCCAGCTGCAGTTGCAAAGCAGCTGGGAAGGGGCACAAACAGGACAGCACCTAGACTGACATCCAGGTTGATCAATGAAATATTCCCTACCATTAGCGTCAGGCTCAGTATACAGCTGGAGCCGGCTTTTCTGGCTGATTGGTTCTGTTTGGGAGTTTGGTTCTGTTCTGCTCTATTTGGAGTTTGGTTGGAATTCAGCCTTTTGCTGTTCTGCTGGTTTGCAGTCAGCCTTTGGCCTGTTTGCCATGTGCCTTTTCTGCTCTCTTGCTGGGATCAGCTGTCTGGGACCAGGGATGCTCTCCTTTCCAGGACTGGCTGTTTGGTGTGATTGGAGTTTCTGAGCATCTGCACTGAGTATCACTTATTTTATATATATATGTAGTGGTAGTACATTTTTGTTGTTGTTGTCTTATTAACTGTTCTTATCTCAACTCACAAGTTTCTCCCTTCCCTTTTGATTTTCTCCCCCATTTCATGGGTGCGGGAGGGTAAGCAAGCAGCTACCATGATCCTAGTTGCCACGCTGGAATTAAACCATGACATCTACTTATCTATTATACCTGGAATATTTTCTAATTCCTCTTGTTTCATATATTCAGTAGTTTTGAAATAAATTTCTAATTTTGAGCATCACAAAAATATTTACCATTCAAAAAGTACCTGTAAAACTGTTTGAAGTCTTAGTCTTTGAAGATTTCATATATACTTATTTTTTGTTTGTTTTCTCCTTAATTAATTCTGCATTTAAATATAGCAATTATAAACTCATTCAACCCGAGCTATGTCTACTTTGTATGTTAGCCCAGATTGTAGTCCATGGCTTTTGTAGTATCCAGCTTAGTGCACGGGCTGAGAGGCGTTGAGTCAGCTGGGAAGTGTGACTAAGAGCTGAAAAGGAACTTTTCTAAACCACATCTCAAGTGTTAAGACAACACCTACTAGCTAGGTGGTAAAACCCAGCTCCTGAAAGCTGTCCCCCAGCTATATCTGTGTTACTGCACTCTGATGTCTTGTTGCAAGATCAAAAAGGTTTGCTTAAACCGCTGTGGCTTGAACTGAAGGTTTGATTCTGCACTGTAACCAGCCCTGAACATTCAGGTACTTTTTTTGTTTTTTTGTTTTTTTTTTTTCTCCTTTCAGAGGCAACACCTAAGAACTAAGATTCAGTCTAAGACACTGTTCCTTACTAGTCCTTTGCCACCTATTCCTGCTTCTCGGCCCGAGTTTCCATTGACTGTTGCTCCTTCCACACTGCCCATGATGGGGCACACCTTGCCTTAGGTCTTGCCTTGCTCTTCTGTGCCCTGGAGTGAGCACCACAGCCAGGTTTTGGGGTGGGCGGTGGGTGCAAGCATGCAGTGCGCACATATCTGTGGATATGTGGTTCTGGTGGCAGGAACAGATGCAAACAGTCTGACAGGATGCCAAACAGCTGCTGCCATGAGATACAGAATCATGCTCCTCTGTGATTTACGAGGCTTTTAAGAAAGAAAAAGCAGTCTTTGTCAAACAGTAGTCTACAAAGCAGAGGTTTCAGCATTGTCTCCATCCTTAACCACATCACATCCTGTTGTTACGTGAGGCTGTGCAGCACATAGACATGCCGGGCCCAAGGAACACCCGCTAACGAAGCTGCTCCTTGGGCTGCCGGGCCTCTTGGGCACGACCGGCAGGCACCGTGCACTGTGGTTGTGCCACCATTGCTGTGAGATGTCAGACATGCTGCAAACTGACGGTGTCACTCAGCTCCACTGGCATCACCACCAGCAGCAGCTGCTCTGGGCTGCCCAACTCCCGTCTGTTTCCATCTATGAAATAAACTGTGTCCAGTAGATATATTTTTAATGATTCTGCCACCCTGTGGTCCTTTCAGAAAATAATGAAAATGCCTGTTAGAAAATTGTAGTGAATTGATGCTCAACAAAAGAAAAAGACTGTTAATGAAGCTAATGGTAATTTTATACGGGAATAATCTTAAGACAATATGGTTTTTGCACAGGATTACAAACACAACCATACTTGAGTCCATCATTAACTTCTCTCCACAATGAACAGCAAAATAACCACCCAATCTATTCAAAATTAAAAATTAAAGCTAGCAAAATACTAAACAAGTCAATATTCTCTTTTACAAAAGCAACTTACAAGGAAGTGTTTGTCTGGGACCTCCTGGGTTTTCAGAATATTTACAGATCTCTTGGAGTCGTGAGGCAATGAGATAAACTCAGTACAACATGTTTCTGAAATAAATCAGATACCACATTGTACTGAGATATATCAAAATGACCAGATATGACCAGTCCCCTTATTGAAGCAAAAAAAAGGTATTTTTGGTGCTACAGAGAACCGGAATTCTTTGCTGCAGGTCTGCCTCAGGGTGGGTGCCAAAGGAACTTGTGGAAGGAGGCACCAACAGACACAACTGGGATGAAGCAGAAGCATAGCAAGGTTTTATTGTAAGAGCAAATCTGGGTGTTGTGAAATACAGAACCTGGTAATAATATTGCCAAGGCTGAACTGTACTGGGAACGTTGCCCTGCTCTCCATGTCTCAGCAGAAAGAAAAAGCATCCGAAAATCAGTCTGTAGTTGTGTCTGGGGGGAACTTCACCAAGGTGAGTTCATGCAGGGAAGTGGGGTGAAATGAGGAGAAAAAGGTACAGGAAAGAGATGTGAAGAGAAAAGGAATGGGGAGAAGAGAGTTCCACTAAGAACAGAAGGGGGACCTGAGCTGAATAAAAGAGTGGGAGAGAATCAGGAAGGGAAGAGAAGAAGCTGGAAGGAAGACAGCAGCACCAGAGCCAGGCTGAGGTAGGAGCCGGAAGGAATTAATTGTCTTTGTGATGTCCCTCAGAGCTTTCCCCTGTGTATCACACTGTCTTCACAGTGGGATGCTGCCTGTTTCCACAGCAACCAGCAGAGAGATGAGACCTTTCCTCCTTGTCTGCATTGACTCCTCTCTCTGGAGAGAAGCCCTCCAAATTGTCACTCTTCAAGATGCCAGTGGACAAAACAGGCCTGGAAGTGTCTCATGAGACCCACGTACTGCATGTCCCCACCATGGAATAGGATTGGCTCCACCTGTACCTTTCCCATAACCTGATTTGGCAGACTCCAGCACCCACCCCTCCAGGAATGGAACTTGCTTAGAATTTTTAACTAAGTATTTCTAAGTTTCTTAGTGGTCTTTGATGTTTCTCTCATTCAATTTGTTAAATTTTGGGAGAAAGCTCATTTAGCTCTCTAAAGAGGGCTGTAAGGGCAGTATCTCACCTCAAGCTCCACACAGTATCTCTTCTCATGCAGCTGATGATGTGAGCAGCCTCCTCATTCGCTTACCGAACAATTTCCAGAGGAAAGGCAATTCTGTTAGGTAAGGTCCACAGCAAAACTGGTGACTCAGCTTCCAGCACCTAGAGGGGAGAAGATGAGAGGACAATGATCTCTCCTAACTGTACAGGCAATGAAATTATGTTCCAAGTCAAGAGTCATTGCAGATCTGAGAGGCCAAAACATCCAATGAATGGAAAACTACTTCTGTTGTCCCTGTTATGGCTTAGCACATGATGTCAAATTGTTCAGCATCCCAAGACATTGATATCCCTTGTGATACAGTCACCACTAATCATTACTCACAGAGCTGTAAGAAAAAAAAATTCCAGCTACTCATTGATACCATGATTACAATGGAAAAATGCTTGGCCTCAATACAAGCTCTAGTATTCAGCAGCAGGAGAAAAAAGCTACAGATATTTAGGATCTACACAGGAAAAAAAAAGTCAAAAATACAATTGATACAGGAACATGCATTGTTTAGGCAGAGGCCCTAGTAATACCCTTTGAGGAAGGTAGATGGAAATCTTCAGGACAAAGTGTTCCTTGCAGAGATGTCTGCAGTTTTTTGCACTTTCATGCCAAGCATATGGTTTGGGGCTAAAAAGAACACAGGACTAAAAGGACTCCTGGGTATACTGGGGAGCAGGATGGGAAAGGGATAGCCTGCTCATCTGGCATTTCAGCACCAGGAGGAAAGTTAAGAGTGACAAAATGGAACTAACTGGTAATTCTTGGAATGCTCCAGCCTGAGATCTCATTATTCAACAAGACTGAGGGTGGGACTAGAAAGCCCTACAATCAGAAACAGGAGAAACAACCAGAATTTAACAGAATCAGATAATTGTTCTGCAGTTCGTAAGTCATGCCAACACCGGGTTTTTTGGACAGAATTTTTATGATGTGCTTATTTGTATTGCTGCTTGAGTTTTTCCGTTTGTCAGGCTTCTGCTCTTTTTGTTACATGGTCCTTTGCTATATTGGCTTCTTCATAGTCCTCACTAGAGTTTTCATCCTGCTATTCTTCACTATCCTTTTCCTGCACCACTCCTCCATTGTATACTCTTCACAGATAGAATATTTCATGCATCTTCCCCCTTTTTATTAATATTTTGCATAATATGGCTATAGTTGTCACATTAATTGATTTATTTATTTATTTTAGATTCATACAGATATTATATGTATGTAGTTTGCTGGGATATACTTGTAACCCCTAGCCCTAGCAATGTCTCAAAAAATAATGATATATTAACTTAAAAAAAAAAAATTCTGGGGTTACTACTACGCAGATACTAGTTAAGAATTGAGACAGTATAACTGGCCAGATGACACATACTGATGTTTAGTATGTCCCTATTGATAATGTCTCCATACTGAGCCCTGAAATTATCCACAGAACACTCTAAACAGTATTTTTAAAAAATACATTTAATTCCATTTATTTATAGACATTTATCTCCTAGGTACTAATGACAACAATGTTTCAAATAATTTTAGCAGCAGGTGTATCATGTGATTAAATCTTAGGGCCTGCAGTAAAGTATTGCTGTTAATTTTGCCAATTAGCAAAATAGCTGTGTCTGAATTCCCATTTTTTGCTGTGGTAGAAGCACTCCGGAGATCTATCCAGAAAATGTAGATGGAGCAAAAAACTTCCATGGCGTACTCACGCATTAAATGACACGCACACCTGTCAAATTGTCTAAATATAAAAGGGACTGTGTCTCTATAATTAATATATTATTGAAAAAATTGTCCTGCTCTTTCCTGCCAATGTTAACAGAATTCATTGCACCTTCCTGCCCGCTGCAGAAGCATTTACACTGTGAGGACACGCTCTGTAGCACAGAATGTCACAGCTGACTGGCTGAGACTGGCAGAAGTGATGAATTTGGGCTGGGTACCAACCTGTTCAGGTTTACCCCACCTTGTCATGACTGACACCCGTGTAGCATGACAGATCCTCTGGCTTTGTTCGCAATTACAGATGCTCTCCTTGCAGAGAAATGACATAACAACAAAAGAGGTATCTGAGCGCTCATTGTCTCATGTGCGCTGGGCATCTGGGTTCTCGTTTGTCACAGCTGTGTACTGTGACATTCTCAAAGCCATTGCTGAACTGTGTTGGTGGTATTTGTGCCCCGGTTATTTTGACCTGTGCGCTCCAGCTTTGTACTGCAGTGTTTCTTCTCCACTGTTTCCAGCACAGAAATAATTCTACGTCACTGACATACTCCAAGCTATTGCATAGTTTACACAAATATTTAGGTTTAGTTACAACTGTTTATTTTCTCCTAATTTGAATATAACTGTTTTGCATCTCCCTGCTGGCCTATTAAGAGTCACAAGACAGCACTTATCTGACGTAGGAATGAGCTATCTTGTTATTCTACTAATTGGCTGAAATTTTCCCTTTTTGAGTCTTGGACTCATTATCTCCTGCTTTGCGGTGCTTTGCTGCCTGACGTCATCAAGTATGACAGTTTTACTGAGACATAATAAACGAATTAATCAAAGCCTGGAATATAGAATATGCAAGCCACAGCTTTGCTATTTTAGCTGTTCATTTAAAACAAAACGAGTAAAAATACATCTAACCCAATAATCAACTCCAGTGGAGAGCAGAAGAGCAAGTGCTCTGGTGATTTTGGGGGTTCAAGCTTACTTAGGGTTATGAGCTACGACTAAAACCTGAACATTGTGATTAACAGAGACAAGCACATCTAACCTTTATGAATTTGTCTAACTCTTCTGTGGATCAGACTCATTTTGTCTGCTACCACATATCACAAATTGCATAATGTGTTGCACAGAAACATCTTCTCTCCTGTTATCCATAACTTTCTGTTCATTTCAGCAGTGTTCTTACATTTGAGACAGACTAGAAAATCATTATTCAAGATATGTGTGCACTGTGGGTTTATACAATGGTATAATTATATTTTGTTTGTTTCATTTTTCTTTTCCTCTCTTTTTTGTTTTCCCAGGAAGGAAGTGCAGCACATTTGTTGTAGACAGTTATTCTCCTGGTGTCTCACAGGAGCCTGCAACATGCAGAAACAGCATTGTGGGCTCTTGTGCTCCAACTCCAGTCACACCTACAGCTCCAGCTGCCACAGTCACCTTCTGTGTTGAAACACAATGAGCACGCCCAATGGCAGCTATTTCTAGACAATGAGAAACTGTCATTTAATGGATAAAAATGTAACAGACATACTAATTTTAAATATTGCAGATGGCATTTTACCTGAAAAAAAAAAAAAAATCCTTGAAGTAGGTTTTGTGAGGCTTAAACCAAACTGAGTCTCTCTTGTGGAATAATCTCCAAGAACTGTAACTGTAAATCGTGTAATTATCACCAGGCTGTTAACTTGTTACGATACACAACTTTGGTGCCATGCCGGTTTTTCCAGTGCTGGCTATATTACTTTTTATTTTCACAGCTACCTACCTTGTGCTTTGAAGGACATTCAGACGTTTCTAGTGTGTAAATCTTCCCTGAACATTTAAACACCCCATTTCATGCAGCCCAGTTTTCTCACTACATATTACTGTAGAGCTCCCAAGCACTTGAATTGAGATCACACCTGGGAAGTTATCCCCCTGCAATGCTGCCTGGGGACTGGAGCCTGACACTGGTAATGTGCACTGTTATAACATATGTTGTTATCTCGCTGTTCATTGTTCTGTGTCTTACTTGTGGAGCTTTGGAGTTATTTGAACTTCCTTTCTTTGATTTGTCACAGCTGCCTTTCATTTATTCTGCTGTTCACATCCTTGATGTTTGAGTCTTGGGAAACGTCATACAGGGCTAGAAACTTCAAAGGCAAGACTATAATAATCTTCAATAATCTGTTTTCTGTTTTGCCAACTTCACTCAGTGTTAGTCAACCAGATTCCTTTAACGCTAATTTCCATTAACATTAGTCAGTTGAGAAACTACACCAAAGCTTATCTTGCTTGAGACTTGACTTCATTCCTGCCTCCCCTCCTGCCCAGCTGAGGGTGCAGGCTATTTAGGGGCTCACTCTGCTCCTTCCTGGTACAGAGCTGTTCAGAGAGGTGAACCTCTCAGCTGCACACTCACAGCAGACACTTAGAACTTCAGATGTGCAGCTTGGGGAGCTGACTTCAGTGGGTGATCGGTTAGGATGGGATGGCTGAATCAATTAATTGCTTCATCAACTCCTTCCATTCTGCTCCAGGAGAGTTTCACCCCTGCTTGTACCATGATGTTACACACTCCTGAACTCTGACAGTTTCAGGCCAACGTACTAGCTCAAAGTGAAAATAATACTAGTTTATGCTACAGTTAATTTGCTAGAGCAAATAAATAAGCCTACATCATAATTATAAAGTAACTTCAGGATTGTACCAAGTTCCCTTACCATAGCGTGCATTTCCTTATGAATTGACATTAATGTTGATAGTTCAGCATCTCCTAATTTTCTCTGCAATCCAAAGTCATTAAATGATTTATCTGTGTTTCAAGAAATTCACTTTATAAATTGCTATACAAATCAGTTTTTGTCAGTTAGGTCACTGCTCTAAAGCATTCTCTGTGAAACAGAAACCTAATACGAGTTGCTTCCTGAGGAATGAGTTATGTTTCCTACAGATTTTTGTCCATGCTTTTGCTGATAGGCCAGTTGTCTGCTGCCTCTCAGCATGAATGAGAGCTGCACTCCCCTAAGGAGGGGCTCCAATAGATTGTCCAGCCACTGATTTCCACAAAACGTCTAGGAACTTTACCTGCCAAATTTGCCTGAACTCGAACAGCAATTTCCAGAGTTGTAAATGATGGTCAGGCAGAAAAATATTTCAGGCAGCAAAAGCATATACTCTTCAGCTCCTTAGGAAACAAGATAAAAGTATCTACAACCAGAACTAGTAGGATAAACAAAACTGGCTGGAAAAATGAATAACTAGTATAAATGTTGGGCTCAGTCTCAAATGTTCCTGGCCACAGATCAGTGCCAGCTCCTGAATAATGTTCAGTGCTTTTCTTCCCATTGGCTTTCTGTTATGTAGCGGAGCTCTTGAGATACAAACTCCATGAATTAATGCCTTGGATTCAGTTCCTTGGCTATGTCAGAATCTGTTCTTATTTGATAGAGTAAAAAAAGGAGAAGCAGCATGCATGCAAGGTCATTAGAAAATCACACAAATTAAGGTAGAAATTAATGCTAGGATAATTAAGCTTCTATTTAAACAATAACTGTGTGAACATTTACTTGACAGAACAGTGATTTTCTGGTTCAGCTTAGAGGTGTGCGGGAACAGATTTACATTAAAGCAAAAGGTCACAGTCTGAAATGACTGTACATACCAGTTTACACCTATGAATTAATAGAAACTAGCCAAAGCCAAAGTGCCTCAGGTTTCCTGTGTACACAATGACTGTATTTCCACCTTCCAATAAGTGAAATAAAACACGAAAATATGATAAGACGGCTGAGTATTTGAACAAGCCACTTTGTGTGTGATAGAAACTGCCTCATTACTTCAAAGGCTTCTCCAAGACCAATTGCATTGCTGGCACCACTCGAGCAAAGTACGTTGTGAAGGCAGAAGATGCCTGATCTAGTCACAGATAACAGCTGCTCTCTGCTGGGCTGGGTACTGAACTGAGCCTGCTCCATCCCACCAGCTCCTGCTTTTGGTTCTGACATGAACGTAGAGCATCCTCCTTGTGTAGGTCATTTGTTGCAGGCTTATACCAAGCACAGAGGGACTCTGCAAGGGGATATACACAACATATGGGCACAAAGTAAGTATTTGTTAGCTAATGCATGCAGCAGACATCTAGGACTAACATCGACTAGGCTGAGCCATAATATGCCCCGCAGCAAGACCTCAGTGAGCCTTTGGGGAGCTGGCTGTCCTGGACGTGGCAGGACAGAGATACCCCGTGCTGCTCCTTGCAGAGGACTGACTCGCACTGGTGCTGAACTGTCTTCCGAGCCTCCACTTTTTTTTTTTCCATATGGTTGAAGAATGTCAATAGGCTTCCTCTGGAATCTCTGAGCTGCAGACTATTTCCATTGCAATAATTGCACTTGGCCATAGTTTTAACTCATCTCTGTCATGGCTTCAGCTCAAACACTTCATCACAGCTTCTTCAAGCAGGGGGAGCCCAGGTCAGGACACAGCACCAAGCCCAGCTGGGCCCTGAGTCACAAGGGGACGAACCTCCCCATAGGGGCTGTGGCATCCATTTCCTAAGGGATCACAGAATGATTCCGGCTGGAAGAAACCCTTAAGATCATCGAGTCCAATCATAGCCTAACTGTAGCATCAAACCATGTCCCTAAGAACCTCACCTAAACACCTTTTAAACACCTCCAGGGATGGTGCTCCACCACTTCCCTGGGCAGCCTGTTCCAGTGCCTGACAACCCTTTCCGTGAATAATTTTTTCCTCATATCCAATCTGAACCTCCCCTGACACAACTTGAGGCCATTTCGTATCATCCTATGGCTTGTTACTTGGGAGGAGTGACCAACCCCCTCCATGCTACAACCTCCTTTCAGGCAGTTGTAGACAGCGATAAGGTCTCCCCTCAGCCTCCTTTCCTCCAGGCTGAACAGCTCCAGGTCTCTCATCTGCTCCTCATCAGACTTGTGTTCATCTGGTGCTAAGAGCCAGCAGACACCCTGCCCTCGGTCAGCCTGTCCCCACAGCCGTTGTGACAGCAGGCACAGGGTGGGGACACTGGGGGTGCCACCTGCAGCCTTGGCCGGTGTCTTCCCGCCCACAGCCAGGCCCTGTAGTGATGACCATCACCCTTCCTCTGGTCCATCATTGCCCTCATGCTCTGGTGTCAAGGAGGTACCGAGAAGGTGCTGCCTCAGTCAGAGCTGGGCAGGGATTCCCATATTGGGCCTGGTTCTTGTTGTATTTCATATATATATTTTATTTAGGGCATTTTGTGGATTTTTATAGCATTTTATTGGTATATAGAGAGATGTTATGGCATCCCTAGCTCCAGTGCAGCCAGACAGAAATCGATAGGTCTGTCAGGCATCAGAACGGAGGTGGAGCTGCAACCGCGGGAGCCGGGCCGAGCCGGGCGGGAACCAGCGGCTGCTGAGGAGAGCGAGTTCCCGCTGTAACCCCGACGCGTTGCCACCCGCCCCGCTGGCCACAACCGGCCGCGTCGCAGCCAACCACAGAATCAACCCCGCCGGCGCCCGCCGCCCCGCCTCCCACGCCGCTCCCGGCACCGCCTGGGCGGGGCGGGGCACGCTGTGGCGCGGCTTTCGGAGCGGATCGAGCTCGGCGGGCGCCATGCGGAACCGCGCGGAGGTGGATGCTACGCTGCAGACCGCCAAACTGAACCCGGCGGAGCTGCTGCCGACCGTCCATTGCCTCAGCTTCGGCCCGCAGGCCAGCGCCGGCGAGTGCTGCCTGCTGCAGCTGGAGCCGGGCCTCTGCGCCGAGCTGGAGGCGGGACGCAGGTGCGGGCGGCGTGGGGCGCCCCCTGGAGGGTGGGGGGTGGTGATGTAGTCGCCGTCCCCTGAGGCGAGGGGCGACCCGGGCCGCGGTGACACCCCACGCACCCCCGCCCCGTCGCCGCTTCGGGCCTGGCGGCCGCGGTATCTCGAACGGCGACCCGAGGCAGGCTGGGGAGTCGGGGCAGGCCCACCCCGCTGCGAGACGCTGCAGTTTTCCACCCCTTCCCCCCGCCGAGCGGGGGAGCGGGACGGAGGTGGCGCCGGTAGGCGCTCCCGGGGCTGCCCCTTGGCCCGTCCTTAGTGTTCAGGAGCTGACATGGCTCTTAAACGGAGCTTTTTCCACACTTTTGTTCTAATACGGTTTGCTTGAAAATGTAACTGTCCCTTAAACCTGGCTCCATTACATTAGAAACTAAAAACTAGGTTACTAGCCCATAAGAAGCGTGGTGGGTTTTTTTTTTCCTAACGCGGAAAAATTGCTTCTGAGGAGACTTCTAGCCAAAACTGAGAAGAGTTTCTCATCAGGCATATGAATACAGGTGCCTAAAAGCTTTGGCTTTAGAAAGGAGATAATGTCTTTAAAAGAATTCCACTGACTTTGAGATTTTCCTCCTGGAACTCTGGAGGTTGGAGGGGAGGCAGGTGCCTGCAGGTTGGCCAAAGAGGACAGAGAAGGACACACGGTATTAGCAGGGGCATTTGGTAGGATAGTTATGTGACCTCTAACTCTGGACCAAGAACAGATTCTAGATAAGCTTTGGATGTGGTTTTAAAATGTCTTCTTTTGCTGCAATGCCAGCGGCACAATAAGAATGTTTAAAATTATACAACTCCCTCTAAAGAAAATAGTCATCAGAGATGTGTGTTAGTAAGCCTGTTCTTATTTGGTGTAATATTGATAAAGTGTCATTGATTAGAGGCCTGGATTGTGCTGAGGACCATGGGGCACAGCTGAGCTTTGTTCATGCATGGGAAGCTTTTGAAAGCAAGAGGAGCAGTTTGATTAAATTGAATCTGAGCACTTAAATGTAGTGTAGCCTGGGAGGAACTGAATGTTCCCTGTTGTGTGCCTGCTTTGGTATTATGTCCTCATTGAGAATGTATTTAACCAAGTTTGTGAGCTGAAGAGGGATGTTTGCATTGATTCTTTGCACTGAAATGCTCTAGAAGATGGTTTTCTTACCTGCTTGGAATTATTTGCAAGAAAATGTGTATGTTTATGAGAGGGAATTGTCTGAAGGATGTTGTACCATAAACAAAATTTCTGTTTTCTTTCTTGTTTCACAATGGGCCAGTTTCAGTCCTCATTAAAGAACAACTAGTAATCTAATTTCTAGTATCAGTGAACTAGTTCAGGCTTTAAGCACACTTAATTGGTGTTTTGGGGGGTTGTGTGAATGGGCCGGTGACGTGGTTGGACTGTGATCTGCATAAGAACCTTGAATGCATGTCTTTCAAAGTGAGAAAACTCAAAAAGGAGAGGAAAAAAACATAGTGTTAAGATATTTTAGATTAATTGACTATTACATTTTTATATCTTGGTATACTGTGACTGCTGCTACTAAATAGAACTGTGAAAAAATATCAGACCAGTTTAATAGTTGTTCATCCTAAAATAGAGGTAAAAATACATCTTTATTTTTGTGCTATTTTTTTCCAGCCTAGTAATCCGTGGTGAAAAGGATGAACAAGCAGTGTTGTGCAGCAAAGATAAAACTTACGACATGAAAATAGCAGATACCTCAAATATGCTGCTGTTTATTCCTGGCTGCAAAACTCCAGAACAGCTGAACGACAATCAAGCATCTTGTAATATTATTCATTCACAGGTATGTCTTTCTGGGTCTTTATTTGTTTGCTTTAATTCTCTACTTATTCTCTATGATTTCTTGTATTTTACCCAAGATACATATATGAAATCTGTCTGGGATTCAGTTGCCTAAACATAGGCTTCTAATGCCATTTTAGATGCCTGTGGTATTGGTCTAGCGGCGAGCTGCTGCCGTAGAAGGACATGAGTCTCCTGTAGGTTCTTTGTATATTGAACAGACCCAGGAGGATGTCTTTATAAATAAACTTCATACACAGGGGGCACGCTATACCTTAGGGGATCTAAAATGGCTCTAGGGCCCTTCTTTAGGCAACTGAATTTTATCCATGGTGTATGATAATTACTGTTTCTAAGAAGTTAAAACTTCGGTTTATTTTCAGTGGGTAGTAATCACTTGTGGTAGGTATTAAAAGCTTTCAAAGAAAATCTAATTTCTCAGTGTTAGCACCTATTTTTAAAATAAGCTGTTCACAAATTGATTCTTAGGAGTGCTTTCCCCAAAAGGTAGATTATACCATGTCATGCCTGAATATTATTTTTTAAATACAGAAATATATTCAAAGGTGACTCTCAACTAGCATCTGGAAAGATTCGTTTGAATGAATGATTTTAGAGTTTTTTAGAGTTCTTGATTTCAATAATTTATTGTTTTCTGCTCTTCTGAAGCATACTCAATAAAATTCTTCTAAAAATAGTTAGGGAAATATTATTGCTAGGGCATTGTTTGTTGCAACAGGTATAATGACATAATTGAGAAGTAATCCTGCTTGTCCTTAGATGAACATAATAATCAAACTAACATAATTTCTTCCGTGAAGTCAGTAGTTCAGCTAACAGAAGTTAATTCAAACTAAAGTAGATTACTGAGAAAGTAATGTTCTTCCATAATTTTTTTCTCTGTTTAATGATCTCTCTAGTCCTCTGAAGTCATACATGGCAACATAATATGTGTGATTTGCTTATGAATTATTTTTAGAGTTTAATTTCTAAGAGCTTTCTTTATGTTTTCAAAAACATTATGTGATGTATTGACACTGCATATTGTAAAACATAAGATACTATTTTTACTCAGTGTTTTGGGGCTTCACTGCCTTTCTCCTGTAGTCTTGTACTGCTTGCAAGACTAATACCTATAGCCAAAGCATCTGTGATTTTATTAACCTCACACAGACCAACTCCAGTTATAAGCTTTGGCTTACGAATTAGAATTATTTATTTCCTTTTCTATGCCGTATTGTTCGTTGGCAAATTGCTCAGAAAAAAAACTTGGCAAGGAAAAGAGTCTAACACTTGGGTAAATGCTCTTTGACATGGAGGAAAAAAAATGTAGAAGTTTGTCAGGAAATTAGTATTTATGTGAATTTTCTGCCAAGCAAGCCATAGAATAGTTAGATTAGCTTTTTCTGTATTAGAAATGAATAGGACTTCTACATATAGGTGGTTTGCTTATAGTTGATTTAAATGGAACATTATTTTAAAATTTTGATTTTTTTTTTTTTTTAATTGATGACTTTTAAAAAAAAAGTAGTCTGGCAAAGGATTTGGGCCGTTTTAAAATACTGTCTGGATGCTTCTTCATGGAGGCTTTTTTACAAGGGGCCAGTGGTTGGGTCAGGAGTTGCAAACCTGGAGTCTGTTCTGCATCTATCATTCTGTACCCACTCACGTTGGTTTGGTAAATAGCGGAAACAATGCTGAAAGGCCTCCAATACTCTGTCCTCTTCAAAGAATCTGCTAGGAAGTCTGAGCTGTACCCCATGAAACAACTCAGGATTACTTTGAAGGTAAAGTTTCACGCAGTTAGTGTTGAATCAATTACACCTGAGCTTCCTGTTTCACACTTTGAATTTGTGTGTTGAATCAGAGTCAGGAACAGAGATATCTTGTTAGTTGTGTGCAAGTGTAACTTATTGTCTTGTTACTGGCTCTTTTACCTGAGCTTAGTGATATGATGATTCAATAAGGTGTAAAAACACCATGCAGTAGATCTCAAGCATGGGAAGAAGTGAGGAAGATGGAAACAGGATAATACAGGAAGGGCTCTATGGCAATAATATGACTTAGTATTAAGAGGATAAGAAGTGTTGATGAGGACTGTGCAGGAATATATCCCATCATGATATTCTATCTATCATCTGCATGTAGAGATGAGTTGTTCCCTTTGTCATATGCACCATGAACGTATTTTTATCAACGGATGGATTTTTATTCTCCATTGCCTGCAGTGATTTTTAAATTGAAAATATTATGATGATTGCTTTATCTTTAAAGTAATCACCCTATTAATAAATGATCGTTCTCAGTGACTAGATTAATACTTTTTGCTGATAATTTTTGGTAAGTTTCTTTGAATCCAAACGGTAGGTAAAAATCTTTTAAGAGTTGCTGGTTTTTCTTCTAGATTGCTGGCTTCTCCAATAACTATTGGGAATTAAGGAGATGTCGACCTAAACTGAAGAAACTGAGGAAGCTTTTAATGGAAGATCCATATGAAGGGCCAGATAGCCAGAAAGATCAGACTTCGACATTTTCGAAGGTAAATCATCTATGTAAGCTACTTTTTTGTAATTGGTAATGGGCAAATTAATGTGAAGATACATTCTCAACTGGAAAAATACTTTTACTTCAATGTTTCACAGTGCTGCTTTGAGTTAACTTTTTTAAGCCTACTATTCTAAACAAATTGGTAATTATTAGCCCTTCCACTGAGTAGCAGGTAAGCAACTCTTTTTTTAGTAAAAAGAGGAAAAGGAAGGACACTGAAAGAGACTGAGGATTTCCTTTTTCATGCCGGGAGTTTCTTGAGACAGTCTTCAGAACCTTTTGTAAATTCCTTTAGAGTTATATGACTGCTAAGGTATAATGTAGCCTTTGCTCCTCCTTTGGTGCTGTCATGCATGAGCTAGGTATAAGTTCACAAGACACTCATGTGAAAGTCACTTGTCAATCATTATTTTATGATGACAAGGAGAAGCAGGGAGTTGCCAAGAATGACAAGGATGATATAAGGCAGAGAATAAGACTGACGTTACAAGAAGGGAAAGCGCAAATAAAATCCTGACCTACTACCCCCGTGTGTTTCCAGGAAATCCAGTTTAGGATATCCAGTAATGGATAGACTGGGACTGTGCAGCATATGATCTCATATAAAAGGCTCAAAAAATCCTGGAGTCTTGTTAGCTTAGTTGATTTTCCTTTTGACTTTAAAAAACAGAAATGGTTGCTCCACCGTATTTTACACTGAGGCTTCACGGAATCATATAATCATAGAATGTCCTTAGTTGGAAGGGACAAGAATCATCAAGTCCAACTCCTGTCCCTGCACAGGACAACCCCACAGGTCACACCATGTGTCTGAGGGTGTTGTCCGGTCTCTTCTTGAACTCTGTCAGGCTTGGGGCTGTGACACCTCCCTGGGGAGCCTGTTCCAGTGCCCGCTTCAGAGGCTTCATTGAAGCTGATGCTAACAAGCCATCTGTGTGTGCTTGCATGTGCAAACATAGATGTTACGTGTATCCCTTGGAGAGAGACGCTACCTCTCTCTGGGTGATTAACAGTCTAATTTCTGATAAGTTTCAGAATCTTTCCCCCAGCATTCCCTTTTCCACCTCTAATTTTTCCTACCTACTCTGGCCTAGGCATAGAAGGACATAGCAGCAAAATAAGGGATGGCAGAAGGAAGAGAGCCTAAATTATTCAGAAATTATAAGCATTGACAAAGCCTGTCAACACAATAAGATGTCATATGCAATAGTATTTACTGATAACATGGAATTAATTTTATAAAAACATGTCTGTGTCTCCCCAAGTGTTAGTGCCTAGTTTGGGAACTGATCTTCTCCATTTGTTTTGAAGGATAATGTTCCATGTATTGGCTTACTGGAGAGCAGTTCTGTATCTGATAAATGTAGACGAATCTTAGCTATGGAGATCTTAAAGCTCTCCGTGGGAAAGCTGTCTTTCCTATGGGACTAATTTTCACTGGAATCCCAAAGAATACATGTATAGTAAAAATCTGTTGTTTGCTTACACTTAATATTTATTGGGTGCTGGAAACAAATAAACCATCTTTAATCTGTTTAAACACAAATTACTATGTTTTGGTATCTTACTGTAAGCTTGTGGTTTTCAGTTGTTTGTACTGTATCATACACAGAGAACTACAAGAGAAGAACCCTGGGGAACTATAGCATTATAAGGAGTTACTGTAAGGAAGCCTGATGCATACTGGGGCTTACAGTGAGATGACAAGGCATATTCAGATGATTGATTGCATCAGAGTTAACATGTTTAATATATTTCTTATCCTTGTCTGGAAAATGCTGGTATGGACATAATGCAAGTTAACCCATTCCATTTTATGTTTGCAAAGGTGATGCAGCTTATAAAAGCGTCATAGTTGAGAGCAGTGTTTTCTTTAAAAAAGCTGTTGGAGTGTGTGCCAGGCCTCAGAGGGGAACAAATGCCGAGGACTCCTGTGCAGGGTCCTACCTAAATGGCAGTATCTAGCTCACAAACACAGCTGCATGCTGATCTGGGGATATATTTGCTCTAAACTGCGAGCAGTGTTTTTTAAATTCTGGTATACATGGTCATCCCTTGTTCAAATACTGATGTGAGTTCAGTGCTGCTTAGTCTGATGATGTTTCAACATACTGTCTAATTGGAATGGCATAGCAAGAAGAGGAGAGTTTTCTGTATTTATGAAATGTTTTTCTAATGTGAATGTTCCAAACTTAGTGTTGGTTTGTTCTATTTGTGTTCCCATAGTCTAATAGATCTCAAGTACTTGATCCATTTTTTTTCTTTTTGGATAGGAAATATGCTATAATCAACAAAACTTTAATAGTAGAGTTGATTAAAAAGGCTGTAAGGTGAATAAAGGAATTGATGAAGTCCTGTTTAATAGGTATTTAAGACTGGTGTTCGTTCCCTTTACTTCACACTTCATGATACCTTCTGTTCCTCCCATGCCTCTTAAATCTTTACCATAGTATCCACAGCACCCTCCCATCTCACCTAGTAACTGTTCTGCAAGAAGCTGTATGTACTGTGGCCAGGTCTGTGCTATACATCTGCTAATTGGTTAGCAGACACCAAAACATAATACGTAACAGTTGAGGTCATGCTGGAGGAGGCTTTCCCTTAGTGGAGGTACTAAGTTGGAGTTCTGACTACTCCAAAAGTGGTGATTTCTGTTTTCACAGAATCACAGAATGGCTGGGGTTGAAATGCACCTCTGTAGATCATCTAGTCCAACCCACCTGCTAAAGCAGGTTCACCAGAGCAGATCATACAGGAATGTGTTCAGGCGGGTTTGAATGTCTCCAGGGAAGGAGACTCCACAACCTCTCTGTTCCAGAGCCTGTTCCAGTGCTCTGTTTTGCCTTTTCTATGCATCTCATAGATCAAAATATGTGATTTATGAAAGACAGAATACATTCTATTTTCATTCTTCCTGTGATACTTTACTTGTGGTGCCTACTTGTGCTAGTTTGACATCTTGGGAATATAGGTGTACTCTTCATGCAAGGCACAAAGACTTCCCTGTAGTTAGCCTGTATTTTATATTGAATAACTTTTTGAGAAAATGCTGTAAGATAAAGGAAAAGTTTCAGAGAGTGTTGTAAACCTTAGAAAATTAAGAGTGTGGGGAAAAAAAAATCAATCTTTTAAGTCTTTCCTTCATTACATCTTATCATCCATTTAGCATGTTTGCTGAAGCAAAGGAGGAGTAAGGATAACTTGGTTTATTTAGTTCTTTTTTCTCTTGTTGCAGTATACAACAGAAGATTTGTTAAGTCTGATTCAAGCAAGTGAAGAAGAAATATTGCACCAATTGCAGGTTATAGATGCCTGCGAAATTGAAGGTATTTGTCTCTAAAGAATATTATTGCCTGTGAGGAAATAACCTTGGGGTTTTTTGTGTGTGTTTTTTTTCTTTTTTCCCAAAATATCCATGTGTCCTTTTTCTAAGGCCCATTCCATATCCTCGTCTGTCAAAGTGCAAGTTACTTCGAAGTACTAGGTTCTGTTTCTGTATTTCCTATATGTTCTGCTGCTATGCTGATCAAAAAGATAAAACTGAGCAGGCATCAACCAGTCTGACTCTTTCCAGGGTTATTTCTTCTCTGCTTCTGCAAACACTGGCATCAGAGTATCCCACCCATAGCATGAATATTTTTTTGGCTCGTTGCCCTCTTCCTAGGTGAGTGGCTGCTGCTTTCTGCAGTTCTAGATGCAAAAATATTTGATCCTTAGGTAACCCCAGCATTTTCTTAGAACTTTCTTCCTCCTAGACTGGGTTTGTCTCAGAAGTCTGCCTGCCATGTGAGGCAAAGCTGGAGCAAGTGCCTCACCTTGTGACAGGTCTTACTCATCCTGTACTTGGCCCAGCCCAAGCCCTCACCTGTATAGCAGGTGACAGCAGTCCTAGAGTCACAGAATAATGTAGGGCAGAATTGAGCTCTGGAATCCAAACCCCTGCTTTAGAACAGGGCCAGCTTGGAGCTGGCTGCGCAGGGCCTCGGCTGGTCGAGTTCTGAGCATTTCCAAGGGTGGAGATTGCACCACCTCTGTCCAGGCTATTCCAGTGTTTCACTATCCGCAAGGAGGGAAAAAAAAATCTAACACCCATCTGGGATTTCCCTTGTTGCAACTTCTGCCTGTTGCCTCCTGTCCCATTGCTGAGCACCACTAGGAAGACTTCTGCTCTGTCTTCTCTATACTGTCCCATCAGGTAGGTGAGGACAAGCTCACAGGTGACTTTTGTTGTCATTTACAGCTGCACAGCACCATTGTACCAGATATGTGCTTGGTCACATCTGGATTTCCATGAACGTGGCTGGACCTGAACTGCCACTTTGCAGGGCCAGTGCAGTCAGTGCTGTTCATGCAGTTCTGTGTCTGAATTAATTATTAGTTCTTCCAGGTCTGATTCATCTTGGGATGGGATTTGTATTGTCTTTGTATCTGTGGCAGTTAATCTACATCAACAGTTACAAATAATTTAGATTACTTAATTTCTTTCTTCTTTACATTTGCTCTTACTATTCTGTTCCTTTTTCCCAGTTTTAATACTGCACAGGACAGAATGTTGTTGCTGTACTTTGTAAAGGTATGACTGAAATCTTCAGACTCCTGTAACATGTCTTCAGGGGAACAGAATGAAGGTGTTAATGTTTCCCTCCTAACACTGTTTTCTGGTTTTCTCTGTGCAGGATATTGGAGAATTCTAGAATTTGACTATGAAATGAAACTCTTGAATCACGTGACTCAGCTAATAGAATCAGAGTCCTGGCCTTTAAGTAAGGTTCCTTTACGTACCTGCCTTGAGGAACTTGGATCTCTAGAACCCACGTAAGCAATTACTTTTAGTACTCAAAATTGCCCACAGCCATCATTTACTATTACTAATTGCAATCATTATTAATAATTTTTTAGAATTATAGTCTTGTAACTCTAGATTCCAGTTACCAAGGTGTTAATGATATATTTTCTTTGGCTCTAAAATATATAAGGGCATTAGTAGTTTAGACAGACAGGTCAGTAACCTCTTTTTAGTGTCTATTGGTAATGTTTCCATTGATTCAATAGAAACATTACTGTTGAATTGTCAGTGTTGGAAGTAACATGTACTTAAGGTGTATATTGCTGACCATCTTGAAATACTTGCTCTGACACTAGCCAAAAAATGTTTAGTTTACCTCTTGCATAATGTCTAAGATGGTGGTATATTTCCTGGTATAATACTGAATTCAGATTTTAAGAGTTGAGTTTACTGTACTGCCATTTAGGGTCATGAAATAATTTAAGATTACCATTCAAAAGTCTTTAGTTTACAATATGTAGCATTTTCCATTTATTCAGCTTTTGGCTCGAAAACATATGTTGCTTTAGTATTAGTGTTTGCATTTATGTTGTAATTTTATGCCAGAGGTCTAGAAAAATGCCTGCTATTCATTTAGGAATAAATAACTGCCAAATTTGTGACTTGCATCACTTCTCATTGGAAAGAAGTGACATTGCAAGAGTCTTCCTCATTCTCCTTACACCTTTTAGTCTTTGGTAGCTAAACTAGAAAGTGGAAGAGACTGCTGGGGATGATATGCTGAATCTGTCCTTTTTGTCCCCTTTTGTCCTCTTCTAACTTCTAAGATGTTATCAGTTTGTTCATTTCAGACATGAAGACAAGTCCCATGCTCCATTCTCCTTGATTTTTTTACCATCTTCTTCCTGGGAACTGTTTCTGTAATGTCCTAATGAACAGTTTTAAACCTTGATTTCTAATTTTTTTTTTTTTTTCAGAGATATGATAGAACATATTCTTCTAAGCTATGGAAGGAAATATGTTGATGATGGTAAGTTTGGGAAAGCATGTATATTTTAATTTTGCATAACGAAAATAGCTATTCATGAATAAATGCAGATGGTTCAAACAAATGAACGTGCTACAAGGCCGGTAAATAGAGGGAGCAAACAGTGAGCTAAGAATCAAACTGCTAGAGAAATTTTCATAGGAAAAGGGAATATTAAACTGTTTAAGACACTAGGGAAAAATCAGGAACTATCAGAGGTACCTGAAGTGATTTATTCAGCGTCTACAAGCTGTAATTTTGTGACTAAAGACAGATCACTGGTTGAAATTATGATAGAATCTCTCTTCAGATATCCTAGGA
The DNA here is from genome assembly GCF_964273445.1 of Streptopelia decaocto. Classification (NCBI taxonomy): domain Eukaryota; kingdom Metazoa; phylum Chordata; class Aves; order Columbiformes; family Columbidae; genus Streptopelia; species Streptopelia decaocto. The sequence goes on from NC_138655.1 coordinate 14,698,380, forward strand.
GGTCTCAGATGTTTAAACAATTATTTGTGCTATTGTGAGTAGTCAGTGGCACGTAGATCTCCCTGAATTCAGCTTGCTGAAGTAGACATCTGCTTCTGGTCTGTCGAACTGCACCACAAAATCCATTGATTGTATTGATTAAATCCCACATATAGGCATAATATTTCAGTGCCTTAACCTCAATCTGATTTCTTCCCCACAGTTGCTTTCATCTCACCTTTGGCTGAAGCAGGAGTCACACTTGGCCTTAAAGGCCATAGGCAAGCACCTGCAGCGACACAGATCGTTGTCTTAGTACATTTAGGCAGGTTGCACAAGGAAGAAGTTAAAATTGCAGGAAGTCCAAATGACTGAAAAAGTGGAAGGAAGTGTTGATGCCTGATGTTATTGAGGGAATTTCAGCCAAGTTAGTGAACAAGAATAAATGATCATTATTCCCTTCATCATGTCATAAAGATGATTAAGAAAGTGAAAGTTTTGTTTAATTGTTTAATCACAGAGAGCAAATACTTCAAGCTGTTCAGAAACAGAAAAGAAAGCTGTAGGAGAAGCAGTGTTATTGTGAAAGGGGAAAAGATGGGAGGCAACTACATTTATTGATATAAATGAATACCGTAGCTTGGGCAGTGCTGCATGCACATAATTTTCTGTTTAATTTGTTCTTGAGAATGAGAAGATCCTGTCACTTACCCAAAGTACTACCAAGTCAGATTACTCCCTGAGGAAAAGAAAAAACAGGATATTTGGTTTGTAGAAGACACTAGAACAGAAAAGAAATGTGAGGCTGTTCTCTGTTCTTTTATCAAGAAGGAAAAATCCGAGATAACCTGGGTTTTTTTGTTTCTCAGCAGGGGAGGTTTACTTTGAGATGCATGAAGATAAAATATGCAGATCTATAGCACAAATGCTTTTGCAAAATGCAGTTAGATTCAATCTATCAGAGTTTCAAGAAGTCTGGCAACAAAGTGTCCCTGAAGGGATGACAGCAAGGCTTGATCAGCTGAAGGTAAAAACAAAAAGTATGGATTCTGTAATGAGGAGGCTGTAAAGTGACTTGTGTCATATGTAGATTTTATCGATTAATGGGTATTGATTTTATTATTTCTGTCAGCTTTTGAGTTTAAGTACTTCCTATGACATTCTTTCTGAGCATCAATAGTCTGGAATCATGACATTTCAGGTTTCTGTAACTCTGGCATGTTTCACTGAAGAAAAGTTGCAGCTGTATAGTTTATACTTGAAAATGTAACTCGAACAGAAGCTGAAGCTATTGTTGAGCAAATTGTAATGACAGGCAGTAGAGCAGCAAGCACTGTGGAAATGCTCAAAGGAGGCAGAGTTGGATTTCCCCCTCCCTTGTTGTCATAAATAGTGCCTGTAAACCAGCACCACAATAACACTTTTTCACTAGTAGTGCTGTTTTAGGCGGCTTTGGACGTGCAAAGAACAACCTGTATGGATTATTGCCAAAAAGAAGGAAGTTTCATTGTTTTGTCTTTACTTGACATTTTTCTCTCTTATGCTGACTTATAGGGCTTGGCTCTTGTGGATAAAAACTCGAGACCAGAGACCATCTTTCTGCTAAAAGTAGACGACTTACCTGAAGACAATCAGGACAGATTCAACAGCTTATTCAGCATACGGGAAAAGTGGACAGAAGAGGATATTACCCCTTATATACAGTAAGGATGTATTTATTTTTAGTAAAATATAATAGTGTTATATTCTTCCTGTTTTGCATGGCTGACTTCTTATGAGCTATAATTGCCTCAAATACTATACTTTCCATTTTATGTCAATACAAATTCTATATGAATAGAATTGCCACCCCTGGGAACTGTAGCTATATTTGTTGGATGTAAAAAAAAAAAAAAAAAAAAAAAAAAAAAAAAAGCTGATCTTATTGAATTTAAATGGGCAATAACTCTGTCCTATTTGATTGAGGCAGATTTAACTCAAAGGATTAACCTCCTGATATTATTTATAATTGGTCTCCATATTTATGATGCCGTAGTGCTTCCTGTATGGTGTCCTTTGTTCCCTTGGCGGTTAACACACTGTGCTGCTGCCTGGAAGGCACAGACAGGATATATGGGAGCAGCTATAGATGGTAACCCAGGAGTAACTGCGTCAAAACTTTGAGTGGCTGTAAATTTACTGTAAATAATTAAGTAGTTCAAAGCTAACTGCTATGCTAGATTGAAAATCCTTTAGAGAACAGTAATAGCAAAAACCAACCAACTCCCCCTAAGAAACAAAATCCTTGTTTCTGAAGTAATTAATGTAGTTTGCCTGTTCAAATGTCAAGCAAAGTTCTAAACTTCAGGTAGTTTAAAGCATCTTGTGAAAGTTTTAGCAGTATTTTTTTCTCCCAATACCCTAAGCCAGTGTATCGATATATTGACAACTATTTCATGGATTTGTTTTGTATGAGAATATCTCTAATGCCAATGTCACCTGCTTTATTTCATCTCTAGAGACTTATGTGCAGAGAAGCAGACAGTCGGTGCTCTTCTGACAAAATACGCTCGCTCGTCAATGCAGAATGGTGTTAGAGTTTATAATTCTAGAAGACCCATCTCATAACAAGTATTGGTTTAAGAACAGAGAATCCTCAGTGGAGTAACAGTGAATATTGCATCTTCCTGCCTTCTGGGGAAACAAGTTATCAACCAATATAATACTGTGTTTTTAAGCAGCTAAGCTGCTTGAATGAGTTTTGTTTTCTGCTCAGCTGAGTAGAACATCAGGTCACTTGTCTTTCCTGGAAACCAGTGTCAGCAGCCCATGCCCACCTTCCCGTGCCCACCGTCTTCTTCCTTCATGTCTATAGTTATGCCAGGAGTCAAGCTACTTCTTGAACACACTTTAGCCATCTATCAATACACTGAAGTCTGACATTGAAGGTTAAAACCTCCTTGATAATAATTGAAGCAATTTAATTGATTTCAATGGCAAAATTGACTGCTTAGCCTTTTGCCCATTAGTGAGCGTTCTTAAAGATTAAGATTTTGTAGCAGCATTGACATTTTGAGTACTACAGACCTTGACAAGCTCATCAACAAGTTACTCCTAACTGGGACTACACTAGTCTTAATTTTGGAAGGTGGTTCTTTCTATGGTCGTGTCTGTGACTAACACTGGCACAAGCTCTTGACACTTTAACATTTGGCAGAATTGCCTTTTAATTATTACAAAAAAAAAAAAAACCCACAACATTGCAATCAAGTGTGATGGTATGAAAGAATAGTTAAACATTGTGTTATGAAATTCCTATAAACTGCCATTAGAATGTAGCTGATGTAAAATTAATATTTTACAGAAGACTACCTTTGCTTTTCAAAGAGAACTTATAAAACTTTCTAATGCAATTATTTAATTTTTTTTTTTTTAGAAATTGCCTTGAAAACTTAGGCTGGAATGTTATTCTCTGTAGAGCAATGAAACAGGTTATTTTTATGATATTGTCATGAAGTGGAGTGCCTGAAATTGAAATTTTGTAATCATTAAAAAGGATTGTTTGCATTTATGAGTCAGAGCTTAATATTATGCATTTTTCAGTTGTTTTTTAACAATTGTATTTTTTATAAAAAAGATTATTTGCTGCATCAAACTCAGATGTAAGGTAAGAAAAACTTTGGAATTGCTAGCATGTCAAGTGTAGAGTGAGCAGGGAGAGGAAAGAAACTGTCTCAATTGTGACTCTTAAATGGATGTGTCATCCTTAGAATTTGTTATAGATAAAAAACTGAATAAAGCCTACTTCCTGAGCTCTGCTTATTCTTGCTCACTGATGCAGGATCAATTCACTCTGCTCCACGTTTCTGACGTGTACAAGCGTGGTGGTTGAGCTGGTTGTGTAGAGACTCAGCTGGCTTCTAACAGCTCCTGCTGGGAATTGCCTCGTTTGCTGCCTGGCTTCAACAGCCACGGTCCTTTTCATGGCACCAGAAGGTTCCCTCTCAAGAGAGATCAACAGTGATATGAATGCAAAAGCCTTGGAAATAACTTCCATTGCATCATATAAGGTTCTGTAGTTGAAATGCACAAGACAATTACTAGTCTTGTGCTCTGTGATACAACACTGTATATTTACAGTGGTGATTATTTGTGAAACAAGAATTCAAGTATTACATGATTAGAGCTGCATCGTAATACTGAGGTAATGATTCAGGTTTATCTACATTATTTTTGTATGTGTAATTATTCTACACGTTCACAGTGCTTCTGATTTTTGTCAGATGTGCAAAATGAGGTGATGCTTTGTAAATGTCAAGAACTGCTGATGCTGAAATGGCTAACTCCATTAACTGCTGCAATGCAAGCATTTATTTTAGTGTAAAACAGACGAATCAAAACTTGCTTGTAATAGAACAAATCTAGGTTATGAAGATGGTGCGTCCTGGCGCTGTAACTAAGATCACTCCATAGCACACTGGGGCTGGGAGGGAGGAGGTCAATGGATCGAATCTCATTTTGTGGCTCTGTGCCGTATTTCCAGCAGTGCTTTTAGTGTCAAATCCTTTTTGTTTTGATTCAACAGCTGGCTGTGCCCTGGAGCCCGGCCCGTCAGCTCAGGTGTCTATACGCGGTTTGTTCCAAGTAGCTCAAGCGCTCCCCTCCCCCCGCTCGCAGGGCAGCGCCTCCAGAAGGGAGGCTGACGGCACAGGGCGCGGCTGCGCTTCAAGTAAACCCCAGACTGAGAACCAAACGGTTATTTTATGGGCCTGAGCCGCTATCCGAGGGTTCCAGCCGGAGCTGAGAAGCCGGTTGTCCGCACAGGCCGCGCATGAGGCGCCTCCACCGCCACCCCACCGCCCTGCGGCCCCGCCCCGGCACCGCGTGCGCATGCGCAAATCGCCACGCCCGCGCGCCTGTGCAGGAGGCCCGTCGGGCGCACGCGCACTAGTACGTGACCCGGCCCGTAGGAATGCTTTAGGTTATTTGGGGGGGGAAATATTTTTTTTCTCTTTTTTTTTTTTTTTTCCTACGACTGCCTCTGACACAGTCCTTATGAAAAGTAAGATTCCAAAAGCCTTTATATCCTTAAAGAAATAAACCCCGTTAAACAGGCTGTGACCTTTCAACTGCCAGGGGTCAAAGGTTGCTATCAAAATGGCGGCGGGTGCCGAGGGGCAGAGAGTCGGCGGGGCCCGGCGCCCGCGCTGCTGAGGGGGAGCCTCGCTGGGCCCCACAGCCCGCGCCGTGCTGGGCCGCGCTGCCCTCCATGCCGGCTGGCCCTCGCCCTCCGCCCCGGACCAGAACGAGCCGCGGGAGCCCCCAGCGCAGCCGGAGCGGCGCCCGCCTCCACAGCGACGATAAGGCCGCGCCGCGGGGGCTCGGCGGCAGCGCCTGCGCTCCCCCTCGTCCCCCGGCACCGCCTCTCTCACCTGTCAGCGGAGGGTGCGGCCCCAGCCCACTGGCCCAGTAGCTGGGACCTGTCGGCTGTACCGGCCCAGCCGCCCCGGCCTTCCTGAGGGGGTAGCTCCGGCGATATACGGAGGTTCTGGGCAAGAAACACGAAGCTCCTCTGAACCGGTACCATACCCCAGTGCAGAGAGGGGCTGTGTGCTGCACTCGTGAAAGGTTATACAGAAATACTGAAGTTTGTTTGTGTTATAACTATGGTGCTTATTCGAGCTGAAGATGCCTGACTGTTGTGGGTCAAAGATCCACTCTGGAGATGAGTGATCAAATGCGACTGGACACCGGGAAAAATCGAAGGACCCATCAAGCGGGGATGACGCTGGTGCCAGTCTGACGGTCAGCAGTGTGTGTTTAGTGCCGCTGTTCAGGATGAATAGGAAGAAAGGAGACAAAGGATTTGAGAGCCCAAGACCATATAAATTATAAGTATCATATTTTTTTTTAATTGCTCTACATTAGATCACTGCACATTTGAAACAGGCCACAGGCTGATTGGTAATTATTTAACTGAGGAGGTTGTAACTATTACTTATGGTGTAGCTTGCACTCAGAAAATGCATGTTGTAGGTGTATGTTTTATTGTGTAAATGGACTTACTCATGGATAGTGAGTCTGTCAACCATGCAGTCTCATAAAGATACTGAATGTGCTCTTCAAACGTGGTAAATCTCTTCACTTAATTTCTGCATGACAGACCATGCTGCCATGTTTCATTCTTACTGCTGTGTCAAACCCTATTGATGCAAGTACTTTTTTACATATTAAAAAATGCTTGCATTAGCAGCAAGCAGCTTTGTTAAGCAAATTGTCATTTTTACGTATGAATTATTTTGATTGTAAGCAAGCTGTAAACCAGTTGGTTGTGGATTTTAGTGGATCTTTATGTATTTCTGCTTATACCTCAATTTCTTTATAAATCTGTAAGACAAATGTGTTTCTAAATAGAATCACTCATGTTATCTTATATGTTTTAATGTGTAGGTAAAGTTTGAATCCATCACTGGATATTAGATGTTACCATTCTTCTGTAGGAATTTTTATTGAGCTTGCTAAACTGAAGGAAAGTCACTTTTTAATGCACAGGGTACATGAGTATGTATGTATAATGTGTGATGTGGCATAAAAGGTGAATTACTATAAGGTTGTATCTGGAGCCGTGAATAGAACTACTGTGAAGTGTGGTAAAGATGCCACTTACTACAGAAAAATATAGAAATAACTTCTAAAATGTTAAAACTTTGAATTATTATTTTATCTTGCATTTTGTAAATCAGAATTTCAATTACTAGGAGTTCTAATATGTGATTCAAAATTTAAATCAATGCATTGGCTTGTTTAAAATACCTATCTTGATTGATATATAATCATTATTTAAAATAAAAATTCTTATGACATACTAATTGTAAAAGCACATACCATATGTTTTTTCATGTATAGTAACTGCTTACATAAATGATATATGAGAGTCAGCTCGCCAGGTAAATCTTCCACAGGTCTCTAATGGAAAATATTGCAGCTGTACCCTGCTTCTAATACTGTACATCACTAAACTGTTAGAAAGTGATTCTGTCCCATTAGTAATATAGTGTTTTTACCTACTGTTACGTGATGTTCAAAAGCGATGTTTTCTTCCTATATTACTGGTAATATTCATACTGGTATGATACTATACTTTGATTTTATTGGAACTTTTATCACCTTGTATGCAACTTCTATTAATTATATGTTTTGGACCATGTAAGAAATTTAGACCATCATGAATTCTTCTTATATAAGTATATGCTACATGCAATATTTATCTATATGTACATACATCCTTTGTGAGCTCTCTTTTTTTGAAACTGGGTTAAAATATTATTTTAAATGCTGGCATTTGTGCAAAACCTTACTTATTTTATTTTTTTTTTCTAGCACAACTCACCAGGTAGTTTGTATCAACAACATAAATTTTCAGAGAAAGTCAGTTGTAGTAAGTACTTTTTAATAAAATGTGGAATTAGAAATTAAAAGTCTGGGATTTCTTCATGCTTTTAGAGGGCATAACTGCACACACCAGCTAATTATGTTCTTCAGCTTCTTTGTGTTTTATACTTTCTAATCTGATGCATCTCATAAGTCTGTCATTCCTTGAGATGCATCAAATAAAATAGCTTCTAACTGTGAACACTAATCTCTCTAAGGAAAAGCTTTCTAAAAGAAGGTCACTGTATTGTAAATAATATTACAAAGCAATCTGCAAGTCAAAATGGACATTCAACACAGTGTTAGCTGGTGGTGGGGATGGAGTTACAGCGTTTTCAAGCTTATATGTGAGTTCACTGGGGCTTTGAAGAGACTTTAATGATTTCAGACCTGAAGTCATTGAGGCTTTTTGTGCATTTACATATCTGCCAGAATGGATTCTGCTTTGGTTTTGAAACTCATTGTCTCAAGCTCAGATACCAAAATGTAAAACATAGTAATGAAAAACATTGTGATGCTAGTAGCTTAAAATCTAGTCAGTAGAGGCAGATCATTTCCAGTAAAACAAACATGATTGTCAGTTATTTTAAAGTTTTTTTGTTTTGTTCTGTTCCACAGCTGGGAAAATTCACTTGTTAAGTGGTATAAAAGAAAATGTGTTGTAGACATCAAAAAGAGCAAACCCATTTCCATTTTAAATGAAAAATTATGGTTTTTTACCTACGTTTTTCCTGTGAAATGCATTAATAAGAATTTTTAAATCTATATTTCATGAGTTGGTAAAGATTTTATAGGTGGTTTTGATTTGTTTTTTCATAGGGATATGTGGAACTGACAATATTTCCCACAGTTGCAAACCTGAATAGAATCAAACTGAACAGTAAACAATGCCGGATTTACAGAGTGAGAGTCAACGATTTAGAAGCAGCTTTCATCTATAACGATCCAACGCTGGAGGTTTGTCACCATGAGTCCAAGCAGTAAGTGATGTTTTAAGACTGCAGATGCAGTGTCTTCTGTGGCTGTTAAGCATGACCTGTTTTACTGTACTGGCAAGTTTTACCTGTTGATTTCCTAATGGTGACATAAGTTTCAGACAGAAACAGTTCTTGCATGGTGACTGTATTTGGGAAAGTATTTTGGCAATAAGTTTGACTCTTATGCTATTCATCTTTATAATTTCTTTTACTAACACTTCTTTGTATTGTTTCGTAAAAGTACCAGAAACTTTTTTGGAAGTACTTTATGGGGAAAAAAGTGGTGGATGCCGGTAGTGTTCTCATTGCTTTAGGGAACTCTCCTTCTCCTGTGTTTTTTTACCTGGTAAGCAAATACATTTGATAAAATGTTTCCTCTTTGATGGACTTTGGGTTTATCTATGCCCAACTTTTACACTCATTTATTGTAAAAAAATTTGGTTATGTTATTGCGGCAGTGGTGTTTTGTTTATATTCTTGTAGAGCACACTTTGCAGTGCTACAAATACATTCATATGAGAGTTCCACTTGAGAAGATTGACTTCAGTTTTGGGTTTTGTTGGATTATTTTTGAGCTTTCTCTTTTGTTTGTTTTTTACTCCAGCACAGTTAGTGAAATCAGTTTGGTTGCATCAGTATAATATTATTTAGACCAAAACTATTACGTTCTGATAATTTGTCTGGCAAAAATTGTCCTGATTTTTATGATGTGTAATGTCAGATTAGATGATCATTTTTGTTACTTCCTATTTTTAAACCTAAGACTGTTCATATGATATCAAAGTTCTTAGGAATATTTCCCATTTTCCTAATAAGATTGTTTTTCATTTTATTAAGATATGTCCAGCCTTACATATAATTAGCGTATTACTTTGAAACAAATAATAGGATTAAGGCAAATCATGTGACTGTATCAGGTTAACTATTGGACTACTAAATTAAGATGTTTATTGTTGTCCTTCAGTGATTTGTTGTGTCCCCTTGGACAATGATTGCTCTGAGAGATTTGCTAGCTGAAAAGATGGAGAGGGCTCAGTAAGCGACTTCAGAGGTGATATCACCGTGGTTAACTCCTGTAGCTGATGAAGGCAGGTAGGAACTGGCTGGACTTATTTTGAAGCAAACTGCAGAGTTCATATAGTCCTGCCTGTTAGATGTGTGAGAACAGTGGCATTCTCAAATGATGTAGAGAGATCTGTAAGAGGTCGTCTACCCATTGCCTTAATGACTAGAGCCTTTGAGATGTTTCCTAGACCATCTCAGCTTTTGGGTTAAACCTGACTTGACTTCTCTGACTTTTGTCTGAAAATTAGAGTATTAGAGAGAACTTCTGTTATTCAGTTACTGAGATTCAAGTGCTACTTTTTATCCTACGTTACACATCCTTGCATTTGAACTGTTTGGTTATGGCAGACACTCTATATTTCTTTATTCATCACTTATGTGAGAGTTTCAATAATTCAGTTTGCAAACACAGTGTTCATTTATATAGGACACTGAATTGGACATCAGAGTTTGGAATTTTTGTTTGAGTCCTGATACTGAACCACTCGAGTCTATTAATTCTGCAATTCCTGTCTCGTTTGTGACTTGATATTTTTGTTGTTGCTGCTATTGCTTGGCAAGTCAAACATTCAGAATTCTCATCAGTGGGATTCTAATTGTTCTGAAGAGCTTCCAATCTCAGCTGCTTTCTGTGATTCTGTACTTACTGAATTCTGAATAATTTACAGAAGATGCGACAAAGGAGCAGCATTTAGAATTATCAGAGCGATCATTCCATTATGTTAAGAAAGGGGTCAGGAGAGACAACTCTGTCCTTTTGTGGAGCAAGTGAGTTTCTTTGTTCAGTGCCTAGTGCTGTAGTGGAACATCATCCTTTTGTCATATTATCCAGTTTAAGATCAGTGAATGAAATTTGAGAATAGTGCATTCAAAGTCAAATACTGGCTCATGCTGGACTAAAGTGGTCTGTGTTTTTCACTGCTTCAAGTTTTCACATTGCTATTGAACTTTAATACAAAGTCTCTGTATTTCATAACTCCCGTGTTATTCATAGTTATGAAAGACAGAGGTCACCAAATATTCATAATGAAAAACTAGTATGCCTCTTAATCTCAAAGGCTACATGGGTTACAAAGTATTGCATGCAATGTGTATTTCTTCCACTGAAATACCCAGTGACAACTGGGTATTGAGCTTGATTGTAGCTGAGTTTTGATTAAATACAGTACCTACGCTCTTATGGCAGGATTACAAACAGAAATGCTAGATATCTAAAAACTCCAGAATTAGTACCTCAACAAAAAAAGAGAAAAATCAGTGGCTTTCCTCTGCCCTTCTTTACAAATAACTGCTTCTAGAAACAGCAGGCATTTGTAGGAGTCTTTATATCTAATCAGTCCTTGCTCTGCTGGTCATCTTGTCCAAGTTCTCTTTTGTGGTGGCAAGTTTAGTGATGAAATCCTTTGTACCCTTGCAACTGAACTAGATATATCAGTTATTTTGAACAGGACACAGATTAGTTGTCAGGTTTCGTTTCTAGTGTTACAGGGGTAGTTCCCTTTTGCACTATTTCCTTCGGTAGTCCATTGAACTAGTAAATGTGAAATTAAGATTGTTCTTGGCAACCTCTTTATTTAAAATAATTGGGTTTATATCTTTATTCTTTCCTGGAGTATGAAGCAAATAAAGAAATAGTTCAAGTTTTAAGGTTGTACATGCAAATACTTTCTTGCTTTTGATGATACTTTTGGCTTCCTTAAATGTAGGTTTCTAAAAGAATATGTAAAGTATGTAGAAAAAGTTGTTTATTTAATGGACTCTTTATTTAATTAATGGACTCTTTCATACCTTTTTTATGAGAGGTAAAATATTGTAAAGACTTCTTACTCCTTTAACAACAGAATTCAATTAAAAATGGAAAATTCTGTGTTTAAAGCCACTTTTATTATGTGTGACTTGAGAGTTTGTTCGCTGATATGAGATGAAGGTCAAGTGATGTAGTTAATTGTTTCTTGTTTATGTTGTGCAAATTTTGACATGCAAGGAAACATAGTTAAAAGAGGTTTGAGAAAGTAAAGATTAAACAGAGTTTTATCTGTGAAATACAAGCAGTGCCAGCTGAAATGGTTTCTGTCTGACCATGATGTTCTCTGCAAGTTCTTGGTTGAGATCTTCTGCCAGATCAGATCTTTGTGTTCTGAATTTGAACATTCAACTTCTCTTTAGTTCAAGTAATATTTTCAGGTTTTATCATCTGTTGATGGCAAAAATCACTGATTTATTGTCTCTCTTGTTTCACATTTTCACTTTTGCAGAAGCTGAAATAATTGTTTTTCATCTTGTGTATTGTCACTTCTGCTGAATGACAAAAACCCCTCACTAAAATGTAATTAAATATCAGTGTATTTTGTAGGAAATGTTAGAAACCTCTAGGTCATGGATTAAATATATTTTCAACTTTTATGCCAGTTTGTCCATTGGTCCCAAACCATAATTTCAGGTAGCAACTAAAAGAATTTTAAAAGTTTTATCTAAAAATAAAGTCGATCTTCCATCTTATAATTTCCTCTTGAGGCTTCAGGACATTATAACTTTTTTTATATTGAAATAGGGGGATGAACTTATGTAATGCAGACACTATCTCCCTGACTGAGCAAGCACCTGTAATGTATATCAGTGCCGTAAGGTATAAAACAATTCACATTGTTTTACTGTGTGTACACAAGCTGGCAGAGAATCCTATTGTCCTCATACTTTTAAGGAAGGAATTGAAATCTTGCAAAGACTCAAAATAGTGTTGGAGAATTTCTGTCTGGGTCTTCTCTTAGGGCTGTTGTTGTTGTTGAGTGTTAGAGCCTCCTCTGTCCTCCTCATCTTCACTCTTTTGCTCGTAAATTGTTGCTTTCTCGATTCTGTCAACATAAGGGAAGTAGGATTTATTTTTTTGGGCTATACTATGCAGAAATCCACAGCATGTGTTCTGACTACTGAGACAAGTGCTTGTATCTCAGCCCCTTTTATGTTAAAGCGGACAAAGGAGAATTGTTTTCTTAGCCCTATGAGTAAGACTGTAAGCTGTCAGCCACAGCAAAAGTTTGGAGTTTTGTTGCAGTGGTTTGATCTGTGATAAGTGAAGTTTGTGATGATTCTGCTGTTGCCTGGTTATGTGCTTCACATGTTTGTGTGATAACCGTGGTGCAGGGTTGAGGAGCTATTGCATTTTATTGTTATTTCTGTGTAAAGGAAGATAACATTTTTGTGTTTTTGTATAGCTAGCTAATGTGCACATAGTGCTCTCCTGTGCACAGGTACTCTATTCACTGTAATTTTAGCCTTCAGCAGTGTATACTTCTTCATTCACTAGTTCAGCTTTTCCCTTTTTCTCCTTTTTTTTTTTTTTTTTTTCTCATGACAAGCAGCAGTAAGCTGTGAGAGAGGGCAATGTGGTAACTCAGGACATGTCCTGCAGTGTTCTGTTTTCTGAGAAGTCAGTGGTCAAGCCTTTCGCCTACGCACAAACCAGAAAAAATACCAATGGACTGAGCATGTGTTATTTTGCTGCAATAAATAACCTTCTTCTCCACTGGTACGATGCTTATCTAGTTGTAATTTCATAATAGACTTTATTATGAATAAACAGAGGTATAAAGAACTTTTGAAGAAAGAGATGCGAAAGCCCTTAACCTTGGGAAAAAAATGAAAATCCGTTTTTTCAGTGTGCCAAGGGTTCAGATTGTTGCCTCATTAATAAATTGCCTATAAGTGTACATATTATATATCTATAAAATACGCTATATAGAATATATGCTATATATATTGGGGTTGGACTCCATGTGCAAGTCGTAGCTGGGAAGCAAAGTAGAATAGTAAAACAATTACAGGTAATGAGTAATGAATTACATGTAGATCAATGAACTTATTTTGCCAAGTTGATGTTAAATACTGTAGGAAGAAAGTAGTTTATATGTTTGGACTGTGTAACAGTTAGGTAGCACCGCTGCATCTAGTAGCGGGAGATGGTGTGGAAAGCTGACATGGAGGTGTTTGGAATCAATGAGTAGCTTTAAGAAATAAGTCTCTACAGGATTGCTTGTTTCTACTGAGTTGAAAAGCATGCACTTGGGCTGTAATGAAGTGTTTTGCATGAATTCTGATAATAAGATGTATCTCTACCAGCAAAAAACATGAGTGCATATTACTTTTTCATTGTCAGTCTACACTTAGCATTAGAAAAAATTATCTTTGTTCCCTGTGCTGTAAATTTTGGCATGTGTTCTGTTTTTGTTAAAATGGCCATATTGTTTATTGAGAATAGTTCAACCTATGAAAAAATTAAGCTGTGGTACTAAGCCTTTAATGGATTCCTTTTACAATGAATCACCCATTTGAATTGGAACATTTCACAAAAATAGAAATATCAGAATAGATTGTTTTCCATAAAATGTTAAGCCCTGTGGAGTCTACCTTCCTTTCTATAAAATCATAACCTTTTCCTGTCTATGAAGCCATTGATGTTTAAAATGGAACCATAAGCTCATCACAATCCTTAAACTTGGAAAAAATTCTCACTGATGTATTAGAAAGGGATCCCCCGTCAGTAATTGTGAATTTTCAGAACGGGTTTAGATTAAAATGAAAAAACTCTGATACTTTACAGTGTAACAGAAAGTTACTGTTTTTTTCTGCTACTAGTTTCTTTAATTACTAAGGTAGTTTTTAGTTATCCAGTGTTTTTTGTTTTTAAAGTGAGTTTTTGCAATGGTATTTGCTTGCCTTCTGAGGATGTTTTTTGAAGAAAAATTGAAGCAACATTGGTTGGGGTGGTTATGATCCACTGACAGTCTCCCATGCCTCAGGAGTAGTGCTTCTTTCACCCCTCAGTTTGTCAGATCAGGGAGCTAAACCAAGTCAGAGCTGTCTTCAGGAAAATACTTTATTTCGCGCTTTCAGCAGTATCACCACAGGGACGGATGAACAGTAGTCACCTTAATGAGCGAGGGAGCAGGAATGCGTGGCTGAGATGAGGAGACAGCACATCAGCTGGAATTTAAGTTGGTTTGAATTGTTCTGGAACCATACCCCAAGTCACAGTGTATTCCAGTGTATTCCTTGTGCTTTTAAAACGTGTTGGCATTATATCCTATCTTTAGGTACACTTCAGCTATGGAAAAGGAAAAAATGAATATGTATTAAAACGTGGAATTTGGGTGTTTCTGTGCTTGTATTCTCCCATTTACTGTTCACATCCTATTTTCAGAAGCTTCCAAGCAAAGTAGACGAATTGACTGCTCCCAACATTCTCAGTCTTGGTATTGGTGCCAGGGAATTTGTGCGCTATTATTGCCAAAGATCAAGAATTACATGAAAATATGTTCTCAATGTATTTCAGTATTTTAGCTAAGTTTTTTAGATGTGGAAGGCTAGGAACATAAGCATGGTGTTTGGCATACCAAGACTTATAGGATGATCCTGGCATGGTTAATTACCCTCCATTCTTCCACGCAAGGCACTGTAATTTGGGTTGAATGCTATTTTCTCTGTGGGTGGTGAATAGAGAATGGTTAGATGAAAGTAAAGTCCTGAAATGAGATCATGTCTGCTTTGTGTGGACTTGGGATTCCACAGAAGAGTGGTGTCCACAGCCAAAAGTGATTTTACCCTGTTGTGGTGTAGATAACTTTGTGCTTGATTGCGGCTCTGCTCTCGTACTCATTGGATTCATCAGTGGTACACACCTAAATGCTCCAGATTCTGGAAAAAAGGTGATTGGTAGTTCACACACTTTCTCTTCAGGTACAGAATTGCGCAAGCTTTTGAAGAACTCGGTGTACTACAAGATTAGAACTAAGAAAGGTGCTTCTTCCATGTTTTGCAGAGTTTAAAAATACATTTTGAAAAAGTATAAAAGCTGTAGTGTAAAGCTGCAAAACCAAGGTTATTTTTGAACTTGACTGGTCATTCCTCCAGTATCTGAACATAATCACACTAAATATTGAGAAGATAACATTCTGCTCATAGTTGTTGTAACAGCAGACACTTGCATGTTCCTGCACATTTCAGTAACAAAGAGCTAATCTAAGCCATAACTGAAGTAATGATATTACTTTGGAATGAAATGTGCAGCCAGTTAGCAGGTAATATATAGTAGCTCAAACAGCTCAGATCTGGTTAGAAAAATTTATGTCTGCATTCTAAATAAGCAAATGATGGTATTATTTAAAAAAAATGTTTCTAGGGACTAAAAAGTATAATATGTATTTCTGTGTTTTAGTATATTAAAGCCAAAACTCTAGCATCTACTATTTTATGTGATATTTAAAAAAGCATAAAATATAACTGTTCCTATCTATCAAGCTAAGAGGGGGACAAATACCCTCACCAAGCCAAAATCTTACTACATTTGGAAAAGGAACATTAAAGAAAAACTGCAATATACAAGAAGAGAGATCTTCAAGACAGATATTTAGAATAAACATACAAACTTAATCCAAAATTTTCCAAAACAATAATTTTAATTGATCTTCCAGTAAGCATAAATATTACTCTGAGAAATAAAGAGCACTGAGCATTTCTCATTTAAATTACTGAGGATTATTGCTGCTTGAGTCTTTTTGATCATGGATCATTTCTGTAGGAGCCTATGTTTAAGTTCTGGTTTTTGCAATCTAATCTTTACTGCTCCTTTTCCCTTTCACTCCCTTAAAAACACAACAAAATACTTGGTGGAACATGCACTGTGAAATTCATTATAGAAATCCTATAACTTCAGAAGTTGTCTTTTGTAGTTCAGCATGTACTTTAAGAATTAACTGGATATTTCTGACAGGAGGAATCTCAACTATTTTTCCAATGCCTATGCTGCTGCAGTCAGTGCCGTGGACCCAGATGCTGGAAATGGAGAACTCTGCATTAAGGTCCCCTCAGAGTTGTGGAAACATGTTGATGGTAAAGAGACCATATTGAAAGCTTCATTTAGGATGACATAGAGTTGTTAGCTCTGAGTTTGCACAGGAAGAAAGTAGCTTTAAATACATAGAAATAGTACTGTATTATGAAGTAGTGGTTACTGTTTCCTTTTTCTTCACCTATATCTTTCCAGCTGAAGTCTGAAAAACACCTTCACACTTCTTGGTAATATGGAGAAATGGTTGTGAAGTTTCTCAACACCCTTTACAAACAAAATCTTGGGTGGTCATAAGCACAGGATGTGGGTGTAATGGAGTATGTTGGGTGCTAAATTATAGCTGTTTGAAGCTGTTTACGGTATACATGAACCAACAAAATAATTTACAAAGATATGCCTATATATGTATTGTTTAAAAAGCTGTATTAATTTTTTCCCATCTCATTTTGAAGAATGGTTGTTTCAAAATTGATTTGATAGTGAAAAGTAGACTACTTTATAAACTGGTAGACTAAATCCTGGAATGAGTGACTTTTTTAATAAATTACCCTCCAACATTGTTTATTTTCTTATGTGGATTTTATTAGTTTCTTGTATTGGTTTTCTTACATGGTTTTGTCAGTGATACCCATGAAAGAAAAAACAGCTGTATCATGAAGCCGGCTCACACAGTGTTGTCAGATACACCTTCATGGGAAAGACTTTTGTTTATTTTAGTATTTGTTTAAGTTCCTGTTGTGTTACTTGCAAGCCTAGAAGGGAAAATATTCAAACAGGTGTAATTTTATTTTCAAAGTTTGATTACTAAAATATGGTGAAACTTGTTGGATGAATTTCACCATGTGCTTCATTTTTTTTCTCCTACCAGCCTATTCACAGGTGAGATTTCTGTGAAGCCAAACCAAACCAAAGACATTTTAGTAGCAGGAAAAGCTTTAACTATAGTAAGAGATTTTAGGAAACTGCAAATGACAATAACACGTCTTTTAAGAATGTGCCTGTTACATGCAGTTTTTGTAGGAAATTATTTCAGCAAGGTACAAAGGAGATCATGGTTAGGGTGCAATCAGTGGATAAAGATTCTTTACTATTGGGGAGTTGGAAGATGAAATGTAACTGCAGTTGCAGTTTTTATTAATTATCACAGGATATGAACTTATAATAATCTTTAAGTTAAGCTTAAGAGGTCTCAGTTTTGTAAGCTGTTGAGCTGTGCTTTGTAAGTGGACGTGGACACCCATGAGAATGAAGTAAACACATAACCTTGAAAGACCAAGAGTCCAAAACTTAATGATTCTTCTGAAATAACGTTCATATAAGTTATATGTATTTACTCTAATTTTGGTCTTGGTGCTGCAGAGCTAAAAGTCCTGAAGGTGCATATAAACTTTTCTCTGGACCAGCCAAAAGGAGGCCTTCATTTCGTGGTACCCAACATGGAGGGCAGCATGGCAGAAAGAGGGGCTCATGTCTTTTCATGTGGTTATCAAAATTCTACAAGGTAAGAAAACTATCTTTATCCTGTTTAATATCAGAGTGTAGGAAATACATATAATTTCTTTGAATTCTTGCAAGTTTGAAGACTTCTTAAACTTCAGTTGTACTTGTAAGAAGCTTACCAATGGGAAGTAGCATAATGATTAGTGTTTAGGATTTCTAGTCTTTATAGCTCACCGGCAGGTAATGGCAAAGAAACTTGTAGTGCTTTATAAAATTAAACATATAGTAGGAGTCAGTAAGTCAAGCAGGAGTCAGTAGGGGAAAGGGACCTGGGGTCCTGGTGGTCAGCAGGATGACCATGAGCCAGCACTGTGCCCTTGTGGCCGGGAAGGCCAATGGCATCCTGGGGTGTATTAGAAGGGAGGTGGTTAGTAGGTTGAGGGAGGTTCTCCTTTCCCACTACTCTGCCCTGGTGAGACCACATCTGGAATATTGTGTCCAGTTCTGGGCCACTCAGTTCAAGAAGGACAGGGAGAGAGTCCAGCGCAGGGTAACAAAGTTGATGAAAGGAGTGGAGCATCTCCCTTATGAGGAAAGGCTGAGGGAGCTGGGGCTCTTTAGCTTGGAGAAGAGGAGAGTGAGGAGCGACCTCATTAGTCTTTATGAATATGTAAAGGATGAGTGTCACGAGGATGGAGCCAGGCTCTTCTTGGTGACAACCAATGATAGGACAAGGGATAATGGGTTCAAGCTGGAACATAGGAGGTTCCACTTGAATATGAGAAGAAACTTCTTCTCAGTGAGGGTAACAGAGCACTGGAACAGGCTGCCACGGGGTGTTGTGGAGTCTCCTTGTCTGGAGACATTCAAAACCCGCCTGGACACATTCCTGTGTAACTTCATCTAGGTGTTCCTGCTCTAGTAGGGGATTGGACTAGATGATCTTTCAAGGTCCCTTCCAATCCCTAATGTTCTGTGATTCAAAGTATTTAAGAATATAGTTTGGAACTTGAGAGAAAAATCATCTGTGAAAAAGACAGTATAATTGTGAAGTATAATTGTGAAGTATAATTGTTAACCATTTTTTCCCCCCACTCATAACTTCCCTAGATTTTGGTTTCCTTGTGTTGATTCTCATTCTGAGCTGTGTACCTGGAAACTTGAGTATACTGTAGATGCTGCAATGGTGGCTGTTTCAAATGGAGATTTGGTGGAAACTGTATATACCCATGATATGAGAAAGAAGACTTTTCATTACATGCTGACTATTCCAACTGCAGCTTCTAACATCTCCTTGGCAATAGGACCTTTTGAAATCCTTGTTGATCCATACATGCATGAGGTAATAATCTTCATAGAGGCCTCCGCTATTTTTTTGTGAAGAATTAGTGACAATTTTTATGTTGTGACCAGTATAGATTGGTCAAATATGGGTATGTCTAGATACGACCTCCATTAGTACAGTTATATGATAAAAGTTATCTAGTGATGCCTGTACATAAATTTATATCCAAAGTAAAGCCTTTGAATGACCAATAATTCTATTTATGCCTGATTTTTGTGGGGCTAATTTAGTTGGAGATGGTAAAAGCATATTTCTCAAAATAGCTTTAAATCCATCGTGTTGCTGGTAGTAGATGAAAATTATTGCTACACAGTTGAGCAGTCTTTTGAAGTAAATTTGACTTTGAGTTTTCATTCTTAACAGATTGTTGCCATAATGTTGAAATCCATCAGTGTATATTTACATCTGTAGTTTCAGATTGGGAAAGGATGAGCTTGGCAGGCAGGTGAAGTTACGAGTTTAGCATAAAGACTGGTCTATATAATCTTTTGAAAGCATGATGGAAAAATACTGGGGAATAGCTATATTTTACTTGATCCAAAGGCAGATGTCGGATTTTAGCCCTCAGCAGTGGTATTCTGTTGACTTTTACTGGTGGGACACACTCTACAGAGCTGACTTGAAGTATATATCATTCTTAACTTGCTTCCTGTGTCACTGATGAAGTCAATACTGTTGGCCGCATTCTAAGTTTGTGGCAAAAACCAGTAATATCAAAGGTTACTTGTAGTTTTAGCTGTAACAAGCCTTCTAAACTGCTTGATTAATTTGAGAATAGCTAATTCTTTACTGCATGAAAGAAAAATAGTATTTCCAAAAGACATTTGATTGCAAAATCAAAGGAAAATATCATGTGTTTTTAAATGAAAGACATCACCAGGTAAACATTGTTATTGTGCATTGTCTGCTAAAACCTGTTTTCCTGTTGTTGCTCTCGCAATTAAGATGGGCATCCTGGTGCACTTTTCTGCCATGATATCACAGCTTGAAAATTCTTTTTTTCTGATAAATTTACAGCAGCTGTATTTTTGATGTGTTGTAGGTCTTTTTCTGTTATTTAAATCCATAAATATCAATTATATATATTCATCAGCCTTGTACTAAATTTTCCTTTGTTTGTAGGTGACTCACTTTTGCTTACCACAACTTCTCCCATTGCTCAAACATACCACGTCATACCTTCATGAGGTGTTTGAATTCTATGAGGAGATTCTTACCTGCCGCTATCCGTACTCTTGCTTTAAGACTGTTTTTATAGATGAAGCTTATGTTGAAGTAGCTGCTTATGCATCCATGAGTATTTTCAGGTTCGTATCTGAGAAAATTACACATTCTAAATCCACAGACTCAGAAGCTCTAGATCCAAGACTGTTCAGAAATACAAGAAGGTCTTATTATTTTTATAGCCTGAGCTTTGGGCTCTCTAAGTTTGAAAAAGGCTGGCTTTCGTTGACATTACAGGCTTTTAACACCATTTCCAATTTCATCTCTTATAAAGATGTTGAATTTGTATCTTCTTTAAGAAAAAGTTGGCAATGGTTTTCTTCCTCAATTAGAAACAACATGCATTAAATATTTTAAGATCATATCAAGTGCAGAAGTTTGATTATGTTTTATTTTTCTTCAGCTAGGACAGGATACCAGGAATCCAAAAGAGTTTCACCAGTTAAAACAAACTACTTTGGCTTTACACAGATAATAGTATATAGATCATAACAGCAGGAGATCTGCCTGGATTAAGGATATTAAAAAAGAGATGTTACTATCTCGTTGGAAAACCAGTGAAGGAATTATTTTATTTGTTTTGGCTTTTAAAGCAAGGTGTCTATTTTGTTTCTTTGGAGCTGGTGCTCATATTGTGTTATTTTCTTTTTATGGGGGTCCAGCACAAATCTCTTACACAGCGCAATGATTATAGATGAAACTCCACTGACCAGGAGGTGCTTAGCACAGGCCCTGGCCCAGCAGTTCTTTGGATGTTTTATATCCAGAATGTCCTGGTAAGTATTTTACTATTGTACTCTCTAGAAAATGGGGACAATCTAAGAAACTCAAGTTTGCATGTCACATTTTATTGGAAGAATAAGTGTAACAGTAACTGTAGAAGAAAGGAAAAAAAATCCAGCTCAGTAAATAAAAAATACATGAAAATCCCTGGGTACTTTTTTGTTTGAAAGGAGAATGTGAGATATAAAGATTCCAAAGACTGTAGAGATTGAACGTGTCTTCTCTCAGAAATGTTGTAATGTGCTTTGGCACTTGGCAGTTTTAAAAGGGAGACTCTTTTGTATCATCAGTCAATTTCTGTCAGAAGTTTTGGATGAAGAAGTGTAGCCTGCATAGGAAGTACTTGTGGAGCACAGAACTAATAAATTATGCAGAAGTTTAGGGAGAATTGGTGTCAAATGGGCAAATTCATTGGAGTAGTAAGCTGCCTATAACGCCAGCTCTCAGAAAATCTCCCCCAACTGGCTCTTGCCATGTTTTTTTTTTCGATGTTTTAAAATTGATGTTTGTACTAGTTTAACTTCTCTTGTTCTCTTCCTCATTTCTAGCCTAGTTCGATGGTGAAAGCAATTTTTTTTTCCTCCCTCATAATGACTCTCTGTTTTTGTGTCTTGATTTTATTTACTTCATCATACCCTGTATGTCATTCTTACACTTAGAATTCTAGTTCATTATCATTTTGTACTTTTCGTTCATGTGTTTGTCTCTTAGAACATGACTCTTGGAATAAATGTTTAAATGAGTGTCCACCAAATTGTGATACAGGGATTTTGTCTGTTTAACATCCAAATCTTCTGCATTGCATTGAGATGTTTACCAATAAATTAATCATATAGATTAGCAGTTGTTTTAACTTTAGCGTCCATTTCCACTATTTTGTTGTTAGTTTTTCAGCTAAGATAGTTTGGTTTTATATTTTAATCTGGGCTTCTTTGGTAAAAGTTCAGTTTTCACTGGCTTTTCAGTTTCATCGGTCCCATTCAGGTGCCAAGTTACATAAATTGGTTTGCAGCTCATCAGACTCCTGTTGACTTAGAGAAGTTATATAACCTGCTGAAATTTGTGGCTATTTTGAGCTATTCAAAAATGCCATCCCTTACAAAATACCTTCTGAAGTGCTATAATTCATGCTTCCTTCTTATTATAGGTCAGATGAATGGGTGCTAAAGGGAATCTCTGGTTATATTTATGGCCTTTGGATGAAAAAAACCTTTGGTGTTAATGAGTATCGCCACTGGATTAAACAGGTAACAACATACCAGTAGTATTTTCTACATCTTTCAGCCATTTTACATCAAAGAAGATGCAATATAAAGCCAGAATATAGTATAGTTTGGCATTGCAATCTAAAGAAATGTTTATTAGTGACAAAACTTAGACCTGAAATATTTTTACTGCTTGCTGCAGGGAAGAACACCAAACATACTAACCAAAATATGTTTCTGTGACTGCCTTATGAATAATCATTTTCATTGCCTCTCTGTGCAATTAGTTTTCCTCTTTTTGTTTGGGCTTTTGCAAAAAAACAGAAAAAAAAGTCAACAAATATTTTACTTTTTTAACACTTCAAATAGAATACAAGATTCTGAAGGAAATATATTTGGTGAAATTATCATACTGTGATGGCTATCCATATAGCTCAGAAAGGGCTTCAGTGTTAGCATGGATCAATAGTGGTCAGTTATCTTTTAAGTATCATTTAAGTACTAAATGAAGTAATGAAACAGTAAAAAATCCCAGTTGAAGGGATTTATTTTCTTGGAAACGTAATGTATGCTTATACCAGAGATTTCCAAATGTAATGCTCTGAGACAGGTACTTTCTAGTGATAGCAGCAGTGACTCCTCATTCTTTGCCAGTATCTTTCATTCACAGAAAGATGTATATCTGCTTCCTCAAAAGCCACGTTGACTGTTGGGTGGCAGTGAGTCCCTGCACTCACCTTCCTTGCAGTGTGCTTGTTAAATGGGCACAGCACCACACCAGTTCAAATTCATGTTCCAGTTCAGAGCTGGCTTCTTGCTGGCTTGGGCATGGGTCGAGTTGTGCTTCTATATGCTGAGGTCTGCTGTGCAGGTATAGCCAGGATTACTGTCCACTGCAAGGAAATGGTGATCACCTGTGTTTCTTTTGGTCAGAGGCAGCTTATTTATTGAACAATAATACTCTTTACATATATTGTAG
This sequence comes from Streptopelia decaocto, assembly GCF_964273445.1. Classification (NCBI taxonomy): domain Eukaryota; kingdom Metazoa; phylum Chordata; class Aves; order Columbiformes; family Columbidae; genus Streptopelia; species Streptopelia decaocto. Next base: position 14,721,631 of record NC_138655.1, read on the forward strand.
TTAAATATCATTGTGGGTTGACCCACAATCCAGACCCAGAACAAGTATTAACTGCTAATTTCTACTGTTTTATTATTGTTTGCCATGCTGAGGAACATCGTTGCTTTTTAAAATGCTCTTTGTAAACAAGTTTAAATAGGAACTATGGCTTGAACAATGATATTAAAAGCTTTCTTGTTTTCTTTAAATAATTTCTCTACTTTTAAAATTTATGCTTGCTTACATCTGTTGTGCTTTTTAGGAGTTAGATCAAATAGTGGCATATGAACTGAAGACTGGTGGAGTTTTACTGCATCCGATATTCGGAGGAGGAAAGAGAAAGACAAGTATGTTTATTTTAGCAGCAAGTCATTAAAGGGTATGTTTTTATGGGGCCATTAATAGACGCCTTGGGTGTGTTGTGCTGCACAAAGCCAAAGGCTGAAGAACTTCAGCTGCCCAAGGCATGTATTACCAGGCTCATAAAGTACATCTTGAGTATATTGTCTCACTGTTGTTTTATTTTTCTTTCACTTTAAATCTCAAAGAGAATTAAGTATAATGAATGTTTTTAATGCTGTTATGAAACTACGTTTTAGTAAGAGAATGAGAGAAAATATGGAGCCAGAATTTTGATGTGGGCTATTTCTGGAGTGGTTGGTAATCTTGAGTCTTTTTATAGTATCATAGTTTTCTTTTTCTTTGCTCTTTTTTCTTTCCACTCTCAGTTACCACCTTGCAATCTTGTCCTGAGATTCTTAATAATTTGGAAAAAAAAGTATTAGATCAGTCATCTGTGAACTGCTTGGGTTTGTATTTTCCCAATAACTGTAGTTTCAGTATTGCTAACCTAGGAATTTTCCCCATACCTCTTTTGCAATACTCCCGTACTCTCCACTGAGTAGTGCTAACTACTGGAGGCAGAAAAGTATTACTAGAAGTCAGATCAGTAAGTTGATCTACATTTCAATGACAACCTTTTGCTGGGTTGTTGTTTTCTTGGAAAAATCAAATCTAGTTATGACACAAACTCACAAAGATTTGCTCTTTGGAAACCCATGAGCAGCGTGTGCAAAACTGTGAGGTTGAATGTGTGCAGGTGGAGTGGGTGATTATGTCAATTTCTTAAGTTGTTACTGGAGCAGAAGCCCCTGTATGATGAAAATACAACCAAAATTGTCTGCAGCAGTGGTTCTCTTGCATTTGAACGCGTACAAATCCAGATTTTGTTCATTTAAAATTAAAATTATGGATTTAGAACTGAATTAAGTATGCAAATAACCCATTTAAAATTTGAATAGTGATCTTTTTTTGAGAGATGAAGAAAGTTTTTTCTGAAATCAGGAATGTGACATATTGCGTAGTTTTTCAGCCAGGTGAATCCTCTGGGATGTTTTCTGGATGTTGACAATCAGGGATGAAGCTTGTGTACGTGTGTGCCTGCCAAGCTCAGTTTTGCTTGTCTGCTCATGATGCATTTTGATTTAGTTCATTGGGGAAAAAAACCTTCCTTCAGATACATGGATTAATTTCTGTGCAAAACACAGGTCTTACAGATTTTTCCTGTTTCTGTCTGGTGGGACACAAACACTGCTATCCAGAGCACACACTTAAAAAGCAAAAACCTGTAGCTTGGGAAAATGAAATAAAGGAAACTGCAGGTTAACTGCTTTACTGATGAAAGCTTGAAAATAAGGCTTCATTTTGTGTTCTCCCCTCTCAGATTTTGGTTCTCTTCAGCCTGTGATTGTACTGGTACCACCCTGTTGGAAAAATTAAAAACCTCAAGAAATATATATATATATATATATATTTCAAGTGGAAGAAGCATATTGACAGGTTTACATTGAATGACCAGAGTGTATTTGGATGCATGAGCATTATAGATGTCCATGCAAGTTCTAGTAGAATTTTCCCTTTGACAAAGGTTCTAGGTCCATATGGCTAATTTTCATTCTCATTTGGTGCCAAATTAATAAAACTTTTAGAAGTATAATGCTGGAAGAAAATATATAATTGGAAGAAATGTGTTAATATTGAATGAACTACAAAATGTAACTGACAAATGCAAACTTTTTCCAGTTTTGATTTGCAGTTAAATAATGTAAGCAGTACCAAAATCAATCAACACTTAGCAAATTTAAGAAAGCCAAGAATGTGAGTCCTGGCATGGATGTAATTTTCAAGGGAAGAATTTTACCAAAGTCAATCAACTGTATAACCTGAAGATGGATAAATAGTTTTTATACTGAGACCAAATTATTATATAATGTCTGAGCCGCAAACCTCAGTTTCCTCCTCGCATTTCAATTCTTTCATGGTTGCTAACCCTTCCCTACCTTGGAATAGAGAAGTATCTAAAATAATGGGACAGTTTTGATAAGAAGAACTTTAGCAATTCCCTATCAACTAAAAACAGCAAGTAGTAAGCATAAGTACCTTCTTATTCATATACATATTAGAGCTAAGAAGGGTAGTACTTGCTTAAGTTTAGAAATACTTTTCTTTTTGTGTCTTCTTAAGTGAAGTAAAGGGAGTCTCCCAGTAAATAGGATGGAAAAAAAAATGAAGGTGTTGCAGCTACCGTGGTTCTTGACATCTCCTGAAATCTTAAGAGCTGCAGATAAGGAGCTCAGTGCTGGTCGTGTCGTACTAGAACTTTCTGGCGTATGTCTTTCATCTGCATGGAAAGACAGGTCAGAGTTAAAGTGGGTGGTTTAGTAAGTCTTAGAAGGTTCTGGAAGACCAGTCTCTTGCTGAGGTAGCTGGCATGAAAGATAGGGCTTATAGCGCTTATCTTTCATTACAATTTGTGAATTATTTCATTCTGTCTTGCAGTGTCTTCTAAAGTCTTCAGGCAGACCAGAAATTGTTTAGTTACATTATCTATAAGTGCAAATCACGGAGGACCAATCCAATTTTGAGCCCAGAAGTTTTAAGTATCTGGCATTTTCGATGTTGCAATGGCCGATTAGTGATTCTCCAACAACTGGCATAAAAGAAATCTGGATTCCCACTTCTTAAGTTGGCCAGACAGGGTGTGGGTCCTGTTTCTTCAGCTGTTTGTTATTCATTCATGGAAAACTGAAGTGTCCTGTGAAAAGAACTGAAAGAAAAAGCATAGCACAAGAAAATACAGTTGCCACAGACTGTCAGAGTTCTAATTATCTCCACTCCTCAAATAATTGAAAGGAGGCAAAAAGGTCTTATTTTTCTTGAGAATTACAGTATTACAGCTACTTTCCTACTTTAAAACTGGGTTATAAGTCAGAATGTTTGTGCTCTGAAGTATTCTGAAACTTGGTGGAGAAAATTAATTTTAAAGCTCATCAAAATTAAGTCTTTTGGTGTTTTATTGCTGTACAGCCACTATGGCTATCCAGAAATCAGTACTGTTTGTAAAAGTTTCAGGGTTTCACTATTTGTTTGTCTTCTGATATGGGATGAACTCAAACCATTTAAAATATTTTGATTACAGACATAAAGGATATGTGTGAAAGAGCACCACAGAGAAATTATGGAAACAGTGTGGCAGCTGTAACACAATGCTCTGCCTGGTCTTCCTTGGCATGTTATCAGATTTAGAGGATGTCAGTTTGCCAAAGTATTGAAAGCATAAAGTTGCTAACTAAAATAAACCCCAAGCAATTCCTTTGGCTTATCATATGAAAGTCTGATGTGAATTTTAAAACTCTTATTTTTCTTTAATCGCAACAATTATTGATTTAAATATAAACTATTCACTATGTACTGTCACTTTTAAATTAAAGTGGAGCAGGGGGAATGTCATTACATGAGTAATTTTCAGACTCAAGCCACAGATTCCTGTCTCTGTGCTGCTGCTACCGCTGTCTTCACAGTAACACACAGCACGTATTACCTGCCATTATCTGCTGTATAGTACTTGCTGTATGCCTCGTACATACATCCACATCGCACAGGGGAGTGGTCATTTTAAGCATGTCATAATTTGTAACTGTAAAGCAGTAGAAGAGATCCTAAGTTCTTGGTGCGGCTGTAGTCTTGGTTGCTAAGATATACAGGGTGTTACAAAACGATGGACCCAATTCCAAAGTAATTTCAGTTTGAAATTGGGTCCATCTTTTTGAAACACCCTGTATTTTAAGTTTCATTCCATAAAATGCAAAATAGCAAGCTGGGGTTTTAAAAAATATTTTTAATTATTATTTTTTAAAATATTTTTCAGCCCTGCATCACATTTACATTTCTCTATCAAACACCCTCATACACTGTCCTGGGAATATTACACTATGTTCCAGTGTAAAGCACATCTTGTTATGAGACTGATTGAGAACAGGATTAGCATGGAGTTCATGTTACAGGTAGGTATTTAAATGATTACGTGGAATATACACAACATTTTGTCTTCAGTTGCATCTCCATTCATTTAATGGAGTTTAAGAAAGAACAGAACAGGTCATCCATTTATATTTTCAGTTTTAGCAGGACAGAACAAACAGAAAATGGAGGTAGCTTGTGCCAGGATAAGGTTAGTTATTCTTATAATATATTCATGGAATATATTATAACTTCTAATACTTTTTACATATTACATTTTCTCTTTAATGTTAAGGTACGTCATTGCTTCTGGTTATCGTGGGTTAACACTGAGGACCTGTTTTACTGGCCATAACTGGTGTTGCTGTGAGCTACACTAATCAAATTATAAATAATGAAAGTAATGAGAATCCAGATTCTACTTCCTCCACTGTATAGAATTTTCAGTGCTAGAGGAAGCACAGATATTTGTATTAGAAGCAGCAGTCAAATAGAAGATTGTAATTTTATTCTGAAGTGTTAAACTTCTGCAAAGTAATAGATTTTTTTCTTCACTAATAGGGTTTGTGAGATGCCTTAAGAAGGTCGTGTGCTATAAACAAACACCCAGTTAGAAACTTTGTGATACCTTTTCCTATCAGCTTCAGGTTTGGGGGGGTTGTTTGCTTTGATTTGTTTTTAAGGAAAACATGTATGTGTCTTTGCTAGAGCTATTCTAAGCAGTCATCAGGTTGAAAATACAGCAGATGCACCTTTTTAAAGCTTTCCTTACTTAAATTTAAACTATTGCTTGCAATTTTTAAAAAGGAATAGCAAAGCAGAGAATCTGATTACTGTTATTTAAGAACAGATATAGTCAGTAATCTGTTTTACTGTAGATAATTTTGGAAAGCTCATGGTCCTAGTGGATTTTGCAGGTGTATATGTAACTTTGAGGAAGTCATTTCTGTGAAAAAGCTCAGGTGTAAAGAATTGTTTAAAAATGCAGCTCTTACGCTGCATTATGATCTGGTCACTGAAGGCCACATCTGCTTGCAGTGACTACTTCACAGATTCCATGGTTTTGAAGTACAGAAATGCTTAGAACTAGAAAATGGACACTGAAAAGTCTTTGTGTATTCCACGTTGAATTCAACTCTGTTTGTTAAAAAGCTGCATGATAAGTTGTATCTGTAGCAGTGATAAGCAAATAAGCCATTTTTAGTTTTATTTTGTTACCGTTAAATGTTTCTCATGTTAAGAAACTGGGGTTTCAGAGCTTTCTCAGCATCATGGATGGTTTGCCTTGAGTAAAAATTCATTTGTGTCTGCAAATCACAATTTCTGGTGTGGACAAGTAAATAATTTTCTGAAATGTCTTTCTTTTGAAAGACTTTTTTTTGAGAGTTTATTTGCCTTTAGTTGCAATTCTACTGCAACTAAACAGAAAAGCTGATTTTATATATTTTGAAGTATTTAGTGAAAATAATAACTTTTTATCATTTTAGGTTTTCAACAAGTTGTTGAGTCTGGCCAGCACTGCTTCATCTCAGAAGTTCCAGTCACACATGTGGAGTCAGATGTTGGTTTCCACATCTGGGTTTTTGAAATCTATCTCAAATGTCTCTGGCAAAGACATCCAACCTTTAATAAAGCAGTGGGTGTATCCTTTTTATTCTCGGTCTGGATTGTTAATATGGAGAAAGAGTTTGTTTTTTAATTGGCACCGTTAAAGGAATGTGAAGAAAGGTATGAAATATCTTTACTTAAAACACTTAAGTACGTTATCCTTTGAATTAGCCACAGGTTCACACTACTTTCATAGTCATTTAGCATATGCTGACTTTTTTGCATGTTCTTCACTAGAAGGGATTTCATGATTTTAAGTTTTATTTTGAAAGAAGCACAAGAACTCTGCTGGAATGTAAGGCCAAATTATACTAAAGGGATTCCAGAGGACACTGCCCATAGAAGTATGCTGAAGTCTGACATGGAAAATGCTATAGTCTGGTGCATTTTAAGATGTGATTTCTAGTAAATCACCATGAAATAAGTAACCTAAAGCGCAGATCGATAATTTAAAATACACTAACATTTAATAACTTAGTAGCTTGTGTTAATATTACAATTTCAGTTAAAGTAAACCTCTGTGTCTTGATTCTTCAAGTTTCAGTGATATTAGTCAAGAAACTGAGTTTCTTGTATTGATATGAGGGTAAATTTTAATTTGCTCCATTTAACAGGTTAAATTGGTAGTTTTAATTAACATGACTGCAGGCTAGAATCGTATGTGACTGCAGCAAAACTATACTGTTCTAACAGAAAGCAAAAGTAGGTATTTATATTTAGACATCATTTATTTGAGCTGACTTAATAGTAATTGAGTTCTTGCATCCCATTATCTAACTAAAACCAATGTATAATTAATATTTATAGAGTAATCTAAGTCTATCTGCATAAAAAGTATTCATAAAGTATAAATATACTTTATTCTAATTTCCACACTGAGCTGTGCCAAGCACTTGAGGAAAATAAGGCTTCTGTATGTACATATATTCACACTGCAGCTGTACCTACATGTCAGCATTACTGTGTGGGCTGGGTGAATCTCAACTATTGTCTGTTCGGTAAGCATGGAAGAATCATAACGCTGGGATTTGGAAACTTCATTTTCTCTGGACTTTGGCCCTAAGGCTGATCCTGTTTACTGGAACTTGGGTTTAATCCGATGGTTGCAACCTGCCTGCCGCACTTCAAACACTGTTGCACCTGTGACAGTAGATTTTCCACCTTGTCAGACCACAGCAAGTCTTAAGTATTGTTTGGGACAATTTCTGGTTACTGTTAACTAGCACTATCTTATGCTGTTAATGAGTGCTGCACTGATGCCGAGTTTAAACCTTGTGCTGAAGAAACCACTACAAATGCCCTAAGCTGTACCTGATGACAGTCACAGGCCTTTATGAAGGCAGCCACTGTGAACAGAACCAGTCTGAAGTATTTGGCCAAATGACTGTATTTGGGGAGAAAAGTTAATAATGTGTATACGATAAGAAGCCTCTTTGAATCTGGACGCTCCTCCCTTAAATATCAGGACATGAAAGAGCAGGTTTTCCTTCTGTGCTTTTGTGCCATATTGTCAGAAAGTTGTTGGGACCATGCACTAGACTAAAATACATCATTCTAGTCTTTGAGTTTTACTATAAATAAAGTGTAGTAATGGCTGTCACACAAATAATGAATGATGAAGTTATTCACGGGAACAGTTGACTTGAAATCGTTGCCTGGAATAAAAATGTGGAGTTAAATAATTATTTTTCATCAGTCCTATTGTATTCTGTGATGTGTATGTGAACTCATATATAGACATACATACACGCACAATGACCCAATTTGAAAAACTGCAATAAAATAATTGAATTAAATGTAGCGTGGGTAGAAAACAGAAGCTGATATCTACATTTTCCCTGCAGTTTTATTTAACTGAAAGATGTAGTAAAACAAATCATATTGAAATAGCTGAAGTCTTACTCAACTACTTTCTCTGAGAACATGCCAAGGACATTGGTTGTGGTGGAGTCCAATATAGTTTTTCATACTTACTTTTTTCTTTCCAGTTAGTTTTCCATTGTAGTTCAGTTTTTCTCCATAAAATACATGACTGTAGACTAAAGAACTGTTTAAAGAAAAATAAAAATCTTAAAGTTCATGAACAAACGTGTTTTAATTTCCTGATTTTCTTTGGATCAGAAATTCTAGGAATAAACATAAAGCAAGTGTAAAGAATTAAAACATTGAGAAATATATTTGTTTATACCTACTGCATTGTGCACTAGAATTCCTATACTGCTTGTTAGGGATCAGAGTGGCGTGGTAAAATTTTATGGTAGCTTTGCATTTAATAGAAAACGGAATGTATTGGAATTGGAAATAAAACAAGACTACACGTCTCCTGGGACTCAGAAATACGTGGTAAGGTCAATTTTCCATATTTTACCCATATGTACAAGTATGATGTATGTATGATGTAAGCATAATTTTAATGTTAACAACAAAATCTTGTGAACTTGAAGGGTCCTCTTAAAGTGACAGTGCAAGAACTTGATGGATCATTCAACCATACATTGCAGATTGAAGAGAACAGTCTTAAACATGATATACCTTGCCATTCTAAAAGCAGAAGGTAAGAACTGAAATACAAACTGCAGGTATTTTTACTGCGGATATATTAAAACATATAGTGCATTTGACAATAAATATATGCTTTTTAAATTTTTGTGTTTATCTTTTTGTAGTCTTACTGAATAAGATTTACCTGTGATGTAAGGGGAGAAAGTAGAATCTACTACTGTTTATGGACAGCAAGAAATCTTACATTTTATATGCAGTTTTTTATTATAAGTAATTTGATAGAAGTTTTAAAAAGAACTTATTTACATAGAACAAGTTGAATGACTGCTATGATTAATCAAATTATGCAAAATGCCTTTGAATGGGAAAGACAAATTAGAGGGAAGACAAATGAAGGCCAGAGGAGTGTACCCCAAGTGAAGATACATGAATGAAACACTTGAATAATTTTATTTTGAGAGTGCCCATGAGCCCATGAGCAAGAACAGTAACATACTTCCCAAATAGATTCAGTTGCCTAATGCATTTAAAAACTAGTTTGACCTCTGGTTCTCAAAACTGTATGCTTATGTGCAGTTGTAAAAATGATGGGAGTCAAGTTTAAACCCATGCAAAGTATTGGTGATTATTATTTGAACAAAACTGATGCACAGCTCAACTTTGTGAATATTTTTTGCTGGAGAGAGCATTATTTTTCAGTGTGGTGAAATACAGAGAGAGTACTTTTGCAGGCCTTAGCTGCGTTTATACACGTATCTTTGCTAGTATGGTAATGAATACCTATTTTGTTCTATTTTCTATTTTTTAATAGAAATAAGAAGAAAAAGATTCCACTGATGAATGGAGAAGAGGTGGACATGGACCTTTCTGCCATGGAGTAAGTTAGCTTGTTGGAGTTTCTCAGTCTGAGACTGAGCCATGTTTCCTCGTCTAAAGCATGCTGTTCTGGAGGATTTGATAGTCATGTTGTACTACATACATAGTACTAGTTATGTACTAGCAAATTACAATATTATACCACATTTCTTTGCCTTCCTTGAGACTTTTCTTCTGTAGCTGAGAAAATGCTTGTCAAGTTTAAAATGCATGGGTTACCTACAATAATAAGTTTTTGGGTTTTTTTTAATCTTAGACTTGATAAAGTGATAAAATAAATGACTTGTTTCTTTCTTACACATTTCTAATGATATCTTTCAGCTGACTTTATTGATAAAATATAAAGAAGAATTTTGTTGAAACACAATAAGAGCAATTTTTATTGGACCTCCATGAAGACCATTTAACTGACACTAAGACAGACGAGTTCCTGAAATCTGTGGTTAATTACAAAATAAACCTTTTAGATTGAAAATAAGTGATGAAATGCCTAGTAATAAATTCATACTGGCATTAATTTCAGTTCCAACTGTTTAGCTCTTTGGAAGAAAATCCTTGCTCAATGTAAATATCCTGTATCAAAAATAGTGTGGTCAGCAGGACAAGGGAAGTGATCCTTCCCCTGTACTCTGCATTGGTGAGGCCACACCTGGAGTATTGTGTTCAGTTCTGGGCCCCTCAGTTCAGGAAAGACACTGAAGTGCTGGAGCGAGTCCAGAGAAGAGCAACAAGACTGGTGAAGGGACTTGAGCATAAGACCTATGGGGAGAGGCTGAGGGAGCTGGGGTTGTTTAGTCTAGAGAAGAGGAGGCTTAGAGGTGACCTCATCACTCTCTAGAACTACCTGAAGGGAAGTTATAGCCAGGCGGGGATTGGTCTCTTCTCCCAGGCAGTCAGCAATAGGACAAGGGGGCATGGGCTTCAACTCTGCCAGGGGAAATTTAGGCTGGATATTAGAAAGAAATTCTTTACAGAGAGAGTGGTCAGGCATTGGAATGGCTGCCCAGGGAGGTGGTGGACTCGCCGTCCCTGGAGGTTTTTAAAGTGAGATTGGACATGGCACTTAGTGCCATGATCTAGTAAATGGACTGGAGTTGGACCAAGGGTTGGACTCGATGATCTCTGAGGTCTTTTCCAACCCAGTCGATTCTGTGATTCTGTGAAATACCCACTTCACTGTCCTTGAGTTGTAGCCAGCGGTGCTCTCAGAAGTACTGAAGGTGTTGGTACCTTGTTTACTGGCTGAGGGAAGTAAATAATCTGCTCTTGTAAACTAATGGTGTCTGTTTGAAGAAGGATAGATTGCTTGTCACCTTAAAAGTGTTGGGGATGCTTGTAAATTTAACCTCATCTGAAATACGATGAGAAATAATTTTATGAGAGACATTTTCATTGAGCAAATTATTATATTTTCTATATGATAGTTAACATATGAATAAATAATATTTTAATTGTATTTAAGAGTAATTAACACAAATATTTGTGAGTAGTTCTGATCAGTTATGTTCAGGCAGCTTTTTCTTTACACTGAGCTGAGACCTTAATGCTCTTTTTAGAACTACCTTTGAACTAGTATACAACTTTATGCAAGTCACTTATGTTTTGTTTATCTGCTGACCTTCTAATCTGCAAAGCTGTTATTCTTTTGTCCTGTTTGGAGTCCTCTGCTCCAAGCATATATAATAATGTCCGTTCTTTTCTATTCTTCTAAATCCTGTGTATGCATGCTTCTTCTCTGGCTTCTATCTTGGCAATAATTCTAAAATGTATACAGAACTACACATATTTATAATGTTGCTTGTTCTGTCGTTCCAAACTCTCTCCTAATTCCATATCTGTATTTTGCTGTTATTAATTTTATGTGGAAAATTTAGTAAGAGACTTCATTATATAGTTTGTGCTTGCTGTTCCCATCAATTACTTCTGCAGTCACGGTGTGATGTGAATACTAAAGTATTTCTTTGGGTGGAATACAACTGAGTAATTTTATCTGTAGGACTAACACTTTAATCTTGTCTGTTGATACCTTCACTTTTATCATTGTTTGGTTTAGCAGTTGTGTGTTTGCATGGTTACCCTTGCCAGCTTTCAACATCACAGCATATGTGTGTTTGTAAAGCACTTTCACATCTATTGATAAAAAATAGTATATAAAATAATGGATGTCAACCACCAGATTTTATTTGTTGGGGGTTTTTTTGCTAGTCCTAAATTGCAGAATGTGATAAAGTGCCACTCACTTGTGAAAAGTTATAGTGTCTGAGGAAGCAGAATTATTGAGTTTATACAGTAGTTTACCATGAACTAAGATCTCTAGGTTAAAAATACTAAAACATGGTATTCACTTTGATGTGTTAGAAGTTTGGACAGGTTGCCCTGGGAGGCTGTGGAATTGCCATCCTAAAGCCGGAGACTGGACCAGGTGACTTTCAAAAGTCCCCTCTTAGTTTGATTCTTTTATGGTTCTTTGAATCTAAATACTTTAAAAATAACTTGTAACAAGTTAGAGCATCTTTTTAATTTCTATAGTCTTGAAATGTTGTAAGCTATTAATGTTTTTCGTGTCTTTCTTAGTGCTGATTCCCCTTTGCTCTGGATAAGAATAGACCCCGATATGTCAGTACTGAGGAAAGTAGAATTTGAACAATCTGATTTCATGTGGCAGTACCAGCTTCGATATGAGAGAGATGTGGTTGCACAAGAAGAAGCCATTCTGGCGCTGGAAAAGTTCCCTACTCCAGCATCACGGCTTGCGCTGACCGATATACTGGAACAGGAGCAATGTTTCTACCGAGTGCGGATGCTGGCCTGCTTCTGCCTGGCAAAGGTGAGCTTGCCTGGGTGGGAATAAGGGAAGAAATCCACTAGACATTGTAAATGTTTGAAAATGGGTCAAAACTCATCACAGTTCTTAGACTGGCTTGACATTTAGCTTCTTAAAAGTGTTTGCCAAGTATTTTTAACATGACTGATTTGAAAGGGAAGCTGTATTATTTTAGTCTGTAAATGGAGACTGCAGAAGGCTTTAATAATTGTCAAAATTGAGATGTCAGACATGGAAACCACAAGGGATTTTTCCAGATTTCATTAAGTGGCAGAAATAAAAGACTTTTGTTTAATTTATTTCAAAGCCAAAAATGTATTTTTTACTTTACTGGTAAGTTCCTTGGCCTCTCTGTTGTGCTGAAATTCATCTGTCTAATATGAATTCAGATCGCTGCTCTATATTGTTTCAGATTGAATAGGAGCACAAAATAAACATCATGTTTGTCTACAATCTAATATTAAAAAGTGAAATAATTCCCTTGAGAAGGAAACATTTTTTTTTCTTTAGATGAAAGATTAGCATTAAGAATGAAAATTAGAGAAGCCTATAAAACAACTGAGTGAAAACACAGAAGAATAAAAATTTCTGAAACAGCATGTTACTGATGTACTTTTATCGACAGAAAGTCATGCTTATTGACAATATGTAGAGTTCAGATTATTGGCACATAGCTCGCTTTCTGCTCTGTACCCGTTGAGCGTAATTCAGTACCTGTATAGAAATAAATCCCTTGGCCATATTTTGAAAATCAAAATCTAATAAATGCTTATTGTGAAGTATTTTAATGTTACGAAACACTGATGTGAAGCTGCCAATCTATGTGCTAGTGCTGGTACTGCCAGTATCTGACTTAAAATATGCGCATTTCAAATTCACTTGGAATATTAAAAAGTGTATGTTCCATAGGTAAATATTAAAAGAGCAGTTGTTAAAATGTTTAAATGCAATAGTTTTTTCTGTCTTTGCTTTGAATTCTTTTATTTTGAGTCACCATCCCTCGAGGTGTTTAAAAGACTTATAGATGAGGTTCTTAGGGACGTGGTTTAGTGCCAGGGTTGGGTTAACAGTTGGACTAAATAATCCTGAGGGTCTTTTCCAACAGAAATGATTCTATGATCTTAAGCCAGTTTTTTTATGCTATGATTGAAGGACGCAGAAATAGAGTGTACATGCTGTCTTTTTAAGTAGAAATAATGCAAGACAGGCTACTTGCGCTGTGGTGTGGGGAATGTGCGTATACATTTAATTCAGAGTGTACAGTGTGTCAGGAGAATAAATACAAAGCTTGGCTTCTATGAGTATTTAAAGAGACATTCAAATGAGCCAGAACAAATTATAAGACCCAAAAATACTGAAAAGATGTTGATTGACCTGCTGTTGATTTAATTTGAAGGTACTGTTGTTCAACTACAGATATAATGAAATGAAATGCTTAAAATAAGCAGAAGTTTAAAAATATTAACAAATTTACACTCCAGTTTTAATGGAATAGTGAATATCTTTTAAATCTAGTAACCTTTGATAATAATTTTGGGGGTTGGGTTTTGTTTTACACTGCTACATAAATTTCACATTTGCAGTTTCAAGTTCATCATCATGGTTTCTAAGCAGTCTTTGGAATTAAGAAGCCTCTTCTGCAGGAAGAGTCTTTTCATACCTTACAGATGGAGCTAGATCTGCATCTTGAGTTCGAAGACCTCAGTTATTGCAAATGAAACATCTAGTCTGACCACAGTATTTTCTCTCTCTAACTTTCCTTTGAAGCCTTAGTAGGAAAATGTTTTTTCAGTAATAAAGCACCCATCATCTGTAAGAGCAATGGTGAAATGGATTATTACCCATCTTCAGATAGCCTCTTGCTTTTCTTTCTCTTATTGCATATATAATGCCCTTTGAAACAAACTGAATAATTTAGAAGGAAATCATCAAGTTAATTTTATTCTCTATGAAACCAGATTTTTCCTTAGTTTGTGGTGGGTGTGTAGCAATGGAAACTCCTGCTACATTGTAGGATGCATTGGCCCCATTTGTTTGCATGTGCTTTAGGGGTGGTCTTTTAGTCTTAAGGTGGCTGGGACAGACCTAAAGTCTAGGCTGAGGTTGCTGGCAGGGTAAATTTGGGAAGTTGGTATTGCAAAAGCCTCTTCCATCACTGGCTTCTGTAGTCAGAAGACTTGGCTTAGTAAACACAGAATTTTCATCTAAAATATGAAATTGAAAATAATTAAGAACAGCAGTTTGTCATGGAAAGATAATTACTTGCAGACATCTTCCAAGTGGAACAATTTGCATTAAAATTACCTTTAATGTAGAGAAGATATACTGGGGATGGCGGTGAAAACTTAGCTAATGTAAGATAATACATTGATGAAAATATGTATCTATCTGAAGGAAGTGTGTTCTTGGCTATTATCCTTTTAGATTGTGGGAAATGTGTATTTTTCTACAGCCAAACTAAAGTTGCAGTGGTGATGTTAATACAATTTCCTTTTTCCTCTAATTATACAGATTGCAAATTCTATGGTAAGTACGTGGACAGGACCACCAGCCATGAAATCGCTCTTTACCCGAATGTTTTGTTGTAAGACTTGTCCAAACATTGTGAAGACCAACAACTTCATGAACTTTCAAAGCTACTTTCTGCAAAAGGTAATTTTTTTTTTCTCTGAAAGTTTTGAAATAAATGTCAAAATACAAAAATTTTCCTATAGTTGACAGCTACAGGAACGTGGATAACACAGTCCTGCTTTACCCCTTCAAAAAAAAAAAAAATAACTAGTTCTTTCTTATATGGCATCTGTTTGTTCCATCTTGGTAAAAAATCAATTAACAAAATTTTAGTAATTCTTTTCTGAGTATCTGAAGTTAGCAGCTTCTTCAGAAGAATGAAGTACATGTGATAATTATTTGTAAATATTTGTGAGCTCGTTCTTAAATAGAATTTGCACAGTAACAAAACTACTCATCTTATCTTTAGGTGAATTCAGCAACTGTCTTCATTAATGACAATGATATCATACTGCAAATAAAATCTCATAAATCTTATCTTAAATTGGTGGGCTTTTTAGTTCAAGGCACTGCATAAGCCTCTTTACTCCCTCCTTTTCAACATCATGAATTCCTGCAGCTTCTTTTGATGTTAATGAAGGGTTTTTTTTCACTGAGACTTATAGTTCTTAGTTGTACAGTGAGTAACAAAATGAATTACAATTATTGTCTTTTAAGATTCACTTTATAATTATTTGATGACTGAGTTCTTATTTCACAGGGATTTGCTATTGTAAATTTGTTAATTGCTTGTTTTCAGGATGTAGCTCTTTTGGGGATATAACTATCATTTCACTAATGTAAGGATCATATTAGTATTAATTTTTTTACACAGACTATGCCTGTTGCCATGGCCCTTCTGAGAGATGTTCACAACCTCTGTCCTAAGGAGGTTTTAATGTTTATTTTGGATTTGATCAAGTATAACGATAACAGGAAGAATAAGGTAAAGAATGTGCTTATTTTAATCTCTCAGTTTTTTGTTGAAAAAAGTCTTAGTTAATATACTGCAGGATGTTTTATGCCACTAATATAAATATCTAGCTAGCAGAGTTGATGAAAAGGTGATACACTAAACTAAACATTGAATGTTACAGAATGTTCTGTAGCTGACATTTCTGTGGCAGCATTTCTTGGATATTTCAAAGCTCTTTGTGCTTGTTGACTTACTAAGGACCTGCCTGTCTCCGTTTTCATTCAAGAGAGCCATGTGTTCTGAGAAAATGTGCGTCAGGCTGACATGTAGCATGTGAAGTTAAACACTGATTTGTTGGGCTTTTTTTTCACCATGAGAAGAGTATTTTGAAGAGCAAGGAAAGGAAATGATATTTTTTAATTGATATATAGGACTCATTCTGGGTTCTGAATGTCAGCTCTAGCTTACAGAACTGGATTGTCTTCATTTGGTTAAATAACAGCTGAAACCCAGGTTAATATTGTTCCACCACTAAAATGAAGCATCTGAGTTGGCAGTGTTGTCATCTGAAGTTCCTTCCCACACAGACCACATCTGAAGGCTGTTGAGATGACCTTTAAGATCGTGAGATGATAAAAATTCCATCTCCCTAGCTACAGAGCAAGGCTACAACTGCTAGAAGCCTAACATAACCTTCCCAATTGAGTACCCAGAGTTAAGTGCCACAAATCTGAAGCCTCTTAAGACTCTCTTTTTTCCATGTAGAAACACACACTGTAACAAGACACTGCAAGATTACTGGAATAAGAGGATGATAGAGGGTGGAGAGTTAGACATGTGGGTACAAGCCCTGACGCTGACAGAATCTGGTCAGTTGTGATAATATCCCCCCACCGCCGAAGGAGATACTTTGTGCTGCTTACTAAATTAACTCAACCAACAAATGCAACAGCCAGCACAATGGAAGGGGTGAAACTGTGAGCCCAGGTAAAAGAAGCAAATGAAGAAGTGAGATTTTCCTCACGGAGCAGCAGTAAGCTCATGAGTTCACTTCAGAAGCTTGTGAAGTTGCTATCTAGATAAACTGATTTTCTGAGGTGCTAAACACCTGTTAACCTTGGTACTGAATATAGAAACAGACAGGTAGTTTTAGATGCTCACATTTAGAAATAATTGCTTTTATTTTCCACATCTGGAAAATTTTTAACACCTGTTTTTTTTCTGTTTTTATAAAACAAAGAATTAGTGTTAATATGTTTGTATTACCATTAATATTTTCTTATTACAGAGTGAAGTTTAATAGTATGTCTGCTTGTTCAGTCACTCTCACATGCATTTTCAGTACAAATTTATTCCTGTTTTGCTTTCTCATGCTGTTTTTCACATGGTTTTTGTTTTAAGATCTTGTTCTCTAACTGTGTTTCAACATTTCCTAGCTTTTAAAGAATATACGTGTTATATTTGCTTGTGTTTAAGTGATGTTTTTATCTAGTTTTCAGACAACTACTATCGTGCTGAGCTGATTGATGCCCTAGCCAACTCTGTAACTCCTGCAGTCAGTGTGAACAATGAAGTTCGAACATTGGATAACTTAAATCCTGATGTTCGACTTATTCTTGAGGAAATTACCCGTTTCCTAAATATGGAGAAGCTTCTTCCCAGTTACAGGCATACCATTACAGTCAGGTGTGGTTTAATAATTGTACACATGAAGAGAACAGACAAATTATTGTTATTGGTTTGGTTTTTATGTGCACTTCTGTAGTTAGTATTTGAGATTTTGGCTTCTGTGTCTTAAATGTCAAATCCCTTCCAGTTTCCAAAAACTGATAGCGCAAGTTTGTACTGATTGCTTTCTTTTTCAACATTAATTTCTATCAATAATAGCAGACACAAGTTGATCATGCTTGTGCCTCTTTAGAAACATCATTTAAGAAAGTTTTGTAAAAGGCAGCCTTGTAACAATATCTGTAGAGTACACAACATAGTCTGAGCTGTGTTTTCCCTCTGAATTAGTATAGTTCTACTGAAACCAAACAATGGATTTGACACAGTGGGGAATTTTGTTTGTGTTTCTGCCTAATTCAGTTAATGAGAGCTACATGTTAATACTGTGAAAGTAATTGTAACAAGTTAATTTGGATAATATAATTCTAGAAAAATCACACTACTTGATCTCGAAGAAAGTAATTGTCTTGTTTCTGGCTGACGTCACATAAACCTAATGTGAATTTTCTCTTTCTATCACTTCTAGCTGTTTAAAAGCGATTCGAGTGCTTCAGAAGAATGGTCATGTCCCAAGTGATCCTGCTCTCTTCAAGTCATATGCAGAATATGGGCACTTCATAGATGTCCGGATAGCAGCATTGGAAGCTGTTGTTGATTACACAAAAGGTACTTTATACAAGTATTTTGACATTTTGTAGCACTTGTGATATAGTAGAAAAACTTAATAGTTAACCTCATTAATATAAGGTTGAAGTAGTGTTCACCAGAAAAGCTTGTGCAATGACAGGTGCATTGATAAGAAGCTGAGATTTCTGTTAGTGCTTTGTCCCAGAGAATGCAAGTTTTGTGAAGATATGATGAGTGTTGCTTCTCAGTGTCTTGCAAATGGAATCAGATACCTGAGTTTTGAAATAATGACGAGACAACACGATGAGTGGTGGTAAGGGATTTTGGTAATTTCTTTTTTAACAGTTCATTTTCAGTGATTTTGATTCAGTCATGTTCAGACATAATTGCTAGTCTAAATTCTTGGCTTTTCTTTATCTTCTTGCTGATCTCTTTATTTTGCTTTTTGCATGCCTGTTATGGTTATAAATTTTGGAAATGTGGGTTATTTTAATGATTATTGGCTGATTCTACTTTGCCACTCCTTGTACATAGCTTATGTTTGTGAGATATTTCCATTCTTTTAATATTGCCTTTATTGTAGTTGACTGTTGAAGATCCTTTAAAACAATGCTGGGTAGCTTTTTTAAATATCATTTGAAGTTGAAATTCAATCCTGACAGATTTTCTAGAGGCCGTTAGAAATTATAGCTTTGCATGAAGTGAATTTAGTACTACATTAGCGTGTTTATTTGGGTTAGTCTTCCTTGGTTCAGCAGTCCTGTGACAGTTCTGGTGTTTGAAGGTTTATCCCTATCAAGGTGGCCAAATCCTTCAGTTCCTTGTCTGTGAACAGATAGGTGATTCTGGGCTTCTGATTATTTTCATTTTCAGGGTAATGGAGAGTTTGTTTTCTTTTTTTCTTTTTGCATGAATTATTGTTTTATCTTTTTTTTTTTTTTTTTTTTTTTTTTGATAACGGCTTTATTACTTCAATCTTACTGCTGTCATTTGGTCCAAAGGCTTCTCCAACTAGATAGGCAATGGGAGGTTTTAAGGCAATTGGATTGTTTGAGTGAATTCATCTGGCAGGATTCACACATACGCTTACAGACTGAAGCCAGCCTGTCATGCAGAAAAACTAGTAACTTCAAGGGAGGGTGGGTGCTGGGCGGAACCCTCGGGCTCAGACCTCAGTCTTGTGAGTCATCAGACATTCCGGATCCTTAACCCACTGCACACGTACGATTTGGTGACCCTGTGAGTGATACCCAGCTAGAATTCAGAACTCTCCTGGTGCTGTGCGTCTCTTTCTCTGTTAGGTTACTTTACTTTGTTCCTCCCTTCATAGAGTGTTAGTGGAAAGATTTGCTGGAGAATGGAAAGCTTACTCATCATCCTGCTTCCTTTAGAACAATCTCCTCACTAATTCATCCCACCCTTTGGAAATACAAACTGATAGAAATAACGTTTTCTCATTAAATTCTCAGCCTTTTATGGATGGTGTTCCTACTTAATAACTGACTTGGATAAGAAACTGTTTGTACTGCAAAGTAATATAGTACATGTTCAAAACAGCGATCAGATAGGTTGCCACGTAAGCAAGGTAGGGTAAGTTGCTCAGAGTACTCTACAGGAAGGTAAAATTTGAATGGTAAAAGGCCATAGAAAGATTACTTGAAGAATTCAGTGATTGAGCTGAATGTAATTTTTGACTGAGCTCACAGTGAGATCTGGAAATGATGGATTAGAGTGTAACTGTGCCTAACTGCCTTGCCCCTTGCAAGTGGCTTTTTCTCTGATGCAGAGGTAGCAGATGCAAGTATCTATCTGCTATGAAGTCACTATAATTCACAACACAGCCTACTGTCTGACTGGTCATCAGCATTTCTCAAATACAGCCTTCCAGCACTGACCACATTAACTTCTGCTCCTGCTCTAAGACTGGTAAGTTTTTGGTGGAGGGGTAATTCCAGAAGCTCAGTGTGCTGACTGACTTCTGCCGCTGCCCATAGAGAAGTCTGCAGCGCTTGTCTCACAGAGCCCTAAACCTGGCTTTGGAAGGAGAAAAGATTGGTCACTATTGCCAAGAGGTCTGATTCTCATTCCTGGTTACCTGATTTCCAGCTCATACTGGATGTAAACCAGCAGCTATCAAATGCCTGTAGCTTGTGCCAAAGCTGTTTTTTTAACAGTTCTTGTAAAGGAAGCTGACAGATTTTGTAATTTCCCTAAAAAGGAAAGTCTGTATTTTCTGGAGCAGTGTGGAACTCCCATGTTTTTCTATCAACTCTCAGGTTAAGAATAGCACTGCCTGATTTTAAGTTACTTTAAAAGAAATAATTTCTCTGTGGTACTGAATAAGTTGTTTTCTTTGCTGTTAATAGTAAGGCCTTTCTTGAGACACGGTAACTCTCTAAAATGCTTGAGGCAGCATATAAGGACTTGGACAGTTGATCTAAACTGGCTTGAAGTAAGCACAGTTTATTAGCTTTTTAAAGTTAGCTTCTGATAGTTATGTCACTATTAGTAGTTATATGTATACAATAAAGCAGTTGCGTATTTGTAAGAGAGAACAACAAACCATTCTAAATAAATACTCATGATTATCTAATCTCACAATGTTATAGTTTAGTGTCTCAGAGATGCTCTGCTGTAATTGGGAAGTGGTATACCATGTCTTGTAATTTGAAAAAAATTCAAGAGGACTTTTGCTTCAGAAAGCAATCACTTGTTTTTATATCTACCAGAAATATGAAAATCTACACATCTTTCTTTTCCTGCAGTCTTCTCCTAGACAAACTGGCAACATACAGACAGGATGGGTGGTCTAGGAGATGGGTAGGAAATTGGGTCATGGGCAGCACTCAGAGGGTGGCAACCAATGGTTTTTATTCAGGCTGGCAGCCTGGCACAAGTGGGATTCTTCAGGGAACATCTTCATACATGACATGGATGACAGCATTGAAAGCAGCCTCACCAAATTTGCTGATGACACTAAAACAGATGGTGAAGTGGCTCTCCCTTCTGATGTGTCCATCTTACAGAGACCTGCACAGGCTGGAAGAGTGTGCAGGCAAGAACTGTGTGAAGTTTAATGAGGACAAGTGGAAGGTCCTGCATCTGGGAAGGGATAACCACAGAGCCCAGTACAGACTGGATCTGTGTGGCTAGGGAACAACGTCGCTGAAAGGCACCTGGGAGTCCTGGTGGACAACAAGCTGACCATGAGTCAGTAGTGCACGCTGCAGGAATGGAGGCAAATAGGATCCTGGGCTGCATCTGCAGGGACATGACTACCAGAGAGGGCGACACAATCATACCACTCTACTCAACGCTTGTCAGGTTGTACCTGAAGTACTGTGTCCAGTTCTGGCCCCCACAATCCAAGAAAGACATGGACAGACTGGAGAGGGTCCAAAGGAGGGCACAAAGATGATCAGAGAGCTGGAGAACCTGCCCAGTGAGGGAAGACTGAAGGAGTTAGATCTTTTCTCCCTGGAGAAGAAAAGGCTTGTGGGGACCTCATTGCAATATTCCCATACTTAAAGGGAAGCTACAAAGAGGATGGGGAGGGTCTCTCTACACAAGTAGGCACATAGGGAGGATACACGGCAACAGGTACAGTTTGCACCAGGAGAAGTTTCATCTTGATATAAGAAATAAATTCTTTACAGTGAGAACAATCATTCACTGGAACAACTGCCCATGGATGTGGTGGAGTATCCATCACTGGAGATTTTCAAGATGCAATTGGACAGCTACCTAATCTCATCTGGGCTCCCTTTCTCATGAAAGGTTGGACCAGATGATCTTTTGAGGTCCCTTCTGAACTGGTCTGGTTTATGATTCTATGATTCTTCTGGCTTTGTTCTGCACAAGGTTGGGTTTAGTTTGTCATTACTCCCCAAAATGCTTCATAGTTCCTGTATAAATTTGAAGAGCAGGTTAAATGCATAAATACCAAAGCTTCAGAAGTCTAGCAGGCCTAGTTTACACTACAAGGCAAATAGCAGGGAAGACTGACTTTATGTAAAGCACAAATAAGTTTAAGAAGAAAAATGGATTTTTTTTAATTACGAAAGTCTAATGTTTCTTGGTTCTGTTATGCGGTACTGTCAGCCTAAACGATTCATCTCCTAGATTTCTAATTTTCTAATCGAAAACCATTTTTAAATCCGTTTTGTTAGCAGCTGAAATAATTGCAACTTGCTTATGATTGTGACTCTGTGTGTTTGCCATGTTTTGAGTTTTTTTGCTGCATGGTTATACAATATTCTTTTTCTTCCATGCAAAACAAGGTTTGTATTTAGTATTCTAACTGCTTTCTGTCCCAAGCAAGGTAGCTGCCAGGAAAAGCAGTTGTGCATGGTGTTGAGCACAGGCAGTCACTAATCCCTTAGAAGTACATTTTAGGCACAGCTTTTCAAAGATATCTCAAGTTTTTAAGGCAAATCTGAAATTGCAGTTTTGGTCTGTATGGATAGAAATTTGCTCTGACACCATCCAGAACTGTGTAGCTGTGCTCTAAATGGTGCAGCCCAGTTCAGTGCCTCACCAGTGTAACCATTTCTGGTTTGGTTGGATTGTAGTAAGAGAACTGACTTGCAAGTAGCCTGCAGAAGACTATCTACCCATCTTCCAAACATTACTATAATTTAGTTTTAATTGCTTGGCTGCTTCCTCCCAGCCCAGGAAGAGATCTTATGTTCTAGTTGTCCAAAGCATTTAAAGAACTTTTATTAGAAATGAAGTGCTCATTCTCATAGTATAATTGAAATAATCACCTTCTCCTTTAAAAGCAACTTACCCTAGTGAATAACAAGGAAATAATTGGTATTAGAATTGACTGGGCTTGAGAAGCTGTATTTAAAAATTGTTGGCTGAAAACTGACTGAGATCAGAAAGAAAGTTGAACTGAGGTATTGAGAACTGAAAATACAGTAGGCATGGGGAAGAAAAATACATCGCTAGGACCACAAAATGGAAAGCAAGAGAAATGTTTCTGGAGCTGTCTATACAGGAATGATTAGTACACCCCAAATTCTGATGTAAAGCAAAGCCTAAGCAAGTTCTTCATTGTTTTGAGGAAATGGGAAGAGAATACTGCTGCAAAATCTTACAATTATGCACCTGAGAGAAATACTTCATAAAAATTCTTTCATTTTTTTCTGTAATCAGTATCATTATACCCTGTATTGTTTCCTATTTTGCAATGCTACTCTGACAGTCAGAATTTTGTAATGAAATTTAAATTTTAAACTGACAAGCTGATTTTCTTTCCAACAGTGTCAGGCAGCAGTTTTCTAGCAGCATATGCTGATAACTTTCAAAATACTTTTTAATCACAAAGTATACTAATCAAAAAACTAAGGATAATAATCTTTCATGGATTCCTGTGTATGAGAATTGTGTATTCTCTGTTCCCTATAGAAAATATTGTACTTCTGATTGTTGAAAGGATATTGGAATGTGTTCATTTTAGGAAGCACACAATATCAGGATAATGATTTACTCTGTTACCATCAGCTCTCACGGGTGGCCGAGTTCCCTGCTAATAGTCAAGTTGGTCATTATTGAACAATTGGTGCATGAAAGAGTTTCATGCCTGTTTCTATTTCACTGTAAGGTAAACCACCCTTTACTTTGAATTTGCACTATAATTAATTAAATTTTTCTTTAGTTGCAGTGATTCAAGCTCTTTGGATGCTAATTCAGGAACTTGTGATTTACTTGATCAAAATCCTGCCAGTTTATGTATATTTATAGGCATTTGATTTTTCTTCACAGTTGATAGGAGCTATGAAGAACTACAGTGGCTGCTTACTATGGTTCAGAATGATCCTGTACCCTACATAAGGTTAGTGAGTGAATAAAGAGACAGTATTTTTACTAATGCTGGAACTACTGAGTGAATTCTTGGCCTGGAATTCGTGGAATAGATCAAATGCTTAACTGCCTAAAACTTCTTCATAAACCTGTTTTTTTTCTGCTTGTTATTTTATATATTATGAATTGAAATGTGTTTTGATGTTTTAACAGTTCACATCCCCAAAATTAATATACGCTGTTATTATTCTTCATTATATTATTTTTGTCTTTTATGTTCTACCCCTATGGTGGAAGTCTGAAGTTAGAGGTCATTTTCTGATCATAAATAAAATATATAAATCTGATGTTGCATACATCAGAAGATTTTATGATATTTAGAGAAGACAAAGGTTGAAACATAGTGCGCACAATGTTCTGCCAGCAAGGAGTGTAAAGCAACTGTTAGACTGTAGATGGGGTGAAAGGATAATGGGAAAATACGGTGTAATTTCTAGTATTGCCTGTTTCAACTTTGTTTTCACCTGTGAGTAATTTTAGCACATGAGATATTTTAGCACATTCATTATATTAACAAATCGTTGAACACTGAGGTTCATAATAATTGTTTTTCCCTAACACTTTGTTCTTATGGCCACCATTTAAATTCAAAGATTAATTTTAGTTTTACTCTCTATAGGTGATTTCTTAGGAAGATCATAGTTGCAAGATTGTTCTCTATTTTATTTCTCTCATTCTTGTTAATGAAAGTAGACACAGTTAGACTCACTAGAGGAGGCTTAGCTTCAGTCTAGGAAGGAGAATTAATTTGGTTTGTATCTTTTTAAAGAGGAGTTTAAATTTTGTATTGAGTGCTATATGTAAACCTCTTTTAAAAGAAAAAGAAAATCTGTAAGAATTTTCTTGTTCTGAATGTGCAAGTTAGCAAGGGGAAAGCTGGTTAAACATGGAAAATAGTTAAAATAACAAGTAATGCAACAAATAATTATTAATAAAATGTTTTCAAGGCCAAGTTTAGTGGGGAAAATGTATCTACTTTCGGCTCAGTGTGTAAATATTGTAACTAAACCTGGTAGGTGCAGAATATTTGTACACCAGTGGAACTGAAGAGGTGACAGTGTTCCTTTCCAGAAGGATGTGTAGGTCACTGGTTTTATTCCTTTCATTCTATATCAGTCATAAACATTAAAAGATTCATTGATGTCACAATGTTAGGAATTTATTTGCCAGTGCTTCTCTGTCGTTGTAATTATCAAATCAGTGTGCAAAAAATACTGTTACTGAACAGAAAAACGTAATGTAGCTTAAAACTTTGTACCTGTTAAAAGTGATGTCTAGTACCATTCTGCTGCTTTGCACCTTACTTCTTATTTTTAAGTTATATTCCAGAAGGTAAATCTGTGTTTATTCATAGTATGGACAAAAAGAAGAGCTAAAAGCATAAGACATTGGCTAAAATTCTGGAAGAAATCCTGTATTTGAATAAATTTGTAAGAATATTGCAAACAGAACAGACTTTATATTCTTAGTGTGTTCATTTGGATTTAATAAAGATTTTTTTTTTTTCTGTTTCTTTTTTAGGCACAAGATTCTGGATATGCTGACTAAGAATCCACCGTTTACTAAGAACATGGAGTCCCCTTTATGTAACGAAGCTTTGGTAGATCAGCTTTGGAAACTGATGAATTCAGGTTGGTTTTTTTGTTTGGTTGCTGTTTGATTGTTTTGTTGTTATTTATTGTAAGCTTTTTGAGAAAAGTGTGAAAGACTTGCTTCGGAATATGCCAGGAGCTCTCTTAGTTTTGACAGTTAAAATTGAAAATTCATTCTTGAAAGTTCAGTATCATGTATGTACCTCCAGAACTCTCTCAGCAACACAGGGTACCAAACCTTGGATTTCATTCTTTTGTGTGCTGTCATAGTGCTTTGATGTACTTAGGCATAGGATGAGTCTTTGACCCAGATGTTCAAAGCAAATATTTCCTCGAATGGTGGTGTCTGTGTTACCTTTTTCTTTATAGTTTTGCTTTAGATTAGATAGTCTCTCTGTGTCCTCTTTTACTATACTTGAGAAAATATGAGAGGATAACATTTGTATAGATAATTTAAGTGAGATTTTTTGAAGTGTATTATAAACCTAATACTCAATTTGCTTTCTGTGATTAGGAAAGATCCTAATGAGAGAAGGGCTTACATCTTTACCATTGACCTGTTTTTCATTACTGAAGCAGTTTTATCCAGTCCTGACAAACTGCCCTTTAACATCTGGCACATTACTACAAAGATTACGTATAAATGGTTATATAGCTTTTTTTAGGTCATTGAAAGCTGTCTGCTCTCTATGTATCTTTATTTTTAGTGTTTAAAAGTTTACAGCTATGCTCTGGGGGTTGAAGTGGGGAGACTGCTAATAGTTGAGTTTCATCGGATTTGCCAAGTGTCAGGCACAGAAAATAAACAATTTTGATGTTCCCATCAGAGAGTTTGTTTTTTCCTTTTTTTGGAGAGAAGAGTATGTGCAGTGTTACTTCAACCCTTACCTCTTTTTGCAAGTAACAAATAGAGTATACATTCTTATTATGATTCAGGGGGCTTTAAGTACTTAAATTTCTATACAGCAGGATGACATAATGTTTCAATTTATTTTCTGTAAGGGATAACTGTACCATTCCAGGATGCCTTGAAAAAATGTGTGTTAATATGAGACAAGTTAGTAGCCAGGTTTAAAGCTGTGTGATTCCAGAATAGTGAGTTGCTTTCATTTAACGTAAACACAAGCAATAGAAAACAGACTCTCATTGATAGATGTAATCTTTTTGTTTCTTCAGTGTTAATCTGCATTAAATTGGTAATGCGCACAAGCTCTGCTGGAAAAGAAGAGAGGCGCTGGATGGGAATTGATAATATCATTTTAAGATGTGCTAGTTTAGGAAGTTGAGTAAATTGTTTATTGATAAAATATTAAATAGTTCTAAAATTAATATTTGTGAATGTGTCATTCTTCGGAGCGTATTTTAGTGTTAGAAATGTCCAAATTGATGTTCATGTTGCTTACACTTGTAACTGGGAAAGCATATGTAAAGCTAAGCTTACTTTAGCCCTATGAAACTTAGTATTAACAGGGGTAGATCTTTTAATTTTATTTTGTGCCACATCTTGCACTGCCGCATTAACATGGCAGTTGGCACATGTGTGTCTCGTTTACCAGATATAGTTCTGTTCCTGTTGCAGAACAATATGTTCAATAAAATTGCAATCAGTCGAGAGCTGGGCTGAGTTAACACCAAAATTGCTGTATTTGCAGCATTGCACCAGATGTTCGATGTCTTTCTGTTGCGGTTGGTGCCAAACGTGCTTTGAGCATTTGTGTAAGAAGATACAAAAGCGTTACAGTTTGCAGTGAAAAACAAAATCAATGAAGCGTTGCTTTGCGCAGTAAGAATACGTATTTCCAGTATGAATACAAATGAAAGGATTGAGTATCCAGTGAAATACATGACAAGGTAGCGACATCAAAAAGCACGTTATCATTGCTGGCTTGTGTTCTCTAGCAGTGCTGTTTCCAGAGGCTACCCATCTCAGTCATGCTTAAGGCTCTACTACATTTCATGGAATACATATGCAAGTGCAACCAAATCCATTGATGTGGAAAACCGGTTTGGTAACAAAAAGTTCTATTTAATTGTCCAATAGTAAAATTGAAACTTTAAAAATAAAAACATATGGGTGTGCTTATTTTCCTTTTATTTTTCATTACGTTATTATAGCACTTAGTTTCCCAGTCTTGTTCTACTAAAAATGTCTAGTTTACAACCCAAGCAACTCAAAGCCTTCCTTTTAAACAGGATGTCGCAGGTGAGTTTGGCTCAATTAGAGGCAGGAATAATGAGGGAAATGTATCTTAAGCACAGAAAGTGACACACTCTGGTGGATCCAGAAGACTGAAACAATTTTACTTGTGGGGGAGGAGAAGATTGTATCTCTGTATTAACAATAATCTCTTTTGGATTTCAGGAACTTCACATGACTGGAGATTACGATGTGGTGCTGTGGACCTCTACTTCACACTTTTTGGCCTCAGCAGACCGTCTTGTTTACCATTACCAGAGCTTGGACTTGTTCTTAATCTGAAAGAAAAGAAGGCTGTACTTAATCCAACGATTATCCCTGAATCAGTTGCAAATAATCAGGAACCTGTGAACAGTACTAACAACCACGGACAGTCAGTAGGATTTCAGAACACCGTAAGCACAAACCGTCTGCATATATCCCATTCAGCTGGCTCTGAGTCCTTGCGCTGGTTGCTGATTTAATTTCATATTGTGTTCAGGCTTCTCATGCTTTACCTAAGCTACCTTCATACCTTATTAGTCTTTATTCTTTCCTCTTGAAAAGCTGGCATATACCATAACTTTTCTGACTTTTCTAAACTGTTTTGCATAGCGTATGCAACCTTTTTACTTGTTTTGTTTTGTTTTCTAGTTGCATAATTTCTGTTCTTTATAAAACTTCCCTTTCTCTGTATTGCTAATGAGACATGAAGTGATTCACAGAAATGTTTGATGCTGTGATGAAAACTTTTTTTCATTAGACTAAGAATATTGCTTACAGGCAAGTCATGCAATTTTCCAAAACAAAACCTTTTATCAGTAAATGTGTGACATCTTAAAATATATAGATATACCTCTTTTTAAACAACTTTAAGAGATGTGCAAGTCTGAACTTTAACACATCTTCATTGAAGGCTTGAACCTGACTAGTACTGTGCTCTGAAGGATTTGTAACAACTTCTGAAAAATCTCATACACTAAGTTCATATCTTTCTGGCTTCGGAGGCTTCAGTCATAACACATAGTCCATTGTGTAGTTAGAAAGTAGACCTTATCAGCTATTCAAGTCATACTTTTCTTAAGAATAACTGCCACTGCTGCAGGACTAATTCTTTTTGTTGGACAAACGTAATTGACGGGGAAAAAAACTCAACAGACATGGAAATAATGAGTAATTTTCGTAACAGTTTCAAAAACTATATTTGATTGACGCTGCTTAGGAGTAAATCCTGAAAGAGAATGTGAACATGTGGTTAGCATGTTTGAAGCTCTTTCTATTCTTTGAATGGGATGGTTTACTGTTACTTTATCAGTCCCATAGTTTCTAAATTGTTTTTATTCAGAAGTTCACTGACAGCGCAAATTATCACAGTACCTTGCGGTGTGTTTCCACTAGGGGGAGAAAATGATGATGAAGTCAAATATCATTTAGAGCTATACCGCATACTTACAGAACATGTCATGAGTCCTAATTTGCTGCACCTAAACATCAGAATTAAATACCAGGAGACATTTTGCTGGCAGATTTTTAGGCTGTGGTTTGGTGAACATCCAAACTTCTTTTGCAGACAGACTACCTTAATAAAAAAATTTCCTCTTAACTCTTCTTTTTCCTATAGTGTCATCTCCCTTGTGCTGGCAGAGTTGTTGCTGCATAGTGAGCTGGCTCAGGGGAGAATCTGGTTGAAAAATACCTTTTTTATGAACAGTTATTTCTTGCTGTGTCAGTTTACTGGTCCAGTTCATCGTGTAGTTATACAAGTGCTTGTGGCAGCCCAGGACAGAAATGTGTGAGGAAGGTGAAGAGGCTGCTTCTTCTATCAGCGGTTCTGGCTTATTGTAGTCTGAAAATACAACGTTAGTATAAGCCTCAGTTCACATTCATCCCTAGTATCTTCTCCCATGCTTATCTCTGTTCTCCTACCCCTTACTTTAAGGTGACCATTTTCACTGTAACTCTCACGAAATTTGGGAACTGATTTTCCTTGAGAAAAAAGAAGAAAAAAAGAACCAGTAACATGAAATAAAGGTGCTTCTCACATCAGCCAAAGCTTATCCAAAAGTGTTTCACAACAGCCGTGTGTTGGTTTAAATAATAGGAATGAAAAAAGGACAATGCATATTAGAGGGGAAAAAAGCAATAACAAGTGATAGAATACATGAGATTAACTAGATTCTTTAAAGCAGACTGTATATCCTGAGAGCAAAACCACACTAAAATCAATACTGATAGACTCGTGACACTGAATTTGCTGAGGTTACCCACTTCAGAAAATTGAATTTGAATTGTTCAGGGCAAGAGTTTGTGGGGCTGGAGGAAGAGCAGTTCAGTGGAGCAGTGTGTGCCCTTGACAGTCTATGTTATCTAGTTTTTAGTGGGCTTTTAATTATGTTTGCTTCTGTAGGTGCTTTATTTTTCCTTCTCTATTTCATGTATTGGATTTGTTGGAACACCCATCTCCTGTTTTAATGACTATATGTATAACTTAGTACATTCCCCTGCTATTTTTATATTCCTTTGCCCCTGTTTGATAATCAAAGCAGTAATTTACAAAACAGTTTAACTCTTTTTAATAAATATTGTTGTGAAATCAAAAAAACCCCAAACAAACTAAATTGTAAGCATTCAATATGACTTGTATTGAACAAAATAAGCATTAGCTTTTAAAGCTAACTAAAAGAAGATTTAGCTAAATCCCATGTGTAGATCAGAGGCTATCACAGTTTTTCAGCTGCGATTTGGACTGAGGAAAGTCTGCAAGGCACAGATTCATAGAAAGACTATTCAGAGGCAGCAGACGTTGTTGCACACCAACAGTACCATGATTGTGAGGAGGGACAGAAAAGATGCCAATGCTAGATATGCAGAGGGAGCAGGGATAGAAGTAAAGAGAAACTATGTTTGTTGGAGAGGTTGGCACAAATCCATACAGGGTTTTAGAAAATACTTTTTGCCAGGACTACAGGGAAAACTTTGTTCAAATCACCCACTTTTCTCAGAAGTGTTTTCAGCTATCAGGTCTCTTTTAGGCTGAAACATGGCTCTTGCTATCTTCTAATTTTGGTCTTTTAATGCTGCTTCAGGAGGATGATCATCTTATTAAGGAAACAGCATCCAGCATTTCTGGTCATCAGCAGGGGGTGAAGAGGAAGGCTGATATGCCACTCGGGTCTCCATTGGAGCCAGGGCAAATACTAGAGAAGAATGAAGACAGTAAAGTCAAACTCAAAATCAGAGTAAGAAATGGAAACTCAACTTGCACAATATGTAGGGTATTCAGAGTAAGAGCAGCGGCTTCTGCTGATTTCCCTTAAAGCTGTGTTCAAACAAAAGACACGTTGTGTATATATGTACAGTAGTTGTTACGCTTACTTTGGCAAAATCATTTCCCATCAGATTCTTTTTTGGCTGGCAAGAACTAAAGTTGACAGTTCATGCTCTTGTTCACACAGCTTCACAGTGTATTAGAAAGAAGAAAAGACTGACCTTTTTTAATTTTATTGAATTTTTATTCCTTTGCAGTGGTAGATATCACTTCCTTTCCCTCTCACCCCCAGTTTACATCAAAAATAAAATATTTTAAGTTTGATTTAGTGATATTCCTATGAATTATTAGCATCTCGTTATTTTTTTTCCTGATATTTAGTTCTCAAACTCTCAAGAAGAAGAGGAAATTGATATGGACACGGTTCATGACAGTCAAGCCTTTATTTACCATCATTTGAACATGTTGGAGAGACCATCCACGCCAGGTACGAGTAAATTTATTGGCAAAACGATAGTTTGAATTTTTCAGCTATTTCCGTTGCGGGGGTGGGTTTGTTACTGTTTGTTCCCATACACAGAATGCTGGTAAGTGTTGAATGTTAACTGAATTCAGGGAAGAGTGTAAAGGGTGCAAAAGAACATTTACTTAGCTTCTGATATATTTATCTATAACTGTATACATGTATACTTCCATACATATCTAAGTAAGGCAAGTATTCATTGTGCTTATAAAAGTGAAAAGCTAAGGAATGAATAAATTTATATGAAGCTGAAATAGAACATCATAAGCAAATGGGTAAGATGTATTTTGCCATAGTTGTCATTTAAAAAAGAATAAATGTGAAGATTAAATTTAAAGAAAATAGCTAGACTATTCCGGTAGAATTTAAAAAATCTCTAATTTTAATGATTTGTAACTTAACATCAGTAGTTAAAAGACATGCAAGCCTCAGAGATGATTAGAAGGGGTTTTCAAAGCTGAAGAGATTGCATCTATGAGTAAAATGATTTCATTTCAAAGGAATCTTTTTCACAAAATACTTCGAAAAATTACTTCTCAATAGTGTTTCTTAAAAACCTTAAGGGAGACTGAACTTCATTGATGTACTTCCACCTTCTTTGCTTCTGTCAGTAGCAAAAATTTCCATAGTTAGTCTCATTTTCTCAAGATATTTTAACCATATTTCTTAAGTTTGGTTCCACAATGTGCCAGTGGAGCTAAGCTGAAGTGAAGCATTTGGCCTCAGAAGTAGGATTCAGAATAATTATCCTCTTGCTTGTTTTTCTGTTTTTACCCAGTGGTTGCCTAATGTAAAACATAAGCAGACCTTAGCAGTGGGATCTGGAACGTCAGTTCCGTCGTGAGCTGCGCTGACAGGCGACCGCATCTGTGTTCCCTGTGCCCTGGCAGTTCGGTGGCCCCGTGGAAGTGACAGGCTGGGGGATGTTCCTGCTGCCAGTGTCCTGCTGGGGCTGGTGCCTTGGTGCTGGCCAGGGGGTTCGGGCTGCAGGCTCATACTCCCTTAGGGCCTAGGACTTATGTTTTTACTTCCTTGGCAGATGCTTCAGCCACTAAGGAGTTTCCTTCTGTTGTTTTTTTTTTTGAAGAAGAAGGTAACTGCTGTCATGGCTCAGCTAACAAATGAAGTTCATATGGGGACATAAAACACAGGGAGGTCTAGTTTCTGGATTCCAGATGGCCTTTGGTTAATGACATGTGCCTGTACAGCCAGCTCCACCCGGATGGACTTGTTGTTAGATTATGTAGAGTAGCAAAACTCCAGACTTTTTACCTAAATCATAGGTATTTCAGCAGAGTAGAAGGGAAGGCTGCATATAGGTTGCTGTCATGAGCTTAGGAGCCTAATTTTGCACAGCCTTTATTTTAAACCTCTCAGAACTGCTTTGAATTTTATCCTCAGTGTTATGGTCAACCATCGCATTTCTGTTACGGCAAAGAATGACACATCCAGGGCATGCAAGTGTGAAGCTAATCCGCTGAGGATTAGTATTTATAACTCTTCCATGGTATTTTGCAACAATTTTTTTTACTAGGTTTACACACTCTGCGGAATATAAAGTCATAAACAAAACTCTGCCAAATACTTCACAAATAGGACTTACGGGACCCTGTGTACGCCAGCTCTGTGCTCCAGGACTGTTGCATATTAAGTTTGCACTGGACTTCAGAAAGGGTAAAACCTGATCACCAGCCGAAGAATGGCTGGTTGGCTGCTGCTTTATAGACCTACAGCAAGCAGGCAAAAGCTACTTCAAGTCTCACTTGTGTGCTGAATGACCTTCTCACCTCTGCTGTTTTAGGCATTCAGCACACTGGAATACATTTTCTTTCCTAGGTAGTAAATGAGACAAAAGCTGGGTTTCGCCACAGAATTCATTTTAAATAACAAGCCTTTGAAAAGCATTATTTTGAAACATTTCAGATTAATTTCATTTTCTTTGGTTTGTGTGGTTAGAAGCTGTGTTATGTCAGATATTCTTTGCTTCTAAAATTTCACCTGTTACTTATTCATAGCGTTTTTCTTAGGAGCAGAGATGTATGAATTTCAGGCTGAGTGAATACAGGCAGTTCAGTCTTTAGGAAATGGCATACTTCTGAGGAGAAATGCCAAACAGATGGGGGAAAATAAAAGCATACGTAAATAAAATTGTTCACACATAGGAGTGTTTTGTTTTACAAAAGAATCGCAGATAATATTTCCTGAGGGCCCTCGAGTTTTTGCAGCAATGACGGAGGATGGGGGCACTTCAGTGAGTGCTTATTGTGAAATAGATTGACAACAGGTTCCGAAATGGTCTCAGTGCCTTGTTGCTAAATCTGTAAGATCTTGTATCTGCCTCAGTTCCGTGACTCTTGGAAGGCAGTGAGCTCTCAGTCCATGCTCCGTTTTCCTCTCACAGCTGTGGGTTATGTCCCCACATGTCACATGAAGTGTGAGGTCATCAGCCGAGCGCAGCCTGCGGACGGCAGCTGCCAGGAGAAGTTCATCTTGGGTCTCAATCCTGCCGTATCTGTCTATTCTTGGTGTGTTTTCACACTCCCCGCACCACCCCAAACGATAATTTGGATTTGTTTGAGTTGATGTAAACCCCATAAAGCCAGGAAAAAATTATTTTCCTTTAAAAACTTTTGAGTTTTTTTGTATGCTTCTGCTTATGGTTGTGAAAGTTAGGGTTGAGACACTGCAAGGGCAATAAAAGAAGTCTTGTACTACAACTCTTGCAGGATTACAGGTTTCAATACTACAATTACAGTGCCTTTCATAGTTGTTCATATAGAAAATGTTTTAGATCTTGCTAAAGCATTCTGTCAGTGATAATAGAGCTGTGGCCTCTGGTGGTTATAAGGGATTCTCAGCATTTTTCAAGGAGTTATTAAAACAAACAAAACATCAGTTGTAAACTGTCTGAAGAATGCTGTTGCATTGATTATTCATTGCCCTAAGGACTAGAAACATGGTAACCTCCTTTGAGCCTCTAAAGCTGTGGGAGGTCACGTTTCTAATGCGACAACAGATTTTTATTTGCTTCTAAATCATCAAGAATAGTAGTAATGCTCCCTGCTTTTATCTTAAGATCAAAAGCACTTCAAGATCAGATTTTGTGAAAGCAGTAGATTTAAACTCTCATTTCAGTCTGTAAGGTTTGTCATGCATTGTTGTCTTCGGTGAAATCAGATTAAGATATGCTTTATTTAATACTTCACTCACCTGAAAGCACAATACTTCAAAAAGTTGTGCTGTATGTGTCAGTGGTTATTGACTGACCTGGTCTTTTCTGCTTCCAAAGTAAATGCCTGGTTGTAGCCTGCGTGATCTACGAGTGAAGTTACACATCATTATGGCTCAACAGGTCATCACTGATAAACATTTAGTTAGAATTATCCCAACTATTTCGGTAGTTTGATGGTTGATACAAAGCAGTATCCAATTCTCTTATCTTTATTTCTACAAAAGGAAAAAAAAGTCAATGCAGCGATGTTATCTTTGCGTACTGCAGTCCTTTTTCTGCTCGCATTCCGGAGTGCTGGGCTTTGAGGACGCATCCTGAGCATTGAAACTCAGATCAGAAAAATTCATTTGCCATTGTATTGATCCATTTGCTGTTTCCTAGGATAATCAAACTGGAAATTCCCACTGCTGCCCTCATAGGTCGTGCTGTTTACCATGTAGATGTATATGAACCTTTGAAGGTCTAGGCCACACTCAGATGTGTTGACTGGATTGTGTCTTGTTTATCACAGTTATTGTCTACAGTTTGAGAAAATAATGATTTAGATGGATTGAATTGTTTCTGGAATGATTTGAAATGCTACAGCACATACTGCAGTAAGGTGCAGAGGGAAACTACTGTAGTCCTTATGTTTAAACAGTACATTTACAGCAGCAGATTTGAGCCTGTGGTGCAAATCACCACATTTCAGGTGTGGATACAGCAGTTAATAGGATTTCAGTCTGAACTGTGTGAAAAGCTGGGTCTGCAGCTCAGCGGGGTTACCAGGGTTGGCTCTGAGAGCACCAGTACCTCAGAGTTCAGCTGTTAGTGGCTCCCTGGTCACCGAAACATCAGCACATGGAGAAATATATACATGTGCACTTCTTGGATATGAGGACACCACTGACAGTTATGGATTTTTGCTTTACTTTTTAAGGAGGGAAAAGCCGCTACTGTTCTGTTAATAAAATATAATATTAATATAGTATATGTTTGATAGTCTCTGTTACGCATACGTTAGCTATATTACCCAAAATATAACTGCTTCCAAACTGGTAACTCGTAGGCTTTGAGGTTCTATAAATAATTTTGCCTCACAAAAACAGAATGTTGTTCATTGTACACTTCACAAGGAAGGGTGTTTTCAAGTGCTTTATCCTCAAGTGCATGAAAGCTGCTTTAGTACATACATGAGCCCTGCAGATAAAATGACAACATAAATGAGAATCACACCAGTGTGTGGCTGCAGTGTGTCAACTACACGATTTAATAAAAATAAAAGCAACGTAATATTGTAGCTGTGACTTTCTGAGTAAACAACTGATCATTCTTAAACCTGGAAAATGGATAAGGCTAGAAAATAAATTTTCAAGTGAACTACCTGAAAGTGTTAGAGGCACAAAGTATTCTGAATTGAATTACTGATCTAACTAGTATTTTTCTCTAGAGTAGGGAATATTCTAGAATTTCTGGAATATCAAATGTAGTAAAAATAAAATATTATTTTAATGTAAGGACAAAGCAATATAGTTGTTAAATGAAAGTCAAATGTGGAAATTAATAAATAGTTACTAGTTAAAAAGTATATTTTAGTTAAATCACCAGCTCATCTTTACAGTACTTTAGCAGAGGTGATCCTTTGGTATAGTAATTATCTATCTGTATATAAATACTACTAAAAGATATGAAGTCAAGTGGAACTAGTTAAAATTTTTATGTTGAAGCCAAATTAACTGATGTGTTTAGCACATCCTCAGAGAACTTTTGGATAGGTTGTGGGTTGGTTTGTTTGTTTGTTTGTTTTTTGTGGTTTTGGTTTTTGTTTTAACTAGACCTTTGCTTGTCACTCTCGAACTTGAAATTTTGTTTCATGATCCATAAAAGAACATTCTACTAGACAGAAAATTGATAACTCTTTTTTCAGAGAGATACAATTTGAAGATTCTGCTTCTTAACACAAATGACGAGACACTTGCATTGTGGAAGCTTGGAATTATTTATGCGTGGTAACTTTCTGTGTATGCTTTGTTGATGGTTCAGCAGATGCATAAACACAGCATGAAATTAAAAAACAGTGTGTCTTGAATGTTTCCAGGGTAATACTGAAAAAAGAAAAGTTGAAATAAGGAAAAACATGGTAATTGTCAAAACAGTTTTCAAGATGTTTACAGCCTTTTTAATGTTTTTTCTTTAGAGAAAATGCTAGCCAGAGCTGCAGTTCAACTGCTAGGCAAAGGGAGTGTGTTATTTTTCTCATTAGGACGCTTTCTTTGGGCTCTGGGAGAAGCCCTTTAAGTGCTCGCGTGCTCATGTTGGTGCCCCCGTCTTCCCAGAGGAGGTTTGTGGCGGGATCTGGAGCACCCACAGCCGAAGCACTGGACCCCTGGGCCTGACCCTCTGCTGGGATTTGTGAAGTTTTCTCCCTCTCTGATGTTTGAATCAACCAGGGTGCAAATAGGGTCATTTTTAACAAGTGTCAATTTGGAAAAGTCCTACATAAGCCAGCTGTTTTAAATAGGTTGTACTTGCAGGGAAACAGAGACTGTAAGTCTGTGGTGTCCCACCCTCTGCACACAAGATCAGAAATATGGGAGAGACCATATGGAAGATCTTATGAAAGCTTGCTGACATGTCAATGTCTCAAGTTCCATGTTCCCAAATGGTGAAGGTTCAATAATAAAATAAAGGTAAAATACGTAAAACAGTGTACCCAACAACATTGTTTGATATTCATGCACCAATGATTCTTAGAAAGAAAAAACTTACCCTAGATCAGGATGTTATAATTATCTGACAGGAATTTTTATTATGACAGAAATTGTTGCTTATCAGGTTCTAAAACCCTTTCATTCTTAAACTAAACTGTGAGTTCTGTGTTTGCATATTTTATTCTCTGTCATGATATCTACAGCACTTGTATTGGTCCCAGTGACAGGGTGGGGACTAATCCCGGCTCATTTCCAACACCTGCCCAGCTGGCTGGAACACTGCACAGCCAGGAATTACCTTGGAACCTCCACAGCCCAGCAGGAGGAGATCCAAGGGGGTACACATATGTATGTGCCTTTTCTTCCAAGGAATGCTACTAACCACTTCAGAACCCAGCTGCTGGGCTCACCCTCCACTTACTGGGTGGTTTTGCGATTTGAGAAGCCTGAGTTCCCATCCTGCTCCCTCCACTGGGGGAAGTGGGTTCCCCACCACCCGCCTGGGTGTGAGCCTTATATTAGTGCCCTGGAAAGTAATTCCTATTCAGCCTTGCTTTCCTGGTTTGGCATCAGTTTTAAGTAGATAGTAATTAAAAATAAATTAAAATGAAGAAAAAACGTTCTGCAAGTTTAATGGTGAATTTTACAGGTACAAAGCTGTAAAATTCTTTTTAAAGCTTTTCCAGGCCTGTCCATTTT
This sequence comes from Streptopelia decaocto, assembly GCF_964273445.1. NCBI lineage: Eukaryota > Metazoa > Chordata > Aves > Columbiformes > Columbidae > Streptopelia > Streptopelia decaocto. The sequence goes on from NC_138655.1 coordinate 14,759,588, forward strand.
ATAGACAGCTGAACTTGGTAGTCTGCATGCATTCTGTCTGAACCATCATCCAGGATCAATATATTTGATTCCTGATTTCAAAGCACTCTTTTACAGTAGGAAGAAATTTTCTAGATTTTTTTTTATTTTTACTTTGATATTGATTTTTTTTGTTGTTGGATTTTTGGTTTTGCATTTAAAAAAGCAACATATTATAGCTATCATTGACCTCTATGAAGAAAGTGTATGTGTACTCTTACTACTGGGTCACTTAAAGTATATTTTTTAATGACATTCTTTCATTTCTTGTTGACATTTGTGCCATATTAATAATACTGACTGTCTCCTTAAGCGTTAGGAGTCCATGAGGTGCAGTTGGATCCCTTTACTCTGCTTCCTGAAGATCTCCCTGCCTTTTTCAGTTTCTAGGTGCCTATCACCACCCCTCCAGACCTGTTGGTTTAAGCTACCGTTGTATTTGCTCCCCAACTTGCTCCGCTCAGTGGTGTTTAACTGCTTTAAATAATGGATTTTTTTAATAGCCTACCTGAGAGAAGTAGAGATAGTGCAGCCCTGTTGCCTTAGCAGAGCTGGTGGTTCAGTTAACGCCAGAGGACGTGCACGAGTGGCAGGTGGTGCCAGAGAGTCAGGAGGGTCTGGTTGCAACCTTGGTCTTTGGTGGCACTTGGCACCTCTGCCACATCGTCCCTGCAGACTTAAGCCCATGTCCTTACACCAGTTATTCTGGGTTAAAATTTTTAAAGCTCAGAGGCCTAGGCTTTGGTTTGAGTTTGTTACAGATGTAGTGTCTAGCCTTACAGGTTCAGTTGCCACGTAAAAATAATTTCACAATTTGGAACTAATGGAGTTTTGAAATTTTAAAGGTTTGTGTCATGTGGGGTTGACACGGAGGCACCCCGAGGTTAGTTTAAGGGATAACAGGGTCCAAAACAACTTTTATTAAACCGGTGAGAAACAGGGTTTTAGCACTCCAAAAGTGACTTAAATACAGGTTCAGAGGGAGATGTGCCTACTCCTTCCATACTGAAGGAGGGAGGGGGAGAGAGGGGGGTTTGCATTCTGCCACAGGGGTGTTTTTTGTTTTCTTTTAAGTTGACTTTAGTTTGCCTTCTATGTTTTAATGCATCATGTGCCAGTAGCTTGAGACCATGTGAGAATGTGTTCCCTACCTTGGATAATCTTTTGTACATCTCTTCTGGACAGATGCTGGTGGGTCTTCTGCAGGCTCTTTCCCACAATCTGTGTTTCTATGGTACTAGAAGCTGCATTTGTGTTTTCCGCAGTTCACCTTTTACTACTGTAGCCTATTTTAATGGTGTCAAATACTGTGTGCTTTGGTTTGCTGAGGTACAGCCTCCAACCATTCATTTTCTAATGGCACGAGACAGATATGCTCCTTTTTTCCACTGTTCTGTCTTCTGTTTCAGGACTGGTTTTGCATCCTTGCAGTTGCTAAGGAGAATTTTCTTGCTTGTTGAAAAGCTGTGTGCTTTAGAGGAGTGGGCTCAGGTTACAGGGGTGGGTTTAGGTACAGGTAGGAGAAACATAATTAGAAATTGTTAAATTGTGCATCAAATACAGTATATTTGCATGCTGTCTGCATTGTTGAGAGCTGCTCCAAGTAACAATGAAAAACGTTGTAGCAACTGCATTGAAGTCAACAAGTGGAAGTTTGAAATTGTGTGCATATCTTCTGTCTGCCATAATATACATAAAAAAGTAAAGTCATAGAACAGAATAATGGAATCATTTTGGTTGGAAGAGACCCTCAGGATCATCGAGTCCAACCTTAACTCTAGGACTAAATCACTGAGTCACTGTGAGTTCTAACAATAAGTCTTTGCATTGGTAACATAAGCTTGCTATTGTATGATTCTGATGAAATAAAAATTAAAGTTTTTTAAAAATACATATCAGAGATTTAAAATCTATAGGAAACTATTGTACTCTAGTTCCGCCTCCTTTGTAACATCAGCAGAATTTTGTATTGCACCATACTCACATCTTGGGGTTGAGCCCAAACATTTCTAGAAATACGTCACTTTTGTTGTTTAAGACTTCAACCAATAGAGATTTCACCGTGTCCCGTAGCAAGTCATTGATTATCCTCACTGCGAAAATGTTTTGTTTCTGTTCTGGCTTCTGAACACTGCTTACAGATGTCCATTTTGGTTTTTTCCAGCCATGTTTAAAAACAGACAAAATCCAGAACAGCTGTACTGTCTATAAACTTTCCTATAGATGTGCTTGATTGAATCAGTTTTTAATCTTTTGGATAAGGCTGGAAAGATTGCATGGAAATCATTCTCAATGCTTGTTTGTCATACTACAGGGAGCTGGATCTTCAGACTTCCAGGAATCATTACCATAGATGACAAGATGAAACATTCTCGACTTTAAAGATACAAACCCAACCAGCCAAACAAAAAGATGTACCAGGAAAAAAAAAATCTGTTTTGAAATATACAGAAAAATATAATTTCAAAACATGTAATGTATTTCCTTGTCTAACAGGGCTGTTTTCACCAAAAACTGGAGGGGGACGGGGGGAGAAAAAAAATATCATCCACATTTAAAATAGCTGTGAAGAAAACCCATTTTTAGTAAGACTTAAAGGAGTAGTTGCCTCCAAAATCTGATGGTGCTTTTCCACATTGGTCTAGTAGTTAAAGCACGTTCTTGCAACGCTATTTGATACAATTTCTGCCTAAAGGAGTTGGAGCCTGCTGACCTTTCAGGTGTTTCCCCACATCAACATTGGTTTTCGTAGATTATGCCTTTAATCCCTACTGTTGAAGCTGTTGCAGTTTGTCTGAAATAATGAAAAAGTAAATGAAGCAAAGAAAGAATAAGAAAGCGGTTCAGGAATTTAAAGGTCATGGGTCAGATTTTCTCTCCTCAGATTCAGATACCAGGCTTACTCACTGTGTGAGGAGTTGTAGTGTATTTGTGAAATATATACTAATGAAGATGGTGTAATTGTCTTTATTGGAAATGGAAACTTTCTATAATCTTTCGAACAGGCTAAATTGGTTGTAAGATGCAATGTCTGGAAAAAGCAATTTAATCCTTGTGTTCAGTATCAAAAGGTTTGCATGTTCTTGCAGGGACCTTTAGCTCCTGACTAAAAGCAGTTCACATCCCAGAACTGCGCTCTATATATGCCCGGCCTGCACTTCATATCGTAGTTTTCATAAGCAGTTATATTTTCATTATTCCTGGTATAGTGGTCTTCCTACTCTTTTTAAAAATTAATTTCTGGAAGCCAGTGTAACTTGCAGTTTCTCAACTCTTTGCGGTTATTAGTTGTCTGGGATGCGCTTACACTTCTGAGGGAGGAGGGAGCAATTGCCTCTGTAAGAACTGTCAGTGGTGCGGGAACATTAGTAGCATGTTCAGAGCCTTTTCTGAGAAGAACAAAACGCTAACGGTCCAAGTATGGTGCATGTTTAAATTATAACGTAGGTTTTGTCTAATACTTCAGAATTTCCTATTTTTGAAAAATAATGCAAGTTAAACATTTACTAATCTCACTGTGTCCATTTTTTCAGGTAAAGAACAATCTTCAGGAGAGATGAACATGCACCCTGTCTCAGCAGCTCCGCTCTCTGTGTTTAGTAAAGAATCAAACTCCTCAAAACACAGTGACCACCATCACCATCACCACCACGAGCACAAGAAAAAGAAGAAGAAACACAAGCATAAGCATAAGCATAAACATAAACATGATAGTAAAGAAAAGGAAAAGGATCCCTTTGCTTTCTCCAACAGCCCAGCCAGTGCACGATCGATCCGTTCGCCATCGCTTTCAGACTGATACCGATGGCTTCTCTGGAGTTCAACTTGCAATATTCTCTGAATCCTTAGAAGGGTGTATATAAATATAGCTTCTATCTTTTTTATGGTTGTGGAAATAAGAGTATGTGAATTGCCTTAGCAATTCAGAAGCTCTACCACCATCCGTGTTTGAAGCCTTCTATTTGCATATGCTTGTTGAAATAATCTGATTCAAAAAATATGTTCTATGATTCTGAGTCATTTTCTATTTCACTGCTCTCCACACCTCCCACTCTTTTTTCCATTTTAAACAAAGAAAAGAGCTCTTTATATAAGGGCCCATGTCCACTGGCAACCCCCTGCACATCATGCTGACCATGTGTACTGCCAGAGCCAATTATGTTTTAATCCTTTGAAGACTGTTACGAGGCAGAATATGTTTTAAGCAGAAGCCAGTTGCCAGAGCTTTGGTGAAGCACTGTTTCCAGAGTGGTGTTGTATAACCAAGTGTGGACCCCCTGAGAAGACAGGGATTGCGTGTAGTCTTCAGTTGAGCTGTTTCTTGCTTTAACCATTGGAACGTAATGCCAGAATTTTAAGAACGGTATATAGAACACTTGACTTTTTCAGATACTAAAACTCTTAAAAAATTCCAAGCTGCTTTTAAGCTGCGGGTATTTATTATGGACATGACCCTTTGAATATAATGACATTCTGCAATTATGTTTTGGAATTTTAGCAAAATGCTTAATGCATGTTTTGTCCTGTAATCAGGCTTTTAAAAATCCAATAAAGTTTGCAAATTATTTTGACAGAGGCAGAATTTTTTCTTCAAGCTTGACATTGGAATATGCTTTTGAAAGATGGCTTTGATAAAAAAATATTTTTGAAAACCTAAATATTAAAAGATTGGAAAATATATATTTCCTCCTTCTGAGGGGTGGTGGGGTTTTTTTGGAAGCATTCTGTATGATCAGCTCATGAATCCACAGGAGAAATACATACAGGATTAGATGAAGCTAGGCCTGGGGCTTTAAATAAGGGATACATTTAAACTTCTTTAGCTATGTTTTTATGCAGTGTACTGTTTACACCCAGCAAATGTTTTATTTAAAAACTTAAGTTTTTAGAAGTTTTGATAATAGAGATAGATCATCTCTGCCACTTTATATGTCTTTGTTTGTATGTAGAGGCAGGGGTTGATTTCCATGCACTGGTTGACTTATGTTGCCCGGAGTTCACATTTAGCTTTCTATATAAGATGGTTGTATTTGGGTTAAATATATATATATTTTTTAATTTTCCCTAATAGCTGTGAGAGACTGATTTGCCTTCTTAGGGCAAAGGGAAAAAGTTCAACATTGACCCAAGAAGCTTTTTTTTTTTTAAGCCATATTCTGTTTCATGAAAGTTAATAAATACTTTTATATTGTATACCTGCTGTTGAATCCTGTACTTTTTCATAGAATTGTAGAATCATAGAACAACAGTTCTATGGGTTGGAAGGGACCTTCAAAGGTCATCCAGTCCAACCCCCTGCCATGAGCAGGGACATCTTCAACCAGATCAGGTTGCTCAGAGCCCCATCCAGCCTGGCCTTGAATGTCTCCAGGGATGGGGCATCTGCCACCGAGATCTCTGGGCAACCTGGGCCAGGGTTTCACCACCCTCATTGTGAAAAATGTCTTCCTCATGTCTAGCCTGTATCTCCCTTCTTCTACTTTAAAACCAGAAGCAATTTGCTATTTTGTAATAACAAAGTATTTGTAGAATGGAAGGATGACAGGCCCGGGTACTTTGTAGTACACATATTTTGTTATTCAAACACCATATCACTTTAATATTGCATGGATAGTTGTGCTAATTGTACTCGGAACACATGTTGAGATACGTTTGGGCTGGATTTGGCTGTGGTGGATCTGGGCAGCGTCGCAGCCTCTCCCGGGGGATGCGCTGCTCACCTGCTGCCCCGCCAGCAGCTCCTCACATTGGGGAAGCACCTTGGGGTGATTTGTTGCCTCCAGCAGCAACTGCGAGCTGGATGGAAATATTTGTCGGTGTTTTTCCCTTGGCAAAGGAGTGAGGTAGCGCTGCCAAAGGTGTTTGTGGGAGAGCTGGGCTAATGAGCAGTGAAAGCTGGCATTGTTTGGGAGAGCAGAGGCAGATGCGTTTATGTTTTAAAAATGAGGTCACGGATAATTTAGGCTGGTGTAATTTCTACTTTTGGAGATGTGGATTTACACTCTTACATGTTGTGTAGTGATACGGGCACAGAACTGAGGCAGAGCTGTAACACGTGGCTGTACAACTTCAAATGAACTATTAAATATATGCTAAGGAAATATGGTGAAGACACTGTTAACAGAAAATTGGGGGTTGGGGGCAGAATCTAAAAATACTTTTCCAGTGCAGTTTCTGAGGTAATGTCATGGTTCTTGATCAGAAGATCCATTCATGTGTTTGGAATAGAAAGTAAGGTCGATGTCTGCAGGGGGTCCCACTTGGACAGACACAACTCACAGACTGGTAGATGTCATCAAAAGTCAGACTAATTAGGGAGGTGGCACAGGTGATCCAACAGCATCAAGCTAAAACCCAGGAGGAATTAATGTGGAATACTGAACTTCAGAGAAGATGAAGTGCATGAAAGCAAACCAGTGCCCCATCTCGAGAGATGCAGAGAGGCAAAAAAGTGCCTGGTTGCACAGAGGTGAGCAACTTGATACAAATGCAAAAAGCAAAACTCACTGAAGGGTTATATAAGATGTGGAAGTAATTATTCTGCTAAGTGCCAGTGATTGGTGGCTACACATTTTAAGAAATAGTTGGGCAAGTTCCCCTGAATAGAAACAATACGTAACATTGCATATAAGATTAAAAAAAAAAAAAAAAAAAAGAAAAGGAACTGAGTATTCCAGGTCTAAAATAAAAGAAGTCTGAGGAAGGAACTCTCCCTTCTAACATCTAAAAGATTTCTACAACCCAAAACTTTTATCAGTTGTTCTGGATATTTCCTGTGGGAAGGAAATGATTAGCTTTATTTACAAGAAAAAAATATTTTTGTTGAATTTTAAGCTGGAAAATATTTAACAGACACCTAACGATGATGTGAAAGCTCTTTCCTTGTATATTTTTAAGCAGTAGATTGGCAAATGTAACCTCATCTAGGTGTTCCTGCTCTGGCCAGGGGATTGGACTAGATGATCTTTTGTGGTCCCTTCCAATCTGTAACATTCTGTGATTCTGTTATTCTGTGAAATGTCTGCAGGGGATGTTTATGGGATGCTTCACCCTGCCACAGTGCTATAGTTCGCTGCTGTAGTTCGTTTTCATGATGTTTTTGGTCTTCCATTTTTTTAGGTGAAATTACGGCGGTGGGTCCCTGGATGGGCTGGGCCTTGTGGGAGGCTGAGGAGGATCTTTGCTGCCCAAAGATCATGCAGATTGCAGTTTCGCTTGGGTTTCTCTTCTGCTGAAAAATCAGTGACTATGGCAAGTTATAACCCAACATCAATTTGAGTCTAAACTTTGTATTTTGGATGGTGGATGAAGCTCTTCATGCTCACCACCTTCAAATCTCCTAGGCTGGCTGTAACCTGTGCAGTTGATTTTGGTCTGGTTCTGATTTTCAGTTAGAACTCTTGGTTTAGAGTGTGCTGTGGTTGAAATGAAAGGCTGGATATTTGATTTAGGTGAGGTAGTAGCCAAATACTGGAAGAACACATGTTACACATATAAAGTAGAAATGCGTATGATGTTGAAAATGCACAGAGGTCAAAGTCTGGAGAATTTATTTTGACATCTCAGTTTTTAGCATTGATTATTTTGTTCATTATAAACATTGTAATACGTGTAAGTGTAGGGCAAATATGTAATATTAAAAGACCTAAATGCATTTTTAATGCAGACTTCATTTATCTTGGTTTTGCTTTATTTCTCAGCATAATCATAGATTAAAATGTCCACAAAGTTAACTGCTGCATCTCTTAGATTGTAGATGTGCTCAAGTATCTGATGAGGATAAAGCTCCTTTCCTGAGGTGCCCGAGCGAGCGCACGTTTCAGCTTTGATTGGGTCACCACCAGGCCCTGTCAGTCTGTCCTGTTGCTGCGGAGGAAGGACAGCAGGACACAGCTTTGCTGAGCCCTTGGGTGAGCTGGTGCCGTCTGTCTGCCACAAACTGTGCAGTTCCAAAAGTGCTCCAGCTGGCATTAGGGTTCATATCGATGATAACAAGGTATCCTTACACTGCTTTGCTTTTTAGGATATGAAAACTGTTCACTTTTAGTTGATTTCATATTCATGTAAATCTGATGAGTTATGTAAATTACAAGGAATTTTCAGTTGTGTCAATATTTTCAGTTCCTTAAGACAGTTAAGCCACAGAAAATTAGGAACCTGCCTTTTAATGGAGCATCAGTATTGCATAGAGGCCCTTAAAATACACAGGGTAAAATTAAAAATTTTGCGTGAGATTTAGTTAGAATCATAGAACAGAATCATAGAACAGTTTGAGTTGTAAAGGTCCTTCAAAGGTCATCCAGTCCAACCCCTGCAATGAGCAGGGACATCTTGAACTAGATCAGGTCGCTCAAAGCCCTGTCCAGCCTGGCCTTGAATGTCTCCAGGGATGGGGCATCTACCACCTCTGGGCAACCTGGGCCAGTGTTTTACCACCCTCGTTGTAAAAAATTTCTTCCTCATGTCTAACCTGGATCTCCCCTCCTTTAGTTTAAAACCGTTTACCCCTTGTCCAATCACAACAGGCCCTGCCAAAAAGTCTGTCCCTTATACACTCATATATTTATACATATGTATAAAATATATATTATTCATAAAATATATTTATATATTTGTTTCCTGCTTTTATCATTTAAATGGCAATATTACTGTGTGTTTGCATACACGTTAATCCATGGCATCTAACCTATAAAGTCTGTGTTAGTCCCTGGTCACCTGAGTCACTAAGCACACTTCTAAGCTTTTCTTTTATTATTATTTTTCTCCAGATAAACATACAATGTTAGTGACCTTTGTTGATGTAGATGAGTCAGGATTTAATTCAAAAGACTTTGTATTTACTGAAGCAGACTTTACCTAATACGGTGCTTAGGAGGAAAAACATGAATCTTTTTCCGATAAACATCATAAAGTGACAGCAAAAAATTGAACGCATATTTAGCTAGATTGTTCTTCATTTCTGAGTGAAAGTGAAAGTGGCTGGGTGTGCTTTGGGCTGATCTATCAGTTACCACCCCTGTGGCAAGGAGCTGTTTCTCCCCCAGCTCCTGACCCCACAGTCCCAGGTTGGACTTTCTGGTGCAAACTGGGCTCTACCGGGGCAGCAGCCGGTTCGTTTGGCTGCGCTGCTCCTTGCAACTTTATTCTTAGAGAACATAAGATAGGGTGAATTCCAGTTTTTACAGCTGCGCCTCTTTGAGAGTCTTAATTTTGCTGTGAATCGGTTGAGTGAATGTTTTGAATTGGATTCATTTGGGAAATTTTGGAAGGCTGGAATGAGATGAGCTGATGTGACTGGCAGCTTTCTTTTTCTTTGCTATGTTAAAAATAGAAAAGGAATGGTCTCAACAGTAAAGGGCAAAAGAAACTCTTCAAAAATTACTCCTAAGGCCATTTCGGGTCAAACTGTTTTTTTTAAAAAATTATTTCCAGTCTTTTTGTATTTGTTATTATTCTATTTTATTCTGTTCTATTTTACTTTTATTCACAGAACTGAATTTCAGGAAAGTGTTAATATGAAGAATTTCATTCTGAAAATGCACATTTCATTTTCTAAATCACAGAATCACAGTATGTTTGGGATTGGAAGGGACCTCAAAAGATCATCCAGTCCAATCCCCCTGCCAGAGCAGGAACACCTGGATGAGGCTACACAGGAAGGTGTCCAGGCGGGTTTTGAATGTCTCCAGAGAAGGAGACTCCACAACCTCCTTGGGCAGCCTGTTCCAGTGTCTGTCACCCTCACTGAGAAGAAGTTTCTTCTCAAATTTAAGTGGAACCTCTTGTGTTCCAGTTTGAACCCATTACCCCTTGTCCTATCATTGGTTGTCACTGAAAAGAGCCTGGCTCCATCCTCGTGACACTCACCCTTTATATATCTGTAAACATTAATGAGGTCACCCCTCAGTCTCCTCCAAGCTAAAGAGACCCAGCTCCCTCAGCCTTTCCTCACACGGGAGATGCTCCACTCCCTTGATCATCTTCACTGCCCTACGCTGGACCCTCTCCAGCAGTCCCCTGTCCTTCTTGAACTGAGGGGCCCAGAACTGGACACAATATTCCAGGTGTGGTCTCACCAGGGCAGAGTAGAGGGGGAAGGAGAACCTCTCTCGACCTACTAGAACCTCTCTGGGCCTACTAAATGTTCGTATATTTTATAAATAAATCATACTGTAAAATATAAGCAACTGATAAAAATTCTAAATGAAAACACACCCTAGAAAGAAGAAAAATGTTTGAAAGCACATTAGGGATGAAAGCCTATCTTGTGACCTGATTGACTCTTTCCCTTTAGAAAAAAACTATTTCAGGAAAAAAAGCCTCTTCTGGAAGTTTTCATCTGTTCCTCAGCTTCCCAGGGAAAGCAGGGGTGACTCAAACTCACTCATGATTTAAAAGCTGTTTGAACTTGTGCGAGTAACCCTCTGCTTCTGTGGGTGCTGGAACAGCTTGTGCCAAGCCTGGTGGTGACAGCCTGGGTTGAGGGTTCACCAGGGACCCGAGGGGACACTATGAGGGCGATGGAAACGTGGCCAGAATCGTCCTTCAGCAACCAGCTACAGCACACGCAGCAGCAGTCCTGGACCTGCTTCACCTTATGCTGCTGGTCCTGATGAGCTTCTAGTCACTTATTTTGCTTATTATCTGGTCATTTATATCTAGTCACTTTGGGCAGGTCATCTCCCACCCAGGAGTCAAATTAAAGTATGTGGGGGAAGAAGGTTTTTTAGTGGTTTTGGAAATAATTTGAGTACAGCTTCTCAAGCTGATATGGAAGTTACATTGTTTTGCTAGTTTTAGTCACTTAATTCCCAGGGACTGAGATGATCTGCCACTGCAGTGAAGAGAGACTTGGCAAGATTGAAGGTGTTGCGTCAGTTTCATCACTTTTCTTCCTAAGACAGTTTCTATTGCTTTTCGGTATTTTGGACTTGCCCATGGAGCTGCTGCCATTTCTTTTCCTCCATTATTTGTGTACTTTCAATTCTTATTCCAGCTTATTGATGTAATAGCCATCTGAGGGATGTCCAGGCTTCAAGAGAGGCAGGTCACTCAAAGACATCTGCCAAAGGAGAGAGTTTAAGCTGCTTTGGAGCAGGATGATGCTGTGCACTCAGGGTTTGGGTCTCTTGTCTTGGTTTTTGCTGGTCTGTTCCCAGCTCTGTGGCCAGGAGGCAACTACAGCTTCTTTTTCCTCCAGGCATAGATGTCCCTTGTCCCCGATGGGCATCTTACAGTTCCAGAGTCTGTGCAAGCATCTTTGTTTTTCTTGTGTTTGGAGCAGTATATATAGAAAACGCTTCTCTATCTGAAAAGCTTTTATGAAAGGATGCAGTCATTTTAAAATGCTGGAATTCATATGTTTGGTATTGAGTACTGGACTAATTTCAAAATACTGAAGACTTTCAATTGCTTTAATTTTAAGACTCAGGTTTTTAAAGATAGACATTTGTTTTCATAGCACTGAAAATCTTCCAGGTACTTAATAAAACGCTCAGGTCCCTTCTAACCCGAACCATTCTATGCTATGATATGACATTACTATCCAAGTTTTTTGGATCCTGGTATCATTCTGGCTGCTGCCTTTTTTTTTTCCTTCTTTTTTCTACATCTACAGAGTTCCTCTCTTCTTTCAAATTACAGCTTAAGTCCTCTCTTTGCATGGAAATGCCTTCCCTGTCCTTTCAGGGCTGCAGGATAAAATAGACAAGAAATACTTGAGCTCACCTGAGCTGCAGTCACAACCACCAGGACTTTTTCTCCAACCCCTCCTTCTGTGTGATGACCCATCTGTTCATCGGCTACACCTGCTGTCGGGGTGAGTTGTTTGGGATATTTCATGCACCTGCTCGTGCCGAACCAGCACCTCGTCAGGCTGGGGAAGGGAGAGAGGCTGGGACGTGAACGGTTGTGTAGCTCTCACAAGCTGACTTCACCGCATGGACAAGGGCCACCTCCCACCCCATCAGTTCTCAGGCTACTTTGCTTCTCCACGCTCCCCTCCTCTTACCCTTGTGTCTCCCCTCTTCCTTTACCCCATTTTATTTTTCTCTAGTGTTGTTTTTTTTTTTTTTTTTAATTTTCTGCAGCCTCAGACATGAGCTGCTCAGGATGCTGATGTTTCAAACCCCATATGACAAGGAGCAGAACCAGGAGACGGGATTATATTCACGCAGAAGGCATCAGTACATGCCACCAAAATGTCTATCATTCCCTTGTGACAATGACAGAGGTGGTTAAAACTGCATGCGCATGGGTGAGGGCAATCTGCTAATCAGCTGTTGCCTGATTCCATATAATGTTGTTTGATTTTTTTGGAGGTTTTGACTTTCTCCTCCGTGTTTTCTACTGCCAAACAGATCACATTCTGCCCGTGGCTGCCCGGCACAGCTCTGGCGTAGCCGAGTCCATCGGATTGGGGCAGCGATGCTGAGGGTCATGTCGGCGCTCTGGCCACAATAGCCAACGTGTTTGATCAAAATGTAAGCAGCAATTCCCCTCTGCATGCAGCTCGTGTCCAGCCCTGTGTTCACAGGCAGCTGTGAAGTTAGAGGAAAATAGGTAGTTTTGTTTAGGATTAGGTATTTTTTCTTTTTTTCCTTTGAACATATTAAACAAATGAAATTGCGCTAGTCATACACTATGTCCTTTCCATTCAGAGGCTGTAATTTTTTTAATACAAAATTTCGTTTGAATGACTGAAGGATTTTAAAATAAACTGGCTTTATATGGCACTGATCATGTCCTTTGGAGTTAATAATGCTCATATTAAGATTCGATTCTGAAATATAGCAAAACCTCAGTAGGGCAAATGGAAATGAGAGGCCCCATTGTGAGCTAATGGCCTCTATGAATGAACAAACACAGTAAAATGAGATACACTTGGTAGCTTTTTACAATGGATGCTTGTATACGATACATATCAGCATACTGTGAAGTGGCTTGTTATGATAAGACCATAATATGGAACATTGCTGTTGAAATCGTTCTCTCTACCTACTTCATGGGAAATATTTGTTCAAATAAATATGTGGGTCAGTGAGGCAACAGATAGTTATTTGTCTCTCAAGTGTGAGTAATGTAACATGAACAAGCATTAATGACCTAACTCCTTAATTCAACAGGAGAACCTTATTTTTCTTACATGCTAGCTTATTTCTTAATATTTTGGAATCCATTGCTCAGTGTGTGTTGTGTGTTCCCACGGGAGCTGAGCGCAAGCTACAAGCTTTCGATAACTCTCAGTTCTGTTCAACTTTATCATCTCTTGGACTTCAGCTCACTGGCTGGCAACTATGTGTATCTGCTCCCTGAATCATCCACTAACATCTGCCTGAAATAATGAAAAGACTCTCAGTTTTCAGTAGACATAAGAGGTAGAACTGGCCAAACCATCCATGTGATTTAGAAGTCTTTGCCCAGTTTCCAGAAGAGCCTCTAAGATGGCGAAATCAAAGCCCTGTGAATTTCTGTGAGACTTACCAGGGTGATACACACTGGCTGAAACAGTTCACACAATTGCTGGCCCCAGGGCAGAGGCAGCAGCAGGGAATGAGCACTTTGGGCTGAGCAGTTCCAGAGTGAAGTCTGGTGGTTTAGACTGACCCCTGATATAGAATCACAGAATATTTCTGGTTGGAAGAGACCCTCAAGATCATCAAGTCCAACTGTTAACACCGGCACTTAACCATGTCCCCAAGAACCTCATCTAAGCATCTTTGAAACACCTCCAGGGAAGCTGATTCAACCGCTTCTCTGGGCAGCCTGTTCCAGGTGAGTCAAACAAGAAGTAGAAAGTTAAGCCCAGGGACTGAGGGAACTAGGTGAATGGAACAAGTACTGGAACAAGGAACTGGTGACAGAGAATAAAGTCAAAGGAAGATCTGAAAGAGAACAGCAACAAGCAGGAGAAGCTGGGCATCGAGGATCAACGAGCAAAAATGATAAGACAAAATCCCTTTGAACCACAGTCCACTCCAGAAGTTGGTTTGTAACCAGAGGTTCTGGAGTCTCAGTGCTCCTGGGCAAGAGGTTTCATAACTGTTTGCTTAAAACACATGCTTCGTTCCTCTGTAGGCAACAATTACCAAAAGGATGTCAATCTGCAACAGCTCTTAATTGCCCGTCTCTTACCTCATGTGAGCCCAATGTGTTCCAGTGCTGTTCTTGAACCAGGAAAGTGTCAGCATGCATCACATCATTGACACACTAGAAATTGCTTTTCTTTGAATTAAATGTTTTTCAAAACAAACAAAAACACACAACAAAACAAACAAAAACATAAAGTACTTTCTTTGGAGAATATGATTAAAGCTGCAATTCAAGTGGACATAAAGCCACCTGGGCAACTTTACTCAGCTCCTTGGCATTGGAGTATGACGAGATGATCTCAAAGTAGTGTCTTGAGTGGGAGCGAGGCTGTAGGAGGAGTCAGGTCACGCTCAGATCAGCTCAGTCTTGTTCTGGAGGGCTGAATCCTTTTTCTGTGTCTCCATAGACAGAATTATTGTGGGATACTGCCAGGTCATTTCAGCTATAATTTTCAGAAAAGGTCATTTTTAACATCTCTATTCAGCACTCATCTTGAGATGCGCAGCTCTGATTAGGAGAACTGCTGAGTCTTCACAGAATCACAGAATGGTAGGGATTGGAAGGGACCTTGAAAGGTCATCTAGTCCAGTCCCCCCATTGGAGCAGAAACACCTAGATAAGGCTACACAGGAGTCTTGGTGGCTTCAGCTGGAGATAACAGGGGTGTAAGCTGCATACATCTAGTACCGCAAGTCTCTGGTAGTGTTCATTGCAGACTGTAGTAGTAGTGCTATATAATGTTATGAATTCTAGAAACTGGGATTCTTGAAGTCTTAAGGCAGGCTCTTAAAATACAGTGGAAATAGTTTGTTAATGTCTCATCTGAAAATGGAGTGTCGTCACAATATTTTGTAAACTGCTTGGACATTATTGCAAGGGCATCTCTGGATCATCTTGTCCGCAGAACAGTTTTGAATGGTGCTCCATAAATAAAGAAGTCAGGAATTTGTGTGCAGTGACTGTACTGGGCTGCTCGGTGTTGGTATCGCTGGCAGCACCTGTAAGATGCAGCTGGTCCTGCAGCCCCAGTGTGCAGCCATGCAGGCTGCGGGCAGCGAGGATGTGGTACGGCTGTGCCCCTTTCTTCTCAGCAGCGTTTAGCATTGCGAAATGGATCCGACTGAGAACAAGCTGGCTTAAAGTTTCTTATTTGGAACAGTTCCCTGACTTGGTTTGCAGTGTGGTGTTGATGCGGGGAAGCAGATGGAGCAAGGGTGTTGTTAGACCATTTTCTTGTAGCTGTGGATGATGTAGTTTGAAACAACCGCCTACAACAAGAAGACCTGTGCAGAAAGCACCAAATAGACAGGACACACTGGAGTCAGAGCAGCAGAGCCATGAATCAGTGTTTGGCCAGAGGACATACTCCAGTGGAACTGGGAATCTGCCCTGGTTTGAGTGGCTTGGAGTACATTTTGGGTGATGTGTTTTGTATTTAGGTGACTATGATGATACCTGTAAGAGCATGCTACAGCTGGTTGTGGCAGAGATGTGAATATAATACAAAGCACAGGAGAAATGTTGGCCAATGTTGGTGTCTTCTGCCACCCAGAATTGGTCACTGTTTTGACCAGGCCCTCAGTAGCAGAGAAACACGCAACCAGCCGGGAGCTCCTTCTGTAGAAGGCAGGAGGGCGTCCCTCAGCCCTGCTGCAAGCTCCCTCCAGCCTGGTGCTGCATGTTCAAAACCGTGTGCCTTCTCAGTATTTGATTGCTATTTGTATTTGACAAGTGACCTTGGAGCTGAGATGAGATGCAGTTCACGTCAGTGGCTACTTGCCATCCCTTGTTATATCTGCCTGCTCTAAGGTCACTGCAAAACATTAGATGGACTTCTGGTGAAAATAATTGCTTTTCTCTTTGGACAACATTCCAAATTTAGCACATCCTCTGCAAAGCTTAGCAAAGCACTTTCCTGGAGCTGCATCAAACCCCAGTGTTCAGTGTTTAAAGTTTAGTGTTAATGCCTGTTGGAGATGATGTTGTAACAGTTAGAAGCCCCTGTCACATTTTGAGTGATGGTCTTGTTTTCTGGAAAGCTCTCTAGCATCTTGGACATGTCAAATTTTGGAATCAAACACTGACTAATGCAGAAATGTTCCCCATGGGTCCTGATGTTTTATCCAAAAATCCAAACCTTTGTATACAATCATCACAGTTGTTTTCCAATCTAGAGGATTATCTCAAATTCTCCCCAAGTTTGGTGTCACCAAAAAATCTCACGTCTCTTTGCAGTTAATCAGGGAGAAGGGCTGGGCATTAGGAGATCGTCTGAGTTTGAAGACATTGAAGGAACCCTGGATTAGTATCTTTGGAGCTCAAGATTTAGAAAGTGACTTTATGTATTATATTCCTTTTTTCTGGAGGGACTGAATCCCTTCTCTTGACAAAATGAGACATCCCTTTTCTGCTTCTTTCCATTCTGTGCAGTTCTCTCTCCCCAGGGATGGGAGGAGTTCCTTCAACAAAATATAAACAACAACAAAAAAAATCAAGATTCATTTGCCACATGGAGAATAGCAATTAGCATTTTAACTGTGAAAGTTTAAAACCCTTTATATGTTTTAACCCTCTTATTCTTGTTTTCCAGGTGAGGAAATTGATTTGGCTTAAAACTCCCCAGAAAGCTGTGGGTAATCCTGTCAGTGAAACACAGGATTTCTTTGTGTAGATAGACCATGAGATTGGGAGCCAGAAATTGCCAGCTCCTGAATTGTTTCCTCAGACATCTGTAATGGATATGGATTCATTCAAGGAACCTCTTGGTTTTGTCACGAAGTGTGAACTCCACCAACATACTGTTGCAACTCCAGCTGAAAAGTATTTTGATCAAGTGAACCCCACATAAAGTTCATATCCAAGTTGCTTTGTGGCACCGTGCAGAGGGTAAGATTTAGTGTCAGGTAAAGGAAGGAATCCTTTTTCTGAATGAAGGGCCCAGCTGTGCGTTAGTGCTGTGCCTGTTGCTAATGTTATTTTTGATGAGGCATGTTTACTTACTTTCACCATGACTGTCCGGAAATCCCGTGGCAAGGAGCATCAGAACATTTGCCAAATCACTACTTCACCCATCAAGCTGATTGTTTCATGTTATTCGGTCTGGTTCACATTAAGGGTTTGCTCCATCGCTGCCTTTGCTCTTTTGGGGTATATTGATTACTTGTGATGGGGTTTATAACAAACAGCCTTTTTTTGAGGGATTACTCCCCCCTTCTCTCACTCAGCCTGTGGCGTGTTAGTGAATATAGCACTAATCTCTTCTACTTCAGACACAGTCTCTCTAAGGCAAATCATCCAAGGGAATGAAAAGCAAACTCTTTCCACCGGTTAATTATTGTTGTAATGGCTTTTACAAAGCAAATGCAAAAGAAACAGCCTACCTATAAAAATGGAAGGAATGTAATAAAACTGGAAGGGGCTTAATTTCTTCTCCTGACAGGTATCTTATTTTTCCATACATCCAGACTGGTCTAAGAAAGAGGAGTCCTACAGGCAGAGGAGGCCGGTGCTGCCGACAGCCAACTGGCTGAGCAGAGGGAACGTCTGGCAGCCCAAATTTGGGCTGATGGGGGCACCACCACGGAGCCCCCCACGCCAGCACAGCCTGGGTACGGAGCCTCTGCGGGGGGCTCGTCCGGAGTGCAAGAGGAGATTTGACTGATAAAGACAGGCCTGAAAGGCTGTGTCAGATCTGCTGTCTGCAGCCCCTGTGAAACTCTGCAGTGGACAGAGGGGGCCTTTCACAGCCCGGGCTTGGAAGCCTGGCGTGTTCCCCAGCCTCTGATTTAACAATTTCGTCTTACTTCCAACCGTAGATGAATGGCAAAAGCATAAGAGATCAGAGAGAGAAAACTGTTGCTTTGCAAAAGAGGAGCAACACCTTCTTGGAACACTTTGCAAGTTATGTTATTGCTGGTCTTATTTATTTGCACAGTTCCACACTGATCCTGCTGGTTTTACCTATTGATAAAGAATGAGCTGAATTAAAAGAGTGATGAAACTCTGCTAGAGTGTACGTGATCCAATAATTAGTTTTTTAAATGGGTTACTTGTTTTATTTCTGCCATGCATCTGCTGTGTTTATACCTAAGTTGTTTTTTTGTTGTGCTTCAAGAATTCCTGAGTGTCTTACAGGAAGGAGAAGGAAGGAGATGGGATTGTGCTCTCCAAATCCTCTAAGATGTAGGAAGGCACATTGAAATGTCATCTTTTAAATATATATTTTGTGCTCAACTTTACTTTGGAAATTCATACTGGTCCCCTGGAAGATGTGCGAGGACTGATAGTTGAAACAGCAAAATTCCACTCCTGTAGTAATTAAATGTTTTCTGAAGGTGCCATGAGCACTTTTTAAAAGGTAGAATGTGATTTTGGCACCAAGATGTTTATATGCAAAACATTACAACACTAATGGAAATGACTGTCAGTGGGGCAGGAAGATAAAGTGGAAGAAGGACTGGTGCTGCCACCTGTTAATTTGGGTCAGGCCTTTCTAGGCTTATTCTGTGCAGTGCTTCTCTCTCTCTGAGGTAATGAATGTATGGGTGGGATGACAGTGGGAGGCAGAGCAGGCTGAGCCTGGAGGTGTTTTCACCTTTTGAGCCAAAAGACAGGATACAAATACCAACACTTGAACAGACCTGGAGAAACAGAGCTACTGAACCCCAGAGATGAACCAAAGCAACCTAACCTGAAAATGGGCTGTGATGGAGAGCTTTTTAGAGTTTCTCAAGTCAGCTCAATAGGTCTGACATTAGCGAAGTCTGACATTTGCTGATTTCAGTATTGTGAGGGACAACAGCAAAATCCCAATGGAACTGAGAAACAAAGCTGAATGTAACTTGGTGTGTTGCCATGGTGTCTGAGTTGTACATGCACTTTTGGCTGTGTGGTTGTGTTGCAGAAGAGGTAACAGGAATTTAAGCTGGGAATGCTCAAAGCCGTGATGAAAGATTTGGTATTTGAAACGTGGAGGAAGATTATGTTCTGGCCACACGGCAAAAAGGGAGAGGGAGGAGCTGATACCACCTTAGCTGGACTTGAGTTGTCATCAGCTGAGGCAAAGTGGCTTGGAGAAGACCTGATAAAAAACATGCATCTCTGGTAACAGGGAATTGTACCACTTAGACCTACTGCAGGGAGTCTTTGCTGTGCTGTCCCATTCCCTGGCATGCATGTCATGAAAGTGGCTCCGAGCTGTCAAGAAACACAGCACCAAGAGACATCATGTAAAGAAAATATGAGTGTTCAGCTCTCACCTGCCCCAGGTCTCATCCTTGGCATGGCCTCACAAGCCTCTCTCTATTCCAGCATCACAGAGCCCTGTCCTGTGCATGTAAACTGCAAAAAAACCCAACCAGCCAAACAAAAACCCAAACCTGGAAAATGGCCTTCAAACCCTTTGTTTAGTACAAGGTGACTAAACAGGTCAACCTGACCACCAGCTTAAATTCACTGTATAGTTCCTCGTTACTTCTGGGAAGTTTTGGAGTCCAGTTTAAAACAAATTGACTGACATAGCATTTATGGTAAAAGATCCAGCAAGAACCAAAGCAAAACCTCAGGATGTGCAATTAAAAATCCATTTCTTGGTATTTCTATATACTTACTCGCTGCTGCTTGTGAGCAGCATAGTGCAGCTGAGAAATCTGATCTCACCCCTCAGGTCCTGCTTACTCCTCACCATTCTAGGAAGAGATATAGTGCCATTGACTTGCCTCCATAGTTTAGGCCACCATTCTGTAGTATTTAATCTCATAATACAGCTAATTAAATATGCAAACATTTCTTATAAGCTATAGCCAATTAGTGGGAAAATTCTGTTGCAGGTAAGTCTCCAAATTTGCTGCTGTGAATCTTGAACGGCTTATTAATGTGTGGTTAAAACACAGCTGTAAATCGTTTTGTGAGACACGTGGCGAGGAAGGAAACACACCGGGGTTTTCATGACAGCAATTACAGCAAAAAGGCTCAGAGCTTCTCAGTGCTGCCAATCTGACCCCACTGGTGTCCAAAGGAATTAACAGATTCCTGGTTTTGTATCATGGCTGGAAAGTGATAAAAAGAAACAATCTAAGTTGCTTTTACCTTGATTCCTGTCACTGAGAAATATAAACACCCATAAAAGCCTTCAGATGTTTTCACTTGAGTTCAAGTCAAACATTGCAAAGTTTATGGTTCCCACTCTCCACTTTTTGATCTAGAGTATGATGTAATCAAACTGTTTGCATCTCTAACTTAGAAGTAGGTGTATAGCTAACATAAACCAGCTTTGAAATATGTTCAGTTGCTGCTAAAAAATCCATTCAAGTGCAAAGACTGTACTTGTTTTCAGGAAATCTACACTAAAATGTTTTCTTATTTTTTGTACTGTAAAATACGGACTCAAGGAAGAAGATGCATGTAGATATATGGAGCTGCCACTGTCTCTCTCCTAATTAGGGTGTGATTCTACAATTAGTTAATCCAGTACTGCTGAACATGGTGGTCCCATCCTCCTCCCACGCCACTTGTGGGGATTCCCACACATCAGCCTGGAGGCTCACCTTGATGGGGTGAGCCAGCTTTCTAAATAGCCAGCAACCAAATCCAACCAAAATCAGAAGAAAAAAGTGTTTTGTGCCTTTTGGGAACCTAGATTAAATCCCCGGGGGGCCAAGTGAGGACCAGAGTTAGTAAGAGGAGGGGCAGCGGTGCCAGTTGGTGCCAGTTGGGGAGTCCCAGACCCCAGAACTGCTGGGCTGCAGCTGAGACCCTGCTCTGGGGAACCAGAGGGGACCCAACCTCACAGGAGCTGAAGCACTTGATGGTGTTGAGCACTCAATGGTACTTCACAAGAGATGCGCCATTCCTGGAGACATCCAAGGCCAGGCTGGACAGGGCTCTGAGCAACATCATCTGGTTGAAGGTGTCCCTGTTCATCGCAGTGGAGGTGGACTAGATGATCTTTGAAGGTCCCTTCCAACCCAAACTATTCTATGATTCTATGAAAGGATAATGGCATAAAGCTCTGAGCTGGAGACAGCCGGGATGCAGCGGATTTTGTGAGCAGGTTTGGAAGACAAAGTCAGCGTGTTTGGGAACTACAAGTGGGAGGCTGTTCCCTGCATGTAGCACGGGGACGCAGCTCTATGAAAGGAGGCATTAATCAGGAGAGCGGCTGCAGCACCGGTTCAGGAAAGCTGTTTGGTGCTAGCTTACGTCCCTTCCATTCCATCAAAGCTCCAGCACTTCGCTAAATAAAGGCATATGGGACCAATAAAGCAAATTTAAAGAGATGGAGTCCAGGTGGCAAAAGGGTATAATGGGAAGTGACTTATGGGAAAATGTTGCATTCAAAACTCTTCTGTTGGTTTAGGTGACCCTGTAAATCCAGGCACCGCTTTTAGTCAATAGGACTACTCATGAGAGCTAAATTGCTTATGTTGCAGGATTGAGCCTACTGAAAGGAAGACTTTTCAAGAAGGTCCAAATAAATGTTGTAACTCATGCTTATAGTGCTCTTGTTTTTTAGCGCTAACCCAGTTGTGAACACAGCCAACCAGTTTGCCGTAATTTGTATATTTGGTTGGCATGGGTTTACAGAGGGGAGATCTGGGTTTATTTTAATGAACTCCTTTGCCCTGGTTTCCGTATCCTTATGTTAATCCCTCTCCACAAAAGAAGCTCAAACAAAACCTCCAAAATCTCCCTCCCCCCACTTAACTGCAAACTTGAAAGCAAACCCTGCACAGTGTACCTTTCAAATGCACATAGGTACCTTGCAGCAAAATGAGAAACAGCAGAAGAGCTTTGCAATAACCATGTCAGAGTGAGCAAGGGAAAAACAAAAAGCCTTCAGTAAAATACTGCTTTGTTAGATCTTAATAACGGAAAAAGTCCCCCCAGAAATAAATCCTCAACATGATTCTCATATGAAAGAGAATCCTTCCACGTTGAAACCAAATGTTCAAAAGCTCTGTGCTTTGTTTTATTAATGCCCATAATTTATTCTTCTTAGAAAACACCCCTTGCAGCCTGCCAGAGCACTCAGTGTGGTGTACATCATAATAAAAACAACTTAGAAGGCAAAAACATTAGAACAAAAACAAAACTCTGAAAGCTTTAGTGAATAAAACCATGCAGGGGGGTCTGGAAAAAGGACACAGATGTTGTGAGGAATCAAAAGCAGAAGATAAATTATAAGCAGGAATATAAAACAAGCTTTGCGAACAAACTGGAGTCATTTTAGAAGTCTCAACAGTTATATGTAAAATTCAAGTCAGAGATCATTTATGTAGCCCCAAAAACTTCACTGCACAAGGGCTCCTCTCTGCAGCCTGAAAAACCAAAAAGGCTCGTTTACTCTCAGTTTTTTTCCCCAGAATTGGGTGCCTTTTGATGCCGGAACAGCTGTCACTGTGATTGATACCTGCTCAGACTAGCACTCAGAAGCTCCCAATCCACTTTGCAGTTGGGCTTGTAGCTTCCTTTCACGATGGATTTTTTATAGGCTTCATTCGAAATGCTTGGAAATTCAAGGGTAAGTTGTTCATTCACTGGAAGTAGCTTTTATACCCCAATCGCAGGTGATAAGAAGGGTATTTCTTTTTCTTCAAAAAAAAATCAACCCATTCTCCCAGCCCCAAAAGACTGAAATGTTTATGTTGTTTCCAGATTACAACTTTCTTTTCAGTAAGCTGAAAATCCAGGCACTAGGGTGATGGTGGCCAACCTGCTGTTCTTGAGTCACAAGTGCTGCATGAACAACCCAAGTCAGGCCACAGCTGTTGGACCAACAGCTTCTTGCTGGCACAGCAGCCTCTGGGTGGTCAAAATTCCTCACTGTGCTTTGTGGTCTGGTCTTATTGTACGACCTGCAAATCCATCTGTGTGTCCAAACCCTGTTCCGAAGTGGCACCCCTTGGAAGTCATCACCCTTCCTTTGTAAGCCTTTTTCTGGAGTTTCCTGACTTCTCAGTGTTCTAGGATATGTTGGTTGTATTTGTGGCTGTGTATGTTGGCTACCATTTCTTATGGATCTGTGTTACCCAATGCATTGCTCTTTGGTGAAAAGGGCACAGTTTGTGAGGAGTCTGTATCTATGTTATCAGTTCATCATTTAAAAAAAAAATTATGTACATATCCCTTATTCCTAGTGAAACATCTCTTTTCAAACCTTTCGAGCCAGCTTTCAACACTGCATTTTCTGTAAAAGGTAAGAGCAGCCTTGAAATTTGTGGTGTTCCCTTCTGGGCATACATATGTCAAATTTCTTGAAGGATTTTATTAACATGGTCCCTAGTTACAATTTGTGAGTTACTGTTTCATTTAGGAAATTTGTACATCTTATCCTGAATGTGGTATTTGGCATAACTTGTACATATTGTATGAGACCAGGAACTTCAAAATAGGGTGGAGCTGTACCTGAGTTAGATTACAGAGATCTTGTTTGGGATAGGGGATAGGGTTTGTCTTAAGGCAAAAAAAAAAAAAAAAAAAAAAAAAAACAGGAGGAGAAGAGAAGAAGAGGAGGTGTAGAAAAAAATGTTTTAATGATATGAAAAGTAGATAAAGGAGTCATGGTGTCAGCCCTCAAGCCAGGGAGCAGGATCTTGTGTGGTACTGGTGACGCTCTACTCTCCCTTATGGCCCTTTTCTTATCCAGGGCCTGGAGCACGACGTGTGATCACCCAAGTGATAAAGCTTTAAGTTATCTCAACAAATTTATGAAACCATCATCCCATGCAGAGCCTTTTCAGGCTGGTCAGGGAGAACTGAACATTAGTTAACATCTTTAGAATTCTCCAGGTATCCGTGCTTCATCTCCCCACACATTTACCCACAACTCCAGTTTATGGCTATTTCTTCTCCATCCCAAGCTCCCTGTGGCAGATACCCTTAAGGGGGTGGATCCTGCTGTCTTAGAGCTGCTCATAGCCTAGTGTACTGTGGTTAGCAGAGCTCAAGAGAGGGGGATGATTAATTTTTTGACAGAGACTCTTTAGAAGTTCTGGATTTGATGACTTTTCAAAGTGAAGATACGGTTTTGTATAAACTCAGGATAAAGGATACCATAACACCTGTGCTCGTGGTCAAATCCTATTGGAAATAAAATATTTCGTGGCAGGAAAAATGTTGTTGAGCAGGAGAAGTGGTAAATGTTCAGAATTTGAACAAAACTCTTATCTAGCCCAAGTGCTGTAAACTAAGCGTTAAGAAAAGGAAAATATGTCAAGGCAAAACCAGAGATACAAGACCACATCATCTGTTCAGATTGCAGCAGGAGTAATTCCAGCCATGGCTAGAAGGTAGCCCGACAAAATATGTTTTTTCCATTAGCTCAGCTCGTGCAATTATGCTTGTACGGAATTACATATTTCTGCACAGTTCTGGCCACAGAAGCCGTTTCTTCATGCTCAGACCTGTTTGCAGGAGGTGAAACTGAGCTGGGACATTGGAGCTGCAGAAAAACTCCTGATGAAGCAAAACCGCATGAGGTTGTACTTTGCAGGGGGTGGATGGTTGGATTAGGCGGTATATTAAGTAATCCCTCGGGATATTTTTCAACTGTAATTCATGCTCAATCATCAAATATGGAACAGATTAGCAGGAGGAGGGGTTGTATATTTCTTGTGAGTCACAATCTTCTTTTATTCGTGACTATCTACAGTGCAATTTTTTTAAAGCACTTTTTAATGGTTTATTTTAGTGCTGTACTACCCATGGTATATTTAACTGCCAGTATGATTTTCTGATCAATTTATTTGCAACAACATTTTTAAGAATGAATGCAGAAAATGAAGGGATTAAAAGGGGTTATGTTCAAAAGGTCTTCATTTGTAGCAGGCTGAGGTATCTAGGCATCTGTAAACATAGCTTTTAAAAATAGGATCTTAATGTTAGCTCCAGAAATCCGTATATAGGTGCTCAATGTGTGGCCTGCTTTAAGTATATAGCTGCTCCCTCTGCACAAGATCAAGAGATGATCAGATTTCTGATTCTGATGAGGAGAACAGCTGCTTCAAAGCTGAGGCTGTATAACCTTTTCTCCTATGTGGCTGCACACGTGTCCTTAAATCATCTCCTTCAGTTCTGAATACTGAAAAAGAAAGAATATTTTTTGTTTCCATTAACCTCTCAGTATAGCCTGGCCTGTGCTACATATGAAAGCATGAAATTATGCCCCTCAATAACCTTTCTTGCTGCATTTGTTGTAAAATCTAATTCCTGGATACTAATTGTTAAACATAGTTTATCTGGAAACTTGGCATTTTGGTTTTCATTAGACCGGATGTTTTGCATGATCAAAATATGACTTGGGTGGATGTTTGGTTCCTTATCCAAGACTTGCAGTCCTCTGGCTGTCCAGCCAAGCTGCACCTTCAAATGGGAGGCAGCTGCCAGCCACACCTGGAAACCTCCCATGTGCAGCAGCTCTGTTCCTGTGCATGTCCAGCTCTGCCCTGGTCTGAGCAGCCTGTGCCTCGCTGCTGCCTAAACCCAGGACCAGAAAGCAGATCCAACAGCTCTGGTCATGGCTCAGCAGGGACACACCGCAGGGACAGGGTGTTTGATCAAATGCAGCGGTGGTAGTGGCACTCACTGCACTGAGCCCCTCTTAGGGGTCTACCACTTCCGATGCATGTGTGGAAAAAGGATGTATTTATGGGTAGAGCTCCACCCCTAAAGCCCTTCCAGTGCCTTTTGGGCCCTTGAGGACAGGCACTGGCTTCCACCCTGCCCTGGGCTGCTGCCCCGCTCGAACTGTGCTGGTTGGTGTGCGTTAATTCTGACCAAGCGTTATCTACAGCAAGAGCCACCGCTCCCCATGACAGCTAGAGACTGCAGCATCTCTGGTGCCAAATAGCCTGAGTTTGTTTATACAGAACGAGAGAGAGTTTACTAAGATTTATTTTAACTGAGTGTGACTCAAAGAAGTCAATAGCCATATGACTAAGAATGCTGTGGTGTTAAACAGGGGTAAATATCTACCAAAATATTTTTAGATTGCAATGGATGTATTGGGAAATACTAAATCATGCTAGTTCCTGCTAACTGTGCTGAAAGGAGACTAAGTGGGGAAGCCTGTGCTTGTGTCCAAACACTGATAATACAAAACCTCTGCAAATGTGGAGAAATCATTGAGTTTGTTATGTAAACATGTCTTTATTCAGCAGAACACTTGTAATGATGAGTTTAAGTTGCTCTGCTCTAGAACTGATGTATTTTTCTGGGGCACAAAATAATTAAAAGTGATAAGCTGAAATAAAAAAAAAAAATGACATTACAGTCAGATGGGGATCAAAGAATAAAAAAAATTGTCAAAGGCACTGCAGGCTGTGCATTAGCTTCTAAGGGTAGAAAGAAACATCTTTTAAATGGAATTCAAACAAACATTAGGGAACCCAATGTTGGGAACAATGTGGTATGAGGTGGGGACTTCTTCTGTGAGTTTGCTTATTTGTTTATTCTTCCTTACTTTTTTTGCTCCCTGTGTTAAGATGCTCAGATATTTTGCTTCTAGACACTGGAGAATATTTTTTTAAAAAGAAAAAAAAACCCCACTTGTATTTAGTACTTATATAACTCTGAGTTTTTATCTAAAATTATTTGATCTGGCATGCGAAAATACTGACATCGTACTTTAAGATTTCTACATCAAACACTTGAAATCTGTCTGCTTCTATGGCCTCTGTGCATTATGACATACTCAGCACTGTCTTTCTGACAACAGCCCTGTTTAATTTACAGCACAGGACCCACTACCTATTCAGCAGCTCCTCAAAGCTTTGATTTTATCCTCATTTCCATGTTCCTTCTCATGAAGGATGGTGAGGGAAGGGGCCGTCGGGAGCAGGGAGGATGGATGAGCAGTCCATGGGGAGATTTCACAGTGGGGTTTGATTATGTGTGGGGGATGGGGCAAGATTTATTTCAGGACAAGGAATCCCCTTCCTCAGCATGCACAAGCACACACTTTTTACGGGAGAGATGTGCGCTCTGTGTGTAACTGTGCTGGGGGCAGGGGGTGTATGATGGACAGATGGACACCACCCCACTCCTGGATCCTATTGTCTCTGTGAGCACCTTTTAAAACTCCTTTCCCTTGAGATAAACCTCCAGTGTGACCCATGGGCTGCAAGGGGCTCAAAGACACCGGGAGAAGATGACCTTAAGAGACCTGAGCTGTTCAGTGTGAGCAAGTAGCACACAGTGCTGAGCATACACAAAGATCTCTTAAAGATTTATAACTTCACCAAATCTGGCTGGAATTTGGTAGGGATGGATGAACGTATTCACTTAACAAAGGCCGCTCTTCCCCAGCCCCCAAAATCCAATCTGTTGCTCTAGGGAATGTAAGCCTGAGAGATTTATTTATAGAAAGGATAGAGAATTATGTTTAACATCAATATAGAAAAAGTATATACCCTTTGTTTTAATCTCAAAATGTTTGGTGGATTTTGCCTTAAATTAAAAATAAATTTTAAAAGTCCCACTCCAGCGCAAAAATGGCCAGTGCAAATGTTAGTTTATCAGAGCAATAAACAGCAAAAATTACAATCTTACAAAGGAAAATGTTGGCTAACCTTAAAGAGACACACTGCTATTACGTTTCCCTATAACCTAGCACAGAATCACTGTGAAGGACCTTCCTTTCACCTACCAGAGGTTCAGTCTTTGCTACAGCCTTCTAATGTAAGGAAAATAAACTCCATCTTCATCCCCCCACCTCCAGCGCAGCTATAGTGATATTTGGTTTTAGTCTGTACTATGTATTCACAGCTTCTGTTTTATATTCAGTCAAGTAAGATGCCTTTAAAATACTTAACAATCATAGTTAAAATAAATGAATTTATAATAAAGAAATAAGTCTCTCCAATCCATTAAAAATCCAAAGGTTCTGCTGTCATTAACTGGATGCATAAATTTAAACCTATAAGCTCTCTAGCAAAAGTGGCCTGAGCTTGGAAGCGGCTGGTAGGCTGGCTCAGGACACGGGATTGGAAGTTACAGTACTCTGGTTTTGTAGTTAAATTGCTGAACGCAGATAAAAGCACTCCGGTTAGTAGATTCTGGTACAGGACTTTGAAAAGTGAAGAAAATAATCGTATCCATTACTGAATAGCTCTGTTAAATGGTCAAAAGGACCTCAGCACCACCTTGTTATCTGCACATGACCTCTCCTGAGGCATCTGTAGTGAAAAAAAAAAATAAAGGAAAAAAAAGAAAGGACAGATTAAGCAAGAGGATCTGAGTGCAGCATGTGAAAGCAGAGCTTCAGGACAGGGATGTTTTCCATAGAGTCATTTCAGACAAAGGTCACATGTGTGCATATAAAATCATTCCTGAAAGCAGTGCCTTTGTCCCCCAGCCATCTCCCAATGGAGCCATTGTCCCGCCGGGGCAGCTGGCACCCTGACTTCAGCCACACGACATCGGGATCCCAGGCCCAGGGTGGCCAGGCAGCCCCCCGGGAGCCAGCCCAGGGCCAGGGCAGCCCGCGACCTCCCCGGGCAAGAGCATCTGCCGGGAGCCACCGCTGGGGAGAAACGAGGTTTCCGCATCGAACTTTGGTCATGGAGAAAAAAGAGCCGCTGGTACGGTAGGCACATCTTCCCTCCCCTTCCGCCCCATGTGTTTTTCTGGCTTGTCAAAGTAGTCTTAAATAAATATAATTACAAGCAAAGTCAGGCTATGAAGTAGCATGAATGTGTTTTTGCCAAGTGCAGCTTGGATTGGGATTTGGCAAGTTGGACGTCCCTTCACTGTGCATTCAGGGGCGATGTTGGAAGTGCTCTGGTTCATAAGTAAAGTAGAAAGTATTATTTAATGCACAGAGAAGAAAACTTATTTTTGAAACCATCGTAGATCTCTTACAGCTTGTTTTGCCTTCTGAAGATGTCTTCTCTCTTCACTTTTATAATATAAGCTGCCTTTCCTATATATTGTTACCTTAAAGCAATGTTAAAATTGGCATCCAGCACAGACACAGGCAAAGTATCTTGTGTTTTATTTGTGTTTATCTCCTACAGTATTAATATTATTCAAGTACATAATTATGAGTTTAAAACTCCTACATCACTTGGCTTTTGATTTATATTAAAATTTTCAGTGTCTGTAGCTTCACTGGTAAAGTTCTGAGCTTAAAGGCAATCTGCCTAAATAAGGTTCCCATTGCAGGTACTTCTACCTAAGCTTTTTTTTTTTTCCAGAGGAAATATATGGATTTCTTTAATCAGGGCACTAACACTTCAAGAATCTGTAATTTTTTATTCATAACTCCCTGTGCCACAAATGTAAAGTGTAAATTAGAGAGGCAAGTTGATAAGGAGTAAATAAAACAGTGCATGCCTTGCAGTTCTCCTCCATATGGTTAGACTCATAATGGTTTTGGTTACTTTGATTTTCAAGTATTAATTATTGAGTCCCTCTTTTGCTTCTGATTTGCTTAGATTTTAATTGTGATTTGCTTCTAATTACTACTGATACATGCAAGTTTCCTGTCAGCATGCGTCAGTGCTCTGCTCCTTATTGCCACCACATCTGTGATGGAAACGCTGAGCTCTGCAAGTCGAAGCAGGGTGCTGACTTGTTGGATTTAAAAAAAAAAAAAAGGAAAAAAAAGATATTTCTGATGTGAAGCAGGTTCAAAAGACTGTGTTACCAGAGGGGTGTCAAGGCTCTATCTGCAGGGCACGCCAGTGCTCCAGCTGTGCCTGCTGGATGTGCTTTGGGGAGGTGGGCAGGGGGCTGACAGGGAGCGCTGGCTGTGCCTGCTGGGCAGGGGGGCGTAGCGGGGGGCTGCCTGTACCTGCAAGAAAGAAGAGGCTGACTCTGCCGCTGACATTCGCTGCCCAAAGGTGACCTGCTGCACTGTTCAGGGACAGCTATGGACCTTTTTAGCTTAAGAAAGGACTTCTCATGAAGTCAAAGGCTGTAGAAATGTTTCTTCCTAGCAGACTGGCCTGTATAGGATGTCAAGAAAACAAAACAGTGCTCCATTTGTGCAGCAATATTTATTCTACAAAATCTTGCCTTATTTCAGAGGATGTCATATGACGGTTAAGCTATGAGTTTAAAGTCACTGTAGTGGGGAGGGTTCCAATTATTCATAAAGGATGCCAGCTGAGTTTGAATGCCAGATAGCTAAAGATATGTTAGCATCATTCTTGAAAGCTGTAGCTGTTAATAACAGCACTTGCATAGCAGCCTTTACCTGAGGACACCAAATGTAATCCTTTGACATCAGTTGAGCTGGAAGTGGAGGCAATGAATAATTCTGGGAGATGAATGAAAGGTGACACATGAGACTGCTCTTGGCAGTGCTGCGGCTAGTGCCACCTGGACCACTCATCCGAACTCCCATGCACTGTTGTAAGTGCTTATTAATGGTTCTTCACCAAATTAATGGGTCACTTATGGAAATGGAGGTAAACACAGCAGTGAGATAAACTTTTTTCATGTGCTTGCGAAGTTGGAGGAAACCTTGACCTCTGCTGCACCTTGCTGGATGGTGCTTTGGAGCCTTCCAGTGCCACATTCTTCATGCCATCCATGCCAGCCCCGCTGGGTTGCGCCCTCCCATGGGCTCTTCACTGAGTGAGATGACGACTGTGTTTGCAGGGTATTTGACCAAATGATCTCACAGGCTTTCTTTGTTTCAAAACCCGTGAAACTGTGCACTCCACACATTTAGAGTGAAGGAGAAGGGGGTCACTGTCAGTTCAGTACACAAATAAATGTAAATATGGAAATAAATACATATGGGCTCTATCAGCAATGGAGAACTATTTTGCTGTTGTGTACTGCTAAAATTCCATTGCTTACAAGTTCCAGTTGCTAGTGCTGTACATGAAAAAATGGATGAAAAGAGATTAAAACTGCAAAATAAGAGCAGGTATGCTCAGCTCCTGTGTTCTCGCCCTGAGCCAGACAGAGCTTTTCACCTATTGCAGGTGGACCTTCCTTACATCTGTGACTATGAGATAAATTATGTCTCCTGTTGCCTCCTCTTCTAATACAATTTCTGTCCAGAAACGCTCTTTTCATTTCTGTGGAGGACTTCATGCCCTTCTTCCTCTCTTTTTATTGTGGAGTACCTCTAAAGTTTCATTGATAAGCTTTCTCCTTTGTTTATCTAGTTTCATAATATATTGTAGAGATTGTAAATAGGAAGCTGTTGTGGGCTGAGCCTGGCTGGCTGCCCACGCAGCTGCTCTCTCACTCCCTTTCCTCAACAGGAGATGGGGAGGAAATAAGATGGAAAAACTCATGGGCTGAGTTAAAGACATGGAGATCACTCACCAGGTACCATCATGGGCAAAACAGATTTGACTTGGGGAAAATAAATTTAATTTACGGACAGTTAAAACAGATTTGGATAGTGGGAAGTGAAAAGCACCTCCTCCCCTTCTTCTTCATGGCCAGAGTGTTTGCAAGGCTGCTTCTCACAATTTTTACCTTACTTCTCACCACCTGCACAGTGTTTTTTACCTTCAATATTTTTTACCAGAGGTGCCACCATTTTGGCTGCAGGGCTCAGCTGTGTCCTGCATTGTGTTGTTTGGAGCTGGCTGTGTCCAGCTCGGGGCAGCCCTGTCCTCTCCTCACAGACACCATCCTGCAGCCCCTGCCAGCACCTGGGCACTGACACTCAGTGCACAAGCTTTAAATCCTGACCTCATATCTACAGAAACAGTGCACAATTTTACATCTTTCTGGACTCTCACCCTCTGATCTTCTGTTTCTGTGTATTTTTTGGCTATTCAAATATTTTAACCTGAAAGCCTTCTCATTCTGGAAGTCACCTCTGGCTTTGCTATCACTTGCCTCTTCATTGGCTTTTGGGTTTGTTTGGGGGAGTTCTTGAGAACTCATCCTTTAAAAGAACATTATTTCTTCCTCCAATGTCATCTGATGCACAAACCTGCACATCATTTGTGGAACATAGCCAGTTATCCCTGCCATTCTTCTCCCCCTTCCACAGCAGCTCCCTCCCATCCCCATTATTGCAACTTCCCATTTCATTCTCTTCACAGCTCTTCATTTCTTGCTGCATGTTGTTAAAGAGCATGTTCAGCCAAGGTCCTTCCTCTCATCCGTGTGGTGCTCAAAGCATGGGGTGTTTCAAAAAGATGGACCTGATTCCAAAGCAGCATTGATTTCAAATTGGGTCCATCGTTTTGAAACACCCTGTGCTGGGGATATATTAACCACCCTGGGTAATACCATTTTATTCATACATGTTTTTTGTTATCTAATGCAAAATTTCAAGCTTCTGGCTTTTAATTGACATCTGTTGAAATGCAGGTAGCTGTGGGGACAGGGCAGGGCACAAGCACGCTAGGCTGTTGGGCCAGACCTGTGCTCAGCCAGGACTAACCCATGAGAAGGTCTTCCCAGACACGTCCATGTGCTTGTGTTCGCACACAAACTAACCCACCAGCCCATTCTTTTGCCAAACATGGATAATTTGCAAGGTGGAAACGTGTGGACCTGAAGAAAGGATGATTTACTGCTGTGTCCGTGCTGTAGCAAAAGTTGTCTGAGTCAGTGCAGACAGGATATCTCCAAAAGGGCTCCGCAGAGAATCACTTCAGGTTTTAGGGAGAGCCCTGTGCAAACCTGGGGCAGGATTTGAACACTTCCCTCAGCACATTCTAAACAGCATAACAAAGCAGAGGGGAGGAATACAACCTAGGGACGCTCCATCCCACAGCCCGTGTTTTCAATGACTTGACTTCTGCAGCTCAGCTCTGCAGAATTGCTTCAAACTGCCCGATTTAAGTGCAAGTCCATGAGGCAGAAGGAGATTTTGGTGCAGCAGGAAGCACCATCACTCTTGACAAATAGTGGTGAAAAGGGCAAAGAGAATAAAGTGAATTTCAAGGTAGACATTACTATCTACAGAATACTTGCTCAGTTATTGCTGTATATTTCCCCTTGCAGAAAAACTTTTTTAGGCATATTAGCTGTATGTGACTGAGGCTGTTGATACATGTGACAGCTTGGAAAAGGTTTCTGGCCATGGCAGAAGAACAGGGAATGGGCCGAGGGCTGGTGGGGGTTACTGGAGCTGGGACAAGATAGTAGCGAGGAACCAAAGTTGTAGCAGCAGCATAGGGACTGGGGGATGAGACCTGTGCCTAATTCAGTGTCAGGGCTACCAAAGGTGGGACAGAGAAACTCTGCAGCTGCAGGGACAGTGACAAACTGACACCCCTCCAGTTGCCCCGGTCCACAGTTTGGTAGGTCAGCACACAGCGTTCCCCAGCACCAGGCTGGAGGAAGATCGCCCAGGCAGTGAAACTCCCATGGTCAGTGTGGTGCGGTGCAAAGGAGGAGGAGAGGCAGCCGGGCTGGGCAGCTCCTCACCTGAAAAGAAGAAATGCCAAATTCACAGACCCGAGTGGGGCATCAGGCACTGGCAACCCTTCCTTCAGCTGGCAAAGCTGTTGCTGGAAGAGGAGGCATCTCCACCCTCTTCACCAGAGCGGTAGTTTATTCAAGTCCTTTTTGCATTGTGTTGGATCAGACATTGCCTTCAAAAGTGTTTGATTGAAGTGTCTTAGACAAGGGGCAGCAATAGACAGTGAAAACACTCTAAATTAAATAGCCCCAGCTGTTTTGCAGCCTTTCTGTCGATACCCAGGATTGTCTGTTTCTGCTCTGAGAAACTTCAACAAATATAATTTCAAGCTGACCTCAGTCTTGTCTGCTGTGTAAAAGAGATTTACTGGGGTAGGGAGCCTTCTGTGAAGGCTGAGCAGAGCAGAGCTGCTTTTGTTTTACAGCAGTCAGCAATCATTAAACCAAAGAACCAATTATTTCGGAAAATGTTGTATTGCTAGATGAAAAAAAAAAAAAAGATGAGTTGGAGAAACAAAACTTACCTCAGTAAGATTATTTGTTTTAAAATATTGAAGAAGTCTATTAATATTTAAGTGGCCAGAGTTTCCCTACAGTCCACTTGTTTAATCCATTAAAAAAATGATTCTTTATTCCTTTCCAAAGTTTTATGCTGAAAAGGCGAAAAAAGTATTTACATCAAAAACACCCTGATAATCCTTATGCAAACCCATGCTAGCACTGAGTTACATATTTTTCATTTTTAGCACTTTCCTTCATTTTTTAAAATATTTCATTCCTGCGGAGCTTGAAATTTATTCCGTTACAAATTATTATATGGGTTTAAAAAAAAAAATCAGCAATGGATCGCATTGTTTTGTTATTGAAATGTTGCTTATACTTTTCTCACCTGGAGAAAACAGGGAGTACTGTTCCTACAGGATGTTTTTGTACTTACATTGGTCTTCTTTGCACTCAGCTGTAATCAGAAGAAAAAGCTGGTGTTTGACTACAGTAGTGGTAACAAGGTTCAACTTAGGAAAATTTGTGATGCTTGGAAGGTAGCCCATGTGTCTGAAATGACCTAAAAAGTAATATGCAATTGTTTTACAATCGTTTTACACTTTAGTGCTTCGCCATTAAAACAGATGGCAGCAGATGCATGTTAGGAAGTATGGAGAGCTGAGTGTGTTCTGAGGTGATGCTGCCTCCCTGGGTACAGCAGCAAGTGGGGGGATGAGAGGAGAAGGGAAGAGAACAGGAAAAAAAAGAGGAGGAAGGGAAGGGAAGGGAAGGGAAGGGAAGGGAAGGGAAGGGAAGGGAAGGGAAGGGAAGGGAAGGGAAGGGAAGGGAAGGGAAGGGAAGGGAAGGGAAGGGAAGGGAAGGGAAGGGAAGGGAAGGGAAGGGAAGGGAAGGGAAGGGAAGGGAAGGGAAGGGAAGGAAGGGGAGGAGAAGGAAGAGGGAGGAGAGGAGAGGAGAGGAGAGGAGAGGAGAGGAGAGGAGAGGAGAGGAGAGGAGAGGAGAGGAGAGGAGAGGAGAGGAGAGGAGAGGGAGAGGAGAGGAGAGGAGAGGAGAGGAGAGGAGAGGAGAGGAGAGGAGAGGAGAGGAGAGGAGAGGAGAGGGAGAGGAGAGGAGAGGAGAGGAGAGGAGAGGAGAGGAGAGAAGAGAAGAGAAGAGAAGAGGAGAAGAGAAGAGAAAAGAGAAGAGAAGAGAAGAGAAGAGAAGAGAGAGAAGAGAAGAGAAGAGAAGAGAAGAGAAGAGAAGAGAAGGAAGAGAAAGAGAAGAGAAAGAGAAGAGAAGAGAAGAGAAGAGAAGAGAAGAGAGAGAGAAGAGAGAGAGAAAAAGAAGAAGAAAAAGAAAAAGAAGAGCTTTTCTGTGCTCTGCCATCTGCTATCATGGCCATGGGATGATGCCACTTATCTACAGTCCCCGGCTATGGGTCTAGAAGCAATAGCAGCTTGCAGATCACTTTATCCCACAGACAAGCTGCTTCCAAGGCTGAGGACCAAGCCAGGAAACTTCTCCAACTGCAAAACCTGTGAAAGAAAGGGATTTTTAACCTGTTTTGACTCACAGTGTGGCCCTGGGAGTGGTTGTCTGGGTGTGTGAGGGATGGGAGTGATGGCAAGGACTAGCCAGGCTGTCTGGTCTGCTGGTACGTGCTTGGTAACTGGACTCTACCTGCCAGTTTTATTTCTGTTCTGAAGGAAAAGGGCAGAAAATCCATTTATTTCCAAGTTAATCAAATACCTAACCCCTCTCAACAGCTGGGGATGGCTTAAGCTTGTGTAAGTTATAAAGATGTGCCTTAAAATCATGAGATAAATCAGTAACCCCAAAAAGGGTTGTAGAGGGGGCTAAGTCTGTGACAGTGTTAGCTGTGTCCTTATTTTGTGCATTTTTCTTTGGGTAGAAGACTGCACAGTTCCTATTGTATTCTCCTCCACATAAGTGTTCATGGGACAGCTCAGTGAATCAGATCAGGGAGTTTTAGCCAGCTTTTATTAATTGTTGTTTTTCTTTTTCAGAGGTCATCTCTCCTTCTTCAGCTGTCCTAATTTCTGCAGGATTTTTTTAGTAGAGGATTTCCTTCTGTTTATACTGGACTGATGGCATTTAGCGGTGCTGTCTTGCAGTCCCTGTGAAAATAAAACAGCTCCAAACTTGAGCTGGACTTGTGTTTGTGTGTAGATTCAAGCCTCAGAAGGCCCACAGTCTTTTTTTTGTCTTAACTACAACACTGCCATGGCCTGTCCTGTTCATGCATTCATTTACTGTGCCAAAAAAGCTTTCATAGGTATAGACGTATATAGGTCACCATAACAGCAGCCAGTTTTCAGTCCTGAGATTACTCCTTCTGCACAGAAATGGGAGGAAAATGTGCCCATGTGAGGGTACGTCCCTGTTTGTTGTGAGCAAATCCTCTGTTTCCAGCCTGATCCCACTTTGCTTTTTCCCCAAAAGAAGTATCAGTGCTGCAGAGCATGGATGTCCAAACCCTCAACTGCAGGCAAATTGAGAACAATATTCCTAGTGACATATCTCTTTAAATTGAAATCAAATAGGGTTTTGCTATTTAGAAAATACCAGTGGTTTGGGCTTTTTTTCTAGATTAAGGGGAAGAAAAATATTAATTAGAATACTTTTTGATCTAAGTGCCAGAAACAATTAAAAAAAGATCTAAAACAAACAAACAGAAACTCTTGTTTGGCAAAGAAAACAAACTCACAGTAAACAAAACAGTATTAATTATATCCACATTTCACTTGTAGGGAAGAGATTAGCACTTGGAAATTTTTTAATCATATCCAAGCCTTGAGCTTGAAAATTGTGCCAAATAGAGTTTGGGCTGAGGGTAAATGTGATTAAGTAGGAGAGATATGTTACAGGAATATTGTAGAAGTCCGCATAAGTGGTTTTACATACCCAGGAAATTCAGAGCTGATACGTTACTGGGAAAGTTTTGAACATGGTAAAGAAGGTACATACAAGTTATGCAAAGAAACAAGGAACATGGTTTGAAGCCCAGAAATCCTGCCTTATTGCTTTCCCATCTTTGTTCTGTTTGTTGTTTTGGGGTTTTCTTTCTTTCTTTCTTTCTTTCTTTCTTTCTTCTTCTTTCTTTCTTTCTTTCTTTCTTTCTTTCTTTCTTTCTTTCTTTCTTTCTTTCTTTCTTTCTTTCTTTCTTTCTTTTCTTTCTTTCTTTCTTTCTTCTCTTTCTTTCTCTCTTTCTTTCTCTTCTTTCTTTCTCTCTTTCTTTCTCTCTTTCTTTCTCTCTTTCTTTCTTCTTTCTTCTCTTTCTTTCTCTCTTTCTCTCTCTTTCTCTCTTTCTCTCTTTCTCTCTTTCTCTCTTTCTCTCTTTCTTCTTTCTCTCTTTCTCTCTTTCTCTCTTTCTCTCTTTCTCTCTTTCTTTCTCTCTTTCTTTCTCTCTTTTCTCTCTTTCTCTCTCTCTTTCTCTCTTTCTCTCTTTCTCTCTTTCTCTCTTTCTCTCTTTCTCTCTTTCTCTCTTTCTCTCTTTCTCTTTCTCTCTTTCTCTCTTTCTTTCTCTCTTTCTCTCTTTCTCTCTTTCTCTCTTTCTCTCTCTCTTTCTCTCTTTCTCTCTCTCTTTCTCTCTTTCTCTCTTTCTCTCTTTCTCTCTCTCTCTTTCTCTCTTTCTCTCTTTCTTTCTCTTTCTCTCTTTCTCTTTCTCTCTTTCTCTCTTTCTCTCTCTCTCTTTCTCTCTTTCTCTCTCTCTTTTTCTCTCTTTCTCTCTCTCTTTCTCTCTTTCTCTCTTTCTCTCTCTCTCTTTCTCTCTCTCTCTCTTTCTCTCTCTCTCTCTTTCTCTCTTTCTCTCTTTCTCTCTCTCTTTCTCTCTTTCTCTCTTTTAGCTCTAACTTGTTTCTAAAGGGCTATGGTTTTTGTGGGACAGAATAGGTTGTATCACTTGTAAAATTCAAACAAATTAACTAAGATTGTGTGTGACACATACAAGGTACCATGCAAAGCCCTTCAGACCTCCAGACTACTGTCAAGGGCCAGATGGATCATTTTCACACCACTGAAGTCTACAGGTCTTTTAAAAAGATGAACGTAAAGTGGTTGATGTGCCCCTATCATACCCATCACCATCTCAAACAGTTGAAAGCAAGGATGAGGACCTGAAGACACACTTAGCCTTGCATGGGCTGTATTAAAAACTTGTACTGGCTCTTTGGCTGCATGTTTCACTCATTCATCCCCCCGATGAAGAACTGATTTTTCATCACAGGAGTTTTTATTCTGCAGTATTCCAGATTGTTTGTATAAGAAGATCTTAAGAAACATAGTTCTGAACTTGGTGCATTTTAGTGAAGTACTTATACTGCTGTATAATAATAATATTGTCCAGAAACTGAATTGAGAAAATGTTAGTCTCTTTTGATGATGATGATGAAGGTATACATGTTGGACTAATGTCAATGCTGTCACTGTCTTATGTGCGGTTCACAGGGTGTGAAATAGCCCCGTGTTGGGGCAGTTGGTTCATCAGCTGTAATACTGCTGGGAGGAGAGGGACAGGCATTCAGGCACACAAAGCTTTCTTCGGGACACTGAAAACTTGTCTCTTTTCCCAGCTAACCTAGCTGCTCTGATCAAAGAAGTGACCTTGCTAATAAATCTTGCTTTGCTTGTGTGTGGACACAAATGGTGATTGTGTGTGCATGATGCACTTGAGCTGAGGCCTCTCCACAGGCATCAGAGGTGGCTTCAGGAGCTGCAGCTCTCTCACCAAATCCACAGGCCTCATTTAGCCAACAAAGCTGCAACATCTGAGGTGTGGTATGGAAGAATTGTGCCCTTTTTTTTTCACCAAGCTGCCCACCGGGGTTTCAGTCCTCATCCCAGTGAGTATATGAATGTTTTGTGTGAGTAAAGCAGGGACTAGGGCTCAGGTCCTTGGCTGTGGTTCCTCTTCTCTCTCTAGGTAGGTAGATCATGTAGGTTCAGGTTCAGACAAGGGTGCACCCAACACATCTGTTTTTTGTGCAAGAAGTAGCTTGGTAACCATCTTGGGAGGGCACTTACGGGAGGTTGAGGCGAGGAGGGATGCGACGTACTTTGCTGGTCGACGTGCTTTGCCGTTCATACTCAGTGAGGTTTGGACTGGATCTGGGTGCTCACCTCTCAGTCCTGTGAACCCTGCAGGTGTTATGTAGGGTGCTCAGAAATGTTGATGGGCCTATAGGTGCCTAAGGCACCTGGTGCTTCAGGGCTGGGCTGCAGCAAACTGCAATTTTGAAGACTTTAGTTTGTCGGTGATTGTCCCTGAGGGTCTGGCACTCCTTTATGGAACTTTCTGGCCAAGAAAGTCATCGTCAGCACACTCCTCCAGTGCACCAGGCACTACGGTTTGCATACCTTTCCCCTCGGGGTGGTGATGAGCAGACAGATAATTGGTGACTGTTCCTCAAGCCTCAAGGTGCAGTTGGGTGTTTTTTTGAGGCACTGTGGTGAGAAGGGTGTACTTCCATGGGCACAGCCTGGTTTGTGTGTAGCAGTGGGCATGGTGGTGCAGCTCCTCAGCAGCTGCTCCTGTGGCCCTGCCAGGTAAATAATCTTCTTGGCAAAATGCAGCTTTTTTGTGTGTAAGAACAAAAGATACTTGCAGAAGCTGCTGCAACTCCCACAACATGCCCTAACGACCAAGGAAGGGACAATCTGACCCATGCCTATGCTAAGAGCTTCTATTCCTCTCTGTCCTGCCTGCCCCTTTAATGCATCCGTTCAGATATTTGTGCCCTACCATTTATGATCAGATTGTAACATTTTTGTTTCCAAGCCAGCTTGCCAGCCATTTCAAATCTATCACTTGCTGGAGTGTTTTGCCTCCATCAGGACTTTCCAGTGACCCTATTTTGGGTCTTCAGTGGTATTCTTACAAGCTGAACAGATATATCCTTCAGCAACTCTTGTGTACTTTGTCTTGCATACCCAGGCTGTGCAATCATGTTTCTGGGCTCCTGTATGTGGCTGTAACTTGGAACCTGGGCTGATCTCTGCTGAGAGAACTGCTCATCGCAGGTCATCACCCTCCTGCACTGACTCTTACTTGTCTTGCCTGTCTTTTTGTCATCAGACTGCTGACCCTGGCTGGCTTTGCTGTTCTTTTGCTGCTCCTTTGCTGTTCTTTCCCTCACGCACTCGCCTTCCCTTCCATCTCCGTCTTGTTTATTAGCCATGGCTGTGGCTGAGTGCCAAAGATAGTTGGTTTTGATCTTTAAAGTCCTATAAAAATACGGTCTAAAGTCCTTTATACACAGGAATCAGCTCTTCTTATTATATTGTGCCTCTTTGGTTTTGCTAAAAAGCGCCAGGGTGTTTTCAGAGAGGTACCCATGTTCACTTTGGCTGCTGGAAGCTTATTTGGATTCACAGTGCCTGTATCTGCAGAGACTTGATGTGGACACTGCTTGGATTTCCATAGTTCATCAAAAGGTTTTGTTCTTTGAAATTGCTGTTTTGTGTACCCAAATTACTGGTTTTCGTACCCAAATTACTGTTTTTCTTGGCCACAACTACATGTGGAAGCTGTGTTTGGTGGAGTGAGAGCTCTGGGACGCTTTGGGGAAGTCCTGCACCTTTCTGGCCCTCACACTGCTGTCAAGCACACTGGAAGCTTTGAGCCCGGCC
The DNA here is from genome assembly GCF_964273445.1 of Streptopelia decaocto. Lineage (NCBI taxonomy): Eukaryota > Metazoa > Chordata > Aves > Columbiformes > Columbidae > Streptopelia > Streptopelia decaocto. The sequence continues at coordinate 14,800,175 of NC_138655.1, forward strand.
CCCAGTCACCCCATGTGTTTGCATCCAGCAGTGCCAGTCAGAGCTACGGGCTCTGACTAAAAAGGCTCATTTCTTTAGAGCCCTCTCCATCCCAGAACTCTGACTCAGCCAATACACTTGATTTCTCTGCTTTTTCTTTTCTCATGAGGAAAACTGCTAAAGAAAAATCAGTTTTATATAAGACTGTAAATATTGCCTTTCTTATATTAACTCTGTGGAACAGCAGAACAGGAATGCTTGTAACTGTGGAAATGTCACTGTATGAACTTCTCTTTTAAAGTGGCACCTAGTGGCTCTTTGGATGTTTTGCAACCCGAGTAAAATAATCAGTATGATCATATAAGCCATAAAAGCCAAAGGCTAATTCTTATGCACAATAATTGATAAAGAGGCATTTTATATTCTTTTGAGCTCGATAAAATTCCTTTTTAATGTGTTTCATTTAAGCCCTAAAACTTGCACTGAACTGCTACATTCTTGGGCCAGGAATACATTATTTCAACTTTAGTCTTTCGTATTCTGATGAGCAAAATAGCAATTAATTGCTAAAAAAGTTAATTGCCAGTGACCCAGCAGTGCAATTTTTCATGAACAAAATCATTAGACCTTGTTTATGTTAATGAGTTCATCTTGCATTCTAGGGTGGCTTCAGGCAGAGTTCTTGTGACAAAAAGTTGGTTGTGCATCTGAGTTTGTGGTCAGTTCAGAGCTACTGGGAAATGTGTCTTACATAACACATATGAAAAAGATTAGCAGTTTCAGAGTTGCCATCATCTGTAGTTTGAAAGGGGATTACAAAGGAGGTTAATTAATATAATAAAGCATGGACCAGGAAACACAAAATGAGCTCCTCCATCAATGTGAAATAATGCAGTTTACAAACTCCAGAGAGGTTAGTTGAATGGAAAAATGAAATACGTCTTTTTAGATCTGTTGAAGTCATCTACGTTGCTGTATTTTTCAGTATTGTTTGTTGCTTTATTTTTCTGAGTGGCCATTTTTAAATTAGGTAGGAACTTTCAAAAGAACTGAGCACCTGTGTGTTAGGATGATATACGGGAACAGCAAAGGCTCAGCATCTCTGAAAATGAGGCTGGACATATTGGTTTGGACACTCAGAACTGGTCACCAGATTTGAAAATTCAGTCGTGTTTTGCTTTTGGTCACTCAGTATCCCGAGGGTTCCAGGCTGGAGGAGAGCTCGGGGCTGCTGATTCCCATGTTTTGCCCATCAGTTCCTGAACTTCACTAGCCAAGACAGATAGGCAACAGTCCTTTTGTTTGTGACACCTTTGTTTTCCCTTCTGCTGCTGTCACACACTGCTATACTTACCCAGTGCTTGGGGGTGAAGTTGTTCAACCACATGATATAGCAGAGACTAAAGATGAAGAATTTTATAGGAACAGCTGGTAAAAATTGTCGTGATCACTATTCTCTACACCTCTGGTCACACATTTTTTTCTAGGAAAATATTGCCTGTTGCAACCTATTTCATTTTCAACCCAGCTAGTGAAGAAGTGAACATTAGAAGATGGGTCTTGACTTCATAGTGCCCTGGTCATTACAAGGGAGAGGAATTAGATGTCCTGGTGCAGCTAAGATACAGGTCTTCTCAGGCTAATTACATTTCCCTGGGGCTTGCAGCGCAAAGATGCAGCTGCACAATGGGGCCACTTTTGGTTAAGAAACTGCATAAAAAAGGATCAGCTCCTAGCAAAGGCTGGCAGGCAGAGAAGATGTGGGTAGAAAAGCTGTTTAGCCTCTGCCCTGTAAAGCTACAGGGTGGGGAAGGAGAGATATTGAAGCAGGTAAAAGGTATCTCTAAACGAAGCTCAAAATTGTACACATCTAATTTTGCAAGATAGTTTAAAGAAAACTGTACTCTCTTTCTTAATGCCAGTATAGAATATGGGACAGGTCCCAAGGGAAGCTCAGTCCATCCGAGGTCTTACGAACTTTGACTCTGTTCCTTTAAATGTAATTGTTTGTAAACACTTTAATGAAAGAAGCTTTCATCAGAGAAAAAAAATGGCAAACTATACTGGTAAAAAATTCGCCTTGGCAAATAATATTTAAGCCGCTGATTTGCACCCTAATTCCGGTCAGCATTATCATTTGCTTTGTAAATATAAGCGTTTATTCAAGCAGCCAAGCTTTCTGTTGTTGTTGATGAAAATGGGAAAATGTGGGGCAGAGGGACCGTGTCACTTCCCTTCCTTTCTGGAAGTCTGCGGTTTCCAGCTACTCAGATAAAACTGCTCTCCTTTCCATCGATCTGAGTCTTGCACCGTCACAGCACTGCGGGAGAGCTGCGTTGAAAAATAACCCCCCGCTCCAAAATGTCCCCAGTTTTGCGGGGGGGACTCTGCTCCGTGACCCAGTTTAGAAACTTCAGGAGCGAACTGGGCGAATGAGCCGGGTGCCCGGGCTCCCCAAATCCGCCCGGGCTCCCCAGACCCCCCGTCCCCGGCAGGGTCAGCAGCTGCGGCCGCCTTGTCGCCCCGTGCGCCGATCGCACCGCCCGCAGCGCCGGGTGACACGGGAGGATGGCATCGCGATTTGCATTTTGCAGCTCCGAGTGAGCTTCCCCCTCCTTCTCTGAGCCAGATGGACACGCATTTGGTTTCTCTTTTAACCATGTTACTTTTGCGAGGAGAATAAAGGAGCAGGAGCAGCTCTTGGCCGCGGCAGCAGGAGCCAGCCCGGCTCTGCCAGAGGAAACCACATAAAAGCGGGTGTGTGTGTTTGGGGGGAGGGCGCAGCGAGGGGATGATGCCTGGAGCTTCTTGCAGTCGGAGCTGTGATTTGTGAGTGAAACATGATGAAATCACCCCCTGGACAAATCACACGAGCCTGTCAACCTCACCAGGTGGGATTACTTGTAGCTAATAGCCCGAACTCCCAGAGCAAACAGAGCCCTGCGCTCACTATAAAGAAAAGGGGACGGTGCCGCTCCGGTTTCTCGCCAGTTCTCTAGTTATGGCTCACAAGGGCTGCGGCCACTCGCACCAGGTAGGGGAGGAGAGGAGCGTGTTTGCTTTTAGAGGAGGAGTAGCCCGTCGTCCTACAAAAAAAAAAAAAAAAAGGAGCGTTTCAGCTTCAGAAAGAGATGTTTTATTCATAAACCCCTTCTGGTTTGTGTTACTCTCCAACGGTGACGCTGTCAGCTGCTGCTTCAGTGATGGGAACTGCAGGGCTGGGGAGCTCGAATGTACAGAGGAACATCTCTGCCCCTTTAATCGTAATGCTCGTAGCTCCAAAGTCCTGCTTTTTGCCCAGTTTGCTCACTTTGCTGTTTTACTTTTGCAGGTTATATCTTTATTTGCTTTTGCCTTTGGAGTAAATGTCTGCATGGGATTTACAACACATCGATTTAGGAGATCTGAAGAATGGGATGAGGGTCCGGTATCAGGTACAGTAACAGACATGAATTGTACATCGCAATACCCTTGTGCTATATACTGTGGTTAGAAACCACTCTTGCTCTGAAACAGTAGTTTGCTTGTTCCTTTTCCCTCTAGGATATAGGGAAGAATAAATAACTCGCCGAGCCTGAGTCAGTTGACCTTTGGGACTCACCTATAGGTCTCCTATTTACTTAAACTTTTGCTCTGTGTGCATGTGACTACGGAAAATCTAGCTTATTTTAGGACTGAGCACTGTCAGTCTCACAGAGACCGATCTCATCACCTCCTCCGTAGCATTTACTGTTTTGTGCTCTGCACAGTTTCCTTCTAGAGCTAAGAGAAACTCCCCGATGGGTTTAAGGGTACTGGTTTTATTTTGGTAGCTATTAAAGTGGTTTCTGGAAACTTGATTAATGCTTTCAAGAGGCACTGGTGAGAAAAGCTTTCGGGATTTCTGTGGCTCCTGAGGTCATGCTGGTTTGTGAACAGTAGACGGCAGACAGCTGACGGCGGAGAGGGCCGGGGGGAGCGGAGCGGAGCGGAGCAGGTGTTCGCACAGATGTGCTGTCACCCAGTCGTCTGGTTTTCTTTCGCCTCCTACTTATTTCTTTGGAGGAAAGCAAGAACATGCCACAGGACGGACTGTTGTTTGTGTTCTGGGGCTGTATAGGGTTTTGTGAGCTCAGGCATAGTTCAAGCGGAAAAATATATGAAATGGAAAACTGGTCTTTTTTTTTTTTTTTTTTTTAAAGAAAAAAAAGTAGGCTTGACTTGTGTCTCTGTTCTTTCATTTGGCAGGAGAAAGGAAGCCTGTAGTCATTGGCTTAGGGCTGGTTAATGTAACTGCAGTGAAATGGTTTCATTTGCAATACCCATTTGTAATGATAGGTTATGAATTTTAATTCTAAATTTGTTTACCAGGGCCTGAGTTTGTTGTGTTCCTGGAAACAAATCTGTGTCCCTCTCTCCCTGTCTTTCACAGGAATTGGTGGTCACTGGGCAGAGGCATTTTAGGTAGCCAAAATGATAGCGGCTGTTGCTTTTTGATCTATATACAACAGTAAAAAAAAAAAAAATTGATTGAAAACCAAATACATTTATATTTTTATCTTGTAGTGTGTTGACTGCAGAGCAGTTGCGTAGTGTGTGTAATAGTGACGTGAAGGATTTGCGTTTCATGTATTCCAACACCTGCCTGCCAGGTGCTTTGTTTTCACTGGTGACCATCTCGGCTTTAGGGCAGGGCTGCTGGGACAGTTTTTACTGGAGTCCCAAACGTCTGATATTGGGGACCCATTGCAGGCCACCAGTGCCAGCTCTGCTGAGCCAACCAGCAACATTCAACACTGCCAGGGCTGGGATCAGTAGCTGTTTCCAATAGCAGGAGGCTTGGCTTAGCTCAGCATTCCAGGAAAATAGAGAGAAATACAGGATCGCTTGCAAGAGGGCAGAAAATGGGGTAGTTTTGGTAGTCTACTGAGAATTTGCTTACAAGTGGGACTGGACCAGCACCTGGCACTGAAGTAGTCCAGTCCACAGTGTAACAACAGAAAAGTAAAGAAGGGTTTGTCCTTTCTGTGTTTATGCAGCTTCGTTACTTTTATTGTAGTTTAAAAAAAAAAAAGGGTGTGATAGCAAAGGATAAAGTATTATAGTCACATTAGTCTAAAGGAGAGAGTAAAAGTACTAAAAGTACCGTGATCAAAGAAATTATTTAAGCTTTCCTGATTGCACAGCTTCATGAGAAATCCAGTGCAATCAAATATTCAGAATAAAGGATTGGTATAAATGGTTTTTTAACTTCACTCTGCCTCTTGGCTTATTTATTTCCAAGTTTCTTCATGTTTAGAGTTAATTATTTTGGACTGACAAAACACTCTCTTTACCAACCATTATTGTATAGACCAATTTGTTATTTCTCCAGAGGTATGCCAGGATTGTAAGAAAATTCAGTTTTCATCTAGCATACAGCTCTTCTTTGAGTCAAACCCAATGTGAGTCTTTTTTCCTAGTCCCTTATAAATGCAAGTCACATAACTACCGTAGTGCCTAAAACACATCTTGTTCTTTTTACAGTGTACAGGTACATAAGCCTCTATAGATTTGAGATGTTTAATATTTGTACCTAACAAATTATTTTGTTGAAATACTTTTTTTACTTAAAATTTCTGAAAGACTTTAGAGAACCAAGGCTCCTGTTTCTTCATAACTTTGCCTCTGTAACTTATTTGCTTTATGAGCTTTGTAGACACCTTTGAAATCACTTTCATGGAAAATGGCCTTAGTAGTCTCTTGAAGCATGTTCCTTGGACATGATAGGCTGATAGCTTAAATTTTGGAAGGAGAAACACTAAAGCTTTTCTGTCCCTTGTCTCACTGGATTTTCAAGGATGTCATTAAAACTGGGGTCATATCTTTCTTGTATTGGAACAGTCAGGATATATTTTTTACTTTGTGATGTTTCATGGAAATTTTATTCATGGCAATAACATTCTGCAAAAATGAAATGCAAGTTTATAATATGAATGTTATCTAGCAAAACTGGTGTTCCAGGTGTTTTCTGTAGGTATTTGGTTGATCCATATAATTTCCATATAGGATCTACAGGATCCAAAATGGCAAATCCTTACCAGGTAGTCTCCTTCCTGTAATGACTGTGTAAGAATGTTCATACTCTGTAACCCTATGACTGAAGTACTACTGGAAGTAAATGGATTTAATTTTTTTTTTTAAATATTGTAATCATATAGAATCAGAGCAAGTAGTCTGATATAGCACTTTCCAAGGTAAATGTAACACATTTAAAATGGAAATGTAAAAACCTCCATGCACTGAGTTGGGAAGGCACTATTGCCCTATGTAACTTTTCTCTCTAAGCTATGACGTAAGACAATCCTCAAATGGTTGTTTTGAGCTTAGGTGGCAAAAAGTGCATGGAATGTGGAATGTGAAAAGCTTTATATATTAAACAAAGAGAGGAGGATCTTCATTTTGAGGTCCTTCTGCCTGCTGCATGGTCTGATTGCATGAGCTGTGGAATGATGCAGAAATTTTGAAAAGGTTTTTGAAATTGCATATATTTGTTCTGTACAGGGTTTCTGTTCGTTTGAAAATGCTCGCCAGGGACTGAGCTCCTTATGATATATTTTCAAACTATTCTGCATGCACCAATACCCATGTCATGGCATTGTGCACGACCTGAAAATCATGGTCTGGCTGTAAAGGCAAGGTCAAGCTGATAAACAAAGAATGATCTTAATGTTTTCGGAGATCAGAGGAATTAAACCAACTCCTTCTACGTGTTGCTTTATGGAAAGTGTCCTACACTGACTGAGGAGGTGTGACTTGAATTTGCTAAGTAATTTGGGGTAATTCATCACATCAGTAGTAAAGCGGTTGTCAAGAGATGTAAACAAGTAACAGACAAGGTAGCTAGGCTACACCTTTCTTATGAAATGGAAATCCTACTTGCAGTTACAGAAGATGGAGCTAGAGGGGACTTTGAACAGCTATGTAGACCGTCTCTATATCCCAAGACACAGTCAGCTATCACTGAAGTGCTCCTGACAGATCTTGGTCTAACCTGTCCTTCCAAATCTCCAAGGCGAGATTTCACAGCCTGTGGGCAATTTGTTCCAGTGGTTTCCTGATAAATGAGCTGCTCTTTACAGCAGTTACGCATTCCTTGAGCTGCAGTTGACTTTGTCCTTTATGTAATCTGCAGTCAGATTTACACCTTCTCTTTCCTAAATGCATATTGACATGTGATTTTTTTAACTTTCTGAAATGACGTCCCTCTCATCCCTTTGAAATGAAGAGGGCAATGCCAGTGTGAGGGACAGGTAGTGTATGCACTAGTATGTAATGCCTTTGAGGCCACAGTACTTTTGATTTGCAGCTTACTGGATCTGTGATTCCATATTACCTAGCTTCCAAAAGAAAAGTTGTAGAAGAGGTTAAATAACATGGAAATATTTTTTTAGTAACAGATTTTCAGAAGCATTTGACAGGAAGCAGCTGTCATTAAGAATAAGGAACAAGACTTTATCTATCTGAATATCTGAGTGTCAGCATGCTTTGAAACACTTTTCATGTGATTAATTTCTAACATAGCTTTTTGACCTATTTATGTGAGCAAAGAAAAGACTGATCTGTGTGTTGCCAGCATAGATACATGACCTTTAGCTCCTTAGAACTCCAGATGGCCAAAATATTGATGACTCATTAAGAGCATGCTTGCAGGGTATGTACCTGGAGGCTCTGACTTCACAGTGTGTATGACGTTACTTGCTCTGAGAATTACTGACCTGACTGAAGAAAACACAAAGGCAGAGAGAGAGAGACACAGTTGTCTACTACTACGTTTTCTAGAAGTCATACACATGTGCATTGCCACTGCCATGATCCATGACTGCAGCCATGGTAGGTTTGTTTTTCTTGCTTATTATCTTGCTGTAGGGTTGATTTGCTGCCAGGTTTGCTCCCTGTAGTAGTTTATATTGGTGTCCAACCAGTGCCAGTGCCACTCCAAGGGCAGTGATGGAGTAGTAGTGCTGGGGATGGGAGCTGATGGGACATCAGCTACTACAAGGTCACCTCCAAACTCTCCCTTCATCTTCTTTTCCATCCATTCTCACAGTGTTGGGATAATGCCATCTTGTTTGCGAAGAGATTTCCCCTCGGTTTATGTGGAGACTAAGCTTTCAGCTATGTAAAAGATTCGGGGAAAAATATGTAAGAGAAGAACAGAGCAACTGTTTCCCAAAAATGCCATTGCATCAATCCTCTTAAAATCATACTGCTAATCATGGTTTGCCAAAACCAAACCATGGTTTAAAAGAAAACAAACCCCAAGACAATTTCAAAGACATAATTTCAATAGGTCTCTCCAGGAACAGAAGGCATTGTGAAATTTTCCTTGGAATACCTCTGTTTTTAAAGAATAACATACAGTTGTTATTTTATTTCATAAAATACAATTAACCCTAGAGAGTAGCATACAATTTTCCTACTTCATATTAGATGCTATGTAGGATTGTCTTATAGGAAAAGTATATAGAATATATAAAATGCTAAGTCTTGAGAAAAAAGCAGAGAAGTACATATCAGCTTTGACAGTAAGGGCCCTACTAATAAACAGATTGATGTCTAATACTTTATTAATGGTTTTCAGTCTGGCAGTCCTCAATTTAGTTTTACACATCAAGTATATTGATTTCTTACATAAGTCTATATTTTCTTAATATTTTATAATTGAATACTCTGCAGAAGCCCACCAAAAAGCCTTGCTTCGCTTCTCCGTTAGTTTATAGTTTTCTTTCACACTTGACATTGATTTGGCGCCTTCCAGAATACCAAACCAAGTTCTGCTGACTGCATGTAGATTAATTGCCGTCCTTTCCTATGCAAACTGCCCAGCCAGCCATGAAAATGTCACTTGGTTTTTCTGAAAACAAAAGCCTACTTCTGAGGAATAGCTGCAGCCCCTGGAGTGGGGCCTTGGAGATTTCAGTACTTTTCTACTAATGATTGCTTGATTGTTACAGAGGTAAAGCCAGGGCTATTTCTTTTCAGAACATTATCAGGGCTTCTTCCTCCTTTCCACCTCCCTGCCTTTTTTTTTTTTTTAATTCCCCAAAAGAGCAACCTTTTTCAAATTTGTTCTTTTTTTCTGTTTGTTTGGTTTTGTTACTTCAAGCAACCCTTCTCCTCTCCCTGCTCTCTTCCCTTTCCCATAGCAGGCACCTGAGGTCTCACTCATCCGAGTGGCTCAGGGCTGAGCCGCCCATCCCACCGCTGCCAGCCTAACAGATGTTGCCCTGTTTCTTGTTCCACACAGTCCTGTCAGATTCCCCCTGGATCAGCACCTCTGGCTCCTGCAAAAACAGATGCTTTGAACTTCAAGAGGCAGAGCCTCCTGGCTGCCGCTGTGACAACCTGTGCAAGAGCTACAACAGCTGCTGCTTCGACTTTGATGAGCTGTGCTTAAAGACAGGTATGATGGGTCTCCTGTCTCACACCACCAGGCACTGCTGATACCTGGTTCACGCCAGGGGTCAGAATCTGCCTGATAAACCAGTGTTCCCTCTCCTCCTCACCTCACCTTGCCTTGCCGGGCAGGCTCAGCTCAGCCCAAAATGCAGCCCATGTTTCCTTGGGAGGAGCAATAGGGATAGGCAGCTCTCGCTCCTCACTGCTGGGCTTGGGCTATGGTTTCCAGGGCAGAAAAAGCAGATTATTATTCATATTACATGAAAAGTAGATATTTGATACTCAATTAAAAGCAATAATCAGTGTTCAGGCACCAGTCTGACCACCAGGTTACAGTGAGAAAAGCAGTGGTAAAGGTTGGAGATTGGTCAGTCTGGGTCAACCACCCTTTTTTTCTCCCAAGTGATAACTTCATATTGGAGCAATTCTTGCTCACTTGTGGGCTGTGCATTGCAGTTTCTCATGAAGGTGCCTTGGAAGTGAGGAGTGTTTCAAGTGATGTGGGTCCTCTTGGAGCAAGCCGGAGGTGACAGGCCGGGCTTGTTACCCTTGCCCCAGACTCTGATTTCCAGATGCCAAAATGCTTATAACATACAGGTAAAAACGTTTGACTTCAGTTCATTGAACCCTGGGGAATGGAAATACAGAACTGGGTTCATTTTCTTCTTTTTTTTTTTTTTTTTTTTTTTTTCATGAGTCATAGGCAAGGAAAACTTCAAAGCCAGCCATGAGTTATGTTTCACTTCTTAGCATAGTGCATTTAAATTATTAGTTGTACCCATCTCCTTGAATGTTTGCACAGTGGTCAGAGTTGACACAGGTGCCTTCTACTTTTGCCATTAAACATTTCATTGATTTATCAAAGAATCACACTTACTAAGCAGCCAATAGAGAAGTCTAGTGGTTAAAAATATCGTTACCCATGGATGTGCCATGCTTGAGAGTCCTGACTTCTCCAGTTCTATTGTAATGATATTATTTTAATAACTTGGTACCAAAAAATGGTGAGCTAATCCAGTATGAAAAACTACTTTGGTTCCAGGCCGAAAACTTCTGCATTTTAGGCTGATGCTGGTTTGCTCCTGATGTAAATAACTGTAGAATGAGATGTTCTTCTTGGAGACTTTCAGCACAACACAAGATGTTTGCTACCAAAGGGTAGATTTTCAGTTCCTCAGCCTCCTATGTGCAGTGCACCATGACCACATATGTGTATGGACACCTGCATAGCTCTTGGGACTGTTGTGTGAATTGTCATGTGTTCCCATTGGCATTTATTAAGGCAACTATCACATGTACAGTCTGTAAAAATTACATATTTATAAAACAAAAAAAAAAAAACAAATGAGAAAGGAGAAAAGGGGGTAAAAGGCATTGCTCTGATGTGATGTGTTTTTACTGGGTGCATGTTCTCAGAAGTTGTTTTTAAAGTTTCTAGTTGGCTGGGCCAGGATGTGGAAAACCATACGCTTACATCCTTAGGCCCTATTCTAAACTACAGCAATGTAGTACCCCTGAGAGAGCACCCTTATTTAGTCAGGCCCTTAGATCCTAATTTCATTCACAAGATGAGAAGAGCTGGAGTGTTTTAAGGCATCTGTGCCATGCTCTTCCTTGAAGAACAGCTCTTGTTCTCATAACTTTGCAGTTGGTGCTGAATCTCACCCTGTGGGTGAGGAACTGGTGGGAGTTAAGCATCAATTTGCATCCACATAGTCTCTTTTCAACTCTCTCTTATTTCCTACAGATTGAATTTGAGGACTTAAGTAGTTGGGAATTGAAGAATGGATTACCTAAGAAACACCAGAATTCTTAGTTTGTGCTTCAGGCTCCACTATTTATCTGTCAAGATCCTTTCTTGTCTCCTCCTTTCCACTTCTTCTGGCACTGAGGTTGTACAAAGCCTGGAGCACAGCACCTGAGGGTAGCAGAAGCACTTGTGTGTGGGTGGAGGAGCCCTCCTGCACTTGCGGGACACAGGAGTCCTTTTTGTTTCTGGTTGACATGCCTACTTCAGAGGTCTTGAAATCACTAAAATGGGGCCATAAACTTTACATCCAACTTTAACGACTAGAGTGTTGTCATTATGGCTTGAGTGAGTACTTTTTGTTTTGATTATAATCTCTCATTCTTGCTTACCTTGTGCATATTTTAGCTCGAGGCTGGGAATGTACCAAAGATCGCTGTGGAGAAACCAGGAATGATGACAATGCTTGTCACTGCTCTGAAGACTGCTTAAGTAGAGGAGATTGTTGTACTAATTACCAAGTCGTTTGCAAAGGTACGGCTTTGGTCTTTCTACCTCTTATCTTTCCAAACCCGACAGAAGGCAGCCCTGTGGGTAAAGAGTTTTCTTCTACAGGAGGAACCCTCTCCTTGGTTTGCTCTAATTTTTCAGAAGAGGGGGGGAAGAATGGGGAATAGCATTTGTAATTTTTGGGGCACTAGCAGAAGTGAATACTTCTAATTTTTTGATGGCAGAAGGATATTGTCTTTGCCTGTAGAGATACTGATAGAAAGAGAAGAGGCATAGGTGGATAAAGAAGAGTTTAAAGTGAAATACAAAACTGTTCAGATGCATTTGTCTGCATCCCAGGGAAAGCAGGGAAATCTGATGGTTTCAGAATGGAGCATTCCTAGATATGTTATCTCTGCCGCAAAGACCTGTCCCCACCCCCACCACAGAAGCTGCTGTTCAAACTACTTGGCCTAATATCTGTAGGCTTTGTTTCTCATGGGAGGAGTAGCGAGAACGGCCTTCGGATGACCATGTCACCTTCTAGGCACACCATGGCTGCTGTACAGCTGGCACTGGTTGGTGGGCGAATGTGCTGTGAAGGCTTAATTTTCATCTTCTGTCCTGATCCTTTGGAGTGTGTCCTACCTTCTGTAATGTCTCCCATTCAGATAAAGTCTTCTGATGCTTGATAATGAGCTCTAAAGGTTCTCGCTTTCGTATCTTGGCTAGTTCTTATTTTTTTCATTGATTAACTTTACTGGTGGAAGGGTTAGAGTTTGAAATTTTTCTTCCACACCATTTTGACCAACTGTAAATGGTCAGAAAACTATAACAGTCCAGATCTATACACCGAAAATGGGCTTTTCTTCTTTACCTGAGTTGTCCTGTTAGGAATCCAAATAAAATATGTATCTTCCAGCAGGTCCCCACAGATTGTTCTTTCCCTTCCCAAAGAAACCCAAGGCTCAGACCACCTAAATACTGGTATAGCTTTGTTACTGCCTTTTTTTGTGAGCTTCCTCTTGCAAGGGTCAAAATAGATGAATTTACATGTCTCCAGCTTTAATATACATAATCTTTGTTTAATTGGCTAATAACCAATTATCTCAATGACCCTGGCACTCTGACAGGAGTAAGCCTTATGTGAGAACAGTGTTTCCTCTTTATTCGTGCATTTGCCTAGCTGAGGATTGTGTGTGTGTTTAGTTTTGCGTTGTGTTTTGTTTTGTTTTGTTTTCTTGGAAATTGTCCCTCCACCTCCTGTCATGGTCAGCTGGAATTGCTGCAGTACATGTTTCCTGCAGATCTTTTCTATGGTGCTTTTTGTTTTGTTCTTTTAATTGAACTGCAGTTCCTTTAATAGTGTCAGGTTCAGGAAGTGAGCCTCATTAGCTAATAATTTGTTTTTCAATTGACCTGTGAAAGTGCAAGTCATAAGCCACTCTATAGTCAGCATTCAGCAGTGAAAACCTTAAGAAAATAGTTGATTACATAAAGTAATTTTAACTAATCTGGCTCTGAAAGAGTATTAATGCTTTTTTTAGCTGTGTTTGAATTTCACCTGATCCATGAGCTGATCAGCTCTCTAAACAAGCTGGAAACTATTTAGGGTTGTTTTTCTTTCCTGGAATGAATTTTGTTTTGTGTCTTTAGCCAGCTGAATCAGCTCATGGAGACAGCAGAGCTGGTGGGGAAGGGGGTGGGAATTCACGGCCAGAAGCAGCACTACCACTGTGCCTAAAGCATTACTACTGTGTCCTGTGGTCAAAAGGATACTTTAAATTCTAGTTTTAAGAACTAGTCCTAGGAGTGCAGGTTTGGATGTTCTTGTTGAATGGAGTATAACCAGATAATTTGTTCAGCGTTGTGAAAAGACCTGTTCATTACTCATGGGAAGTAAGGCAAGACAGTCTATTAACTGGAACTAGACTTTCTTTTTTTGACACTTTCTGTGAAGCCTATAAATATGTCCACAGATTTTGTTGTTGTTGTTGTTGAAACTCCCATGTGACTTTTCTGGTAGGAGAAACCCACTGGGTGGATGATGACTGTGAAGAGATAAAGGCTCCTGAGTGTCCAGCAGGGTAAGTGTTTTACACACAACTGCAAAGTGCAACAAGGCCAATGGTCTGTGTCATTAGGATAGTCTGGAGGAGATAGGAGCCCCTACTTCTCTTGGTGACAGTGACAGCTGCTTACCCCCACAGCAGATGACTAACATTAAAAGCCCAGGTGTGTCCATCCAGGACACATCTCTGCCTGCTCAGTGTCAACTCTCAGTAGCATTAGGAAAAAAAAATGTAATGAAATAACCTGAAATACTGTCATCTTTACTATGTGAGAACGAGCTCTGATTCTCAGAGCACACTCAAAATGCCACATGCTTCTGTTTGCGGAGAGAGAAGGCCAGCTGCCACGAGACATGTGGTTTTTAACTACAGATTGTATGCTAGGGTGGGTACTCATGCATACTTATTTTACTTTGCCATCTACTTCTGTACAGACGACTTTTTGGGCTATATGCTTTTAGCTACTCAGGAAAGAAGTCTTCTATAGACATACAGCATATGCAGTAACTGTACTTTAGATTCTCTGGAGTCTCAGTGAGCAAGTGGAAATAAAACAAAATAAATTGAAATTTTGCCTTTCACACCTGCTGCTTTTGCCTTTAGCTTTGTTCGGCCTCCTTTGATTATCTTCTCTGTTGATGGTTTCCGCGCATCATATATGAAAAAAGGGAACAAGGTCATGCCCAATATTGAAAAACTGAGTGAGTATATCTCTTTTCTTACAATAAACAAAAGACAATCTCTTGCAGCCCAGTTGTTTTCAATGTTGATTGAGTAACAGAAGTCAGCGTATACGTGTTGACCCTCACATTTGTGTAGCTGTCTGAGGTTCTGCGGCCAAAGCTCATTGTGAAACTGTGGCTTTAGTATATTTGTCCCTTAAAATTAGCCTGCATTTTCTCATGTTGTTTTACTTAGCAAGATACTTCCAATGTCTCTGAAAGGAGGCTAGCTCAGAAAGAACACACTCTGTGGAAATGCAGCTGGTTCTGTAGTACTCTGGCTGCATTATTTCAGTTATTTGCTGTGAAGTACAAAGAGTGCACAAGTGGATTTACTACTGTCTTACAGGAAGGCCTACCAATGTTAAGCAGCAGAATGTTCATTTAAATCAGTTAAAATTTAACCAATTTCTTCTGAGAGCTTCACTTTCTAATGTTTGCTTTCCCTATCGATTTTTTTCAGGATCTTGCGGAACACATTCTCCTTACATGAGACCTGTCTATCCTACAAAAACCTTCCCCAACTTGTATACTCTTGCTACAGTAAGTCCCTGGGAAGGACTTTTTGATGATAAAATGTTGTATTGCAGTAGAAATGTGAGGGTTGTGGGAAGCAAGGGGTTTTTTTTGTTTGTTTTTGTGTTGTTTGTTTGTTTTGTTTTCTCTTTGGCCTGCAGTTATGTTAAGAATTTTCTTCAGTATTTTTAAGTCCTGAGATAAAGTGTATCTCACCACTATACACTGTGTTGTAGCTTTCCTGTTCTTTCTTATACCTGCTTTTGCAGCTATTTGTACTGCTGTGTAATTACAGGTGCCAGCTTTTCTAGGGGGAAAATAATAGCCCTGAAATCCTACTCAGAACACAACCAACAGTTGTTCCTTCAGTGGAGTAACCGTCTCCACTCTGGGATGCAAATGCTCCTGGGTGACAGTGACAGTGCTCTCAAAGCTGGGCCAAGGGACTTCCTACCTGCAGCTGCATTTTTTTTTTCTCCTCCTTTTTTTTGATTCCTGCCGCCTCTGAACACATGTTAAATGGGAGGAAAAAGGAAGGGACAGATAAACAAAGGATGGGAGAAGCCTGGGCGAAAGGGATAATACCAGAAACCTCTTACATTGCCTTTGCTGCTGGACAAATTGTGATATAAGGCCATAGCTTTGGGTGACTTGCCTCACTTTTTTTTCTTGGAAATAACTTATCTCACAAAGGCTCTGGTGAAGATAAAACATTATAAAATGGAAGCGCTAAGTGTTACTCTTGCAACCAGAGAATGAATTACTGTTTCCAGAAAGGGAATTCATGAAGAGGAACTGAAAGTTCAAATCAATCTTCTTTTCATAAACTTTTGCTTACTTTAGATGGCCTCAAACTAACTTTTAAGCAGTGAGAAAGTACTTCAAAGTATCAAGTAACAGGAGTTTTTGTGCTTTTTAGCATAATTCAATCATCTCCTACTGCTTTCATTACTACAGCCAGTTTTAAATGTGCTTATCTTAAAAATACAGCCTTTTCTGGTGTGCAGTTAGAAAGATACCTGTTTTAAAATCATTTAGTGGTATTTGCAGATAGCTGTGAAGAGCTGGATTTGTGTGCATTAGAGTTTAACTAATTAATCTACTTTTGCACAAAGGGACTCTATCCTGAATCACATGGAATTGTTGGCAATTCGATGTATGACCCAGTGTTTGATGCCAGCTTCAGTCTTCGAGGGCGAGAGAAATTCAATCACAGATGGTGGGGAGGTCAACCAGTAAGTTTCAGATTCCCTTCTCTTTATTCCCTCCTCCCACTCCTCCCTTCCCTCTGTTCTGTGGAACATGGCCAATAATAATTTAAAAAATACATCTGTGAACAATTTGTACCTAATCTTCCCCCCTGGCTAGCCCTGTCTATCAATTTAATGTAACATTTTGAGTTGGCTTTTGCTTTTCAGAATAATAAAGCCATTGATTATGGAAAGGTGCTTGCATTGATAAGTATAAATTAGATGTGGCTAGGAAAAAAACCTCACTTCAGGCAACAGTTTAACATAAATTACTGTATTTTCGTCATCGTAGCATAATGTTTCCTTTTCATTATGGGTTTCCCAGGTTTTCATCCTAGTAATGTTCTTGTGGCAGTTTTAGTATTAATGTTCTGTCAGAGTAGCATGGAACATAATTATTATTTGCTAAGCCCACAAGCAATCGCTGTTACCTGACTTGCTGCAGAGGCTGGAGAACTTTGTGAATTCATTTATGCTTTGAGCAGAGCAGCTGTGGCTGAACTAGGTCTTCTCTCTAAGGCTAGTGTGGGACTTGTGTTCTCTAGCTCTGAATCTTTATTCTGGGCAAAGAAATGGCCTCCTTCAAAGTATTCTGCATTACTCCTGCTAAGAAGGTCCTTTTGCTTCTGCTGCACTTTCCCTCATTAGTGCACCCTGTGGTGGTTTGCTTTGCCAACAGAAGCAGGTTTAAACTAAAGTAGTAAGTTTTATGTGCAAGCAGCCAAGATGCATGCACGTTTCATTGCACTGATTGCTTAGGGAACTATAGTTTAAAAGCTCCCTGGCTGGTTATCCCCACAAAAGAGTGAGGTGGGGAAATCAGAAGGGATTTGGGAACACCATAATTCATCATTGCTGTTTGCTAAAGTGATCAGTGTCATCCCTCAAATCTCTTAAGACAGAAATATCCCAAGAGACTAAAAGAAGTAACTCGGATGGTTTCAGGCTTAGCAAGTGTGCATGTGTTATTTGTCTGCATGTGGTTTTAGTCTGCAACAAAAGTGACACAAGACAATTTAGAGCTTCAGGCAGATGTGTGACAAGCAGATGTGTCTGACTGCAGCTGAGCCAGAATGAGGTATTTGTGCTCTTGTAAAATTTGTCATCATAACAGTGAGTGTAGTCACTCCCTTGCCCAGCTATGACCCGGGTTAGCTTTTAGCCTGGGCTGTGTGGAAAGGACGGGGTGACGAATGTGCCCAGCTATTGTCCTCCTAGATACGAGTGAAGAAGCAGGATCAAACCTAGGAGCAGTGAAAGGGTAACATCTTCATCTCAGCTACAACCAGAGCCACCCAGCTAAAAGCCCTGCATGCTGCCATCAGGCATCCAGTACACGAACAATATTGTGTCTCAACTGCTGTGTGACAACTTGTTAAGCAGCTGTACTTTAATTATGCATTGCAAATGTAATTGTGCATCTTACCCTAACCATTATTGTGTAGGAGTTAGTGGGGAACTAATAATTTGGGACTGTACAAATGTCTCTATTTTTAAACTATGATTTTTTTAAGTACAATATGAGTCTATAAATACTTTATCACCTGCTGTGTTGAGTAGGGAATACTGGTAATTCCCACACCATCCATTAGAAACACTCATGCTGCTCCAGAGAATGAAAAGTTTTTTCTGGATTCTAAACAAGAGTCAGGAAAAACGTCAGCTGAGAAGAGTTCAAGATAGTTACACAACAGTAGATGACTATATGCTGGATGAAATCCTCAGAGGACAGGGGGGAGTGTTGCATACAAAAGTAAGGACGATTAAAATAAAGCAGCTGATCTGAAGAAGTGTTAAAAAGGAAAAACACACAAATAATGTAATAAACTGGAAATGTCTTTGAAGAACTCAAAACAAATGTATAGAGGAAAGGCTGTAATTCAATCTCCACACATTTGATATGTGGGAAAGCTCGAAGTTGGGCCAACCTGATGAAGTGGCCATAGTAGCTGGGTAAGGAGATTGTAGATCTCTTGCAGAACTATGATATAAACGATACTTCCTCTGCATGTGGAGGAATTGCACATTTGATAAAATAATTGCAGATCTTGATAAAAGAAAAAATTATCTCCATCCATATACGGATTAGATACAGTACCTTTCAACTCCTTCTTATAATTTTCTCTAAATTCACATTGACATATACTGCCAAATATAGCTGGGTATAGAAAGACAAGCCAGAATTAAGGTAGCAAGGAGGGAAATCTGGTCTGCTTATCACAGAAATCTTATCTGTCATATCAGATATTAATCTGGGTCTTTTTTTTAGATCTTGGGTCTCAAACTGGAGTACTCAAACAACTTCAGAGTGGTACTTCGTTTGCACAGAATTGAGCATTATTATGTTTCTGCCCAGGAAGGCAGAAAAAGTGTCTTGGACCCTCAGTCTCGTATTATGGCTAAAACTGCCTAGAAGACAGTGTTATTTAATGTTGGTAATTTCTGAAACTCCTCCTTTTTGCTGGAAACTGGCCTGTTGTATATGGCTTTGTTAAAATGTGGGGGTTTTGGTGTTTTTTTTTTTTTTTCCATTTTTAATTACTTGTTCAAAGGCTCAGCATCTTGCTGGGAAACAGCCAGATTAGCATGGACTTCAGTGGGATTTGGCAGACGAGTAGCTGAATGTTTGTACACCAGGAATTATGAGAAACTAATTTTAAGAGCATTAGGAAAAGGAGAAGGGGGGAGAAGGTAGCTTGGAAGTGTTTCGAGGAGCTCTAGCTGGTTGTGGGACTTCGTGAAACCCAGTCAGCTGATCTAGTGTACAACTTTGATTTATTATATAAGCTTTAAACCACCTTGTTTTCAAAACAAAAGTGTTTGATAGGAAACAGGCACAAAACCACTCCTCCTGTTGCTACAGTATCTCGCAGAAATGGTGAGTGTCAGGGCTCATATTCCCAAGGGGGAAACTAAGTTTGCTGCTCATTTTTCATGACACTAAGACTCTTTTTTTTCATCCCAAGTAACCTTAAGCACTATATTAGGCCCCAGCTGCCTTTGGCTTCTCTTAAGCTGTAGTTTTCCATGTCTTGATTTGGTGTAGTGAGCTGAGGCTTACACTAAAGAAAATACATTGCTTTTTTTTTTAGTGATCTTTGTGATCTTTAGAAATAATCCATTGGCCTCCTCAAGGTCAGAAGATGACAGGTATAAAACTGTCAGTTTGTGGTTAATGGGAACAGAGAGGTTCCTTCAGAATGTAACCCAGCTTGGATCTGAGTTTGGCTCCAAAGACACCCCTTTCGTCAGAAATTAAAGTATTAAATGTTGTTTAAGGCACGTTGCATGAAGCTTTATTATCACTGTCAACCTTTTAGAGTGAATACAACCTTCAATAAAGTTGTTGAGGTAATCCTTAAAAAGGGCCATGACATGACGTTCTTAGGTAAGTGACAGCATGTTGAGAAGCTGTCTTCACAGTCTGCAAGATATGCCTGTAGACACTGATTGCTACACATCTTAACTGGATATTCCTTATTTTATATAGATTTCATGTTCTATATCTATCTTTGGGATAGATATAGAACATGTTGCTTTCCTGTTTATTGGAAACTTATTGGTTTTGACTAATGATAACATGAAAATAATAAGTTCTTTCTGTACTGGCTTAGTCAGGCTGAACGTTGATGGGATAGTTACGTCTGAGGAGCCCAGGCTCTGCAGAAAGCTGTCATCTGCCTTTTTGTCCTGAACGCATTTTGCAATCACTTTGTCGATTGGTGAGGGAAGCAGAAGGAAACATGTCTATAATTGTCTAAGTATTTATTTTTGTCTAGCTTGAGCCATGAACAAGCAACAGGGCTTGTTGAGTCTGCCTAATTATTTAATAGGCTTCCTGTACCAAAATTTTCTGTCTAGGCAAGAAGGCAATGCTCAGAACAAAAGCAAACTCAGAGCTTTGAAAACTGAGTAAGGAGTGTGGAAGTGGCTACTCTATGTTTTACCTTGTTGACAGGACAAATTGCAAATGGTGCAGGAGTGTAACATTTGGCACCACCCTGGTAGCAATTCTGCATGTTTGCACCAATCTGGTATGCATTTCTTCACCTGGGAAATGCTGTAGTTTCCCCCTTCCCACCTTTACCTGGACGTGGAAGGGATTTCCCATTTGTGCACTCCCAGCTCTCTGACACAGTGAGTGTACGTGCTTCCTCCGCTCTTGGCATGAATCTCCTTCCCTGGCTGGCGAGCACAAGCATGTTTGCACAACTCAGCCCAAGGGCTGGACTTCAGAGCCATCCCTCCCATCAGCCCTGACCCGAAATGAGCTGCTGCTGGTCCTTCCATAGTGCAACAAATACGGGGCAGCCTTTGTGAAGGTGTGGGCTCTTATTTATTCATGGAAGATTAGAAGTAGAGAGGTGCCCCTCTTTCTGTGCACGTTATCGAAGACAATTCAACAGGTATCTTGAATAACTCTGTGTAGTGTCTGTGTGCAAATTTGTCTAGTGGTAAGAAGGGAGAATTCAGGATTTCCATGTTCCGTATGGCATTGCCAACTCAATAGTGCTTAGCCTGTCTATTTCTATCAATAAATAAAGGAGAAGATTTGTAGTCAGTCAATCCAGAGGATATAAAAATGACAGTAATTCAACTTACAGGATATGTTTCATATACATGTAGAAAAGCGTGTGTATTATTTGCCAATGTACTAGGGCTGAATCTGTGGGCCCATAATTTAACAGGTCTTTCTGCATTGGAAAAGTTAGATATTTGCTAATTCCTTTGTTGTGGTATGAAGACAGAGTAGTTAATCTTTTTTTAAAATATTTATTCTCCTTCTCTCTGCTTAAGCAAATTAATTCAGAAATATGGTCTTTATATAGCTTGTAATGCAATGAGGCTTGTCCCATATGCAAACCAGGGGCGTACATCTGACAGAGTTAAACAGTTGACTATAAAATTCTAACACATTAACAGTTAAAACCAACATATTTACATATGACAAATAAATTACATAAGCTCACAAACGGTACTGACCTTGCAGCACCTAACACAGCAAACTTGATAAGTGACCTGAACAGATGTGACCAGTCATAGAGCGTATATAGCACATTGCATTTACTTGCTCAGTACTGGAACATCTAGGATTAATTAACTTTCAGGCTGTGACTCAAGCCAACAGAGAGGAAATAGAATAACTCTTGTTTCCTTCTTAATTTTGGTTGTTTTGAGTAGACAAGGTTGAGAGGGCATCAGCTAACTATTTTTTTTTTTTCCCCTGTTCTACATTGGCTGACAGCATAGACCCATGTTAGCCTGCAAGAAGTATGACTTGTAGTTTGAGTTGGAAAACAACAAATTTAAAGACAGTGAGAGATGTTCACTGGTGATGAGGCGGCAGTAACCGTTTGCCATGCTTTTCTGCTACAGTTGCTGTCCTATAGCTGATGGTGGTAAGGAAACTTATGTTCTCCTATCAGCTGCTCCAGTCCATTATGTAATTTTATCTAGCCTGTAAAGAGTCTGGCTAACCAAGGGCTAGTAGAGACTGCTACCACTAGATTCATGAGCAGTCACAATTCTAAAACACACTGGAAATTTTATTTAAAGCTTGTTCAATGCAGATAGAAATTCTTCTACCTAGATGACTGCTGCTTATCTGCATGTTTAAAGATGACTTTGCAAGTGTATCATTATGAGTAGCAGCTTAAGGTATGATGTTAAATAGTGTTGAATGTTCTTATTTTAATTTGAAATAAACCAAAGGTGTGTGGGTGGTTTTTTTTTTTTTTTTTGTTTGTGTTTGTTTTGTTTTTTTTTTTTTCTTAAAAAAAATAAAAGGAGAGGGGAAGGTCCAGTCGCATTTTGTTGTAACCTTGAGCTGAACCAAGAGCTACCTGGAAAACTCAGGATGGAGTCGTTCAGGCTCACTTCTCAGATGTTGTTTAGAGTTTGACTTCAGTGGATCACTGTCTTTGCTGTTGAGCTTATTTCGAGTGCAGCAGATACGTGTCCTCATCCAAACACTGATGCCAATGCAAATGACTGGGGAGCAGGGAGGGTGCAGTTTTTCCCTGTCTGAAGTCAGCCTGGGTGCCTCTGAATTTCTCTCCTTTACTGCTCACTTGGGAGTGCCCAGTTAGGAGTGATCTCCACTTGCATTACTCCTGGTTCAGAAAGGTGTTCACGCTGTTTTCACATGGCACTCATGAAGCACACTTTATGCTTGTCAGGAATGAAAAAATAGCTGCCACCTTCTTGCAGGCATGCTGGGTACCTTGGCAATGAACACAGGGCCTAATTATTCATCTGTCAAGATGACTGCAGTTTTACTTGGTTGGCCTTTTGGCACATGCTTAAAAGTACTGCCTAAATAGACAGAGTCATGGGTGATTTCAGCAGTGCTAAGTCAGGAGCAGCACAGATCTGGGCTGATTTGGCCAAAAAGGCAGGCAGGACCACTTGGACTTGTGCAAACCAAAGCACTAGAAAGTCAAGCTAGAGTAACAGATGCTAAAATCCAAATACTGAATTCCCTGGATTTAGTTTATTAGTACCTTCCCAAACATAGCTGCAAAATCATTTAAACCTTAGCAGGAACACAAACACTTCCAAAGAAAAAAAAAAAAGTCGGCTGCAGCTCTGCAGGGACAATGGTTTTCCAAGTACAGCAAGACTGAAAAGCGTAACAGCAGTGGAGCTGACACTCCTCATGCTGAATTTGTACTTGAACTCTTTTATCTGCCTGATGGGGTTCTACTCTAAGAATAAATCTGCAATGCAAAGCAAAACAAAATTGCTTTAATTGTGGGCCCCTTTTCACCTGGGAAACACATGAAACACTAAAGAACATGGAGTAGCTTCTGCCCTAGTTAGGTAGAGGGTCCAGGCTGAAGTTATATATCCTGTGCTGATTTATGTGATACAAACAAGCCTGTGGATGCATCCTTGCATTGCACTCACACCTCTCACTGCAGCGTATGGGCTAAAACAAAAAGAAGGAAATTCAGGCTAGACACGAGGAAGACATTTTTCACAATGAGGGTGGTGAAACAGTGAACAAGTTGCCCAAAGAGGTGATAGATGCCCCACCCCTGGAGATATCCCAGGCCAGGCTGGACGGGGCTCTGAGCAACCTGATCTGGTTGCAGATGTCCCTGCTCATGGCAGGGGGGTTGGACTAGATGAGCTTTAAATTTCCCTTCTGACCCAAACTATTCTATGATTCTATCATCAGTGGGTTGTAAGCACACTTCCTCATCTCTCCTTTTCACCTGCATCTTTCTGTCCTGACAGGGCCAGTATTATGCGACCATTTCAAAACAATATCCCCGGGGATATTGGGGGAGGAGGATATTTTGCAGCCACATCATGTTATGGTCCATGTCACCATGCAAACCCCAGTGCTGATGGAAATCTGGGGCTGCAGAGGCTGTGGTAGATGCCTGGGGGGCTCCACATTTGGTGGCAGCTTGAGCATAGATTTATGTGAACCAACTCTGAAATCAGACTTCTGAGAAGAAACACCTGAAAGCAGAGAAGGATGGGCTGCAAACCTGTGGCCATTCTGCTCCTTCTCTTTCTGCATTTATTTAGTAAACCACCATTTCTGTAGAGTTACTACAGATATATTCTCCCCTGGAAAAGATGATACGTTACCAAAAAGTCAGAATGCAATGAAAACAAAAGATCTTTTATAGCCGTGATTTCAGTTTCACTGGATTGAGTCCAGTAAGATTTGGAAGAGTAGAAGATGAGAGATAAGGAGTATGTCCAGGGTGCTGGAAAGGAAAAGATGACCAGTTTTCCCATAAATAAGATAACAACATCCAAATTTAATTGCTGTTAAATATAGTCTCAGACTGTGCCAAATTTATTTCAATTTAGACTGATGCATTGGTAATTCAGGCACAATATTTGAATAATACGTACCCAGATGACAGTTTATAAGTGCCTGTTGAACAAGGTTGAGGGGTCTTAAAAGTATTTTCAGAAAGTTGATTTAAAGTAAACCAAAGATTTTGTAATTATTAAACAATGGAACTATGTTTTGGCCTAATTTTCTCATGAAACAGATAAATTGCAGTTTGCATAAATAATGGGAAGAAATAATCTAGTTGTGTACATAATGCTGGCCTTTAAGACATTACCTTTTTTAAAATGAGTTTTGATATAATTTGGATAGTTCCTTGCAAGAGAAATTTAGTTCTGTAGAGCTACAAACTGATATTGTTTGCTTTCCTTGATTGTTGACCTTTCTGACATTTGGTCATTCTCATTCTCCTGTCTTGTATAGCTATTCATAGAACAGAAAATAGAAAGAGGAGAGAGAAGAGAGAGAAAGGTAACATAGAAAATGAGGGGTACGGTGTGGCTTTCATTAGAGAAAGATCAAACAAACCAAGTATACTCTTGCTCGGAAAGAAATAAATAGAGGGGAATATCATTAATGCTGTGTAGAAGTGGGAAGAGAAAGGATTAATAACCTGTTTAGTATCAGAACAGTACCATAACCCAGTGAAACTGTCAGGTTTAAACCAAACCAAAATAAAAATACGCTTGTGCAGTGTATGACTACATTGTAGAACTTTCTGCTATAAACTAATTTATAGCCAGAAAAGTATATTGGATTTAAAGGATTGAAAAAAATGATTTGAAAAATTCATGGGGATTGATTCCATCATTTCCATCAATCACCGCTTCAGGTGAGCTGAAAAAGTTCTTAAACATCTATGACAGAAGGGGTCCCTCCCTACTTCCTTGAGATCCCCGCTCACTCATCTGCATTCTTGTTTTAGTACTCTTTCCTAATGCATTTTTTGTTGATGGCTGCTGATGGTAGAATATGGGGAAAGAAAGACATTTATTCACATGCTGGTTAGTGTCAAGCCATGTTCTTACCCTACTGAGTATCCTCCAAAACTTGAATGCTAAAAGGCTCAGGTGAGTAATGGCTGGTTTTTGAAAATTAAATGGAACACTGGAGAAATTCCTCGCCATAAACCTTAATGCTTTGTGTTAAAAGCAACACTGGGATTTAGGGGTGAAAGTCTACAGGGAAGGACCTCGTCCACTGCTACAGAATTTGCATAGGTTTGTCACTCCATGGGTTTGAATTAGGGACACAGGCTGAAAACTGCAATTTTTACTTCTAGGCTCTGGGTAGAAGAATGTGTCTTGATAACAGTTTCTTTTGATTTTTGAGGGTCATTAAAGATCTGAACACATTCTAATCTTCTTATATTTTCCTCATTAGATTTGGATTACTGCAGCCAAGCAAGGGGTGAAAGCTGGCACGTTCTTCTGGTCTGTGTAAGTGCCCTTTCTTTTCTGGAGATTTGTAACTAATATTTCAGAATTAATTTGATGCAAGGGTTTATTAAGTCTTTTTCCTTACTCGAAGCATTTAGTAACTTGGAGACCATACCTGTAACCCTCCTTTATTTCACTTGTGCAATGTTTCTGATAACTAAACCTGGTGCTACAGGTTGCTTCTTTAAGTTCGTACACTGATTTTTAGCATTGTCTGAAGAAAATATGTGTGATTATGTGAAAAATTATTTAATTTCATGGTGTGTTGTTTTGCCTCCTTAGTATTGCTAGCAACGTTTCCCAGTCCTCTGAGTGTTTGTGGAAGACTCTTTTATTGTCCTCTTATGTCATCTGACATCAACAGCATAATTGACTCAAAAACCTAACTCATTCATTTTACAATCCAGTCTGACCTTTGAGTTAGATATCCAGTTTTTCTTTCCTAAAAGTCAGCCTTGAGTATCCTTGCTGTTCATTCTTTTATTTAATAGTTCCAAATTATTTTCCTTTGTCTCAGCTAAGATGTATCTTCCTAACCAAAAATGAATTAATTTTTATAATTTCTGAGTTCTGAAGAATTCATGGGGATCAATCTCTCTATTCCATTTTAGTGGCAGAACAGCAGGATCCAATAAAGTGGGCAAACTGTCAAGGTTGAAGTACTAAGGGGGTTTGCCTATTTTTTGCGATTCCTTTAGGAATAATACTCTTTACTACTCCAAACATCATATAGCATTGGTTTTGTCATATGAATGATATGTCATGTGAATGGAAATATAAGGGAGTAAGACAGAAACTTCATGTATGAAAGAAATAAATATACCTTAAAACTGTATTATTTACTTTGGGACACAGAATATTTTTGGGAGAATTTTCAGGCAAACTCTTTTAGGAAAACAGAACTGTTGAAAACATCTTAGTCACAAATGACTTAATTGAAATAATGTTTGGTTTTTTTTGATATTGCACAACTAATAGAAATTTCAAAACTGGGCAATACCCAAGATTATTTTTCTGCTTTACGATATTACCTTGTTTGTAAATTTTAGCAAGTTCTCTGTGTAGCTGGAGACTAAAGACCACTGTTGTACAAGGTATTAAAAGCTAACTTGCTTCAAAATGGCTGTTGGCATCTCTGTTTATCAGATGTTTCCAAATAATGCTGAATTCAATTCAGCATGGTGAATCCAAGATGGTTGTGTTTGATTCCTGCCTTGGGAGTCTGCTATTGATCTAGTGGAATCTGGACTGACTTTGCTTTTGTCTTAAAATAAGTGCGTGGTCTCTGGCCTGCCAAGCTTTCCTGAGATGAGATATTTGGAACTTGAACAGCTGTTTGTAAGGTTAGTCACTCTCATAGCAAGAACTTGGCCTCAGCCGAGTAAGAAGTCTCAGGATACAAGCGGCAAAATGATTCTGTTCTGCAGAGGGAGAAACTGTCAAAGCTGTGCAAGTCACTATGTGATGGCCTGATGTTTCAGATTGCTCCATTTTGATTTACCCCAGCCCAGCCCTCAGTTCAGTTACTATTAATTCAATGGGAACTTTTCCATTGTCTTCAAGATGACCAGAGCAGGATGGTTGTTTAAACCTGTACTGATGTGAGCAATTTAATGGTTTATACTCATGCCAGCCAACCAATGGTAACACCATTGTGCATGAAGAAGGTTCATCTGGGTTAAAGCTATGAGAATGGATCTTTATTCACTCATATTTTGAGCAGTTCGATTTACTGCCTTGAGCTCTGACTCCAGTTAAAAAAAAATAATAACCTTTTGTTGTTGTTGTTTTTGAATATGTGGACATCCAGGAGAACTTAAATTGCCTCTGTTTGCAAAATAAGAATCAGTATCAACCTAGAAATAAGATAGAGCATACTGAAAGCAATTGATTTGAATCACGTCAGAATCAGTTCAAAACAAGACTTTATTAATGCTTTTTGTATTCTATGATAACAAGGTATATTTTTGTATTTTGTGGTCCAGTGTCATCCCCCATGAGCGCAGAATTTTAACAATACTGCAGTGGCTAACCCTTCCAGACAACGAAAGGTAATTCACTCATTGTCTTCTGCTGTTAGGTAACTGCTAGCTTGACTTCTCTTTAAAAGTACCTGGAAGAGTAAGGGGAAATTTAATTCTAAAGATATTTTTTGTCTATTACCTGCTGTCGTTGATTTAAGATTTTGTTTTGGGTTTTGTGTTTAGTTTTGTGGCATTTGGTTTTTTTTATTTGTTTATTTTTTAATCTCCACTTTTAAACATCAGCATTTTGATTCTTCTCAATAAATCTATGGTATGAATTTATTCCTCATCAAGAGGCATTTAGTTTACATGGATTAACTCGGATTGTTCTTATCCTACTGAGTTTGTAAAGGTTTAACAGCCTTACAGGCAATGGCAGTTGCAGAACTGGACCCTGAGGACTGGGAAAATGTTAAGATTTTAATTAGGAGTATTTTGTAGTACACAAGTTCCCACATGCTGCTGGCGGCAAAGCTCAGGCGAGCTGCTGTTGTGATCTGTCCTACAAGACTTAGAAAGAACGTGTGTCCTCAGATGGTGCCCCATGTGCCTCCCTGCATGTGTTCTTGGATTTAATAAAACTGTAGAACAACTAATTGCTTAATCATACTGTGGAAACATGACTGAAAAACAGTTCTTTTTCCATAAAGCGAACTCTCATTGGAAGCTTGACTTGATTTGACTTGACCTAATAGGTATGTGGTTTTTTTGTTGTTGCTGAAGGAAAGCTATCCTGAACAAAACCTTGCTTTCTTTCAGGCCTTATGTTTATGCTTTCTACTCTGAGCAACCAGATGCTGCTGGCCACAGATACGGTCCTTTCAACTCAGAGGTTAGTACAGACTCTCTCCTGCAGAAAAAGCACGTGTCTCAGATACGTTTTTGGAATAATTGTCGCTGCTCAGGAGTATAATTTTTAGCAACGTTTTTCCTCCGGTTTCTGCAGTATGCTTCCCCTCTGCCAGAGAAAGCAAAGTTATTGTCTAAAGGATTTATCATGTGGGATTCACTTCAGAGAGAAGGAACTGCCCGTGCCTTTCAGGAGGCTGATTCTCTGTTATATGATGATGCAAATGGAAAGATTTATTTGGCAAAGACAGGAGTGCAACAGCATAATTTAACTTTCCTCTAACAATTTATCCTTCTTAAAAGTAATAAAAATATAACACAGAAAATATTGAGGAAAAATGCAGAGGAGAAAAACCTTTGTTTAAAGCTGACAGCCTGCAGTAGCCAAAGTAATAATTCCAGTCTGTCATGAACTGTAAAAAGCTGCTATTTCCAGTCTCATATAGGCCCTATGGGGGTTCAGAAAGCTTTGCCAGTACTATTCCCTCAGGACAGGGCTGTTGAGTTTGGTTAAAGTTTTGAAGCACCATGAGGTATTTTAATAAAAATTTATGTGCAAAACACTACAGCGGTTTAACCCCTTCTTTGAGCTTTGGGTAGCTGCCTGGGACCAATGCTTCCCTGCCAACAATGTCCAGGTGACAACAACTTAAAGACTCTGCACTTGTCTGGGATTTGTGGGCAGGAAAAGTAAATTCTGCGCCTGAATACCCTACTGCTTCGGGTGGCTTGGGGTTGGCATCTCTGATATCTCTGACATCTGGCAAAGGTCTCCTAGTTTCAGAGCAAATGTATGCCTGCAGATTCCCATCACAAGACTTTGAGTTTTTATACATGCTTTAAAAGGGTATTCAAAGATTGCAAATCTTTGAGAACTGAAAAGAGTGTCAGAGACCTACTCTTTGGAAGCTGATACAAATCTCTCTGAGCAGCCAGGTACCCAGCAGTAGTGTCTTACTTGTTTAGTATACATCTGATAGCTGTTCTCTGCTGGAGAAGTGAGGAAAGAGAAGCAGCGTTAATCTTTTTTAATATGCTTGAGTTATTTGGGCTGTTTAAACAAGTTTGCAGCAGTTATGAACCTGCTGTGGGTGTCATCCCTGTTGGAACAGCGTGAGCTGTGGTCCCAGAGCAGCGAGTGTGAGGAATTGCTCCAAACCAGTGCTGAAACACCACAGTGGATAGGAAGTAGTCCTCCTTTTTCTGCATAAGCAGTAATTTAAACCTGCCAGCACTCTTGCTTAATTGACAGTGATTGGTATACATCTCTGTGTTTTCCCTTGGCTCAGAACAGGAGAGGTGTCTGACTCCGTAAAGCAAGTTATTGGTAATGAGAGCTCTCTGATTCATGGATATATTACTCAATGATGCTTCACAGCTCTTCTTATTGAAGTGTTACAGATGTGTGGGTTATGACTGACAACTCTGATTTTATTTATCTGTAGACAACCATTTCCTTCTGAACAGAGTTGTGGGGCTCTTTCCCTGGACTTAACGGAGACTAAGAAGATGCTGGCATGACACCTGTCCTCTAAATTGTAGTCTTTAACAAATCATTTTAGCATCCAATGTGCTAATATATTTTCAGGTTAATTATAAGTGTCTAAAGAGTGACGTGTAAATGTATCATCATAGTAAAAGTCAATATAAAAGCAAAAAGCCCCCAAAGGCTCTTATTGTTTGGGGGATCTTTTGGATGGTTATCTGAAGGTTGACCTCTAATTGCAAAGCAAAGCCTAGGCTCTTAAAAAGTGTGAATTAGTAGCTTATGAAAGTTTTACAAATAAATTGATTTATGCTATTTGTGTTAAACACAAGAATAGCATGAAATTGATTTTTAGCAAATTGAGAACAGACGAGTTAGCAGATGAGCATGGGTTTGCAGTTCAAACAGTGGCCATAACTTTGTGAATGGAAATTTAAATAAATGAATACAGCTGTGTAAGTATACAGACCCTGAGACTTGCTAGAGGCCCGGTTTCAGGATAGAAAAGCTAGGAAGTATGTTATATTATTTCTCTTGACACTGTTTTCAATATAATTTTAGGAGCTATAAAAGGTACATAAATCAGCTGGGAAGAAAGTCCTTAAAGGGATCCCTTGCAGCTGTTTCCTTGATACCAAGTGCACAACCTCCCTGTGAAATCATTCTTTTCTTGTATATAGCTGGCAGCAGTTAGACAGTTGGAGTGCTTCATTTTCCTTCGTGCAAAGGCAAATCAGCCAAACAACATTTGAAAACAAGCTCTTAATAATTCTGTGTTATATTTAAAATGACCTTTGTGTTTCTTTTTTTGAAGAGCGGATATTTTGTGCTGAGTTTTTCTTGCTGAATTTAGTATCTTGAGGAATAGTTCTATGCATTGAAAACCTCAAAATCTTTCAAATGTCCATTAGAGTAAAGGGAATGTTTACTAGAGCTTATGAGACCAAATAATGTTCCAAATGTATTTTAAATGTATCATATTAAAGGTCTAATGGCATCCATTCCTGATAATTTTCAGCTTCCAGACTTCAACAGATCACAAGTAGAGCTTCACAGGACATACATAAGAGTCTATATGCAGAGTGTCTTGAAAACTCTAAATAAAGGGACTTGGAAGCACTTAAACTTTATTGGTGAATTGCCAGTGTTGTTGATATAAATGGAATACAGATCATGTCCAGTGTCCACTACTGTAACTTTGCATGTCTTCCAACATTATGAATTTTGGTGTAAAGTACTAGATTGTTTAGGTTTAGGAGATTTTGGTTTGGTGGTGTTTTGTGGTTTATTTGGTTGTGTTTTTGTTGTTGTTTTGTTGGGGTTTTTTCGTTGGTTGTTTTGGTTTTGGTTGGTTTTGGGGTTTTATTTGTGGGACATGAATAACTTCTAAGAAGTATTTCAGTGGGTTCTATTACATTTCCAGGAGTAGTTATGGGAGTTATCAAATATGTGCTTGCTTTTGATTTACTTCTGCATTTTTTTTCCTTCCCTCTGTGCTTCTGCAGTTGAACTCTGGTAGGTTGGTCCGCCCGGGTCAAGAAGCAGAGCTTTGGCTGCCTAGTTACCCTTGTGATGTTACAGTTCCCTTCTGTAAGCGGGGAGAGATTAGTTTCCCTCCTCCATAACTCTGTTCTGACACTTCTCAAGCAAGACTAAGATTTGGCTGGTTAATAAGAACTTGGCTTTTTTTTTTTTTTTTTTCTCCTAGCTAACTTTTAAAAAAAATTAAATATTCTAGAAATATACTACCATAAGAGCTCTAAAACACATCCAAGTCTGGCATTGCTAAGCCGTTCCTGCTGCTCCTCTAACACACTATCTTGAGACGGCCGTTTCCAGTGTTCAGACCTGGGTCTCCTGCGCTCGCGTGTTTCTGCATTGTGGAGCTCGCTCTGAGCCGATTCCGGGACAGTAAAACGAGAATCCTTCCTTCCCCTGCCGCTCATCAGGACTGCACAAAGCTTGAAGCGTTTTAAAAACACAGAAAACTCTGGTGCTGCTTTATTAAAATGCCTTTCTGGAGAGAGACGAATGAGACTGGACTAGAAACTCCTTTCCAGCTGCTTGCCTTGGAAGCAATGAAACAGCATGGCAGATGGTAACATCCCCTTCCTCCCCTTCCCTGTTCACGTAGCTCTGTAACTGAACATCTGTGAGAAGCTAAGTACACAGAACTTAAATATCATCGTAAATCTCCGACTCTTCTCAACCCCACTCAGCATGCCCCGTTATACGCAGCATATCGTAGTTACTGTCTCCTGATAGGCATCATCTATCAGAAACTCACAGGCAATCCTGAGCAGTGCCAAGAGCCTGCAACTTTGTCAAAGTCAGTGAGAGTGGTATGGTTTAAAATTACAAGCAAGCTGATTAATTGGATAGTATTTTTTTCCAGTTATGTCTTATTTTTTTTCTCTTTTACAAGTCTGTCTCAGGTATTCATGAATTTATGACCAATAGTATTAGTTAATTAGATGCCACACTGGAAGTGCTAGGAAATTAAATTCTCAAATTGCTCAAAAAGCTGGTAACAAGGCAGGTAGCAGTGCAGCTTTGTGCCCCTGCTCTGCCTTGCCCAGCTGAAGGATACAAGCTCCATGCTGAGACTCACCTTTGTAGCTTTGTCCTACAGACCTGCAGTCCCCAGACAGTGGCTGGTGGGGTTCTGGTGATTCCAGTGGGGTGCATGGCCTGGCATACAATGGTGGCACCTGATAATGCTACTGCTGACGCTGCTTCAGCCAAAAAGTGGGTGCAGGAAAACTTGCAGAAAGCCATTTGGACAGGACAGGCTCTAGTACTCACTCGTACCTGAACCATCATCCAAGTGAAATGTTGCGTTTCCACCAGCACCCTACCCCAGACACTCATTAAATTGTATGCAATGAATTTTACTTAAATTGAAATAGTTTATTTAATTTTGATAATATTGACGGATTAATATTTGATCAATGATCCCCTCCATAAAACTTTGTCTTTTCAAAACCAGAAGCCCCACCTATCTTCTGAAACACCAATTTCACTTGCTTTTATGCTGTCTGCTCTCATAACTGCTGTTCTGCTTTCAGTACAATTTAGTGGATTCCTCCTTAAAAAGAGATAGATCCTAAATTGTCCAAACCCCTAATTTTTTAGAAAGGCCACAGCATTTATGCTTCAGGATTATCTAGCACAGGTAGCTTTACTATCTGATGTGAGCCAAGACAGGCTTTTTTTCTGAGTCCAGACATCTCTCCCCGCCAGTACAGGAGAGTAGTTATGGCTCCCCTCTTACTCCGCCTAAGAGACCTAAGAGAAAGCTTCCTCCTAAGAGGAGACAGGAAAGACCAGTTGCAGCTCCAAAGGAAAGAAGAAGAAAAGTACATAGAGTGGATCAATATGCCGTGGAAGGTCGCCGGAAGAAAGTAAGTTTACATATGTTCCAAAATTTTATGATGGAAGTGCCACTTTTTAGGCACTACTCTAGCTTTACTTTTTTCAACTTGGGAGTTCGTTCTGTGCTTCAGGCTGAGATTTTTCAGACAAAACTTCTATAAATGTTCTGAAGGACCCAAAGGAAAGCAGCCAAACAAGACCAAACCTTCTGGGAGCTATGGTTTTCTTGTTTCAGACTCTGTTTGCACTAAGGAAAGTCATCTATATAATCTCTTTATATTTTTAAATCCAGCCATCAGCTGGAGGCAGTGTCAGATAAATCCCTGGGAAGACACTACCAGTGTTTCTAACCCTTCTGAGCTATTACAAATTCTGCAATATGTTGTAACCTGCTTAAGTCCCCAGTTCACGGAAGCCTGGTGATGATTTGAGATTCTGTGTCTAGATGTCGTGGTTGTGGAGAAGTCCTGAAAATGTGACTCAAAATCTAAAAAGGAAAGAACTTTTAAAAAATTGTTTAAAAAAAAAAAATATATATATATAAATATATCTTAAAGCCAGTTTGTGACTTTGGAGGGTAGAGGATTCTCAATTACATGATTTCTGGATGCTGTATTTGCCATACAAGTGGTACATAATCTGTTTTCACAAGAAAAAAGATCAAATAGAAATTGCTTTGCTAGGCAAAGGTGCAAGTGGAGGAAAAGTATATTCCTTAGTGTACTGGCTTTCTCCATCTGGCACTAACAGCCTAGAAGGGGCTGTAGGCCACTTCAGTATTATATTAATTTCAGATATTTAACTAAGTAATTCAAAAAGTCTTAAAATAAACAAGCTAAATATTTATCCTTTAGGCTTTAAACAAAAGCCTTAACACTCCACTGTATCCTACAAGAGGCTCTAATCACTCATCTCAATAGTTTTTTTTGTGGGGGGTCTTTTTTGACTTGTTGCATGATTCAACTAAAATCAGCTATTTTGAGACCAGTTCTTTAAAGGCATGGCAGACAGGAACACATTAAAAATTATCAGGTATAAGAAAACCAGAATTTTTCAGACAACTTTTAGCACAGATACACCTGAGAGGAGAACTGATAATGGCCATGGATGATATTGCCATTACTCATTAATTTGCCATTCCGAGTTGTACCCCTCTGGCATGAAGTATAGCAGATAGCTTGACACATTCCTACCAATGTGAGCATATGCAACTCTTGCTTTTTTCCCTTTCTTCTTCTGGATAAAAAGGTCATCTAAAATGCGTCCCTAAAGGACTCTTTCTGATAAGTCAACAGTGAAAATTTATCACTATTATTTCAGAAAAAAAATCCTACTATTACACAATAGTTCCCATCTTATCTGCAAGTTAATCTTCTGGTGCTGTTTGAGAGCAATCAAATATAGTAGAGGCTGGATCCTACCAGTTGAGAAAAAAAAACAAGGATAGAGTGAAATTCTTTCTTCCTTCCAATCAAGCTTCTTCTATGGGAAAACTCAAGCAAATTCAGTTGTGGTCTGTATGTCTCAGATGCTATACCCAATGCTTTCACAACAGTACTAGCTCCTTCTTGTAGCACCATCTTAGAGATCCATAGATCTTGAAAGATAAAATGTTTCTCTACAGCCTTCCAAAGTCTTGACATCAATATATTAGGTGTAGAAAGAGTGGAAGAGTTTTATTTGTTTATCAATAACTCTGCATCTGGGAAAGAACATGGGCTGCAAGAGTAGCACATCCACATGAAGAATCCTTGCCAAAATGTGCCACCTACAACCAGCCTTAGGCTGCAAAGACCATTTTGGGAAAAATGTGAGCATCTTATAGCATGATGAAAGATTGCTGAATTTAAAAACTGAAGAGGGACAGAATGCAATGGGATGAATAAATATTGGTGAGGGCCTTTCTGAGAGTGACTATGAACACAGTCAAGCAGTAAAAACTGCAAAGTTGGAGGTTTGGGGTTTTTTTTGTGGTTTTCTGTGGGAGTTTCTTGTTTCTTTTAAGAACAGGATTTTTCATTTATATTGACTTTCTTACATTCTTAGAAATGTCTCTGCAGGTTTACAGATTAAATTGGTGAAGAGGGTAGCTAAACAACATTACCATCACTTGAATTCCTTGAAATGTCTGGAAGTATTGTTGCTTTATTTCTTTTTATTATTATTTTTTTTTTAAAGAATCCTCAAGCTTGCCGACAAAAGTAAATATTAATGGGAAACCCATCTGGATTTGCAACTTCCTTGAATAAGCTTTGGATTCTGAGTAAAAACTATATTTCCTTATATGATTGATAATCTACAAATAGAGTTTCATAAAAATAGAATTCCTAATCATTGAAGAAATTCTTTGTATTTGAGAGTGGAAGAACGATGAAACAGACAATTTTCATTTTTTTCTAAACTCAAAATGTTTCAAAGTTTTAACTAAACTGACTACTTAGGATTTCCTGAATTAAAATATTTCAAAATTCTACCCTTTGCCTGAACCACTTCCGTATGTTGCAGAAACTGTTCCTCCTGTTCCCCACTGTGATTCCACCTCCCATGAACCACTTCTCCATGTATTTATAGTGCCACAGGGGAGATGATATTTCTTGTCTCATCTTAAAACCTATCTGATTTGTTTAACATCCATCGCTTAATGACTTAGGTAGAGGGAGAATTTCTGAGCCATCTCATTCTGGGTCAAGCTAACGTGGTGTTTATTTTTTCTTCTCAGAAAATTCTGCCAAAATCTAGTGTTTTTCTCATCCAAAATTTGTTAGCATTCTGTCTGTCACTAGGAGGACGTTTTGTTGCAGATACTTGGACCCGCCAAATCAAACAGACAAGTGAGGAGAAGCTGGCATATAGTGACAAGAAATGTTTTCTTCTCAAAACCAAAACAAAATCAGAGTCCTCTGCCTAAAATCTGACTTTAAAAAGTTTCCCTTCTCTGTGCCATCTGGTAAAAAGAAATCTTTTATTTTCTTATAGCTGAAAACGCAATCCTGTGAACATGTCTTGGTGTTTTCTGTTTTGTTTCTTGACGAAAAGGAAACTTAAATGAAGGAGTCACAGTGCTGCATCCATGTCTGATGGGGCCTTCTGACAGTTTTGCCAAAACTGTCATCTGGGATGTTGGAAACTCTTGGCTTTGAAGCTGAAGAACGTTCCCTCTGAGCCCCGTGTGCTACTCCAGCGACTTGCATGCTGTCATCCTCCTGTCAGGTGTCCTTCGAAGAAAATTTCATTAAGTGACTTCGCATACAAATGCCAAGTCCTAAGCTTCATTTCATGTTCACATAAAATAGCCTTTTTAAAATATACATCTAAATGTGTGGATAAGAAACAAACTGAACCCCAAAGTCACATGCATTTTTCTAATATCTATTCTTAGTTTTACCAAATGTACACATGTCCATGGGAGGCCTAGGATCAGCCATAAAGATCTCGTGCTTTCTTGTGTCAACATCTCAGCAAGGTTTTCTCATGACGCAATCACAGTGTGGATCTAGGAAAGGAAATGCTACAATAATTGCAGGTGTAACAGCTCAGCCAAGGCTTTGCCTCTTGACCTGGATGGCCTGTCAGAGTTTTGCCAGAGCACCTCCCTTTGTAGAAGAAAGGGGAATATTGCAATGACAGAATTAACTTCTTTCCTTTCTGCATTTTTATACAGATGATGGTGAATCCCCTGAGGGAGATTGACAAGACAGTCGGACAGCTAATGGATGGACTGAAACAGTTGAAACTGCATCGATGTGTCAATGTCATATTTGTTG
The DNA here is from genome assembly GCF_964273445.1 of Streptopelia decaocto. Lineage (NCBI taxonomy): Eukaryota > Metazoa > Chordata > Aves > Columbiformes > Columbidae > Streptopelia > Streptopelia decaocto. Next base: position 14,837,126 of record NC_138655.1, read on the forward strand.
GTGATCATGGTAAAATAAACAATATTCTTTATCAGTATATAAATGCTTGAGCAATGTTGCTGTACATATAATAGGTGGCTTAAATGAAAGTTCCATTTAAGATATTTTTGCGCTGATTTTTTTCTGGTAGTTTAAATCCCCTCAACCAGCCAGTTTGTGGAGACTGGCCACTCAGTTCACCTGTTAATTGTCATTGGAGGACACTTCTCTTTTATAACAGTGATCCGGGTATTTACTGGCAGTGCTAACCTTTACTCATGCTTCTTTTGGTGCTTTCACAGACAATTTTACAAACAGCTTAACATTATAGTAATGTATGCAGTTTCTAAATTTCTTCAGTTCGTTAATAATGATGAAATAAGTGCTTGAGTGTGACAAAACATACTTGGCAAAACTATTTTATAGTGAAGCTCTCATTGCATGTATCGGAAGGCTATAATGTGTATAGAGTAACCTTTTTGGCAGTTTTTATGGAAGGAAAGGATTTAGTAGCACTGTTTTCCTTTTCATGAGGACAGGAGTAGGACTTGAGAGACATTTCCATGGCGGTTAGTGGGTCAAGTTATCCTACTACAAGAAAGAGTGGAATACCTGTAAGGGACGGTGTCCAGCTTGGATGGAAAATGTCATCAAAATAATGGAGGAAGGAGGAAAGTGGTAAAAAGATATTTCAGGGTCGGATGGAGAGTCACCCAAAAGCAGAGATATTATTTGACGGGTCTCATTCTTTTGGACATCAGGAGTAACTTTACAGTAGAAGAAACAGTAAATACTAGCAACGTCGAAAAGAAAAAGGAAGTTTTATTAAAGAAAAGCTGACCATGCTTGAGATAAATCTGTTTTTTTGCAAAACTTTTAAATGATGCTACCAAAGGTCCTGTTTTGTTTAGATCATTGGTTATGAAAGTCTCACAAGGACTGCTACATAAGCAATAAAATGGCATATGCCTCCTTTCTGGCTGTGGGGCGAGAAGGGTAAGGGACAGGAAGGATTTCCAGGGGAGGCAGTTTGGTGCAGAGAACCGCCTGTGACTGGCAATACATTCCTCCCCACCACAAACAGCTGTAGGAGAGAATTGTTTATCTGTGGCTGCCTTAGAACAGACCACCAACAGACAATACCTTTTGTATGTGACTTCTCTTAAAATCCTTTGTTTAAAAAAAAAAATAAAAAATCCCAAATTAGTACATTAAACTAGAAACAGACTTAGATTTTTCCATGAGCTTAGTTTACAGTTGTGTCAGTGCACACATGGTATATATGGTGACTGTTTCTATGTCGTTGAGACTGGTATTTCTCTTGTGTAGGCAAGTACTAAAATCATCCCTGGTTTGGCTCCTGCCGGTGACTGATGATGGAATTAGATGACTGGAAAGAACAAAAATAATATTAGTCATTCAAAATAAAAGAATACATAGGCTGATTGGGGTTGCTTTCTGTGCTGTTTTGGAAAACATGTTTATTTTCCAGCTGGATTAATTTTGCATTTTCTTTCCACAGGGATGGAAGACACTACGTGTGAAAGAACTGAATTTTTAAGCAACTATCTGACTAATGTGGAAGATATCATTTTGCTACCGGGATCTTTAGGCCGAATTCGCCCTAGGTCTAGCAATAACCTAAAATGTAAGTTAATTTAATTGTACCCCTTATGTCCTGAGAAATAGACTTCATCCCTTTCTTGGGCTGGTGTTGTCCAAAGGGTGTAAATTCACAGTGTATTGGTGGGACATTGAGAGGGAAGCCCAGTGAAGACCACCCACTTGCCCCCTTCCCAGTCTGTAGTTCACAGACCCCGCAGTGGTAGAGCTGTGTCAAGTGAAGGGGGGACATGTTCTGGGTTAAACCCATCCTTTTACGGCAAGGAATGGGATCTCTTGAAGCCAGTTTCACATGCTAGTTAACATGTCATTATGAGTTTATTCATGCACTTGTCCCCTCTGTCATCAAAAATGGGACTTGGGAGATCTCAGCACTGCATGGATTGGATATCTGGTACATTTTCTGAGCTAATGGAAAAAAATGAATGGTTAATCTTGAATTCAGTAGCTTCTTCATACTTTTGGCACAGATAAGAAGCAGCGTGGGTTGATAAACAGCAACAGGCTGGGGATGTTGAAGGATATAAGGGAGATTTAGAGCATGGATTCAGGGCCAACGTTGACAGTAGAACTTGCTGCTCTTTTGTACCATGCTGTTAGAAATTCACCCTGATGTGGTGTTTGGTATTAGCTGATCTTTGATGAGATGACTCAGGGCTCAAGTAAGAGTCCTCTGGTGGAGCTGACTCTGTGATTTAAAGTATTTCAGACCCAGCTGCCCCTGCTACCCTCTGCTGAAGACTGTTGCCTCCAGGGCAGTAGTACCAGGACGGGCTTGTGCCAGTGCTGTGGTTGCTCTGGTTCAGCATACTCAGGCAAACCTGGCTTTGCCAGCAGTTTAAGCTAACATGCAAACTGTGAAACTTATAATCTAACCATGTTTTTTGCAACATATGCTGCAGGGTGACAACATTTGGTAGAGAGGAAGATCAGATAGTTGGGACAGCCAGCTGACCCCTCATAACACTTTAGATATACTTTGGCTGAGGGCAGATTTCACAAAAAATTGTTCTTCAAAGATTTTCAGAGTAGTAGCAGAAATTGTAAGAATGTGCTAAAACTTTCTTAGATACTGATTTACGTATGCATTTGTTTTGTTACAAGCTATTTTACCTGGGTATTTATGCTCTAGGAATATGGGACGAGTGTGTAAAGTCTGTTGAAAATAGTGTTGTACATTGATAAAACTCATTAGTCTGGCATAAAGACTGAATTCTTACACTTCACAGTCTACTGAAAACTTGTGTTTCAGTTCTGAGAAGTTTGTTTTTTGTTTTGTTTTGTTTTTAAATATTTCAATCCTTGAATTCCCAAATTGCTGAGAAAACCCAGTTTTCTTTGGAGGATGAATGGCAATATCTTCCAAAAAGACCAGCTACTCTGACTGACCTCTGAGTCATGCTATTGCTGTTGCCACAATATCATTGCCTTCTTTTGGCCTCTGTCCACAGCTGCCTACTTTGAATGTTGGCAATTCCTTATAGATCAGCAGTTTGAACACAGAACGAAGAAACATATTCCTTAGTTTTAAAACTGGAATTTGCCCCCTTAAATGGCAAATTACCAACTTTTTTTACTCCTCCTCCATTTTCCTATCGATAACACTGCCTTTAGGCCTGCAGACACACCTTCGCAATGGATAAGCCTGTAGCTTGTGTTTTGAGATTCACTAGAGCTCATTTCAAGCTCAGCCAGATTGTGCCTTAAGCAGCCAAATCAATAATAGTTAAGCAAGAGATTTTCACAAATGTTTGTTTCTCTTTTTTTTTTTCTTTTTTTCCACCATTCTGGAAGAAGATGGAGTTAGCGTGGACCATTGCTGCTTTTGGGTTTTCTACATCTTATATGTCCCTTTAATAGTGCAAAGGCATATCCAGAATACTTTACTGTGGCTTGTCACTTACTCTGTGAAATGTTAAAAGACTCAAAAAATGCTACATATTTACCTTACTCTGCTTCTAAGGAAGTGTACGTTGGCATTCAAATGTGCTTTCCAAGTTATTCAAGGAAAAGCTTTGTGTTTGAGGATGACTTTGATTTTAAAGGAAAGCTGTCACAGGACTGGAAATTATATGTTTTCAGAAAATAGGATAAATATTAAGCTAAGCTCCAAGTCATAAAAACATGAGCAACATTACCTAAGCAACTAAAATATCACTAAGTATGCACACTTAAACTTTAGTTCACATTCAGGATATTTTATCTGATATATACGGTATAATTTTAGTAAAGATCCAGCCAAGTTTTAGGAAAATGCTGCTGTAAAACTACATTATTACTGTGTTTCTCTGCAAATTGTTCATCTTTTATATTTTTGTCTTTTTTTTTTTCTTTGCTTAACAGATGACCCTAAAGTGATTGTTGCCAACCTTACAGTAAGTATTTAGGACTAGGAGGTATCTCTGTCTGTACTTTACTGCTTACTTCGCATCTTTATTTAGGGCATTATTGAGCATTCTCTTCTCACTCTTCAGGCAGGAAAACCAACCATTAACATGAATAAAGAGTGTTAAATGGTGCCCTTCATGAGTACAGATTAATGTTTGTCATAAATCCCACTGTTTGCTGTTGTAGTAGCTTTTATAACTTTTTTGGGCAGTGCAAAGCCAGAATCTTCCTCACCGTCGTGACTCCCTGAATTGAGTCTATTTATTCGTTCCTTCAGAAATGGAAAGTAATCTTTTAGGGTAAATATTTTACTAGCATTTTGAAGACACTGAAAAACTTCATTTGATAGGTTTCAACTATAACCTTGCTTTTAAAGGAAAAAAATGTTTGAAATAAAAGCTGATTAAAAAAAATATATAGAAATTTCTAACCAGATGGCTTTAAATATATCTGCAGTGTTTTGAGCATTCAGCTTTCCTCTGAAACTTAAACTTTGGTCCAGTATAGAATAAAACGCATCTGTGAGCTAAGTAAGTGTGATGTTTTGCATGATGCTTTCAAAAGACTGTCATGAGAATGAAGCTCTCCAAATATATCTTTGAATGACTCCCCAGGCCCTGCTTTTACGCAAATACTGCAAAGAAAGGGCTGGCCCATGTACTCTAGATGTACACTTTGTCTTCAAGACATCATCAGTAATGACCATAACAGCTTGATTTCTGTAATTCACGGTTTATGCGTGTCTCAGCTAACTGACAGCAGTGTCGTTTGTAACCATTTATTTTTCAGTGTAGAAAGCCAGACCAGCACTTCAAGCCCTACTTGAAACAGCACCTGCCTAAACGCTTGCACTATGCTTACAACCGAAGAATTGAGGACGTCCATTTACTGGTGGATCGCAAATGGCATGTCGCAAGGTAATCTCTTGCTTTTGCTTCCATCCTGATTTTTCAGCCTTTTTTTGTTGTTGTTTTTTCTGAGGAAACAAGACACCTGGGATTGCCCCGTCTGTCAGCATCCTGCTCCTGTACCCTGTGAGCAAAAGGAGTTTTGAACTCCTGGTGAAGTTCAATCACTTTTAGTGCAGGGGCATGTGATTCCAAACACAAAATTGTTTGGGAAAAACAGAAGCTGAACAGGGGGTAGAAAACCAGACTGGTTTCTTCAAGCAGTTGTGTGGGTTTTCATTGATTAGCTCAAGTACAGGAGCTGATAAGCTTTTTTAATGACGTGCAAGCATATTCCAACCAGGAAGCAGGGAGTATGAGAGGGAGGGGAAGGCACATGTGACCAGGGGATGTTAGGGAACAAGAGGCTGCGTGGATGACAAGGGTGAATGGAAAGAAAATAGAGATATTCGCAGAGTGGGTGAACGCCTGAGAACATGTAGAAGGGTATGACAGGGTGGACATCAAAGTGCCAGCAGAATATTGTGTTGCAAAGGAAATCCACAGAAAAACAGGATGCTTTGGCTCAGAGAAAACCCTGTTTTGCATTGTTCTTCCTCATACACCTCTGAATTTTCAGTAATAAAATATGGGTAATATTTAATATTCTTAGCTAAAAATTGAGCAAGGAAAAACAAGTTGACACAGAAATGTATAGAGTGAACAGGAGATGTGTAACCTTTTTTTATGAGTTGTGCATCCCTTTCTGGTTTAACACATATTCTTTTTCTTGCTTGGGTCTTCCAACACACGTTGTGTATTACAGTATGAGAATGGCTGGGTCTTCATGCATAAAGCTGACTCTGGTTCTTGGAAGATGACACAGCTTTTGGCTCATGGTAGTCTGTTATGAGCTTTAAATTATAGTATGCTTTTTTTGCCCATACAGCTGCCAGGCAAACACACAGTGTGTTGTAAGTGCTTTTTAACATCTGTGCTTATCTTTCTGTGAATTATGCAAGGATCGCTCTGCTGAAGCAGTGAAAGAGAAACCCCAGTTGCTTTCTTGCATAACTCTACAAGCTGGCTGGCTGGTTGCCTCGTACAGTTTCTGTGGCTTGGGTTTTCAAAGAATCATACTCTGAGTTTTAAGGCCTATAAAAGTTTTAGTTTTAAGCATTTTACTGGAACTGATGGGATGGCCCAAGTTGATTTACACTTAGTAATTTCTTGTTAATTACATCAGACTTTCTTTGGCTTATTTGTTCATTTTCTGAAATCTCATTCACCAATAATACATTTGGTAACGTAATTCATTGTATATTCACAGCCAGGAAAATGGTAGTTACAGAACTGATTGCTGTAACTCTAGTAATTTGCAAGGCTAGAATCAAACTTTGGCTGAACATCATTTTATTGCAGATGAAGAAATTGACTTGTAGGATAATCTGGTCCATTACATGTATTGCCTGCACATGGCCCTCATAAAACTGTAAAATGTACTCTGGAACAAGCTGGTACTATGACACGATACTTATTTTTCCACATATTTTCTAAAAGAAAATACTCAGTAACAAGCTGATAATTAGCATTCCTATGATACAGCATGTATTTTCTCAGCTATTTGTCTTCATTGCAATCTTTATCTTTTCCCTCCAGCTTTGTTTCTGCTCCCTGTTTTTTTGTTTGTTTATTGGGTGGAAGGCAAACAGGTGAAAGCATTTTGCAGCATTGTAATATCACAAAAGTGCTTTCTTAGAACCCTCTTTTGGCCTTTTGAGGATTGGAATAGAGTGATCCAAAATATCTCCAGTCTGTAGAAGATGTGATATGAGAAAGTCCAAGAAAATAAGTAAATAGATGTTAAAGTTGTTATCAATGAGTAAGAGTTGGCTCTTAAGATTGCACCCTCTTATAGTAAGAAGAGAGGGAGAAACCCTGGGGTTGTTGGATGAGCCTCCTGTCCCCACTACTGCTAATCAAGAGAGATGAGCAATGCACTGTTTTGTGACCTTATCCCTCCTACCTCCAAAGTACGTTGCCCGGTCAGCCACCATATCTACAGCTTTGAGGAAATATTCCAATATTTTTTCAATTTAGGAAAGCTGTGGATGTCTACAAGAAACCAACAGGAAAATGTTTCTTCCATGGAGACCATGGCTATGACAACAAGATAAACAGCATGCAGGTATAAGCAATGCAGTAACCTTTGTGGGAGGGTCATTGAAGGCAGAAGAAATTGGAAGTCTCTAAAATGTCAATATTCACTGAAAAAAACCTTCTACTTATTAATGCTTTTCTTTGTATTCTTGTCTCTCTTATTTTTTAAGACTGTCTTTATAGGTTATGGCCCTACGTTCAAATACAAGACCAAAGTACCTCCTTTTGAAAATATTGAACTTTACAACGTCATGTGTGGTAAGCTCTCTGCCTGAGGAGTTGTAAGAGAAACACTCTGTTTTAGCTAGCCGGGTTTTGTTCGGGTACCCATGAGCTTATAACCTGACTTCCAGCATCCTTTCTCCAGTCCCCCCTTCCCAAGCCCTTGCCTTTTAGCCAGGAGGGCTGAAGGCACTTCTCAGGTGCCTCGGCTTGTTCTCCTCCAGCAGCTGACCAGTAAAGGCCATTACCACAGTTTTGCTGTGAGTGCCTTGGCAGAGACCAAATTGCACCACAACAGTGTCGTGTCCACACCTCCTTAGTTTAGGAAGGAAGTTTCTGTTCAGAGGCTGCTTCTGTACCTATGTGTCTCATGGAGCATCTGTAAAGCAGGTGATTAATAACACTCTGGTGTAAGGTCAAGACATTGACTGTAAGATTGCACTGGAAGCTGCAGAAATAGTTATAAAAACCCTGTTTTCTTGTGCCTTGATGCAAATTAACCTTTTTGTCATAAAGACCACCATACTATTCCGGCAGCATGTGCAATTTTATGATTTGGACAAAACATTAGTATTTTTATGACATTGAAAGTGTTCATTAACATATTGTCAATGTAAACAGTATTGCAAGTGAATGTCTTAGGTGATTGGAGATGCTACTGAATATATGTTTACCATCTAATCATCGTTTGTCTTTGGTGGTTCCATAGATCTGCTTGGATTGAAGCCTGCTCCTAATAATGGCACCCATGGAAGTTTAAATCACCTGCTGAGAGCCAATATTTATAAACCAACTGTGCCAGATGAAGTTGCTAAACCACTCTATCCTGTTGCTCTACCTTCTGCATCTGATTTTGATATAGGATGTACATGTGATGATAAGGTAGGTGTTTAGGGTCTGCTGATGCTTCCACGATTAGCAATAGTTGCCTAGTAAAGTTGTAGGATTTTTGCCTATTTTGAGAGGACTTGATCTCTTAGAATTCCCCAGATCCTTCCTGTGAAGTGTTTGTGCCCTTTTGGAACAATTATGTTTTCTTGTAAAACAGGAAACAAAAAAAATTGTGGTTGTTTTATAGTGCTAGTTTTGCTTTGCTACATGCCTAGTAAAACAAGATGTCAGAATGTTCCAGTGATTCTAATCTTGTTCCTTTTTTCTGTTCTTGAGAAGAACAAGTTGGATGAACTTAACAAGCGCTTTCATGTCAAAGGAACAGAAGGTAAGAGTCTGGTGCCTCAGTTAATAAAAGCTATTTTTGTTTTGTTTTGCAAGTTACTGCTGCTGTATTTTATGACAGGCTCTAGCACCCATTCTTGGATCTTCCTGCCTTTAGTTGGTAATTCTCTTCTCCCTCATGCTACATCATACATATTTAGTTGAAGTTATTCATGTGCAGGAGAAAAAGATGACTTAAGCTTCACTTGAATAAAGCAAGTTTATCATCTTTGTGCTTAAACAAGGCTTTTCCGACTTTTCTTTATTGTGTCCTACAAAAATATCCTCTATTTGGACTCAAACACCAGTAAAACATGCCCTTTTCTTTCAGGTTACATGCCTATCTGTGAGCAGTGTTAGGCCACTTTCCGTATTTCTATGTTTTGATTTCCAAAAGCGAGCCAAACCTGTCTGCCAAATGGTTATCAAAATCAATGAACCGGGCAGCACAATGCAAGATTAGACAGGAAATATATTTTTCCTCTATTCTTTCAATGATGTTTTTGCCTTTTTTATAAACAAGCCTGTTAGAGGTATCTAAGGACATTTAACCATAACATATCACCAAGACAGAAGAAAAGCAAGTATTGCAGAGTTGGGGGTGTCTTTTTGTAGCCAAATTTAGGAAAAGGGTTTGTTTGTATGTTTGTTTTCTTTGATATTACTGACAGAAAATAGCACATCAGTCTTCAGAACATCGTCTGTATCGGAAAAGCGGAAAAAACATACTCTTTTAGTGAGTGAGCACTTTTGCCTCCCTTTTGAGAGGGACTTTACAAAAAAGCATAGGGAGGAGAGAAAGGCTGGAGAAGAGTGGCAGGAGTGATGGGATAGGTGCTGATTTAAAGCAACAATAAAAGTGCTTATTACCACATGTATGACTGAAATGTGCACACAGAGATGGAGTGGAGTCCCCTTTGGCTGGAGAAACATCCTGTCTCCATGCTATAAACCCAATGAGCTTTCAAGTGCAGAAGGGACTTTTAGCCTCCAAGTGGGTTGTGAGCTTGGAAGGTGGATCCCAAGCAAAACTACTGAAAATTACTGAAACTATTGCTGCTCTCTCTGTTACGAGATTCCCTTAGCAGTTACTCAGGGTCAGTATCTCATTAAGGATCACTGTAGTATCAGCATGTATTACTTTATCATCTTTAAAGTTTTCAGTAGTCAATGTAAATGTAATTTCTTCTGATCTGTAGAGAAACATCTTCTATATGGGCGCCCCGCAGTACTGTACCGCACGAAATACAACATCTTGCATCACCATGACTTTGAAAGTGGCTACAGCGAAACATTCCTGATGCCTCTCTGGACGTCCTACACTGTTTCCAAACAGGTCAGTGCAGTCTTTGCTCTTGAAAAAATGCTTAAGAAATCCTGGGCAAATCTGTTCATTACCTCTTTTCTTAAAGCCCTAAAGTTCCCCTTCCTCAAGCAGATTTTTCCAACCAGAAATCATGTCAAGTGCCATTGTAAAAAATGCCAAAATCCTTCTTTTTCCTTCAGGAGGGAAGAATTTTAAGGAAGAAGGATTGTATATTTCTTTTCCTGTTTTCATTTGCTTTTTAGTTTTTGCATGATGGGAGTTTATTTTATTATGATGGAGTAGTCAGTTACTTCATTTTAATTGTTTTGCTTGATGACGTCAGCTACCTGAAGGAGGGGATCTGCAGCAGATACAGGAACAGAATTTGATTGTACAGCTAGGTGGTTTATTTTACTCCATACAAGGCCTTCCATGTAATCCATTGACTGTATGAAATAATTTTCTTTTAGCCATAAATGCTGAAATTACTTCTCATTTCTGTCCATGTTAATGCAGGCAGAAGTCTCAGGTGTCCCAGAGCATCTGGCCAGCTGTGTGAGGCCCGACCTCCGCATCTCTCCAGGGAACAGTCAGAGCTGCGCAGCCTACAGAGGCGACAAACAGCTCTCCTACGGCTTCCTTTTCCCTCCTCGTAAGTTCAGATAGCTTTTTAATACCTAGAGGTTTTGTAGGGGTTTTTTTGTTGTTGTTAGGGAAAATGCTAGGTACGAAACCCTCCCCTCACCAGATATAAACAGACTAAGGCTTTTTTTGCAATAGTTGGGAAAGAATATAGGTAGGAACGATTTAATTTCCCCCCACTGTGGAGTGATTTCTTCCTCCATGATGTCTTCTCCTCAGAGGGGCTGCTCCTGCACCAGTGTCACATGTGGGGCTCAAGGGGGTGGATACACTATTCTTGCTGAGGACCAAGGGCCCAATGCCACAAGTTCCCATCACATCTTTGGTCCCTCTGCTCCACAAGAGATGCTCCAAACCAGTGCCTTGCTTCATGCATCGAAACAATGAAGTGTCCCAGTTCAGTTAATAAGAGTAAAGGTGAAAAATGAATTGCAGAGAGCCGAAGTCCAAGCTAGAAGACAATCTTCCGAAACTGGCCCTTTCAAGTCAGTGTATAGATACCGGCTTATGTGAACTGGGAATCTAGTCAGAGTTTTACATTTTGAATTCAACCAGCAGTAGGATCAACATATATTTAATTTAAAAATCAAAATGAGACTCTTGCATACTGTAAAAATTCCTGCCATCCTACAGAAATAGTGTTAGTATTAACAGAAAATCCGTGTGAATGAGCGTCCTGCATTGTCTTGGTGCAGTTACACTGGTTCAGTCTTGGAGCAATGATCTTCTGGGATTAGTAAATGTTTAAGGGACACAACTGTCTCACAGTTGTGAACTTCATTGCTCTGCCTTCCTCACTCAGTGACTGAAATATTTTATAGGCGACTTGTGATATGGAATTTCTGGTGCAGAGGCTTGCTAGAAGATAATCCCGCACTCCTCTCCCTGCAAATTGTTTGGCTCTTTTGTAAAAGCTTGCAGGGCAGCTCTCTGACTTTTGAGACTGCAAAAATTGATGAGCTATAAAAATATTTTGAACTGGTTGATAGTTGAAGCAAAGATAAATTCCTCACTTTCCATGCTCAGCCGTCACATTAAAGACTAATTTTATGCATATAATGTGCACTTCTCAATATAGCATTCAGATTGCTGTTTAGATTACAGTATTCCCTTCGGACAGCATTCTCTCTGAAGCCATTTTTCAAAACATTTTTATAGTATTTGAATTTCTGATATTTCACCTTATTAACACTTTTCTTTTTTATTGCTTTCAGAATTAAGTTCCTCTGCAGAAGCAAAATACGATGCTTTTCTAATAACAAATATCATTCCAATGTATCCTGCTTTCAAAAGTAAGTGCCCTTTCAATGGCTTTACTTGTCTTTCCCAACATATGTGTGTTGTGGTTTGGTGTTGGTTTTGTTTGTTTGTTTGTTTGTTTTTAATATGTACGTTGGACTATGGAATGAATTAATGGGAGAAGTTTGCAATGTAAAGTTCAGTTACCTGTAGCCAGCAGATAATACATGTGGACACCAGTTCTAGGTACGGGCAAGCAAAATACCACAAGAAAGGCTCAAGTTTTTAGAAAGGTTTATGTTCCTTGGTGCCTGGCTAAGGTAAGAGCACAGACATGCTGTAGTTCAGAAGTTTTGCTTCATGCCACAGTAATGCAGTTTGTACAAGACCATTCAGGTTTTCTTGTCTGTAGCCCAAGCTGGTGCAAAATATACTTGGGCAACATGGTTTTACTTCTCAATAAACCACCTGGGAGCGTGTACAAGCCTGGGAGTGTGCACTTAGCATGTTGTTGCAGCTCAGGAATGAGTGATTATTTTTTATTTTTCTATCCATGCCCTTAGAGAGAGACCAAACGTATTTATTAGCTATAAAGAAAAAGGAAGAGGAAACCAATTTATAGAAAATGAGGAATGACTTAAACCTAGCTGAAGATTTCAATGCTGCAGGGATATAGCATTAACATTTCTTTTGTCTGCACATCTCTTTTTCTCTCTAGTTTTGCCAAGAGGTAGGAAAACCATCAGACTATTCTGGTGGCAATTTTGCCTTGGCAAGGATCGAGAAGACTTGGAAGAATCTCAAGAGCCTGTTCTTGTGAGATTTCCAATTCAGATTTTAGGCCAGAGAGGTTTGGATAAACATCAAAGCCTATGGGAGGCTTTTTCTTTTTAACCAGAAAAGAGTGTTTTTAACTGAAAAACCTCTTGAGTAGGAACAAGTGGTGATGTTTGCTGGAAATTTGAGCAAAGACACTTAACTGATTACAGACTGCAAAATTATTGGGGATTTCCCACTCTCAAATCACTTCATAAAAATGCTCTTCATGCTAATGTTAGTCTAAGCAAATTAGCTGAGATGCTAATCATAGAAGAACAACCCAGCAGCAGCAACTCATTTTGCCTGGTGGCCTTCCTCTTCTTCACAAGCAGATGAAGGATTCCCTGAGAACAAATGTTGGAACTAATATCATTCCTAGGGAATTATGAACCACTGTTTGTGTGCAGGCTGCAATGCTGAGAGCTGATTATAAGCTCATTATACAAAGTTTTTGCCACAACAGGGAAAATCTGAGGTGGCAGTTTTATGCTATGCTGGCTTTGGTGACAGTGCTGGCTGCACAGGTCCCCTCCTCTGCTTTGTTTAACTAATTCACTATCCCATCCCCCAGGCAATCATTCGGCATCCATCTTTCCTACAGTGGGTCTGGCTTATGCAGCTCCTGCTTTGCTGGAGCTGCAGGATGATGCCCCTGGGCTGCCCCACCTTGCACTGGCAGTGAGAACTGGAGTGGGGAACTCATTCATCTGGAAAACTCGGGGGGGGGAAACAAGAAAAACACAAACAAACAAAAAAATCCAAACCCACTTTCCTTGTTGGGCAGTTTTTATTGTTAAGGCTGATGCACTGGAGGAGCAAGCAGCTGGAAGAGTGATACTTATGGCCAAGTGGTTACCGCAGCTGAGGTTCTTGTTTGACCATTACTTGTGGGGCAGGGAGTTCATGTGGCACTGAGCAGCCTTAGGACAAGGAGTTCTGAGGAACTAGCTGAGGCTGGTGTGTTGCCCTCAGTGTCAGAAAACCACGGACTTGACTGCCTGAGCTAGGCAGACAAAAGTTAACCTTTTACAAGGCTGAGATGTTTTGATTACACACACTTCTGTTAGTGTTAAAATAAAAACAAAACAAAAACATAAACCCAAACAACCACTCCCCCCCCCAGAAAAAAGAAAAAAAAAAACAAACCAAAAAACCAAAAAAAACCCACAGCATAAAAAAACCCAAAACAAACAAACAAACCCCACCAACCACACCCCACCCCCTAAAACCAGATAGAGAACACTGTAGCTGGAGGTAGCAGTGTATTCCCCATCTCTGCAAGCATCTTGTTAAGGCTGAATAGGGCATGTGGAAGAAAGTGTGTGTGTCATGCTCTTCCCAAAAGCTGCTGTGATGAGATGCCATTCCATAATCTGGTTATCCTTGACAGCACCTAATTTAAAACTCAGACATTTAATGAGAATTTAACTGGAAGAATATGACCTTTGTATTTCCCTTTCTTTTAAAATGTTTGGGTTTTGCTTTTAATCATGGTGGTGTTTCCTTTATAGAATTAAAAAAACAAAACCAAACCCCCAGCACCACCACAGCAGCATTCCCTGTAACTAGATAAGAAAGACAAAGGAAGTGTTTACAGGGACATCAAAAGCATGTGAATAGCTGTTTCTACTGCTTGGTGAGGGAACAGCAGGCTCTCTGTGCAATGTCTATGGCAATGCCAGCCTGGGAGTGGTACCATGCATTTCCTTTATCACTGCTTGGGGGGAAAAAATCAACTGTCTGAATAGGCTTTATTGACTAAACTGAATGAAGCTGCAGTAAATCTGTAATGCTTAGTCTTCAGTTTCCCCTGCCGTCGTGTGAATGATGTCCACTGGATTTTTATTTTAATGGGAAAAAAAATGTATAATCTTGACATGTTTTGACTTAGCCTATTTTTTTTTTCTTCCCTACAGAGGTATGGAACTATTTCCAGAGGGTTTTGGTGAAGAGATATGCCACCGAACGAAATGGAGTCAATGTTATAAGCGGGCCAATCTTTGACTATGACTATGATGGTTTACATGACACACCCGACAAAATAAAACAGTAAGTGTTTGTCTTTAAATTGGTTTGCTGTTGCTCCTCTTGATGGCGGCTTTATCTTAATTAATTGCCTGCATAATATTCAGTTTCTGGGAGGAGATACAATTTTCTCTTTCTAAAATTGTTGTTCATCAAGACTGAACGCCCCTGTAGGTAGGACAGTGGTAAAAAAATAAGAAAAGAGCAATTCAGCAGGTTACTGTTCACCTTGACTTTGGAAGTAAATATTCATTCATCCTTGAGATCAAGCTGAATCATGTTCCAAATAAATTATTTTCTCTAAAATTCTCTGGAACTTAGAAGCTGACAACTGAATATCAGAGCAAACCACAGCAGTGCTATTGAGTTAGGTACTCAAGTCTTTCATTAATTCAGTAATGCATTCTCTCTGTGTCTCTGAACTGAAGAAGCCTTTCAGCACTGGTGTGTGGTATTGCTATAGCACAATATCAAAACATGAGCTAATTGAATGCTCATTTGCAGAGTGTGTTTAGCAATCAAACACATCTCAACAACATACGTGTGTCCTCACACGTAGGGGAGGAAACACCATGCTGTTTGTGAAACCTTCTTCTGGACAGGCTTATTCTTTGTGGATAAACGCTTGCTTTATTCCCCCAGGTTTGTGGAAGGCAGTGCCATCCCCGTTCCTACTCATTACTATGCCATCATAACCAGCTGCTTAGATTTCACTCAGCCAGCCGACAAGTGTGATGGACCACTCTCTGTTCTCTCATACATCCTTCCCCACCGGCCTGACAATGACGAGAGCTGCAATGTAAGTTCTGCTGCACTACTCTGGCCCTGTGGTAAATATATCCTTGAGGCATGTGAAACCCCATTGCTATTAGATGCTAGTGCTCTCTGATGTCTTCAATGAAAGCACAGAGTATTGACTCTAGAAAGTACCGTGTTCAACTCATTTGACAAAAGCACTCCTCCATGATATCAGAGAAAATATGGAAGTAATGGAAGTATTCCTGCACTTAAAATTGTCCGGGAGAACTGACATACAGTAGGCTGGCAGTAAACAACCTGTAGGCTTCTGTGTTTTGGCAGACCCTGTCAGTGTAACCTCAGAGCAGATTGGGGGGAGGTTGTCTGTGTAGATGCATTGTGCTGGCAGCCAGCCTGATGTTTTTATTGAGGACTGTTTCCATATGCAGGTACAATATCATCTGTCTGTTATGGCAATCTTAGTGCATCAGACAGCACATCCAACCCACACAGTATTAAAACTATATGCTAAAACCTGCTGAGGGTAGAGTGCCAGCTCTTGCTGTTTCCAGCATGTCTTGATCCAAGGGAAAAGTTTGGATTCTTACTAACAGAGATGACCAGACGTCCTCCTGGTTCCTTTCCTATCTTCTTTCAGGATGCAAGATCCTATAGCATAAGAATCTTGGTGAAGTACAAAAGCTTTGGTCTGGTCAGCACTGCAGAAAGTAACAGGCACACTCGTCAGCTGATGGTGCGGCAGGAGAGCAGTTGGGTCCCCCCGGCGCTCTGCAGGGACAGCAGTCCCCAGGCAGCTCTGCTGAGACTTGTCCTTCCGCCTGAACTTGTTCTCCCATTACACAGCTGTGCAGATTCCTGCACACAGACGCTTCACTATAGGCTGCCAGGAGACTGTTTCCTGAATGAACGCATTAATATTATGAATTTTGTATTGGCACAAAAAGTTAAGACTCCTGTTCCAGCTACAGGCAGAAATAGTCATTCCAGCTCTGCACACAATTCACCTGGAACACCGTCTCTTTCTCATTCATCAAACGTCGCCTGCTTTTAGGTCCCACTTTTTAAAACCATGTTTTGGAGCAGTATCTGTCTCTCTTAAGCAGGTCTGGCTTCACCCTGTTTAGGCACAGATGTCTTCCACCAGAGGTCTTGGAAAGTCCTATCTATATTTCATCGTGGTTTTCCTCTGGACTGCGTTCCTCTGAATCAAGGTCCAGCTGGTGATCTGGAAGTTACTAATCTGGCAGTTATTAGTGCCTCTGTCCTTGTATCGCTGCCCATATGTAATTTTATAACAAAGTCAATTTTATTCCTCCCTATATTGTGTATCACGGTCCTCTTGAACAGCTGAAATCTTTCTTACAAGCTACTTAGAATAACGGCCTCTTTTACTCTTTGATTTCTTATATTCCAACATAGGCTTCTTTCCTCTGTAGGTCATGCTAGTTATGCTGTGTTTATTTACAGTTCTGGGATGAACTTCAGTGCTACGACAAGGTCATCAGCAGATACTGGTCTGTGGTTTTTACATAGCAGAGAACCTCTCCAAAAATATTTAAATGTACCTCTTGAATGAAAATACAGTTAGGTAAAATTTTGCCATTCAAATGCATCGTCGGTCTTACTTTTGCACATGGTGTTCCGTCATATCGATTCAAAGAACTGGTTGTGTAAAACCTCACGTACTTCATGGATAAAATGCATGGGATAATATAAGAATTTTTCCTTAACCTCTCCACAGTTTTCTTTTAAGATCTGTAGAAACATAAACTTTTCCCCTCACTCTGCTCTTGTTGCACACTCTTCCTCTCTCTTCACATGGCTGTTGGAGAACACCACTGCTCTTCTCATTTGAATATGTTCCATTTCCAAACTCTGTTTATTCATGGTGAGGTTATATCCATTTATTCTTGTGTCAACATTTTTCTACGGCTTAAATAGTCCTTCACTGGGCTTCTTTGGGATTTACCCTAGTGATGATTTATGATGATTCTCAAGGCATATACTTCTCTCTATTCATGGGAGACCCAGGATTTTTTGCATTTCTTGTAAAAGAGGGTGAGCATTTTAGTGGCCTTTGTATGCATCTGTTCTGGTCTGGAACATGAGTGAGACAAAGTACTTCAGCTGAGATCTCAAAATAAAAATGGTTTTCTTTCCACTGAACACAACTCCACTGATACTATGTAGGATTTGCTTTTTCCACAGCTGGGTTATAATGGTGGTTCACAATCATGCATAACCAGTACACCCAGGTCCTTATCATCTATCTGCTGTTTCACCTAGAGGAGCTCCCAGCTTAGCAGACATTTTTGCCATCAATGTGAATAACCCAGTTTCATACTATATCAGGGACTCCCCCATCTGCATCCTCTAATACGCTATTCCGGTCTTCCTCTATGTTCACAGGAGCTCCCAAGCATGTATAAAGACATTACACAAAATCCTTTCCAAGACCAAAGCTGCGGGAACCCTGTTAGAAACTTCCTCCAGATCATTATTTTCCCTTTCAGCAAAACCTTTAAATTTCTCTCTTATTAAGTGAGTTCCTCACCCACTTGTTTATACTCTGATCATGTTCAGCTTTCCAGCTAGTAATTTGATATCCAGAGAGATTCTTGTACATAATACATCGAGAGTGTCCAGAAGAGGGGTATGAAGTTAGTGAAGGGTTTGGAGAGGAAGGAGCAGCTAAGGTCACTTGATTTGTTCAACCTGGAGAAGAGGAGACTGAGGGGAGACCTCATTGTGGTTAAAGCTTCCTCACAAGAGGAGGAGGAGGGGCAGGCACCAAACTCTTCTCTCTAGTGACAAACGACAGAACCCGAGGGAATGTCAGGAAGATGTGCCAGCGGAGGTTTAGACTGGACATTAGGAAAAAGTTCTTCACCCAGAGGGTGCTGGAGCACTGGAACAGGCTCCCCAGGGAAGTGTCACGGCCCCAAGCCTGACAGTGTTCAAGAAGAGACTGGACAACACCCTCAGACACATGGTGTGAACTGTGGGGTTGTCATATGCAGGGACAGCAGCTGGACTTGATGATCCTTGTGGGTCCCTTCCGACTAAGGACTGAGGACATTCTATAATATGTGGTATCTTTTCCAGTGGTTTTTAGGTTAGCCTTCTAACTGATTGTCTGTTTCTATTTATCTGCATGTTTTCTGTTGTTTTTTCCTTCTACTACTCACTGTACTATTGAGGTGAGACTAACCATCACAGATAGATAAAAGATCATTTTAAATGTATACACTTCATTTGTCATGCTGCAGTAATATAATAACGTGGTAGCTGATCACTGTGTTTAAAATCCTTGCTGCTGGACCTGAGATTTCAAGGACCAGTTATGGAATGGAAAAACTAAAACCTAGATCAGTTGATTGATTTTCTGGGGTCATGCAAATGCTGTCTTGCTGGACTTGGTTTAAAAACAACCTCACAGTCCTGTGATATATTCATATTGCAGACCTTTCGCACGCTCTTAGGAGTCCTCCTTATAACAAAAAACTGAGCTTTGCAGCAACAAGACTTCCCTCTGACGTCTATAAAATACAGATTTCCTGCTCGGAATGAAGACTTGAAGACAAAACAAATGTCACAGTGGTTGCATGTGCAGTAACAACCCTGCTGAGGCCTATTTGCAGAGTAGCAGCCTGATCACCAGGCTTAAGTCTGAGCTGGAGGCTTCCAACAGCTGCAGCTTTCCTGGAGCATGGCATGATCCCTTCTCTTCCCTCTTAATTGGTATCTTTCTTTTTGTGTTCCACGATCCCTTCTCTTCCCTCTTAATTGGCATCTTTCTTTTTGTGTTCCACGATCCCTTCTCTTCCCTCTTAATTGGCATCTTTCTTTTTGTGTTCCACGATCCCTTCTCTTCCCTCTTAATTGGCATCTTTCTTTTTGTGTTCCAGACCTAGTTTTGGACCTCAGGTTGCTAGTGACCTGGAGAGGAAACATGGTTTGGAGCTGAAAAGCTTCAAAACAGACAATCGCTGACTGGGTCATGGACCTTTGCTGTAGAGCAGCCAGCTGTGACCTAGCTGGTACTTGATGTCCTCTCTGTGCAAAAGATCACGCTCACCCACCTGGCCCTTGTGGGGTGACCCAGAGCCTGGTCTATGGCATATCTACTGCGCTGGGTAGGCTCTGGCATTGCTGAAGCTTAGTCTTGAAGGGTGAGGGATCTCTTTGCAGAAGGACCTGGCCGAGACAGTCAGAAAGGGGCTCATTTTCAGGAGCAAGATCAGAAATAGAGTTTTATCAGTCAGATTTCCAAGATACATGGGATCCAAATGTCTGTAGGCACAACCTTGCTTTCCTAACTTGCTTTCCTGACAGTGGCGTAGATGTACCAGCCTGAGAGGCCAAAAGTCCTGTTTACTCTGTCCTTTTCCCACATCCGCTCCCTGCCGTGCCGACCCAGGGTTGGCCGCAGTGCTCATGGGACGTGTCACTGGGCTGGTTAATGCACTCAAACAGCCAGGAACGGCAGCGTTTTGCAGGGCTGATTTTCTGATGTGTCAGTGAGTTACAAGGCACACAGCAGCAACCACTCTGGCAGCATCACTTTCTTTTTTTCCCTAATTGGGAAGTGCTTAGTGAAAGTCTTTTTTCTGTCAGTGAAGAGCATGTATATTCTGATAATAGGATTTTACAGGTACCAACATAAATCATAGTTCCAACTGTGTAATGAACCATAATGGTCTCCTGACAGTAAAGTGGAAAGATTAAAATAAAGTTGTGTTAAATAAGGTGCTCGTCAGATGAGAAAAACATGCAGGTTCAAAGCTACACAGGCTAGAGTTTTGGCTTTCATAATACACAGCTGATTAATATGGAGCTCTTTCTGTGAGATAAAAAAGTATGTAGCGACCAATGTATCTTCTAAAAGCATATGGCTGTTCTTTGAAACACCTGCAACGTAGGGCCATCTTTTCCCAGACAACTATGGTCATCTTCTCAACCCCATCCTAAAGTGGGTCACAAAATAAAACTGTGGGAATCATCTTGCATGTTAAGTTTAAAATCCATTTTTGTGGAACTTGTTTACCTTAGTCGTTCTTGAATAGGGCACAGAGATTGTCCAAATGGACCCAATCTTTAGAAAAGTTGCATTTGCTTTCAGAGCTGACTTTTGACGTGACATGTTATGAAACTTGGTTGGTTTTTTTTTTCACATTTCAGAGCTTGGAGGATGAATCAAAGTGGGTTGAAGATCTTCTTAAGATGCACACTGCGCGTGTGCGCGACATCGAACAGCTCACAAGCTTGGACTTCTTCCGAAAGACCAGTCGCAGCTACACAGAAATCCTCTCCCTAAAGACATACCTTCATACATTCGAAAGTGAAATTTAGCTTTCTAACTTTACTCAGTGCATCCTTTTATTCAACCGGTGTATATTTTTATATTGTTTTTATATTTATTAATTTGAAACCAGGACATTAAAAATATTAGTATTTTAATCCTGTATCAAATCTTAAATATTAAACCCTTGTGTCATTTGTTTTGTTTCTCTAATGTTTAATATAGGTATGTTGCTTGGTTTATTTAGTAGCGCTTGTAATACTGCAGCTTGAGTCCTTACTCCAAGCTTTTAAGTGGTGCTGCAGGATTTGGTACATGCATCAAGGAAATATTAATTTCCCATGCTCCTTTACCACACTTGTAGTCCTGTACTGTGTATCAAAATACTGAACATGTAAAATTACATTCATTTACTGTTAACTATGTGACAGACATATTTAAACTCTATAGACAAATAGCATCTTAAATATAATAAACCACACGTTCAGTTTTTTTAATGTGTTTTGGTTTCCTTTCGCAGGGACATTCAGAGGGCCTTGCAGGCAGCTGAGTGCTGCCAGATCTCTCTTATTCACTGGGCAGAGCCCTTTTCAAGGGCTGAGGTTTGCTGGTAAGAGGACCACTGGTGCCCAGGTGCCCTGCCCTGGTACCCAGCAGTGACACCATCAAACAGACACCCAGAGTAGTCATTATGGGTTAAGCTTTGCCACAGGGGCAGACCTGGGAGGGGAGGTTGGCTGGTATCATAAGCTACCAGCAGTACCGCAAGACTTTGGCTTTGAGCCAAGGGAAGGATGTGAGGTGATAACATCTGCTGTCACCAGTCAGGCTGTGTCACATGCCTTCTCTGGCACTGCTGCCCTGGGCTGGTTCCTGGGAATCCCTGTTCCATCATCTTTTGCTTTGAGGGAAGCTGAGGCAAGGCAGATGTTGATGGAGGTGACATTGCTAAACCCCCAGCAGTGGGCTTTTACCAGGGAGGAGAAAATCTGATTTTCATCATCTTGTTCTGATAGCCAGAATTTGCAGAGTTTTTGCCTAATCTGAGGCTGAGTCCAAAGCTTAATCATATAATCATTTTGGTTGGAAGAGACCCTTAAGATAATTGAGTCCAACCATAACCTAATTCTAGAACTAAACCATGTCCCTAAGAACCTCATCTATGTGTCTTTCAAACACCTCCAGGGATGGTGACTCCATCACTTCATTGGGCAGCCTGTTCCAGTGCCTGACAACTCTTTCTGTGAAGAAATTTTTCCTAAAATTCAATCTAAATCTCCCCAGTGCAACTTGAGGCCATTTCTTCTCATCGAATTGCTTGTTACTTAGGAGAAGAGACCAATACACTCCATGCTACAACCTCCTTTCAGGTAGTTGTAGACAGTGATAAGGTCTCCCCTCAGCCTCCTTTTCTCCAGGCTGAACAGCCCCAGTTCCCTTAACTGGTCCTCATAAGATTTGTGCTCCAGACCCCTCACCAGCTTCATTGCCCTAAATGCCAGCCCTCATTCTTAACGGAAGCCCCTTGGCCTGATTGTACATATAGAACTTCTGGCACTGTAAATCCCATACAGTGCACATGATTTACGACCATCTCTTACCTGGTCAAGTGGGTCGGGTCTCTGTTGGCTACTTCTGTGCGATCACAGTTTCATAATCCTGGTAAGCCCCTACAAGTGACACTGATGGCACAGCCCAAAGCCAATGGAAGAGACACTGTTGTATACTGGTGTCTAGATAATGGCCTGATTTGGCTTGGACAGCTTTTATAGAAGGCATATCGTATGGAGCATTACTGCTAGTGTAGTTAGGTGATGTAAAAGATAAACTATTGTCCAAGGCTGAACCTACTAGTGGCACTATTACAAAGCCGTTGTTTGAGGTGACAGATTTCCCTCTGTCTATCGAAGTGGTTTGTGTCTATTTTCTCTTAGAGGTTTGCAAATGCTGGAGGGAAGTGGGAAGGGCTGCAAAACGTCTTCTCAGCCATGTACACAGACAAATAGCCAGGACTCCTAAGAAAAATTAATCTGGCATAATTTTAGCAACTTGCATCCCTGTAGTATCCATATAAGACAAAGCAGTAAACTGGAATTAATTGTGTTAACACTGATAAAGTTTTTGTGACCAGTAGACAAAATTTTATTGTTCCAGGTGCCAAATTCTGTTTAAATTAGAAGAGCACAAGATTTGAATTCTTATATATCACCCCAAAATGATAAGATGGAAATTCTAACAATTTTACAAACCTCTGGGAAACATCCTATTCTTGCAAGTTGAAAATTGTCTCTTGTGGTTGTCTAGTAGCACAGGAATATTTTTCTGTAAGCTTTTGGCAGGGCTTCCTGCCATTATAAACTTTACATTCTTACATGTGCTACAAAGGGTATTTCCTCTGGATTTAAAAACAGTTTCAGTTAAGACCTAATTTCTCCAACACAGACTTTAGCCATGATATAATGTGGTTGTTCATAAACTAAACCGAAGACCACCACTACTGTGTTGCTTTGACATTCATCTGTTGCTTTATTTGTTTGCGTTTTTAACGCAATCTAACAAATGATGCAATTCTTTTCTTTTCTCCCAAAATAAGATGACGTTTTTACCAAAGGAACATTTAAGCTCTGAAAGATACTCTTCTTCTTGTGTTCAGAGAAATTTGCTTTTGAAATACCAAAAGTGATGATTGTTGGGAGAGAGTTTCACTCCATCTCGGTTTCACTAAAGAATGACAATTAGTGTCTAGGGAAATGTGATTTTTTTACTCAGTTGTTTACTGGGAGAATAAATACTAGTAATTTACTTCTGTTCTGCTCTCTTTGTTCCTTGATCCTGTGCTCTTGTATGGTATTGCTGTTTAATCTTACCACGCTGGAAGAAGTAGCTGTGCTGGAGAATGATTGTGGTGACTTCTGCACATTGCGTGGTGTGTGTGTGTGTTGTTTGTTTGTTTGGTGGGGTTGTTTGTTTGTTGCGGTTTTTTGTTTGCTTGTTTTGTTTTTTGTTTTGTTTTGGGTTTTTTTTGTTTTGTTTGTTTGTGGGGTTTTTTTGTTCTGGTTGAAAGATGCTTTGTCAACACAAAAGCTCCAGGGCAAAAGTGAAGCCTTATAAATCCTAAGCAACACAAGCTCTGCAGGAACAACAGACATTTTTAAGTAAACTTGTCGTTTCCCCTTGGTATTCTCAGGGTGAACGTTAGCTGAGGGCAGTGGGTGGGAAGGAACCCCTCTGCTTTCCATTCCTGTTAGACCATTTGAAAATATGAAATACCATTTGCTTCTGTTACGTGTTTCCTTTTCTTTATATTACTCTGGCTTCTGCAAGAGGTCCATTGAGGAGAACAGGCACTGAGTTTTCTGTTGAGCAAACACCAGTTTTGAGAGTTTGGGTAATTGCTATTTGCAATTGGTGATGTAAATTTGAGCCATGTTTAATGAGTTAGAGGCAGTTTAGTTGAGCAATTGCCAAGGCAACAAAAGCTGTAGGTGTCCTGCACACCCAACAAAGTCCTTTTGCTCTGGGAAAAATCCTCCATAGGTAGTTACGCAACTGGAATATCCCTGCTACAGGAAACTGTTACTTTTTTTTTTTACTCCTTTTTTTCACAGTAACATACCAAAGCAAAATCCTTAATAGATAAATACTGAAAGCACATTAGGTAACCTGAATAACAGTGCGGTTACAATGCCAAAATTAAAGTGAGAGTCACCATCATACTGGCAGCAGTGACATACTTAATTACCGCTGATTATATTCTGTCCTGGTCAGTTAACAGCTTGATTAAATTCATACTTTCTTCTTGCTGCTAATTCCCTGTTCTTAATTTCCAGCTTTTATCCCTTTAAGGTGTTAGGTGCAGTGTTAAAACAGTTTCTGCACTCACTTGGACCCTGGCACTGTTTTGGTTATAAGAGATCAGTTTTTTCAGCTCCAGATGAACTAGAAACTAAACATAATCATCAAGTCTGTGCTGTCTTGCGAACGTTTTCCAGTATCCACAGGGCTATCGTGTGAGTAAATTTAAATATTCACGTTTAATTAGGCCAATCTTGCTGTGTCCCTGGAGGCTGCTCCAAAACAATCCTGCCATAGTCCCCAGCTTCTCAGCGCTTTTTATGCAAACAGTCGGTCAACTTGATTGTATCAAGATTTTAACAAGTGAAAACACACACTTTTTGTAGGAGAGGCCAGAAAACAAAAGCAGTGATAAAGAGATAAGCAAGGAAGTTTCCCACTTCAGGAGACAGAAGAGGCTGAACAGGTTGAAGGCCCAGGAGATGCTGCCAGAAGGGAATGAGAAGATTTATTTGGCAAGTTTATGAAGTCCATGTTCCCCCCGCATCTGTCTTCTTCTGATAGATCAGTCCATCACATGCAGCAGACGAAATAGCTCCCCAGCTCCTGCACAGAGCCAGGAAGGGCAGGCTGAGGGAGTTCCCCTCTGAAAGGTGTTGCTAGTTGCAGGAGCAGAACATGAACTCCAAAAGCGTCGAGGCCTGTGCAGTGAGGACAGAGTGCAGGATCCAACCTGAAGGAAGTAAATTCATAGCAGCTGGAGCTGACATTCCAGTCAGCCCTTCCCTTCAGTTCCTTCAATCTCACGTCCACCTTGAACATATTTCATTAACTTTAATTTTTTAAATCTGCATTGCAGAGTCTTGCAACTTAGCTCAGCTGCTCTCTGCAGGAGACAGAGGGGATATTGCTCCTGGTGCTAAGCAGCATAAACCCGGGCTTTCCCAGAGCAGGGGGTGGTGTGTGGGTGGTGCGGATCTGCCACCTCCCCTCTGCTCCTGCACGCTGCTTTTCAAACATGCTTCGCGTTACTCTGCTGTTTTGGCACAGAGAAACAAATGAAACTTCTCAGCCTTCCTGGGAGGCAGTTGTTAACACAGGCACGGATGAAACTGTGGCACAGAGAGGCTGAATAATATATTTAAGTGTAAGTATATGGTAAGCCCAGTAAAGCTGGTCACAGCACTCCTGTGTTGGGTTGAATATGTGACATTTTAAAATTACTTCTTGTAGTGCTACCACTGGTCAGAGAGTACAGGGTAAATTTAGTAAAGCAGAAGCTTCAGAATCATGTGTCTGAAATAAAATTTGAATACAGGACTATAGAAACAAAACTCCCTCCCTTTGGGGACGGTAAATCTATCAACCCCCTCCATCAAAATGCTTGTGGTAGGGCTGGTTCCTTACCAGAGTCCTCCCTTCTCTCCAGAGGGATGCCACACTATGTGTCTCTCCAGCCTCTCTGTAGTCCTAGTCCAGCCTGGATTTGTGACTCTAGTTTCCATTTCCCTCACTGCCATCCCAGACAACCATCGTACTTGACCTGAGATACATGGTACAGTCATGGTAACACAAGTATTCTCTGATCAGAATAGACCTGCTGGCAAATGATCAGCACCACGTTAACTGTACATCTTCCAAGTGGGGCCATATGTGTTTGAAGTGTTTAAAGTTCAGCCCTTGTTCAAGACAGGAGGGGAAAAAAAAAGGGCATTTTAAACATTGTGGAAAAATACCTAATCTCCTTTCTTTGCACTTGTTGTGTAAATACAAGATAAGAGCAGTATCCCCAAGGTTACCGCAAACAGCCTGTCACTACAGAGTACAAGCTAACATTTACTAAAATGTATGTTGACATAAAAAGCAGCATTGCCACAGACAACCGTGGTAAACAAAACCACAGGTTGCTTTGCCTCTACAAGTCAAAAAAGTTTGGGATGTAACCTATTCAGACCTGCCCTCGCAACAAAAAGTCCCTGCCCTGCTTTAGCATCCAGAGTATGTGCACAGGTATTCTGGAGCTTTACCTTACCCTCTGTTTTATAAATAAAGGTCACCCTGGTTTCATCTGCAGGTTTCATCATGGAGAGATCAGCAGGCAAAGTCAGTAATTGCGGATTAGCAGAGCTGTGATTGATTGACATTAAAACTGGAATTTACTAGAAAAAAGATGGGATTATTTGCCATCAGCAAATGCCTCAACAGAAAAAGATGACAGCCTTTTCAGGGGATATTTTCCTGAGAACTTTTCTGTTTCCTGGCTATATGCAGAAAGTAGGGAGTTATTTCATCTGTTGTATGTGAAGGCCTGATCTGTCAGAAGAGGTTGGATGCAGGGGAAACAGTGACTTCATAAACCTGTCAAATAAATCTTCTGCAGCCCTGATTCCCTTCTGGCAGCATCTCCTGGACCTTCAACCTGTTCAGCCTCTTCTGCTTCCTGAAGTGGGAAACTTCCTCTCTTATCTCCTTATCACAGCTATTTTTTTATTTTTTTGCTCACCTCCCTGTTTTTTTCCAGCTTTGATGTGCTCATCATCTGCAAATAGCTCTGGTGTTAGCCCAGCCAGTGCAGTTTCTGAGCACACGTGTATCCCTGCAGGAGGCACTGCCACCATCTCTTCCACCTCTTGGTTCTGTCAGGTCTTACAGGTTCCACCTGCAGAACAGAGAATGCAGAAAATCCTGATACATGCCTACTTTCTTCTCAAGTACAGTTAAAACCCCAGGGCAAACTTTTGCAGGTAACAACCCTGTTCATGGTATTTAAGGTGGTGACCTTTACCTATCTATGTGGCTTTGTATGGAGGCATTTAATGTCACAGAAAAAGAAGTTTACAGAAAAATATTTCATTTGGTTTCTTTATTTTGTTGAAAATGGAAATCATTATATGAAGCATGCTCAGCTGACCTGGCAGCCATCCAGTCTGAACTAGGGATGCAATTCCATAGCTTTCACCTTCCATGCCTCATGATCTATTTCTAGCCATTCTCAAAAGGTTTCCATATGCATTCATGAAACCTGGGAGCCCTCCTGTGGTCGAAAAAATGAGATATTCTTCTGGCTGTTACCCCAAATCTGATATAGTCAATCCAATTTTAAACTTTATCGTTGGAGTATCCATTGAGAACAGCTTCAATCAATTAAAAAAGTTGAGATGAACTCCTGGGTCTTTAGTGGATGAACTTATTACATCTTTGCTGCCTTTGGCCTTATCTGATGCTGTCCACATCTCTTTTCCAAGGTTGGGGGATTGCCTGACAGTCTGCCTGTTACTTCATCTTTCTTGCCTCCTCCTGCCTCTCCACTGTCCTGCACAGGCGTGTCCTGTTCTAGCCAGGTTCTCTCCACCAGTCTGTCTAAGGACCTTCTAGTTGTGCATTAAATAATATGATTAAGGTATATTCCATGTTTGTCGTCTCATTGTCTTCCAACCTGGAGAAGTATGAGATTCAGAGGGCATTGGTGCACCTACCTAATTTTCATGTTGTGCTGAAACTGGAGAAAAGGATTTATGGTTCCTCAGGGAGTTAATGTTGTGGTCTTTGTCCAGCCCTCCAGAAAAATTCTGTTTCCACATGGGCAAGAGCTTGCTTCTTAACAGCGTTTTGTTGAGAAGCAAAACTGTCAGTTATCTGCAGGAGGTTTATGAGGGAGTAAGAAAGGATGAGATGAAAATAGGTCCGGGCAAGAAGATAATAACCCCTTTGATTTTGCCTTTAATTATGCTGATGCTTTATGTTCTTCCCTGCTGTACAACCAAAGAGAGGAACAGACAGTTGTGAACACCCATGGCACCATGTCTGTTTGTGCTCTGCATCACAGATCCCAGCATAGTCCATTGGAAATGTTGGATTGACTACATGGAGTGACTGGCAGAGAAGGACTGAGATCCTCAGCTCTTCCCAGTCCCTTCTCTGCCTTGGAATATGTAAAGGCAGATGGGTGGATATTCATGAGGGTAAATACTTCAAGGCTTGTCATTTGTAACATAATGCAGCACATACCACAAGGGCTTGAAAAAATTTTGAAGCTTCAAACCTGTACTACTCTTACAACAGTTGAAGATATGAAGGAACATGCAAAATCCCACCCGGAATTTCAGCACCAGGTATGAACTTGAGTAGGTCTTCCAAAACAAACTGAGGATGGCACAGAGTTTGCAGCTTTGCTTATGTCATAGACATGGCCTGACAGAGAAAAAAGTATCCAAAACTGCACAGTCTTAGCACCTGCACTTCTGAATTTCAGTCAAAAGGCTGCACAAATATTTTCAGAAATAAGACTGTTTCTGACCACTGCATCCCAATTTGACACTGAAGGCAAGTGGTCTAGGAAACTGTTATTGTAGTAAGAACTGCAACAAGCATGAGCTCCAGTAGAGTTAAGCTGTTGGCCTCACTGCTTTAACTGGAAGCTGGATCAGGAACAGTAATGATAAAAAATGACAAGCCTAAATGTGGTCATGGTCAGATTATATCTTCTTATCCCTTTTGTGTCAACATCATTCTTATCTTAACAAGCTCGCCTTCCTCTCTGGTATTTAAATAATCCACCCACTCCTTCCCTAAATGTATTTTTTTGTTGTTTTTTTTTTAAGCTGTAAGCACTTTTCTTCTGAATAAGAAAAGAAACTGTTGCAACTGATTCCTGGAAAGGAGGCTTGTTTAGTTTTTGTATTTATTTTGTGGATTTAGATTTATGGGAGTGTATGCCTACATTTTATGCCCTGGGTACCTTTGCTTAATTCTAGTTCTACAATATGAATGGCATACAGATGATGGTATTTCTAATTCTCATAGTTACATGTACACCAACAAATAAAGCTTGCACAAAGATAATCATTCTCCAGCAGCCACTTAGTCCATCCCCACTTAATCTAGTGTTGATTTTTGCCTAAGGATATATTCTTGTGGGATTTTCTGGAACGGTTTAACAAGTCACCACCTCCAGCAGAAGGTTAAGTTTCTTGGCATTGCAGAAGTGGATTGTGTGATGTTTCTGGGCTCTATGGACTCTTTCAGCTGCACTGAGCTGCCTGAATAAATTATTTGTTCCTCTCCCTGCAAGGGTTATTGTTTCTTCAGTGCTTGCAGAATTGCTCCCCACTAACCCACTCCAGTTGCAGTAACAGATTATTTCACTGAACAGTTTAAAATCTAGAGATCTACTCATGTGGCTCATTTTCCTTGGAAATGAGTTGGGTCTAGTCTAGTTGGGTCTAGCTAGAAAACCAAAAAGAGCAGTAATCAGTGATGGAGAGATCCAGTTGATGTAGTAGAGACTATAGATATACAACTACCTGAAAGAAGATTATAACAAGGTGGGTGTCAGTCTCTTCTCCCAAGTAACGAGACAGAACAAGAGGAAATGGCCTCAAGTTGTGCCAGGGGAGGTTCAGATTGGATATTAGGAAAAAATTCTTCATTGAAAGGGCTGTCAGGCACTGGAACAGGTTGCCCAGGGAAGTGGTGGAGTCACCATCCCTGGAGGTGTGTAAAAGACTTATAGGTGAGGTTCTTAGGGACATAGTTTAGAGGTGGACTTGGCAGCATTGGGTTAGTGATTGGACTTGATGATCTTAAAGGCCTTTTCTGACCAAAACAATTCTATGTTGGTGCAAGATTGTCCTGTAGTGCTACAAGACAGTTGAACCTGTTGAACAACGCATTGCTACGCGAAAGAATGGCCTTACCTACCTTAAGGTTTTGCGTGCTCTCAGCTCTGACCATCTCCTGGCTCTTCATCCTGGGGCTGCTCTTGAAAGCAGTAAGTGAGGGCTCAGCTGAGGGACTGTCAGTACAAAGTAAACCTCTACTGCCCTACATGAAAGGTAAAAATTAGTGTGTCTGTAGAGAACACCTGTGTGTCAAAGAGTATGTCCTTAGCTGCAGTGGGGCACAGTTAGGCAACTTTTTCTTGCTATGCTTTTTTCTGACTAGCTATGTCCCTGCTTATTGCAGGGGGTTGGACTAGATGACCCTTAAAGGTCCCTTCCAACCCAAATCATCCTATGATTCTAACTATCTCTTGCTTAAGAGAACTTCATACCAAAGCATCAGGACTTTGCATGTGCTAAGGGCATTATTCTAGTATTTAAGGAAGTTGCCTAACTGCCTGTTTGCTCAGTTAGACACATGACTTTATTTTTAATGGTGCTGGCAGTTTCCATTAACTCCAATATGATTCTTTACTTGTCCGTAAGCTCTGAAAATAAGGCCCTGGCTTTGCTGAGCTCTCTGTTCAGCAAAGCATTTCCAGAGCTGCATAAGTTCAGGTATGTGTCAGTATTTGATGCAACTGCTGGGAATGCCCTGTGTATGAAAAATACACCTCTCTATGGAGTGACAACTATTTCTGGCCTGGTAATGTGATCATGCCATTTGTGTGATATCCTCCCTTCAACATCCTTCGTCTCTGTGGATCTGTTTCAACCCATATAACCACTGGGAAAAGACCTGAAAAAATCTGGGTCCAACAGGTGTCATAAATACAGGCCACGGTCCACCAAGTGCTTTCCTTGGGAAAGGACCTTTGCAAATTAATGTGCATAAACTGGTGGATCACAGACGTGTTACTCAGGAGGAAGCAGAAGATGCAAACACTACGGATATGTTTTGGCATCTGTATGTTCTTGTACATCGTGTATATGCCACTTTTCTGAAAAGAAACAACTAGCCATGAAGCTGTGAGGAGAGATGCACCCAACATTTTCTGTGCTGTTTCACACCTTGCTTCTGGCTGAAGATCCTCTCACTGAACCTTTCAAGCTCCTTCTAGACAATATCGTATTTTTATGTTCACTTTTTTTTACCTTTTCAGTGGGTATATTTGCAAGGCTGAAAGAACCAGAGAAGCCATTTTTGCAACACTTGACTACAAGTGCCCGTGTTTGCAGGATCTCTTCTTCAAAATGTGCTTAGCATTTGAATGTAAGAGCTCCTGATTCATCTGTATTCTCTTTGATACCCTCTATTTGCAATGCAAAGAGCAGTATTTCCCTCTGAAAGGTGCTTAATCTCTTCTGCCTTTCATCCTGATTTTATGCTGAATTATCTTTAGATGACAACTCTCCACTGTGAATTATTTTTTGTCCTTCCTGCTCAGGTAGAGCATTGCCAAGCCATTTACTAACCATATTTATTGAGGGAACAAGGAGATTAGTTTTATATTGCATCCTACATGTGGTCAAAACTTGGGATTTTCCTGGTTATCCAAGCTGTACAAATTAGTGAATTTGTAAGTGTAAAACAGTTTCAAGAAGTTCCTTTCCAACCAAAAGGAATTTCAGTGCTCCAGACCTTTCTAGGAAAGATGAATATTTCATCCTGTACAACAAAGTTTTTTGCTAGGATAGATGAACACTGCCTGTTACAGCAAAATAGATTGAATCACTCTAAATAAGTTTTTTCTTTCTGCTCTGGTCAGTTATTCAAAACTCAAAGTCTCAAAGTCTGGTTAAGAGGAAGAACCGGTAATGTTCCTCTCATACCGTTTATTTCCAGGGCAGTCTTCTGTAATTTAGCCTGGTATTCAAGAAGATGGTTGCAGAGAGGGACGAACTATCTATGGCACACACAGAGCCTGCCTGGGACTCCTGGATGCTCTGAACATGCTGGAGCTGTGAGCATAGCACCCTGCTACATCCCAGGGCCCCAGATCAGATGCAGAAGACGGGCATGGCACATCTACTGTCTGCTAGGACCAGAGCTGTGTCCAAAGCCTCTGAAAGCCAGGACCAAGAGGCAGCAGTGACCAGGTCTTCAATGTGGAAGCTGCCTGGACAAACTTCCCAGCTGGAAAAAGAAGAGAGACTGCAGGAAACAAGGCCCCAAGTTAGCTCTAATTAAACTGAAACTAAAGTGTTGTGTTTTCTAGATAAAGCAAAGAAGAAAACTTCTCAGTGTCTTTACTTTTTTGTATAGACACTTAGCCCTTTGCAGAACAACTCCTGGGCAAAATACTGGGTATTGTACCTGGATACGATGGATATGTTGTACCATGTGACTGCCTTGGCTTTAAATATATGTCTGTAATTGGAATGTGGATTCAACCAGTCATATCAAATCTGTGTGTGTAATCCAGCAGGATACTTAAGTGTGTGCTTAGCTCACATCTGTATACTTAAATCCCTTTGGTTTTTGAGGGCACTTAAACATGTGTTTAAAGCTATAAAGCATTTTTCTACCTTGGGTTTTACTTCAGAGGAGAAATACACTGGGATGTTGAAAAAAAAAATATTTATAAACTGTAAATCTTCATATCTTTTGGTTCGCCTGCTGTGTCTGCCTTCCCCTCTGCAAAACAGAGCAGTCACCTCATGTACTTTTGCTCGAGCATTGTGAGGATTACTCAGTGCTACAGTGCGCTTTGTAAGTGTAAAATGCTGTATCCTACTGTGGTCCCACTGTAGGTCCCAGATGTGGCTAAATTCTGCTCAAGGATAATTCCTGTTACTGTTGTAATAGGAGGCTTTGTGTTAAAATAGGTTTGGTCTCTTACCCTATGAATTAGAGGACTGAACTCTTGTACATAGTGATACCAGCTGTGACTGTGATACGTGTTCCTGTGGAAAGAAATCAGTTTCCAGTTTTCCAAGTCTGTCTAACCATGTCCTTGGCAAATCACTCAATCATTACTCCAGTTCCTAACTTATACTAAAAATAACATAGATTGATTTTCCAGAAATGGTAATGTATGGTTGAAAACAAATTCAATCTTTATAAGTAAGTATTATGTCTGACATGTAGAATTTGTATGTATAAATTTACTTGTCCATTGCATTTCTGTATAACTTCTGCATGCTGGAATAGTGATTGTTTGCTCCATTAGCTTGAGTTTATTCCAAAATGCATGGGTTTAGGGTTTTTTGTTTATTTTGCTGCTCTTTAAGTATTCTGAGCTGCGGTAAATTCTTATATTCATTGATTATGAAAGATAGCCTATAAAAGAAAATGAGGAAATAATTACGTATCTCCAAGAGTGCCTGCAAAACAGCAGTGATTTAAAAGGCTGATTAGTGTGCAGTGAATCTAGTATTTCATGGCCTATTAGGTAGTGAGCTTTCAGTAAAAACAAAGCAAGCAATCTTTGTCTGTTGAGTGAATATTTGGTATTATAAATTATTGAACAATATAAAAAATGACATATTTTTGTTAGATAAAATGCCTTGGCCTGAGTTTGTCAAGGAAGTTAAGAAAAGTGTTTCTGCTAAGGTTGGGGTGAGGGGGAAAAACAAAAGAGATTTTGGCATTTTGACTGCTACTTTGGTGTGGGCTGTTGACTGCTTTGTAGTGTTTGTGCTGATGCTGGTTTAGCACACAAGTTTCAAAGCTTACTAAAGCATCTCTTTAGCTATTCTAAAAATGCACACTTAAATTGCAAATGCCTTTCAAAATCTGGGGTTTTTTTCCTTGCATTTTTTTAAAGTAGTACTTTCATCTCAACAGATTTCTTCCCAATATAGACGAAATTTTAAATGTTGAACCATAGAAGATTTGTAAGCACTTAACACTCAAAGTAGTTCTTAAATGATCTTTAAATGTTGAATTAAAATCTCTGTTTACAATGAGGTAAAACATAAAACACACATGTAATAGGTATTAAAATTGCAAAATGTTAAGTAGTGTCCGGGCCAAAGATATAAATAAGCCAGAATCAATCTAGCATCTTTTCATATGCCAGTTAACCTGTTCTATATATATAGCTCAGTCTAGTTTTGACCTGTTAAATCTGTTCAAATATATCAGTAAAGCTAACGTGTTAAGAAAACAAGATGACCTCAAAACATAAATAATAGAGGTGTGGCTCATGGTGTTGGTTTTGTTTTCTTTTTTCATTAATGAAGAGGCTCAAGTCAAGTCCATTCTGCCTGCCCCCTTGGCCCCCAATTAAAAGATTAATTCAGAACACAAAAATCCTGAGATTTTTCTAAACTTTTTAGTAAAGCAAGTCTCCCACCTAAAACTTTCTTAAGCAATGCAGGCCATACATTAGGACATTAAATTTTCATTGAGCAACATTCCTTGAAATAACTGCTAGAGTGAGTAGAGTGAGAGAGGATTGTATGCTCTAAATAGGACTTTAATCTGGGAGCATATCTGAACAGTTTCCAAAGAAATGCCCAACCACTTTGCTCCCCCGTCTCATTGTCTTTGCCTGGGAAATGCTGTTGCAGCCATCTTGGCAAAGCAAGAGGGTGACATGAGGGAAATCCCAGAAGAGACCAGCCACCAAATAATCTAAGAATGGAAGAAAATCCTGGGAGATGAGGGAAGCCCCTGCAGTACATCTTGACAGCAGCATCACTCCTTGAAGCAAGACAGTGGTTGCAAGGAAGAACTCGGTAAGCTTTTTCTCCAGTTTCTTTTTCTGCATCAAAATATACAGAAATAGGGCTATATTTCCTGTCCCCCTTTTTCCAGGGCTTGTGTGCGCCTCTGAGCACTTTGCCCCACTGCCCTCCAAGGGTGCCCATAGGAGCTGTGGGGTGGCAGTGGGGCGAGCAGCCACACTCCCCAGCCAGCTAGGAACCAAGACAAAGTGGATCAAGCCATATGTGTTTGCAGTTTATTTCTAAGGCTACTTGCACCACAGTTTGGGAATCCCATCTTGTATACCAAAGAAAACATCGCATCCGAGCTGTATGAAATCCACAGTTCCTGGCCAGGATTGCCCGAGGGCATTTCCGTGGGGGAGAGCCAGGGCTCCAGCCAGACACAGCCCGAGCCCCAGCCCCAGCCTGGTATCGTGGGGTCACTGCCCAGTAACTCCCTCCTCTCTGGGCTGTCCCTTCATTGTGGCAGGAATGGGCAGCCAAGCCCTGTTTTGCAGAAACTTGTCTGTGGCTGCGTTTCTTCTTTTTCTGGCCAGCAACTGTTCTAATACTCCTTTGCCTGTTCACCTCTTTTTAGTTTTATTCCTGAGGAAGATGGACCACAAAATTATTCTTTTAAAACTTCTCATGGAACTAGGCAATACATTTTGTTTTGTCTTTTCAGTAATATTCAAAGCAAAAGAAAAAAATTGTTTGGAGAGGGTGGAATTGTGGTGATGGGCTAAAAGCCCTCACTGTCTTGTCTGGGTTTGAGCCTTGGCTCTGGGTGATGCTGGCTGTGAGAAGAGTGGGTGATAACCGATGCTCTCGAGAGGGTCTGTGCCTTTTCCTGAGATTGAGCATGCTCGGACACCAGAGATGCTTGTATCTCCATGGCCAGGCTTTACTGGAAGATAAATTATGGCGAGAAAGTTTCTAGGAAATCTGGGATTAAATTAAGAAGGTTTGTAAACAAGTCCTGCTCCTGCTCATTGTGTCCTTAGAGACAAGTCCTTTCTTTCAAGCCTGGGCTTAGTCCTGCTACCTCATATTTGCTTCTCCAGTTATCCAGCCCTCCTAGTTTCCTCTGGGCATCTGGGAAAAGCACATCACTGCATGTCCCACTTTCTGCTCTGCTGAAGGACTCCCACTTTGCCAAAGGAGGGACATCTCTTCTGCTCACAGCATCCTCCCGCCTGACAGTTTTCTCCCTTTCCCAGGATTTTCAGGGAGGATGCCATCTCCCTTCTCCATGGATGACTGTGCCTGACCCGCAACGCAGCAGCCAGGATGAGGCAAATTGGTAGCATTTCTCTCTGTTGCTCAGCCAAATCCTTTCAAAATAACGTAACATATTCGCATACAACCAGCTGTGAGCAAAACACATACCATCTGTCACAGCAATTTAAAACCACTGTTCTCATGGCCTGACTTCTTGGAAGTCATTGTAAATGCCATAGATCAATTTAGCATAGGAGTATGGACTTTGCAGTCGCTTTAAGGATGCCTCTGGTAGGGCAGATGAGCACATTTCCAGTGAGCACTAGCACTGACGTCAATAATCTTTCAAGGGTGGGGTGTCAGGCTGCATTAGAGGCTAAATGAACTGGCAGAAAACCTACAAAACCCAAGAGATTGTGTGCCTTTGTAAGGTCCCAGGCTCTGCCAAGTCGGAGATTGTGGGATCTGGACATGGAGAGTGAAGGACACATTGTGCTGGCCCCACTCATGCTGTCCACTTCTGCCTGATCCACTGCTGCCGACTGTGGGGACCAGGCATTGGCATGCAATTTGAAGGCCTGGGTTCAGTGTTTAATACATACAGTCTTGGGTAGGTCATACTTAGATTGCTTTTTGGGCTTCTGAGGCGCTCAGAGAAAGTGTACAAATCTGCAGGATGGCAGAGGGATCTGCAGAACATCTCCATCTGCCTGCACAGCTGAGTGGTGTGGCCTGAAATGCATCCTCCAGGACCCCAGGGCACTGTGTTTCTTACTTGGGATCTGTGGCAGGACAGGACTGTGCACACAGACAGAGAAGGTCCATCTCCACACCTTCCCTGCCGTGCACTGTCCCGTGGATGCTGCTGCCTGTCTCAGAGGCATCGAACAATGCTCCTTTCAGTAGGCATTTTTGAACGTTTAATGCGCACCAAATCATATCTCTACTGTTGCATTACTTTTTCTCCATTCTTCAGTTCTAAACTGCCATCTTCCTATGAAGATTTAAACACACAGTGATGTAATTATGACCTTTATCAACAACATTTGCAACCTCAACAGAAAGAAGATGTGTGCTTGTTCGACAAGGTCTGTTTCTCATGTATCTATCACAACCAACTGTGTTTCCTCCCTCCCCTTCACTCCAGTTCTTTACTAACTCAGCCCCATCTCAGCTATTCTGTTACTTTGCCTGTACCTGGTTCCAGGCAAATAAATCTGTAATTCCCTCAGTTGCCCTTGGTCACTTCCTCTGAAAACTGGCCAAATTTAAACCTTCTTACTATTCTGTATGTTTCTTGATACTCTAACAAACTGAAAATCACTGTTTAAAAACTCAGCTCCTGGGTGAGACGCTTGATTGAAACATACACACTTGCCACTATATTTAAGTCTGGTTTTTATGCCCTTTTTCATTATTGTGTTTCACCAGCACAATGTCAGGACAGTACAGCACTAAGAATTTTTTTCCCTCCAAATGGGGAAAAAAAAAGAAAAGGAAAAAATCCCAGAACTATCACAGAATGGTTAGGGTTGGTAGTCCAACCCAATTCATAGTTCTTCCACTTTTCCCATGTAACAGTGAAGAACTACTCTTAGGAGGCCTTTCTCCTGTGATACCCTTAGGAGAAAAAGTCCCTTCCCACTGTCATTCAGATGACCATACACCCCCTTTTGTATCCAGTTGCTTCCTGTTCCCCTCATCTACCTTTGCTGGTGTCTGACACAGTTGTTATCATTAGTTCCTTACTTATACATTATGATATATGTGATTTTGCTTTGTTTAATATTATTTTGCTGAGAGAATGGTGGAGGGGAATTGTTTGTGGAGGTTTATACAAAAGTTGATTTAATTTCCTCTCTAAACCAGCTTTTGTTTTGTTTTGCACACCACCCCCCCCCCCCCTTTTTTAACTCCACTTGACCTCTTTTGTGCAATGTGAGTATGTGCCTTTTGGGGCACTTAGTAAATTGTGTTTAAATAGTTCCCAATTATCGATCACATTTTTCCTGTTTAAATTCTTTCTCTGAAATAATTTGGCTCATAATTGTTTTCAGATTTGTGTAATTTGACTTCTTGAAAGCACTAAGTATATAGAATTGCTGGTTTGGATTTCATTCTGGCTGCATGCAATTAATGTAAACCAGCCTCTCCAATTCCTTCCTCTGTAACTGTCAAGACAAGTCTGATGATACTAGTACTACCTTCAGTTGGGTGACATATTTCTTAAGTAAGAGTTTCTGTAGCTGTTGTTAGATGTCCATTCCTGTAGGAGCTGTGTGATGTCTAGTCCTTTGCATCATATTTCCCTATTTGTCCCTGGGGATTCCCCTTCTTCCTTCTCAAGCTGAGGGTGTTTCTTGATTCTCTCTACCATGACCAATTGGGTAAGAAATATCCTTCCTCCTTCCTTTTTTCCATTGTTGGCAAGGAGCACTGTGAGAAGAACAGATAATCTGTGATGAAAGCCAAATAACTGTTTCTTCTTGCCTTACTGCGGTCAAAGTAGAAGAGGAATTGTAATTTGTGACTCACTGTTTTTCATAGGAGAGCTCCAGTTTTGCACAGCCCTTTGCTGTGGGACAGCAGGGCCTGCCATGAGACTCACCAATATGATTATTCTCATTCTTCTTTAATCTACTCATCTGGTTTGATTTTGGGGCTGAACCTTCTCCCCACCCCCATTTTGCACATCTATCATGAAGAGGTGCCACAGAAAGGGCAGTCTGGAAGGACACACCTCACATGGTGCAGGAAAGGGGTCAGAATGCGCGCCTGTCCCCATTGCTTGGCAGTGGGGACACCTGGAGAGGTTGTGAGGACCCACATTCAGCTCACTCTTTGATTTGAGGAGTCCTATACCTCCTCTGTGTAGGTGCTTCTCTCCAGGAACATCCACCAGCCCTCATGGCCTGGGCAGACCACTCCAGGATGTCCCCTGTGCTCCTGCTGGGCTGGCTCCCACTGCAGGTAATCCTGCAGGATTCCTTCACTGGGAGGAGACAATAACCAGCTTAGTAGTAGTGGTTACTTGGGTTCCGGACTTACTGAATATTTCAGTCAAACAAATTGACATGTTTTTAGAGAAAAGATGAGACCCCATTCTAGAGCTCCATGTGGATGCCTCTGAGTCAGAAGGGAATTTAAATTGCATTTCCTGTGTCCATCTTGGGCTTATGTCCCTGGATGTTCCGGAAGGCTAACACAACATAACATTTAACCAGCCACGCAGTATTTATTTGCTTCTTCTTTTTGCCAAGTGATTTGGTTGTTTCTCGTGTGCTTTTAAAGTTCTCTCCTCAACCATATTTCATTGCCAAGCATCCAGGATTTTAATTTAATGGTCCTGATTTGGTCCATAAAAATCTACATGTTTCATGGGAGAAAAATTTTATGCCAAAAGGTCCACTAATGAAAGATGATAACAGCCTTTCACAATGAAAGGAGGTATGGTACAGGGTGAACAAAAAGCCCTTTTACAACCTTACAAGGTTGTTCCCTTCTGTTTTGCCTAAGGCTCTATTCATTTCAAGCTGAATGGCGTCTCTAATTCCACACTCCCTAATTTTTCC
The DNA here is from genome assembly GCF_964273445.1 of Streptopelia decaocto. Classification (NCBI taxonomy): domain Eukaryota; kingdom Metazoa; phylum Chordata; class Aves; order Columbiformes; family Columbidae; genus Streptopelia; species Streptopelia decaocto. The sequence continues at coordinate 14,876,596 of NC_138655.1, forward strand.
TCCTCTGGGAAGGCATTGATCAGTATCATTGCCTGGGTCGCCACGTGGGATCTCAAGCACTGCTACTGTGTACTCCTTCCCCAGGATGCTAACTTTGGTTTATTTACCCATCATTAGTAATCCCTGAGGTTTGGCTATTTTTTTCCAAACTGTATGATGAAAGTAATTTTCAGTCTGCTTGGACTAAGAAGCCCACAATACTTTTAAAAGCACAGCTGCTGAAGCAATCTGTCCTACGTTTGCAAAGATGAATTTGTATGGTTTAAACATCATTACACAGCAAGGGCAATTGTCATAATAGTTGCAAGTTGATCTATCTCAGAGTTTGTTCTTGGTTTTGAGTTTCTGGACATAGCTGCCTATGACAAGTAAAAATATATAAATAATCAGTGACCACATGCTAGGGAAACCTTCAGTGCTTGCTGAACACAAGTATCGATGGCAGTAGCTGGTTAGAGAGTGGGTTAAATAAGCAACAGCTAATACAAACCATGATAAAGGGAACTATGGACAAAAAATCTGTGGTTTAAGAAATGTCTCAGTTCTGACTGCCTCTGTTTCAGAAAAAGCGTTTGGTTCCCTCTCACCAAATGTCCCCGTGTTCTGATAAGGCTGGTGCAAATAGGCAAAATCTTCTATGAGCTGTGATTTCCTCTTGCCCAGTTTACTCTGGTTTCAGGCAGGGGTGAGATGAACCAATGTAAATTGTGGTTTCAAGCACATTTTCCTGCGTAATTAAAAAGATGGTTTAACCACAGCAGCTGCAGGGGCTGAATCTTGGCTTTTGAGTCCCTGACCAGCCACCAAGCCACCCTGGCAGTAGCAGGGGCTGCTGAACTCTTCTGCCCGATTCGGAAAGGCAGGACACTGCTGCTATTTCTGGAGAAGGCATGGAGGGATGGGTCCTCTGTGGTGCCCAAGGTCCTCCCCCACTGCCTTGGGCTGCCAGAGACCCGAGGTGAGATGCAAGGTGAGGACAACCTGCCCTGGGGCTGCCCCCCACAGCTTGGCTTGGTGGACCCAGCCTGGGGCTGTTGACTCCCCGAGGTGGTTTTTCAGCTGCAGCATCTTTCCTGATGCTTCAACTCAACACACAAGTTGAAGGTATTTATGCAATTTTACACACAGGAAGAGGCAAGTGTAAGCAAGGCCTGAGCAGCATGTGCAGTCAGTTGTTTTACCCTTTATAGGTTTTCTCGGCATAGGTGTTGTGTCTCAGTCAGCTTTAAATAAACCAGGAGAATGGGTTGAAACCTTTCCAGTGGAAGACTTTTATCATTTTTACAAATTTCAAAATCAAAAATGTTCCCCAGGAATGTGACCATTTTGAAGAAGTTTTGCTTTGGGGAAATATAAATTAAGCCATTTGGAGAAAGCGTGAAATGTATCGCTTGACCTTCTTGGAAGGGAATGTTTCATTTTTTAGTTTAAAAAAAGACAACTTTAACATTGATACCTTGTTTTTAATATGTGGTATGACATTATTAATTAAATGAAGCAGGGTGTTGGAAAGAAATATCTTATGGTTCCAGAATGACCTTTTAAATTTTTTTTTTTCATGTAAATATTGACTTTTTTTTAATAATATGGAAAGAAAACTGGTTTCCAGTTATCAAAACGTTCCTTGGACTAGGCACTTCTTGACTTTATGTGGCTGTACATTACAGTTTACACAAATTCTCTTTAATTATTATGATATCAGACTGTTTCATATGTATCATAATCTTTTTTCATAAGAGAAATGGCAAGACAGCAGTGCATTCTTTTTATTCCATCTGCCTCAGGATTCTTTCTTTTATTAGAAAAAAAAATCATCTGAAGCTTCCTGCTATTTCTCAGCAATTAATTGTTTTAGGCTTTTATTTTTTACTACATTTAACCAAAACCCTCCTCTCTAAACCTCAAAATATTCAAACAAAATGTTGTTTTTTTGAAGCAGCAGTTGATTTGAAGCCAATATGAATACCCATGGATGGGAAAAAATGGTAGTTTTAGTATGGGAAAAAGAGCCTTTCACTTTTAGGTCACTGGTTCAGATCCTGCAAAGAACTGACTGCCCTCAGCTCAAAGTTGGTTAAATGATATGATGGCTCACTTATCCGAGCCGGGTTCCTGACCCATATAGTGTGTCATAGCCTGCCATACATCATAACATATGATAATATGTTCTAGTCTGGTCTCTAGTCACAGATGTTGCTGCATGTCACCACACTTCTCCTTCTTCACTGACCTTGGGGTCTGCAGGGTTGTTTCTCTTGCATATTCTCACTCTCTCTCCTGCTGCAGTTGCATGTTTGTTTGTTTGTTTCCGTTTCTTACATATGTTATCCCAGAGGTGCTATCACCATCACTGATGAGCTTGGCCTCAGCTAACGGCAGGTCCACCTTGGAGCTGGCTGGCAGACACAGGGGAAGCTTCTAGCAGCTTCTCACAGAAGGCATCGCTGTAGCTCCCCGCTACCAAAACCTTGCCACACAAACCCAATACATTCCACCCCTCACCTCTATGAATCACATGTTGAAGAATTACAATTAAATTCCACATTCATCACACAATCTGCACAAACTTCTTCACATCAACAAAAAAGAATTCCCCACATCAAAATCAAAATAACAGCATCACAACACCAAATGAAAGTAGACAATTTAGGCACAATCCACCTCCCATCCCTTCACCACAATTACAAAACATGAAATTCTCCATGATCATTCCACTCTCTAACATTGTTCACTCCCGGTCCTGCCTGTTACCTCTCAATTATTAATACTATCCTTATCTCGAATTCCTCACACCCCACATTGGGTGCCAAAAAGACTGTATTGAGTTGACCTTGACTGGATGCCAGGTGCTCACCAAAGCCATTCTATCACTCCCCTCCTCAGCAGGATATGGAGGGAGAAAATAAGATGGAAAAACCTCGTGGGTCAAGATAAAGGCAGTTTAATAAAGCAAAAGCAAAGGCCACACACAGAAGCAAAGGAAAACAAAATATTTATTCTCTGCTTCCGCTCAGCAGGCAATGCCCAGCCACTTCCCGGGAAGTAGGGCTTCAGTACATGTAGCGGCTGCTCTGGAAGACAAACATCATAACAATAAGTGCGCTCTCCCCTCCTCCTTTCTCTTATCTTTCATTGCTGGGCACAATGTCATACGGTATGGAATATCTCTTTAGCCAGTTTGAGTCTGTGTCCTGGCTATGTTCTGTCCCAGGACCTTGCCCATCCCCAGCCGACTGGTGAAGGAACGTTGGAGAGAGAGCCTTGGGCAGCAATAACAGGCTTAGTGGAAGGATGAAAACAACAGTGGGATCATTTGCTTTCCACTGTCAAGAACAATATCAGCATCTTTTACTTGACTTCGGGCATTTGAAATATGAGGGAATGTAAACTTATACTTTTCTTTTGGAAAACAGAGGAAACACTTGCTGTCAAAAACTGCCCTGAAACAAAGTGATAAAGTCACAGAGAAAAAAAAAAAAAAAAACAACTAGTTTGTAAGTCTCCTTATCCTGAAAGGTCACGATGGGCATAGTCAGAGATGGAGTTACTGGTCAGGCAGCTCGGAAAAGTAATTAAGGAGAACAATGCAAAGGGATAGAGATGAACTAAATATGCACCGCTTAGTGCCCTAAGAAATGGGAAATGTAGTTTATATAGCTCTGCAAGTCATAAAACATCTGAGGAAATATCATCTCAGTGAGCAGCGCTATGCTGAGAAATGTGTTTAGGGAAAACCCAAATAAAGCTGTATTTCTTTGTCGGTGGGTTTCTTCTCTTTCCTTCCTCTGTTTGTTTTTTTTTTTTTTGTTTTTCACAGGCTTTTCAAATTCCTCCAGGAGCTTCCAGGATGAAATAAAATGAGATTAGGTCTGGTCTTCTTGCCATAGTTCCTCCAGGCAGGATCTGAGGTATCATGAGAAAAACAGACTTGGGATTATTTCAGAGGCATAAGCTCCCAGATTTCAAAAACAGTCTGTGAAAAACATGAAAATAATATATATATATGTATAAATGCTAGTTCAGATGTACACTCCGGTCAGGAAGAGAAGAGCTGGCTATCTCATACCAGAGAGCAGCAAAGCTGCAGGAGGACACAGAGACGTGTCCTCCCTGGAAGCAGAGCTGCCTTGCCTGCAGCTACCTGCAGTGGTGAGCCAGCCTGGCGTGCCAGAGCCGGAGAGCGGAGAGGCCACATCTGCTAACGCATGAGCTCCTGCCCTGTGCCACATCTGCTAACGCATGAGCTCCTGCCCTGTGCCACATCTGCTAATGCACAAGCTCCTGCCCTGTGCCACATCTGCTAACGCATGAGCTCCTGCCCTGTGCCACATCTGCTAACGCATGAGCTCCTGCCCTGTGCCACATCTGCTAATGCACGAGCTCCTGCCCTGTGCCACATCTGCTAACGCATGAGCTCCTGCCCTGTGCCACATCTGCTAATGCACGAGCTCCTGCCCTGTGCCACATCTGCTAATGCATGAGCTCCTGCTGCATACTGGCTTCAAGGATGTGAAGCAGTGCTTATGCACACCTCTGAGCATTGTAGGTTTAGATGTGCTTGAGCTGGAAGGAAAATAAGAGAAATTACATATATATATATATATATATATATGTCTATATATTATTTATTTATTTTTCTTTCTTACCAGAAGATTGCTTCATTAGATGTCATATTCATTTCTCAGTCATGGAGGCTGAGCAGTGTTGGAACAGCACATCGTGGTGGGGTGCCATGGGCAATGGCAAGCTTTAGCATCAGTACAGAGTTTGTGTAAATCAGGTATATCTGCATGATCTTCCTTGTATAAAAAAACAAATCTCCACGGCTCTTCCATCTCACGAAGCCATTTGCTGATGATATTTTTTTTTCCCAGAGTACAGCTTTGCCCAGCTCTGCTTTCATTTTTTTTCCCAGTAAAAGGTCAGGGATAAAGAAGAATAAGGCAAGCTTCTGTTACAACCAAACAAAAATTAGTTGGTTTACTGGCTCAAGTCCATTCTGGAAGTAACTTTGTCTCTTCACTACTGTTGCAAAAGAGATAAATTTGTTTCCACAGGCTTGGCCTGGGAGAACTGCTGCTGTTTCCATGTGACAAACAGCTTTTTAGGGACAGTATGCAACATCTTCCTCTCTGCAATCTTTTTTCCAGATTTTTTAATCTTGCTCCCTCCCTCTTCTGTGTTTGCCTGAGTGAAGGACGCTTTTTGCAGCACTGGGATGCAGGCGTAGGGTCAAGAGAATAGAACATATAATCAGCACTGCTTGCCTCAGTTTTTGGCCTTACCACTGATTTGCTCTGCAGCTCAGAGCAACTGACACAACCTTTCTGTATCCAAATAATAACGTGCCATTTGCTCCCCAAACAGCCATAAATGCTGTCCGAAGAGCCTTGCCAAGTCCAGTTCAGACAGTGCTAAAGATGAATTTTGCATAAAAATGTCTTTTGAGCCTTTAAATGCATTTGCAAGGGTTCAGCTTAGGAATGGTCAAGGAGCTCTGAAGAGTCTCACTTATCCCTTCTGGTAGCTTGAAATCCTCCCTTTGTGCTATCTTGAACGTTGCATATTGTAACAAGCCTGTTGTTGCGTAGGGACTTTGCAGCTTCATGGTGCTTATTTATCTCTTCACGAGACAGTGGGGGCAGAATGTGAATTTTCCTTTCCAAAAGCACCATGGAAGCCTGTGAGTGTATTAGTAGTAAGAAGTCTGTCACTTACAATATACCCTCACTACTTTATAGGAGCATGGCTACACTATTTGTAGCATCTAAGTAAACTTGTTTAGAGACAACTTGGGCTTCTCTACACTGTGGCATTCACCGACACCAGAAATGAAAAGGCTGGCCTTTAAGGTCCGCCAGCTTTCTGAGCACGGCTGTGTGCAGTGCTGCGCAGTCCTCAGCAAGGTCATTTAGAGATAGTTAAGGCATTTCTGCACAGCACCTCACTGTGTCCTGTAGATAAACCCCCTGTGTGTGTGTGTACATGTGCGTAAATGTACATTACAGCAGATTAAACAAGTGTCTGCTATTCAAAGATCAGTGTGTATTTAGAGTTTGGATGGACCTAAAAACATAAAGCAAGAATTCAAGAATGCCCAAAACATAGAAGAAAACTGTATTTGGGCAAGACTTGAAGTAGTCATTTGTGGCTAGAGATCTCTGGTTTTCTCTGCTCCACCTTCTCTATGTGAGGAGGAGAACCAGGCCTTAAAATACAGACCCACAAGACTCAGAGACGTTGAAAAAGCAGCTCAGGCCCATAACTAGTTAAAGAATGAGGCAAACAAGAAGGAACCCAATTAAACTATTTTATTAGACATAAGAGAACCACCGGTTGTGAAATTTACTGGTAGCCAAGTTTTCCTCCCTGCCCTACCACATATAATTATGCCTTAATTGTAGCTACTGGCGGTGGCACAAAGCTCATGCATATAAACAAGTCCCAGGATGTGCTGCAAAAAATATACCGTATGGGAGGCATTAGCAAGAGGACAATCAGGAGCTGGAACTGTGTTCCCACATGGAAAGCTGCGGGTGGTATAAAGAGCTCTGTATCCATATGGTTAGTTATGTGTAATATCTTTGTAATGACATTAGTACTCCACCATTGCTTTTTCTGGCACATTTCTAGCATTGAGTCACTTGGACCGATAGTTACCGAATTGTGGTTTGCAGACCACTGGTGGTCCACGAGCTTATGGTAAGTGGTCCACAGCTGGGCTGCAGAATCAAACTGAATGGCTTTCATTCGTGTTTTCAATTAAAAGTTTTGTGATATAGGGTACATGGTGGTCCGCAAAGAAGGTCTTAGCATTAATGGTGGTCCCATTACACTAAAAGTTTGGAAACGTTGGCTTAAACAATCATGACGATCAACAGTCCATTTGTGTTATGTCGTCTGAAGTTAAATGTTACAGCATGCCCTCTCCTCTCATGTGTTAGGAGCTGCATTGCCTGCTCTGCTTGTCAGTTTTAAAAATAAAAATACCATGAAGTAGTGACGAACTGTTCTTCACAGTTTACTATTTATTTAGCTGTATCATTTAATATGTATTATGGTAGTCATGTATCAGAAATATTTGCCCCAAACCCTGCAGTATTTCAGGGGAGAAGAAAGTGGGGTGTTTTCACATTTTGTTCTGTGGAGTGGGAGCTGGGTGGTTGTGAGGGAAGAGCTGAGTAGCAGAGGGACTTCAGAGAGACAGTCTTTGCAATCTGTTCCCAGAGGCTAAGCTGAGATGAGTAAATAAGGAGATGAGCTTTATTTTCTTAGGGAAGTTCTGTTGGTCCTTTTATTGCTTCCTTAGGTTGAAAAGTGGGAAATTCTCTGAAAGGGAAAGTACCTCGGTTTAGGCTGGATATTTAGGATTAGGCAAAGGAGTCTGTTCATATGGTTTGTTTGATCTTTATAAGCTCTGGCTAGCAGCTTACAGCTTTTACAGAAAGCTGTATCCAGATTAGCCAGCTAACAAGTAGGAGCAGCCCAGAGCTATACAAAGCCCTGTTCCCTTCCCACACCTGGTGGCTTGCTCCAGGAGCACCACCAGAGCATCATGGAGAAGCTACCTGTGGCCCTGCTTTAGCCAGTAGAGCCACATTTAGATGGGAGAGGCTGCCTCATTGCTTGGTCCTTCCACACTGGGTTTCTGAATGTTACTGCAGCAGAAGGTCCTGTTGAGTTCCCTGTGTACTCCAGGTGATGGTGACTTTCAGCCTCACGGAGCACTGTGCCTTCTGCTGAGTACACACTATCCATGGTAACCAGTAGGATGTGCTGAGGACAGAGTCGTGTCAGAAATCCCATTCCTCCTTGGTTATCCTGGAAAACTTTTCAGCTCACTTGTGATCCTCAGCCTAGATATCCTTCAAAGACTCTTTCCTCTGAAATCCGATCATGGCTCACCTCCACCCTGGTGGAGAAGACCATGATATGACTGCAGGGATGCTGCAGGACACGGTCTGGTTGTATCACATGTCCCACACATACATCCGCTGATAAAGAAAGAGGGGGAGGGACTGTATCTGTGCTTGCTTTTGGTAGTTAGAACAGCTGTCCACCATTCAAAGCCATCCTCCCCTCAAGCAGCAGCCTCTTCGTTACTAGCTGTAAACTATTCTGGACTGGGCAAGCTGCATTGCCCTTGGGGAAGCTGCAGGGAAGAATTCAGGATGCACTGGAGAAGACAAAGAGCACAAACATGACCTTTTAGTTCAGGACACAGGGCATTTAGCTGGAAAGGAAGTGGCCTGGCTTATCCTCTCTGCTCCCAGAGCTGTTTTCATATCTTACCCAAAATTTGGTAACATTACAGAGACTTCTGGGAGCAGGGACAGGACCTACGATTCCTTCTGCCCACAGACTTTTGACCTCTCTTGCCTTCTCTGTCTTTCTGAGCCATGTGGTCCTTATCCCCTGCTGAATGTGGGTCAGGGTGAGTTCCCACCAGGTCCATGTATCCTGTTTCCCAGATAAATGTTTTTGCTGCTAAGAAATAACACACGGGAGAGCAGCACCCCTGCCATTGTCACCTGAAGGAAAGCAGAATCACAATTGTGCATGCATAGATGGCTGATACTGCTAGTTGATGGTACCAGAGCAAAGCTGGTACTTCTGCCTGAACCTCTGAACCAGTTTAGGAGGAGTTAAAAACCAGTTCTGGCAACTCAGTTAAGTTCAGGTATCAGTGAAGTGCCCAGCTGCTTCCCTTGGTAAGACTGCACATAACAGGGACCATGCAACATCTACATCTGCAAAGTAATTTAGCCTTAAACTTGTGCCCTTTGCCACTGCAATAAAACAGATGGTTCAAATGAATTTAACAAGCACTGTCCTAGAAATAAGTTGGGGGTTTTTGTGCTTTTTCTTTTCCTGCTGGAATATGCTGCTGACTGTCTCAGTTAGGAGCTCTTTTTAAATTTCCAGCCTGAACATCTTGATTGCCACTCTGTGCCCAAGTGTTCTTGGATGAGCTTTTCTAGTTTACTTTATTAGCTTTTTCCCCCTCTGTTTTTGGTCTGTTGTTTATAGAGAGTAATCACAGCTTTTCTCCGTAAGTGCTTGCTTCAGGCTAACCCAGTCTTTTCTAACAATCTCTTGTAAGGCACACATCCCCCTCCCATCTTCTCCCCAGCTATTTCTAGCTTAAATTTACCTTTACTGAAAATGGATATTTAAGGAAAAAAATGCAAATAATGTTCCTCACAAAAAATCCTTTACCTGTTCTTGTTGAATCCTGGAATATCAGTTGTGTTCTGTACTCACAGAAATACATCTCCTTGTATATACCATGACACATTCCTGACTGCCTCACTGTGGCAGCTGGGATACGTCTGTCATTCCCCTTCTCTGATGTTCTCAAATCACAATCCCTTGTTTTCTACCAAATATTCTTCTTAGTTCCAAAGAGGCACAGCTTTGCATTGTATTCCATAAAGATTCATCCTGTTTCTGCTGCTCCAGCCAGCCAGTTCATCCAGGTCTCCCTTGTCACCATGGAACCTCCTCCAGCTGCTATTTTGCATCACATCTGTTATACCCAGTACACCCAGTATCTTCAGAGGGGGTTTCTTGGGATTCACAAAAATGACTTTGGCCCAAGTAAGATGCAAGTTCCTGGTTGCTTTCTCCTGCGTGGATTGTAACATCAAGATTCAACCTTTAAAGCAAATAAGGGGTGAGACTGATGAGGGAACCTGCTTGAATCACACCTCACACAGGCAGCTTTATCCATGGTATTTCTAGATTGGGTGGGCTTCAATTTGCAATGCTAATTGTTCTCTTTTAAAATGGATATGATTTTTAATATAGGCATTTCCTTCTGCAGCAATCATTTTTGCAGGCTGACTCCCTCATCTCCTGTGCATTGCTCTGTTGACTTTCCTTCATGTAATTTGGAGTAAAGTTCAATCAGGATAAGTCCCAGTGTTGTGCCAGGATCTAGCTCACTCTTGTCCCGTGTTCCTACATGCCATCTGCATGCCCTTTGCCCTTGGCTGCAGCCCTCTCTTCCCACAGGCTTCCTGCAAATTCTGTTCTATGTGGTTGTGTGTATCTCCATCAGAAATCAGGCTGGATGAGGGATTTTCATTTTGTGGTAATATGGGAAATGACTGAGCCTAATGGGATGAGACCTTGCCAAGTGACATTATAGATCTGCACTAGGGTCTGAGAATTTCTTCCAAGATTTCTTTTCTATGAAATTGACTTGAACCCATGCTGTGAGATACTGTCTGTAAATGGCACAGATCACAGGGGGCATAAAATGGGCATTGTCTGGGGTTGGTACTGCTGTGGATGGTGTCACATAATTGCAGGAGTGAAGACACCTTTTAAGTGGTGAAAAATGATGAAGGTTACACAGTTGTTCCCCATCGTAGCTGCCATACGATACAGTCCCAGCACTTTGTGGTTCAGCAGGCTGCTCCTACAGCTGTGGCTTGAGCAACTCATGGTTACTAATACATGGAAAATAGAATCAGGCAGCTCAGCAGGGTACTGAGGGAACACAGCCTGTCTTGCCTGACTCTGTTAGTGCCTTGCTCTGCAACATAACCTTGGGCTCCCGGGATGGGGTGCCACTTGCATTCCCCTTGCCATGCTATTCAACATGCAGGAACACCAACCTCCCATGATTAAGAAGTGTCACATCTGCCAGCAATCACTTAATCTACCAGCCATAAACTCAGGATAGTCTGAAAGCTGTCCTTCCCTGTCAAGAATCTGAAGAACTCAAAAACATGTGATGGTGAACATCTAGGAACTGCCACACTGGACAGTGGTTACCCCCCCTGACCTAGTGGGTATGTGAGCAGCCCTGCTCCGGGCTTTGCAGCATCACCCTGCACTGCAGCACTATTGCAATCCCCAAGGACTTTAGCTGTGGAAACTGAGGCAAACAAAGGCTGAGTAAGGAGACCAGTGCTACACAGCAAGCCTGTGGCAGAGCTGGGAACTGACTCCAGACTTTCTGACTCCCGGTCCTGGGTTTTAGCTGCCCACTGAGCTCTGACGTGGGACGAAGTGAATCTCACCAGAGACATCAGATAACCACAGTTTAATTTGGTTTCTCTGTGCTCTGTACCCTGGGGAGATAGCAGACCTCTGGCCACGAAAGGCAAGTTATTGAGAGATTTACTGTTAATTCCTCCTTATGAGGTCCATCTTGTTATGTTTGGAGTTGCCATAGGTTTCTGTTTGTTTTGTCTGTTTTTTTTTCGTGTGGGGCTTGTGTATTTTATTAAGCCCTTGGCTAGTATTTTGTGCATGTTTAAGATTTTATAAGGGTTTCTTTAGAGGTTATTCATTATAGTTTTCAGAGGTAGCCTATTCTGCAGGCTTGCTATTGAATGCCAATCTTTGATAGACTGGTGTCTTACACAGGGGAGAGGACCGTTTCTCATACGCTCATAATTAGTGTTCCCAAAGGGTTTCCCAGCTGCTTTTCTAGCTCTACACTCACGTTGACCTTGGACTTTGAATGCTCCATGGCTTGCTGAAGTAGAGTCATCATAGAAATAGGCTGAGAGAGAAAACTCATTTTATTTCCATCACTTAAAAAAGAAAAGCCATCTGAGAGATCTGCTGGAGACCATGGGGAAGGAAGTTGACCTCTCTCAGTCTCACCTGGCTCTTTTCTCTGCCTCATCTGCTGGTGCTGGGAGCAGTGGGAGGTTTTTGGTGACCTTAGTTATCACTCTAAGACTTTTCATGTTCTTAGATTTTGGTAGTTATGTCCTTAAAAATTCTGTTTCAGACACACAGCAAGATAAATTAGGTTGGGGAGCATATTTGGAGTGTGTACACTATTCTGTTAGAAAGAGAAAAAAAAATGTTTTGTTTTGTTTTTTTTTAGTACAAGCATGTATTTTTTTATTCAATGTGTAATAACGTATCTGAAATTTTGAAAGAGTTTTTTTCTCTGATCTGCTTCATATTAAACATGCAGCATGTGTTTGCTGGTTGATTTAAATTCTGGAGAAACTATTTCTATTATTTCACTCCCTGTAAGGGCAGTGCAAGACCATTGCTTCCGTTAGCAGAGTTCTTTCCTCTGGGAAATGCCAGATTTCATTCTAAATGTAATTAATAAGATTTTTAAAAAATAATCCTTACTTAAAAGGATATGAATCGATAAAAGCCGTGAAAAGGTTAATATTTTCTATAAGCCTGAAGACAGGTTTGCTTATGCTCTTTTTGTGGATGCCGCTGTGTTTTCCTTAAGTTCTAAGAATGATAATTTTACAGCTGCCTCCCCCTCGTGGTAAATCTGAAAAAATGCTTTTCACAGAAATAACTGAAAAGCCGGGTAAAGCTCAGCACATGAGGTGCGAATACCGATACCTCGGCTTTGTGGTTATTTTTCACACTGATATGGAAACTAAAATGTTCACTACAGCCTGGAAGAGGGAAGATTCAGCAACCTTGTTGAATAATGGTCAGTGCGAGGGAGAGATGAGCATTGCCTCCACAAACATTCCAAAGAAGAGAGATGAAAAACCATATTCCAAAACATGGAACCAAAACATAGTGGTTTGCAATCAAATGAAGACAGTCTTAAGTGCACCTGTATCACAGAGCAGCCTCTTCACCATGAACAGTCACCATTCTGAGACCATAATTTTCCTTGAGCTTGTAGTCCTTTTAGTCTGTGAAGGTCCTATGTGGTGCTAGAGCCTGCTCTGGTTCTCTAAAAAGAAAGCATATGGCTTCATTTCCTCTGCAACAGGATCCTCTGAAGTGCAGGATGGACTTGATAAAGCTAGGAGGAGGAGGGCAGCCTTTGTGGTTAAGGCTGTAGATGGTGACTTAAGAGAAATGGGCTCGTTTCCTGCTTTTACCACAAATCGTGTGTGGTGTAGAATAAATTGTTTATATATTCTGAGCTTTTAGTGCCTCGTGTGCTAAGCAGAGAAAAGAGCTTTTCCTTCCCTTCATCCTTTGTGTCCTTTCCACTGAACTGGAAAGTCTCTGGGATGAGAAACTTTCTACTGCATTGTATAGCTACACCAAGCCAAAGGAGGACTCCAGTGGGGCTGGGGCCTCCAGGGACTGCCATAATGATAATAATAATAATATTCAGGCTTCTGCCCTACCTTACTGTTAATGTCCCCAGAACCAGTGACAGCTGTCATAAGTAACATCGGTTGGTCTCATCCTTCCAGACGCATCCCTGCTTTCAGGCCCAAAGTTTATCATTATTGACAAGACAAAGTGGCTTGTAGCCACCAGGTGTCCCCCCTTCCCCATGGTTTGAAGGAGAACCGGGCAATGCCACAGAAACCTGTGTTGTGAATGTGAAATGAAGTACTGCTTGTAATTCTGGCCTCAAGTGATGGGGCCTTTCCTCTTCCCTCTAAGCAATGCAGTGGTGTGAAAGGCAGCCCTTAGCATGGTCCTGGTATGGGAATGAGAGCATTTTAATGTACCATCACAAACTCATATCCCACAGGATGAGAACATAGCTGTTGAGTGCTAAAGATATATACAAATGTAGAAAGTCTGATTCTTTTCCCCAAAGAGGTGCATTGTGTTTGTGAATCAGCCAGCCTAGCATGTTACAGTCTGAAGATACAGTTTCTGCGAAGTGGTGAGGTTATGACTTTTTAAGTGTTTCAGTGATTTTTACTTGTTTACTAAGGCAGTTCAAAGGATGCAATTTTCCCTCATCCCATGAAAGGACTTCTGGAGTTTGTTTCTTTATGCACAAAACCCAGCTTTCTATTGAAGTGCAATTCTTCAATTAAAAACAGAACAGGTGTGTGTGAGGAACCAATCCAACAAACGAGCAATCCTCCCACGGGGGCTAATGTGCTTCTTTTTCTGTCCTGATTGTCAGAGCACAGTCTTGGGTTATGTGCAAGTTCAAGGCTCTGTTTGGCCTAATGCACAGATTTTTTTTCTTCTGGATCTTTCTGAATTAGGCAAGATGAGGTGCTGAGCCCGGGTTTCTGAGGACCCAGACCCAGTGGTACAGGAGAGCAAATATCTTTCCCTAACACACCCTTTCCTCTTTAAAATAGCCTTGTAAATGTTTTCCTTTCATCAAAATTAAATTTTTAGTGTGCTTGAAAAATTTCTGATTAACTCCAAAAAAGTGTTTTCATAAACACAGTGGGCATAACATGTACCCTGAGGGCTGCAAGACTCAGGAGAAAGGGAGAAGGAAGGATGCAGGGGGTGCCTGGGATGCATGGGCAAGGCCTCCAGCAATGGGATATGAGTGTTTGATTTAACACCTGAGGGCACTGTAGAAGCGGATAATAAGGAATGAGGTTTGAGAACTGCGATAAAAAGAGTGTTTTGTGGAGGAAAGCATGGGAAAAATAAGGAAGAAGTTGGGAAATGCATTCAGCACATGCTGGTAGAATGAAAGGCTAAAGATGATGAGAGTCAGCCTAGGAGACCAGAAGTACAGGTCTCTGTGCATGAACTGAAATGCAGTATTTTAGGGACAATATTTTATTCTGACTTTGAGAATAACAACAACCAGGTTACCATCCCTGAACACTGAAGCGTTTTAGGTCAGTGGGTCACTTGTCATTTTAATGTGACCATTTGTATGGCCAGGACAGATTAATATACTTCTTGCAATATAAATAAGTATTTTTTCCTCTTTGCTAAGCTGCAAATCAAGAGATCAGCAATGGCTATTCTCTACTGTTTCTCTGAGTGGAGAGGCTTAGTGTGAATTAATTTCATGTGATTCCAGCAAGCTGACTGGCAGGCAGTCAATCATCTGGGCTCCCTCTACAGTCGGTGGAGAGAACATGAGATTTTAAAGATGTGCTTGACCATAAAGAAACAGGCTGTTTGCTCTAACTTCACACATTTAGTTACCATTTTGCTCAGTGTTAGCTGCAAGAATTTAAATTAATATAAACACATTTACTAGATAATTGCAAGCAAACTGTTCCTCTCACAGCTGCATGGTAGGTCTCTTGATCGATAATCAGCATAGCATCTTCTGGTCATTGTACAAGTGTTCATACCTTTCTAACGAATAAACTGGGATTAGTCATGGGAAAATCAGAGCAGAATTCCCACAGGTCACACTAAGTTTGATGCCTGCACTAGAGAGCTTGTATTACAAAATTCATATGGCAGATGTAACTAGAATGGCTCTTTGAAGCTTCTGTTAATGTAGATGGCTTTGGTACCGAAAAAAAAAAAATATCAAGAATAAAAATAAATGTCAATGTAGGAAATTGTCAGAGGAGAGAAATAAAATCCTGTTTCATGAGGCTTGATTTTGTCATAAAACATAAATATTAGTTCTAGAAATAGTAACTAAATTGCTTCCTGTCCATCGCCCTACAACCTATAAATTAAAAAAAATAGAGTGAAGAAAAATTATAGCTTACTCTAGAATAAAAAAATAGAGACATTCTATTTTTCCTGAAGTTTTTATTGTACCACTCCTGGAATTACACTGAAAAACAGAAAGGGTGAAGCCATGATCTTACTGAAATAAATTGTAGAAGTTTATTCACTGTGAGGTCTTCATTCTAGTATCAGGCATCCAGCTGAAGATGCTGACAGAAAGTGTCCTTACATAGTCAGTGAAGGGGAAAAAAGAAGAAGAAAAAAGACAAGTTCAAATCAGATTAAATACAAGAAGCACGTTGCTGTAATGAAATCCTAGAGGAGAAACAGTCCTGCAAGTAGCTACAAACATCTTTACTGGTTATATGTGCTGTAGGAGGTAACACTGGCTATCATCGACATTACTTACTGAAGGTGCACTTAGCCTACCAGTCGCTAACACCAAAAGCTGTTAAATTTAACGAATAAACAAACAAATAGATAAAGTTTCTAAGCAGCCTATTTTTGGAACAGTCCTTGGCTGATACTAGCAAAGGAAAGGTAAATTGGTTCACAGTATGGGATGAACAAGTCAACCAGCATATTTTGTGCTTGTTCCATCACCGTATCATGCTCTATAGATATTGCTGTATGGACCCATACATTGAATGTCAAGACATACTTCCTGAAATGCTCAGATGGGAATCCTGAGAGATATGAAAATGAACTGCTGACATTTGAATAATTTAATTTTGCTCAACATGAATAATATAACTTTGCTTGCTTGGGAAAATCACAGTCCTAAACCAGGAAAGTTCAGGATTTTATCATTGGAGTTTACTTAGACAAATGTCACAGATTTGACACACCGCTGCTGTGTTTTAATTTAATCAGTGTCACAACCTTTTGCAGGAACACACTGAAACTGGCCCAAAGTCTAAGCTAGTGATTGTCTCTATTAAAGTAAAACAAATCTAAATGATTATAAAAAAAATGATACCAGATGAAAAGCTGTATCAGCCAAGTTGAGGTAAAAATAGCCAGTGGATTGGTATTATGCTTAAAAGCCAGTGGAGAACTTTGGCTCCTTTTTTCCAGGGGAAACATTTGTGTTCCCTTCCAAAAGATATTTTTCCTGCTGAAATGCTGCAGCATTGTAAGAAGACACTGAGATTGCAATAGTTCTGATGTTAATAAAATTAGCCAGTAAGGATTTGAACATTTTAGCACTTTTCTTCCCTGAAGGTTGTAATGCTTGTAACAATGCACATCCCTTCACACAAAATGGGTTAGAGACGTGGAGATCACGTAAAAGCAGCACTAAGGAGAGTTATTTGGGCTATTTTGGCACTGGATATACTGATGTGGAGACCATAGTTTAAAGTGCCGGGGAACTGTTTATAGACAAAAGGAGTTATTTGAGTTGCAGTTGAACCCATATGCCATAGTGCACATACTCCTCTTTGCAAAGGAAGTGATGGGTAAGCTGAGACACAAAAGTGTCTCAGCAGGAAGCTGGCTTTATGTCTCTTCAAAAATATCAGAAGCTCCTGCCTTTGAAGGGCAAAAAAGCACAAACTGAAGAGTAGTGGATGATCGTTGCATACAAGGAGTCATGGATTCATATTCTGGATAAGCTCTTCAACTTGCCTGTGAAAGGGAAACTACATGAACTGCTTCTCCCTGGTGCCTGTGCTTTGCTTGCTTGTTCCAATAAAGTGAAAACATAAGGAATTATTTGAAAATCCAGGTAACATGAAGGGAAAGATGAAGGATAAAGAAGCAGCAAGGTAACAATGATACATTGATGCACAAGAATAAATGACTTTGGATGTGAAAAGAGTAGAGGAACTGTCAAAATAAAGTGATTGAGTGAACCATTTTGCTTCTTAGGAAATCAGTGGTTGACTGCATTCCTCTCTAATTACTCCTGGCTCAGTATTAGCTGAGTTTTATTAATCCAAAGACTGTCAACATTTGGCCAGACAATCAGATGCTGCATTGTTTGGTAGCTGATGTGTTTCTCACAAATCAAGAGGCATAGAACTTGCAAGATGATCCTGAAAAATACTCAATAGCTTCCCTTGTATTAGAAAACCAGTTAACAAACCAGTCTGAGCCTCAGGGACAGCTGATAGAGAAGTGGGATGAAAGCAGTTTTAAATAATCCTTCCTCCCTCTCTCTTAGATTCTAACTTGCTCCTTAACCACTCCTCAGCCACCTGTAGGAGTTCTGGGCTTGTGCTCTCCAACACTTGGCATTTCCCAGCATATAAGGTTGCTGGGGTGCAAAACAAGGAAGAACTTTACAAACTCTCTGTGTCAGAGAGACATGGACCTGTTGGAGAGAGTCCAGAGGAGGCCACAAAAATGGTTGGAGAGCTGGAACAGCTCTGTTGTGAGGACAGGCTGAGAGAGTTGGGGTTCAGCCTGGAGAAGAGAAGACTCCGGATAAACCTTATTGCAGCCTTTCCGTACTTAAAGGGGCTCATAAGAAAGATGAGGAGAGACTTTTTAGTAGGGCCTACTGCAGTAGAACAAATGTTGATGGTTTTAAACTAGAAGAGGGGAGATTCAGACTAGAGATAAGGAAGAAATGTTTCACAATGAGGGTGGTGAAACACTGGCCCAGGTTGCCCAGAGAGGTGGTAGATGCCCCATCCCTGGAGACATTCCAGGCCAGGCTGGACAGGGCTCTGAGCAACCAGATCTAGTCCCTGCTCATCGTACGGGGTTTGGACAAGGTGACCTTTGAAGGTCTTTTCCAACCCAAACTATTCTGATCAGGAATTAACCAGTGCAAGGGCAGTGAGTGTGCACGTATGCATGAGCACCTGCCTGATGAAGGATAAGACTTGTCTTCTTCCAGCTGTTTGAACAGCATGAAGCAGGCAGGGATGTGTTGATAACAGTAGCAATGGCTACAAAGCAATTTATCATTAGCACAGGTAGTGGGGAAACCCATGCAAGAGTCACAAAATCTATCAAACCTTAACCAGTATGAGTTTTAGCATCAGGGCCTCATGACTTACAGTTACTAAAAATACTTCAGCTGTTGGTACCTACTCACAAATAACTTTATTTTGGTCTCCACTGGCTATAACAGCTATTTAGATGTCTACACATAGTCACCAAATTTAAGTCTTAGCCCAGAGCTGAATTCCACCCTGTGTGTATGTCCGGAACTGCAGAACTGGAGGTTGCCCGCTCCTCCAGAGAACAACACTAGGCCAAATATGCCCAGATTTGGCCTTCTGCTTTTTTTTTTTTTTCTTTTTTCTTCTCAAGAGAGGGCTGTTTCCTACCACATGGTTATGAGACAGTTGTGGTGTAAGTGCTACTCTGGTACACTTATGTGTGCCTCACACATTATTCATCCTTTGCTGTGCCAAGACACCGCATAATTGTTAGGGCAGATATTACAATGAGATACACTAAGAACATAACAAGATGGGGTCTTTTGACTTTAAGAGTCTGCAGACCCTTTTTCTTCCCATTGCTTTTAGCTGTTAGAAGTTGGTAGTTTAAGAAAACTCCAGGAAAAAATATTTTGAATCACATAAAGTTTATTTCTTTAGCAAAGTTATATTACAATATATACAGTTTCTATTTACATATAGACCTTCCTAAGAAATAAAGCACCATATGATACAGTTAATATTTTAGAGGAATTTACAGAAATTTTATTTTTGCATCCAAATAGTTATATCTACAGACACACATTGGTTAGAACCAAGTTCTAAGATGCTGACTTCAATGGGTTTTGGATTAGACTGGTAGTGAAGACAATTTAATTGCTGTCAGCTATCAATCTGCTATGCTTCCGGTATGAGATGTTAGCTATGCCATTTCTGGGGCTACGTGCAAACTTAATCCTCAGAGAAAGTTAGAGGTACAGATAGAAGGTATAAGACACAAGAATGAAACACTTTCATCAGTAAGATTTCTACTGTCATCAGAAACAGAGTTTCATTAGAATGGAAAAAGGGTGCTTAACTGTTTACACTCATTATGCAAAGTGAGTTAAGAACCTGGAAGCTTAAGTGATATGGTATCATGCATTACCCAAGGAATCCATTTACTTGTAAAGAGCTCATGGCATGATCCCCTTAACTCAAGGAGAAAGACAGCTGTTCGCTTTTGTAACCTTTACACCACTGTCAAGAAAAAGGAGGCTCCATCCAAGGTACAAAATGTCCTTCAAGTGAATAAAAGACATTTGGAGGGTGAAAACGTAAAATGAGGTATTTAATAAACTACAGGAGTAAAGAAAGCGCCTAGACTGTTTTGAACCACATCTTAGATATTTTACATACATAATTGTTACATTCACCTGATTGTGGGTCAAGTTTTGTAGAATCTATTTATACCTTTTGTGCTACCAAATGGATGTTTTTCATATTTTTGTTTCACTAGATGTTAGATCTAACGGCTGGAAGAAAGCATTGTTACTCTGAGGACAGTTACTATGACAGACACAGGTGTTGATCAACATCATTGGCTTTTTTAGGACTTTGTCCTGAGGACAGCGGAACTCAACTTGAATTGTTTTGGTGTTGTGTGGGGTGCAGCATCGTCCATCATTGCAAAGGCCACAGTAACGAGGTTTGTATGTCTGCACACTAGTGCAGTTCTTGTATTCAAAGCGAACAGCTTTCAGGGACTTCTTTGTTCGGACACATTTCTTCCCTTTCTAAGAGAAATATGAAGACACATTAGATACTTCACTGTGTAAGACAGAAAGCAGTTAAAAATTGACATGCAAGGATATAGATCTACTATGAAAACTCAAATTTGTTGTCTTTGCTCGTTCAACACCAATAAGACTCTGCCTCTACTTCAGTAATTACTTACAGGTAACTCCTGCAAGATCTGCCCTTTGACACCAGTGTGCTATTGGGCCAGTAATAAATGACAAATAAAGACCACTCTTGTCATCTGAGACAAGCCAAACCAGAATTCATTATGAAACTATACTCTACTGGAAAACATCTCAGGCTACACTGCTATACTAGTTCCATCAGAGAATCAGAAAGCCAAATGAGCAAGTTACAGGACTAGATTCAGAGAGAAAATAAAGGGTTAAAACAAACCTCAAAAGTTCTGTTCTAGTGATCCAAGGCAGAATCAGCTTCATCCAATAATGATTCTTAACAGACAGTTGTCTAACTTGTCCTTGGAAGTCTCAGTGACAGAGACTCCACATCTGCCCCAGAGAATCCTAAAGGTTCACTGTTCTTACTGCTTGGAAGATTTTCACTCCTGTCTTAGTTTTATGCAATCCAAACTCAACATTTCTTGTTGTATCACCCATGGAGTCAGAACAGCCTGTAGTTTCTGAACACAGCTATGAGACTGCATCTCTTCTCTTGCATTCAGATAAAGTTCTGTTCAGTTTTTCTCTAGCAGAATATGTTTTCTAGACCTTTGATCATTCTTTTAAGTCTCCCCAACTCTTCTCAAATGTTTCATATCCTTTCCTAAACATAGTATTTAAAACTGCACAGTGTTCAGCAAAGGCCTTAGCAATGTCTTCCAACACTCAGAACGCTACATAAAGTGATGGTCCACTTACCCACCCATGTTATTCTCCCTGACAGTAACACTTGCATAATATGCACAGGCAGTCAAAAAGTCAGCTACCTTGGATACACATTTATTGCACGTGAAGTGTCAGTGTTGGATTTGCTTTTGGAAAAAGCATCATAGGATTAAGGTCAGGTTTAATTTACCTAAGCAGATTTTGCAGGATTTCACACATTTCTCTGCAGTTCCAAATGCTCAACAGACTAGAAATCTGACATACCCATCTGCATGATTGGGTGATCTCTGAAGTACATGTACAAGGAGTACAATTGCAGTTGTGGGAGAATGCAAGACTGCATGAGCTGTCAAAATAGGCTGCTCATGCAATATTTCTGATCTATTTGGGATGGCTCAAATTATCACAGAATCATGTAATGGTTTGGGTTTGAAGGGACCTTTAAAGCTCATCTAGTCCAACCCCCTGCAATGAGCAGGGACATCTGCAACCAGGTCAGGTTGCTCAGAGCCCCATCCAGCCTGGCCTTGAATGTCTCCAAGGATGGGGCATTTACCACCCCTTTGGGCAACCTGGGCCAGTGTTTCACCACACTCACCATTTCTTCTTTATATCTAGCCTGAATCTCCCCTCTTCTAGTTTAAAACCATTACCCCTTGTCCTGTCATGACAAGCACTGCTAAAAAGTCTCTCCCCATCTTTCTTATAGGCTTTTTCTAAGTACTAAAAGGCTGCAATAAGGTCTTCCCAGAGCCTTCTCCAGGCTGAACAGCCCCAACTCTCTCAGCCTGTCCTCACAGCAGAGCTGTTCAGCCCTCTGACCATTTCTGTGGCTCCTCTGGCCCCTCTCCAACAGGCCCATGTCTGTCCTGTGCTGAGGGCTCCAGAGCTGGACACAGGACTCCAGGTGGAGTCTCACCAGAGCGGAGCAGAGGGGCACAATCACCTCCTTCCACCTGCTGGAGGTGCAGCACAAAGCTACTGAGCAAAGATGGCAAATGTCATGCTTACCAGAAACACCAGGCTCGCTGCACATATGCTAAAATGTGCATTTAAATGCACTTGCATCTGGAGCACCCTAGGCAATAATATTGCAACCTTGGAATTACAGCTGAAGAGGCTCTGCTACCCTGCCACTCTTTGCAGCTTACCTTACCAGATGGCTCTTCGTTTTCACAAGGTCTTATCATGCAAAGCCGTGTCTGCTTCACCATCTCACACTGCTGATTTCTGTTGGTAACACGGGTGGAAAAGCCCATTCCACAGCTTTTGGAACAAGCACTCCATTCTGTTGTCTGCTCAATACAATTGGCGCTTGAATCTGTCACAACCCCGAGCGTGGCCTCTTGCCTGTAGGCTGGAGACAAAACCTCACAGAACCTTATTACAAGAAAAACTCCTGTGAAAACCCAGTATCGAATTGAGCTCTACCACAACTGGGAAGAAACACATGACACAACAAAATAGGTCCAAAATCTATGCTTTTTGGCAGGATTTAGGAATTTTAAAAGCTGCCTTTTTAGGAGCCCTGGATGGCAGCTTCTCACATCTAAAAATAACAGAAAGGTGCATATCAGTGTAATCGTCAAAGCATTCAGATTCAGTCCACTCAAGTTCACAGCTGGAAGAATTACTGCCAATTTTTTAACCAGTTTAGAACCCTAATAACTCTTTACTCCTCACTCTTTCCAATTGAAATACATCAGCAATCTCCTCTAAAGCTACATCACAAAAATATTTATATTCGATATGAGAGAGGTTGGATTATTTATCTAAACTAATAAACAGCATGGAAGTAAAGTCCTTTACTCCGAAAGTCATAAAGTCACCTGATCTTGTCAATTATTGACAGATTATAGCCAATGTGATGGCAGAGAAGGACAAAGGAAGTAATTTCCAGGAGCTATCAATCACAGCTACTCAAAGGCACAGCCAGCTCTGATTATTGTCCTGCTCTCACAGCAGTGTTAATCTTTATTACGCAAATATTGCTAACTGTATAGTTTGATTCCGTGGTTATCACAGAAGTAAACAGAATGAAGTAACACAACTGAGCCATCAGTCACAGCTCTTGCTGTTAAGCTCCTCTACAACAGCTTTTTTTGCCTTTTGCATGGTAAAGCTTTAAAAAAGGTGGCCTCCCAAGAAGGATGGCCTTTGCTAGAAAGAATGCACATAATCCATCTGTAGGTATTTCATGGATTAGCCTGTCACTGTCAGACAAATCAAAGGAAAGATAGTAGAAAGGTGGCGAGCTTTTTGTTTATACCTCATGTGCCTTACAACTGACACTTAATGGCCCTCTGAAAAGTTAATAAAGCCTTTCTTCCTGGATCCTTCCCTACTTGTTTTTTGAATGGATTAGCAGAGTTTCAGCATAACTACCTGCTTAAGACCAAAAAGATCACTGACTGGAAGAGAATGCAGTGCCCTCAACTCTCAGTAAAAGTAGCTTATTCATGTTGAACTACAAGTCTAATTTAAAAGGTATACAGGCATAATTCAGTAACAAAATGGGTGGAATATTATGTAGCTTTTTTTCAGTCACAAAAGCACTTTATGAATCCTGCATTTTGGAATGGGATTTTTTCTTTTCAGATCCATTCACCGTGTTTATAACTTCTCCAAGTACTTTGTAAAGCTTTTAATGCCAACAGTAATGATGAGAGCTCTAGCACTGGCAGGCAGGAATTTGTTGGCTTTTTAGCTACCACGCTGACCACTTGTAATAGCTGGGGAACTCAAGGGGAAAAAAACGTCTCCTGTAGACTAAGCTGTTAGAATGGTATTTATGATATGAAACATAAGTGCAGAGCAACTAGGAAGGCTGCAGCTTTGATCTGAGGGTGGGGGGATGTTTAGAGAATTATGAGCTTGCCCTTGTTTTATTCCACTCATAGAACTACTCTGTACCAGATAAACAGCAATTTCAGAATCAGGATTTAACTAAGTTTAGCTGCCTTTAAAAACTGCTATGCACACTCATCCTCTGAATATGTTTTCCTTTACCTATCGAGCTCTGCCTTTATTCATAACCACCAGTTTACTTACTAGTGACTAGTGATAGAGAAAAATATCAGAAAAAAAAAACAACAACCACACAAAGCAATGTGTCTTAGATTGGGTAACCCCAGGGATATTTCCAGTATGATATCACCTCCTCCTCACAATGACTGTGATAGTTTTAGTTTCCTCACCAGCCATAGCAAAACCTCCCAAAATCACTTCATCTTTAGGGTCACAGATCCACTTCTCACAGCACTCTCCAGGGACTTCGATTTTTCTGGGGAAAGGGCAGTCGGGGCCGGGGAGCAGCAGGTCCAGGTTGCAGCGGGGCAGGCAGCCGATCTGTCCATCTCGGCAGGTGCACTGGTACTTGCAGCTGGGCTGGAACGTCTCTCCGTTGCGATAGATCATCCCGTCGAACACGCAGTTGTCTCCCTCCAGCACTAGCGAGGAAAGCGAACGCATTTCCCTGAGGCAGAGGGCACCCGGCACCCCCGGCCCTCTCCAGACCAGGGCGGTCGCACTCGACACCGCTCCGGCAGCGGCAGGGAGCGCTCGGCCCGCCGCAGCCGTCGGGACGAGCCGCTTCGCCCGGGGAAGACCGGACAGCGACAGCCTCCAGCGAGCACCGCGGCGGGCTGAGCCGGCGAGGGTGTCCCCACCGCCTCGGGGAGGGCTGGGGCAGGCGGGGAACGCCGTGCCGGCCTCTGCCCACCGGCCCGCCCGTCCGCCGCCACCTACCCATGCAGATGCCGGCGGCCCCGCCGCCGTCCTCGGGGCCGCGGTCGCAGTAGAGCCCGCTGCTCTCGTCGCAGGGCAGCAGCGGGGAGCAGCTCTCGCCGCGCTGCCGGGCGCACACCAGGCAGCAGGAGCAGCCGTCCAGCACGGCGGGCACCCCCGGGGCGCAGCGTGGCGGCTGGGCCGGGCAGCGCCCGCTGCAGGGCCGGGAACACGCCGCCTCCCGCCCGCTCACCTGCGGGGAAAAGCGGCCCCGAGGGCCGGGTCACGGGGCCGGCCCGGCCGCCGGCTGCCCCCCCACCCGCCGGGTGCCCCGCACTTGCCTCGCAGAGCCGGAGGAGGAGCAGGAGCAGCAGGGCGGGCAGGCCCTGCCCGCCGCCCGTCGCCATGGTCCCGGCCGCCGCCGCCCCGCCGCGCCTCTCCACTCTGCCGGCAGAGCCATTGCAGCCGCTTATATAGAGGCTGTTGGGGACCCCCTCCGCCAGCACCCCCCCGCGGCGGGCAACGCGGGCCGGAGGCGGGAGCTGGAGCCGGGCCGGGAGCTCCGCTCCCGCTCCTCCCGCCACCTGTCCCGGCGTCACCGAGCCGCTGCCCCGGCCCCGCCGGCCCTGCTCTCTGCCCCGAGGCCGTGCGTGGAGCAGGGACCGGAGCCCCGAGGGCAGAGCTGGTGGGGGGCGGGAGCTGCCGCCCTCAGCCCGGCCCCACACTCCCCATAGCCCCGTTTGCCTGCGGGCGTCTCCCACACGAGCTGTGTGCCGGCTGTGAACTGCAGGGAAGCACGATGCTACAGCACGGGCTCTGCAACGACCAGTAGGGTTGGGCAGTGCTTGGCTTTCGAGACCAGGTGCCCAAGCATGAGCACCTCTCAGGACTACACCGCTTCTGCCCTGGCATGAGGCCTCCTGAGGTCTGCAGCCGTTATGGAGGCTGCAAATGGACCCCACGAAGATAAGGGACTTGTGATCCTCTATGAACTCCAGTTTCAGGACCTGTTGGAGAGGGGCCAGAGGAAGCCACCAAGATGATCAGAGGGCTGGAACAGAGGCTGGAACAGAGGGCTGGAACAGAGGGCTGGAACAGAGGGCTGCTGTGAGGACAGGCTGAGAGAGTTGGTGCTGTTCAGCCTGGAGAAGTCTCCAGAAAGACCTTATTGTGACCTTTCAGTATTAAAGAGGAACCTATAAGAAGGATGGGGAGAAACATTTTAGAAGGGCATGTTATGACAGGAAAAGGAGTAATGATTTTAAACTAGAAGAGGGGAGATTCGGACTAGAAATAAGGAAGAAATTATTTACAATAAAACACTGGCCCAGGTTTCCCAGAAAGGTGGTAGATGCCCCATCCCTGGAGACATTCAACGCCAGGCTGGACGGGGCTCTGAGCGACCTGATCTGGTTGCAGATGTCCCTGCTCATTGCAGGGGGTTGAACTAGATGAGCTTTGGAGGTCCCTTCCAACCCAAACTATTCTATGATTCTATGAAGTTGCAGATACTGTTTGTTACCAGAGGGGTATGAGTATGTTGGCTGATGGGAAACAGAAGCTGTATGAGGTGCCCTCCGTGCTCTGTGCCACACCAGTTGAAGCGGTAAGAGACTCCCCAGTGCTCACATGGCATGTGCAACCATGGGAGATGTAAAGCCGACATGTCAGGCCTCAGGAATGCTTTGGAGAAATAACTCTAGTGCAATTATTTTAGTGTGTGCAGGACAGATTTAGGCCAAGTGTAAGGGAGACTAAATCTGTTAACAGGTTTTACTTGTCAGGAATTGCCTTCTGCCCAAGGCAGGCCTTCTTGGGTCTTACTAGGATACAGATATTCTCTGTCCCTAGTTGTCTGGGGCAGATAATATGCACTGGATTCTGTTGTGGCTTGTTAAAGAGAAAATATTTGAAATATAAACAATAGCTGTAGACAGGCTAGTGAAAACAAGATGCCTTTTAAGCTTAAGACATGACACAAGTGGTACTCATGAATTTACAAGGCTGCTGTAGCTCTGGGTCAAAGCAATACTCAGCACAAAAACAAATCACCAGATGTAAGTTTTGTTTTGGATAAAAGTCACCATTCCTTTTTTGATGCTGAATGGCAGCAGTGGGGTTTTTGGAGAAGACTGTCATTCTGGCCAAAGGAAACTTCACCAGCACTGAAATATGTAACCTCTGGTCACATATTTGCCCTTTGTTTTCTTATTCAAAACCAGCAGGATTAGGCAAGAGGACCACTGGTTTGTCCAAGCCTTATTAGCAGCTTGGGCACAGGTTTGAGGTTATGTCAGTGATCCATTGTCTTACAGGTCATTTCATTTCACTTTCCATCTCTTTTGTTTTTGTTTTTTTTCCATGCTTCTTTGCTCCTTGCCTCTGGTTTGGACAGCCAGTGCAAAGCTGCGTTTTGCAGTACCTTGCTTGTGAACAGCCTGACCAATGCTCTTGACCAAGCGTTAAGATTTGCTGAAGAGAAGCCAGGCTGATCCTGTAGTTTCCCCAGAAGCAGGACTGTAAGCCGGAGGGGCATATGCAAGATCTGTTTTTGCCTGTCCGTCCATATGTGAATCTGATGAGGTTTTCAGTGCCAATAATGATTCAGTTCCACTGAAAGTTACCGTCCCTTTCAATGAGATTACTTCACTCCTAAATGTCTTCCAGTCTATAAAAAAGGTTTCACAACATAAAACTGCAGAGAGAATCAAAGAAATAAAAATAATATTTACCAGCACACTTAATTTGGAAAAAATTTAGCAGTTTACATGAATTGAATAAAATCATCAAGTCCCCATTTATTTATAAAATACCAGTTATGAAACTAAGGTGATGCTGCAGTTTAGTACAATAGGACCAAATACCTTTTCCCCGACATTTCAGTCCCTCCAAAGTATGCATAATTTGGAATCCATTGGACCTACCAGTTCTAGGATTGTGCTTTGTCTTCCTAACAGTGAACCTTTTTGTCTGTATTTGTTCTACAATTTTTTTAAGGGTGACATGCTTTTCTTATCATATGAATGTACCCTTTGTTACTCCCCACAGAGTAAAATAATGATCAGGTGGAGGGGTTTCTTTCTGTCTCAGCTGGCAATGAATAGCGTTTATTCGTGATATAAAATTAGTAGGTAGAAATAAATATTTTAGTCTCTCTGTGTTTGCTTTTTTTTAAAAGGACTGTATTTAAGTGAGTTAATACTTGGGTCACCACCTTACCTCTACCTGTTGCAAAGAGTAATCCCTCTTCATATGTAAAGAAATTAACCTCTGCTCTTCACTCTACAAGAAGACACAGTCAGACAAATGTCAAGAGGTGTGACTTCAGGAACAGGGTCCAGCAGCAGAGTCTCAGGATTAAGAATACATTTAAGGGCTTTCCAGTAAGTGGAAAACAGGTCAGTAATCTGTAATTTCTGACCATTAGGGACATAACCTGTATAGGTATATAAAAGGCTAAGTAGGAGCCGTGAAGGAGAACAAACGCTGAAGTGTTCTCTGAACTTAGCTTTAAAATTCAGCTTCCAGTTGCTGTGAATGCTTAAGGAAGCCAGGTTATGTGCCTCATGCTGCACTTAAGCATTGAAATATTGCCAAGACACAAAGTGCTTTTCAGATAGATTTTCTTTTCAGAAGGGATGTAGCTTTGTCCTTACTGCAGAGATTGCATGCCCAGAGTCAGTAGCACCTGGTATGAGCTCCTACATGGGCCAGTATGAGCCTTTGCAGTCAAAGGTTTCTCTGGATTTCTAGAAGCCTGCCTTGGGCTAAATGTCTGGCATGGTTGTCTGGACATGATCTTTATTCAGATCTTTACCTCCACAGAACTAATAACCCAAATGTGTCCATTTTACCCATCCTGTTTATTTCAATATCACCTGGTGGGTTACATTTGTTTTTACCAGTGAAACGCTGAAGGAAGTTCTATCTAAAAGACTGGAAGCAGAGGTCACAAATAAAACTGGCTTAACTTTTAGAGAATTTCTAGTTGTTGATCCTATTCCTATGCGGAATTGTCTAGGTATGTATCAAGCATTACAAAAATTCAAGCATTCATGGTGACATCCTTCTGTTTAAAGCCAGGTCACTGGCCAGGTCACTGCTTCACAACAAGCAGCCCCACAAAATTATCTTCCATTCTTTGTGTATGGCAAGTGATGTAATTTTTAGAGCATAAAATTGTCATAAATACCACATCCTCTCTTTCTCTTTTTGCTCTTTTGTCCTACGATTTTTTACTGATCCAATTGTAAGGTGAGTGACTTACCCCTTGCCCTGCACTGTCTCATAAATTTATGCCGTCTCTGGTAGTCTGCCTCACAAATCACAATTTTTTTTGAAAATATTGTAATTTTAGATTTTTAGCAAGACACGATCATTTAACTGGGCTTTTGAGTTCATCCTCAACATTTAGGCCTTCAATGTTGATGAAGGGTGTGATTAATCTTGAAAATGGTACCTGAACTGTGAGACTCAGGTGCTGGTGACATTACTTCTGATGTCAGTGTTAACGAACTGTTTTATTTCTCATTGAGCTGTTGAGAAAATATGAGAAGCTTGTTTCCTGTGAAGATGTATGCAAATTCATGAATGGTCCAAGCAGCTTTTTGTTCAATTATTACCACTTCTCATAGAGGCACCCCGAGGTTAGTTGAGGGACAACATGGTCCAAAACAACTTTTATTAAACCGGTGAGAAACAGGGTTTTAGCACTCCAAAAGTGACTTAAATACAGGTTCGGATATCAGTTGAGGAAAATTATTAAGGGGCAGCAACTAATACAACAGGCGGTCCACAGAGTGCATGCATATGGCTTCACCCAAAACAATGCTGGAGCCGTCTCTGAGTCCGGGAGGAGTACACACTTGCCTAAACATGGTGTGGGATTATTTTTAAAGAGATACACGTACTCGTATTGAGTATGGAAAGTGTACACTCGCAATTCTGCGAGGGTAAATTTCTAATACACTTGCAATCCTGCGAGGGTTAATACATGTGCAAATGTGCATGGAATATTACATGTGCTTATGTGGAAGCACGGGAGGAAAATACACTCGTGATTGTGCGAGGAAATAATTTATACACGTGCTCGGATTGAGCACGGAAAGGTACATGTGCAAATGTGTACGGAAAGTTACACGTGCTTATGTGGAAGCACGGGAGGAAAATACACCCGCAATTATGCGAGGATTAATTTTACACATGCTCATATTGAGCACGGAAAGTTACACGTGCATATGTGCACGGAAAGTATAAATACACTTGCAAACCTGCGAGGAGAAGTTTTACTCAGGCACGTGGTGGCAAGGCAAGGGGAGCCTCCATCCTGGGGGGGGCTCTTGGTGGTAGTATCTTGCTCGTGCTCCAAGAGACCCGCGACAATGGGTGGAGTCTCGACGAGAGTCCTGTTTTTTATAGGCTGATCAGATCTGACTGTAGGCATTCCAGAAGCTTCTCTGCACCCCCACCCTGGCTGTGGGTGCCCCTGAAGCCTCCAGACATCCCCCACACTGGCTGCAGGTGCCCAGCGGCTCAGTGGCACCTCAGCACTCCCTTCTCCTAATGGCCCTGGCCAGGGTGCTCTGGGGCCATACAAAAGAAGCTGTTAGCCTCAAGTAGCAGAGAGAGAGGGAAATGTGCCTGCTCCTTCCATGATGAAGGAGGGAGGGGAAGAAAGGGGAAGAAAGGAGGGTTTGCATCCTGCCACACCACTGTTAACTCTATCATTATTTCAAGTAGTATTTAAAGTGTAATTATTTTTTAATGGCAATATTATCAGAATCAATCCTCTGGATTTAATCATGGTTGTGTTTTTTTGAGTTGTGATTAAAAATGAATTATCCTTTTGCGTATAGAAGAATTCAACTACTTTTAATTCTGTACAATGTTTCGTGTGGTGTTTTACAGGTCCTCTGAGCCTACGCAATGACACTGTCAGTTTTGCAATACCTAAGGATTGAGCAAGTGACAGTGATGTGGGGTTTTTTTTGAGATATGCCTCCTGTGTCATCCAAAAAATAACAGTTGTGGCAAATTAGAAATTTGGAAAGAATGTGTTGGAAGCATAATATTTTAGAGGTTTTTAAAAAAAATACATTTTCCCATACAATTGAAGAAAACTTTGGAATGAAATAACATTTAATTTAAAATTGAAACATCATCTAGAAAATGTCAAGAAGAATTATGTGGGAATGGGGAGTTGCATCATTACCTTTGACTTAGACAATTCTGTGTGCTCAAAATAAATTCACAAAATGTTCCAGTTTATTCCAATCTGCTTGTTCCACTGAGAGATTTCCATCAATTTATTTCCTGCAGACCTATTTCAGCTATAGAACCTGCTGGGAACTCTTATAGCATAATTCCCTAGGTGAAGTTACTACATATGGCTTTGTTATTTTGGGGAACTGTCCTGGTTTTGTTAAAACCAAGTTTCTCTTTTAGTGAATTTGCCTGTCAGCTAAAGCCTTCTTATTAGCTGCATTTTCCTGAAAAAACGGATAAATGTTTTGGTAGACATAGCAATGGAATGTGAGGTCATTGATAAGGATGGACGTACATCTCGTGAGAGGGGCAACAAGAAACAGGTGACCAAAAAACTGAGCAACTGAAGTATTCCATCCCATTCACCTCATACTTCATATAAAAGTGGGAGATCATGAGAATCTCATCCCTTTTTCAATATAGCCAACATTAGGAGAGGACCTTGTGAGTCATCCCTGTGAACTGAGGCCTAGTGACAGACTGAATCCAGTTCCGAGTGGCTTCAGAGTCCAGTCTAGGACTTTGGGTGCCAGCCCAGCAGTTGCTGAGACTTTCAAGATTGGTTTTGTATATTTTGTATTATTTTCTCTATTTTTATTGGCAGCATTAGTAAAACATTTTTGAATTTTTCCAACTCTCTTCTCTCTGTCCTCCTGATTGCCTGTCCTTAGTGGGAAGTGGGGAGAGGGAGGGGCTGAAGGGGAAAGTAGGGGGAGAGGGGGTTAACAATACGTCTGCCATGGTTTTATTGTCACCCTGCAATCAAAACCTCAACAGGAACACAAGAGGAATTGTAGATTTTGTAGATCATCTAGTCCAATCCACCTGCTAAAGCAGGTTCACCCAAAGGACATCGCACGGGCATGAGTCCAGGCAGGTTTTGAATGTCTCCAGAGGAGGAGACTCCACAGCCTCTCTGGGCAGCCTGTTCCAGTGCTCTGGCACCCTCAAAGTAAAGAAGTTTCTCCTCATGTTTAGATGGAACCGCCTATGCTTCAGCCTATGCCAATTATCCCTCATCCTGTTGTTGGGCACCAGTGAAAGGAGTCTGGTCCCATCCTCTTGACACTCATCCTTGAGATATTTATAAATACTGATGAGATCCCTCTCAGCCTTATCTTCTCCAGACCGAACAGATCCAGCTCGCTGAGTCTTTCCTCTTAAGAAAGATGTTTCAGACCCCTCATCATCTCTATAATTGGTTCTAATGTCAAAAAAACTATGCTGTGCAGCAAGGAAATTTGCCCTTTGTAGTCAGAAGAATGCAGGTGGCAGTGTTTCCTGTGGTTTGGTGATTTTTAGTAAAGAGAGCCAAGAAGCACAAGCATGGTATCCATACTTTTACAAACAGCACAAATAGTATAGCAGGAAAGGCTCCTGATCACAGTGCTTAGGGATGTCGTTCTTTAGAGCAGATATTCTTAGCACATACTATGAGCTTTTAATTTTTCACACCCTTGGATTCTCTGTATCTTTATGGCTATAAACCACAATTGTTATTTTGGAGAGGGCAGGATGACTGAACAAAGTGCTTGAAGTAACAGGGGCTATGCTGCAGCCCACCAAAGAGATATTTGTATCCAAGGAATCTGGCAGTAGTTATTGCATATGCTGGGGTGTGGTATGGATGCCTGCTCCTGTTCAGGGGGGCAGTAGGTGTGTGTATTCAGTACCTCATGTTCTGTAGTGCTGGTTTCTACTACATTGGGAAGCAGAGGGATGAGACTTGTTCCAGAAAAGGACCATTAGATTTGCTCTCAAAATAAACGAGATAGTCTTCATTTGCTTATTTAATTTGATTTTAAAGTTTATTAACCCTAAATGTAGAATTACGCTTTGTATGTGAAATTACCAGACTGACATTATTGAGAATCTAATTTGGGTCTGTTTTACTGCATGAGATGATAATGGATAAACATAATTAGGTATATTTTCTTTTCTTTATTCACTGAGTAAAACTTATTTTGGTGCAGAGGGCAAATACGACTCTTGAGGAACATATCACCTAATTTCTATTTCAAGAGCTTCAGTAAGAGTTACATGGACAGGTCATGTGGAACATATGGGGCATTTTTGGCTCTTCCTGGATGAAACAGCTATTACATGCTTGTCTCTTGGAGTGCTTTTGAGAATAAGAATACATGTGTGAGTAAGGGCTGGGAGACTGGCGATTTGAAGAACCTAATGGTGCTGAAATGGGTGTTCCAAAATCAGAACGTTAGTTCAGCAGAATGGGGTTTCCTTGTCTTTTTTCCTCTCTAAAGAGTAGCTGTTCTTCAGGGCATGTCTGAGAGAAAGGGGTATGGCTAATGAGATCCTAATGCAGCTAATTGACAGTTCCTGACATTTCCAAGTGAGTGTTGCTACTAGCTGGCCTGATTTAGGGCTGTCCTTTGTGCCTGTTTCCATATCTTTATCGGTCTCTGCCAAGTGCTGAATAATCTGGCCGTAAGTAATGAAAACAAATTTTATAGTTTGCATTTCACTTTCCAATATGCTTTTGTCACATTCTTTTGTGGCCATAAGTGAAAAAGAAGCAGCTTGGGAGAATAAACAGAAGCTTATAGTGTGTCCTGGGAATGAGCAGATCCAGGGTTTTTTTGGGGGGGAGAGCTCTGAATTAGAAACTGCAAACTACTGAGAATGTGATGCAAGGAAAGCAAATGAGGTACAATTAAATTGGACCCTCTTGGCCTGAGCACTTTTTATAATGTCTGTTGTTGCTTTGTACTACAGGTGTAGAGGCAGACTCAGAAGAAATTCTTACCAATTAAGGTTTTTAAGGTGAAAACTGGCTTTTGCTCATAGGGCAAATGACCAGCCAGTGAAGAGAGAGAAGTACAAGACTCCACATAAAGAGGGTTGTATCAGGGATGTGCCTGGCATGAGGTGTTCCTTTCTTCTAGCTGGAATAATTTTGAAGACAGTACATTTCAGTTCAGACATAAGCATCTATCATTCATCTCATGTCATTTATCAAATACATCTGCATTTTCTTCATCATCTGTTCTGAGTTCCTGCATTGTTTGTGAGTAACACATTCTGGGCTGGCAAGCTGGACGCCCTTCCAGGGAACTGTTCCCAGCCATAGTTCCTGGATGAATTGAATGATCTTCCCAAAGTCTCTTTGCTGTTTCCGTAAATTAGGGCTTAAAATAAAAAATAAGAAAACATTGAAAATAAGAAAATACTGACATTTTGGTCTTGTTGCGATAGCCAAGCCTTTACTGCTGGCACTGCAAAGAGACTTTTTTCTTCTTTAGACGGCCATATGATATCAGCATAGCATACCATCTAACTGCGTGTACTGATTCTTGCCAAAGGAAACATACGGAATTGAGCTTCGCCCGCCCAGAGGAGTCACAGAGTCCGAACACTTTATCAGCCATCCAGCAAAGAAATTGAAGACGTGAGAGATGGAAGAAACGATTGGTCATCTAATCTCTTTTTTCTGTTTTTGCTGATCTGGTTGCCAGGGAGATACTGTATTAAAAGGAGTGGTCCACCTATTCACTTCACTTATAAGCTGCCTCATTGTAAAAACAGCATTTAAAAATAAAGTTTAAAAATACTTGTGGAATGAAAATGTTATTGTGTCACTGTTTAGCCAAGCTCAAATAATTTAATACTTTTAATATTCCTTGTAAAATATCTGTTCAGGCTTTTTTCTGTTTCTCTAAATTCTAACCAGGTTTTCCTACTGAAATCCATAGAGCAGAAAATGTGTATTCAGACCAAGATGCCATTTTTTTCTGCATCAGTGTCAGGGGCTTGTTTATTGAAAGTGCTTTAACAAAGTTCGTTCCCTTTTCCCATTTTCCTTTCTTAGGTCCCTCTAAAAGCTTCCAGGACAGACTCCCTCTGGTTTCCCTTTTGTGGAAATGGAAGCTGTACATGAATTCAAATAACTTTTTTTTGCCCACATGCTTTTCCTTAGGACACATATGCTTGCTGAAACATATGAGGAATGAACAGAAGATCCAGAAGTCTATGGGAAAAATCTGGGATAACTTTTTAGTCTTTTCTTCCAAGAAGGGACTTGTTAGGGATGCAGGAGGTCCTGGAAGAGTAGCGGTCCTGCCCCATAGGAAGGGAAGCTCCATTCCCAGGCAGGGCTCACCCTCAGGGTATGTACCGCACACCACGGTGGCTTGTGCAGCTGGGGATGAGGATGGTGTGGCTGCCAGGGCAAAAATTCAGCCCAGCTGGTTTGTTTATAAGTTCAGTGCTAGAGGTGGTGTGACAAGCAGCTCCAAGGCAGTGTTCCTAACTTCAAATTCTGCTTCTGCCAAAGCTGGGGAGAGTACTGGAGGGAATGTACCATGGTGAAAGGACTGGTGAGGTGGCAGCCGCCTGATCTGGCATATGATGCTGGGTCTTGTGAGAAGGTAGCAATTTCTTCTACCCTTGAAAGAAGCTGATATCCTAACAGGTTAAGTAACACACAAAAATGTCTGTTTTAGAACACTACAACCTCAACATTTTTTCAGCGGCACATGGAATAAGACATAGCACTTCTGAAATAGAACATTATCCCATTTGCTCAATGAGTTTGTTAACAGATAGCTATAAATAAAAGCAAATGTTAAGTGAATATGAATGTGAAGTTTTCTAGATTGTTACCGCATATAGAGGCAATAATGTAATGTGCTGGAAGTGTTACCAGACTTTATCCTTTGGAAGTCCACAGAGCTGAGAAAGTAGATTGAAAAGCATTCACAATATTGTAGAAAACGATGCGCATTGATTTTCATTAGTGACACATTACATCCTGTTTCAACATTTTTGAACATTTGTGTGAAGTACTGACAAGAAAATTTATAAAAAGCGGGAGCACCCTGCATTAGTATTCACATACATTTGAATTCATGGACATTTGCACTATAATCATGTCTTTATGCTACACTGAAAAGGTCTCTTGACTATTTATGTAATGTACAAAGCAGCTAGAACTTTTATGGTGATGTGCAAACAGTACTTCGAAAACTTCAGAACAGGAGTCCCATTGTGAGTTTCAGTGATTGGGTGTTTAATGCCCAGATTATCAATAAATCTACATTGCAAGTGAAAAAAAAAGAAGAATTCTCCAAACAAGAGCAGTAATTTGATGATTTCATACATGTGTAATAGGTGAGATTGAGTTGAAGATGTTAGACTCATGACAAGTACTGTACATCTTGTGGCAGTACATCTTGTGGCAGTTTTGCTGGAGAAAATTAGGGACTATAAAGAGTAGATGGTGTCACGAGATCCAAGAATGGAAAATCATGCCCTATATGTCAAATCACATTATCAACAACTGCTTTCTGTGCCATCCCACTGCCACAATGGAACAGTTATTCAGAACTTGAGCCATAGTGTATTTGGTTTGCATGGCAAGGTTTTGGTAGTGGGGGGGCTACAAGGGTGGCTTCTGTGAGAAGCTGCTAGAAGTTTCCCTCATGTCCAACAGAGCTAATGCCAGCCGGCTCCAAGATGGACGCGCTGCTGGCCAAGGCCAAGCCCATCAGTGATGGTGGTAGTGCCTGTGTGATAATGTATGTAAGAAGGGGAAAAAGAAAACCAAACTGTGCAATTGCAGCAGGAGAGAGGAGTGAAAATATGTGAGAGAAACAGCTCCACAGACACCAAGGTCAGTGAAGAAGGAGGGCAGGAGGTGCTCCAGGCACCAGAGCAGAGATTCCCCTGCAGCCCATGGTGCAGCCCATGGTGAGGCCGGCTGTGCCCTGCAGCCCAGGGAGGTCCATGGTGGAGCACAGATCCACCTGCAGCCCAGGGAGGTCCATGGTGGAGCACAGATCCACCACAACCCAGGGAGGACCCCATGGTGGAGCAGGTGGATGCCCAAAGGAGAATGTGACCCCATGAAGAACCTGGACCGGTGCAGGCTCCCAGCAGGACCTGTGGACCCATGGAGAGAGGAGCCCATGCTGGAGCAGGTTTTCTGGCAGGACTTGTGACCCCATGGGGGACCCACACTGGAGCAGTCTGCTCCTGAAGGGCTGCACCCCATGGAAGGGCCCATGCTGGAGCAGTTTGTGAAGAACTGCAGCCCATGGGAAGGACTCATGTTGGAGAAGTTCATGGAGGACTGTCTCCTGTGGGAGGGACATCATGGTGGAGCAGGGGAAGAGTGTGAGGAGTCCTCCCCTGGGGAGGAAGGAGCAGCAAAAATGTGATGAACTGACCACAACCCCCATTACCTGTCCCCCTGCACTGCTTGGTGCAGGAGGTAAAGAAATCGGGAGTGAAGCTGAGCCCAGGAAGAAGGGAGGGCTGGAGGAAGGTGTTTTGGGATTTGGTTTTATTTTCTCATTGCCCTATTCTGATTTGACTGGCAATAAACCAAAGTAATTTCCCCAAGTAGTGTCTATTTTGCTCATGTCAGTAAATGGTGAATGATCTCTCCCGGTCCTCATCTCAATCCATGAGCCTTTTGTTATATTTTCTCTCCCCTGTCCAGCTGAGGAGGGGAGTGGTAGAACATCTTTGGTGGGCACCTGGTGCCCAGCCAGGGTCAATCCACCACACACAGAGTGTAGTCATCACCACAGTGATCTGAATGTAGATTTCCTTAATCTTAGAGAAGTATGAACTTCAGATCCAACCAAATGGATCATACTGCTTGTCCTTAATATCTATTGACTTTGGTGAATGATGGTTCTTCAAGAAACATGAATCTAGATGAAAGGCAGAATATTACAGCAGCTGCAGGCATGAAATTGAGAGATGGTGGCAGGAGGGAACTGTAGTTGGATGCTGCAGGGAACAGGGTACGTTCACAAGTGAACATGTTCAGGTTTCAATGCATGAATTCTTTACAAGTGTAGCTGTGTAATTACTGTCATGTAGCACCAGCCTGCTGTGAATGCAGCTGACTGGGAGTTAAGGAGCTTCTACCTAGTGAGGAAGACTGAAACATTTGGTCAAAAAATAGCCATTCCCTTGTTTGTTTGATGGAAGGGAGAGCACCTTTTTTCCAAGCTACCTGCCATCTCTGCACAACTGGATTTTCCTCTGCGGCAGCTGGAAAAACAAGGTGGAGAGAGGAAGGGAGGACAGTAAAGCAGAGCAGAGCTGTGCTCTGATTCCTTTCCCTTCGTTTCATTGCTCCGCTCTTTCATCTCTGCAGCAGCTCATATAGGTGTTAACAGGACTGGCAAAGGCCGTTGGTGTGTCCAGCCTGCTGACACCCATTCATCCTTCAGTACCAATGCCAGGCAATTATAAATGACTGTAAAGTTCTTTTAGTTCATAAAAATTTCCAGAAATATTTGCTTCAGTATAGTTTTTCAGTTGAAAGGCTGCACAGACAGCAGACTAGGTATGTGAAATCCATGGCTACAGAAGAATGTTTTAAAGTCTCTAGGCCACAAGTTTGTTCCTCTTGCCAAGAGGAGAGGAAAATTTCAATAAAGTGGAAACAAAAGTAAAAGGAGGTCAGGGACAAACCAGGAGAAAGGAAAAGAGAAGTTCTAGAAATACAGGCAGAAAAAGAAACACATATTGAATAAAAACAATAATGTAACTTTTATATCAGCTGTGATGGCATTCAAAACTTACCTCCAAAAATAGTCACGACAAAACTAGAGGCTAATATTGGGAACTTAGAAAGTTCAGTAAAGCAAATTTTGAAACTTTCTGCTTTGCAGAAGTAATTTGCTGATATTCATATGATAATTATTAATTAATAACTAGATTATGTGTTTTTAAGAGATATTATTGTAGATTCCTAGAATACTATGTGGTAGGCACAATATAGATATAGAAAAAGACACAATCCGTGATCCCGACAGCTTTGAACCTGAATAGAATTAAGCCTATTTCGTCATAAGGATGTATAGATATTAGTGGAAGCTGAAAGCAGAATTTATGGTATCTATGATCATGGCAAATATTTTCTTCTAGACATTCTTAAACTGATGTATTAATCACTCCAGGTTTCATAGCATAAGATGAAAAAAGTGTGTACTGCACCACCCAAATATTGTTCATCCAAACATTATCTCAGCAATATTACCTTGTTTTAAACAATTGTGAAGTCTTTGTTGTGTAGATGATCTATTTTCTTTTCCTCTTTTGCCAAAACTATATGTCTTCTTCCCTGTATAACATGATTTCTTGTTTTTCTACTCTGATTCAGTTTTTGTGACTTCAGGTATTTTCATTTGAGTAATTTGATTACGTCTCCTGTTAATGTAACTCATGTCATTTAATATACATGTAAGAGTGACAGTTTTTAATGTAGAGTCTAAATTAAACCTTTAAAATGTTTCTTACGAACAGAAAGAAACTGGCAGCATTTTAAAAATATGATACTTTTCCTCAAAAACATGTTTGTCAAAAAAGGTAAAACCAGCTTAGAAGAGACAGTACTAGTTCCAGTGAGTAAGTGGAAAGGTAGAGCCAGGTTGTATAAAAAATAGCAGCATAGATTATGTAAATTTTATATTTAAAAATTAACAGGCCAATTAATAACTAAAATAGCTTTTTAGTTGTTGAGGTTTGATTGCAGGGTGACAATAAACCATGGCAGATGTATTGTTAACCCCTTCTCCTCCCGCTCTTCCCCCTTTAGCCTCCCCCCTCCCATCTTCCCACTAAGGACAGGCGATTGGAAGGGAAAGAAGGAGTGAGAGAAGAGAGTTGGAAAAATTAAACATGTTTTACTAATGCTACTAATAAAATAGAGAAAATAATACAAAATATACAAAACCAATCTTGAAAATCCTGACAACTGCTCCGGCAGATGTAGGGCTGGCACCCGAAGTCCTGGACTGGACTCTGCAGCCAACCAGAGCTGGATTCAGTCTGTCACTAGGCCTCAGTTCGCAGGGATGACTTGCAAGGTCCTCTCCTAATGTTGGCCATATTGAAAAAGGGACGATATCTTTGTGATCTCCCACTTTTATATGAAGTATGATGTGAATGGAATGGAATACTTAGTTGATCAGTTTTTGGTCACCTGTTTCAGTTCACTGCTCTTGCAGGACAAGCATTCATCCTTATCAACGACCTTGCGTTCCATTGCTATGTCTACCGAAACGTGTATCTAACTTTCAGAAAAGTGCAGTTAGTAAGAAGACTTTAGCTGACAGGAAAATTCACTGAAAGAGAAACTTGTTTTTAACAAAACCAGGACATTAGTAAACAAGGATTCTACTGGCAATTAAACAGATTACTCGTAAAAAGGTTTAAAGGAGCAGCAATTGGAAGGAACAAAGTGTAGTCATTTCTATGCTGTTAATGTTTAACAGAAAAATATAGGCATTAACTCTTTTATGTGTGATTAGCAGATGCAATTCAAAACTAAGTTCTGGCCATGTCTGGTGGCCTTGCTTAGCTGATTATAATGATTATGGAGGAATATATTATTTTGTAAGGTAAACAAACCTGTTGTTCAACATCCATGGAACAAGTACCAATATCACAAATACCATTATGATAAATAGTATCACAACTCGCAGTGTCAGAACAGAGACCAGGGATCAAGGGAGTGGAGGCAGCTGAAGGAGTGAAATACATGGGCTGAGGGGCAGTGAAAACTCTGTATTCTCTCTGGTACAGTGGTTATTCAGGAACATTCAAATTATGACTTATAATAAAGGAAGGGGGAGAAACTCCTCTCATGGATTCTCTGTGCACTCTTGTTTTTTAATACAAAGTATTAAAATCTTTGAAAACAAGGGCAAATGCCAGATTTTGCACCTGGGACATGGCAACCCTGACTCTACATACAGACTGAGGGACGAGATGCTGGAGAGCAGCTCCGTGGAGAAGGGTCTGGGGGTTCTGGTCGACAGCAAGTTGAACATGAGCCAACAGTGTCCCTGGCAGCCAAGAGGGCAACCGTGTCCTGGGTGCATCCAGCACAGCATGGCCAGACGGGCAGGGAGGGGATCGTTTCTTTACTGTGGTAGGGGTTTAAAGTTGACAAGGTCCACTGGGGTCCAAAGATACACAGCTTAATATGAGCAACACACTAGCTGAGGTGTTAACCTGCTATAACACCACTTGAACTCCTTCAGGAGACTTTTCTTACTATTAGATTTTGCTAAATATTGTCTTTCTTGGTTTTCTTGGTCTTCAATACCTTTGAATATGTTAAAGAAACAATTAGGGGAGACAAGACTGGGAACAAAGCAGCACAGGCAAAGCCTGAAAATGCCTGTCTAGAATTCAGCAGTTCACTGGACTGAAAAAATGCATTTTGTTTAGTAAGACACCTTGTTTCATCACTGGAACAAGGTGAACTTGAACTTGGAGACAAGGAGGACATGATGGAGTATATCGGTTTCTAGTTCTCATATACACCCAATGCAATATAAGGTTTATAAGTAAGGTTCATGTAATTTATTGAATAAAAGCCCTCCTTAGATTGAGATAGGTGTCACAAATCTACTTTCAAAGTATACTCTCATATCTTTTGTATTTTAGGTGACTTTTCTGCATTAAAATGCCATCAGAAAGAAAAATGTCATTTTGCCTAGTTTGCTACAATATGATGAAGGGCAAGGCCTGGGGTGGTAAGGGCTAGACTTTAGGGCAGACACCTTGGTACCCTGACTCCATCCCCTCAAATCTAGCAGAATGTGTTAGGACACTGGTGTCACGTGGCTTTCTTTAAACACACACAGTGATCCAAAACTAGATCCACCTGAGGATTTGCACTGCCCCAGAGGTGGTAGTGCCCTGGATGCCCAGCTGCCTAGGGACAAGAGGTGGCATTTCCCATAAATACTCTTTCACTCAAGGAATTTTCATGTGATTTTATGAAGTTATGTGATCAGTGTCTTAGTTCTATTATATTCTGCCAGCTCAGGTTTTGATTCTGCATTGAGTAGAGCTCAAAAAACATTAGGGGCTTTTTTGCTCCAAGTGAAAATATGCTTTTTTCTCACACAAAGTGTGTGGTGGCTTGAATATTTTGATAGCTTTTAAAGAATGCTACTGCTTGATTTCATACAAGAGAAAGTCTTTCTGTGAAATGAAAGAACCTGCTTTTCAAATAGCAGGATCTTGATGAAGCTGTATTGACTTAAAATTGAACTGGCTTTAAAGTATTCTGTTTTATAGCAAATACCAGCTTTTGACAGTCCCAACATCAAAAATATAAATACAGCATCCTTGAAATTGCTTCTGTAGCACACAGTTATTGGGGGAAATATTTTTCTTTTTAATGATATGAATTTGTACTTTTTCCCATATTATTTCCCAAACCCAGAATACTGTGGTTTAAAGACCAGTGCTTTTAAGATCCTTGCATTTAGGTTTCCAAATTAATGAAAATTTTTCACAACCAACCTTTTTGTTCTTTCTACTTTTCATTTTTTCTCTTTACCCAAATAGACATTTTTCTCAGAGTACTTTTATTCAAGTAGTTTCATGGTGGAAGAATGGATAAAGTAGTTTTATATCTTACTGCGAATGTTTTGATTATCCAAATCTCACTCTAAGTTTCAAAGCTGCTGGAAAAATTTAGATATGGAAATCCTCTATAGCTGCCCTGTGGATTTAATGCTTGCTCCCAATGAAGTCAGTACTGGTCCTGTTCCCAAATTCAGTGTGAGTGCTTCAGCCAGCACATCCAGAATTACCCTAACCTGTGGAGCTTAACATCTTGGTCACCCACATTAACCTAGGATGAGATACTTGAGGCTAGAGGAAGGAGGAGGAAGAGGAAAGTAAGGAAGAGGAGGTTAAAAATAAAGGAGGACAAAAAGAAGGATAATGAGAACTAGCGCAGTTCATCAGTTGTTTTGCTTATGAGCAAATACTTGGGTGCAGCTGGGAAGTCCTTTTCTGGAGTCAGCATGAAAACTAACTCCAACACAGGGTTCCATTGAGCACATCCCTCGGCTGGATGACTTGTTTCTGAGTGAGCCAAACCGCTGAACTGTAGATGAGGGAAAGAGATGGAGATGCCAAATATTGGGATGCAGCTCTCTGGGTTTTCCATATAAAATTCAGCAAAAGAGAGAGCTGCATACTTTGAAAAACTCAATGCAGTTTCCAAAAGAAGGTCATAGAATTAAAATAAAAACATCCCAAGACATTTAGAAATAATGACTGGATTGGGCTTTGAGGTTCTTTCTTACCTGATGGATGGCAAACCCAGCACATTTGCTGATCCGAAGGAAAATCAGCTTCTTCACCAACCGTGGCGAGTACAGTCCATACTCTATAACTACATTTCTTAATTAAGTACTTCAAGGTAGTTAATCCTATAAATCTCTTAATTACATTTTTTACTTCTCAGGATTCAGTAATTTTGTAATTAATTTATTAACTTCATGACCTCTCTCCATGTTTTCTCTTTCCTAACTGACATTTCAGTCATTTTCACATTTCATTAAAAAATATTGCTTTCCTGAATTCTTTGACTTTCTGCTTTTTCTGCTTCATAGCAGTCCTGTCTCCACTCCCACTCTGAGTCTTATCCAATACCTGTTGAT
Organism: Streptopelia decaocto; assembly: GCF_964273445.1. Taxonomy (NCBI): domain Eukaryota; kingdom Metazoa; phylum Chordata; class Aves; order Columbiformes; family Columbidae; genus Streptopelia; species Streptopelia decaocto. The sequence goes on from NC_138655.1 coordinate 14,919,886, forward strand.
GTTAGTAGAAAAAAATTCCATCAAAATCAGCAGATTTGGGGTAGGCTTGTCTCTAGGGTACTGAATAACAGCAGGTAGGAGACACATGTGTGAAACACAACTATTAATATTAGACCAGGGGGAAAATCCTGACTTTTCCAGACTTCATGTGATCCTGAGCAAATCACTTAAAATCTTGGCACTCTGTGGTCCTCCAACTCTCATACTAATAATGAAACTCATCAATATAAAGCCATTAAGATCTTACAAATAAAAAGAGTTTTACAACTTGTGGGCAATATTATTCCTTCTGAAGATAGTCTCATAGCATGGCCTTGGAAACTGGAAGTTTCTCAACTCTTATGTTGAGTCTTCTGACCACAGAGGGCTTTTCAGAAGTTCCAGCACTGTATTGCTTTTCAGAGTTGTCATTATACAATACTTAGCTGAAGTCCAAAACTTTAAGGGCTTCTGCTCTGGGGGAAAGCAGGCTAATATCAGTGAGGGAAAGGGAGTAAGCAGTAATGCTGACAGATGTCCCAGGGTAATATCAGATAGCAAATTAGACAGAACATGAAGACAAAAAAAAATGTTGTTAGTGGTTTAGAAGCGAGTTATGCAGCAACTTTAGGAAAGAAATCAAGGAGTTAGCCTTTCCCCTGTGGAGGTGATGATGGTATGGAAGTGTATCACACCATAGTTTACAGGGCTGCACAAACCTACCCAAGACAGCTCTGGAGCACGAAGGAATTGATCTCTGGATCAATCCACTTTTCAATTTGCTGGAGCTTCCATGTAAACCTAGCACCAAGTCCTTGCTTTCCCCAGCAGAATGATCTCAATTCAATGAGAAACGCCTCATGGACCTTTGGGTGTCCAATTGTTTAGAGTAAGGGACTGTTCTATAAAGATAATATCAGAAAGTAGCAAAAGAAAAAAGCAAGACTTGGACAAGAAAATGCCAAAATCCATTTACTGCTCAAGAGATGTAATTGGAGTCCAGGTATCCATTGCAATACTTTTCCAACGGGAAGACTGATGCGGGAAAAATAGGAAAAACGACTCTCAGCAGGACAGTAAAGTTGTTTTTATTTTCTTTCCCTTTCTTCTTCAGAATGGTTTCTTTCTGTACGAATGCAAAGTAAAGCCAGAAGTCTCTAAGGTATCTTTTCAACTTCCAATCTGTAATGATGGCTCCAATTGCCAAAATATTAAAAAGACCTCTGAAAGTCAGACAGTGCAGATACAAAACCCTTTCTCAGGCCTGAAGAACTAGATTACAGTGTTTTTATGGAAACCTTTAGAACAGAACCATAAAAAAAGATGAGGATGAAATCCTGCCTCTTTTTTTCTGCTAAATAGTCCCTTTCAGGAAGTACATTGTAAGTTGCATTTAAAACTATTCTGCTGTTTTGGCACCTGTCTAGAGCATTTATCTAATTTTCCTTCAAGTTGCTTCTGTTAGTTGAAAAAAGACTTTCTGGTGGCTGAAACTGTACTAGATTCATTAACTTCTGTGTTAATGCAAAACCGAAGTTTTTGAAGACCTTTGCTGCTACTTTGGCTTTTTAGTGGAGCTAATTGAGAATTTTTGGGGGTCATTCAATCTCAGAATAGATTATGTGGATAGCAGAATGAAGGCAGCATAGGGCGACTGCTACTCACCTGCTTTAGTTTGGGTGTACACCTCAGCCATGTCTTGGTGACATGTAGGAATATCACTTTTCGCCCCCTTTCTTTTGTTTCTAGTTGGAGGAAATCCAGCATTCTGGGCCAGAAGCTTGTGCTCCAGCAAACACCTTGGCTTGAATGGTCAGGAGACCTGATCTACCCTATGGTATTCACCTGACCTGAAATTTAGACAAAGACTATGAGGTTAATGCTAACTCTCTTTTCAGGGAGAGAAGAACAGAAATAACCTTTCTATTTCTCCTCTCTAGCCTCTTAGGTGACCTATCTATTGAATGTGCTCTTCCTCTTCTTCACCAGTCTGACCCCAGCATTGACAAACCCATTTTAATGAAAAAGGGAAGAGAAAGAGCTTGAACCTGATGAAAGTGAGAGATTGGAAGCCACTAAAGGTGAGGATGACTGTAGTTAGGTAAGGCTGAAGATGTAGTCTTCACTTTTGGGATGCTGCTGTTGAAGTCCAGCATGTGCTCATACCGGCCTGTTTAGAAGCTGGGAGTTCTAATATGGCTATTTCCTCCAGAAATTTTATTATCAAGTCTTTACTTTGTTTTTTCCTACATTTTTTCTTTCCAAATTAACCTGGTGTAAAAACAGTGGAAACACCACTTTTGGCAAAGAATTAAAAGAAATAAGAAATGGCTCCACTTCCTTAAAACTGATCCCTTAAAAGACTTCCAAAGGACATATCAAAGATCGGTAGGAGACTTTGATTACACAAATAAAACTGATGTTTTGTTGTTTAAATGCAGTTATTTAAAAATTCAAGATCAGGGAAGCAATCCTGAACATTAGAGTATAAATACCATACTTATACAATTACAGTTATATTGGAATGCCACCTTTTACTGTTATGCCTTTTGTCTGACATTTTAGTACATATATGTGGAGTAGATAGTCAACTAGACTAGACGTTCCCACTGACAATTCTGTAGAAAAGAGTGGAATGTTAACAACTGTTTAAAACAGTAGGTTCTCACAACAGAAGGGAATGAAATCATCCGTAGGAGAAGCTCTTCTGGTTTTGATCCTAATCAAAAGAAGAGGAGCTGGTTATGAGTGTGAAGGAGAAAGGGAACAAGCATGGCGAGGAGCTGGTGAGTTCCCTGTTCTTAGGAAAAGGAGCGGCTTTCTGAGAGCAGGAATCAATCAATCAACTCAGGATTCACAGGTATTATGAGATTTCATAAAGATATAACTCCAGGTAAAGGCAGTTAAGGAGATACATGAAGTCTTCAAAGAAAACGCTCTAAAGGAACAAGCACAAACTATCCAGAAATGGTGAAAGGGTAAAATGTTTAAAGAAGTTCTGCTTACATGTTTAGCTCTTCACTGACTTTCAACTTTAGAAGAAAGCACATAGGAAATTGGATATTAATGGGATTGGATATAAATTAATTGTAAACCAATAGTATTAGCCAAAGTGCAAACTCCAATATACTTGGGTAAGGACAGCAGAGTAACAAGAAGACACTCTATTGTAAATTAATATAATATTAGTAATATTATATGTTAATATTAATTTATATATGTATACAGTAATACTAACAGGAAGCATAATGGCGTTTCCAGTTTGCTGTCCATTAGAGAGGAGAGCTAGCAAAAGATGATACCCAGAAGATTCAAGTGTTTTTGGCATCTGTTATAACTTAGAAGATCAGCTGTTAACTAACCTAATACTGGGTAAGTCTAGAACAAATTTAAAACAAATTAGAGAATTCTCAGGTGAGCTGGGTGTTTTGAAATCATGTAAACTCGACAAAAATCACCCATGAGTGCCTAAAGAACTTGCTGAAGTAAGCTCAGAAAAAATTAGCAGTTACATTTGAGAATATGTCGAGACCGATTTTAATACTGAATATGTGTAAACAGCAAATACAGCAACTGTCTTGGAAAATAAAGAGCTCAGAAATTCTTGTTAAGCTGAAATATTCTAGAACAAATAGATAATTAAAGAAACCATCTGTAGGCATTTGGCAGATAACAAGAGGATAAGCAATCTGTTTTTTCAAAGAAGGTTCATATCAAGCTCATCAAATTTCCTTCTACAATGAAGAAGTCATCTCAGATGAGTGAAGAAAAAGATAACATAGGTTAACACTGAGACAATTTGAATTGTATTAATCACAAACAAGCTAGGACAATGCAATGTTGCTGAGACTGTTATGCTCACATACAGGACAGAGTTGGAACCCAAAGTGAAGGTACCAGTATGTTGAGTGAAATCCCCAATACTGGCACAAATCACTTGAGTTATGGAGAACTGTAGCATTAAGCTTGCCAAAGATAAGCAGCTGGGAGAGGCTCCAGGAATGCCAGGGGACAGGATAACGATTCAAATAAATTGTGAAAAATTGGAGAAATCACCAAAATATTGTCTGAAACTCAACGGAATTAGTGTAGATCATCAGCAGGAAGAACTGATTGCATGAATCCAGGATAAGAACAGCTAGACAGGTGGCTCATTTTAAAAAGGCAACAGAGGTTCAAAATGAACATGACCCAAGAGTGTCATTATGTTGGGAGAAGGCAAACCTTATTCTGAGATGTATAAACAAGGGGGTGGCCTCCAAATAATAATAATCCAAGTACTCTGTTCAGCAAGGGGCATAGAGTGTCTAGTGTTGGGCACTGCCTTTGAAGACATGTATAGGTAACTGGAGGAAGTTCACAGCAGCAAAAATTTGTTAGAGGGCTAGAAATAAAGATGTATGAGGACTCGATGACTTATTTGGGATTCTTTAACTGAAGACAGACAAGACTGAGAGTAGAAGTGGGTTAACGGTCTTCCAGGTATGTAGAAGTTAGTTCCAAAGGCTAAGGTAGTATCTCTAGCAAATAAGGCAAGAAATGATCCACCGAAAGCACAGCACAAAAGATTCTGGCTTAACATCGATATAAACTTTTCAACAGGAAAGATTGTGAAGCATTGGGACAGATTGCCTGAGTAAAAAGTGAAATTGGAGTCAGTGGTGATCTTTAGAAACAAGCCATAACAGGCATTTATCTCCTCAGCCCTTTCCTCCTTGTGCTCAGACACTGCCTTCCTTCCAGCTTGGTCATATTTTTATTGTAACCAGAATTTTGTTGTAACCAGAATTTCTCTTTCACTACAATAAGTTCTTAAACAGCAGTGGGAAGTTAAGTGCAGAAATAAAATAGGAAATGGGGAAATACAGGGCAATCTTATTTTTCTAACACCTTTAGTGCCCAAAGCATGGAAGACTAAAGGCGAGAGGATTGCAGTGAGAGTCCAGGAAAAGAAAAGGAATAGAAAGAGGGAGATTTGTTCTCATGGCTGAGGTGCAAACAACTGATATTGGTCCTCAAATGTTGTGCTTTGAGACAGAGATACTTGGCAGCATAAGATGAAGTTATGAAATACTGTACTTGTTGTTTTTTCTCAGATATGATACTGCCTCCAAGTATTGAGCCTCCAGTTGTCATACCTGCAATAGCTCCATCTGCCTCTTTCTCAGAGCACTGATCTGCTCCCAGCTCCTTCAGTCCCTGCTTCTCTCCTCAGTTTTAGCCAAACTGCTGCTGGTTGAATAATTTCATCCTCAGTATTGTAAATGCCATAGAACTTATTCAGTATTGGCTGAAAGCAAAGAGAGTGTATTCTTTTGAAGAATTTCATGCTAGGCTTGTCTGTTCTCTGTATTATGATAAAAGACAGAACCAATACCCATTTGAGGGCATAATTATGAGAATTCTCATCACATCAATACGCTGATTGAACTCAAAGTATGTTTCTGCTCACTGCTTCTTATGATCCATCTGCAAACTGGAAGAAGCAAGACAGGGACAATTTATGCTATGTTTGTACAACTCTAGGAACGCATACATTATGTATCATATATAACTAAGGACTTTAAAAGCTTAGTACCTCAAATTGAACTCTAAGCTAGGACTTTCTCACTTGTTTTGTAATTAATATATTAAAATCTATCTTCTGATATAGCAAAAAGGTAAATCTTGTACATTTTTTTCTGCTCTGTCTGCCAGATATCTCTCTAGCAACAGCTGTACTTGCAGGTGTGCTGCTGATGATACAATTCTAACATTATTGCATGAATATTTTGAGTAGAAGATATTGTTTTCCTGAAAAACCTATTTCTGGAAAGGTGTTGCCTTCAATGTGTGGTAACTTCTGCAAAACAGTTTCATTCCACTTTGATTATAGAATTATGATAACAGAAATCATGACAGTGAAATAAGAATCGTAGTGTTGAAGATATGTGTAGTTAAGGATGATAAGGATGCATATTTTTAGCTGCTTCCATATCACTGCTTATTAATATCAGACGTAATCTTGTTCTTGGGATTAACTTTTTGTTTCTTATAACTTACTGTTTAGCAAATTCTAGTGAGAAATCCACTGCTAAACGACATTACATCAATAATTTAATCAAAATCACTCCATGCTATATGTTCATATTTTAGTTCTGAGTATTTAGTATCTACATATGCATAATTTGTAAAGAGAGGGGGCACAAGGTACTTGCAATTTAAAGCCATAATGGCCAATGCACGTGAGGTGCTTCTGGTGGGGTCTGGAAACAGAGACAGGTAACAGACGGGATGCAAACGCAGTTGGCAAGTATCGAAAGCAAACTTTCTCTGGACAAGCTGTACAAGACAGAGAAATAATGACAATAGTTTTCTTTTAGTTATGTGACTAATCTTGGTTCATTTAGATTTCATTTCTCTGATTTTTGTTTCAAAGATTGATGAAAAGATTGAAATAAGAAGGGAATAAGTCTTGAAATAAGGTAAACCATAATATGCTGTCTTGTGAGTCTTTATTCTTTTTTTTCCTGGCTCCCATTGTAACATTTTTCCTGATGTTCTGACTAGCAAAATGCCACAAATGCCACTACCAGTTTGAAGACAGACAAACTCATTCCTTTATGACACAGCAGCTATGACAACCTCTTTTATTGTTGCTTAATGGTGTGTTCAAGAATGTCAAAACCAGCTTGCAAATATTTCTGGTTTTGCTGTTTCAAGGACGTGAAAACAGCAGCTTCAATTGTATTGAAATATTATTCAGAACAGCTTAATACTTTAGGAGCATTTCTTGGCATCAGTGTGCTTGCCCATATTTCTAGTGATAAAATGCCACTAGTCTTTGAAAAGTTAGTTTAAAATTCTGTAACACAGCCAAGGAAGCTATACTCAATAGAAGTGCCATTTAATGGGATGTGGAGACTAAATATGACTATTTAAATTTTCATTTCTCATTACAAAAATCAGAGAATAGCCCAGCTCATCATGACCTGTGGTTTCTATTCGAAATGACTGTGTATGATTCCTTACTTTGATATGAAATGGCTTCTGAATGGTTTTTGTGAAAGCAGTCCCAAATCATAAAAATCGCCATAATAAATGACACACTTATCAGCAAATTTCAGCAGTCAGGGGAAGGAATTTGCTGGACATGGTAGGTGAAATTTGTTTCTGGAAACAAAGTTTAAAAAGATTGGGTAAAACTATTATCTGCTCTCTCAAACTTATAGTTTGGGAAAAATATAATAAATTGTAAGATCATAGGAAAATTCAGATTGGAAGGGAACTCAAGTCTCTGTCCCAAACTACTGCTCAAAGCAGGGTCAGCTCTGAGGTCAGACCAGATTGATGAAGGCTTTGAGCAAACCCAGAGGGGGTTGAACACCCCAGGATGGAGACAGCACAGGTTCTGGGTCATCTGCTCCAGCTCCTGACTGTCCTCAGAGGGGAAAGTCCAGAGATCTGAACCTCTCCTCCTTCAATTTATGCCCAGAGTCTCCCATCCACCCTTCAGGCACAGCTGTGAAGAGCCTGGGTCCCTCTATTCTTGATGGCCTCCGCATGGGCAATGTGTGGGGGCTGCTGTTAGGTCCTCCCAAAGCTGTGTCTTCTCCAGACTGAACCAGCCCAACTCCCTCAAGCACTCCTTAAGGACAAGTGCTCCTGCCTTAACCATCTTGGTGGCTTTCTACTGAACTTATCGTAGTTTGCCAATGTCTTTCTTGTGTTTGTTTCTTGTGTATCTTGATTTCAGTAAGGCATTTGACACAGTGTCCCACAGCATCCTTGCTGCTAAACTGAGAAAGTGTGGACTGGATGACCAGATAGTGAGGTGGACTGTGAACCGGCTGAAGGAAAGAAGGCAGAGAGTTGTGGTCAGTGGGGCAGAGTCTAGTTGGAGGCCTGTATCTACTGGAGTACCTCAGGGGTCTACTGGGACTGGTACCGTTCAATATATTCACCAACGACTTGGATGAGGAATAGAGTGCACTGTCAGCAAGTTTGCTGATGACACAAAGCTGGGAGGAGTGGCTGACACGCCAGAAGGCTGTGCTGCCATCCAGAGACCTGGACAGGCTGGAGAGTTGGTCAGGGAAAGTTAATGAAATATAACAAGGGAAACTGTAGAGTCTTGCATCTGGGTAGGAACAACTCCAGGTTCCAGTATAAGTTGGGGAACGACCTGTTAGAGAGAAGCGTAGGGGAAAGTGACCCAGGTGTCCTGGTGGACAGCAGGATGACATGACCACTGTGCCCTTGTGGCCAGGAAGGCCAATGGCATCCTGGGGTATATTAGGAGGGGGGTGGCTAGTAGGTCAAGAGAGGTTCTCCTTCCCTTCTACTCTGCCCTGGTGAGACCACATCTGGAATATTGTGTCCAGTTCTGGGCCCCTCAGTTCAAGAAGGACAGGGAACTGCTGGAGAGGGTCCAGCGTAGGGCAACAAAGATGATCAAGGGAGTGGAGTGTCTCCCTTATGAGGAAAGGCTGAGGGAGCTGGGTCTCTTTAGCTTGGAGAAGAGGAGACCGAGGGGTGATCTCATTAATGTTTATAAATATGTAAAGGGTGAGTGTCACGAGGATGGAGCCAGGCTCTTCTCGGTGACAACCAATGATAAGACAAGAGGTAATGGCTACAAACTGGAACAAAGGAGGTTCCATTTAAATTTGAGAAGAAACTTCTTCTTAGTAAGGGTAGCAGACACTGGAATAGGCTGCCCAGGGGGGTTGTGGAGTTTCCTCTGGAGACATTCAAAACCCACCTGGACACCTTCCTGTGTAACCTCATCTAGGTGTTCCTGCTCCAGCAGGAGGATTGGACTAGATGATCTTTCGAGGTCCCTTCCAATCCGTAACATCGTGTGATTCTGTGATTTGGGGCTCCAAATCTGGATCTCAGTAATGCATCTCAAACTGAGAAAATTATTTCTGTCTTCATCTTCCTCACTGTAGAAAAGCTGTTCTGAAAGGTCACCCTCTGAAAATTTCATAATGCAGATCAGGTCCCAGACAGGGTACCACAGGCTTTGATTCTCAGTCTAGAGTAATGGTTTCCTTTTATTCTCACACTGATGTTTCTTCTCCAGTTCTTACATTTGCACTGTTTTTCCCCCAGACCTGTATGATAAAATCAGTTCAGACTTCTGTCTACCAGTGGTACTGCAAACATCCATTTTCAATTTTATTTTCATTAACCTGCACCTCTGATCCAAATGTAAGTTTTGCTCTGCATCAGCTGACCTTGAGAATAGGAGATGCAGCAATAGCCAAACAATATTGCTTTGCTTCCAGACTGTCTGTGGCTAAAAGAGCCTTTATTCTGTTGCCAGAATCCAGTGTTCAGTATCCTAATGCTGGCCTGACTTTTGCTGTCTTTACAGGTAGTGGAGGGTAGAAGGAAAGAAAGTTACTTTGAGCAAGACTTATTTAATCAGAACTACTTGAGGATATTAAGAAAAAATCAGTAGAATTACTCTTTCAAAATAGAAACAGTCCAAATTTGTCCACTTTTTAGGTCCTGTGTCTCCAAAACATGCTTATTTTAGACCCATTCTTTACTTCTCAATGTTTCAATGTCAGAAGAAAACCCAAAGTAACCACGTGAGATTGCTAATTGCATTGGCTGACTCCACACAATGGAGATCAGGCAGCACACTGAGTATCTGTAGCCACACAGGCCAGACCTGTCCCTGAGCTTTTGACGAGGCCCATGTTGCCTGGACTTGCTTTCCCCAGCCCACGTGAAGGGAGGAGATGCACCTCCAAAAAGCTGTAGGAGGGTGGGACGATCCCAAACTCTCAGCAAGAAAGGGCAAGCAGCTTGCAGTGGGCATTGCGGGAAAGGGAGCCAAGGAAAGAAAACATCTCCAAAATCAATAGGACTTGGGGGAGCCCAGAATTTCACCTGAGGCTGGGTAGACCACTAGCCCCTGCCATGCTGTCTCAAGCCATCCTAATTTGGTCCTCTGGATTACAGAAGGACCCTTAAGAAGGGTTGAGTTTACTAGGTGGAGGCAAAGGCAATACAATCTAGTCCACTGCTTTTGCTGTTGTCTTTTTAAGCTGCGGAAGAGCATTATTTTCTATCGATATGGCCTCCTGACTGAAAACAGTATGATGCTTGTCTGAGGGGTGAGAAGCGACCACTCTTTGGCAGGGCAACACAAGCTGAACCGGAGCCTTTTCACATTCCTTCATAACTACCATAAATTAAATTTTGTAACTTGCCATTTTTCCAAAGCAAACTAGGAATAGAAGGGCTGTGTGGAAAGCTCAGTGTATGTTCCAGAGGTGACCGAGGTAGCTGCACTTTTTTCATCATTTTTATTAGCACTCTGGTATAAGCACCTTTCTTCCCCACCCCAAAATTGTTTACAAATAGAGATTTAAATCTGAACCTTCTTCCAATAAGCATTTTCAGATGATCCTGAGCTTGTAGTCCCACACAGTTCCCAGTTCCATCTCTGTGCTGGAGGGAGGCTGGGGTGAAGAGTACCGTGAAGAGGAGATTCAGAACTGCCCTCCTCTAGCCTTAATTATAAATAATCACGATCCATGCACCATCAACTGTGTAAGTAGCTTTTGAATTGTCACTAGAACATGTGTTTATTCATTTCCTTCTTGTGTCTTTTAGATTCACATTTTCACTTGACCATACCAGTTAGCAAATGATTCCATGAACCCCGCTGTTCCAGAAGCTGGGCCTTTTGGGGAGAAAGAAGCAAGTGGGGGAGATCAGTGATAAAACTGTGTTTGCCTGCAGCTCTGGGGCCAGGCTGCCATTCGTGTGGTCCTGGACTCTTGGTGTGCAAGGAGAGCGGACCTGCTGCCTCTCTTCCAGTGTGGGCACTTTGGCTTCCACATCCTGGAAGTGAGGTGGGGGGGTGGACATGCACTCCCGGGTCTCATCTGAGCACAGAACGGAGTCATGGTCAGGCGCAACATGTGGCTTCAGAAGTGAGTTGGAATCCTGAGAAAGATATAATCTAGGAGCAGGAACCCTTGTCAGCTGAGTGATGTGTATGGAGTTAGGAAATAAAGGCTATGTGATGGACTGCAATAAAATAATTTTCAGGTTCTGTTTTGGATATAGCTGCAGGCTCATCACATCTCTCAGTGAGATTTTGGCACAGTAGGAACATATCCTGAGCCTAGGGGATGGACCTGTGCCTAAATCTAATCTAGAGTCAGATCAGAACACTGAATCCTTGACCCTGCTCCATACACCTGGCTTTGGTGGGTACAGTTGCCAAATGAGAAAGTGAAAGGACTGTGAAACAGAAGTGTCAGCCTTTCTTGGGAAATCAATGCCTAACAGTATATAACAGGTTAGTGTTATTTTAACTGCAACAATTTGATGGTTTTTCCTGTGTTAGGTTAAGAGGTGAGTATAAGTATTTCCCAATTCCCTTTACCTGATGTCTTCAGGATTACACAGAAGCTCAGGAGTACTATGTTCCAGGTCAGTAGATAAATATTGCTCTGGTTCTAGTTATATTCTTCCACACTCTACCAGCAGGAAAATTTACCCTGCAAAATTGCAAGCAACAGAAACATGAGAAAAAAAAAAAACTTATAATCCAGTATGCACCTTGCCTATATATTTTTATTTATTTGTTTTTTAAAAACAATGATCAGGTATAAAGCGACGCCCACTTTGAACATGTTTTCCCATATCAGCTCTACCAGCTCTGAAAACTGCTTTTGTTTGGATATTGTTATTATCTGTGAGAGACTGATAGGAATGTGGAGTCACTCACTGAGAAAGGGAAACATGGTTCTCATTCAGAAGGAATGCAGCTTCATCCACGCAGTTTACAGCACAGCTGTATTTGAAGTCGAGCCACGGGATCCTGTGGCAGTAAAAATCATTGTGATTTATAGGAAAATGTCACTCCGGCTGTCTCCTCTATAAAAGCTTTTTACTACTCTTGTTGAATATAAATCAGAATTATGTGGCCAACAAAATGATGGTTTTGGCAAAATGTTGTGAAGACAAAAAATAAACGGGTTTGAATTGTCTTGGCTTTACTCTGCAGAGAGATATTACTGGAATTTATTGCCTTGCCAAGATCAATATCCTTGTCCTTAAAAATAGGTGTGTTTAACTGTATGTCTAAATTCATATCCAAATTAATTTAAGGATGTTCACCATTAATTTTACCTTCAAACCACAATAACAGTAGATCTTAACTGCCTGAAATGAAGCCGACAGAATTTTAAAATCTCACTCTGCCCATATTTGTAGCGCCAGACTTCAAACTCTTTGGGTATTTTGTCTCTTTCTAGGGAGAAATGGGATGGGTCTCAGCATATCTGACTCAAATTTAACAAACTGCACCTAGGAATTTTAGTAGGAGATGAACCTCTCCCCCAACACTGCAAGTTAGTTTCATTTCTAAGGAAAAATATGTGACAAGAAGTAAATTATCAATGAATTCAGTTGTCTGTCACAGTTCAGTGTTCCTGCCTCTGGAGTGACGCTGGTAGGGAAATGGATGGGCGTCAGGGGAAGGTGGAGGAGGCCGGGAGACAGTGAAGAGAGGCGGTGGGTTGAGGCTGGTCCTGCACTATCTCTTTCAAAGCCACAGTCTTGGCCAGAGCCTCCCAGCCTGTGGCACTTTAGCCATACATGGTTTGTGGGTGTGTAGTCCGTGTGGTCACCTGAATTTGGCTGTGGACAGGGCCTGAGGGGGACAACAGCTCCAGCTTGTGCTGAGGTCCAAGCAAAGTCCTGGGTCTAACCCATTCCTGAGTGGAGCAAAAGGATCCATTGACACCCAGGAACACCTCTCACTGTTAATTGTTCCTTGAAGTCTCTGGGGATGGTGGATCTCAGCCAAATGAGGACAGAGGGGCAAAAGGATTAGCTTCACCTTCATTTGCTCTACCAGCACTTACAGCATGATGTAAATAATATTTGGAGAAACTCTATGCTTGCAACATATGGGAGACTGGGCTAAACAGAGGTTGTAACCCTCCTTTCTGGTCTTTACGAATTCATGAGTTCACAGATCCTTCCCTGTACTTAAATGTGCATGTCATCTGTTCACAATTAGTTGTACAGCAGTTGGAACAGACAGCACTCTCCTGACTGGTGAATTATTCAACACACCCAGTTCAGCCTGGTGCCCCGATCAGAGACACCGGCAGAGATGTACAAGCCACAGAAGAGCTTGGGCATGTGGTGAGAGGGCACGCAAGGGACTCACCTGTCCTATGCAACCAGTTCCTTGTTTCTTAGAAGACCAGACCTCAAGGAATATTGAACAAAATCATATAGGGGTGTAGAGGGCAAAATAATCCACCTCTTGATTCTGTATCAATGTAAATAATGTTCTAAAAAGTGAGATGTAAAGAGTAGCCCCAGTCTGGGCATAACCTTGTCCTAAGGCTTTGCTCTTTGTTGGATAAAGGATCATCTAGGCCAAAGAAGTTGAAACAGTGCTCCACAGGTAGCTCACAAATGGAGTAAATAGTATTTCCATGTCAAGTCATAAATAAAAATGGGCTGCAGGATGATTTAATCAGAACAGCAATTGACTGCATAAGCCAGCATAGAAATGGACTTCGGAAGCAGTGTATAATATATTTAATATTCAGAAGTGTGGATATATGTGGCAATGAGCCCTGATGAAGTTTTATTCCATTCTATTTGCTGTGCATGAAAAAATCTGGTATGGCTCTATGAAGAGTCATTATGACTTTCCTGAAATATACTGGTCCATTTTGACCACTCTGCTGAGTATTCAGGATTAAATGACACAGATTTCTGACTTCTGAATTAGAGGTATGTTTTTCAATATTTTATATTTCTGCCTTAGTCTCCCCATCTGTGCAATAGACGTAAAGCTATCTACTTTCTTCCTTCAAGGAACTACTGGTAGAATTAAACAGTTAATATTTATTTAGGCTTTTGAAAGTGGAAAAGATGAGACAAGCACAAATTTGATTTATTATAACTGTACATTTCTTGCCTTACATAGGTAGTGAAAGGTGTTTTTCTCTTTGGCTCTGTTATCAGAAGATTGTGACAGCCCAGAACATTCAGCAAAAGCAATCATAGATGTTGACTACACCCACATTTTTCTGAAGTTTTTGATGATAAGTATGCAATCTACATACCTACAGGAATAAGCATGTGCTGGTTCACACAGAAAATGAAGATACAGCAATTTAAATCAAGTGCTGCTGAATTGTGTGTATCCCCCTCTAGCTATTTGCTGAAATAAAAAGAAAAAAAATAAATCAGGACTTTTACTTCTTCCTCAATAAGACAATAGGCTTTCATTCCTCTTTCTTCTATCATGCCAATGTGTCAAAAATGTCAATGTGGTATCTTTCAAAGTGGGATCAGATATTGAAAATCAAAGTGAGAAAGAAATATGAATGAAAATCACATTGAAATTTGAACAATACAGAGAAGTTTAAATGTTGAAACTGTTCAACTCCTGGAGGTTTATAGTTAGCTACTGTATTTTTCAGAGGACTGCTATTTTTTTTAGCCAACACTTCTGGCAGGAGGAGAAGCAGGAATATGGAAAACTATTATAATATGCAGAACTATTATAAGAATTTCTTCAGTCTTTCAGGGACAGGTTCATGCTTAAATTTGCAGTATGATACACACGATAGGTTAATATGAGCACACAAAATTTTCAAATTTTGGTCTGTAAAATGCAGCTTTTCAAATAGAAAGGTTTAAATCTCCAGGCAAGCAGACTTGGTTGTTTTGGAGGAACCTGTGGTTCTTAGACTGTGAAATTAAGAAAGTGTATTTATTTAGTAATTAATTCCCGGGTTTGGAAAGAAAATGTTACTTGCCAAAATACAAACCCACTTGATTGTAATATAAAATGCATCTTGTTGTTTTCTCTATAACTGTCTTTCAAGCCTCATCACTGACAAGACCCATGTGAAACCAGTAACTAAAATAAGCTTTCTAGTCTTGCAATCACTGAGTCCTTACTCTGTTGATAGGCAGCAAGGTCCCAGGTTCTTGTGGTCAATCACAGCCCTGGTTGAGCCTCCTTTGCTCCTGTCTTTGCCCTGGGTATTTATTAATGTGTTAAGCAGACAGTTACATTCCTTATGTTTTAAACCTCTTTAAGTAGCAGAACCAGGCACTGTCTCTGATTTGTGGCCACTGGCACACTGCAGAACCTTTATTTTTTCCTTCTGAGGATGGAGAGCTCAAGACTGAGCCATTTTTAGGATCGATGTCTAACTGTGTAGAGGAATGTGATGATGGAACCAAATGAATTTAGCAAAATTGCTACTTTGACTAGCAAAAGAAACATACATATGCAGTTAAAATAATAAATGCACAGGTGCCATCACTGGCCTTGTTTCTTTCCTACTGGAGAGTGTTCTGGGATTTTGAATTAACATATATTACAGAGCTTAGAGTACCTTCACAGTATCTGTTATAAATGGATTTTCTGGTAACATGTCACTTGGTCCAAAAAGTCAGATGAAGGATATTTTAGCAGAGTTCCACTCAGGCACATGTCAACATTACACCTAAGCTATCCAGTCTTGAAACAAGCCTATAGCCCACTGTGATTCCAAGAACTACAATTTTTTATATATTGATGTATTTCTAGATAGACATATTTACACCTGCGTATACTGCTTTTGATTTGATCTGGATTTAGGAGACACAGGAAACCTGAACAGAGGCTTCAACAGTTGATGCATCTTAGTGCTGGGTGTCAGGGAGATGTCCTAATAAAGATTTCCTGACTTATTCTCATCAGTGGGTGACTTTTCTATCTGCTGTCAACCCTGGGGTATCCCTGCAGGGGAAAAGCAGAGAGGAAAGTGCACTGAAGGCTGATGCCCAGTGCCTCGAACGTACCTAAAGCAGAGCAAAGAGCCAGGGACTGTCCCACTTAAAAGAATCCAATGAATTATCTCAGAAAGAACTTTGAAAAACTCCTAAGGGTAAATAATGCAGACAAGTGTTGAGCTTGGCCTAAGGCCCAGCATTATGACTTCTCCCACACAACAGAACAGATGTAACCAATAGGTCTGTGACTACTCACAACCTTAAGTGCTTCATGTTTAAGGAAATGATAGAAGAAACAGTGAGAATGTAGACTGCCAAGATTAATGGTGTTTACAATTTGTGGAGTTTTAACAGTATTTGGTTTACTAGCAGATCTTCTGACTAACATTGAGGCAGGGATGAAGACACAGATGGAATAGGAAACAAGGATTTCTGCACAAACTGCTAAGAAAGAAATCACTGTGATACCCTGGATCTGTCCAGGTTTTTAAATGGCTAATAAATATTGGTGAGCATCATGTATTTTTTTGCTCGACCTTTTGGTGGGTCACATAATCACAGGGCTTTCAGCTGTCCTGGCATTCTACATAGGGCTGGGTAGGGTATACATTTTTTCTGCCATTAAAAATAGCCTCATGAGAAAGAAAATAACCTTTTGGAATGTGAACTCAAAGAAAAATACATGTTTTTTGCCATAAATTGACATAATTTGGCTGTCTTATTAATCTTCATAAATCAAGCTCTACAAATAGATTAGCAACATGATTCTGCTGGTAGAGGGAGTCTGGTGTATACCCGATAAGCATCCAGAGACCTGTGTTTTCAGTGCTTCCTTAATTAGAGACTTAGTTTTTCATGCCTACAATTACATGAGCTGTAGCTGGGAGGAGTTCTGCCAGTGCTGGGGGCAAAATGTCAGAAGCAACAGCGTGACTTCAGCTGTACCTGCAGAAATCCACATCTACAACCACACCTACGGCTGTCTTTCACAGCACAGGTGATGGAATTGCAGAATACATTACCTAGTATGTTCTCAGGCTGGACACAAAAATGGGAGCCAGATTCTGATAAGATGAAGACAGAAAACTCTGCAGAGCCAGGTTCTGTCTCTAGATCTAGACTATGAGATGGCCCATAACTTCACTTTCCCCGAGGACCCTACAACAGGAGCCATTTCTTGAGCTCTTATGGGTATGTAGCAAGCTTACTCTGCTCTCATGCTGACTTACCTTCATGGCCAAAACCCTGGAAGCAGGGTCAAGACTGTAACCTACTGCCAAGATCTTTTATCAGTGCACAATGAGCTGAGAGGACTGAGAGAACAGGTTATGACTCCCCTCAGTCATTGTGTACTATTGAGATTTGGAGACACAGTACAGGAAAGCGTCTGTGTATCTTATGCCCATTTATGTCCCTGCAGGCTCTCAAAAGGAGCAGCTGAAATATAATTCCAGGTTAAAATGGCTTCTTAGAGATATTTGGTGAGAGCTCTTGGGTGATGCTGAGACACTTGACTTAATTCTGCCATCAATTCACACAAAGTGCTGGGCTGCTTTCCTGTCTCTGTTTGGATTTTAAATCCTCTCTGGATCCTGTTGAAATAATCTCTGCCAGAGACAACTTATCGCAAGGTATTACTGAAATACTCCCAAGGAGCACATTTCTTTCTTTCTTATTCTTGGCCTAGACCAAGTCACAAAAAATGGGAGGAATTCTAAGGAAAATTCCCAGAAGTGGATGCCAAGAATACTCCTTTTTTTGCCCTAAAGTCTAATCTTCCATAGGTTTAGGGTGAGTAAGCCAAGCATGGCTTTGCTTCACGATACCCCTGGTTTGTTTTGCTGGAACAAAACATGAAGTGATGTGTTTTGTGCAGGTGAGATCACCTCCCTGCTGGGGGACGGAAGTGAGACAGCATTTGGATGATGTAGAAGTCTGAAGAGGCTCTCCAGCCTCCCAGACATCCCAGGTAAAAATAGATGGATTGTTGGCAGTAGGCTTTTATGGTGTTTGGCTTACACACACACACACACACACATATATATATATACACAGATATATGTATATAAATATAGATATATACACATATATGTATATAAATATATATATATATTTGTATATTTAAAGGTAAGCATTCCACCTGCTGCATTTTTTAAAGACCTTCTGGTAACTATTTCCATCTTCCTGTCTCCTCCACAACAAGGGAACCCGTGCAATACATGAATTTCAGCACTTTTCCCCAGCTGGCTCTCCCAGTGGCTTTTGCCAGCTCTGCCTACCCAGCAGATCCTTCCTCCAGGACAGGACCCCAGGGACAGCTGGTAATGGCTCCACCATCCATCCTACCTCTGCTCTAAATCCCGTAGGTGTGAGCAATTTGTTTCCTCTTCCAGCCTTGTCAAGCACTTGGCTTATGGCTTGGAGTTTGTGTACTGAGCAGTTAAGCATAATCTAGGATAAATGATCTAATATTTGTGATACATGGTGGAAGAATATGAAAATAGGCAAGGAAGGACTGTCAACAAACCTTCCTCTGCACCAGTGGAAAGAAAATGGCAAGAGTGAGTGGAGGATTTTCCTAAAGCCAGTAGCAAAAAGACAGCAAGTGTTTGAAGTAAATTAGTAATAAAGGGCTCATTATAGATACTGGAAAAATTCAAATAAAATTAATGTGGAAAATTCCAGCTCTTTAATTTTTAGAGTTAATTAATGCAGGAATGACCAGGTTTTTATCTCCTTCAGTATTTTAACAGAATATACTGTATTTACAACGAAAAGAGGTTTATGTTTCTTGTAAAGTAGAAGGTGTTTAATTTGTTGAGAAAATTTGTTCTCAGAAAAATAACTATGTGGTTTTATAAAAAAAGGTGGTGTTTTTACACATAGTAAACCAGATTCATTAGGAGCAGTTCACATGCCCTATTTTTCCCACTGTGTTTTTCAGTTCTGGAGGTTCCAGGTTTTGACACTATCAAAGAGCAGGAAAGTGTGACAACTTCCACTATTTGGGATGCTGGCTGCTAAATTCCCCCTGCCTGGAGCAGCTGAGGATTCAGCCCCAGGGTCTGATCCTTGCACAGGGACTTGCTGCCCCTTCCAGATCTCTGTGGAAAGCAGCAGAGAACTCCGCGGTGGCAAAGTTTTGTCATCACTTCTGACCTTAGACTTGCATTTCAGATGATCTAAACCCGTGTAAGGCTGTTGTTTAGGAAATTAGCTCTACCTGCCCAAGAAAGTGAAAGCAGTGATGCATATACCTGACACAAAGTGGCTGGGGGAAAGGAGTTGCTAACTATTTAAAAGAAATTTAACCTTAAAAATGTCACATTCTCAATTATTTTGTGGCATTCCTGTTCTTCCCCAATAAATAAACTAAGCCTTAATCCATATAAAATAGATTTTACTAGAATGTAAGAATGCATGGGAAAGTATAAACCATTTACTGAAGGAAACTTGAACTTCCTGTGAAATGGAAACAATTTGAGAGCAGAACATTAAGATCATTCATTGATGATATTCACTGGCCTTAAACGTTTTATTTATGGACAGTCAGAAAAGATGGGAGAGGTGCTAGACATATCCCAGCCACAGTGTATACATTTCCATTATTGATGCTAAACCCCAAGTTATTTTAAAGAGGTTTGGTGCCTTCAGTTCACTTTCTGCTTTTAATAAAAATTTCATTTTCATAGAAAAAGTAATAATGGCTTCACTTCATTCCTGCAGGTTTGGATTTTGCTGTAGACTTCAGTGTTGGAATAGGCATAAGGTACAAGGTAAGACTTCCTAATGATTACTTTTATGCCTAGCCATGGAAGTAAAATCATACTCCTTTTATGTACACACACACATATATATACGTAAAATGTACCATATACTCTTTAAAGGTTAGGAGAACATTCCGTGAGTTATTGACGTGGTGGAGATACACTACATACATTGTGTATGTGCTCCAGGCATATTAAAGCCAGTGGAAAGACTGTGATGTTCCTCAGGGAGAACTGGATCAGGCTCCATGTAATTAATGAAGAATTTCTCTTAAATTAAACATTAAACATTAATTAACATTAAATTAAACATTAAGTGAAGCATTTCTCTTGCCCTACCTCATTGGACGTCAGGAATACAGAAAATGTAGTTCAGTGTTTTTCTTTGGTTAAATCTCACTTCTATATCAGACACTTGACACAAAGCCTCCGAGTACATTGTAGTTACTGCATGAGATTAAATGCTTACACCTAAATAAAAGCTATCTCATCAAAGGTCAGGAGAGACAAATATTATCATCAGTGATACAATCTGAACTTGACAAAAAAATGCTTCATGGTAGAGATTTGAAAAACTAAGAGAAAAACACCCCAAAAAAACTAAAAGAAAGATGAGTCAGTTGGAATTAATCCAACTTGCAAAGCACTCTGAGGGCAACAGTAGGACATAAAGGAAATAAAAAGCCACATCCAACAGTCCCTGGGCTTTGCAGAGAGGATCTTGCTGTGATAAGTGAGATAAGCCTCGTTGCCTGTGACAGGGCACCTACAGTGCCAAACTGACCGCAAGTCAAACAGAGAAAAGGAATTCTCCAGACAATCTCAGGAGGTGTCTTCCTATCCCAGCTATCCCACATTTCTCTGATTTACAGCATCTTCAGCAAGTGTAAAATTTTTGCACTGCAGTGCTAGGCAGCAGCTCCCCACCCTGTTGAGCCTACATGGATCCTGCTGTTAAGATCATTTGCTGCTTTCTTCGCTTCAATGACCCATCATTATTGGCTCATGGAATCATAGAACCATAGAATGGTTTGAATTGGGAGGGACCCTTTAAGATCATGTAGTCTAACCCCCCCAGCCACAGGTGTGGACATCCTTTACTAGATCAGGTTGCTCAAAGCTCCATCCAACCTGACCTTGAACACTTCCAATTATGAGGTACCCATGGTCAACTTGGTGACCACCAAGAGCCCCAGGGCCTTTTCTGCAAAGCTTTATTTCTGGACAGTTGACCACCAGGGTGTACTGGTGCCAGGGGTTATTACTCCCTAGGGGCAGAACTTTGCATTTCCCTTTGTTGAACCCCATGAGGCTCCTGTCTGCCTAATTCTCCAGCCTGTCCTATGTCCCTCTGGATGGCAACATGACTCTCTGGGACATCAGTCACTCCTCCCAGTTTTGTATAATTTGCAAACTTGCTGGGGCTCCCCTCTGTCCCATCATCCCAGCAGGTCATTAATGAAGATGTTAAAAATCTGGCCGAGCTGTGATTGTTTTCCAAAATGATCAGTCTGGAGGCAAGACACTTAGAACACGCATCCATAACCTGTGACTCTAGGGATCAAATAACCCTTCACAGGCTCCTTGACAGAAGTCTCCAGCCTCTCTTAAAAGGGGACCAGTAGCCTTAGCTCCCCTCAGTATGCTCAAGGATGACAGTAGGAGCAGTGTCCCCCTCAAAGAAATATACCTGTGTGCTGGGTACACCCTGAGTGACGCTGCAAACGGAAGGGCAAAGTGGACCCAAGCAGGAACCCAGGGCCCCGTGATGGTAACCAGCAGGGGAGGAGACTGAGAGCTGCACCTGGTGTGTGCCAGAGAGACTTCTTGAGATGTTTCCTTTTCAAGGCAGTGGAAATATAGCTGGTGTGTTGGAGACAGGCAGCCAGTCACTGGGACACTGGAAGCAAGGGCGGGGAGAGGAGGAGAGAGGCAGAGGTTTAGGCTTTTTGAGCCCAGACCTTGCTGCAGTTTTTGTGGTTTTGTGGGGAAGGAGAGGGCTAGTTGGCTGCTGCTATTTATTTCAGTCATGAGTTTAGTGAAAAAAAGTTTTTTAAAAAACCTATTTTTAATGAATACAGTTTTGGTTTGTTTTGTTTTTTAAACCTGAGTGGATACTTGGGTCTTATTTAGTTTCTCATTCTAGGGGGAATGACCCTTTGTAACTTCAAGTACTGGTTAAGCACTCAGTCCAAAAAAAGATGGTTCGAACTGTTTAATAAAATGAATATCATGGAGGATGAAACCTTCCCAAAAAAGAAACTGTAAACTATAGCCTCTTGTCATAAATCTGCTTCTCCAGAAGATTTTCTTCACAATATCCTTTAAAAACATTAGCAAATAACGAGGATTTCATCTGCAGTTATTGGACACTGTGTCCTGCTGTCACTTGACTTTGGTGTCCTCTGCCACACCATCCATGTAGGAAGCAGGTTATCTGGCACCTTCCTCACCATCCCCCTGGAATATTGCTCTTGACCAAATAGCAAATCTGACCCCCCGCTGGCAAGGGGGACACCCACACGTGCTGTAGTGACGTGTCGGGAGAGTCACCACTCTTGTGCAGAGCTGGCTCAGTTCGTGTAAACCTGGTGTGGTGTGACCTCGTTAATGTTTATAAATATGTAAAGGATGAGTGTCAGGAGGATGGAGCCAGGCTCTTCTCGGTGACAATCAATGACAGAACAAGGGGCAATGGGTACAAACTGGAACACAGGAGGTTCCACTTAAATATGAAAAGAAACTTCTTCTCAGTGAGGGTGACAGACACTGGAACAGGCTGCCCAGGAGGGTTGTGGAGTCTCCTCCTCTGGAGACATTCAAAACCCACCTGGACACATTCCTGTGTAACCTCATCTGGGTGTTCCTGCTCCGGCAGGGGGATTGGACTGGATGATCTTTCGAGATCCCTTCCAATCCCTGACATTCTGTGATTCTGTGATTCTGTGTTATCTTATGGCTTCCACAAATCCCGTAGAGGTCTTGTCAGCTGTAACAACTGTGCTTAATACTCAGGAGCCATGAAATGTAAGGTGATTTCAGCAAAACAGAATAATGTTGGAACTGGGAGTTGGTTTTGTTCTGACTTGCGTGCAGAGCTGTTGGTGTAAGCCCCAGTGTGAGCATTTGGCAAGAAAATTGTACAAAAAATGACTTGCCAGAGGCTTGCAGTTTGTGCCTGTGTATGTTTCTGTGGTGAAACTTCATGCCTGCAAGTCAAGCCAAGTTGTACTTGGCATTTTGTTGGGAAGACTCCTCTCATGGGCATGCCCATAGCCTTCATGAGATGCCTGTGCTGGAGCCTTTGCCACTGGCATCCCAGTTCTGCTTTTCGTTCTGGGACACCTTGGAGCATCATAGAGTCAAAGTGATCATCAGAAAGGACTTTTTGGCATTCCAGTGTGATATGATATTGCATGGATTTACACCACATAAGTGCTGAGCCTTAGAGAGAATAATCATCACTGCCCTTGTGGTCCATTCCAACCTGGTGTTCTACATTTCTATGATTCTCTGAAGAAACTCTTTGTGGAAATGTTATTTTCTAATGCTTTTTCCCTCTCATGGCTTCTGATTAACATAGACAGGGAGATGCCTGGGAGGAGCCAGAATGTAGTAATGAATGGAATTGCATGTTTAGTTTCTGTCTGTAATAATAAAAGTTTACACTAAAATTTCCCCTAAAATGTCTAAAGTCTGACTGTACAATGTTTTTTTTTTTTTTTCTCATTTCAGAATCACAAAAGGGGTCATCACTGAATACTTTGCATAGGAGCAATGAGGTGTCAGGGGATGGAGTGTGGCACACTCTATGGAGAGACCTTCTTCTCATCCCCATGAGACCTTCTTCTCATCCGCTGTGGCTGTCAGAGAGTGTGCAGACAACCTCTGAGATAGTGCTGCGGGATTTCATAGTCTGCTTCCTACTGAGTCAACAAACAGAACGTATCCGCAGAGCAGCAAGGCAGGCATGAGCTCAGGCTATAGAACAGCATGTCTTTATTAATGAAAGAAGATGAATAAATAGCTTATGCCTTGCACGGTAGTGCAGGACTTCTCACAGCACATCTCACAACTCACTGCAGGCAGCCTCTGAGATGGGGTCTTGTTTGCCTTGAATCATTCCCCATAGGGGCTGTCTGCTGATACCTCCCACACAATGTCCCTCATCATGATGTGATTCTCTGCCAGTGAGTTCTGTGGTAGCTTGAGGGAAAAATTCACCTAATTTAGCACCGGCCTCTGCTCCAGGTCTTCTGGTACTGCTCAAAACCACATGAAATTCGAAAGCTGCAATAGATGCCAACAGGGAGAGCAAAACTGGGTATTTCCTACTGTGCTGTACCTCAGCATCACTGCTGGGTGTCAGTGAGGGTGCAGGGACCATTGCCCTGGGCTTGGGTGCATACACGCAGTCCTTGCTTGCAAACGAAGGTGAAGCACAGCCCCATGGTGAGCACAGTACCCTGTGCCATGGGAACCTCTTGAGTTTAACGTGAAATACTGCACCAGGACTGTTCAAATTAGGAGCAGGAAGAGAACCACAAATAGCAACAATTGCCTTTTACTCATTTGATATGTGCTTCCTCACCTCTCGGACCCTTTTCCAGTGTATTTTGTCACATGGTAACTTTAAAATGAAGTGGAAATTAGCTATAAGCACAGCAGTGCCTCCTGGCCACACACTGGGACACCTTACCTGCCCTTTCACTCTGAATCTTGTCAACAAACTCCAGTTTTGGTGCTCAGCACCCATATTGAGGTAGGGCACCATGCACAGCAGTCACAATCCAGGCCTCTGAGGAGCTGCTACTTCCTGACTCCAAAAAGCAATGGGATTTTTAAGCTTTCACATCACATACATGGTTGTAAAAATGTGCCCCCAATTTAACTCACATGCCATGTTGCTACTGCTGATATACCACATTTTCTTGGTAAAGTTTTCTGTTCCTCTGTGGATAAAAGCTGTGAAGGGCTACTTGAACTGCAGTCTCCTCTCCTAGTGGCAGTGTAGCTTTCCTCCAGCATCCTAGAAAAAAGCAGCAGTAAATCTCAGGCCAAGTGTCATATGAGGTAAGAGAGTCTATCTGACATAATTTCTTTCTTAGAAACTTCCAGTGTTGAAAGTCTCTGAACTTTGGCACTTTGCCAAAATCCACAATCCTCCCCACAAAATTAGAAGATATCTAAAAAAGAAGTCCCTTTCCTGGAATGACACGAACAGAAATGAACACAGTGAGAGGAAAAAATCTCCCCCTGTTCAGGTTAGATTAGTCTGAATGTTTCCCTTTAACTTCAAGGGCACTGGGGATTTGGCCATAGATTTTAGTGAGTCTCAGAGAAATTATTATTTTCCAGTAGCAATTCTCAGACCTGAATTCTGCTCTTCCCACAACTGATTATTTCCCAGAAGCCACATTTTTCATATTTCAGTTTGGTTTCTTTGATACTGAACTAGCCGAAAGCAAAACAAACCCACCAAACCAAAACTAAGACACCTAGCTCTGAAGGAAGTCTTTTTCCTTTTTCTGCACTTAAAGTTTAAATATCTTTTCCCCTTTCTGCTGGATGTGCTGCTCAGCAGACCCTGCCCATGTCCAGGGAGGGAGCTGCCAGCTCGCTGGGGACAGGTGAGCTCCGTGGGGCCAGCGGGCCGGGATGGGCACACAGCAGCATCCTGGGACAGGAGCAGCAGTCAGGGTGGGGACGTCCAAAATTGCTGTCAGAGGCCAGCGCACCTGAGACTGTGTCTGGAGACAGATCTCAGCACACCAGCTGCTGTGAGAAGAGTGGAAAATTCATCCAGGCTGGTAGTGGCAATGGATGCTAGTAGTGATATCCTAGTCCAAGAATTTGACCATGTTCTATAGATAGTAAAATTTTAACCTGTAGCCTGTCAGGGATTTTCAATAGCCATTTGGTAATGGAAGACAAGGACACAGTGGGAAAATTATAATCACCTGAAGTTTATTGATGGCTGTTGCCATGTGAATGCAACAGCCCTTTATTCACTGAACATTTCTAACACTGGAACAGGCTTCCTAGAGAGATGATCGATGCCACAAGCTCATCAGTGTTTAAAAGGCATTAGGACAATGCCCTTAGTAACAAGCTTTAACTTGGTCAGCTCTGAAGTGGTCGGGCAGTTGGACTAGATGATTGTTGCAGGTCCCTTCCAACTGAAATATTCTAATCTGTACTATTGTATGATTATTCACTATGGTGCAACTCCAGCGTGTGTGTGTGTGCTTGTGAGCCATTTCAGCCTTGATGAGTGTGGTGTTTAAGGATCTCTTGACAGTGGGACAGGTGAGTTTAAACCCCTTAGGTGAAAGGAGAATGAAAACACTGGTGACTCAGGGGAGAGCTTTTATCACAAGGGTGTTATATGGCAAGGTAAAAAGGACTTCTTAGACTTTGGTTTTGGTGAAATTCTTCTCCCTCTGGCTACAGGTTTTGTTTGCATGTGTTACCAGCACAATAGCATGAACCAGAAGGTCACTTGTCTCCCTTTGGATTTACATGACGTTATTGCTAAAGCCAGCAGGCTGGAAAATGGAAAGCTTTCCAGGTCTGCCTCATCTCCTGGTAAAGACAATCCAGGAAGCTGTGCAGCCTGTGTGCTGAACACCCGGAGTTCAGCTGAACCCTGTGGCTACTCGCTACCCTTTAATGCATATTTGAATCAAAGATGCTCTGTAAAGGAAGTGTGTTATTGTGAACACCTCTGAAACTCTGGTGCTGGACATCTGCCCCCTCCACCATGCTCATATCTCTCTGTGACAGCCATCACCAGAGTTGTCCCTCACCCTTACGGTGGCTGCTGGGTAAAGAAAAACAAAGCATAAAGGTCAGGAAAGAGCTTTAGCTAAAGACCAGGTTGGATGCTCAGCTGATGTGAGCTGGCACAGCTGGGCGAGGCAAGAGAGCTGCCCCCCAGCAGCAGGACGGGGGTCCCAGCTTCCCACCTCCAGGACAGCTGTACATGTGCCCAGGGAAGGGGGGGGCTTCAAAAGCGGCAAAGGCTTCTCACACTCAGACAGTCTGAAAAGAAACCACATTCTCATTTGTTTCAGGAAAATGCCATTAGACTGGAATTGAGAAAATTCAGTTGTAACAATACAAACATTTTTCAGTGATGATCAAACGGCTGAAATTTTGTCTGAAAAAGGCAGCGTTCTTTCAGTGTCAGAGGGATTTGTTTGGTGTGAAGGGTTAAAGATGCTACGTCTAGAGAAGAAAACATCGCCCGTCATTAAGGAAATGTAACACTTTCCTTTGAAAGACTTTTTCCATTGCTTATGATTTGCCAGATTTTAAACCAATTAGGCTGAAATCCTCCATGCTGGTTGCTTATTTTCTGCTGAACTGTCTGGGAGAGGTTTCATCAGAAGTCATTCAATCCTTTCTAAAAGAGCAACTGGGAAAAATTACTTTGCCTATAGTGAAAAAATAATCCTGTAACTATACTACTAAGTAGCTACAGGTTTTGCAAGGGAAAGGCAGGTACCTGATGGGCTCCAAGGCCTCTGGAGGGTTGGTACTCGTGCCATGCCCAGCAGCAGTGTAACCCCTTGGTGACCTGAAATCCCACAGCCCTCCTTGAGTCACTTGGAAAACCACATCCCTGTCTTCTGCCTAACACAAGTGACGAGTTGGTTAAGGCTGACAACCAGGAAGATTAAAGAATGAGATGAAGAACATGAAAAGAGGCAGGGATGAAACACCAGCAAGGTATATTGGGGCTGAAAACACCATACGGAGGAAACTGGGATTGCATTGAGATTAAAAAACAAAAAGTATGGAGCAGAAGGAATGGCAGAATCAGGCTGCTATGGGAGACTGGGAATTAGGTGGTGAAAACAGTAAGTGGGATGAGGAAATGTGTGTGTGCATGTGTGTGCATGAGCATGGGCAGGCAGCCCAGCCCTCGCAGAAGTGTAGGAAAAAAGGTAAGAATTGGGAGACAGAGAACAAAGAAAGAAAAACAGGACAGAAAGAGAAAAAGAAAAAATTGTGAATCTTGTTTTTCCGTAACTTTGTACATACATTTAGCTTCGACAATTAGCTTTCAGATTGTCACTGCTTAAAAAATGTGTTTGGGAAAAGTCTGAAGAGCAGTAAAAGGTAAGGGAGAACTTTGTCAGCTGACTTGTGCATCTTGTATCCATTTACTGTTCCCAAAACTCTGTATAAAAGCATGACCTGATTTTACCTCTTGTTCTTCCATTCCCTTGTGAAGGAACAGGAGCCAACACTGTCATTCATTTGTACCAAATCAAGCAGCTCTGATTATGCTAGCACATACTAGTTGTACCTTTTCCTAAAAATCTAAATTGGGCTGGTTTGATTTTAAGCTATCAGCTGGCGCCAGGCCTCAGTCTGATGATGAGCTCAGCATTCTGGTGGTGGAGCAAGGGCCGAGTCTGCAGGTGAGCCTGTATCATCGCGCAGCGGGGCTTGGCTATTTAGAAGTCACAAGCTGCACATACGAGCTGGCCCGTGGGTCACACCAAGGAGCCGACTACCCCACCGCTCTGCTTCTAAGCGTGGGAAGAGGAGATGCTGTTTAGGAAGAAGATGTCAGGCTGGTCATCATGCAGCCCCTTTTCTCCTAGAACTCAGTATCCAAAACTGTTGGATCAGGAATACTAGAGGGTACATTCTCGCTTTGTCCTTTTAGCACACAGACCCATTAACTTGTCTAATCTACTGTCTGCCTCCACAGCTCCTGTGGCAGCAAGCTCCAGAGATTCCCTACTCACTATGTAAGCAAGCACTTTCTTTTACCTCTTTTAAATTGATCTTTTGCTAGTTGCCTGAAGTGGTCCCAAGATCCCATACCAGGTAAACTACAGCTATATATTTGGTTTAACCAGCATATTCCTCATTTTGTTAATCATGATAACATCCCTCCATCATCTCTTTCATTCCAGAATTGAGTCCCAGTATTTACAGTCTTTGTAAGGCAGCAGCTTCCACACCTCAGCCACTTTTGCTGCCCTTTAACTCTACTACAAACACATACCAGTAGTTTTATGTAGCAGCAACATTACACCCTGTGTCCTGTTCCTAATAACTTCCTTCTGAGTTCCAACATTTTATTGACATTTTTGCTTGCCATTGCATACTGAGCTGGTGATTTCAGAGAACCACCAGCAATGGCTCGAAGATCTCTTTCCTAAGTTGTAACTCTCAGATTCAAGTCTGATACAGATAATTTTTTCCTAGATGCATTGCCCTGGATTTATCTATATTAAAGTTCATCTGCCACCTTTGAGCCAACTCAGTTTGGTGAAGTCCTCATGGCCTGCACAGAACTTGACTGTCTGAAAGAACTTTGTATCCTCTGCAAACTCTGCAACAGCAGCGACTACACGGAATGAGCTGGTTCAGCTGTCATTTTAAATGAGTTGACTTGGTTAACTTTTATAACCACATAGGAAAAAGCAGTCCCTCCAAAATCCCTTTAAGGTGCAAAGGCTAGTTTCCAGTTCTCTAACCTAGTGGAGCTCCATGGATTTCAATCACAAATGATTTATAGAGGTCAATAAAGCCAACTGTGTCCTGCATGGAGAAGAGTGAAGGATATTGTCTCCAGCTGCCTCGTAGTTCCTCATAAAAGGGACTTTGCTTTTTATTAGTGTCCTGGGATTGTCGTTGTCCTGCAATTTATAACGTAACCATAGCGACAGAAGTATGAAGTGGTGTATGGCACTAAGTTGTTGCTATGTCTGCTTGTAATAAAAAGTTGAAAATGTGAACCCCTTGCTTCCAGATGAATCACATGAGTTACAATGAGTATTCCTAAATGCACTCCTGGGAGCTCTGCTTATTTAGAAATTAGGGTATGTAGAAGCCCTGAAGTATGACTGGCAAAGCATGTCCCTGATGCAGGAGTGTGCAGATGGTGAAGGGCGTCCTGTGGTAGCAGCTCCATCTGCTGGTACTGACAAACCTGATCGCTGCCTTTCAGTCACAGGCTGCAAGTAACTTCTCTTTGGAAGTCTTTAACGAAAAAATATCATGGTATATGGGAAGAAAGTAAATTCACATGAATCTCTTCTCCCGATATCCTTTCAGCCGGAAGTGCTCAGATCTCTGAAAGAAACCTGCAACCTGGTGATACTGTAGCAGTTCTTCATCTTAGGAGTTCTATGTGACGTTGGTACCTCACATACCCTGCCCAACCTTGCCAGCCCTAAACCATGACCAACCCTGGAGTCGGCTGCCCTGAAATAATGAGATTCTACAAGTGCTGGATTTTTATCTTGGAGTCTTCACGCTTTCTCAGTCTGCCATAGCCACAGAAGCTATTTTTCCCCTAATGGCAGCAGCTATTCCAGCAGTAACTTATCCCATCAGCAGGATCTTTAAGAGAAAAAGCAAATGACACAAGGCCAAGGAATTTGTAATACCGTTCGTTTCAAAGGTCAGCTCTATTTAGTGATGAGGGAAAATTCTGTTCTTATTTCTATTAGTGAAACTCCTCACTGGCAACTGGACCTCAAAAGAAGTTGGATAACTAAAAGAAATATTTGGCCTCTTGTTCATCATGAAAACTCTCTCTGAGGTAGCTGTGCCTTCTTCTAAGAACATTTGCTCCAGCTAAGACTCAGGCTTGTTGTTTGGCAACTTCATTATTTGATATACTTACTTTTTATTGTAGGTCAGGGACTGAACCTTGGACTTGGCCCAGGAACAGTTCTCACAGCTGTGGGTAGGTCAGGCATGTCTTAGATGACACCTCTGTCCAAGTCCTGCTGCTTTCTGTCCCCCAGCTCATCCAGGGCCCATGGTGACTGGAGCCAGGGAGTGGAGAGGAAGAGGAGAACTACTCCCACTATTTTTCCAACTCCAAGAGCTGGTACCAGGCTGGGGAGTAGACCTGGGAAGTGGACAACACTTCCCCTTCTCCTCTGCTCCTGACTTTTGATCTAAAGCATTTGGTGATGATTCACCTTGCCTCTCATTCCAACAGCCCAGGGCTCTAAGCTGGCCCTACAGGTTCCCCAGGGCTTCAGATCCCAGGCCAAGGTATTTACAGTTTGAAAAACAGGTATATTAAGGAGTCAAGTGATGGATTTAAAGCCAGATGTTAAACAAGGGACAAATGTAGTGAAGTACTAAGGTCTTAATGTCTTTTTCTAATTGGTAGGCCTCCCACTCTTGCCATAACTTTGTGTGTTATCTTGGCGGAACCACCTTGAAACCATCTGTGCCCTTTAGTGCTACTGAACAGTGAATCATATCCCAATACACCACACTGGTTTCTGGGTTGTCCAGCCTGTCCAGATGATGCTGCAGCTCTCTGCTTTCTTTCCAAAACCAGGGAAGAGACATGGAGAAGATGCTTGTTGAGGTCTTACATGGTGCAGAGCTGTGACCTAGCCAGGATGTTCACCTGGATCTAGGAGTCTGGAAATATGTCCAGGTCACACAATTTGGGAATAGTAAGACCTATGATATCATTACTTACGTTATTAATTTATGCCCAAGTATGTTTCCTGCTTGAAAATTAATCACAAAAGAAAAATGGGTATGGCCCTTGTGTGGTACAAAAAAGAGGCAACAAAGTATTTATAGAAACAAAACACTTTTTGCCTCATTAATTTGTCTCATAAAGCTTATTGAACCTAAAACAACACCTGTGACAAAGTAGTATGAAAAGCCAATCATTTGTGGGCACTGCAAGTAGAACTGCCCAAGCGTGTGATCAGATCACCAGGGAGCCCCAGCGCCTCTGTACAGGGCAACGGGGCTGTGTCAGGTCCCAGCTCTGCAGCAAGAGGAGAGCAGAAGATCCTGTTCTCTGCAAGGAAGCCCCTGGGCTTGCTCTGATCTGCTGTTCATGGTGCCACATGACTGGTCCAGTGACATAGGCCATGCCTTGCTGAGATGCCCAGGGAAAGGTGTTTGGATGACATTAAAATCTCCAGTAATTAAGATTACTAGCAATGCTGCGATCACATCCATCCATCCAGGACTCAGTCCTTGCACAGGAGCCTCTCTGGAGCCAGGCACAAGAGATATGACCCTGGATGTGCTGGGCATCGGGTGTGTGGATATTTTGTCCATAACCTCCAGAATCTTTATAGATATTTGCAATAATCCCACAGGAAGAAAGGTGTTAAAACCACACCTAGACATAATCTGACTTGATCATTGTGTTCCCTTGAAGGGTGGCTTGACAAGCTAGCTGCCAGAGCTTAGCTCAGGTTTCTGAACAGAGGTGCGGTGTCCTGGCAGGCTTCAGGCAGGTAATGTTTTGCTAACGCCAAGAATTTAGGGCTCAAATATGTTGTATAGGAGGAAGCAGCTGAAACCTGCAGATTCCCAAGGACATGTTTTCTCTCTTAAGATGCAGGAGGTAGACTGACACCTCAAACAGGAACTCTATGTAGCCTATTTACAATTGGATAATCAAAATTTAAGGTCGGAACACCTAGAAACTACGATGTTTGATCTAGAAATGCCAGTTTTGCACGTTAGACCTCCCTTTGACTCATAATCCTTCACAAACAGTCACTCTGCCTTTAAACCCCGTCTACCTGTTTGCCAGAACGATACCACCAGGGCAGAGACAGGAGCGGGACAGGTCACACGGGATCCCCGCTGTGCTGCCTCCTCCCTGCCCATCGCTGGGCAGGACACGGGCCGCTCGCTGCAGAAACCAGGTCTCCTTTTCCTGCTCCGCCACAGGTCGCCCATGCGAGGCCTTCGGCAAACAAATTGCTCAGTGTCTCTGTGTCAGAGTTTCCCACTTGAGAAATGAGAATAGCGCTTCTCTTTCCGGGAGAACCTTGAGGATAATGCTGAGCTGCTCAGGTTAGAAGGGGTTTAGATAAGCACCATAATGGACCAAAATAAAATTAAATCAGTGGAAAAAAGGGGAACAGTCACGCTGAACTCAACTTCTAAAAAACATTTAAATACTTTCCATCGCTGCTTACTGATTTTAAGACATCAGATTTGCTTGTTCTTCTGGTGGTTTTGTGTCTCAACAAACACCCATGCCTCATGATTATTTGAACAAAACACAACTAAGAAATACAAGATGCTCTCACTTTCAAGCTTTTCTTCTTGTAAGATTGAAAAGAGCAATGTCCTATTTGCAAGTCATTTTGAGAACTCGTGGTTCAGCGTTATCCAGAAACAAGGCCCAGGAAGCCCTTCTGTCCAACCTGGACACCCCGGTGATGGAGTGTGAAATACATCAGGCCACTGGTGTTCAGAGACAAATTTCACAGTATATAGATAAACATGAAACAAAGAAGCTATCAGAGTATTAAGCTCTCTTCACATTATTTTTTCAAATTCAGATGGGCAAACGTTGAACGGCAACATTTTTTAAAGTTATAAAGCAAATGTAAAAATACAATGACTAGAGGAAGTGCAACAGGAGCCAGAATTGTCACCTGGTTTTAGAAGTTAAAGAGGATGCTGGTCTAGTTATTTTTCGGTGCTTTTTCTTTAACTTTCTATGAAGGGCACAGATCTGTGTGATCACTAATTCTGTCTCTCTCCCCTTTACAGCTGTGTTGTTACCGCTGCATTTTAAGGCAGCATTTCAGAGCAGTTCACTCACGTCAGGAGTTAGAACCAGCGTACACAGCGGAGAAATCACAAGAATCTGCACAGATGGATGCTGTACATATCACTGATCACTGCAGGACCTCTGTCACTTTGGGTTATTTCCAGGCATTCAGCGAGACAGCAGCAGAGCCAGGATTTCTGTGAAGCACTTGCTGTGCATACTTTTGGAGTAAGTTCTAACAAAGTTTTAGCTTTCCAAAATGTGCACTTTTATTTCTCTTTAGCAATAAGTAACAATCTGTTGCTTCTCTCAGCACCCTTTGTAGGAAAGTCTCCTTAGGGTGAGCTTATTTACCAGCAGCTACTACACAGTGGTATCCAAAATACCACAAAATATTTTCTAATTCTAAGAGTAGGGACCTGCATGGTATCTGAGATATTCCTGCTTCGCAGTTTCACATCAAATAGAGATGTTGGATGAAAATACTACTTGGCATCTGTGGTCTCATTCCCCTCACCATGAATTCATCGAGATAAGTTATCTCCCCTATGCCCTCCCCTACACCTTCCACTCTTTGGAAAGATCTAAGCTTGTGTTCTACAAAGTCATATGTTTGGGGGAATTTTTATTCAGGGAAGCAAGAGATTTATTAGAACCACCTTGCATATATCACCCATAATACCTACCACAAGGATTATGTGTAATTCCTTTATCAGTACTTGCATACAGACTCCCCAGCATGCACATACCATTTCTGAGTCACGCCTACCTTTTTAGCTCCCTGCATAAAGTAATAAGAAATTAGCTACTGGCTTTTTTTTCCTTTCCCTTTTTCTGTTTGTTTTTATTTGTTTGTTTTTAAGAATGTAACTGCTTGTTCTGGTATGCCTTTCCTTAGATCTTCCTGAAAAGTACAGTGAAAACTCCTTGCATACCAACAGAAAATTTCCATTCTTTCACTCTTTTTTAGCTATGGAAGCTGTTCTTCCTTACTGTAGTTTTCACCTTTATCTCTTCTCTGCCCTTTGTTTGTCTTTGCTGCTTAAGAGGGAAAGTTTAGCCTTTCCTCACTATACAAACAGTTTCCATGCTACGCTAACCACACTCTGTTATCTAGACTTCCACAAGTAGCTTAAGAGACTTGAATAGCACCCATCAACCATGATCGTTACACCTTGAACTCAGAGGTTAGATACAAATGCCGACTAAACTGGGACAGCTTTTTAACTGACGCCATGTGTGGGATTCAAACTCCAGGTTTAAGCAGGGAAAAAGTTCAGATGTGTGCCCCACCAGCCCAGCAGGCTGCAGCCGTGTCGTGCACGGTCTGTGACGCGCAGCGCACATCCCGGCTGAAGGACAAACCGCACCAAAGCTCAGCGCCCATTTCCAGTGTTATTGCAGCCGACCTCACTCTTTTCCTCACTAATATTCGTGCTGTGTTCCATGGCAAACTGCTACACAAAGTTAACACCAATGTAATTGTGCCTTCTCAAGAAATCTTAGCCTTAATTTTCTGTGTCTAGCATTAGGTGAGCCTAAGTCGCAAGGTATGTTTTTTGATACACTCGAACACAGAATTAATAACCAGACTACTGCCATAAATATATTAAGTAACTTTAATGCTACTTAGCATAAGTCTTTGTTATATACTTTAATCCATATACTCCAGTGTAAATGTATTTTATACAATATTAAGTATTTTTAAAAGTATATGGCTCTAGATGAAACATTCACAAAACAAGTTTCAATGCAAGTAAAGAATTAGAAAAAAAATAATCAACCAGAGTACAAAATCTTTGGGAGATAAAAATTTCAGAAAACAAGATGCATGACAACAGCCCACTGCAGTAATTCAGGACGACCGAGCGGTCCCAGCAGCGCTGCCACGCTCCGCTGTGTCACCCGCAAGAACCCGCCCCGGGTCAGCAGGGACCGCGGGGCACTGCTGGGGGCGGGTGGCTGCCTCCCGGACGTCCTTGCACCTGACAAGTTTGGTAAAGTCACCTTCCCAGCAGAGAACGAGCAGGCCTGGTTATGGAGAAAGTCCTGTCTTCCCTTACCCAGCCACCGCGGTCTCTGCAGAGCACTCAGGGGCGCTGGCCAGGTGTGGTGAGCAAGTTGTTCTACAAATGACAAGGAGCCTTTATTCTCCCAGGCCATCAATTTGGCACTATTCACATGAACAGATATTATTTACTAGCATTATAAAAAGTTTCACCATCTGTAAAATGGCACGAGTGTCAGGGAGCAGAGAGTAATGCTATAGTTTAGTTTTGTTAAATTAATTTTCTATCTATAATACCGCGTATCATTATACAACTGGGATATTCAAGATACACTGGATTAAACTTCATTTGTGCGAAAAGCAAGCTCCATAGTGGGTGGATCGCTTTGCATTCCACTGCTTTCAATAAGATGTTGCATAGGCATCTATCCAAATAAAAACACCTTTACTACACCGCAGGTTCAGAAGGCAACAAATAGCACAGCGCAAGAATTGAGGTCAGACATTATTCACCATTTGGTAACATTCCATTCAAATGATATTGACTCACATAATAAGTAACAAATGCAGCACTTGAAGTAACAAAAACAAAGCTGTACTCCAACAAAGTAAAACAGTGCAAATATTCCTGTTGAACAAAAATATACCATGTATATACACACACAACACAAATGCACTGTTTTGTTTTGCAGAATAAATAGATCTGATTAAACTAAATTTCTAAAAGTAATGAACTACTGATTGACAGTCCCAAATAGTTTCCATCTCCTAAGGAATACAGTGAGCTTCAAGGATCAGATCACCACAGCTGCATACAGTTATAAAAGAGTATCAAAAGATTTAACTGGATAGCTTTTTAAAATATTTTCTCTGTACATCAAAGTCAATAACATATATACTAAGCTGGTATCACCAAGTCAGCTTGGACTCTGATCATGCAAACAGCAGCACACAGAAACCCTGTGACTCTATGTGGAGCCTCCACCTGCGTGGAGTTCACTGCAAACCCCTTGAGGCCCAACCCCAGGACTCAACAAGGGGGCAGCTCTCTAGCTGCCTGTGCAGTTAACATCTTTGTTTAGTTTCCATTTTCTTCCTCTTCAGATTTAGCACTAGAATTCTGTCATCTGCTAATGACACACCTGCTTATCCCTGAACTCTAACACCATACAATGAGTATGCTTCTAATGAGCACATGATAAAGGTAAAAACTAGAAAGGGAAGATGGAAACTTGTCTTCTGTTAATGAAAACCTGATTAGGGCTTATTTGCATTTCAGCACTTTAAAACAGATTTTAAGAAAAAAAAAAAAAAGTCTTTTTGGAATTAGATTACAGCAAATAGACAAGTAGCACTTAATTTGATACGAAGTGGAACACTCGGGCATTAACCTTTCTTCAACTGCTATAGCCTCCATCTCCTTAATGCCAGGGCTGTGCTGCAACCGTAACAAACGGCTGTTGCAAAGGCAAAAATCTAGAGAAGCAGGGGAAAAAAAAAGAAGAAAAAAGAAAAAAGTGAATCACACATTCTATTATTCTACATTATTTCTATTCTAAATGAACACAAGAACACAAATCATTCAGAAGTTACCTCCCCCAGCCAAAAAGCTTGAGCTAAAGATAGGTTTGGGATCCCCGGAAGTTTTCTTATGAAACTCTGTTATAACCCCATGTTATTGATTTTAACTTGCTTGCTTCAAAAGACATTTTGAAATAGAATATGAAGCAGAATGTCTCTGTAAGTTATGGCACACAGTAACCATGTGTGCATGTACACCATGTATTTCAGTTCTCTTATCTAGGCTGATCAAACATTAATCTCCAATTTGTTTCCAAGTGAATGCCTGTACGAGATTTGTTTCCAAGTGAATGCCTGTACCAGCAAACAAGGCAGAGGACACCCCTCTCAACAGCAGAACTCTCCTACTTGCAGAAATACAGAACCAGTTTCCAATCTGGCTTCCTTGAGCAGATACCCAGCCATCAGAACACCCTCCTGAGAAATGCCAGGAAGTTGCTATTGCACAAGAACAAAACTGAATCAATTTGAACTAAAGGTCGTGCCACAGGAAACCTGAATATATAATGTAAAGCAGAAGGAAGAAATGAGAAACTAAACTGCTGAAAAAAAGTTTCTTACATTGTCCAGTGCTAACTGTGGATTCTGTCTCTTGGAATATAAAAATTCAGTCATGTCATAATAACCTACCCCTTCCTTTCCATACAAGTTTTAATTTGACAAAGTTTTGAACAGATGCTACACCACAGAACTATCACCCCTATAAAATGAACATATATATTTTTAATCACAGTACACAAAAGTAATTTTAAAAGACAAAATGTTAGCAACCTTTCATTTTTCTCCATGTAGATCACATGACTTTTAATGAAGTGTTTCAAAGGATCACAATTTTTTTTTCTGTATGTCTCGACTTTCTATATTATACACTTTTGGAAAAAGTTCAAAGACACTAAAGACTACAGTTATCTGATTCACCATTTCCCGGCACCTCTTAATTAAAAATAGTGAGGCAAGTTACGAAAAAGTCTCCTCCTCCCCTATCTTGACAGGGATTTGAGGGGCTGGAAGACCTGAAATCTCCCTAGGAAAAATAGTATGGAAACAGGAAAGTGTCTCTTGGAGGCCCCAGTATCCTGTTTTCAGATAAAATTACTGAAATGACCATATAGTCAGCGGGATCTGAACACAGTGAACAAGGACTGAAGAGCTATACTTAAGGGTAGAATCTGAGATACTTGTTTTGTATAAGAACCTCCCTGAGTTCAGACACAGCTATGAGACAGAAATAGTGTGGCCAGCAGGACCAGGCCAATGATCGTCCCCCTGTACTTGGCACTGGTGAGGCTGCACCTCAAATCCTGTGTTCAGTTTTGGGCCCCTCACTACAGGAAAGACATTGAGGTGCTGGAGAGAGTGCAGAGAAGGGAAACTAAGCTTGTGAGGGGCCTGGAGCACAAGTCTGATGAGGAGCAGCTGAGGGAACTGGGGCTGTTCAGCCTGCAGAAAAGGAGGCTGAGGGGAGACCTTATCGCTGTCTGCAACTACCTGAAAGGAGGTTGTAGCATGGAGGGGGTTGGTCTCTTCTCCCAGGCAGCAAGTGATAGGACAAGAGAAAATGGCCTCAAGTTGTGCCTGAGGAGGTTCAGATTGGATATTAGGAAAAAATTCTTCACTGAAAGGGTTGTCTAGGGAAGTGGTTGAGCCACCATTGCTGGAAGTATTTGAAAGACTTGTAGATGTGGCACTTAGCAACACGGCTTAGTGGTGGATTTGGCAGTGTGAGGACTCAGTGATCTGAAAGGTCTTTTCCAACCTATATGATTCTACACCTTGTGCCACACTGGCCATACAGGGAAGAGATGTGCTTGATCGTGTTACTGGCGAGCGGGTAATGGTGAGGCACACTAGACTTGGAGACTGACGTGCCCACCTCACCCCTTCAGAGACTTGGCTTGCCAAAGCAAAAGGCCTTGCCTTTTTATCCTATTGTTGCAGAGAGAATGTGAACCTTACACCTTAGGTTCACCTGTTTTTATCTTAAGACAAACTGAAGGTGTTTACTGTGCACAATTTACAGTGTATTTAGTTTTAAGGACAACAGATACCCACAGAAGGTTTTAGAAGCTTAATAATTATATACAGCTGCTTGAGGTATGCAAGACCCTCTGTGTGGTACAAAAAAAAATAACAGCAGTAGTTTCAGTTCTTTAAATTAAGCCTACTGGCACACCTCTACTTGCCCTTCAGTAGCCCAGCCAGGGAGAAAGCTGGAGCCTGGTATGTGTTCTGACTCAGCTACACACACCCACATCACCAGATACAGTGATTCAGTGATGATGCAACTACAGTGAAGAAAAAAGCAGTCCGAGCTTTGCCTATCAATAAAAGCATTTTACATAAGAGACAGCAGGGCCCTTATAGATAACTTTTATGCCTGATGTAATATGTACATATCTGGAGATTCACAAGGAGCTAGTCCAAGGTCTTTCCCCATGACATGTTCAAGACTATAAAAAAAAGCAACTGAAAGTTTGAATATAGGCTTGAAATTCACACCTGACGCTTTAATGGAGGCTGTTATCTTTTTCTACTGTTCTAACACCCAACATCGCTTTTACAAAGTATCTTGTCTAAAAATCATGAGCAGTAGTGATTGTATATTTAAAACATTGCACTGACACTGAAGAGCAGCAACTGAGCACTTATTGCATCAGTTTATTCCAATATTCTTTGCATGTCACTGTGAGACACTATTTGCTACTATCAAAGACAATCCTTTCTCTCACAGCTCCTCTCTCTATTCCAGCTTGCTGTTAAGTTCCCAAGATGAATGGTTGGCTATAAGGGCTTACAGCAGACTTCTGTTCCCCAGATGCAAATACACGAAATACATACCGAGGCTGCTATGCTTATGTTATATTCATGATCAGCTAGAATCTTCTCTTGTGTGGTGGAATTGAATCCGCGAGGAAAGTGATGCAGAGATGTAGTTGCTGCTTGCAGTACAAAAGCTCCAAAATAGAAGACAAATGTAGCCCCATGGAAAAGAAAATCCTGAAAAGCAAATTACAGAATCAGTCTGAGCTGCAGTACATATCTAATTCTTCTTGTCTCAGTGCAAATGAAACCCAACACTGAAACATGAAACGAGCACAACAATAACTTGAGATAATTGCTGTTAAATCCATCAGAGAGCTTAACCTGGACATGTTTTCACAACTGCTTGAAATTATAAGTAACTCACTAACATAACTAGTGATAAAGGACAACTCTCCATCTCTCCAAACCCTACAACCTTTCAAATTAAGAGGCATGTGCTCATCTATATGTACATATGGTGACCTTTTAGATCACTTTGAAGCTATTAGAGTTTACAGAACTCTCACCTTCATATGGCTTAGATAAAAAATTAAGGACGTACAGGCCAACTTTATCACAATTTAAGCAGCACAATACAAACCTGCAGTCCCCCAAATCCCTTCTCAGCTACAACTTGAGCTCCAGAAGTCACCCCTCCATACTTAAATTTTGCTTCTGTAAATGCCCAGAAACACCTCAGCCTTGACACAGCTGAAGTTTACCTTGTGATATAATCAGAATCCAAGAACTGAGGCATTTCCTCAACTCTCTCTGATTTGGTTCTACCCAAAATATGGCAATTTCAAAATACTTCATGATACTGTGGAATAAAATGCCCAAGACTTGAGAGGACAGGAGTTAGGATTTACTTTAAATATGCTTCTCTCTTGGCCTTCTCTGGGCGATTGCCTCCTCTGTGGTGAATGCGAGCTGAACACAAGGTTTAAACATCTAACTCTCATTTCTGAATTCTATTACTGGAGCACATGATAAAGCAGCTCTGGTGCCTAAATCTCTTTGCAGGTTGTATTTCAGAGTCCAGTGTTTCACGCAGCAAGATCCAAGACGTGTTCCGGTACAGCTTCAGAATGTCTAGAATATTCTTCCAACATTTCCTTCTGTTGTTGCATCTGCAAAGCTGACATTTCCACTGCACTCATTAAATGAGTCCCTACACCATATCCTTTGTGCCTATACCTGTGCAGGTCCTCAAAATCCATAGACACACTTTTTAAAATTATTCACAAGTATGCATATGCTTTTTGATGATATCCACATTATAAAATCTCCAGCACTAATGAATTCTTTACGCATTTTTAATTCATTTGAGTGCAATGGCCTAGCAGTATGCCAAGAGAGAGACCCCAGGACACACGAGGTGTGAGTCCATCACAACAGCAGACAGCACTCGTGTGCACTAGAAATTACTGTGCAACATTCCTTACCTACTGCCTGTCTGAAATGATAGGAGAATGTGCTGCACCTCCCTGTTGAGAGGGTTGTTTCTTCATAGGTGTAAGATTTTTCTTTTTATTGAAATAACTTACTTTTCAAACTTATTGGTTGTTCCATATTTGATAGCACCTAAAGACACTTAAATCATACCTTAGTTTTGCTAAGTTACAATATAAGCTGCTACTACAGTTTCCCATTCCACGTAAGTCAGGAAATAATCTTCTCTTAATTAAGAAGCATTTGATCATGTGAGGCTAGGTTATAAAGTGTACTGCTTTTCTTAATGACTGCTAATTACTGGAAATCCACGCTTCTGCAAAACATCAGCAATAGTTCCCAACTTCTGGTTTTCCATCCTTGCTGAGCTGTTGGGCTTTTTTTTTTCCCTTTTTTAAAAAAACCAATTACTTCCACTTGGAGTATCACTAGGAAGCCCCACGGGCATCAACAAAACCGAGAAGGGGACAGAGGGTGGCTTCCTGACCTAGCTGGGTGGAATCGTAGAATGTCCTGAGTTGGAAGGGACCCACACAAATCGAGTTCAACTCCTATCCATGCATATGACAACCCCACAGTTCACCCCATGTGTCTGAGGGTGTTGTCCAGTCTCTTCTTGAACACTGTCAGGCTTGGGGCCGTGACACCTTCCTGGGGAGCCTGTTCCAATGCTCCAGCACCCTCTGGGTAAAGAACCTTTTCCTAATGTCCAACCTAAACATTCCGTGGCACCTGGGGAGCCTTTACATT
This sequence comes from Streptopelia decaocto, assembly GCF_964273445.1. NCBI lineage: Eukaryota > Metazoa > Chordata > Aves > Columbiformes > Columbidae > Streptopelia > Streptopelia decaocto. The sequence continues at coordinate 14,961,533 of NC_138655.1, forward strand.
CCAGGCTTGCCAGATCTCAAGGTTTGGGTATAAGACACATTCCCTCAGTTCAGCTGTAACCTCTCTACCTCATAGAACAAAAAAAAAAACCAAACAAAAAACAGCACAGTAGGGACCTACTCAAGCATAAGACAGCTCGCTGCAGCTGGCAGACACACAGACATCTTCTGTGCTACTGCCTGTGCGCACCGTGTCAGACTGCGCGCAGGTGTGCATTCAGCGTGACAAATACCTGAGCCCATATCAGGGCCTGGCATACCCGTTTCATAGCACAGGATTCCAAAAACTTGAAAAGTCTGCGTAAATCCCATGGACATGCAGTATTTGTAGCAGCTAAATATGCAGTGTGCAACTATGTCAGCCGTAGCAGCTGTACACTTTTGGCACCACTGCTCACGAGGAGCACAAACAGCTCCACGAGGAAGACACTGCTGACTGCGTACAGGAGAGGTATTGTCAGAAGACAAACTCTCTCATTTCCTTAATTCTTCTGCCAAACCCTTTAATTTCCTCCTCCTGGCAGCAATTATAGTGAAGCTACACAGCATCAGTAAGGTTTCACATTCGTATGGTTATGGTTTCTGTGACCAGAAAAGCCAGGATCTTATGAGGGAGGGTTTTCTGCTTTCTAGTAACTGTTAGCATGGTATCTAACTCTCCCTTGCCTCCACACTTGTATAATCAGTGAAACCTCACACAAAGTGCATGTAAAACACTATCAGATCTGCATGGTATGTTAGGTCACCTCTAATTTTGTAAACGAGCGTGTTGTGAGTCAGGCTGTAAAGGACAGTATTTGTCATACCCTCTGGTTTAATATAGTGATTTACAGCGAGGTACCTCCATAAGGTCCATACCTCCCCCCATCTTTTCACTGTGTAGCATCTTATTTTTTTAAGTATCTTTATTAGTACCAATGGAGCTACTTATGACATAAGGCGTTACTAAATGCAGGGCTGTCAGAATCCCATGCTGTTTTTCAAACTTGCCTTTAAATTCCTGGAGTCTGAAACCACATTTGTCTATGAATCTCTACATGAAGCTGTAGTACTCCGATATAGCTAAGCCATGACTCTTCCCATTTTTGACCCAAACCAGTGACCTGTAGTTTCTGAGTTCTACTGTAAATTTAATTTGTGAAATAGCAAAAACTACCTATTTATCTAAATACAAACCAAGCTAAAACAAACAGGCACACCTTCTGATTTTATAGTAATAAAAATAGTTTTAGTGTTTCTAGTAATTATTTGCAACAGAAGGTAAAAAAATCCTTGTGAAGTGCTGCTAAGCAGCTCAGCGCCAACAAGTTACAAAACATTTAGGTACCTGAAAAAAGTGGCCAAATGATCTACCTAGGGTTATTTTTGCTGACAGCTGGAAGGGGCTGGATTTCAGCTACCACAGTAGAGGTAGAACAATTCACTCTGCATTTATTTAAGATGTTGACTTAGTTATGACAGCTTTTTAGATTAAGTTACAGAGTTCCACGGATGCAGCTTTATACAAGTCATGTAGCAACTTCCTGACATAGGAAGTTTTTCAGTAATTTATCATATGTAAGGGGACAAAATTAACAGTACAACAAATCACTGCCAGCATCAAGTAGTCAATGCATAAGACACACACAATTGCTATAAGATGAACATTTGTATAGCTTTCTCAATCTAAAAAAGGCTATGCCCTCATCCAGCAACTCTTAAATAGATGCATGATTGTAAACTGACAGTTTCAATGAAACCCAGGACACTATTAATTTACTTAAGTTATGTACGTGCTCAAGGGCTTTGTTGCATCATAATTTGCGAGGATGTCGCAGCATAAGTGCCTGTAAAGGTCTCTGTAATTGTAACTCATTATTAGCCAAATTACTGCCTATATCGTGTCGGAAAGCTGACACTGTATGTGTATATATTCACTATTGAAGTGCTAAAGTTTGTTTTAATAGAATACAGTCCATTACCACTGATGGGTTTTGAAGTGATCAGTTAGAGCCCTGAATTCATGGAGCTCTATGATTTCCTTTAAAGACCTTTTGTTTCAAGGGGCTGCCTGTAAATAACTTGGGCAGATAAATAACCACAGATGTCGATATTGAAGCATGAAATCCCAGCTATGATCAAGGAAGGCGTCAATAGGAAAATTAAGTCACAAAGGAGGAAGGAGAGGGTGATCAGCAGTTACAAACAGCCATTTTAGAAGTATTTTAGAAGTTCTTGTCCTTCTGGAAGACTTTTTGGAAATTCCCATTCTGATCACAGTTTTGCCACCTCTTATTCACTTTCAGTAACATAAGAGAGAGTGATACCATCTCGTGCTCAAGTACTTGAGCACTAAAACCCCAAAGTTAAAAACAGTTAATGACAACAAAGCTGTACATAAATCAGCAGTCAATAACCTGAGGGTTCCATGCAGTTGCTAAAAACTGGAGCCAAGAGCTTCCCTCTTTTAGTAGGAAGGTACAGTCTGTGAGAACTACTGGCACAAGCCGTAACACCCCATTACAGCAAGAATCAAGTCTTGTCTTCACAATGAAGAAAAGCTGAGCAGAGTATAACGATACCTGTAGTTTCACCAGGCTTCCTCTAAGAAATATAAATGTTAAATCTCCTAAGAAGATGTTAAGCTATATCAGACCGCAGGCTATGCAGACTCAGAACTGAAGAAGACTTCCTGGGCACTTTAGTCCAGTCTGTGATACCTCAGACAACCACATCACACGTGTTCACAAACTTATCACTTCCTTTACAATATTAGAGGTATCTTTCTCACCCCCTTTATTCACAGAGTGTTACTACCACTTCTCTACTAGTCAGAAAATATTTTCTGATCTCCAGTCCACAATTATTTCTGGCCATTTAAACCAACTTCTTGTCATGCCTTGTTAAACTGGTCCTCTCCCTGCTGTTGCTGCATTTTATGTGCTCATAGGGGACAATTATACTCAGCCGCACTCTTTCAGTCTCCATCACAAAATAGGTCCTGTATTTCCTCCATCATCATTGTAGCCCTACTCTTTTGTTTTCTAGTTTTGAATTCTTCCATTTTGAAAAACTTGCCACTAAAACAGAAGTCTAGACATGAAGACTTCAAATCAGTACTTCCAATTAAATTATTTTCAGTTAATAAAACAAAGGGAATCCTTACATAAAGAAAAAGTTCTTACCGTTTGGTTCCAGTTGACAGCAATTCTATTTGCATAACCGAAGAGGAACACACAGAGGAACACAATGGACAGGAACCACGCAGTGACTGCTACAAACATCACCCATCCCTGCAGCAGTGGCAGTGGAACTCGGGTAGAAGCGACCAAAATCCAGACTATCGTTCCAAACAGCTGCAAGGAAAGCAATACAAACAATGAGCTGAGAGATAATTTCATTCAGTCCTTCCTGCCTAAGAACTAGTATCACACATCAACGTGTCCTCAGATAACTTTAAGGAACCAAGAGGAAGCACTTTGAAAGTACTCAAAGGACCCAAGTGCCATTCTCAGAATTGATAGACACTAAGTGGTGGTAAGATGAAGCCACTCTGAAATTCTTAAAAGCTCTTAAAATAGTCTTGAAAATGGGATTTACAAATGCAGGCGACTTGTGTACTGCTGCTGAAAATCTTACTCTGTCATTTTGAGGGAAATATAAGAAATGTGAAAACATGGTTCACACACACAAATCTCTCTTTATATACTAAAGTTAACATCACAAGAATGTACATCTGATTTTGATTAAATGCCATAGGGTTTAGTTTTGTAGTCCTAATCAGATGAGATACTGAAAAGTGATGAAACTGCATCCTCTTTTTCAATACCTTTGTAATAAAAAGCTGGAAGAGAACACATTAAGCAATAAAGTGAAATAGAAAACTAGTATACAGAATAAGGCAAGTTGTAAATTATGTTATAATGACTGGAAAAACATACAGCTTTCCAGAATTACCATAACCTGGTGCAAAATTCATCACCGCCAACTTTCTCTTCAGCACTGATCACAGTGAATGAGTGGGGGGGATGCTGTGGTATGATGGGCTGATGGAGAATTTATGTACTCTGAGGTTTGCCTGGTTTAATCAGCTCTTGGCCTAAGGAAGGGTACTATCCCTCCCTGCAAATCTTGCCTCTTCATAAAAAGCATAAGTAGAGAAAACTGAAATTGCCATCTGAAGGATGTTCATTTTTTACAGAAAGATTTAACTTCATAATCCAGCTTGCTGTTTAGGGACACCTACAATCCATTTCCAAGACAATTACTACTTCCCCGTTTAAATCCTACAGATTTACAACTACAAAGTCAGAGGACACGCTCTTAGATTCAGAGAACATTCTTTTGAATCAAGGTTCTATGAGAGATACTTTTCAAAAGATGCCTGTTATAAAATTAGTTGGTCCCTCTCTTGTGTTATGTTGCAGCAGCATATATGTAAAGATGCACTGCTAATCTCAGTTCAGAACTCTCAAGGGTTTATGTAGTTCAAGTTGTTCTCTAGGGTTCCTAACTGCAACGAAGAATCAAACTTTCTCTAGTTTCACACTACTGCAACTGCAAGTGTGTTGCTTAGAGACCAGACATTGATGGGCAGTAAAGAAGCAGAAAGGATAGAAAAAAGTGTCTGTTAAATAAAAAGCTGACACACGTGGAATGTTTTCAGTATTATGAATGTGCAACCCTGTAGGATTCTTTAAAAATTAATTTAGAAATCCAGTGCTGACTGCTCATCTCAGTGCCTGCTGTTGTGCCACTTCTCTCATACCACACCTCGTCCCCTCCAGCTCAGCTATCAGATGTATAATAGGTTGGCCAACCTAATTAATCCTTTGTCCCTACTGACTCAGGGCCTGATTTAGCACCTGGACTTGTGCTCTGAGCTCTTTGCTCAGGTGCAGTTTTGTGATTATCTCACAGGCTGGGCCCCAAGCTGTATCCAGCTCTGACCTCAAGAAAAGAAAAATAATAAAATCAGATGAGTTCTACCAAGTTGTTTGTTTTTTTTCTCCTACTAATTAGTGCCATGGGTCTGCAGAGCCTCATACTCAGCTCAAAGGTCCCCAGCCCTGCGAGCACCAACAAGGTCTCTCAGACACATGAAATTGAACACACCTGTAGGAGCCCACGCAGGACCTGTAACACAGACACAGGCACAGAACAGTGTGACTGTCTGTGGTGGGTGCTCGGGTCAGGGGCTCTGTGTGGCCCACAGGCCTCCACAGCTTCAACAACCCCATGAGACCGGCCCGAGGTGAGCGAAGCTGCCGGGACAGGCCGAGGGCGCTGGTCCGGGTCCCGCCGCCCCGCCCGGCACAGCCCTGCGTCCCAGACCCGGGGCCGGAGCGGGGCAGCCCGGGGGCTCCCCCCGCCGCAGCCCCGGCCGCCCGCACCTTTCCCACTCACAAAATGGCAGGTGAGGAGCGCGGCCGACGCGGGGCTGGCGCTCGGCCGGCCCCGGGCAGAGGCACGTCCGGCCCCGGCCCCGCCGCCTCCGCGGGAAGGAGCCGGCACAGCGCAGCGGGCGCTGAGCTGAGAGGAAAGCGCGGGAAGGCCGGTGGCCACCCGTCCCGTCCCCCCGCACTCACGATCTCCAGGAAGATGACGGCTCCCGAGTAGGTGCGCAGGATCTCCAGGCCGGAGGGCAGAGTGACCCGGGGCGGTGGGAAGTAGGCAGCGGGGTTGGGAGGGGGCGGCATGGACGAGGCTCCCCTCGGCAACATGTTGCTGCGGTGGCTGCTGCTGCCGAGCGCGGGCAGGTGGGCGCGGAGGAGGCGGCGGCGGAGGGAGCAGGTGCGGGCGAGCCCGTGCGCACCGCCCCGGCCGCCTCCTCCTGCCCGCCCCGCTGCCGGGCCCGCCCCGCCGCCTCGCCTGCGCCGGGGCGGCCATCCCCGGGGTGCTGGGGACCCGGCCTGCCCCGCCGCACCGCCCTAGACGGAGGCCGCGGCAGGACGGGCGGTTTGTCCCGGCCGAGCGCTGCGCCCGGTGGTGGGGCGGGCGGGAGAGCGCTGCGCCCTGGCCGGGCCTCCCCCCTGCCCCGAGTGGCCGCGCCCTGACCGGCCGGGGGATCTCGGCTCCCCGGGAGCGGTGAGCGCTGGGGTGCAGCGCTACTCGTTCGCAGGTCCCGGGTCACATCCAGCCGGGGTTAGGGCAGTATTTCCTAAAGCCGGTTCGCAAAAGGTTGTTATTTACCTTCTGGTTATAGATATTTCAGGCTTCAAAATTACGAGGTTGCAGCGTTGTTTGGTTTTGGTTTTGTTTTTTTAAGGAACCTGCTGGGTTGCCCCTTCAAAATACTGAAAACATTTCACACATATCTTCTTTTCATTCAATCTGACTGAACTGTGCACAACTACACAGAAGTAACAGAAGGTGTTTGTTGGATGTAAAAGTTTGAGGTGAGGGTCTAGAAAGATGGATGTTCACCAGACCCCTTACAATGCTTTTTCTCATGCTTCTTAGTATAAATATCTTCTCAGGTGAAGGATATGGCATCATCTATCCTCCAGCATTTTTGTTACTTCTCCTTGTGTGGCTTAGGATGGGGTGTCCTGTCCCTGGGGTGACCAAGTTTTCATGCAAGTGTATGCAACTGCTCTGAAGGTTGAACCAGCTAGGACGCTAACATATTCCTTTATTTTCAGATGTGTGATGTTTCTCAGTTGTGCTTTTGTGATGACAAGAAATACCTCATCTGGAGATGCCCATCTTCCCTGCCCCAATCCAAGCTCTAGGTGGGGAGCAGTTGGCTCCTCTAAGGACAGGTCATCCATGATTCCAGCATACCTGGTAAATAAATAGGTTTGGGACATTTCTAAAAAGCCACTTAGCTTTGAAATCATGGCTTCTAAAGGAGGAAGAAGCAACAGTTTATATTCCTTGTTGTGCTCTCTCTGCATCCTTGTGCCCCTCATAGCTGGATGCCTTTTGCACTCTTAAGAAGTGGGAGATGTGGGATTGAATCCCCGTTAGGCTAAGGAAAGTGCTGAGCCAGGCTGCCCCTCTTTACTGAGTGCTTTACCCCATCAGTTATCAAATGAGAGAATATTCCTCCTCTAGACCTATTTTAAAAGTGAACCTTCAGGGAAAGGGTCCAGGCTCTGGAGGTAGATGCCTACAGGTCCTGATTTGGGTGTGTTTTGGAAGGGAATGGGATTCAGACTTGTGCCTAAATGATTAGGTGTAGGTGGTTCATTCTTGGGGTTGCATTCTGGACTCCATATGTCCAATTAGTTTCACAGTCTAGCCTAAATCTGTTGAGACTGCCCTGCAGAGGGAGAAATCTGAGTGGGTGGAGAACTGGGTTTATCAGCGTATGATTCGGAACAAGAAAAGTGATTATCCTTATCTTGTACAAAGGAAGCACAAATAACACTTTGTCATCAACTTTTCCAGTTTTATTATCCAGCCATGCAATTCTTCTGTGCAGCACTGGATTTTATTGATGATTACATACCATGTGCAGTCATTTTTTCTTGCTTCCTCTTAACACTGATTTTCTTGAATTTTAGTAGGTTTTTGCAATAAAGTCTAAATTTCACTGTCAAATACACATATAAACTATAAAGAACTGCCATAGCAGTACTTTTTTTCTGATTCGTAATAATTTAAAGGAAAGTAGCTGTTTTAATTATTTTTACTGTGTTTGGGCAGGATGTGCTACAATGCCATGTGGGATTCTGTATATACTGATTCATATACTGTTTAAATCTTTTAAAATATGGATTCTTTAAGAGACTAGTAGCAGGATTGCATTTTTAAGTTTCCATGGCAAAAGCATATGTTTATGTTGGACTGCTTTTTAATAGCAATTTTATGTAACTAATTGCATCTTGTCATGTTACAGGGTAAACTAATAATGCTGCTTCAAGTCCATCGGATTCAACAAGTAGACAGAAGTATATTGATTCATTGTACACAGGAAGGTCTGTCTATACAACAAAAAGGACTAAAATCTTCTCTTAAATAACAGTTGCATGAAGTCCAAACTCTTTCCCCTTTATGTTCTTATGCTTGTGGCAGCCTAATGTAAAGTTGGTATTGTCACAGAAATACAAAACCAGTTATCATTTTTAGATGATGAAAATTATTGATGATTTAAATTCCAAGTATGTGCATATGTTTAATATATATAGAAGTATATATATATAATTAATATCTATAGAAATTAAAATATCTGTTTCTAAATGCTGTAATTCATCCCTGCCCATAAGTGACCAACCATTAGAAAAATGTATTAAATTGTTAAAATCTGTAGTCAGCTATTAACCATCCTGTATAAGCTTTAGAGATTAGAAAAGATGAATTAGTATTTTGAAAAATACATAGACATACATCATGCTGGATGTGAAAATTACTTGTATAACAGTTCTATGTAGAAAGATTCAGACTGCCTTTTGTGACGTATAGCATGATGCTTCTGGAAGAGCTGAAATGTTTTAAGGATTCCAGAGTAATAGGTGAAAGTAATCATAGAATGTCCTGAGTTGGAAGGGACCCACAAGGATCACTGAATCCAACTCCTGTCCCTGCACAGGACAACCCCACAGTTCACCCCATGTGTCTGAGGGTGGTGTCCAGTCTCTTCTTGAACACTGTCAGGCTTGGGGCTGTGATACCTTCCTGGGGAGCCTGTTCCAGTGGTCCAGCACCCTCTGGGTGAAGAACTTTTCCTAATGTCCAACCTAAACCTCCCCTGGCACATCTTCCTGACATTCCCTCGGGTTCTGTTGTTGGTTGCCAGTGTCAATGTAAGAATTCAACACCTGAGTGTGTTATTGGAAGCACCTCCAGAAGTGGATGTAACTCTGCTAATCTCATGTCTCATGTTGGAGTGTGCACGAGGGTGGTCAGCAAATATGGCCAAAGGATTTGTCCTGGTTTTGACTAGGAGGGAGTTAATTTTCTTCCTAGCAGCTCGTATAGTGCTGTGTTTTGGATTTAGTATGAGAATAATGTTGGTAACACACTGATGTCTTGGTTGTTACTAAGAAGTACTTACACTACGTCAAGGGATTTTCAGCTTCCCATGCTCTGCCAGCGGGGAGGGGACACAGCCAGGACAGCTGACCCAAGCTGCCCAAAGGGATATTCCATACCATGTGACGTCATGCTCAGTATATAAACTGTGGGCAGTTGGCTGTGGTGCAGTGATTGCTGCTCAGGGACGGGCTGGGCATCGGTCAGAAGGTGGTGAGCAATTGCATTGTGAACCACTTATTTTGTATCTTCTTTTATCATTATTATCACTATTATTTTCTCTTCCCTTTCTCAAAAACTTCTTTTGCTGTGTGGAATCCCATACGACAAGTTGCAGAAACTGCTAAAGGACAAGGTGAATTGAGTGAAAGCCATCCAGTTGGCTTTAGGTATTGCTGAACAGGAAAAATGGCCAGCGCTTCATCCTTATACTGGCTCATAGATGATGACCAATGGTCTGTTGGGGTGTCTAAAGCAATGGAAGCAGAGCAACTGGCAGTGCAGATGTAGACCCATCTGGGCTGCTGAATTATGGCAAGATACTGCTGCTTGGATAGAGAACTTGGTTGTAAAAGTAGGTCACATAGATGCCCACATACCTGAAAGTCAGGCCATCGAAGAACAATAAAACAACCAACAAGTGGATCAGGCTGCTAAGACTGAAGTGGCTCAGGTGGATCTGGACTGGCAATGTAAGGCTGAATTATTTGTATCTCTGTGGGCCTGTGACATCTTGGGGCATCAAGGAAGGGATGCAACATCTAGATGGGCTTGCGATTGATGGGTGGACTTGGCCATGGACACTACTACAGAGGTTATCCATGAATGTAAGACATATGCTTCAAGCAAACAAGCCAAATAGTTAAAGCCTCTCTGGTATGGAGGATGATGACTGAAATATATATTTGGGGAGGCTTGGCAGATTGATTGTATCACACTCCCACAGACCTGCCACAGCAAGTGCCATGTGCTTACAATGGTGGAAGCAACCACTGGATGTCTGGAAACACACGCCACACGTCATGTTGGGCACCACAAAGGACTGCCAGGGTTTAACCTGAGCTGGCAACTAAGCTCCACACAGCTGCTCACTCACTTTCCCTCGCTGTGATGGGGTGGACATTCAGAGTGATGACGTTTGTCTTCCCAAGTAACCATTATGCATGATGGAGCCCTGCTGTCCTGGAGGTGGCTGAACACCTGCCTGCCCATGGGACATAGTGAACGAATCCCTTGTTTTACTTTGCTTGCGTGTGTGGCTTTTGCTTTACTTATTAAACTGTCTTTATCTCAACCCATGAGTTTTCTCACTTTTACCCTTCTAAGTGTCTCCCCCATCCCACTGAGGGCGGAGTGAGTGAGTGGCTGTGTGGGGCTTAGTTGGCAGCTGGGGTTAAACCATAAGAGGGACAGAAAGTTCAAAACCAGAAAATGAGAGTAACCCTCTTCTCTACCCATGTGGCTCTGTTTATGCACAGGCAGATCTGCACAAACAGATCTCCCTAAGCCAGAGCAGAGCTGAGCAAGGATTTTCTGATAAGCATCAGGATCTGCTGCTTTCTTCTAGTTACTTTCCTGATCTGAAGGAAGCTGCCCCCAAAAGTCCACTGTGTTTCTTTTAGATGTACAAAGCTGCTCTTTCTTAATAAAAAACACAGACTCTCTTAATCCCATAATTAGTTATATATAAAAAATAGAACGCCCAAAGTTAATTGTATAAAACATAGACTGTTTTGTTTATGGATGAATTGATTTAACATGCTCCTGGAGATTGCGTTCAGGATTCTGATCTCACACTGGTGCAAACTCAGGAGTCATTCCACTTTAGCCAGTGAAATTAAATAGGCATAAAACTGGTTTGCATAAGATGAATGATAAGGAAACCCTTTAGTGTCATTTGTATAGTGTATTTACTCAGTGATAATAGAACTTTAGTGTCATGGTTGGACTGTGCACATTATGAATTAGTGTGGAAATACCACCATATTGTTGAGGTTTCTTGGGAGGCAGTGTGACAGTTTTTATTTTAACAAGCAGAGCCAGGCTTTTGATTGCGTGCTGCCCCTTTTTGCATCATCAAATTACGGGAAAAATAACTCTTGAAATCACTTACTTTATCTAGTTAAACTGAGCTTGAGATGCCTGCTGGAAAGAGGAGATGAAGCCACCTCTTTGGTCCACAAGTCCCAGGGATGGCTGGTTACTGAATCAGTCCCTGGAGTAGCTTCAAGTGGTCTCAGCACTGCTCTAAGTTGTGATTTCTGGCTGCCATGTAAGACTGCGGTGGTGCTCTGGGTATGGCCTCTTCCCATGGAAATGTCTTCTTTGCTCAGAGATGTGAGAGGAAAGGCATTGACCTGGCTACTTTGGCTCTCCATGGTCCCAGGGTGTCCTTTAAAGCAGGGAATTCTTATGTGGGAGTTCGAGGGTCCTTTCACAGAGGCACCATGTAGCCAAAAGGCTGGTGTCAGCCAGAGACCATCCTGGATGAAGTAGGTTATTGTTACTGAGACCAGAATGAGGTCTCTGACCTCTTCCGATAACATCATTTCCATGTTCCTAGGGATGCCAACACTTAATTTGTTTGACTCGGTGGCACTGCAGTTATCTAGCAGTACAGTATAACGTGCAAAGGTCTCGTTCTCCTTTCATTGACATTGAGAAATTCCTCTTAGATGTGTGAGGGTGCAGCAAAGGGAAAAATGCAAAATCTCATCTTAGCAGAGAGGAGGATCCTGAACTCACTTGGTGCTTGAGGCTGGGTAGGTAGGTTGGGAGGGATGTCACAGAGCAGAGCAAAGTTACCAAGTTGGAAAATGTTGTGAGATGTCAATTTACTGCTTTTGGCCGAGATGAGCCACCAGGAAAAATGGGTTGCATGGTTTGTCTGCAGCAGAGGAAAGTCTGGGAGGTGCAAACTGGAGTATATCATTCTTGTAGATGAGGGCTGAGTAAGTGGCACAGGTTGTTTAAGATAGAATTGCCCAGGGAAACTGGTAGATGGATGGCACAGCAGCAATACTTGCTGATTTTCTGCTCTGTCCCCCTGTTGCTCCGTGGCATAAAAGAGGAACAGTTCTCCTGGTTGCAGAGGAACACAAACTGAGCAACACTGGCAGGACGTGCTGTGTAAGTGATGCCAGGGTACAGCGCAGCACAGCACGGTGCCGTTAGTACTGCTGGTAGCATGGGGCTCTTCTCACTTTGTCATCAGTCAGGGCCTGATGTACTAATCTTTAATCACAATGCGTTGGCCTCCAGTCTTATCTCTTGCTGGTCAGGAGTGTGTATCCAGTGTTTTGATGAACTATCAGTGCTGACAGGGAGTCCCTTTTTTTTCCTCAGCTGCAGTTTGTTTGCTTTTTGGGGACTGTTTGTTTTATTGAGTGAATTCCTGGCTAAAAATCCAATAAAAGTCAAAGGATAATTAGACAAAGGACAGTGGTGGCTTCATCTTGTGATGGATAAATTCAGGAAGGAGAAACAGGGAAACAAATTAAAATATGCTTGCATACAAATGTTCTGTAATGCTTTGAAATAGTGTTAAACTACTGTTGCAAAAGGAGTGAGCCTATAGATTTCAAAGCACTCTGAGTTTATTCAGTTGTAGGTAAAAAGGATTTGTCAGTGTTAAAATGTATATACATAATTAGGCCTCATCTGATGACTGCAGGATGGTAAAGAGGTATTTGAATTTAACTATGGGCATAATTAAGGGAATCATAAGTAACGTGTATATTTGTAGTTAGTTTCAGTTTGCTTAAGAAAGCAGTCTCATTCTGCTGGCATCTGTCGCTACTTACAGTAATGACTGAAGTTCCAAGGCTGAGAGGGAGCTCTTCAACCACTGAATCACTGGCAGACCTGTAATCCTTGTACTGACTGTGCTTCATCTCAAAACTCTGACCGCAGCCTCCGAGAATCCTGTGCCTCTGGTGTTCAGCCAGAATAACCGAGCTGCTGCCCGTTCCCCCAGCCGTGGTTTCCCTCTGCCTCCTCTGCATCAGAGCTAGTGGAGGTGAGGGCACAGAATGGGTCAGACCAAGGCAAAAGTGTCCCTTTTTCCTCTTTGGTTAGCCTTGTGCTGAAATTAATTAACTACTAACAGATCAGTTTAAAAATAAACACTAAACTTATAAGCCAGATACACTGCCCTGTTCTATATACTTTGCGGAATGTACAGTAGATGGACTTGGTTTCTCTTTCGATACATGGAAAGCCATTATAATGATTTTTCTTTTAGATAAGAAAAGCTGGTGCAGCCTCTAGAAGCCTTCCCGTGGTCTGAGCCATGCTTCTGCACCTCGAGACACTGCGCTGCTGTGCCCATATGAAGTAAAGGGAAAAATGGGATCATCACAGCGATGTGTTTGTACTGAAAGAATATTGATTTCACTGTGAAATTCCAGTTGTTCATAAAGAGGTGTTTGAATGTTCTTATGTATTATCTTTAGGGAGTGTGTTTTCTGGAGTGAAGTTTGCTGTGATTTACATCCTGGAGGACCCCAAGGGTCTCAATAATTGGGATAAGCAGGTCATGATATATTGTCTCATTTTTTGGTACTTAGGGTAAGCACCAGTACATGTTCTGTAACCTTGAGCTGTAGATTATGAGCTCACCTGTCAGCTGCAATGATAAACTCCCACAGGGCACTCAGGTGTTTGCAGGATGTGCATGCCCCTTACAGAACTCAAACCCCATTTCTAATGCACAATTTCCTGATATCACATTGAGAAATGCTGCCCACCAATATGCTTAAATCCTCCGAAAACCAGCCCTTATACTGATGGCAAGTTCCAAATAGTAACTGTTTCTGATTCACCAAGTGCTGAAGCAACATCAGAAATTAGTGTAGCGTTTGAGAACAATATCTTTCTTTCAAAAGACTGTGAGTTTGGGAAAATCTGTGGTTACGTCTACCTGCATAAGGGATGCCCATTCTGGGAAATAGGCTGGAGGAATCTCAGCTGCAAATGCAATGAACTGACAAGCATTTATAATCAGGGAATTACTGTGAATATATTGCTTCTGGACTGTCCCAGCTACTCAGTTCCTACTGAAGCCAGCCTCAGGTTCTTTCACAATGCTTTGGTAAGTTTAAGCATTTGATCAAGTAGGTTTTGATTCATAGGAAAGCAAACAGGTTTCAGGTTTTTTTCCTTTCCTTCATAAATCCTAAACCAGTTAAACTGCATTCCTGTTAGCCTGGCGTCCGTCATGAAGAAATAAGTATTACATACAGGATGTATGCAACTTCTAGATAGAAAACAATCTGTGGTTCTACTAGTATCCTTTAACTTACAAATCATTAAGGATGGTGAAGTGGTTTGTGCCATCCTCACACTGAGACACACACTGCTAAGATGTGGTTTAGACTATGAAAAAGAAGTTAAAGACAACTATCTCACTTTCCCTTCATTATTTTCAATGTGTCAACCATGGAATTTACTCACACAGATAATGTTAAGGAATGCTTTAATTCACTCACAGCTGCTAATAGTGTCTTGTGTTCATTAAGTGTCTGACTTTGTGCTTTACTTCCTGCCATCTTTATACTGCTTGTACGTGCTCCTCTTATGTAGTAAGTGTTTTCCCCTTCTACAGTAAATAACTCCTCACAGTGGACTTGCACATTGTTCTCAGAAACGCTGGATGAGAGAAGGAAAAGGGACAATGAAGTAGCTACCAGGAAAATTTTGTAGTTTATTTACAAGGTGGTAATTAAAAAATAAAACCAAACAAGCTTGAAACAGCAGCCTCCCTGCACCTTTAAACAAAATTATTATTCTACTCTGGAATCTGATTTGGGATGGGACCTTACGTTCACATATCCTTCTGAGCGTTTACAGTATGTGGCTGTGTATTTTAAATACTTGCCTTGCCATTTTCTGCCTATTAGTGATTTTGTGTAGCTACTTCAGTAGATTAAATTTTAATCCACAGGTATTTGGAAGTAGGATGAATCAGCCATCAAAAAACACAGCTTATTAATTTTACATAATAGCAAGAGAATAAATAGGTCAGTATTCTGTGCATTATTTTACTAATAGGATTGTCTTATTGCTGTGTAATTAGTGTTTATATAGCACTTTGAAGATGTAGTTTGTTGTACAGGACTAATGTTGTATTCACACACCTCTACATATAGCCACTTCTACATCTAGTTGTACTCGTAAAGAAATAATTCACCTCGCATGAAGTCCTTTTGGGTTTCTGCAGCACAGTGAAAGAAATGAAGGTGGGATGCAGCTGACCAAGTAGCTATGTGTATCTCTGAGCTACCTCGCTCTCTAACCCCTGCTACAAACAGGATAGAAATAGCCACTTTTGAGGAAAGATTTGGTTTGTACTAAAGTAAGTATCTGAAAATAGAACATTGGAATCATTTGTGTCTGCTTCTCAACCGCTAAGCACGTTTATGGTGGCTGGGCCTGATGTGGACATCTGCCTTGCAGATAACTGAAGTTAGGTAAGAGAAATCCCTGAACTAAGCTAGTTCAGCATTTTCTACGGTGATTTGGAAGTAAATATAAAGGCAGCTTAAAACGAGTCAAATACCAGTCTAGGCTGGTTGACTGACGGGCCTGACTCAGTGTAAGTTGAAGAAACTGTGTATGCTATATACAAAGCATGTTTGACATAGTGAATTAAAAATATTGTTACGCTCTTCTTTGCCCTCCAAGTCTATGTTTTTCTTTCTGCCAAAGCCTAGCAGGATAAGTTCCTAGAGCAAACCTATCCAGGCTTGAATCTGTATCATCCTGCTTCAGCTTCCTTGCAGGCGCTTCTGAACTTCTCAGCTTCTCGTGCCGGTCAGTAGTGCGGGTGGCATCTCTGAAGCTGAGTCACAGTTTCACATAGTCTGTGGCAAGGTAACTACAAAGCAAATATAAGGTCTTTCTTCCTTCTTGGATCTATGGCAGACACAAAGCTCTCTCCTGCCTCCCCCACACTGGACTGATTATCTTCTGCAGAGAGTCCTTCCAGCCCCACAGAAGCAGTTGTTCAGGGGATCAGTGGAATCCGCATCTGCCCACGTTTTGGGTGTGCAATACTGAATGGCACATTCTACGTCAAACCTAAACAACCTCTCTTCTTCCAGAGCTGTGTTTGCATGCCCCAGTCTGTCTCTTCTCTAGAAAACATTTATTTTCAGGTTTTTGCTAACCTTATTAGCAAAATAATGAAATAATCTTCGTCAGTGTAGGATTGTGTTGTGTTCCTGCAAGGCTTTCTCCAGCTCTTTCCCTCAATTAGTCTTCTGGATGGACCAATACAGGGCTGTGCTTCTGAGAAACTTCTTCAGCCTTTTCTAAATCTCTCCTCTACTTTCTGTTTTTTGCAGCCCACTCTCATTTCCAGCTTTTCTAGTAAAGCTCAGCTCTATTGGAATAGGAACTGGCTAATACTCTTGTTCAGGTACAGAGAAAATTACCTGTCTGCAATGACCAAAAGGGGATGAATATAGGGACTGATGAGAGAACATGCAGCATGACCTCTAAAAGTTACAAATCAGATCCTTGTGTGTTGGGAGGAACTACAGCCTGAATCCTCAGAAGTTAATGAGTTCTATGAAATTAGAACAACTAGGGAGGATAAGCATGGATACCAATCTTTATTCCATAACCTTCCCTCCTCTGCTTCCAAACTCTATACTTGGATACTTTTGATGTAGACTTATGTTGTTGTTGTTATTATTATTATTATCATCATCATTATTATTCTCTTATTTTCTCTTTCATGAGAGTCTTTTAGTGGAATGGCATGCATGGTCACTACCACGAAAACAGTGCAGTGCAGTTATATACATTCCTTGTTAAAACTTTAATGGGTTCACTGGTATGTGCCTACACTGGGAAATGTTCATATCTGAGAAAGCAGGAATAGAAAAATGTGTGTTTCACAAGGAAAGGCTTGTGATTCTCCTTGGTTTTGCAGAACATGTATCCCTGTTGCTCCAGGTCCTGAGCAAGCTCTTTCTCTTGCACATGTGAATTTGCAGAAAGTTCTGGGGTTCTTGAGCTGTTGAACTGAGATTTCTTTTTGGATCTGCTGACCTTTTAGATTTTCTCAGACAGGCTTTAAAGCATTTTCAAGACCTAGAAACTGGCTTACAGTGGGAAATAAATTACTCAGTTCACATGCTAAGCATCCGCCAACTCTATTCACATTTTTCTGCAGTGTTTTACTTAATCTTCTACTGACTGACTGATTATCATTGTTGCTTCTTCCACCCTCCACATGATAAAGTGCCCCACGTGTTCATGGAATGCTGTGGGACAATGGATATAAAGACTTCTATTGTATGAAGTTGGGAAAATTAGCATCTCTTGCTAGTCAATTCACCACTGAGAGGCTAATAAGACAGCAAAGATGTGAAACATCTAACAAGGGGGAAAAAAGAGCAGGGGATTCATGACTGAAATCTGCTTCCAAAAATACATTACTTTTATTAGTTGTACTCTTAAGGATTGAACTGTATATGAAACAGTAAGACCAAATTAATAATTGGCATCTGGCTACTTTTAAAAAGATATGCCTGCTTTGTAAAACACTTAAGCAAAGACAAGTGCAGCTCGTATCTGGGTGGAGAGGGACGATGTATACTGAAACTGCATTGTATGAGAAGGTCATGGCTCTGCAGATGTGCTCCTGCTGTACTGCATCTTACTGTGGAGGAGCTACAGCCGCTTTACTGCCCCAATATCTGTAGATCTGCACTTGATTAGGCACAGGGCTTCCATGGGATTTAAGCATAGGTGTAGCACTGAGGATGTCAAGGGTCTTAGGGATTCAGAGCTCAGAAATGCACACGATCACACACTTCTCAGCCACAGAGATTCGTGTGTAGTTAGCGACTGTTCTCGGGTAGGCTGGTACTGCTCTCTGCAAAACAGGGCAATGCCAGTTCCTGGTCCCACCCACCTGATGAAAATCGAGTGAAACTTTTCTTCCCTGTGTTGAAACATGCGCATGGAGAAACCCTTCCAGGGTAGGGGCAGGCGGGGCTGAATGCAGCAGGTAGGCAAAGAATTCTTCCATGATTTGCTGTTCTCCCTTACTGCATCAGTGCAGCCCAGAGTAAGCTACTGCTTTGATCTTACCTGTTCTTTCTTCCATATGTTGGGTAGGTTATGTATTACTTTAATAAACAAGGAAAGAGAGGAAAAAAAAGAAATGACAACTCATGGCTTTTGGAGCCGTGCTTTCCAAATATCCATAAATTAATCCCACTCTCTATGACACATTTACTATTTTTATCATCACACAGTGTCAAATTACATCTCTTATTAACCTTTTCAGCCAGTTGAACTACAACTACAATGTACTATTTAAGACTATGTGTGAAACTAAATAGAGATGCCTACATATTCTTGTGGCTGTGGTCAAAAATGTGGCCCTCATTACTCTATGTGCTAATTTTTTTTAAGAGATTGAAGAGATTAAAGACAGTGAAAGAAGCAGATCTGCTAATGCCATGAGATTGTTTGAAAAGTTTGACGAAAATAAATTTTTAATGGGATATATTGATTCTGTGATCATTTTTATTAGAAGGAGTTTTAAAAACATATTTACCATGAGTATCTGTATCTTATATGCCTGCTGGATCTGGGGAAAGCAGGAGTTATTGCTTGCACTCAGTGACATGACAGTCTTCAGAATATAGGAGATGATAAATTCCTGGCCCTCCAAGAGCAGGAAGAACGCTGTAGTATTCCTGCTATGAAGTAGCATGATCGTAGGCAGCTGTTTTGTGTTCACTGTATGTCTACAAGCAGATGTATCAGTAGACTGGTGTGGCTGAACAGGGAGCTTGGAGGAGCTCCAGTGCAAAAAGGCAGTACAGAGGAGATGGGACAGGGACAGGCCGCAGTGGAAGAATTTATGAACATTGTCTGAGTACGCAGGGCAGCCTGTGGCTGGTCCACTGCCCGGCCCATCAGCAACACCAGAAAATTCCAAACTGGTGGACCGTGCATGGTGTATATGGTCATGTACCTGCCCCTTGGGCCCCTTCAGGGCCTTTAGCCAATGAAATGCCTTAGTTGAGAGTAGTTTCTAGACCACTGACCACGTATAACCACAGATTAGATTTGACTTCAGGTATAAATGGAGCCCTGCCAGACACCCCATTTTGGGTTGGTCCTCCTTGAAGCAGCAGGTCTGCTGGGGGCTCTTCCCATAGGTTGGGATACCACCTAAGGAAACTCCTTAAGACTGAGAGCCCTCATCTTATAGGTGAGTGATTGCACATTTGGAATCATTATTGCAGGGTTTGGGGAATCTCCTGAGTCAGCTGTGTAGTAATTGGGTTACCCTTGGTATTCGTGGTTTACTAAATGTTTGTTGGAGCATAATTTTGATTAAGAACACATTTTGTTCTTGATTTATCACCCGTTAAATGATTTTGGTTGGAAGAGGAAAAATAAATTCCCCTTGGAGATTGTCATCTGCCTGGATTGTTTCTTGTGTGCCTCTGTGACAAAACCTCAGGAGATCCAAAGCTGAAATGCAGCAGAGATTTCCATGGGAAGCATAACAAGAAGAGCATCCATTGGTATCTTACTATAAAAAGGCCATGCAAGGAAAACATGGGACCGTTGCTGAATAGAGGAGGTGAGTTAGTGACAGCAGACACAGATAAAGCTGAGGAGTTTGGTGGTTTCTTTGCCTTCTTGACCAACAAGCCTTCCCATTCCTCTGTGCTGAGAGCTAGGGTTCAAAGAAAACTACCTGCAGTAGAGAGAGTCAGAGATTATCTGAGAGAGTTTGACTGGAAAGCTCCATGGGACCACACAGACCACATCCAAGGTGCTGAGAGAACTGGTTGATGTCTCTGCAAGGCCACTCTATCACCTTTGAAAGGTTATGGAGATCATGTTATGGAGATCATGGAAGGTTCCTAATGACCAGAAATAGGTGGAAGTTGCAGCCTTCAAAAAGGCCAAATAGACAGTCTAGGGAACTATAAGCTGATCAGTATCACTTTGGTTCCCATGGAATTTATTGGCATAGGTCCTCTTGGAGCACATTTCTGGGCATATGAAGGAGGAGAAGCTGATCTGGAAAAATTAGCATACATCTACTGTGGATAAATCATGCCTGACCAGCCTGATTGTGTTCTGTGATAAAATGACTGGATTTGTGGATGGGGACGAGAACAGTGGATGTCACTTATGTCAACTTTAGCAAGGTTTTTGACACAGTCTCCAACAGCATTCTTACATCTGAGTTAGGATGTTATGGTCTGGATGGGTGGACAACCAGATAAGTAAAAATGGGATGAGTTGGGTTGTACACTAACCGGAGGACAAATAGAGTGCTACAGGGGTCTTATATACTGGAACTGTCCAGTTTAACATCTTTATCTATTACATGGAGGAGGTGATGAAGTCCTCTTCCATCAGGTTTGCAGATAACACCAAACTGGAGGGAACGGTGGATACACTGGTAGGCAGGGCTGCCATACAGAGGGACCTGGGCAGGCTGGAGGAATAATGGGCCAGCAGGAATGTTTTGAAATTCAGCAAGGACAAATGCAAAGTTTCCTTTGTCTGGGAATGCCAAGGCCTTGCACTGACACAGATGGGAGCTGTCTGTCTTTGGTGAGAAGGTCCTGGGGAGTCCTGGCAGACAGCACACTGCCCGTGCGTCAGGACTGTGCCCTGGCAGCAAGGTGGCTAATGACATCCTGGGCTGTGCTAGAGGAACCGCAGCTGGGAGCTTGAGGGAAGGGATTATCCTCCTGCTCAGCACCTGCTAGACCACATCTAGACCCTGTGTCCTTCTGAGGACCCCAGTACAGCAAAGGCATTGAAAAAATGGAGCCAAGTTCCACTGAGGGCCCTCAAGATGTTTGGAGCTGGAGCTGTGTGAGTTGGAGCTAAGGGAACCCGATTTGCTGAGCCTGGAGAAGAGATGGCTTCAGGTGGACCTTGTAGCAAACTGCCAGGACCTGTAAGGTGTCTTCAAGAAAACCAAGCCAGGCTCTTCACAGTGGTGATGGGTGGGTGGACAATAAACAGCAGGTGCAAGTTGAAACAAGAAACATTCCGGCTGGAAATAGTGAAAAGAAAAACATGGGAAAAACATAATATTGGGATTGGATAAAGTGGTTTAGGTGCTGAGCTCTAACAGACCATAAATCCCGAATACTCAGACACCATTTCCTGTGCTCCTGGCTCCATCGCCTTTATGTAGAAACCTGAGGTACTTTACCCACCACAGTGAATTTCCATTGGCTAGCAGTGAAACCTGTGATATAGCCCAAATTCTTAATTATAACAAGAGTATATTTTTCTGCAAAACACAGCTATAATATTTGAGTTAGTGCAGGCTCAAGCTTCCATCTGCATGGCATAGTGCAGAGCTGTATGCACCTACCTGCCAGGTTTCCTGTATGGGAAAGCCTTTTTTGTTTGTCTTGGCCTGTGAGTTAGGCTTCTTGGCAAAATTTATTAACTGGGGCCTCGTGCTGTAGGAATGGGTTACATAAGCACCTGACCACACTTCTGCCCGGCTAATTTGAACGTCTGTGCTGTGCTCCTCTGCTGTCCCTCTGCTGTAGTTAGCAAAGGACCGGCCACCCCAGTCTACTTGTTTCAACTGGTACAGCCCTGCCCAGTATTACAGTGGGCAAAAGGGTTGGTTTTGTTTATTTTCTCTATTTAAGAAAGGATGAAGCTGGAGAGGTAGGAGGGGAAAAGGATGGAGGAACTGGGCAGTTCCAGCCTTTCCATTGCAGAAACCCAACACAGGTTCCTCACTCGTTTCCCTTATCCATGCAGCCAGAGACTGTGACAGTCATTCCTTCCTGTACATGGAGCGTGCTCCAGGATTACTTACAACCCACGGTCTCTTAAAAAAGACCGGAGTTTCAATTTAGACATGTATTCCCTGATTCTGTATTTGAGGAAGTGTGCCTGGTCCAATCTGCGAGCTTGATCCTGCAGCAAAGTATTGCTCCCCTTTCACCTTCTCCCAGCTGAGTTTCCTTCTAAAGAACAGGAAGGTGGCCCATTCATGATGATTGTAGCATCAAGGACACCTCCGGATTTTGTCAGCCAGTGGTCTCAGTATGGTCAGAGGATTCCAGAATTTGGACCTCCAGTCTGACAAGCATGTTTTGGTAATTTTTTTGGTCAGAAGTAAAGATGAGGTGTGGAGAGGATATCAGTCTGATTGTGCCTCCCACAGTGATGTTACTGTGCCACTTCTGCATGACCAGTAAGAACTGATGTGCTCTGAGTGAGGCTAACAGCTTGAACTTCTAAAATGCATTACTTTTCTTTGAGAAACTTCTTAGCCTTGAATTAGTCATTAATTCTTTATTATTACCTATTAATGATTCTAAAACCAAAGTGTTTAGCTTAATGAGTTTATTACTAAGAAGTGTAATTCTGCTGAATTTTGGGGAATATAAATTCCCAGGATGGGAACAATTTGGCATGAGTTATGTTGTGCTAAGTGAACCTGTTTGCCCAAACACTCTCATAGCATGGTAAGGCACCAATGAAAAGAAATGTGGTCCCACTCCTTCATTCACAGGTGTGAATAGTTCTCTGGAGCCTGTGTAGCAACACAGATAATTTGCTGCTTGTAGCAACAAGTGGTTTTCTGGAGGAACAAGTAGCAGAGAAACTGGATTACAAGGGTGGTTCTGAGTCACAGGATGTCCTGGGCTGTTCCTGCGGTGGTCATTGCTCAGAGATGAGATTGGAGTCAAACTAACAATCAGCTAAATGGTTTGGAGGATTTTCCTGTTGAGGGTGAGGCTGGGGAAGTATGACTGCTGCCCAGTTGCCTTGCTGTACACAGCAGTGGAAGGGAGACTCGGAGCTAACCCTTTGCATTGCAAATGGCAGGTCCAGCTCTTCATATACCTAGAGGAAGACTACGTGCAACTGGTGCTCAGGGTGACCTGCAGGGTACATCTGCTGCACTGTGCCTAGTGTCTAGCGTTCTCCTTTGCCTCCTTATATCATTCCTTCATTGTTAGTGTCAAGTGGGAAAGAAAATCTATAGACCTTCCTTGCAGGGACCCCAGGGTTTCTCTTGACATCTCCTGCTGTGAGGAAAGATGAGCCACGACTAAAACCAGGCTCACTTCTGAAGGGAAGATGGTTGCTGTGTCTGAAGAAAAGACCTCCTTCAGAATGAAGATATGAAAATGTGATCCATTCTGGGCATGCTGACAGCAAAGCCATCATGGTTACTGCTGAGCAATTGTGCAGAGTCCCACTGAAGCGCACGACCAAGTTGACCAACCAGACCTGCATCTGGGTTCTTGCGGATAAAGCCTGTTCTGTAGCTGCTTCTTGTGTCACAAAGGCACATGTGATTTTAGATTAGTCATCAAATGTCACTGGCTACTGAGTTAGAGAGTTCACAGGGTCTTGGAATCACCCAGCAATGCACATTGGGGTAGCTGATACTACATGTGCCTGTTTATAGCCTACAATGATGGTGCTCTTCTCAAGTTGCCTACAAGCTGTGCAGGCTTGCATGTGGAAGTGCTGTTGCTGCGTTAATTCCTCACACCTCAAACCAGCCTGATGGACAATGAAGTTGGAAGAAGAAATGAGTCCTCCCCTGCATATCAGACAATATAATTGCACAGCCAAATGAAGGAGAGTATAACATCTTCTAATCCAAGTTTGAAGTTGGCTCTGCTTTGCATAGAAGATCCAACCAGTTGACTTCCAGGGATCCCCTCCAACTTAAATTATTCTGTGATTCTAACAAAAGAAGGACTTTTAAAAGAGAAACTGCAAATCTGTTCTCCCAGCTCTGAAGTCACCACGAAAATTACCGGGACGTCTTGTGCGGGTCAAAGATGAATAAAAATCCCACTCCTTCCATCTATGGACTTTGCGAAGCACATCAGTAATTAGTATACCCATGAGTTTACTATTTCTGGCATTAGTGAAATCATAATCATCTGTGCATGCTCTAGTTTTGCCCCTACATTACACATACAAATGCCCACTCTAAACTACACATAGAAATGGAATAAAAATTCACACCTGGCTGAACGCCCCCTGCAGACTTGTGTTGACTTTATGGTCACTGCCATGTTATCAGTAGTTGCTCTTGCGTAGCTCAGTGAGGTGCAGGCTGAATTGGGCCCTGTCCCTGGTTGTCTGCTCTTCCCACAGTGGATGAGTGAGGAGGAGTTATTGTATGTACAGCAGGTGCCAGGCACGTTCTGTGACACTTCTATTTCCTCTTCTTGAGAAATTCACAGACAAAGTAGATGGTGACTTGGCACTCGGAGTCGTTCCATTCTCCCGTGCTGAGCATTTCCACACAGTCCTCGTGGCCAGCCGGGTCGTGAGGCTCCCCGTCCTTCCAGTTACTGTAGTTCTGCAGTGGGCTGGTGTCTGCATACACAAACTGTCCTTCTTTTTCCATGTCGTTCAGCCCAATGAAAGCTCGGAAGAGGCCACTGCTGGAAATGTAGTCAGCAATCAGAGCATTGGTTGCCTCATCTTTAGGCATGGCCAGTGTTCCTCCTCTGTCCCTGCAGTGGAGCAACGCTTCTCTGTAATTCTTCTCTTCTTTCACGATGTAATAGAATTTCTCATCTGTCTCCCTGATACCTGCTATAACTTTAAGGGAGAAAAAAATTGTTTAATGACAGGTCAACAGGTATTAAAGGTGCTTCTGTTCCAGTATGACAAAGAGATTATTTTTACATTAGAATTAATAAAGGGGAGAGAGGAAAAGTATTCCCACCACTGAACTTTTGATGAACAATGAGGACATGATCAGAGACTAATGCTCCTAATGGGACTGACAAGCACCTTGCCCAAGTTAGGACAAGAGTTATTCAGTCCTGATTGGCAGGTCTCCTGTGACATTCAAGTTTTGCTTCGCTAATAGCTAGTACTAATTAAATCAAGGCATGCTAGATGATCAAATAGCACTGTCTTAACTCTGGATCACTCCCGTTGCTTTGCATGTTTTTGGATACAGATTGTGAAAGAGTGCCCTGGGATGGAAACACAGGGGTATAGAGAGTTTTTAGGGCCCTTTCCATGTAGAGGAAGGTCAATGTGAATGCTAAAATCAGATATTCAAATACAGCATGATATTCAGAGCTGCTGTAGCCACTAAGTGCCATTGACTGGGAATGAAGCTCTGGTGGCTCAGCAGCTTTAAAAGGCAAACTTCTCAGGCAGTGTGTGTCCTGGTGAATCCAGCAGCGCGGAGGAGGGTGCCTGGGCAGCAGGAAGATGGATGGATTGCTGGAATAGTCCAGAGCAGAGCCTTGGCCTGGGGCAGCCAACACTTTCTCAGACGATTCAGGAGTTACCCCCAGGCACAGTTTAGGAGTCAGTTGAGGGACATTCCTGGTAATATGACATTCTGTTTTGCAGGATTTAATAATATAGATGAAGGGTGTTCAGTACCAGTTGCCCACAGTCCCAGCCATTTAATTTACTGGTAGAGACTGTGGAACATTGTCAAAATCTCTGCTGGGAAATGCTTTTCCTTCCTTTCAGAGGGGGCAGTTTGCACTGTCCCCCTGACAATGCTGTCTGCACACATGGCTAATTGTAACCCATGTCTTTGGGTGTCAGTGCCTTGTTACAGGAAAAGGATGCTTGCACTGAGGGGAGCACTCGGTGGTGCCTGCAGCCTTCCCATGCGGCAGAAAGATCAAGAGTTTCCTATTGCTTTCCTGCCTCTCTGGAGCAGATTGACACAAGCGTTTTCCTTCCATCGAGTGGCTGCAGAGCCTGAGCAGACTGACAGCCCAGTTAGCAACCTCTGTATTGTACTCTTCATGATTCTTTCCATGTTGTGTTTGCTTTTATTCATCTGCTGCTTATGTTCTTACAGGTGTAAGACCGTCTCCTTTCTGTATGTTCTAGAGTGCCTCACACAGTGGGACCCTCTCCTGTTACCTGGATGCTTCCATAGAGCAGCAATGGTAGAATAATAGCAATGATAACTGTTACAGGAGCCAAATAAATCACACCAAATACATAAGGATCCTTACCATTCTTTAGAAACTTGATGGATGTGTTAAGACGAGCAACATTGATATTCAGTTGTCCAACAACTCTGCGATATCTTCCGCAGTCACAGACCGTGCCTGATGCAATACAAAGGACAGAGGATTTATCTGTTTAGAAGCATTTGTGTGTGTGGAGGGTTGGCTGTAGCCCATTTCCAAACCTTCTGAAGACTTGGCCTCCACTCATGGAGAGCCAGTCTCACCCTGTCCCCCTGGCCATACTTCTGTTGGTCAAAGCACTTGATATTTTGGCTCTGTACCCTCCCTTACTAACTGGCTTAAGGACCCATTCTTTTAAAAACATGGATAGAAGAATTTGCCATCTTCTTTCCACCCATATCAGGGT
Organism: Streptopelia decaocto; assembly: GCF_964273445.1. Taxonomy (NCBI): domain Eukaryota; kingdom Metazoa; phylum Chordata; class Aves; order Columbiformes; family Columbidae; genus Streptopelia; species Streptopelia decaocto. Next base: position 14,987,863 of record NC_138655.1, read on the forward strand.
AGGATTTGCACATCATCTGCCCATCTCATTATCAATTCCATCTAGTTACATAGATATTGCTTGTCATGGTGATCACTACAGCATTACATCTGAATGCCAGAAGGTCTACCTTTGTATCCACAGAGCACTGGTTCCTTGGCCCTCTAATAGAAACAAGACCCTCCATGAACTGAGGACCTGCTGTTTTCTCAGTGAAGGAGCTTTGTGCGTATGCGAAGAGGTGGAACAGGCAAAACTTTGGTGGAAGGACCATGTTAGTGAACTGCTGCATGCAGCTGTGATACAGCAGAAATAGTTGATACCAACTCCAATAATCAATAACTTCAAGCACTGAAGTCTCAGTTATATTTTTGTTTGTAAACTGAAATTTGGCTTGGCATAGGGTTTTTTTATTCTTCTGTCATTCTCAGGAAGACAATTTGTTGCTGATGGTTTCCCATTAAAAACCAAACTGGCATCACATATGAAATCTTCTAAAAATGAACACAGCTGTGCATTCAAGGTGGGAAAATGTTCAAGGTTGTTAGGACTGTGAACAACCTTCTGGGTCATCAGATCCAAATTCTTCTGTAAGCAGATGCGTTGCATTAATTTGACAACAGACTATGCTTTATCTAAAACACTAATGTGTTTTGTCCTTATGCTCCTTCTAGGAAATTCTTAAAGGTCCACTCCTGGCCTGTTTATGTGTTAGTTTGGATAATATCAAACATTACCCATTAATTTAGGTAACTCTTTTCCATATTTTGTGTATATTGGTATATTCATAGCCATCAGTCATGCCCTATGCAGCCTTCATTTTGCTGAACAAAGCCTTTTCAGTCTCTTCCTGTTCATTCCACCTATTGTCAAGTTTGTCCAGGGGGCTCAAAATTTTGTACAACTCCAGACAAGCCAACCCTGAAATCAAAGATATTCTGCAGAAAAAGATACATAGCATACCTGCTTTCCCTTTTTTTCCAGACACCCCTGATAAGCCTTTGGCTCCTTTGTCACCTGAATAAAGAGGAAAATATATTCTCAGATCTTAGACATGTCAGGGGAGCATATTTTAAAAAGCTGTTTAATAATATATTAATGGTGTGCTTCTGATAGGAAGCCCTGATGTACTGAACTGGCAGATGTGCCAAGTCAAACAAACCATGATTAATTCTGGCACCTGGAAATAAGGAGAACCCTTTAATAGCTAACTCGCTGATAACACAGGCATCTTGTGTGCTGCAGGTTCCTGGTACCACTTACTTTAAATATAAACTGGACAATGATCCTGAGAAGCTGAAAGGACTCAAAAAACCTGCAGGAGGCAGGACCTGGGTTTTCTCATTGCCTTGCAGGACAGAGCCCTTCCCTGGGTTCAGTAGCCCCATGTTGGGATGAGGCACGGGATGAGGCTGATGTGCAACAGGTTACACGTGTGAGCAGCAGTTAACTCCTGCACAACATGAGGTCAGCAAGGAGCAGCATTTCATTTCAAATATAGTTCACAGAACTGTGATTTATTTTCATCCAACTGCTTTCCTCTTCTTCCATAAATCATGATAGAAATGCTTCTCCAAATGCTGTGCTACTATATAAGTGGAGGTGACCAGCTTTTTAAAAAATCTCAGCTGTAATTTAGATCAGGAACAGCTGAAATTCATGTCAGCTCTTCTCATATGAATTAAAACCTTCAGGAGTTAAAAAAACAGTAACGCTTGCTCTGCCTTGTTGATCGTCATGCTTTGATATGCTTTTGCTTTATATGGTTGTGATTTTTAAAAGAAATTAGGAGTTGGCTGTCATTTTAATTAGCATTGCTTGGCAATGCACACTTACAAGCTGAAATTTCAGGGTTGCTTCCTCAAGAACTTGAATGTTTAATGGTAGATTTAAACAGTGATTTAATGACCTTTGCTTCTGCAAATAAAGAAAGAAAATGAGAAAAACTAGAAGGGGACAATAAATTCTAGATTCAGGTTGAGAGAGAGCAGTTGATTTAAAGGCCCAAAGCGTTGGTTTACTTGCAGATGAAGATAAGCAGTTTGTGGGATTCTTAAATTCTATTCTCCTTTGCTGACTGAAGACTTCTGAGGTATCTATCTGCATTTTCATTTGTCTAGGTACTTCTGAAAATTCATCCCTGGGGCCAAATTCTTTTGTTCTTCTCTGGTACTGGGGTTGGCTGGAGGCCACCAAAGGCTTATTAAAAAACACTGGCTTGAGAAGCTCCCAGGGGAGATTGTTCCACCCACTAACCCGCATGCCTGGGTTGATGTGCTGACTGGAGACCAGAGAGCTCCCCTGGGGAGGCTGGAGTCCCTGCTCAGCTTTCGTGGCAGCTCTTCTTGTGACAGAAGTGATATTCCTTCTGAGGCAGCTTTTTAGGAATACCAGAAAGGAATGTCTAAGCCTCTTCTCAGGTAACTAGAGCATCATTTCATGAAATTATTGTCCAGGTAGACTTGGAGTCTACCATGAGGGGCAAGGAGTTGTCCCTGGTTACTTGAGTGCTTTCTTAAAACTCTTAAAATCCTTTCCTGACCAAGCTTTCTCAGGCATCGCTTGCTCACCTCTCCCATGGCAGTGCAGGGGGCAAGTTGTGGCATCCTGAGCAGCAGCAGAATATTGACTTTGGCCTTCAGCATCCAAAGCAGAGGCACAAATTTGGCTTTCTTTTGTAGAGATCTTGCAGGATTTACTTCATGAGGGCCAGATTTCTCCCTTCGTCTTTTATCATTGAAGAGCGTTGGCTTCTTAACTCATAAAGCAAATGATTTTAGGCAAGGAACTCTGATATATTGCATGTGGGAAATAAAACAAATGTTTCACTTAGCTCTCATCACCAATCTTTATGCATAACTTTACTTGGAGAGCACTGGTCACAGCTGTTATTTGATATTACTCCATACCTGGAACTCTCACAAAACACATATTTACCTTGAGGGAAAAAAACCCAACAATGCAGAACACAAGAAAATTCCCAGACCAGAGCTTACCCTTTCCACCAATTGGACCAACTTTCCCAAGCATTCCCTGGTCACCGACATCCCCCACAGATCCTTTGTTTCCTAAGAAAAGAAATGAAAAGAGTATGGATGGTTTCTGTCATTTCTTTCCTAAGGCATTATTTGTTTCTACTGCTGCTGTTTTTCCTGAGTGTGGCCGGTCTGCACATTTGGCAAAGCCAAAAGTGGATACAATAGCACATTGCAAGGCACCTTAGCAGAACTGCTTGTTCAAATGCCCAGAAATGTCATGTTTTCTTACAGAAAATACCAACTAAAACTGCTAGTGAGTACTTAGGTATTGATTTTACTTCACATCCCAACCAGGAAAACAGCAGTTTTTGTTGATTGGTTGGTTTTGGTTGTTTTTTTGTTCTTGTTGGGGATTTTTTTTGTTTATTTGTTTTGCTTTGTTTTTTGTGTGTGTGGTTTGGTTTGGTTTGGTTTTGATTTTGTTTTCCTCCAGCCCAGACAAAAGCCTTTCCTTCTTTCCTTCCTTCTTTCTTGAGGTAAAGTCCTCACAGCTTTGGTGGAAATCCTTCTCAAGGCAGGACTGCAAATAGGGAACTACTAATTTTGCAGCATGTGCTTTCCCAGTTCTCAGAGCACTAAAATAACCAATGCCTTTTAATTGGTTAATAGTTTAAGTTGTAAAATAGCTGCCCAATGACAAACCAATTTAGAGAGTCTTAGTTCGCACACTGAATTTAACATCACTAAGATGCTTTATAAATGGTTGGTTACCTAATTCCCTGCATCTTACCTCATCCTCTTTTCGAGGTAAGAGTCCAAGTCATATGAATCAATTTAAAAAGGGAGAAGTTTTTTTATTATACCAATAAGAAGGTGATTGTAAAGTTTCTATAAAAATCAAAACTTTCCTGATTAGTCTTAAAACATTTTCAAGGAAGAAAGATCATGGTTATGCATTATCATTAAACTCTGATGATGAATTAAGCTTTTGAGTTACAGTATACAACCAAGGCTGACCCCATCGCATCTGGTGCCTACAAGTGCGCTGCCCAGCTCTCTGTGTGGGTATGGGAGATGTTTAATAGAGACACCTGCAGCTCTCAGCTCAGATGCTGTTTGATCAGGGGAACTTTGTTTCTCGGTGTATGACTGTTTTTCTGCAAAACAGGGACATCTGAGATCAAATTTTGTTGAGCATCCAGGTGTACTACTGGGAAATAACTCTCAAAATTCAGTTTCAACTAAGGGATCATTTCAGTAGGAGAACAGTAATCTTTCTGATTATACATATGAGCTGAGTAATGTTTATAAGTATTATCTGGTTCTTCTGGATCTCACTTATGACAGCCACTTGGGAGAGCAGCACTAAGTGTACTGCTTTGTTACATGATTGTTTACATTTATAGCCCTATGTAGATGTCTTATGTATTGGTAGGAATTGCTCCAACCTCTCCAAGCATTACATTCGCTGATTAATGTTTAACAGGATTGTGAAACCAACTGGTGCAACAGGAATGAAAAGCATTAAACATCACTGATCTTATACACCAGTACAGTTGTACAATGGTATTCATATACCAGTACTAGCCAACAAACTGCAATAAATACCTTTTGGTCCTTTTGGTCCAACCTTCCCTTGTTTGCCCACTTCTCCTCTATCTCCTTTTCCACCTTCATCTCCTTGCAAAAAACAGAAAATAAAGCATCATGGTACATTTCTCTCAGTACAGTAAGTGCAGCTATACATCCTGATACAGTAAAGTTCACAGTTGTTTTTTTTTTTTTCCTACTGATTATTTTTTATTTCACTTTGAAGGTACAGTAGCCACAGGTTAAATTTCCAGAGAAGAGCTGATGAATCTGACCATCATTAGGAAAAGCTAAACACTTCCCTTTCAGAGGTGCTGTTTCAGCATGAGAATTATGTAACACCAGCTTCCGTCCCTATCCCTCAAGCCCTATTAAGCCATAAAGCAGATAAATAACACAGTCTTTCTCTGTTAGGAAACCTGTGCACACATGGGAGAACTGCCAGGGGAGGCAATCAGAATTTATTAATTGTTCCTAGTGACTCTGTTCATAGTGACTCTGTGTTCAAGGTATGCAGATGCTTTTGGAATGGGAGGAATGTAAATACCTTGACATAGATCTTAATGTAGACTGTAGCACTTAGTATGTCAGAACTCTTGCCTTCAGTTTTTGACAGGTAACATTTATATCTTGGTATTACAAATGTGTTTTGCAATTACTCCAATGCTTTGTTTTGGAAATGTCACACACAGTATCTATAAGAGGTAAACTCATTGCATTTGTTACAGTAGTGCAAAGAAGTCTTCAAATGAGATCAAGACCCTATTACACAGGTTTCTGTTTAGTTCTGTATAAGTACTATTGTAAGAGACAGTCATTGAGCAGCTTACAGTGTAAAGGAACAAGACAGCAACTAATGGGAAAGAAATGCTATCTCCTTCCTTAAGTAGTATACAATTTCACTTGACATTATGCAGGATATTTGAGGCACAACTACAGTTGATTTTTGTGTCTTTTAATTCTTAGTTTTGAGCAAAATCCCAAGAAAAAAAATATATATTTTATATATATACACATATTTTTTTTTAGGCAACTACTAGTGGAAAAGGCAACTCGTGCATCAAATGACCTGCACTGGATATGGTAGCCAAGCCTCTCCCCCTGTCCCCTGCTCTGGTCTGCAATAAGCCTTGTCCCCCTGGGGAAGTGGTGCCACAGTCTCTTGGCCAAGCTCTTGTGCCTGTGCCCGTCCCTTCTGGATAGGGAGAAGAGGTGGCAGTTCAGCCTACAGAAACCCCACCTGGAGTCCTGTGTCCAGCTCTGGAGCCCTCAGCACAGGACAGACATGGGCCTGTTGGAGAGGGGCCAGAGGAGCCACAGAAATGGTCAGAGGGCTGAACAGCTCTGCTGTGAGGACAGGATGAGAGAGTTGGGGCTGTTCAGCCTGGAGAAGAGAAGGCTCCAGGGAGACCTTATTGCAGCCTTTCAGCACTTAGAGAGGGTGTATAACAAAGATGGGGACAGACTTTTTATCAGGGCCTCTTATGACAGGACAAGGGGTGATGGTTTTAAACTAAAGGAGGGGAGATTCAGGCTAGACATAAGGAAGAAATTTTTTACAATGAGGGTGGTGAAACACTGGCCCGGGTTGCCCAGAGAGGTGGTAGATGCCCCATCCCTGGAGACATTCAAGGCCAGGCTGGACAGGGCTCTGAGTAGCCTGATCTGGTTGAAGATGTCCCTTCTCATTGCAGCGGGCTTGGACTAGATGACCTTTGAAGGTTCCTTCCAACCTAAACTGTTCTATGATTCTAAAGTCTGTCTGCATGTCAGCAAGAGAGAAGTGAGAAGAACAGCATTTAGAGACAAGACCAATAAGCTGTCTCAGTGAGGATGGTGCCGCCAGGCCTGGCAGAGGGTATTGAGGGAACTGGGGGTGCTGAGGGTGACTGTTCCCCAGGCAGCCACTTCCAGCCTCTCACAAGCAGTGGATTCAGGGCTTACCTGAGCCAAGCACTGCAACCAGACCACCCACAGACAACCCCCAGTGATTCTTCCCTGCACCTCTTGTGCCTATTAAATGCATTTGTAGTTTTGACCTCCATAATATCCTCTGGCAAAGAGATCAATAATGTAATTATGTGCTGAGGGAGAAAGTAGTTTCCCATGGTTGCTTTCAGACTCATCATTTCTTTGGGTCTCATTTTCTGAAAAATACTGCCCACTCATTCCTGATTTACCTTCTCCTACTTCTGTAGCCACAGGTTGCATGTCATGGGCTGTTCTGTGGGGTGATGTGACATGAGAAGTGGTGCATATTCATTGCAGCATATAAAATGTAGTATAGTATTAGCTATTTGGCTCCTTTCCATGTCAGACTGGGGTGTGTCTGTCTCTGTATGCCAAAAAAACCTTCAGTGTTGGGGCTCTCTGTGGGGAGCAGACTCACCCCGTTGGTCAGGATGCCCCTTGGGGGGTAGTCAGTGGTCCAAGCTGAGGAAGATAAAGGGCTGAACTTCAGTCGGTGTTAGAGGGAAGAAGCATTTGCTGGAGGGATGAACAAGAAGGAAGCATGATGTGGGTTGTGTGATGGCTCACTCAGGTGCTTTGTTTGTTTTTAACACCAGCTACGACAGAACAAAGTAGGAAGGGAAAAGACTACAAACAGTCAGCAATAGAAATTTTAAACATCTCTGTTTTCACTGGTTCTTAAAAATAGTTGAAAAGTACATACTTCCAAAAGCCAAGATCCTTAAATATCCAGCTGAAGCTGTGGGTCTGAGCCTGGAGCTGATGGAAAGATGCCTGTTTATACTGGGTTCTTGTCCACTGATCATCAAACAGCAGAGCCAGAGAATGAACGGTTTAATTTTGCTGTTGACCTCAGTGCTAACAACATTTACAACTGAGAAACCAAGAAATTGTCCTTTCCAAACCCATCCGTGAAACCCTTGAGAAAGGCGTAGAAGTCACTTCTCAGTAGTTCAGCAATTTAGAAAAGATTCCCGGAGGCTGTCAAAGAGCTTGTGAAATGAAACTCCGGGAGAAGGTTAAGAGCTGATCTGATCACGTTCTGCAAACCTGTACAGCAGGATAAATGTGTGATAATAGAAGGAAGCAAGGTGTGATTCAAAGGATGGAAAAGCTGGATGAACCCAGACTGGAAATGCAACATGGGGATATTTAACAAATGGACCACGCTCTCTGGCAGGGGAGGGAGACATAGGAGGTTTTTCATGTCCAGCCTTTCCCTGTGCAATGAATTCCTTTGCCTAAGATACGCTGCAACTCTGGGTCTCATACAGAAACTGCTGATCTTTGGCCTGTGTCATGCAGGTGAGCAAACCTGGTTCCTGCTGACCTTCCAGACCAGGCCTTGTCACCCTGGCAGTCCTCATCACCTCTGACATTCCCTGTGCCTTGCAGGCTGCTGTGTTCGGTTGAAGGCTCTAGAGAGACTGTTGTTTGCTGCACAAGGAAGACCTTGGTGCAAGAAAGATGCCTTTTTTTTTTGTTTTGGTAAGAAACATTGCCTAGACAGTTAATCTTAGGAACTGCGCCCAGGGGAGAAAGTCAATATACAAGTGGAGAAGCTGTGATTACTTTCCAGAGATGTGTTTTTCCAGTCTCAGTTTCAACATTTTGAGCCACTAAAAGCTGCAGTGGCTTTTTCTTGGAGACCTTGGAGCAAGCTTTTCACAGATGGAGCTTCTGGAGATGGAGCTCGGTTGCCCTGTATGGGCCATCAGACTGCGAACTGGCAGATGAAAGGGGTAAAAGGTGTGGGAAAGTTTGTTCTGGACATTTTGAGAGATTAGGGAGTGTCTCAATTTTTATTGCTAACACTTCGTGTAGTCCCAATTTTTGATCAAGCCCTCGAAAATCCCAAAGGAGAGGGAAGATCTATCACCTGTTTCATCTTGGTGCAAAGCAGCCTACCACATCCTGCCTTAGTTTCCCTACCTAGGAAAATGGGGAGAATGATAATTTGCCTATCTGTAAGGAAGGGAAATCCTGTTTTTCTCCCTATATTGCATCTGAGAATGGGTAGGCCATTGCAAAGCAAGGGTGAAAGCAAACAGTATTAATTAGTGATACCACTTCGTTGTTAATCTAAGACTGGATTAAGCCTAGTGCTTCATAATATGGTGTTACAAATGCATTGTGTCCTCCTTTAGCTGTTGTGTGCAGTGATCTCAAATTTTGGCGAGAAGTGTGAACTCTTGGGTTATGCTCCCCCCTTGTGGTCTCCTATGATTTGCAACCAAGTAGGAGGGACTGTGAGAGGTTGGTTGACTTTGTTTTGGGCAGGGGTTGAGTTGGCTTCGTTTGTAATTTATAAGTATCCCTCCCTTTCCTCTCAGACTTCATGTGGACAGGCTGTCTCACTATATTAGCCACTTTTTTTTTGTGAAAAACAATCTAAATCCTACCAGTACTCTGGACTCAGTTTTTGATTTTTGTACTACTGTGCTTTGTGCAACAGGAGGCTTTTTAATAGAAAAATCCCCTCTGATCCCTGAGCTTATATGCTTGTAGTCTGTACCTAGAGGTTAACCTCTTCTTTGCGCCACTTTACACTTGGGGCAGTGTCAGATTGAGTTTTAACCTAATTAGCAGATTGTCACCTTGAAACTATGGTTGCAAGGATGTCGACACTGGCATTTGAAGCATGGGTGAAGCACTCGGAGCCAGTAGCTGAAGCAGGACTATTTCTCAACCTTATTAGTATTCCCTCAAGCTGATTCAATTTTTCTGTGCCACAGATTTAAAATACCAGACTATTAAAATGAACACACGCATCAATAAATTACTAAATTCTTCCAGCTTGTGACTGTGTGAGACAGAAGGAATGCAGAAGCCATAAGCAGTAAATTACTTTTGCAGCCATTAGAAAATTTTAACTATAATTGAGAGGGAACCCCAGTCCTTCCTTTTCCTACAAACAAGCTCAGGAAAATTTTGAAGGTCTAATAATGAGCAGGACTTTTAACAGTTGAAAGGGGCTCTGCCTTTTCAGGAGTTTCACTAAAGAATACAATGTTCAGGTTACATTTGGTAAGAGTTTAATTAGTAAGAATTTACTGACCTTCAGGTGACTTAGATCTCCCTGCTGAGTGTTCTGTAGGCAATTTATCTGGTTTGTATTCACGAATCGAGGAAGTTTTGAGGTTAAATTTTTCATGTATGTTTAGTGACTCTCCAAGTCTTGCGATCAAGGGCTGACCCTGGTCCTTAGAGAATCAGGGTGTAATCCCTGGGGATTATGGAGCCCACATTCAACTACAGAGAGAGCTCTGCATCAAGGGCTTATGCTGGGCTACAGCACAGTTGTCCTCCTGCGTGAGATACTATGAACTGAAAAAAGCCTAGCACCAGCTAAAAAGTCCTTGAGAAGCCCTGAGGGCATGGCTGATTTGCTGTGGGGGGAAGGATGGTTAATCTTCAGTATGCACATGGATGCTTTGCACTGTTTTTCTTGGATGTATTTAGCATTCCTAGGCATAGCCAATGTCCCACTGCAAAGGCTTTATATGGAATCTGTTACATGGTTTTACCCTCTGATCATGCGTGACACAGTTCTGCTGAACTCCATGTTTCCTGCTCATCGTCCCACCGGAGGTGGATCAGGGACTTTCCCCACCTCCACAGACAGAGCGTGAAGAGCATGGATGATTTCTGCCTGTCCTGGGTGTTAAACTAAAGATGGAAGGAGATGTTCATCGTTCTAAAGCCTAAAGAACCCTCCAGGAGTGACTGAATGCCTTGCAGATAGCCACAGGACTGTCCCTGCAGCCTGGAGACACCCAGTGACCCCGAGCACGGTTGAACCTCTGCAGCACTTGCATATGCACAACCTCTGTTGAGAGGTTTTGTCACCAGAGGGAGTCGCAGACTCAAAGAAATAAGCAAATACAGCCCAGTTTGTCTTCCCAGTGTACCAGCACGTTACAGAAACGTCAATGGAAAGCCTCAAGATTTCCTCTAATTTCACTTTCAGTGTCTTTTAGATCGTTAGCAGATTTCCCATAGCAGTGGGGATTCTTGCTTTCAAGCTATATATGGCCAGTGAGGACAGGATTTCTTGACATCTTCTGCCTATCTGACATGATGTCCTCCTCCCTGTCCTTCCTCCTCCCGTCAGCTCGCAGTGCTGCCCCACACACCTCCCTCCCCTCTGCCTGATGCTGAGCATCATCTGACCCTGTGTTGAATGGACTCAACTCACGAAACAGCTCAGTGAAAAGTCTGGTGAGTAAACAGCCGAGCCAAGCACAAGGTGAAGGCAGGACCACCGGGTTGCAGTAGGGGAAGATGATGATGTTGGGCCTCCCCTTTTAGCAGAAAACCTGACAGCTGAGTGCAGCTGTTGTGTGCAACTGCACCCATGGCCACTCTCCCAGGTGTCCTGCAGGAACAGCAGGGCTCCCACAGATTTTCCTGGACATGTCCTTTTTCACCCAGTTCCAAATTAGACAACAAGGACCCTTCCCTGGTGAAACAGAATCTTCAATAATAAGCTGGATTCTTTGATTGCTTGTCTGAATTCCACTTATAAACATCCATTGACTTCGGTAGAAATACCCTCTTTGTCTATTGCATTGCATGAGCCAGACCCAAGCCTTCAGTTGGCTCAGTGAAGCTGCCTTTGCGCATGACAGGGATATGTAGTATTTCTTTAATAGCACAGAAACGGTTTAAATTATTCTTGATTCTCTTTTCACGTGGTCTGACCCATTTAATTTCCCAAGCTGTTCCCCTACCATTCTGACATGATCTCAGAGACCCACGGATTATGGGGGCTTCAGTGAGGAATCAGGCTGACATTGGTAAGAAATACAGACCCAATATCTTCTGAATTTATGTAGTTAAATCCCCATATGCATGCCTTGTAGCTCAGGCTGATAAACTGTGGGAACTTAATGTACTCTAAAATGAGGAATTCTAAAAGACATGAAAAATGGAATAATGTTGAAATTAAAGGGCTCTTCAGATCAAACTTGAGGCGCTAAGAGGGAAATTTAGTTATAGGTTTGAAAAGCCTATAGGATGTGGTAAGGTATTTTATGTTTTCAGAAGAAAATGTGGATAGCAGTGTATCTGGTTTCTGAGAGAGTTTGAGATTTTCCAGGAGTTGAATTGCGTAAGTGCAATTAAAGCTAAGGAATGGACAGCTATACTGGAGACCACAGTAAATGCTATTTTGAGGAGCCAGCCAATGTCATAGAGTTTATAAGCATCATTTGTCAGAAATAATAATAAGGAAACGCTTTACATCTAAATTGCTATGGGAAACTCCCGGTATTGTTCAGATTTCATCTCATTCCTGTTTCTCAACCTGGATCTGATTCAAGACCTTTGAAGTTCCTGTGTCTGGATTTCAAAGGAAATGAGCTGGGACCTGGGACAGATAGCACATTCTAGAGCCAGTCTTCTGAAGCACTGACCTCCCAGGAATCCATGTGCAATCAGCTTCTGCACAGCCAGCTCCCACCCCAGTCTTCTCCCCCTGCTCATGCTTTTAATGAGAGTTTGGGAGTCTGCATTTTGGGCCCTCTGCTTATTTCTGCCCTTGTGTTGTTGCTTGTTGATTTACTCAGGCCAGGTCAGATCTCACATCATCTATGTCAACAGATCACTCAAAACTTCCTGGGCAGGTTGGACAAGATGGAGCTGGCAGCCTGCAGATGACAGCAGGACAGAAGGATGGACAGAGCAAGGACACTGGCGGACGGCAGATCCCAGGAGAGCAGATCCTGGTGTTCCTGCCATGGCCAGGGCGAGGACCAACAGCTGGTGCTTCCCTCACTGCCATGGCTGCTGCCTCCCCACAGACTCAGTGCCTCTCTTGGCAGCAGTGACATTCAGCCAGAAAGGGTAGAAAGTAAGCGACAGGGCCATGACAGATTTTGCTAGGCCAAGCACTTGGCTGCCCTGGGAAATCCATTGTTCTGTTTACACTTGACCTGGTTCTGTTTGGGCCCAAGAAGTCAATGGAGTACAGAACTTGGCATTTATTGTCCTAGTTACTCAGCTGTGGATAAGCATTACCCTGAGGTCCTGTGCTGAAGGACTCCGGCTACAACCAAATTTGTCCTAAACTTATTGAATCAAACACCAAAAGACACTAGTTACAAATGCTGAAAATCTGTTCTGGTCCAAAGCACAGATTTTCCACTTAAATTTGAGAAAAAACTTCTTCTCAGTGAGGGTGACAGATACTGGAACAGGCTGCCCAGGGGGGTTGTGGAGTCTCCTTCTCTGGAGACATTCAAAACCCACCTGGACATGTTCCTGTGCGACCTCACCTAGGCGTTCCTGCTCCAGCAGGGGGATTGGACTAGATGATCTTTTGAGGTCCCTTCCAATCCCAAACATACTGTGATACTGTGATACTGTGATTTTTTTCTTTTTTTTTTGTTTCCCAGGGTATTTCAATGAGGGTCCTAGAAAATGCCTCTGACATTTCTATTTTTAACTGCTCTATAAGCCAGCTTGCTGTGTATCCCAAAAGCTTTCTCAAGAAGGCAGAACAAGACAGTTGTTTCACTAAAGGTATGTTCATTTAAAAGAATCCTCTTTTTGAGAAGGGACCAGAGCATTGCCTACAAAAGGAAATGGGCAGAGGAGTGCCAGATTTTGTGGGTTTTTTTCATATTCATTTTTTCTCCTTTTTCTGGAGTGCACATTTAGAACATTACTTTGCATATTATTTTTTTACAAACAGACAACTTTCATTTGCTTGCACCAGCAATGGAAAGGCAGCAGAGCAATGGAGGGAGTTGCAAGGTGCCTTGTTTGCGTGACGCAGAACCACCAGAGGTCAGACTTAAACTCCTGTTTCCAGTGCTGAGCAGTTTAATTCAGACTGACTTCCACCCTTGCAACAGAAAGCGCAGAAGGCTTTTTACTTCATTCCTCCTGTTCCTGGGAGACTGCATCCTGCCAGAGTATTTTCTAGCTCTTTGTGTTATACACAAAGGCCTCTGGTGTTGCCTCATGGTGTTTGGGAGCTGGTGGAACTGTCACAACCGGTTTGAAGACTTTGCTGATAATCAGCCTGGAATTACCCTTCCTTTTCATCCCATCACTCATATCATACTTTTCTTGTGACATCTCAAGTGTGAGCATAACGAAGAGTATAATTTTGAAGGGAAGAATTTGGCTTGCACAAATTAACCTGGGCAAGTTACATGTGGCTTGTACAAGAAGTGGCCTATTTTCGCAACACTAATAACCCTTTTTGAACAGGTGATTTTCAAGGTGAGCATGCAGAGACGTCAAGTGCTTGCTCCTGAAACAACACTGAATGCCTGGATGATGAAGTGAGTAATGCAACCTCCAACAGTGCAAGAAACAAAGGGTTATAAGTTCTAAGTCTCTCCAAACAACCTCACTTCTCTCTCAGCTTTCTCCTCTCCATTGTGCTGTGTCATGGGAACAGTAGTATTGCCGCTGCAGAGGTCCAGACCATCCCACAGGTAGCCCACAGACTGGATCTAGCCTACAGAACAATTGTGCCTTGCACTGGAATAGGTGAGGTGGAACAGAGTAGGAAGGTTGGATATTAGGAAAATATCCAATATCAATTGGATATTAGGAAAAAAACATTCACTAAAAGGGTTGTCAAGCATTGGAACAGGCTGCCCAAGGAAGTTATTGAGTCACCATCCCTCAAGGTATTTAAAAGATGTGTAGATGTGGTGCTTAGGGATGTGGTTTAATGGAGGACTTGAGCTCAATGATCTTAAAGGTCTTTTCCAACCTAAATTATTCTATGATTCTAAGTCTTACAGCTGTTGAATACATTTTAATTCCTTGCACTTCTAGGTGCTTGAGCCCATTAGACATGCCCTTGTTCATATGGAAGGAGGAACTTAGCACAAGAGGAATCTGGCCTGTGGTGGTGGAAAAAGTTGGTCCATGTACTGTGTGAGCTCAGCACCTCTGTCTTGTGGGAGCACCACTGTGTTCTACCGTAGCTGAAGATGCTGAGCCCGTGGAGGTGAGGGGGTGGAACTTGGGCAGAGTCTCCCATTTTCAGGAGAATGGTGGACAAAGAGGCCAAATGGATGCAGCACAGGAAATAAAACTTAAAGCAACAGAAGTCAGAGGCTTGTCCATTGTCAGGGTAAAGTTTGAGCAGCAAAGTGTTGCCTGTGGCTGTGGTGGGATCGTAGTGTGGGGATCGTGTGCTCTGAGTCTGTAGATGAGAGATAGAGGAAGACTGGCAACAGGACAGATTTTCTTCTGCCATATTAGGTCAAGCAAGCTTCATCCTTGACTACAAGGGATGCCTGAGCAGTAACAGGGTAGTTCACACACCAGCCTGCTCAGTCTTTAATTGCCCCGCTGACTGGCAGTCAAAATAACCCATGCCATTGAGAGCCACTTTTAACAGTCCCGGATGAGCTCAGCTCTGGTAGGAACTGAAATTAGTCTAAAGGATCATGTCACATAGACTGCAAAAAGTATTTGATGACCTGAAATGGATGTGAACCAGTAATTTGGAAGTGATTTACTCAATACTGCTTTTACCAATCATGGATCTTGGGCATGGTAATCTAATTTTAAGGTAGTAGTGAGGACCGTGCCAATATACTGTCCAGCTCCGCTTGTGTCTTGGTGTCAGCCAGGAGGCAGTAGGACTGGTAATGACTAAATCCTGACTTTCTCAGTGTCACGCTTGCAAAGAACCATAATATCTAACCTTTAAATGCTCCCTATACAAGCTAGACCACAGAAACCAGCTGGAGTCCCAGCTACTCTCATGTTGTCACCAGACCACCTCATTAGCCTTGTGACTTGTTAAACACAATTCTGTCAAACTCTATTCTCCAGCCTGCCATTATTCAGATGCTAACTAAACAAACTCCCACTGGCTCCCTTGGGGATCATTACATCTCTCTGCATTTATGCTGTGGCAGCAAAAGTTTAAGCTTGGGTTGTAATCATAAAGAAATTAACTTGCTGATTAAAAATGGTCCTTTAAGCAACTTGCATTTGAATAATCCATCATAAAAACAAATGGGTAGCAGTGCTTTGGACTTGATAATTTTTTTTTCTGCTTAGAATTTAAATCAGTTGCATTTTTTTTCTCTCAGCCTGTAGCCTATAGGAAAATACAATGAATTACTAAAAAGAAAGCAATGGTTTGAACTACAATAGCCATGGTGTGGAATATATAGATTAGATCTGTCACTGCAAGATAGATTACTATGTCGTAGACCTAATTTTTGTGTGAGGCACCCTCCAGGCAATTCCATTGACGTTACTGGTGTTACACAAAAAGTAAGTTAATGCAGAAAATTTGGGTTCAGATATTTGCAAAGTGTTTTCAAGATAAAAGAACTGCACATGCCAGAGCCAATCTAGTTCTCATTGAAACCTGTAGTGACGGTCCTGTTTAATTCAACAGGAGCTGCTGGATCAGGTCTGACAAACGCAGCAGAGCTGTGCTTACGAATAAGCATTTGGAAACAATGACAGTTCAGTCATTTTAAATATTGCATATTCCTCCCTATCGATAGGTGCAAAGTGAACCACTAACAGTTCACAATAGGTGCTCACTTTTAGATGAAGTCACTCAGTTTATGGCTGCTAGCTGTACTGGTTGTGACAAATACGAGAAGTAAGAGATTTTATGTGGCGGGAGAAAGACGCCAAAGGACAGCTCTTAACTTATATGAGGCTATGTGACACTGTTCCTGAAATTAAACAAAGGCAAATTCAAATCTCCTTGCTTCATAACTTTCCCCCATCACAGTTCCACTTTCCTTTCTGCAATAATTCACATCTTTAATCCCCAGCCCATGCCACAAGCCCGCCATGTCTCTATTTTAAAAAATCAGCCTTTATCAGTATCAGTCTTAGCATTAGTAACCTCATATTCCTCACCTTTTGGTCCAGGTAAAATTGTGTGTGTTGAGCAGACATCTGTTGTAGGTCGGTTGTCAACATCGAAACCAAAAATCTGAACTTGGAAGATAAAAAGCACTACTAGGGTCCCATATTTCCTTAGCTGTTGTTCTTTCTTTCTGCTCATCCTTGCAGCTTCTCAGGAAATGCCTTTCGTTGTTACAGTCTTAACAAATGCAGCTGATTCAAAAATAAATGCTCCACTAACTGAAGCAGTGCAAAATTGGGAGCTACATGCAAGAACAGCTAAATAAAGTGAAGAAAGGAGTTCGACAATGCTGTAGTTATTTCTGTCCTGCACATTATCCAGGATATTTATTTAACGCTGACAGCTGTTTATTCCAATTTATCTCTTATCTGTGAGATGTTTAGCTGCTTTTTCCATGGAAAATTTCTTCAATATATGGGGATATCTCTTTTGTAATTTTTTTTTTCCTTTCTGCACTGAATCTTCATGCCCAGCTTTTCACTTACTCAAGAGACAAAAGACTTTGCTATTGTAACCAAGTGGGCACTAATTAATTATAGGATACTTGTGGCTGGGTTTGTGTGGGAAGAGTACCACAGGCTCCATAAAACATCTAAAGAGACTTTTCCACAAAAGCTTTCCTCCAAGGAGATGGTTAGTGACAGTGGATGAGCTGCCAGTCTGCTGTGGGTAGAAATCACTGCTACCATTTCGCAGCTTTTGGGTGCCATGTACCCATAGCTCCCAGAGCAGGGACTGAAAAGTCCATGTCATCAATGGGTGTTTGAGCTAGAAACCCACAAATGATGGTTTTACACTTACAGATTGCTCCAAACCCAGATTATGTTGCTAGACACAGTACAGTAGGGCAGACTTCAGGATTGAATCCACGGAGTAGGATGAGCTTGAATGAGTCCAATACCTCCTCCCATAGCACCTTCTCCTTGCTAACATCAGGACAGTGGTATAGCACAAGTCCCAGCACAACGTCATGTTTGGGTTGCCCAGGAAGCTGCTGCTGGTTCAAATCTGTGTGTGGTGGCTGTCAGGTTTTCAGCTGGGTGCTGGGACTTTGACACCAGGTGTAGGAGGCCTCCTGGATGGAGGAACAGGTAGTGTGAAAAACCACTATTTATCCTTTTGGAAGGAGCTGTGACAGATACCCATCCATGTGGAATCATTTCCAGAAAAACCTCGAGCTTTCTCTTAGGGAGACTGCAGTTGCCAGGGACAGCAGAGCATCTGAGGCAGGCTGTCAGCAAACAAAGGGGAGATGAGTATTTGTAATCTTTCCAGGAATTTTGTTAACTTCTGGTTTCTTACACAACAAATGAGACAGCTACTCAAAAAGCTGAGCTATGCCTTTGAACTGCCTAGTGTGTGAGAGCACATGTTTCCATTCTAGGCAAAAAATGTATTTCCTGTGATAATAGCTTTGAGATGCTTTCCTCATTATTTAAGAGAGTTCCTTAGCCCTATGATGTTTCAGCCTTTTGGTAGACAGGAAAAGTAGCGGCACTGCTGCACAAGTGAATACCTTTTCTTAAGGGCTGAAGGAAGGCTTTGATTTCAAGCTTTCATCTGGGATGAAATATTGGCCAAAGTCCCAAGAGGGGTCCAGACACTCCTCTCCCTTTTCCTTTCTAGCCTGGTCACAGGCTGTCCCAGTTTTAAAACCATTTTTCTTTTTTGTTAAACTGTATACAGTGCTTTTCAAAAATAAATAGCGGTCTCTGTCCTAAAGAATGTCATCTAACTAACACCCTCAAATGTGGCCTTAATAACAGATACACCCCAGCTAGAGGGGGAGGAAAGAGAAAGCTGGGATTATAGATGGATGGAGTTGTACCAGGAATAAACTTGATCCTCTGTGATTTGCGTTGGGCACTGTGCCTCTGACTTGTACACTGTAAATCTGTTTTATTTATCTTTTTCTTCACTTTCCATTTTGTGAGCAGGAGGTCAATGTAAGAGCAAGAATAGAGAGCGTAGGAGTGGGAAGCGAGTGTACTTAGCTTTGGAGGAGGCATTTTGGGAAATGTTGCCAAACTGACGTGAATGATGCTATCTGTTCCGCAGTGCTGAGACTTACAGTGGCTTCTTTGTTATTTATCAAGGATAAAGAGGGCTAAGTGTGAGAGAGGAAACCATTTGTTTAACCAGTTCAGTCACTGACCAGCACTAAGAAGGGAACATTTTTCTGATACTACAATCGTTGTGATCATTTTCAAATGTTCTCATTCTATGTTAGGAAAGGAATCAAGACCCTACTTTTTCTTTCTTTTTTTTCTTTTTTCTTTTTTTTTTTTCCCTTCATGAAAGTCACAAACCCCTAAACACACAGTGAGAAATGAAGCCGACTATATCCAAGAGCTTGGTAATGAAGGCACTTACTTAAAATGTAGGACATCCAGATTAAAATTCTTTCTCTGCCTAATTCCAAACAGTGTTTGCCCTAGAGCCTTAAGATTATATTGCCTTATTACAAGGCTGTTTGCTAATCAGTTGTATCTTCCTGTACATTGGACCAGAAATCCTGTCGTGGAGCCAGGAAACCTGCCTTAACATACAATCTGTCAAAACTGATACACTAGCACAAAAGGTCGGGTTTTGGCAAACTGGTATTTATCAAACCAGTTTTGGTGAAAAATCTTCAAGCATCTTTGTTGATGATGGAGATTTAATGAGGCACATTGCCAATTGTGCATGTTAATTGTTATTGAATCGGGCTTACAGAAACATCTGTAGTTAAGGGAGAAAAACAAACTGAGTAGTCTTGTCCAGACATAAAAGACATAAAAGACATAAAGCAAACATTTCCTAGGGCATTACAAGGAAACTCTGAGAAGACAACAAAAGGAAATCCTGCAAGGTTCTGTTGCTTTGAGTTGAGCTGTACTCAGGTAACCTTGGTGTAGTGCGTTGTCTCATTGGACTCCAAGTACTTCCTCCATAATTTATATTACCTTCACTTGCTTGTTCTTCAGATGTTAGGAGTTAAATTCCAATAGATTGTAATGAGTACAGACAACATCCTGAAACAGTGTTCATCAAAGAAGTGGACAGACCTACAGGCAGTTTTAATAATTCGTGGAGTCCCAGGTCCTGTGGTTGGACTCCAGCCCTACATCCTGACAGTTTCCATGGGCTGACTCAGCCACAAGTGCTGAGAGTGCACTGACACCCTTCTAACCCAAATTTAGGATTGAGGAGAGCTTTCCTCTTCTGTACCATACTATACTAAATAAACCTGGGGGTATCTGATGTAAAAGAAAAAAAAAAAAAGTACTGTGTTTCTCTGCTTTGGGATCCTATGTGTTTTCAGTTCTCCCGGCATCAGAGGTCATGACGATCTGGAGTGTTTCAGCCTGTTGTACTGGATACATCAGTCGTGGTGGCAAAGCTTAGAAAGAACGGAAGAGGAAAAGCAGTAACATGTGGTTTGCCAAGTGTAGGGAGGAAAGTCATCCTCGGCTATTTTGTAAAACATCATTTTTGGGTTTGACACCACGCAATGACTACTCCAGCCTGTAAACACAGTCTTCACTGGTTGTTGTTCCCCTGAGTAAGATAAAAACAATGACTAGGCCTTGATATGCCTGCAAATAACTGACAAAAAGAGCCACACTAAGGACAAAATTCTCCAAAATCTCCTTGCTTCTATGTTCAGTAAAGCGAGCTTATAGGACCCTAATGATTTTAGGTAATTCTTGTTGGATATTTGAGGGGCTTCATTAGCCACAGCAGTAGGGAAATACATGTTCCCCATCGACTTGGTTTCCTGCTAGTGATTTTGACTCAAGTTGGGTACCTTCAGGGACAGGTGCAAGTATTCCCTGGTCTGACACAGGGACGCTCTAGGAGAACCTTAGGTCTGCTTTAGAGCTTACAGTCCCTTGGGATACTCCTGCCTCTCCTTTCCCACTCCTGTCTCCCTCAGCTTTTAGCCCTTAAACAGAAAAGCTGACCCAGATTCCAGCTGGAAGTGTGTGCTGCGAGGCAGGAGGGATTTGGAGACAGCTGGTTCTCAGGCAGCAGAATGTCTGCTCAGCACTGAAATCTTGGGAGCTTGCATTGCAGACCAGGTTCAGAGAGCAGCTGGACGCTTTATGAGGTGCAGTACTGAGCCCTGTACCCCAGTTTTTAAAAATACCTCAATTGCGTTTAACTTCTGCTCACTCTTTGCATTTTTAACTTTTGTACTTTGAAAGAATTTACTGGCTAACGGTGAATGTGTTATAAGCACTTGCATGGTGAACACTTCCATATCTCTGACAGTTAGCCTGCAGGCTTTCAGTTCTACTGAAGATGCCTTTGACTTTACCCATATGGCACCAGCCTTCCTGAGAGGCCTGAGACAGAAACCTGTTGGTATTGTGTTCCACGCAATGACTTAGAGAAGCTGTCTAAAAAAGTAAGTTATTCACGTATGCATTCAGAGATGTGATAGAAAGTGAAATACTCGGTGTGGTTTGTAATTGTGTTTATCTAAGTGCAGCTTCTTCCTGTGTCAGAACAGATTTTTGCAAACAAGAGGGCAATGATTCAGTTCCAGGGGAAGACTGACAAAATAAACCCCGGCTTCTGCTGACCTGATGCAGTGCTGAACAGTGTCCTACCCTGGGAAAATATTTCCTGCTTCGTTTTCATAAATATTTATGTAATTCCTTCTGGGAAACACGTCTTCTTCAGAAAACTGAACATGCTGCTCCCTGACACAAGTTTAACTGTTTGTGTACACATGAGAGAATATGGGCATGCACCAAGCCTTGGATTTTTACATTCTTATCTCAGGCATTTCTGTCTTTCAGAGTTATGCTTCACCTTCCTCCTAGAGATCGCATCATGTCTTGAGCCATGGAGCTTAGTTCTGGCTCTGGAATTTGAACATCCCCGGTGCTCTTTGGAGAGTTGTTATTTTGGGCTGCAAAAATACGGACCAAATGTAATATTCTGCCTGGAATCACACTTCTGTCCTGCCCAGTTATGCCTTTCCCATTCTGGTTTGAAGCTCCTTTCTAAAAAATAAAAAAATCATGTAAACAATTAAACAGAAGCTTTCATGGCTAGTGAAAGTATTTATAAACAGACCTAGACACACTGCTGTGAACTGAAACAGAGCTGGTGTGCAGCCTTTTGAGTTTGCTTTCTAAGTTTCTAGTAGGAATTAGCCGCAAAGTTGTGCAGAACTTGCCCTGAGAGAACAGGTATACTCCCCACCATGACAAATGGAAAAAGATTTATCCTGCTCTCTTTAACATCTTTTAAGAGAACAGAAAAGTCACTGATCTTGAAGTCCTTGTACATAGCCTTGTATTAGTGCAAAGCTGAGCTTTGCTTGCCAACATGTTCACAAGTGGTCGATGTGCGGGGTGGTGTGGAGAAAGCCATGTGATGGGTGGAAGACAAAGTCACGAGAGACAGCAGACGCTAAGCTTGGGCCCAGGATAAAACGTGCAAATGAGTAAGCGGTACCTGGGTGTTATGCTGACCTGTGGATTTTTTATGAAACCTGTTTGTCATGCAAAGCAGTGACAAAACTTCAAAGCACGAGCTCTGTTGATCATACCGGACCCAAGTCTCCTGGTCCTAGCATTCCGCTGTTGTGCCTTTTATTACCCGTTTGACCTTATTGAGCACAATATAGATTATATAGATCCTACATTTATACAGTCCTAAAATTATATTCTGCCCTTTGAAGGCAACTGCGAGGCTGATGTGGCCCCTGGTGAAAATGAGTTTGACATCCCTCATATAGATTATAATAATTTAGTTTTTTTCTTTTTTCCTTCTTTTTCAGTTCAAACTCTGCTGCACACTTTCCAAACAGAGCCAAACAGCTTTTTGCACTTTGTTCAGCACTGTGTAAAAGAGACCCCCAAAAAACAGGAGGCAGCTACCCACCCTGGAAGATTTATAAACTCATCCAGCAAAAAGGGAAGGCAAGGGTGTGAGGACAATGAGAGAGATGGAAACACAGTGAATAAGGAAGGATCCCCAGGAAACCAGAGAAAGCTTGAAGACCTCCCTCCTAGCCCACAGGTATGTGATATTGTGTCCATAGTCTAAAACAGGGCATTTCAGACTTTTTTTTCCCTGTGTTGTTGAACACCATCAGTGGTGACAGTGGCTGCTCACTGCTTCAAAGGGGCTGACTTGCTGCTCTCAGAGCTCCCGACCTTGGTCACTGCCTGAACTCTGCCACCAAATGTGTCTCAAGACATCTGCCCTGCTCAGTGAACTCTATCTTACCTCCTGAGTTGCTTCCCCAGTGTTTGGGGACGCACAGTGTTGTGTAATGTGTACCATAGCGTTGGTTTCATATCTGTGTGGGTGTCGTTCTGGCAGGAAAAAGAAAGGTTTGAACCTCATTCTCCCACCTTCTGAGTTATTGTCTGCCAGACTGTTTGCTACTAAAGTGGAGGGAGGGTGATGGTGGTGGCATATTTTCTGTTTGACAGCCTAACAAAAACAAAGGAAAAATCCCTCACTCAGTTTGTACTCAGAAAGCTGTTCAGTTTGGGGTTTTTTTAACCTGATAACGAATTAGACTTTTTACAAATTTAAGTTTTGAATGATGAAGAACGATTTAAAAATGAAGGTATTTTTCTGGTCAATTCTGATTATTGCTGGTACCTCTGGGGCTTTTGACCTGTGGCTTGGAAACTGGAGGGCTGGATTCCAGCCTCCACTTTGTATACATGTCTCTGAATTGTGGATACTTGCTTAGCTGTACAATGTGGTGTCATTGTGGCTGGGTTTTAATTTAATAGTAGTTTAACATATAAAGTGCAGCACTAGCACAGATTGGAAGAAAGGATCACTGTGACTTCTACCATTTGGAGTAATTCACACCACTTGGAACTACTGCTGAGCCACTCCTGGCAAGGAAAAATATGAGCTATAGGGCTTATAAAAAGATTTCTGAAGAGTAAATATTTTGCCATTGGTGGGAATTTTTGGGAACCACTGAGTTTTCCACATTTTTCCCCAAGGCAGGATTCCCCAAAACTTCAAGTTTTTGTTTGTCTCATCCCCACACAGGAAATGACACCTGCTTGGGTGCTCCGCTTTTTAATCTGCCCACTCTCTGGCTGCAGCAATATGACTATAGATATCATAGAACATATCTATATATATAGATATCATAGAATATATATGGACACATCATAGAATATATATAGAAGGCTCATAAATCAGCACAGTATTTCTCATCACCAAAAATTGGTGCATGGTTTTGTTTAATGTGTGGGCTTTTGTGATGGCATTCAAAAGAATGTATTAGTTTAGAAGTAACATTTAAATCAGTTCCAAAGACAGCATTGAACTATGTCTAACGCTGTCAGTAAAACATTGTCATTTCTCCAAAGATTTTGGCGATTCTGACTTTATTATGGGATTCACAGTCATTTTCAGTCTAAGGGACAGGAAGGCGCCACAACCTGATGGGTGCTGGCAGCTTGGTCAGAGCAGCAAGTGCTGGGAGGAAGCAGCAGATCCTGGCAGCATTTTGTCCTGCACTGTAGTGGAGAGGTATTACCCCTTGGGCCATAACCAGCCAGAAGCAGTTAAGAATAAACCTAAACTTGTGAGGACCTGGGTTAAGGGGAAGAGATTACCTCTAATATTAGCTGGTTCTTGGCTTTATAGCACAGACGAGATTTGCCATGCAAAGCATCCACAGTGCTGCATCACAGATCAGATGTTTTCTTTCCAAATACCAACAGCCTAATCAAAAGAATAAGGACTATGCAAATGGCAGGCAGAGCTTGAATGCCCAACCCATCATTAAGAAATCTCCAATTGCTCTTCTTTTCCTTCCTCTTCTTTTCTTGTGCAATATATATTCTGATCCCTTGGGGACAAAAAATGACTTCACACAGTAGAGGAGGCTGTTTGGCTGATCTCGGAGGTGATTCCAGCTTCATGGTGTTGTCCATTAACTATTGTATCTGTGCAGAGTCTCCAGCCGTGCTGTTGCATCCACTTTCCTGGGCTTGGATTCATGCCCTTGTTGCCCTCAGTCGACACATGCACGTCATCGCTTGGCTGCCCACCCCAGTACCCAAGCGGCAGGATGGTTTGGTGACTTGGTGACTGCTCAGAGAGGTGGGAAGACAATTTCATAAGGGTACAGATGAGCACTGGAAGTGGATTTAGGCTGGCATCCTGCTTGATGCTGCCTATGCCAGTTCCCCAGCTGGAACTGGCCTCTTGTGAATGATAACTTTTTTTTTTCCTTAGATTTCTAGACTTAATCAATCTGGAAATGAATTGCTGACTGTTAGGAAGGGATTCAGAGGCAGCATGTGTTTTCTTTAAGGAGGATCTGTGGCGGGGAATGAGTCAGTAACAGTGAGTCTTTCCTTGTATGTGGATGCCAGTGTGTTCTCAGTGCCAGCTCCCTCAGATGTGATGACCATACCTGCTGTCATGCGATGCCATACGGACAGGCACATTAGGAAAAACTTCTTCACAGAAAGGGTTGTCAGGCCTTGGAACAGGCTGCCCAGGGAACTAGTTGAGTCACCATTCCTGGAGGTGTTTAAAAGACATGTAGATGAGGTTCTTAGGGACATGGTTTAGAGGTGGACTTGGCAGTGCTAACATTCAGACTCGATGATCTTAAAGCTCTTTTCCAACCAAAATGATTCTGATTCTTTGTTGAGTGAGTGTATCTCTGTGCTGTGGTGGGGAGGGTGATGGAGGCACAAACTGAATGCTGAGCTGCCCTTTTTCAAGGAGACAATGGGCAAGAGCTTTATTGACTAGAACCTCTAAACATCATGGCAAAGGCATCATGGCTTTATACCTCCAAAAGTTCGCATCAACCAGTACTTAATAAATAGTAAGTAACAGGGCCACACAGTAATAGAGCAAGGAAACAAAGAAATTGAGTGTTCTTTAAAAGAAATCAGTGATGAGAAAATGATAAGTTAGGCTTTATCTGTTATTCTAATTACATGGGATTAGAACCAGATTAAAAACATCTGCTGCTCTGATTTTGCTGCTCCTGGGATTCCTCAGCCCTTTCTTCCTAAGTGGAACATTTCAAATGAGCAGGATCTGGCCTGAAGAAATCCTAGAAGCTGTATTCATTACTTAGGTTTTCTGTTTGTGCTGATTTAAAGATTTGGCTGTTTTGATTTTCTTTGGATTAGCTGAGCTCAAGGGAACTCTCCAAAGGAATGTGCCATTGGTTTTCTGTTGGTGGTTTTTTATGTGATGCAATGCATTAAAACTTCCATGCAGGCAGTCATTAATTGTCGAAACCAAAAATACCCCTAAACTCCGGTCTACAATTATCCATAGTGTGCTATATTTGGGACACATTATGGTTTCTATCATTAAGAAGGCCTCCTTGTAATGCCCCATCACGGATAAAGCATAACCACAAAAAGGATGCATATGGACAAAATATAAAGTGAAATTATGGGTTTCTATATTGAAATGGAACTACTGATGATGCATGTGCCAGACATGAGTGACACACGGAACAGAACTGTTAGTAAACAGAGGAAAAACTATAAATATGCTTAAGACGAGACATCACGCATTTTTTCAAGTGACAAAATTTGTACTAAAAGAAAGAGAAAAGATCACAAATCTAGACAGACAGCACTGCTAAAAGTTATATAGCTGCATGATTCATTCCCCAAAGAAATCAATGTCAGGATGACATTTTTCTTCAGGCAGTACTGGCAACTGCTCGTAATTTGCGTAAACTTTCTCTGCCCTGTGAAAACAAACCATCAAACCAAAAGGTAACCACTGAAACAGCTACCACTCAACCAAAAAAAAATTGTATTTTAAACAGAGCACAACACAAAACTGCATGAGTCAATCTACCGTAAACTTTCGGCAAATAGGATGTGTCATAGAGATCAACTTCGGTGTTTCCAAAGAGCACAGGCTTATACAGCAGGCTTTTTAGAAACAGACTGCACTCCAAATAGTAATTCCCTACTTTCAATAAACCCTGACTGGCTGCAACTGGTTATTTCTCCTGATATAGACAGCCAAAATAGCTGACTTGTAAACAGAAGCCTATGGAGCTAGATTAATTACTGGCATTACATATAGTATTCAGAGCTTTTAAAACCAGAAGGGATCATTACGATTGTCCCGACTGGCCTCCTACATAACATAAGCCTTGGAATTTCACTGAACGATTCCTGCTCACAGCTGCTGGTGCTGATGGGAAGATGTATCATCTCTATTTAAGTGAGTGAAAACATACCAGTTACCCCATTCCACTGGCTAGTTAACCTTGTTTTGCAACCTGCTGGATCTTCTGCAATGCATATTTATTAGGGTATATTTAATATGTGGGCCTGTTTAATTATATTTGAAGTATTTATAACTTTCTATCAATTTTAGGCTCAAATGCCAACTAGTTCTACACCATATATCCTGAAAGCCCATTTATGACATGGCATATTGCAGTTAGAGAGCACCTTTCCCCCTAAAATCACGCTTCTCACCAGTGAAATTTTTCAGCACACAGCAATACATGTTTCTCTGTTTGCTTTCCATTAGATAACAGTCCTGAGGTCCACTGTTTTGGCTTGTTGCAGCATATGCTGTTCTTGACAAACTCCACAGCTGTTTAAGTTGGAGGCTCTGGTTGTTCCACTGTCTTTCATGCAGGGAGGTGGCTGAGATGTTGCCTGGTTGTCCTTAGTGACCTTGATTTTTCTCATTTGATGGTCCTTAATGTCTCTCTTGAGAAAAAAGTGATTTCAGCTATTTGCAACAAAACCTCAACGTTTTGCCTGAAAAACCTTTTAGAGACAGCCAGCTTGCTTGGTAAAGCAAGGAGTCATCTCTCCATTATGCATGGGAAGATGATTCAGTTTGCAGATCGACCAGTGAAGTGCTACAGAGAGAGTAAAGCTGATCCTGTGTGAGTCAGTTTGGGCCCAGCAAAACTGAGTTTAGGCACAATGCCACAATCTTGCTTACGCAAGTTGTTCCTAAGAACAGTCTAGGTCCAGAAGGAGTTGTGCCTGTGTTTTCTATTGGCCATGGTATCTCATAACTCCGGAGCATGGACTGTTGATTTAATAGATTTCTGTACAGCATTTGACTTTTGTACTTCTATGTGGGGGAAACATAAATTCCACTGTGAATAAGAAATCCAGGTAGCTCTTTTAGTCCCACTTTGTTATGCTGGAAAGGCATGTGACAAGAGTTTGGGAAGAGTGCATGGTGCAACTATGAAAAAGATAAGAGCAACAGACAATGTATCTCAAGCTACTTTTCTGTGGAAAGGAGGAAATCAGATAAATAGAAAAATGTGGAGAAGCTACAGAACTGGAGCGAGCTTCTCTGTATTTGGAGCGGCTGGATCAATGAGCCAAGACCAATTGTATGAGGTTCAACAAGATCAAGTGCCACATCCTGCACTCGGATCACAACAACCCGAGGCAGTGCTACAGGCTTGTGATTCTCCAGTGGGTCTTTGAATGAAAATGAAAGAAAAAGCATGAGTCCAAGGAAGCAGTTTCGCAGGTGAATGTCCAGAAAGAAAATGAAGCATTCAAGATCTGTTATGGAGAAGTAGAAAAACTCACATTAACTTCCCTGAGCTTTGTACCAAATCCTTTGTGAATTATATAACATGGAAAGTCATGTGTAAGTATGTAGAGCCCAGTCCACTCCTTCAACAGGTTCGCTTCAACAGAATGACATAAACTCACACTGGGAACAGGTATATATAGAAGAACATAAGAATGGACATATCAAAGGACCTTCTGTTCCAAGTGATCGTTTTTCACTTACTTTGGAAAGCAGAAAAAATACAGAGTGAATTCACATGACAAATAAAATTATAAAGATAATAAAACTTAAGCAGAAAGTTTGCTATTGAAGACAACTCTCTGGTTTTGACCTGCAATATGATTTTGTGTCCATAAGTGCTTTAATTTTTGACATAGCTGATCAATCTGTTGGAAGTTTGGTTTGGGAGTTTCTGAGGTTTGCAAAAAGGAGAAATCACAAAGAAGGGTTGTTACATTTAATGTTGGTGAACAACTTACCAACATCCCAATGAAAAAACAAGGTATAAATCATTCCACCACTGCTGGATCAAGACTATTGGATTATTCAGTGAACTGTGCTGGAGAGCAGTAAAATAGGCCATCATTCTCAGTATTTAGTCAAGTACACAACATTTCAGTAATTTGACTTTATCTTTTCGTAAGACAGAAAGAAAATCAGTCTAAATGTCCATTCTCAACAACAGAATATGATGGAGTGTCAGAAGATCGGGTGTTTTGTAGCATTTCTTCAACTGAAAGAATTTTTTTAACATCGTGGATGTATTTGCTCACCTAAGGACATTTCGGCTCTGATAGAAAATTTCTTACTACCTCACTACAACAACTTCAGTTGGTGTCTGTTGGAAAATGTCAGGACTGTTACCAATAATTCAAAGAATTGTCTAAAAATGAAATGTTGATACATCTTTATAGATAGACATTTAAAAAAAATTATCATCTTCTATGCAATTTCACAAAGTAGGGCTGTGTCTTCCCTTAGCTTCCTGAGAAGATCTACTGTCATCCGCATCAGAGACTGAAACAACAAGTATGCTCTTGATAGTCACTTGGGAACTATTAGCATAACCTCTGTTTTTCTGTCCTTTATTTTTGTAATGCTCACTGACTGGAAAAATGAATAACGATGTAACTGTAAATGGTCTTTTGGAAAATCCAGAACTTTCACAGAAGAGTCATGTGGACGATCACTTGTTCTCCATGTCTCAACTCTGTGGTGGTCTGGGAGGCAAAAAAGACCTTCCTCTGGCAACCCCCAAAGATGAACAAGTTAGAAAATAGTTGTACTTGGGTATTTTTGTTTCCTGACATCAAAGCCTCTTGAGAGAGAAGTGGGCTATTACATGACATTATTCTTTTGTTCTTCCTGTAACAGCTGTGGCAGACACTCAGCCTTTGCTTTGCACATTTAAAATTCTGATTCATTTAGGAAGACCAGATAATAAACCTGCTGAGGGTTTCTCTCATCCTGAAGTCTGTTGTAGGACTTTTACTGGGATAATGTGGACCAGCAACAGCCCCCATACATGGGTGTGCACTGGAGGAAAGGAGGAAATGCAGGAGGAAATTCTTCTCCAACTGATGAGCTGTGGTAGACTCTTATCTTTTACTGCTTTAATCACAGGGGTGGCAGCCGGCCTACCTGCACGCCTGGGAGCCCTGACCCATTTCAGCATAAAAGGTTCTTATTACTTCATCCTGAGGAGTTTTAACATCTTTGGTGCTTCCAACAGGGCTTTGAAATGGCTGTGTGAGAAGCGTGCACATAGGTATGTGGCAGGACAAAAACCATGGAGCTCTTAGTGTAGAAAAAAAACCTTTTTAAAAAATTTTTTTCCAAATTGTTTTTCCAGAGATGTTCCCACCTCTCGCTAGCAGAGCTCAGGGAATCAATGGCTGTTCAGCAGCACCACAAGCTCCAGTGCAGCCGGCACAGGAGACATGGCAGGGATGCTGGAGCTGCTCTCTGGGGCCAGGGGCCTGGGACAGGCTCCCTCGTGTGCCCCATTCTAGGAGCCCTCTCCACCCTCTCTTCCACCAGTTCTCTCCACTGGAGATAAGGTGTGTGTGGCTGGTAACTGACGGTGTTCATCTGGTTTCTGCAGCAACTGACCTGTGTCACAAGCACTCAGCATTGACGTCCCGCTGATGATGAAGAGGTGGCTGCGTGTCAACAGAGTGGGCTTTTCTTAAAAAAAAAAAAAAAAAAAAAAAAAAAGCAAAAGCAACACACAGTTGAAAATCACACTTTTTTTTTAGATGGAAATTCAAGTCCTCTGAAGTTGGGAAATGCCAGATATTTGTCTGTCTGGCCAGCCCAAATTTAGCCTCGTGTTTATGTGTTCTGCTACGATCTTCAGTTGCCTTCGTCATGGGCTCTTTCTTCCCCTGGGCCCTGATTCATGTGAAGTTTGGCCTGGTTTCAAAATCAACACTTTGAAATTAGGAAGTACCAAACCTGGGGTTTCCCAAGTATCTTTCATTCTGCAACTTTGCATGTGTGCCCTTCTGCATTTCAGGCCTAGCTTGAACACAAAGTGTCAAAATTAAGGCTATCTGGGCAAATGCAAATGTGTTGTTTCCTCACTTCTAAAAATTAGATGTTGCCAAGGTTGCAATCTCTTAGTGCTCTTTCTTTTGGTAAGTAAAAAACAGTGTAAAAAAGCTGCCATTGAATCCAGTAATCTGAAAAGTTCAGTGATGTGAATGGACTGTGGGCTACCAACACAGCCTTGCTGCACTTAGTGGATCAGTTCACCCATTCATGTGTACCTGTCACTTTTCAAGAACGTAAATCAAGGGCTAGTATAAACTCTCAGGCACAGGAAAGAGAAGAGCAAATAACATGTGGGCTGTAAGCAGAAATGCAGCCTTTCTTCTTACCAGTAGAGAAGAATTGTAAGAAAACCAGCAGATATTTTAAAATCAGTAGGAATATAACCCTTCCAGCCCCCAAAACAAATTATAAAGAAGGTTTAAAAAACATCTTCAGCCAAAAAAGAAGACCAAATATTATAGACACTTATTTATTTTGGGCCTTAGACCAGGCTGCTGAGCTGAGGCTTGGCAAACCTACACCTTGTTTTTGGTTTTGTCACTGACCTGCTGCCTCACACAAGCAGACCCAGACATGTGGTGCTTTGCTTATTTACCAAGTAGGCTTTTGTGGCAGATTGTCCCTTTCTTATGAATTTTTCTTCATGTGGATGTCTAGCTCTAAGATTAATCTAATAGTAACAATACGTTACAAGTTTTCAGCCCTAATTTATTTTCCTTTTCCACAAAGAATCTCTTTCTGACGTTCTGCGTATTGCAGTGCCAGTGAAGGTGAACAGATGCAGTTGAACTGCTAGGCAAGAGCCCTTCCCCAGGATGTAGGTGAATTGTTAAGACAGAGCCCTTTCCAAATGGCTCCTGTTCGTTGGAACATGCTGACTAAATGTGACAAAGTGCTCTGCATCAGCAGTGCTTTGCTTGGTCTGAGCCTGCCAGCTCCTCAGTAAAAGCTTTTTGACGCAAGCGCCCAAAGGCATGTGAGTTCCTGTTGTTTGTAACGATAAACTACCGGTTAAAAGTGATGTTAGTTTTTAGAAGATATTGTAACTGTAAAATATTTCTTTGTCTGAAGCAGCGTGGTATTTGACATTTTCAGACTAAATGTGCCTAAGCACCATTTTGATGTATTTGAGTATTAAAGAAGCACCTCTATAAGGAAAATTGTTTGGAGGTTTTTAGTTCACCGGAGTATGGTGGTTTATTTATTATTTCAACAAAATTAGAGCACCCCTGTATTATTTTGGAGATACATCCCCCTGGGGGACTGGGTGCAGAACACGCACAAAGCACTCAGGCTGTTGCACATGTGCTGTGTAAGAGGGATGAGGCTTTACCCAGGTTCTTGCCTTATGCCTCAGAGCAGCTCATACAAACTGTGCCTTTAGTCCCTTCATCCGGCATGTTTGGTACAAGAAGAAAGCAGGTAGTTTCCATGCTCAGATAAATGTGTACCATAGCAAGAGAGGTAGCACTGCTTCCGGTGAATGCTGCAGGTACCACACGCATAAAATCTCCACATGACTTTTACTAAGTCAGCATTGAAAGTGAAAATGGCTCTGAAGAGAAACCCCCTTAGGAAGTGAAGCCTGTGACACCTTTATTCTACCTAACTGAGGGAAATAAAACCTTTTAATCATCAGTCCAGTATCACAGCTGGCTGATTTCATAGACTGCCAAGGATCTGTCAGCTTTATTGTCAGATCTATTATCTGTTTTTCTCCTACTTTCTGTTTTCACTTAGATAAAAGAAGATGAGCTGAAAAATATAATTAGTTACTGAGGCATCTCTTTCTATCTTGGAGAGCTCAGGTGGTTCTCACTTCCCTGATCACCTTTAGCAGACTGTCCAGTGAATTAGGAGTCAGAGAGGAAACAAGCAGATTTAGACAAATTCATTTTCAATTTGATACCCTTCAGTCTTCCAAGCTTAAATGTTAAACAAAAAATATGAGTCAATCCTGATACAGTTAAAACACGGTACCATAGTCTTTGCGCCTGGCCGGCTTCTTCATATGCAGTCCCCACCTGTGGAGATACCTCTGTTATTTGCAGCGTTTTCCCTTCCCTTCCCTTCCCTTCCCTTCCCTTCCCTTCCCTTCCCTTCCCTTCCCTTCCCTTCCCTTCCCTTCCCTTCCCTTCCCTTCCCTTCCCTTCCCTTCCCTTCCCTTCCCTTCCCTTCCCTTCCCTTCCCTTCCCTTCCCTTCCCTCTTTCCTTTTCTCCTATGGGTCTTTTGTAAGTTTATTCAAAATTATTCGCCAGTAACTACAATGGCTAACTTTTGTGCTAATTCAAACCTTGCAGGCCAAACACACAAAAAAGGTTGTTTCAGTAAGATCTCTGTAAGTTTGATCAAGGTCTGCTAAAATTGAACTTGTAGAGTAGTTAGTTTGGTAGATTTGGAGTTTAATAATTTGTAGAGAGTTGGAGAAAACTCTGCTTTTCACAGAAGGCTGCCATTCCAGCATATGAAGAACTGCATGATCCCTTTTTTGGGGGGAACAAAAAAAAAACGTAAAAGTTTCAGCATCCCATATTATCTAACGGTTTTGCCATATTATCTAGTGATTTTACACTCTAAATGGGCACTTTTAAAAATAATTCCTGGAATGAGATTGAAGCATGAAAGCTGATAGATGCAGCACTATGAGGAGGGCTGAAAGGGGAAGGTCTATCTGCTTTCCCTTATTTTACTCAGAAAGTATTAAAACCACTTGAATGGGTAATTAAAGTGTGTTGTAGTATGTTAATATGCTAGGGTTGTTCTTATTCTGATTCTGAAATTTCTATAGATAAAATGGACCACACAGGAAAAAAAAATCATTGTCAAAATGTCATTTAATGCATGCTGTTGAAAGTGAGGTTTTTGTTTTATATATGATTGCCATTGCTCATCAGCACTTAACAGCTCAATTCAATAGGAGAAATGATGGTAAAATGTTGGTACACTTACTCGTCAAAAACCTTGTTCTTTGTTTTCTACAGGCATATGCTTTTGGCCTATACCTCCCTAAATCTGCTGGGTATGGCAGTTTCCTTGAATATTTGTTGTTATTTTGTGGTGACTACAGCAGACAATTTAATTATGAGACATAAACTCTACAAATATGTTCAAACTGTCTATGGATCTTTCTTTCTTCATTGGCTTTTCTTTGCTTTTCTATCAATTTCGCTTTATCTCTACTTCTTGCAGGGTCCATATTATGATGTTAAAATTCAGGAAATATTTCTTCACTTTCTGCTCTGTATTCCATATCTGAACTTCATCTTGAAGCAATATTGTGCATCTGTTATGCTTAATTTTTTGTAGTATGTCTTACACAATTTTTGTAGCTACAGTAGAGAAAATCAATATTTTATTATATCCATTAGATATATAATTTGGATTGCAACTGTCCTCTTAAGAAGTAAGAGTTTCAGCTCTTCCTTTAACATACTATATACACAGTAAAATTTGCACTAGTAAGTAGCTCTGTGTCTCAGAAGACAATAGTTTCAGGCTTTATTTTAAGTCTGCCTCTACCTGTGTCACAGGATCATGCAGATGCAGCTCTGTTAGACTTGTGTGGGAAAAAACTTTTGACAAAAGAAATACTGTTTTGTGAGCATGTTAATGAGGGAAGGAGCAACTTCCACTGCCGAAATGCTGAATTAGAGTTCTAACTTCGACAGAAAAATTGGTTATCTACAGAAACATCATTTAGTTTCTCTCCATCACAATAGTCTTCTTCCAATAACTGACATATATATTAATTTTTCCTATTGTATCTATGCAAGATAGATATTATGAGCAGGTAGAAGGAAGATGCGTAAGACTTATTGCATTGTCAAACCTACCTCCTTCAAAGGGAGAAAATCCTCTTTGTTAGCAGCTTGAGTTTCTTGTATTTAAACTGAACAAGAGCTGAGGGTACAAAGCACACCTGAAGCTCATTACACAGCTGAGAAGGCACTATTTTCTCTATTAGGATTGTGATCTTCCTCCTTCTATGTGCAGATGTGCTTTTATTTGCATGAATGCTAGGCATATGCATGGTGTCTACTTATTGTTTAATTGTATTTATTTATTTTTTTTAACAACTATTAATTACTCTGGTCCCTGTGCTTGCTTATGAAAAATGTAAACAGAGCTCTGGAACTCAATGAGCTCAAAACCAAGCATTTGATGATCCTTTCAGAATCAAGTCCTTAGTCCTTTTCCTTGTGTCCTGCTCTGGTATAACAATTTTTGACACTTAAAATCACCTTCCTTCATCAGAGAATTTGTGGAGAGTATATTTCTGCCATAAGAATATGTTTTTATTGCAGTGATAAATCCCTGAAAGAATAGTTTGTAATGGAAACACTGATGGCTCCTTAAATGATTATGGGACCAGAAGACTAGGCAACACTTAACAAAAACAAGGGCATTTTTTAAAATTAGACTTGCCAGTCCTACCTTCATAAGGACTAGAGGAAGTTAAATGGTTTGGCTCCAACCTGGAGTCAAAGCCAGCAGTGCTGGCTGTATCGTACCGGGCACAAACTTGGTCTGAGACCTTGGAAATATTCCGCTTTCCGAAGATCTTACAATGTACCTGGTATCAGGCAGCCAGGGGAATCCTGGAAGGAAAACCAAAGTGTCACAGGAAGTGGAGCTGTGATTCAGAAGGTGACATTCTGCACCCTGAGTCACTCATCCCTGCAGGGGTCCCCTCCTGCAGATAAATCCAGCACCCAGGCTCTGAATCCTCACCGCTCCCTGCTGCAAAATGCTGGCTGACACTTGTCACAAGAATAGCAGCATCCATCCTGTCTCTTGGCTATATTACAAACTGGGTAATTACCTTAAAGTTCTGGTTGCTTTAATTGCCTATGGTTGTTTGTGCTGCACTTCCTTCCCCTTGCTCTGTGTCGTGTCGCTGGCACTGTTACAATAGCTGCCCTGTTTCTCGGTGTGACTGGCTTTGCTCGATGCCCAAGGGGAGCTGGCTACATTTCAGTGATTTCTGAGTTGCTCCTTCTTTATTGTGCCTTTTTAGCTTGTGCCACCACTGAAACAAAAGCTGAACTGCCTATCGTATTTGGAAAGTGCCCAGCCTACGGGGGTTTGTATCCAAATAAGAATACTGCTAGCCTGAGGAGCACTGGAAGTTTGTGCTATGCCAGTAAATAAAAATAATCTTTACATAGCATCACAGGCACCACAAAGCACAAAGTACAATAGGCAGAAGTTCCCATTCCCACACAGAATACTTGGCTTGAGTCAGTTGTTATATTTTATTTCTAGTGCATATTTTAACACTACCAGCAAATTGTCAACCACATGTATCTGCATCAGGAGCACTTAGCACATACTCATAAAGAATGAGCAATTACTCTACTCCTTTGCAGGTTATTTTTAAAATAAGGAAGTTCTTTCTTACAATTATGGAATAATAAGCATTGCAATTAATGTTAAGAACCAAAGTTTGCTAGGTAATAAAAGCACAAATAAACTTAATTATCCTAAATGTCAGTTGCATTTTTATCTAGAATGCCATAATAATAACTGATTTGATTTCTTTTCAGTAGCAACTACTTTAGAATGCACATTTTAGAATGACTCTGGGGCTGCGAAACCGTACAGCAAATATCTGCTTTCAGTAGATTTTAATGGTGGCTTATAATGGAAAAGCTGATAGAACTTTAGCCATTGCTTTTCTATCAAATGCTGCTGTAATTCCAAATTAACATGCCTCATGTTATCTGCTAGCTCAGCTGCTTGCTTGGCTTTCATTATGATTCAAGAAATGCTGGTTCCTTGGTAATTTCATTAATTTTGATGTCTGAGAGTGGCTGTTTTGAGTTTCTTCTTCTGTTCAAAGCATATAGCAGAAAATACTCAGTGATTTGCTAGAAATCTGATCTCGGTAAGTACTGAGTGTCTTTGACTTGGTTCTGTTGATTTCAAAGGGCTGGGAGTACACAGTGACTCACAAGACATGTTGGCACCTGGCAGAATCCTGTCCTAATCGATCTGTGTGGTGCTCGGTGGTTTCAGTTGGCAAAGAGTCCTGCAAACTATTGCCTTTTATTGTAATATACATTCCAACCTAAGTGGTTTTGCAAGCCTTGAAGTTTCCTTTGAGCTCCAGATTCAAGTGTTTCTGAAGCATTAACATAAAAATCCTTCAAAGTATCATATTTCTTGACTTTCATAATGAAAGCATGCAAACTGTAAATTTCATAAATTTCGGTGAAGGAAAATGAAGCAGTGTTTTTAAGCTTGCAACTGAGACCATGTTCAAAAGCTCTGTGAGTCTCAATGGACCTTTTGATACACATGCTGTGAGTTTGGGGTCTCTTTCTAAGTCCCAAACACAGCACAATTCATGTAAAACCTAAAAGAAACACAGCTGATATCGCCATAATCATAAATTATTTCATTCAGTTCCCTTTAGAAAGGGGCCAGCCTGCCTTTAACTTTTGCCAAAACTTCCGCTAAAGTCAACAGACTATTTAAGCACTCAGCATGCATATCCTCTTACTTTAGTTCCTTGGTTATTTTTGAACATTTTCAGCCTTCTAATGCATGTACCTGTGCACTTGTACGTGTCATTTTAATACGTGAATCTGAATTGGTTTTATACTGTCCTTTGGCAACTGTAGGACAACTGTCTAGTCACTTTGTCCAAAGAGTGCAAAGGATGCAGGTAAAACTAAATCTTAAGGCAAGAACTTAAGAAAAGCCTTAAGAATGGCTTAAGAAACACCAAATTTTAAAATGGACCCTGAGTTCCCATTTCAGGGATATTTTTTCTCGAGATGGTGCTTGCCCACATTGCAGAGCTGATTTCAGTTATCCTTTATCATGGAATCATAGAATAACAGGTTGGAAGGGACCTGGTCCAACCTTTTCTTGGCAAAAGCACAGCCCAGACAAGATGGCCCAGCAGCCTGTCCAGATGAATCTTAAAGGCGTCCAATGCTTGGGAATCCACAACTTCCCTGGGGAGATTATTCCAATGGCTGATTGTTCTCATAGTGAAAAATTTCCCTCTTGTGTCCCCTCGGAATCTCCCCAGGAGTAACTTGTACCCATTGCCCCTCATCTATAGTTTTATAGTTGACTTTATACTCAGTATCTATTATATCCCTACATTATACATGAAGACCCTTTTAACTTGAAATATTGATCTGCCAGAGGGTTTAATCTAAGCATCAGTTAACAGAACTCTTCAGGTATTAACAGGACACAAGCTGCCTCCTCTTCTTTGCTTGCAGTCTTTGATTGTCTGCCCAGAACTTCTCTCTTGCACCAAAAAGGGCTGGGAGTTGCCTCTCAATTCACATTTCAGACCCACAGTTCAGCTGTCCAAAGACTTAGGACAAGTACCACAGCTCCACAAGGCTTCACATCGTGCACAGGTGACTCCAGTCCAAACAAAGCACTTCAGGTGTCACTTCACAGTGTGGCCATCTCCATTAGCATGAGGCTAAGTGGAACTTAGAAAAAACAACACTGAAGTCATATAACCATAGGATCATTTTGATTGGAAAAGACCTTTAAGATCATTGGGTCCAATCATTAACCTAACACTGTCAAGCACAACCCAAGTTGTTCTCACATATTCTTCAGTCAGTGAGACTTGCATCCATCCTTCCACACTTTTCAATACCTATAAAAAACAGACCACAGCTCATTTTGTTCATTCATTTAAGCTGAAGCAAAATTCAGTGTTTTTCAATAGCAACCACCAAGTGAGGAATGGACACAGGGAAGTATGTATGCCAGGGCCTCATCTACAGCTTGCATATTAAACAGTTTCTAAATGAAAAGGTGGTTTGCTGTGCTATAAAGTCATCTTTTTGCAGACCTGCAGCCCACCGGAACGAGGGGACAGGATGGAGTGTGCCTTTTCCAGTATTCCCCACCCACTGACCCAGAGCATGAAACCCACAGAGTTCTTGGAACTGCAGACAGTGTTTGAATTCAGACTAAAACTGGAAAACAGAAACTGGCCTTTTTTTTTTTTTTTTTGAGTCACATCAGTCAATGCTATTTACAAAATCGGTTTATGGAGACCACAGGTGGACACTCTGACTCATTACACATGAATACTAAATATATCCAAGACAATCTTGGAAAATCCCATAAAGAAAGAGGGAATAGCCGTCTGATTTTTATATTTATAACATTGGGTTTTGGATGCCAGTAATGGAAATTATATTGTTTTCACAAAAAGCAGGTGAGGGACAGTAAGGAACTGAATGATTGCCAAGCTGTGTGTGGCTGGATGGAGGAGAAGGCTCTCAGTTAGACGGGGAGGAAGGTTTGTCACGCTGCCGTAGGTTGCCATTCGCATTTGTGGCAGGCTGTGGTGAGGTTAGCAATGCATTCCACAATTGTCAGGAGTTAAGCAAATGTTATGTCCTTTAGTCAGGGTGAAAAGCACACCTGCCCAGGAAGCTGGCGCAAAATTCGGTTCTGCCTCAGCCCTCCTTCAGTGCTACATGGAGAATTTGAGTAGTACTTACAGCCTCATATCCTGCCACACATTTTAGTCTCTCTGATCTTGAAAACCAGGGAGGTCCGAGGTCTGTAATATATACAGGAAAGCAGATAATGGATCCCTTTATGTTTGTCGTCACTGAATTCTGTTTTGATGGATGTTTCAGTACCCAGGCTTCTTTCATTCTCACTGCTGAAGGAGAGCTATTGGTAAACTCCCTGCAGTCCCTCACTTAGCCCTGAGAAATGCAACCGGATAAAAATGAAAAAAGGCACAGATAGCAGTTCTAGCCCAAAAGCTCACTTTATACATAACCTGAGACACAACAGCTTCTGTTAGGAGAAACAGAGGAATGAGTTGGCTATTCTAATCTATACATTTTCCTGAATGGCTAGTAAAGTGAATAAACTAGATGTCAAAATGCAAATTTTTTACTTCTAGATCACCCAAACCTATGTTGTGGGTTTATGATATTTTTCATTGCCAAGATCCCAAACCAAGTTCTGTCTAGGCAGAGCTGATCAGTTCCTCACTACTCCAGTCTTTGAAACAGCCTCAAGGGGTAGTGGTCTTCAACTGAAGGAGGGGAGATGCAGGCTAGACATGAGGAAGAAATTTTTTACGATGAGGGTGGTGAAACACTGGCCCAGGTTGCCCAGAGAGGTGGTAGATGCCCCATCCCTGGAGACATTCAAGGCCAGGCTGGATGGGGCTCTGAGCAACCAGATCTGGTTGAAGATGTCCCTGCTCATTGCAGGGGGTTGGACTGGATGACCTTGGAAGGTCCCTTCCAACCCAAACTATTATTTGATTCTAACTACAAAGAACTTCTCTGTCGTTACTGTCTTGCTCAAAGTAGCAATGTGTGGGTGGCTGTGAACATAGACACAGTGAGAAACTACTGATGCAAAGTCAAATTAGAATCACAGAATCATATCAGTTGGAAGAGGCCCTCAGGGTCATTGAGTCAAATCATAACGTAACATAACATAACAACATAACATACATAACTCTAGCACTAAACCATGTCCCTAAGAACCTCGTCTAAATGCCTTTTAAACACCTCCAAGGATGGTGACTCCACCACTTCCCTGGGCAGCCTGTTCCAATGCCTGACAACCCTTTCTGTGAATAATTTATTCTTAATATCCAATCTGAACCTCCTCAGGCACATCTTGAGGCCATTTCCTCTTGTCTTATCACTTGTTACTTGGGAGAAGAGACCAACCCCCTCCATGCTACAACCTCCTTTCAGGTAGTTGTAGACAGCGATAAGGTCTCCCCTCAGCCTCCTTTTCTGCAGGCTGAACAGCCCCAGTTCCCTCAGCTGCTCCTCATCAGACTTGTGCTCCAGGCCCCTCACCAGCTTTGTTGCCTCCTCTGCACTCTCTCCAGCACCTCAGTGTCCTTATGATAAGGGGCCCAAAACCGAGCACAGGATTGAAGGTGTGGCCTCACCAGTGCTGAGTACAGTGGCACGATCACTCCTCTAGTCCTGCTGGCCACACTATTCCTGATACAAGCCAGGATGCTGTTGGCCTTTTTGGCCACTTGGGCACACTGCTGGCTCATGTTCAGCCAGCTGTCGACCAGCACCCCCAGATCCCTCTCTGCCAGGCAGCTTTCCAGCTACTCTTCTCTGAGCCTGTAGCGCTGCCTGGGGTCGTTGTGACCCAAGTGCAGGTCCTGGCACTTGGACTTGTTGAACCTCATACAATTGGCCTCAGCCCAATGATCCGGCCAGTCCAGATCCCTCCATAAAGGGAAAAGATTAAGTGGTCCTGAATGTTCTAGTTGAAGCTGTGTAGCAGAAGTGGTGTCACTTCTTTGTGAATACAGTTTGTATCAAGTGGTTCGTTGGCTGAGCAGATGTAATGGGGATTTACTTGTGGACTTTCTGACTACTAAGATCTTCTATTATAATTTGGCTCAGCTTGCTGATCCATTAGCAAAATAGACACAACTTCAGAAAAGCTGTTCTTCTGGTACCTTGAATGACTAAAATTCAGGAGCAGGAGCTGGAAATTCCCAACCAGCCTATCTGCTTGGCTTGCTGCAGTCGAGCTCTAATGAGCTCCCCTCCATTTGTTCCGTGTGTCTCAGTAATGCTCCTTCCAGCCTGCTGCTGAAGTAGTTCTAATGGTGAATTCTATTTCTTCAACTGCTTTCAAAGGAGCTAATTCTTCTGTGTATTACGCTTGTTTCCATCCATTCACCTTTCATACTATCTACTTCAGTAGACTTAAACCAAAATAAAACATTGCTTGAAGTGTTCCGGATGTTGTTGTTGTTGTCTGTTGAATTTAACTCATCACCAGTGCAGAAGAGGCAAACAGCACAGCACAAATGGAAAAGTTTATTGCAAAAACATAGACATGGCGAAGTAGTATCCCATTTTTTTTTCCCCTAGAAAAATGAATGTCTTTGTTTTGACCTTAAGTCCAGCAACTTCTACCAGCTCACTGTCTGCAAATCTTCATTCTGCATTGATCATCATAGTCATATGAAATTATTTAACAGGTATTTTCTTGCCAAGGTCACATGAAATTCATTAATGAAAACATAGAGGTGAATTTGCCAGCTCGTCTCTCATTGAAACACTCTTTTGGCTTAAAAGAACCTGCTAAGTTGTAAGAATGAGCAGGATTTGGCATTTTCCCAATAATAAGATGGCAATAACAGAGAGGAATGCTTGGCTATGATGTATGGTAAGTGAACGATGCTTCCACAAATTTTATATGTTTATATTCTTAGACAATTCATGATTGCTTAGATCTAGAGTTACTTTTAAATTACTCAGTGCAGGAGAATCCCACAGGTGGTCTACAGCCATCGCTAAGCCTTTTGCAAGTACCCCCAACAACAGTAAAGGGGAATGTAAGTCTTTTTGTGGGAGGGGGGATATAGGGGGGATAACTTTTGGGGGACAAGGATAATTTTAGAAGCCTGTGTTTCATTTAAAGCTTTGCAATGGCTCTTCAGTTCCAGTCAGTGCAGACCTCGGTCTGTATTACAAAGAAGATTCACTCTCTTTCATGAGGTAAAACACAAAACTATTTACAGGACTTCTGAAGCTCAGGGTTCATCTAAGTGAGTAAGAAACCTTCTTTATTTCGATAAACAGGGGATGAGGCCTTTCAAGAAAGAATCATGCCTGCTCTTGCCTTTAAGGCAATTGCTCTTTGACTGTTCTGGCT
The DNA here is from genome assembly GCF_964273445.1 of Streptopelia decaocto. NCBI lineage: Eukaryota > Metazoa > Chordata > Aves > Columbiformes > Columbidae > Streptopelia > Streptopelia decaocto. The sequence goes on from NC_138655.1 coordinate 15,030,023, forward strand.
GCTCTGCATCCTTCAAAGGAGACCACACTGTGTCAGCTAAATGACTGAAAAAATAGATTTTTTCCCAGACAGTGTAAAGTTGGACTCTCCAACGTGTTTTAAACAAAGTTGAGACACCACGAAACTTTAGCTCGGTACGAATTGTTCTTTGTGCTGCTTCCACTAAGGAAAAATGCATAAGGTATTTCCTTTGCTGAACACAAAAATTCTTCTCACTTTTGCTGCAAGAGATTTGGGTTTAGTTCAAAGGCTTTACTTTTTAAACCATAAGAATTTCTTGCTAGACACCGTGTATGTGAGCCCGTGTGTACCTTTATGATTTTAAAATAAACATATTACAATTTTAACCTTTTGAAATTCCCCACAACAGCATTCTGCTTTAATTTCTTTTACTTCATTCCCAAATCAAGCCAACCAAAAGTCTTTCTTGACCTGATAGGAACCTGAACAAAGACCTTTTTTTTTGTAATTTCAGTAAATTTGTGAGAAGGAAAGTTTGGATTGGTTTTTGTTTTTTCCCCCCATAGTAATAAAAGAATTAATTGGTGATTCAGCGCTTTCTTACATTCCCCAAGGTCATATAGATAAAACGTTGCAGTAACAAACATTTTGAGTCCTGGTCCTATAATATAATCATTGTATCACTGTGAGGGAAAAGGAAAGAAACTAACAATTCTTAGAAAACAAGGAGAGCCTTGGGGCATCTGAGGATCTGCCAATATTTGTTGACTCCATTATGATAAACAATGTAGACAAGAGGGGACTTGCAACATACCTTCTTGTTGCCTGCTCTTCTAAGCCAAGGTTTAGCCACAAAAATTAGTGGGGAAAAGGCAAGGGTGAACATCTGTATGAGAACCTGACATTTTAGGTAACTCTCTGTAAAATCTCGAGGGAGTTTGAGAATCTAACAAACCAGAAACCATTTCCTCTGACTTGGGAGATTTGTTTCTCCGATTGGGGAAAACTCCAGCTGCAAGGAAGTTGGTGGCTGTTCCCCTGCTGTGCCCTCGTTATAAAAAACAAATGCTTAAAGTATAATAGCTGCTGCTGCAAACATCCTTATGGCACTCCTGCAATGAATAATCTGCCCAAGCAGTGCTCCAAGTCCCTAGGAGCACCGTGTGCGGCACTGTTTGAATGGACGGCACTGCCAGAATGAACAGGATGGCCACCAGTGGCTTCCAGGCTGTGCTCGGCCCCTGCGTGGTGGCCTTGGCTGGGCAGGGCGGTCTGCACAGCAGCAGGTATGGCTGGGCAAAGCAGTGCCAGTGATGGCCAGTGGGCTGGATCTCCATCGCCTTCTCCAAAGCCGAACATGCCAAGCCATGAGAGGAGGACAGTCGTAGCAGGGAGCCGGTGCCTTGCTGTGCCTGTATGAGGCAGCAGCTCCTGCTCAGGCTGGGATGACACCCTCCTTTTCTTCCCCCTCTCTACCCAGACCACTGGTCTCAAGCCACTGTGCTGGTTTGACTGAAAATCAGTTAATTTTCTTCATGCAGTTAGAAAGCTTTCTTTTTCATAGCTACCACGGTCATTATTTGGACTTAGTTTGAGAACAAGAGATAACACCCAGGACAGAGTTAATGTTTTTAATTGCTCTGATCTGAGAGCCAAGGACATTCTGAGCGCTCTGCCCACAGGTGTGAGGCATCGAGGAATGGGGGCATGGATGGGGCAGAGCTTGACTGACACCCAGACTGATCAGTAAGAGCATTCCATCCCATTAGTGTCACGCTTCATATTTAAGGAGAACTGGAATCTTGTTTTTTCTCTCTCTTCTCCCTTTTCTTCGCTCTCTTTATTGGAGCTGGGGGAGTTCTGTTTGAGAATTTTGTTAGTTCAGCCTTTGCCATCCTGTCTTTTGCAGAAGCCTCCGGGCCTCTCTGCCTTTTTCCTGGCTGCTCCGTGTGGATGGAGTTCATGAGGAATTGCATGAGTATCTTTTATTTTATATTCTACTTATATACATATTTACTAGTAGTGTATTATTATTTTTTTAAAATTTTATTAAACTGTGTTTATCTCAATTCAAGTTTCTCCCTTTTATTTCTCTCCCATATTTGGGGGTGGGGAAGGGGGCGAGTGGCTATCATGGTTGTATGGCTAGCTCAGGTTAAACCACAATAGCCATGAATCTATAAATCAGGAAAAGGACATACTACCGAAAAATAAAGATAGTGTGTTTGTAACTCATGAACACTGGATTCCAGAAATTCCCTCAGCTCAAATCCTAGTTCCAGTGGTAAGGACAAGAAACCAGCCCAGCCAAAACCAGAGCCCAAGGACCAGGAAATGAGCTGAACAGATCTGCAATGTCTGTTGTCTCCCCTTGTCCCCCTCAGGCAGCTATTAAATATCATTAGGCTGAAATGCCTAAGGATAGGGTCTGATTAACACTTTTCTGGAATATACAAGTATCTCATAAGTGGAATACAATAATGTAATGCTGTTAATTTCCAGAGAACCTACTGAACACTAGCTTCTTGAATATACTGTGCACTATGAGTTATTTACTCAGCTTTATTGGTTACATTGAAGAAATGCTGCACCTTTTTTTAATCTAATGCAAAGCAGTGTTTTTATGTTTTTGTATGTCCTGTAGTCGTCAGTGATTAACACCTTGCATGTCTCAGCAGTTTCTTTTTTCTTCCTTGCATTTTAAATAAAATACGATGGAAATTCAATACTCTGATCTGTATTCTCCCTTCTACCCACATAATTTCTCAAAGGTGTCAGATCTTATTCACAAGCCTCACTTCTTCTGTCATCAGAAAACTATGTCAATATTCCACCTCACCTGATGCATCCTCTTGCCACTTTATCTAAAGATCAGAGAAAACATATGAAAAGTACTAACCAAACTGTGAACTATTGTAACTGTTGGGCCTAAAAACAACACAGTTTGCAAAACATGTTGTTTTTATTATAACTTACATAATAGCCTCAAAGTGAAAAGGCTGGGTGTGTGCAATGATCTCATGCACCCGTTATTGCCTCTAAAATATAAATATTGAAGCAGTTTGGGAAATCTGTTGTTTCCTCTGAATACTGGAAAGAGTATAAGCATAAAAAAGTCTGAATCCAAGACCACACTTAAGGTATTTCTGTAAGGAGGAATGTATTATGGAGCACACTGGGAAAGCTGATAGCTTGTGTCTGAGCTGATATCTATGCTTATTTTTATAAAATTAAAATAACAACAACAACCAATCTCTTAAACTGGAGTGGAATGCATCATTTGTATTTATTTGTCTCTCCAGGTCCACAGAATGCAGCTCTAAGTTGATTCACAGTTAAGAGATTCTTCAACTGGAAAGACTGAAGGTCCATTGAGTTTCTTTACTGCAAAACTCTGTCAGCAGTCAAAACTTTGCTCAGGAAAGAAAGCCGTTGTGATCCCAGTGTGAATTCCACAGTATAATGAATTTAAATTCCCACCAGTTACTGGTGAAATTTAACTGTGGGATACCTTGTTCAATAGTTTTCTTGTAGATGATGAATGCTTGAAGAGAAATATTTAACATGGTGCAGTCTTAAGATCTTTTTAATACCAAATTCACTGTGATACAATATATCCGTGGCAAACGTAGGAAACACGAAAAAAGGGGCCACAGTTCTATGTCAACTTCTTAGCTGTGGCCATTGGCAAGAACCTGCAATGGCTACAGCGATACTGCCAGCCATTCTTGGAAGAAACACCACCACAGAGGACAATTAATACTGCTTGCTTATTTTCTGGCAGCCTGCAATGCATACTGGGCAACAGAGGGAGAGCCAGAGGCTGCTTTAATTTTCAAGAATTAGCAATAATATGCCGTGGCAGGATTTCAGAAATCAGACTGAATCCATATTAGCTTTATTGCACTCACAAAATACTGAGGCCACATGGACACTAGTATTGTCCTGTACACTCATAAATGCCACTCAGATTCTGGCACTGAACATCGGATTTCACTTCATTTCATTTCATTTCATTTCATTTCATTTCATTTCATTTCATTTCATTTCATTTCAATCTTATGTTTTATTGTTCCCCCCCCCGAATTACTTCCCCTCTCCTCCAACCTGCCCCCTAAATTTCCTGTAACTGAAGAACGCATTTCCTTCCATCTCCTCTCTCTGTTTGGTAGAAACAGCCTCAAAAGATCAAGAAACAGAAGGATGGACTGTTCTTGGTGTTTCTCCCAGGAATGAAGGTTTGGTTGCCAGTGGCTTTAATTTCATTGGAAGAGGCAGCTGCTATCCTGCAGCCAAGTGAGAAGATTAAATGATTTGGGGACAGTGAGTTCACCCAGAAGAGAAGGGGTGGAGAAGACAGTGTCTTGGCACAGTGAGTTGCTTTTGTGTTGGGAGAGCAAGTGCCTGGACTAGGCTGTGCTGGGAGGTACAGACTAACCCAGAAATTACTAAAACAAATGGTCCTTAAAACATGTTTTGGAGTAGAGCCTACAGCATGTCTGCAGTGCACATGAGATAAATCCTAGAAATGGCTGTAAGGGACATCTGACTACAACAAAAGGCTGAGTCTTACTTTAAAGTGCTCAGAAAGGATGGAAAGGCCCACTAGAAAAATTGACTGGGTGCTAAGAATGACAGATGCTACATGACTGCTGGGAAATTTAGTACCCGATACTGCCCCTGGGATGGGCAGAGGATGTGCCTTGCTTAGATAAAAGCACTGTGGTGTATTTAAAAGCCTCACCCATCCTTGAACTTGCTTCCTGATTCTTCAGAAGAGATTTCTGTAGTCATGGGAAAGATGATTGTTCCAGATGTGCATCTGGGTTTCTCTCAGCCTCTCCAGGCCACCCCCAAACAAAGGGTCTATTGGAAGATGCTCACCTCTCATTGCAAAGGTGCTCAGAGCGTTTAAGTCAATATACATTAATTTTATAGTGATAAGAGTCCATAGTTGTATTCCCCTGTGCTTCTTCACCTGGTTGGCATGAATACCTTCCCTGCTTTCCTGTGGAGAACAGACCCCGAATTCAGCCCTGCACTTTGAGCTGTCTGAAAATCTGAGCCTTGCTACTTCCCCTGTATCTAATGAAGCATTTCAAACCTGTTCTGCACCTAGTTACTGCTTCTTAGACCTGCTGAGCAAGCACTAGCAGGGAGACAGGAAAAGAAACTCTGCTGGGAGAGATTTTTCTTCTCTGTTTCCTGAAAAAAGCCTCTGGCCAGTATTAGGAAAAAGAGATTTTCTGTGTGTAAAACTTCTTCCTGGTGTTACTGGCAAAAACAAGGACAGGTTTAAATAGCTCCTGGGCGGATCTCCTTTTGCAACCAACATCCCCAGCTCAAGCTCTCTTGCAGACTGTCTGCCCTCCTGGTGTGCCTCTAATACACAACACATCGTTGCTGCCAAGTACAAGAATTTATAGGAGAGTGGTGGAACTGTAGTCAGAGGAAAAGGCACACAAGCTTAGTGGGAGAAAAGAGCAGTACGTCTATATGAACAATAAATAAAAAGCTCTCCCCTGGTAACTCTGCCAAGAGTTCATTAGTTTGGTTTCCTGCCTGGCTGTAAACATCCAGTGGCAAATGTCCTCTAACCACATGGCTTCATCCTTACAGCTCTGCTCGCTCTCTCTCCCAGTGTGGTGCCAGTGGGTATACTGGGCCTAAAGTCTTCAGGTGCGCTTGGAAAGTGTCTCCCTAACATTTTGGAAATGTTGCCTGGTTCTTTCCTGGGGCTTTCATACCTACTGCAGCTCTTGTGATTTCACTGTCAGTTGATGGAGAGCAGAAGTTGGGAGAGTTTGTCCAGGACTCTGGCTATTCCTTGGAAAAGGGCCCCAAGAAGCCAGTGGAGACCGTCTGCTGTCTCCAGATAAAATCAACCAGAGCTGACAAAGGTTTCTGTAACCTCTCCTTATACAACCCTAATGACACTGAAGCCATAGCTTCTCCACACAGTCTCTTCCAATATTTAATTGTCTTCCAAGAAGAAAGTATTTTTCCAGAGTCCAGTCTACACCTCTTTTGCTGTCATTTAACTTGATCTCTTCCTCTTCTGTGCTCAACATGGGTAGAGAAAAGCTAATTTTGCTGTTACTATTCACTTTTTTAGAAAGTTTGTCTCCTTTTCTAGACTAAGTCACCCCTGTTCATTCAGTCCTTTCTTTGCACAATGCTTCATTTCTCTCTCTTTCGTTTGTCCATTTGCTTTCTGTTTTGAGTAGATAAATAGCTACAAAAATGTTCAAAATGCCCCGTGAGGGATTCTGAATAAAAATCTTGTAATCTCTGTAGCCATCATCTCCTTTATCCATACTAATAAGGGAGGACAAGGTATGGGTAAGAAAACAAGCCCAAGGCACAGATAAAACAAAACATGTGTAAAAGAGATGGTAAGTCTCTGTTTTGTAGTTCTGGAGCTGTTTCAGTTGTACAGATATTTCAGTAAACAGATTTCCCCAGAGAAGAGCGGCAACTCTGAAATACAGTGAGAGCACCTGTGTCTAGTACAACCAGCATGGAGTCCTCACCACAGGCTCTCTGGCACTGCATCATGCTCAAGAGCAAGGGAAAACTGGGGTGCAGGGCACCCAAAGATGACTATGAGTAAATGCCATTTCTCATTCTTTGTTCTTTTTATATCAGAGCTTATGTTCCCGCACAGTGGTGGATAGCTCTATGGCATCCTCCCTTCAGGCCCCTCAGGGGTACCTCCATGTCCTCTAGGGCAACAAACCAAACACTTCAATGGCCTGTGACAATACTTACTGAAAGTATTTATATTGTATATTCTCCCCATCAGCTTGCACTTTTGTAGTAGCAGTTGTGCCTGGCTACACGTAATGCTGGAAGTTGGAGAGTCCGTACTATTGCCCGTAAACCACTTCTCTAAAGCTTCAGGCTACAGAGCTTTCACATCATTTGCTAGGATAGCACAGCCTTCTGAAGCTGTTCCCTGTAAGATTAGGTTTAGCCGCTGGCATAAATATAGATATTTGGCAAGGTATATTTCTTGTTAAGATGCTGAAGATGCATGATGCAAAGAATTAAATGCTTTCCAAGACTGAATATATAAAATGTGCCATGATGTATTTAGCATAGCTGCGGAGAAGAAGAAAGAACATTTACCAGCAGACTGGGTGAATGAAAATGCCAGGGTAGTTTTTGACAAACATTATTTAACTTGCATCATTGCTTATATGTATTTTCAATGTAGTATAAGAAATGCAAACTGGTCATATTTCAGTGTAACCCTCTATTAGGGAAACATTTGTAATTTCCACCCAGAGTATATGGGTAAGCCTTGTTAGCAAGCTGTGTGTCACCAGCCTCTTACACCATCATATGGATCAGAGAGGATGCAAATCCGTGAAGATTTCCCTTTGGATCGGTGGATTTTCTACAGGTGCATTTCCTTCTGTTTGCCACCATCCAATCTCTTTGTGGAATGGAAATCTGTGGTCTGTGATCTTCCCAGAGTGGGCTTTATCTGATAACTTTACCAGCCACCTATTGCACTTGAGTCTTTTGAGAGGAATTGAAGAGGTAAGCTTGTTTAGTCAGTCTGAATCTTCTTCTTGTGTAGACATGTACCAAGCAGATTTTTACTCTGTTTTGGTCTATACAGCAATATCGAGAGTCATAAGGTTTTCATGTCCTGTTTCATTTTTTTCTGATACAATTGCTTTGGGAAGGGACACAGTGATATGTTCAAGAGATCTTTGGAATATGGTTTTATGTGTGAGTTGACTCTTGAAGCCCAGAAAACTTTAAAGAGACATGGAGGAGAAAAAATATTTACGGTATATTTTTATTCTACCTTTTTTCCTGATATTTTAAAATTACTTAGCATTAACATACGAGGCTGGCACCAGGGAGAGACAGAGATGGGTAACTGGGGAGGCCTGGACTCTCACTTTCTCTAGGACACTCAAGAGAAGCAAAACCCAGTCTGTGCTTGGAGTGATGTATCTTGTTGACAGAGATTGAAGTGATAGAAGGTTTTCCTCCATGAGACCAACTGGGAACCAGAATTCCCAGAATTACTCTGCTGCCATTCACCCCATTACAGTGTTACAGCGTTACAAGATGCCCCATAAAAAAGTACTTTGAAATGTGTTGAATACTGACATTTGGTATCTAGCCATGGTATGCCCAGACTGAAACTTCCCAGTCCTATTTTGAGGAAATGTGTCAAGGGTTAAGTTCCCCTTTCAGTGCAATAACTTCAGGAGTTTACCACACCACATCAGAATAAAAGCTTATTTTACATTATGATATCATTACTATACCCATAACTATTAAGAAATACCATTGCGGAGACAAAGCCATTATTTTTTCAATAAAGCCTTCATTAAAAAATAATCCCTTGAGTAACAACTGTTGGAAAGATCCACCTGTAAAATTAAGATATAGTTTCTCAATGAAGCTGTAAAATGATGACTGAAAGACAGACAGATATCTTCCAGTGAGAAGTGAAGGAGAAATACTCAAACACTTAAGAATGAGAGAGATTTAACCTTCACAAACTGCCAAAGGAAGAGAGAAATTTTCTTTCTTGACATTTTCACACCAGTACTTTCCTGGGGGATTATGTTATAGTTGAAGATAAGTTATTGGCAGTCATTGGGTTGTATTCAATGACTCGTGTTATGCAGGAGGCAAGGCTACATGACCTAATGGTCTGGTCTGACCTATGAATTGTTTAAATATAACTAGTTATTTTATGCATTTTTTTTTTCCAATTCAACATAGCTTAGCAGTTAGTCAAGATAGAATTTGGTTATTCCTAGTAAGGAAGAGATAGATGAATGTGGATAATGTTTACTTGACGTTTTCAATGGTCTGCACATCTTGATGTGGTTTCTTTCATGGTTTTGCACATGAAGGACTCCACAGAATGTGGGACATGACTGAGCTCATGGTCTGAGGTTATATGGTATGATATCCAGTTTTCACCAAAAAAATAGAGGGCTTCTTTGAATAGACTGCAGGAATCCTTTTCCAGGGAGATCACCGCATGGGGTCTTCTCCTTTGATGTCATGTTTTCCATTGTGAAATTTCAACTAGTCATGAAGACAATAAAGGTCAAATTATCAACGGGGCAGAGGGTGCACACAGAGGGCACAGAAAGCCAACAGTGGCTCTGGTCTTATGGTTAGTTCTGTAGCTGCCCTGGGCCCTGCGTATACTGGATATATTGAGTAAGCTGGATATACATTGCATACTGCTTAGCAGATACCAATGACATGTAGGAAGCCCTGATTTGCTTGCAGTCACTTTGTACCTATTTCTGTTCCTTTATGCATGCACAGGAGATTGCTTCTCTTGAGGGGAAAAAGATTCCAGTAATTTGGGTGCACACTCCTGAACTGACTTGCTCTTAAATGAGAAAAGTTCCTCCTGATAGCTCCTGCTCAGTGGCACACAAAACTTTTCCAGCAGGGAAAGCATGGTGTGTGAAACTGTTCACCTGGAGAACGGATGAGTCCTTATGCTGGGAACATGTGAGGTTCCACAGTTTCAGGCAGGGGCAACCAATGAGTACCCAGCTGCACCCCAGCCAGCCTCAGCTTACAAAGCTGGTTGGAAAACAGTGATCCTAAAATTATCTCTTGCATCACCCTTTCTCCTTGAGCTTCATTACCTCCAACTCTGCCATTAATGGGCTGTGTTTTCAGTGCTTTTGTATAATTTATCATGGCAGGAGTGATGCCTGTTACAAGCTTGCCTTTCGGTGCAATACATAAAAGAGAACACATAAGCATGTAGTAGCCTAAAAATATTATTTTTGTATTTTAAATACATTGTGAGAACACATTCATACATAAAACCATGAGAGGGCAGCATTCTCTCTATCATTCATATTCTCTTTCTACTGGAAAATTAAGAGTGACTTTCTTTAACATTCATCTCATAAACCACAGAGAAGTGTTATATATAATTCAGAGCTTGGTTCAATATTCTTTGTAATCAATAGGAATGTTTCCCTTAATTTAAATAGGTGTTGGACTGAGGCTTCAGTTGTTCCAAATGACATCAGGAGGAACTGCCTGCATAATTTAAATCAGAAGATACTGAAAATAAGCAGTCAGGAAATAATTTTGGTGGTGGTTAACCATTGGAACAAAATACCAAGAATACTGGTGTGTTCTCCATTTCTTGATGTCTTTGAATGCAGACTAGATGTCTCTTTGGAAAAAGCGGACAGAAGCTGCTGGGTTGAATACTGAGGTAGTTCTGTGAACTGCATGGCATAAAAGAGAAGTTGATGCTGTATGTATGCAGACAAGATAAGCCACACATTCTTCTTTACACTGTTAGTAATTAAGCAGTGGAACAACACCTTAAGGTTTCAGGGAGTGATTTTACAGTCAAAATGGGATGTATTTCCACATGATCTTCTCTAAGTCACTTCAGAGCATTTGCATCACCTGTATTACACAAGCAGTCAGGTTTGCTAAGCAAAAGGATCTTTCTGACTCTGGAGTCCATTAATCCGCCCAATATGATAGATTCAGTGCAAACTTTTATAGCCGTCGTGTGATCCTACATGCAATATATTATTGTAGCAATAAATGATTGGATTTTTTCAGAAGAATTAACGGTGCATTTTTGGCAAAATTAGAACACTTTAAGATAGAGAGAGTGGTTTTGAAAAGGGGAAGCAGAATTGTTTACCTCCAGATAAGTGCTTCAGAAATAACTTAGCTCACAAGAAACTATGGATTTTTAGCCAGATGAATATTTAGACATCTCACAATGTTGTTCCAATGTAGAGTGGCAAGTGCTAATTGGCATTCTTGCTTGCAGTTTCAGCAGGGAGAAGGAGTATTTAATGAACATGGAAACCAAGCTATTCTTTCTATACTGCTTGACATGGTGACCCAACTCCGGACTCCGCGGGTTTGTGATGAAATTGTATTTTCTTATTTGTTTACTTCGTCTCCTGCTGCTGAGGGAAATTCCTGTATGTCTCTTATTCACTGTATTTCAACACCCCTAAAATGATGCACGAAGTTTTCACTGAGAATGCCCTTAGGAGGTACCACAAACTGCGGTTGCACAGAAAAGTCATTAGGACAAATGCAATGGTGAGCAAATGTACATGATTCAGAAACAGTGACATGCCCCAAGCAACTGTTTAGCATGTGAGAAAGCAAAGGGTGTTCACAAAGGCTGACAATAAAAGAAACAAAAATATTATTTGATCAGAAACCCATTTACCTTTAAATTTCACTCGCATTTTCTGTCATTCATATGTAGCACCTAAAAAGGTTCCCATTGTCTCAGGGAGAAAGAAGTTGTGCCTGTGATTTTTAATTAGGACCATTGTAAAGAAAAATACTAATTTTCTAGTTATGTTTTGAAGACTACTAAAGGGTGTTAGCATCTGTTAACTTGAAATATTTTCACATTGTTTCCATAACAAAGAAAAATGTGAGGTATTATTTAATTTCCCGTAACTTGCAGTATAAAAATGAACTCAATAACAAGTGAGCTTTGCCAAGACGGCTGTATATTTTTTTTGAGAAATAATGTAGCTGGTTCAGACTAGCCCACATTTTACATGGGGTTTGAATTAGCACTTTTTCAATGGATCTTAAAAGCCTTTTTCTTTGCTGTTCAACTTAATACTGAAGCTCCAGTTCAAGAATGTGCTTCATAGTGTGAGAAACCTTATTCAAAGCAGTAGGCTACACATTCAGAGCTGGACATGTGCTTACATATCTCAAGAACAAGGGCTTGGCATACAATGAAACTAACTGGTGTCTGTGGGACCTGCACATGATTTGAGTCTCACCTAAGTTTTTATTTGATGTCTGAGATAGTGCCTGGTGTGTAGGAGGCCACTGCCTCATGCTTAACCTTATCTCGATCTTATTTATTAGGGTAACATTCAAGAGGCCATAGCCCCATTGTGAGTGGTGTAAAACAGGGAAGTATAAAATGCAAATCGTCAAGACAGGCCCCAAAAGAAATGTCACAACATGTAAGGAAAATAAATAAGGTAGTAGCAGCAAGATAACAGCTTTATGGCTTTTCCTTTTTGAATGGAAGATGAGGTAAGGTTGAGAAGAGAGGGGTGAGATGAGGGAAAGGCAGAAAGGCTGCTGGAAGATGTGGAGATGTAGATGAGGGGTGAAAAAAACCCAGCGTTTCTCTGTGGGGCAATAGAAATCCACTCAGGAGTGTTGAGAGGTCCCCAATCTGGGTTGTGCTCCAAACAGCCAGATTCACTCTCCCCCTCTCATGGAATCCAGCCCCTACCACCCACCACACAGCAGGGAGAGGGGAGATGGAGAGATAACCGTCGCTGTCTGGCTTCTGCTGTTGCCACGGTGGCTGACGGATCTCCTTGGGCATCCTTCTCATCTGCATGTCTGACTGTAGTTTGCTTTTTTCTGCACAGTGTTGTTGGGGAAGGCCGTGAATTTTGACTCATTTTAACAGTCAGCTGATGTATTCAACAGGGAGCTTATTTTGCTAAATAAGCTACAAAGCAAAACACCAAGAAGCATATTCCAGTGAAATAAAATACGGACTCTAATTGATGCAGTAGTTTTGAATAAATCTTTCCATTGTCACAGTCATCACACTAAATGCCAAGGCCTGTCAGCACCACTTCTTAGTTACCTACCCAAGGTAATTATACAGCTCTTCTTACTGCAGAACCAAACTGCATCCCAGTTTGAGGTATTAATCTTGTTAACAGTCCTAGTTTATGGCTTTTTACCCAAGCAGAATAAAAAGAAAACAAGGCAAAAATAAATGACAGGCTCCATCTTGCAAGATAATCAGATCCCATCTCTACTTGCAGAGCCAAAAGAACATGGAGATCACTGTAGATGTCTTGCTGGGAGTGGGTAGATGACGTGGTGCCACAACAGAGAACTGAAGTCAGCTCTTTCAAGAGCCTTACACTGGGCCACCCGTCCTTTTGCACAGAAATGGCCTTGGGGAAGTAATGTGCAATTTCTTCCCTTCTCCTTTTACGTCCATACTCCCAGGCAGTCCCCATCCCCATGGGCACGAGGCCGAACATTCAATTTAGCAAACATTTGCCAAACAGCCCATGCCACCCACATACAAGGTTTATAAATAGTAAATTTGCTGCATTTAGTTATGGAACTGTGATGCTTTTCATCCCTTTGCAACTTCAAGCTCTGCGTGTGAGCAGGAACAGCAGCTACTTTGTCCTCAGAGTTGCCCAAGTCTACACAGAAGAGAGGCATCCAGTCCACACTTAGGCTGAAATTTGTCCTTTTGGGTGACTACCTAAGGATATTTCCACTTTTAACATCTAAAAATCATTTTATAGGCAGAATGGGAGGAAAAATGAAGCCCCCATTTATATGAAACATGGGGCAGAGGGAGCCGAAAAGGGGATGTTACTAATTGCAGTCCTCTGTTATTGCAGGCCAGACATCACATGGTTCTGTTCACAAAATTCATGGTTTGGTGAAAAAAAATGTTCTGAGTCTGGCACCAAACTGTGTCCTTGGCACCTCAGTGACTTCAACTGGTATCTCTGGGTTGTAGGTCAGATTGCAATTAGGCCTTTGAAATTAGAAGAAAAAGAAAGGCTTTTGGTGGCATTTTGTGCAGAATAGGTTTAAATAATAAGTGTTTAGGCTTCCAGAACTGATATTATATTTTGGGGGAAAAAAAAAAAAAAGGAAATTTTTTATTTTCTCAATTTTCTTCTTCTTTCTGTTCTCCTCTTGCACTAAAGGGCCAAGATTTGTCCTTGTAAACTTATCTGTAAAAATCTATTTTGTTTAAGATTCTGCTATTGTGAAGAAATCCCATTGTATTTAACAAGATGTGTTCAGGCAGGTCTTATAAAAAATATTATTCTTCTGCAAAATCTACCCTAAAAACCCTTTACAATTTATTTGTGATAGTCTGTAGATTTTTTTTTCCCCAAACTACTATATGGCAAGGATATAATTTTGAATTAAATTCTAGCAGCTCAAAAAGTGTATGAAAAGATAATAATTTTCTATGAAATGCCAAAGGACTTTCCTCCATGAGGATATAAGCAAGACCTACAAGAACTGGTAGTCATGCTGCAGAAGGATTTTTCAGGCTTAGAGAGCTTGGGGGAGGGTGTTTGAGTACATTAGTATTCACTCCACATCCTCGCCTGCTGTTCCACATGCACTGTTTTGTGCCTTCATAAACTGCTCTGGATGCAGATCAAAATTATTTAAAAGAATTCACAGGAAAAAAAAAAAACACAACAAAACAAACAACAGAGCAGCAGTTTCTATGTATTTCCACATTGCATCGCCTTCATTTTCATTGACATTTACTGTTAGCCTTTTTATAGCAATATGAAAAAAGAAGACAGAAGCAGAGAATAGAAAGGCTTTCTCTGATAAGAAAGGCTTTTACATTTTAGAGAGAAGTTCTCACAACAAATCAGAGTGCTGTAAGCTTCCTTGTGCACTCAGCATCAACAATTTGAAGCATGCAGCACTGAATTCTTTAACTGAAAGAGCACTATAAAATAATTATTATTCTTTCTTGTTTGCAGTATCTGATTATAAATAGTAAGAAGTATGCTAATCTGTTCTGTGTTAATGCTTTTTAATAGGGTGAACATTCACTCCCTCTCTTTTAATTTTTCGCTCCTCATGACTCTTGAGTCCCAAGGCAGTCCAAGGGCAGGCCTCACCACGGAGCCATGCTCCCACCTCCTTGCGTTGAAATCATAGCTGCAGGAACACTTATTGCAAAATCTTCTGACAGATCATGTGGGCAGGATCACCTGCAATATATGGCTTTATCAAACATGTTCTGCTTCTTACTAATTGCTTAGAGGGAGAAGCCTTTAATTTCTTGTTCACTGAGACAAGCCTGGATCATGGCCCACCACCACTGACTGTGGCCATTCCTTAACACTTGTCCTAGTAGTGATTTTCTTGATTCATTAGGAATGTGGTAATATGCAAATTTGTGTCACAGTACAAAGCTGTGTTCTCTCCTCTGACAGGAGGCCAGAAGAATTCCAGCTTCTCTAGAAACATGGAAGTGTATGGAGATATCCTTGAAAATTGAAAGAACTGAGGCTAGAAAGCTGAGGGGAAACATCAAACCAAACACTGGGAGCAGACAAGCTTAGAAGACAGCTGTGAGGGAACCTTAGAATTTTTAGAGGGGTGAATGAAGAGGAAGAGGATTCAAGGAAGAGGTGCTTCTTGCACACACACATACATGCAGAGAAGTCAAACATCCAGTACTTAAAATGCACATTGTATGAAATACAGCAAACCCAGAGTGTTGAGGCACAATATGGCAGATGCAAAATCTTCAAATCGACAGCATTTCCTTGTGGACAATAGTCACTTGTCTCTGAGAAATCTCTTTAAAATCCCAGGTCCCTGCGGGTTGAAGCACTGGCATTTGTGCTGTTGCTCTCAGGGTGCCACCCTGCTGTGCCTATGGTGATGGAGAATAAATATGCATGAAGCTGACAGTTAGCTTGGCTTCCACCAAAGCTTAATTTAGCTCACTTGTCAGCACAGAATAAGAGAAATTAATAACAATAATTAATAGTTCTTTTAACACAGTGAGTAAAGAGCAGCATGTGATAAAAATGCTAAATCTAGGGAAACTTCAGAGCTGGGAGACAAGGAGTATGCAATGTACTCCACATTGCTGAGGAGGTAAAACATACTTTACAGGGCACTAATGGACTAAACAAAAGAAAATGTCTGGTCAGAGGGAACAAAGGAATGTGCTGTAGCATCCAGGGAGGAGGTAGCTCAGTCCACGCCAGCTGGAACACATCTCCTGAGGAGGCTGAAATTCCTTCCACCTTCTCCCCCCTCCTTTTTATGGTTTTCAAACTTCTCTGCGAAGAAAAGGACAAAAGTTTTGTTATGCCTGAAGTTTGGCCACAAGCAAAAGTACCTAAAAGGTGCTTCAGGGTATTCAGAACATGAGCGTGTGCTATTTCTGCAGGGACGTGGCCATCTTTCCGAGTGACTTTTGCCACCATCCACAAATTGCATATTCCTTCTGTGTTACTTCATGAAGGTCCCTCCTTTTTTTCTTGGCTTGCACCACTGCACTTCCTTTGAAGCCAGAAGCTGCAGAGCTGACATTGTACAAGGAATTTCAAATAAATTCTGATAGCTGTTTTGGGGAGGAAACATTGGGTGTTTCACTATTGATTTTGTTACTTTTATTGTGATTGTTTCTGTGTATACCTACAAGTGGGGCTTTTTGTGGGTGGTGCTGCACAAAGTCCAAGGAAGGCAGCATACTTTCTTGAGAAACTTTAAAACATTTTTAGAAGTACAGCAAGAAGACAGCAGAGAAGTATTATACATTCAATTTGTATAATATGTATACACACATATATTACATACACTTGAAAAAAGTCTTCCTTTATACCAGCCTGTCCTGTCCTTCAGACACTCATCTCTCACAGGCAGTGGGTTGCTCCCAGAGAGTGTTGATGGACTAAAAAGTAGAGCCTTCAAACTTGATTCAAGAAGGGTGACCTATGAACAGAGGACAGTATTGAAGAAGACATAGAGATGGTTGTGGGACAGTGGGCAAGCTGAGGCTGGTCTCAGTGGCGTGGTGAAGGAAACAGAAGCCGAAAGGAAAGAAACATGAAGATAATTAGGGAGGGAAAGGACCGTGTACCTCTCAAAGGCACAGACAAGATGCTTTAATTCAATGGGAAAAGGAGAGGCTGTTGGAGAAGTTCAAAGGAGCGTAGTACTCATATGCCAGAGGGCGAGGTCAGAAACTTTGTATAAATAAGGGAAAAAGCACTGGCATATGTGTCTGAAACTACCAGATGTCTAATGTTATCTACAAACCTCACAGGACTGACATACAGACTGCAGCTGGAAGATACTGCTTTTATACCCAGTCTTCTTACTTTGGTTCATTCCCTCAAAACGCTGCACTCTCTCACAGTGCTGCTTCTGTCCAGCCTCAGCAAAGCCCACACTTGAGGTTCTGGTCTCTTATCTCACCTGTGTTGCAGGTTCTTCAGCATTCAAAGTCCCTGCTGTACTGTAGAGGTTTACTGCCGCAAGAAGCAGCCAAGGTCCTGTGCCAAGGAGCAGCTGGCTTCTTCTCATGGATGATAACTGCCTTTAGCTACTTTCCTGGTTGGAAGGGGAGAGACCAGCAATCCACAGGTGGTGAAACCATTTGGATGTAAATTATACAGGCTGTCCATCAAGCTGCACAAGCCAATAGCTGCTTCGCAGTTGAATGAACCCAGCATGTGAGAGATTTAAATTCAGAGCATGTAGCAAAGAAACCTCAGACGTCCATGCAAAATTCATTGAAGGCCAAGCACAGCATCATTGCTGGCCTGACATCCTTGAGTATGTGGAAAACCAGAAGGAGGGAAAATTGGTGCTATGTTAATACCACCCAAATATACACAATGAAGTCAGACTGAAAGCAATGAAATTACAGCCGCTCCTCATGAGCTAACAGGACCATTTTCCTTAACCAGTGACCTTCAATTACAGAGTAGCAAGCAAATTAGTAGAGACAAAAAAGAAAAACCTGTTAGCCAGAAAATCTTACTGGCTAAAGCTTGTCTTGTGTCAGTTCCAGTTTACGTAGCTTTCGGTAAAGTATGTGCTGTCTCTTTTGGAGTACTGGTGTTAACTGGAAATGTTGATTCTGGGAACAATGAACTCCTTCTTATCAAATGGTTGGGGGTTACAACTGAGTTTTTTAGAAGACCTTCAAGCTTTCTGAGTGCTTGAAGAATCTGAATCATTGCAAGAAGCCTCCTGATGCTACAGAGATCAACTTAAGAAGAGATTTGAGGCCAAAAAAGGCCAAGGCAGGAATGACTAAATGAAACATCCATTTCTCAGTTCCCAGCCCTCCAGCATCCCTTATGCTTGAGGTTGGTTGCCTGTAGGTCAGAGTGACGGTGAAGCAGGCTGGGATGCAAGTGGGATGCAGGTTGGCGGCCCCCATACAGAGGTACAGGGCTTACTCTCAACTACAGCCATCTGAAATTCAGGAGTCTGATCCTATGTGGTTCAGGTTGCCTACACAACCTGAAAATTCACAAATCCAGATGAGTGATGTAGTATGAATCCACTTTGAAAGGAGACTAGAGAAGATAATGTTATCTGGAAGCTGAGGGTGCCCACATAGGGAACCAGCACTTTTCAGATTTAAAGCTGACTTAATTCCCGAGGTAGGCAAACCTGAACAGCAAAGAATATATGGCCTTCTTCATTATGAAGTTGGAGATATTTGTATCTAATTGTTTATGACTGGTAACTTTATACATTCTGTGAATCTAATTTTCAGTTCCTCTGTTGCAGCCTTCAAATCCTATAATCCAAATCAAGTTCTGTTTTGATAGGATGAGCTCCATCTTTCCTTCTCTGGATACATGGTTTGACAAGTGAGGTTTTCCTTTTGGTATATTAGCACCTCACAGCTGCCTCAGATTTACAAAATGAGCCAAGGTCTCAATCAAAAAAATGAGGCAAACCCATTTACAAGATAAAACAAGTCACACAATTAAAACGAAGATAACCACTTAGGTATAAGTTTTCTTTTGACAACATTATTAGCTAATAACCTTTCTCTTCCTTCAGTATATGTTGGCATGAAACTTTTTCCCCAGGGTTTCTGAGTTATATGAGAGAAAAGGGATGGGGATATATCTGCAGAGGGTTTTCACCTACTTCAGCAAAATCCGAAGCAGGCTTTACTGCTACCTGCACCATCACACTGTCCACAGATTATCAGGTTTCCTTAAGCCTTCATTTTCAAAGTCTTCCCATGATAGTTCAGATCATCAGCTTTTAAAATTTAAACAGAGAGATTAATTTGTAAGGGACTGCTGTAACAGCATGGTAGAATGCCAGATTGTTTCCTTCTTGCAGCTACCAATATGTTTGCTTTCAGAGCCAATCGATCTTTTTGAGATCCCTCTTCCCCTTAGTTTGACAGAAATCTGTTAATGACAAAGCTCTGAGTGTTCTCTAAATGCAACATGTGGTGAACTTTGAGTCCCAAGCCTGAAGCCACAGTCTTCCCACTGTTTGTTGCTTGGGCTCAATAAACATCACACTGATATACTGAGATGACTCAGCTACGCAGCGTCCACCTGGCAGCACCAACTCTCTGGTCTGGACTTGTGAGTTTTTCCAGATAGCAGACAGGCTGAAAGAGCACAGCCATTTATAGACCCGGTGATTATAATGATGCATGGGAACAAAAATAGATTTATAACAATCATAACATCCAGGACAGCAATACAAATAGTGAGGATAAAAAACAGGGAAAGATAAATACCTGTCTGGAAATATGACTACTGCTGAATCAATAAGCTGATGTCCTACCAAAAGCACATCGTTACAGATTGAAAGCAATGTGGTATCAGTTACTTTCAGTCTGCCCAGTGAAGGTGGCCCTTTTCCTCTAGTTTTATCATAGAATCACATACTGTTACAAGTTGTAGCGAACCATTTCTGTTAACTAGACAGCTGTTTAGCATCACTTTTAACTAATGATTTTTAAAACAAGTTAGTCATATTCCTGTAACATGCAATGTACTACTTAATGCCTATATTCACCACTTCAGGTTTGTTAGTAAGAGAAGAAATCCTGATATATTTATTTTAGTTTCTTTTCCTATTACATGTTGTATACTATGTGATGGATAATGAATAATTAAAGGCACTTAACATTTAAAAAGCATTTCAGGCAGTGTCTCTTCCCTGTTATGGCATGTAGTCACAACGTGGTTCTTCTAAACACTGCTGAGAACAGCTTGGTTGTAGCATGGACAAGCGTTTATTACAGGGTTTACTGCCTTGTCCTATGATTCCATGCTCTGCAAAGCACATCTTAACTAATTCCCAAAGGCAAAGTGGCAACGCTGTAAAGCACTTGTGAAAACATTCAAACTGCAGTTTAAACCTTGTTGCAGCACAGTTCTTCTCCAAAAAGTGACACTGAAACCGGCATTATGGGATCCTGTATTTATTGTCTATTTGTGATTTCCAGATCAAACACGCTAAGTACAACTATACAGTTCCGTCCTAACATCCACAGCCAGCTCCAGACTCCAATGAGATTAGAAAGTTGAAACTTTCATGTTCATGTATCACTGAGGTGATGATCTCCTTAGCATCTGTCCAAACCTGCTGTCCCCCTCTGAAACAGATACACCTTGGCCCCCTTCCATTTAGCTGAATGAGCTTGAGGAGGATGTTTTCTTCTCATTAACCCCTGTCAGTGTTTTCACTGCTTATGGGAGTAAAACGTCTTTTCAAGCAGGTCAGCAGACCTAACTCTGAACACAAATATACACAGAGCAGATGTGTTGAAGAAGGTGCCACTTCTTTACTATAGCCATGATTTCAAATAGAGAATTTTAATGGCTTTTTATTTTTTTTTCTGGCCTGTTTCAAAGCATAAAATATTGCAATCTCTAGAAAATTCTGATATGAACAATATTCTCTCTACACATTAACCTGTTGAAACACGGGCTTACGAGCTACATTTTTGTTTCTCTAGAGAGCCATCTGTTGTGTATTTATGGCTAGCACCAGCGATGAGAAGACACAGCCCAATCCAAGGCTCACTGAAATTCACTCACACTGTTCAATTAACCATGGAGCATGTGATTGGTTTGGTGTTTTTCTTTCTGCTATGTCTGAGTGGGAAGCGATCAGCCTCACTGCCTCCCAGGGACCTCTGTGTTGATGCTGGAGCTTACTGTTCTCAATCAGCAGAAGAGACACTTTTACATGTCCATCTCTCGACCTCTGAGACAATAAAACTAGTTTGGCTTAAATAAATTCTGCTGATGGAGCAGCTACAGCATTCTGGTTGACACTTCAAGGTGGTCACTGTAAAAGATGGACATTTCAAAATCAGTCCCTTCCCCTTACCTACAACGAAAATGTAGAGGTAGATCCTGTTTATTGGCACTATTGTCCCTTTGTCTGGGAAGCATGTTCATAAATATATCTGAGAATAGATGCTAAAGTACAAAAAGACTCTGCAAAGATGACAGGAACAGTTAGAGCATCCTTTCAAGGTGCAACAGGAATGAAGTGAGTGACTACTACCCAATAGGTGCCAGCAATACTCCCTCGGGCAGTAGGGTTTCTGTGCCAGTTTTCACATCACCTTTTACAAAAAAAATCATCACTAATTCAAGTGTGTCAAATTTTTATCATCCTGACGAGTGTAATCATCATCTGTTTCAATCTTTGGTTATGCCTGAGGGTTGTTCAAATGGCTACAGATGTGTAAGGAGGTATGTGCAAGGCTGTCCCTCTTGAAGACAGTGGTTTCCTGACTTAGTGGAGCTGAATTTTTGTGAAAAAATATGCCTCACTCTTTTGCCAATCCTGCACACCCTCGTGACTCAAAGGGGCAAAACTGAACAACCCAGAGCCAGTGTGGGCCCCAGATCTCAAATGTTTGAGAGCTGGAATACCCAGAGCTGAGGTTTTGGTCTGGCCCGTGAAAAGGGAGCAAAAGCCATCTGTGAAAACTGGAGGCACATCTGGGTTTGGCTTCTACCCCAGGATCCCACAGCCTCCCATAATCACTTTCTGAACATCTGCAGGTTGGAAGAACAGATCCTTTCTCCACACCTTTCCTTGGGAACCCATGCTCAGCCCTGTGCCTGGTACACATGGGTTCCCTGGGTCTTCTAGGGAGCCCTCTGAGCAATCCAGAGAGGCAAGACCCACAGGGTTTAATCCTTTAATCCATTTAGAAAAATGTCCTTTTCTAACTAAAAGCACCACATGGCAAGTGGAGAAGGAAGAATAGGTCCCTGAGTGTCGCCTCTGCTTTGGACAAGAGCTTGCTGAAAACACTAAGCCTCTCATTTTTTCGGACACTGACTGTCACTGACAAATCACAACCACACATCGAAAAGCCCCGCATCTTTTCCACAGGTCTCTCTCTCCTCCTCACAAAGGCCCTTGGGGCTGGGGCTGGCGGTGGGTGGCCCAGGCAGCTGGACCCCCGCCATGTCACGCAGGCCTGCCCTGGCACAGGCAATGGCCGTTCCTTGCATTCCTGCCCCAGCAGGGACGGGAGAACGGTGGGGATCCTCCTTCCCCTCAACCTTCCCCTCCCTGGCCTTTGCTTCCCAGCTATCCCTGATCCTGGAAGCCCGTGCAGAGCAGAATGGAGAGGAGCCCTCTTCCTCCCCGGGAAATGGCAGCCGCGGGTGCGCTGCCACAGGGCCCAGGGCTCAGCCTCCAGCAGCGGCTTTTGAACGTGTCTCCCAAGAGCTGGGGGGCGCCCAGGGACCCGTTGTCGTCCCCAGAGTGTGGGTGTCCCCTCCAAGGCAGCTGCTCAGGGGAGAGGTGGTGACAGACAGCCAGACAGCCAGAGCCCAATTAAACCCTCCCCTGGCCAGCCCCTGACACTCCCTCCTGCATTTTCCAGTCTGTGGTTACAACGCTCAAAGGGTTCCATTAAGTCATCAAGTTTTACAGGTTCCTTAAAAAAAAAAAAAATAAATAAATAAAGAGGGGGGGAGAGACAGCGAGCAAGAGAGAAAAGTTTGGTCATGGCAGGGAATGAGTGATCAAAGCTGAGCCAAAGCTTCCTGTTACACCGGGACTATATATATATCGTCTCTTTAATGTTGGGGGATGTCAGCCGGCTGCCGGGAGCCCGGAGCGGGAGCCGCGCTCTGCCTGATTTCCAGCTCGCTGAGGTTTCTTCCACCGACCACAATGAACAAGTTCCTGTGCTGCACGCTTGTGGTAAGTCCCTTCAGAGAGGTAGATGGGCTTTAAGATGCATTACGGCTTCAGAGATCAGGCTGTAAGGACATACGATTTTTCTTCTGGGTTTTTTTGTTTTGGTTTTCTTTAGGTTTTTTTGTTTGTTTGTTTGGGCCATTTTTTTGTTTTCTCTCCGTTTTCTTGGTGAACGTTTTTGTTTCTTCACGCCGAGCTTTCCTGGTGAGTTTTGGAGTGCGATGGACACATCCAGCTCCAGGGAGGCAGCAGGGATTTTCATCCCGTTCTTAAGGTAGTGGCATAGTTTGCTTTGCTTTTGAGTTTTTTTCCTGTCTGACTCTCTCCTTTTGTAAGGCTTCATCCTACCGGAATGACACAGAACACTGTATCTAGAAATGAATTTAGAAACTATAGGCTGGGGTGTTTGCTTTGAATTTTAAAAAGCTCCATCCCTGCCTGTCTCTAATCTCTGCTGCAGTGGCACTGGTCAGTATCTCAGATAAAACTGGGAAAACTGCTGTGAAATCCAGGAAGAAAAAACCAAAAAGCTCAAGCATGTGGTGCTTGTTTGGCTTAGAAAATTCAGCTTCCTGTGCAAGAAAGTGATGAATTAGTAGCTGTGTCAGTAGCTATTACAGAAAAAGTCGTGTTATTAAATCTGGTATAAGCCCCTGCTTTAATGAGTTTCTGTTTACTTGGTGATTTAGCAAGATACTTCCAAATGCAAATTTAGAAATGTTAGCACTGCAGTAAATCTTTCAAAATGTCATTTAATCCATTTAGCTGTATGGAATTTTATATGATGTCAGATTAATTAAAACCTGCATACAGACAGATACTGTGTAACATCTATTTGGAGGATATTCATCTTTTGGATAAGAAAACATTCAAAGAAAACATCAAAAATAATATTCAGAGCAGGCTGTTATGCATGCCTGCACAGAAACTTGCTCCTGGGTTGTTTTGGTGAGTACAGTGGCATTAATGTTGCAGCAGAGCGTTAGAACTGAGATCCATTTATTTTGAAAGCTCTTTATAAATGCGACGAGATTTCCAGGATCCGATGAGTAATGCATGTTTGTTACTCTCTGTACAACTTTCTGAAAGAGCTTTTTGAGTAACAAACCCAAAGTAATTAATGGTGCAAGGGAAGCAAAAAGTTGTCAGGCTCGTGGTCAGCAAAGAAACACAGGACAACTTTTTCACCTCGTGTATGATGTTGTGCCTTCTTTGTCTATATGAAAACATGGGAAATTAATCTGGGAATTCTAGCATTGGCATGTTATCAGCTTGGCTTCTTATCTGTGACTGTCATAAAATAATCACATCAGTATTTTGATTTTGATTAAATGTAATGTGCCTGTTCATGTTCTCCCATAAAGTAATAGCTTTTGGTGGAGTTCAGCATAATCCTCTGGCAGATGAGTCTCAGAGCTGAAATTCATCGTGACAGGAGTACATACCAGAGAGCTTCATCATTCAACTGGTTTTTTAATTATTATTTAAAAGCAATTTGTTTAGAGTTACTGTGAAGTTTAAGTACTACCAGATGAGCTAGAGCTCAGAAAAGTACTTTCAGTACCTGTTTTATAAGAACACTTGTAAGAGGCGCAATAGCAGTTCAATGTTGTATGTTTGGCTGGATACCTTAAACCTAATTTGGAGACACCATATCTAAAAAAGGTTTTTCGGACATGATGTACTTTCAACCTTGGACTCTTTGCTGGGGTTTCAGAAAGGGGACCTGCTGTGGTGGTGGATACATGTACGCGTCGTTCGCTGGAACACTCAAACTGCTTACAAATATTATGAAATCAGGCTGAATTAAAAGAAACTCCCCAAAGCTGGATCTTGTTACTTGTCACGTAACTGTCTTGACCCTTAAACTTGACCCCTCTGTATTTTTGGCTCTCTGGGCACACGTGATGTGCTTTTTCTGGCCTGCCTGTTGTGTTTGGTGTGTGTAGGCAGCAGTGGCTTTGCAGCCCGCGAGGGTAGGAGTTATCTTTCTGTCTGACTTTCTTTCTGTCTGTCTGCATGTGTGTTGGTTAAAAATAAAACACCAAGGTTACCAGAAGAATTTTTAAAAGATTGTCACAATTTAAATAACACCCACTGTTCAAATCTCACAGAAACTTTAATTTTGTTCCTTCTGTATTTAACTTTTATGCTAGTAGATTTACTACTCTGATGGTCTTCCTGGAGAAAAACACCTGTTTGCTCATAATACTGGACATGCTGTTTCTCTAGGTAGATGGTCAGTTGTTGGTAATTCTGTTCAGTGCAAAGGCAGACTGTAGTCACGGTGGTAACATCCCAAGTTTGGGTTATCTCTAAACCTTGCTGGCACTCTGGTGAATAATGCTCCAAAGCATGAGCTATGGACAAGACACATCTTTTGGTGAACAGCTGGTTAGGCTTTTCTGTTTTCTTCCTCCACAAGCTTCCAGACCAATATAACTCATATAAATGAGGACTTTCAATTTAGCACTTTGATAAGATGCAAAACTGCTCTTCAACGGAATCTAATTTTCCTACCACTGAAAATGAAACAATATTTTAGACCTCTAAATTGCTTTGTGAATCCTGAACTGCTTTGTGAGTGGCAACTAATTGTACCTCACAAAGTCTCTAAAAGGTTTGAATTGTCCACATATTGCTTTACTGTCAGAGAAATGGAGATGGCGGTTGATGTCCTCAGTTATGAATACAGGTGGCTTGGGGTACTCATTAGTTATATTTGTTATATAAAAGAGCAGTCTCCACTCTTCCGTACAAAATTAGGTCCTGTTATACCCCAAGTGGGTGGATTGCACTGAAGCCATTGGCAGAATGGTGGAACAGCTTTATAAGCTAACCTCAAACCAGCCAAAATGGCTCTGTTTCAGCTTCTGTCATGTACCTGATGCTCAGCTGGGGTCCGCCAAAACATCCTTCATCTGGGCTGTGCCCATGGGGTGAGCCGTGCTGCATGGCTGTCAGCCCAAAGAGCTTAAATTTGGGGATTGCATGAGGCCTCCAGAACAGCAAGGTGAGGAGAATGAGATCTGAGTATCTCTCCACGTGACAAATATTTAGCACCGGTTGTTTGCGATAGGCAGCCATGGATCTGACCCAGCATGACACCATCGTGTACTGGATCTAGAGATACTGTTTTGATCTGATAAGCTACTGATTAGGAGGACCCCTTTAACATCATCCAGTGCTATATTTTGCCACTGAGGTTTCTCTGAGGTCTGTGCATTATTTCAGTGAGGCATTCTGCCTAAGGCCTCCTGCCTTAGCTTGGTCCAAAGACTTGGTGTAGAAAGCAAAAGTAGGAGAGTTATGAGGTTTTACTTTGAACCCAATGCAAACACTAGGAGCAATCTGACAGATGCTTTGAACGATTATTTATCACACAGGAAAATATGCTTCAGAATAGTTGTGGAATGTGAAACAGAAACAGATTTATCTTTCTCAGCAAATTAAACATTCTCCTTTGGTCTACAACCCAAAACCACAAAGCCAAACTATATAATAATATTTTCATATGCTGAAAAGCCACTTTTTTTTCTCTCACAAAGCAGTGATTTCAGGGGATGATGCTTGAAGGATTTTTCCTTTATGTGCTTTGTCTTCCAGTTCATTTTAATTCAACAAGAAAAAGCAAGTGGCTCTTTGCCTTACATTTAAAGATGAAAGGAAAGGGCGTGTAGTTTTTTCATGCCCAGGATCTGAAAAGAAATTTTACAATCACATTATTTCTCTTTGAAAAGCATCTTCTAAGGGCTCAAATAAATGGACTGCACGGGAGTTTTATGTTAGCATTGACATTTTGTGTATGCTGACATAAAGATGGTATAGAAAAATATAGCTTTAGGCCTAATGTGTTGAGTGACATAATCAAAGAATTGCTTTTTAACCCTAGGTAACTGATTTTGAATGGGTTCTTAGTATTTGCATTGACTTATATGAGACTTATATTTCAGTACTTACGGTTCATCCCAAGTCCTTGCGTGGAGATGGTTATCCTGAGGGGTACCCAGGATTTGGCCCAGGGAGATAGACAAGGACTGAGCTTTTCAGTCCTTTCAGAACTGAGCCCATGACACTGGAGGCAAATTTCACCCAATGGGTTGATAGATGTAGCTAATGATACTAACTTTTGTTATGTTTTGGTTTAGTAATTATTTTGTTACTGATAGCATTTCATATTCATAGAGAAAAACAAACAAAAAACCACCACTCTAAAACATTTGGGATTGATTTTTTTTTTTTTTTTTTAATTAAGCTTTGTATTCCAGTGCCCCTAAGAAAACCCTTTGCAACTGAGTGCACTCTGAATCAGAGTAAGTTAATTTGTTGAGATGAACAACATAACTGACTATCATTGTCTTACACTGGTGTTGAGATATCAAGGATTCCTTGGTGTTTAAAACTGAAAGGACCTGCCTAGATCATTTCATTCTGTTCCCCAGCTCTTCCAGGAAACCAAAGGGTGTATTTGCTTTCAGAAATGCATTGCGAGCTATGTTTAAACTACTTGGGTTTCTGCACCTGCTTCTCGGTACAAGGCTGTTCCCAAACTTCCTCTGAAGAGAGAATCACCTTTTCATTTGCCAGCATTATCCTTTAACAGAGAAAGTTCTTCTCCCTCTGTGTGTTCACTGTCTATTTTTGCTTAATCTCTAGGTACTGTTTTGGATTGCCAAGGTATTGAACAACTTCAAGATGAGGCTCTCTGTATCTTTCTGACCTTTCTCAGTACCTCTTCCAGGTTGAAATAACCTTCCCTAAACAAGGATGAACAGAATTTTATGTGATCTTCTGAATGACAAATCCATAACTTGGCCAAGTGTAGTATTTATAGATTCCAGCTTTGGTTTCTTAAGGGTTAAAGGGTGAACATGTTCGTGGCCTCTACTTCTGATTCCAGTAAACTGAAGCCAGGCTTCTAGTTTCTTCCTCCTTTCAAACTGGAACATGCCTTCTTCTCCAGCAAGTGCAAAAGAGGCCAGTGCCAGCAGGATTAGGGAGAAATCCTGCTTTCTGTGAAGCTTTGAGGAAGACCGATGTTCACAACTAATAAGTTCTGATTGCAGCATTTTCATGTGCTTAGATAGTGCTTTTTCTTACAGCAGAGATGAAGATGTTTAGTTCATTGCCCATCTTTAAGTATGGGCATACAGGTCAGTCAAAGGTTTTATGTGACTGAGAATTTGCTAACAAGTTGGTCATAGCATGGCTTAGGAGGAGAAATGTCAGAAATCACACAAAATGCATTGAATTAGCATTTTAATTTGATTCAGGAACAGGCTTTTGAAGTGCCTCTCCTTATCATCCTTATTTACTGTATTTTATTTTGCACATCAGAGCAGACTTGCAGTGCACAAAGTGGATTTGCAAAAGTAAACTGGATTGATGAAAGTACATGTAGACATGAGCTCCAGAGATGCACCAGATGTGCTGTAACCACTAACGCATGCTCAGTCCCTGAGAGCAGACTGAAGTTAGTCCAAAATAACCCCCCAAATCATGCATAATGTGGATGTCAGGTGCTCAGCACCATCTGTTTTGGTCTACGAATCTGCAGTAACAGGTGACCCAACTTGCTAATGTAAGCAGAAATTCAGTGTGTCTTAGGCCAGTAGAAAGGACAGTTTAGTGATATTCCTCTCTAGCTTATTCTGTGAGCTCGGGACAAGAAGAGTCTTTTCAGTCTGTTTGTGTCAAGTTGCTGCAGTAAAACTAGTAAAAATCATAGTTAATTACGTTCCACCATTCTTCTTGCATTTTTGCAAAACTCCTGAAAAATAGATTGCTTCTACTTTGGCACTTGATGGAGGTTCAAACATAATTCTGATTTCTGGGTTGCATATTAATACTCAGAATACTTATGTGTGCTAGATGTTTTCAGTCTGCATAGAAGGCAATCTTGCTGATTTGTTATCTAAGTATTATTAAGGGACCTGCAGTAGGCTTATGAAGAAGCGTGCCTTTGGGAATTGGAGTAAAAAATGTACTTAACAACATAGTAATGGCTGTACTGGGTCTAAGAAAAAAACAATCCAGAAAAAAAGCCTTTAAAAGCCCCATATGCTGTCTATGACTGGGGTTGTTAACTGAAGCATAGACGAGATTGAAGAAAAAGGCAAAAAAATAGTGACATTTTTCCAAAATGCTCCCCCAGACTCAAGCAATTTGTGCTTAGGGATTTCCTGATCAAAAAGGGATTTATATGTCTAATAGCCCTTTATTAGAATTTTCCTCCACTATTACGTCCAGTTGCATTTTGAACTTTGAACTCAACTATTTACCATGTCCTGTGGCAATGAATCACACATCTCCTGTACTATTAGGATCATAGTAGTCAAACAATAATAGTTATGGTCATCTAGCTCTGTTGAAAATAATGTATAAAATGTTCTCGTAAAATACCAGGCTATTGCTTGCATTTACACCTTTAGTTTGAATGAATAGTCTTTTCTCATAATTGTTTACCAACTAAGAGTTAGATCCTGCACACATATGGCTCAGCCACTGATGGATGGATAATGGCAGCTACACAGTGTGTGTTTCTGGGAAGGAAGGGAAGACAGGTGTGATGTGCTTTTCTTTCAAAAACACAAAGAAAAAATCAAATGCAAAGACTGATCATCCTTTCAGTGATACTGATTTATTAATCCTATTATTATGGTTATTGGTTATGCTCATTTAGATTAATAGTATTCTGGTTGCCATTAATAATTTATAGTTATTGATACTTCCAAAGGCAAAACTTTGCATCATCTCAGGCACATATTGTTGAAATATTGTTTGCTCAATTTTTTAAATCAATTCATCTCACATTGAGTTAAATTGTTTTCCTTTTTTATTGGTTTGCTTCACATAGCTGTAGGTTCTTCAGGAAGCAAGTGCCTCCGTTTTTCCCTACAAAGCTCCATACAATCATACCCTGGTTGCTGAATTTGAATTATTTTAAATCCTGATCTGCAGCAAAACCTCTCAGTTGCCTCATCTATGATTTCCAATGTAAATTATCAAGCAAGGAAAATAGCAAAAGCTTGTTCTTACTCCTGCGTGTTGCAGAGGGGAGTTGAGCAGCCATGAAATGGTCCATCTAACTGTTCACACCTGAAAATATGGCAGAGGCATGACCTAGAGGAGCAGCTTCCGCTGCAGTGGCAGCTTGGGGTTTGTTGTGAGCCGTGCATTGCAGAGAAGGATAACTGGCATTTCTGCACGAGGGCGTGCTGTCCACATGTCTCGTTGCCATCCCTAATCATATTCACAGTGTCAGGTTTTCATCTGGGATGGGTACTGTCTTGGTTTTCTGGAGACGTCTGCATGAAATGTGGGTTGCTGCTTGTCTTTGTACTATCTGTGCTGCGTGTTGCAGTCTGTTACATTCTGCAAAGGGAACACGTGTGTCCATGCAAGTCTTGAAGTCTCGGATGCTGTATTATCTATTACTGAATAAAAACCATAGAAGAAAACCTGACTGTTCACATCAATAATTAATGGGATTCCAGGACTTCCTTCTTACTAGAGTAATAGCTGTAGATTTTGTCACAGTGGAAGAGATTGTGCATTGAGACCACAAGAAAAAGTAGGATCTCCACCAGCAGAAATCAAAGATTGGAGAAGTTATAGGATTTAGTAAAGGGTAACTATAAGAAGCTATGGGAAATACCCA
This sequence comes from Streptopelia decaocto, assembly GCF_964273445.1. Taxonomy (NCBI): domain Eukaryota; kingdom Metazoa; phylum Chordata; class Aves; order Columbiformes; family Columbidae; genus Streptopelia; species Streptopelia decaocto. The sequence continues at coordinate 15,060,408 of NC_138655.1, forward strand.
TACTACCTGCATTTCGTTCTTCAGGCTGTTCTATACAGTTCTATAAAAAGTGGATTCACAGACAGGCAGTAGGAGAAGGCAATAAAAATATTTTCTTAAGCAGCAAGAGTTCCTCATTTAAGCACTTAATATTATTTAGTGCAAATGTTGTGACTCGTGTTAATGCAGGTGAACGATTAAATTGTCCTTTCCAACCTTAATAAGACTATCACTTAAGAAGTGCTGTGCTGTGGCAGAAGTGGGGCCCTTAGGTGAAGCTTCTTTAGGAAATACAGGGTCTGAATGAATAAAAAGAATTAATTCCACTTACACTTTGGGGACATTTGCACTGGAAAAGAAGAAAATACGTTCTTGCAATTGAATTGACAGCTTCGTATTAGCTGACTGGGATTAGAATAGCAACAAAGACAAGTCAGCTGGATTTATATTTTGAATGGATATGTAGAAATAAAAAATCTTCATTCAGAGACAGTTTCATAAAATGTACAAGTTCTAGAAGAGAATTCACACGCTGGTGACCAGTGCTGGGATAGAGCCGGGTTCTCTGTGTGGAGAGGGAGCTGCTGGCAGACCCCATGGTGCTCCGGGTGGTTTGTAGGGAATAAACCCAAGAGTTATTTTTTTTATAGGCTCATGGAATCACAGAACCAAATTTTCAGTTACAAGACCAAAATGATGTGTTGTGGAGGTTGTCTTTACGGAAGGGCAGGGTCATCTCACTTTGCTAGATCCCAAATTGCACCAGCAAAGCCGAATGCTGCAGGAGTGCAGCGGTCATGACGTGTGCCGGGACTGAACCAGGTCCTGACGGCAGCCGTGAGCTGATAGTTTTAGGTGGGAAGTGAAAGCATTAACCTGGGCTCTTCCAGCTCATGTGTTGAAGTCCTTGACGTACCCTTCATGAACTGCAGCATTCTTTGCCTCTGTCTGAAGCTGCATCTTCATACTTGATGTAGCTGCCATATTTTATCCCCAGAGCAGCTGCTCTTCAGTGCAAGATTAAATGCTAAGCACTGAAAGGTAACCTATATTGTTCTATCCATTCGTTGCTGATAAAAAGAAATAATGTAAGACATCACCTTTAAAGGTATCTGTGGTAAAGGTGCAGTACACTGATCAGGTTTGTGTGCTCAGATATCATTTCCTTTGCACCTGGAGTACTTGATGCTAAAAACACAGGAGTGCATGATCCCCACGTCACCGTGCATCAAGCCTGTTGCCAATGAAATGAATAGACCAGGCTGTCTGGTGCCCGGCAGTAGAAGGTCATTGCCCGGTTATATTAAAAAGGGTGTAAATGGGATGAGAACAGGATCTACATCTCTGGAAGAACAAGGAAGTACTTCCATTGGGAAGATCTGCTGGATAAGATCCTAAAATTTTCCCATTCTAAGACAGACATGGGAGAATCCAGAAGCTGGCTAATATTTTATAAATTTCTAATGCAAATATTTTTTTGAAGATAGCAACATGAATAGACTCATAAACTCATTAAAATTTAGGTTTCCTTGTGACCATGGTGCTGCCCAGGACTAAAGTGAGTGGTGTTTTATTTTCCTGTTGCTAGCTCTTGGACATTTCTGTTAAGTGGACCATCCAGGATGACTCTCCCCCCAAGTATCCCCATTACGACCCAGGGACATCTCGTCAGCTCCTGTGTGACCAGTGCCCTCCTGGGAGCTACGTACAGCAGCACTGCACGGCCAGCAGCCCCACGCGCTGTGCCCCGTGTCCGGACCAGTACTACGCCGAGGAGTGGAACAGCAACGAGGAGTGCCAGTACTGCAGCTCCGTCTGCAAAGAGCTGCAGTACGTGAAGCAGGAGTGCACCAGCACGCAGAACCGCGTCTGCGAGTGCGTCGAGGGCAGATACCTGGAGCTCGAGTTTTGTTTGAAGCACACGGAGTGTCGTCCCGGATTCGGCGTTGCACAGCCAGGTACGTGGCGCTTTTCAATACGCACAGACTTAATTAGAGCTCTGCGGCACGTCAACGACTCGTGGCAGTTACAAGATTAGGAAAGAGGCTCGTCCAGATGAAATTACAGGACAGTAAATTGTAAAGGCAATTGAACCTGTTCTAGTCTGCATCATTTGGACTGTAGCCAAGGGAACATTTCTCAGTGGAATACCCTGCTCCTACAGTAATATATAACTTAATGGCAGTAGCAAATGTAGCAAATTGCACTCTAATGAGAAACATGATGGATTGCCTCTTTTAAAGGAACATTATCTGGAATGTAGTATTTGTGTGTGTGATAAATAATAATGTTTTTCATTTTGAAATCTGCTGTTTCAAGCAACCGTATATCTTGACAAACACCAGGAGCACCAAATGTTTGACACCAAGTGTATAATTATAACAATATTAATATAGCTCTAGCATCACAGCAATATGTGGTAATAATTAATTATCAGCATCCTAAGTGGAACTCTTAGGGAACCTGTTACTATTATCAAACAAGCAAACATTTCTTTGTCAAGCAGGCTGGCATTGTGCTGGAAGTCTGGTGGGGATACAGAGCAAAGCTGCATTTTTCAGTGGAGTGTATTCTTCATTTAAGACAACATAAATTGTTAAAACAATAATAAGTTCTCCTCTCAAAACAAAATACATAATTTATCATTTGGCAAATGTCATGGCCCAGTTCAGCTCCAGTATTTAATACAGCCTGAAAGAATTGTAAGCTGTCACTGCACCAGGGGTTGGAAACTGCCCGGGGAAGAGCACTGAGGAAGGGAATACAGAAAATGAAAGCATTTTGGACACAGACTACAGAATTAATTCCCTAGGAGTTACATATATACAGTGAGAATCACTGGGGCTGGCCTGTGCACTTTAGAGCTGCGCTGAGTGACAGGTTGGGAGTCCTGTCTTGTCTTCACAGAGTCACAGAATCACAGAATGGTTGGGGTTGGAAGGGACCTCTGGAGACCATGTAGTCCAACACACCTGATAAAGCAGGTTCACCCAGGGCAGGCGTTCACCTAGCAGTGCTGTGAACATCTCATTGGAGAACAACTTTGATATAAGGAGAAATGTCCTTGCTGTAGCTGCTCACTAGTCCCCGAGTAACTGGTTAACTAAGCATTATCCTGGTGCTCTTGCCACTGTTAAACATTTCCACTGGCAGCTACCACATTTCCATATTATAAATCTTCGTTAACCTAAATCCTTATGCCCAGGGGCTTGGGTTAATGAGGTTCCACTGTACTTCAGCAGTAAGTCAAATGGGTACAGAAACAAAGTTCTCAGAAAGACCATTTGGAAGACAAACAAAAGAGTATGAATTGTCTGAGTAACCAGCCTGCTCCATCTCTGCAAGCACAGTAAAACTGTGGCAGATAAATTTGAATCCCTCAGTTTCAAATGAAACAAACTTTGGAAGAAGATAAACTGCCAAATCATGTGATTTATTGGAGAGTTGGTTTCGAAAAGACCATCAGGATGAACCAGCTAAACCGAAGCAGACCTCAAAAAAGGAATGAAAACATTGTAAAAATAATTGCGTCCCCCTGTGTCAATAGTCATTTTTGACAGGAGGCATCGACCAAGAATTTAATAAGCATGGCCCACACTGTGTTCCTGGTTTCTGCCATATGATAGGCTTGAACGTTTTAACGATGTAAATTCAGGTGAAATAAGACCTCAGTGTAGAAAAATATGCTTCTTCTGCCACACAGGGAGATGGTGTGGTCCAGTGTCTCATTTGAAGCTTAAAACATGCTGGTTGCTCATGATTACATTGGGCAGATCACTTCAGTTTTCCCCTTCTGTGAGCGCAGAGTAAGGTTTTGTTCCTTTCTGCTGTGGTTGGCGCTGTATGTGGCAGAGTTTTGGGCCGCGATGTGCTGGGGAGGCAGCACCATCTCCCTGTGCCTGGGGAGAGCGGAGGATTTGGGGTGAAGCGGAGGGAGCAGCAGAAGGGCGGCCGGGCTGCGGAGGCTTGTACCCTGAACAGCAGCAAAGATGCAGCTGGCAAAGCTGGGAAGTGGTTCAAGCCTGAGAAGGCTGATACATGACCGGTTTTATTTCCCTCTTGTGCTGCGAAGGTTGTAGAGGAAGCTCTGAGAACAACGCACCGTTTGCAGGGACTCTCTTTCCCTTTCCGGAACACAACAGCAGCGCGTCTATAGCAGGGAAAGCTGCTAGAAGTTGAGACTTCTCCGCAAAGCCAATTGCTGCAGGTGCAGGGTTGGCCTGTGTTGATCCAGCCCAGAGCCACGGGCAGTGCCTGTCGGGCAGAACAGGCGGGCAGACGCCGGCTGCAGAAAGCAGAGCATCTGGGGGCTTTGGCAATACACACTGTCCCTGATCAGGTGCACAACAGCTAAAAATTTCTCTTATGTTTTCACTTGTTGTCTGATAAAAGAAGTGTTAGGTCAGGTGTATACAAGTATTATTCTTTGTTTCACATCCCATAGAAAACTAGAGGTTCATACTCTTTTTCTGTAAGGAAATTTCCAAAATAAATAAAATTACTGAAAAGCTAGCATTAAAATAAGCACCCACATGTAAATACTTCCAAAATACACTAGATGGAGGTATTTTCTTGTTCAAATATAGTTTCCAATTATCTCCAAAGAATTTTAAGCATGTGCTTAACTTCATGTGCAATAACAGAATATTAGATGCTAGACTTTAGGCACTTGATAAATGTTGACTGAGTAAAGATAGATTAAGAGTGAACATATAACATTTATTGGTGCTGCTATTTTCCTGCTACTGGTGGTTAGACTGTTCGCATTGTTCCAGATTTCATGTATTAATTTTCTTCCTTTTTGTCAATGTGATAGAACTATAGATTGTTCTTCAATTGTTGTATCATCTATTTTATTCTGAAGTAAAACTATGCCTTATAAAAGTGAAACACCAAGCAAAACATATGTATGGATATTTAATATTTTTCCTATGTTGAATGATCTACTTTCTCTGCTTTAAATAATATTTTATTCAAGCCCAGAAAAGAAGTTCAGAAATGTTACTGAAATTCTGTTTTCCCGTATAATTTAATATTTGAGTAGGGAAAGCACTTTTCAGAGGGCTGTTAGTTGATATTTAGTCTGGCTATATTTTTAGCTAGAACTAAAGTAAAGTATTTGAGTAAGGTTCTGGACAGATATTACCATTTAGAGCAGTATCTTGTGGCATTTAATTATTGCACAGAATATTTGTACAGTTGAAGGAGGAAGGTCAGACATCATGTAATGGCTGAATAGACTCAAGTAATTACCAATCGAAAAAGATTATTTCAGTAAATTACTGATTAAATCAGTAATTACTGATTTTAAAGCTGGTAACAAGTGTATGTAAGGCCACTATTTATTACTCTAGCAGGAACGTAATTCTATTAAAGAATCTTTTTTATTTTTAAAATTTAAAGTGTGTTGGTATTTTGGGGGGGGGGGGGTGGTGTCTTTTTTGTTTGTTTGTTTGGTTTGGTTTTTGTTTTTCCTAAATGCGATTCCTTCATAGACCAGAAACGTGACAAGCAGAAGAATGACAGTTTTGGTAGGAACATTTTCTTTTTGTGTTCTTATATATTTTTTTCATAGTGGATATTATATGTAACTGGATGCGTTGTTTCCCTGTTTCCCCAGGTACCCCTGAGAGCGACACGGTGTGTAAGAGATGTCCAGAAGGATTTTTCTCAAATGAAACATCGTCCAAAGCAGCGTGTCTAAAGCACACAAACTGTAGTGCACTGGGTTTCAAAACAGCATTGAAAGGAAATGCAGTTCGTGACAACGTCTGTCAGGAAAATACAGATACGGCACCTCAGAAATGCGAAATAGGTATGTGTCATATTAAGAAAGAGTGGTCAGAAAAGATACCTATAATTATAGTTAAAATGAATGTATCAGCATTGATGAGAAAAATATCTAGCTTGTTAGCCATTTGCCTGCCATGGTGATGGCCATAGTAGAGTTGTAATTATTGTAGGTCAGACCAAAGGGAACTTATGCTCAGAGAGTAAGAGCATTATAAAGGCCACCTTTTAGTTTATTTTTAAAGTATTTTTCTTATCGTCCTTGCTGTTTGCTCTTTTTTTTTTTTTTTCAGAGACAAGCAGGATAACGAGATCAGAACAACTGACGTCTTCTTTTCCATTTCAGATGTAACCCTGTGCGAGGAGGCTTTCTTCAGGTTTGCTGTTCCCACGTTTCTCGCACCTAACTGGCTGAACATGCTAGCGGACAGTTTGCCTGGGACAAAAGTTAGCACAGAAAATATTGAAAGGATTAAACAAAGGCACGGTTCTCAAGAGCAGACCTTCCAGCTTTTGAAGTTATGGAAGCAGCAAAACAAAGAACAAGATATGGTCAAGAAGATTATTCAAGGTACCTTATTTTGACAGAACATATATTAAAAGCGACCTTCTAAGTGGCATTTTAAAAATTGCTTGGGATCAAATACCTTGAGGTGGTGTGTTATGCTCTGAGGATGAACTGCAGGGCTTGACAGAGATTTACCGATTCAGTAAGCACAGTGAAGTTGAAGGGAAGCAGGAAAAGAACTCAGCTTCTCCTGATCAGTCCAGGACTGAAGTCTTCCCAGACTTGTAGCCCCCTTGGGAGCTTGTGTTGTGTCACAGCCAAGATCCCCTTTGGAGACTGCACAACTGTCATGGTTTAAACCCAGTTGGCAACTAAGCCCCACGCAGCCGCTCACTTACTCCATCCTGGTGGGATGGGAGAGAGAACTGGAAGATTAAAAGTGAGAAAGCTCATGTGTTGAGATAAGGACAGTTTAATAGGTAAAGCAAAAGCTGTGCACACAAGCAAAGTAAAGCAAAGCAAAGAATTCATCCACCACTTCCCATGGGCAGGCAGGTGTTCAGCCATCTCCAGGACAACAGGAATCCATCGCGTATAATGGTTACTTGGGAAGACAAATGCTGTCACTCCAAACGTCCTCACTTCCTCCTTCTTCCCCTAAAATATATGTTGAGCATGAGATCATACGGTATGGAATATCGTTTTGGTCAGGTGGGGTCAGCTGTCCCGGCTGTGTCCCCTCCCAAGTTCTTGTGCACCCCCAGCCACCTCACTGGAGGGATGGGGTGAGGAGCAGAAAAGGCCTTGACTGTGTGTAAGCGCTGCTCAGCAATAGCTCAGTCATCCCTGTGTTATCAGCACTGTTTCCAGCACAAATCAAAAACACAGCCCCATAATAGCTACTATGAAGAAAATTAACTCTATCCCAGCCAATTTGTCAAGTTGGGAAAAAGTTTCCCGTTGTTACATCTGAGAAGTGGCTGTTGGGGATGGGGGGAGCTGGATCCCTGGCACGGAGGGTGCGATTTGTTCTCTATAAAATGGAGACTGACAGCTCAGACTAGGACATCTATGCACAGAATGGGGACGTGTGGGAGTGAGGAATACACAGACAGGCTTTCCCTTCTTTTTCCGTTCCCATACCTATTTGTCATGCCATCTCACTGCTTTGTTTGTGCTGAATCTGCCAAGACAGGTGTCAAAGGTGAAACAGTGCTGCAATGTTAACACCGAGGTTTCTATAAGAGTCAGGCCAAGTCTTTTCATGTAAGCCACCATCAACAACCACCACATCTGAATGACCTTTTGACCTCTCAGAGTAGATTTGAAAAATGCTGCAAAATGTTTTTTTCTCCCTCTCCTTTTTAATATGTATGCTTATGTCAGACTGTGAAATGTCTAGAATACTTCAAAACTGAAAATGACTGCTTTAGCAAAGCTTGCCTAGACATTTCTGAGGAAGAAGACCAAATTTTTCTTTCACTGGAACCAAATGTTAAGAGTCCTATCACATACACAGAACATGTTACAAGATAGATGAAACGAGTGTATAGCAATAAATACTTGCTGCTAAGTTTGTTTGTAATTTGGGGCCGTTTGTCTTTGCAAAGTTAATTAAATTAAGTGCTTTTCCTGAGCCTAAAAAAAAAACCCAACCCTGCATTGCTGAATTATTCGAAATAGCATAAAAAAGAGAAGGAATATTCACCTTGACATTTGGAAGGATTTTTTGCAGGCCATGATGAAGTTGTAATTCATTGTACTTACCTCTCTTTCCTTTTCACTCTCTATAGATATCGATCTTTGTGAAAATAATGTCTTAAAACATATTGGCCACCCAAACCTCACCTTTGAACATCTCAACACACTGATGGCAAACTTACCAGGCAAGAAAGTGGGAAAAGAAGACATCGAGCGCACGATGAAACTATGTCAGCCTACAGAGCAAGTTCTGAAACTTCTCAATCTGTGGAGAATAAAGAACGGTGACCAAGATACCACTAAAGGTTTAATGTATGGACTGAAGCACTTGAAAACATACCACTTTCCAAAACCAACCATCCAAAGTCTGAAGAAGGTGATTAAGTTTCTTCACAGATTTACAATGTATAGATTATACCAGAAACTCTTTTTAGAAATGGTAAGGAACCAAAGTAAATCAGTGAAAGTAAGATGTGTCTAGTTCAAGATATTTTTCATTCTCCACTGACTATTTTTCCCTAATTACTGCCAGCAGTAATTATACTGGAACATTGTTTCCCTACATTATGTCTTGCTATTTATAGAAATGCCTGACTGGAATAGCTCTAAGTCTTTTGCAGTGTTTTTGGAAGTTTTTCTTTAATAAAATCACTTTTGTAAAAGCTATTAACCTGTTGTTAACACTAAGGGCCTGATTCTGCATTTTTGCACATTCAGAGTTGAAAAGCCCCACTATAGTCACTAGGTGAGAAAAGAATGTCGGACCAGGCTCTACTACAGTATTTGCTATTTATATTTTTTGAGATATAAACATTTCTGTTGTACATATTTATTAAGTTAAATGGAAATTGTAAGAGACTGAATTTTAGAAAGAGAAATGAAAACCACACTGTATATTTTCTAGTTACATAAAAATGATCCCATATATTTTTCTGGCAAAAAAAAATTGTAGCATGCTCTAAGATTTATTAATTTCTTTACATTTTGTATTTAAAAAAGAAGTATTATTGCTTAGTTTTGTTTGTATAAGTTGTGGTATCTTTTGCTAGGGATGTTTTAATTTATCCAATGATTTTAATTCAAATATGGTGAAAATATAGCATAAGTGACCTGAATATTTAAATATTCTGTGAGGAAGTGAATGTACCATATTTAAGAAGCTGGATTTTTACATAAAATTTCATAGTCTTATTTTATATAACAATTAAATGTTTCAGTTTACTTTTTGACTGGTGTTTACCTCTTGACTCTGCAGTAGGAACTACTAACAAAGACAGACCATGTGGATTTCGCTGCTTATCTTGGGTTTGGCTCTGTGCTACTCCCTGTCTGGTCTAGGAGTTAATATGTGAGCCAAGTACACATTGACCAGCACTGGATTTTCATGGTCACTGTACAGGTGTAAAAGAAGGTAAAAACTATTAAAGGTTGTAGTTCAGAGGGTGCAGGCAGATGTCATACAGCCAATTACAGCTCCATTAGATGCGTTTGGCCCAGCATCGCTCCTGGCCCAGTGTCATTCTTGGAGAGCTCACAATCTTTGCCCTGACCACAGCTTGTAATTTCATGGAGGAGAGATGATGCACGGCCCTGGTGGGCTCGGAAAGCCTCACATACTACCACTGTGTTTAAAGGAAGGGAGCATGGAGAGGTCACATAAAATAAAATATTTACCATTGCCTTCAGCTACAAGAGGAGGCACCTGCAAAGAGATGGGCCCAAATACGGGAACAGGGAGTGTGTGTGTTGTTATCAAAAGCTCACACAATTTTAAGGACCAGTGATCATTCACAGTGCAAGCCAAAAGCTTTGGTGGCTGCAGAGAGAGGCTGGACTCTTGTTTTGTTCTTTAAACCATGCAAACGGAGTGGGAGTATTCAACATATTATTTTCCGTTGTGTAGAGGAAGGAAAAGCCATCAGCATTTAGTTTGTATGACAAATTTTCCTCTATTGCAGATGCGAGTATCTTAAGCAAAGACTGAGAAAGAGATTCCTGGTAGATATGATAGGTGCTCATCAGAAGTGCTCTCCTTACAGAGGGTACAAATAGGACATATTGCTTTAAAACACTTGGGTTTCGTTTTCACTGAATTTTCACACCACTTTTTGTATCAAAAGGAATAAACTCCCTTTTATATTTCATGTCCTATATATTAGCATCTCATTTATCAGTGTAGCTGAGAAATGGTGCTGAACACATGCACGAAAATCCTAGTTTTATGTTCATTCATTTGAAATCATTTACATACTTTTATAACAGAAACTGTTTTTACATATAATTAAAAGGCTTAAAAGATGATAACAACAGAGTCTCAAATTTGCAAAATAGAGACCAGATGTTTCCATGACTCTGCCAGGTGTGGAGGTTTGGGGTGTTTTAAGTATTAAAATGAGAATAATCATCTCACTGCCAGCGAAGCGAAGAAGAATCCCACACACCTCTTATGAACATTTCCATCCTAATCCTTTCTGCATTAGCTCTATATAATACATCAATTTAGCAATTGGTAGCATAGTTATAGTGTCAAGTAGCAATGCAGTTTAAAAATGTATCATTGGAATCACTTTAACAGAGCTATTGGCTGGGGAAAAGCACAGCTGCTTCTTAGGACTTGATACTGGGTTTAATTTATACATTTATACTTCCATATTCCAACTGATTATATCTAAGTCTCATTGTAAACAGTACTGTGAATGTTTGTGGTCCTTCATGAATGACAGTACTGAAGAAGGTGCTCAGAGCCACAGAGTATAGTTTATGCTATAGCTACCATATTAATATGCTATACTTCAGTGGAGTATAGCCTTGGCTGGATTTTCTGTGAAACTTTAGCCTTAAACTATTACCTGTGCCTTTTAAAATAGGATTACTTTACTTTTCTTTTTTCCCTGCCCCCCTCCCCAAACATAAAGTTACACCTGCTCAATGAATTATACCTTTTAAAGCTGACTCAGCTAACCAGGTGCCCACTCTCAGGTAGACACTTCACAGCCAGTTTAGGCCTCATTTATCAATTCAGCTTCGCTCAGCTGGAAGGAATTGAACACTTCACATCCTGAGCAGGCGACACTTAAACCTTATTGCCTTCCCCAAAGAGCCTCCAGCCCAAAATAGCCAAGACAAACAAAAGCAAGACCCGAGATAATGAGGGAGAGGGTGAGGCAAACAGAAAGTGGGAGGGTTGCTTGGAAAAAATGTTGGTTTGGGGGTGGTAGTTTGTTTTTCAGGAAAGGTTGCAGGAGGAAAGGGGAGTTGTGCGGTGGATGAGGAGTCCCCGTGTCCCAGGGAGGGGAAGGAAGGGGGGCAGGAGGGCTGGGGCCAGCCAGCCAGAGCTGGGTCTTGGGGGTGACACGAAGAGGGATGCTGTGCTCAGGGTACCCTGGCCTGCCGGGGTGCCAGTGCCTGCCCCCTCCCAGCCCGGCTGCGGACCCGGCAGGGCCAGGGCTTGTCCTGCTGTGTCGGCTCCTCCTTCACTGAGAAAAAAGACATGCAGGTTCAGGAATCTTTGAGGGAAGCAGTGAGATGGGCTTTAAGGCCAGTTCTTCAGCTGTCGTCTGCCCAGCCATGCTGTCAAAGAGCGGAAACAACCCTCAGTTATCAAAAAAATAACATGGGTTTAAAGCAGAACCTTGTGATTTCAAAATCTACAATCTCGTTTCTTAGATTTTTTTTTTTATACATGCTTTTCCTCTATCAAGGCAGTCTCTTGGGTCCCAGAAAATACACAGTGTTTTGGAGTAGGAGGGAAATTAAAGAAGAAACCAGATATTAAGCTCTTTAATCATCTTTCTTTACGCTACGCACATCACCAAGCACAATAGATTCCTGGTCCCTGACTGTGACTCATAGATGCTCTCATAGTAAAATTACCATCAATAATACAGTCTGCTATAGACTGAATGTTTTAAAATAAAGCCTGGTATTATACAGTGCTTAAAGAGTTCAGAGAGCTGGGTAAGGAAGGTTCAAAGAATTGGTTAGGAATGCGCATATGTCTGTGATCAGCCACATACACACACACACATTTGCACATACTCACCCCATTCGCCATGAATACAACTTGTACTGGGGCTTCAACAGGCTGTGGTGATTATTTCAGTTAAACCAAGCCCTTCATCACCCTCAGACATCCATCATGCCCATCCTGCTATGGGTCAACATTGCCACCTCCAAGGCAGAGATATCAGGTCTATTTGTGAGTCACCTTCAAAGTGCCCGAATTTTCAGCCTTAAAGTAGTTCAAAACTGTGTCACAGAAATAAGCAAATATTTATAGAAAAAAGAACCAGCAATTTCTGCAGACTATCAGAAGCCATTCAATTTTGGACAAATGTCAAATATAGGAAATACCTGCTCTCCAAAGTATTTATTTGTTGAAATAATGTGGAGAAGAAAAACAATTGGACAAAAACAATGGGAAAAAAGAGAGAGTTTTACAATTTTTTTTCCTTCACCTTAATTAGATGGTAGAACCAATATCGGCAATAAGCTCAGTAGTGAGGATGGACAAAAATATCTACAAAGCTGAGGCTGCAGTCATTGTGTGACTATTCTCAGCAGACTCAAAGGACAAATCTATGGGAAAGGACTATAAGAATGTGCTCAGAATTGCAATGAATTGAGTAATTCTATTTTTATATTAGAGTTTTGAACTTAACAAAACTTGAGACAAAGTGAAGCAGGTGAACGCAATGTTAACGTAGTTTATTCCACTCATCATCATCCTCATCCCTTGTATTTATGGCAAGTTTGCGTAGGATTCCTCTGTTTGTCTTTTTGCATTTAAAAAAAGTTCTTTCATACTACCAGGTTATTTTTTTTAAATCATCCTGACCTTTAGTACCTAGGAGGTTATTTAAAAGGAACCACATGATGAAAGATTGTGGCTTTGGCAATATTTCTTACATGAAGAGGACAGGGCGTGGTTCAATAATAGTGAAGACAGAACTTTCTGGAGAATATTTTTCTCTTTTTTTCCTTTATCTAAGAAGGAAAGTCTTCGTCCACTTTTAAATAAATAAATAAATTTTGTGGCAACAACAAGGATGTTCAGAACTTTGGCAGCACATAAAATGAGATTTCTGTTGATTGATAGTATCTATGGTGTGTTATTGTGCTTCAGCTTGGCCTATGGCACTCAAAATAAGTGAAACGGTACATCCTAAAGGACAATTAGTCCTATGTAATGCAATGGAAATTCAGTGTAAGAGGTGGATCAGGTCCTCGTGTTCTTTGAAGTGGAGAGACAGAAACGCCAAAGACCAAGGTGCGTAAATACCAGAAGGGTTGCAGGAGCCCCTCCTGGCTGGACTTAGGGAAGATGAACATAGACCCATGTTTTCGGGAAGGGCGTTCACACTCAGGAGATGTGTCAATGCTTGAAGAAGGGTGTGTTTTTTGGATTGCAACAAAATAAGCTGAGAGTGGCTGGCAGGCCAGTGAAGCCGGCGGGAAACCAGGCTATTCCGGTCTCCAGGAGCTAGAGAAGAGCAGCTTGGTTTTACACCGCGTGGGTTGGGAGCCAGCACAGGGATACAAGGAATGGGCAGTTACCGCTGTTGAGAAGTGTTTTGAAAGTCTAAGAAGACTGACGCGCTGAAACCTCAAGAAGCCAGAGGAACGATGCAGGAAAATTACAGTTCATGCCTCAAAATCAGACTTTCTCTCTTCAAATAATCACCAAAACCAAGTATTCAGAAAACAAATCTCCCTTCTTTGAAAGGAAGATATTTCTTTGGCAGCTAATGAGCAAAAGCCCATAGCAGTATTTGGGTGATTTTGTGTTGACAGAGGATGCTCGCAGGCAAGTGATGGCAGCACCAACGCAATTCAATGCCCAGCTGCAGACCCAGTGATGTTCCCAGGCTCTTTTTTTGTACCCTGCAGGGACATGGACACTTCAAACTCAACACAAGGATGCCCAGCCCCACCAACAAAATTGCTGCAAAGATCTGTCTACTGAAACTGGCTCCCTCCTCCCCCATCCCATCACTGGCTTAGACATCTCTGGGAAACATGGTGTCCTAGCCCGGCTCTCCCTCGTGGTGTGATGCACCCACATAATCCCTTTGGGTGCAGACAATTGCTTCACTCACCTGCCACACCTGGAGCTGCTGGAGCCCAGCAGTGCAGAGCGGCAGGGAGGCGGCAGCGGGGAGGAAGGACGCCCTCCTCCTCGGCCTCAGGAGCTGCCGGGAAGGAGCCCTGACTCAGCCTGGAGACAGGGCAGGACACACCGGCCTCCAGCCGGGAACGGGGCCACACTGGCGCCCAAGTGCGTGTTAAACAGTCATAGAAAACAGTGCAGGCAGAGGCTGCGGTTGTATAAAACAGGCACAGAAAGAAACGCCTGCTAGGACAGAAAGTGATGGCCAGGACTTGCGACGTCCTCCCTCCTCTCTGCCAGCCTCTGAGGGAAGCAGCCACATTTGAAGGCTATGAGATATCCCACCCCACATAACCCACTGCTTGGGCATTTACTCCATTACTTCATAAAGGGTTGTGGCTGCTGACCCCATGGTGAGGGTGCAGCTTTCTGTTCCTGCAGCCCAAGGATGGACTTGAGCCATGGGACTGGTGGGTGTGGAGCAAGCCTGGGGTGGGATGGTGGGTGTGTGGGGTGATGTGTGCTCACCCAAAATGCTTTACATCTCCAGGACAGCATTGCTCATCCACCGTGCACTGCCAGAGGCCGTGGGCCTGGCTCCTCCACCGTTGGTGTCAGTACAAATCTGGAGAAACTCCACAGAAGTCAATGGAAAAATAAAAACATGTGAAGCAGAAATGCTACCCCAGAAAGCCCAGTCAGACAGCGGTGCTTCAGGGGCAGGAAAGATCCTTCACTCAAGGAGGAGTGGATTCATTTATCAGCCAGAGCAAACAGTCAATTTGGTAGCTAATTTTGTAACCCTGCTATGACAGTAAACCTGAAACTACCCCATATATTCAATTTTTAGTAATAATACCCTGACATACAGCATGTCCTGTTCAAGGGGGCTCGTGAAATTTTACTCAACACACAGAGGAGTTCATATATCCTAACTTAGGGATTTGCAGCAGGCAGCAAATGCCGTATTTTACTCAACTATACAAATCTGGAAGGATTGTGAGGCCTACATACTTGCCCCTTTTCTTTCGAAGATGAATAAAAAAAAAATCATTTATTTAACCACAATAACATTAGAATAACTCCAGAAAGTTCTTAAAAGAAGCTAATCTTTCCCTGCAGTCATGTGGCACATCGAACCGATGGCAGGGCAATCTGCACCTCCCTTATGAAGAAAGGCTGAGGGAGCTGGGTCTCTTTAGTTTGGAGAAGAGGAGACTAAGGGGGGACCTTATTAATGTTTATAAATATATAAAGGGTGAGTGCCATGAGGATGGAGCCAGACTCTTCTCAGTGGCAAACAATGATAGGACAAGGGGTAATGGGATCAAGCTGGAACACAAGAGGTTCCACTTAAATTTGAGAAGAAACTTCTTCACAGTGAGGGTGACAGAGCACTGGAACAGGCTGCCCAGGGAAGTTGTGGAGTCTCCTTCTCTGGAGACGTTCAAAACCCGCCTGGACATGTTCCTGTGCGACCTCACCTAGGTGTTCCTGCTCCAGCAGGGGGATTGGACTAGATGATCTTTTGAGGTCCCTTCCAATCCCAAACATACTGTGATACTGTGATACTGTGAAAATACAGTCCTGTGAAGAATCATCATTGCTCCCACGGTGCAGGTATTATAAGACACATGCTCCAGTTTCACTGCAGCAACAATAAACCTGACGCAGACGAAAAAGCATCAGTCCTGTTGCATGGTTACCCTTGCTTAAGGCTGAAATACCTACAAGCCCATTCAGCAGAGGAAATAGTTGATCAGCAATTTCCTGGGTTTGCTCTCATGCCCCAGAGATACCATTCCCATTGAAAGTTTAGCTGTAGAAATAAATATATACTTCCAGAGTTAGCTAACTAAACAGTAAATAAAAATAATTACTAGAATAAGAATAAGAATAAAATTTCCTACTATTCTTTAATGGCCAAATGTGTTCCTCTTTTGTAGGACAAAACTGGATTTCAAATTCAGCCCTGGAGATACTATTCACTCTTGCTCCAGAGTCAGTTAATGTTCAATTCAGAGATGCCTGGAGGGAAGCTCTTGCCAACACCGGAGGGAGGCTTGGAGTAATTTCCCCACCTCCTGAGCAGTTTGCTACCTTCTTGGTAAGGTATCCTTTGGGGAGATAATGGGTCCTTGGCCATCATCTACATAATGCTCAGTGGTGTTGTTTTTATGTTCCAAATGTAAGGTGTTTTCCAAAAAAATTCCCACTGAGGCATAACAAGCTGATAGTGTTTCCCTGAAAAATCCCACGTACTGAATCTTGTGGGAAAGGATGCTGACTCACTGATACTGATGGCTCAATACTGAGCTCTGATACAAAGAAGTAGGACAGTTGCATTTTTCAGGCAGGAAGAAGAAAACTATAGAAACGGGACAGCAAGGGGGAGGAAAGGAGAATTTTATGTTTCCTTTTGGCTGAGGACATACTGTAAGAAGGGTGAGTTTAGACTCTTTTGTAATACATGGGTTTAGCTGCATGAATGTTTTATTCAGGTTCTCTGTGTTGTGCATAAGAAACTACAAATTCAATATTAAATTTTAAATTGTGGGACATCTAGCTCTGTTCTTATCCCAAGCCATGAAGAAAATCTTCTTCTCATTTCTCTTCAACTAGACTTTGAAAACAATGTAATCCTCCGTACTCTGAGTAAAGCCTGAAGTGGATGAGAAAACATTTATAACGGACATTTTAGAACTGCCCTTTGTGGAAGGGCATCTGATTTATGATGTGGTATCACTCCTGACTTAGTCGAACAGCTTATGCCCAAAAGTATAAGGCAATCTTTAGCCCCATGTCAGCCATGAAAAGATGTGTCTTACTTCTAACATTTATTTTTAATTACGATCAAAGGTTTATGCCTGGTATTCTTTGCATGTCCGAGGCTTACTTGGTTTTGTTGGATTTCTAAACGCTTTATAAAAAAGAGCTACTGAAAAATTAAATTGCCACAGGCAAGTAAAATAGAGCCAGTCTGCACCAGTGCCAGCATAGACAGTCATTGCTGCAAAAGGAAATACTTTCAGTATGACGGCTACCATCTTCAGACAAAGAATTATGAAGTAAAATGCTATTCCAGTGTTTATTCAGAGTAAGAAAATCTTCTCAGTTCTGGAAAGATGGGCTGAGGAGAAATGGATACAACTTAGTTTTAGTTCAGCTCTACCATGCAGGATTACCCGAGCAACAACCGCAGCCGCCGGGCGCCAGCCCAGCCACCCCACGTCCTGTCTCGCAGCCATTTTAATCCCCCGAACGCAACTCCCAGCACCAACCAGGGAAATTCTTGTGGAAGCTCAGATTTCAGACCCACTGGCTTTTCAATTCTCCCTCCCAGACAAGCGTTTGCTGGTTGTGCTGAAGGGGAATTTTGAGCCCACACGGAAAGGCACCTGATTGCCCAAAGACTTTCCAGGTTATGCTGATCTGTCTGGTTTCAGTCTGGTCTCCACAGATTTTCTGTGAACCCTGTTTCAGTTCCTCTTTTCTTGTGAGTTTCTCTGTGAAGAGAAACTGAATTTGTCAGTGGATGCCTGATTCCAGTCTTGCTTGGCCTGCTATTGCATGGCTGTGCGTCTTGATTTGGAGTTTTATTTTATTTACTGAAAGCATAAGAGAATGTCTGGGCTCTGCAGCCTAGCCCAGACCAACCTCTGTTTTCTCACTGCTACAGCTCCATCAGTGGAAAGGGGCCACAGCCAATATGAAAGTGTAGTGAATGAGCTTCTAGTTCCTGGAGACGCATTTGCAGCTAGAAGAGAAAACAGGGGTTACCACTGGGAGCAGTAGTCTGGGAACTCCTATCACCAAGGTTCACTTGCTACTGGAAAGAGCAGGAAGATGAAGGGAAATGGTTAGTGTCTGCTTGCTGATGGCAAGACTGGAGAAAAAAAAATAAATCTCAGATTAAGTCTGTGGGTCACTTGTCCAGTGTTACCTTGAGACAGCTCAGTTTCCTTTTAAATGCTTGATTAAAATAATATCGATATGCTACAAGTGGACAAGTAAGGTATTTCACATTGTCTCTGTCAATTGCAGTTAACACTTCATGTTTTGATGCTCAGTCCAATACCTTTGTGCTCAGAAAGGTTTGGCACCATGGTTTGTTTGAAATTGGCAAGAGAGAGAGCTTCGCCTTGGTTATGGGCTAAGGGCACCTGTGTGGCACCATGTTCTGTTCCTCTCCCAGGGCCATGAATCCACCTCCCTCACAGAGCCCCCTGCAGCCACTGACAGGCAGGGCCTAACAGGGTTTAAACACTGGGCAGAGCCTAAAGGGGTTTAAACACTTTGCTGGATGTGAAAATTCCCCTTCCTCTGTCAGGAAGGAATGAGGGAACCCCGACTGAGAGAGTCAAAGGGTTTAGATCATTCGCATGGGAAAATTGGAAAGTGCTCTCGAATTCGAAGTCAGAGGTTAAACTAAGCTTTTCCTTCTGAGGAGACTCATTTATTTGCACTCAAGCAGGCAATTGTCTCCCCAGCCCCTGCTCCCAAACCAACAAAAAAGCAAATGTAATATGTCCAACTTAAAGCATTTTAAATTAAAACAGCAGAGAAAAAAAATTAAATTATTTTCATAATCTGGTTTTTATTTTCTAGGCATGAAAGGGTTGAGCTGAGTTAACATGGATGTCAACCCCACTTGACTGCAGTAAGTGCAATGGTTCCAGTTCACACAAAAGCTGTGAAATCAGGGGAAAAATGTATTTAGAGCTTCAGAAATAATTAAATCATGTGCTTGTGTTTATACAATGAATGGTTAGATCTGGCTGCTTAGAAAAGCAAGGGACAGAAAGTAAAGTGTTATCTTACACTGCGTAAATATATGTATATATTTTTTCTGGGATTAAATGGATGCAGAAACTGTTTCCTTTAACAGGCACTGTCACAAACAATTTGTGGGGCAAGGATAGAACTATTTAGCTCCTCTATGTGAAAAGGACAAAAAGTACTGATCTAAAGCTGCCTACTATGAAGAAGGACTAGAGAAAATGGGGACTGAGAGCATCCATATGTTCCTGACTGCAGCAGCTCTCTTCTGTTGGTTGCCTCCATTTTCTGCCTGAGACATGGTAGGGAACTAAATGAATCTTGTTTTCCCCTTGGCTTATATTCTTTTTTTTAAAAAAGGCCTCAATTTGTTACATTATGGTACATTCAACTGTGTAGGTCCCCTGTCCCACTTCCTGTCCCAGCACATCCCTGAATTTCTCTGCCTTGCAGGCTGGTTTTTGTGGGATAGCTGTGTACAGCCCCTTAATGAAGTCAGATTAGTAAATCAAACCCACTAGCCATTGCGTCCAAAACAAATAGGGCCCAAAGTTGCGAAGTAAGGAGGATTTTGCCTGCACTCCTGCACCTCTTCAGAAGAGAAGCCAAACTTTTAAGAGTCTTGGCAGAAGATATTAGAAGGAGCTTTTCTTACCAAGCGAGAGAAACAACTGGGTGTTGAAGTGATTACCTTCAAAACAGCTCAAAGACAGGCACACTTATTTGGCTTCTTTTTTTCACCTGGGTTATCCATTACTTTTTTTTCAGACAAAAATTACTTGATCCATGTTCCACAACCACGGGAAGTGGCTTTTATTTGACATTGTATAAGATTGTCTGTAAATCGGCAGTGTGGGGTTTTTTTATGGCACAAATGAATAATTGTGACTTCTGTGGAAATTCTGGAAAGAGCACGCAAGGAGAAAATCAGTTATTTAGCCCTTTCTGGAAGAAAGGTCCTTCATTTCTTAATAAGTGCTGATGTTCCTGCTTTAGCAGCCTATGTCCATTCATATGGCCCTGAATCAAAAAGGGCCTTTACACCTCGGGAGTCTAACTTGTTCTTCCTCCCATGGCACTGGAATGGATGGGGAGGAATCATGCAATGAGGAAAGGCTTCAGAAGAGCCGACACTAAAGAGAAGTGAGCCCAGACCTGTATCCTGGATCTGAGCCACCCTTTGATTTTGGAACAACTGTGATCAGGGTCCAGGCTTTCAGCTGTACTCCAGTGCCTGTGACTGAGTTTACCAAACCCCCTCCATTTTCTCTCCCAGTCATCCACTCATGGTGATTGCAAACCCCTCTCGTGGGTCACTCCACTAGCTGGCTGGAGGGCAGTCAGGTGTGATTTGGGGAAAACAATTCCCTCTGTGCGAGCGTAGCAGGACGGAGCTCTGAGGCACCTCTCCGTGTTCTGTAGCTCTGCCAAGAACAGCTCCCCATCGTGTAAGTCCAGTGAAGCTGGGAAAACTGAGGCAAAAGTGTGGTGAATAAAGACACAAAGGTATGCCTTCATGTTCTTGGAGCTCCTGCTGTAGGGGAAAAGACCCCTTTTTACCTGGGAAAGGTAGCAACCATCAGTCACTTTTGATGGTTTGGTCTGCCTGGGAGTCATCCTAAATGAAATAGTACCAAAACCATACAATCTAGAGATTCTGGATGCTGCCAGAATATTACCTCATCCTAAGAGTGGCTGCAGTGGAAAATATTGACTCAAGTGACTCTATAAGGTGACTCTATAAAGAGCGATCCTAAAGTGAGACCCTTGGAGCTCTCCTGGATCACAACAAGCTGGGATTCAATACCTCCCTCTAAGGTGAGATGCTCCCCAGAGACATCTCACAGTGAACTGACAACGTGAAGCCATGGGTGAGGATGCACCTCTCAAGTTTTAATGAATCACCCATTGAGAAATGCTGGTGCATTATATTAAGCAATTCACTTAAGTCAATAGGGAAATTTTGTAGGTGTACCTCCACATAAATTCCACATATACACAAAGCTATAGGTTAGTGTATGTGAGTATACTCAAATAAACATGGATCAATGCGCACGAGTATGTGTGTGTTTATAGATGGGTATGTAAGCTTTTAATCATACACCTGTGTGTGTCTATATGCAAGTGATGTAACTTTCTCATTTGTAAGTACAGCATGACCCTTGACATTATCGAATCTGTAATCAAGTCACCATTTTAATTATAGCAAATCCCATTTAATTTTATTTTTCAGCTGTTGATTCAGCATTACTAGAAATCATATATTAAGCTTGTGATCTACCTTAATAAATCCTAAATTGTTCCTAAATCAAAGCTGTGTAACATTCCATTCTGTGACACTGTGACTCAGTATGGAGAAAGAACAAAACCCTCATTGCTAGTCTGAAGGCTCATTGGATTCAGGGACAGGGAGAAGCAATATGAGATGTGTCTTCCAGCAGTTCATCCAACTGCCCGTGTAGGGCAGCAGCTCCATGGCTAAATAATCTCTTGTTATAAAATGGCTGAGAAGCAAAAGAGATCTGAGGAAAGTCGGGGAGAGCAGGACTGCAAAAAGAGGGATTCAGAAAGAGGAGTAGGCAATGATGATGGAGTAAGTAGGATAAAATGGAAAACAGTAACAATTGAAGGGGTAGTTTGCTGTAGCATGTTATGTCCTAGCTCTCACAAGGCATATCTCATGCATGTTAGATACCCTGCATTTTTATGTCTGGTTTTATGTTGGTCATAAAATAACTATTCCTAAGGCGGCTGTTGGTGACCTGCATGCTCAGAGGTGAAAACCATGACTGCACCCAGAGAAGGAAAACCTGGAAGAAAGCAGAAGTAACACACACTCACAAACAGAACCAGAATCCAAGCAGAAGGAAGCAAGCAGCAAATTTCACTGTCTTTTACCAAATGTACACAAGCTGAATATGCATTGACTTTATACTTATTCATTTATTGTGTGACTTCTGGTTTTCTGAAGGTTTAGCACTCACTCAGGAAATCAGAAAAGCTGTTTATTGCCCTACAGTATGTCAAAAATCAGGAATCACCTTACATTAATAGCTGAGATTATTCAAAGCCTTCACAACAGCAAAACACCAGACAGACTGTCGCAATGGGCACAAATGGAAACACAGGAGGTCCCCTCTGAACATCAGAAAACACTTTTTTC
The DNA here is from genome assembly GCF_964273445.1 of Streptopelia decaocto. Lineage (NCBI taxonomy): Eukaryota > Metazoa > Chordata > Aves > Columbiformes > Columbidae > Streptopelia > Streptopelia decaocto. The sequence continues at coordinate 15,082,437 of NC_138655.1, forward strand.
ACTGTGAGGATGACTTAGCATTGGAACAGATTACCCAGCGACGCTGCGGAGTCTCCATCCTTGGAGATATTTGAAACATGTCTGGACACAGTCCAAGGCAACCAGCTCTAGGTGTCCTCGTTTGAGCAGAGGGGCTGGAGCAGATGACTTCTAGAAGTCCTTTCCATCCTCAACCATCCTGTCATTCTGTGATCCTGTGAATGCCACAAGGTTTGTTCACATATGAAACCCGTTGGACCTTGGCCAGGAGGAGCAGAGGCTGTAAACGGTGTAGAGCTATGTCAGCCAGGCCCATGTCATCTGGGAACAGCCCCAGAGAGATCGTGGCACATATTTCAGGGCCCTCGTCCTGCTGTGGCAGCAATCATACAACAAGGCGTTGAAGGTGTCTGGACTCTCCTTTCCTCTGCCTCTCTGGGACTGGCTTTCCCTTCCTCAGGAAAGCCACTTGCATTTGCTTTTAAAGTCTGTACTTCAGGAAAAATTCATCTGTTTAGTATAATAAAGCGGACTTGAAAATAGATGGTGCTCATGTATGCCCAGGTCAGAAGTGCACTTGGCTCAGCTGATAATTATTCTGTATTTTTAGCATAAGGGTAAGCAAATCTTTCTATTTTCTCCCTTGTACACAAAAAAACGTATTTCCTTCCTGTTACACACCCAGAACTCACAATGATTGTTATTCTGATGGCACTGCCTACTTTGTTAACACATGTGCAAAAGCTGCTTTAAAGCAGACAGATAAATACAGCCTGGCTTTATTTTAAGCTTTTCTCTTTTTTACTGACGTGAAATTTCAGCTCAATTGGAGTGATTACTAAGCTTTGTAGTCTGTAATTCTTCAGTTCAAATGCTGCAATTCTAAAGTAGATCTAATGCGTTCAGGTCAACATTCAGAAATACACACTTAGTATGTTCAGAATTACATTATTGTTTGTCTTGATTTTGCTATTAAATAATCCTCAAATTTTCAGTTTTGGTGAGCATACTTTACAAGAAAATCCCTCTTTTACTTCTATAAAACAAGCATAAGTGAATATCCTTAAACTACTTTCATGTGTTCTTTATTAAGATCAAGTAGTGATAAAAATGAATTAAGAATTAAATAATTCTTCACAAAAGCCTTTTTTCCAGTCAGTAGAATCTTTCAGAGACTTAAGAAGGGATTCTACCTCATTAGGTGGCTAAGTCTTGCCAATCTGTTTATATGGAGAACAAATGAAGTACAGGAATTAAGATGGTTTAAGAATTCAAGTGAAACAACTCTGTAAGATGTTGCAGGGAAAAATGCTGTGGAGTTTTTGTTGAAATTCCTGTTTATTAATATGTGACAAATCCTGTTGTCTGGCAAAGTGACCCCAAATCTCAAGCTCTCCAGTCTGGTGGTAGGGATTTTTCTCATTTAACCAGCAGTGGCAAGTGTGACCTTGACTGGACCGAAGGCCTCCACAACGGCCATGGGACAGCGGCGATGAACGACCACGCAGCTCGTGCCAGCTCTGTGGTCGGCACACACAGAACAGGTGGATGTGAGGGGTCTGGAGGATTGTCCTGCCTACAGGCTTAGATATTAGAAGAGAATTAGGTCCCTTTACCCTTCCCCTCTGTATATTAGTCTTTCCTCCGTTTCTCACCAGCTCTCTTTATGAGTTGTATTTAATAACACCCCTGGATGGTTTTTGAAAACATGCTGTTCTAATACTTCTTTAACAAAACACAAATTCCCATCAGACATAATTTTATGGTCTTATTACTCATACAAATGTTGAATTCGCCTCATTATTCTTATTGACCTTGGCTTTACTTAAATCCTGTGGTTGTGCACTAGTGCTTCTGCATAATATAAAATAATTTCCCTTTGGTAAGATTTACACTACAGTGCTTTAAATATGATTGAACATCTCCTTGTTTTTGCAAGAAAGCAAATACGCTGTCCTTTACCTGACTGTCCGTTCTTATTGGCTTCTAAGTTAAACAGTCTTCTGATTATTTGCTCTTACCCTGTAGTGCTTTGCATAACCCATGAAGATCATTTGCAGATTAGAGTGGTGGACTCTGGCAAGAGAAGGGGAAAATGGACTGGAGAGAGCTGGAGTATGTAGGAGAAAGGCTATGACGGTCCATGGGAATTATTTTCCCTCGTATATGCTTTTGACAAAAAAATTGTTTCCAGGTGTCAGTGCATGCGAGTCTCCCAACACAAGCAGCAGGTAACCTCTGGTGAGGGTGGCAGAGAAGCAAAGCAAATTGGATCTACTACTGCACTGTCTGCTCAAGCAAACTGCAATTAAACAGCTTCTCTGCAAGTACAGGACCCGAATGGAATTTTCCACTTTGTTAGAAAGTGTGTATTTTTCAAAACCAGCCCATTTCAGAGGGAGCACACATGCCAGCTTTCTCAGGAAGAATTTCACAGTGTCTACCTGGAATTTCCAGTGAAAACAGCCTGCTCAGTCTCCATGACAGCCTGTTTGTCAAGGCACATACCTGGGGTGTGAGAGATCCAGAGTCTTGTCTCCAAGAAAGACACCACTGGAAAGGAGAGACCAAGAGCACCCTAACTGAGGAAAGGCAATAATGTGGCAGGAAGGCACTTACTATGGGGAAGCACAAGCTTCAAGTTCATTATCTAAATACAAAATACAGACTTCACTGAAGTTGACACATCCCATGTGCATTCCCTAGGCTCCAGGGTGTTGAATTATGGCAGTTCATTACAGTAAAGAGCATTAAAAAAAGTTCAGCACCCCTTGTAATTCTGGATTAACTGACTTCTGTGAGCATGACTAGCACGCAAAATAACATCTCAGCTGTGCAAAGTGATGGTATTAACACTTCTCTACACTACCAATATAACCTTCCCCAATATTTCTTGATGGTGCCTACCATGCACTACCACTTTGGGATTTAATGTCTTTTCCATGCAAGAACAGAACTCAAGCAAGCAACAAAACAGACTACAGTTGAAATTCCCCCTGCCTGAGAAGGCAAGACTTCAGCAACTGCGTACACTGAGACCCAAGAGACAGATGTATTTGTGATGACAAAGCTTTTATGTCAGCCTTGATGTTACTAACATCGTGCTTTTAGTTAGTAAGTCCTTAAACACTGTGTTTCACAAAGAACTGAATCAAATGTAATTGAACTTAATGGTACAGCTGCCAATTAGTAGTGATGTTCATTTAGTTTCTATTGAGATACCCTCAAGAAATGTAGCATGTCTTAATTTATTGTGCCCATCTCAGGTTGAGTTGGTTGTGTCTGCACGTTTCTCAGCTCCTTTCAAAAGATAATTCAGTCAGCTCTTCCAACAACGAAACCATCAAGAGGCCATGATGCCACCTTTCATGCTTGTGCTTTCGTACTCAGCTCCCAATAAAGTACTGATTACTATTGTCAAAGTGCCATGGGCCTGCCCAGAGACAGAAATATCTTGTTGCAGAACCATTTATCACGATAGCTAATCAGAAGTCTATTAAATTTTCTTCACATGCAAATGATAATCCACCTGTTCACCATCACAAAATTTTCCTATACTGTGAAAGGCTACACAATCTGTTGACTCCACCGTATTGTCCACTTCTTTATCTCCTTAAAATATCCATACCTGAACACTTGGAGAAGTCTTTTGGAATTACCTGCTTTCACTCATCTCTCTCATCCTCCCCTTGCCATTCCTGTTTATCTCATCTACTTTGTCTGACTCTTTGAAAGAACAGAATTGCAAAAGCAAGAAGGAAACCAATAAAACCATTTTATGACCTGTTGACAGCTCTGTTACTTTTGTGGACATGGAAAATTCAAACTATTTGCATATTCCTTCTTTGTCCTCTTGACAGTCAAAACTAGTAGTCACAATCTATGTAGACTATGGCAGTTAATACTGGTCTGATGACAAAAGTCATGGTTTGAGCCAACCTGCAAAGCAAGTCGCCCTTCTCCCAGGGAGAAACTCTTTATTTCTTCTGTCAGATTCTCTCTCTCTCAACCTCATATCATGTCAAAATCTTCTCTTTGAAAATATATAGAAGGTGCATCTTTCTGAAAATGTTTGGACCACACTGGAACCAAGAGGTGATCCTTGCACTACACAACAATTTCTCCCACTCTGTGGTTTCTATCAGCGATGAGGGACTGGTCTGAGCATCAATTTAAACTGTATTTCAGAACTGTAGTGGAGAGTAATGCTGGTTTTCTTAGTGACACATCATATTCACCTATGACTAAGCATTATATTGCAAGAAGACTGATATTCTGTGAAGTTGCATCCCCAAAACCTGACTAAATACCCTCTTTCATTGCATGTCCGGAAAGACAAAGGGGCTTAGTTATGCTTTCAGTGTAAGTCACCAGTAGTGCTACTGAAAATAGTGGATTAAGACCCTAAAGGAGGAGGATGTGCTGCGTAAATAATGTATATGACCTATCTCATCCTTTTTTCAGAGAGCCCTCCTTTGTAAATGAAAACCCCTGTAACAGCATAGTCTCCTACTCACATAAGTTGCATTGCAGTATGGCTGGACTTAACAATGGTGGAAGAGGATATTGCAAGCTTTTATCCTTGCTGAACCTAACATGACACTGACATTGAAACACTGAGTTACTTGGCTTGCCCATTGACTGAAGAATATGCAGACATATGTGTGTGTTGTATAGGAACTCTGAATGCAACTGGTGGAATAAAATACCTCAGGGAGGGAAGTTATTTGTATGGTTTTCCATGTTCCAGGTGGCAGTGCAGCATGGCTCCCAGCTCCACACTTCCTCTTTCTACCAGAGAGGCTGAAGGGACTGAATGTTTCTCTTGAGCTTTATATGTTCAGTCCATTGGCAATAACCACGGACAGGTGCAAATACCAAGGGGTTTCCGTTAAAATTAACAAACACCCTAAGACTCAAGCCAGACACCTGGGAAAATTAGATATTTTCCCCAGACACCATAACAGGCTATACTTCCCCTCTCACAAGCTCTAAGCCTGCCTATAAACAAAGGGAACACTATTGAGGAGAAAAAGGAACCCAGAATTAATTTGGGAGAATAGACTGGTGATAAACAATTTTTCTGCCAATGTTTTGCACATTCCCATCCTCCAGCATCGTTGGAAGTTGTTGGTGGTTTTTTGTTTTTTTTTTGCCTTACCGGATTGTGTGAATCCCCATTAGATAAATGCCCTCTCACAGATACTGTTCCTCACCTTTCCACATCCCATTCAGTTTCTCATGAGATCCAAAAGTTTTTGTCTTCTAGCAAAACAGTGTCTAACCTATGACCAGACCTTTTCACCATCCCTTGTCAAGCAATTGCTGCCCAACTGGGCCTGGGGCTATCTGGGTTGATTCTGAAGAACCTCATAATCCAGGTGGTAACTCAGTCTAAGAAGCTAGATTGAATGCGACACCTCAGCTGCTACCTCTAACTGCAATGCCTGGACCTGACCTAGCAAGCTTCAAGCTATAGAGATGTAGAGTAAAGGAAGTTCATAGTTTCAGACCTGTTTCCCATCACATTGTCATGCTTCAATCATCTGGTTCCTAACTCAGCTGGGAAAAATTGCCAGAACACACATCCCCACTCGCACTCTTGCAGATGTCACCACCTCGTAGAGACATCACGCACAGGCAAGAAGAACCATTGTCCCTGCATCAAAACTGCAGCTGTTCATGTCTAACAAAGCTAAACAGCTAAAATATTTGCACGGACAGAAGGAGAGGTCACCTGTTAAATGAAGGGTGATTCATTGTCCAGGGCACCACAAGATAACAGCAAAGACTTCCTTTTCTGTGAGCTCAGAAAAGGTCACTAAAGGTGCTTATTTTTTGTGTGATAGTGTACATTTGCAGGTGGCAGTAGAAGCAGACATGGCTCCACATCAGACCCAAAAAGGCTGTCTGTTCTTTGGAGGCATTTTTCTCTGCCTGTGTCTGCCACACTTCCCATTCACTCCCTTTGAGACAAGTTCAGCAGCAAAAGCCCAGAGGAAAAGCAGAAGCAATGAAAACATCAGAACAATGAAGAACACACACTCAAGAATCAAAGTCCATACCCTGCCCTTCCGGGCTGTGCTCAGCCCTCTGGCTGTTGCCACTGCCAATGGCCCAGCCACAGCCCCTGGGCTCCACTCAGGTGGGTGCCAACTGGTGTCCCAGCCCCATACAGGCATTTTCTGGCAGTGCTGGCCTCTGAGCTATGCCCAGGCCTTGGCTGGGCAGGTTCCAGCTGGCCCTGGCTAATCCCATGCTGGGAACACCATGAGCAGTGTGAACAACCACACACTGGTGTCCAAGCCCTACAAATTTCCCTGGGCCTGTAGCCCAGGTACTTACTTGTGGAGTCAACCCTCACCTCACATCCCCTCTCTCCTCTTTCATTTTTCCCTCTGTACATGCTAAGTGTCAACCAAATCCTCAGGCCCAGAAGTCTAAATAAACTAATCTGTGTTTGTGGTAATAGTGGTAAATCAGATAAACTAACTGAAATTTCCCCCCAAAAAATCTGTCTTTCTACAACATTTCTTACCTCCTAGCTGCCGCCTCTACTGCACTGTGCATCACCACTGGAGATGCTGCCCACCCAGGCAACCTCTCCTGGCATCAATATGAGGAAGGGTAGTCAAGCACTACACAAGCAAACAGCCTTTTCAACATCTATTTCTCAATTCAGCCGCAATAGCCCACAGGTACTCAGTGAGTGCCATGCTTGGTGGGACTGCCACAGGATGGGGCTGCTGTTTGGCCCTGTGTGTGTCTGCCCTCCCCAGAGTGCAGCAGCTCTGCATCCCACCATGTCCATCCTAGGGATGTGCCTGAGTGCACGAACATCTGATCAGGGTGAACATAGGTGCAGCATGGGCTGGGCAGCCAAAATAATCCCTTTCTGCAGAGTACTGGCTATGGAGGCACTGGTCACCACAAAGGGATGCTCATCTCTGCAGAATCTGTAGGCCAAAATTCAAATGTGCCCCCTCCCTACAACTGTGAAACCTCTGCCTTGTTTCTTGTTTTCTACGAGAGACTGAACAATTGCTATTTGGGCCAAAACTTAATCCAAGTGTCGCAACAATGGACCATAATGACCTGAAGGTGGTTTGGATTTGTTTTTTTGCTGTAGCAAGCCAGATGGAGAGAGAATAGTGATTTTTCCTTGAGGATCTCAAAGGAGAAATCAAATTTTATTAAAGATACCACAGAGAATGATTGCTTCTTTCACATTTTATTGCTCCACTCCACAACAATAAAATATATGAAACTAGCCCAACCACATATCTAGTCATACAAAGGCAATCAAAAGCACATTACAAATAATATATGATTCAACACAGTGAAATATCATTCATAATACAATTCTAATAATCCTAGAAAAAATGGAATTCCATGGCCTATGAGATTTTCCTGACCCGTATGTAACAACAATTGGATTAGTTTTTATCCAGCATTGTTTCTTTGAGACTGAAAGGAAACAATATTAAACTAGTTCTGGGAGGAAGGAAGACTTATAGTATGTGTCTCTGATATAGACTTATCGTTGTAAACTGAGAACAATAAAGAAAAGTAAATTTAGAATCAAAAGAAAATTAACAGAATAAGGAGGCCTGACCATAAATCTGCAAATAAGTAAGTAGCTTTTGTAATTCAAATGTGTGTTGTAGCCCAACAAAATTAAAATCTGAAAGTGGTAGGAAGTGTTCATTTTTGCCATCTGGCAAGTCTGGGGTCCAAAGACAATCCCAGACCTTATTAAAGTCAGTGGTCTGGCGGGATCGTCTTCCAGGTACAACAGACCAGCTTGGACAAAAAACAGGAGAAATGAATCAAAACAGTTACAGAGCCATAAATAAACATTAAAACATGAGTTGTTGTAGAAATTCTTTAGAAATTAGAATTTCTGAAAAACTTCATGTTTTCTTTGAACAAAGCAGTAAAGTGAGACAACGCTTTATTTGACAAGTCTGTGCTGCTCATTTTCTGTGCTGGCAAAAAATCATGAATAGGCACAATTTCATAGCTACAGGCCTGTGATTGCATTTCAGCAACATCATATATGATCTGTTGGTTACAAAGGCCTGTAGACAACTGGCTTTAAGAATTAGGAAATGCATGGGGGATAATAGTGGTTCAATAAGATGCGACATCAGCACAAGCACTTTTCAGCAGATTTGTGTTTAACACCCAGTTCTGTGCACCACTGACCTAGTTGAATGCACCATTAGCAAGTTTGCTGATGATACCAAACTGTGAGGTTGACCCTCTTGAGGTACAAGAGGTCTTGGAGAGGGATCTAGATCAATTGGACTATCATTAGCGGATGAAGTTTAACAAGTACATATGCTGGACCCTGCACATGTGATGGAGTAGCACTGGACACAAGTACAGACTGGGAGAGGAGTGGCTGGAGAGCACCCCTGCAGAAAGGGACCAGGTCGTGCTGGTTGGCAGCAGCTCAGCACGAGTTAGCAGTGTCTGTCCTGGCAGCCAAGAGGGCAAAACTCATCCTGGGGTACATCAAACACAGTGCAACCAGCCAGTGAGGTGATTATCCTGTGGTATTCGGCATTGGTGCAGCCCCACCTCAAGCACTGTGTGCAGTTCTGGGCCACACCATTCAAGAAGGATGTGAAGGTCCCTGAATGTGTCCAGAGAAGGGCAATAAAGCCAGTGACAGGGCTGGAAGCAATATCCTCTGAGAGGCAGCTGTGGACTTTGGGTTTGTCTAGTTTGAAGAAAAGGAGGCTGAAGGGTGACCTCATCGCTCTCTGCAGCTTCCTGAGGGCGTCACACGGGGAGGTGCTGAGCTCTTCTCCCTGGTATCCAGTGATAGGACATGTGGGAAAGGTTCAAACCTGTGCCAGGAGGATGTTAGGAAGCATTTCTTTACTAGAAGGGTGATCAAACACTGGAAAGGGCTTCCTAGAGAGGTGGTCAAGTGATTAAGAGATATTTGGACAATGCCCTTAAAAGCATGCTTCAACTTGGCCAGCCCTGAATTGGGCAGTTCATTACAGGTTCCTTCCAACTGAAATAGTCTATTCTATCCTACCCAGCCTTGACAACCAAAGGGGTGAATGCACAGGGAACCTGCCATGTGCTCTACCAGCAGTGTGCAGATCCCCAGTGGGACATTTTCTGAATGCAGTGATCAAGTATTTAAACATTAAGGCAGTGTGAATTCTTTTTGCTGTTTCATTGCCAACCCAACTTCTGGCACACAGCCCCTCTGTGGTGGTGCAGGGACTTTTAGGGACAAGAGCTGGTGCAAACTATGAGATGGCTTGTCCTGGGCAATCAGCTGAAATCTGTGTCCTTAGTGTAAAGGGAAAACCATGAAAGACAGACACTCTCAAACTGGAGAGGTGGAGGGAAAAGAATAGTGGAAGGCAAGAGCTCCAGGGGAAGTTGAAACATAGCCGACCTTTGTTGAAAGATACATCAGTGATCCCTTTACCTCTAAAAACATCCCAACGTGTTACTTAAGGCTCAGCTGGATCCAGCAGAGCCCTCAACGTCTGCATGATTGACGCAGCTGGACCGAGGCCCATGTGCAGGGCTGCGTGGGTGCCAAACTCAGACGAGACGATGGGGGCATGTGAGGGTGACATTTGTAGCTGGTTGGCTGGTCCGAGGGCCCCATTTCATTCCTTGCGCCAAGGTCCATGGTCCATGCCAATCATGCTGCAAGACTATCCAGAAAATTATATTTTGAAGCAAGAACAGAGCCTACTTAATCCTGGTTAACGCAAAGCCTCTGCTAAAAAATGATGTGTACATTTTTAAGAGTTTGTTTCAAGCTGACTAGACCACAAAATGGGGACATTCTTTATTACCATTTATCCTGAAGCAAGTTAATTTCCGTTCACCCTGAAGCGAGCCTTAGGGAGCGAGGAAGAATCACAAGAGCTAATGGGGAAGGCGTCGCCTATGTAACACCACCAAAAATATTCAGTTACTCTTTCCCCACAAAGCCACTGGGTAATTTAAAATAATAAAACATCAGAAAACAGGGCAGCTCGCTTCTCTGTAATTTAGAAGCATAAAAGGGAACTGATGCTGTAATTACAGACTGAAAAACCAAAATCCCTGTTTTTTAAAGTTGCTTCAGCAGATTTTTTTTTTTTTTTAATTGCTATTAGCTCCTCCAAAGTGGGGACAAAACCTCTAGTAGAGGCCTTTGTTCAAATTGGAATAGACTGAGGACAAGCAACGTGTCCCAAAAGGTGCTGGAGAGGACCCTGCCAGACCAGAAGTGGCCAGTGTGCTGCAAGGCAGATATCCGTGCTGACACGAGGATTTGCTGCAGGCAGAGGTGAGTGAACAAGAGAAGATTTAGCGTGTCTATGGTATTCTCCATCAGACCAGACCACTATCCTCACTTCACACATCAGCCATTTGAGACACAGCGATAATAAGACTGATAAGAAAAGGCTGCCAAAGAGACAAAAATGAAGCTAAGCTAACATGCCTTCTGCATTTTTCTTAAAAATACTAATCCTTTGGGTTCTGGTGTAGTTAGTGTATACACAATGTAGTAGTTATATAAGTGGAGTGTAGTTAGTTATTCTCCAAAATTAGCCCAAATCCTGCAGGATCATCGCAACCATGTGAGAGATCAGGTGCCTTCTCTTCAAACAAATGGAAGGAAATCCAGAGGGGAAGAGACTTTTTCACTGAACTTTTTCAGGGAAGTGAAGAGAGACAACGTAACTTCAAGAATAGCCTGGCTTTTCCAGTGAAGTTCCTTATTCTGAGGTAAGAGGAAGCCACTTTCAGCAGCTCTGCATCCTTTCTCGGTAATTCAGGCTGATGGTGTTGGTCATTGTCCATTCTACTTGGAAGGGCAAAAGCGATGGTCTCCTCCCTCGCTCTGGGAACACGCTGTCTCCCACGTGTGCCAGAACACATTTGCAGGCAAGGCTTCTCACTTTCTCATTTCCTTTCCTGTTTTGTTGTACGGGGATTTTAAGCTCTTGGCTTCGGAGTTCTCTTTTTATAAACCTTTTGCCTCTGTTTATTGTCATTTAGTTTTTAGTTGGTTTTGTTAAGACGCCCAGTAACCTTCAGGCGCAGATGCCCATAAATTAAAATGCATTATTATTACAATAAAGTTGCATCACTGCTGAAAGCCAGACTGTCCAACATAGACCTCTAAATAGAGGTCTAAGTGAGAAGTTGTATGGCATTGACCTTTACAACAAGCAACACAGCAGAAAGTATCTAATCTGGGAGGTGGAAAATACGGAAAGGAGATGCATAAAGGCATGTTCATATACACTTCTGGTGGCCTTAAAAGTTCATATTTGAAAACTGGGATGACCATGAAAATCCTTAAAACTTTCATAGGGAGCTGAGATGAATTATATGCTTATAAGGCTGTGGTTGTTCTAAACTATTGGGATTAAATGCTAAAAGAGGCAGCATGCTTTGCCTTCCATATCAAATGAGCCAGCCCGCTTGAGAGAGCAGTGACTGTGCACTACCACAATTATAGGGAGAGTTTGCTTATTGCAGCAGCCACCTATGAAATGAAGAGTTCAATGATCAAATGAAACAGGCTACTCTTTTTTTCCAGCTTTTCTACGAATACTCAAATGAAAAAAATTCACGTCAGGGCTTTGAATACAGAAAAAAATACCCCAGGAGTTGTGGCTTGTGATTTCTGTGATGAAACCAACACACAAACATTCAAAGATTTAGCAGTTCTCTTTGCAAATGTGAAAACACTAGTTGCCCAACTCGGAAACCTCAAAATTGTGCTACAATTTTAGTACCTAAAAAAGCTAAAAAAGATAGCCTAAGTTGCCCTTGAAGATGCCTTGGAAAGCTTTCAAAAGAAAATTCTTCCATCTGATGTAGATGCATAAGGTTAAGCAAAGAAGATCTACATCCAAGGGGCCTTCAAAAACTGTTTCTCTCCATTTACTGTTCAGAGAATCTTATCCCTTAAAAATATTAGATTCCAAAAGGTAGCCACAGGTTAGTTGCCTAAGTTAAGTGAGATGGATCCAACTCATTAATATTTCTCTTTCTATGTATACTTTTAACCTCAAGTGCCCCCCATATAAAGATCATAAAGGTGTTCTTATATATAAAGATGCACCACACTCCTGTGAAGAAATCCAATGTTATTTCCATTTCCCCATACGAAAACTGACCCACAGAAAAAGGACAAAATTACTTAGTTTAGGTATGTGATGCTGTATTGGGCTTGTGTGGCAGGGTTTTGGTAGCAGGGAGGCTACAAGGGTGGTTTCTGTGAGAAGTTGCCAGAAGCTTCCTCCATGTCCAGTAGAGCTGGTGGCAGCTGGCTGCAAGTCAGACCCAACACTGGCCAAGGCTGAGCCCATCAGCCATGGTGGAAGCACCTCTAAGATAGTGTATTTAGAAAGGAGGAAAAGTTGCTGAGCACACAGCAATTGCAGCAGGAGAGATCAGTGAGAATATGTGAGAGAAACAACTCTGCAGACCCCAAGGTCAGTGAAGAAGGAGGGCAGGAGGTGCTCCAGGCACTAGAGCAGAGATTCCCCTGCAGCCCGTGGTGCAGCCCATGGTGAGGCCGGCTGTGCCCTGCAGCCCATGGAGGTCCATGGTGGAGCACAGATCCACCTGCAGTCCATGGAGGTCCATGGTGGAGCACAGATCCACCTGCAGCCCAGGGAGGTCCATGGTGGAGCAGGTGGATGCCCAAAGGAGGCTGTGACCCCATGAAGAACCTGCACTGGTGCAGGCTCCCAGCAGGACCTGTGGCCCTGTGGAGAGAAGAACCCACGCTGGAGCAGGTTTACTGGCAGGACTTGTGACCCCATGGGGGACCCACACTGAAGCAATCTGTTCCTGAAGGGCTGCACCCCATGGAAGGGACCCACACTGGAGCAGCTTATGAAGAACACACAGTTTATGAAGAACTGCAGCCCTTGGTAAGGACTCAGGCTGGAGAAGTTCATGGAGGACTGTCTCCTGTAGGGGGGACATCATGCTGGAGCAGGGGAAGAGCATGAGGAGTCCTCCCCTGAGGAGGAAGGAGTGACAGAGACAACATGTGATGAACTGACCACAACCCCCCATTCTCCATCCCCCTGTGGTGGTCAGAAAGGGACAAGGTAGAGAAATCAGCAGTGAAATAGAGCCCAAGAAGAAGGAAGGGGTGGAGGAAGGTGTTGTTAAGATTTGGTTCTATTTGTCATTGCCCTACTCTGATTTGGCTGGTAATAAATTAAACTAATTTCCCCAAGTCAAGTCTGGATTGCCTGTGATTGTAATTGCTGAGTGATCTCCCTGTCCTTATCTTGATCCAAGAGCCTTTCATTATATTTTCTCTCCGCTGTCCAGCTGAGGAGGGGAGTGATAAAGTGGCTTTGGTGGGCACCCGGCACCCAGCGAGGGTCAACCCACCACAAATGCATACTTATGAACTCAAGTTGTACCTCGGCCTTCATTTTCAGGACTGTGAAGGAATAAAATCCACACCTGTGGTCAAATGCCATCTGCAAAAGGTTGAAAGAACAACTGCCAAAATAAATCCTTCAAGCTCAAACCAGACTCTATTTTAGTGAAAAAATACTTCCTAGAGCCTAAGTTCTACTGTCTGCAATCTCTCATGTTAATGTGCCTTTTTAATTTATGCTTTATTAGTCTTATTCATGTTCCTCTAATTTATGTAAAAATCCATGAACTACCAGTAATTTCTGCCTACTGGTTGCCTTTATGTCTGAAATGTTTTCTTACCATTTCTTGGCTGGCTTGATTTCTTAGCCTTTTCTAATTGAAAAATTATGAGTCCTGATTTTTATTTGGTTTGGTTTTGTTTGTAAAATATCCGATGATCTAACAAACAGAAAACCTTACAATAAAAATCTGCCCTTGGAAAGAAGTTCTAAAAGTCATGTCTGATTTGTCATAGGTTTTCCCCTGGATACAAACATTTATTTTAGGCAGTAGGAATCAATACAGCAGATATTTGAGGGTTGATCTAAAACTACACAGTGACACTTGAACTCCTACTGTCATTAATGAAAAGTCCTACTTTCCGTTTTGCTAACCAGGAAACAGGCAGAACTAGATATTTCTTTAAAAGCCACAGTTGCAAAACTTTTACATGAGGAAGTCCCTTTTCTGTTTTTCTCTGTGAAAAGTTACACTGTCCTTTACACATACACGGATGCCTTTCAACACCTTATTATGAGAGAGGATGACAGTAAACATCCCTTTTTGCTGAGGTGGGAAAAGTTGAAGCACCAGCAATCCCTCACTTCAGGTTTTAAATAAAACATATTAGAGCAACTGTGTGGTATTATTAAAACAGATTTTAAAACTGACTAAAAATAGCAGTAGCTTCCTCAAGAGAAGTAAGAATCATGGCTGATTTTACTGTTGCTCATTCTGTTACGTGCAGCTCTCAGGAGTTTGCCTGTAGGTTTCTGTCAGAACCTGGCCAGAGGTCAGACTCAAAGGGTCTGTCCTCCTGGTTACTGTCAGTTTGATGCAAGCCTGGCCAGCTTGCTGTCTCCCTCCATCATTGCAAAGGGATCTGGAATGTGCAGTAGATTTTGCACTGGAATGACTCCTCCACTCTGGACCACTGCTTCCGAGTGGGTCCTACTGAAGTGTAGCTAGAAAATGAAAGAATTTAAGGTCTTGCCTCTGATCTGGTTAAACTCACATCAAGTTCATCAGGGCTAAACTTTTCATAAATATTTTTGGGAAAGATAATTTGGGCCACATTAACTGAATCATCTACCATGATGTTTTCCCTTTCTACTGAAGTACAATCCAGTTATTCATGTGTGTTAATTAATAATCCTTCAAGAGCCAAAGCGTTAGTACATCATTTATTCCTTGCCAGGAAAATTATACAAGGGACTTTGTATTCATTACCCTGTTTCCAGAAGAAGAACTATGCTCGAGAAACGGAAAATCAGGGAAAGACAGACTGCCCATTCTGTAGCAGCTTCAAAGGCACACATCAGACTTTGCTTATCATCTCCTTGAACGAAAACACACAGACTTGATGATAAAATGGAAGAATTTTACAAAAAAGTCTCATGTAAACTGCCAACTCATTTGGAAAAAAATAAGCCCTTCCTAGGGCACTTATCTGATATCAGAACTTTATAGCTGCTCTGTTCCTTTAACCACAAGACCCGTTAATGAGGACTACTCAGCATCGGCTGCATCACAGCTTTCAGATAATGTCCCCAGCTGTGATTTAACAAGCAAAAATACATCCCTCCTGCAAAGATAAACAACGTGAAACTTTCCCAGCAGCATCTGTTCCAGTCTGGTGGAGAGGACACAGCCCAGTGCCGATGACATGGCTCTTCTGCTGCAACCACCTCTGAGACGCAGCAGCTGAGCTGAAGATGCCGTGTCAGGGTGGTCAGAACGCTTGTCCTCTGACACAGACCACAGAGCTAACTTTTAGGTCAGTTTGTTTAATAGTTCTGATCTAACCATTCTTGAATAGTGGTTGGCTGTATCCCTGTATTACTTTAAATGGCCTGTTTGTTTTACACACACCTTTTCTGCCCATGTGCCACTGCAAAATTAATCAAACAGAAATCTTGCCTAAACATTTATTAAAACATTCGGTCTTATTTAGCAAAGCTGTCTATTTATCAAAGTAATCTATTTTCTCATATGGAATGATCTTATTCATTCCCATGAGGAGCCCTAAGAGATAGTGAAACATAATTAAAGTAGAGGTTTATTAATTCATTACATAAAATTGTTGCCTGTCAATGGGGAAAAATAGCTCATCCCCATCCCAAGATGTGCATTTCTGTCTCTCTTGTCTACAGATACGGCACAAAGATAGTATTTCGTTTGAGAAGGTTTTACTTCTCTGTCCAAATGACGACTTGAATATATAAATATACGGGTTGTTCCTCAAGAAAATAGTTTCTCCTACAAGTTGTGTAGTATTTGGAAAGCACCCAAGTAAGATCTTCATAAAACTGTCTGGTTTTCTGGTGGTTTTGTCCTCAAACAAAACAGATGTGCTCAGGTTTTGCTGCCCTCTGCCAGTGCAGGCACAAGTACTGTGGTAAAGAAAAAAAAAATCTGGTAACCAAGCCTTTGATATAGAAAAACCACATGGAGTTGAGTCATAAACTGTGGACACAAGACAACTAATTATGGGTTATGTTAGGCATGGGGAACAGGTTAACTGCTACATAATTACAATTGAGATCGCTGCGGACACAGTCAAGGAAACCCAGTTAATAGAAAGAAGTAAATGAAACTGTATTGGTATCTATGAAGAAAACAAATCCTGTCTGTTTTCTTTAGCTTCTTCAGTGATTTCAGATGTTCTCAATGCTTTACTGCTGCTTAAGCGTTATACTTACAAGGCCTAAACAGGGGGTTATATTTCACATTCTGCTATTTTTTTGTGAGAACAGCAGGGAAGGAGTTAGTAAAGGTTTTTTCAAGAAGCGTCAGCACCGGCTACACTGCCAGTTGAGTAAAACTCCAGATACAAGTGACACAATACAAACTGGAAATCTATGAAACTGAAATGCCTGTGAAACAGACCATGGAGTGGTGGAAAAGAGGTGGATGGTCATACCAAAAGGGCTGGTAGTCAAAGGGCTATGGAAAGGGGGGGCACTGGCAGTAGCACTTGTTGGAGGTTGCCGTGGGCAGCAGAGCACTGTGACTGGCCTGGGCACCCCACCAGCAGGGGTGGCCTTGCCAGGGCTTGGACAGAACTGTCTGCTCCAGGGCCACCTCTTGTGGAGAAAAACCTTCTTCTGACAACGACAAAGAAACAAGAAAAGTGAAGCGGGTGTCCAGACAGGCTGCATCACCAAGGCTTCCCTGAAGGCCTGACTCAGACTAGTCTGCAGGCTTCCCCATTTCCTCCTAGCTTGGTGGAAACTTTTATCCCGGTTCCTTGAACTTGCTGTGCAAAAGTACACACCATTTCTGAGTACACACCTATATATAGCCTCCTCTGCAACGCCGCCTCACCGTCAGAGGCTGTTTCCCGTTGACACCAGCTAAATGTGGTATTGAAGTCTGAGGCTGAGGTGCTGGGTCTCTACCTG
Organism: Streptopelia decaocto; assembly: GCF_964273445.1. Lineage (NCBI taxonomy): Eukaryota > Metazoa > Chordata > Aves > Columbiformes > Columbidae > Streptopelia > Streptopelia decaocto. The sequence goes on from NC_138655.1 coordinate 15,099,473, forward strand.
AGTGAGCAGGCAGGCAGCCAGATGGATGTCCAGTTTGCTTGACCTTACTGCGGTGTCACAACTTGCACAGTGAAGCTGCAGACAAACACTGTGGCTCTTTGGGTTTTTCTGTTTGCCACGATGATTCCGCTTTTGGTGCCGTTGTGGGGATGCCGTGGGCAAGCCCGGGCAGCACGGTGCACGCCGGCAGCCACCAGCACAGGGCATCCCTCTGCCCCCCAGGCATTTCCTTCCAGCTCTGTGGCTGGGGATGTACTCTTGTGCAAGAGAACCAGGTGTGCTCATGGTCTTCCAGGCACTCAAGCACTCATCCTGATTTTTGATCTGCAGCTGTAAAGGCAGAAGTCTTCTCTTTAGATCATCGAGGAAGATGTCTGTCTCAACATCTTTGACACTTTCTGTAAAAATTTTGGGCAGTTTCTGGCTCCTACATGTACTGGAGAAGGTGTTTCTATTTAAAGTACATTGACATCAACAAGTTAATCCTGTGGGAAACGTCCAATGTGTATAAATCCATCTAGCATCTCACAAGCCTCCATAGTTATTGCTGAAAGCAACTTAGTCATCAGCAAACTTTAATTAGCTGCCTGCCTGTTTCCTACCACAGATCATCAGTGCCTGAGATACCCCTGGTCCCAGAAACAATCCCTGGCTTTACATCATGAGTCATTTATTTTCTATGCTAAGGAACAGACTTCCCCCTGTGTAATGACTCCTAAGTCTTTGCCAAGACTTTGCTCCTTGCCCTATGGTTACTTATATTCCAGCGATTCACACTGTGGATATTTGGAGTGTCTATTAAAAAATTATAATGGGCTTTTTTAAACACTACTGTAAATTGTGTTTTCCAGATTAGCTTTTCTACAACTCACCTTCAGGCTGTACTATTCCAGTCACTGACAAATTGCTGCTCCCCGCTCAACAAACCTATGATTTAGAAAGACAGAAGCACTTGTGATTCCTCTCCACACAAAGAAACGTCCTGTCTCAAGACCTCAAATGTGAGTTATGAGCATGTAGACTTTCGCAGCCACTGCATATTGGAAATAAAAACTAATTACAAAACTGCAGAAAGTGAAACATAATTAGTAAGGAAGAGTATTTAAATGCCACCATGGCTTATTTTGACAGATGAGCCTGTCTTGAAAGTGAAGGATTTCCCACAGGAGAAATAAAGATTCTCAAGTTGCTTTTTGATCTAAAGGCAATTTCTATACTTTCCTTTTTATCACCTCCTTTGAAGGGAATCATGACTCAGAGAGGCACAGGGTTAAAGGTGCAATGAACATTAAAGGCTCCTGTCACTGCAGCAAGACTCTGGAAAAGATTTTCAGAGACTCCACATCTATGATGTTTTTGCTGTTTCTTCTGACAGTCGTGTGATGGGATTTAAAGGAAATTTGGGCCCTGATGGATGACAATCGCTGCTCCAAGGGAAAAAAAAAAATAGAAGAGATGATTTCAGAAAGCCTTTATATATCATCAAGCAAGGACCATATATATCAAGGTTCAGGGATCCATTTCCAAGTAATCTGGCTAGAAAAAAACAAGAAAATATATAAAAAAAGAAAGCGAGAAAGCCAGCACTGTGGGGGATCTAGGAGATTATCCAGGCTGTTTACTGTACAAGAAGAGGAAAGCAACAAATGTAGCTTTGATGATTGGAATCATCACTTTTATAGCTAAAGTACCTGCTTTTGTGTGTACTTCTCTGATGTTGGCTGGGTAAGTTAGTTAAGTATTTGTGAAAGGCAGGTGGTCACTCCCAGCTGTGTGCTGTGCCCCTAACTTCACTGCTCTTCTCCTGGAAAAAGATCTTGAAATGATGCTTAACTGTAAACATATCCTTTTGATTTCACTAATATAGAGACCTGAGGTAGTTTATAAGCCATTCCATGTCTTGGTTGAACTAGTACATACTAACACACTGGAGTCAACTGACCTAGACATCCATCCTTAAACACCTGCCAAAGCTGAACTCAGTATGTGTGACTCCCAAATTTATGCCATGGACCAGCTTTCCCTTGACAGTTCACAGAAGTTAAATTAGAAGTTTCCTATCCACCTGAGAAATCCTCTTACATTCGCTGCTCCAGTGTGGTGAGAATACCTCTGGCACTGCCTAATCCACAAGCATTTTCTTTATTTTTTTTCTTTTTAAAATTTTCAATTTTTTCTCTTTTTATGGTTGCAGGCACCTACTTCCTTCAGGTCCATTTTAGGTATGGGCCACCTTCCCAGGGCTAAAAAGAAGGCACAAGTAAGGAAAATGGTACGGAGAGTATGAGCACTGGTGAGGGGAGATGCCTTCCATTACTACCAGTGAAACCATATTATCAACATGACGAGCCAGTTCAGAGCTGCCATTAAGGCAGATGTATTTTGGCATAGGATGAAATAATAATTTTTTTAAATTGAGCTTCCACTTTACAGACTCACACCTAGGAGTAAAAAATTATCTCTTTCTTTATTTGGGCTGGACACATGGAAGGACCATTCCTCTCTGTAGCACAGACTTCTCACGGAGCATTGTTTAACCACCAGGCCTCCTCCAAACCTCTGGAAATCGGCAGGATGGGCTTCAGCAGGGTTCTAGGCCTCAACATGAGTGTGCCCCTGTGACTGCCAATTTCACAGCAATAATTCTAACTCCTTTTACTTGCAGGGAGCAACATCACATTATATTCATCTGTACTGCCTGGATGAGTAAGTTTAGCACCTGGACCCCAAAGCCACAGTGGCACAGAAGCAACCACCCATATTTCATACCCCTGGATGGAGAACAGACAACTCACCATGTGTAAAGAGTACTGCCGGTTCTGCATCCTGCTAGCATCTTCCTGCGCTGTTTTGTTTTCTCTGTGGAATATTTTTACTTTTCTTCCCATTAGCCATATCATCAGGTCCCACATATGCCTGATGGCCACTTCTATAAAGTAAAATAGCAGCAACTGTTGAATTCATATCAGTGAAGATAAACTGTATGATTTCTAAGGAAGCTGAAAACTGAGTGCATACAAGTGCTTAAAGGCTGAACCCCTTATTCTTCCCATCTTGCAGTAATATGTATTGTGTTGAAATTGGAAAACAAGGAGTGAGCATACACACACACACACAAAAAAAAAAGATCCTAATTCTTTTTCCAAGAGTATTTTCTTATTTGCTAAAACAAATGGGTAAAACTATCATCAGGAAAACATTGTTACATGACCATCGCCCGAAGTGTATTCTTACCCCTGGATCATAATTCCCTTTCTTTCCATTCCTTAAAGTTCATTCAGTTCTAACTTCTACAGTAATGTTTATCTAGAGTACCTAATTATATAGTGCAACCTGCATCTGGAGTGCTGGTTCAAGGTTATTATAGTTCTCCACAGACATAACAAAAATATTGTTTTAAACTTATCCATTGAGGAAAAATGGCTGCATTTTACCACTGATAGAAGTATATGGATGTAAATTAAAATTATTAGAACTTTAGAAACATAAGAGTTTTGCCTATTCAGATGACTGAATTTCTTCCATGACACTTGCTGTCACAGAAGTATCTCCTTTTTGTTTCTACTGCAGACATAAATTCTGACAAATTTAAATGAAATATATTAGATGTATAAAATGACAGATTGTGGTGATAAGCAAATAAGAAAGCTGAATTTATGAATGCTTGTCAGTACATGTTTCTTGTTGGCAATATTTGATAAGATTAATGAAATATGAATAATGGAGTAGGAATAATAATTTAATAGTTTTTCAGTACTCAATATCTGAAAAAGAAGCTTCTACTTAATCTGGCAGCAGTAAAAGGAAAGTGGGTAGTTAAAACAAACTCTTTAATTCATATGTCCTTACTCATAGGTTTCCCGTCAAGCATGGTTTCTTCTTTATTTAGAATCAATACTAAGTAAGGAAAGGATAAATATATAAATCGCAAAACTCTTTCTGTGGGTGTATTGGTAGCCAAAGTAAATTGTCTGAGGTTTGGAGAGACCATGCGCTTGTTCTGTATTTGCTCTAAAATTCAGAAGTGATGAAGAAATATTTTGTTTCAATCCCTAGAACGAGGGCCGTGAGCCCTGCCGGGAGCGCTGGCCGTGTTTCCGACAGGCCGCGTTCCTGACGGATCCCTCGCTGCCCGTTTCTGCAGTATTCCTGGTCTCCGTGGAGAGGGTGAGGTCTCACACACAGCCAAAACTGAGAAGTCAGGGGCCCAGATATTGTTTCTGCCACGCCAAGTGAGTGCGAGGCAAGGACGCTACAGGACCCTCTCCTAAGGGATTTATACTGTGGAAGCCTGATCCTGCGAACAACTCGGGCAGCTGCTCAAATGTAAAGACAAAAGTAGTCCCTTATAAAGTTAACAATGACTTTAAGTTAAATAATGTGATTAATTATTATACCAACAGTGGAATAAATTAAGATTAACTATACTTTTACCACCGCCTCAAAAATATTTCGCTGTTACTAGACAAGTCACTTCCACTTTCTCTGTGCCAGTGCCCTTTTGTGAAATCAATGCAGTAGAATGTCTGGGTGATAAGGTGATCATGTTGTGGATGTTCACATTTGTGGCACATCCTAAGAACTTCAGAAAAAGGTAAGTCAGTAGTGCAGAAACTCTGGGGTTTTTTATAATGCATCTGGTTAGTTGCTCAGGTAAGGCAGTCCTCAGATAATGAAGTCAGCTGGGAGAAATCACAAGTTTATTAAAGTTATGATTTAATATTACTTGAAAGCTCCTGGGGTTTTAAATGTATGCCAAAATTTTTTGCTCTTCCTAATGATCAGAAAGAGCCTTCACTTTTATCTGGGTAAAAAATAGTATCAATATTAGAATAAGTTTGGGAACACGGGAATTGCTCTTGCTTGGTATTTGAAGTTTAAAAAATAGGAAGGTATGAAACATTAATACATGCGTATGATATAGGTACTTCCACACAGCAGACTTCATCAAAGTTATGAGGTTCTTAAACCCACAGCCACTTAAGCCCTACCTTTAAAATCAGGTATGTTCACTCTCAACACCATCTCGGCAGATCAACCCGGACAAGTCACTGCAGAAAACTCCTTCACCTTTCATAAAAGGTTTAAATCTGCGAGAGGTTGAACATCCCTTCAAAACATCTGAGTGCAGCCAGCTAGCTGGGTCTGACGCCTGATCCGTAAAAATTGACAGAAGTGGATCAATATCCTGAAGAATTATTGCTTGCATTATGTTACGGTAAAGTTTGATCCAACTCTCCTTCCTCCCTTCCCTCCTTCCTTCCTTCCTTCCTTCCTTCCTTCCTTCCTTCCTTCCTTCCTTCCTTCCTTCCTTCGCCTGGTTCGAAATGGAAATAAATGATCTGAGCACTCAAGCTGAGCATGACCAACAGTGGGAAAGGCTTCATTGGCTCAGCGCCAGAGGAAATGAAATTACTTTGAGGAATTTTCAAATTTTGCATAAAATTAGCTGGATGCCAACCCACATGTTTGGATGTGGGTCAGATGAAAATTACTGTCACAGGAGATGTAGAAGGTCAAATGATGGAGACAACCCACTCCCTGTGCTCATGTCCAACAATGACAAAAATGTAGAAGGAAGTGGTAACATAAAGGGGCTATCTGGGGTTACAGGCTGCCAGCACGGGTGCAGGGTTTTTGTTACATGTCCATCCAGAATTAAAAGAAGTAGCAAAAAATGTTATAAAGTTGATCCTTATGCATGTACAGAAGGCTCAAATAAATGTAGTTCTGGAGTCACTGGGTTTCAGCGGGACAAACACTGAGTTTGCAAGAGGATCACTGCTAGTTAAGGAACAGAGATGACATGAAAACAGTGTTGGGGCAGCTGGGACAGTGGTGTGGGTGGCCCAGATATCAGGCAACATGCCTCAAGCCTTGGATTGTGAGGTGTTGGGAGAAGGCTGCAGAAAATCTCTGCCCAGATTTCCAATGGAATTAACACAAGAAAAAAATTCATCATTTCAGAGTGGAAAGCCTGGGAGAGCATGACAACCTTTCCAACCTTGTTCTCAATATTTCAACCTTTAGAAACACTAGGAAAGATGTTTGCTTTCCACACTACAGCTCACAGCACTCAGAATATGGCAAAATAAAGAGTATGATGATGATTTAGGTATAAACCAATACTAAATATGGTCTCTTTTTTCATGTCTGAGACCCCAGCTGAATAGTGTAAGACTTAAAACCCCACAGGTCATAGGGGCAAAAAAAAGAAAGAGGAAAGCAGAAAGAGCTCCAGCAGTGAGATTGGCAGCCAAGGAGAAGTTGGGGCCACTGGCCTCTTCAGGCCTGGGACACAGTAAGTGGATTTCTTGGGGCTGAGGAAGGGTTTTATTAGAAATGCCAGGAAAGAAAGGAAGTTTTACGGCCCAGACACGGAGTGTGGCTTGCGGATGTGGGCCAGGATGGAGCAGGCAGGATGCAGGAGAAAGGGACTAATTTGCCAGTGCAAGTGGATACATAAAAGAAAACATTTCAGACTGTTTGTCCAAAGAAGGTGGGAGAGTTTCAGTGCCGCCAAATAAATCATAGGAGACCTTGGGTTGAGATAATTATTTGCCTAGAGGGTGGGGTAGGACCTTGACCAAGCATGGTGCTCACAGCCTGGGACTCCATCCACACAACAATCACCACAAAGCCAAGCATGGAAAGCAAACAGCGACAAAACCGAGGCTAGACAGGTCCAAATCTGATACAAGCACTTAAATCCAGAGATACCTCACATTTTTCATTACTTCTGTCAATGGTATTATAGAGAGGATTGTGAGAACTGGCAAATTGCTGCTATGAGATGGTGCTCCCACTGGGCCCAAGTTAAAGGACTGTCCTCTTCACACTCACCCTCAAAAGCTCTTGAGGACGATCACTGAATTCCCCTGAGAGCAAAGCTGGGGAAGAAGAAAAAAGAAAGGAAAGGGGTGAAACACCTGAACACCTGCCTTTTGTTTTCCTTGTTTTTCTATTTCCAGTATTATCAATGTAGGCAAGAACCAGTGGTCCCAAAGAAGTAATGTACACAATAAATTTTGTTCTACATCAAGCTAGGGGACAATAGGCTTGCTATGGAAACTTTGTCCTGGACCTTTGTTTTTTCTTGAGTTCCCCTAACAAAAAACACAGATTAAAAATTGGAATTTGTTTTTTCAATTTCAGATGTTTGAGAAGTTTACACTCAGAAAATACAACACAGACCATAAAGCATGTGGGTGCGTTGGCAACCTTTTGGGTTTTAATGAGTATCATGTATATTTTTACTGGGGAGAAAGAAGTTCCTGTGTTTTTTTTCCAGTATACCATTGCTTTAGTGGGAGTCAAAACTGAAGTGAAACCATCGTGTTAACCGAAAGGATACCAAGATGATAGTGTTCTTCAGTTGTTCCCAGCACTAATACCCACTTGAAAGCAGTAAGGAGAGCTTATTTCCTTTTTGGGGGTTTATTTTAGCATTTGAAATATGGCAGATAGCATAATTGGATTTTAAATATCTGATCCAAATTTATTTCAGGGGATTGAGTCAAAACAAATACAAATTCAAGTTTGCCTAGTGCATTTAAAAACTGGCAGCACACGCATTTCAGGACCTCACCAATTACAGCACTTCACTTATTTCTGAAAGTGTTGGCTGTATATTATTTCTATCTAAAACCATGTCCCACACTTTCAGGCTTAGTTGCGGGTTCGTAAGTGTTTGTTCTATTATTCAATCATATTATAAAATGAACCACATTTTCCAATAGCTACTTCATGTTCCCTATTTCATTTTTAATTGCGGCGTTTCTTCAAACATCAGTTGTCCCACAGGATTTCATTTTTGGACCACTTTTGCAAGCCACTAAAAATGATGAATTCTTGAAGCTTGCAATCTGAGCTCCGTTTAAGCCCACATACCAAAATCTTATCCAAAACCATGTCAAAGAAGCCAAAACCAACCCCATACCACTTCCTAGGTCTAAGTTGCATAACAACTAGGCCTGTACCCTCCCATAAAAAAATAAAAGCCCCTGGCCTGCTATATTTTTCATGGACAGAGTTACCTCAGTATCCATGAAGCATCAATATTGTCTTGCACCATGTAAACAAGAATCTTCTGTCATTTAGATCTGCTTTTACCTCTTGCATTTTAAATCCTCTGGTTTCCTGTGGTCTGATGACATTGTTTGTCACTCAGATACAGCAAAAAACAGTTTGTGATTACTGACAGGCTAGTTTTCATCAGCTAAACCACCTTTTAATCTTTATTTTAATTTTTGAATGTCATAAAACTGCGCAGATGCTGCTGGTGCTTGTTGTCCCACACCCACTTGTCCCCTTAAGGACCCTTCTCTGTCCTGTGTGGTAAGTGCTAGGACATCTCATGCTTTCTCAGAAAAGTACATGGGTCTATCAATGTGGCCCTAAAGAATTTACAGGAAAATCTCAGGCCAGTAATCCAGTTTTCTGAGGAAAAAGACAGACCATTATTACAAAGTCCATGTGTCAAGAATATAATCAACCACCATATTCTGGAGGAGTGACAAAAAAAAACGCTGGTGAGGATACAGGTTGCTGCCATATGACTTATCATGGCTGGGATCCAAGCAATCATCACATCTCAAGCAGATCAAAAAGGACAGGCACCTTCAGCTACATCTCCTGTCATTGTTATCACTGTAACTTCTTGTTACACCACCACAATTATCAAATCTTAATTTTTCAAATATGTTGCAAAGCACTTTGAGTGGAATTACATCTTTTACCTAAGTTCTCCTGAAAGGTTTTTGCTCTGAAACCAAAGTCGTGAGTGCATTCAAAAATAGATTCTAACCTAAGACGCACAGCCAGCCTCACTTGCTGCTGGAGATGCAGCAGCCAGAGATACGCAACAAGGATATGCAGCCTTGTCCAGGAGTCACCAACCACTGCTGGTCTCAGGTCCTGCAAGCTGTCAGGCAGCATGCGGGGCCATGCAGGGAGCACTGAGGTGGTAGCAGTCCTGCACAGCAGCTACTGCCTCTGTCACATCCTGCATCTTTGTGCCCACTTGGTATATTTCTGTCTGCAGGTTGCAGCTGTTTTCCCTCCTGTGACACGGAGTCCAGGTATTGGCGGCACCCCCTGCATCCAGGCTGTGGAGCTCTTGCAAACACTGGGAGAAGAGAAACTGAGGTGGTTCGCTGAAGTTCTGGTGGCCGTCTAACCAGGTCCCCACAAGGCAAAGCAAAAGCAGGCCCAGTCTTTGCTGAGCAAGCTGAGTTTGCAGTTCATATTTCCACAGAGCACTTGAAACCTTCAGCCCGTGTCTCCAACACTTCTCCACACCATGGTTATAGGCTTCTGTAGTTGCAGTTGCTCACAAAGCTTATCTCCCCACAAAGCAGATCATTCCTGCTTCTTTTAGGGCAAGATTTCTCGCATCTTTCAGGAATGCAAATCAGAGCAAGATGAGGCTGTGTGTTCTGCTTTCACATCCAGTGAGAAAACAGAAATCCACAGTGTTTCAAAAATATGGACCCAATTTATAATCACTATATCTTTGAAATTGGCTCCACCTTTTTGAAACACCCTGTGTTTTGTCCTACACTTTAATGAAGAAGATCACATCATTGCTAGAAGCAGGGCCTGGGCTAGATCCTCCTTTCTCCCATTCTGAAATGCCTCTTTTAGATACTGTAGTCCTCAAACAGCAGGTGAATAAATGTGTTTGTGAGGCATGAAAGAAACACCTCATAATATTTAAAACAAGGCCTGTGTCCATGAATCTAAGAAGAAAGCAGATTCACATGCACATCCTGGTCCCTCACTAAGGAACCTGCAGAGCCCCTCAGCTTGGGAGAGACACAGGAAAAGTCTGTAAATGGAAGATGTAGAATAAAAAAAAACAAGAAAAATGCAGACTATAGAGAAACACAGTTGAGGGTGGACCTGCAATCTGGTTCAGCACTTAGTTCACAAGCCTTTAATATATAGCTCCTTTCAACAGGACTCAGCATTCTTTATAACCTTCAGCTTATTTACGACTCCACATCAGAGGAGTGTTACAGCAGCCTCATTTTGGGTGGCCAAAATGTTGATGATTGTCACAGGTTTGCATCTGGCAGAAAAGGTCATATTTCCCTTGACATGAGCATAAAAATTGGTGTTGGCCGGAGTTGCTTCTGGAGAGTCCAGGTACACAACTGGAATGTGCTGAATGCTGTGTTACTCCATCCTAGAAGCATCAGTCATGCCTTCTCAAGGAGCAGTGCTGGTATAAATTCTGCCAGCTCTTCTGGCTGTCTTCCCTACCCAATTCATCCTGCCTGGCATGAGTGGTGAGTCCTCAGCCAGAGTTAAGCTCATCAAAGTCGTCCATCATTCATCATCTGTATCAGAAATGACAGTGATATAGAAGTTGAAAGTCACCAGTGAATTGGATGCACCAACCTCAATGTTCCTCCCTAATCTTTCCAGCGTCTTCATAAAAAAAAAGCTAAGCCAGAATAAAATAAATAAATAAGTAAACAAACAAACAAATAAATAAATAAATAAAAATAGAGGAATACAAACTCATTCTATACTATAAATCCCTATTAATCTCCTCTTCCAAAAGAAACATTGGAACTGCCAACTGTTATCACAGGTACTTTCCTAAGATTTCTTCACTCTTGCAGAGAGACAAAGTACTTCTATGTGAACTTCTAAACACAGGTACAATGCCACAGGCTACTGTGTTCTGTAACTGACAGTATAAACTAGTGCTCAGTAAAACTATTGTACCATGCTTATTTACTTTTTATAGCTCAAAGTTCCTTACGAGCTATATGTATACATCTGTATCTGGTTGAAAGTGTTGGAAATGAAAAGTAAGAAAGTGAATTTCAAATATAGTAATTCTGTGTGTAGCTATACAGAAGAAGATTAAATTAAGATTACAGTCAGTATCTGTAATTTTGATGCTTCTTAACATCCGAAAGCCTGTCCTGCAGCGTCTTCTGTATATGAAGGGGGGTTTGTTTGCAATTTTTAACATTCTTTGAAAAGCCCAACAAAAATCCTCTCAGCAATTCCTCTACCTGGCATCATATTAACCACATGGAGGGGTCATGGACAGGGCTGGAATTTGTACCCAGAGGAATTAAGACCAGCTTTCTAAGGGAACATGAGACACAGCATGAAAGTAAACTTCACAGATACTTTTTAGATGCAGATGGATGGCAAGTCTCAGAAACTGGGTATAATTTAAAGTCTTGATGGTCACAGATCATATGTGCTTATTCACAGGTCATCTTTTCTTATTTTTGTTTTCTCCCTGGACTCATTCATGACCTTTTTTGCTTGATTCCCTCTAGTCCTTTCTTATCTCAAACCTTCTCTTTCCTGTCTGTCTGCATAAGCAGTCCTGTACTCAAATGTTATTCAACATCACACTAAACTTTCTGTTCCCATCCACAGTCTCCCCTGTTTCTTCAGCTTTTTGTCCCCGATTTCCTTGTTCTTCTTTTCTCCCATGTACACAATCTTGGCTTCACACCCAGCCTCTACAAACCAGTTCTGTATCGAGTGAGTCTGCTTCCCATAATCTTTCCCACTTCGGGATTTCTTTTCAGTCTTGCCCTTCTTCAAATTAGTTCTCACTCATTCCTATTCTGAACTGTCTCCTTAGGCTGCTCAGACATCTCTCCCTCCTCAGCCGCTCTTCGGCTAGACTGGCTTCTCATCTCATCTGTCCTCTTTCATAACTACCTCGTCATCCCAATATTGTCTAAAGGTAACCTATGCCCTTGCTCTCATCCTTCCTTGTGGTTTTTCATCTAGCCAGCATGAGTCTCCTAATCCCTGCCTTTGTTCCATTCTGACCTTGCCAGTCTCACAGTTTTTAATATGGCCCTTATTCTTCCTTACTGATTTTAGATTGTGGTCTCCTTGTCCAACCAGTTTCTCCTTTCATTTTATTTTTGAAATAACCCACCAGCTCCCATGCTTTTCCAGCTCAGCTTCTTGATCTTGATGAGGTATGGTAGATGCCCCATCCCTGGAAACATCCCAGGCCAGGCTGGACAGGGCTCTGAGCAACCTGATGTAGTTGAAGATGTCCCTGCCCATTGCAGAGGGTTTGGACTAGATGACCTTTGAAGGTCCCTTCCAACCCAAACTGCTCCATGATTCTATGATCCTCTCCAGCCACAAATCTGAGACCTTGGTCTTTTCTTGTCTGTACTTAAGTTAGATTGTTTCTTGCTCTCTGTTATCTGGCAGCATGTGTGGACACAGGAGGCACAAGCCACGCACCAGTTTGCTGCTACTTTTAGAAGCATCTGCAGTGCAATGCTGGGTTAGTAAGGATGCAGAAGGCTCAAGTCATTTTGTGGAGATAATGCAGTTGGCATGCAAAAGAGGTAGAACATGCTCAGGACAGACAGGAATTTAGAGGAATTTATCTGCCAAACTCTACCATATTAGTAATGAATATGGTTTAAAACCCAGCCAAATATGGGCAAATGCTTATGTGTCTGGCACCAGGATGCCTCCAGCCTGCCAGCCTTCAAGTCAAAGCATGGAGAAGCCAGCATTTCCAAAAAAGAATTCTTACGACCAATTCATTAACATTGGCAAAAAAAAGTCTTTTTTTCTTAATCTTTTTTCTGGGAAACAGCATGACCATTTTTTGATGAAACTTTCCAAAGTAATCTAAGCAGAGGCAGACACCCAGCATAAAAATCCACAAAGTTTTAAATAACCAGAATAGAGATTATAATTAGAATCACCAGGCAAATTTATAGTATTGGGTAGCATAGTATCGATAACAACCATTTTTATTAGTGTAGCCCCAAAAGTGCTGCTCAGGGACCACAACTCCACTCTGCTAAATGTGTACAAACATGGAACAGGGATATGTCTACAATATTGTTGTCCCAAAGAGCTCATAACTGAAATTTTAGACAACATAAAACAGATGGAACCAAACACATGGGGAGTACAAGGAAACAATAAGAAAATACTAGTCAGTGGGGCTGGCAAATCATCTCCAGGTAGAATCATAGAATCATAGAATGTCCTGAGTTGGAAGGGACCCACAAGGATCATCGAGTCCAACTCCTGTCCCTGCATATGACAACCCCACAGTTCACACCATGTGTCTGAGGGTGTTGTCCAGTCTCCTTGAACACTGTCAGGCTTGGGGCCGTGACACCTCCCTGGGGAGCCTGTTCCAGTGCTCCAGCACCCTCTGGGTGAAGAACCTTTTCCTAATGTCCAGGCTAAACCTCCCCTGGCACATCTTCCTGACATTCCCTCGGGTTCTGTTGTTGGCCACTGAAGAGAAGAGTTTGGCACCTACCCCTCCTCCTCCCCTTGTGAGGAAGCTGTAGACTGCAATGACATCTCCTCTTAGTCTCCTCCAAGCTGAACAAACCAAGGGACTTCAGCCTCTCCTCATACGGCTTCCTCTCCAAACCCTTCACCAACTTCACGGCCCTCCTCTGGACACTTTCAGTAGCTTTATATCTTTTTATCCTGTGGCGCCCAGACCTGCACACAGTGCTCCAGGTGAGGCCGCTCCAGTGCAGGTACCATCAGTCTATGTATTGAAAAGTTTTCATATGTGTTTGGAAATATAAGAGCTTTTAAGGGAAATCAGGACTGATCAAAAGATGATGAGGTAGTTTTGCAGATGCTTACATAGGCATGGGGTCAGGATGGAGGGTGGAAAAATTTAAGTGGAATGAATCAGTCATACCATGGAGCTCTGGGCAGACAACATCCAGCAGTGAGTGAGAAAGGGCCAGTAAGTAGAGGAAGAGCAGACTGGAAAGCAAGCCAGAGTCAAGGATGGTACACAAGAGGTTACCCTAATTATTGGGATTGCCGCATGGGCCCACCTCTGTGCACAGAGGGGACCGTACAACTTAAGGAACATTGTTCACTTTTCCTTCCGTCTTCTTGCCACCACAAAAAGGAGGAAACATAGACTGCCTGCTACACTGTTGTGTGCATGGGAAGGATAATTATTTTCTGAAGACTCTATTTCCTTGTCTCCCAAGAGAGATTGGTTGTGGTAAACTAAAACTCATATATAGCTCTAACTAAAGTGGGGTTTTTTTGGGGGGTGGGGGACAGAAGTGATCTTATCAGCTTGATTTCAAAGCCTGAAACTCTCCAACACCCTTAGTGCTGCTCTTTATCCTCGTTTGCAACACAGGAGGTGGCTGCGGCCCCAGGGCTGTTTTGCGCAGACGGGTGGGTGTGAAGGTTCGTTCCCCTTTCCCAGCAAGAGGATTGCAAAACAGCATGGAGAAATTCTTAGTTTCACCCTAGATGGAGACGGCCTCCCTTGAGGCAGCCAACCTGTAGCCTGTCCAGCCAGGCTGGCCATAACCACACCCTAGAGTTACACCTGTGAGTAGAGCTGTGGTAGAGCTGTGGGGACTGACAGCAGAGACCGGCGTTCCGGCAGCAGGAGCCAGCTCCGGGCGCTGCACATGCCCGCCCTGCAGGAAAGCGGCGCTGCGGGGAGGCTGCGGACGGCCGGGGCTCCCGCCCCGCGGTGGAACACGCCGGGGGCGGCGGCTCCTCGGAACCGGCGGAGGCGGGAGCGTGCGCTGTGAGCGACACCTGCTGGCGGGGAGCGGTACCAGGAGCCCGGCGCCGCCATCGCCCGCTATGGGTGGCACGTCTCCCCTCACCCCAGCCAGGCTGACTGCCCGGGAGCCGTGTGGGCTGCTGGGCACAGACAGACAGAGTGTCCCGAGTTGGAAGTGACCCACAAGGATCATCGAGTCCAACTCCTGTCCCTGCATATGACAAGCACACAGTTCACACCATGTGTCTGAGGGTGTTGTCCAGTCTCTTCTTGAACTCTGTCAGGCTTGGGGCTGTGACACCTCCCTGGGGAGCCTGTTCCAGTGCTCCAGCACCCTCTGGGTGAAGAACCTTTTCCTAATGTCCAGGCTAAACCTCCCCTGGCACATCTTCCTGACATTCCCTCGGGTTCTGTTGTTGGTCACTAAAGAGAAGAGTTCAGTGTCTGCCCCTCCTCTTCCCCTTGTGAGGAAGCTATAGACCTCATGAGATTTCCCTCAGTATCCTCCAAGCTGAACAAATCTATTGACTTTAGCCTCTCCTCATACAACTTCCCCTCCAAACCTTTCACCAGCTTCACAGCCCTCCTCTGGACACTCTCCAGTAGCTTTATATCTTTTCATCCTGTGTCACCCAAACCTGCACACAGTGCTCCCGCTGAGGCCGCACCAGTGCAGAGCAGAGCGGGACAATCCCCTCCCTGCCCGGCTGGCCATGCTGTGCTGGATGCACCCAGGACACGGTTGCCCTCTTGGCTGCCAGGACACACTGTTTGCTCGTGTTCAACTTGCCGTCAACCAGAATCCCCAGATCCCTCTCCATGGGGCTGCTCTCCAGCATCTCAATCCCTGGTCTGTATGTACAGCCAGGGTTGCTGTGTCCCAGGTGCAAAATCCACCACTTGCACTAAAGAGGGCAGCAGGCCACTAGCCCTGCATGCAAAGCACCAGAAAAGCACGTTAACTGGAGGGGCAATGGTGACAGAGATCTCACCCCGAGCATGACATCAGCACAGCTATCTCTGGTGTCCCAGCTCCAGAACCTGCAAGGTGCTGAGACAAGGGGTGCTGAGCCTTCCTTGCCCTGAGTCCCCTGCTGTGTGAGCCACCATGGTTCTACTGCCAGTGCCCTCAGGCTGAGCTCAGGGCTGTCTTCACATCCACGGGCATGCCTGGGGTTTACACTGCTCAGCTCTTTTTAGTTCTTGCAGGTGATTTCAAGCTGATCTCAGAGCTTTGCCTGCACACCTGCAGAGTATTAAGTACCAGTATTTTAGATTTGAGAGAGACGTTCGTACTGGACACCACAGTTTGCCTCTCCCTGCAGAAAGCACCCCATGTTCTCTGTTGGGTTTATTATCTTTGGCAGGAAAATGAGCTTTTCCAAAAGCTTAAGCCTCCTCTCCAGAAGAAATTAGGGGGCTCATCTTTCCAAAACAGTCATTCATCAGTCCCTGGACCTTGGCTGAGAGCATGCAGTGTCCTGCTAGCCACATGAAGCTGTCTCTACAGGGCATAAATAATCCCTCGTACAACAGTCAGCATCTGGGACACAAGTGTCTGGCCAAGATAGGAGTGGATCATTGGAGGGGATGGAGCAGCATGAGAGAATCTCAGCTGCTTGTTCATTTTGGAAAACTGATGGAGAAATAATATCACCATTAGAGTGCCAGTGGCCTGGTGTGACCTGCTGTGCTGCAAATGCTTGTCTTTGGCTCACACTTCCAGCTTCTCTCCACCACGCATTCATAAAGTATCAGTAATCTGATGGATTTCACCATTGTCTTCATACTGAATACACGGATAAAAGGACATCCTTCAAGAAGGATCAAGAGCTGAAGAATCCATAATTTCCCTTGGCATTTGGTTCCAAGGACTAATTACCCTCTCAGTTAAATTTTTATTACTGATTTCTAATTCGTATTTGTCTGGCTTTATCTAGAAACACAATCACATATTTTCTCAGTCTGTTTTTTTATTATTGCTTAAACCGGCTGAGGCTAGAAGGCTACTACAGTTGTCACGGTAAAGAACATCTCCAGAGCTTTGGCAATTTTTATTCTTTCCAGTATCTTCTCCAATTTTTTAGCATCCACTCTGAAATGCAAAGAGTTATCTGTAAAGGTATATCCCAGTTTAAGTCTGATCAGGAAGACTATTGTCAACCGTTTATCGCAGGACAACTATGAACAGAGGAAAATCCCAAGATTCATGACTCCTGTGTTGACATATCTAGACATACCTGTGACCATAGGGGCTCTTTTCCTGAGGATTCACATTGAAAGCTTACACTTCTTTCTTTTCTTGCTTCCAGAACTCCTGCTGTTTTTTCTGCAATCATTGCCTACATTTCTTCTTGACATACTACTTTCACTTAATTTTAATAAGTCAATTGATTTGAAAAGGCACGGCTTAAGAAATTATCTTTTTCACCCTATAAACATTACTTTTTACCACAGGAAAGACCCCCTTTGATGGTAATTTCCAATGACAGCTACTTTATGAGATTTGCAGTGGTAATATGTGAAGTCAATATGTGTACATTTCAAGTAGACTTGAGTGTATTTTCTGTCTTCATTGTCAGAGGCTGAGGGCTGAGGCACAGCAGCGGTCTAACAATTTATGGCATAATGAGTTTTGATGATTAGTTTTGTGCATATCCTTAGCCTATGGCAAACATAAGATAAAGCATTTCAACTTAAATCTCAGTAGAAGACATGCACATCACTTTGCATGTGAGCTTTCAAACCACTGGGAGTTCATTCAACTTATTTGTCTGAGTCCTGAGTTAGGGATGTGGTCTCAGAAGCTCTTCCCTTAGCACATCTCCAGGACTCTGGAACCACGAATGAGAAACAAGCAAATAGCACAAGAGTTATGAAAAATAGAGAGAAAATTTATTTGAAAAGAGGTAGAAAGCATTGTCAAGTATTGGGACAGGCTGCCAAGGGAAGCTGCGGAGTCACCATCCCTGGAGGTGTTTAAAACACATGTAGATGTGGCGCTTAGGAACATGGTTTAGTGGTGGATTTGGCAGTGCCAGGTTAACAGTTGGACTGGATGATCTTGAGGGTCTTTTCTAACCTAAATGATTCCATGATTCTATGCTTACATCTGTCTCTTTGGCCATTTTTTTTGTCAGATCTGCCAATAACTCCTGTTACCTAGGCAGAGACAATATCTGTGTTGTGACCAGAGATCTTCCCTTTCAAATCTATGCTATCCACAGAGGCTGTTTCTGCTTTCGAGCCAGTTTTCTCCAGTTATTTACACACTGAGTATTTGTGACAAAGTTTAACTGTTTCCAAGAGGGGTGTATAAAACTGCCTTATGCTGGCAGAGGTGATTCACTTTAGTGGAATAATGGCGCACACTCCTGGGAATTGCACTCTCTTAACTAGGTTGATTTCAGATTAAATTAATTAAAGCTGCACAGAAAAAAATATGTAGACGAGTTCTAAAATATCCCACTGAGATTTTAAAGACTTTTAACAATTATTAACTGCTATCTTAAAACCACTTAGCTACTGACTTCTGAGACCTTACCCTACAGATCCTTCTCTGTACAGAAGACAAGTACCCAAACCTCCACTTTCAGTCCTCTCTTTTTATAAATGGTCCCTCCAAGCTCATTTTGGAAAATATATGAATGGTGGTTTCAGACCATCTGTAATGATCTTGCTCGTAATCAGAGTCCCTGTATGCATCTTTCTAACATACTTTGAGATAAAAGTGTGTTGCAGATCACTTGTAAATAAAATAAGGAAGCCCAGGTGAACCCAAAAGCCTGGGGTAGAGGATACACTCTGGTGCTCACCTTGGTAGGACATTCCTTCCCAGTAATAGAAATTAAAGCTGGCATGTAAATTAACAGCATTACTAACTTAGTGCTTGTTCCCAGTTTGCCTCTTTCCAACTTCAGTAATGTGGATAAAATGACTGTTTCTTGTCTACTCCGTGAGACCTATCAGTCACACCCCTAACTTCAGCAGATCTGCACCCCTAGTAATATGAAAGTGGGAAACTTTCCAAATGTATGTAAAAAGATTGAAGCTAAAAGGTTATTCTGCTGTTTCAAAACGTGTCATTCTGCGATGTTATATGGAAGGTATTATCCAAATTATAAGCGGGGTGAATTAACCTAGGCTTTATTTTTGGAGAAAACTAGGTCAGTTATTTCTTGCTATTAACAGAATTTGTTGTTACATTAGTCCAGCTGCTTGGCAATTTTTCAACTTTGCTGCAGCCAACCCAAGGCTATAGGCACAGGTGAGGCAGGGGCAGCAGTATGTTTGTTGCTTCTGGTGAGTGCATCCTGACTTCATTGCTAGGTACAAGAAGACTCTACAGCTACCCGTAAGACCAGTTTTGAGGAGGAAACACCACTCTTGGAAAATAACAAAACTGCCACCTTCGGGAAACTGAGTCTTCTTGTTTCTCAACACTGGTGCCATCAAATAATTCAAATTTCTCATTACTGGTGACCTTTTAATATTGTCCTGTTGGGACATTTTTGCTTTACATCCTGGTTGCACTTTTCCTCAAGAAATCATTTCTCTGCCTCTTTCTTCCCTTTTGTGTGTATTGGGGTAGTCTACCAAGTTTATTGTGAATGGCTATAAACAACAGTGTTTGAACCTTTCTAATTGAACTTAATCCTGATTCCCAGGAGTCCCTGTATGCACATAGCACATATATTGACCCGAAGAGTTTAAGCTAAATGGGATGCATTGGATCTTTCAATATGTTTTGATAACGCTGACCACAAGCTGTTGCAGAGCAGGCCTGGAACTTCCAGAGGTGGGGCAGCTCTGGGTGGTAACTCCTGCCAGGGTGAGGGGATGATCCAGGAGGAAGGAGCCACCTTGATGCTGAGTGTTCTGCATTTTTGACTACTCGGAAGCATCAAGCAACCTTTCAGATTGTCCATGATTAAAGGTTTAAGCTCTGTGAGATGCAACAGTGCTTTTTTTATGCTGCCATCATTTATATTAACTCCCAGAGGAAAATCAGTTGTGCTAATTAGGACTTGAGAGTCTGAATGTCAACATGTAACTGCAGAGTACAGAGGAAAAAGCTCTTCAGGAATAATGTCCTCACTGTACAGAAGAACAAAAAGCAAAACATTTATGCAAAATCTTATTCTGAAGCCAGTGGAAGGGCAGCAATCAACCATTTTGAAAATACTTTTGTGAACATTTTGCTCTTGTAGAATGAATGTTGGACATTGTTTCCTCTTGAACAAACATTCATTATTTGTTCTTGATTTCAAAAAGAGGGGAGGGGAGGGGAGGGGAGGGGAGGGGAGGGGAGGGGAGGGGAGGGGAGGGGAGGAGGAAGAGGGAGAGGGAGAGGGAGAGGGAGAGGGAGAGGGAGAGGGAGAGGGAGAGGGAGAGGGAGAGGGAGAGGGAGAGGGAGAGGGAGAGGGAGAGGGAGGGGGAGAGGGAGAGGAGAGGGAGGGGAGAGGAGAGGAGAGGAGAGGAGAGGAGAGGAGAGGAGAGGAGAGGAGAGGAGAGGAGAGGAGAGGAGAGGAGAGGAGAGGAGAGGAGAGGAGAGGAGAGGAGAGGAGAGGAGAGGAGAGGAGAGGAGAGGAGAGGAGAGGAGAGGAGAGGAGAGGAGAGGAGAGGAGAGGAGAGGAGAGGAGAGGAGAGGAGAGGAGAGGAGAGGAGAGGAGAGGAGAGGAGAGGAGAGGAGAGGAGAGGAGAGGAGAGGAGGAGAAAGGAGGTAAAAGACAACTAATTCAAATCTTAAAGGTTAGGCATTCAAGAACACAGATATTTGCCCTTTTTTTCTCCCTGAACTCTTTACCTTTCTATGCAATTGACATATAAATAAATTACTTAAGAATAGTAAGATAAAAATAACTTCTGGTAAATGGCATTTTCATGAAGTGGTTGGTTAGAAAAATATTGATATTTAAACAACTGTAGAAAGAAAATCAATGATGAATGCAGCAGTTTGGAGGAAATTCTTTAAAAATATAATTCCTTTTTATGTCTATAGTGAAGGAGAAAAATTGGTGATATTATTACCTATCCAAAATAGCCAACTTATAGATAATTTCTTTTGTTTGAATAAATGTGATATTGAATAAATTGTTTGAATTTTATTTGATATAACACATAGCTTTAAACCAATATGTGCAGAATGTGTCACATCAGCCAAGCATGGGGACACTGATTAAAAACAGTAGCAGCCAAGGCCTGGAAACATGGTGCACCACAACGTGCACAGAGCCCCACACAGCACTATGTTCACCTACAGACCTGAAAATTCACTGTGACCTACAGATTATTTGCAACATTATACTGTAAAGACTCATGCAACTAGATCAAGTGATCCTTTAGTGTTAGGAAATTTGGGATATAGGTTTCTTGAAATACACCTCACATCCATGAGTCTGCTCCTCATGCACACCCTTCACTGCTCACTGAATCTGAGCTGTCACTTGTGTTGGCCTCAGCCATTAATTTTCTCCAGCCAAGCATCCAAAACCCGCTGACCCCAGTCTGGGTGTGCTTCAATGCAAGATGGATTTACCACAATGAAGAACTTGGTAATATAGTAATACAGGCCCAGACACTATAGTAATACACCTAGACACTGAAGGGATGCAAAGCCAGCCAGGTTATAGTAATATATATTGTATTTTGTTGTCCATCCTCATCTAGGTTAACCTAGATATTCAAAACTAGGTACCTGTCATCCAAGTGAAAGCTGAGTTATGACTCACTCTTATCTTCCACCTGAAAATTGTCAAGCACTGTAGGAAAGATCTGTGTTAGAGGATTTGGTTCTCAAGAAAAATACTGAGTGGAAATCTGTATTTAGTTGTAACTGTGGCCTAACAAATCTATAACTTGGGAGACAGAAGTTTGTTGTAACAACTTGGGACCCAGCAGAGTGGGAGCTTCCAGTTGGAATGATCTAGTAACAAATATTTTCTTGGCAAAATAAAAGCGTTTTCTGGTGAAAATACCAACTTCCTGAAAAAATAGAACTGTTTTTCTACTGAGTAAAAATGAAAATGAACTATTTGGTTTCAGGTTGGCTTGGACAAAATAGTTTTGTTAACCAACAGCGCGTTCCAGCATCCCTGCCCAGGACCCGCAGGCAGCAGCTCTGGCCGCAGGGCCAGCGCCCTGTGCCGGGGCAGCAAGGACGTGTTCAGTTCCACAGGGGGAGCGTGGTGTCGGACATGGTGTTCCCACTGTTGTTCCTGTTGGCTGGCTTGCGGTCTCTCCCCCTTCTTCCTCCTCTGTCCAATGCTGTCAATCCTATTCTGGGCTCTTCCCAGACCAAGTCTCGAGTGCCCAAGCAACTCCCTTGGGTTTCTGAATTCCTCCCTCTGCATGGGGCTTTCCTGGCCAATCTGCATCCAAATCTCCTCATCTTCCCACTCTTTTTCCTTACCCCAGGTTTTAACATATGATTTTTGCTCTTGCTCAGTTCCTTACTTGTACTTCTGCTCTTCCTGTGGCTGATACACTATCCAGTGCCTTCTGGCCATAGTTATTTCCTTATTTGTACTGACAGCCTTGCAGCCAGCTTTGTACCATCAGAAAGCTTTATCCCCATGTGCACATGCCTTCTTCCAGGTCATCAGCACCCAACAGAGGCAGTCAAGCTAGCAATACTAATCCCTGTATAACGCAGGCTGGGATTCAGACTGTCAGAACTTAAAGGACAGAAGATTCCTGAGGAGAGAGCTGACAACAGCACAAGGGGAAGACTGGAGAACTAAAACATATCTTGAAAATACAGGGGAGAAAAAATGGGGAAAAAAAGAGCAAACAAGAGTGGGAGAATCAGTGGTTTCAAACTTTGATATCATGGCATGAAAACCTAAAAAAAAAAAAAAATAAAATACAGGCCTAACTGTCCAGCTGCCCTGATGCAGAGGATCAAAACAGTGAAATATTTCCTACTGTGGTGATACTTCATCGTTTGGATGTTCACCTCTTTAATCAGCTTGAGACTCCCCAGTTTAGGAAGACATTGGAGGTTTCTGAAGATCTTTCTGCTCTCAGACAAAAACAATGTTGCTGAAATAATATCTCGTACTCACAAGTACTGTCAGCACATGACTTTCAGCCTGCAGCAAATGTGTGAAAAGTTCCGCTGGTTTAGCTCTCTGCACTGAGGCGAACCTCATTCCAATTGCTTCGCATTTGTGCTGTGTTAACATGCACGTGCAACAGCTGAGATGGGGATGACACGGAGTGCATCAGCCCATGATTTGGGGATTGCACTAGATGATCTTTCGAGGTCCCTTCAAATCCCTGACATTCTGTGATTCTGTGATTTCCATGGGTGCACTTGCTGTCTTCCCGAGGATGTGCAGGCACCTGGTCCAGGCCTTGTAAACCCAGTGGGAATTTTTTCCTTGATGCGAATGGTCTTTGGGATCAGTCTTGTAGTGACAAAAGAGGTCACTTTCTGGCTAATTATCCCCTTGCCAAAGTACTTATTATCTTTCTGTTCCAAATATGAAAACAGTGGGATGGGAGACTGTTTCTGATACTGATGTGATTAACAATATCACTGGTCTGCTCTGCAAGCACTGTGCTGCCAATACTTGTCAATAACAGGTTTGCACAAAGTAAATAAATCGTATTTGCACATGATAAGCTCCAGGCCCAGTCTAAGAAAAGCAAGTAATTACAGAAGAAAACAATTTCTCCTTCAGATCATTTTTAGAAACATAAGGGATAAGTCAGCTCTGGCAGGGCTGATTTATCAGGAATCCCATGGACCTCAGTAGAGGAGGAATATTATCCTTCCTGCCTCTGGGCTGGTGGCAGAATTTTAACAAGGGTTTCCTAAGAGACCCCTCAAAGCATAGCACTGCGTGTAAATCATTAGCTCGGCTGCACCTGAGGTCTTGGATTTTCTGGACAGGGTGTGCTTCGGCAAAGTGACTATAGAAAACAGTCCATGCTCAAGCTCAAATCTCCAGAGGAGATCCAGGTGGCTATTCTACAAAAGCAATCAAAGCATGCCTCTGGCCTTGATGGTTTGTAGACTGATTTTAATAAGAATTATCAGAGTATTTTCTCTCCCAAATTGGGAGAGGATTTTTCAGTACTGAAATAACAATTTGTCACTCAATTAAGATTGGTTTATGCCACAAACCACATAGGACTCAGATGCTAAAGGACAGAAAGTGCCACTGACAACCCAATTTGTCAATGTTCTTGTTTGGTTTTGG
The DNA here is from genome assembly GCF_964273445.1 of Streptopelia decaocto. Lineage (NCBI taxonomy): Eukaryota > Metazoa > Chordata > Aves > Columbiformes > Columbidae > Streptopelia > Streptopelia decaocto. Next base: position 15,123,221 of record NC_138655.1, read on the forward strand.
TTTAACCTCATATCTTTGCTCTAGCTTCTTTTCAAAAAATCTAAATAAATGTTACAATATTTGTGGGAAGGGTAGATGAAGAATAATTTAAACAAGATTTGAGAAAGTCAGGGTCTGAGAAACAAACACTTTAGTCAAAGCTGAATCTTAGCAGATGCAGAGCAATGCTACCTGGGGAGGTGTTACATTGTCTCTGCTGCAGTATGAGTGTCTGAATGCTTTCTAATGAACACAGAGGTGAAATTTGGAAGATAGCAAGTAAAAACTGTTGGCATAAATTCTGAGAAAACATTCCTCAAGAGATTATTTTCTTACATTCATGCACACTCAGGCCACCAAGGAACATACTTATCCAAAAGCAAAAGAGTAAAAATGAATGTCTCATCTTTCGCAACATATAATTAAATTGTAAAACCCATTTTTACAAAATATTGAGGTCAAGAGTTTAGTAGTATTAAAAGAACAATTGCATATTATAAGGATACCGCTAAATCAAATGGGGTGGAAAAAGAATTGCAGGTAATACACAACCTCCCTGCTGCAGGCATAGATGATTCCTAATTAATAATAAGCTGGATCTTCCCCTTGGCAGGTTTTGCTGTAAGTGTTCACCACTGGGGTTCCTGACAGTCCCTCCCTCTGCCAGGAACAAACTCCCTGAGACAAGGACCATGACAGCAGCCCACCAGGGCATGCCTGGCTCCCAGCGTCCTTCTTGGAAGGATGCAGACCAAAGAAACGGTCATCAAAATTACGGTGACTTCAACTGTAAAAGACTGTCTCAAGCATGACCGGGAAATTACCTCCCATTCTTGTACCCCCTGTTTTGTCTGAAAGATTGTAATTTTTTCTTTTAATGGGACAAATTAGGGTAACCACTGGTAAGGGGTGGGACAAACAGTGGGGGGATCTTGCATGTAAAAGGTGTCTAACACAGTTAGAGACAAATTATTCAGGCCTCTCAAGTGTTAATTGACACACACAGGGGGACGAATTGTTCTCTAGCTTCTTCCACTGATACTCATAAGAAATTTGAGCTCATCAGAAAAGACAATGTTATGCTTACTGTTTGTCATAAAACATCACTTCTTTCTATGGGAATAAAAATTAAAGAAATTATCTGTGGAATTTGACATGCATTAGGAACTGTGCACAGTTGGACTCCAACAAAGAGTGGCACAGGGAGGAGATGAAAACAGCCTAAGTAAGTAAAATAATGTTTTTTTTTTAAAAGCATCTTATTCTGAAAACCAAAATAATTGACCGAAACACATGATCCTCAGGCACAAAAAATGAAACCATTTTTTAAACGTAAAATTCCGGTGAAGTATTTCCATTAGTTCTATGTACAGTTATGCTCCCAGGCAGAGGGGCTAGTAAGGAAGATTCCAAACCAAAGAACATGCTGAATGGGAGACATCAAGTCAGTCTGTGAGACGTGGTCTCATTTATAACTGTTGGTCCATTGACTTCACACATGGATACAACTCCCCACCAATGCCCAGGATCCTATTGCACTTCTCATTAACTTGGACCCCGGGTTCATATTTTCCCTCTGATAACAGCATTATAATAAATTTCAGAGATTACATTTTTAGCAGAAGGCTCACTGTGGAGCTGCCTGGGAGATTAAATTGCGACAAGTAGTGCAGGAAGCTTCAGTGAAAGATGAGACACTCTACCTGAGAATAAAAGCAAGGCCAGCAGTTACAGCTTGGAGGAGAAAATTCAATGAGCCACAAAACATTATATCTAAGGGTGTTAAATTGATTGCTAAGTGGGTTAAGAGAGAAATTCCCCTTTCCCATTCAGCACGGCAGAGGTGGAAGATTGAAGCAGCTGGCCTAACAAAGCCTGTGCTTTCCTCTGAAGCCTCCAGCACTGCCTGTGAAAAAGGCCAGGGGAAACTCGCTGCCGTGCCCCGTGACATTTCTGAAGCCCAGATAAAACTCATTTGCGTCTTCAGAGTGCACAGGCTTGGGTCACATCCACCAGCCCCATGCAGATGTCTCCGATGCTCCATTGAACACCCCTGGTCTCTGATGTTCAGGCACTGAACTGGACTGAGCCCCAGAGCTCCATTGACCAAAATGGGAGCTCGGACACCTAAATTTAGATGCAGATGTCATTGTCTAGAGCTGAACCTGGGCCCTGTAATGTGTTATCAGTGGCTGAGTGTTAACTGCTCTGTAATTAAGGGATATATGCTGGTAACATAGTAAGTCCTTGCAAACCAGAGTGCAGGATCTCAAATATCCTCAAATTTTTATGAAGAGGAACAGTAAATATTTGGTCTGTAAATGAGGTTCTGGAAAAAGAAATGACACTGCGGCTAAATATATCCTTCGAATCTTATCCTGTGAATCTCAGAAGGCCTGAGTTGGCAGTCTTTTCCCAGTCAGAATTCCCACTGTTGTACATGGGATGCTGGACTGTGGCTGTAAGGGCTGTCGTGGGCAGGGTGGGATGGAGAGGGGGCCTCTTCCCACAGGCACGGAGCAAACCCCGCGAGCACGACGCTCCATCAACGCAACGAGCCGGGTCAAGGGGAATCTGCTCTCGCCTCGCTGTGCTGCAGAGCTGACTCTTTTCTGCCTCCTCCTCACCATTTACTGGAGCACAAGGAATTGGATTACGTTAACCTCTGTGCTCATGCAAGGGGGAGGAAATATTCTTGTTTCTTTTAATCCCTGCTGCCCAGGTCCAATGACATCCTCGCCCCAGGGTGCTGGCCTGGCTTGATTAAACCCTGAATAAACACAGCCAGATTTAACTCAAAGCTTTTACTACTTGAAACGATTTTCTGGAAAGGGTTAACAAGCAGTTTGAAAATCCTGTATCAAAGACATATGGCTATACGTCTGGAAAAATACACAGTGTTTTATTTTCAGATGGGCTTGCCCTATTCTATTTAAATTCTGTGACCTTCAGGGAATCAAGTTAGTTCTAGCTTTTAGCTTATAGATTTTGTGTTTGGTATTCAAGGTTAACTTCTTGCTTGATTAGACAGAGGCAAATGCTAGCAGCTGCAGTACCAGAGTGGAAATGAAATCCTGAACTGTATTTGGTCAGAAATGTCAAGAACCTGGTAGTTAACTACAAAGAACTCATTTTGTCTTCCATTAGCAGCACTAAGGTAAGTTAGATGCTCTTTTGTTTTCGCATTGCAAAACATAGAAATGTCATAATGTGGGACATATGTGACAATTTGAAGGCTGTCCTTATTTACACAGGGTGTGCTAACTCTGTTAATTCATTATCACTGTCATCACAGGAACAGTAGATGGAAGTTAAAGCAATTTGGAAAAATATTTGCCTTCTAAAGAAGCCATGCACATTGTCCTGGTAACACTGTAAATGCATGCTAAAAATTCAACAGGATTAGACAAAGTAAAATTCATATTATGTGGCACACAAGGACGAAAGAAAGTAGAGCAAATACACAGGACCCAGGCAGGTTCAGATAAAACAGCAGTGTTGTGTTTGCCCCTGATTAGGTCCATAATATGTGCTGGTACTGGCAGAAGTTGGTCTCCTGTCCAGCCAGCTGCCTGTGCCAGTCTCTGCACCCTCTCATTTTCATACCCCTCAGTCTTTCCAGCCTGTAGGGACATGATCCATATCCTGCGATGCCCTAATGGCCACCATGGATTGTGAGACACCTTTTGCAAATGGTTTGCCAGAAGCACAGAACAAGTCTGTACCTCCTAAGAAACTGAGGTGGTATAGCCAGGACCTGCTCGACCTGAAGCTGGCCGCTCTCAGGGGCTGCCAAAGCTGAAGCAATTCTCAGATCCAGCTTAAGAAAGACTGATTTCAGGCCCCTTCAGGTCGCATTTGCCTTGGGAACAGGTTGTGTCGGGCCTCTCTCTTCTAGGATGGAGCCATTGATGAGTCTGCTCATGGGCAGTGACATGAAGCCAGGTAAGAAGAGACAGGTAAAGGTGTGAGGCCAGGCACCGAATGCCCCCATGGGCAGGCAGGGCAGCAGTATTGCCCTGGGAGGTATCACTAGCTTGTCCCAGAGATATTTCCCAAGACCTCGCCTCTGAACTTGGCATTCATTGTATAGTTATAGTCAACATCTCCAGGGAAATATCACTGTTTTGCAGCTGTTTCATGCTCCCAGCTCCAAAATGAGCATCAGCTTCAAGTCAGACCTTTGCCTTATGATGTTTGGTTTACAAACATTACTGACTTTATCTCTGAATGAAGAGAGACAAATTTAGTTTGCAGTCAAAGTAAACACCTTTGAAATGACCTTGGCTATTACACAGCTGTTATGCATCAGTTTGGAATGAGCTTGACAAGAGAATACGCATTGGCTGCTTCTTTTGATGCACAGTTCAAGTGTGGACTTGAGAGCTTGTTGACTGGGAACATTCAGATATGGATCAGGGAAAAAATGTTTTTACACACAGCTTCCTCCTCCACCTTTTCTTTTCTTCCTTTAATATAATTTCCAGATACTTCCGCAAGATGTTGGCAATAGTAACTATTATGTGGCAAAGAAACTCTTTAGAGCCTTAAAAGTCACTCAAGAGACACTTTCAAAAGACTTGTTGATGCTAGAGGAAGACAACATTTTTTTTCGCTCTGTAAGTCAGGGTTCAATCCCTGTTTCTTTTTAGGAGTTGCTAGTGCAAACCGGAATGAAGAAATATGAATTGATGCCATAAATCTACGCTTTTGTATGTGAAGAGATCTGATCTTTCAGCAGTGGTACTAAGGTACACAGTGCACTGAACTTTCAGGAAGAGTAAGGAGTACTCTTTGTACAGAAAGGTCCTAAAAGCCATCATCAGTATCAGAGCAGCTCTCAGAAGTCTCCTCCATGTGGAAATGCAGCAGATCTTCAGAGCCACTTCTTTTCTTGAGGAAGATTAAAGAGGAAAGAGCTGTGACTCCACTATGGCATGGCTGTTCAGAAAAGAGTTGTAACTCAAAATTGCCTGCATGCCTCACTGAGCCCAAAGGACTAATGTGCTTCTGGTACCAGAGCTGAGACTGTGCCCATTAGAGGTGGTCATCAGTGGGATCTCAGTAGTCTGTGGGCTCCGAGATGTGAAGCACGTGGCTCTCCTAAGAGTTGTTCTACCACTGTCTGGACACATCCTGGTGTAACTGTTCCCTTCTCTTTCTATCACTTTGTCTACCAGCACCCTTCTCTTTCTATCACTTTGTCTACCAGCACCCTTCCCATACCTAAAGATAGGAGTTATGTCCCTGCTGTGGTGATGGAGGGGTTTTCCCCATTCTGGGGCCTGAAGGTCTGCCAGCTCAGACACATCTTTTAGCAGAACAAGCAGCAGTGGCTGCTCCAGAGCAGGTTGCTGCGCAAATGTATCTTGTGTTGTACGCTGGAAACCGTTAAGCATAGGATATGGGACATAACCGACTTAGTGACACTTCTGGGCTGCTCTAACCAGCATTAGCCTTCTCACAACTCCCTGTAACACTGTGCTCTTCTTGGTGGGGGCTCAGTTGTTAGTGCTCTTATGAAAGCAGCAGTGTCATCCTAAGTGTGAGCTCAACCAACACCTCTTACACAATCCTTCACTTCCTGGTGAAAAGGAGTTAAAGCGTCCTGATGCCCAGCTGCAGCTCAGCAGTTGCTAATGGCATTGTGGACACGCCAGCTCAGCTGGCAGCATGAACAGGGTCCCAACAGAGAGAACGCTCAGTCAAACTCCTGTGGGGTGAGCTGGACCTCATGGCGCTATATTTGCTGTGCAAAACACATCATCCTGCTGCAGGACTACAGGAGGAACTAGTCATCTAAATCACCATGAAGATCCAGAGTAGGAAAACCACCAAAAGACCATGCGGTCTGGAGGCTTCACCTACTGGGCCATATCCATCATTCCTCATGGAGTCACCATGTCCCCATCATGGAGGGCAGGCCTCACCTCTGGGCAGCTGCCAGGCACAAGGAACAACCACTTTCCTCCTGCCTGCCCATGACTCCCTTCTTAAACCATCTTCATACAGTAGATTGCAAACAAATACACCAAATAATTCTTCGATTCTAACTTCTAACAAGTGTGTTGAATGTGACAGTGTTGCAGGTAGAGCAAAACAGCAGCTTCCTTTCTTAGAGCTGTCTTAAATGACAGACAGGTTTTTGACCAGCATTAGCAGAATCCACACAAGCTTGTGCCACCATTCGAATCCGAGGTCCACTCAAAATGTGAACAACATGTGTGTTGGTGGTTTTGCAGGAGAGTCATCTGAAGTGAGAAGCAGGATAAAAGAAAGCACAAAGTGACGCAGCCCAGGTGAGGGAGCCCAGGAACCGAGACAGGGCAAATGCTTGGTTTTGTGAAAAGCCTAAAGAAGCAGCAAGGTTTGGGGTTAAAAGCTGGCAAAAATGAGCAGGAGATGAGAAGCCATGCCATGTCATTTAATCTGTCAGTAAGAGAAGACGGGATCTCATACCAAGAGATGAAATTTCCCAGTGTAAAAGTTTCATGGGACCTAGCTTTGCCTAACCCATGGACCAAAACGTTTTGGAGTACTGGCTTGTGGTTGGTGGCTTTTTGTGTGAGTTTCCTGGATGGCCCAATCTACTGGCTTTGTGCCTGGGAGTTCAACTGCATCTTATTTGAAATGTGGCACGCAGCTCTTAAATCCAAGTGATTACTGGCTGATTTATATAAATGTTAGTATGAATACAGAGATGAGGACTTTCCTTTTCCCCACAGAAGACTGCGAAATAAATGACAGATGCTAATGTTGATATCTTGGAAATAAAAGCTAAAGTAAACTGTCAATGAGACTTACGTAAATGACTCTAATAATTTTGTTTTGAAGGGAACTCAAACTCTTAGCATCAGCCAGCTGGCATGTTCAAAGTCTGTCTGTAAATATTAAAAGCTTTTTTTTTTTTTTTTGGCAAGAATACCAAAATATTACTGGTATCTCTGGCATGTAATTCAAATATAAATGAAGTCAACAGTAAACGTTATCACAAACCTTAAGTAGTCCTGGTATCTACTAAATGGAGAGCTTCATTATGCCAGGCTGACATAACCTCAAGTAGTGCTTGAACAACAAGGGCTGTGTTGGGTGCTCCCTGAAATGCACATGGAGTGTTTTATTAAGAGCCATGTTTTCTAATACAAATCAGTACCTTTCACTTGACGTTGCTGACTCTGCAGCGATAACCCCCACCCCTCTGGCTCTTTTCGCAGCAAGCCCCAGGTGGGACTGCTGCATAACCTAGTTAGGTTTTCCTCACTGATGTTTGAGGCCTCCTGAGCCTTTTGCGTATGACTGAACAGCACATGTGCCCTTTGGAGAAGGCTGACCTGGCAGAATGTCCTGAATGCTGATGCTGTGAATGCACTGAGGATTTCTGAATGTGCGGTGGCCCTTAATGGACATGTTTGGTCTCTTGTGTGAGCACTTTGTGCAGCTTCTCAATGCACAGGTGCCTGACACTCAGGAGAGGACTACCACACAGTTGGAAATCCTATCGAAATAAAACTGTTGCCCAAGTACACTCGGAAGAGGTTTGAGGAAGATAATTCTGGGAGAGACTGGCTATCCAGTGGCCTTATCAGGTCCTGATTCCTGGAAAATGTGTTGCTTGCAGCCAAAGGTAAGTACGTTCTGCTTGTTACCTTTGCTGGTATTGATTAAGCCTGTTACATTTGCAACAGTAGTTTGCCCACTGGTCATTTCTCTAGTCTGAGTTTAAGAACAAGCTGCAAATCATGGTTTGACAGCTGTGCAGGGGTTTTGATAGATAAAGATTTGTTGCTGAATTAGTCTGGCTCAAAGGAATCTCAAGGCCACTTCCAGATGCTGAGAACAGAATCTGCTGTGAGAAAGAGGAGCGTTCCTCAATCAGCGAGGTCCTGGCGTGGCGTGAATCATCGGACGTATCATCAGTGAGACTCCAGCACATGGACAGCCCATGATACTCATTTAGCGAATCCATGCTTGGAGCGTGGACGCGTGATTAGAATATAGGTGCATATATAAGGAGGCTTGTTTCTGTAATAAATGGCTTTGCGTGATTCACATTGAATCGGAATGCTGAGTCCTTTATCGTTCCAACAGACAGCTGCTTCCCAAAACTTCCACACAATGGGAGGAAAACCAGAAAAGCTGCTGGCTGCTGGCAGGCTGGGCTGTGATGTGTGTGCCCTCATCAGCCCCAAATCTGTCTGAATGGCATGAACAAGAGCTTGGGTCCATGCAAAGGTTTGTCCTCCATCTCCTCCCCTCAGCCCTCCCACATCAGCCCATGTCCTGTCCTTAAGCACGAGCATGCTCATACACAAATTACGTGGTGAGTCTGGAACCATCAAATTAATAAAAGCATGGAGATGCTCACTCTGTTAGTTCATGAGTGACTGTGGTAACAGAGCTAATTGCAGATGCTCCAACACTGGGAGTCCCGCTCGAGCAGCTGCATCTGTGCAGCAACCTGGCCCAGCCCAGCAGCGCTCTCTGTGGTACAGCATGTAGCCTGGGGAGACCAAGACCTGCAGGATTTGTCATTTAATTTTTACAGTTCTGTGGTGGGGTATGATGAACCTAGCAAAACCGACACTTTTGTATTGTTTAAATATCAAAAAAATAGTGTTTGTGATGCAGAAAGAACACATTGCCAGGCACAGTTATTTTTAGCTAAAAAGCAATAGGAGTTGCAGGATGCAGACTTCCATTTGTCCTGTTTTTTCGGGCATTAACTTGGCAAAGGCTAGATATCTGTAATACAGTATTCCATGGTTATGCAGAAGGACAACTTGTGCAATATGGCATCATATTTGTCAAGGCTTTCTAACGAAAGAGGCCAAAAGTGTGCCTTACATTTTCTTTTTACAAATCAGTAATGTGGAAGACAATAAAATATTTACGTTACATAACAGGAACCCTCTGGTTATGCTTTATTTTTGGAAATGTTAAAAAAAAAATTAAAGGGCTTCTCTGAAATGAGCATTTGCGAACTTAATGGGAAATGTGTCATGGATTTAGCAGAAGCCATGAACAAAAGCAGCAGTGAGGTAGTAAGTGCGGCGCTCCAGAGTTTTGTTGCATTGTGCTTGCCGCCAGCCACCGTCACGTGGAGGATTATGTGCTTACCAAGTTGGCCAGGAGGGCAGTTTTTCTCTTTTTCCCCACACAAATCTGAGTCTTGTGTACGCTTCTAAGGCTTTTAACTGAGATGCAGTGTGTTTCCACACTGAATTACCAGTGAGTAGTTAATACTCTGCCAGGGAGCAATACCAGAGAGGGAAAACAGACCTCAGCCTAAGCGTGTTGGTGATGCCCACACTTTCCAAACAAGGCTGGAGGCTGGTTTTGCTTGAACTATCACAAATGAGGAGGTGCAGGATCACCTGCTGCTGGTGGTGTTGGAGTTAAAGTGCTTGTCTCTCCCAGCGTTAACTCCCTGAGCGGAAAATAGGTGGTGAAATGTTCTCTGATAACATCACATCATCACAGGCATACTTGGCCTTTCCCAAAATGATGCAAAAATACCGCAGAAAGATAAATACCATGTTCCTGACACGCTGCCTAGATATTTCATCATAGCATTGCTACATAACAATGTTACACTACACCGTGCCATTACCTACCTTCTGACAGGGTATTATCCTCGGTACGGGTTCAGGTATCCCGCAGATGAATTTGATAAGTGAACAGATGCAGAAAAACAAAAAAAAAAACCAGGAACATCCAGTGGAGAAAAGGTTGGCAGAAACCCTCAGCCTCAAAATTGCAACTCTGTTGGTGATCAGGTCAGGGAGAGCGAGTTCATGCACACAGTCCTGTGCCATGTTACTGATCTTTATTCAATTAACAGTCCTGCAAACAAAAAAAGCATAATTATTTTTTTAAGATGTCCTTGCACAAAAAGATTCTGCAGGACCGAATGTTTTTTAGCACAGGCAGGGATTTCTTCCCCCCTGCTTTAGCAGCTGTTTGTCTGGGGGCTGCTTGCACCAGACTGACTGGCTGAATGGGTGGCAGTCAATGGGAAATCCAGATCTTGCAGCTTCTCTGGCCAAGGCTATCGTGCTGGGTACTAACAGCCAGGCTGTGCAGAGCTGCTTTTAGGGATCAAATTGGATAATAGTGAAGAGGCAGGGATTGTTAGTGACTGCTCAAGATTTTATATTGTTTTGTGCTTTGTTCATTTGTGGAAGAACGTTCCCTGAAGCTGCTGGGGCCATTGTGGTTCCTTCCACAGCTCCTGTTCTGTGATCCAAGCAGCAAATTATGGGGAAGCTGAGTGACAGGAGACAGGAGGTTTTTGCTGAGACTGGTGTAGTACATGATTACCAGCACCTGGAGAAGACGCTGTAGATTTTTTGCTTATTCTCTGAGACCCTGCAGAAGGAAAAATGCCGGCTGTATCCCAGCGTTGCAGAAGCAAGACCATACAAATCAAGCATCAGCTCAGGACAGCGTTAGATTTCCTGAGTCCATGAGGAGCAGTTAGCTCTTAGTTTTTGAGATCTGCCAAATATTGTATGAGATGAACCTCGGAAAATTTGCCAAAAGCAGAGTTGTCAATTCCTGCCCCTGGCGGTTGGCAGATGGAGGGTGTGCAGCAGCACAGGGGCCGAGACAGGACAAGGACAGGCCAGTCACTGCTTTGCTGCTGGAAGCCGCCACCCCACGTACCCTCACTTCTCTGATTCCAACCTGCCGCCGGCCGTGGTCCATGCAGATATTTCAAAGGCTGCTGCAACAAAACCCACATCTGTATTTGCTCAGCATAGAGGTGCAGTGACAAAGGGAAAATTCTTATTAACACATAGGGATGCCACAAATCATGCAACTATTGAAGAGTTGCGGGGACATGCTGGAAAATGATTCGCAGCATATTCAGCTGTTATATTCAGCTTCCTATAGAATATGAAGGCTGCTAGGCACCTACATGGCCTTGGATATGTTGTCTTCTAATGAGGGTGTCAGTATTTGAAGAAAAATTAAGGAAATGTGTGATTGAAAGATCCAGCTTTGCATCTGCTACTACAGTGCTGGGCAGTAGAGGAGAGAAGAGAGCGCTGCACTTCCCAAATACACAGTGTACCACATGGAGGAAACATATACTCAAATGGCACACAAGAAACAGCTTGAAAAATTCCCAGGCAGCTGAATTTGCTCCTAAAATTTCCAAATGATGCAGAATCAGAACAGCCCAGGGATGCTGTGCCCTTTCCCCGGCTTTCTGCCTCTCACCAGTACTTCCCATTTAAGACCATTCTCCTCCCTTCCCAGCCAGGGCTACCTGCATCCTGCTCTCAGCAGTGTGCTGGTGTGTGGCTTCAGCCTTACACAAGCAAAAGTTTAAGACATTTCTGATGTGGAAGGTAAGTTCCTAAATCAAATAAAAATGTTCTCTATTTGCTTCAGACTCGGCAATAATTTGTTCCAAATTTCATGCTCTCCATTGGTCCAATTTACACAAACTCACACTAATTAGCTGCAGAGCTTCTTTAAATTTACAAAAGCAATCATTCTCTGTGATAGCTCTACGCTATGCCCAACTCCCTCTGAACAGACTTTAATGACGCAGTAACCATGGTTACAGTATATAAAATATGCAGCCACAAAATGTGGAAATGTAACAGTGAAATATAATTTTCTCTGGAAAATAAAGGGTTTTGGCATATTTACATTAATTAGGACATCACATTAAGTATTTCATGTCTGCATTCTTTATGAAAATAAAAGTCATAAGAGACAAAATGCTTCTTGAATTCTACTCAGTGGCAAACAGTACCGTTGGGAAAGCATTTTTGCTGATAAAACTGGACGTTTTAACTGGACATATATACGTGCCATTCTGGTAAATTGGAGTTACAGCATGTTGGAAACAAGCCCAGAGATCCACTGTGACTGGAGCAGCCATATGTCACAGAGCTCAGGGCTTTAATCTGAGGAGTGGCAACTGGGAGGAAGCGGCAAAACCTCTCATCTGCAGAACTGAGTGGATAACAGGGGAAATCTATGGACCAGCACAGCAAACCAGGGCTCACTGCACCCTGTTTTCAGGCTTTTTGCTTTCCTGTTGCTGTTTCTTATTACATCTGTTTAACTGGTATAAAACAACCTATTGCACTTAAATCAAGCCTGCTGCTAAGCGATACTCGGAATATTTTGTCAATGCTGCAGCCTCCTCCACCAAAGTTTCATACGTCAAACAACTCTTTTGGGTGAGGCTTTAGGATCTTCAGATCTCTCTTCTTTTGAATATCAGCCTCTCTGCAGCAGATCTGATTGTACTGGCTGGCTGGGACATGATCTAGAGCATTAACTCCCTCCAGTTCACACCTTCAACATCTCCATTTCGACAGTTTGTTGGGAAAAGGGAGAGGGGTGGCCAGCCCAGGGAAAGCAAGAGGCAAAAGGCAGCCCTGCTCTACCTTTTGCTCTAGCTGTATTGCATGCTATCATATATGTATTACATACAACAGGGTGGGTGCATAATCCATCGACAGTTTGGAGTTGTAAAGAAAACTTTAACCAACTTGGCTGTAGTGACCAAAACCCAAAAGCTTTCTTCCAAAGTTGATGCTACTTGCTGCTCTTTCTCCTTCAGGGGACAACCTCAGAGTGGTCCTGACAAGCCTGTCAGCTTATTCCTATTTGCAGCAGTGATGCCATATGGAGTCACAAATAGCCTTTAGTGACAGTTTTCAAGCAATACAAAGGTGGCTACTTTTTTTTTCTCTTGAAGCATTCATCAAAGGACAGTAGACAAGGAATGTATTTATAAAAATTGGTCTCTTCATGACAAACTGATGTGCAAAAGAAAAGATGAAATTAATGGAAAAACATTTATTATGAATAGGTCATTTAGCTCTAGCCTCAAGCAAACCACCTCCTTATCAGCTGGACATGGAAAGATGCTCTGAGTTCAGCTGTACCTCTTGTTCTCTCAGCTGCAGCCTAGTAAAAGCAACACAAAGGAAGGAAGATTAACCTTAGAAAACACAAAAGGATGAAAGGTTGGTGAAAATCCTTCAGTTCCATTTAGGTCAGGCTGGCATTCAGCAACAACTCTGTCCAATTAGACAACTGGAGCGGATTTGCTCTTTGTCCCCATGTCTTGTGCACCCTTGTTGCAGAGACAGAAATGATGGATAAAATTTTAATACCAGTTCCAAAATGCAGATATAACAACATTCCTTTTAGGGAAAAGGTACTGGAATTCCTTTTGCTAGAGTCTTATCATTTTTTTTTTGTTGTTTTGATTTTTTTTCACCATGCATACAATATCAGATTTGGAACCTTAATTTCACTTAGCTAGATCTTATTTTCTTTAATACAATCCACTGATTAGGACTTTCAAATCCAGTCAAAGATAACACAGAAAATGCAACTAAGATTGACATGTATATTTTCTTTATAAGCCTGGACTCAATTTCTGAGATATATTTTGCCTGTGCAAAAGAGACAAAAAGAACAGAACTTCTTTCTGAATCTTGTGCATTTTGAAATTAATTCTCACAGCACAGAGTATCTCTCTCAGATATTTACAAAGCACCTGTCACCATGGGAACAAAATTAAACAGCAGAAAAGCAAAGGAAAATAAGTATTTTCTACTCTCCTGTATGCTTCTGAAGAAAAAGGGCTGAGTGGAGCATCAGTTCCAAACTTCACTCAAGGTTTGAGTTCAGCCTGAGCATTTCCAGCAAAAAAAGTGTCAATGGCAACACCATCTTCCCTCCTCCCTTTCTCTGAAGAGCGTAACACCGCCGAAGATGTCAAATAACATATTCAAGAAAATAATGACTATGTCTTGGCCTACACAGTGCCATTCTGATAAAAAGCACGGTGAAATCCTAGTCAATGCAAAAGCTAGCCTGGATTTAAATCGAGATTTTTTAAAAAATGAAACACAGGTTTCACATGTTCTCCAACACTTGGACATGAATCAGATGCTTCGTGACTGTCAGCTATCCAGACAGAACTGTTAGCCAGAGGGCCAGACTCCTGATGCTGACAGCCGGGATGTCGTGGCCACCCTGACGTCTCAGTGACAGGTTGATGCTGCGTCCTGCTCTGCGATGCGGCTGCACCCGCCTGTCGTGGTCCAGCCCTGCGCTCCACGGAGGCACCTCCCCCGCTGCTCTCACCCAAATGCTGACATGCTCACCCACCGAACATCGTGTCCTCAAACCATCCTGATGTTCTGAATAATTCAAAACTACTAAAAATAAATGTCATTTTTAAGAATAATTACAGACTTCTATTATCGTTTGAAACTGAGTAAGTATATTCAAATTCTAATGAAGAAGGACAAAGATGTAGAAATATGAGCCCCTTCTGACTCTTTACTGCTATGTTTCTTAGCTATACATTTCCACGCTTATTGGGTTCATATATTGTTGTTCTTTCTCCAGGCCCATTTCCGTTTAGAAATGCCAGCTAGGCCCATCCTGGAAGCCGGCTGCCTAAAGGCTAATACACATTATTTGACATTATTAACACATGATAGTTGTGCTTTATGGTTAAAACCTGTGCTGACCTCATCAGGAGTGTTTCTTGAATAAGGGTTGCCACACAGAATTTGATCCACAGAATTACTAAAGAGACCCTGAGAAGTTCAGTCAAAGCAGTAAACATCACATCCAGACCTGCAGTTGTGTTTAAGTTTTTCATCCTCCCCAACCCATGCTGACTTGTATTTATCCTTTTTAAAAAAAAATAACTCTGCTGGCCGATCTTTTTCAGTTGCTTGCAAACAAGAAAGTCCTTGCTTAGCATAGGTGCATTGCAACATCACAACTCCCAGCTATTCAACATCCCATGGCGGTGCACGAAGCGCCATGTCCACACAGGCCTGCCTTAGCGAGTGTTCCAGCCAAGCGCGACGTGAGTCATCCTCTGAGCTTCAGCTGGCTGGCTCGCAAGGAATTTGCAGGTGTGTGTTTGTTTGGATTACAAGGAGACTAATTCAAGTGGAGACAGAACGTTTCATTGCTGCTCCTCACTACCATATGCACATTATGTTTGTCACTCCTGTCAACAAACATTTCTAAACTAAAAATAATGTGTTAAATATACGTACTCTGTTACAGTGCTTTGGAAGACACTGAGCTATCTCTGCTTAGATTTTGAATGTT
Source organism: Streptopelia decaocto (assembly GCF_964273445.1). Classification (NCBI taxonomy): domain Eukaryota; kingdom Metazoa; phylum Chordata; class Aves; order Columbiformes; family Columbidae; genus Streptopelia; species Streptopelia decaocto. The sequence continues at coordinate 15,138,320 of NC_138655.1, forward strand.
GTATCTTGGCTGTCTCCTTCCTTCAGTAGAGTCTAGTCTTGTCATGCCAGTTGGAAAGAAAGATCCATACCTCTCCTCCCACCCCTTCTCAGTTTACTCACCATTACTTTCATAGTTAACATTCAGAGAAGAGCAACATCTTCTGAAAGTCCAAATATTTTGGACAGCCTTGGGAAACCTGGCTTGAATCAACTTTCAGGGCAAATTTGTGAGATCTCATTTTCCACCAAGAGAAGTTACTTGCAAGAAAATGACATCCTAACTGGGAGCCCCTTGGGTTAAACAAACTTGGTCTTCATTTCCAGCACGGTCTTTCTGTTTGCTCTGTGTCAATTTTGCTGAATAGCTCAGACTCTCCTAGAATAACTGTCTCATTAGGGATGCGGGGAAAAAAGTTGTAAGCTGCATTCTGTCATCTCAAGAATAAATTATACCCAAAGAGCTACTGAACAGTGAGTGAGAATAGTCTGGCACATGTATTTTGCATGGCTCAGAACAAGCGATATCTATATGTCATCATTATCCTTCAGGTAGCAAGGTTAAGGTCAAATCCTTTGCATTGCTTGATCTCTTCCAAAGGCCAGGCAAAAAGAAGTGTGGTCATTATCCAGTATCACCTAACACTGCATCCAAATATTTTATGAAAATCAGATCTGATTATTCACAAGGTCTCCCCCATTGTCTTTCACAGATGCATGTGAGACAGGCAAAAAGAGAGTTGGAACAGGTAAAGAAGGAAAAGAGTCTGTAGAAAAGAAGGGACAAGGAAGGAGAGAAAAAGAGAAATATGTGAATGATAACTGATAATTAAAAATGGGATAAATATGTAAAAAATTGAAGCCAAAAAAGAAAAAGAAGTGAACAAGTATAGAATGCAAAGATTGTAAATGAAACAACATCAAATGATCACCATTATAGACAGCTGTCTTCTCTTCAGCAGAAGCGCCAAGGATCTTCACTTCTCAAATTGTCCAACCTCAATTTAATTGTACTTTAAGCATTCAACAAGGTATCACAAGTGGAAATAGAATACACAACTATTTTCATTTTTCTTAATTAAAGCAAAATGACATTCCATTTATATTCTGCTTTCTTTTCTATTAACACAAAGAAAATAGCCAAAACGACTGGGCCTTTTTGTTCTTGATTGCATCTTTCCCTCTCAAAGAAGATACCTTGCCCCTAGGTGGTTTAAGTGTTTGATTAATTAGGGACCCCAGATGTCGAAACACACAGGATTCTCATTAGCAGAACAGAATGAGAATTAAGGAATTTAGTGACAATTTGCCTGAAATGGACAGTGCTAGCAAGTGCTTCAGGGGTTGTAACAGGAATGCTGCACCTTTAATAAATGCATAGCATTGGCAATTTCGGGAGCCATACAGTGATATATCATTTTGCTCTGAGGCAGTGGTTCCGCCTATCCATTTTTCTTAATGGTTCTGATAAAACCACCAGGACGTTCTCCCCCATTCCTGCTTGTCAAAAAATGTCACTGAGCTCTGATGGAGTCAGATGCACTAAGACACCGCATGGGAAGACATGTGGGCACACTCAGCTCTTCTCTCATGCTAAGACAACTGTACCCTGATACTGTGACTTGTCACCAGCTCAGTGCATATGTCCCGCTGGCCCAACAGTAATGGCAACACGCGCCCATTAAAACAGATCAGAGATATGTCACTTGTTTATTCTCTCAAGGGAAAGTAATATTTTTTTTGTTTCTTTTTGACTTTACGTAGTTTCTTAACACTTTTTTGGTAGGACACGTCAATTGGGGATAGCATTAATGGGTTCTTGATTCTACCTATGCCACTGCTATTGAAGCTAGTGCCTCATTTTTTTTTAAGGTATATAAAATTAAGGCTAATTTTTAAGGCCTTTTAAAATCATATTTAGATGCTAATATAGTTACCTTATCCTGTAATTTGCTGTACAATAACAAACCACAAGGCTAAGGGGTGAGCATTGCAGAACCGTGGTCAGAGTGGTCCAGGTTTACAAATGCCGCCAACCAGAGCAACGTGCAGCTGCAGGTTTGTGATACTCTTCATAAGTGGGCAACTGAACAAGAGCCGGTGCACCAAAAGCCAGGCTCCTGTTGTTGAATCTCTTGGCCACGGAGCTGTTATGGCTCATGATAAGAGGGATTTTCCCTTTGGCTGATATCCTTCCACCTTCCTGAGATATTTCTGATTGAGGATGACATGTGGGAGAAGTCGGAGAAGAATGCTCAGGAAATCTTTTTGAACAAACCAGCCACAAAAACACTTGCAGAAGATCATTTTTTACAGCATAAGATGCATAATTTAGAAATCATGATTTGCAATTCAGACCCTTCACATAGTTATGCAGAAAGAAAGAAAATTTTACAAATAAAAGGAATGAAACTCTACTGCTGTGAGATTAATGGAAAACACCAAGGAGACATTAACTCTGCCTGCAAGAGGTAGTAGACACTTAGCATGCTCAAAAGCATTCCTATATTAAGGGAGTAGCAAAAGATATTGAAAATATAAGCAAAAGGGATTGAAGATTAGCTTTGACATGTAATATTCATAGCCAGAGAAAACAGCTATTATTATTTATGTAGGAAAGACAGACAATACAGGATTCTTGTGGACATCCAGCAATGCTGTTTAATTATGAGAAGTAATTTCAATTTTGCTCCAATCATAACCTAATTAATCTCAAGGATTTCTAATATTCAGCTGAAAAATAATGAACAAACAACAGAGTAATCTAACTCCCACACATACATACATACACACACACACACACACACTCCTGCCTCCTGTTCTCCAAGGAGTGAAGAGGTTTTGGTTTGTGGTCCCACATCAGACTATATTTGGAGTTGTCCCCCAAGACAGGCTGAGAGAGACAAGGTTCAGCCAAGGGGCCTGGTTCACAGGGAAGCATCAGAAAGAAGACATCTAGAATACACATCCTTGAGTCACTATGTTTTCACATCCATACTTTTTTTTTTTTTCCCCCTTAAAGAATTTGGAGTTGAAAATTGATGATTGACCAATGTCTTTCGTGTTATCGCTTTCTTTTTTTCTTTCTGTATAGCCAGTATTTTCATTTGGAGATTTTTTTTTTTTTTCTGGTGAGCTATAATTAAATGCAGTGATTGCTTTAGTTGAATGAAGAATCAATATTGACAGCTGCAGAAATTTAGGAATGTTGCAGATGTCCACACCATGGGGCATCTCCAGGAATACCAGCTGCTCTGGATGATGTGTTTTTAGGCTAAAGTTGATCTTATGACCATCAGTTCCAACTTTTGTGTAATTCTCATGCTTCCAGAGGTCAACATTGTCCAGCCCTGTTTCCTGGAGGGAGTCACACCAGGTACATGGTCGAGAGCCCAGGAGTTGCAGGGTGTTTTGCAGCTGGGTGACTGAACACGATACATGGTTCAGCAGTCAGGTAGGCAAAGAGATGGCAAAGGAGAAAAAACATGGCGGCTGGATGAATTGCTGTAGGAAAGCTGAGTGATACCTGAAATGATGGAATCATAGAATAGTTTGGGTTGGAAGGGACCTTTAAAAATCATTTAGTCCAACCCCCTGCAATGAGCAGGGACATCTTCAACCAGATCAGGTTGCTCAGAGCCCCGTCCAGCCTGGCCTTGAATGTCTCCAGGGATGGGGCATCAACAACCTCTCTGCGCAACCTGGGCCAGTGTTTCACCACCCTCATTGTAAAAAATTTCTTCTTCATGTCTAGCCTGAATCTCCCTTCTTTTAGTTGAAAACCATTACCTCTTGTGCTATCACAACATCGGGTTTCCCACTCTTACATGGAAACATTCAGTGACAAACGTGTAGAACAGAAGACAGAGTTCAAGATGTGGATTGATCAGAGGACTATGGATAGCGAAATATCTATCTGCTGTATGTCATGAACTGAAACCCACTGTCTCTGCTCACAGGGAGGGGCTGAGTCGTCATTTCTGTCTTTGGTGCTTTATTAAAAGCATTTTTCAATGCAGTTTAGGCAGTAACGAAAATCATTGAACACCTGAAATGAAGATTTGAGAACACACAGTTCATGGGCAATGACTCTCCCTGCTGCATGCATGCTGCCGAGAGTGAAGCCCTTCTGAAAATCAACTCCCTTTGTTGGGGGCTTGAAATAAAGTTTTCCTTTGAAAGTCTGATTATGCACCTAAGTTGATACTAGATGACAACACGGCTAAATGTCCTTTCTGCATAAGGACTCACTGCCAACATGCAGAAGGGTTCAGACCATTTTTTACGAGGTTGGTATCTATATTCCAAAAGCCATAGTCAAAGCTGATCCTTTGATCTACTCAGAGCTACACAAATATGAATTGAAATAACTACTCCATCTGAAATGATTCCTTACTAGAGAAAGTTATAGACCCAAAAATAGAAAAAAAAAAACAAATAACTGTCTGAGGATGAATGATGAATAGACTTTATAAAAACTCTAGAGAAATTCTAATAGAAAATACATGGTATTTCATGATAAAAATCTTAGATAATGGCATTTAATGCCAAACAAAACCACAACATGTCTGTTAAAGCTTGAGAAAATTAGGACTTAGTAATCAATCAGTGCCCATTTTCCTTTTGTCCTATGTGCTAACAAATACTAATATTACTGAAATATTTTAAATTACAGACTATGTACAACAGCCTAAACCACGTTTGTAGCAGCTGCAGGGATGGGAAGGTTCTGTAAAATTAGTGAAATTTTGACTGTAAAAACATCAAGGTGCAATGCTGTGCTTAAACCAGAATGCCTTTGAGAAAATCACTATGGCAAAGGAGGCACTACAAGCATAGCATAAGGGACTTCTTATGAAAATGCAGCTTTTGACAGCAATGTGGATGGATTATACTCTTTACAAAACAACAAATACAATTGCAAATTGTACTTGATCACATAATTCTTGGATTTCCCAACATCAATTGATTGGAAACTGCTAGCAGTAAAGGTCTGGACGGGGTAGAACAGCGATTTATTTATTAAATGCTCAATGAATCACAAGGAAGCGCCGGTGATCTGGACTCTGTTTCAGTGACTGTGAGGCTCTTGCAGAAAAAATGGCTTTTAAGGTAACTATGCATACGTTGAGTTCTTAAGGTTAAATTGCAATATGAACAACTGCAAATCTGTAATTAAGTTAGAGCAGTAGGGCTTCCAGTTTCCATGATGGAAACAAAACTTACACCATTTACTGTATTAAAACCCAAGATGTAGGAAATTCCTATCCCATTAAGAGCTGGAATGTGAAATGGCAAGTGCAGTAGGAGGGACTTAGTGAACTGTAAATGTTGTCTGGAAGGTTGCAAATGCAGCGTGTAGCTTCAGAGAAGGAGGAAAACATGATTCTGAGCAACACGGAGCTTTTAATGTGACTTTGACTCCCTGAAAAAAATTTGGAAGAGATTTTGGAGGAATGGGTAAGTAAGAGCAGAGAGGCAATAGAAAGTAGACTAAATTGCAACATGGTTTTATCAAAGATAGCTCATGACAGACTAATAATTTTTTTAAGAAAATCAGTGGTTTCCCAGACAAAAGTAATGCAGCAGACTGAATCTAGATAGGTTTAAGTTAAGCATGTCTTACAACACTCTATAGGAAATTATTATTTAAGTTGAAGATATTAGGGTTTAACGTGGAGCTGTTTAAGTAAAAATTTGCTTAAAAAAAAAAGAATTATGAGGGTGGCAGATGTTGCTGTCTCAATGATCAGTATGTGGACCTATGCCGCTTAATGTATTAGTGGCCAAGGAGGCAGAATCAAACTATTTGCTAAAGAAATTTGCCGGTGACACAAAGTTGAGAGATATTATCAACACCACTAAAGTAGAGGATCACCACAAAAAAACCCTTTTTGCACACGACACTGAAATACTTTGTTTGGAATATTGTGTTCTGTTCTACTCAGCTATGTTCAAGCAAAACACACCTGAGTTGGAATAAGAATAGAGAAAGCTTTGGAAAATAGAGTATCCATTTTATGAGAAAAATGGAAAGATCATGGTTTATTTCACATAGGCAAATGAAGGTTCAGAGGGAACTGACAGTTCCTTATGTTCAAGAAAATTGTTAAAAAGGGAGAAGAACCATTTAGGTGAAAGATAATACTGGCCTAAGACCAAATATTATAAATCAATAATAAGTATTTATTAGCCTAGAAATTCAGAAGAAGACTTTTAATCATCTCAAGAATTGAGTTCAGGAAGAGTTTTCAAAAAAACTGAAGAGATCCAGAGTCTGAACTCATTTTAAGATGGAACCTGGTGAGTCCAGGGAACTGCTGTTTGGTGGCCTCCAATGCTTCAGGATAAAAAATTAAGCCTATAATATTAGTCTTTGGAACTTTGTGTTCTGGTATCTTCAAGAAACTGTGAAGGATCAGTTGCTGTTTGCATCATCTGTAGGTACTATATTTGTACACGACACACATGACATCATATATATCATATTTAGATTTATTTATAAGGAACATTCTTAGCAGAAGAAAGGAAAAGATTGTTATCCTTGATAAATATAATTAAACTTTTGAAGTGGAATGAGAGAGAAAGAACAATATTTCATATTTTTATGAAACTCTAGATGTTTCCAAAACCAAGCGAATGTAAATGGAAAACAGTTGTGGTTCTAGTGACATTAAATTCTTAGGTGTTTGATTGGTATATCCTGTTCCCATCTTCAACAGTAAAACAACCAGATTTGGGGTCATACTCATTGTCTGGGGAAACTGGGGCATTGTTCTTTATTCTGTCCCCTCTGTAGCTCAAGGGAGAAGACCACTTTCTAGGATAACTTAAGAGTTTTATTTAATATTTTCCTTCCAGGGACACTGATGAGGTCCTTGGATTCTTTTATTTTTCCTGTAGTCCATTAGAATGGAACTTTTCATTCATCTAATATAGACCTGAGGTTTGTTTCAAGATGCTGGAATGCATTCATATGGTTTAGGATATAGCCTGGTGTGGATTAGAAACTTCACAAATTAACAGCTGTTGCATGGAGTCCCCAACTGGATGAAAGAGAACTGAGTGGCCCATGTGGGTCTTTATTATTTGTTTCTTTGTTCCTCAGTTCTGCAATCGTACAAATGTTCAGTTAGTAGCAAGGGGGACAGGTAGGTGGATTGGCTGCCATCCCAGAAATTGCTGGAGTTGTGTTCCTGTAACACCTTTTCCATTCATATAACAAGGATGTTCAAGAGTGGCTTCTAAAGACATTGTACAAACACATTTGATACATGTCCTAAGCTCAGGATATGACTTATGTCACAAACCAAGGCAGCCCTCAGGGAGGGTCCATCTTCTTGAAGATTACCCAAACAAGTGCTATAGGCAGCGTGGAAGAACTGTGTATTGACAGAAGCAGCCTCTTTCCTTAAAAAGAACACAAGCTACATCTACTCTATAGACACCACACATAAATGTATAGATATCATGGGCACATGTTTGTCGTGACACTAGATATGACAAGACTTTTTTTTTAAGGAGAAGCATTCTCTCTGTGCAAGTGCTGAACTGTAAAAATGCCATTAAGTTGAGATTTTCCAAGCCTCATGTTCCCCGCTCTGCGCTTTGAGAATCCATAGGACAGAGAACACATCCTGAAGCTGTAGTAGCTCCTGATGTCAGAAAAATCAGATGTGACAACATGAGAAGCTCAGATTTGAAGTCCTTTCTTACTGGCACATGGAGAATGAACAAGCTGGTCAGCCTCCTAAAATCATGCCGATGGCTTGTGTGTCCTGAAAAATTACCGATGTTTCAATACAGAAGGTTTTTCTTGGTGGATGAAAGTCAACCTTTGCTATGCCACAAAGATACATAAATAGTAGCCAAAAAATACTATAGTGAGAGGACAGTAAGGGGATCTTGTAGAAGCTCTTGCTACACTAGACACCTTTCATTCTGACATGTTCCAAACCTGTAATTATCAATGCTCTTTGCATGAACCCCACAGCCACATGCCAGATGGGTGCTGTGTGATGGGTACCAGTCAGGCTAGTTGCATGCCAGGCAGCTTCACAGATTTAATTACTACTGTAGGCTACATCCATGCAGACACTTGCTGCTGTAATTAGTGAGAGAAACAATATTAGAAAGGTTAACAAAACTGGTCACAATGCTCATGGCATTATTACTGAGGTGGACGACTGAGAGGACAGATGTCCCAGTCCTACTTATCTTAGAAATTGCTAATATGTGTTGGTGGTTTTGCAGGACTAACCAGCTGGACAAAATGCAGTATCTTTGCCCTCCTGTAACATTTTATACTCATAAATATTTATTCTGGTAAATGAATACTTGGGTATTACAAACACCTATTCTATAGAATAGGTCGTCTTCTCCACACAGCAGAATGAGGTGAACTTCTGTTTCCCTAGGAGCCCGTGCAGATTTTTGCTGGGGAATTCAGGAGCATAGTTTCTCTGAATCTTACATTCCTTTTATCAGCAGGAGGTCATATGCTCTGCCAAACCCATATTCATGTAAATCCATAAGCCTATAGGGGGAGATTTACAGAGAAGTCTGTGCAAGCAACTTTGCAATACTTGCCTGGTTCTGTATCTTATTAGCTCCTGCAGGCAACGGGCCAATCCAGCTCATAGTTACTGCAGTATTAAACTAAATAACGGTCTTAATAACACAGTGAAATATATTCAGAGTCCTATGGTGCAAAATATATTAGATTATTTCAAAGACAGGACAATCTGAGACTCTGGAGAAAAGCAAATGTAATTAAAATTATTTCTACTCCAAAAATTCACTTCTCATTACAAATTTCGCCACAGAGTACTCCCAATGTAATTTTTATTCAGAGTTAGAGATAGAGATATTAGCCTTCCTGAAAACTGTGTTATCTTGAATAAGATACTATATGCATTGCCTTGAGTGAAAGAGGAATGGAAATTAGATGCTAGATTACGTCAGGTGACTTTCAGTCTTCAAATTTATATGGTCTAGGTAGGAAAATGTAGTATTTGCTGAGGCAGAGATGGAAGACTTAATCACATGTGTCTTCAGAATGCAATTATATGGTGTTAAATGCAGTTATTGAACATTCATGGAAAACACTGTGTAGGATACAAAGAAATATAGACATAGAAAATTATGAACGCTAAATAAAATCCTCAAGTTACTTACTTGAGAATACTTTATTATGTGGAATCAGGCCCATCACCAGCAGGTCATCTTCTCTGACTTATCTTTAATTCATTTACATTTTATTTTCTTAATTTGAATGTTCAGAGAAAATAAGAATGAATTAAATATATACACAGGGACTGTGAATACAAAGTATATGCTTTCCACTGAGTTATAACAAAGGAGAGAGTTTGCTGAGGAAGATATGTGCTCATACCTTTTACTTGGGCAGGATATTTAGACAGCAGCAGGTAGAAGCACCACTCGAAAATATAGCTTTGAAACACTAAGTTTTGCTCCTCAGCAAGTAATAGTGGAGAGCTCTTCCTTTGGGTGACAGAAACAAAATCATGATTTCTCTGAGAAGAGACTAGAAAAGAGGATGTTGATACAGCAGGGAAATATTGCAAGGCAATAATTACAGAACAGTTGATACAACTATAATTGAAATAGTTAAAAATACTTTGCCTGTGGGAACTCAGAATAGGCTTCAGATAGACAGATGGTTTTCTTAAAAAAAAAAAAAAAAAGCCAGCTCTGTCATTTCTAGATAAAGACAACAGGCTTGGATTTTTGATGCAGAGCTGAAAAAGCTAACTGTATCCAAACATACTAAAAATACCATATATTGATGCAGAGTGATGTCATACAGCTCCTTGTTGGCAACTCACTGAGGGACTGGCAACAATCCAGCAGTAAATGTAAATATAGACATTAGCAAAAAGAATTGCCAGAGGTCAAACAGGGGATTTATATTTTCCTGTTCCCCAGCCAATCTTGTTCAGTCAACCACACCTGCTCCCAAATTCTACAGTCCTGCCTCTGCATTTCTTGACCTTTGTCATCTCTTTGCTAAGCAATGAATGAGCAATGCATGCGCCCTCTCACAAAACTGCTCAAGGAGACTCACAGAAACGCTTCCCCCTTTTCTACGCCTCCCTCGTTCCCCAAGCAGTGAGATGAAAAGATGCTCCATCACCCCAGCTGGCAAATGTCTCCCTCAGATACTGCAGCCCAATAAGTGTTTTCCAGTTCTACGCTCCTGGTATTTCCATCCTCTCCATCCTCTCCTCCTTTCTGGAGGAAGGCTGTGTATGTGAAAGAACAGCAAATGAGAGCCCTTCGCTGAGATTAGGAAAAGCTGTCTTCACGAATGAGCAGCGTCCTTCAGATCAAAAGGCTGGAAGTAAATATTATCTAGGCTCACCCAGGTTCTTGCAGAGAGCCAAGTCTCCTCTTGCAGGAGGATCAAAGCCTACATTACTTCATGTTTTACTGTAGCTTTCTAACAGCTGCCATCAGACATATGAATCAGATCATCTACGAGGAGCCGTTCCTGGTTTATGTGGTGGAAGACACCCCCATAGCATCCCTGGCAAGGTGCCGCTGGTGTTGCCCGGCTGTGCAGGGCACGGCTCAGGCATTTCTGGGTGGGGGGGGCAGTACAGACCCTTTTCTCCTGGGTGCCGTCCCTCAGTGTTCTTGGTGTCAGACTTTCTGTCATGCAATTGCTGCAGCCATGCTATGTCGGTGCTTTTATGCATCTAGAATAAGCACTGTAAAACCTGGAACTGCCTTCTGTCAAGATGCCCAACAATTTAGCAAAAAGAGCATCAATACAAATCTTAAATCCATCTGCACAGTTTCTCCAAAGTCTTAGAAATCTTGAATTCCTTAAAATTTGAAAAATAGATACTTAAAATACATAACATTAATCTTTCAACAGAGAAGAAGACCCATTCTGCTTATGCACTAAGCTGGAATGCAGAAAAGCAACTCCAAGCCCTCTTGCTTATAATAAATGTGATATTATGTTGCTGCTTTCAGAGAACCTGCTGCTTTGTGCATTGCTCCTTTATGGCAAGTGATAGTCACAGGTGAATTTGGAAATATGGCAGGTGAAAGATGATTAAGGGAGTGGAGCATCTCCCTTATGAGGAAAGGCTGAGGGAGCTGGGGCTCTTTAGCTTGGAGAAGAGGAGACTGAGAGGTGACTTCATTAACGTTTATAAATATACAAGGGGCGAGTGTCATGAGGATGGAGCCAGGCTCTTCTCAGTGACAACCAATGGTAAGACAAGGGGTAATGGGTACAAACCAAAACACAGGAGGTTCCACTTAAATTTGAGAAGAAACTTCTTCTCAGTGAGGGTGACAGAGCCTGGAACAGGCTGCCCAGGGGGGTTGTGGAGTCTCCTTCTCTGGAGACATTCAAAACCTGCCTGGACACCTTCCCGTATAACCTCATCTGGGTGTTCCTGCTCCAGCGGGGGGATTGGACTGGATGATCTTTTGAGGTCCTTTCCAATCCCTGACATTCTGTGATTCTGTGTGAAATGCTGGCAGACCTGCTCAGAGAAGAACACCTAAACCTGGCGGCAGAGAGCTCATACTGCTTGAACAAGGTCTGTCAGTGAAGAAGGGTAGAGTCATTGACAGTCAGACCAAGCTGGTGACAGCAGAAGTGAGCAGGTGATGCACAGCTCATGCTGTTCATGCTGTAGGAGCAATACAACCATGGCTTAAAGTATGGCCAAGAGAAAAGTACAGTTCTGCAGACACAGCCCCCAAGCTCTGGGAAAGGCAGAGGCACAGCACGAACCAGGGTGCAGCTGGCATCCCAGAAAATCTACTTTATATGACTACATGTTCTTGTGAGGAAAGTTTGATGGGAACACCTCAAAAAAACAGTGGTGACATGTTTGGGTGACACGTCAGTGTGCACCACACAAGCGATAGTTCCGTGAAGTACCAGTGGCTACTGTTTGGCACTTGGACAGAAGCAACCTCAAATACAATGACTTGACTGTCAGTGTTCTTATTGTGTCCTCAGGGCAACAAAAAGTCTATTTAATTTACACTAGATGAAGATTTTTTTTTTTACTTTTGGTAACATAAGACTGTTTACTCACAACATTTTAAGACTTGCCAAGGTTATGTGTAGTTTGTTACCTGACGATGAAATTCCTGATGGGGGCTGTTTGCATGTAGATGTGACAATGGGTATGATTTGTGTGCCTGCTGAATTCTCTACCAGAAAAGCACACAGGTCCAGTGCTGCTACAATAAATGTGCAAATATGTAATGGGAACTGGGCTTCATTACCATCAGATGGTAATGCTGTGCAGAGTCCTGTCATTTATTATGAAAGTCACTGATGAAGGAAATTCTGCCAAAGGATTTGTTCGCAGAGTCAAAATTCAGCTTAATCTGATGCCATGTAGCTGAACTTACTTCAGCTATCATTTACAGCAAGAGATGATCAATCACAGAAACTTGTGTGATGTTTTAGGAGAAATTGAATCTCATGAATGACAAAATATGATCTGCAGTGACAACAAAGTCATTGTCAAAATCAATGACAACAAAGTCATAGAGCACCAGATGAGGCCTTTGTGACCAATGGGGTTCAAGTCCGTGGAGCTAGCAGGGCTAGGAGGGGCATTGTGAGGCTCTATGTTACAAAATATACTCCAGACTGAAGAAGTAACACCAAAATATATTGTCTGAGCATAACAGACCCCTCCCAGCATTTATTACAGGGGGTAAACTTTTAAATTTTAAATCTATCTATATGAGTTTGTATCACTATAGACTCACAGCACCATGTGGGCTGGAAGAGACCTTGAGAGTTTCTACTTCAACCTGCTGCTCAAAGCAGGCTCAACACTGAATAAGACTGTCTTGGTCAGGTTCTAGTTTGGTCTTGAAAACCTCCAAGGATGGAGCTTTGGAGCTCTGCAGGGCGGTACTACAGTACTGTCATGCAGGAGAAAGGCTCAGGCTGGCACTGTCAGAGCTTGCCTTGCCCTGCCTGGAGCTTTGTTTTGACCTGCTTTAGCTGCCGGCAACTGTTCTTCTGACCAGGTGGCTATGCCTTGTTTTACTTCTGCTTATCTCTGTGTGGTACAGCAATAGTTCTACACAGACAGTCGTAACGAGCCGTTATTCTGTGTAGAACAAGAGACTTATGCTTCTAACATAAAGAAGTAGTACAAAGAAATAGAGGCCTGGCACGACAGCAGAGGACTTGAGAAGTGGGGATACAGGATGCTGTGAAGTGGGGATACAGGTTGCTGTGAAGAGGATAGAGGTGCGGGATGATAAGGGATGGGGCACAGGCTGGAAGTGGAGACCCAACAGCTATTAGGGCTCAGCCACCATCACTTAAAGAAATACAGACCAGCAGCTGAATAAAACCAGTTTTGGGGAGTAACAAGATAAAAAAAAAAGAACAAGTATCTAACATAGGTAAAACATACCACATAGAGTAAACTTGGATATAACATGGACTTGTAGACAAATGAAGAAAGAGCAAGATATAAAAATGTGTTAGAAAACATATAAAGATGATGCCGTAGGAGATCCTAGAATGAGGAAGAAAAATCTGTCAATATCATATTTCTCCTGGCAAAGGACTCCAGATGATGGTGCTTCATCATAACACCCCTACAAGCGCCAGACTGAATCCAGGGATCTGAGGACCCAGAGGGACAGTGGAAGAGTGAGCATAACCCCAGGAAAAGGGGTAGGAACTGGGAGATGTGTACAGAACAATTTAAACTGTATCAGTATTATTATGATTATTATTGACACTGCCTTTTTGTATAAAATATTTGGGGTTTATTGTTCTTTCTTTCTTTTTCTTAAATACCTAAATCTGGGCTGATAGTAATTCTTGGATGAATCTATTAAGATGTCAATGGTAAAATCAATAAATTATTGACTTTATATATACGGTGTGTTTCCTCTTTGTCCATAGGCAAGATTTAGAATCTAACTAATTGCACAACCTTTTTGGACAATTGTTTGAGTGCTTCTCAGAAATGGGGTCCATGTTTCTCAATAACTAGTCCAAAATCCAATATTGCTTGGATTATTTCCTTATTTTAATTACTTTACATTACTTTATTCAAAAAGAATACAGAAGCACCATCAGTAGAGCCACAGATCATCCTATACCACATCAACTCAGCAGGACAGAATCTGAACTTTGCCAGATGACACTTCTGATGGAGCGAGTCATCAGTTCTTAGGACAGTAATTTTTCCAGCAGGACCAGAATCTAATCTTGACATTACAAAGAAATAGCTTGCAGGTATCAAAGTTCAGAACTGCCAGAAAAATGACAGGCATACTTTTTATTTCGTAGGCTTACTTCTTGCATGTTGTTATAGAAACTTTATCCTTATCTCTGCTTGAGGTGTAGATCAGCACCACTTCAGAGAATCTCAAGCCTGCCCTGGGCAGACCTTGCAGAAACCCAGAGAAACAGCGAAATCCTGGATCACAAGTAGCCCAACACCTGCCTTATTTAATCTGTGCTGCTGCAGCTCTGGGTCCTGATGCCTCAGACTATCAAGTCAGAGCTCTGCTTACTTAAGCCCTTTGGGATAACAGTAAGGCCACTATATTTGAGGCAAGAACACTTAATAAAACCGAAAGAGAGTATATTGCTGTTCAAAGACTCTGGCACATAAAAATAGAGAAACTACCCTTCAAGCCATAGATGCAAACAGCATACAGATTATTTCATTCTGTGAACAACGGAAGGATTCAAATGAGCAGAGATATAAAATAGCTAATGGTCAGTGAGATAATTTGAATCTATAGGCATAAATTCAGATCTTTGCCAACATAAAAAGCAGATCAGAAACTCAACACAGGACAGATGTTTCACCGGTCTTAATCTTCACTAGGTGTCTGCACAATGACAAGTAATTGTCAGGAGTACTGGAATGGTTAGTGCAATTATTTGAAAGACATTCCTCATCACATCTGATCCAACAAAAGTTAAGTGTCTTTCTGGCAACAAGGTGGCCTAACAATCCTAAGAACCTTAATTTGAGATTGCAAATGAATTTTCCTCAAATGCAGTTGTGCATTGTAAGTTACTCTCTTGTTATTCCATTAAAATTATTGGCAAAATGTGTACAATTGGCTCATGCTAAATCCCAAATCATTTTCAGAAGAAAAAGCTAACAGTGGAGTGTGTATTGGATGCTCTAGTTTAAATTAATGTGAAATATTTCATTACTTAGAGAATTCCTAAGATAACAGTGACAAATAAGCTACCTTTCCAGCTTGACTTACATGGTTCAGGACAGCACAGTTGACATGACGGGCCCATGAGCTGATGCACCATGTAACTGCTGTTCTGCTCTTCCCCTGACTGGAAATACCCAGAAATAGCACTAATGCCAGAGGTTGTGCCTGCTACTATAGCTCACTTCTCTTTTTACTATTATCAGCCAGGAAGAAAACCTCAGAGAATAAATATCTGACCAAGGAACACAGTTCACCATCTTAGGATCTGAACTTCTTAAGGGAGATAAGCACTGCAAGCACCACTGGCAGCTTGACTTCAAGCAAACCAGAGAACTTGAAAACATCAGTAGAATTTTGAAAGAAACAGTTAACAGTCTTGCCAAACAATTTTGAAAGACCCATTCAGCCCTCGGTCAGTGAAAGATTCTTTGCTTCTGACATGGGGTGAACTCACCATGGGGCAGAACACCACCACAAAGCTGCATTGATAGCTCATATGGAGGCCTTATTACAGGCAAGTCCTTGCACAAGCTCTCAACAAAAGTGGAAGAGATCATGTATTTCGTCAATTGTGAGATTTGCAGGGCTTTTCTCACACTGTATTGCCATGTACCGCTTTGTCTTTCTGATACGGTGACATCAGATAAGAAGACACTGCTGTAAAACAGGCACAGCAGCAAACATCATCCATGTTGTAGTAGGAACCTTGTGTCTACATTCTGCAGCTAATAAGTATTTATCTCTACAGGCTTTTTAGTGTAGTTCTGGAATAAACAGAGGTGAAGTACAGAATAAAGAACTTAAAACTTATGCTAAGAAGACTTAAGAATTCACTCAGAGTACAAATGGCAGCAGCAACAGAGGAGCAGTTCAGAGCACAAAGGAAAAATGAAGCAGTCTTATGAGAGAAACTGAAGGAGGCAGATGGCAATTAGGTGTCAGTAAGTTCTCATTAAAAGTGGATGGTTTCCAGACTCAATTAAAAGAAAACTCTTCAAAAAGATCTTTTGGGGCAGTAGAGAAAAAAGGAGGAGCATTAAAGCCATTACAAGGCTGTTGTGTATTACAAAATCTTTTATTTCCACTGTTGTTTGGGAAAAGGGTTAAAAAGTCATATTTGAAATCTGTAGTTCTGTCATATAGTAACTCAGATTTCTGATGCTATAAGTTTGCAAAATAGATGTGTTCAAACTAGTAGAGAAAAGGGAACAAAGCAGAAAAATAAAAGCAAAACTAAAAGATTGTTCTTTGTTTTCTTCCTGGGTGTTAAAAATAATGAACTCATTACAACTTACACTCTTAAAAGTAACCTATAGTAAGAATCTCAGGAGAACGCTCAGATTCCTTACCTTACCTTACCCGCACCAAAAGAATACTTTTGCCTGTTATCTTGGAGAACTAAAGCTAAGAAAACCATTAAGCTCAGAGTACAGTCGCCTGCTGCCCTCAGTAGTCACACCAGCCACACAAGCTCAGGAAGCAGTTCCTTGAGTTTCATGGGTTGAACCAGCAGCATCCCCATGGCTGATCTGGGTTCACCCCTGGTCTGCACACTTGCACCCAGAAGATACTTGTTGGTGCTGAGCCTGGCTCAGGACACATTTGTTGGGGCTCAGAGCTGTGCCCATGTCCACCATGACATTCAGCAGGTTTTGCCAGCGCACAACCGCACTGAATCATGGAATAGTTTGGGTTGGAAGGGACCTTCAAAGCTCATCCAGTCCAACCCCCCTGCAATGACCAGGGACATCTGCAACCAGATCAGTTTGCTCAGAGCCCCATCCAGCCTGGCCTTGAATGTCTCCAGGGATGGGGCATCTACCACCTCTCTGGGCAACCTGTGCCAATATTTTACCACCCTCGTTGTAAAAATGTATGGCACTGCCTCAGCATTGGGGATGAGCATGGCCTCCAGCTTCGATGCCATGCACATGGGGTGAGCATAGGTTGACGAGGCTGAAGGCTACCAGCACCTTCTTCATGGGGCTGAGGAGCAGAGGGCTGAGCTGTTCCCTGGTCTCTGTTATTTCTGGCAGGCATTCCCATGCAGCTGGGACAACAAACAGTGAGTACACAACTGCTGGGTGTAGCCTCTGTTCCAGAGCCCAAGAGGACAGTCATACCAGCTCCTGCTGCTCAGTAGAAAGCCAGACTGTGATGGAAATTCCGACATAAGGACTGTCAAAGATGTCACTGAAAGAATCTCAAAGGGCACCAGACACTTGTGTTTAGACAGCTGAATTAACGCTGGAACATCTACACACCAGAGTCACAAACACCACTTGAATTTCTAGCCTTACTGCATGTTTCAGAGCTTCTCCATCACAGCGTCAGAGCAGGGCACTTGGAGACACCTTCACCCAGTTTGGTACAGCTGCATAGAGTCTGCAAGGGCACTTAAAGTAACATTCTCAGCCTGCAATGCTGTCTGGTACTGCTGTTTTCCAGAATTTCCTTCTTTTTCCCCTCTTCTTTTCCTCAAGGCTTCTCAGCAGCTCAGGCAAAGCCACTTGCAAATATGAGCACAAAATAACTAATAACTTATTTTGTCTTTATCTTTGGGTGGCAGAATCCAACTTTGCAATGGAATGAAGTTTTGGGGTTACTGTAAAATGCTGGGTTAAGGAAGCAAAATGTCAAGGGATTGGGGGAGGTTTTATGGCCATACATAAAGAAATGGAATAATTTCATGTTCTTCTCTCACTAACATTCGTCCATCTGACCATCAATTCTACACTGGAGAAAACTCCTCCCCTTGCCCCCTAATAGACCATGTTCACCTCCACATAACCTTGAGGACAGAGAGAGACACAGATGGCTTCTTTGGCCACAAGGAAGCATGAAAAGGGGCCAGAGAGCTGGAGTAACAGCTCAGAGGAGCCTTGGTGAGCTGGGCTCATTGCTTGTGCTGCTGGGTGACAGCGGGAAAGTTGCACATCCCCCAGAAACCGACACCTCTCACATCCCTATTCCTGCCTCCGCAGCAGTAGTGCCTAAGCTGGGCTTGTAGCTATGTGCTGTTCCCCAAACTGGTCTTTTCTGCTGCTAGGACAGACAAACAAGTGTCACAGGGCATTAAATGGGTAATTTAACTACCCCCAGCAGCCTGTTACCTACCCATGGCCCTCACAGCAAGACCCATGCACAGTCACTTCAGCTGGTGTGAGCAGAGATCTCTCGTTGGGCTCTCTTGGACTCTGTTGGGCTTTGTTGGGCTGTATCAGGCTTTGTAGGACCCTATTGGGCTTTGTTGGGCTCTGTTGGGCTCTGTCAGGCTTTGTCAGACCCTGTCAAGCTCTGTTGGGCCCTGTCAGACTTTGCCAGACCCTGTCAAGCTTTGTCGGGCTCTGTCAGGCTTTGTTGGGCTCCATCAGGCTTTGTTGGGCCCTGTTTTCTGAGCCATGGGTCAAATGAACCATGCTAGATGCTGCACTTGGATCCTCTCCTTGATTCCACCCCAACCTAATCCAAAGTAACTCCATTCACTTTCCTGGAATGATGCTTTGCGGGTAGGAGAAAGTAGAATTTGGCACTCCCAAAGCTTGTCTTAATTTGCAATCATTAGTTTAAGTTAATACACCTGAATTACTTTGTTTGTGCTTAGCTTAGTTTTACAGAGCACTGGCATTCAGGGAAGACCACTCCAGCTACTGGAGTGATTTGATTAGCAGTGCTGAGTGATTAGATTAGCAGAGTGGCTGGACAGAGCTGTTAATTACTTGTCCTTCCAGCTGATGTATCCCCACTGCACCAGTAGCTCAAGATATGCATTTGCATAGATAAAACCTGTGCACACTTATATCCCATTGTGGATTTGTAATTTACAACTGTGCCTCCTGTCAGCACTTCTAGTCCCTTATCTTACACGGTAGATCCATAATAGCTGTAAGCTCTGTCATTAGCCTGTACTGGAGATCACTGTATGGTACTGAAAATGTCAGTGAGAGAAAGTATTGGTTCTTTGTCTTAACTCCAGCAGAGATGTATGTCAGATTCTCTGGGTAATGTTCTTGCTGGAGTGGTGTTTCTTGGCATACAACAGTGTCTCATTGCAGAAATACTATAGTTTTCTGACACTGTTGCAAATAGCGGTAGTTTTAACTGTCTATTAAGCTCTCCTGAGTTCCAATCATGGCAAAAAAAATAAAGCTTCCCAGGAAATAAACCTAGTTTTAAGGCCAAGATTCCAGAGAATTATGTGCCCACTTGCAATTTGTGAGCATTTCTGTTCAAGGACAAGTCAAAATAAAGCAAGTAGGCAGCAAGAGTAGGATTTCTCCTTGTAAACCTCGTCCTCTATGAGTTACATGTTAAAGATTGCTGGTCATCTGCGTTCCTGCTGCTGTCAGGAGAGAGGATGACAAGCAGCCTCAACTATTGCTGCTCTTCCTCCCTTTGGTGACTTCTAGGAAATGTTGTCTTATTGACTGCTTGACACTTTGATAGATAAAGTTCAGTGAGATGAATCCTGCTCCTCCTGCTCCCCGCCAAGAGGAAGCAGATCTATGCTGCTGCTCCTCTGCCAAGAAATAGCAGACGTTCTGTTTGCCCATATGGAACAGTGCTCTGAATTCTTGCGCTTGGAATACATGTGGAATTCCCTTTCTATTAAAAAGCAAAACAAAACAGCCTGCTCAGAAATAAGTGGAATGCTTTTAGCAATGTGGAGTAGGTGTTCTTTCCGGGATGCCAGGGACAATTTAATATTCTGTTGGATTATCATAAATTCTCTTGTCCCTCTGGGTAGTAAAAGCGTGCAAAATACAAATGCTGTATGAATGATCTCAAAAGATAACACTGGTGAGGAAAAGTAACATAAGGAAGGGAATAGGGCTGTGATGCTTTGCATTGCTGATATTTGCATAGTAAGAGTGTCAAATCCTTCAATACTGGACCTACACCTCCTCTGCACTGGGAGTTTCACTATATGAGGTGTGAGGCAATGAAAAATCAGGGTCATAATATCCCACTGAGTTCCTGAATCATCTTATTGCACTGCAATAAAAGCACTTTAGAAAATACAAGCCATCCATGATGTTAAATGCAATTATCTGATCTGCCTTCATAAATGGTCACAAATCACTGCCAACCACTTGAATTTTTCAACACTGGTCTGAGACATTCATAAGCAGGTAAAGGTCATCATGCTAAAACATTATCAACTCTGACCATTATCAAGGTATTCTCTGCAATAACACAACTGCTTCCATCCAAATCCAGCACTTAAAAGAATTTTGAAGGAGGATAAATCATTTTTTTTTAGCTCTGACCTTCAGAGGATCACACGAGGTATGTTATTACACCGAAGTCTACACAGTATTGATTATTACTTATAGCTTCATCCTACTGGCACTGAGATAAGTGACAAACATTACTGTTGTTAAAGGTCAGATGCCAAGCTCTGTGTTCCAGATTCCCCATGGCTGGAGCTTCAGTACATTGGGAATTCCCCAGATATGTCTTTTTTTCCATTTGCCCAGAAATTTTGCCCAAGTGTGATATGGACACTATGACTGTACAAATTAAATGTTCTGGTTATAAGTGCGCTATGCTCAGGATGCAGCAGCCCTACCGTGCACACAGACATCATGTTCTGGACAGGCCCTGTACAGATGCACATGTCCCACGCTGCATAGGGTCATGTATTTTTTCTCCAGGGAGACCCAGAAGAGCTATGATAATGCTACCTAAAACTTGGTTTCTCAGAAGTATTTTCCACCTGTAACAAAAGCTACAAATACAAATTTAAAATCTATTTTGCCTAAGTGTAAATGTTTGTAGCTGCTCATCAGGAAGAGCTGCATGGGTGTTACCTGAATCTGAGCACACTGAGGCTCCACAATACAAACACCTGTGAGCACACCAGTCAGTGTCTAATGTGTCAGTGTAGCAGGAGTGGTTTGAAAGCTCAGCCTGTAAAAAAGTGTAGAATTACCAAAATAAAGACCTTACATATGCAGAATTGACTTAGCTCCAGCCAACCTGGTCCAGGATCCTCAAAACAGTGGAGAAGAAAATTGTTATAACCAGGAGGAATACAGAGGCACTGTACAAGCATGCAGAGATGGTGTTAGGAAAGCCCAAGCCCACCTGGGATGTATCTGGTGAGGGACATGAAAGGCAACAAGAAGAGCTGTGACGTCTATGTCAGTAGGAAAACTAGGGAAAATGTGAGCCTGTTGCTGATTGGGGTAGGGGCCCTAGTGACAAAGGAAAACGAAAAAGCCAATGCACTCAATGCCTTCTTCACTTCATCTTTATCTGTAAGACAAGCCTTCAGGAGTCTCAGGCCCCTGAGAGCAGTGGGAATGCCTAGAGCAAGGATGAGGATCAGGTTAGGGATCATTTAAACAAACTGGACATATAAACCCACAGAACTTGATGGGTTGCACCCAACAAGTGCTGAAGGAGCTGGCCGACACCATTGAAAGATTACTCTCAATCACCTTTCAAAGTTCATGGTAGTTCAGGAAGATTCCTGATGGCTGGAAGCGAGCAAATGTTACTCCGCCTTTAAGAAAGGCAAGGAACATCTGGAGAACTACAGGTCAGTCAGGCTCACCCTGATCCCTGTGAAGGTGATCAAGCAACTAATTCTGGAAATGGCTTCCCATATTTAGGATAGGAATGCCATTGAAATGGAATCTACACTCAAAATGGATTTACACAGGAAAAATAGAGCCTGACTAACCTGATAGCCTTCTATGAAGAAATGACTGGCTTTCAACACTGTGTCCCATGACACCTTGTTAGAAAAACTGATCAAGTACAGACTAGGTAAGCAGTTGGTGAGGTGGATTGAAAACTAGCTTATATGTTGGGCTTAAAAGGTTGTGACCAGCAGCACAAAGTCCATTTGGAAGCCAGACATTAATGGTAACCCAGGGGTCAATACTGGGGCCAACACTATTCTGTCATTTTCATTAATGACCTACTGGGATGAATAGACAGTGTGCACCCTCAGCAAGTGTGCTGATAATACAAAACTGGGAGGGGTGGCTGACACACTGTATGGTTGTGCTGCATTCAGAGGAACCTAAACAGGCTGGTGAACATGGACATACTGGAGTAGATCCATCAAAGGACCACGAAGGGGATTAAGGAATCAGAGTATCTCCCATACAAGGAGAGGCTGAGAGAGCTGGCCCCGTTCAGCTTGTAGAAGAAAAGGCTTGGGGGGATCTCATCAATGTGTATAAATGTGGGGGGAGTAAAGACGATGGAGCCAGACTCTTCTCAGCAGTGCCTAGTGAGAAGAAATGAGACAATGGCTACAAACTGAAATACAAGAAATTCCATTTAGATAGGAAAAGAGAGTGTGAGGAGAGATCAAACACTGGAGCAAGTTGCCCAGAGAGGCTGTGGAGACTTTATCTTTGGCAATATTCAAAACTGACTAGACATGAGCTTGAGCAACCTGCTCTAGTTGCCCCTGCTCCGAGCAGGGGGTTGCACTAGATGATCCCTGGTGCTGCCTTCCAGCCCCAACCACTTGGTGATTCTGTGGCTGTGGGTTACTGAGAGCATTGAATTGTTCCAGCCCACATCAAGTCGCAGTTCAGCAAATCATAGCACTAGTCAGGATTGTTTAAACAAGTTTCCCAACTGTTTGCCAACTGGTCACAGGGACTTGCTGTAGTAGACTGTTTCTCTAGCTCTGTTTACATATACATCCTCTGTTATGTATGCTTCTTTCATTTTCTCTGAGCAATGCTCATGCAGTAAGGCACAGTGATTCACTCTCCAATTAAAAGCAAGGAGGGCACTTCCTGTTTTACTTTTCTCTACAGAAAAGGGACCCAAGCATTCTTCAGGAAATCACAAAGCTCATTCGTTGTTCTGAGATCTCCTGTACAAACTCATCTGAGACTCTCACTGAAGCAGTCAATTCTGCATTGGTGACACCACCCTCGCTTGCTTGTTCCCAACTCACGCTGCCCAATTCCTTGTGCTACCACACATTTTTTGGGCAGTCACCAGTGAATGGGAGCAGGCAGCTGATGGGGGTATCACTCAACAGGCTTTGTGCTGGGTTAGTTTTCAGTAAAAAGGAAAGCGGTTAGAGGCTAATGATAGCAGCAGAGAGCAGGAAGGTAAATCACTGCTTTAGATAGCAGTGCTAGCCCAGGGGAGCTAAAAGTGTTTATGAGTTCACAGGATGATTCAGGGTGGAAGGGACCTCACAATGTCTCTGGCCAAACCTCCTGATCCAAGCAGGGTCATGTGTGAGAACAGAGCAGGTTGCTCGGGGCTTCATCCAGTTGGGGCTTGGAAATCACCAATGATGGTGACTGCAAAACCTCTCTGAGCAACCAACCATGACTGTCCACCCGGTGAAAGAGGTTTTCCTTGTACCCAGCCTGAACCTCTCTTTTTGAAATCTATGCCTCATTTCTCCCAACCTCCCACCGTGCACCAGTGTGAAAAGCCTGACTCAAAAAGCTGTTGTCCAAGGCAGCCTCAGCTGTGGTCTACACACGCAGTCTCACTGCTGATTTTGGGTTGTCCCACTGGGCAAGTTGTCACAAACTTGCTTCAGGAGGAAAATATGTGGCATGTTCCCATGTTTGCATAAGATTTCTCTTTAGTTTACCACAAAGCAATGAACGAAATAAACAACTCGTCGGATCATTTGATGATGGCAGAAGTCAGTACCACTCTTTGTGCATGACTTAAGATATTGGTGTTAAGGGAGAGAGGAATTAACTTCACACTTATAAGAGGACAGACATTTGTATACACTGCTGTCCGCCTCAGACATGGACAGATCACATTCACCCATCCATTTGCCTTCCCCAGTTTTCTATCATACAAAATAAACCATAATAAATTCTATTGATCTTCTGAGTATTTTAACACTCAAATTCCACTTTTTTTCCTGCAACTAAGAGCAAATGATATTGGCTACTTAAGAATATAATTTTTTATTTAAAAAGATAAATCAATTAATGAAAATACAAAATCTGAGAAGAGACAAGAAATTGCAACAGGAATGAGAAAATACACCTTGAAGACGGACTCCCAGATGTACTTCCTGTAGTATTATGGATTGTAATAAAAAATATTTTGACAATAAGGAAATATAGGTATGTAAAATAAACAATACTCAAAGTATATTTCAGCAATAGTATAAAGAACATTAATTATGCAATTATACTACTACACTATTAAAACCTGCTTTTCAGTGCCTTAGTTACACTGTTAAAATCACATTACATACATGTGAAACATGCTTATTCTATTTCTGGGCAGACTACAGTCTCCCTGCCTAATAGCTGTTCTGAAGTCATTCTCAGACCCCAGAAAACTGCTTCTGAATATTAGTGTTTAACACACAGCATACCTTGCTTACTTTTGTGATGGTAAGGCCGGATCCACACAAACATGACAATCTGCTTCCATGGATCAGAACATGGGACTTACGCCTAAACTTAGTTTCTCCCCTTTCATCAGTACATGCTTAGTTGAGTTATAGAATACATTTTTCTTTTAAAAACAAAGCCCAGCAGAACATTAATAACATAAAGTTGGATACTGAAAAAACATCACCAATGCACCTAGCATTTTCTCTCAGTGCCTGTCAGGTATTTGTGGGACACTCAGCAGGTCTTCTCAAGAAATGCCGCTTCCAAAGCAAAAAACAGAACGCAGAGAAACTCCCCACCCTCCTTCTCTCACTCCAGATCTGGCAGCCGGTATCCCTGAGGCTGTTTTCCCAGCCATGTGGCTGGCTCTGACAAAGGGAGGGGAATTGGACGGGAATTCTCCACTTATCTCTTCCACACCTGCATTTCCAGCTACCTTCTACAGGGCAGTGCCCATACAATTTCTGCTGAAACTTCCTTGTTTTTCATTACCAAATCAGTGCAGGGTGTGCGCTGAGTGTACCTGAACCCCTGTACAGCCCTTCCCTCTTCCTCCTCCAGCCCTCTGTACCGGCAGAGGGACTGAAGTGGAAAACCCCACTTCTTCCCCATCAATATCAAATCTGTAGAGTTCTATGCATGCTCCTCCCACACCTTCCCCGATATAATTGCACTAATCATCAGTTACCTTTGAAAAAAACACCCATTTTCATGTACTCTTTCCCAGCAATATGCAAGGCGACCTAAAAGTCCAGAAACTGAGATGTTAGGCAGGTGGGATGGTCCTGTCACAGGCCTATTTCTGTCACACTTGAGTTTGATGACAAACTTTGAATGGTTTTAATTTCACTGTCACAGTCTAGGCACACTCAGGTAAGTGAATCACAGCCAAAAATGTTCAGTCACGGCTGTGATGCTGTTCAGTGCTGGAGACACTTGGTGCCTGACTTGAGGTCAATGACTTTCAGACATTTCTTCAACTGCTCCTGAAAGACGGCTCTGTGCATGAGCTTGGGCATCCAATATAATTAACCACGTTTGAAAATACTGGGTCACAACAATATGGCAGAAGTACCTCGCTAACAAGGTCATCAGATAAAGATGAGTGAGAATTTCACTGTATTTTACAGAAAAGACTTAAGAGAACAAGGGGATGCTTAGAGCTTAATGACTATTAAACTTCTGTAAGGTGAAAGGGGAATAAAAAGGGAAAAAAGATGATGGACGATAGTGGACTGAAGTATACAAGCCTAACATCTTGTTTAGACTTCCGAACTCTTCTAGTAGAGCACTGCTGTTGATGGATACTTTCATCTAACGTTAGCTGTCAGAAGTCCTACCTAGAAATAATTCAAATGGCCAAGGAGCCTCTAGGCAGTATTGCTTATTTTATCTGGTGACCCAGGGCAAAGTACACAGCAAACTGACTTTGGTTGTGACAAACCAAGTCTGTTTAAAGGAAGTTTGCTACACTTTTAAGAGAAAGTTTAGAAGAAACCTGTCTGGAGAGAGGCAAGGTAAAAAAGAAGCAGAAAAGCAAGGAAGTGTGACGAGATAGCTTTTTCTGAGCAGAGAAAGCTGGTGTTTTTCTACTCTATAATTTAGCAGGGTGTTTTTAGAAAGTTAGCTCGCTCTCACTGATGTTTTTGAAAGGTCTGCTCAAAACAGATTGTACTTTACCATAGATTAATGGAATCAATTTACAGCCTCTTTTCTCTAATGAGTGACATACATTAAATTCCAATTTGCCTAGTCTTGACCAGAATTTGAGAAATTTTTGATTTTTTTAGGTACTGTTAAATACTAGGTTTCACTAGCTATAATGTAACACTAGGTATCAAACACTACACCTTTTAACATCTGTCATGCACTATTTGCTATCTAGTCACAGCCACAATTTTGCCGTACTTCAGCAGGCACAAAGTCGTAATTAAAAACTACAGGGCTGTTCTCATTGGGGATGTCCTCAGGACCCACCGCTGAAACACAGTTACCAGTCAGAAATTCAGCACACTAATGGGGATAGGACTCCAGCTCTCCCCACGCCCTTGCCACTTGAACTCTGAGCCTTGATTTATTCACTCTATAGCTTCGAACTCATTCTAACCAAGAAAGCACTGCTCCACGTATACATTAGCCACGTATACATTACTCTAACATACCTCCAAATACTGTCAAAATTAAACAAATTATTAATTGAATATATCAGCTTAATATAAAATGTAGTCACAAATGTCACCACAATCACAAAACTTCATGTAGCGATCTTGAGAAGAAACTGCTGAAGGTTGTTTGTGTGCATTACATAGATTTGAAAATTATGAAACCCAGAAATGCCCTATTTTCTTGACAGAAAGTATATG
This sequence comes from Streptopelia decaocto, assembly GCF_964273445.1. Classification (NCBI taxonomy): domain Eukaryota; kingdom Metazoa; phylum Chordata; class Aves; order Columbiformes; family Columbidae; genus Streptopelia; species Streptopelia decaocto. Next base: position 15,165,251 of record NC_138655.1, read on the forward strand.
AATATCAGCTCATTTCTCCCAGCGTATGGGATGAGATGTGTTTGTATTGCACTTGGGAAAAACAGCAAAACCTCTCAGTCATTGGTACTTGTAATGCACTATATGCCTGGCACATTGCAAACATGTGAAGGACAAGGCTGCCGCTCCAGGGAGCTTGTATCTTGACTCATATACAATGCAAAGGCTAATAGTTCAAATGTATATGAGAGCAAAGCACAAGTGAAGTATTCAGGGCCACGTGGTAACAGAAGGCTTCAGGAAAGTGTTGGGCTTTAAGGCCATTCTGCATAGGCTCTGGTTTTCCTTCACAAAATAAAAACTGAAGACCCAATTTAATTTTAATTACTTCAGATACTTCAAGAATGTCAAAATTCCTGGGGTCTATGAAGTCCTTATTCATTTGCACATTGTATGTTTTTGCACTCTAATTTGAACTCATGGAGGTTTGTTTTGCAAAAATAACCTGTCATGAATAACACTAATTAGCCGCAATAGCCGCTGCTAACAAACAAAAAGAACATGTGAAAATGTTTTCATGCCCTATCTGTATTTGCCCTCCCATACTTGGTGCCCCTGCTGTTTCCTCTTGATTTTAGTAATGACATAACTTTGGTGAGTAAAGGAACTCATAGACTTTTCCTGGTGTGAGGGACCCAGCTCTAGATGCTCTCTGCTGTACCTTACAAATAAATGAACTATTTTAGAGAAATTTCTGGAATTCATGACTGAGACACTGCTTGGGGATACCTAAGGTAAAGAAACTTCCCTAACACTGGGTAGCTTCATATTTGTTGATACATTTAAAACAACAACAAAAAAGGCTATTTTTGAGGACGAAAATCTCCAAAACCTTTTTGATGTCTCAAAATGAACCTGAAAAGGGTACAAACCCACAGCTGCATTTCAGATGGGCAACATTTCAGGACAGATCTTGAGGGTGCGAGGCTGTTTGGTGTAAGATTGGCGAGGACCTGAATAAAGGCTTCATTGCTTCATCTTCATTTTCTGGATTTTTTTGGACAACCTGACAGAGCTGGACAGGAAGAAGATGGTGAACAAAGACTGAGGTCGTGAGGTCCTGATGGGATGTCCCTGGTGCTCTTTGTGAGACTTTCTCCTTCCCCGCTAAGCACCTGCTCCAGCTGCGCCAAGGAGGGGCTGGGACAGGACGGGCTGACACCTCGGTGCCCAGGAGCTGCCAGGCTGGAATTCGCAGTGACTGAAACACCCCGACACAAACGCCCCGTGCACCTGCGAAATGGCGCTTCCCCCCGGCAGGGCAGCTGCTCAGCCCCGCCGCACACCTGGCGCTGGGCACCCTCCCGCCGGCCCCTCACAGCCCGGCCGCCGCTGCCCGCGCCGCTCTCCCTGCTCGGCAGGCGCATGTGGAAGCGCCCGATGCCCCCAGATCCCCCGCAAAGGCCGCGGGGGGCGGTGGGGAAGCCGGTGCGCGTCCCGGCAGCCCCGGGCCCGCGGCGCCCGGCCGGGACTACATTTCCCAGGGAGCCGCGGGGCGCGGCCCCGCCCGCTGTCAGCGGGAGCGCTGCAGGTTGATCGCGGCGGCTGCAGATGAGCGGAGCCCGCGCGCGGGCGGGGGGGCGGCCGGGGCAGCGCCGCCGGGGCCGGGTCGGCGGCCGGCGCACTATGCGAGGCCGGGAGGATGGCGGTGGAAGGTAAGGGCTCCGCGTCCCCTGCCCGCCGCCCCCGGGGTCCCTCCCCTGTCTCCTCCCCCGGGCACTCACCTGCGCCGCGGCGGGGCCGGCCCGGCTCGGCGGGGGGAGCGGGGGTAGCTGTGCCCGCCGGCGGGGCCTGAGGCGGCGGCGGGGCCGCTCTGCCGCCCACTGCACCGGCCTCGCCCGCGGGGCGCCCGGCCGCCTCCCGCCCCGCTCGGCCCGGCCGCCCCCGGCGCCGCGCCTGCCCCGGGCCAGGTGCCGTGGGGTCGGGCTGCGCCCGCCCGGGGGGGCGGGGGTGGCGGCGGGAGCTGCCCGCGCAGCCTGCGGCAGCCCCAGGCTTCAGTCCGGCAACTTCCCGGCGGGCCCGGAGGTGCCGCTTCTGCCGGCAGGGGCTGCAGACCTGCGCCGCCTCCCTCCGAAGCGGCCCCGCTCAGCCCCGGGCGGCTTCCCCGCCCCGCCGCCGTTCTCCGCAGGGGCCGGGGCGCAAACCCCTGAGTGCCCTCAGGCCGGGATACCCACGAAGCTCAAGCAGCCGCCCCCCGTTCCCCCGTGTGGGCGCAGAGCTGTAGGTGGTGGGCTGTGCTCAGCCCCTTGTGCCCCCGCAGGAGATGCAGAAGCCCAAGGGCCGGGGTGTCCAACTCCAGGGGAGCCGGGAGCTGTGGGGTGTTTGTGAGGTGCCCGGCTCCTGGGGAAGTACCCGGTGGTTCAGGTGGTGCTACCAACAGCTGGAAAGGTGGATGCTTTGCAGAGGTCTTCCCATACTCCTGTGGTGGTCTGATGTTGGGTGCGTGTGCCCTTTCTGTGGGGCTTTTGGGAAGCTGGAGGAGGGGTGTGACCAGGTGTGTGGGAAAAGGCAAGTCCACTTCCCTGCTGTCTCCTTCCAAGCTTCATTCAGTTTTCTAGGGCTTTAGAGCAAGGTGTCGAGAATCCTGGGGTCTGGGTCCCATCTTGCTTTCTTCTGTGTCCTCAGGAAAGCTTCACAAGTCCACAGTGTGAAAACCAGCCATCTGACCCCTCTCCTATGCTTAATTTAGGTTATGTTGGGTTTTGGGTGGTGCTCATTTTGAGACCGGCTTGAGCTTTGTTTCTCAGTTACGCTGAGATCTATGGTTCCATCTGAGACCATGTGCTGTATCGCTGAAAATCATGCTGAAGTTGCCTTTGGCTGAGCAGCACAAATGTCCAGCAAAAACTTGGGCTTACTGAAGGTGGCAAGCAGCTTAACATCCCTGAAAAACAGCTTCTTAGGCAAACTTGGATTAAGGTAAACAAAGCCACTATGTCTCAAAAGGTGTCTGTGCACATCCAAAGTTGTCCACCCTCAGCTGTAAGGCTCTCCATGAGTCAAACAGATTTTGTATGCGCAGGTTGCTTGACTGTAAGGCTATGGAAGAAGGAAGGTAGCGGTCCTGAATACAAGCATTGCTGCTTTGGTGGCAAAAACTTAGTAACGTGAACAGGGCATGCGTGCCCAGTAGTGGGTAAGTAAGTAAATGAAACAGACTGCCATGCACCAGATGGTTCATATGCCAGCAGCAACCCCTATTTCAGGGTGCTCTCTAATGTCATCCTCTTCTATTCACTTGAAGTCCTTCTCAGTCTGTTTGCTGGATTTTTTTAGGTCTGTAATAATTCCTGTCATATCTGCAGTGCCTTCCATCTGAAAAATCTCTAAAAGCTTTGTAAATATTAATGAAGGAAAGCTGTGCTAAAGCAGTGCCTTTCCCTTTTCCTGAGATGTTTTTTTTTTTTTTCCTTATTTATCTCCTTCTTCCCATTTCCTTCCCCCAGCATGCATCCCTGCTCTGGTCTGTCAGAACAGGCTTTCTTGTCTGCTTTCCTCCCATTTGGGGTTTTTCCTCCTTCAACTTTCTTGCCTTTGCATAATTCTGTTGCCCTTGCGCTAGCACAAGATGACTACTTACTTCTTCAGCACAAGTAGCTGTGCGACTACTTTGTGTGACTGTCGCACATGCACATTCATGGCCTCTTCTTATCCATCATTTTCTGTTGGAACTCTGTTTCTTTGTGCCACTGTGCTTAAAAGCATGCTTTTATCTCAGTGCATCTTCTGCCCTGGGTCTGAGCAGTGTTCTTTTCATGAACTGTGTCTTTTGGCAGGTAACGTGGCATTACAGCTTCTGTTTGGGAAGCTGAGAGGTTACTTGTCCCTCATGGCTCTGATCACCACAATGTGCAGATCATACTCTAGCCAAAAGTAAAGTTGCTGTGGAATCTCCTAAATTGATAGTTTTGTAGAAAAATGCCAATTTGCTGAACTCAAAATGTCTTGGACTCAGGAAACACGGACTGCTTTCTTTTTTTTTTTCTTCAGTTATTTGTTTTGTTTGTTTTCATTGGTAAAACATTTTCCTGGTTTGCTGCTTGGGATCTGGAGAGTGTAACCTGCTGTATATCAGCTCCAGAAGCCTAGAAATAAGAAAAGTCCTGAAAACCTTGTGTAAGCTGAGCTTGTCTGGCCTTCCAGTCTCTGCGGTAGCTTGGCTAGAATGGGCTTCCTGGGTCTTCAGACCTTTTTATAGGTCATAGCAAGGCTTCTGGATGGCTGGGCCAACTGGCTTCTTGTTCGAACATGCCAGTGGCTGGCTCTGGGATGCAACTGGCAGGGAGTGGAGAGGTCCCTGGGGCACAAGGGGATCCTGGAGCATGGGAGTTCCTGGCCAGAGCCAACATCCCCTGCCCCACCAGCTCCACCACGGCTATTGTTCTGTGGAAACTGCCCGTTTGTCAGCCTCAGCCACAAACCCAGAGACTCTTTGTTGCTCCTTTTGGAATTGCCCTGTATGGCTAAAGTGAAAATGTTTTGTAGCTTCTAGTTTGTGGAGAATCTTTGAGAAATCCTGATTTAATTTTATCTAACAAACTGTTGAAGTCTTCCCAAAATTTGGTTATTTTTAATGCTATCTTAGCATGGAGAGCCGGAGTTTAGTTATAGCAACAAATGTCCAGCAGTTTACTTAAGGAAAATATCCCGAATTTTTTACTGGGATAGCTGACAGTGGTGGATATGCAAATACAAAATAGGGATTTGGAGGGTACTACAGTTCCTTGCCAGTTACATGTAATACATACCTGAATGTCCCAAAAGAGATTATATGGACCGTGAGGTCTTCTGGGCTGCGTGGTACTGGTGCTTCCTGATTGCTGAAAGGATTGGTGTGTATGGGGAAAGTGAGCTTCACTCCTTAATCCGAGCCCATCCAGATGGGAGCACTGCCAAGGTAAGTCTATTTTTAGACCTAACAGTTTTGACAATGTTCCTTTAAGTGCTTTTTTTCCCTCTAGTAAGAATGAAAGAACTAGGTCATAGCCAGTAGAAAAAGGCTTTTGATCTCTGCAACAGTGTTCTCAATTTTTTTTTTTTCTTTTTGCTCTTGTGCAGCAGAGGTAACGGGGATGAGAGAAATGCTGATTTCTTCCCTCTCCCCTCAGTGTTCATTGCGCAGGGAAGCGCGAGACTGACAGCATGCACCAGATAATGTATGCATGCAGGTAATCCCACACAGCTCTGTCAATCTCTCGCAGCCCTGACCTGTGGTGTCTTTGAGATTCCTGAGCAAAAAAGCACTAATTATATCATGGAGTTTTTTCATAACAAGTGTTTAATGAAGTTTGGTCTAGCACCTTTCCTTCGGTGTATAGGCTTTGGAAAGTGCATACATATTTTTGTTGCTAGTGTCCTCCTGAGCGTTAATGTTAAATTCTGCTGTCCTATGGCTCTTCTGTTGTGGGCTCATGCTACTGAGTCTCTGGTTCTGCCTACTGGAGAGTATTTTTTAGTAAGAAGTGGAGTGTTGGTGATGTAAAATGACAATGACTCTGGCCTCACCTCTCAAAGGAGGTCAGGGCATTCTGGGGTGTGGCATCAAGGTTCACTACTGCAAGACTGAAGTTACTTGCAGCTTGTATCAGAGAATCACAGAATGTTAGGGATTGGAAGGGACCTTAAAAGATCATCCAGTCCAATCCCCCTGCCAGAGCAGGAACACTTAGATGAGGCTACACAGGAATGTGTCCAGGCGGGTTTTGAATGTCTCCAGAGTAGGAGACTCCACAACCCCCCTGGGCAGCCTATTCCAGTGCTCTCTTACCCTCACTGAGAGAAGTTTCTTCTCAAATTTAAGTGGAACCTTTTGTGTTCCAGTTTGTACCCATTACCCCTTGTCCTACCCTTGGTTGTCAACCAGTGGTTGTAACCAACTTCTGTCAAAGCAATCCTCTGAATTCCAGCAATGTGATGTATCTGGGTGGAAAGCCTTCAGTGCCAAGCCAGCTCCAACGGATACAGAATGCTGCCACGTGTTTCCTCAAAGACTTGGGATATGGTAAGCTCGTAGATGTGCTAAGCCAGCTCTGCTGGGAATGGTAAAGCAAGTTCAGGATCACCTGAAGGACAATTTTGAAGTAGGTTTCAGTGTAGGTACCCATCGTGCTGTTCCAGGGTATGCCCAAAAGTACAACCCTTTTGACAGATATTCAGTTATTCAGCTTTGTCTTATTCCTACACCCACGCCAGGCTGAGACTAGATGTCTCCACATCTAAGTTTCCAGGGAATGTGATCTAGTAGATGGATTTTCAGCACACTTAATTGCTTGTGGAGCAAAGAAGTAACAAACCCTGTTAATCAAAAATAGCACGTGCTTCTATCAATGCTTTTGTTTTTCTTGAATTATTTCCAACCACTCCTTGGCTTGAGGGACGCAGAAACATCCTGGAAGGAGCTGCCAGTTGGAAGCTGGACTGAGATAAACATCTACCTCTCCAGTTGAAACTGTCACGTTGAGTGTTAGCAGAGGACATGGGTAGAATCATAGAATCGTTTTGGTTGGAAAAGACCCTTAAGATCATCAGGTCCAGCCATTAACCCAGCACTGCCAAATCCACCACTAAACCATGTCCATGAGTATCACATCTACATGTATTGTAAACACCTCCAGGGATGGTGACTCCACGCTTCTCTGGGCAGCCAGTTCCAATTCTCGACAACCTTTTCAGTGAAGAAATTTTTCCTAATATCCAATCTAAACCTCCTCTGGTGCAACTTGAGGCCATTTTATCTGATCCTATCACTTGTTACTTGGGTAAAGACACTGACACCCACCTTGCTACTACCTCCTTTCAGGTAGTTGTAGAGAGTGATAAGGTCTCCCCTCAGCCTCCTTTTCTCCAGGCTGGATAAGACAGTGGGGGAGGTGCACACAGGACAGAGAGGGTAAGACCTGAACTCCAGTTTTTGGTCTTGGTACCAGTCCTATATGTTATTTAGTAACTATTTATTGCAAAAATGAATAGGCAATTATTGGATTCCAGACTGGAATATAGGTCTTCTCCCATCCACACTCATGTGGCAGCCTTCTTATTGGACTGTGACATCTATACCATTCCTTCTTGCTCAGCAACAGCACAACTTCAGAAGATGGGGTTTCTCCCCTTAACACACCACCACTGTTCTCCCACCATGCAGTGTGTGTACAGCTTGGTGGCAGCGTGTGCTCCTCTCCTTTGAATCACTGCTTAGAGCTTTTCTGTCTAAGTTGCTACATTTGAAAAAGTCAGTTCTGTCACAGTTCATCGCATCTGTCTTCAACAAGGTAGATAGTGATCCCTCTCCAAAGGAATAATGTAGCTACTTAAGGTCAGGAGTCTGTTTTGGACTGCAACTGCTCATTTTGAACAGGTACATTGTGTTCCTCAGTACAGGGTGACTGAACTGAAGTTCAGAAGGTGCATTCCACTGTGGGAACTGGAAACCCCAAAATGAAGGTCTGGTAACAAAGAATGTCACTGCACTGAAGTCTCTTTGTGTGTATTCACACTGAGTAGGGGGTGGAAAATAGGAGGTTATGTGGTCATTTTTCCTTCCCTGCTTTTTGAAATGAACACTTATTAGGCAGGAATCAAGATACAGGATAGGCTTTGGCATGTCACTGATGAAATTTGGTTGTGGGATAAGAGTATACCTGGAAACTCTGAAGTGCTTTCAGGTCAACCAATTTAGATAAAATTAATGAGTGTTTAGCCTTACCCTTTGAAATACTTGGAAGACTCAGTAGCTTCAGGAGGACATTGATTAGTATAAATTGGCTGTTTCAATTCAATCAGATCCCATCATAAGGGTAAATCTTGTCAGGTGGTGATATATGGGCCAAGGGAAGGAATGGTGCTTTGAAAGTTCATGTGCTTTCTCCACCAGGACAGAGCAAGTGAGCAAATGACAGGAGTTAGGCATTAGATGCATTTCCTAACATACTACTGGAAAATACCAACAAAGTTGCTAGTGACGTTGAGAGATCCCATGTTTACTGCTTAAATGAAAATTGTAAAACAGAATTCATGAGAGGTTTTCTAGCATGGGGGGTAACATCCAAGCAGGTTGTGTAGCTTTGTTGCCCTTGTTTACAGCTTGGTGTATGAGGCCAGGGCAAGCTGTTTGCAGCATTGCTGCCACGAGGGTTATGGCAGGAGAGCAGCAGTGAGAACCTCAGAGCAAGGCACTGTAGCCAGCTGGTGTCAGAGATGGAAACTGATGCAGGTTGTTCAGCTGCTAACCATGGAGAGGTCTTTGTCCAAAACATCATCTGTGGAGGCTTGCTAGTGAGTGCAGACCTGGGTGTCTGGAGAGCACAGTAAGTTTTTGTTTTGTCCATGGGACTCTGAAAGTGCCACAGCTAGTTTGCAGAAGCAGTAGAGCTGTTGGAGGGCTGCTGCTCATTGCACTGAACACTGAGTTTCTGTGTTTGTTAGGGATACTGTGTCTGGCTCTGGTGCCAAGTTTCTTTGCTGTCCTGGCTGAGAGAGTTTTATCGTCTTGTGCCCTGTCCCATCTCTCTAGTGTCTCTCTTTTTTGTCCAAACTACAGAGTGTTTCAAAAAGATGGGCCCAGTTCAAAATCACCATATTTCTGCAACCACGAACCACCCATGAATGAAACTCTTACAGTCTGTACAGCAGGTGAAGGGAACATAGAACCTTTTATAAAAAGGTTACTAAAACTTGATAACTCATTAAACCATTTGTAAATTTCTGTGTAATTATAACATGTTTGATCCACCTTTTTGAAACACCCTGTACGTGATCTCTGAGGCAAGGACTTACCTTTCTGTGCACAGGAGATACCTGGAGGTTGGGACAGGGAAATCCTATTGTGGGTTATTTCCCATGAAAGCTATTGCCTTTGAACGGATACAGGTATTTACCCTTGCAGAATAACAGCTGAACAACTCAACCCTCAATCATTTGCTCAAAGCATGCAGAGAATGTAGAGGGGGTAGTTCTGGAAGGTGCCACAGGCAAAGATGGAGAAAATGGCCAGAAAATGGAGTAATTTTGAAGTCTTCTGAAACCATCTGGTTGGTGATGGTCAAAGGAGTAAATAGGATTTCAGGACAATTAGGAAGAGCTCAGAACAAGGCAAGAAATACCATTGTTTCTATGTCATTGCATGTTGCTCTTGTATTTTGAATCCTCCCTGCAGTTTTGCTTGCCACACCCCCAAAAAACACAGGACTGGAAAGAGTACAGGAAAGGGCAGTTGGCTGGTCAGAGATGTGATATGTTCTCTGAGAGCAAGTTGCAAAGATTTGGATTCTTTAGCTTGGAAAAGAGATGACCATGGAGAGAATCCTTGACATTGGTTTGGAGCAGGTGGAGAAAGGAACTAGCTCACAAGGCACAATCATAGAATCACAGAATAATTTTGGTTGTAAGAGACCCTTACTATCATGAAGTCCAACCATAGCTTAAATCTAGCACTAAACCTTGTCCGTAAGAGCCTCATCTGTATGGCTTTATATACCTCCAGGGATGGTGACTCCACCACTTCCCTGGCAGCCTGTTCCAAAGCCTGACAACCCTTTCTGTGAAGAAATGTTTCCTCATATCCAATCTAAACCTTCTCGGGCACAACTTGAGGTCATTTCCTCTTGTCCTATCTTTTGCTACTTGGGAGGAGAGACCAACCCCCTCCATGCTACAACCTCCTTTCAGGTAGTTGTAGACAGCGATAAGGTCTCCCCTCAGCCTCCTTTTCTCCAGGCTGAACAGCCCCAGTTCCCTCAGCGGCTTCTCATGAGACTTGTGCTCCAGACCCCTCTCCAGCTTTGTTACCCTCCTCTGCACTCTCTCTAGTATTTCAATGATGTCCTTCTTATGATAAGGGGCCCAAAACTCAACACAGGATTGAAGGTGGGGCCTTGCCAGTGCTGAGTACAGTGGCACAATCACTTCTCTAGTCCTGCTGGCCACACTATTCCTGATACAAGCCAGGATGCTGTTGTCACACTGCTGGCTCATGTTCAGATGGCTGTCAATCAACACCCCCAGATCCTTTTCCACCAGGCAGCTTTTCAGCTGCTCTTTTGAGCCTGTAGTGCTGCCTGGAGTTGTTGTGACCCAAGTGCAGGACCCAGAACTTGGCCTTGTTGAACAATCCAGCTGGTCCAGATCCCTTTGTATGGCCTTCTTGCCCTCCAGCAGATCAACACTCACACCCTACTTGGTGTCATCTGCAAACTTACTGAGGGTGCACTCAATCCTCTCATCCAGAGAACAATGAAGCTGTAGGGTTTTGTGCTTAAAATAAAAAAGGAAATAGTGTTTTGTATAACACACAGTTCCCCAGGTGCAGCTTTCAATGGTGGGTCATTCCTAGCCTGCTGGGACAGGATCAGTTCATGTACACCCTGCTGTCACACTGTTTCCTTAAGCAGTGGCATAAAGGGCTGGACTTCTAGTCTGATTCAACCTGATCACTTTTATGACAAAGTCCAGCTCATCTTGTGTGCATCCAGCACAGTTGCATTCACCATAACAGGTCGATTTGCATCAAGTAACTGAGAGGAGAATTTGGCTGGGGCAACCTAGAAACACAGAGAGGAGACAGGGAATTGGGCACTGAGCTGTAAAAACATTAACAGACAGGATAGTGATGTATAAGATATGTGGCTCTCTTTATCCCAGTACATGCAAACAGATGCTGTTCTGTAAGAGGAACTGTCAGGTCAGTGGGTCTGGGGAGAAAGGAGTGGCCACACATTAGCCTGCAGCTCTAGAAATGCCATCCTGGAAAATACCAGTTCTGCACAGCAGGCAGGGTTGGAAGCTGCTGAACTTCCCTGCATAAATACATGAAATACAGTCTGAGAGAGACCTTCAGGAGAGCCTGAGCCAGATCAGATCTGCAGATCTCACCCTTACTGCCTTCTGCCTCAGGTCTGTCACCATTACATAGGGTTCTCTTTCTCTCTCCAGGACTGGCCTGTGGCAGCAGGACTACAAAGAGAATGATGAGGGAGTTGTGAGTAGCTACGTGTTCTCCATGCAGAATGAGCTGAACTTGACATTAAAGAGCAGGTTCATTACTTGGAACAGCAAGAATTCAGCCTAATACACACTGCTTCTGGGTGAAGCAGGCAGGTGGGTGGGGGGCTGAACTTGGGCTGGGTGAACTCTGTGTTCTGTTACAGGATCCCAGATGCTTGCAGGGAGTATGTGACTAAACAGAAGAGCGCAAGGAAGGGGTTTGAGGTGGATTGTAGCCTCTAGTGCAGTCCTATCTGGTTCTATGTAACGTGGAATCCTGATAGGTCTCAGTCTTCATGTGAACATCCACATCATTACTTCTCTCCATTCCCCCACTCATTTGCTCTCCTCTGCCCTGTTTTTGTGTTTTTGTTTTGTTTTGTTTGTTTTCTCCCTAGGGGAGATTTTAGTTGAGTTGATTTGCTTCTCTGCAAATGACCTAGTAAAAGCAAGAAAGAGACTTTTAATAATGCTGTTTCAGAAACATAAGAAAGAAGAATTGTAATGTGTGTAAATAGAAGCTTTCTCCTGGATTTTCCTCTAGCAAAATAATTGCATACTATCAGCTAATGGTTTGTCGCTACACAAATCAGCTGGGGTACTAGAGTGAGTAGGCCACTGTGGTATGAGTAAGAAGTAGGAGGAGTAGGAAAAGAAGAATTTTACTGGGGGAAGGAAAGAAGGCATTTCCAGGATCTTCAGTTAAATGTGCGAGGGAAGGGGCAGTGTTGAACAATGATAAAGGAGTTAACTTTTAGGCAGTTGAGAGAAAGCCGGAACTGGAAAAAAAAAAAGTCAACTGCCAGATTGCAAGCAAGTTATGCTAGTGAGAATGAATAAATAAATTTTCCTTTGTGTTTTTAGGTCTTTGTGCATCATTCATGGGAAAAGAAATAAAACCTGGACCCACAGCTAAATTGTAGCCATTTCTATGCCACAAGCTCAGCAGACACCAGCTTTCGGGAGCGGGGCAACGGCAGAGATCTGTGATGTGTCTGGGACAGTGCACCTCTGACTTCACCTGTGTGTGTCCAAGCCGTGCTCTGTATGCTGGATGGGCTCTCTTGTTCAGAAAAGGTTTCTGATGTACTGCTGGCTGATTATAGAATTGAATAGTAGTGCTGTTAGGACTTGAGGTGAGGCATTCTTAGAAATGTAGTTTGCAGTGGAGCGTGACTAGCTAATCTCCTAAGCAGTGGTTGCAAGACAAGTTTCTTCAAGGAATAGTGGAGGTAATGAGGGCTTGTTTCTTACCCAAGTGTGTTCTTTGTCTTTTCTACTTGCTTTCCATATTCACTGTGAAATCCTCAGAGAGCAACAGTGGTATCTAGCCTGCAGTTTGCCTAAGTCAGTTGGTGATGGACAATTGCAATGTATGGTGGATACTTTTCCTTCAGAGAAAGCATAATTTTAGGTTTCTTCCTCTATATCTACCCATTGATTGTGGGTTTTTTGTTTTGATATTTTTTTTCTCTGTCTCTCCATACTTCTTATCTCCTGTAGCACATTTCAGGAGAAGCTTTGTAGATGCTTGCACAAGTCTTCTTATTAACAGAGGATGAAATTAGTTTGCAAAATAAATTACTAACTCTTTTGTACTGTAAGCCATTGCTCAAATTATGTTCCTGTATACATATGTTGCATGTTACTGACCTTTATTACTTTGTTTACAAAGATCCATTTTCCTCTGAGCTAATTGCATGGCTCACTAGTCCCCATCTTTGCCAGTATTCTCCTCTTCCTCTATACCTGTGCAGGATTTGTGGTAGACTTGCCTTACTTATTCACTAAATTAGTCCATTTTTCAGTGAGCCGCTCTCTTATCAGTGTGAGTTCAAGAGATGCTTATACCAACTGTACATTTATTAAAATGGAACAAGAAAATACTTCAGAAATAATTTGGCTGTCCTGTCATTGTGTCTGATTTTATCATGAAATCCTGGTGCTGTTACAAAGGCAGAACTTGCGTTTCTGAGGCTCCAAAGTCTACCTAGCATAGTGATAATGTGCAATCTGTCTCCTGAAGAGCAGGTGTAACAAACTGTATTTTATGTTTATTGCCCTTGCTAAAGTCTATGAGATAAGGGATGGCCACATGGATATTGCCATATATAAAATAAGTAGTTTCCAGTAGGAAAGTTGTAAAAATCTGTAAGTAAATTTCTTAGCTGAGCAAACTTATGTGCCTAAGTATCCTGGTGGGATGAGGGTCTTAAAAGGCAAACTTATTGTGTACAAGAAGAGCACTTCTTACTCTGGGCTTAGTGTTTCTGTTCTGTAGACAACTAGGGAGTCGTTCTTTTCTCTGTACAGTCAAGATTTGCATGGCGTTCAACCAGCTCAATAGTTTAGTTTGATTCTGGATGAAACTCTTAAGTTACTCATTCTGGTTTCTTGATACCTTTCTGGTGCTATACAGGACTCACTACCATCAGCCACCTCCTACAGCTGAGGTGTGTGTTAGAGATATATGTGGAATATAGTAGGTTGTCTCATGATTTTTCTCTTTCTGTGCTTGGCTTCAGTTTTGGGAGCTTTTTCATTGTTTCTGGAGAGAGCGTGTGGCTTCTGGTAGTAACTGGTGTGGTACACTGGGATGACCACCCAGTTGCCCTTGTAGAGAGATTCAGAGATAGCTGCATCAGGAGTGCAGTTACTTAAATTTTGTCTTGCTGATGATAATTCTAAAGGGGTAAAAAATGCAAAAGCCCTGTAATTTATAGTTAAAAGCTAAAATGAACATCCCTCCTCTGAATACTTTATCCCCGCCTGCCTCTGCCCCCTTCCCACCCCAGGCTCCCCCCTGCTGTGCCCTCCCTGCCCATCCTCACCTGGGTCAATGGCCATGTCCTTGCTGCAGAGCTGTCTCTTCTCTTGCCCTTCGAGATACCACCCAGGTGGAAGGCGTGACCTACTACTCAAACTCTTGATTGTAAAATCTGTGTGTTGTAAAAAGTTTATTGTTTATTAAATTGGTTAATCTAGTAGATGACTAATGGTTGTGATGAAGAGAGACCAAGACAAGCAGCTCTCAGGAGGGACCTGGCAGTACGGCGGTGTGTCCTGTCTGTCTGTCTCAGCTTTGAACTCAAACCTACGGGTACAGCTTATCAGTAGCAACACTTTACAAAGAGCCCTACAGCTCAGCACTGGCCTGGCTTTAGGCACAGCCTATTTGTAATTGTGTAGTGCTGATTTTTGATTCTGACCAACAGAATCAGATAGCTAGATGCAAATACTGCTTCACTAAAGTAATTTGGGGCTTCAGCCTTAAAGGAGGTTTCTGGTAGATAAAAGTTGTCTGTACAGAAGTAGAAAACGTCCTGACTGATTTGGCAGGCTTCTTTACTCTGTGAATGCTGCTAATTTGGTGGTCCTTGGATAGGCAGATTCGAGAAACAGAGTGGGCAAAATCTTGAAGCTACTTCCCCAGCAGGTTGCCAGCAATATTTACGAGGTGACAACATAAGCAGCAGGTTGCATTTGTGTGAAACTTTGCTTGCAGTTTCAGCTGCTCCAAAGTGATAGGCTGGAGGAACTGTGCTGATTTGCGTTAGCTGGAGATAGAACTCCCTGGAGAAGTAATTTCTGGAGGCAATTGCCAGACAGTTTCTCAAAACCAGAAACTGATTGATGAGGCAGGTGGACCATCCATAGGAGTTGTAGAAACTGACTACTGTGGAAAAAACTTCTGCCAGATAAAGTAGTCAAAATAATCCAAAATTCAATGGTACAAATTAAGGTCATCTTTATTAGCTGTTTTCAGTCTTATTTTTTTAGCATTGTAGAAGTGGTACTATAGTCTTTGAAATAATCCCATGTTTTTGAAGAATATTCACGCTTACTAATGAAGTACAAGCTTCTGGAAACATGGAAAGGGCTTTGCAGTGCAGATCCTTCTTGCCCAGTTTGGTCAGTGTGGGCAGCCACGTCAATCTGGAACAAGATCTCAGTGATTTTAGCGTTAATATCTCTCTGATCAACCCAGTTAAAGCGGGTTGTGAGCAATGTCAAGCAAAAAGTCCTAGGGATGCTGTTTGACTGCCTGGTATTGAAATACAGCATCTGGAAGTGTATAAGTCTGACTGAATGTGCTGACTGCAGAATTTGATTTTCTTTTGGAGATTTGATTTGCTTTTGACAAGGAGCTGGGCAGAGATGGCAGGAACAGGTCTAGTGAGAGCTGCTGTGCAAAGATCTTGTAGGATCTCCTTTCCTGGAAATACCCGTTAAACCTTCATGACCTCCATGAAGACTTGAGATAACTGAAAAGATATTTCGATCCTTTTTATAAGGTCCTTGCTACATCCAGCCTGAGTTCGTTAATGTTCCAGCTGTATGGACTAAGTTCTGATTGTCTTTTTCAGCAACGTGGCATTTTATGGTAGGAATAGCACGTGGATTGTATGGTTTTACCTCATAGCGTTGTGCAGCTAAGTCTGTGGTATGAATACATAAAATGGAGCTGGCGTGTTTGCCAGTATTTGACACAGGAAAGTTTTCTAAGGATTGTTAGAGGTTGGATGGGTGTCTCCCGTGCCTGCTTTTTGTCTCCGAATAGCAAACACTAGCATGTGACTGTGATGCACACGGAACAGAGCAGATGAGTAAGAATATGCTATTTTTACTCGATCGCCTTTTTAGAATAGAGCAATTGTTATTGCGTGTAGCTCAAGCATTTGCCAAATACGCTTTAATGTAGACTTAATTGATCTGCTTAAAATTTTAAGCAGCCAGCAGTATTCCCACTGAAACAAGTAGTTATGAAATGTTTGACACGGTAGGCAGCAGAGAGCACAGAGGGAGCGACTGATCATAGATTTGATCTGCTAAGCCTTGAGCCTACAGATGGAGAGACAAAGACTTTCCATCTGTCCATGCGAAACTTTGGATATATCAAGGCTGTGTTTTGAAGAACGTCCTCAGGCGTTTCTTGAGATGGGATTCACAGGGTAGCCTCTAGTGAAATGCAAGGTCTGTCCCCAGATGCCAGTAGCTTTCGATGGCTCTTGGTGACTCTTGTGTACCATCGGGCGTGCTCAGACAAGCTGTCTCTTGGCTGTCGGCCGCCTGGGAGGTGGCCAGGGGAGCGCAGCGTTCCCGGTGCCCGGCGAGCTCTGCCTTGGAACCGCACCCGGTGCCGCAAGGGATCCGCCTGGGCACACAGCTCGGCTCACACGCCTCCTGCGGGGCAACAAATTCTCTTGCTCTGTCTACGTGGAAAGGACTCGGGTTTGTGTTCTAGCATGTGGAAAAAATACACTGTGTATCGCATTAATTTTGTTCCCTCCCTAGTTTTTTAGGACAGACATGGCCACTTCTCTGTTTTGGGTGCTCTACTTACTATTACTTGCAGGGTTTACGACTCACTTAACTTGGCAGACCTCAGCTGTCTTTTCTTTAAAATTCTGGAAAATTGGATATTTTCCATAGATTCCGCTCTGCCATTGAGCTAGGAGTACAAGAGCACTTAAGTACCTTTGTTTTAAATAATAGTTTGTTTCATAAATGTAATCTGTGTTATTGTGTCTGCAAGTACCACTCCCTGTGTGCATGCTGCTGTGCAGTCGGAGCTGTACAGAGCATCCACTTTCCCTCCCCAAAAGAAAACAAGTTCCCACCAGAGAAAGCTTTCAATCCAAGTTAAATGACAATTGTTGGGAAGCATGTAGAGAGACACAGCATTAATCAACTGTTAGGTGGGGTTTTCAGCAGGAAGAGGAGAATTTAAGTGCTCTGAAACTGGATGAAGAGTTGTATTATTGTATATGTGTGATATATGAATAATGAGATTGTATTGATGAATATTGGAAGAGGTTCTGTTTCAAAATCTAATGATGCTGCTGATACTTAGTGGCATCAGGCTGCTACTATTAGCTGATTTGGAGGTAGGGTTTGGTGTCCTGATGGACTTCTAAAGTCTGGGGATGATGAAGTAGATTGGTAGAGTGAAGAGGTGCTGAGACAGTTGGGATATTGTCAAAGCAGCAGTGTGGGAAAGTGGTCTGAAGGCAGAGGGTGGGGTGAGCTGTCATTAGCTAATACCAGCGTAATGAGCAGTAAGGGCCTGGACAAGTGTTTTGGAAAAAAAATACTTTGTAGGTAGAATATTTTCCAGATGAATGCCATTAAGTCCTGAAAGAGATTTAGGAAGAGTCAGCTAAGAGTGTCAGAGCAGTCAGGTTGTGATAAAGTTGGTGATTCATTATTCTTTTATAAGAGCTGCTTAGGCTCAGTTCCACAGGGTGTTAAGCCTGGGTTGTCTCAGCACCCCAGCCCCTTTAGTTTTGCATAGTTAATCGTGAGTTTAGAGCTGGTCTTATCTAGCTAAAATTATATAGGGTACTGATTTAAGAAGATAATATGTTGTTATTGACCAGGCCTTGACCTCTCTCCCCACTTTTAACAAATCTCAAAAGGGTACAATTATGGTTTTTATTGACATTTAAAAGGAGGCAAGAGCTCCACCTCTGCCACAGAGATGGAAAAAATTATTTCTGTGTGGTAACAGGAAATAACAGACCCATGCAAGCAAATATTAATTCCTTCTTACCCTCTGCATAGCTGAAAGTTGGAGGCAGCACTAGGGGAAAAACAGTAGAGCTGGCTACCTGGAGATGGCTCATGGCAAAGAGAGCTTAGCTTTGACAAGTGGCTGAGATATTTGTCCTCACCTCTGCTTTTTTCCCTCGGACCCTTCAGTTTGCCATCTCCCCATGCTGAGGCTCTTGTTCTAGATGAGTCTTCCTGAAGGAACAGATTCAGTCCAGGTGTATGGTAAGCCAAGACTATGATGGGGGTGAAAGAGAGAGATGAACTCTTTCCTTCTCCCTCTACCCCTAGGAAATAAAACCAGTTGTCTCCCCCACTCCTCTAATATCAGCAACTTTGGAAAAGTCTTTCCTGGGGCAGCCTGTGTTTCTTTCAACCAGTGATGTCTTTCCAATAAAAAGGTAATGGGCATCTATGTAATCGCTAACAGCCTCTCCGATTTTTTTTCTCTCTTGTATCCTGAAGGATCCCAATATAAAGCATTGTTGAAACAGCACTAACATTCATTACTCGTGAAAGAATGATGGACTAAGAGTCAAGCAGCATCTTGCCATGTGATTTATTTCTTTTTTAAGCTATCCAGGTGAGGCTTATGCTACCATGTCATCAGAAATCTGGATTATTTGCTCCCTGTAATGCGTGGTAAATCAGTGCAGTAACCCAGAAGGCGCTCCCTGTCCATCCCCTACCATCTTCCTCCCTAATCTGTATTGTTTGGAGGCCCTGGGAAGGGAGGAGCTGCAATCCCGAGGAAGGTTGCTGCTGGTGGTGTTCTTCAGGCAGCACTAAGTCCCACTGTGCTTTGTGAATTCCCTCTAGGGAGCACTGGAAGGGGGTGGACAGCCAAAAACTGCCTGTTTCTGGGTGCTGCTGAGGTATGTTAGTGTTTCAAAGGTGTATGCAGGAGTCTTCCTGGTCAGCTAGGCAAGATCCTTGCAGAAGAAAATTGGAGGGACTTTTATGGACCCCATTCCCTACCAATTGTCATTCATTGCTAATTTCCAGGCCCTGCTGGAGCAGGATGTGTTGGGAGTACTTTTACAGGTTGTTTAGGATATCTCCCATGTTTTGTCAAGGAGGAATTTGGTTACTAACAGAACAATTTCTGTCATCACTGGGCTGTGAAAAAGTCTGTCTTGGTGGATCACATCCATCTTTTCTGTGGTCTGGAGGATAAGCAAATTAGTCATTAGCAATTACTTGTTTCTTTCAGGTAGGTAAATATCATCTAGAGGAGATAGATGACAGGTGGATATGATGTAGGACAGAGAGAATTCTTTTGAGATCTTAAAACACACTATTGTAAATGTAAACCACAAATTAATATCTTTTTGAAACCTCTATGGGAGCTTAAAAGGCCCAAAGACTCCCTTCATCATAACAGCTTGGCAGGTTCTGGATACCTCCCCATAACGGCCACACAGCCAGAGGAGGTGAAGCCTGTTAGCTCCACTGCAGAAGTAAAAAGGATTTTGCATTTCCTCTGACACACAAAAAGGACCTGCAAGGGGAAAAATCAAGCAGCGGCTGTGTTCAGGTTCATTTCCATTGTATTGTAGCCGTGACAAAAGCCAAATCTAGGAAGGGTAAGGTGTGGGGTGTACCTAGAAATAAAGGTCTCAAAAGTTAGGAAATACCTCTGCTAAAATTATTACGGTTTAAGCATTTATGTTTTGGATTGACTCAGTGTGACGGGGAACACCAGTAGGAGGAAAGGAGGGACTTGAAGACAGTTATCTATTTTTCCCTCCTTACCAGTGAGAGGTGGTGCCAGAACGATGGGATTTGGTTTTGCGTTGCCTTCAGCAACCTACAGAATTGATTCAAACTCGGGAAGAAGGGGACTTGCAAGAAGAGCTGCAGCTGGACTTAGGGAAGAGCTCTGCAGAGTTGGTTTGGAAAATGGGGCTCTGTAGCAGCTCTATAGGTATCAGGAAGAAACTGCAGATGCCTGCCCTAGTAGGGCTACAGAGCCACACAGGCTGCTGCAGACCCATTTTCCTTATGTGTTTTTTTTTCCCTGTTCAAATTTAAAAAAAAAAAAAAGTTTTTGAGAAATTGCTGCCTTGAAAGGGAAACTCAGGAGTTCCTAAAAAAACTTTCAGAGGGTTTTCAGTGCTTTTAAAGCAAACCCACAACTCCCCATGCAAGGCCTAAGCAAATGGAGGATCCCTTTTGAGAAGAGAGTTTTAGCTGGAAATCCTTTTCCCGTGATGGTCCCTGGGATAGCCAGTAGAAATCCTGCCTCACTTCAGAAGCTCTGCATCGGTCACCTCTCCTGTTCCCTTCACCAGGGGAGGTCTCTGCAGGGCTCAGCTCTGGACATCCCATGGTCTAGTGATTCCTACTCCTCTTCCTCTCAGGCTGTCTCCTAAAGAATTGACTATTCGGAGGGGCATCCCTCCGTCTTTTACATACTGGTAAAAGAAGTCCAGGACTAATCCCCTACAGCTACTCACAGTGAGACTGAAATTTAGTTGCCTTTGTGTTTTTAGTTTCATTTACTGTTTTTCTGTGGGCCAGTGATGTATTTTTCTATTCTTCTCCATAAAATGGCTGCAATTTGTAATAAAGCATGTTGCAATTCTTTACTGCTTTCCATCACTCAGTGTTGTTAATGAGTTATCCTTCACAATGTTCCTTTGACTTGAAGATAGGAAATGTTTCTATCCCTAGCTTGCAGATGTAGGTGTTATAGTGCTTGGACAGATCACTTATCTTTTACAAATATCAGGATGTTTTTGAAAAAGGAGAAAAGGCCAACTTTTTGGCCTTCACTTTAGTTCTGCTCCAAGGAATTTCTGTAATTTAGGCTCAAGATTTTCAAGGAAGACCCTGAGATTTCAGATGAATGAATTTTCAAAGGTTCTGCAGTTGAAGGACCCTTCGCCTTCTGCTGCTTCAGCCTGTTTCACGTGAGGCTTTCAAGGGCTGGTCCGTAGCTGGTAGAAACTGTCAGTCCTCCTTCCT
This sequence comes from Streptopelia decaocto, assembly GCF_964273445.1. Taxonomy (NCBI): domain Eukaryota; kingdom Metazoa; phylum Chordata; class Aves; order Columbiformes; family Columbidae; genus Streptopelia; species Streptopelia decaocto. The sequence continues at coordinate 15,185,768 of NC_138655.1, forward strand.
TTCCCTGCTCCCCATGCTTTGCTACTAAGCCAAGCAAGAGTAAAAGGGCAGCTTTTATTTTGGCTTTACATTGTATTTTGGGTTTCTATTCAGGGCTGTCAAACATCGCACCACAATATCTGAGCGAAGTTCTTTTGCGTACAGGGAAGTTGGGACCATTAATTATGAGTTGCACTAAAAGTAGCGCAGTTACCCAGGAACACAGATGCACAAATCAGATACTCACGTGAAGGGGAAGTTGCCTCAGGACCTATGCACTTTCAAATTGCTGCACATGCAAAGAGGTTCTTAAGGCTGCTCTCTATGTGATTGCTGGAAGTGTGAAATTTCAGACAGAAAATGATTAAACTGCTGCCATAATTTTAAATGTGCATTTCTGTGGTATGGTTTGCATTAGTTTTATTTGTTCTTCTGGCTGCTTGCCTTATTCTGCTGTCATTACTCCACACTTCATTATATGCTCCTAGAGAGCACATCCCTCTTGCTTGTTAGGATGGTGTAGGTGGTAATTTGCAGTGGTATAAAGTGCTGAAGGAGAGATAATCAGCCGGGTAAGTCATTACTTGGTGCAGAGACCAGCTTGCAGTGCACAGCTTACTTATCCCACATTGTTTAGGAGCTAGAATGTTGTAGTAATTTAAAATGTAATAGAAAAACTTTTAACTTGCTTTCCTAGAAAACAAAAAAAGATACAGCTGAACAATGAATACATGGAGTACATTTCCCTACCCTAGGAGAAGCTGTAAGTTGGGGGTCTTCGATGCTGTAGTGAATCCAGCAGAGCACAGCTCAGCACAGTAGTCTGCAGTAAATAGCCTTTTACAGCACTACATTGCCTCTCACTTTCTTTCTCAAATATCTCACCCTGAATACATGTCAAGCTGCAGACAGTTCTTTTTGCCGTGATCTGACATAGCTCTGGTTACCACGTGGCGCTTCTCAGCACTTATGACAAATGTAAAGTTGAGTTCTTCTTTCCTAAGCAGTGTTTTCTCTTTCTCGTATTTTTTTTTCCCAGCTATCCATTGCAATCTGAATCCAAATGGTATTGATCACCCTGTCCCCACAGAAGGTATTAATCTGCAACTTGAAGGCGAGGGAGTTGAATCGCCCTCTGTTAAGAACACCAGTAATCCAAAAGAGCCCGAGTCGAAAGAGACACCCAAGAAACAACAAGTGGAGCCAGAAATATCTAAGGTAGGTAGGGCTGGGTTTGTATTTATTTTGGTGAGTCTTAAAGAACCCGGGCTTCTTGGAAGTCCTGGCTACTGCTTAAAAAACATTTTTCGTTCTGTTAAAAACATACAAAGCTGCAAAAGTAACAGTCTGAGGAAGTGGATGTAACAGAAGCAAGGTATTGCCGTGGGGTTTTAGCCCACACACATCTTGGACATTACACTATTTTATTCTAGATGAAGATAATTAAAATAATGGAATAACGGAATCTCTCTTTTTCAGGCACTGTGGAGACTTTTCTCCCAAATGACTTGAGTAACAACCAGGATGGGAATAGTTGTGTTTTTCTTGAGTAGTGGTTTTTTTTTTTTGTTTGCTTGTTTATTTTTCATGGGGTAGATAAGGGAAAAGTTCTGTGGATATATGAATATATGGATTTTTATATGGGTGACTGAGTTTATTAAACTATTAACTAATTTTAGGGAAAATACCAGGTCAATTCTTCTGTGTCTGGTATGTCAGTGAGTAAACATACTTCAGAGATGAATTTCTAAAGACAAGTGAAGTGTCTGTTCTCATTTGTAAGCTGCTGTTTCTTGTTTGTGTGCAGCAGACATGACGACCAAGTGCAGATGAATGAATGTGCTCCAGATGCTTGGAGTATTGGATGATAATGTATCATATTAGATATGTTTTTAACTAGAAATAAAAATAAGGTAATGTTAAAAACATAAAATTTGGAGAGATTCTTTAAAAGCCTTATCAGTCTTTTTGACCTTTAAAGGCCTAAACCCGGCATTTAATGAGTGGTTTCTGCAGAGTGGAAAACTGAGTTTTTACTGAATCTGACACATTGGGAATTAATAGAGCAGATAAAATGTTTCATTTTTAAAGGTCCAAAAAAGGCAATGACAATTAATTCAATGACTGAACAAATTAAGAGTGTTTCCTACTGTCATCAGTATAATAAATTTAAGAAATAATATGCATACAGTTGGGATGTATTTCACTTTTTAGAATAAAGTGGCATTAAACATTTTGAGCCTTGTAGCCTTGACAATAAAGGCTTGATATGAATTCTCTGTTCTGATTTTTGACTATAATACCTAGTTTTAAATAAGCACAATTTAAACTCATTTCATTCTGTCCTAAATCACTGAACTAGATCCTGTACAGGTTGGCATTGGTCAAAATCACTGCTATCTGCAGTCCAGTTATCAAGCACGTTGCTGATTTCTCTTGAACCCTTGCAGAACATGTTTGTGCTAATTGCTCTGAATCATCCATTTGGTAACAAGACCGTGACATTTTGGATGGGCTTTGAGAAAAGGCTCAGCTAATATACATCTGTCCAGCTTTTTGCAGACAAAGGCAAGCTAACCCTGCCCATGTTTCAAAATCACCAGATGGAAATCTGCCCCATACTGAAAGCTAAGGAGGTGTGTTGAGCTCAGAGGAGATCTTACAAGCTTGGACATGAAGAAGCTGAATGACACGATGAGGCTTCCGATTGAGAATGGGCTTACGTGTAGCTGACGTGCAACACTGGCAGATTGAGCTTGTCTTTGCTTGCAAGAGACTCATGCTAGTGGAAAATGAGGCTGAAATGTATTGGTGATTTAATGTAATGAAGCCAGTTTCCACTGTCTGAGCTGTACTTGTTGGACTGATGGACTTAAACCCGTTTCCAAGGCTGTCCGTGCTGGAGATGGCCGGGGAGCAGGGAAGCGCAGTGCTCTCAAAGCGCTGAAATCAGCTGCTGCTTTCCTACGTCTGATTGCAGGAGCTTTATTTAGAAAGTTGGGCATGCTTCAGGTTTAAAACCAAAGAAGCCACCAAACAAAACTAAACATTTTGCTTGATGGAATAAGCTTGGCATAATAGTATCAAGCCAATGAAGTGGACTGTTTTTCTGAAAGTGTTGCTGCCTTGTTATTAACTTTGCTTTTTATGTGTGGTATTAACTTGGTGATGTTTTTCGTTTGGATTCATATGTTACAGCCTGAGGTGGCCTGTCTTTTCTGGCTTACTCTGCCTTAAATTTAAAAATTGCATTGTTTTGTCCTCAAAAATGTGAATATGGAGTTGGGTTTGTAACTTGTGTGGCTTTCGGAGTTGAATTAAGCTGTCATTATGAAACTTCATCCATGCAATCGTTTCTGTACAGTGGAAAGATGAGCAGGAATAGAGGAGAGAATTGTAAATAAAACATTGTGGGCAGATCCTTTTGGTTTATATTTGCTTATTGCTCAGTTGTTTTCGAAAAGCTTTCTTTGTGATCTTGTGTATTCAAGTAACATCAACACATACCTATATCCACAGGAATGAGACCTACATTGCACAAAGCAATACAACATCTCGAATGCAATTTAAGGTGCCTTATAGACCATCTTCTGTGCTTTCGGCTTTCTAATTTGTCTTCGTTGACACCAATTCCAGCACTTTAAACCCCTGGCTGCTTTAAGGTTTTGCTGTCCAAAGAAAATCTCCTTTCTAATGAAACGTGTCCTTTTTCTGTTCTTAGCTATGGACTTGCAGAACGGGAGTAACTCATAGGCTATAGACAGATTTAAAGTTCCTTTTTATGCAGCTAATGTGGTGTAAATAGGGGAATGCAAGTGTTTGTTTCTATATTTGGGATGCAGACGGCAGAAACTGTAGCATGAGCGAAGTATTGCTCATTTAGGAGTTCCTGATGAGGATGGAATCTAATTTGTATAGGCTGACTGAGGTAGAATTTTAACAGAAAATGGAACAACGATCTTAGTCTCCCTCAGCTGGTTCCCTAAGGAACCACCTTGTTATAAATGTGAGCAAGTCCAGAAGAGGCCAAGTTTATTAATATCTGACCTGATGTGCAAAAATACTTAGCTTTTTTTGTTTTATATATTTATTTTGAAGTGTATCTGTGTAACAATATACACACTTTCTTGGTCAGTAATTGATTTTTCAGTGTTCATGGTATTAAAAAAATCAGGCAGTTGTGTGGACAATTTTACAGAGCAAAAAATATCATTGGAGAAAGCAAGGATGGGTTTTAATATACATTTTAAAATACATATTTATTCTTTAACATCTTCTACATCTAACCTCCATTGGGTGTGTTTTCTAGAATTCTTATATTTTTTCATTAAAATACTACTTCCGGCTCTTATGTTTAGTCTGTTTAGTTTTATTATCATAGTTATCTCTAGATAAACACAATGAGTCAGGACATTTGGAGTTACAGAGTGGAGTTCTGTTAAAGAAGTTTTACTATACTTTAGAAGCCCTGTACTTCTCTGAGCGTCGGCTTCAACAGAAGGCAGCTTCCCCGGCAAGATTCAGAAAATCGTTTCTTACAGAAGTTATAACTTTCATCAAGGCGTCCCACATGTTGCCCTTGTAAAGCTCTGGTCACTGTGAGCACGAGACCCACATCTGCTCTGTCACTTAATTCAGGGAGTTTTGATTCCTAAGTAAGGTGTGCATATCTGGTGGTAACACTTTGTATCCTTATGTGGCAGCAGAAGTAGCAAATAATAAGGGCTTTTTAATGGCAGCCACTACGGTTAGACTTTTTAAATCTTGTGTTAGCAAGGGCAGGTTTTTATCACAGTATCACAGTATGTTTGGGATTGGAAGGGACCTCAAAAGATCATCTAGTCCAATTCCCCTGCTGGAGCAGGAACGCCTAGGTGAGGTCGCACAGGAACATGTCCAGGCGGGTTTTGAATGTCTCCAGAGAAGGAGACTCCACAACCTCCCTGGGCAGCCTGTTCCAGTATCTGACTTGGAGACATATTAACAGTCCTTTAAAATGTTCATGAAAACTACAAAAAGAAACTGGTAATTGAAGTGAGATTTCTATTTAATCTTGCCTTCTGTTGTTAAGTTCTATATAGGCAACACTAGACTGTACTTTTAGTTATAGTGTAGTTCATGAATTCTTTTGGTTGCTCTTGCTTTCTTAAAAAAATCCAACGCCTTTGCTTTTTTAAAAAATTATATCAAACACTGAAGGGCTGACTGAACTCAGTGACAAGAGGATGAGAATTTATCTTTGCTTACTGGGCTCAGTTCAGGACTGATGGTGGAAGCAGCTCCTCTGGCGTCCCAGGGAGTTCTGCCCTGCTCGGGAAGTATTTGCAGTGTGCGTCAAGTGTGTGATGAAATGTCCAAGCACAAAAGAGAAGGCTTCTGAGTCATAGGGGTGTTATAAAATCTGTCTTAGAAATAGAAAAGTGTTTTGTCAGGTTTGTGTTTGTTTGGTGTTTTTTTTTTTTGTTTTTTTTTTTTTTGTTTTTTTTTTTAATAAAAATGTCCTGGTACTATTCTCTAACAAGATAATAGAAAAGGTACTTTTCTAGAAGAATTCTCCAGGTTTTTAAATCAGTAGCTTCAGCTTCACAGTGTTTATCCTTTTCGGTCAAGCTTATTAAAATAGATGGGATGAGAAACAGTATTTTTCCAAGCAGTGGTCCTGGTGACAGGTATGGTGGAAGATATGCTTTCATCAGCATAGCAGCTTAGGACGCTGAGACCATTTTATTTCCCTCCCCACCTCCCTGCTTTTTTTAATTGCCTTTTTTTTTTTTTTTTTTGTCCAGTTGTTTGAGAAACACTGAGCCAAAGCAATGAGGTTTTACCATTTTACTTTCTCTTCCAATTGTCCCCCTCTGGTGAAACCTCTGGTGGCCACAGGAGGTATGAACAAGAACGCAAACTGGACTGGCTGAAGTTAACACACATTTCACCTGTTGAAGGGAGGGTTCGGGATAACCCCGGCTGGGCTGTTCTGCTCCTCCTGCTTCTGTGTTCAGGCTGCGCAGCTGGTGGGATGGAGATTGAACTGCAGTGTATTGCAGTGGAGGTGCAGGCCCTGGATGGTGAAATGTTCCTTTACTGAACAGAAAGTTTGCTTTTCTTAATGGATTTTTGTGGAGAAGTAGTTAACAGATTACCAGTGTCCACATCAGATCACCACAATGAAAGCCAATAGATATGGTGCGTGTTTTTTTTTTTATAATGATTTTTTTAAAAAATTCTCCCTACGCTTTGACTGTAATAATGACAAAACACCACTTATTGCATCGGGTCTTCTTTATGATTGGCAAAAATAGGTACAGAATCTAAGTGTACAGTTTGTCTGAAGTGGAATTAAAAATATTTGGTAAACGCTAATATCAGATAGTTGAAATAATTACACTTCAGGTCAATGTGCCTTTCTGATGTCTCATTCTATGATTATTAGTGATACACAATAATTAGTGGGCTCACTTCTAAACTGAGGGCTGAAATATTTGATGTGTATGTACCTCTTCCTCTCTCAGCCTGTCATTCGTGGTTGTGACGTCTGGCTGAAGTTTAAAGTTTCAGAACCGTGCAGTGAACGAAGCTTTTATCCTGAGAGGTGACACAGGGCTGCTGGGTGACCCTGGTACGTTTCAGGCAGCTGAGGCTGATGTTTTATCACTCTGGGGTTTTACTGGTGTGAATGAAGTGCTGGAGTAACCCTACCTGTAGTGCGGGATATAGCTGCTTGGTTCAGAATTTACATTGTCATGAGCCAGGAAAACAAGAAACGTCTCTCTCTGTTGCGTCCTGTGAGCCACTTCATCATAGGAGGACAAATGCCTGATTCAGAATCCAAGTGTATTCTTGCTGCAGCATGTTTTTCCCCATTGCTGTGTCATCCATTCTTGTTATAAATAGTGTAAAATGAAGGCTCATATTTTTGCAGCAAGGCTTATACATTCAGCATAAAAGATCTGGCTCCTCCTGTTCATCCTGTTTGCCCTGACTGTGTGCCTGGGGATTCTGAAATTATCTCCTGCCCTCACAGCAGCCACGTGTGAGTGGGAGATCTTGCCTGAATCAGTTTGTTGTGCTCTGCCCAGGACAGTGAGGGCAAAAGAAGGGCAAAGTACCATTATTCATTCCTTCTCCCTCACCCCCCATCACAAGGTGGGATTGTTTTCCTGTTGCTTCTGTTCCTTCTCTCCGTAGGAAATCCAAATAATTAACTCAGACTAATACTTAGCTCTTCAGAGGAGTATAAGCAGAACAGATGAAGCTTACTTACAAAGATCACTATTGATTGACCTTCCAAACTATTTAAATGGATCCTTTATGAAATTCATCTGCACAAGCTCTATCCATGACTTCAGACCATCAGGTGACAACATAAAGTGAAATTCTGTTTGTCAGGCTTTTTACAGTTGGACTTTGACCAAAAAAACCCACAACGATTAAAACATTTTCAGTGGTTGCGCACACGTGGTGTGTGTGTGTGTGCGTGTGTGTGCGTGAAGGACGGCGAGGTGTTTGGGTGCGGGCTGTGACCCCGCGATGCGCTCGGGGCGGCCCAAACCCCAGCCAAGGGCTGGTTTGTGCCGCAGGGAGCGAGCGCAGCCCTCGCACGGGGCAGGCGGGAGCAGATGGTGCCGAAGAGGCAGCTGGGGGAGCATACGGAGGGAAATGTAGTCTGAGCTGGCTCCTGTTGTCCTGTGAAAGCTATCAATGTGAAATTTGTGTTCTTTCTCATTACACCAGTGTAAAAAGGAGCAGTGATTGCGGTATGTATTAACAAACATAAGCAGTAAAAAGCCATGGTAGTACTCTAGAAATAAGTGGGATGTCTGATACTATAGACACAGACAAGTTATTTAAAAGAACTTCTCTTCGGGGAAAAAGAAATATAGATAAAAAGATAGAACTGTTTTTAGAGGAAAAAGCAATTCCATGCAGCGTGTGGATGCATAATGTACTGAGCGTGCCAGTTCTGCCGCTTGCCTCGTTGTGAAGCTGCTCCACAAAGCCATCCAAACCCTCTGCTTTCACTTTGAAGCTACTTTAAGGGCTTCATAGAGGCTGCTTCAAAAATAAAGCAGTATTTTAATGACACAGCTGCATTGATGGGGAAGGAAAAGCACAGAATTGCCCGGTAAAGAATAATAGCGCTGTGATTAGAGGGATTACAAAATGTATTATGGAACCAATTTAGCATTTAAAATGGGGAAGCAGTTTAATGTTCCACTGCTGGCACTACGGGTTCTGCAAATAGTGCATCTCGTCTGAGTTATAACAATAATTTCATTAATCTGCCACATGTGTTTGTTGGACACTTCTGACAAAACTGATTAGCAGTTGCTGTAGGCTTACTTGTAGGGAGAAACGTGGAACCTTTTTCATTTTGAAAAATAATTGCTGAGCAATGGGAGTGAAATGTGTCACGATCACACAAGGGATGTGGGACTGTAGTAGCCGTGATAATATCTGAAGGGCATTGCTTGTGTTATCAACCTGTTGAGCTTTCCCCCGGTGCAGAGATGCGTTAGGGAGGGAAGGGATTTCATGAGGAGAGTTTGGGAAGGGGTGGCCTGGGGCAGGGTGGTGCCTTCCCTCAGGTTCTGTGGGTGGAATTGAGCTTGCTGATGAGTGCAACTTAAATGAAGCATCTGCATGTGAGCTGGGTGTCTAAACTGTTGCTACATTTGGTGGAGATCCAGTCGGCATGGTTGGAGGAGCGCAGATCTGCAGCGAGCACTGCTCAGCTGAGTCTGTCTATGCTTTGAGGACTGCATTGGTACTTGAGGTTAGGTGTTTGGATCTCCAACTCAGTTCTGTCCTCTGCCTTACTAACTGGCCTCTGCGTTTGATATTGAAATGGCTGTTAATGTCTGATGGAGGTGAAACCTTGTGTTAAGAGACCGTATTTCAGAAGCTGCATTTACCTCAAAAATCATACTTTAAACACTTGAGATAGACAAGTCCCATCTATTAATATATGGCTATGTTCAAGATGATCATCTGGCAAGCAAATACTGCTTAGTCTGAAAAAAACCCTCTATTCTTTGGATTGAAAATGATTGGAGTGTGTGTGTTTCATTTTTCTCATTGCTCTTAATTAGTCTTGGACTTCAGAAGCCTGTTGTTCTTCACTAGAAGTCAAGTTCTTGCACTGTGGCTTAGTTTTTTCAGCTACAGAAGAATGATGATAATTAGGACTAGTTAAAACTAGGAAGTATTTGGCGGATGAGGACTAGAGTGTGCATGGTGTTTGCCTCTGAGGGCTATCTCTTGTCCCATTTGGGGTCTCTGAAATCAAGGAGGCTTTTCAGTGTGCTTTCATTTCACACTTTGCAAATACTGCCTCTTTTTAGCTGTTTCCGAATGTGGACTTCAGTCAGAAGTGTTTGTGTTTCATCTCTATTCCACAGTCAGCTGCAGATTACTGTGTAGCTGATGTGCCACTGCAGGGAGCAGGGAAACATCTCCCAAATGTTAAAGCAGACGTTTTCTATGATGCTGTGTATTATCAGAGGGGAAAGCAGAAAGAAAGAAGAATGTTGTGTTCAATCAGAGACAATTCTTCCCTTTCCCTCTTTAAGTTTTTTGACCAACTGATTTGTAAGTAGCGTGGGGTTTCCTTGGCTGTGATGCCATTAAGTGGAATTTCAATATAGTGATTCAGCCTGGGGATGGCTTTAAGTGCCTGTGTCCCACTTCTGGTACTTCTGTGCTTCTAGTTATGTTGATAGGGTGGTTTTATATTGTTGTTAATCACTCTGTGCATTTGCAGGATTAGTTCAAAACTAAGAATGATATCCAAATATGACACTCTTAAACTAAAAGCAGTGTAAGTTTGCAATGGGAGAGCAGAGGGAGGAAGCAGTACAGCAGTATGTTTCTTTGAATTTGAGGTGTCAATGTTCATGTTCAGCTGAGGCCTTCAGCACGTGGAAAAGACAAATCCTACTGGTGGTAGTGGCATCAAACATCACAAGTAATTTCCCTTTAAGAGATTAGGGAATGTGGATCAAATTCCTTCAACAAATCTATAGTTTAAAAAAGAGGAGAGAGATAACCTCTTGTTTTTAGGCTATTTGCTTATTTTACCTTTTGAACTGTCATGCAAATTTGTGTTTTCCTATTCTCTAAGTATACCAGCTGTCCTTTGTGGTCTGCCAGCCCTGTGAGACCCTACAGATGGACACATTGCCATCTTCTGCCCACCAATTCGGTCTTGTCTTCACCTGCCAAACTGATCTCACTATCCCCAGACCCTGTATCTTTTTATGTAGCCCGTAAAGGAGAGAAAAGAATTCACTAGAGTCAGCGTTAGACTGATGTAGTATTCAATTTGCTTTGCAAACTGTTGCCTGACACGGGAGATGCTGATCCTGGTCCAGGCGGTGCAGTGCTGCTGAAGCCTGCCCATGCCTCATTCAGATGGAACAACCAGCAGAGTCTGCTTAGGGCTTCCCACCAGTCTGACTGCGAGTGCGCGGTTGGAGAAGCTCAACGTGTGTTTCAGGAGGCAGCTGTGTCCCTCTTCTGTCCCACAGCAGCTCACAGCTGTGACCCTTCTCCTTGCACCCTCAAAAAGTGCAGCAGTAGAAGCAGCTGGAGCAGCAGCCTGGGCTGTTGGGCAGAAGGAGCAAAGCCGGTGTTTTGGCTTATAGGAAGCTGTTAAATTGGCCATTTCTTCAACATAAACATCGCATTTCCTGCCTACCTGGAGGTCACCACACAGCTGGTCTGGAGCATCTGTTCTTCCATCTCCCTGACCTCCTAGATCCTCACCCAGATTGTAGTTATTACTGGTAGGGGCTGTTTGTAGAAGAGGTACTTGGTAGAATGAATATTTCTAATTTTACCCTTGTCTAGGAAGGAATATTGTGATGATGCATCAAGCTGCACTTCTAGGGTTAAATGTGTCCTTGACATGCATATCTAAAAATAGAAAAACTTCAGCTCTCGACAAGGTAGAGCTACAGCATATCTCGAGGCCTTTTTTCTGTCCTTAACGTAGAGGATCTCATAAGTGGATATTATGTTCTGCCTATTTTCTTTTCTTCTCTAATGTTTGTAAGTGCATCCATCAACTACTGATGACTTTGCTGACCTAGACGCCATCTACTTTTCTTGCCTTTTTTCCTTGCTTTAAACAAAAGCATGACAATATAGTCTGTATCTAATGGTTTTAGAACTGCTATTAATTCATCTTTCATTCAAGGCTGATTGCTTTCAATCTTAGCAGTACACTTTAGATCGTGAAGGATTTTGTAAATGTATTTTCATTATGAAAAGGTAGATGCGACGGAACTTCAGCATACCTACGCCAGTAATACAGTCTTTTATCTAAATAAGGCTTCTGTATAGGTTTGAAGATGTATTTTTAAATAATCAATATCCCTGCCGCTTGAACAGAAAAGCTTTTTCTGGAGATAAAGACTATCACAATCGTATGTTCTACTTCAGATATAAGACTGTCTCAAACTTACTTTTTTTGGTGACTCAGAATTTATGCCTTTTTTTCAGGTTTGTCCTAAAGAACAAATATCTTTATTGTCAACATTTCAGCATTAGATGGTGATTTGTGAAGTTGATGAGGAAAACTGAACATGTTATTCCATGTACTAAGCTTTCCTGAAACCTTTATTGTTGACTGCAGAAGAAGAATTTGAAGTGCTTGTTAATGTTCATGCTTATTAAACTGTCACTACTGTTTATTTTTTCTGTAGGGAAGGCTACTTTATGGCTTGCAAACTATAGTTAATTGTCCATAGTAACCAGCAGCAGATTATTTCAGAAAAGTTTTTTTGCCTGAATAATTATCAGGTTTGTTTTCCATAGCTGTTGTTTCATGTTCCCTTACTCGCTGTTGAAACAATTTAGTATTGGAAGGGTTTTGTTTTTAAAAGTATTTTTTAAGGGGACAAAAAATAAAGAATGGTGCCAAATGAAATGCTTAGGTCTGGTGGGTGTTCAGCATGTTGATTAAACACCCAAATTCAGATGAAATTTGATTAGTTGTACATGCCTATTAGTACATATTGCCCCTTCTGCCTTTTGCTGGGAGGAAAACAGTATAAGATATTACCTTTTTTTTCCTGTTGACTTTTGCTTCCCCTCCCTGGTTTCCAGGTTCCAAAGGACACAAAATGCTGATAAAAGCCAAAAAGAAAAATAATTGGAAAGGAGGTTGTCTTAGCCTTCGATTCCAAAAAGAAAACTGTATAATGTAGTCAGGTTATGTGAACAGTCCTGACATTTAGGGGGGGGAAAAAACCACCGGAGTGCATCCTGTTGTTGTGCTCTAAAATATTTTATGCAAATTGCAAGTGATTCTAAAAACACAAACTGAACAGATGAAACTGAACTCGAAAATTAAATTAGCTCCTGGCACAATGATGGCAAGTAAAACCAGCTTATTGTTGATGAAATTCTTACTTCACAGTGTTCATCATCTGCTTCCTTCCATACCCCTGTGCCATGGTCAGGGTTTTGTTCTGGGTTTGGGGGTTGTTTCCTCCCACCCCGTTGTTGTTTTGTTTTTTTGACAAACCTGGTTCCCTTCAGGGTGTTACAAAGGTTTCTGCTGGGGTGGGGAGGGTCAGGATGGACTGGCAGTGTGTCCTGGCTGAACGGAGCTGATGATGGAGCACCCCATTTAGTGGTGTATCTCCTGCAGCAAGTCTCAGTCCCCAGCCCCTGCTTTCTCTCATTTTATTGAGTTGACCGCTCAGTTCTTTGACTTCAGTGAGTTGGTGATCAATTTATCATCCAGCTGAATTATCTAACTCTGGCTTTTATTAGTGATAGAGTACTCCCTACTAGCTGGTCATGAGCAACCAGTGAGAACTGTCCCCTTTGGCAGCGTTTCCTTGTTAATTTGGCTTATTTCAATCACTTGGCCATTCTTGTTGTATTTATCGCTTTGCTGTGGTTGCTGCTGAGAGAAAAGTCTGTGGAAGTGCAGTCTATATGGAGCTATCAGGAGACTGGATCAGATTAGGAGGAGGAACAGGAGATACCAATCTGAAAGAGTAGTAACCTTAAGAAGCAAATGTGTTCTGATTTTTCACCACTTCATCAGCTTTACCAAATGCTTCACTTTGTCCTAATGTGTAAGAGATGAGAATTGGGCGACCTTACAGTGAAACAGGAGACTTGGTTGTGGTTTGTTTTTATTTGTTTTGTTGTGGTTGTTGTTGTTGTTTGTTTCTTTTTTTTTTTTTTTTTCCTCCGGAGAAAGGTAGAATCCAGTGCAATAATTACATGAACAATAGAATGGGGAGCAGTGAAATTATCCATTTCTTAGCATGGGATATACGACTGAGCAAAAAGGATCAAAAGAAAAAGCTGAGGAAGGTATAGGCTGCAGATATAGTAGGTGTATGGTGGAGATCAGGCAAAGTAGAAGAATATGTGCAGCAAAAGGGAATTTGACTGCGGAAGGTGAAATAAAGTGCAAAGGAAGAGTAACTTATAGGATGAGTCTGAATACCCTACTGTATTTATAAGTCTTAGAACTGAGGAAGAGAGGTAAAATCAGAAAATTGTCGCTGCTGCATGCAAATACACTAGGAGAATAAGACATCTGTGCTGACACAATCAAGTAGGACTATAAACCAAAGTAGAACTTGAAATTTTTCTATGTATTAGAAAGTTTCTCTTACAATTTTGTTAATGGATATTAATCTGCCACATGTACAAACAAATTGAGTACAACCTCTCCCTTAGAAAAGCTCATATTGGTTGTTTTTCTTTTAATCCTCTTATAAACAGATTGATAAGGATTATTGTATAAAAACAGCAAATTGAGTTTCATTGACCTTTGGAATATTCATAGGATCATAGAATAGTTTGGGTTGGAAGGGACCTTCAAAGGTCATCCAGTCCAACCCCCTGCCATGAGCAGGGACATCTTCAACCAGATCAGGTTGCTCAGAGCCCCGTCCAGCCTGGCCTTGAATGTCTCCAGGGATGGGGCATCTACCACCTCTCTGGGCAACCTGGGCCAGTGTTTTACCACCCTTGTTGTAAAAAATTTCTTCCTCATGTCTAACCTGGATCTACCCTCTTTTAGTTTAGTTTAAAATCATTACCCCTTGTCCTACTGTAACAGGCTCTGTTAAAAAATCTGTCCCCATCTTTCTCATAATCCACTTTTAAGTGCTGAAAGGCCTCAATAGGGTCTCTCTGCAGCCTTCTCTTCTCCAGGCTGAACAACCCCAACTCTCTCAGCCTGTCCTCACAGCAGAGCTGTTCCAGCCCTCTGACCATTTCTGTGGCTCCTCTGGCCCCTCTCCAACAGGTCCATGTCTGCCCTGTGCTGAGGGCTCCAGAGCTGGACACAGGACTCCAGGTGGGGTCTCACCAGAGCAGAGCAGAGGTGCAGAATCACCTCCCTCCACCTGCTGGCCACACGCCTTTTGATGCAGCCCAGGATACAATTGGCCTTCTGGGCTGCAAGCACACATTGGTGGTTCATGTTCAATCTGTCATCCACCAGTACCCCTAAGTCCTTCTCCACAGGGCTGTTCTCAATCCCTTCATCCTCTAGCCTGTATTGATACCGGGGGTTGCCCCGATCCAGCTGCAGGACCTTGCACTTGGCCTGTTGAAGCTCATGAAGTTCACATGGGCCCACTTCTTGACCTTGTCCAGGTCCCTCTGGATGGCACCCTGTCCCTCAGATGTGTCAACTGCACCACTCAGCTTGGTGTCATCTGCAAACTTGAAATATAAAAATATAAGTGATAAGCTTTGGTTATGTTACTGATGTTTTATTCGGTGAAACAACACAAAGCAAAAAACATGCATGAATATTTCTTTTATACTTTCACTTTCAATATTAATTATCAGAAGTGGTTCTTATGTTTGTTAGTGAAGGGTTTAAGGACCAGTGAATTTTGGTCAACTTACTAGAAAAGTTATTCTAATCTACTGTTTTTATTCTCTCCAAATATATATTTCTACTGTGTATTATGCCTGGGTTTAGAAATGATCCTAAAGGTTATTTCTGATTATGCTAGCCAATAGAATCAGAACCATTTGTGGATGTTGGTAATATTTTCTTGTCTGTCAGGAAACAGCCTTTTCTTATGTCCCTCTGCTAATAATTGTGTCATAAAATAAAAAGTTATAGTGCTGTGTTCAAAGAAATAAAACAGCAGTAGGATAAAAGTGAGGAAGATACTTCCAACTCCAAGTAATCTCTTCTGTGAGAACATGGAGAGATACTTAATCTCATGTAAACCTTGAAGCTTTCAGGAATTGTGAGGGGGTTGAATCTTGTCTAGGGACAGTTCACAAGTGTTCGACTTAAGTGGAGAATCCTTGTTCACTAAGGAGGTTTTAGAAACATGCCCTCATAAACAGCTGGTAATGAAATGGTAATTTATAATTGTAAAGTGGTTGTGTAGCAGCTACATACAAGGGGGGAGCAGCTCCACGTTGGAAGCTTCAATGACAAAGTGAAACGGGAGAGAAATAGGAAGGTGGGGGGGCCTGACGGCTGGAACGTGCCTTGTGACTGGGCTGTCTTGTGAGCCGCGAGCAGAACAGCTTAAATGGCTTACAAGAAACAGGACAGGTGAGCAGGAAAATGTGAAAAGTACTACACATCTCCAAGAGAAAGCTGGATTATCTGGAAGCCCCATGCAGTGCCTTGCGAAACTGTCTGGGTCTGTCAAAATGCGGCCTGTCAGTAGATGGTGCTCTTTATATCAGCTATTTACTCATGCTGCCTGTGTTTGGCTGTGTTTTCATGTAAAAGGTCTGGTAACATTCCTTAACAGTTCATTTCTCTGAATTCTGATGTCTTGGAGATTAGAAAACGAAGGCTTTTGAGAGACTGCCAGAAAAAAAAAAGCGTTGACAAAGTTCCTTTGAAACATCCTCCATCCTTGAATTTTTTCAACAACTTTTCCTTGTGAACGTGTATTGTTTTGAACTTGGAGAAATTCAGAAGCTTCCAGCGTAAAAACCTTGAACAAACATTGTGGACTGGAGAATATATAGCAGATTAATTCAGTTTGGCAGCTGACCTGTAAGACACTGCAGTAATGTGGTCTAAAATAAAAATGCAAAGCAGATTTGGCAAGTCATTTGCAGTTCTAAAGTTTTCTTTTGCATATTAACTTTGTAGTTTTACCTGCTGTTTCTGGATAGATAGGAATTAGTTTATTTTTAAATGTAATGCTTCTTAGAAAGGGCTTAAATGAATCAATGCAATTTTGAGTTTTACCTGGAGTCATTTATTCATCAGTAGTTGGATGGATATAAAAAGCTGCATAAAAATGAATATTTCCTAATTAATGTGATTGAAGTATTACTAAACCTGCCTCAGTTTTTTTATTATTCAGAAAACATGCCATCTCTGGAGGAAAAAAGTTAAATGTGTTAATTGTGTAAAAATTTCACCTGCCAAAGGCTGCTGTTGAGACGAAAGCCCTGATCTGGGCGGCAGAGCAGCATGGCAGAGCCCTGGGGAATCTCCGATCCCTGAAGTTGTGTGTGTGTCTTTATGCAGGGGGCTGTGTATAGAACATCAGCTACTTAACCAAGAGTTAAATTTTGGCTTTTGGTGAGAAGCATTTGCCTCTGGAGTGGATCTTGAGAGCTGCCCACTGCCTGACACTAGTGGTTTTCTGCAGACAGAAACTGAAGGATTAGCATGAATTTTTCATGTAATCTTGAACTGCAAGCAAATGGTCCAAGGGAAGGACCATTCTGAACAGAGCTCCTTTCAGAAATGTAATTAAAATATTTCTAGTTCTTATTCAGGGCCAGTCTGTCTTTTCAGCACATTGATTTAGATATCACTTCATAGATCTCTCTCCTGAAAGGATATATATTGTATGTACTCAACACATTACAGCAGATGAATATTGTTCCTCACAATGCTTAATTTATGTACTCTCGACCCTCCCTTCACGTTCATCTCATTATGACTGAAGTTCCTCATAGCAAGGCCTAGTGGGCCTAATATTTTTGTTGAAAATCTCAGCTCCGGATTTGTAGGGATATGTCACAGCTGCCTTCCCTAGGAAGATGTTGCTGGGACATTTTGGGCTGGATTTACAAATGGTACCTGGAGCCGAGGATGCAAATCTTCACTTGACTGGCATTCCTGCCCTGCTGGGACATTCCTGGGAAAGTCCCATTTTCCCATGAATGGCCTGATCTAGAAGATTCGTTCAGAGCATGGCAACAATTGAGCCTCTGCCTTCCTTCCCCCACCCCCTCCTCGAATCTGGTCTGCTGAGTCCCACCTGTGTGGACTTTATAGCTCCAAATTTTCAGGTTTTTGAGCAGAGATGGTGCTGCTGCCACATCCTTCTGTTTCCTTTTAAAATAAGGACAAGCTTCTGACCTTTTGCTTTCGAGTTGATTTGCTGCACTACAAGAAGAGATGCTTCCTGGGAGTGAGGTGTCTCCCTTTGGCCTGGGCTGGCCTTGATGTGAATATGGGACTTGTGCTCTGTGGCTTTTTCTGTATCTTCTTGTTGGCTGACTTAGGCTGCTTCCTAGCCAGGAGGGGCTGGCCTTCATCAATCTCAGTCTGAGGCTTTTTGCTTTCTCTAATAAAGGGGATAAAAGGGCATTGTAGTGCTTAAGCTCTTTTGATGAATATAGGACTTCATAGGGATGACAAGAGAATACAGAAATTCCCTTATTAGGGAGAGAAGACTAGCTTCTCAATAGTAATTAGCAAGAAATTACATTGACGTCAGAAGTCTGCGCTTTGTTTTGAAAAATAAGTGTATCTGCCTTCTAGATATTTATTTAAGTTGAGAAATCCATTTTGACCTCCTACACAGGCATTGCAACACTACTGCATGAGGCAGATGGCCGGGTGAATCTGCCGCTTCTGTCCACTTTTGCCTTTCTTCCTCTTCCTTTGCTGGAAGGGGAAGCAAGAGGTTGATCCCTCAGCTGAGGCTCAGAGACCTTTTCTTATTTGTACTCATGTACACTCTGGCCTATAAAGCTGTTCTTCTCAAAATATATTTGGCTCAAGAGAACATAGTTAAGAGTCAACTGGCAAAGATATCTAGAAAACTTTGGTTGCTGTTGGGGTATAAAATGTCTTGGCTGCTGCGCTTGCCTTCTGCATATGAATGAGCCCATCCATAAAGACTGAAAGTTGGCATGGAAAGGTAATACTGCTTCTTACAGTGCGAGCCTCTTAATTGGCACATCTGCTGGAAACAAAGGTGCCAAAAATGTGATTCACTCGGAAGGAGTAAACCTTGTAAGAAAGAAACCTGTCATTATTTAATAGGGATGAAGATCCTCTCAGGATGTTAGATGTTCTCCCTGTACAAATGTACTGCTGTTGAGCTAATGGTGGAATTAACCTCACTACCTGTTAACGCTGAAGTAACATTTTCTTTTATAGCTCTTCTTATATAAAATGCTTCACTGTCTGTGTGTTTAAGGTCAAAAATGGACTGTACCCTTCACCTCTGACATACAGCAGCTATTAAAAAAGGTCTGGGAAGACCAGAGTACTGCTTTGTACAATCCACCCCCCCCCTTTTTTTTCTTCTCCATTAAAGAAAGACCTATTTGTATTATAGTTGTATTCCTAGTAAAGAAACTTAATTTTTATAAGCTTGGAAGTTTCTACCCTTAAGCTACACGTCATAATTTTTAATTGACACATTTCAGTTCATATCCATGTTAGCATGGATAATGTGAATATGAAACAGGTACAGTTGAAACAGTCACAGTCCTGTCTAGTTCTTCTCATTTCAAGGCAGTGTGTTTGTAATTCTTCTTGATAAGTATTGATAATTGAGTTGGTTTTGAAAGAATCCACTTGACTGAAGAGTTGCAGGTAAGGCATCACCAAATATATGAGTTTGAGTCAGAAGCATTCTCATGATCCACAGAACAAATACAGGCCAACCAACTTCCTTTAATTCTTGTTATTGAATTTGCAAGTATAAAATCAAGACTTCATTATGTCCTTCAGATCTTTAAATTTTTAGCACTTATCTTTTGCCGTTTATTTTCCTGTAATTAAAGAACAATAAGATTTCAGTGTATTATTGAAATTTTCATGCAAAGTAAACATTTTTCCAGTCTAGTTTGGCCAGTGCATTTTGTTGCTGCTATACGCTATATTTTAGCTAAATTCTTTTACATGACCATTTTTAAGTAACTATGTGAGAGGTGCCAAGAAAGTCAGTGGACCTACTTATACTCCTGGTTTGTATTTATTCTAATGAAATTCCTGATGAGTAATCTAGGTTTAGTTCAACTGTAAATGTAACTGCCTAAGGTGCAAGTTGCAGAGGTGCCAGGATTGGTTAAAAAAAAAAAAAAAAAGTGGGAATGGAGACTCCTTTGTAATTGTCAGGTTTGTTGTACAGGTGGGGTTTGGGTGGCAGTAGGATTTTTATTTTAATCTAGACACAGAGAAAATATTTTTGACAAATACTGAACTTCCCCAGAAGTGGAATTTCAGTTGCTCTGACAGTATTTCTGAAGTTCGGGACAAACCGTTGGAAAAGGGGGAGCTACATTTCTGCATTTCATCACTGGTTTAGTTACTGGATATTCCTGTTTGCCTTCCTATGCGTACCTGAATGGATTTGAACTTGCCACTTTTGCTGAGATAGGGCCCTGTCCTGTGCCTGCCACCAGCCTGAATGGAGCATTCTGTGATGAGGATTCATGCCATGACATTTTTTTTTGCCGTGGATGTAGCGCTTATTGCTTAAGACAGGATAAAAGATGAGCTAACCTGCAAGTTACGTGCACTGTGTCCATGGTGAATGTCTCAAGTTCTTATTCTTGGTGTAGTGGGTGGTTAAGTGCAATGAAGGACACGTGTTTATAATAAAGTTTAGTTCATTACTTGTTGTAACTTGGTATTAAAACAGGGCCGTTAATTTAAATTAATTCTGTTTCTTTGACTCAATAATGGTAGCAAGCAGGCTAGAGAAATTTGAGGAGGAGCCTTTGTCTTCATATGCACAAGGCATCTGATCAGGGCACCTGCTGTGTGAACAGAAATTGTCCCTTCTCCAGATCTGTGCAGGACACAGAGTAGGTTTCTGTTTGTAAAAGCAGGAAGCTTTGTATTTACTTGTGAAGACTGTAATCTGTATGATAAGGTAGTGATAGTTAGAGCCCAGACTTGGACAAGTTTGAATTGTCTCAGGTAGAGAAGGGGAATCAAAGCCACAGCAATGAAGTAGTATTGAATGACTGATGTATCTTGTGAAGTAGGAATCCTCATCCTGACAGAGCAACTCCGCTTCTGTGTATCTTCTCCGAAAATATCCAAACACAAGTATTTAATTTTTGGACTGTGAGGAATCTTCTGCACCGAGTGAAATGGATCTTTGGTTTGGCAAGATTAGAAATGCAGTGTTTTTAGGTGAAGCAAACTTTAAAACATTACACTCGTTGGTTTGGATTTGGTTGTCAAAACCTAAAATTGATTATGCCTCTGGGCCTACTTGTGGTTTTATTTTAAGCATTGTCGGCCTGTCTGTCCCAGTTGTGGCTTTCAGGATTTTTGATAGCAATTAGGATGATGTCAGGCAAGCTTCTTGACAGTGCTGAGAAGTGTTCTGTCTTCTCCTTTCTCATCCTGACACTTCAGTTCTTCACCCTTTGCTGATAGCGCCACTGCCATTTATATCAACACCGGCATCTGCCAGTCATGATTCTTGCTTTCAGTGTGCGATATCTCTTTGAAAGAGAGTACTCTCATGGGAAATATGTCACCTTATTTATCCTTGCTTGTTGTTTCGATACCGTCTTTATCCTGATCAGGATAATGCTCGGTAATATTTTTTGGACAACTTTATCCTTTCCTTTTGATGGTTATACTTGTGATTGCCTTAAGAGGGAGTTAACGCCCTCTAACAACTTCCTGCTTTCCAGATCAATCTCATTATTATCGTAATTGATTCCTTTCCCTGCTTTGCAGTCTGTCTGTAGTACACCTAAGCTTGTGGCACAGGTACAGAAGGTACTGGATTGGGTCAGTCCCGGTGTTGCTTGAAAGCCAAGGTAACACGTTCATCGTTCATTGGTCTTTGAACAGTGGTGGTGCTGGGGCCCTGCAGTAGAAGTTTCTGCTTGTGGCTGCCAGAGCAGTTTTTTGGCCGGGAGAGCAATTTCCAGCATTCTGCTGGAGGAGGCAACAACGAGCAGCCAGTGGCTGACTTGGCCTTTGGGGGTGTGAAAAGGTGAAGAGACTGTTGGTGAGAGAAACGGGAGGCTGTGGGCCACTGCTGTCCTCACAGAACTGGCATTTGTTCCTCTCATTCTCCTCCAGAAAACAGGAGGGTATGAATAGCAAATTTACTTTACAGGAGCTTTTCCACTTCTCCTGCACCTTCCATGGCTTCCCTGCCTGGTCCTTCCTGGAGTGGTCTGACCCAGCCCTGTTCACCTTGTGCTCACAGCCCTGAGCTATGGCTGCTCAGGTGTCCTCGTCTCCCGCTTTAACTCTGTTCTCTCTCCCCCACGATGTCAGAGGACCTGTGTTAACAGATGTGAGTGCCCTGGGAGCTGCACAGCCTCTGAGTCTTGCTCGTGGCATCCCTATATGACTCCCATGCTCAGGAGGTCATAGATTAGGCCAGCCAGGTGCATTTGGCATCTTTCCTGGTGGAGCAAGTAAGTTTGGGGCAGCAAACGTGAGACACAAACTTGCAACTGAGGGAATGCAAAGCGCTATCTGAAAACGCTTCCAGCACAACTGGGGAGGCTTGGTGGCCCTCCCATGTCTCTGTTGTTTTCATTCAAAGGGGATGTTGCGTGTTGCTCAGTCAGAGGTGTATGACTTGTACAATAACTGCTGTAGTGTCTCTGTTTTAATCCTTCCTGGGTGGCATTAGGGTTTATGTCTTGGCTAAACCAAAGTTGGTGCAAAGTTAACCTTTAAAGTGTGCTTCAAACTAAATTGCAATTATTTTTTAAAATAATGTATTTTATTTGCCATACTGATTATTTTGTTTTTCACAGTGACTTAAGTAATAAATTAGAATGTGACTGTTTGAATTTCTGATCCAATTAAAGTTTTAAACATTCAGTCTTTTATCAACATAAAAGCGAAGGTGTCTTAAAGTATTTTCTTTGTTTTTTTTTTTAATAAGCACATTTCCTTTGGTTTTTCATTTACGTCTCTTCTTAGGATTAAAATTCTCAATAACACAGATGGGTACCCAATACAACAGAGGTTTCAGTGTTTTTATGGGGTATCTACTTATTATTGTAATTTTCTTATTATTTGCTGGAAAAATCTGTAAATATTACTACCTGACTATCTGCGTGTATTTCTAAACCAAAAATGTGTCATTTCCAGATACTTCAATATCATAAGATATCATATAAAAACACGTTCACAAGCCTGGCTCATTTTTTCTGTTCTTTCCAGAAGAGAAACTCTCTTTTATGTTAGTCATTGATTCTGAATTCTATGTAGGCAATTTAATGTTGGAGAAGTAATTTGGAATATAAGAAAATTATTCGTATTTTCTCAGTTTCAGAAATACAACCCAAGCATGTTTAAAAATATATCATGCTTTTCAAATGTGTTGTGGGCATTGCGGCTCCTGCTGCTTCTTGTCATAAACGGTGGAGATGATGCTGTTAGTCGTGCTACTGGAGCAGTCTGAAAGATTCAACAGTAACTTAGATAACTCTTGGAGCTGTGTAGTTTAAGTTCTCTGTTATATCTATCTATATTGGATACACATAAAATTTTATTTTTCTAATTTTTAAATATATCACCGGCCCTTTATAGTTTGCTTGCAGAAGGCATTATGTTTTGATTTAACAAGTATTTCCTTCTCAGCTTCACGCATGAAGTGATCTCATTTCTTTTCTTCCAGTCTCTCTGATGACAGACACATCAATGGTTTTCTGACACATTTTAATGTTTCCTGCCCCAGCTGACTCTGCATTATTCTCGGGGTGACAGCCACCCATCTCACTCTCTCTGTCCCTGTTAGGTGGCAGTGACCTAATTCTTTCCTTTGCTCTTCCCATACCTCCGTCACAGCTATCACCCCCTTTTCTTCAAACTGCCTAACTGGGTTAATGTAGCGGTTCAGCGCTGAGCAGTTGTACTCCAAGTTTACTCCGTGTGAAGCTTTCTTTGTGCTTGAAACGTGGCTGGCAGAGCTTCATGCTGCTGGTCTAATAAATGATGGTGCTTTTCCTTGCAGCCTTGCCTTGCTGATGTCCTTTGACCAACACAGCTGTACCAAAATTGGTCCAGCTTTGTCTTTTCCTAGTTGAACTGTAAACTTCAGAGCAGAGTCTCTTGTGATGCGTGTTGGAGCAGAAATCTGCCTCAGTGCTTTGAGCAGCGCTGCTTTTATCCATCTCTGTTTCATACATGTGGGGTTTCTTTAAGGCAGAAACTGTAGGGTCTTTCAATAAATTGGAATGTAAAAATAAGCATTGACTTTGCTTGTGTGTTCAGGGTCAGTATGTTGGCAAATTGGATGTTACAAATGGTGTCAGGCAGCCTTCTTCCTGCAGCCCTGTTTGACTGAGGTCCCTGATCTCCACAATCCCTGGATTTTGTAATCCGAGCAAATTTGTAAAATGCACGAAATGTTTGGTTTGGAGAAGCTCTTTTAAAGAACTTGGCTCAAAGTATGTAAAGTAATTTTAATGAGATTGAATCCTCTGTCACTCAAAAATACAGAAGCATTTTCTTTCTCTGCTGGAGTGAAATGAAGCATTAGAACAGGGTGCCCAGGGAAGTGGTTGAGTCACCATCCCTGGAGGGGTTTAAAAGACATGCAGATGTGCACCTGGGGACATTGTTTAGTGGAGGACTTGGCAGTGTTAGGTAAGTAGCTGGACTCATTGATCTTGAAGGTCTTCTCCAACCCAAATGATATAATGAGTCTACAAAGTACAATAAAAAAAGACAAAGAAATTCTGGTGAATAAATTGATGTTCAAACCTGGCAGCTTGGTAAACTGCACCTGGGAGGCTGAAGAAGAGAAGTTGTAGGTTGTGGTTTAGGAAGAGCTGGGCTTGGGTGCCAGTGCTGTTCTGAACCGTGAAATACACCCTCTAGTAGTGTGCAGGCGGGAAGTTTGATTTGTTTATTTATTATTGAGTTGGTGATTTTAAGTACTGTCTTCTCTGCCCTTTGGAACAAAGACAGTATGAAATTGTGTCACATATTAAAGATGTTAGTTTTTTTTCTTCTTGGGAGTCATTTTTATAGTTTGAGATACACATAGCAACAACTGGTGCTGGCAATTTAGGAGAAGGAGGTTGACACAAAATCCTGAAGAAACAGGTTTTTCTTCAAATATACAAGAAAAGATCAGAGTACTGAAGACTTTTCTTCTCATTAGATCTGTATCTGGCACATGAGTTGGCAGAGTGTTTGGCAGGATTAAAACTGTTTAAGTGCTGCCAGCAAACGGGGATCTTAGGCTGAGTTTATGTCAGGAAAATGAAAGGGGAGGCTGGACCAAAGATTTTAAAAAATATATTATTTTATCTTAATGATTTTTGAACTATTGTTTAACTGAGCTGATAAACAGAAATAAAATAAAACATAATGTTTTCCACCTGTCTAGGTAGTTTATATATAGCTAGTGGCAGGAGACTCATTTGATAGGTATGTTTATGGTAAGGGTAATTTTCCATGGTTTACTGGCAATTTTTTTAGTATAAGATCTAGCTTTAGAGCAGGGAAAAAACTAACAAATGAATTTTGTGGGAAAGTAGTGTATTTTTAATAGCCTTTCATTTAGAGCATCTGGTTGGAAAATATTTTGAGTATGATGTTCCAAAAATGAAAGCGACAACAATATACTTTTTATAACTGTTGCTTTAAAAACCGTATATTCTGTTAACTCAAGTCCTTATGAATTAGAAAATCAAACATAATGGTGATAGTGTCAGTATAAAAATGTCCTTTTTGGGCTGCAGTTACAAGTTTAAGTCAAACATGTTTCAGCCATAATTCTGCACACCGGCCAGGAAAATATCAGCATGTATGTTTGCTGTGCAGTGTTCTATATATTACACGGCATAACAGTGACATTTGAAACCACCTTTCAGTTCTACGGGCACAGAGGGAAATGTTAAATTTGTACTGAAATTGCTGATGAACTTGTTCTTCAGATATTTAACATGATGGTGCTTAAACCTTTTAAGAGGAGAATAGTTGCTGAACTGAAAAGAGCAGCCTCTTAGTTAAAGCAAACATTGGCACTACGTGTGTACTTTCAGCTAGGAATAAATAGCTTGTACATTTATAGCTAGCTATATGTATTTGTATACAAATATTTGTAAATTAAGTATTTTTATGTTGTACAAGAAAAGCTCTTAACAATTTATTTTTGAAGGGCTAACAGACTTTCCTCTAGTCTTCAAAAGATCCAATGCTCAAAAAATATCTTCAAATTCAAGCAGTAACTCAAATAAAAATACACACTGAAGTCCTGACCCTGTTGTTCAGCGATTTCAATGGAATCCAAGAAACTGCTTGTGCTCTATGGCTATTTTTACTTGTTTTTTCATTTGCTCTGTTTGTGAAGGACACACATTTATATACGCATGTAATACAAATCAGCTGATACCATGATGTTGGGTTCTTCATTGGAATTCAGTTTCTGCTGTGACTCGGACAGCAGTAACAAGTCGGGTAGAGGAGCTCAAGGAGGAGCCAGTTGCACGAGGAGCAGTGAGGGGGCACTTGCTGTCCCTGCAGGGTCCTGCCTTCTCCAGACCCTGGTGGTGTCCAGAGCGGGTTCTGCAATGCAGGGTCCTGATGTGCTGCTTGGAAAGGGCAGCGGTGGAACAAGCGCTGGCCTGGTTACAGTGCCGTGTCAGCACCTTGGTTTGTGGGCGCTGAGTCTGTCAGTCAGGTTGCCACTTCTGCAGAAGGTGGCAGCTAAAGAGGAGAATCAATTATTTGGGACGGTTTTGTGCATTATTGTGATACCTCTAAATGTGGATGGTGCCGATCAGTGTGTTTGAAACAGGATTCATGTTTCCGGTGAGTGTATTTTTGTTCAAAACAACTAAAATTTCCCTGCTGTTTATTGAACTTCTACCCAGACAATGAAAAAGAGATAGGGAAAATTTGGCATGAGAAATTCAAGACATTTACCCATTGGAATTTTATCTCTGCCGTATTCCCTGGCCCTAACTTAATATCTTTGCATGATGCACTTCATGGACTTAATAGGACATGCAAAGCACTGGCTTAAAACTGCTTCAGTCCTTTGGGATTCTAGTAATGAAAAATTTCAAAGCAACTTTGAAAAAGTCTGTCTGACAAAGTACATCTGTGTAAATGCTGGGGTACACCCTGGCTGGCAATATTGAGGGAATCTGCCATGAGTCCTAATGGAGAAGAATGGTTGAGATGACATTCCCCTTCACCTCAAATTTGTGCAGAAAGACGTCTCTTGAACCTTCCAAGCCACCGAGGAGCTGGAGGACAGTTATTCTGAATGCACAGCCTGGCAACAAAGATACTTTAATTTATTTTGTAGTCTTAGTTCTTTGACAAAATCATGAAGTAAACAGATACATTGGTGTTCACACCCGCTTACATCAGCGATGTCCAATGTTAAACATTTATTGTTGGTAATAACCACCCATCTATTTGAGATTTTCTTAGTCTCCTGAGCAAAAAAAAACAAAAACCAAAAAACCAGATGAAATCACTTTGAATACTTTTTTTTATTGTTGTTGTTTTGCCTACTTTGACAAGAGACTTTAAATCCCTGCAATTCAGATCATCAAGAACTCAGCGTTTTCATATGGTTAAAAAAAAGAGTGTACGTACAAAGGTGAATTGCTTTATTAAATGAAATGTGACTTTATACATATGACAGTGCAACTGACAATTTATGATTGTTTTATGTATAAACTGTTAATCTGTTTGTTGAGATAATCTGTTATAAAATTGAATTTTCAGGGAAATAGCGAACAGTGGTCTTTTAAAAATGTGTTTATGAAGAAGAAACTTTTAAGCAGGAGTCCTATTTATTTCACATAACGGGGATTGTAGGAGGGTTGAAGGCAAAAAGGAAGCAGAAAAACTAAAAGTGCTTGTAAACATCACTGGAAATGGGGACGATGTCAGCCAAAATGCTGGGTACGGACCGCCCCCCCAGCTGTGCCTGCGCCGCTGTGCAGTCTCCTTTTCCCTGGCGGAACACGTCTCTAAGCTTGTTTGCACTGAAGGGCTTTGTTGCAAGATCTTTTGGAATTGTCACTGAGGAACACACCTGGCCTGAGGATACTCCTGCTTGTCCATGGTCGTATCCAAACTGCGACGCCAACCTACAGCCCTCTGGTGAATCCGAAGGGTTCAAAGGCTGCAACTACTGCCCCTCGGGTGCAGAGTTGGTCGTTCTTTAAACTGTTATTCAAGTAAGACATGGTGCAATATGTTTCTTTGATGCAAGGAACACATATGCAATGCAAAGTAATGTTAAAAAAACCTTTCACTGTGTAGGATTCCTGGGTGATGTATTTGAATAGCTGGGGCTTGTGTAACATGCAGGTAATTATTGGATATCTGCCAGCCAGAGCAGCTCCCATCTTGCATTTCTTATTTTAGTATCTTATATAGACATCACAGATTATTTCTGAAACGTGTGCGGCCTAAACATAATTTCTGTTCATCATTTTTGTGTTTGTAGTCTGGGACTGTGAAGCTGACCAAGCCTGTGGCGCTATGGACCCAGCAGGATGTCTGCAAATGGCTGAAGAAACATTGCCCTAATCAGTATCAAATCTACAGTGAGTCATTCAAACAGCATGACATAACTGGTAAAGTATGCACTATCAGACATATTTCACTTGCTTAAAATGTGGCAAATTGTTTTACTTTGTTGCTAATAGATTGTGACTGTGCGCTGTGGACTTCTTGCTGATTGTATGACTAGAGTTACAAGGTTTAGAGCAGGAGGAATACACCACCTTTCACAGGATGCGATAAGTGATTTCCCCATCTCTCTAAAAGATAAATTCAACATTATTCAGGGTTAATATAATGAGGAAAGAAGTCAGTCTGTATGTGGGTAAGCGCCACACCCTGTTCATTCCAAATAAATAAAAAAAGCCCCAAACATTAAGAAATGTCCTATGAGGAAAAAAGTAAATGAGTTTCTTTTCATGGAAGTGTTTCACCTTGAGTTCATATTCTTTTTTGCCCTCCTCCCTTTTTTTTTTTTCAATTGAACTTGGAGTCCTTAACACGTAGGATGGGAAGCAAACCCAACTGAGCCTCTCCCTAGGGCTGAAAGAGAATCAATACAGCAAGTTGTTTTCTGACAGATGTTTGTTTAACTTTGTTCTGGAAAATTTGCAATGGAGGAGATGTTCACATATCTCTATTCCAATAATTTATGGTCTTTAAAGTTGGTATTTTCCTATTGTCAATCTAAACTATTATTTCCAGCCAAATAAACTGATTTCTGTCCCAGGCGTAGCTCAAGTACAAACAATCCTTCTTTCTTGCAGTCTTTCCTTTATTGGATAGGGGGTTTCCTGCTTTCACATACTTTCTTTGTCTACTCTAAAAATTATTTGTTTGTTCTATCATGGTTTATCCCCCAAATACCCACAGGACCTCCAAACCTTTAACAGTTTGTGTCTGTCTTACAAGAACATATTTAAAAGCATCATTATATTTTATTTTCCTATTTACTTCAGAGGTTTATATTGATTTTGTTGATCTGTTTGACTTGTTAACTCCTACTCGGTTTGCTGTAGTGGTATTTTAACTGACCACTTTGTGGTCAGCTGAAATTTGTTCTCTGAAGTGGTGGGATACAAAAATGGGAATGGGCATTCAGCCATTTAATATCAAGCAGAAGTTTGAGTTTCACATACAAATCTCGGTCTTAACAATAATGTACTGTTAACTAATGTGTGTTTCAATTAGTGTTTTGTTCGTGTACTTGTGGTGTTTCAAGTTTTCCATTGATTCCTGTTGCTACTCTTTCCTTCCTGATAATATATGAATGACTGCAAACGTGGCAAACTTAACTACCAGTATTTGTTTACTATGTAGCCATGAATACGCGCACATACTCCTATGTGAGGGGTGGTTTGTATTGGTTTGGTAAGCGTTGAGTTTTAGTGCGTAACCATTGTGCCCATTTCCTCTAAGTCATCAGCCCTGAACGCAGCCCATAGGAATGCAGCCTGGGTCTCCACCCATGTGTACAGAGCTGACTGCATCCAGAGCGCTACCAGGAAGAACTGAGGCTATTTCTTAATGTTTTCTGGTACTGTTTTACCGACATATTGTCTCTTTTTAGAATTAAGACACGGCGAGATAAAGTTGAAAGGAAAGTTGTTTTCATTCCAACATACATGTAGATGGAACCTGGTAGCTTCACTGCAGATGTGCACAACATCGAAACTTATAGACCTCTGTGAAAAAGAAGAATCAAGATCAATTCTTCTTACTTTACACAAAAGAAGTATAAGGAAAATATTAGTATGAGTGTTAGAATGTAAGTCTGCAGGAAAGAAAATCAGTTCAGTAACTACCAAAGAAAAGAAGAAATGCGATCAATGTTTGTACGGCTTTTATAAAAGTATGTTGTGATAATATTATGAGTGAAATCAATAACTCGGGAGGATATTTCCAGTGCTCTTGGTCCCTGTGACTCCGATTATTTGAAATCTAATAAGGGGATAGAACAGTGGATTTGTGGCTCAGAAAAAGTAGAGCATGAAAGGAGCATGGAAACTAATGTGAAGATTAAGCCAAAGTATTGTAACTGTTTCCAGATATGGTTATGGAAAAGTGATGTGATTGTTCAAAATTTCTCAGGAATTAAAGTGACTTTACAGGCTGCTTTGATATGGAAAAATATGATGGAAAAGAACTTGAAGAAAGTGACATGAAAAGGATATTTAAACTTTATTTGAAGATAAAATCTAAGTCATGGTCATAAGCCAGGAAAATAGTCTTGGGCAAATATATCTAGCAGTTGTTAACCATAGGTGTTGAAAAACGCAGCATTTTACTTGGGACTGTTAGTTGCTGATGACAGTTATTGAGTTGGGGGCAAAAAAGCAACCCAAAATGTCCTTTCCTTTGTGGAGATTTTATACCTTTTTACTACTCCTGACAAAGAGCAGCTGCAGATATGTAAGAATAAAATGCTTTATCTGGTGATCTTGAGGATGCCATGGGACAGAGTGTACTCTCATCAGAGTTGTGGGTGACACCAAATTGGGGGTAACAGTTCACAGACTCAAGAGTGGGGCTGCCATTCGTAGGGAGCCTGGTCCAGGGACCAGACCTCGGCTGGAGGAATGTGCCAGCAGGAACCACTGGAAATTCAACAACTGCTCTTGGCGTTTGCACCAGTGCGAGTGGACATAAAGAGCTGCTCTGACTGACCAGCTGTTTACACTCATTTGATACCATTATAATTCAGGGGGCAAAGCTGAGAACTGGACCTTGCTTTCCGTGTGCATTTGTGGATTTGAATTTGCTGGGCAGCAATACTTTTAAATGACTAGGAGTTCTTGAGAGATGAGCTGTTCTTTGATGGTGTTATCCTGTACCATTTTTTTTTTTGCAATGTCTCAGCATTAAGCAGCGCAAGACTGGGCATAGAATGACTAAGGAATAAGCATTTTGGTGAAAATGGTCCATTGACAAAGTAATAAAGATGATATCCAAGTAACTGCTTATTGATGCATGATTTGTTGAAAGAAAGGAAGGAAGGAAAGAAAGAAACGCTGCTTCACCTCTCATTTTTACGCCATGTTCCCCAGTGTGCTAATGTGTGTCTAGAGAGCATGAGGTTTTAATGCTATAATCATTAAACAAACCTCATTCTGTCAAAATAATACCCAAGAGGTACCTTGGTCCAAGTGAAAGAATTTCATAGGAGGTACTTGAAAGGGCTCAAGCCTTTTTAAATTAAACTTTTAAGGAGGAAAGGAACAGGACTCAAGAAAACCTCTTTTTAGTTTTATAAGGGACCAGAGCTTATGAATATTCATTAAATACCAAATGGCACCTCGGAAAATGAAATATATGCTACTGAAAACCTGCTGCAAATAACCTTAAAATCTGGCTAATTCTGTAACCTCCAAAGGTGCTTGCATTAAAACAGCTATGTTGACATATATTTTTATGAAATTCATATGAAATCTTGCTTTTAAAATCTGAATTGATTTGTTGTTTTCACTTCAATAATATCTTGGCAAATGTTAGGTGTTTATCACATCAACTGAAATACTCAAGTTACTTAGCATATGGGTGAAGGGATGATCTTGTGGTTTAAGAGACTAAACTGGAATTTGGAGAAATCTTGGCTCCATTTCACGTTACTCTGATGTTGTTAGGAAGCACACTGAATCCTCAGGGTCTAAGTTACTCTATCCATACAGAAAAGGGGCTGCTTTTTCTTATCAAAGTGTTGCCAAATATCCTTCTGATTTCCAGAAGATGCCCTTTGGTTCATGGAACTCACTGAATTTTGTGCTGTGACCTGGGGATGAGAGGCGAGCAGGGGGTGTGGGAGGCCTGGGGTTCAGTCCTGCCCCTGGGGCGGGAAGGGTCACTAAAACCAGATGGCTTTATTCACCATGTTGTGACCTTCTGATCATGCTCATCCTCCCCGTGTGTGTTTTGGCGTCTCTACAATGGTGATAAAGATACCAGTGTTGTTAAATGTGTAGGAAAGATGTTGTTTGAGCCAGCTGAGTCTTTCTGTTAGCAGGTCTGTTTCATTTGGAACAACTTCTGCTCGCTCCCTCATCCATCCCTTGGAAAGTGATTCCAACTTTATCCTTCATCCTTCCATTATTAATGAGTATCACATTGACCCATAACATCTCTCGTGCCAGTGACGCGGCACACCTAGTGTGAGACCAGATGCAAGAAGCGAAATGAGGTCTTGTGTAAGGTGACCTCTGTCGGTGTTCACCCCGACGCTTCCCCTCTGCGTTACTGACACCCGGCCCTCCAGAGTCTGCTCACTAATCCTACTGTAGTTACACTGCACAAAACTACACAAATCAGCACCTCTCCTTAGCTTGTTTCATTGGACATTGTTTTATTATCCCTTATGAACTGGTCACAACCTGCCCGCTAGGTTGTTATTGGTAGAGGACTGGTTTTATGGTCAGGTGTAGGACTGGTACTAAGTGAAGAAGGTCCAGGTGTTGCAGGAAGTACCTTTAAAGCATTATTAAAGTTTTGTTCACCACATTTTTATCTGTCTGGTCCCAAACCTGTAGCAAGTTCCGAACATTCCACAGCACTGTCCTATATCTCAGAAAGCATCTAGTTTATTCACGGAAGAAAAGAGTTTTTAGTAGAAACAAAAAGAACCTTATTGTGTCCAAGTGGAAGGTATTTCTGCTATTAGTTATCTTCCTTGTTTTGCATGTGACAGTGCTCTTCAGCACAATAGATCTCTCCTCCCAAGCAGTGTTCATCTGATAGAGGTGGTGTAGAAACAACTTCCGTCTCCAGCCAGCTCTGTGAACCTCTTCCCTTCTCTGTGCTTCAGCCGGCCTTGCCCACGGTCCTTATTTGTGCCACTTTTTTCCTTCTCTTTCTGTGAGGTCTTAACAGCAGCGTTGGTTGGTGGGCTGTCAGTTCAATCCTGACTACATCCATCTGTGATTTAATAAATGAAATAAAATCACTGCTTCACCCTGGAGAGAGCTTTCATTCTGCTGCCGGGATAAGGTCAGACTTATTTGTAGTGTTCTTTGTGGAGCTGTGATGCTCGTGTTGGAAAATGTGAGGGACTGAAGAGTTTTCCTTGTTTCATGCTTGGCTACCCTCAAATTTTTAACATGTGGAACACATCAAAGAGTGACAGACATTGGGATAAGGCTCCTGTACGCTTAATATGTGGCAACTGTTATTTTTCCATGGAAAATAATATCAGAAATATATTAATGCAACCCTGTGTTTATGTAGCGTGGAATTGAAAGAAGTGAGATGAGCCAAATAGTTGGAAAGTGGAAATCTTTTTTCCTTATGCAGCCTCCTACTGATAACATTTTGGATGCACGTAATCTCTCACACCTCAGCAATGGCTCCTGGCTCTGGTTTCCAGTCAGATCGTAGCTCCTGCGACACCCAGTGAACTGCCGCAGCAGGAGGCAAAACTCCAACAGCTCCTGAGAGATCTGGTGTGACCGGGAAGGCTCATCTGCAGCTGCAAAGGGGCCATTGAGGCACTTGAGTGCTTCATGGAAGTTGTAACTTAAGTATTAACATAGTTGATTATTTTCTGATAAACTGGGTGTTCTGTGGAAAATAGTCTGTGGAGTATTACGGCAGAAAGTAATTTTTTATGGGGTTATTATTATTATTATTATTATTATTATTATTATTATTATTATTTTGATCTGGAACAGGAGAACATTTTCTAACCAGCTGCCATGATAGTGTCTTCACTGCTAAACCAGCTTACCGCTTGTGCATAGGAGATCTAGGCCCTATATGTTTAAGAAGAAATCGCATCAATTCGTCATGAGGCAGAACCATCTTCACTTCTGTGCTCAAACCAGTGGGGAGTGTCTAATGCCATTATTTGTTACATTAAAACCTGTGTGGAAGAAGTGATATTATCATCTGTTCTGTTTAATAGGAAAGGGAACTTGCTGAAGGGTGATTGAGGCATTTTTGGCCTTGCTTGCCAATGATGTATTGTTATTGCTTCTCTGTCTACTAAATTCAGAATGAACAGTTTCCATGCTCCTGCTCCATTATCAGCTGGGGGATCTGCTATGCAAGGAGCTGATGAATGTTTTACAGCATTTCCTGTGATATTGGATATTTCTTGGGTCTGGTTGCTTTTCCTTGGTGTGCTCTCTGCACTTCTGACTACCTGGGAAGTTCTCTCATGGTTTCAATAAACAATTGCTCTACAGCACACTCAGAAGTGAATTGCACTCTAGCTGCCTCTTTTTCTTCACTCTGTCGCTCTATAAGAATTCAGGGAGAGCCATGGTAGCCTGATTTGCTGTAGCTTTTACTACAACCTGATGTAAAACACAGAATCCAAATCATCTTTGAACTGAAAAGTATCATTCCTGTCCTTCAGCTTCAGATTTGAAACTCCCTGTCAACTTGGCTTAGATAAGTTCTTCTGTACCCTTAGAGGGTGAGCATTTAGGTGACAGGAGGAAAAAGTATATTGCTCTTTATTTGGAGCACTGTTTACTTGCTCCCCAGTACTTTCTCCTCAAGTGCTGTCAGATGTTGGGGAATTAATGTTTCATAATTAATGCAATGATAATTGGATTATTTCTTTCCTCTAGCACAAGCGTTCTTTGCAATTTTAGTTCAATCTTGTTCTGTTTATTTTAGCGAACTTCTACTTACTAGAGATGGTATCGTGTTTTACCCTTGTCCTTTAAAAGATCTTTGTTGTACAGTCTTTGTAAAACAGATCCACTGTGTTCTCTGCAAAGCACTGATTCACATCAGTATCATGTAAAACTCACCTCCAGAACCTCTCACCGTGGCAGCCAGTTTCAAAATCAATTTCTGTTTCTTAGTCAGAGGGAAGCTAAAAATGTGAATTAGGGTAAGATATGGAAAGCTGTATCAAATGTCTGAGCATAGCCTATTTCAGGAATTCTCAAACCATATTGTAAAGCTTTGTGATATTTCCTAGTTTGCTGATAAGGCTGCACAGTGTGTCTGCAAGCAAGAACAGAGCACTGATTGTGATCCACTGACAGAGCCAAAAAGCTTAGGAGCTGATTTAGCCTTTGGGTACGTACCCTATCTATCTGAGGTGACTCGGGCATCCAGTTTAAGTGAGATTCAGAAGATCAAGGGTAAGAGAGTAAACTGTTGAAGTAATCAGTGGAGGGACAAGGGATGCCTCCAAGCAGATGAATTTAGTGGACTTCATATAGCTAAGAGAAGGTGTTATGAAAACACTTGTTTCCTTTGTCCACCTTCTTTTGTTCTTGATAAGCCATGCTTTTTATAAACCATTTTTTCTTTAGGTGCTTTACATGAGTATTAGTTATTAATAGTCCTAACACTGCCAAATACTCATTTTACTTCTCAGGAAGTTCTTTTTCTGCATACTTTGGAACCATCACCAACCGTTAGTGATTAGGTGGTTACTTTACTACATTCCTTGATGACTAGGCTGTGTGATCCCATCACCTAGAAGCTGGGCAGGGTGAAGCACTGTTGGTACTTGGAGACCTCCAAGGAACAGCTTGAAGCCATAGAATGTA
This sequence comes from Streptopelia decaocto, assembly GCF_964273445.1. Lineage (NCBI taxonomy): Eukaryota > Metazoa > Chordata > Aves > Columbiformes > Columbidae > Streptopelia > Streptopelia decaocto. The sequence continues at coordinate 15,220,946 of NC_138655.1, forward strand.
GCATTGTTAACCTTGATCCCATCTGGTGGAAACCAGCACAGACCTGGGAGGTGTTGGAGGGTCTCCTTTCAGATGACTTGTCCTGTCGCCTGGCAAGGACTATTTGCCTTCTTGCTGTGCAGACATGAAGTCAATTTTATGGCTCAGTTGTAGGTAAGGAAAACTTAGATGGGGAAAACTTCAGTGATTAAGTGGAGGAGTTGTTAGAGGACCTTACAGTTCTTCGCTTTGAAGAAGTGAATTAATTCGCTGCCTAGTGGGTGTGTGTTTGTGATATCAGTGAGCAGCTAGCACTGATTCCTTTTATTTCGGCTTGTTACTTGCCAGCATGTGCTATTCATGATATGGGGATTTAGTCTTAGTGTATCTTATAATTATTTGGCAGTGTTTCTCCGGTCTAATAACACAGCTAACCTAATGATGAAATGCAGAAGGAAGCTCTCCTGAAATCTGAACCTGGAGGAAGAAACAGCCGAGAGTTTGATTTCTGCTCCGTGACACAAATGAGCCAGTGCATGCTGAATCTCTCTTACCCGATCTGTCTGCAGTTTGTTGTGTTCCTTCTCTTGCCTCTGACTCCCACTGTTGTCTGATCCCCTGTGACTCTTCCCAAGCCACACACCCTCCGGCACTTGTGCTGTTATTCCAGCTTCTTCCCTGTCTCTATTTTTCTAATAAGTATGTAGCATAAAAATCCACTCTTGCACCAAATCTCTGACAAATGGATTAACTCATATCCTAAATGTTGCCCTCTGCCATGACTCTGTGTTTTCAGCTCTTTCACAGAATCACATAACGTTAGGGATTGGAAGGGACCTTGAAAGAACATCTAGTCCCATCCCCCTGCTGGAGCAGGAACACCCAGATGAGGTTACACAGAAATGTGTTCAGGCGGGTTTTGAATGTCTCCAGAGAAGGAGACTCCACAACCCCACTGGGCAGCCTGTTCCAGTGTCTGTCACCCTCACTGAGAAGTTTATTCTCAAATTTAAGTGGAACCTCTTCTGTTCCAGTTTGTACCCGTTGCCCCTTGTCCTATCATTGGTTATCACTGAGAAGAGCCTGGCTCCATCCTCATGACACTCACCCTTTGTATATTTATAAACATTAATAAGGTCACCCCTCAGTCTCCTCTTCTCCAAGCTAAAGAGCCCCAGCTCCCTCAGCCTTTCCTCCTAAGGGAGATGCTCCACTCCCTTAATCATCTTTGCTGCCCTGTGCTGGACCCTCTCCAGCAGTTCCCTGTCCTTCTGGAACTGAGGGGCCCAGAACTGGACACAATATTCCAGGTGTGGTCTCACCAGGGCAGAGTAGAGGGGGAGCAGAGCTGCCTTCTCTCCCCTGGACAGCATTGCCAACAAGAACCGGGCTCGCCCTGTGCGGGCGCCTGCGTCCCGAGTTCCCCCGGGCAGCCGCCTGCGCTCCTCGGTGCTCCTCAGGTGTCTCCGGGTCGCTGTTTAGAAACCACTCGAAATGCTTGGGAAAACGATGTTGTTTTTTCCCTTTTCCTTCCGCCCGGCCTGGAGCGCCGCCCGTGGCCGCGGGGGGGCGCCAGCACACAGGCCCGAACCCGCTCCCGGCGGTGGCGCCGGTCGGGGAGCGACCGCGCTGGGGGTCAGACCCACGAACAGGGCGCTCTGTGGGACCAGAGCTCCGGAGGGCGTCAGACACTGCCGTCCTTACCCCCGGGGTTCAGCCCCTTCCAATTAGCTTGTCAGTTCTTAATTTTTACATGTCTCTCTTTGAAAATGATTCTGGTTTTGGAAATACCAGCCCAGCCAGCTGAGCCTTTTACAGAGAGCAAAGAGACTGGAGTGAAAAGCATTCTTCCTTACCTCCCCTGTATTATAATAAAAATAAAATCCAAAGCTTTTGTTGTTGTTGTTGTTGTTTTGGGGTTTTTTTGTTTGTTTGTTTGTTTTTTAAATAACTGGTCTAGTGCTGAAACAGCTGGCCCCTGAAAGTCCCGATTTGCCAAGGGAATAGCCTTCAGTAAAAAAGAAGTACTTCCTCCCAGTGCTCCAGTGAAAATTATTGTTTGATTTCATATATGTAACTGAACAGGCCGAAAGTCTGACAGGGTACGGTATGGTGCATTTGGCACTGAGCTTCATCCCTGTAATCACAGAATGCGCAGAGCAGGGAGGTCACAAATAACCTGGCTATTTTAGCCGAGATATAAGGACCCATGTCTAGCATTTTCCTCTGATTTCAGTGGAAGGAGCTCTTGGAACAACAACAACAACAACAACAACAACAAACTCTGGATTCTGTCCAAGCCCTTACTGCATTCAGGAATTGATTTTCAGGCCTTCACCCAACAAGGATCTGGACACCCTGTGAAGTGTTTACTTAATTCCTCAGATTCTAGTGGTGATCAACACTTACCTGATGCAAGAGAAGGGGTTTTGTCCTTCTGTTTTCAGCCAGAATTGCTTGCTCCTCAAAAAGAGGAATCTGTTGTTAGAAACTTGTGTCTTTTAATTGATTTTGTTGTCTGTGAACAGAAACCCTGCACATATAAATGTGAGCCTAGATGCAACAAAAAAGTAGGATTTTAATAAGCCATTTTGGTCTGAAACATGGACATGTAGATTAATCCATGAACCTCCTTAACATGACGCACTGAAGGCATGATTCTTAAAAAAAAACCCAGCAAAATAGAGTCTTCCCTCCCCTGAGGTTTCATTAACCTTACTGAGCCCCAAAGTGCTTATCAGAGGCAAACTCTGTTATACAGCAATCAACATTAAGTGGTTAACCTCAGATAAAACTTGGGGGACTCCTGTTCTAATGGCTTATTATTAACTACAGCCACTATCCAACGTAATCCAATATGTGAATGCTTACATTGGAGGGCTGTGTTGCTGCTGAAAATCGGGTGCTCTGCTCTTACTGAACTTCAGTGGCTGCTGAACAGTCTGCTGTGCATTTTGGTCTTTCAGGGCTACATTGCTGCAGAAGTGGAGTTAAAGGATGAAGGAAATCCAAACAACCCCAGATAAAACAACCTCGAAGAAACCCAAAAACCATGTCAGAACATGAGCTATCCCTCTGAAGTCTTCAGAATCTCAAGAGCCTGCAACCCATCAGGCTGTGCAGACCTTACTCTGTTCCCCAATAGCTCTGCTTGAAGCACAGCAGAATTCCTGCCCACCGGGTTGATAAGAGAAGCCTCCAAGTTCCATAGACAAAAATGTTGCTTCTTAATCACTGACTAAGAAACCCAAATGCTCCTCCAAGGGGAATTTGAGGTTTTGTTCTGTTTTGTGAAATGCGGAACAATGATACCCTTGAGGAAATGCGTCTCTTTTGTCAGCGTGCCACGTATTCGAGACAAGCTGTCAATGTAATCCCAGTCCTGTCAGCTGCACTGACAGGGCACCTGCATTGCGCTGGGCCTGCTGACATTGGGCTGTGATTAGACGGAGGCCTTTTACACAAGTGTTTGAGCTCCCAAACAAGTTTGTATGTATAAAGCCCCATCACTTTCTCTGCGGGTTCTGTTGTGTGCAGTGAACTGCAGAATTGAGATTACTTAGCTGTTCCCAGGTCAAAATCACCAAATCCTGGAGTTATTTATGTTGGAAGGGAACTTTAGATCATCTATTCCAGCCCCCCTGCCCAAGCAGGATCAGCTACAACAGATTGTCCAGGACCATGTCCTGTTGGGTTTTGAATATCGGCACAGATGTTCTATTTAGTCAAGGTTTTCCTTGACTGTAATTTTTAATCTACACCTTTTATTGTTTGTTTTGCACAGGTTATGTAGATTTTTATCTTGCAGTACGTGTTCTTGGTCTAAATATAACTGCTTGGAACCTGAAGAAGGATTAATAAGGTTGTTCATAAAATAGTGCCAAATGTGGAATAATCCCAAATGGCCTATAAGGAAATGTTTGTTACATGTTCTAATTTTTTGTTGCTGTTGTTAAGTATAAACACTGTCTGGAGAAATGCCATGAATGTGACAATCTGTAACGAGCATATCAAACCTATGAAGTACTGCAATCCAATCCACTGTCAAGCATTGGTTAAATTGCAAAGCTAAACTGCTTGTGTCCATTGGTTTATGGATGTTATACGCATGTAGATAAAGCTTGTCATATATTGGCTTATCAAAACCAAACAAAAGACAGCTTGACTGTGATGAATGTCACCTGTAACCTTTATCCTAAGCTAGTCTGCCTCTAAATTTGCCATTCACAGATGTGTACTGTCCTTTTTTTATGTCACGTTAAGCCATATTCAAACCCATATCATGCTGACTCATTCCAAGTCTGTCTCATGAAGAAAGATTCTTTCTGTTAAAAAAACGATAGTTTGGGGTTTTTTTCTTTTTATTACACTCATCACAAGGAGCTACAGACCTGTTAGCCTCTTACCAATTCTGCCAAAATAATGGAACAGTTAATTTGGGATTCTGCCAACAAAGAATTGCATTGTATGGTTAATACCAGTCATCTTGATGTCCAGCCTGTCAAACTAACCTGGTGCTTTTTTCTTTCTCTTTTGCTTTCCATTGGCATTGGCACAAGTTTAGTAGTTAAGAGCTGCCATGCAGAATGCAATAGCTTTTTTTTTTTCACCCATACAGCTTAGGATCACATGACATTGTAATTAAACCTGTGCCTTTTAATTCTGTAGGCTGCGTGCTGGAGTGAGGCTGGTTCAGGGACAGGGGCCCGTGCGCAGCAGGGAGACACCGATGAAAAAGGGCTTTATTGGTGTCCCCTGGACTGGCTGGTTGTGCAGCATTGTTCAGACTTTGTGTTGGTTGCCCAAGTGTTGCAGTTGATGTGGGAAGCAATTAGCAGGACAGGTTAATGGTACAAGCGCGCTATAAATAATCTAGCTAAATGTTTCTGACAAAATTTGTTTTATTGAATAGCCAAATGTCTTTTTCAAAGAAGAAAATCAGTTGGGAGTTATTCTAGGCAGGCACATTACATGTACTCTGAACACAAAGCTAATGGGACTGATGTAATCTCTTGTTATAAAAGTTGTACTGAATAGCAGGGACTGTTGTAACATGCACAGGTCAGGTCGCTTAAGTCTCCTACATGATACTGTGTCCAGTTGTGATGTCTTAATTCTAAGAAGAGCCTAGAAGTAGATGGAAGGCGGAGCCCAGCCTTTTCCCAAGCCTGGAAGATGAGCCCTGTGTTGTCATGTTGCAGGAGATGAAGCTGCTGAAAGGAGGGTTGATAAGTGACTTGATAACTGGGTATAGGGACTTAGCAGGACAACAATGTACGATCAAAAGCTGAAATTGAAAGCTTGAGTGATTCAGTAATCAGAAAATGAATCCCGGCTTTGCAGGTCATCCAGCAGTGGAAGTGCTTACTGGGAAAAAGGGTAGATGCTGACAAAGTCAACGTTTTAAAAGATGGGAAAGGTGGATGGAAAAATAAATGGTAAGTGTGTGTACCTGCAGCACCCAGGCTTCACAGTCACTGTGGTCCTTTAGCAGAAATACCTGCAGTCTCTAGATTCTGCTATACTCTGCAATCTCCTTGTGGGGTTTGGGTAGGGGGTGATGTGGTTTTGTTTTTCTACTTGGGAGCCCAGGCCTTCAGAAGAAAAGACCCTGGGAAGCTCGAACAAGCTTTGAACTAGGCACCCCACATAGTGGGAGAAACTAATTAGCAAAACTAAAGATAAAATAATCTGCCGGTTACCCAGCTGTTCTTGAGCTCTACAGCTGGTTTTTCCTACTTGTTCAATCAGTATGTCAGACAAGATCTAGGGTAAAACTGCTGATATAAGGGCAACTTATCTATGTATTCCCACTTGAAGCTGGATGTGAGCAGTCCTGCATGCTACTAGATGTACCTCTCTTGTAAACATCACATGTGGGGTAAGTACTTAGGCAACTACATGGTAGAACAGTTAGTAATTTGTATGTGTAATGTGTATTTTCCTGACAGCCCTCCTAGGGTTTGAATCTCTTTTACTTTCCTGTGTTTGACCAGAGAGCATGTTAGGCTAGATTCATGTAATATAGAAAGTCTAACTCTGAGATATAAAATCCTCCCCCGTCTTCTTTTACAACTCCCCTGTGACCTGAATTTTGCAAATGTGGTGAATGTGACATATGCAAAGATGTTGTCTGTAAACAATCTGTTACACATTTCTCTGAAGTCCAGTGGGATGCTGATACATGCTCAAATACCTGTAGTTCCTTTAAATCCCTTCTTACATAGCATTTCTGTACAAGGTTCCCCATGTAGTCTACTAATACCATTTCTTTCCGTGTCCATTTACACATTCTTTGTAGATCAGATAGACGTTTGTTGCTGAAGCTGCATGTGATGCTCTCTTGCTGGGACAGGTACCAGAACCTACAGCCTGCTGGGAGACTCTGAGTAGTGCCATAAGGATTCCTGATCTGCCTCTTTGTCCTGGGATGGGACCTGGAGCTGCAAAGTGCAGACATCAAATCAATCTAGAGTGAAGGAGGGTTCACACTGGCTGTGTTCGTCCCATTTTTAGGCAAGAGTGCATTCTACCTGTGCAAATGCCATTGCTTTTCTTCTGTGCTTGTGTCTTCTTCGGGTTTAAATAGGTTACCTAATCTCAGGGTGTGAGTTTTTGCAAAAGCTCTTGAGGTATTCAGATGGTGAAGTTCAGGTGTTCTCTGGTGTCCATTCAGAAAAGTAATTCAGGACTGCAGGCTTCCGGGAGGTTTTATCTTGGTGCATGAATTTTCTTTAACAAAAGCAGAAACAGTTACCTGCTCAGGTCAAAAGAATACATTGGTCATAGAATTGTACAAGACTTGGGTTTTTTTTGACAAGGCTAAATCTTAAACTACTATGTGAATGGTTCAAGGAGAAACACTGACACTGAATCGTCAGAGTCTAATTTTCTGGATCTCTAATATCGCTTTCGTAATTCGTAGATCCGCACTGCTGCAGAACAACACGGCTTTGCCTGAGTACAGCTCTCAGGCTGGATGAAGGATTATATGGAGTATTCATGAGCAGTTTTCTTTCCACACCGCGAGCGAGGTGGAGCCTTATGAGGGAATGGTGTGTGATACTGCGATGGAGGAATTCGTATCGCAATGCATGTGCAGCCGCAAACTGTAACTTTAGCTCATGGTGTTAAACTGCATTGGTTCCTACATTGCTCATTGCCAGAGCTGACCTCAGTGGAGCTCTCCCTGGCTCCTTATGGTGGTTGCAGGTGTGTGTGATGGTTTGTGATCTTCTACAGGGACCAGTCACTGCAGGTCAGTGAGAGCTTTGTTTCTCCAGTGAATTTCACAGCAACTGGCTGATAATAGAGGAAGCCTTGAGAGTCTTTGGCTTTGGGTACTGATGAATGTCCATTCTAAAGACTGCAAATTCAGCTCTATTTTGGCCATACCTAACTGGGATCTTCCATCATTTTCTTGTCCTAGTCTTAGTCTTTTAAAATTTTTTTTCTTGCTTTTTTTTGTATTGTTAGTCCTTCTATTGAACAGTCTTTGTTTCCAGTAGTGGAAACCTTTACAAGTACAGAAGGGACAGTTTTCTTCTCTTGTGTCTGGCTCCACAGAGACACTGCTTGGCCTGGATGACTGTGTCCCTTAGCCTGGGCTTGGAGCATGCATAATCTTTTGAAATGGCTTTTTGAGTGGGTCTGTTGACTGGTTGCAGACTGAAATGCTTTAAAGGTCCTAACATGAACAAATTTATGTTGATCTTCACAAAGACAGCATGTTGGCACAAGGGCTTACTCTCAAGTTGTACTTTCTGATAGAAACTGTTTTTTTTTCTTCCTCCCAATAATTATTTCATTATTTTACGTGAACTGTAAGTATTTCCCTGACCTTCTATTGAAAACCATTGAAGTTTTGGCAACAACAATTAAGCCCACCAAAAATGAATCTGATGCAAAAAAACTGACAGAAATTTTCAGCTTCAGCAGTTGTGGTTCAGCAACACCTGGTGATTATGGAAGGTATCAAGCAGCTATAATCATAGTCATCAACACCTGTGCTGTATGTGTGTACCGAAACATGTATTTGGTCTCCTTTGTTAGGAATGTATGCAATGCCTAATTGTGGTGAGTCTCTCTATCGGCTGCATTGCAATTTTTTCCTTGTGAAGGGAATGTCTGCTTAGAGGCGCAGCTGCTATTCTGTGAATCTAGAGGATACTATTATTAGGATACTTCATTTTCTTCTCTTATTGCTTTATTTAAAAATGAATTTTTTTTGAACTAGAAGGACACTATCATTCCTTATATAGAAAATAATTATCAATAAGTTTCATTTCTTACAAATAATAGGTTGAATATGCAGTTTCCATGTTCTGAGTTGGAAGGGGCCCACCAGGATCATCGAGTCCAACTCCTGTCCCTGCATTTGACAACCCCACAGTTCACACCATGTGTCTGAGGGTGTTGTCCAGTCTCTTCTTGAACACTGTCAGGCTTGGGGCTGTGACACCTCCCTGGGGAGCCTGTTCCAGTGCTCCAGCACCCTCTGGGTGAAGAACCTTTTCCTAATGTCCAACCTAAACCTCCCCTGGCACATCTTCCTGACATTCCCTCAGGTTCTGTCGTTGGTCACTAAAGAGAAGAGTTCAGTGCCTGCTCCTCCTCCTCCCCTTGTGAGGAAGCTGTAGCCGCCATGAGGTCTCCCCTCAGTCTCCTCCAGGCTGAACAAACCATGTGACTTTAGCTGCTCATCATACAGTTTCCTCTCCAAACCCTTCACCAACTTTGTAGCCTTCCTCTGGACACTCTCCAGTAGCTCTGTATCATTTTTCATCCTGTGTCACCCAGACCTGCACACAGTGCTCCAGGTGAGGCCGCTCCAGTGCAGAGCAGAGCGGGACAATCCCCTCCCTGCCCGTCTGGCCATGCTGTGCTGGATGCACCCAGGACACGGTTGCCCTCTTGGCTGCCAGGGACACTGTTGGCTCATGTTCCACTTGCTGTCAACCAGAACCCCCAGATCCCTCTCCATGGGGCGGCTCTCCAGCATCTCGTCCCCAAGTCTGCATGCACAGCCAGGGTTGCTGTGTTCCAGGTGCAAAATTTGGCACTTGCCCTTGTTGAACTTCATGCGGTTGGTGATTTCCCAGTTCTCTAATTTGTCCAGATCCCTCTGCAGGGCCTCTCTGCCCTCGAGAGTGTCAACAGCTACTCCCAATTTTGTGTCGTCAGCAAACTTAGTATTCCGTCAAGTCCTGCGTCCATGTAATTTATGAAGATATTGAAGAGTGCTGTCCCTAAAATGGATCCCTGTGGAACCCCGCTAGTGACTGGTTGCCAGCCTGACATAACCCCATTTACTAGAGCCCTTTGAGCCCGGCCCATCAGCCAATTGCCCACCCACCGCACTGTGTGTTTACCCAGCTGTGTGCTGGACATGTTGTCCAGGAGGATACTGTGAAAGACAGTAATGAAGGCTTTACTGAAATCCAAAAAGATCACATTATAGAATCATAGAATCTGCCTTGGACTTTTCCCCACTCAACCACAGGGATGTGTGCTATGTGACTTTTGATCTCATGTGCTGTAATAATTTTCATGGTTTCTCTCTCAAACCTCACTAAACATAGTTTTCAAATAAATTCTGTGTGCATCTTTAAAGCAGCAAGGTAGCTGTGGCTGTGAGTGTGCTACATCAGGCCAAAGATGCCTGGAATCCTCCCTTTGTCCAACAGTCATGCTTCGGGAGGAGGGTGGGTACAGGACAAGTGTATTTCCTCCTCATTCCTCCTGCCCTCCGACAGTTGTTCGCAGCCTTCCACAAGGCAGGATCACTCGTGTGTTTGAGCAGCCACTATATGAAAACATAGCCGAGGTCTCTGTGGAAATACGTCTGAGTAAAGGACAGAGATAAAAGTGGTCGTGCAACCTGAAAGCTGACATGTCCTGATCTCTGAGATCTGAGCAGCACAGCTTTAATACTGACTTCTCATGTGCTTAGTGATGATGTTGTGTTTTATACTGGGAGAGATGAGCATTTTAAGATGTGAAGGAGTAATAAGGGTATATAAAAACCAAACCAAACCACCCCCACCCCACCAAACACACAAAACCCCCACCAGTCTCATGGAGCAGGAGACTATGCGCCTCTTGAGTTCATAGCTTGTATTCATACTCAGTAAATATTTTAGTTGAAAAATGGATTATCTGGGTTATTCGTTGGCACAAATACTTTTACATCCAGAAAATGCAACCTAAATAAGCACAGTATATGCCCATGTGGGTCTGTTTCAGTTTTCCGATGTGATCCAGACTTGTGGTGCTTGAGATATTTCTGTCAACATTGATGGAAGTCTGCTTTGAAAAACTTGCAGTATTTACTTACAGATCCCTACTGTTGCAATATAGTTCTGACCTTCAGAGACACCACTTCTGAAGAGCTCACAGAGACTTTTTATTTTGTTGAGCTTGATGAATGATGTCTGGGTTTCGTTTCTCTGTGTATAGGGTTAGATTGCGGGGTGACAATAAAACCCTGGCAGATATATTGTTAACCTCCTCTCCCCCCCACTTCCCCCTTTTTTGCCCCTCCCTCTCCCCCTTTCCCACTAAGGACAGGCGATCGGGAGGAAAAGAAGGTCAGAGAGAAGAGAGTTGGAAAAATAAAAAAATGTTTTACTAATGATACTAATAAGAATAGAGAAAATAATACAAAATATACAAAACCAATCTTGAAAATCTCAGCAACTGCAGAGCCGGCACCCGAAGTTCAGGATTGGACTCTGCAGCCAACCGGAGCTGGATTCAGTCTGTCACTAGGCCTCAGTTCGCAGGGACAACTAGCAAGGTCCTCTCCTAATGTCGGCCATAAGGAAAAAAAGGAACGAGATCCTCGTGATCTCCCACTTTTATATGAAGTATTCATGTGAATGGGATGTTATACACAGTTGGTCAGTTTCTTGGTCACCTGTTTCTCGTCGCCCCTCTCCCGAGATGTCCATCCATGCATATCAATAACTTTGCATTCCATTGCTGTGTTTAGCAAAACATGTATCTGGCTCTCCAGGAAAATGCAGCTAATATGAAGGCTTTAGCTGACAGGGAAATTCACTAAAAGAGAAACTTGTTTTTTAACAAAACCAGGACACTCTGACAGACTGTTCATTTTCACCAGGTGTGCTTCAGGACTGACTCTCAGTTTGTGTTTTCCTTTTATTAGAGAGCTAGTTAGTTGTCGGTGAAATAACAATTGCAGTATCTGAGCATTTATTACTTGTTCCGGAATGCCAGATGTCAGAATACACCTTACAGGAAAAGCGGGAGACTTCATCTCTTCTTAGTCATAGTAGTCTTGAAAATTTAAGGCAAAGTAGAGTATGTTTTTTTACATCCCATCTGAGTGACTCCTTCAGTAGTGAGCAAGTATTTGCATACTCTTTATGTTAGCAAGCTCCAGCTAAACAGCAGCCACTAAATCTTGTACAGTCTATTGCTGACTTGCAAAAGTCGCTGGGAACTGTTACACCAATATGATCATCCATCTGGCAGAAAAAACAAAAAAAAGCTGTAAACTGCGGTGCTGTTAACACTTTTGCATGGCAAAAGCTCTGATGTGCTGGATCCGTTCTGTACCTCAATGAATTACCCACACTAAAAGAACAGTATAAACAATCGTAGTCTGTGAAACACTCACTTGTACAAACCTGCAATTATAATTGGTAGCAAGAGACTGTGGGAAGCAGTATCTTTTGATAGTATCTCTCAAAAATATATCAAAATGATAAAAAGGCTTTCCCAAAGAATTTGAGGACTTGTTAAATGTAGACTGATATGCCATTTTTTGGAAAAATGTGCAGCTGGCTTTTTTTCAATAACTAATGGCTTTCTCTGAGTGCAGAGAAGTGAAGTTGCCAAGTTTGACCTTGGACCAGAATCATAGCTGGAATATTGAACTTTTTTTGTTTTATGTAAACCACAGTCACCAGTCATGTAATTGTTGTCTGCAGGAGGTTATTGCAAAGCACTGGAGCTGATAGCAGCTGCAGTGGCCCAACGTGGACAACAAGTTAGTTTGACTCAGCTTCCAGTTGTTTTGCACTAACATGCCTCATGTCCATAAACTTTGTATGTCATCTGGTTGTCGAACCACATTGAAAGTGAATTAACTTCGAAGTGCATTGAATTTGCCCTCAAAGTAGATGTGGATGCCCTTGTGTCCTCTTGCAATTCTTGCCAGCATACTAAGTTCTCTCAGTGGTTCTTATCGCTCCTAGAGGCAGCAAAGCAGTGTCTCTTTGTGGACTATGTGTTCTTTCCTGCTCCAGGGGCATCCAGGCAGGATTTCGTCTCTAGTTTGAAATATCGGTGCGCAGCTGTTACCATCCCGTGCAATTTTAGTTTGTGGGGAGATCACAGATCTTTGTCCCGATGACTCCCCAGTCGTGCCTCAGGTTGTGTTGTGTTGTGGTCGTGTACTGGAAATGCTCCGTGTAATTGGCCCCTGGGGAGGGGAGCTGTATCTCTGCCAGCTGTCAGGCAGCAGCTTCACAGAGCTATAAAAGCAGGAGTCGGGGCAGGTTCCAAGCAAGGGGACAACTAGGGCTCTCTCCAGTGCCTTTGTAAAATGGAATAGCTGTGGTCAAACTCTTTTGTGTTGACTGTTGCCTCTCAACAAGATGGTGAGAGGTGTGATGTTCTAACTTAAAAATCTTCTACATAGCTTATTAGATGTGCCACATTACTTTCAAAACTTGTGGTGTGAATAATATAACTCATATCAAGCCCATGTGCTGCTGAAACACTGAACCAGGTGGGGTTACAGGAATCTTCAATGAGTCCAGGTTAGAATAAGGGAAATCTGGACCATAGATCTCCACCTCAACCGATCATGTTTCCAATTCCTGTAAGTATATAAGACTGTGTAGAAATAGAACTTAATGGAAGGAGAAATAATGTACTTACTGTCTTCCTGCCACATCACCGCTGGACTGAATGCAGCAGTTAGAGAGGAGGATGCAAATTCTTTATTCCTCTTTTAGGGTGGTAAGAAAGCTCAGGAAAAATTATACTTATTCGTCTTTTCACTTGTGTGGTTTTTTACCACAATCCAAAAATAATAAAAAAGAATAAAAAATAACAGGATCACCTGACTATAAGAATTTTAAGAAAGACCCTGGAGACAACTTGTGTGAGAAGATAGAGAGAAGCTTAGCTGGTAGAGAAGCAGTTTAGTCTCCTTAGGCAAATGCTGTTCTAGCTTTGCACAGCCTAATGACTCTACAATAAAACTGCTTTAATGGGAACAACTTTCATTTTGGTATACTATTGAGTTTTTATTATTAAAAATAATGAATAATATCCTGAAATTTTGTTGCATTTGTCATTTGATGGCTTTATACTCCTCTCTGTTTTGAAGCACTACTGTGATAACATCCAGGCAGGCCTTATAACAAATTCAGAACAAAGACCATGTGAAAATAACTTTGTAATAAACAGCTTATTAAAACTGAAGAGATAAAATATGAATGAGAGCATGAATGCCTCAGTTATGCGTAACACTTTGCATGAGTTCACACTCAAGTAGGTAAATGTAAATGGGGCAGTATTTTACTTTATCACACTAGTAAAAATCCTTATCTAGGAACATGGATTTCCCACAAACTGCTCCTGGATTTGAAATAAGAGTCTCCCTCTCTCTCTCTTTTTTAAATCACTTTATTTTGTAGAGGCTGTTTCATGTAACAGATTATCTGATACTCCATATCAGAGTGCAGGTCTCTCTTGCTTTCAGAAAACCCTTGGTTGCGTTGCACAAGTCAGTCATAGCGGGAAACATTTCCATGCTCAGAACCTGGTTAGCTGGGCACTGATCTGTCCTTCAGCTCTCTAAAAGCCATTTCCCCCAATAATTCTGGGACTTCTCAAGGCAGACTTAAATTGATTCTCTTTTCTAGACAAGTGTTTAGCAAAAGGTTTTGCAAGCTTGGGGAGCGCACTGAATGGCTGGCAATTCTGATGTGCCACAAGGTCTCATCTCAGGAGACGCTCCTCTGTAGATGCAGATGTTTCTGTTGTCGGCATGTGTGTGGGTCTAAGTCAGGACCTTTCTAAAATCCTGTCATTGTGGTTCTTTCTAACCTCTTCCATCACGTCTCCAGGTACACCTTTTACAGTGCTCAGTGCAGTGCTTTAAAGCCAAATGAAAATATCTACAGTGAATCTCAAAGCTTAGAGCGGGAAGTGGTAATAAGAATGTTTCTTATTAACAGCTTTGTACCTTTGAGGAACCCTAACAGTACAAATCATTAGTAACTGTCTTCATATCGACCATTTTTGTGACAGCAGAGTAGTTTTCTTGCTACCTGTGCGTGCTTCTGTTACAGCCGCCGTGTAGCAGCTCTGCTGCTACCCAGACACGCTGCACCAGCAGGAGGCTCTTGGCCAGCAACAAGCAGGTGCTTTCCCATGCTGGGGAGGTCACTTTGCAGAAGATGTTTGGTCTGCAGAGTTGTAGGAAGGTGATTTACTTTTATTACGTGGTGTTTATCCCAAGTTTGGAATGATATCTTATCCCATTAATTATTGCAGTTAGGTAAAAACCAAAATCTGGGAACTATTCTTTGAAATACTGGATTTTTGTCAGTCTTCCTCTCTTTCTCAGATGCTCTTATTGCCCTTGCCTTAAAGCTATGGATCTAGGCCAGCGGTCTGACTATCCTTGCAGGTAGGAGGAGACCAATATTCGTTAGCATTTTCCTATGTGACCCGACAGTGCTTCAGAAGCAGCGCTGGCTTAGAGGTTGGGATTGCAGAACACATCAAGGGTGTGCCCAAGAAGCACGAGTGAACTGATACAGACATAGCCTACAACTATAATTAATGATCCCTGTGAATCAGGCAGAATATATGTGTAAAAATCCTTGACAGCTCTTCTGACTTGTGCAATGTGATATGCAGCATGTTGCCCTTCAGAAATAATCCAAAGTTGGACTTGAGATTACTGCTTTTTGGGCTCCTTTTCACACATTGTCTCTTATGGGACTTAATAGAAACAGCATTCCTTGGAGAAATGTGTTGTTGCTTTCCTCAAGCACAGTATCACCATCATTTACACCTCTTCTCTTTCTCCTCATTTCCAGTGTTTGGAAATGTTGGAACACCTTTTCATGTGGCGTAAGAGCTGAGATGGCTCTGAAAACAGCAGAATCCTTCAAATGCCTAGAAGTGAAAAATAAAATTGCCATGGTCGTTAAAAATTGTACCAAACAGATTTCTCATTGCTTTTCCTGATTTCCACAGTTGAGAGAATAAAGTTATTTAATAGTTTAGAACAGGTAAGAAACAGCAGAGGAAATCCTTTCCAACTGCTCTGACTTCTGCCAATGGACACATAGAAATCACAAGGGAGAAAATAATTTTGTCTCACCTCTGAATTTCTGCTTTCAGAGAAACCAGCTTATGCTTTTACTCTTCAGGAAGAGATAAGAAATCATCAAGTCCTCTTGTTTTTTTTACGATTAAACAGAACCTTATTTAGCAGATGTACTATGTTAGTAGAGCTGGTGGCTCTGTAATGTTGCCATGTCGATGTTGGTGATGGTTCCTCAAACATCTTTTAGCATTGAGGCTAGTTAGTATGGGATGTCTCGTGCCAATGCTGCTAAGGGCTTTTACTCTTCAGGACAGGATGGCTGCGTTCACACCATCTATGGGGAACAGCCCCCGACCTCTGCTTGTTCCTGAACCACACCTGGGAGTTTCTGGGGAAGCATTAAGCGTTTCTGGGAGTTTCTGGGGAAGCGTTAAATGGCCTGGGCCAGAATCATCCCAGAAACCACTGGTGTGATTTGATAGTAGAAATGTCTGAGTTCCAGTGCCTGGATAATGGTAGCACAGGTTAATTTACTGGAACGGACAGTGGTGGGGAATACACATGCTTGGAACCAGCCGCAGTCCTGTTTTCAGAGCATGTGACATCAGGTGAGCTTCAAAGCACTAAAAAATATATATATATGTTTTACACGCTTAATAGCCCCCATCCTTCTGCCTTTCTAACCTTCCTAGTTGTAGCATTTCCTTTAGAGAAGCCCAGTGTCTGGATGCTCCTACCGAGGGATGCTGCAGGTGGTGTACACTAGTATATGAACAATTTTGCGTGAGGTTCCAAGTAGCTAGGTATTTTGTCACCTGTCTCCTTGGTTTGCACATTTCAATTGAATATATTGATACACAAATTATGTAGGACTCTTGTATTCAGTAGCTGCTAATTGTGACCTTGCTAAATCTCTCAAAGTTCAGGCAGCCAGATTTGCTGCTCTACACCTTCATGGAATAGAATTAAAAAGTCACTGAGGTTGGAAGGTGGCTCTGGAGGTCATCTTGTCCACCCCCGTGCTCAAAGCAGGGTCAGCTAGAGCTGGTTGACCTGTACTGTGTCCCATCAGTTTTGAGCATCTCCAACAATGGAAACTCCACAGCTTTTCTGAATATATGTTCTAGTGTTCAAGCACACTCACAGTAAAAAGGTTCTTTAAATGGAGCTTCTCATGTTATGGTTTGTGCCCATTGCCTCTTTGCTCTTCCCATCAGGTATTTACATGTGTTGAAAAGCTCCCCCTGAGCCTTCTCCTGGCTGAGCAGTCTCAGCTCTCTCAGCCTTTCCTTATCTGACAGATGCTGCAATCCTTTAATCATCTTCATGGCCCTTTGCTGGACTTGCTCTGGTACATCCGTGTCTCCCTTGTACTGGGGAGACCAGCCCTGGACTCGGGACTCCAGATGTGGCCTCACCTGCTGGAAACGCTCTGCCCGCTGCAGCCCAGGATACCATTGACCTTCTTTGCTACAAGGGCGCATTGCTGGCCGATGTTCAGCTTGGTATCCACCAGGACCCCAGGTCCTTTTTGTGCTAGCTGAATAATAAAAATGTTTCCTACACCACTATAAATGGACCTTATGTGATCTCCTTATCGTTTAAGTAACATCTGGCTGCTGAGAGCAAATACAAGGTCTTGAGGACATGACTGTGAGTGCCCAGGGCTTGCTGTGCTGCAGAAAGAATCTTGGCCTTCCCATCTTCAAGGTCATCAGAAAATTGCTTGGGAGCAGGCTAGAAATAACTTGGTTTAGATCAGCTTCTTATGCAACTGTGTCGAAGGATTTGTAGCTGATAGTTCAATCTATAGACAGCTGTGATCCTACTTACCGTCCAGCTGGTTTACTTCTGGAGTATTGACAGGATTTCACACTGTTAGTGCTCACATGTGCACAACATAGTGCTTAACCAGGGAAGCTCTGCAGCCTGAGAAAACTGCAGAAAATAACTTGTTCCAGTGGGAAGAAAAGAGAAAAACACTGGTGAGGAAAACTAAGCACAATGTGTATTGCAAAGAGGACTCAGAGGAGAACATTACAGAAGAAATATAAGTGAATTGAGCAAAGAGTATTTACAGATCAGGATATTTGTTTTAGAATTTTAATTATACACTGGAAAATAAAGTAAATAATTTCTTAGTATCTGTTGTTGCTTTTGGGGTTTGTATGGCTGCTATTCAGATCTTGCTACGTGATTGTTGTTACTTGCTGGAGTTTCACAAGACATTGATCTGCAACCCACAAAAGAATGTTAAACCTAAAAGTTTATTTGTCATGTAGAAGCAAGAAATTGTATTTTGTGCATAACCAAAACTACATTTGAAACTAACCCTAAAATGATTTGGCTTTTGCATCGAGGACTGAGTGTAAGCTAATGAATGCAGATGAAGATAAACAATTTAGCACTTGACTAAGGATTACATTTGTTCTCAGCGTTAGTACTCAGAAGACGTTCTCTAGACTCTGGTGGTTTGGGAAAGTTTTGCCAGGCTGAAAATGATGTATTAGTTTTCTTTGTTTTCTGTATGTGTGTAAACCAGTGGAAAAATGATTTTGTATATTTGTGGCTGAACTCTGATCTGAGTAGATGCATCTTTGTTGAACTTGTCAGAATAGTCACTCTTTGCATCAGGAAAGTGTCTGGCCCTGGACTTAACCAGTGCGTCATGAATACCTCATACATATTCTGTAAGGAAAAGCACTGTGCTTAAACAGTGTGTCATCTGCTCTTTGGGTCTGCTTGGAGAGCTGGTCTTCAGTATTACCATGGGAAATTTCTGTGGTGATAGTTTCTAGTCTTATTCCTGTATAAATCATTCTATGCAAATTGTTGGTTAGGGTTACGATACATTCACTATCGACAGTTGTTGCTTTTTTGCTAATCTGACTTTATTGTTTGATTAGTGTTTGCTCAACTTGGTGTATCTTTAGCAAAAAGACTTGGAGGTGGATCATGTTGTGTTCAAATGTGTCCTCTCCATATACTCTTTCTTAAAAACCAGGTGTACCTGAAGATTCATACATAATACAGTGCTTTAATGTTTGCTGTTCTGAAGTGATGCAGACTCTCTGAAAGAGAAAAAAAAATATTGTAGAAAGAAAACCCACTGAAGCTATCAGAAAGACAACATAATATAAATTTAAAAAAGCTAAACAATTTTCTGAGGTGTGGGAGTTTACTAATACTTGTTTGGTTTATATACATTTCCTTTTCTTCCTCTTCCTCTTTCTTACACTTTTTTCCAAGGCCTTTTGAGATGCTGGGTCTCATGCAGAGGTAACCAGCCCCTTCTTGTATAGACCCCAGTAACCCAAGCTCCTCTCAACTCTGTTCCAAAACCTTCATTTAAAAACCACAAGGACCTGAGAATCACCCATTTCACTGCTTGATGACTCTGATTGTGAATTAGCCTCGTTATTGAACTAATTTCTCATTTAAATTAGCTTAGGTTTACCTTGCAGCACTCATTTCTTGTTTTGCTTCGTCTTGCTGGATCAAATCCCATTGGGAATGGGAGAATTGTTCTGCCGTTTCAAGATGCTGGTGAGGTTCCTCTCACAAGCAGCTCTAGGTATTGCTATAGTCACTGGAAGCCATCTACGGACCTTAGGCTCAGCTGGAGCTCAAGTTAGCCAGCTCTATTTTTCTTAATTAGTCCCGAAACTAGAAGCTTTTGGAGGCTGAGGGAGTATATTGGGAAAGCATTGTTATATTCTTGCTTTGCTCCCAAGCTCCTTTCTAAGTGTCTGCTGCTGAGCATCCAGAGAGTGAGCGGCATGCACAGATGCCATTACATCTAATGCAGGACCTCAGTGTGATGCCTGGGATTGCAAACTGAATTCCTGAATTATCATCCAGAACAGCCCCTTGTGTGGTTGCCAAAAAGGCCTGGAGGTGCCTAAACATCCTGTTCCCCATTTTATTGTAGCTGTGCATTTATCTCGGTGCCTGGAGTTGCTTCTTGATGCCGCAGTCTGAGTAGGAAAGCAGAAGGGTTGAAGATGTCCCTGCTCATTGCATAGGATTGGACTAGATGACCTTTGAAGGTCTCTTCCACCCTAAGCTGTTCTATGATCCTATGATTCTAGGGGTTTTTCTACAAAAGATCACACAATGTCTTCCTGCCTTCCTGCACCTTGTAGGGGAAAATGCGCTTTTATTTTGCCTTGGGAGTGTGGGACCCACAGCCAGAGCAGGGGGCTGGGCTGCGTGTTCCATTTGGACCACAGTGCCAGGCTGCAGCCTCTGGTGAGGCTCCTGTACATTTGTGTTGTGTTATTATTATTATTATTATTATTATTATTATTATTATTGGTTCTGCTTCTCTGTGCATGGTAAAATGTCTTGCTGGGTCAGATGCACGGGGTATGGGAAGCAGAATTTGAAAAAATAAGGTCTAGATTCTGTTACTTTTGTTGCTTACAGATTAGGTACAATAACTCATTACTTAGGTATCTGTTTCATTTCTGATCCAAAATGACTATGGTCTCACAATGTTCTGTAGGTTGAGTGTAAGTACTTAATAGGAGGAATAGACCAGCAGCATAAAATCCTTATGTCCTGATTCTCCTCACAGCTACAGTAATGAAGGCTGGAATAAATGCAAAGGAGCTCTGCAAAGTTTGTTCTACTACTGAACCAGCAATGAAGCAAAAGATTAGTGTCTGCGTCTGTAAGACTGTGTATCTAATTGAATAGAGGTGACTCTTACAATGGGAAAACTATTCTTCCCCTAGGTTATGAAACAGGCAGCATAAACTGTAAGTTAGGGGCCCATCAGAGGTGGTGTGTGCAGCCCGACGGGTGCCAGACTGCCAGTTAAAGCCCCCAAAGCAAAGTGGTAGAGCAAAAAGCGCATCAGGAGGGATGTGGCTGATTCTTCCTTCAGGTTAGGAGGGCTGAAGCAGTCTGCGGTGCTCAACCTATGAGCGTGCTGCTTTTAATTTTCCATTTTTATTAACATGAATTATTAACATCATGAATATTAACACAAAACCTTTCTCAATTCCATTTTTTATTAAAAAATGAAGGGTAAAGCTGGTACAGGCACAGAAGAAAGCACCACTGAAAGCTGCTTGGAGATAACAATGTGGAGCAGGAGGGTGCTAGGGCTACAGATTAGGAAATGTTGTAATATTGTATGTACCTCAGCATTGCGATATGAAAGCTTGTTTTAATATTTAATAAAATTTTGATTTTTCTGCTGTATTTTTTTTTTTTTTAACAAGGCAATGATTGGAAGCTCTTACTAGAAAATGTAAGTTCTCAGATTCTGTTCTTCTGGAACCTATGGTGGCCCACAGAGCTTTCATAATGCAGTCCAGTAAGCTGGCAGGTCACATTGTGTAGGTCCTCCCTGCTTCCCACAGGTTTGGCATTAAAAGAAACTCAGAAAATGAATTAAACATATTGCAAATACTATTTCTTTGTGTAGGTTTTTGCCTGAACGCTGTATGGCGGTTAGAATAATCAGGAGGAAGAAGGGATGGCTTTCCCCAGCATCGCAGGATGAGTGAGATGTGCCCCGCGATCGCCTTCCGAGGCATTGCAAGAATGTGCAACATATTGCATGTAAATGGATTGTCTTTCCTCATCCTTCCATATATTGCATACTGTGTCCTTGGTGTGTATTTTGTGGTGTAGCACCCTTGGGTTGTTGGATGGAATGATTAGTAGGAAATGAGAACAAGCAGCAGCATTCACTGTTGAGTTCTGTCCCTCGGCGCCCAGAGCCTGGGCTTCAGCCACCCGAGTGCTCCATCCCAGCGCGGTCCAGACAGCTCGAGGTACACGTGGCTGTGCTAGGAGCAGGTGTCTTTCCTCAATTAAGCGGCAGCTTCTTTTGAATTCATGGGACTTGCTCCCTTTCCTGGATGCTCACACCAGCTCTATTTCCAGGCAGAACTGCAGAACCCCTTTTGCCTTAGAGATATCAGAAGGTAAGACAGTCTCTTGTGTGAGCTCAAGGATTTCCCAGCCCTAGTAGGGTTGGGCACTTCAAGAATGAGTGTTGGGGTTTTTTGTGTGCATGCGTATTTGTGGTTATTTCTCTTTTGGTAATACATGATCCTTTTTTTTCTGCAAGAAAACTGATTTTTGTAAGCTCCACCATTAGTAGTTACAGGAAAGGCTCTTGTTTGAGTTGCTGTAAAGAGTTCAGTCAATTCTAATGCTTTCCAAATTGGCTTTCCCTTTCCTAATCTGTTCTGTGTAGAAGCTGTGCCTTATAATATACAAATGTGTGTTTACTCCTGAATAAATTAACAGGAGTTTTGCCAGCAGGCAAGATCTAATGTGATTTTTTTTTAATTAATAAAGAAATGGGATATGTAATGCATAATGGGCTGCACACTGAGCGACATTAGATTAACTAGGAATTGAAGTACTGCGTGTCCCGCTGATGGTGGACAAAATCAAAGGTGTTGACAGATTCACTCACTCCATCGCAAACAGAAAAGACCTTGAGGTTGTTTATTTGAATAGGGGGACCATAAATCTAGTACACGGATACCAGCAAACAATAGTCCTGGATTTTGTTTCTTAAAAAATACGATGTGCAATATAATAGAAGTCCATTATTATATGTCTTTATATCTTTATATATAGCTGTAGATAATATATAATTTGGTACGGCCAGGAAGCAGGTTGTCAAATGTATATACAACAAGCAATGTGGATTTATAGACTGCCTGCTAAAGGTTTACATTTATCCTTAATTTACTTTGTGGGTCCTATCGGGTCCTTCCTGAGAGCACTAAAAATGGTTGTCTCACATTTTACAGTACATTTGAAAAGTGGCGTAATATGATTTGTGCCTGAATTTATATTTCAAGGGGGAATTCAAGTTATTACTATTTCCTCCTATTAAAATCATCAGGTCCTGAATATGTTCAGCTGAAAAACAGGACTGTCTAACAGTCTTTTACTCAAGACTTGTAAGGAATCAATATAGTTCCCATCAGTACAGTAAATTACTTACTGAACCACTTCCAGTAATCACGATGCACAATTTCTCATTAACCCCTTCCCTTCTCTGTATGGAACCAATATTGTCTTAGAATAAAATTACTTTGGAATATATCTGTAAATCATGAGACAATAATTTTGTATTGGGAAATACAACTAAGTTAAAGATTGTGTTGAGTTACTTTCCTTTCATATCTTGTTCATGCTTGCAGTTCAGAAGGGTGGAGGGAGGGCAGAAAGATGCAGGAGAACTGTGACCTGAGAGGCGGTTTATGGAAATAAACTGGTTTTATTGTAGATTTGTTGGCAGCAGTAACAATAGTCATCACTTCCTCTGTCAGAACTATAAACAGACCTGATGTGAAGACAAAGGATGCAGATAATATTCGGAAAGTGCCTTTGTTTACATCGCTGCTTTTTTGGGTTTGATCAGACATTAATTGACCAGTATGACAGGGGTTTTTGGGAGGAACTTTACTGTAGAGCTGGCCTCATAGAGATCCAGCAAATAATGCATGAGAAAGAGCCAGAAAATAACCTTATTCTTTGATGATGTTAACAAATAAAGGTGTGTCCAAAGCTAATTTGATACCTGAGCAAATGCTTTCCTGCGTTTCCAGTGGAGCCGTAATGGAGTCTGGGGCCTCTCCCATTCCCGTGACTTACCAGAAAGTAATTCCTGCAGCTCCATGGAGGTTTGCTGCACTTGTTAACAGGATGAGAAAGCACAAGAATGCTGGCTTCATGCTGGAGAACTTCCTCAGTTGGAGATCTCTGATATTCATAGTCTTAAATAGTCTTCTTTGCTCCTTCTGGTCCCTTTCATTAGAAACCGTTGTTACCTCTGCTTTATTTCCATACCAGTGTCCCTTGTGTCTCCTATCTGTCTAAGCTGGTCCCCAGTTGAGAGCTGTTCATCGTGTCAGAAGTACCAGCAGCTACCAATGGCAATTTTGGGAGCTAATTCTCCTTTGCATAGGCTGACAGTTGCCATTCTGTTAGTATGTAGATCAGTAAAGTGTTTCCTGCCATGGTAAATCTGAGGAAAAATTAATCCATTTTTACTTTTTAAGTGAGTCTTCCCTGATTAGTGGCATATTAGATAGTTAAAGTGGGACAAAAAGGGTGGTGATGCAAACTGCAGTTTACCAAGTGTCTGCACCAGTCTTAGGGCTAAAATGATTAGTAAGGCAAGCCAGATCTAACAGCTTTTGCAAGAAAAGCTGTAGATTTGCCACAGGGCACGGATGACAAAGTGGCTGATGTGTCTGGTTGACTAGTAATGAGACTGACATGAGAAGGAAAGACGTGCTCTTAATTTCTCATGTGCAAAGCAGAAAATCTAGGACTGTAGAAGATCTGATGGGTTATCAAGAGCAGAATCATGAAGTCATATCAAGTTTGCTCTGAAAATTTGATTGATTTCTGATTTGTGCTGCTTCTTTTACAAGATATTTCTGAACCCAGCATCCTCAATTGTATTCAGATCTATTTGTTCTCTTTTCAACTTAGTTCTCTAGTTTAATATTCTTCTCTTTGCCTGATATTTTTCTCCCTCCACTGCCATTGTGAGGCCATTTTCATTCTATGGGTGACTATTTGTTTTTCTCGCCTCCTCTCATAATTTCACCATTCCTCACTATGAAGTCATAGCCTTTCTCTCTGCCTGTTCTTGTTTGAATTCTTCTTTCCTGAGTATACGATGAGAATTTTATACTTGTGTCTCTGTCTCAACAGCACCTGAATAATGGTATTAAAGTCTGTGTCTCTTCTTACTTGATAAGGCCTAGGAGGCTTGTTTTTAAGCACTGAAGTGAAGCCAACAATCAGTGTATGTAAGGAAGAGGAAAGCTGTGATCAGACTATTTCAAGTAGAAAAATCCAGTGAACTAGAATTATGAATGTTTGTGGAACTAAAGAGGTAAATACAAAAGCAAATTGTTCTATCAATTAAGAATATCCTGTTGTGTCAACAATTTTAAAGAGAGATTGCAGCATTTAAGTATAAACTTGAAAAAGTTTTCATCTTGCATAGTTTAGGGGCTTAGTGAATCCCATGTTCCAGTTTTTCTAGGTTTGTCAGCTGGATCCTCCCAGAAATACGATCAAAAGGCTTATAGCTGAAGTTTACAAATCATGAAAGCGACAGATAAGCTGAATGTTGAACTGTTAATTAAACAGTGCAATGCAAGAAGTAGAGAACACTTGAAGCAATTAGTAAGAAATTAATATAAAGCAGATAAAAATGGGCAGTGAGCTTCTGGAATTTGCTACCTCAGGAGGCTGCAGAAGCGCACAGTATCAGGAAGACCAAAAGACTAATTTATGGACATCAGGACAGTAGGTGCTAGAAATACCATACTCTCTAATAACCCTAGTATAGCAGTTCTAGATCCTGGCATGATACAAAGGGAATAACTTCAGAAAGTTGCCCTCTTAATAGCTCTCCTGAAATGTATCTCCTGCCACCACTCTGAGTGCAGGGCTCAGTGAGCTGTTGGTCTGGCATTAGGGCATGTTTTAATGTCCTTATGTTCTTCAGTCTGTTCTTTATTTCCTGGATTCTGTGCCTCAAGACTTCTCGCCTGGTGCCCCTCTGGGTCCTGAGCTGGAAGGGACCCACATCGAGTCCAGCTCCTATCCCCGCATATGACAACCCCACAGTTCATTCACCGCATGTGTCTGAGGGTGTTGTCCAGTCTCTTCTTGCACACTGTCAGGCTTGGGGCCGTGACGCCTCCCTGGGGAGCCTGTTCCAGTGTCCAGCACCCGCTGGGTGTCTGTGAATGGCAGCTGGCACAGAGTCCCAGGCTCTGGGAGGAGAGCAGTGGGCTACACCAGGGCAGGGAGGTGGGAGCGTTCCTGGTCAGACACAGTGGACCCTGCCGTGTTCCTTGCTCTAGGGCTAATGCCAACCGCATCCGACCATTGCTTATACTCATATTAATGTTCTGTGGCAGGCAATGTTTCTCCCTCCATTCAAATTTTCATCTAATCCCAGCTTGATCGAATGAGAACTGCAGCAGCCAAGTCATATTAGAAAAAATTAGGCCATCAATCCATTATTAAGCTGGAAAGTATTTTATATTCTGTGTCTGCCCTCGAGGCGTCTCTGAACATTCCACAGCTGATCTGTCCTGAGTGTAAGAGGGCTGGGGTTTAGGTGCTAGAAGATGCGTACAGATACTGAGGGAATTGTGGGGTTTCTTTTATAGCCTTTGGTTTCCAGCCTTGCAATTAGCTAGAGCCAAGGCTTGGGTGTTTGTGACTGCAATCTTTATGGTTCTTTATGCTTTTGGAAAGAATCTCCCGGTGTCTTTTACACAGGCAGCTGCTACATCTAGAGGTAGCACCAGTTCTGTAGCATTGGAAAATTTTCCTGAGATGTAGGTAAAGTTCCTTTACTTGTGTTCTAGCAACAATCAGTATACACTGTTTGAAAATGTTACATTTGTTGGGTGTTCTGTTCTTGATAATATATTCTATCCAGCACTCTCTGAAAAATCTATCCCAAATTTTTACTGTATAGCTGTCTCTATTTTAACCGTGATGCTTCCCAAAATGACCATCTTTCATGTATGCTTATTAATGTCCTTCATTAATCTTCTGTTTTTCAAAGAAAATAGATCTTTATTATGAGATCCTTCAGGCAGGCTGTTTCACAGAATCACAGAACAGCTCACGTTGGCACCTCTGACGATCATTCCCACCACCTGCCCAAAGCAGGGCTGACTACAACAGGTTGCTCAGGACCTTGTTAGTCAGGTTTTCAATATTTCCAAAGTCAGAGACTCCACAGTTGCCCTGGGTGACTGATTTCAGTGTTCAATAACCCTTGCAGAGTTCTTAGAACTAAATTATAACCCTTTCAGATATGTACAGTTCAGGAAGCAAGACAGTGAAGCATCCGAAATCATTACCTGGTTGTCAGGACCTTGGCCTGAGGAACTACCTGGCTTTGGTGACTGATCCAGGCATTAGTGATGTCTTTCCAATGGCATGACTTAGTACCAGAATAAAAAATTATTCCAATTCTGAGTTGGATGTTGTTCTTGTGAGTGTGGAGGGGGAAGCAAGTGTGGGGAGGATCGAATTTTCTCAGTTCAGGTCACTTACTGCATTGTTGAAGTGCCACATTTGGATGTTTGCCTACTCACCTCCTCACTGCCTCAACATGTCACTTTGGATTTGGTGCAAGAAGGAGTTAATTTAAGGCAACTTGTAAAAGCTGCTGCAGATAGTATGACTCAAAGACAATTTTTTCCAATGGCATTGTGCTTTGAGCCAAAACCACGGAGGAACTGGCATGCCAGGAGCTGAAAAGAGACGTCTCTGTTCTGTGCACATTCAACCTCCAAAGGCAGTGACTGGGGTAGGGAACTGATTTGAATATGAAATAAAGAATTGCCCAGAGGAAGTAAAGAGCAATGACTATATCCACGGCCAAAAAGAGGTGGAGGGCACTGGGTGAGACGCATGGCCTCTGTATGTCCTTTCATATTACTGTTGCTGACTCCCTGCCCTAAGATGACATACATGTTGGCACTCTTTAAACTGATGACTTGTTTATTTTTGTTTGCTTTCAGTTGCTAGATTGACATTACAGATTGTACTCTTGGACTGCCGTACATCCTTTGTAAATTGCTTTAAGATGTTTTAGTGTGATAAGGTGATACAAAAATTGAAGTCATTATTACTATCTGTATCACCAGGGGAACTGGACAGCTGGCATTGATCTGGAAGAGACTAATTTCCATATTTTGTTATTACATTAACCCATAGAATTCTTCTTTATGATTTCAAAGAAATTTTTCCTAGTCAAAAGGTCATCCTCTGTAGCATGTAGTGCTGGAGAGACATGGAAGGGCAGAAAATAAATGAACCCTGTCATTTTTTATCTGATCAATAACATCTTGCTTTGTCAATAGTAATATCCCAGTATTTTATGTTGTGTCATATCAAGATCCAACTAACAGCTTCACGGAACCACTTGGGAGTGAGATCTTGCAGTTAGTGAGGGGTGCATCGCTAACTGCTTGGTCTGGGGCAAATATTATGCACCCCTTCCAATTCTTGGCATTTATCTTTTTTTTATCTTTTTTTAATTAAAATAATCATAAAAATTCTGTACTCATTGCTGTTTTGTCAGTAAAGAGATTGAATAAGGGCCTTATCTTGCTGTGTTGAGTAACACTTTATGATGAGCTAAATTGTACCATTCATCCAAAAACCACAGTGATGGTAGCACAGAGGCTGCTGTGTTGCAGAGAGAGTAACTTGCTCATCGCTGTTTCCTTCTGATTTCAGAGTAAAGCCTGAGAAATCAAAGAAGGTATTTTTAACAATTAAAAGTATTTACAGTCAGAACTAGAAGAGGTAAAAAGTTGAGTCCGTTTAAACAAGTGAATGAAACAACACACCGTTTTCCAAGGTAGTATCGATGCAGCTCTGGTGCATCTGGCCAGTGCTGGCCAAGGCACCTTTGCAGAGCAAATACATTTACTGGGAGCCAGGTAGCGAGTCACAGGGCACTGCTCCCTGTACCTACCTCACAGCAGGGGGGAAGACCAAAGAAGGTGAAGTTTTGTTCTTCAGGTAAACCTCTGCTTGATGCTTTGGTTCTCAGCTTGGTCCAAATACTTCTTTAATGTTGGCACAGCCAGCATACTGCCTTCCTCCTCTTTGCTTATAGCGTGGCAATGCCCAAAAGATGGAGTCAGAGCTCCACTAGCAGAATCTTTGATTTTTTTTAACATCTACAATCTGCATGGCACTGTGGTTCAAAATTACCCTAATGGAAAAGAAAAGTCATGAACTAGGAATGATTGCCTGCAAAGACCATAGGCTCCTTATTGTTGGAAAATGTCTGCTTATAGTTGGGCAAACTTATTTTTCAGCAATGATTTAGATATAGTTGATTGTGCAAAGAGAAGTCTCTGGCTCTTTTTTTCTGTTTCGCTGTGATATGTTACTGTTGAGAGGGATTTGGAAGGCTGGACCACAAAGTACAGGTCCCTCCTGAGAAATGGTGCTATTACACTATAAACAGGTCTGAATTGCAACAATATTCATCCTCAGTATATCTTAAATCGATTAAATTGGTCAAATTCACTTTCACTGCTGGTTTCTTGACAGTAATTTAGATGCTTGTAAATAGGTGAGGATCTATTTAGGCACCTGGTCCAATTGCAGACGTATGGGGGATATCCAACCTGTGGGAGACTTGCTGTTACTTATGAACAGCAATTGCTTGTCTCAAACAGCACAAGATACCTATTTTACATGCTTAAATGTCTCACAAAGCATCAAAAGAATCCAGAAGAGCAAAAGAAAAGGGAAGAGTGGAACATAGATGTCTGGCAGTAAACCTAACTGATGAAACAATAACATCTCAGAGTGAGGTGTTTCAGGGCTGAGAATTTTTTCTGTAGCAAATTAGCCTGTCAGAGTGAGAATACTGCACTAATGGAAATCCTTGGCTGATTTTTCTTTTTGACTTTTGCATCCAGGCCGTGCTTTGCTGAGACTTACTGACAAAAAGCTTGAACGAATGGGCATTGCCCAGGAAAGCCTGCGACAGCACATTCTGCAGCAAGTCCTTCAGCTGAAGGTGAGGGAAGAAGTCCGAAACCTCCAGCTGCTTACACAAGGTATGGAAAATAATTTTGATATGGACAGTTATAGAGATCAGGTAGGAGAAGTTTGCCTGAGGGCACAAAAGTTGACTTGATGTTCTTCCACAAGAAATGGCATGTGAAAATGTCTCGTAGATTCCACATGCTTTCCAAGTTGGGAACAAAAGGTAAAATAATGCATAAATAAATAGAGATGCTCAGCTGTCTGTTTTGCATGGTGAATTGACTCCATCTACACCTTTATGCTGGGCTTACTCAACTGTCTGCTTACTAAGATGAAAATAATTACATATAAAGGACACAAGTAGTGAACACGCTGTCTTTACAGACATTGTACATTTTGCATTAATTGTTTACTTTCAGTGTTAGATAAAAGAGTAATCTCTGGAACCTGTTTTATAGTAAGAGTTGTCAGTGGAAAATTACCTGTTAGACTCTGTTTTTTGCAGATGGCTGGTTCCTTTTTCATGTTGGAGTAATTTTATTGACTTGAACAGAGAGGCTTGTAATTTATGCTGCTAAGAAAACGCAAAACTGGGCTCAATATGGAGATCTTGATTAGGAGACAGGGAAGAAGGAATAACAAAAAAGCTCTTGCATATTTTCCAAATGAGGTTAAGATGGCTTATAATGACTTGTGTTATTAGCTCCTTTTTAAGTCTTTTTAACAGCTGTGGTAACACAGAAGGAACATGATCATTGTGGTGATAGTGTAAAGTAACATGTAGACATCCTCTGCTATAGATATGCAATATTTTCTCAATATTAAATGTTGTCTGGTAGTCCAATGAGATAACAAAACCCACATACTTCTGTAGTGTTTTGGTTCAGTGCCTATTATATGTCACATCATATGAAAAAAATAGAGTTCTTCAGTACATGCAGTGTATTTTTAACAAAATGTCCTTCACACATGGCATCATGTTCCTGATTAAGCCTTGCTCACTGTGTTTGGGGAAAAACTTTCTGATTAGTTGAGTAAGCTGCATTTTATCTGAACGAGCCGATGTCTCAGCTGAATTCAGGCTTGGTGGTGTGTGGATTGTGGTGAGGAGCTTTAGGGCTCCTTCATTTTGTCATGACCTGTGAACAATGACCTCACCTCATCTTGTGTTGTGCCAAAGGCAGTGCACATGCTGAAGCATCAGTGTCTTCCCCAGATGTTTAGATCTCTTCATCTATTCATCCTTTCATCCATTATTCCTACATCCTTTTCTTCAGTGTTAGCCGGGTTCTCTCTGCCCCCCCATCTGGATTGGTGCTTGAGATTTTTACCAGACTGCGAAGTCCTGGTCACCAACTGTCACTGTTCTAGGCCTGCTTACAGAAATTGGGATTTTATTGATATGGGACAATGAAGACCCACAAGTTATAAACTTGCGTCAGTTGATCACCACAGTCCAGACAGATTTCTCCATAAACCTGGATTTGGCATTGGGAACTATGTGTTTCCAGGCTTCCCCTTTATTGTTTCTCTCTGGACACATCAGCTGGTGTCTGAGTCACCATCAGTCAGACAGCGGCGACTGTCATTTCAGGGAGTTCAGGGCAGCATCCTTTGAGATTTATTCCTTACCCGTGCAGCTGAGGGTCCAATTTTGGACTTCAGTGAGAGGATCAATAAACACGTGCTGGACTATGAAGATAGTGATGGATGTATGGATGTGTGTTTAACATAGTCTCTGCCATGTAGAGAGAACAGTGTTATTTAGTCTAATCATATACAGGCATGCTATCATATGTTTTATGAAAGCCAGCACGAGCTTACAGAAAAATGGTGGTCTGCAGCTCCTGCTGTCTTTTGTGAAGCAATTCAGCTCCATCCAGCCTTCTCAGATAGAGCTGAAGTTCTAGGGCAGCACGACAGTCCCGGAAACATTCCCCTGTGCAGCAGAGCTGTGTTAATTGTGTGAGTCCAGAGCAGGGGGGACAGTGAGTGACAGGATGACAGCAGTGTTCCCGTCCCTCATCACCTCATTTACACCAGGTTGGAGTGTGTGTCTGTTGAAAGTGCTTGTTTGCAAGTACTAAGGTTAAGATACAATTTCTCAGCTACCGTGCAGTCTGTAAAGCTGTATGTCAGTTGTTCTCCAAAACTGGTTTTGTCCCCTTGCCCAGTTTCTTCAAACTGTCCATATGTATTCTTATTATGGCTTACATGTTCCTAATCCAGGTTGTTACTGAAATAGCTTTCTGTAAGTGCTTTTCGGTTTTGGAGAACATTCGGAGGACATTTTTTCTCTGCAAAGTAACACATTTGCATGCCAACAGTTTCTGCCTTTTGGAAATTCCACTTGCAAAATGCAGGTCACAGTGTAGCTATTGCTACACAGGCTTTGCTGTCCTCCAAAATGTCCTCCAAAGCGAGGAGAAAAAAAGCCCTCTGACTCTCAGTGCACAGCTCAGGAGATCGATAGGTGAAAGAAGCCGTTAAAACCCATTTCTGGATTAATTTAGCACACAGGCTGGGTTGCAAGCAATGAGGTCCTAACTCAGAGCCCATTGATGTCAGCGAAAAGACTTCCACTGACTTTAGTTCATACCCCAATTGAAGCTGAAGCGAACGGGGAAAGTTTTAAAAAAGCATTATATAATACTTATCAGATATTTTTGGTGGTTTTGTGTTCTGTTTTCCACAGAGAAAGTTAACCTCATTTTAAAAACTCAATAGAGAACTAGGATTCTTTTCTTCTTTTTCTGTTTCAGAAAAATTACTCGGAACTTTTTCATTCTTCTTCATTCAGGACACACCATCCAGTCTGTTCTGGGGGTCTTAGAGCCAGAATAGTATGTGATTGTGTAATTGAAGGCTTGTCTTGAGTTTTAGGAAGACTTTTCTTTGGAGTAAGAACTGGCTGATTGAGGCTATTATCAGCAGAAACACTATTCCAACCTCCACTAGGATAGAAGGACACAGGCCCAACTACTGATCGTTGCCTTTTTCCCCAGACCTAGTGATGTTGAGGAACTAATTTGACAAAATACCTTCCAGTGTCTCTTGGGGAGAGCTGCACACTGTTGGAAACACCGTTATTGTACTGTTACCACTGTAAGGCTGAGTTGAAAGATCATTTTTCAAAAAAAGCCTTACGTAACTACACAGAGAAGAAGTTATTTTGAGGTTTTTCAATGTGAGTCCTGCTTTTGGCGAGCATAGAAGAGACTGTCCTCAAAGTGGGAGAACAGTGCTATGTGGGATTCTGAGCAAAGTATCCACAGACAGCAATCTGCTAATAGGGCTAAGCTTAAGAAGCATTCTGGATTTGGATTAAATGCTACC
Source organism: Streptopelia decaocto (assembly GCF_964273445.1). Taxonomy (NCBI): domain Eukaryota; kingdom Metazoa; phylum Chordata; class Aves; order Columbiformes; family Columbidae; genus Streptopelia; species Streptopelia decaocto. Next base: position 15,253,131 of record NC_138655.1, read on the forward strand.
TGCATTTAAGATGACATTGGACCCCCTCCTAAGCTTGTCTGTGAGTTTCATATAGGGCAAAGTGCTACTTGAATATACTGCTGGGCCACAGAATCTGCCAAATTGTCTTCAAAAAAAATTTATCCTGCTAGCAAAATGTGTTAGAATAAAGCTTTATGCTTCATTGAAAATCATCACAGCTGTTGATACCTATTGAAATTATTTCTTCAGTAAGTTTTCTGCTCATCCTGATTTCCTTCCTTCCTCCCCTCCTTCCTGCCTTCCCTCACTCCCTCCACCTTTCCTTTCCCTCCCTCCACCTTCCCTTCCCTCCACCTTCCCTCCCCTCCCCTCCCCTCCCCTCTCCTCCCTTCCCTTCCTCTCCCCTCCTCTCCCCTTTCTTTCCCTTTCCCTTTCCCTTTCCCTTTCCTTTTCCCTTTCCCTTTCCCTTTCCCTTTCCCTTTCCCTTTCCCTTTCCCTTTCCCTTTTCCAGAACAGTCCCATTCCAAGCTGTTACGTTACCCCAGCACTGTGTTCTTCCAGGAGGGGAACTAGGGGGCCTTCAAAGATGCATCTCATCTTCTGAGGAAAGATGAAGTAAGAGCCATGTGTTCTAGTGATGGATCAGTCATTGGGTTTTAGCATAACCTTGTGACACAAACATTGCCTTCGGGGTCCATGCAGGGAGTAAACCAGGGCCATGGAACTGCCCCAGCTGAAATGTGTTATAAGGATTTTTACCCCATTATCAACTTCTTAATACTAGACTAAAGGCAGGCTTGATCAAAATTTGAGCTGCTTGGCACTGAACCCTCCCGGACTGTCAGAAAAATGATGTTAAGTCCTGTTCACTTTACCTGCTTCTTCCTTGTGAATGTTGAAGGTATCAGGAACCTGATCCCTGCCATTCCAGCTTGCATCACCACATGTGGGGAGATTTGTAGTCGTTTTCCAGAATGAAGGACTTGCAGTATGAGGCTCACTCCCATCTTCTGAATTCCCACATATGAAGACCTTCCCCACTGTGGTAGCACCAGTACACAGTGTGAGTGATTAGGAGTTACACGCCTGCCTAAAAAGGGACTTGAGTGATCAGAAAATTTGACAACATGCGATCAGGTCATTTGGAGTTAAGAGAATATCATTGCAGCTTTCTGTATGGATACAGTGTATAGTGTATAGTATATCTGGACTGCCATTGCCTACTCTTTCCTGTCCCTTGAAGAAGCATTACTTCACATCATCGTATTTCTTTGTCAACCCTGTAAAGAAGTCAGAACAACTGAAGTTCATTATAGAAGTTCATCCTGTTACACTTCCAGGATGTACTGTTTTCTTTCCTGGGTATGTTCTGGACTCAAGGTTTTGGCACCCAAGGAATCATGAGTTCCTTCCGCCAGAAATACATATTTTTTTGTCTGTAACAAACAGCAGATGTTGCCTCTGCGAGCGCTCCAGGTAGGCAGTGTGTTCGCCTTCCCCAGCAGCTGCTGGGGGAAGTGTGTCACACGTGAGGGATCTCGGGTTTGTGTCCCTGTGGTGATGTTCAGAGGCGTGCGGCATTTGAAATGTAGACTGTCCTCTTACCAGGCACCCGTTTCTTTTGTTTTCGTTATCTTGGCCTCACCTTTTTCTTTTCCCTAACCCTGAAGCTTCCAGCTAGTCAGGAAGGGCCTTTCTTCTTATAGCACAAATTCCTATTCAAATGTTTCTTGCATATGCTGTATACATGGCATCTATCCAAAGCACAGAAAAAAACACTTGGTATTTCCGAAGAGCTCCAGCAAACCTAATTCTGAGCTGATTTCCTTTGCTCTGTGCTCCTGTAATGCCCCAAAATCTCAGCGAGACCTTGTGAGTTGAACGCAAAGTATAGCATGGAAACACTGTCAGAAATTACTCAAAAGTAGTAGTTTATTCCTTAACATAGCATCAAAACTGTGTTCCAGGACTCAACATGCTAAATTGCATGATTATAGGTAAAGAAATCTTAACCTTCTTCTTGATATTTATTTTCACTGTATGCCCATATCCCTTTTACTCCTTTCCATTGTATGTCATTTTTCCTGTACCACTGTAGGAATCTCAGCACTTAACAGTGCTCTTCCAAGCCTGTGAAATGCCTTCACTACCATCCATTAGAGTACGAAAGAGCAGCCTTTGTTGTATTTTTCCCACTCCCAGTCAAGGACATTTTCAGCACTTACAGAGGACGTAGGCTCTGGAGTCAGAAGCCGTGGTTGTTCCTGTGAGGTTTTTCAGACTTTAGGCAATGTTAAGGATTCTGAAAATCAATTTTTTCAGGTTACAAGTATGCTCCGAGGGGTTCTCTATAGTGTTCATTTGTTTTAGCTGAAGCGGAATATCGTATGTGGAGTGTGTATCTGAGTGCAGATAAAATGTTTAAAATACATGCATCAGTGACGATAAATATCAAATTCCATCTATGGCATCAGTTATTTGAATTTCATGTGGCTGGTTTCTAGCTTCAGGAATATACTTTGCGGTGCAATCAATGGTCCCTGGTAGACCATTGAATTACTATGGTTCTGTTAGTTACCTTTTAGCTATTGCTGTGATGCTAATACATATTCATATCAAATAACCAAGTGATTCAGTTGACAGGTAAAATAAGTTCCAATACACTGGACAATACATTGTAATGCACTCTGGATGGGTTTAGCCCAGAATTGTCCTTCAGCATGCATGGTATATTAGAGTATGAAGAAGGAAACATGTGTGCAACTATGAAATTTGTATTGATGAACTTCCACAGCAAGATTTTAGATGTATAATATTATGATGTGCTTGCATTTTGATGTGTTTCTATAAATAATATTGCAACTCATTCTACTGGGAGTATAGTATTAGCCGTTTTGTGTGATTGCAAGGACTCAATTGCAGTTGTCTGTTTTCCTTATTATTTCATTAATGTTGATTTTTTAATTCCTGCTTTTCAAATTTCTCAGAAGTCAGTCTACTGGAAAATTTGGTCGGGAAAGCTTAGCCCTTCTGAGCATACCCAAAACTGTCTCACGTTTTTTGATTAATAGATATTATATATATACATACATATATATATGTACGTTTTTCTCCACTCCTGTGTAAATTGGAAAGAGAAAAATTTTGCTCAGGGTTTAAGAAAAAAATTAAAATATTGCTGTTTGTGCTTCAGCCAGTCATGAAAGACTTTTTGCTAAATAGGAAAGTTTTGAGCAGTCAGAGACTGTGATTTAACAACAGCTGTTTGTGATCAGTGCCAGTAGAAATCACTTGTTTCCACCCAGCCGTAAAGAACAGGCTGGTAAAAGGGATTCCAGGAATAGGTACAGTCTTTCACACAGAATTTAAATAAATCAAGTCTACATATTGTAAGATGGTGCCATTTACAATGTAGCATATTTGTAATTTCTAATGAGATTTTTCCAGAAATCAGACATAGAATAAAATGGGCGTTGATAGTTGTTTTATAAAAGATTTCCAACCTCTTAGAAAGTACATGGAAATTTTCACTGCTGGACTTCTGCTTCAAAACCGGACTGTCTTCATCAACTAACACCTTTATCATCAAACTAAGTGGATAGCGTTGGAAATAAGAAGATAAGAAATACCATTTTGGGTCGGATCTGGTACTCGTCCGTCCCGGTGCTCTGCCCAGAACCCTGGGCCCTTGCTGTGGTCCTGTTCTCTTGGGCTCCCCAACTTCCAGTCTTGCTGCATTAGTGTGCTGGGACAGAGTTCCTTTTCTCCATGGTAGGTAGTCTGGGGCTCTGTTTTGGATTTGTGCTGGAAACAGTGCTGATAACACAGGGATGCCTGAGCTATTGCTGAGCAGCGCTTACACAGCGTCAAGGCCTTTTCTGCTCCTCACCCCACCCCACCAGTGGGGGGCTGGGGGTGCACAAGAACTCAGGAGGGGACACAGCTGGGACAGCTGACCCCAGCTGACCAAAGGGATATTCCATACCATGTGACATCATGCTCAGTAAATAAACGAGGTTTATACTGAGCTGCAGCTCAGGGACTGGCTGAGCATTGGTCAGTTTGTGGTGAGCAATGTTTTTCATTTGCATCACTTGTCTTTCTTGGGTTTTATTTCTCTCCCTTTTTGTTCTCCTTTTCATTATTTTTTTTTAATTTCTTTTATTATTAAACTGCTTTTACGTCAATCCACAAGTTTTCTCACTTTTACCATTCCAATTCTCTTTCACCTCATTCTGCTGCGGGCGGGTGAGTGAGTGGCTGTGTGGTGTTGTTGACTGGAGTTAAACCACAATAATGAGGAAAAGTGCTTCCCCGCCTAAGTCTTTTAGTATCCATTGAGTAGCTCTCTCACTCTGTCATGAAACAAGTTGTTCACGGGTTTTTTTACAAGCTAGAATATAGTCACTGGCAGCCTCAGTGGTGCCGGAGGTGCCTGTGGTTGCGTATCTATCTTCTGCCTTCCACAGAGACTCTAAGTAATCCTACTAATCCTATCCTACTAGCGCGGTAGTTGCTACACATCCTCTGTGTTTCAGATACACCAGTCACACCTCAGACACATCAGATGAATTCTGCCTGTTGCCTTCCATTGATTATTGCAGAAGCTTAGGATGACTGCCAGATGTATTTGTCTACACAGCAGACGACTAAACTTAGGCGAGATCCATTCCCACTCGTTATGCTGAGCTGTAAACTCCTACGCTGAAAAGAGTTGGTGTGAAAGCTGGTTGAATTGCCCTTTTCACTTAGATGAGTTTTGGTTAACACCATCTTTCAGATTTTATGAAGCTGGTGTTGCTGACGCCTGCATGAGTGTGTTCTGTTAGAAAAGTGTTTCACTGTATTGGCACTTCTAACAAACATGCAAGTCACTTTGAGCCTTTTTGTAAATATAAAATAAAGTTTTGCTGTTTTGAATCCCTGAAGGTGAATGTTGCCAAATAGTTCAAAAGCATTTTTCTTCCTGTTGTTACTAGCATTTATGGCCTGTGCAATAAAGATTTATAATTACTGGCAAGATTGAAGGGAGGCAGGAGAAAAACCCTCGCCTTTTTATGCCTTTGTAAAGTTGCTTTTCTAAGTTGAGTAAAAAGAGCGTGTTTTATTTAAAAGCTTCTTCTTTTTTATTCACATTCTTTAAAAGCCTTGCTGTAACGTAATTTTAAAAATGAATGTGGGTCTATTCAAATAAAAGTTTACTCTTAATGGCATTTATGCTTCGTATGATAGAGCACCTTCATTTATTTAGTTATATATAGGCAGTCAGCAGTGTTATGAACTGTTTCTTTGTTACTAAGCAGTATGCAGATCTGTGGATCTTCCACAAAGGAATGGGTGGGTTTTTTTAAACTCTTTATTTGACATGATCATAAAGCATGGGTACTAGCCCAGTGTTTTATGACATGCTCAAGTATGATTAATAATTTTAACTATGCTGGTTCCCCCTTAGGATCAATATTATAGAATTTTACCAGTCACCATTTGAATGGATTTTAATTGAAATTGATTCCCTATAAAATAATAAATTGAAGTGTATTAACAATGATCTTGTGGTCCTTGATGTTAAGGAGTTCTGAATTCTAACAAAATTCTGAACAGTTTTCAAAAAAGAACTCATCTTCCGCTATGCATCTTAAGTACTCATAAAGCACCTGTTTGGTTTTTTTTTTTATTGAAGTGCTAATTCCAACAGATGACAGCATAAATACACCAGCCTTGATTTGCAACACGAATGTGAATGGAAATGTGGCAGAGAATTATTGGTTTTTAAATAAATCTATTTTTCTGTTTGCAGTTCAGCTACAGCTGTATTGTGTGATCCTAACATTTCACTATATACTGCTATGCATAGAGTTACCTTCAAATTTTTCATCCTTAAAAACACCTCCCAGTCACCTGACTTATTAAAAGTTCCCCATACAAAAGAAGGATGCCTTGAGAAAAGTGCAGTGAGTAGCTCCGTCAGAACCTTCATGTTTTTCCTAAGGTGTCACCTCCAAGGGCACTGAGTCAGTCTTGGTTTTACTCAGCGTAGGAGTGACAGGTTGAGTTTTAGGGAGTGTGTACACGGCAATACCACACAGTTCAGAAGCTCCTCAGCCACACCAAGGTTTCATCCACATCTTAGAGAGCTTATTCTCAGTTAAGCTTATCTACATAGTTGGAAAAGTAGTTGGTTTACATACATTTGGCTTATACAATTGCTTCCACCTGAAGACAACCTGATTAGAAAATAGCCAGACTCAGGAATGTGCACATTGTTTTATATCCAGACAGCCTGGTATAAAATGCCAGGACTCCGACTTGGCATGTTCATTCAGTTACACAGGAGGGATGGGGCTCATCCTCAGGAGCTGTGGGGATAAGCAAGTTAGAGGCTTTTGTATGTGAACAAAAAAGCATGCCAGGGTTCCCCTTCGAGCCTGAGAGCAGTCTGAAGGCATATACATGGCCTTAGAGTTTTGAGTCCTCTCCACTAGAAGTAGGATTCAGATCTTCCCAGTTTGTTCATCTGGGACACCCAGCTGCCACCAGCAGGCCTTTGATGATGTGAGGTGGAGCTGAAGCAACTACCAGCACCTGGGCCTTGAAAGCAGTAATTTTGCCATATTCTTTCATTCTCTACTGAGGCCAGTTTTGAAGCCTACTGCCAGTAACGTCAGCAGTAGACTCTGAAGTTCAGTTCTGGGTTTTTTTTTTTGTGTTGAGAGCACCGTTGGGCTTTCAGGAGCTGGGTTTTGAGAGAAAGACCTGAAGGAAAGAGGTTCTTACTAACACCACTTATGCCTCTGTTCAGGGAGCAGTAATGCAAAGCTTCTGTTGTTAAAATTTGCTCTCCAAAGTCCTCTAAGCTGTATGGGTTTTGTTTTCTTTCCTCTTCAGCACATGTCAGAGGTGGAGATGGAGAGGGAATGGTAATCACATTTCCTTCTTTCTTTAAAGTGTTAGGTCATTCCAGTTTTGAGAAATAAAGAGGAAAGCTTGCTTTCTTACTCGATTGCTGTTTGTCTTTCATTCTTTTAAGAACTCCTGAGTGAGGATTGTTGTTTAAGTTGGGCCAAGAGATTAATATCTCCTGCTCTAGTTTTCTTTTGTTGATTCTACTTTAGCCTGAGTGTTTTAAGGACTGATTAGACTACAGTTGTCTGGTGAGGAATTTCTTTAGCTTGTTCCAGCGAGTGTAGCTGTGAAACAATTTCAGACATTCCTTGTGATTTGCTGTCATAAGGTGCCAAGATGGTCCAGCCGTATTTAAAGACTCTTGGATGCTGGAATGAGCCAGCAGCATCATCCTAGACAACAGACCAGCTTTTAAAAGTGTCAGGCAGTGAAGGATGCACACAGACCTTTGAAAATTCCCTGCACTGATCACTCCCACAGTGTCATAGCAGTTGTAATTCTTGGTCCAAATGTTAAAGGCTTTGAAGCAAACAAACTATTTTTCAGCTGAAGGGGATGGGAAAGAGGAAGGGAGGGATAGTCCTGGCTCTAAAGGTCCACTGACAAATCCCTCGTCACCTGTGTACTCTCTGAATGCGTCTTTCTTTAGACTCGAGTTGCTCTAATGCATCCAGCAGTGCAGCTGCCATCCTTTCTGTTACAGCTGTTGACTGTGGCACTAACTACTGATATTGTTGACTTTTGTAGATCTCTACTTAAACCTGGAGAATGGTTTTTTGAGGGTCATAGAAAAGCAGCCAGCCCTTACAGGCCATCAAGGTAATGAATGTCTTTTTGCTGGGATGTATCTTCATAAAATGAGACATCTATGAGCTTTTTTTGTCTTTTTCTAGAATTTTTTTTTTCAGCTACTGTTGTAAAAATAGTGTTTTATTGTCTTCTAATCCTAATAACCTCTTTCCAAGTGAATTATTGTTGTTTACTGATATGTGCTTGCTAGAACTGTTTGTTGATAAATTTTCTTTCTCCCTTCTTAAATATCAGCTGCTGTGATAAGCACTAAAATGCGTGACTATTGCGTTGTCAGCAACTCATGTTTTCCCTTATTATACCATTACTGCTATTCTTGAAATTGCCCTGGTTCCCTCTAGTAATGGGCATGTCACTGCTGGAATTTTACTGTACTTCTACATGGCTTAGCTGATCATATGATAATTCTGGTGTGAGAATATATGTTGTACTGATTTCTTCAGTGTTCTTTTGTGATCCAGATGATCAGAAGCCAGGCTGTTTTGGTGAGGGATGTAAACAGATGCTGGGACTGGAAGAGAGAAATCCTTTTATCAAGGATGTTTCTAGGAATTAGGAGCACCTCAAGCTCCTTCTTTAAGTTTCTGCTGCTTATAATTAATTTGCCTGGAGTCTTTAGGAAAGTCTTCAGCTGACTTAAAACTCAATCCATAGCCTTCATGCACACATTCTGTATCAATTCTAGAAGAGCAAGCAAATGGCAAGAGTAGCCGCTCTACTAAGAAGCACATAAATTTATGTCTACTACCAGCTATGGGTTGATCTTATCCAAATTATCTCCCTTGGAAAATCTGAGAACTCGTCTTTGCTCTTGGTTCTGTGAGGGCAAATGAAGGAGTAATGCTCCATTGATTACAGCAAAATGTGAAAATAGTTAAAATGAGAACAGGATCAACCCCATTTTTCCTCTGCAGCATGAGACTATAAAGCCCATTCAAATCAATGAAGGGTACTGATGACTTTGCTGACCTTTGGATCAAATACATAAATGTTTTTAGTAACTTAATTAAAACCACAAATACAGAAACATAAGTGTTCTATTCTCTAACCTAACGTAGGTCTTTCTAAAATTGAAAAATATGATCCCTTGCCAATTTTATTGAATCGAAAATATAATTTTGATATTTTATTCTCTTTAGAACTTTTTTCTTAACAACATAAAGCCTATTTTTCACTTGGTCTCCAAATCTCTTTTGATGATGTGCACTGCCTGTGTTATTTGCAATCCTAATTTCATAATCACTGTTGAAAATGAAGCCCACAAAACTTGCTTTTATCTTAGTCTTTTTATTCATGTTCTTTACTAACATGGCATAATCAAAGATAAAAAGCAAGTATACTGTCTTTTAGCTTGAGCAGTTTGAAGTGTCTTTGTTGCATCTTACATTAGCAAGCTAAAAGTTAGGTGTCTGTCATTGCTCGCATTCCTCAAATAATCAGTGAAGAACAGCCAGCTCCAGGGATAATCTGTGCCCTCCTAAAACAGATGCCCATGATGGGTGCAATGCTTTGCCCTTTGGAGGTTCCTTCTCCTGTCAGCTGGAGGACTCCCTATTTAATGTGGGATCACTAAAATTAAATAGAGGAAAAGCAGGCAATAGCTTTTCCCGTTTTTCACTTCTCAGCATGAAGCATATAACAAGTGACGTTACCTGCTTTTGATTTGACACCAACCTTCCACTGCCTTAGTATGTTAATTTTATTGTCTTTATCTGTACCTGTTAGCAAGATTTGTTATGCTATGCCCTTAAATTGCTTGGGTTTTGGCTACAATTGATAACATTGTCTTTCATATTCTATTACTTTCTATGAACATTTTTTTTAACTGAGCTAAGTACTGCTCACTGGCAGTAGAATTAAAGAACCAACCAAAAAGGCTAAAATGAATGAGTTACAAGTTCTGGGTTAAGGGGCTTGGGGGTTGTTTTCTTTCTTGTACTTTAAATGGTCCTTTACTCTGAAGCAGACAAGGACTCATTTTATATATTGTCGTGGGATAAGGTTATAACGTACCTGCGCTTTGGCAATTTTTCTCAGACATGAGTGCTTTAATAACTGCAGTTAGACAGATCCTAGTCCTCTGAGTTCTTCCTTTCATCTGGATGTGGTTGAGCCTGATACAAATATTAAACTGTCATTATTATATTACAATTGTGGCTCTTGTTGCCTCTGTGGAGCTGGGTCCAGGCGTACACAGGAAGGCCAGGACCAGGCTGAGAGCCCCAGGTGAAATGCTCATTGGGAACTGAACTTTTGCTTTATAATTCAGAAAACTTACTGAAAACTTCCCTTTCATATAATTAATTAGTGCAGGAAATGAAGGTGTAAGTCTCTTGAAAACCGTGAGCTACATAGTTTAAGTTAAATAAAAAAGCTGGTAAAACCTATCAAAAAATGGCTTGCAAGAATAATACAGAGGAGCAACTGAAACCCCAAGCTTCTTCATTTGTCTTTTGTTTGTTCTTTCTGCGTCTCCCTCAAAGTTCCCTTGCATTCCCATGCAGCTCATTCATTTTATTGAATGCTAAAGCCTTTTACCATCTGCCAAAAGGTTTTATTTTGGGGTTTCCTCTCATGTGGGAGGGTGGTTTCCTCCTTCCCTTCGTGCTACTTTCATTGCTATCTTTAGGACTCCGAGCCTACCGGAGACCTTCCTGTCTCCGTTATTGCACAGTCTCCTCCTTCCTCGCTGCAAGTTCCTGCTCCCAGGGGCAAAGAAGAAAACAAGAACTGACGCTGCCTTTTTGAGCTGCCGGGCTGATGCCGATGGCTTTTGTTCTAAACACAAGAGTCCAGTTCCTGGAGAGCAGGGCTGCGCCGGCTCGGCAGCATCGGTCCCCGGAGCGGGTGCTTTCAGGAATGGTTCCTGCACGAAAGTGCGTGTAACTGCCCTGTGCTTGGGCTACAGAGTGCAATGGGCTTCGGAAAAAGGACACCGGAACCCATAGCATTTACTCCAAAAGCAGTTTATTCCTCTCTGTTTGTTAGTCTTTTACCTCAGCACATTAATCCAGCCTGTTCTGCCACTGTTAAGACATCTATAGCCATAGCCATTTAGTTTTTTCCTTTTATGGGAACTTTTAAATGTTTATTTTTTCTATGAACATATCTATTTCCTATCTTTACCTTTCTTGTGCTGTAGAGAAAAAGAAGTGAAATTGGAGGTGTTACATTTGCAGAGGGATAGAACTGCATCTTTCTTTTTTCTCTTCCTGGGAGTAAAGTAAAGTAGATGTCCGTCAGGGTTTTTCAGCACAGCTCTCAAGGATGCAGGGGATACACTGCAGTGGGATGTGGGTGTCAGGTGCCAAGCCATGAACACGGCAGGAGGAGGCTACGAGTCCTGGTCAGGCACCTCTCTGCTGTGCGGGTCTTCCTGCCATCATGTCTCCTCGAAGCAGATGCTCCATGGGGAAGCAGAGTCCTGCCTTTTCCCTGCAGCCTCTGCCCGAGGAGCAGGCAGCCCCGTTACTTGTGTCCTCGCTGCTGTCCCCCTGTGACCCCGGACTGTCTGAATGTGGAGGGCACGGGCACTGGGAGTTGTGCTGGGTGTCAGGTCACCTCCTGAGAGCTTTACCAGGATCCTTATCAACCACATTATACCTCTGCTGAGTGCATTTCTGGCTTTTTTGTTTTTTTGTTTTTTTGTTTTTTTTTTAAATCACTGGCATTATGCCAACCAGAATGTCAGGTAGTAATAGGAATGCAATATTATTTTATTTGTGATTAGCTCATCTCTTGGACTCTGAAATGTTTTAATTTCTGTCCCTCCATCATCACCCAACTCTCTTTGAAGCTCTATTCTTTGGTTTATTTACACTCCCTCTATAATTTAGAACTTTATTGTTGATCGCCATGAAAAATGGTCAGTGCTTTAAAATAAATGATCCATCTTCCATCCCTTCAGTGCATCGAGTTTTTATGACTATAGGAATCTAATGAAAGGTTGAAATGGTGATGAGGAGGATGAAGGTGTCCCAAGATGTTGCCTAAATGTCCGATCTACAGATGAAAAGGGATGCTGGGATTTCTGTTCAGGGAAGTGCCAGTAAAGCTCCCTATTTCACAGCACTGGATATTTTAATGACATTCAGTTCCAAACTCTATGTACAGCATTGCACACAGAGGTCAGTGGTGCCCATTTCTAACAGCAGAATGGTGCAACAGAACACAGCAGCCTGAGATGGCATCCTCCTGAAAAATAAGAGGGCTGTGTGAAAGAATTTCACATAGGAGACATACGCATCTCCTTGTTTAGGAAGCAAAGCATTGTACTTCTGAATAAACACAGTTTTCCGTGTTCTTTCCGTCACACAGATGCACACACGTGCACGCACTCTAATTGGATAAAAATGTAAACAGTAAATTAAGGATATGATTAAAAATTAAACAGCCACTGCAGAAGCCATCAATAGTAAGTGCTTATTAACTTACATATAACAGCATTCTGGTGTGATAGCTTCAAATTGGCTGCTGAAATGGATTTGCGGCAAATCAGGCCAGCTTTCCAAAAGGATATTTCTGGGTTTCAGTAATCAGACCCTCAGCTCTGATTGCTTGTTTTGTTCCTTCACATTTTTTGCCAGCCTTTTTAAGTAACTGATAATATGTATGACTTTCTTGAACTACAGTGGGCGATGTGCTTAATCCTCCACCTCTGGTGCTTCGCAGAACGAGACGGTGTGGGTTTGATCCAACTTTGTCCCATCTCATGCACTGTGAGACTTCTATGATTCGCCTCTCGTCTCCATCCCTTTTTTCCAAGGGCAGGGCTTCACCAGAGCCTCTCTCTGTTCTGTGACCCACCTTGCTGGCTGTTTGTTTGTGTATGTGCTACATGATAAGCCGAAAGGCAAAGCTGGTTTATATATGTTTGCCTCCCCATCCGAGTGCCACATCCAGAGCTGCACCCCGGTGATCCGCAGACCAGCTCCATCTGGCAGAGGCTGCAGGTTCTGGAAAGGGCGCCCACCAGCTCCATGGTCCCTTTCTGTCCCCTCTCATCACATTCAAGCCCAACTCTTGTGTGTCCTGCACGTGCAGTCCTATGTATTAGAGGACAAGAAATATGGCCATCTTGCTTCATTAGAGTGAACATCGTTTTGAGCTAGAGCAAGTGATTCACAGTAGGGCTGTTACAGTCTGGATTCAACACCGGCAGCTCAATGTCAGCTTTAAATATTTAGGGGGAAGTTGAAACAAGGTTAAAGACCTCTCAAAGTTGGGACTAATCTGGAAGGGCAAAGCAAGAACTTTTCCAGTGAGCTCTGTCTTCTTGGATGTTTGCTTTTCAGGTGGGTTGGGTAATATGCATATGTTACCAGTATATGGTACAAAGGAGCTGTTGCATGCTTGTTTCCTGCCTTCATATGGTCAAAACTGAGTGCTGCTCACTCCAGAAAGCAGATGAACTTTGTGCTTGTTATCTGGGTCTCCTGTGTTCGTTTAGGCTGGGGACCTCCTTCCCTTTTTCCTCCTGGCAGTCGAAAGCAAGAAATGAATGAGTGTTACTTGAGTTTAAGATCTATAGCCAGCACAATGTCGGTGAGTGGGTTGTATATATTCTGTAAAAAAACCCAAAAAAACAAACAAAAACAAACCAAAAAATCCCAACTTTACTCTGATTCCACCTTCCTGTGAGAAAGTAGCACATCTCCTGAATGGCTGCCAAACTCCTTGAGTGTGGCTGCAGGTGGCTCAAATGTGTTTTTTGTTAAAACACAGCTGGAAGATTATTTCTGTCATGAACACCTCAGCTCTATCAACTCTTTCCGTGCTTGGTCTGCTCCAGTTGGTGTGGTCCGTATTTGGAGCCATACAGTGGGTGGCTCTGTGGTAGCACTGGTGTTGTGGCTCAAAGCTGCACTTTGGGGAGCTGGACAAATGAGTGGCAAATGCCGGAGCAGCTGTTTTCTGTTCAGGGTTGTCTTCAGTTGCTTAGACTGCTGACTTGTGTTTTGGGCGAGATAAAGGCTGACCTGAGTGGGATATTCACAGTAGGAGTTTCTGGATGTAGCCAGGGAATAGCATGAGAAGGGATGCTGTAGCTCTAAGCAAGTGGGGACATAATGGGTGTGAAGCAGGTGTGAGATGCAGCGTGGGGTTCCTGCAGCTGCTGAGAGTCACTGCTGGAGCCAGGGTCCTGGATTAGGTGGCCTCAGTATGGGCTTCACTCTGAGGAAGCCTTTACCTGCTCTGCTTTGTTTCCTGACTTTGCCAAAGCCTTTCCAATGTAGTTGTATCCCCGTCCCAGCCACCAATTCTCTGACCATGGATAGAAGGGAGAGGAGTCACAGAATTGTATAACAGTGTGGCTTGGAAGGGACCTTCAAAGGTCATCCAGTCCAACCCCCTGCCATGAGCAGGGACATCTTCAACCAGATCAGGTTGCTCAGAGCCCTGTCCAGCCTGGCCTTGAATGTCTCCAGGGATGGGGCATCTACCACCTCTCTGGGCAACCTGGGCCAGTGTTTTACCACCCTCGTTGTAAAAAATTTCTTCCATATGTCTAGCCTAGATCTACCCTCTTTTAGTTTAGTTTAAAATCATTACCCCTTGTCCTACTGTAACAGGCTCTGCTAAAAATTCTGTCCCCATCTTTCTCATAATCCACTTTTAAGTGCTGAAAGGCCTCAATAGGGTCTCTCTGCAGCCTTCTCTTCTCCAGGCTGAACAACCCCAACTCTCTCAGCCTGTCCTCACAGCAGAGCTGTTCAGCCCTCTGACCATTTCTGTGGCTCCTCTGGCCCCTCTCCAACAGGTCCCTGTCTGTCCTGTGCTGAGGGCTCCAGAGCTGGACACAGGACTCCAGGTGGGGTCAAGGGTACACAATGTGCCCAGGTAGGAGGGAGGGAACAAGGTTTGAAACCCACTGGCCTAGGCTGGTGGAGCTGAATTGCTGTCAGCAGCCGAGGGCAACCTCTCCAGAGTGGTCTCAAGTATACAGAATACCGTAGGAAGCAATTCCTTTTCTTCTCCATGTCCTGAAGAACAGATGGATTGGACATGTTTTTTGCCTTAAGCTGTCTTGTTTTATCATCACATCAGATCTAGGTGCTTGACAGATGTGCCAAACAGAAAATAAAATTCATCTATGCCCAGTTGTATGGATTTTAGCATCTCCAGTTCCTATTTAGAACTATTCTCTTTATTGTCCAACTTAGCCTGTGTATAAATGAGGAGATGTTTTCATTCAAATTAAGGGACAACAGAGACAAACTGTTTCAAGTGCAAACTGATCTCATGAGTTTTGAAAACACAGTTTGACATCTTCTACTTTTTGGTTCAGAGCTGTGTCTGAGATGGGCAGAATGTCAAACTCAAGGCGAAGAAGCCAGGTTGAACCACACGGGCGGTAGTGAAGCAAGATTTTGTTCATGTTACGGCTTGAATAGCTTGAAATTTTAAAACCTGTGTTATAATTGCAAAAGCATGAAATAAAGGCTTTTTGAAGTCAGCAACATGTTTGCTCCAAAGTTATTGCAACATAGCTCTGAATATCAAAAGCAGATTCTATTCACATTTACCCCATTCCTGTTTCTTCCCCCACAGCACACTCTTGCATTCTATGGGGGATGAGGCAGCAAGTGCTTCTGTGTCTTTTTTTTCACAGCAAGGTCTCTATTGTGGTTTTTTTCCTTCCTCTTCAAAAAAATTGAAGAGCTTAAAATTGTGTTAAAATACTGCAGTATTTCCAACAGTTGCAAACCATGCAGTGCGAAGCGGGTATGAAGTATTTAATGTGATTTTAAATTAGAACTATGCTATATATTTACTTTTTTAAAGAAAAGTACATTGGATTTAATTGAACTTCAGACAACAGAGTAAAGTTAGATCTTACAAGTTCTTGTAATTATTTAAATTCATATTTTTGAATGTATAACACTGAGTATTTGCTGCTGAAATGCGAAGGAAGTCAGACAACAGAATTGGTGAAAGACGTTGGTTAAACACCTGTTGCTGAAGAGCTAAATTCTTTTTGTACTTCTGCAGGTGCAGAGATAATATCTTTTTCATGTTTGTTCAGCTATTTCAATGCAGTGACTAGTTCATTCAAAAGTAAGAAACCACTTGGGAGGAAAAAAAAGCTGAAAAGCTTGTTTTTTTCTTTTAATCTATAAACAAAATCTGTGCAGTAGAGGATAAGATCTACCAGTTCTGCACTCTTGAGAAGTATGGCAACCAGAGCTGACATTCAGTTCACCAAGGTAATGCTTCCTTGCTTAATGAGACTGATTACTTAAAAACTGTAATGATAAGCTTATTTTTGCCTTGATTATGTAGCTTATTGGAAAATACTGTTCTTCAATATTTTTATTGCATTTCACTTTACACAGTAAGATCTTTGCTGATTTTTGGAATGGATAAGGAGACAAGAAGTGGATGCACATCCCAGTGGCATCCCTAAGGGATTGATACAGGGGACAACACTGTCCAAATGCCTTTGTTAGTGGCCATGACGATGAGACAGGGTCTACCCTCAGCAAATTTGAGTGAAGATACCAAACTGGGGACAGTGCTTGATGTGCTGGAGGGCAGCGCTGTCACTCGGGGGATGTGGGCAGACGGGAGGAGTGTGCTGACAGAGCCCTGCAGACCTTAGAAAGCTCAGCAAACACCACCACAGAGTCCTGCATCTGTGACGGAATAACTCCCTGCACCAGGACAGGCTGGGCCTGGCTGGCTGGGGAGCCCTTTCCTGAAAAATCTCTTGGAGTCTTGATAAACAACAATTTCAGTATGAACAAGCAGCATCATATTGGGCTGTACAAGCAGCAGGGTAGCCAGCAGGTCAAGAGAACTGATGGTTCCCTTCTGTTTGGCACTGACGAGGTGACATCTTAAGCTGTCTGTGCAGTTTTGGGCTCAGTGCAAGAAAGACATTGACAGACTGGAGTGAATCAGTGGGTAAGTCACCAAGGTGGCCGGGGGCTGAAACACATGCTGTAGAAAAAGAGGGTGAGGGCTGGGCTTGTTCAGCCTGAAGACAAGGTCTGGGGGGTTCTTACTGCTCTCTGCAACTGCCTCTTGGGAGGGCTTGTAAAGACAGAACCGGCTTCTTCTCAGGTGTGCACAGGGCCAGAACAAGAGGCAACAGGCACACGTTGTAATGTAGAAAATTCTAATGAAATATAAGGGAGGGGGAAAAGGGTGATCAAACAGTGGAATGGGGCCAGAGAAGCTGTGGTTCTCCATCATCATAGATATTCCAAACTCAACTGGACACGGCCTAGGGCAGCCTGGTCTAACGCTAATCTTGCTCTGAGCAGGAGGTTGAACTAGACACTTCCAGCGGTGCCTTCCATGCTGCACAGTTCTGTGATTGATAGATGCCAGTGTGTGAGCTAATTGCCAGAGCTGCCTTTCGCCAGTCACTCTAGGAAAAATAGGAACCATCAGAGATGTTTTATGTGATTTTCTTTAGACATCTACTATGGGAGATCTGGTCTCTTCTCTGGAGTGACAAGCTGAATAAATGCCTACCTTTCGTCAAGTGAATCTTGTGTAGGCTGTCTAACAATGGCTAAAATCTAAAGAGGGTTGCTTTTGTTTCTGAGAGTAAAGGAGATTAGTGAAGGAATTTATGCTTTATTCTGAGACATCAGAAGGAAGTGACTGAGAATTTGAAGGCAGAAGGTAACGTGAGTGAAAATGATCACAAAAGATTTTCTGATCTGAAGGAGAGGAAGGAATGAGTAAAAGCCGACAAATAACGTCAAAGGACTTTTAAAGAGCTGGTTTCTTTGATCTTTGGAATAGATAGGTAAGGGCTGGGAAAAGAAGGAAGAGAAAGTTCAAGGGAACTGTTTTTTGGAAGGCAGGATACCACAGACATGGCAGCAGACTGTCTCACTGAACGAAGAAGACACAAATTATCAGAAGTACTTAAAGCCTTCTGCGATTACTTGAAAATCAGGAATAGTACAATTTATGGGAACAGGACAATGCATTGCTGAGGGAAAAATTTCAAAACTAGTTTAATGAGTTGCAACTACAAGGGATGTTAAAATTCCGGGTTTTTTTGAGACTATAGAAATAAGTGAAAGATGAAGGAAATTAGAGTTCTGTTACTTTGTGGACAAGGAGGGGAAAGCTGGTCACAAAAAGGAGGATGAACACTTCAGCCTTTCTTGGATTCAGTTTTCCCAAACAGGTTAATCATGATGGAGTGCTTTGCCCACTTAAACAGAGGGGAAGGAACACAAGCTGGAATGGGGAAAAAAGGTGAAATATATGGAGGAAAGTTGGATACAGTCAAGCCATTGGGGTCTAATGAAATTAGCCCGAGTACCTGGGCGTCAGTTGAGACCAGCCCCGAACTTCAGCTTTCGTCTTTAAGAACTTGTGAAGGATGAGGAAGGGCAAACTTAAACATATGAAATGAGGAAGCCTGTCAGCTTAACTTTGATACATGGTGAAATGCTGCAGGAAATGATTAATCAATTTGTAAACACCTAGAGGATAATAAGCTGATAGAAAAACAGCCAGTGTGGTTTTGTTAAGAAAAAAAAAATGTTTCAGACCTCTCTAATTTCCTTTCTGAATGGAGTAGGAGGTGTAGCAGATAGAAATAGTAGGTATGTCTTGTCTTTGGTAAGGCTTTTGGCAGTGTTGTGGAAAGGCATGTAGCCACAAGTAAATAGGGAAAAAGTCATATAGGTGAAATTACTGTGAGGAAGGTGAAGGACTGGTTGAAGTACAGTGTTCAAGGACAGTTACTGTTTGTTTGGCAGATGGAAGGGAGCCCGGAGCACAGTGCGGTTACTTTCTGCTCAGGATCATGTGCTGCTCGTGGTTTTCATTAGTGTCTTGGCTGATGGACTGGAGAGTACAGCGGGCAAGGGACTGTAAGCTCCAGTGTTTTGGGGCATTGTGGAGGGCAGGTCTGGAGTCCAAATTGATCTTGATAAAATGCAGAAAAGGTTACAATGAGTAAGATGAGAATTCAGAAAATGTAAGTGAGAAGGCCTGCAGTGAGGAAGGGAAAACAAGTGTATGAATGCAGACGAGGGATATCTGAGTAAGTACCAGTGCTGTGAGAGAGCATGTGGTGTTGGGATATCACAAGCTGAATGTGAGTCAACAGCCTGATAGGGCTGGCGGAGAAAATGGGGAAGAGACCAGAATTCAGCATAAGTGGGAGTCTCGCTTGAAAACCATGGGATATCTGCAACTCTTCTCTGTTGGCTCTCTCTCGCTTTGCTGGGGTAGTGTCCAGAGCAGCTTCACACCGTGGAACAACAGAGACAAACTGCAGAAAGCCAGGAAAGAGCTGTAGGAGGGAGCAGAGGTTGAGAAAAGACTAGTGAGGAAATACTGAAAGAGTTGAGTACAGGATGCAAGGACAAAGTTGCAAAGAGACACAGTCTTTCAGGTATTTTAAAATATTTGTAATATAGAATTGTAGTGGTGTTTACTCATGCCCTCTCTCCCTACCCAAAGGTAAGATGGAAAGTGGTTACTTTAGTTTACACCAAAGGAGGTTTAGTTTGGGTATTAGAAACTTAGTGTAAACGTATTGGAGTGGAGTATTTGGGGGAGTGAGAGTAGAGGAGCGTTGTAGGTGTGAGGAATAGGGAAGAGTCACCTGTGAGGATATTTGTCTCTGACTCAAGCGAAGGGCTAGGCTAGGTGATCCTTTTGAAGTCCGCTTCAGTTCTATGGTTCTGTCCACCAAAGGAAAACACAAATTAAAAATGCAAAACAAGAACAAAACTGATTTAAACCAAGCGTTCCTGTTTGTTAATTTGAACTGTGATTATATTCAGCATTTTAAAATAACCCTGGTTTAAATTGATCCCTTATGTTCCTGTGTTGGCATCTTCTATATTATGGAGGTCTTTTACAATGCCTTTTTGTTTATTAAAAAAATAATTAGTATTTGCTCCTTGGTGTGATAATCTCTTTGAATATGAGTTATACGAGTAATGATGAAGAGACTAAGATGTTCTTAAAACTGTTCTGAGGTATTTGTTTTAATGCCTTGGTTTTTCAGTAAATTGGCTGAATCCATACTGTAAAAACAAGATACCTCTTGAGACTATTGTCATAATAAGTACCAATTTCTTAAATAGGTAGCACTTGCATAAAGAAATATCTCCCCTCTGAAAATGGACTACTCTCCAAGCACACAGCTTATCCAGACAGTAGCCTTGTATATCTTACTTTATCCAGCGCTGTACTGGTGACATTAATTCAATGAGGAGACTAGAATGGGAGCCTGCTAGTTATTTTTCATGTTTGATTTTCTTCTCTATGAATTTAATATAAAGATGGTTATGTTAAGCTAATTATACCTTGGCTTTTTATTTTCTGCTGCTGAGTGAAATCATGTAGAAGGACTTTTTTTTTCCTTTTCCCTGAAGAATGGAACATTTGACCACGATTACCATTTTTTACATTAGATAGAACACCTTGCTGTCTATTACCACAAGTGATTTATTAGTACACAGGGCACACGGTTTGAGAAACAGTGTCTGACCAGCAGATGGGACATAGTAATCGCACAACGCAATGCCTGCAGAATCAAATTACGTTTGGCATTTAATGGAGACCGAAACTGCAAAATAAGACTTAAACAAAAAAGATCTTCAAAAAAGGAAAGCCAAAAAGAAAACAGAAACCAGGTAACTGCTGGGATAAATGTTCTTGCTACAGGAAATCTGTGCTGAGCAGAGCGGCCAAGGCTTTCTGCCCTTCTGCATTCTGCTGTCCCCGGCTGTCCTGCTTCCTCTGTCTGCCTCTCTGCACATATGTGCCACCCACCTAAGGAAACAAATAGAAACAACCAGTCCCAGCGTGGTACTTCAGTCCTTCGAGTTGATTCTGGCCAGGAGGATTTCTTGTGTATAATAATAGGTTGTACACACACCCAAGACTTGTGCTTCAGTCCGTGTGGAGGGCCCGCGCTCGCCCGCTGGCACAGAAGCTCTGTCATCCACTGAGCTCCGTTTAGCCAGGTGCCGAGCACCTTTCATCTGAGAAGAAAGGATCCTTAACAGCCACTGCTAAAGATGTTTCTGACTGGTATAATGTATTAACAGCAGGGATGAAAGAGTTAATTCATTTTCCATCCATAATTTTTTTCTTTGTAGAACCGATTTGACACAGTCTAGCAGGGTGCTGTTACTGAAAAATTGAAGCACCAGGTGTGATTAAATAAGATCACACGTTTCATTCCCTCTTTAATTTCACATCACCCTTCAGCAGCTGTATCCCTTCGCTTCCCTATGGCTGGAGAACGCACTGCATTTACAGCAGGCAGCGTGCCGCATTGGCAGCGCGCACCACTGGGCTGTTGTGAATCAAATCTGCTTGTGCACACCAATTATTTATTGTTTGACGGACCAAACTTATTAATCTGTTTGTTTCTCGAGAGTAGAAAATACAGAGTGCGTTCGGTAATGGAGGCAAACCTAGCCTGGTTCCTTGGTATTTCCAGAGGTACATGCATGCGGCAGAATAGGTTTCATTCCACTGCAAAGAGAGTGAAAAGGTAAAGTGTAAAGACAGTGGTGGACTTGGGATCCTTTTTCTGTTGTTACCAAGCATAGATCTGTAAGATCTGATGAAGTCACCTGCTTTTCTGAGATTTTGTGGCCAGACACTGGCACAAGGACAACGAACCACTGTCCTCCTGGCCATTGCCAAGCAGCAACACTGGTGCCAGGTCACAAAGGTGGCACTGGGGCCACAATGGCTATTTGCAGTTAGAACATGATGCCACAAAAAAGATGATGATCGGGTTTTTAACTTTCCATTGCTTTAAAATAGCGTTCCTATGAAAAACTGAATAGGAGTCTTGGAATATTTCTGGTAGTTATTCCAGGCAACTTTTCTGCTTCCAAACTCTGGCTGGCCTCACTTCGCAGCCAAAAGCATCTCAAACCAAAAAGATTTATCTCTTTTTGTTTCAGTCCTTGGAAGAAGAGGGGTTTGTTTGCAATAGTCTGACACTGTTACCTGCGGTAAAAAGTTCGTGCTGATGTGACAGTGCCCTGGCCTGAATTGTTCCTGTGCAGTTCTGCCACAATTAATCCAGAGAACAGCAGTCTGTGCTCTGTTGTGTGTCAGTTTATGATCTGATGCGTTTCCATCCTGTGGTGCCGGCTCCAGGGCGTACAGTGCCTGGGAACATGGGTTGGGTGTTTCAGAACTGGCCTTACTGCTAGAGCTTTGGCTTCGTTTTCTCCTCCTGCCCCTCTGGTGCCGCACCCCACTGATGTCCTGCTGCACCCAGTGGTGTTATCACACATTTATACAGCTGTGATGTTTCATGGTAGCGCTTCTCTGCAATTTTGAGCAGCATTTACCCATTGCCTGTTTATAAATCCAGGTATACAGCAGTCTTGCCTGTCCCCCGGCACCCCCAGCCCCCTGTGTAAACAGCCAGTTTTGCTCACCAAGGACTTGTTAAAAATGCTGCATCCATTAAAATTAAACAGATGAACTAAACTAGTAAAATTGTACCTGAATGCCATAGCTCTTTCATTCCCAAGTGAACAGGGTTTTGTTTGCTGTAGCATTATTCTCACATAAAAGAAAAAAAATGCCAGGGGAGGGTGGCAGAAGTTTGGAGGTTCTAGGCCTAAAATGCCTAAATGCATCTGGGCCTGCATTTAAGTATAAATAACGCCCATGAACACTGGTCCCTTCTTATATCTGATCTTGGAAGCAGCGTTGGGAGCGGTCCATTTGATGTCTCCTTTTTTAAAATGGATCTCTGCAGATAAAACTGGCAGCCTGTAGTGCAGTGAGCTGACATTTATGCAAACGTGACTTAGTTCATGCAGGAAAAGATACTCTTTGATCTGTGAGAGCACAGAAAATAAAACTCCAAAGGAAACCATTTTCTTTATGTTAGTAGGCCAGTCTTCATGGAGGCGGAGGAAGCTGCTCTGACCTTTCTTTCCCAGCACAATACAGGCTGAGCATGACTGTCCCATTCTAAGTGAGACCAGTATCAAATCTGTGGTTGGAACTAACTGTCCCAGTTCCTGCATAATCATTGTCACATGCAATGGGCTGCATCTTCTGCAAATACTTCTATAGTCACCCCAAGTTGCCTTAAGATTTACTGCTGTCAACGCAAACATGATTATTATTTCAAAAAGTGAAATTATGTTTAAGCAATTATTTCTTTATCTGCTGGGGATTTTTTAAATTATCATTTTGAGGTTGCAATGAAGGACTTAGGAAATCTTGTAGGTTGCGAAAGTTACCCAGTAATGTCAACCTAAAGCATTAAAAAGTTCAGTGTTGGCCCCCTTCAGAAATAATGAGGTTTAAAAGGAACCCACATTTTGCTCTGAATTTTTTGGGAATTTGAGTCTTTAGGCTCTTCTTGGTTTCAGGCTCAAGCATTAAGACTTTTAAAAAAACGAAGTAGACATTTTCGTGCCATTC
Source organism: Streptopelia decaocto (assembly GCF_964273445.1). Classification (NCBI taxonomy): domain Eukaryota; kingdom Metazoa; phylum Chordata; class Aves; order Columbiformes; family Columbidae; genus Streptopelia; species Streptopelia decaocto. Next base: position 15,276,210 of record NC_138655.1, read on the forward strand.
CCTGATTTGTGGAGCTGTCGCTTTAAGGGAAATGTGAGATTAATATTGGGAAAGTTGGCAGCAGCCCTCACTCCTCCTGCCAATGCAAAGCGGGGTGTTACTTTCCCTACTGCTTTCCCCGTACCCCTTCTTTTCTTTGCATGGATGAACTCCTTCTTGCTCAAAACCCAAATGTTTTTGCCAGTGGTGCTGCTTTTCCAGCAAGGTCCTTTAATGCTGTTCTTTTCCTCTCCACATGCAAAGCAGCTTTTGCTCACACCTGCTGTGTGGTAGGATCCTTCTCCCCGAGGAGAGCACAACATCTGTTTTGTTTCCTCAATGGAGAAAGAGAGAGACATTCTCAAGAAATTCTCCTCCTTTCCTGCTTGCTAACAACAAAAGAGATTTTAAAGCATTTGGTGTTTCAGGAGAGAGGAAAGAACAGTAGTGCCCTAGACGGGAAAAAAACAGCCATGGAAAAATAAGTCGAACGTAACTTGAGCTATAATTAAAGGTCTTAAAAAAAAGCCAAACTGCCGAGTTTGAAAGACAAATGTGCATCCTGAAATGAAGCACCTCTATGGAAGGATGTGCTTGGGGTTACAGTGTAGGATTGCCATTCAGGACATCGTGGCTCTATTTCTGCCCTGGGCTTCCTGGGTGATGCAAGAACAGAAACTTAACCCTTATTGCCCTTGATGGTCCATATGTAAAATTTGGTGGTATTGTGAGTCTTGGTATTTCGTAGTGCTTGTCAGCACAAGGTGATGGAAGCTGCTGTGGCATTGCAGTGATGGCAGCTTTTAGTTCATTATATCAAAACGAGTTCACATCCTTTAAAATATGGGAAGCATTGTGAGAAAGTGTATAACTGCATCCCTGGGGAATCTGTTTGTTGTTAGCATAGTGTAACCTGCAGCTTCAGCAGGGGGGCCTGCTTCAGAATGAGTTGAAAGGTGAGGTAAAAAAGGAGTGTTTGACAGAGAAGGACAGTGCATTCTGGCCACTGGTGCCGGCCGTGCACGGCGCACGTGCCTTCGAAAGCAGCAGATTTTGTTACATGCAATCTGCTTGCTAGTTAGAAGCCAAACCAAAACCAAAGGCTCTGAGTTGAGCTGTGTGTGATCTGGGTGGGGGAAAGATTCACATCTGTGAGGTGGCTTCTGCTGTGACATGTAAGAAGCAGCTCACAGGCTGCCCGGTGTGATCAGTGGAAGAGCCGGGCGCTCCTGCTGCTGCCTGGAAAGTCCACATGTGCAGCTTTAAGCTACCAAATAAGCTTCGCAACCTCCCGACGCTCCCATTTGTGACATGATTAGAACCGGTGTCTTACAGATGGCTAGTTCCATCACTCAGAAATTCTTAAACCCATATGAATAAATGCAAAGATTTTTATCTTTTAAAGGTGACCCACAACTCTTTAAACTCTCTTTTATGTTTACGGTTGAATACCTCAGCCACTCTGACACCATTACCGATTTGCACTCAGCAAATCTGGATTTTGTGAGACAAATGAAAAGTCTGTAATGCACTGTGGCTTCTTTCTGCAGTACAAATCAAAATAAATCAAAGTTATTCTCTCCTGTTTTCACTACTGGTATCAAAACTGTCTCCAAATCAGCATGGAAAGGTGCTATGAGGTAAAGTAAGGTGTGGATTTTGGTGGCATCTTGGTTTAATCTTTTTGTAGCTATATTAGCTACATATACTTTTCTTGGTGATTATTGTGTGTTTGAAGGGCCAGTACAAATGACATTTTTGGAAGTGTCGAAGTAGGAGATAGTCATTAATAGTATTTCAGGACTCTTGATTCACCAAGCATATGCTTTGTATATGTTTCTGTTGATCACTTTGAATGATCTTCTGAATTTAAAAATTCACCTAACAATTTCCAAATCTGTTAGGAATCTCACAACATGGTATTTATCCTAATCTGATATATTTGGGACACATGCTGTGGTTTAAAATAGAATAGTGGGGGGTTTAGGCCCATTTGCTGTAACATTTCCATGTTATTCTGATGACAGTTGTCCTCTCTCCAATGCTCAATGCTCAATGTGATACCCACATACATTCCACTTCCATTGTTCTCTCTGTTCATCACTAAATGGAACCACCAGATTTCCACCATCACCATCCACATGTCCGACACTGAGGACAATATAGCTTATGGATAAGCAACAGAAATGCTTTTTAAAAAAGTAGCAACCAAAGAAACTGAAAATTCAGAGCTTAACGTTGTTTGGGTTGTAGCAGAAGTAATGAAGTGTGAAATGTGCTATTCCCAACCAGCATGCCATGCTTTAATTTACAGAATATATAATTATATAACATTAACATTCTGGTACATCAGTCTTTGACAAAAATTGAAACGAAAACAGACAAATGCATGAATCTATTTGTAGGACAATTATTGTAATAGCGGTGGATAGGAATACAAACTTAAATAATTTTCATTATTTTAAGATTATGCCCTTAAGATCCTTTGATTTTGTGCCCTAGTAAATACATGCTGTTGCAAACCAACTTAGTTTAGTAAATCTTTACTAATAATTTGTGGAAGTCCTTCCAGCATATGTCTGACTTTGTCTGAATCCTATGAGCATGAGACTAGGGATCTGCTTAGAGATCTGCTTTCGAACTTCAGGGATAAACTGCATGAGAGATTGGTTTTCCCACTCAGACCATGGTCCATTTAGACCAATGTTCAGCCTTTGGCAGTGGCCCGAATGAGCTGGTTAACCAGATGTACAATGTACAGCAATTACAATGAAAAGCACCACATCCCATCACTGCAGGCATCTGCGTTAACCACAGAATTGTTAGAATAGGAGATGCCCTTTTGTTTCATTTGCAAAGAGATGACAAATGTTTACTGTTAATGGTTCCCACTATATGATTAGAGAGGAAGAGCAGAGAATCTTTTCCTAATCTTCTGCGGGCAGATTTCTCCTCTGAGACACTGTTAGGTCCCAAATTGACCTCCTGTGCTTGTGGTGCAGTCCAAGTATCTTTTATTTAAGCTATTTTTGAGACAATCCACTGAATCTGGATTGCTCGGGAGACTCTTAGTGGTCTCTGTTGTCATTTGCTTCCATGTAGCTGAGGCCAGAACTGAACAGATTATTAGAATCAGACAGGGTGGCTTAGGAAATGAAATGCTTTTCTAACATGCTCACTAACGGACAAGTCTCCCCATCACAAACCTGCCACCAGAGCATCCACTCTCCTCGAAAGGCCACGTAACTCACTTTGCAGGGTTAGTCAGCCTCTCCTTCTCCTTGGATATGATGCTGCTTCTTAGGGTCAGTTGAGGAGGCTGGGAATTGCATTGTTTGGGGTTTCTTTTTGCTCATACCTTACAGGTTTTTTTCAGCTGAAGAATAAATAAGTCCCCGGGCTTTGTTTTGCTGTACTGTTTTGTTTTGCTTTTCCCAGAAGCTGTGTGTTGAAAATCAGATTAGCTTTCATCTTTCTACTACTTGATAGTGATTTATCCTGAGCCCATAGACAACCTGTGGGACACAGAGTGCACAGGCTGGTTGGGTCCAGAGATGACCTTTCTGAGCTCCTGTCTCCAGAGGAGGCAGAATTGTTTAGTCTCTGGGATGCTAACAGGGCGGTGCTGAGAGACAAACTAATTTTGGTAGCTTCATGCAGAAAAAAATTCCCTCTGAAATTTAATGACCTTCTGTAGGGGAAAAAAGGCTTTAGGCATGAAGATAGAAGCAGAAGTCAACAAGATTGTCATCTGGGGAGTGGAGGGAATGCAGAAAAATAAACAACTGGAATACATTGAGTGTTTGAGTTAACTAAAAGGTATTACTTTGACACAGAAGCACAGTTGACAGAGCAGGTAAAGTATGGTTTTCAACATACTGCTTCCCTGTATTTAAAACACAGATCTTGATCCTTCACAAGGAACGAAGCAGTATTTTTATTAAGGAATACCTAATGGTTAGATATGTTGCACACATCATCAAAGGCATTGAATTAATGCATCATTAAATTCTGAGAATCATCAAATGGTATATTATAGGCAGGAGGAAACTGGGGAGCATATACTGGATATGGGGAAGAGGGTTACGTTTGCGAAGGGAGCAACAAGAAACTCACATTATTGAGACTATACTGAGGAAGATCATCAGACTTCTATGGTTTTGTGCATATAATATTTGAAGAGGTGAATCTGGTTTAAAAAAAAAAAAAAAGAAAATAAAGCAACAGTTTAGAGTATTTTTATCAGCGAGTAGTTTTCTTACATGTACACATTATGCCATACAAGAGTGAATGAGGGCATGGCATCGGGTTAGAATCATAGAATCTTTTAGGTTGGAAAAGACCTTTAAGATCAGGTAGTCCAATCATAAATATAGCACTGCTGACTCCACCACTAAACCATGTCCCCAATCACCACATCTACACGTCTTTTAAACCCCTCCAGGGATGGTGACTCCACCACTTCCCTGGGCAGCCTGTTCCAATGCCTGACAGCCCCTTCCGTGAAGAATTTTTTGCTAATATCCAATCCAAACCTTCCCTGGCACAAGTTGAGGCCATTTCCTCTCATCATCTCACTCAGGAGAAGAGACCAACCCCCTCCTTGCTCCAACCTCCTTTCAGGTAGTTATATACAGTTATAAGGTCTCCCCTCAGCCTCCTTTTCTCCAGGCTAAACAGCCCCAGTTTTCTCAGCTGCTCCTCATCAGACTTGTGCTCCAGACCCCTCACCAGCTTTGTTGCCCTTCTCTGAACTCTCTCCAGCACCTCAATGTCTTTCTTGTAGTGAGGGGCCCAAAAACTGAATCCAGAATTCAAGGTGGGGCCTCACCAGTGCCGAGTACATTGGCACAGTCACTTCTCTAGTCCTGCTGGCCACACTATTCCTGATACAAGCCAGGATGCTGTTGGTCTTTTAGGCCACCTGGGCACACTGCTGGCTCATATTCATCCAGCTGTTGATCAACACCCCCAGATCCCTTTCCCCCAGGCACTTTCCAGCCACTCTTCCCCAAGCTTGTAGCGCTGCCTGGGGTTGTTGTGACCCAAGTGCAGGATGTGTCTCTTGGCCTTGTTGAACCTCATACAATTGGCCTCAGCTCAATGATGCAGCCAGTCCAGATCCCTCTATAGAGCCTTTGTGCCCTCCAGCAGATCAACACTCCCACCCAACTTGGTGTCATCTGCAAACTCACTAAGGGTGCACTCAATCCCCTCATCCAAATCAGAACTGCCCCCAGTACTGATCCCTGTGGAGCACCACTCATGGCTGGCTACCAGCTGGATTTGAATCTGTTCACCACAACTCTTTGGGCCCGGCCATCCAGCCAGTTTTTAGCCAGTGAAGAGTACACCCATCCAAACCACAAGCAGCCAGTTTCTCCAGGAGAATGCTGTGGGAAACAGTGTCAAAGGCTTTACTGAAGTCCAGGTAGACAACATCCACATTTCCCTCATCGACTAAGTGGGTCACTTTGTCATAGAAGGAGATCAGGTTAGTCAAGCAGGACCTACCTTTCATAAACCCATGCTGACTGGGCCTGATTGCCTCCTTGTCCTGTTCGTGCCATGTGATGGCACCCAAGGTGATCTGCTCCATAACCTTCCCCAGCACCGAGGTCAGACTGACAGGCCTGTAATTCCTGGATCCTTTTTCCAGCCCTTCTTGTAGTTGGTGTCACATTTGCCAATTTCCAGTCAACTGGGACCTCCCCAGTTAGCCAGGACTGCTGATGAATGATGGAAAGTGGCTTGATGAGCACCTCTGCCAGCTTCCTCAGTAGCCTTGGGTAGATCCTATCCAGTCCCATAGAATTGTGTGTGTCAGTGGTGTAACAGGTTGCCAACCGTTTCCCTTTGGTTTATTTGGGCTTCATTCTGCTCCCTGTTCCTGAAGCACAACTGGTCTTACTGTTAAAGGGTGAGGCAAAGAACATATTAAGTACCTCAGTCTTTTCCTCATCCTTTCTCGCTGTGTTTCCCCCTTGCATCCAGTAAAGGATGGAGATTCTCCTTCAGTGTCCTTTTGTTGCTCATGTATTTAGAGAAAGATTTTTTTATTGTGTTTTATGGCAGTAGCCAGATTAAGTTCTAGTTGGACTTTGGCTCTTCTAATTTTCTCCCTGCATAACCTCACAACATCTTTGTAGTCCTTGTGAGTTGCCTGTATCTTCTTCCAAGGGCTGTAAACTCTCCTTTTATTCCCAAGTTCCAGCCAAAGCTCTGTTCAGCCAGGCCGGGCTTCCCCAGCAGTTCATGTTTTGGCACATGGGGATGGCCTGCTCCTGCACCTTTCAGATCTCCTTCTTGAAGAATGTCCACATGTTTGGAACAGGATTATTCTCTCTCACCTTGGACCACAAAGTTTCTTAGGAAAAAAGTCTAGATTGAATACTAATGAAAAACAGTTCTACAAGGTTTCACAGATCATGTAGTCCATCCCTTTGCACTAGTGCACAGAAATTATAGTCATATCTGGAAAATGGACAGGGTTATTTTTAGTTGGCAATATTAATGGTTTGTCAGCATATCAGAAATGTCAATTATACAATGACCTGTTATAATACTAATTGGTGTAGCAACCATACAGTTGCTGAAGGACATCATAATGGGATGGTCACTTAATAAAATTGATTTGTATATAGAATCATAGAATCATTTTGGTTGGAAGACATGCTGAGGGTCATTGAGTCCAACCATAACCTAATCTAACTCTAGCACTAAACCATGTCCCTAAGAACCTTGTCTAAATGCCTTTTAAACACCTCCAGGGATGTCAACTCCACCACTTCCCTGGGCAGCCTGTTCCAATGCCTGACAACCCTTTCCGTGAAGGATTTTTTGCTAATATCCAATCTAAACCTCCCCTGGCACAGCATGAGATCATTTCCTCTTGTCCTATCACTTGCTACTCAGGAGAAGAGACCAACCCCCTCCATGCTACAACCTCCTTTCAGGTAGTTGTAGACAGCGATAAGGTCTCCCCTCAGCCTTCTTTTCTCCAGGCTGAACAGCCCCAGTTCCCTCAGCTGCTCCTCATCAGACTTGTGCTCCAGGCCCCTCACCAGCTTTCTCACCTCATCTGCACTCTCTCTAGTATTTCAATGTCCTTCTTACAAAACTGAACACAGGATTCAAGGTGGGGCCTCACCAGCCCCTGGCCCGTGCACTTCGTTGGCGATCAAGAGGGATAACTTTGTTCTTACAGAGATGGTAAAGCTACAGACCTGCAAGAATACAAGGCTGGGTACCAATCCTGAGTATTTGGTTCATCTCTGAGAAGAGGAGATTGCATTGTTCATGTACCACTTTGGGGGCGCTGATGTTGGAGGCTATCTCAGTGCAGAGACTGGGACATTGTGCCCAAGCAGCTACTGGGAGTCTGAGTTGCTGTGGGACTTTTCTAGCTGATATTCCACGTTAGACAGTGTTAGGTCTTGCTGGAACTCCCACTGTGCAAAAGGCTGACAGATGCTTTGGACTGACTCAACAATAATACCAGCTTTTTATGAAATATGTGCCAGAGGAATTCAACATATCCCTCAGCTAGCTCAAGTCCTTCTATGTTCCATTTAAGAAATATTGATAAAATGGGCCACATTATCACTCAAGTCATTAATATATAACCTATAAATGACCTAGGGAAAAAAAATAAATAAAGGAAAAACTCTAAACCAAACCTATTTTCTGCTCCTATGCTCCTTCTGCTGGTTATGCAGAAGCAGTAAACAAGGCCTATTCCCAGAGCTGTGCTGACAGCAGTGATGATGGCGGTGCACAAATTAGGAGGTAAACAAAAAGCCGTGTTAATTTCAAGCTCCATTAGAAACACAGGCATTAAAAAAAAAAAAAAAATCAATGTCTCCCAAACAGAAAAGGTCAAAATTGGTAGGGAAAGAAAGTTGGTTTTCCAGTAGGTACAATACTTTTAAATTATCATTATTATTATTATTATTTCTTTTAAACTGGGTGTAAGCAAGAAGAAGGTACTGGACAGTGTCACATGAATGACTTATACACTGAAAATAACTACTGAAATTATTTTTAAAGAAAAATATACTCAGCTTTGGCTCAGGTTGAAATTTTTGTATTTAAAGGCTGAGTCTATTTTAAATTTTGCCTGTAGGTTCTATGGATATTCAGTTACATTTATAATCTTGGCATGACACATTCGAGGGATCATTCTTCTGAAAAGTGTAATCATCAGATTTCAGTGTTTTCTCTTGGCATAATCTATTCTTGGATCCAAATCCTTGGGACCTGTTAGTTTAAATTTTAGGTTTAGTTGTGTGTCCAGATTAAGCCTGGAAATACGTGTGTGTCTTTTTGTTATCAAGGCGTCTAGCAGAGGATGACAGGAAGAACAAATACCGCTTTATATGTTTTCATTTTGTGGTAGTGTGTCACCTTCAACTCCACTAACATTAAATGTTTACCACTTCATGTGATCTTCGCTTTGCATATTAAACTGAATTTCACATGGCCATGTTAAATTATGTATGGTGATGGATTCCTGCAGTACAGTGTTAGGGACCAGTTCTGAAAATTGTTTTTCTTACTCGTTATAGCCCTGCTATAGTTATATGCGTTGAATATAACCTCCTTTGATCAGGAACAGTATTTGGAACAAGGATGTTAACGCTTCTTCGTTGTCCAGCACCAGCTATCACAGCATTTTACTGACACTCATTGGTGTTCACACCTGTCTGTTGGCAGTATCCACTTCCTCAGAATAGGACCAAGACACAGTGAGTTCAAAGGCTGTGTTTTATGTATTAATATAAACACGTATTTGCATGATATTTAGGTTGGTTCGAAACCCATCTTGCACAAAAGTATGGTCAATATTTTTGTAGCAGAGTCAGGGTCTCTGTGGTAGACAGCACAGATGAGAGATACAAAGTGGTCCCAACTCGGTGCATTTCCTTCCAAACAGCTGTATCTCCTCATTGTCTCTTCATTGCATCCCGAACACACAGCTTGCACTTATAACTGTTATTCCCTTCAGTAAACATTAGCATCCTTGTTAAATTGGCCATTTGTGTCCCAGAACTCCCCTGCCTGTCCGGTGACTCACTCAGACCTGCATTTTGCACACCCTTAGGGAGCATGGAACAAGCAATCTCTGTACTTTCAGCTTCTGGTCCTAAAACTGTTGTGCATCAAATGCAGTCCTCCCTTATTGCTTCATTAGCCACTTAGAAGTGCAGTTGTGAGAAAAAAGTGACTTTTAAAGAGGAAGAAGTCTAAAAGGATGTGCTCTCTCCTCTTGATTTCAAGATCTTCATTCTCTTTTCTTTTTACAAGTTGCCAGGTGCTTTCTTCCTCCCTGACTGTGCTGTCCTGCCAACCTGCCTGCCTCCCATTTCTTAATGCAGTCCTCACCGAAAGAGACTTACTCAACCTGACAGTGTTGTAATTAAAGAATGAAGGTAGCTAAGAGAAGTCAGTTTGCCCATCCATAGTTGCACTGGGAGTATGTTGCTAACAGCAATCAGATCTTGTTTGGCCGGGGAATTGAGCAGTAGTGATTTGGGGCTGCATAGAAAGCTGATATGTTGAGTGCCAGTTTTCAAAAGTTCCTCTGATCTGTTTACTTTCGTGTTCAATTTTCAGCTCTCTAGGTTAATGATCACCCATTTTGAGAACATGATATTTGTATTTGTTTCAGAAAATGATACCTTTTGTCTCTCTAGAGTAGACAGTGTTGTGTTCTGTCAAATCTTCGGTTATAAACAGTCTCCTGTCTGCAAGTCTGAGGCCAAATACTGCCCCTTGAAATCATGAGAAGCTAACTTCAGTAAGTCCTGGGGTTTGAGTAGCTGGTTTTTGTGTCTGTCTGATAATAATTTATGAGAAAAAGACTTTGTGAAACTAGCCTTCATGACATCTAAATAGTAATGACTTCAGTGAAGCTTGAGGGCATACAAAGTGCTCACCGTTTACTATGACAGTGAATTCTTTCACAAGGCTTTCCTCTTTTGCAGCACAATTAATTTTACATTTCATTTACTGACATTGGCATGCACTTAGCTTTATAATATTAGTTAAAATTGGTTTATGATGTCAGTCTTATTTTTAGCGCACTGAAAGCAAGGGGATAATTGAAGTGTGCTGTTGTACAATTTAGGGCTTGTGGTGGACTTGGAGAGATGAGGATGTGCCATTCCTGCTTCAGTCGGCCTAGAGGGAATAGCTCTTCTCTTTAACATTTCATTGTAATCTTTCTGATGATACCTCAAAATGTCAGCTTGTCCCTCATAGCTTAAGTTAGGTTCCCAAAATAAATTCTGATGTACCTCAGAAGTTTAAAAATTAAATCTCAGTGATGTACACCAATAACATTTGAATCTGTGAGGCTGCTGAAGTTCGGTGTATCATTTATTTTGTTATAGTTCTTTTTACAGTTCTAAGTTGTCTCCTGTATGTTAATACCAATGAGCTGACTTTATAGGCTGCCACAGGGTACTCTGGTGGTTATGCTGAAAAGCTTTACCAGGTTGTGGTGGTATATTCTAGGGAAGGCTTAGTAACTTTCCAGGATGAAAAGGAATTAAGAAATGTTTTGTCTGGAGTTTTCTTGCTTGCTTTATATGATAGTGCTTTGGTTCTGAAATGATTGTTTTGCTAATTAAACTGATTTTTAGCTTTTCTACAAAGAAATGAATGTGTTAGGAGGTCAGTCAAACATTGATTAGAATCTGGTTTGGGACTCACACTGAATTCCACAACCTTCCTTAAATCTTGTGATGACTTGGAGGAAGGGACATTCATAAGTGTTTCCTGTCAGGAGTGATGTCTCGTCAGGAGTCCGAAGGAGGAAGAACACTTTGAGACATCTACACGTGAATGGCATCCTACTTGACTTGCCTTCAGGGAAAATAATGTGTGTAGATCATAAGGTTGGCACCGTCTTTCAAGTTTATGGAAAATTTTCCTTTGTGTTTGCTTTTCCCTATGAGATAAAGCAACCACTGGGAAGCACTGAAACTCGGTGTATTAGGATGCACAACACATGGAGCTCAAAGAGCAGCAAGGCCTTCATCAGCCAAATGAGTCTGTCCGTGTGCTGACCTGACTTTTTCTGTTAGAAGAGCAGGTTATTTGCCAGAGTAATTCTGAACTCTCCCTATGAAACACAGGTTTTCTGCTGTGCTCATATCTAAAAGCTATCTATTTTTATTGCTGTCCCCATCTGAAATATTTCGGGCTAATGAAACAATGTGATTGTTTTCATCTCCAAAGTGTTTCATTTCTGCTGAAGAATATCATACAGAAGAATGCAAATCTAAATCTGAGTGGTTATCTCTGCTGAGCCGGTTTTAAAAAACAGATTAGCTTAGTAAAGAACTGGCAAATACATGCCGAACATTTTGTGAGGATTGCTGATTGTGAAGTTTTGTTAAACTGCGCTTTCTCCAAGCATGTATAAAAATAGCAACTTTGGAAATTATGAAGCTGTGTCTTTTTCACAACTGAAGCTATTATGAGACTGCAGACATCATTCTCATTCCCTGTCTTCCCCTTCGAAGGCTGAACGTCATCTTGGAAGTGTGCAGGAGTACGCACGGTGCTTACAGCATGAACTGACTGCTCAAGGAATAGGTAGTGCTTGCCATTTCAAGCATTAGCCAGCAATTAGGGTTTGCACTGAGTCTTATTTTGTTTTCATTATTGAGGTCATTAACAAAGATACGATGCGGTCTTCCTGTTACACATGCAACTTAAATAAGTGATGACTTCAAATATAATGTTTCAGACCAGTGTTGCTGTCTTTATGAACCTGCCTCTGTAAGCACAAGCAAAGTGAACTTTTGCAGTCTTCTAAAAACTATCCCCCATAAAATGACTGGCAATCCTCTCCAGGCCTGACTCTTGTGTACATATGAAATCTAAGCTGCTTCTCTTTTGTTCCAGCCCTTCTTAGGCTCCTTCCCTCCCCGGCAGCTTGTGTGGACTAGCAAGGTCATTCCCCATTGCTGCAATTCCACCTCACATCACCCATGTCTAAATGATGATATCACCTGTGCTCATCCTTGGGAAGAGCTCCCTGAGAGCCACCACAAAGTCAACCCCCGGTCTCCTCCAGGTCCCACCTGATGACTGTATCTTGCTGGAAGTTTGCCAGCATTTGAGCCACTGAAGCGTGTTGACCACCTGCTGTCTTGCCCAGAGATGTCTCACTGTCTCCTTGTGTTCTGAATCTGCGGTGTTGGTCTTGTCTTTGGTACTTCTGCACTGCCTTCTGCAGCATGAGGTGGAGGAACAGCATCCAGCCAGGGTTTGCTCAGAGGAGTCTACCTGTAGGAGGAAAAGCTTTGTGCTCTGCTACCATAGCTCCTTTCCCAGAGCCAGCTCATTTAAACTTGGATCACTGTACCGTACATTACGCTCTAGCGCACAGACTTTCGTTTTCTTTTGCATTGGGAATGCACTTGGCATGAGGAGTAGGGGAATGTTTTCATTACCAATAGGTAAATATGTTATCACATGAATTAGACAAACAATTTGTATAGCGTACAAACATTTGCATATGTACAAACAATTTGTGTACTTTATGGAACTGCCCTATAATGATGGGAGAAATCATAGAATCACAGAATAGCAGGTTGAAAGGGACCTCAAGGTTCATCTCATTCAAACTTTCTTGGCAAAAGCACAGTCTAATCAAGACAGCCCAGCACCTTGTCCAGATGAATTTTAAAAGTGCCCAGTGTTGGGGAATCCACCACTGTTGGGGAGATTATTCCAATGGTCGATTATTCTCATTGTGAAAAATTTCCCTCTTGTGTCCCATCAGAATCTCCCCAGGAGTAACTTGTACCCACTACCCCTCGTCTTTTCCACATGGCTCCTTGTGAAAAGGGAGTCTCTATCTTCTTTGTAGCCACCCTTTAAATACTGGAACATGGTGATGAGTTCTCCTCTAAGACTTCTTTTCTCAAGGCTGAACAAGCCCAGTTCTCTCAGCCTTTCCTCGTGTGGAAGCTTCCCAGTCCTTTGATCATCTCTGTGGCCCTTCTCTGGACCGTCTCCAGCCTGTGCACATCTTTTTGTATAGTGGGGATCAAAACTGAACACAGCATTCCAGGTGTGGCCTGGCAAGTGCTGAGCAGAGCAGGATAATGACTTCTTTGTCTCCGCTGGTGATGCCCTTGCTAATGCAACCCGCCTCCTATTGGCTTGCTTTGCCACAGCGGCACACTATTGAGGCTGTTGTCCACCAGGTCCTGTTCCACAGAGCTGCTCCCCAGCTGTGCAGATCTCAGCCTGTGCTGCACTCCTGGATTATATTTTCCCAGGTGCAAGCCCTTACACTTGTCCTTGTTGAACTTCATGAAGTTCCGGCATATCCAGGTCTTCCTACAACGTGGCTTTCCCTTCTGAAGTGTCCACTTCCCCACCCAGTTTGGTGTCATTAGCAAACTTCATTGGGTTACGCTTGATCCCATCATCCAGATCACTTATGAGGATATTAAACATTGGAACTCACCTTTCCTTCACTGCTGTGCTGTTGTGCCCTGTCTGATTTGTCTTGCCAGGCTTCAGGACACATACAGTGTAGTAAGTGCAGGTTCTCTTCCTCTCACACAGGTCTTAAAATAATACAGTTATTAAGAATATAATGGAAGAATTTTAATTTCTCCACTGATGTTGGTGCACAAAGACCATTAGCAGACGATCTCTTAATGAAACTGCTGGTTTGGTGTTTCACTGTCTCTTGAGTATTTTGATTAATGTGTTATTTTATAGAACATTTCTGCTATTTTTCTCTTCGATGCTGTTCGGATTGGACCTAAGAAATGCCAGACTGCTCTGATGCGCTGATTTTTCCTACTAGCTTGCTAGAAAAGCAAGGGGGAGGGACAGAATGCAAAAACTTGATATTTTAAGATATTTTCCAGCTCTTTTAGCTGTTGTTTTGTGTTGCTGTTGTACCTGCCACCCCTTGGTGAGAATATCTGCATATACACAGTAGAAGGCAGTGGCTGTCCTGAGGAGCTCACCTGTTGACTGTGACAAATGGCAGGAAGCATCACGTGGGGGATGAGGCACAGAGGCACCCAACCACATGCTTTAGGTTCCATGGGAAATGTGCGCTGGGACAAGAACGTAACACCAGTCTGAAGCTCCTCCGGCCTCTGTTCCTGAGGAAATATCCTCCTCTTAATGGTTTTCAAAACGTCATCAGGCAAAGCGATTCTCTGAGGATCTGTGTGGGCAAAAGCTGAGCCTCGCAGCTCCTTCCTACCTCTGCGCCACTTTTGGGAGCACTAATGAGACCTCCCAGCCTTTTTCACCCGACCTATCCACTGAAGACTGGAGGAAGATGTGATTTATTGGCTAGGACCAGGATGGATAGCATCATAAATCTCCTCTAGACGGCAACAATTAAAGTTGCCAGGGCTCTCTGCTTTGCCACATGGAGTCCATGCGACTCTGACCAGATTTGACCAGCTTATTCTGCTAAATGAGAGTGTCGAAATGACCGTCTGGAGTTTATTAATAAGTGTATAAATCTGAACTATAAGAGGAAAAAAGATGAACTGGTGCTAGTAAATCTGTGACATATACTTAATAATAAAACCTAAACTCTTATACAGCCTGATACAAATTACTTGCTCTACTGCGCTGGTTCTGCCACAGCTACACATTTCATTTTTGTGATACGCTCTGCGACTGCTTGGCTAATAAGTGCTGAGGAGGGAGAGTAATAGATAGATAGATGCATCTGGTATTTATAGAGGACTGTTTTAATGGTGCTAAAAAACTGATGTGCTCAGCATTCCTTGCAGCTGCAGTTGCGTTCATGTCAGTAATCCTATCAGAAGGGTTGCTGGTTTCCAGAGTAATTAGAACCCTGAAGCAAATAAACACCAAATGAATTCTCTTCTCTTGAAGTTATCTTTTTTCCCCCCTCTTTTAAATAGCCTTTCTCTGGTATAATTATGCACCAGTGATTATAACATTAAAAATCATTTTAAGTGAATGAATGCTATTTTTGTTGTTGTTCCTTGCTAATTGTTATGAACTAATTGTAATTTAGGATAGGCTTCTAAAAATCTCATTTTCATTACAGAATGGCTACTGACTTAAACTGCTTCCCGCCTTGATCCCAGGGAGAGGCAGCAGCTCCAAGTCGGGTTCATCCAGGCTGGGCTGGTGGCTTGTAGCACCTGTGCGTGGAGTACAAGTTGTTGCTCAAAGCCATTTTGATAAACTTCTGCCCTTCTAGCATTCAAAACATAGGTTAAATAAAAATTCACAATACTGTAAGCTTGCCACCAGGGAAGTTATGACAGAGATACTATATGATAACATAAGGAGGTAATAGCCTTCCTATCTGGCTTTTTGCGACTGCATCTAGGATAATACATGGAGCCCCGAGCAGCTTGTTCCTGAGAAGATGCTGGCAGGAGTTCAGAGGCCAATGTCAACCCATGCAGTCATATGGGGAGGGTTTGACTCTGAACTGCGGTATCTTCACTGTTTATCTTGGTTATTAGTTTTGCAACATTTGTGGCTTCAGTCAGATGGTTTGGATTTGTGCTCACGTACGCTGAGTTAAGGTGTATGGAGGCGCTGGGTCATCGTTGTGTAAACTCTTGTAGTCTGGTTTGCATTTCTTGGCTCTTGTATCCAAACCGGTTTCAAGATTAAAAAATAGAATAATAAGGATCAGTTACAGCTACATAAGCAAGCATATAGTAATTGACATTTACTGGTAATGAGGTATGAGAATGAAAATCCCACCCCACCTCTCAGATCCCAGCTTGAGTTTTTGAGATTGGCTGTTAGAAGAAAAATGTCTTTGTACTCACAAATTGAGCACATTCAGCCCAGAGTTACTAGCACATAATAAACATGGAAACATCTAGTGACACTTTCTTTAATGGACTCATTCTTTAAACTAGAACCACAGCTTTTATAACTGAGATTCTTAAAATGCCTTTTATAATGTCATTTCTTAAACAACCTTAGCTTCTGTTGTCCTGTAACGGCAATTTTCTGCTACCAGGAGGACCAAGACACCACAGCCCTCTGCTGTGACCTGACACATTCACAGAAATACCTGAGATGTTATGGAGATACATTCACATATTTCTAAAATGCAGTTCAAGGTGGAGTTTGGGAGATACTTTTGTAGCGTTGGCTGTGCTCAGGACTTCCCTCCTTTCTTCACCCCTCCTGCAGTTATTTTTGGGTGAGAGAGATTTATAGCGATAGAGCAAATTGCCGTGTTAAATCTGAGCTCAGCTTTCGAATCAGTCGTCGCCAAGCAGGGCCATATATACACAAATACACAGGGGAAAGATGAGCCAAATCTGCAAATGCTTTGAGTCAATGCATCTGTGATAGAGCACATAAAATCCTCTAAGGAGAATTACCATGTTGTGAGTTACGACTACTTTATGCTTGAATGAAAGCATCCACTTTTAGGTTTAAGGCGGACAACCTCCCACACAGTGCCTTCATTCTTTAGGGTGATTTACCTTCATTTTCCTCAGTGTTTCCATGTTTTGAATTGGAGCTCATGTATACTGAATTATAGTGTATAGACCTTGGGTCATCTTTTTTTGAACTTTGTATTTTATCCTGCCTTTTTACCTCTTGGCTTTGAAAGGCATCTCCTGAGGAAAGAATGTGGGTTTTGTGCTTGTGATACATCTCAGAGGCTATTTAGATAATGGTCTCTTGACAAGGAGGTGCTTATGTTTTTTTGCTAAGTCTTTTCTTCCAATTGTGATGAATTTGTGCTGTATAACAGTGAAAATAAACCCCCCGTAGTTTCTTTTGAGATGAGCTTAGGAGTGTACCATCCAAATGCCTCATGCTGTCAGAAAAACCTTTAACACCTACTATTGCGCACACTTTTGCTGATCCAGGAGTTTTTAAGCAAGGAAAGCAAGACATGCTTCATAGACGTGTATCAACCCCAAAAGAAAGAGGGAATCCATTTAGAGGAGAAAATTCTGTTTCCAGGAAAAAATGAAATTACTGCAGAAGGTCCTAAAATCTTGCAGTGGTTTGCCAAGCGACAAATCCCGGAAAGATATCTGATCAAAATAGCACTGGTGTGTCGGGTTCAGGCTTCTGATTGATATTTCAGTCAGCTAGATAGACGTGAAGATAGAAGTGAAGCAGAGTAAAGAGTCTAATCATCCAAAAAAACACACACTCACACATAACACTATCTCTTACTCAAGAGAAAATGAACATAGCAGTTCACTTGGAGTCACGGCAGGCACGAAAAAATAGTTTCCTAGTCCAGAGAAAAGGTAACAATATAGAAAAAGGTGTTCTTAATTAATTTTTGCTCTCAACAACACATTAAAATGTGGACAATTTAGATACAATTAATGGGACGAGAAAATAAGAAAGCCAGACTGTGATACTGTGCTCCTTGCAATTATTTCCTAATGCTAAATAAACACACTGGTGAGAAAATTGTAATTTGTAATTATTGCACAGCGCTAGAAAGAGCAGCACGATAGCCAGTGCCAGGTAGGCCCTTGATGAATAAAACAGTTATTTATAGCATTATGCAATGCTGCGTTCTGCCAGTGTATAAAAGGAGTGAATTGCAGTGATGATGTAGATTGGGTAAAAGACCATCGTGCCAGCCTGTTCCGGATTGTTTTTTGGGAGATGGAGAAAGGAGAGGGGCAGGATGGCGATGTCTATCACAGAGAGAAAAGGCAATGAAATGCGACCCTCTTTTAATTAAAGGCTCCCACAAAGTAATTTCCCCCTTTAGCTTGTGATAATACGCTTTTGGCAGGAAGAGTAATGCGAACAAAACACTCTTCCTTATAAGCAAAATCAAGGAGGGCAGGCAAATTGTATTCTGTAGCAATTTGTTGGAGAATTTGTCATTTATTTTTGAGGAGCGCTCGGAGTTGGACAGCAGGAGCCGGGTGCTTTGCTTGTGCCTTGTGAATGGCAGAGCAGTGGGGTTTGAAAACCTTTTAGAGGACTCCAGGGATAGTGTCCCATGGGAAATTATGGAAAATACCTGTCAGTCTTAATGGAAATTCATCAGTCCAAAAGGAGAGTAATGTGCTCTTTGGAAGTATATTTTATCAGCTTTAAGCCCTCTTTGTGGTAACATAAAATAGGGTAAATATAATCAAGGCAGTGAAATCTTATAAACGTCTCCTCAGCTTGGGGAATTAAAAAAAAGAGTTACACGGTTTCCTTCTGGATATTTGAACAGAGTGTAAATAAGTACAAGAAATGTCTTTTTTTTTCCCTATTCTGCTAATTTCTGATACATTTATTCCTTATGATCTGCACATTTGTGACCAGATTGAGCCAATATGCTTTATTTCCATTTCCCAGCCTACAGCACTTTTCTTGTGAAAGGACCTTCTAAAGATATATGGCCAGAAAAAGTGGGCCCTTTTTTTTTTCCCTGGCTGTTTATATACCATTTGGTCTGTGTCCTTAGGTTTTAGAGAAGTGCAGCATTCTATTCCATGAAATGGGAGGAGATACACAGCTGATGCAACTTAATTAGTGTCTCATGTCTCTCATTGTCGGGTCTTCCGTGTAACATGCCCCAGGAAGGATTTTTTATAAAGGTGAGATGGAGCATCCTGTTGAGCAGAGAGGCTGAATGACCCTGAAGTGGGTCTGCAATTAGTCAGCAATAGCCGGGAGAAACTGTGCTGTATCTGACACACAACGCTGTGCGTTCCAGCCCGGAGACACAGGCGCAGTGCTGGGGAACAGCTGACGGCAAGCCAGGCTGAAAGAACAAGCTGTAACACAGCAAAACTTAATCAGTGCTGTCCTCCCTCTTTCCTGCTCTGTATGTCTTTATTTCTGCCTTGTGCATCTGCTGCTTCTATTGAAGACATTATTTTAGCCGTTAATGGCTAAAACAGTCATCCTGTGGAGGAGTCTTGCAGTACAATGCGTTTAGGTAAAGGCACCAAGCTTTAGGAAATGGCGAGAGGTTTAAGGTACAATAGTTGTTGCTACTGGCAAATCAGTTAAAGCTAGAGGGAAATGGAAATAACAAAGACCTGAAGAAAGTCCAAGTGCCATGCCAGTTCCAAATTTTACTGTCATACTGATAAGAGTAGGGTTAGATTCAATGTGATAGATTACCTTGGAATAATTGGCTACAGAGCCCTTTTTGATCAGCTGATCCATTTTGGTCCCTTTTCTTGAATTAAAAACAAACAAACAACCGACACCACCACAGGCTCCCAGTCCAGTGGCTGCAGAAGCAGGTGAGTCGCTGCTGTTGGATTTGTCCTCCATCCAGGTGAGGGAAGGGGAATGCACTTGTGTGTGAAGAGCAGGGGGGACGAAGGCTGGTTCTGACACCAACTTCAATCAACAGCCTAATCTTTCTGAGCTGCAGCTCTAACAATAATTAAACAGTAGATGTGTCCCACACTAACACCAGCTGGGGTTTTCTCTAAGGCTCTCCACAGATTTTCACTGCAGAATTAGCTCGAGATGCTCTTCCCTAACTAGCGTAGCTCAAGTGAGAGTGGCCATGGTGCAGATAAAACCTGAGGTGCTTGTGTCCATATTGTAACTTCTGGGGTCACACAAAAGCATCCTTGGTGCTACTGTAGAAACTTGGACATCCCTGATGGAAGGGACACAACACTGTCTAGTTGTTAGCATGTATCAAAGGTGGTGGCAGGGATCGCTTTACGTTTTTAGGGACTGCTGCAGTTCTGGTAGGCTCCAGCGGCTGCTCTTTCTTACCCAGACACACTGCCAGACTGAACCGTGGAACAGCTGTTAGTGGCAGAGGCTGATGATTCCCCTTTGCTGCTCTCCAAGGCGTGCACAGCAAGGTGGCTGTATGTTCAGTGGAGTGCAAACCAACCCTGAAGAACCTCTTCAGGCAACCATTGCTGCTGCTTTCATGGTTATCTTCAGCCTGGTGATTCTTTTGTGAGTATTTCATACTGGACCACAGTATTTTGGTTATTTTTCTGTTGGATCAAAACATGTTCTGACCCCCTTTCACTCTGAAGGGAAGAGAGGACAGGCAGCGACCATCCCATCTGTATCCTTAGCAGAGCCTTCTTCCCATTTCTTCCCCATAGCTTTTCCACCCTGCTACTGCAGCTGGACTTCTGTCCTGGGACTTTTGACTTACTGGCGAACTCACCATCTGAAGCTGTTACCTGATCCTAAGTCAGTATTACCACACCCATCAGCTGGTGCCTCCTTCAGTTTCCCAACTTTTAAGGACATTTGGCTTGCATCTGATTTTATAAAAGGTGTTTCTGTTCTGCCTTTTATTTTGTATTTCAAGGGTTCCTGGGGCTGCTTCTCTTCAGAAGTCCACTGGTACCTCTGGCAGAGGCAGAGGCATTTCTGACCATCAACCATAGCAGGGTATCTCCTTCGTCTAAAAGTCATCTTCCAAATTCCGAAAGTCCTTTTAATAGCAGATCTTCCTTTTTTTTTTTCTTTTTTTTTTTTTTTTTTAAATGAACCTCATTACACCTAATTTGTTCATCTTTTTATGAGTTGCCATATGGTATCAATAGAAACCTGGTGAAAATGTATTTGTCATCTCAAAACGTATATAAAAAAGTCAAACGTAATTAAAAGCCTTCTCTTTAAGATATGTTCTTACCAATTAGTTACTTGGAACTTCTAGACCAAGTCTTATCAGCTGGCTGGCAGAGGATATCTTGAAGATATTTGACATGAGCCAGGAGGAGATATAAAACAAGTGTATCAGTAGTGCTAGAAGAGTCAAGAGTTTGATCCTTATCTCTCAGGGAAATCTCTCTTGCCACAGAGGAGAAAATGAGGCACGGTGGAGAAGCGTTCCCTTAGTGCTGGAAGTGTGCAGCCAGGCCATAGTACAGCCTGGATTTTTTCCCACCAAACTTGCATTACACAACTTGAGCTGGGAGACGAGAAACTCCTTTCAAGCCACCGATTCAGACAGGCTTCCAGAGGACAGTTCAAATTTGAGGCAGCATTCTTCCTCCTCTGAATGTAAAATAATCAAGTCCTAAGCTCACAAAGGCATTTATTTAAATGCTTTCAATTCAGTGGGATGGAGCCAGCCTATAAGGTCTGGCTCTGCAGCCTGGTAGGATTTACTTGGACAACAATTTGTCTTCCAGGGAGTGAAGAGTTATGTGAAGCCAGGCAGAGCTCTTTCTAGAAGAAGTCCTTGCTCCACAGCTCTCACTTTATCAAAATGTCTGACACCGCTGCTCCTTTTCCTGAGATTTAGGTCAGATGCTTCTCTGATTAAACACTCTTCCTAAAAATCAGTTTCATCATTCATTCTCCATTCATTAAATAAGGAAACTCATAGTTTTATTTTTTGTTCCCTTTGCCATGAATGTTACGTTGAATTCCACTGTGAGGCCAGGCTTGGAGCAGGTCTAGTCAGCAGCTGCTTTCAAGTGCTCTGCACCTGGTGCCTTAGGCATGTCGATGGTGCCAGCAAGATCCCCGTTACAACTTTCCACCCAGCACAGCAATGGGGAGTGTTTAGTTGGTAGGAGTGTTTAGTTGGATGTTTCTGTAGCAGTTTAAGGTGACCTGGGTAGAGGCTGCTGCAGCTTCCCCTCCCCAGCTTCTTGCAAGTTCTTAATTCCTTTCTTGGGACTTGTACAGCAGTGTGGAGAACTGATTTACTGAGTTGGTGTAGCCAGAAACCAGTCACTTGAACGACTAAGGACTACCAAAGCATGAGGGGTTTTGTGCACTGAGACATTTGTCGTTCACGTTAGCACACTTCGCGTCATGCAAATATGTTCTCACTTTCTCCTTGCACACAAGCACACAGGCTCATTCGAGTTCCATTTGGACTATAGAACTGTAGTGTGTTACAAAGATCTGACTTTCTGGTCCATGTTTCCACCTTTGTCTGAGTGACAGTACTGCAGAAAGCAGAAGGGCCTGTACTCTTTGAAAGGTAGCACCTTTTGTATCTACACTTTCAGGGGTTGGTGCAAGAATTGCAGCTCTGTTTCCAGACCCACCTGCTGTACGTGCAGGGTGGCGGTGTGGGAACGCTGTGTGCTGGATTGGGCCTCCTTGAAAATCTGCACCAAAATATTTGCTGTGGGACTGGCCTCATTTTGGTCTGGTGGACCCAAACTCCGGTGGTGGGGTTGCTTCCCCATACACAGGGGAGCGCTGTCGCTTGGGTTTGCTCCCCAGGGTGCTCTGTGTCCCCAGTTGTTCTTGGGGCAGACAGGGTAGAGTCATAGAACCATAGAATAGTTTGGGTTGGAAGAGACCTTCCAAGGTCATCTAGTCCAGCCTCCCTGCAATGAGCAGGGACATCTTCAACTAGATCTAGGGCAGATCAGCTTAAGCCCTGCTGTCTAGGTCTCTTCCCCAAGGAAGGCCAGGCGGTTCTGTGGTCCCCTCCATCCAGGAAGGCTCCATCAGGTGTTGGTGAGAGATGAGTCCCTGGATGAGTTAGGGCTCCCTGGGGCAGGTCACCAGACGGTGTGGGTCCAACCTTCATGCGGGTCTTCTGTTGCGGGGTTAGAAGACAATCAGGCAAAAGGTCTTTCCTTGTATATTTAGCAATAGTTTGCTGGTGATAAGAGGACAATTTGTGGAGGGGACTGCTCTCCTGTACCCATCCCCCTCATACCAAAGCTCTACCCCTGACTTCAGTAATAATTACTCAGAGTTAGAGAGTGTCTTTCCTCTTCGGTGCTGTTATTTAGCACAGGCTTCAATTAAACAAGCAAGCCGGGGAAAATAGGGGGTGGTTGCCTAGTAACCAATTGCCTTGAGATCTGGAAAGATACGGCAGAATTAAGGGTTAATTTTTGCAGGTGAAAGTAGAAATGTCCAGGGATGTGAGTGGTGGAGGTTTTAAGCTGGAAGGATCTAGGACATGGTTCAGAGAAGAAGTAGAGTTCCCACTGGGTTCTCTCTCAAAATAACAACACAAGAAGAACGGTGTTTGTTTAGTTAAAATCCACACTGATGGAAATTGAGAGAGAACACAAACAAGATCACTGTTCGAGGGTGCTTCCTCATGTGTGATATTTACATAATTTGCTACAGCATTGCAACATTTTCTATCCCTGCATCTCATTCAGAGTTCAAAGCTTGCCTTAAGTAAGCAGCTTCACAAGGCCACGTAGCCTACAAAAAATGCCGACTGCTTTTGTACACATGTTCCCTGGGATAGCCTGATTTTTACAAGGTACCCACAGGTGTCAAAAGATCTGTATTAATAGGTTTATTTTGAGAGCTTCTGGGGGCTTCACACCTCTGAAAATCAAGCCACAATCATGCTGCTTCAAAACTTCCTCTCCTGCCTTATCAAGTGCATATTTTCACTTCTTTAATGCATTTTAAGTAGTTTTAGAATTGGATAAATATAGAAGAGAGATAGTTTGGGTGATAGTGCATGCTACTTCTTGAAAATATCCTTGGCATATGCTGCTAAACAATCTTGAACCAAAGAGCATGAATCCAGCTGTGGAGCTGAGTGGCCTTTTGGGAGACCTGTGTGCCTACATGCAGTAGAGGGAACAAGGCAAATCAGATGTAAGGGTATCTAAGGGTGCTTCAGCCTCGACTCTTTTACGGTGTCATCATGAAGAATGAAACTGCAGATATGCAGATTGGTTGCCTGTGAAGGTAATAACGAGGCATCCTGTGCAATCTCTTCTTTGCACATTAACCGGTACATGTAGTCTGTCTGCAATATGTGCTAGTTATTTTCTGTCTGGATATTAGATTCCTCTTTTTCTTACTGATGAAAAGCAGAGGGTAAAATTAATTCTTTGCACATGCTGTTGTTATTTCTTTGTGCTTATTTGTCTTATGAAAGCATTTCAGAAGCCCTCCTTGAGGGCCAACACCTCACTGCACTTGGTGCTTTATGAATAAGGACTGCAAAGACTGCGAAAAATTGCATGCTAAATATGTCAGAAAGTAGCAGGTAAATGCAACAAGTAAATATGGGAGAAAATATAAGACAGTAGCTTTCTTAAAATAAGCCACAACTCCAGCAAATACATCAAATTCTTGTAGATGTTGTGCTAAAGGAAAACCTTGCTAGATTTCTTCTGAGATTTTTCAAGAAGACAGTAAGGTGTGGCCTCACAGCTGTTTTGAACAAACTGCCCAGAAGTGGGAGCCCCTTGGGAAAAAATCTAATTGTCTTCAGAGATTTTGTTGACTGGGTAGCAGGGGCTGGTGTCCCTGGCAGAGTCAGGATCAATATCTCAGTAACAAATAAGAAATGATGGGTAAAGATAGGCTCTGCTCAGAGGGACCTTGGAAGTCTTCAGGCATTTCTGAGTCTGCTGCTGCAAATATGAATCCATTATCATCAAAGCAAGGAAACAGAAAATGTCTTTGTGGCAGCATTTGGAATGAGGGGAAGCAGGGCCAGGAGGATCTGTGAAGTGTCGCAGCCCACAGATGATGGGCCCTGGCTCTCAGGATAGTCACGAGCTTGGACAAATTTTCGTGTGGAAATGAAAAAATTTACAAGGGTAAGAGGTAAATACTGCCAAGACTTCAACATGTTTTTAATCTGTGCAAGACTGCCCAGGTCCTTGGTGGAGCACTCTTTGTACTGTCACATCTTGAACTGATAACCGGATTCCTGGGCATCAAATTTGACGTGGTTTGGGCCAGGTACGAGTACCTAAAGATATTCTAAAGCTACCAGTTTTGTGTTAGGTGTATCCTGGCGGAAGAGGAATGTCTCTGCTTGAGGTTTTTTCAGTGTTTTAGAACAAAATCCTTTGAAGCCAAAATACTGTATCCCACTCAGGGAAGGGTGTGTGCTGGGCTTGCTGTGCAGATCCCACTTACACCACAACAACCCCTCTGAACAGAAGTGCTTTCCTGTGTAATGACTGTATTTTATGTGGGCATTTACCAGTTGCAAAGCATTTCCCTGTTTCTCCATTTCCAGTAATAGAGATTTTTAAGTAATCAGCTTTGTCCCTGAGCAAGGAAGCAACTTTGTCGTTGATCAGACTATCTCCAAGCACAAGGTCTGCTCAATGCTGTTTATGTAGGACCTACAGGCAATAAGGTTTTTTTAATTAAATTTCCTTGACCTAGAATGTGATTTAATTAAATACTGTATTAAACAGACTTAAACAAAAAGGCATTTAGTAAACCACTATGCAAATTTCAAGGTAATTAAAATTTGAGATCTGTCGACTTTACACTGTCTCTATAATTGATGCTAAATGTGAACAGATCAAATAAGTAGACTTTTTATTGTGTCTCATTTTTTTTTCTTGTGCAAGCTAAGATTGCTAATGATCCCTTTGAATTATTTCCCTATCTGATCTGTTGGATTCATCATTAGAGTGGGTGTCTTTGGGGTTGGTAGTTACTGGTTGGTTTGGATGCACCAAAGAAGTCTTGCATAATACAGAGGTGACAGGGCACTCATTAAAGAAAATAAGATAAAGTATTAACTGAAGACAATAAAGAAGAAAGTTAGGCTGAAAAGAGAGGCTCAAAGGGAAAAGTACGTGGAACCAATAAAATAGAAAAATGTCCTCCAGGAGTTTCTAGAATTGGAACTGGACCAACTCCAGTAGAGCAGGACTGTATTCAGTCCACCAAGAGAGCTGACTAACTTAATCTTTGAGACTAAGGTCAAGAAAGCACTAAGCAATATTCATCATTTTCTGGCCAAGAATGACTGACCCTTGCTCCAAGTGATAATGCATCAGTATGCACACTTGGAGAGCCTTTAATAACTGCCCACAGTTAGGCAATATGGCCCCACATGTTGAGGAAACTGGTTCTACTGTTTGAACCAGTGGACAAAATGGGTGGCAAAGGGTGCCCCTTTCCACCCAAACCTCACAGAGAGTCAAAAATGAACGTGATGTGTGGGACCAGCCTGTGTCTGCCTCTGCAAAACCCAAGGCTTAACAAAACCAGCGTATTTCTGTATTGGTAGCATCTGTTACTGCTGCTCCTGCTCTGCGGCAGCTGATGTGACCCAGCTGTGGATCAGCGTTTATGAAGGAGCTGAGGATTATGTGCTCAATATCTTTTCAATACATCCTGCTGTGAACTCCGCCGATTTCCAGGGAAGCCTCTGGAGAGCAATCTGAATGCTGCGAAAGCTGCCAGCTCTCCCTGTCGTTGTCCTCCGCGTTGTCCCGCCCCTCCTGCTCCCCCGCCTGTCCCCCCTTGCCTTGGGAATTCATCCATCCCCAAACACCTCAAGAAATGATTGTGGGTTTTGCTTTCAGAGTTGCAGCCTGTGTCACAGAAAATTATAAAATATCCACAGCCAGTTGAACAGGCGGGATTTAAGATGACAAGAATCTGGAAACAACAGAATGTAGCCATAGATAAAAAATTACAATTAAACTTCTATTTTCTGAAAAAGAAAAAAACGTGAAAATGATGGGCTCTCCCATTTACTCTCCAGATTACAAAGGAACAGAAATCACTTCTTATTGTATTGAGTCCTTCAAAAAGATCTGCCTTTCTCAGCGTTTTTATAAATTAGTCTGACTTTGAAATTGTGGTATGTGGATGGTTTCAAAGGTGAAAGGATGAGCATTATTTGCATAATAAAATCACAAAGGGAGTGAGTATGCAAAATTTAATTTATTTAAAATTCACCCATCCAACATACTGGGCACAGGTGCGGAAGATTAATAGTAAAAATAGTCACCTACAGCATATAAATTAATGGCAATGTCCAGAAGTAAAGGTTTCGTTCCCCACACTCGGAAGAGCCTTTGCAGAAGGGATTTGCAGCGTGACCCGACTGAGGTGGATTCTGTCAGGGCGGGAGGGTGAGGACGGGTGGCCCGTCCCCCATGTGCCAGCAGCAGAGTTGCTGTGGCCCTTGGGCTCCGCGTCCGAGCTGCCCCGGGCCAGGGTGGCCAAACCAGCAGCTCTGGGGCCGGCGAGACCTCTGTCTAATAAAGGACATTAGCAGTGTTCTAAAGGATCTGCTCTTGTGAGCCAGAGACATAAGTTTGTCACTTTTTTCCTCAGTCACATCTCTGCAGTTGCTTGATGCCAGATGGATGACAGGAAGGTATTTGGTAGTTCCAGGATCCTGTTAAAAACAGCGTTTTTTTCGATTACAAGCATCAGTGACTGTAATGTTTGCAACGATGCCACTACATTTCTGACAAAAACTTGCTGAAGAGATTGTGTTTTATTATATTTTTTGTGTTACATGGTTGGTGATGTGTTACACTTAAAAAGCCCAGACTCAGACACCCTAAATTCTTCCTGTGTGCACCGTATTTCCTAGTAGATGGCTTCAAGAGGGAATAATTGGCCAAGGGACAAGGAAGGATATTTGAGCTTGGGTCTGATGAAGAGCAGATTTGGGCTCTTCTCTCCTAACTGTAGACCTGAGGATGTGACCTACATCTTGCCTAATTTACATGTCCTCCCCCAGAGGAGCTGAGCTGCACACCAGAAATGTCTATTGCTCTCCATTGTGGAAGAAAGGAGGGTAGCCATCGACCTCTCGGCTGTTCCGCTCTGTAGATGTCTACTGTTGGCTAGATTAATCCTATCCCAAGGGGATTAAGTGATGGCCTGAAAACATTTAGTAAATAACTATGCTCATGGTATTGAAATTAAATCTGTAAGGAGATGTCCTAGGAGGCTTCATAACAGAGATTAAAGCATCTGAATATCAAAGTGTATGGGAAGAACAAAGACTACTGTAAGATTTTAAACGGTATTATGGTTTGAATATATGATTTGCAAATATTAGTGGGTTTATTTTGGCTGATTTAATCAAGTCCATCTCAAAAAAGCATGTCTAAAAACTGCACAAACAGCTTGGAAATAACAGGAGTTGCTTGCCTTACTGCTGTGTGATCCATTGATATGAGCCTCTCTGCCCACTAATAATGATGGTTGTGTCCATCCTGTGTCCAAATGGTGGGATCCAGTACTGTTTCCAAGCTCCTGTGTCTGGCTCCTTCCTCAGCTCCACAGTGGTGGAAGACCCACCTGTTTCCTTCTCTCAGCAGACCTGACACCTCAGTTTCTGTCCAGAGAAAGCCCAAGTACGACCACAGGATGCTCCGGTGGGTCCCTCAGGTGGACCATCAGAGGGCTGTGATGGTGAATCAGGTGCGTTTTGTAACATGTTCCTACCCTACGTTATAAACAGAACCATGGTGATATAGTTCATCTCAGTTATAGATCAATACACACTGTTACAAGTTTAATGCTTGGCTTTGCTCCCAAAGTCCATTGTTCAAAGGTTTATAGAACAAATCAGCAAAAAAAAAAAAATGTTATCATATAGGACAATCATAAATGTTCTTCCTGCTTTACTTTCTTCAGCTCCCCATTTCTTGTCCCTCTTCTGAACTGGTCCATAATGCGTCTTCCTCCTCCACCTCCAGTTCTCCCCACAGCGCACAAGTGTCACGTCCCTGCCAGCTGCTCCCTCTGTCCTTTCCCTTCCTCGGTGGGGTCAGCCGCCAGACCAGGGGCTCCCAGCTTCAACCACTGGCAAGTCAGTAGTAAATGGCAGCTGAAGAGAGTCTGCAGCCCAAAAGGAATGAGATGAAGGTTGGGGAGAGCAGCGCCCTGGGCATGGAGTTGCTTCACACAGGGACCTACTCAGAAGCAGCAGCTGGAGAAACCGCAGTTACCGTCTGCCTCACTGTTATCAAACAGTAACTATCAAGAGGTGTTACGGCTGATGCTAAAAGACGACCTGAAGTTGGGTAATTGTAGGAGCTCTTTCCATTCAGACAACGAGTCTCTTGCTGGGGAACAAGGAAGGCAGGATGAGGTGAATGGTCCCTGCTAGGCAAATGTCACAGGGCAGAAGGGCATCTCCACCTAAGGCAAAGGTGGGCTGAGATGCCGCAGGTTCGAGGGTGGAACTATCAGAGACGTATGGAGATGATGGCTCCACGGCAACATTTTGAGTGCAGTAGAGAATTGCTGGGCAGCAAGAGAGGAAGGGGAGCAGGGCACGGGCAGAAAAGTGTGTGATGTGGTCAGGGGCTGGAGGATAAATTTCAAAGTGTTGGCAGCATATGGATTAACAGATCAGCAGGTTCTAGTAATCTAGATGCAAATCTAGAGATCTGCGCTGATGGAGCTGAGAGCAAATACTGTCCCTAAGAGAGCAGCACGGCGCAACAGGAGTTTAAGAAGTGACGCAGCAGTGGGAAGGACTGACAGAGCGCCACACACAGACAAAATTAGCCTGGGAGCGATCCTTTAGCTTAGTTCCCCTGCCTTTGCTACATTCCCTCTACATCCAGGAAGAAATCCTGAGGGATGAAGCCAGAACAAGAACAATGACCCTAATTTGCCATAAATCCTTTCTTGGCCCAATTTTCTCTTCCTTATGCCAGTGGCATAACGGGAGGTCATCTCCTGAGATCATTCCCTCCACTGGCTTTTCAGAGGGTGAAGAACTGCTGTGTTCAGTGTGGAGGAGTATGAAATCTGGCTGATAGCATTTGTAAAGAAAAATTGTTGAGGGTAGATTTGTGCTTCATTAGTGCTGAAAATACGTAGCATGGGATGCTGTCCAGATGTGGAGAATGCTTTTTATTTGTTCTTGATCTGGAAGAAGTATGAGAGATAGTAAATATTGTCTGCTTCTGAAGAGATTTATGGCATGAGCTTAATGTCAGCTTCTCAGGAAGGTATGAGATGAGAATATAAAATGAAACATGGGTGTTTATAATTGAAGAACATTCTCCCCAGGGGATCATATTACTTCTTTTTTTTTAATGAAAATTCAGTCAACTAGATATTTAGTTAGCCCAAGGAAATGTTTTCAGTTATCAATTAAAGAGAGTATGTGTGTTCTGTTGCTTGAAGATGCCATATCTTAAAATGAATCAGGATGCTGGATAATTATCACTTTACTCTTTATTAAATTGCTGCTTTTCCTCCAGCAGTGGCTGTAGCAGCTGTTCAGCCACATTCATTAACTTGTAGAGTAAAAGATTTTATTTTAACCACACTTACTAGGACTAAGGTTATTTTTTTTAAGTTAGTTTTTCAGCTGATATTTGAATGCTGGAATCAGTAGGTATCTAATCCATTTGCTGTTTAATATGGTTTCTCACAAAGACAAATTTCTAAATACAATTTAAGTTTGGGATGGACTTAATTATAAAGGTGCTTTCAGTGCTTTTGTAAAGATCTGCATTTTTGAGAGTTTACATTAAAAGTACAAAATGGCTTGCACACTGATTAAAGCAAGTAAATTAGAAAAAAACTTTTATAAATTAAAAAATGCTTTTCCCTGAATATCAATAGGGCAGGGCTAAAAACCATTTCATTTATTGAACATTCACTCAATATTTAAGCCAAAGCACAGTTCTACTGTAGATTAAAATATATTTAAATACAGTGGTCAAGGTGGGATTTCATTGCTTTTTGCAACTGCAGACTGTTTCAAAAATTGGTGGTGCTGGAGTACATAGGAATAATGCTGCAGAAGAACGAAGAACATCCCTTAATGCTGCAGAAGAAGGAGGAACATGCCTTCCCTGCACCACCCCACCCCTCCTGCCACCCCAAAAGGCATTTAGCTATAATATTTGCCAGTATCTCTGTATGATAGTCGATAAGACAAATTTGTAAGCATAGCTTTTCCAGCAGCTGGGTCTGGGCTATAGTTCTGGTCACTGTATATTTGCATCCTGACTTTTGGCCATCTGTTCTTTCAGACCATCAGATCTCATCCTAAGGCTCCTATGGGTCTCATAGGGTCTATAAGTTCTGTTTCTGAGAACATTACTGAACAGTTCCAAATCTGTGGAATGGAATGAGATGTTAAATAGAATTCCTACACACCTGAGATGCTGAAGCTGAGAGATGATAGGTAAAGGATAAAGATTTGAGGACACCCTCCAACCATGAGCACACAATAGGGTACATTGTGAGTTGAGTTAGCCTTAAATGCATTTCTGCTTTATTCCTGAAGTATAACACTGCTTTACTTAGAAAGCTAAAGGCTCTAGAGAGAAGTACAAGGCTACAAATTTTAAATTAGTTGCCACTGCTGGAAGAAGCAATCACAGAAGAGCAACTGAGGTGGGAAGGGACCTTGAGATTGTTTAGTCCAAGCCCTCTGCTCAAAGCAGGGTCCTCTAGAGCATGGTGCTCAGGCCATGCCTGGTTGGGCTTTGAATATCTCCAGGGATCCAGACTCCACAACCACTTCAGGCAACCTGTTCCAGTGTTTGTGCTTCCCTTTGCTGAAGCTCATGAGAACAACAACACTGAAACAACAGGAGACTCACTGGAGCTCAAGTTTGTTTTCTAAGGAGGATTGAACAAAGTACATTCAATGTTAAGTAAAATTAAAGGATGCACTTGTTTCCCATGGTATGGTTAAAGCTTGTCATTCTCTAGATTGGCAGACCAGGAGCTATTTTGCTGAACAGCCAACATTAGGAGAGAGTTTCTGATTAAGAAGCTTAATTCTGGAAGAGCTGGAAGTCTGTGGGTCCCCTTCCATGAGGAGGAATTTGGGAGTGACCCATAATTATTATTGTCGGGTCATTTTGAGATGCAAAAACAATGTGGTTGTGGATCCTACTTTTCACCTTCTTTTTCAATGCAAGCTTTTTCTTTCAAAAAGCTTAAAGAGCAGTTTCTGGCTGATACACGTTCATACCCAGATAGACCCAAAAGTAATGCAGCTTTTCCAAAAACTGCAATCTCAACGATCCAGCTTTCCTGGCAGTCACAGCCAGTGCTCGAAGGCAGACTGACATGTTCAGTCCAAGGGAAGGTTTTGTGCATACAATGAAAGGCCTTGCATTGTTCTTAACCTTAGCTGTGAAATAGTATTGAGCAAGTGCGGGCAGGTTTCCCTTTGTGTGTTTTCAGCTTAACTGAAGTTTGAAAAGGGATGAACTGAATTGCAATGTGGAGATAACTAAAAAAAAAAAAATGGAGAGAGAAACGGAGTCAAAAGGGTTATGAATAAGCATCTGCTGAAGCTTTAAGATCATTATTGTTAAAGATATTAAGATACATAGCCATTGGATGCTCTTTAAGATTTTAATATTGATGTTAGATAATAGTAGGGCCAGATGTTTTTCTGAGAGTATATGCTCTCAAGGAAAACTGTTCGGCAGGGCTAAGAGAGGTCCCTTTTGCAGACCATCCAAATGCGCTGAGTAGTTTGTCATCTGAAAGTGTAATGAAAGGATGCGTGTTAGTTAAGGAAGCTCTCACAACAAAAAGGCTCAAAATGACTCCCAGTCTCAGTGCCTTCATCTGAGTTCAAAGTTAGCCTGTGATGCATTAAAGCATTTACTTTTGCCTGTCCCAAGTAATTTCAGTCAAAATCAGATTTCTGTCTTATCTCACCTTCTGTCTACAAACCCGAAAAATTACACACCAAGCCCATCGCAGTGTTGACATGACAGTCGTGTTTTCTGTTGGGTCTCCTTTAAACAAAATCCATGATAAATCTTTATGTATCATGACTACTATAAATTAAAAAACGTACATGCTGTTGACTGTCCCAGGACCAGTGTTTCTGTATATTGTTTTGAAGCATAACACAAAGCCCGAACAATCAAGATTTCTTGGCATGATAGTGTATATTCAAAATAATGTTGGCTGGAGTCGGGACTTGTTTTTAGCTGTTCGGAAGGGGCTCGGGGAAGGAGACGGGGAGCATACGGGGGATGGCGATCTTCCCCAGACAGTTGACTGACGCTGTGAAAAACCCAGTTCACGCACAGGAGGCACAACTTCACAGCTCTGCTTTTCACATGTTGCCATCAGCAAATCTTCCAGAAATAATCAGCACGGAAATAGGCAGGTTTGGTGCTCACCAGCCATCCCACCCTAACACCATCTGGTGAAAACAAGAAACCCTGGGAGCAGTTTGTGCGAGTGGGTTCAGCAAACGGGTTATAATCTCTCCTGCAGTGCCTGTAAAATGCTGCCCGGTGTCATTTTGTAAAAGGATAACGAGGAAAGGGAAAATATCTTGATACTAAAAAATGTATGTTCTTGTGCAAATGTGCAACCATTTGGATCAAGCTCGTGTTGTCCTGTGAGGTTTTATTAAATGAACTATACAATTCTTAGGAAAAAGCAAATGTATATTCTCTTTCAGTTTTAAAATTGTGTCATTTTTAGCATGCATTTTATTTGAATTCATTTCCGTTCGCTGAAAAGTAGGGATTAATTTAGATTTATCTTTGCTTGAGATCAGTATGATTCAGCTATCACCGGATCTTTTTGGCCAGAGCTGGCACAGGCTGCAGGGAATTGCATGGGTCTGAATTTCTGTATTGAATGCTTTTCAGTCTTTTACTTTCCCCAGAATTGCAGTTTGTAGAACAGGTGATTTAATGCATTTTTTTATTTGTTAAATAATGAAAAACAGCTGCTGCATTGCAAGGAACAGAGGGCCTTTGAGTCATCATAAAATAGGTTTTAGCAAATAATTTTTAATAATTAGATTTTTCATGTTTTCTAAAGTTTCATCATTTTCTTAATTCAATTTTCTTACCAGAACAAACATGAGGAAATATATATTGAAATCCTCTTGCTTTTTCTCTGACATGAGAAGTTCATCTTTGGACAGTGGTTCTGGTTTTATTTTTCTGCTTTCAGATTCACTGCTAGCAATGTAATCCAAGCTTAGCTGTAAATGAACATATGACTCATTGTCTAGATGAGATTTTTGAAAGGGGAGTCTTTACATGTCTCACTTGTTATTGTTTTACTTCCTTTTTAATGTTTCAAGATTTGCTTTCTGTACTAAAACAGCCTGTAAGAGAAACATGGTACTTTTCCAGAACTGGCCAGTTGTCAGTATTGACTGTAAAAGTCACTTTTATTGAGAGAAGTATCTGCTGATCTTTGAAAAGTATTGACTTTTTTAGTAAATGTTGGGCTACATAATTGTGGGAATGGCTTTTTCTCTTCTCATATTGCCAATCTTTTGTATAAGTTGTCAGTTTATGAGAAAAAGTTCAAGAAAAGCAGTAGTCTGGAAAACAGTAGAAAAAGCTGTAGAGGGCAAATGGAATTATAGGAAGGTCTGGATTTTTTTATATCTAAATACCCAGTATTGCTGTGATTCCTCTTGGAATCAGTCATTTTCATTAAATACAGTAGAAGAAGAATTAAGCCAAGTGCTTTTGAAAGTATCCCAGCTACTCTCCACATATTTTAAGCTCTCTAATCAGAACAGCAGTTTAAATATTGTTAAGTTTACTGACTTAATCATAAAATGTTGCAATACAGCAGCAAACGCAATCAGGAACCAGGAACTACATCTGATTCGATGGAAGAGCTTGGGCTATCAGCTGCATTACTTCCTCCAAGAGAGATCTTCTACTTGAAAATATTTCTACATGTACTGGGTTAAAGCAGGTGAATTTAAAAATAAGTTGAGATTGCTGCAATCTCTGTGGAAAAGTTACAAATTATTCACGCTGTTTTGGAGTTATTTATACAAAGCAATATTCTGTCTTTTTTCTCATTAAAAAAAAAAAAAAAAGATTTTCCAGATTTTATTACAACTCATGCCTTGCTTAAGTGTCTATCTGCATGGCTTGCTGGCAAAGGTCGCGTTTCAAACCTCAAACTCTTAAAACTGTGGCCAATCATATGGTTTATCATGACTGTGACAATATTTGGTATTTCTCTATGAGCTACTGCTTCTGAAGTCATGTGAAATTATGAGTTTTCAGCTTTCATTAAGCAATAAAAAAGAAGTTTCTGGCCCTTCATGGTCTGGAGAGAACAGCTTGGAAATGTGACTCTTAACAACTGAAAAATCAGAAAGCAGATCAATCTCTCATATTGATTTTTCACCCAGCCTTATGGTTTTGTGGAGGAGAGTCTGACTCTCATCTTCTGCCGAGACTGACAATACTGTCAATATTCTGTCCTCTCTGGCAGTACATTTTATCGTCAAGATCAGGGTCTCCAATTTTAAACAAAAATAAAACTATTGATAGACAAAATGAGAATAGAGATATGGAAAAGGAGACTACTTTGAAAAGTAATTGTGTGCGTGTGCAAAACCATCTGTTTTTAAATATGCCCAGAAAGTTGCTTTTCTGCAGGATTGTTTACTGTATGTATGGAATTGTGTGTATACATATAAGCACATAAATGTATTCATACGCGTGATATAAGTGGTCATGCAAAAGAGAAAAGCCTTCACAATCCTGCATAAGGCTGTATCAGGTTTATCTCAAGAGCTCTGATAGCTCCGCACGGTTGGGATTCCTGTCCTTTTGATATTCAGTGCTCCGTTTTATATGATGCATCCAAACTCGTCTCCTCCAGCCAGGAGAGAAAAGTACAGGGCAAAGTTTTGCTGTAATTATAGATGTAATAAACCACTTTTACATTTCTTCAGAAGCAGTTAACTGAGAACACCCATAAGCTTAGATCCAGCAATCTACTATTTTAAGATTGCCCAGAGCAAGTTAATTTTAGGTTTAGTGCTTTGTAATTTAACTAGAGAACTGCACCTAAAATTTTAAGATTGAGTTTTGCAGACCTTAAGAAGATTTGCTTCTTTGAGTTTATTAGTATTTATAGTTGAAGTGTGTTTAATAATTTGCTGTGTTATGTGCACAAAACTACCACTACAATCCCAGTTTAGCTAATGGTACTTGACGGCATTTTGTTTTTTCTCCTGGGCTGTTTTAAAGACGATGTACTGTGATCTTACCCTGATCTTAATGAGATCCAGCCGGGTGTTAAACGAGCAATCCCCACTCCACGCACGCACACACGCTCCAGGAATGTGGATGTGGCTGTTTTATTGTTCAAAGCGGGGATTTAGAAAGTGGCTGGTGAGAGGTAATTGGGACAGGACCGACTGTGGTCTGGAGGCTTCCAGGCACCATACAGGACCCAGACCTCCAGAGGATGAGTGTTTCTGAGAGGGCTACAAACCAACACCAGCTGAAAAACTGCTCACATTTTGGAGTTTCCAGCTAAATCTGGAGGGAAACATCAGTCCACGGCCCAAGACTAATCTGATAGTGTGGTCCAAACGCTCCCTCTGCCTTCAGCCCTGTTCTGAGAAGACTGGGTCTCTGGGCAGGTCCTCCTGGCTCTACGGGAGGAGTCCTAGTGGGGAAGCAAACAGCACTGAGACATCCACAGCTGTCTCACCTGGTCCAAAGATGGATAAGTTACCTAAAAAGTGTTCACTGAGTTGCATTGCCAGGCATTGGAACAGGCTGCTTCGGGAAGTGCTTGAATCGCCACTCCTGGAGGTGTTTAAAAGACATGTAGATGAGTTCCTTAGGGACATGGTTTAGTGGCAACATTAGGTTAACAGTTGGACTCAATAATCTTGAGGGTCTTTTGCAGTCAAAATGATTCTATGATTCTATGATTTAGCTGAGCATCCGAAGAGAGTGAAGGAAGAGGCAGGGGGAGGATTATCTGTTGTGTTTTTTGCTGTAAATGGCACAGAAACACGAGTCACGTTTGAGCACATTCATGAGGCTGCTCTCGATTTGACGTGGAAATCCAACTGGCTTGTACCACGGGCTTTCCCGCAGCCGTCCTCCGGCTGCGAGGATGCCATGCCATTAAATTTAACTTTCCTGCTTTGAAACGTGTTTATCCGAAAGTGTCTTTCCAGACAAAAAGGTTGTGCTGGCTGAGTTGTTAACACTTGCAGAGCACGGTACACACTTGCTTCACCTGCCTGCGGGTGCCCTTCAGATGCGCTACATCCGAGGGGAAACTCTCTGGTTAGATTTCCATAGATCCAGGCAGGCAGAAGTAAATGGGAGGAAAAAATGAGCAGGATGAAGGCCTGAGTGTCTTTGCCTCTATCTTACCATATAAAGGAGAGAAAAGTTTATGCCATTAAAAAAAAAGGAAAAATATGAAGGAAACATGTTTAAACAGCTAAAAGTGAGTCAGCATACAGGAAGCTAATGCACATGACTGCTGAGATTATCAGTAAATCTTTTTTCTCACTTCTCTCCCCCTGTTCCCCTAAATTACAGTTTAATGACTCTGCTTTTAAAAAAAAAAAAAACACAACACCCTGTGAATGAAGTATAAAGGTTGCGGCTTTCCTGGAACCCGAAATTTCCCTCTGTCCCGTGGAGAGGTCGGCTCTGTCCCCCTGCAGCCACCACGGCACAGAGCTGCTCATGGGCTGGGGGTGGATTCTAAAGCCCCAAACATGTTTTCTTTTAAAGCTCACTTGCTAATTATTAGATCCAGGAGAGAAAAACTTTGATTTCCCAGGGAGCATATTCAAGGCCATTTTTTTAGCCATGCACAGAATGGATTTTCAGCACTTCTGGTCATGAGTGTTTGAGTGAGAAGGTGATACTGTAGGGCCTGGATTCAGAGCATCTGCTGAGGCACTGAATACCAAGGATAACCGCACTTCTAATTAGAAGCACCATCACTAATTTAGGGATCTAAAGTAATTAAGAGTAATTAATAATCATCATTACTTAAGGTATAAATTAGGTGGGGTGAGTGCAACGGTAAGGTCAGATTATGTTTGATCTGGTTTCTGTATGTGACAGTGGAAAGAGGTCTCCAGAAGTCCTCCAGCTCCCTGTAAGGTACCTTGCTTAGTGACGGATGCCAAGACCCCTTGCACCTCTAATTAGAGAGGTCAGTCTGGTGTCTTTCACAAGAGCTAATCTTCTACTGGGGACGTTGGGAGCTGGGTTTGGGGTTTTTTTGTTTTAATTTCGTTTTGTTTTTCCCCTTCTTCAGAGTTGCAATATACTCGATAGAAAGGCTGGAGGCACATGCACTGGCAAGCCTGCTGCGCTAATCCTCCTGGGATGCCCAACTGC
Source organism: Streptopelia decaocto (assembly GCF_964273445.1). NCBI lineage: Eukaryota > Metazoa > Chordata > Aves > Columbiformes > Columbidae > Streptopelia > Streptopelia decaocto. The sequence continues at coordinate 15,313,964 of NC_138655.1, forward strand.
CTCGTTTCCTGAGTACATGGTGTTCATCAGCGTAGGTTGACTGTGATGCAACTCCAGCCAACACCCTGAGTGTTTCATAGTCTTGCAAGAACTTGATTCCAGGAGTGACTAGAGCCAAAGGTGCTTTAGCTTTTCCCCTTCCTCATGTGCACTTATTCACCTCAATTTCATGCCCGTGATCCAAGTTTGTAAAGTCAAACCACAGCTCAGGAGAGGAAGGTGTGGCTTCCTTCTTCGTTCTACAGATAGACCTGAAATAGCGACAAGGAGAAAGCAAAACTTCTCTTCCCTTAAAGAAGATGCATCAATTCAAAGCAGTAGGTAGTCAATAATGTTCATCAGCCTGTACAAGCAGAGCTCCCATTGACTTTGAGTTTAGGTTCAGAACCTTGTTCATGGGCCCTGATGGAGATTTCCAGGCGGGGAGTCCCAAAGCCCACATTTTAAAGCCCCTAATAGGCACTTAAATAAATGGCTTCACATTCAAGATAACAACACTCAGCTCCTTGTTGAGTGTTTTGATACATATATTTCAAGTTTCAATAGATATATTTGAAATAGAATCATACAATATCCTGAGTTGGAAGGGACCCAGAAGGATCATGGAGTCCAACTCCTGTCCCTTCACAGGACAACCCCACAGTTCACACCAGGTGTCTGAGGTGAAATGGTTGGGAGCTGCTGTAGGTTCAACCTTGTTTAAAAGAACAAACAAACAAACAAAAACCCAAGAAACACCAACACGACCCTTTCCTGAAACCCTGTTTTGCATTGGCAAGGCACGAAACGCAGATTTCTACTCACCTCCAAGCAAAGGGTAATAGCGGATGTTATGTTACTCTGATCTCACTGATGACTATTTTTACAAAACAAACTACAGTACATTTACTAGTACATGATGACGGGGTATAAATAATTTAAACAACAGTTGTCAAAATAAATGAGCAAAGTGCATTTTGTGATAAATCACACTTGCTTTTTTAATGTGTTTCTCACTTAGCTGCAAAATTCAGTAATTTGCAGTGGATCTCCCAATCATTAAAGTGAATTAGCAAGCCTCTACTCTCTTAGCCATAATTTTAATCTTAACTAGAAAGGAATTATTTAGTATTATTTTGGCAAGAGTTCCTCCTTAATATTCGTTTACGGCCACGGTCTTACAGTGTAATGTAAGTTATGTTTGTGTCCTGGTGACTTGGATTTTAGAGCTGAAAGCTGATTATGAACAGTAAAGAATTTCAGCTAGCATAAAGATATAATTGTTTTAAATAGGGTTTAACAACAATTCATATCACTGGCTGCTTGAGTCCTTCTATTGGCACGCAGGTGCCAACCAAATTTATAGTTGCTTAAGGGGTGCATAATGGGAAGTTATTTTTTAGAGGTCTAATACCAACATTAATGTATACACAGAGCATACATCTGCTTAATTTGTCTGCTTGTTTGTGTTTAGGTTATAACTTATGTGATGGAACTCTGTTGTCCTGAGTCTTATTTTTTTCCATATATATACATCTATGCTTGTTCTCCTTTACAGTTACCCAGGGTTGTTTTCTTCACTTCCTTTCTCCTGAAGCTGAAGGTGGTTGCCACAGTTGAGCATCTCTGCAAATCAGAAGTGATTTTTCCTTGCCAGTCTATGGGAGCCTATGATAGTGTCTAGTTTTGTTTGGTTTTGTTTTGAGCCAGGATTATTTAAAGAGAAAAAGCGTGGCAGAAAACCCACAAAAACTGGCACCAGGTTTCAGCTGCACTGGGTAATAACCAAAGTATTTTTTAAAGCATTTGACTTGCATGGGCTAGTTAGGGAGATGAGAGTATGGTTTTAAATAGATCATCCCTGGTTAACTATCACTGTGCGTCCATTTTGGTCTTACCTCGAAACCAAAGAGCAGATTTCCCGTAAGTGTTACTCAGTATAAGGAGAGGAAACCAAAACACTTAAATGCAGACTTTCTGGGGTGAGTCTGGCATGCATTGTGACACAAAAAGGATGAACTGGAGTAGTGAAAAATATTTTTGTTTGGAGCTGCTGACGTTGTGGGTGTATGCAGTGATCAGTGCCAACACCGAGAGACAAGACAAGACAAAAATCTGATAGCCAGGTAGATAAATAGATAGGTCGATGTCGATAAGGGGTGTTTTCCTGATTCATCCCCGCAGGGCAGATTGACTGTCTATGTGAGTGACAATGTTCATTCCATAGGCCCAAGTGACATCTTCAGAAGGGCTGAGATAGTTTTGTCCTGGTTCTGGCCCTTCCATCTTGGCCATCAGTGACTCAAATTGGGGCAAATCATCAGAATCACAGAATCGACTGGGTTGGAAAAGACCTCAGAGATGATCAAGTCCAACCCTCGGTCCAACTCCAGTCCATTTAGTAGATCATGGCACTAAGTGCCATGTCCAATCTCAGTTTAAAAACCTCCAGGGATGGCGAGTCCACCACCTCCCTGGGCAGCCATTCCAATGCCTGACCACTCTCTCTGTAGAGCATTTCTTTCTAATATCCAGCCTAAATTTCCCCCTGGCAGAGTTTAAGCCCATGCCCCCTTGTCCTATTGCTGACTGCCTGGGAGAAGAGACCAATCCCCACCTGGCTAGAACTTCCTTCAGGTAGTTCTAGAGAGTGATGAGGTCACCTCTGAGCCTCGTCTTCTCCAGACTAAACAACCTCAGCTCCCTCAGCCTCTCCTCATAGGTCTTGTGTTCAAGTCCCTTCACCAGTCTTGTTGCTGTTCTCCGGACCCGCTCCAGCACTTCAATATCTTTCCTGAACTTTCAGCACTAAAAAGGCCTTTGTTTTGGGGAATAAACCTCAAAACCAAGTTTTTCATTTAAAGGTACAAATGGTATCTTCCCCAATCTAACTATCCTACCTTGAAATTTAACTTAATATTTCTCCTGAGTTGAGAGACTGTTTGTTTACATAATTTGATTTCACATTCAATATTAAAAGGCTGAAAGTTTGCAGACTGTTCCAAAAATGTAACAAGGGGGAAGGATGTCTGACTGCTCTGGAAACCAGCTGCTGGCAAGCCATGATACAGCAGGGCTACAGGTGGTGCTTTTAGGTCCTCAAGAGGTGCTGGAGAAGAAGTTGCAAATTCCTCATTCATAGTGTATGTATATGCACAAACAAATCTATGTGCTTAAGTTTTGTCTCTTTCTTTAGCTAAGCAACTGCTATGGGGTGGGAAGGAAACACCATGAAGTCCCAGAGACTAAAAGGATTGGGTGCACGGACATTGCTTCTGGGTGGTGGGAGCTCCATTAGTGCCAGTCAGAACAGACTGAGGTGAGTTGCTGTGCAGTCGCACAAGGACATTTAACAGGTAGCTGGTATCAGACCTTCACGGGTTTTTATTTGGAGAAAGGAGATGTCCACCTGCATGGAATTAATAAGGAAACTGGTCAACAGGGGACAACTTCTATTCCAGTCCTCCAAATCTTTTGTCCGGCCCTTAAAATCTCAAGTAAAGATTTTAACACAATTTATAGCCAGCACTAGAATTAACAGTGATTTGTCATAACTTGCTATTAAGCGAGGAGTCTTGGCTGTTCCCGGCAAAGTCGGTAATTCTGCTGCCATGCGGAGAAGTGAGCACCAGCCAAGCTACTATCAGAAGCCTCCACAGAAATGACCTGGGGAGACTGTTTTTCACCTTGCTAGTGGTTCTAAAGGCAAAGTTTCCAAACTAATTCAGTCTCTCACAATCAAATCCTATAAAACATTTTTAGAGTGTGTTGTTACTCATCAGAATGTAAAAATGGCACCGCCTTACTCAAAAAATCTGTTCCCTGGGTATATTCAGATCCCTGTGTGCAGCCTTGGTTAACTAAAATAGTTTTGTTGCTTTTTTTCTTCCCCTTAGCTCTGTAGATGCAGCACAGCTCACAGATCATTTTCTCACTGTTCACTGAGATTAACACCCAGAGAGGTCGGACACTTGGACTAGATGATCATTGTAGGTCGTTGTTGGAAATTAAACTGTTCTATGAATGAAAACCTTGTTCTTTTGCATTTCTAAATCAAATTTTGAGGCCTTGTCTACCCACAGGTACCTCCCAGATTTCTCTGTCTTCCCACTGTAGCCAGCAGGAGGGATCTCCCAGGAGGGATCAGGTTTGGGGCTGGGGACAGGGGGCAGGTGACTGTCTGTGCACTGATGGTATAGACAGTCTGCAGATGTAATGTCTACAAATAGTTGGATAAATCTGGGCCACATTTTCATTTGCAAGATCTTTGCTGCTACAGCAGCCCAAAAATACCAAGCGTGGTAGGTAGACTTTGGGTTGAATGTCTTAGTTAACGTCAGCAGCTAATGCTGTGTGATAGGGAATGGATATTTTAAACAAGTAGCAGCTGTCACCTTCAGTGGTACTTTCGTCCTGGTCTTTGGTAGATGACTCTGTGTGGTTGCAGGATGGATCCAGATCCTTACCACAGATTTTAAAGACCATTTAGAGAAATCCAATTAAGTTGTGGCTCTCAGAAGTGCCTTGGCTTTAATGGAGAAGGTTATCGAGCTTTCCAAAAACCTCTTAGAGGATGCTACAAAGGTTTTGGAAGCAGAATCTCAGAACACAGGGCAAAACCATGGTCTCAGAACTTTTTTTCATGTTAGATCTGGTGAACTGAAGTTGTGTAAAGATATTAGGCACTCAATCATGCACTTGTATCCCAGACGCTTGTCCTGCAGGCAGCCTGCTCTCTGGGAATAGGGGTCATTTTCTTTAAAGGTCATTGCAAATGATATCTCAGCATGGTGGCATGTGTGAGTTGCTGAATCTGCAGAATGTAGGTATTTAGTCGTAATCACTTATGATTATGTTATATACAGTCATGACAGATTTTGTGATATATATATATATGTTTCTCATGACATTTTAGCTAGAGTTATCATAGGCACATATCCTGTTAAGATTCTAGACACAGATCCTGTCTATATTTTGCATTTATTGTGCTAAAAATATTTTTTAAGCATTGTGCATGCTTATGAGCACCTCATGTTGTCAAACCAGAGATGCTGGCCGTCTAGTGACAGACAGGGTGAACTCATTTGTTCATGGGCAAATGAGTATGTGATTGTGCAGTTGGTTTGGAAAGCACACTTGGATGAACAGCACTCGATAAAAGCCAGATAATCACTATTCGTTAAAATTTGTTTTAAAAGATCATGTACATACATAGATTTTCGTTTCTGTATCTTCTACTTTAACTCCAAATCAGTATCATTAATGAAACTGAGTAATTTGCTGTTAGCTGACAATGTGTTTATTGAGTATCTAAATTTAAATATCAGGACTATAACTGCAGTGCATATTTTTCCCATGTACTTTCTTTACAAATGGCTTATGCCCCATTCGTCTAATCCCTACTTCTGTGATTATAAAATAGCCAGGTTACATAAAAACAACTAAATTATATATTTGCATACAATACTGCTGTGGCTCTGCAGAAGCCATTTTGGGCTGCTCAATGCTTATAGTTTCTTTCATTGAAATGGTTTGTTATTTCACCAGCAGTACTGCAGAGTTGTTCCAGTCTTTTGCTTGAAAATGTTTTTTCGTCATTCTACTCTGATTGCTGCAAATGAAGTAAATAATATTTAGTAAAATAAGTAATAGAAGACCATAAAAGAAAGTAGTGCTAATGTAGTTCTTTCTGCCATTTAAACCTATGGGATTTTTGTAAGTTGGATTTCAAAGTCTTTGGGTAGAAACCAGCCTTTAGTTAAGTGTTTGAATAGCACAGTGGGACCCCGATTCATGGCTGGGCACTGACAAAGTAACGCTACTAAAAATAGTTTGCAGAGTTGGGCCCTCCAGTAGCAAAAGAAAAGTCAGAGAATGCATAATTTGAAGAAATGCTCTGGCTGTTGCCAGTGGGTCTGCTGTCCCTATTGTTGTTTAAAACCAGAATTAGCCGTGCCTGTTATCCACAGCACAGTCTATCCATTGGCAGGCTGCTGGCTTCATTCTTTATTACCTTTCTAAATCGAGTTAAACATCCGTGTTCTTTGGGAGGCCACAGTCAGCGTTCGGGGAGACACAAGATAGGACTCTGCATTATGAACACCACAATTGTGGAGCCGCAGGCAGCGGCCATCCCTCCCCACCGCCTGCCTGTGGTGGAGCTCTAAGGCAGATCTGGGAAATGAATTGGTTTAAAGCTTTTCTCATGGGCTTATTTCACAACCCAGCAATGAAGGAAGGGAAGGGAGGACTGGAGGACCACGTCCATCTCCACCGTTGTGTGGTGCATCACCTGGGATCACACTCCCGGCGCTGTGTGCGTGCTGGAAGCAGAGCCGTGGTCTTCAGCCCACGGGCAGAAAGGGAATCACTTCGCATTGCACAAAGGTGCAAAGAGAAGGCTGGCTTGGCACTGAACAGGACGACTCCTGTTAGGCATCCTGCAGGGACACAGAATGTGTGTGCTACAATAGTAGGTAGATGTTCCCAAAATGCCATCTGGAGTGTACATAGATAAGGATATTCCCAATCTCAGCATTACATAAACCATATACTTCAGCATAAGAAGCTCAAACACAAAGAAAAACTTGCTTTCCAACAGAGAAGGGCAGAACTATTGGATCACCCTTGTTGTATAGCAGATTCAGAAGATTTACCTTTATATAATCTGGGATTATACCTTTATATTAATCCAGGATAGAGATATCACAAATTATTTACTGGTTAAATTCTTGAGCCTTTGAATCAGAAGCAAAAAAAGGTTTTTTTAAAAGCTTTTTTTTTTCCTTTCTGCATAAAGGCAGTGGGATCTGCAAGATGAAAACCCAGAATGGATGGATTTCATAACGTCTGACTGGTGGTCAGGGTTATATTTATAGCAGTGGATTTAGAAATGTCCACTGGAGTGGCCTGGCCTGTGCAACAGCAATGAACAATATCCATGTGCAATGAAGAAACACCTTGTAATTTATCAGAAGACATAATTTCCTGAGACATTAGAATGAATTTCTGATCTGGAATCTGGGCCAAGAGGTTGGAGACAAAAGTTCTTGTTGACAGGCTGTGCTTGAGTGATCACCAAGACGTCTCCAGGATGCTCCATTAGGGCTGCAGATACAGTAATCTCTTGGGAGCCTCTAACCGGAGAAAGCTGGAAAAAACAGGGAGGCCTGAGCTGTAGCAGCATGTTGTAGTTACACCCTAGTGAGGTGAGATCATTTCTCTTTGCAGTCTCAGTAGAAGCTGAGTAGAAGTAGAAGCTGAACAAAAGTGTCATTAAGAAGTTGATACTTAACGCATGTACAGCTCTCTTGGTTCCCACACCCTTTAGGAACAAACTCCGGAATCCTGAAATCTGTGACTTTTCCAGAGAAAAATCCTTTGTTAGTGGGGCAATCTAAGTGGCATCTCCTGAACGTCTCACACTGCTTTTCTGACCAGGAGGCTGTTTGATTTTGCAGTCTCTGCAACGTTATAGCTTTGGTTTTTTTCCATTTAGGCATTTTATGAGTAGAGTGTCTAAATACAGCCTCTCTGGGAGCCTAGGACATACATCCTCTGGGCTAACCTCCTGGTTGACCTCCATGCTAACCTCCTGACTAACCTCCTGGTTAACCTCCTGGTTAATGTCCTGGTTAATCTCCTGGCTAACCTCCTGGTTAACCTCCTGGTTAATCTCCTGGCTAACCTCCTGGTTAACCACCTTACTAACCTCCTGGCTAACCTCCTAGCTCAACAGTGCCAGCATCCATTTATTCTTGATGCACCCGGCCTGGCACAAAGGCCTTGAAGAGTGGGTTGGAGGTGACAGTGAACAGGCTAAAAAATGGCTTAGCGAAAGATGTTCTGCCTGTGTTTGTTCTTGGGCAGCCTGTGATAGTGGCTGGGCTTGGAAAACAAATCTGATGGCGTGGCTACTGGAGAAAGTTACAGTGAGGCAACTGGAAGATGGAGTGTGAATGTTGAATATGTGTTGCATGTGCTTCTTCAATGACCGCGCACCCAGCTGCCTCGTGTTCACCGTGGGTGAGGACACAGCCATGGACAGATACACCGGAACATCTGTTCTGCTGTAAATCCGGACGGCGGTTACCTTGCAGTACTGTGCTCACGGAGGCATAACCTTAATTATCCCAAATAGACAAATGCATGATGCAGACTGAAAATTTCAGACATATGGACATGCCAGAAGTTTCAAATCTCTTGTGGGTGAGGCTTTAGAAATGTCTCGAGGGGTTACCAGAACTTGTTGCAGCCCCAGATCTGCTTTTCAATGATGTGTCAGCACTTGTTTAGGATAAACATTAAAAGATTTTTTGTAGGAATCATCAGAGAAAATTTTCACAAGTAACTTGGAAATCAAAGTCTTGTTGTCTTCTAATGAGACTTTGGTGTGCAAATCACTTGTGGTTTTTTGAAAATCTTGTCCATCTTCTTTCTATCCAAAATCTGTTTCATGCTCCACTGGCAGAAATTCTTCCTTCCTTCCTTCCTTCCTTGAAGCAAAAATTTAATTGGGATCCGTAGTTTTCTGGCACTGGAAGAAAAATACCACATCCCATTAGAAATTTTCCCTGATTCTTGAAGCACAGAAGTTTGTCTGCACATGAATTGTGAGAAATTGTTTGGCCTGAGATAAAGTGGTTGAACTTCTCCAGTTGCAAATTCCTACCAACCTAATTGCCTACCATAGCTAAAATATGAAAAGTGTTTAATAATAAACAAAGCGTTATTTTTGTTTACTCTAATTTTACTTACCCGTGTGAATTCCTTTACTGTGATGTCGATTTGTTCATATATTGCAAGTGGAAATGAAAAGCAAATCAGTGACAAATGGAAACAATTTGTCAGCATGGTCACAATAAATTATCCAGCTGCAAAATGATACCAATAGTGCTGAGTAAATAATTTGTTTGAAAAACTTTGGTACTTTGTAGATTGCTTGCAGAAAGCATCTCATTATCTCAGTTGTGTGTATGAATTTCTATGGAGATTATTTAGTGTGTAATTTCCTTGTCAAATTCCAGTATCCAAGGCCTCCATGAAATTTAGGCCCCTTATCCCTTTACTGGAATCTATATAATTCTTGATTTCTGTAGAAATGTAAGCATTAAACATTCTAAACCTGAACATTGTAATACCTACATTTCACATGCTAATTGGAATTTGTAACAATCAAATTAAGCATAAAGTTGCAATTCCTGTCACCTCTTGTTTGCCATTTAATTGCTGGATACCTAATTTGAGCTCATCATCCAGCTTTCTTGGTAATCAGTGGAGAGAGGAGCTGCCAAAGAATCGTTTATCCAACATGACAAGTAAGTAGGTGGGTCACTCTTCCAAAGGCCTGATCTTTCTCCACTGCTTGTTGAAGAAGCCTGGATAACTGGCTTGCCTATCTAGGGTGGGTGAAATGAGTTTGTCCATGCAGACATGAGAGCCAAGTGAGCTGGGGCTCTGCAGGGGCAGTGATGTTACTTCTCACAGCTCAGCACAGGCAGGGATGGATTCTCCTGTCCCACTTCTGTCTGTGCTTTGCGTTAGGTCTGGGTTGTACTCCGCAGTTATGTGTGGAAACAGCCAGACAGCTTTAATCAGGCTACCTGGAGAAGTTCAACTGAATCATCTCTAGAAGTCCAGGCAAGCATGTTTATTTACATCTCTAACCTTAAAGACAAGCTTTCAGGTGGGAAGGAGATAGGCTATATATCTTTTTTGATGCCATTCCACTTTGTGCAGGACAATTATGTGTTTATTTAACTAGACAGCCAGGGAAAGTCTGGTTGTCTATGATATGGCAGATAAGGCCTTCACCTCAACCACCGAGTTGTTGCTCTGCTGCGTATTCCACTATCTTGCATCCATCAGTCCATACTGGTATGTTGTGCAAGCAAAGAATCCGAATGATGAATGAAAGTCTTTTTCCTGATATGACATTTAGCCTAAACCCCCTCTATTTAAAGTGTGGCAATGCCCTTCTGTCTGACTTTTAAAGGTCAATTTCTACCTGGCATTGAATTATTTTCTGCCACTAAGTACCTCGGTCCTGTCCTTGATTTACACTGGTTACGGCTCCAGTGCAGCACCCGGGAGCGCATCCCAGCCCAGGGCTCTGGATGCCCAGCCCGGCCGGTGCTGACAGCGTGAGGGTGAGTATGGGCAGTGTGCCCTCTGCCCAGGCACGGGCTTCCCTTGGGTTTGTGGGCAGCCAGGGCGGTATGGAGGACGCCAGCAAGTCCTGTAATCTGCCCCACACCTGCAAGACATGGCAGGCGCGCTTCGTATTGCTTACTTTGGACAAAGGGAGACGTTACACAGCATTTTGCTTTGGATGTCAGCAACCAAATATAGAATCATCTCCCCAGCATACTGAACAGCCACTGTGGTCTGGAACCATTTATATACATTTCTGTGCAATCATATTTTCAGGAACATGTGCAGGATGCAGAGGGAGACAAAAAAAATGCAGGTGCTTTGGATAGCCTCCAAACTAAAATAACAGGAAAGGGGCAAATCAGAGTAAAGCAGATTTGCCACTGATCAGAGAGTTCCTGCGCAGAGCTAATTATTACTCCCTAAAAATTTGAATGACTGAACATCTCATGCCTTCTGAACACTGGCTAGATATTCTTTGTTTCATAGCTATTGTGTTTCTTTGCTTGGCTCTGCGGTCAATACAGCCCACATAATCTCAGGCCTTGGACTTCATGCCTGACTTAAGAACCTCTTTGATACAATCAGCCCATCCTTCATTTATCAAGCCCTTCTGCAGAGGCAGCATTACTGGTGTCTAGGGTCTCTCGTGGGTGTATTATACGTCAAGATATAGTCTTAATAATCACCCAGGGAACTCTTCAAAGGTGGTAACTCATTTTATCTCTGTAGTTCATTTTCCAGCCCCCCAGACAGAGCCATGAAGCTCGACTTGCAGAGCAGCGAGCATTCCCAGCTGCCTGCTCGCTCACAGCATCAGTCGTAGGGTGGATGGGGACCTGCACCTCTCCCTGGGCTTGGTCCTGCAGCTGGGAGAACTAGACCAGGAGCATTTCATTCTGTTTGATTTATAAACAGTAGTGGTGTATGCACTGTGCTAATTTTTCTGTAGACCTTTTCAAGGATGCCTAGGAAGAGTTCCTCAATCTGGTCACAATAGATTGATGACTGCTCTTTTGCTAGATAGCTCAGTGGCCATGGAGGGTGATTGTAACATTGACAGTCCAGCAATTTTCCCTTCAGGTGGTGATCAGTACGTGTCAGTTTCCAGATAAAATCAGACTTTGGGACAGACTAGGAGAAGGCATCATCTAAAAGCATATTGAGAAGTCTGCATGGGTGGTCAAACCCAGAATTTTCCATCTAGCTTCTTATTTGTACCCCTCCTTGAAGCTACGGCTTCGAGACCCAGCCTACGTATTCCAGGAGCCTCCTCAAACCTCCTCTTCTCTGTAGGGTTTTCACCGAACTCAGGAGCCTCTCAGAGCTCTGAACGCCTGGAGATCTTGGTGCTGGAGCCAGTATCTGGACAGACAGCACCAGTGCAGCCTTGTAACTCTTTGTGCCTCACTAAGAACTGTAAAATAAGACAATGTCTTCTCACTGATGTGATTTGAAATTGAGGCGTTTTATTTGTGAAATCGTTCGAGACTGTGTCTGTGTCTTTTCCAGTTTGGGGTTGGATGTTTTGCATTAAATGAGGTGGTGGGCCACATGTTGAACTGCAAGGATAAAGCAAAGTACCAGCTGATACTGAAATGCACTTTCTCTGCATTGTTTGGTGCTTGCAGGTATCCTGGGAAAAACACGTGATAACACAATGAGATAATACAGGTAAAGGTTGTATCATAATTCATTCCTCCAGAGGGCTGAATAAAGTTGCTTGCTCAACTAATTAAGGGCAGGGGGGCCGATTTTGTAGACTTCGTGATCTGTTTTTGTTTTGTTTTGTGGTAAATGCATGTGTGCATATGTGCAGTCTTTTAGGTGGTTTTAGCAGGTATAATTTCCCTTTTTGCTTGGTTAATCACTTCACAGAATGGAAACTTTCGTTTCAGGGAACCTCATAGTGAATATCTCCCTAAAGGTGGATAGTTTGTTCCACCTATTAATCCTGCAAAGGCTCTGCTTAAGCAGCGAGGGGGTCGTAGCTCCAGAGAGCTTCCAAACTCTTTTGCTATAATACTTTGATTTTTCTAATGGAGTCTTTGATTTCATCTGATTATATTTCTTAGCTTAATGCATATTTCACTGAAGATCCTGAAGCGAGTAAAAGGATGATATAATGGAGAGAACTAATTCCCAAATGCTGCTGCATGCTTCTGAATGGGACGATAGGCTTGAAAGTGTCCTGCAGAAGCTGCAGAAGAAATGTAAGGACAAGTTCCAGGTGATGATCAGAGCAGCCACCAAACCACTGCAGGCCACCGGCACCTGTGTGGTTAAGCACCTTATGTGTAAGCTGAAGATACCGCTTAGGGCCATGACTTTTTCAAGTTTCACTTAGTTTGTACAGTTCCTGGTGCTTCGTATTAAAACTCGGTCTCTCGAGATGAAAGCAGTCAATTTGCAAAGGCTCGCATTGCAGTGCAAATGGCTACAGGGCACAGAGTGTGGAAGACCGTTCATCTGTGACAACCTTTCTCGCTTCCCGCGGAGCACCCCACAAGGACTGGTGAGATCAAGAACTGACGGCAGGCAGGCAGAGATACGCGTAAGGTATAAAGTCAGCAATCTCGTGTGCATTTTCAGTTTCAGACAACACCAGCTGAGACTATCAGGCTCCTTAGCATTACATTCTGTTAAATCTTTCTGTTTTCCCTAATTTAAATCTCTAGAGAAGGATGCTGGTGGACAGCCAGTGCACTGTTCACAGTGATGGGTAAGTGTGCAGCAGATTAAGAGAACTCTTTGAAAGAAGCTGTAAGCACTAAGGAAGTGGTTATTGCACTTTTTCAAAATATTCTAACTGCTTCAAGGAAATCACTGTGATCTGTTGAATGCAAAAGCACGTTTCTTTTTTCCTTGCATGTTTGCAGCAGCAGGTAGGTGATGGGATATATGGAGCATCTTGAGTAGCAATGGATGAATCACTTTGAAAGAGTTGCTCTCAGGATTTTGCCTGGTTTTTGAATCAAACTTTTAAGCTTGGGAAATTTTCACATGCTGATTAGGCTCGGTCATAAAGAAGGCATAATTTCTTGAGATAGATTTTTATTCTGAGGTTCCCGGATATAAACACCGTAAAATCAAGCTCAGAAGATGCTAAAAGGCTTTTTGGGATATTTTTCAGAAGAAGGCTGGAGTGTGAGCTCAAAGCCTTTTGAGAGCTGTCCCCTGTGAGCTCTGATTTTTGAAGGAAGGGGCAAGGAACCAAAATTCTTGCATAAATCACCTGTGCACAGAATCAATGCGTGTTCTCATTTTGTTTAAGCTAGTAAAGTTGCTGAGAGATTTGCTTTGGTAGGGAAGCTGGAGTTGTGTGTGACTCACGAAGAGACTCTTGGCTAATCTATTTGAGGGCATGGAATGGCTTAGTGAAACCCATTTTGGACAACTACACTTTCAACCCATTCTATGTGAACCAACTGTGTTCCACAGAGCAGCTGCGATAACCTCTGACTAATTGGCTTTTCAGGAGATGACCTGCTGAGAGCATCTGCCATGACATCCATTCTCCCAGAAATGTTTCATCTTCGAATTGCCTGGTGCAGGCTGTAGATCCCAGCAGCACAGGCAGTGAGGGAGTTCTGTCTTGAGTCAGAACACAGGGGAAAAATTTGCCCGACCTTGTTGAATGTTCATCATCTGTCTTGAAGCACTGAGCATCCTGCCTAAGCCGCCTTTTGAAGGCCACCCTTCCTTGAGATGAGATTTGCTGTTGATCCAGACAGGGAATCTGTTGATCCCGCATACTCACATACACACGATGGCTTCTTGGGGCTCTCACAGGGCGTGGGGCAGCGTCACACACTGTGCTGTGCCCCAGCAGGCTGTCCCCAAACCGTGTGCCAGCTGCCACCACAAAGCCTGTGAGCGGGCCTGGAGCCACTTGCCGTGAGCAGTGTAGCAATAAATAAGTAACACCGGGGAGCTTATTGCATGTAAAGTCATTCTCTTCCATAGATCTCATAAGGGAATATTTATTCAGTAGCGTATTTACGGTGATGTCATCAACAGATATTAAAACTACTTGCAAGAGGATTAAAAGTATCTGGTTATGGGAGCAAGTTACCCAGAAGATGAAGAGTCTTCAAAAAATGAAACCCTAAACTCCTGTTTGCAGAAATAGCAACTCACATGTCAGCTGCTGTTTGTTTTAAAGATGCTGCTCCTGGAGTCTTGTGATGATAGATCAATGTCCCTGGGCATTGGAACAAGAACGTCTTGTTTCGTGGTTGGGTTTCATGGTTCATGAAAAATACGGCCTAACTGGACCCTAAAATAAAGTAGAGGTGAAGGGAAAGCAACATTTATTTTTAATTCCGTGTATTCTCAGATTTTATAATTACTTTGCATGGCCTCATTAATGAACATTGAATGCCTGGAATTAGGATTACTGTGTTTGACGCTCTAGATGTTGTGTTGATAAATCCACCTTTTCTGTCAAGCTACTCCAAAACTGAAATCTTGCTTTCCTGCTTGGCAAGCAAATTCAAAAATCAAAAGTAAGAAGAAACTTCCTTTTCCCCCTGACTGTTTTTTCTACTGTACTGGCACTGCATTTGACAAACAACATTAAATAACCTTCGAGACTGTATCAGCTACCAGGTCTTAGTAATGAGGGGAAGATCAGGCAAGCCAGACCAAACCTTCTCCATGCTGGCTCCAGCCAGCTCCAGCCTGCAAATATTTGAGGTGACCTTGGATCTCCAGCACTGTTGACTCTGCTTATCAGCGACCTGTTAGGTAATAAGGATGTGCAGCAATAGTTGCATTTACCTAGAGGTTAAAAGAACTGGTGCTGTTCTCCACCCAGAACAGTAATGGGATGGTTTTGTGATAGAGTGAAACGAAACTCTGCTACAATTTCAGTCTCATCTGATCCGAGGCAAATAGTTCCTGTCCCTGCCCCAGCTGCCTCACAGCAGCATTTCCCAGCCCCTGCAAATCCTCCTTCCACCATGGTGACTGACCGGGACCAGCAGCTTCCATGAGCCTCACACAGACACCTCATGCTCTGACACCTCCGTGATAATAACTCAATGTACAATAAAAAAGGGGTAAAAGAAAGGCGTAAATCTACAAATAGGCTGCCAGCCATTTCCTTTTGTCAGTGTGCAAAATTCTTCAAGGCTAGTAATATCTGTAATCAGTAAGTAGCAAGATGCAACAAGTCTGCAATAACATACAGAATATTATAATGTCTCAAGTGGCATGAGTGGCATGAAGTGAGATATCTGTGTCCTTTCTGATGCAAGAAAAATACTAGTAAATGTAGTGGCATGCAGTTTTCATCAGGCTCCAAGAAAGAGTTGGTATATGGATGGTGGAAGTGGGCATTTTTCTTGATAATCCCATGTTTGAAATGTCCTGACCTTAGAGTATAAAATTAGTTCCAGGAGAAGAAATGTAGCAAAGGTAATAGATGCTTGTTTTCTTTATCAGAATACCTCAATTATGAAAACATGACCAATAGGTAATACCGCCAGGTTGAGCTGAATTAACATATGTTTTAAACAAATGAAAAATATGTCCCATTCCCAGTTAGAAAAAAAAAATACAGGTACTCAAAAAATGAAATACATCCCTGGCTTTGAAATTATTGTTGTCTTTCTACAGCAGCTTCTTGAAAATGTCATGTGAGATTAGATCTGTACGCCGTTCTGTTGGTAAGCGCACAAACCCCCTGCAAAGGGCGGTCTTCATTCCGAGAGCTCACAGTCTAAGGCAGGGTTTTCAAAGGCGACTGCTCGTTTGTGATACCTTTCAAAAAGATCTCACTTTGAGAAGGTGCTGGGTTTGGACTGTTAGAAAGCCTGTGTCCTTAGAGGAGTCTCCAGCTGGGCATCAGAAAATATATAGGTAATGAGGAAGAATAAGTGCTTCTAAAACCCTGTCCTCAGAAGACAAAGTGAGAAGAAATGGGCTAGATGACCTCTAAATCCTCAGTTTGCTTGCTCTAAATGTAGAGTGTAACAGAATTGCTACTAATTCTCTTGCTCTGTGTTGCTGGTTGTATCCAGACACTTTCCAGCAGTGCTGACTGACTGGATGAGGGGCAACAGACACAGACTCAAACACAGGAGGTTCCATCTGAACATGAGGAGAAAGGTCTTTACTTTGAGGGTGCCAGAGCACTGGAACAGGCTGCCCAGAGAGGCTGTGGAGTCTCCTTGTCTGGAGACATTCAAACCCACCTGGACACATTCCTGTGCAATCTGCTCTGGTGAACCTGCTTTAGCAGGTGGGTTGGACTGGATGATCTCCAGAGGTCCCTTCCAACCCCAACCATTCTGTGATTCTGTGACTCTGCCAGGTGTCATGCGTGGCTCGAAATGTCTGTGCTCCCTCAGGTTGGGGTGAGTCCCCATTCCTCCTCGATCATGTGTTTCTGTCCAAAGCACTAGCTGGCTTATTTCAGACTTAAGCACAAGTACAAGCTAACGGCTCAGACACTGTGGATGATTGGGGAATTTCAGCAGGAGTGCAATCCTGAGGCGTGACCTGATATAATTAATCAGTTTACCCATTTAATTTCAGTCCTGCAACTGTGTAGGTAAGCAAGGTATTTTCCATTGAGTGGGAGAGCTTTTCAGATTTTACCTTCTTTGCAGCAGAAGAGCTATTTAACCTCAAAAATAGTCCTGTTTGTCCTTTGTGAGACAGCCCCATCTCTGTTGATGCTACACAGAGAGGAGATATCCTCCAGTTCCCCTGGAATCAAACACTTTTGAGATTAGATACCAGTTTGCCTCTCTCTAAGTTTAAAACCTCCCCCCAGATATCCCCTTTATCCTCACACCTGCTTAATAGCACCATTGCTTTTCTATTTTCTGCCCTGGGTGATGCAGTCAGTTATCCATCTAGACCAGGTGAAGGGTCAAAACCTTCCTTCTGTTCTTCCATGGAATAAAAGAGTTGCTGGGTCCCCAAATGTTTATCTTTCTTAGGCCACTGCTGACATGGCTATCCCAAGCAGTAGATGATGGTAGGTGGTGGTGGGATCATGGAACTAGAGTACCTTGGAAAAAAAAAGCAAGGCAGCTGTGAAAACGGAAATCAAAAGTAACACCATAATCAGGTGACTGTGCCCACATAAGGAAGGAAATAGCTGAGGAGACTGGTTTTTATTGTTTCATAGGAAAATCACTGAGGGATAAAGTGCTCAAGGTAGGGTGTGTTGGGTTTTTTTTAATCTTATTCTGCATTCTTCCATCCCATCCTTTCCCTGCTCGATAAGACCTTCACATCTATTGCTACAAGAGTTTGGGGTTAGGAGAGGCAAATACGGGCAAACTGACAGCTGGGCAGAGCCAGTCAGCCCACCAATAGCCCGCCAGGTGTGATTTTGAAGGGGTGAGAAGCAGAAAGCTACTGCCAACCTGAGTTTGAGCTGACGTGAATACTGCCTGGGCAGCATCAGTATCCCATTAGCTTCACGATTTGGAATCTGGCCCAAAAAACCCCAGCTATCCAGCTCTTTCCACACATACAGAGACATACACTTATGCAAGAAGCAGGACATCACCTGGAGAGGTTGCAGAGCCCACCCCGATGAGTCCTGTCCCACCACTGCCCTGGCCAGAGAGCTGGTCTGTAAGTCTGGTGATGGGTGAGGGCTCCATGAGAAACAAAGCTGTGTCCAAACACGTTGAAATAACACGATGAACTTGCCTCTGCGCAGCTCCTCCTCCAGAGTCTGGCGTAAGCCCATGATGGGTTTACATGCATTTTCCTGGCTACACACTGAATATACGACTGAAAGCACTTCAGTGTGAGCAGAACTGCATGAACACCTGTCTCCTGTTCAGAAAGGCAGAGCAGGGAGCACAAATTCCCATCAGAAAATGTATAATCCTAAAATAATGAACATTGTGAGGGACCTCTGAAGATCATTCCATGCAATCATGCTCAAAGCAGGGTGAAGTTAAATTGTTCAGGGACTTGCCTGGTTGAGTTGCATGTATCTCCATAGGCGGAGATCACACAACCTGGTCAGATAACTTGTTCCAAACTGTAACCTCCCTCACTAAGAAAAATCTTTTTTGTTGTATCTAACTGGAATCCCTTTTGTTCCATCTTGTGCCCGTTACCTCTTGTCCTTTTGCTGTGCATCTCAAACAAGAGTTGGTGTGGAGGGGAGGAAAAATGGCAAGAAACCTCAGCATATTCTGCTGTGATGCAGTGATAGCTCACAGCTTTGCAAGGGCTTTCAGGCAAGGAGTAGCAGCCACTGAAACTGAGTGTGCTTTACTGCTTTTAGCAGGGAAGGAGAAACTCTCTGCAACCCCTTAATTATCTTATGGGGCCTGAAGCAAGAAAGGAAGTGGGTGAACTGTCTTCAGATCTCCTACATAGTAATGACCAGCAGAAATGTTGAGGGAATATCAGCTCCAACTTAAGCATTTGGCGAAGCCCTTCCAGCATTTGGCTATCAAGTCTTCAGTAGTTAATGCAAGCCCAACCAAACCAAAGAGCCTGCTCTCTGGGACTCAGATGAGAGGAAAAGCAAGCAGTGCTTTCACATGAGGCAATAAAATCCAAGTAGGATTTGTTAAACCGTACAAATGATTGCTGGTCTGCGCTTTATATTTATCTGAGGAATTGATTAAGCACTCAGTTTTTTGGTTGATGAGTAAAGCTGATTAAAAACATACCAGGGACACAATATATATTCTAGGAGTAGTTTGTCTTTACAGCAGAAGTACATTTAGTCAGCTCAAATCTGACCATTTTTATTTTAGGTGAAATAAATGGTAATTCCTCTGCTGTTTTTTATACTCACTGTCTGGTTTTGTTTTTCTGTTCTGTTTCTTACAGCCCCAGCAGAGAGCTCTCCATAAACATTTCCAGCCTCTAAAGCTGCTGTCCTGCCACTTGATATGAAAGTGAACTTTGCTTCATGAAAAAAAACGATAATAAATGGCACTGCCAGAAGGTGACCATGGAGGATTGAAGACAAACTTGAAGTAAAATCAGCCTACTCAAGATGATGTATTCTGGGAAGACCTGGTTTGCTGTGGAGTGAAAATGTGGTGCATAATATCCAGTGCTAATTTGTTGAAAATGGTCATTGACAGACCTTTAGCTGGAATATTTCTTCCAGTTTTCATCACTGTGCATAACTCTTGAGTTCCCTTTCGGGGACTGTCTATGCTCTTCACTAGAAGTCCTGTTTTAGCATGGCAACTACTGGATTTTTTTGTTATGTATGCAGATGGCATGATGTTTTAGGAAAAACTTACAGCAAATCTCCAATCTCAGTGGATATGTTCACAATATTACACCCTGATAGGAATGTAAATGTCTTGTATATGTTAGTTTTGCAGTCTAATGGTATTCTGTTAAACAATATCAGCACTTCATATGTGCTTTCCACACAGAACTAGCACAGTCCATATATATATAATGGTCTTTTTTTAAATACTGAGGATACGTTTCAGTATTTGTGCTGAGACACATCCAAAGTAAAGTCCACCACTCGCATCCCTTCACCGGTTCATGGTAGATTGTGTAGATAGATTTGCACACAGCAGAGGTGTGACTTTTTTATTGAGACTTACAGAACAGTTGTCACAGAGGTAGCCAAGACCAGGGTGTGTTGAATGAGCTGTAGGACACTGTGTCTGCTCTTCCTCTCATCTGCCAAATATCCAATGTTCTCATTTCTGGTGTGCCAACGTGTTTTCTTAACTCGGCAAGGGAGAGAGGCTTTCTCAGAGATATGTGTGACCCTGGGTTTGGTCTATGATAAAACCAGAATAAACTGGAAGAATTCAGGTTCTTTATGCTAGCCTCTGTTTATGTTTCGGGCAGGACTGGGGAATCATAGTCCAAACCAAACTCTCTGAACAAGATAAAGTGTAAGACTATACTTCTAAGGAGCAAGACACTCCCTTTGGAGGGGGCAGACTTCTTCATTAACTTTTTCCACTTTCTATCCAAAACAGTATTTTGGTAGGAACTGGGAATAAGCAAACAGTTCCAATAAGCCTTTCAATATACTGTAGCAGGCTCAAGACTGTTGCATTCAATCTGAGCATTTTTGTTCAGTCTCTGAACAGCTGGCCTCATCCCTGGCTGTATCACAGCTGGCTGTGGTACTTCCATGGGAACTCAGTGGAATTAATGTGTGTCCCTCACATCAGGACCGTCTTGACACACTCACTATAAGGAACTGATGCCATCAGCGTACTGAGAGGACTTACCTTCTTGTTCCTTCTTTCTTTAATATCAAAGGTAGCTTTTTGTGTATTTAAAGACCATCACTCTCTCCAGTCTGATAGAGAAGTACTACAGAGTTGCTGTTAGTGTATATGCTGAACTGTGGGTGAGATGCTGCACTGGTGTGAAGATGCATGATGGAGAGAAGGCGCAGCTCCATCAAGTCAAATGGACCTTTTTACAGGAAGCTCCTGTGCTATAATTCTTAAAAACAATTGTGCAGTTCATTGCTAGAGAATGGAAGATCAACCACTGAGGGTGCCTGTACAGCCAACACATAAATATTGTTAGGGCTTAATGTTTTTCACATGGGTGTGATCTTAGGTTTCAGCTCTCCACCCATCTCAGATTCAGCATGTTGGATACTTCTATGGTATTCAGTCCAAAAGCAAATTATTTTTATTGATGACCAAGATTTTCAGAAGTTGCTAGTGATTTCTAATGGTTTAGGTCTTTCCATGCGTTGTCAAATGGAACTGCTGAGAATTACAAAGCAGTAAGCTTCTACATTCTCTTTCTGAAAATCCTGGTACCTAATTTTAAATTAATTGGTGTAAAAAAACTCCTTAAGATGTAACAATCTTTGCCAATGGCAACATTTGCACTTTCTAGACGTTTTCCTAGGGCTGCAGGTTGGAATCTGATACAAAGAGACCCGGCCGTGCACATGGCACAGATCCACTGTAAGCTTCGGCAAATCTTGCAGCTCTTTCTGCTACAGGTTTTAAAAATGCGCTCTGGCAACTGACAATTTCATGTTGGTACAGCAATTATTAAAAAAACACTTTGATATAAGTTATTTTGAAAAGAAGGAGAACGCTATAGTTCTGCAGTAGGAATTCTCTTATTTTACTACCCAGTGAAGAAATCCAGAATAATCTGAATGATAAAAGAAGAGTTTATCAGAGAGCGTTAACTTAAAAAGGCATACGAGAAGAAGTTGAGTTAGGCAGAGAGCCACTAGAAGCATTTTTTGTATCCATGATGTTAGTTTTGAACATCTTCCAGTATATGGGCATGAATTTAGATGTGTGCACTTCTCCTGTTAAAACAGTTTGTTTTAAAAGCTTCCCAGGATTTTAGCTACAGTGACCTAGAAAAGCAGTGTTATAGGCCCTGAGAAATGTGAAAATCAAGTCCAGACCCTTGTGCAGCCAGACTTGGTGAGCAGTCTGCTGTAGGGGCCTATGGGACAAACCTCCTTGGAAGCTGGTGTAGGTGTCCATCCTACAGCCAGCCTGTGCATGTGGAGAACTCCAAGCATAGTTCCCCCAAGCCCCGTGACCCTTCTCACGTGTGTAACCATCCACCGGAGCCATAAGGAATTAACTGTAGTTTTTGGCTTGTGCATTCATCGTGTTTGGATTTTTTAATCACTGTTATTCTCCCAAAGTAGGCCATGCTTCCTCAGGGATATTTATGAAATTGTTCTGCATCTCCTGAACAACTATCTGGATCCCAGCATATTCTTCTGAAAACTTTTTAATATAAATAAACATGTGGGAGAGATTTTTGTTATTATGAATGGGGGCAGGTACTGTGTTCTCGGAAAGGCTATTGAGTGCAGACAATCAAGTCTATTGCATTTTTTATGCTGCACACCTTATTAATAGCCGACACATCCGCTTTTGCCTGGGTCGCAGGAACAGTTCAGGGGAAAGAATGCTTTATCTCTAGTCAATAAATCATTTATGTTGAGAGTGCCAAAGACCAAGTCAACATGAAAGGGAGCAAATAAGCTATTCCGGCAAAGGAAGTGAATTCAAATACACTCAGCCATTAGTTCGGTGCAAAAGAGTAGGAGACGAACGCTATTTTCATAAAACAGCAATTATCAGCCCTGTGGAGATAGGTAAATTCGCAAAGACCAGTGCCGCCGTTACACTGATCACAAGTTATTATCTCTGAAACAAACCAATATTGTGATCAGGACACCTGCATCTTCCCCCCGCTCCCGGCTCCTCTCCTCCCGCCACGCTTGCCCGGCTCCTTTGTGTCGAGAATGGTCGCAGCATCGGTCCCCACTAGGAAACGCTGACAGAGACTCGGCCATCCCGTGTGCTCCAAACCGGGAGAAGTCCTGCGCTAGAAACCTGAAGGAACTGCTCACCCCAGAAAATACACTCCAACTGAAAGCATCCTTCCTGCTGCTCTGTTCCTTGGTCTTTTTCATCTGCGTGGCTTTCTGTGCCTGAACACCCACCATTTATTTTGTGAAGGGCAATGCAGCCTGCCAGGAGGGGAGGCTGACAAAGCTCTGTGAGCTCTTTGGTTTTGCCCACCCGACTGCATGGCGATGCCCTACCCGTGGCGTCACCCCTCCTTGTTCCGTAGGGTAAGTGTTGTCACTCAACAGCAGCTGCAGCACTGTTGAGGAAGCCACACCATTAAAAATGACAAAATTCTGGGTTTGTTTTGCCTTGAATTTTTGGGACAACCCAGGTCAGACCCCTGGCAGACCTATATTGGCACTACTCCATCAAAGTCTCTGGAGATCTGCTGATTAAAGCCAGCCATGGAGCCAGGCCTGCGGCAGTTTTTTGTTATCACTAAAACTAAACTCCCTCCGAAAACTACAAGATCTCAATGAGTCAAAATTGTCTCAGGCAAGCAAAGCAAAATCCCGCACCTTTCACATTGGTCCCCTTTTAACAATTAACATCTCTGCGGTCAGAGTCTCCTTGAACGGCCCCGCTGCATGACTGTGCTGCAATTGACCATGGTATATATAGACTGTGGTCAATAAGATTTTAGTTTGAAAAGAAAAGGTCTGCTGGTATGATTCAAATTGATGGGTGAAGGGGAAAGTACTACAAGCATTACCTGTAAGCTCCTATAGTAAAATTCAGGAGTGCTATCTGGAGTGCAAAAAACCCCACCAACATCATGTATGGGTGGTTAGGCGGGCTCGTGGGGATAAATCAGCAAGTAAGAAAAGTACATGTTTGATGAAGGAAGCCAAAAAATATATATGGGAAGTGAGTGGCCAATGGGTTAGGGCTGGTTAGACCAAAAGCTTTACATACATCCTAATAAATAGAGTCACAGCAAAGCTAAGTGTGATGTTAGACAGGCACAGCGCAGGGATTACTCACAGTACATGCAAAACCCAACAAATATCCTGGTGTGTATTTGAAAGCAGTAGAAGGAGGGAGTCACATTGCACATTAAAACGTAATTCCTCCTACTCCATCAGCAATTATGGGTAATATTAAACAGCAGCTACCCAAAATATTTTTTGAAATTTGCAGAACCAGATAACTGAATCCAAAAGGGTATGAAAACTTGCCTAGGACTTCTCAGAACTGGAAAGCATAAAAGAAGCTTTGAATGACACCCCAAACCCCAAGAATTCAGAAGAACTAGTGATTTGATCCAGGAAACAATAGGCTCATTAACTTCCTGTCAATCTTAGGCAAAATCATGGAAAGGTTGATAAGACACAATCATTAAACCAATTAAAATTTGATAAAAACCCTCCAAATGAGTTTTATATAAATATATCATGCAAAATAAACTCGCTATCATTTTTTGTGATATCAAAGGCTTGTTGATAAAAGAAATTCTGCTGACATACTATACTTAGCATCCTATAGATCATTTGATTCTGATAAGGAACAAAATAGCACAATGCAAAATCAATATAGCCTGTGTTAAGTGGATTAAAACTGATTACAGGCTGGATTACAAAAAATAACTGTAAATATGAATTTATTATCAGCGAGAGTACTTCTAATGAGCTCCTCCCAAAGTATGGTCTGTTTTTGATACTCTTCCCAAGAAAAGAGAAAATTATTGTTGGCAACAGCCAATGATGACAAAAAAAGGGGTGCTGTAAATAATGATATGGAGCCGGTCAGCGGTAAGCGAGTAACCTGGAGGACAGTAAAGTCAGAAATCCAGGAGAGATGGCAGCAGTCCCACTTGGAGAGACGGGGTACATCTGGACTAATAGAGGGGCTGTGCAGGTGTGATAAATACTGCGGTCATCATCACCCCAGAGATGCTCTTGCCAGCTGGGATGTAGGACCTGGCAGCAGCCACGCTGTTCCAGTTTGTTCAGTTACCGCCTGCCTTTCGAAAAGGGTATTGACAGCATGGAAAGATTATTTTCAATATCTCCCAGTGTCATTCAAGGGCAGGAAAACAGGTCTTATTATAGTGTCAGACTAATGAAGTTCAAGCTATTAATTTATCAGAGGCAATTTGAAGAGGTGACTGGATCTCCATCTGCAATCACAGTCTTCCACTTGGGCAGGGAAGTGCTGTCTGAAGGCAGGTAGCTCTTTTATTTAGAAGAAAAGGGAATGATCTGCTCTACTGGTTGGAAACTGATTTTAGCCTAGAAATTAAGTGCAAATGCTCAACAGGGAGGATAATTACTCGTGGAGACAACTTATTTAGTTACCTGGCATGTCCTCCATCACATAAAGTCTTTAAATGTATGCAGAGTATTTTTCTAAGTCAATAAGCTGTACCTCAAATTGAAATCCAGGCTCAGTGCAGCAATTACTGGATGAGGTTATTCGGCGTGTGTTGTGCAAGGATTAGACTAGATCATCAGATGTAAACTTCTAAATTAAAAATATCATAAAGTTTCCAATATTACAGGACAAGGCAACCTATATCCTTTTATTTCTTCACACAATATGGTCTTAATTTAAACAGCTTATATGAACAGAGCTGTGGTTGCCAGCATTTGGTCTGAGCATCAGTAGGTCTGCTTGCAGTTGCAGGGTCCTTCTATGTGTAAATAAAGGAAGAAAACCAGACAAAGGACAACACAAACCCTTGGACATATAGAGAAAGTATGTTGTCTTCCATTAATAACAGCTGAGATAAAATGAGGCACTCAGATGATGGGGC
The DNA here is from genome assembly GCF_964273445.1 of Streptopelia decaocto. Lineage (NCBI taxonomy): Eukaryota > Metazoa > Chordata > Aves > Columbiformes > Columbidae > Streptopelia > Streptopelia decaocto. Next base: position 15,339,188 of record NC_138655.1, read on the forward strand.
CAAGTGGAAGTGTAGTCTGAGCAAGGAGTAACAACTGTTGCTTTGCCTCTTAATTAAGGAGGCAGCATCTTGCTGGCAAGAAACAGGTTTTCCTGCCTTCAACAACTGGCAGAGAAGCTGCAGTGTGCTGATTGAGAATTATATTGTATCGCTGTGCAGCTGAACGCGGTACACGGGTTTGTTGCTTCAAAGGCAGCAGACTGTTCCCACTATCATGACGAGCCCCATCAGAACCGGTTAATAAAGCTCTAGGAGCGAAATTACTTCAGTGGGACTACCCAGAGCAATGACAGCTGCTCCCAGCAGCGGGTTTTTGCCAGATTGCGCCCTATTACCATTGGCTGGTTTGAATGCCGTACCTTAGAAATAAGCAAGGGAGCACCCGGTGTCTGAGACGGGTTTCACAGAACCACTGTCAATCGGTGTGAGATAAATGGGAACCGTCAGAGCCACCTTCTGCTGTGCTTCATCGGGCGGTGGGGAACAGCACAAGCTGGGATGTGCAGTTTAAAGAGTAAACAGTTCACGCAGACAACAGAAACCATAAAAGCAATACTTACTGCAAATTGGTATTGAATCGACATCAAGAAGCTGAAACAAGAAGGGAGCTCGCTACAGCCGCAACTAAGAAGATAAAGATCTTTGGGGATTCTTGCTCTAATCCAGTGTGAAATCCTAAGAAAATGAGTTTGGTCTAGATTTATTGTTTAAAGAACATTGGTACAAGCTGGCCGCCTGTAAAATAAATTCTGCGGAGTCACTGGCTTCAGTGTGTGATGGTTTACAAGTGTCCTCACGCTGCCGAGACACCTTGCAGCTCTGGAGCAGAGCGGTCCTGTGCAGGCACGGCTGGGGTCAGCCTGGATGGAGCAGCAGCTGAACCTGCAGATGACTGTGTCATGTCTGCTGCTGCCGTAGAAGGAGGATTGACAGTATTATTGTAACAGAGCCAGGCTTAGTCTGAGAACGAGATGAAAAGCTCCTTTCTGATTTTAATTCCAAATATATCTAATACTTTTTCAGGAAAAAAAAAAATCCTCTGTAGCTGTTGTTACATCTCTAATCACATTGCTTCTATTAAGCACTTGCCTTGAATTCATCTATTTAATATCATAAGTCACCAAATTAAATAGTGATACACAGGGGCTTTTTAAAGCAGGGAGATCGATATTGCAGCAAAACTGTACGTAAGCAATAATAAGCTGTGCAGAGGAGAAAAACAAACCACAATCTACCCCATCAGGTGGTTAGGGGACTTGTTTATTTGGTTTTGGTTTTTGTCTTTTGTTTTTTTTATTATTATTATTGTTATTATTTAGAGCATGGTTTTCCATCTAGACAGAGGTTTTGCCTGCTGAGGCAGGCTCTGTTCCCAACACCAGTCCAGATAAAGAAATGTCCTCTTACCACTTCATCTGCATCTTTTGTACACAAGAGGCTTCTTCTCTGCTTTTTGCTACGAAAGGTAGAAAACAGATTAAGTGGCAACAGAGAAAGCACAGATGCTCTGCAGAGCATCTCTGCATGAGACCCAGAGCTCAGCCTTCTCCCCCAGGGTCCAACGCCACTGACTGGGAGGAGGACCTGGGCCGTGCTGGGCTAAGCCCCAAGTGAAGCCCCGTGTCCTGTGCTGTGCTGAGTGCTCTCTTGAAGCCACTGCAGAATCGGACCCTGTGTTTCAGGGTGTCAGCTGGGGTTGCTGCTGTCTGCTGGGCTCCCCCCAAATACAGCCGAACTGCACGGGGCAGTGCTCCGGCGATGGGATGACCAGCACTTCCCCAAAGAGGCTGCGTGCTCTGAGGAGGAGATTCTTTTGCTTTGCTTTAAGCTGCTGGGATACTTGGCAAGCCTAAGAGGAATGTTTTTAGATTTCTCACTGTTACTACAGAATCTGAGGGTGGCGGGGACGTGCTTTGGGATGTGCTGGGCTTTGCATTCAGTTTCTTGTAGGGACTGTAGCTATTTGGACCTGCCTCACATTTCTTATTTCTTTTTCACAAGCTGGGTAAGGTGTGAGTAATGCCTGCCTGACTGCGCAGTGTAAACCAGCAAAGGGGGCTCTCACTTTGGGCTCCTTTATTTTGGAGAGTTGAATTTAAGGCTGATTGAACCTGACCTTGAGGAGAGCAGAAAAGTAACAGCTGGAAGCATAGCCACACCTGAGTTGTCGCCAAAGGTTGCCCCCAAACCAGCAGCCCGTGGACAGAATCAGATGCTGGGCTGTGCTTGCACATTGGCACCAGCAGCTGATGATGGACATGAGCTGCCGGGAGCGAGAGGGAGGCTGGAACAAGGTCCTGGGAAACCTGGTAGCCCAATGCAGGAGATCTGGATGCAGAAAGGCTGAGTGCAAGCTCACAGCCATGCTCTCTGGTCTAAACAGTCTCTTGTAACGCAGCAAGTTGTGTCTGGTCCAGCTGCCTTTGGAGTCAGGGTACTCTACATCAGTGATCTCCTTTTAATGTTAACTTGGTTGAGAATCTGGGAAAATGCCAGCACTCTAATGGTTAAAAAGCAACACACTGTTATTCCCAGGCCATCTGTGGCTGAAGTTTTTAAAGACAGAGCCAAATGAGGTGGCACAGGACAAAAGTGTGCCTTTCTGTTTGCTGTACACTGCATTTCCCCAGGCATCCAAGGTGTTCATCTGTACAGCAGTGCTTTTGTCCCAAAATAGAAATTGTCACACAATCTGATTTTTAGTATACAAAGTGGCCATCACTGTTAATTCCACCCTACAATTTTTATATTTGCTCTTTAATTCCTTCTGTTTTCAAAACTCAACGAAGAATACAAGCCAGGTGGGAGGGAGGAATTATTTTAAACAACAGAATTAAAATCAATATCAAGTTTTTGGTATCTTTGGGCATGATCTCTGGAAGCTTTGGATATCTGCTTTATCATTTTGTATATTTGACAATTTTGTACTCTGCATTGTTTGACTTCATTTGTGCATGGCAATGTATTAAAAACTTGGAATTTTTATTATACAGTAAAAGTATTTAGTTTGATTTAAACAAGGTCAGGGCTCGATCCATTGCATGAATATGAGATAAAAGAAAAAAGAGAAACAAACAAACCAGAGGTTTTTGCCAGTGTCATGGTTTAAACCCAGCTGGCAACCAAGCACTTGCTCAAACAGCCGCTTGCTCACTCCGAAGGGGGATGGAAGAGAAAAACAAAAGGGGAGGGAGAAACTCGTGGGTTGAGATAAGAACAGTTAAATAAGACAGGAAAAAAAAAAAAAATATATATATATACATATAAAAAACAATATAATAATAAACTACATTTTATATATATATAGAATAAGTGATGCACAAGGCAATTGCTCATGAACACCGGTCCTGTACAGCAGATCCCAGATGAGCAGAGACCCGGACAGCAGTTTGTACTCAAACACAATCGCAATGAACAGCCAGCGCTGGAAAAGAGAGCACACCAGTCCCGAACAGCTGATCCCAAAAGGAGAGCAAAAAGCAAAAGGCCAAAACGGGAGAAGGCCAAGAACTAAAAACTAATGAGCCAGAAAAGCTGGCTCCAGCTATATCCAGAGCATGATGCTAATGGTGGGGCATATCTCATTGTCCATCCTGGATGCCAGTCTGAGTGTTGTCCTGTTGTGCTCCCTCCCAGCTTCTCTGTGCAGCTGCAGCTGGGAGGTTGAGAAAGTCCTTGGTCTCCTTGGCAAGAGCCAAAACATCAGCAAGTCCTCACATTCTTTTTGTACCAACTGCAAAACACAGCCTTGCTCCTAGAAAGAAAAACTTAAAACTCTGTCCCAGGGAAGTTCAGTGTGTTACCACATTCTCACGCTAAACCCAAAACAAAAGACTGTGCTAGCTACTGAAAAGATTCTAACTACTATGAAGAAAACAAATCCCAACAAAACCGGCACAGCCAGTAACACCTCCCACCTGGCACTGACCGGTCTCATTCCGGGGATTTACAGCACCTGAAGGTGGGCAAAGCTTTTCACCAGCCCGCACGTCTCCTTCCCCGCTGGCTGCGGCACATCTGATCTGTGCAGTGGTTTGCTGTACAGGTCCTATGTAAATGCAACGTATTCACAGACATAACAGAAGGTGGTAACCGAGCAAAGGGCTCAGCAGCATTTAGGTGTAAATCCAGACCAATGGTGCTGACTTGGCTCAATTTACCCAGGATTTAGAGCAATGTGACTGCAAGCAGATGCTGCACACTACAAGGGAATATTCTGTTTTCATTGCCTTTAATTCTCAAGACCTGGGGATGCCCTTGTAAACAGTCAATCATCTTACAAGTGACCAAACCACAAAAGGAGCAGGTACTAGACTTTATGGTGCATGGCATTTTACTCCCATACCACCCCCCATTTATTCTCAGCATTTAAGGCATGAGAATAATTTAAAAGTCAGAAGATAATGTAGTTTTTAGAAAAAACTAATGCTGAAATTACAGCATGATATTACGCTCTCCCATATATGTGTTTTTTTCAGCCATAGTGCTGAACGTTCTTGTATTTGTGGGGTAGAGACTGATGACATGTTTTGCTCAAACACAAAATACTGGGCTTAATACAAAATAATAGAATTAAATTATATAGTGTGCAGTATAACTGACAAAGTCAAGATAAATCGTTGTCTAAAAAAATCATAAATCATGTTTTTTATTGTAGCATCTCATGACTGGGCTGCAATTTTCTAAATTTTGTTTATATCTTTAAAAAGCTTTCTACTCTATAAACTTTGTTAGTGAGAAGAGTATGTTAGCAGGAAAGCTCCAGTTTAGTACAAATCTCTGCATGTTACATCTGGAGCTGCAGGAAATTCGAGTAATCATACAAGTGAAGAAAACTGTTTGTATGTCACAAGTCCTTTTCACCATCAGGGTCTCCATAGGGCACCACAGGGCACCAGTGACACCACATTATTACTACCCTGGGTGCTGCACACTGAAATTATTTCCAGTATAAAGAATATGCCACCTAAATCAGGTCTGCTTTATAAGGAAACAGCAGTTACCATGATGATGACTCCTCCTTGGGAACAGAGAAAATAGCCACTGATGTGGAAGATGGAGTTTCTGTGTTTGTGTGTATGGGTTTTGTGTTATAAATCTCACCAGTGGGGTTGCAGTTTTTTACTCAGAAGTCACTGGTGGAACAACTGTTTGTGCAATTTGGTTTTTTGGTTGTTTTGAAATTCATGAAGTTCATTAAGTTCAACAAGAGAAAGTGCCAGATGTTGCACCTGGGACATGGTAACTGTACATACAGACTGGGGGACGGGATGCTGGAGGGCAGCTCCACAGAGAGGGATCTGGGGGTTCTGGTTGACAGCAAGTGGAACATGACCCAAGTGTCCCTGGCAGCCAAGAGGGCAACCGTGTCCTGGGTGCATCCAGCACAGCATGGCCAGCCGGGCAGGGAGGGGATTGTCCCGCTCTGCTCTGCACTGGTGCGGCCTCACCTGGAGCACTGTGTGCAGGTCTGGGTGACACAGGATGTAAAAGATATAAAGCTACTGGAGAGTGTCCAGAGGAGGGCTGTGAAGTTGGTGAAGGGTTTGGAGAGGAAGCCGTATGAGGAGAGGCTGAAGTCACTTGGTTTGTTCAACCTGGAGGAGACTAAGAGGAGATGTCATTGTGGTTTACAGCTTCCTCACAAGGGGAGGAGGAGTACGTGCCAAACTCTTCTCTTTAGTGACCAACAACAGAACCTGAGGGAATGTCAGGAAGATGTGCCAGGGGAGGCTTAGGTTGGACATTAGGAAAAGGTTCTTCACCCAGAGGGTGCTGGAGCACTGGAACAGGCTCCCCAGGGAAGTGTCACGGCCCCAAGCCTGACAGAGTTCAAGAAGAGACTGGACAACACCCTCAGACACATGGTGTGAACTGTGGGGTAGTCCTGTGCAGGGACTCAGTGATCCTCGTGGGTCCCTTCCAACTCAGGACATTCTATGATTCCTTCTGGTTACTTGCCTCCTCAGTCCTGGAGGCAAACTGCTTGATCTTGTGTTATATCCATGTACATCCTGCAGGTCTGTCAGAGTTTGCCTTGCCCTGAGCAGCTATCATGACTCACAGGCCCAGGCTGTGCTGCTTGAACCTTTGGTTTCCAATGACATGTCCAAAAGCTGGATTCCTGAACTGGGACTTTATTAATTGCGCAGGTCTGTGCTCATCTGAGCAAAGCCTTGTCATGTGAACAAAAGGCCTTAGTTGATAATGAAGTCCAGTGAAGGAAGTACAACCCCAGAAAACACAAGCGATGTTTCCAGTCCCACCTGTTGTTTGTGAAAGATCAAGTTCCCTCACATCGGCTCCTCAGGCCCCACCTCCTTCTCTGTGAAATGGGAACTACATTTACCTGTCACTCTTAAACCTCAAAACTCAATGGAGAAACTCCAAGTCTTCCAAGAAGACTGTTGCAAGAGGGATTGATTTGAACAGCTCAGGAATCTTGGTACACAATAAACACCCTTTATTTGGGAGACAAGAAGTTGCCATCTGTAGCTCATGCGTACCTGACGTTCAGCTCTCTCTGCACCCAGGCACTGATCCGTCAGGGTCGCAGCTTGTGGCGTGACGCTTTCACGGGTGAGGTGTCGTATCAGCCTGGACTCAGCTTGTCTGAGTTCCTCTTCTGTGCATTCCTTTGTCTCATTCATGTCACTGCCTTGTCATTGCCTTTTTCTTGCTTTTCTGCACCTGATGCGATTTCTTGCCTTCTACTGTCATTAACATCACATGGGAAATACACTGAATTACTGCACATGAGAAACACACTTTCAAGTGAAGCAGTTTTGCTTTAAACGGCACCAAGGCACTGGCCTCGGGAGTAGGTGTAAGACAAGTTGCTACAGGTGTGTTCTAGGGCAACTTGGGGATTAACCTCCTGGTGTCTGCATTGGAGTGATGGGCAGAAATGGCAGCAAGAAGGATGCACAGTGGACACTAGGAAGAGCTCCCTAGGAACAGGGATGCTGAAGCAGTAGCGACTGCTTAAAGAGATGGAGAACAGCTTCAACAAGCACCCATCAGCAATCCTGATGCTGTGGCAAGACAGGAGGATGGACCAAGTTGTCTACCAAAGTTCTCTTTCAGTCCAATTTTTCTACATGTAAGGCTTGAATGGGAGGCAAAGAGTTAACTCTGTTAATTATCATTACTTTACATTTCAACTGGGACTGAATTTAGCTCTTCTTTTTCTAACTCTTTGAGGTAAAGCCCTACTACTATGTAGCTATGAGTAATTCCAGACTCATTTAAGACAATATGTCAGGCTGTCAGCTGAGGAACTGGGACACGTCCACTGCTGCAGCTGCAGAGGGACAGCCTGGGGGGACGACAGGGACTGGGCCCAACTCCTCACCAAAACCACTACGCTTATCGGGAGACCAATTCCAGTGCTATACAGCAACAAATTGCAGCAATTAGTGAGAGTAAGAACAAAAAAAGGTGGCACCCTTTAGGGTCAGGGTGAGGCTTGTGCTTCAGAGAATCTGCAATATCCAGGCTTTCATCTGGTGCTTACTGGGCGCCATCAAGATATTAAGGCTAGGTGGAGAAGAGCCTTGGAATGAGGGGTTAAAAATACATGTTCTGAGCCCACTTACAAGCTGAAATGAGGCAACACTTTATAGCCAGCTGGCCAAAGCCTTGAGAGCTTCAGTCACCCGTTGCAGAGGGCAGGCTGAGAAGGTGAGCGTGGTCACCTCCAGCCCCCACCCAAAGCTGTAGGCTGATTAGGAAAAATGCTTTCCCTCCACTGGGGAGTTTTACTGCAGAGAAATGAAGCACTCCAGGGCACATCATAAGTCTCAGCTTGAACACTCTGCACTGGCACGGAGGGTGCTGAGCGCCCGATGCTCAGCCCGAGGGCTGCTTCGGCTCTTCCCCGTGCTGGGGAATGGGACGGAGACGCAGACTACGTGGGAGGCAAATTGTGTTATGGAAAATACTGGGAACCATTGTACTAAGCTGATTAACTCATTTTAACAATTTTATTTAGCTGCAAAAGTTGCCTCTGCATGAAAAGTGCAGCTGCAAGTGTTTGCACAACGAAAATTCTCCCACATGCAGGATGGCCAGATAAGCCCCTGCTTGTCGTCATTAACAGCAAGAAATTTTAGTACTTTGGGGAAAATGCGTGGTTATTTCTGCCTTTGTTTAAGCTTTACCTCGGAGCATGGAGGATAGTGTTACGCTAACTAGTTTTGTACACATCCCTCGCGTCCCAGACTCAGCTTGGTTTTGGCAGTTCTTGGGAGGTAAAACGACGCCAGAAATGTGAGGAATTGTGGGAGCCTGGGCTCCCACTGCTGAGTTCAACCTGAGACAACAGCTGCTCATTTTACCCCAGGCAAGTAGCTCTTTTCCTCCCTCCACTTCCCTGAGTTGTACAATGTAAGCTTCCCCTCTTTCTCTGTGTGATTAGTCCCATAACAGGCTGCCTCTCAATCCCAAAATACGGACCTTTAGGACAGTGTTCTGCTAATCTCATGAGGGACGTGGCAACAAACAGGAAAACCAAGATTGTCTCGAATATTATCCAAATGTGTTGGACCAAGGACCACCCTCAGCCTTCAGTATTTCTCTTGGGTCACCAGTCACACACTCCTCCCCGTTAAATTAAAACCACTCTAAAAGCATTTTGGCTTCAGGCACTAGCAGCAGGGCATTTATATGGGGGTTTCAGACTTGCATTTCTCCACGGGCCAGTTTGGGACCCCCTGAGTGTAGGATATTGTCTCAAAATATCTCCTGAAAGCCATCAAGAGGCGTTAATATTGAAGCACAAAAGTAACAGCTGTACCATCTCCGAAAGTGTTAGCTTTAGACCAGTTTTACCCTCTCTGGTTATTTTGGAACTCAGGCTGATACTTTTGCTCCAATTTCCTTTGCTTCCCAATATAGACTTGGAGAAGCAGCAGGACCTTGAACAGAAACAGGAGCTGGGGTGGCTGCTTGTTCACATGTTCCCACCCCAGAGCTGCCTGGGCCACAACCTGGTGAAAGAGAAAATGTGGGTGTGCATCTCCATGGAAATACGTACCTGGGAAGCATCTGAGAAATTCTGGGCGTTATGTTCTGCCATTTGATTCATTTTGAATGGTAGAGCTGCAAAAAATCAATATGGCATATTTTAAATGGATTACGAGGCAGTTAAATGGCAGTTCTCCGAAGAGGAGTTGCAAATGAAAAGTGATCCCGTGGGAGTTTTGACGGAGGGAATATTCAGGAAGCTGTTCGCGGCTGTTTGCTTTAGAGGTCACGATGGATAAACAATTGAATATGAGTCCCCCATGTGATGCGCTTGCTAAAGGGGTTAATATGACCCTAGGATGTATAAATGGGAATATTGAGTGGTTAGGGAAATGTATTAGCTCTATACCTGACATTAACGAGACAAAAATAGTCCAGTTCAGCCGTCAACATTTAAAAATCATGTTGAAATACTGAGAAAGGCTGGGAGAAGTGCTCTAAGACTGACTGAAAGCATATCACACAATGACCCAAAGGAGCACAATCCATTTATATTATCAAAGAGGAGTATAAGAGATTAGTTGATCAAGATCTACAAGTATCTATAAATGGAGGAGGAATGCAGTATCAGAGTATTACTTAATCCAGCAGACAAAAGCATATCAGACAGGAAGACTGAAGCTGAAAAAAAAAATCAAGTTGAAAAGGAGGCACATCTTTCTCCTTAATGGCCTTGTAATTAACCACTGGAGGAGCTGACATGGGATATGGTAGACTCTCCATCACCCAAAAAGATCTTTAAATTAAGTGTGGATGTCTTTTTACATGATGTAGCTCGTGTATCGGTGTGGGAATTGCTGGGCGAAGCTCCATGGTCTGCATTATGCAGGAGGGCAGAGGAAACCACCATGGTGGTGCCTTCTGGCTGTGAAATCTATGAAACTATCAAAGCGATGATGTCTGTGTATCACATCCCTGCAGCACCCAGCCTGTTTATGCAACATATGTTATGAAAAGTCTCTTTTAGGGGTATTTAGAGAGCTTTAAATATTTTATTAGAGGGTTGTTTTTTTTTTAATAGACTCTGCCTGTAAAACCAGGTAGATGAAATAACCCTTTGAAAAAAAAAATAAAAGATCTCCTGAAATAGATTTCCTATACTCCCAAATCCCAGTATTAAAAGCCAATATCTCAAGATACTCCGAGCTTTCAATGTGATGCTCCAAGGACTCAGCCCTTCACCATGGTTTAAAGCTCCTATTTCACAGATTTATAGATGCTAAACTCAGAAGGGACCATTGTGATTATCTAAGCTGCCCTTGTGCATAGCGGAGGCCACAGGGCATCCCTCAATTACTTCCAGGCTACGCTGAAGCCTTCCAGACTCTTCCTTCGTACCATAGCGGAGACACAGCCTTTCCCCTCCATCCCCACAGCTAAACTTCACATCATCTCACGTCTCGCCACAACATCCTTCCTCCTGCCCCTGACAAATGAAATCTTTCCTGGCACATGTCCACTCCAATTGCTGCTGCAAAGATCATCTGCCATTCCTGTGTCTCCTTGCCCGCCTGGCTGCCTCTCTCTTCTGCCATGCCATCAAGACGTCTCCTGCCACTCACGGCCTGGTCCCCACCTCTGCCTCTCTGTCCACATTCGGTACCATCTCACTCCTGCCTCTCATGGCCTAATTTGCCCACTTTGCTCACTTTTCTTCCCCCTCCCTTCTTTTTTTTTTCAGAACAAGCCTCATGTGGTGTAGCACCAATCCATGGGGAAGGCCCCAAATACACATCTGTGCTGGTAAATGAAAGGACGCTGGGAGCTTCTGCACCTGGCAGACGAGGTGCAGCCACACGTGCTTCTGAACCACAACCATTTTGTGCTGCTGGGTCTATGGCTTAAGGCTTCCAGCAAGAAAAATATGGTGAAAAATCCAACTTTTGGGAGAAGAAAGAGGAATTGTGACAGGAGATGGTAGCTTGTTTTGATCTTTGAGACTGTCACAGGATTTATGAGGACAAAGGTAAATCCCAGGGAGATGGAGCATTGAAAAAGTGATAGAGCCATAGACATGTGAGACATTTATTTGTGCTTCTCCAATTTACTGCAGAGACATCACCTCCAGCCTTCAGCTGTTTGAGACCAAATCCTTGACTGCTGTGTCAAGATCAAGGGAGGTCCCACAGCCGGGGACTGGGCTGCATAGGAGGAAAGATCAGACCATGGAAAAGCTCATCTCAGACTTTGCTTTCTAGAGGAGAACTCCTCACTTTCTTCATGCAAGCAGGGCCCTGTCTGGGGTAACAGGGAAGGGAGGAGAAAGGATGCACAGACACAACCTGCTGCTGTGCTACAAAAAATGATAAATATCCTCTTTTACAAAGCCTTGGTGCTCAGCACTTTCTAACCTAATACTGCTATGCACAACTGGTCTCTGTCTGAATTCACAACAGTTACCTTACTTTGTGTTATGAGCAGAGTTTAATCTTTCTGGAGCCAAACTGCATAAAATTGCCAAAAGCTGACACACGTCTCTGCTCAGCGTTGCCTATTGACAAGCAAGCACCCCTGGCCAAACCGAGAGGAAAAGATCTGTCAGTAGGTGTTAATGAGACCATGGCATGTAGCAGCAAGACCCAACCAGTCCGCAAAATCAGACAAAACTCATGTTCTCATCGGGTGATCACAGCTATCTGCAGTTGCACTCAGCCGCCAGGGGATCAGTCACACACATCCTTCCTTACACAGATATTTTATGAATTTTAGAGCTAGTAGGATGCAAATCTGCCCTTTCAAGCTCATCTGTCAAAGCAGAGCTTTGCCCAGTATCTTGCAGGGGCTTACACAGGAAAATAAAGTGGTATTAAAGGATGTTGCAAGTGTTCTTCTCTCCGAGCCAACTGTTGAAGCATGGGGTGGGAAGTACTTTTTTTAGCAAAGATGTAAAATTAAATGCCCTATTGCTGGTAACTAGTCCTGTTACCACGTTGTTTTTGCAGGAAGTCATGGGCAGCTTCAATCTTCACACCTGCCAGCAGTCCCGAGTGGAATGCTGCTGCTGGAATAGGTGTGTGGCACCATTTCAGGTTGTCAGGCAACAGGATCATGCCTTTGAACAGCGGTGAGTTAAAACAGAAGGAAGGGAGAGGAAAGGGGAGAGAGGGGAGACAGTAATTCACAGAGAAAACTTTAATTTAATTAACTGATTATTTACGTGTCACTGACAAATCAGAGCTAAGTATATCCATCCAAGCCAATGTATATGATTCACAGTTTGTCAACGATATTCTGAAGTGAGAAGTTTCAGAAATAAAAGTAATGAATCACCAGTTGTTCTTTTATGATCATGGACAGCATCTTTTATTACACGCAAATTCAATTTATAACCATCGCAAACAGAAAAAGTAGCTAAAATCAAGTTTGTATTAATAGAAAAGTGACACAGCTTTGAGAACAAGAAATTGTGAGTCTAAGGATGGCTTCTGCTCTGTTGTTTTACTGGGATCCACCTGACCAGCAGTGAACATCTGCAATGTCTCTTTATGGGTTCTACTTTGGGTTTCTCTATCCCAGTCTAAAATAAGAAGCTACAATGGTGAAGCGCACCCTAGAAACTGCCATTTCCCTCTGCTGACCATCAGAGGAAGCTCAGATAAAGACTGTGGTTTACTAAAGTTACGTGAGATGAACCCTACTTGCTAATGCTCCTTGAAGCCAAATTCATAGACAAGTCCCTAATAATTTTGAGAATTACAGGTCAGATATCTGGCTTGATGCAGAAGCCATTCTTTGCAGATGCTGAGCTCCCGCGGTGATATCTACGAATGTCAAAGCAGCAAATACCTCTCCACACACGTTTAAAAGGTGTGTTATATAATCTGAGCTGACAGCCAAAAAGAAATGGCTCTATTTTAATGTGAGGTCTTTCCTGCACCCATTTCACAGGGCAGGCACCCGCTACTGTGCAACTTCACTGTGGGCATAACTCAGCCCCGTCCTCTTCTTCAGACTCATCATGTGCTTTTGCTGCGGCTTGCACAGGGAGCACATGTGGTTCAGTCTGCAGAGGTAGGAAGCACATTTCTTGATGTTTCTTTGAAATGTCAAGGAACGTTTAGGGTTTGCACAGTGGGAAGAAGAGCCCCATCCCAAAACATCTCAGGTGGGGTTGAACCTGCTGAGGCAGCTCGTCCCATGTCTCTTTCTTCTAAAGATGCATCAAACAGAAGAACTACATCGTGCATTTTTGTTTCCCTGGAGCATATCTATAGAAGCAACAAACAAGTGGACATAAAGTTAGCTGTTTAACTGACTTAACTGTTTAGAAACTTAACAAACAAAAGTAAATACCACCAGGTATCTGGAAACTAGTGTTTTCTGTCTGAGACAGCAAAATGAACAGAGACCAATATCCAAGCACTGAAAGTTAGCAGACTAGGGACAAAAATATACCAGTTGCTAGGAGATAGCATTTAATCTAGGATTTTAGGCAATAAATAAAAATGAAGTTATAAGACTAAAAATATTGTTTAGGGCAGAAATCAACACCAAGCAAGTGGTTGTTTATGAGAGGGAGCTAAGCTGCCATGGCTGCAGAAGAGCAAGGACGGTGCCTGACATCACACCCCAGGGATGGGGGTGAACGGGACAGTTATTGACTTGACCGTGGGAACAAAACCCCCGACAGTGAAAGACATTGTGGACAAAACTCTTTCCTAGTTGAAGTTGCTGGGAGATGGGCCACTAGGTAAACAAGGGCTGTACTTTAACCTCCAAATATCTCCTTTGTCTGTGATTGAAGCCCAGCCAGAACCGAAAAAGTTGTGAAATGCAGCTTGCACCCTTCAGTAACAAAAATTACAAAAAAAACACAGCAAAAGTGAATTGCTTGTAAAGTCAAATCCCAAATCCACCAGAATCCGCTGGTTTCTTTCCCTTTTGAAAACCTTACTTTCTTAGTAGAACTGAAAATGATAAATGCTGCTTTTTAAGACTAGAATATCTCGTGAAACCAAACAAGCTTCAACAGCAAGGCCAGCAAGTAGTGGGCTTGACTGCTCCTTACAGCAGCCCAGCCCTTGGTGGGATTCATCTGAGTGGGATTTTAGTCCTGTTGAAATCAAGGGCAAAAGTGCAATATATCTCAAAAGGTAATTTCTCCCACATGTACGCAGGTAAAGGTTTGGATGTAACCTAGTCCAGCTCACAGTAGCCACCTACATCTTTTAAGAACACAACCCTCTTCTGGTTCATATATGAAGTAACTACATGCAAGTCTTAGATGCAGAGTTTGCTTCAACACTGTCCCTGGTAACTTCCATCTCAGACATCCTCTTGACCGCAGCTGGTAATAAGAACTTCTACAATTGTCGGTCACAATGATTACATTAATTAGTAGGATCAAACTGCAGGGGTCCCAAGGACAAGATGGGAATTCAGACCTTTGATATTACCTGAAGACCTGAATGCTGGAGCACTGCTTGTTTAGGCTTGCTTAGGATAGTGCTTGTCAGAGTGATTAATAATTTTCTCTGGGCAACAGCCAAAGATCAGACTCCATGCTGATGCCTGCAATCTGCCAGAAGGCTTTGATATTGCCAACAGGGGTATGGAAAAGCCTAAATAACCACTGGTTGAAGGAATAACATAGGCCTTGCTCAGAAGAACCAAAGGACCATCTCCTCTGCTGGACCAGCTTGTCTTCCAAAGGATAACTGCTGACTGCAGGCACTGCTGGCTGCTTCAATGACCTCTGCAGACCTACAGATGCTGGCAGGAAGGCAGTGATGTATGTGCTTTCACGTTAATACTGCTGGTGGCACTGGCGTCTCCTCTTCATGCAACCAAGACAGCACAGATGGTACCATCACATCTGGAACCGCACATTTGCCAGGGTCCTCCACAGTGAGGAAGGGCTGGACAAAGACTGGTTGGTCATCGTTTGATCCCTCTGATTCATCCCACTGGCTGGGTGGGAGAGTATCAGGCAGGGAGGGTTGGCTGGATTTTTGTTGTTACGTGTGGTTAAGAGCCCAACCACCACAGACTCTGACTGCATCTCTCTTACTGTGTCATCTGTAGGTGACCCTCCTTGAGCAGGAGGATTGAACCAGATGCCCTTCAGAAGTCCCTCCACCCCTGTGAGAGGCCCAACCCATGCTGTAAGGTTTCCAGTTGCACAGGCAACTGTTCTTAGAGAGGATGGTAACAGTGACATAAACCCAGTACAGGAATGCATGGGCCCTTGCAGCAGTGTGGTGATGCACTTCGGTCACAACAACCCCAGGCAACACTACAGGCTTGGGGAAGAGTGGCTGGAAAGCTGCCTGGAGGAAAAGGACCTGGAGGTGTTGATGGACAGCTGGATGAATATGAGCCAGCAGTGTGCTCAGGTGGTCAAGAAGGCCAACAGCACCCTGGCTTGTATCAGAAATACTGTGGCCAGCAGGACTAGGGAAATGACCGTTCGCCTGTACTCAGCACTGGTGAGGCCCCACCTCAAATCTTGTGTTCAGGTTTGAGCCCCTCATGACAACAAAGACATTGAGGTGCTGGAGAGAGTTCAGAGAAGGGCAATGAAGCTGGTGAGGGGCCTGGAGCACAAGTCTGATGAGGAGCAGCTGAGAAAACTGGGGCTGTTCAGCCTGGAGGAAAGGAGGCTGAGGGGAGACCTTATTGCTGTCTACAACTACCTGAAAGGAGGTTGTAGCATGGAGGGGGTTGGTCTCTTCTCCCAGGTAGCAAGTGATAGGACAAAAGGAAATGGCTTCAAGCACCAGGGGAGGTTTAGATTGGATATTACGAAACATTTCTTCATGGAAAGGGTTGTCAGGCATTGGAACAGGCTGCCCAGGGAAGTGGTTGAGTCACCATCCCTGGAGGTGTTTAAAAGATACATAGATGTGGTGCTTAGGGACATGGTTTAGTGGTGGACTTGGCAGTGCTGGGTTAAAAGTTGGACTCGATGATTTTAAAGGTCTTTTCAAACCTAAAAGATTCTATGATTCCATGATGGTATGGCCACTCTGGGCTGCAGGAGACTTTTCTCCCAGAATGACTGGAACTGCCTTTGCTTCTGCCAGCAGCGAGCACAGATTCACCAGCGGGTGATGGAGGCAGTAACCTCCCTCTCTGCCACGTAGGGTGCAAAGGGCTGGCTTCCCACGGTGTCCATCTGTCCACACTGTGGCTGAACTGGAGGCTCCCTTCAGCCCAACATGGGATTTGAATGAAGAACAGAAAGAAAGAGAAATGTAAAAGAAGCTTGTAGGAACTGTATGATTTTTTCAGTTTATTTCTAAAAGAGTGTGTTCCTGGGCTTCCAAGGGCCAGTGAGAGGGTTTTGTCCAGATGAAGATGATTATAAATACGGAGAGAGGAGCCCATAGTATCCTTAATGTTCAGTTTGTAATAATTTACAATGACTACAAGCTGGCAAAGTATGCCAAAGCAAATGGTATCCTGGGCTGCATAAGAGGTATGGCCATCAGGTGATGCAGGAGGTGATCCTCTCCCTTTGTTCTGCTCTCATAAGACCACACCTGGAGTCCTGCATTCAGCTTTGTGGCCTCCAGCACAGGAAAGACATGGACCTGTTGGAGCAGGTCCAGAGGAGGGCCCTGAGAATGGTCGGAGGGCTGGAGCACCTCTGCTATGAGGACAGGCTGAAAGAGCTAGGGTTGTTCAGCCTGGAGAAGAGAAGGCTCCAGAGAGACCTTATTGCAGCCTTTCTGTACTCAACAAGGGCTTATAAGAAAGACAGTGAGAGACTTTTTGCCAGGACCTGTAGTGATGACAAGAGGCAATGGTTTTAAACTAAAAGAGCATAGATTTAGATTAGATATAAGGAAGAATTTTTTTACCGTTAAGGTGGTGAGACACTGGAACAGGGTGCCCAGAGAAGTTCTGGATGCCCCATCCCTGGAAGTGTTCAAGGTCAGGGTGGATGTGGCTTTGAGCTTTTGAGCAACCTGATCTAGTGCAAAATGTCCCTGCCCATGGTGCGGGGGCTGGACTAGGTGATCTTTGAAGGTCCCTTCCAACCCAAACCATTCTGTCATTCTGTGATTTGACTTTTAAGCCCTGTGTTCTGATTTGGGGGCACTTTGTGAACCTTTAAGTCAACAACACAATTCCTAAGAGGTCTTGGAAGAAACTTCTGCTTCTTTTCTGATACCTAGGGCTGAAAATAAAAAAAACACTTTGTGAGATAAGTACCCTCCAAATCCAGAGACCGGTACATAGACCAGTCAGCAAAACCAGCAGCCACAGGGCTTCTCTGACAGAGCTCACCGCTGAGCTGCAGCTTTCAAACATTAACAGTGATGTTTATCTGCCCTCAGAGAATCTTGCTTCCCACATTCATGGACCGTGTGCGAGTCAGGCCTGCTTGTCTCTTGATACAATCAGGCCTGGTACAGTTTGGTGCCTTATGCAAGCTTAATAAATCTGGAGTAAGTGCTGCTATTTCAGTATCAGCTGAAGAAGGAAGTAAAACCACAGGGCACTGCTGGGGGTCCTGCACCAGCACTGTGTGAATTGTAAGAAATATGAAAAGGGGAAAGAGTCTTTTAACATTTTCCCTCAAGTTTCCTATTTCTCTTCTTTTAGGATTCAAGGTAGATGAGATATGTCCTGCTGAAACAGGGGAGTGAGGGGAAAGGAGGAGATGCTGGTCTGCTTTTCAGGTGTGGAAAAAGAGGCAGAGAAGCCATGGCAGGACATTTCTGAGGTCTACTCATGGCTCAGTGGGGATCCCAAACTTTCTCACTGGTTTAAAGCCACAGAAGCTGAACGTGCACACCCCAAAGGGATTGAGGTCATACCAATGAATAGAAGTGACCTCTCTGCAGTAGCACGGCTCACAAAATCTGAGAAGTCTGGAGAGCCGAGTCAAGCCTAGCCCAGCCCAGCCCAGCCCAGGGATGCTCCACTTCCCCAGCTGAGCTTATTTCCTCAGCTGCTGCTTTGGGTTTACACTCACCACCTACCTATGGAAATGGGGACTCACACCCACTTACTCCATGTAGCAGAGCAGGATATGTGGAGAAGATGGATTACTTTTGTCCTTCTGACTGTGTTTTACCTTTTAATGCCCTGGATGTTTATTCCTTTATCATGTATTAATTATTGGCATTCTCTAGGCTTCCTTCTGTCTTAATCTGATTTAAAACAGACATTTGCATTTGAAAAGTAGCTAGCATGTATAGCAAATCCTTTCCCTTGGTCTGCTATTAATGCAGCCAGCTTTGATGTATTATATTAATGCTGTTTGCCAAAGGTAAAATTAGCACACCACCTATGGAGAGGCACTTCCTTGGTGAACCTACTGCTTTTACCCACAGGCAAAGCATCTTCCTCCCCTGGTGCAAAACCTGGATCCCGACTGCAGCAGCGCAGTCACACAACCGCTCCTTTCCCTGCTGCCTCTGTGCTGGTTTTGGGAGGTCCAGGGGCTCTGCATCCTGCCCACAGCACAGGGCGCTGTATGCAACCCCCACACTGCCAACCTGCCTCTGGGGAAGGGTGGATTTACAGGAGAAGGATTGGACATCTGTTGCAACGGAGGAAGCAAGAGCTAAACACACTACACTGCAGGCAGGCAGCAGCTGAGGGTTGTGCAGGGAACAAGGCAGGTGAATGCAGAGGAATGTGTGGTCAGAAGAGGACTGGGCGAGATCAGGACTTGCCTCACGGTCTTACGAGGGTGTAAGCACAGAGGCTGAAATGCACGTCTGCTTCAAAATTATCTAACCTTTCTGTTGCCAGATCTTGGCCAATTAGGGAACAGAATAAATCAATCCTCTGGTGAGTTCAGTATAGTATCTCATTTTTTCCCCCCCTTTTTTTTTTTATTTTTAATTGTACTGTATTGCTTACATAATTCAGGCCTTTTGGGGAAGCTGCCCTGAGCTTGACTGATCTGTTTAAATTGGTGCAAAGGGCACGTGGTGCCACCGGTGTGACTCAAGTTGGTTTAACCGCAATGCTGAGAGAGTCAGAGTCAGGCTCGCTGATGTGGCTGAGCTGTCCCAAGTTACCAGCCTCGGCCCCCCACAGCTGCTCGTGCAGGGTTTCCCTCCGCTCCGCTGCGGTCTGGCACCAAAACTGTGGGGAGCAGCCTCTCTTCACCCCACTCCGGCACAACATCCCAGATCAGCTGTGATTCCTTGAAGGGGAGGGTTTGCTCACCTGGCTCCTGCCGTCAGCACGGGGTGAGGAGCAAGGTTTCTGTGCGGCAGAGCTGAGGGGGGCACAGCCTTTGGCAAGAATTAACACCCAGCAGCAGGGGCTGGAAACCAGGCTCTCCCAGAACAGCATGTCTGATCATGGTGTTGGTTGATTAGAAACAGCTCAAAGTGAACTCGTTTCTTCCTAAATGCCCATGTAGAGTTTTGCACCAGGTTGAGTTGGTTTTAAAAGCATTTAATTATTACAGCTTCTAGCCATGGATGAGACTTACAGCAGCTTCAAGAGCTCATTTACAAAAGGGGTTGGAAAAGTTATTTCAAGTTAACAGCCTACATTGCAGTAATAGTTATTTGAACAGGTGGGGACTGGGGGAAGTAGGGACATCAGCCAAATTGTGAATCATAAGCTAATCAGATTGCCACCCATGTTTGCACCAAAAGAAAAAAAACGAGGTGCACCAAAATACCGCACATGGCCAGCTACAGAACTGACTCAGCAGGGACCCAAACTTTTATTGGGGTTTTCTGGGGTGAGTGGCTACACCTCCATTTGATACAGCCAGGGACTCCCTTTGGATGCCACCAGAGGCTGGCTCTCTTCTCACTCCACCACCTCTGAAGGCCGGGGGCTTCTATGTATTCTTCTCACCCCACCACATTTCTGCTCCATCCCAGCAGGGATGAGTTTGGGGCTTTGCACTCTTTACATTTACTCTTCACTGGGTCTGCTCTGCCAACGGGATCAGCCCTCAGATTTAAGGCCATTCCCACAGGTGAGCTGGCAAAGCGAAGAGCCCAACTTCAGATGTCCCAGGGGGGACACCCACAGCCTCCAGGGATGCTGTAAGCTCCTCTCTGGTGCAGGAGGACACGGGTGGCTGTCCGGGAGGAAGCGGGACACAGAGCTGTTCCCTGACCCTTCCAAAACCCAGGTGAAGGGCTGTGCAGGACCATGCTACGGCCCAGCTCTGCTGGGCAGCAAGGGGTGCAGTGGGTCTGTGCTGCCCAGGCACCACAGTGGGGATTTGCCTCCACTGAGGAGTCCCTGGGGTTAAAAAAAAATAAAAATAAAATATGGAAATGTAACCAGATTAAAAATAAAATAAAATAAAAACTACACTGTTGAAATTCTGTTGATGTCAGTGGAATTCCTCATGTCTTACACCAGCGAGCAGAAAATCAGATCTAAAGTGCTGAGGCTGCCGGCAGATGCTTGCCTGTTTGTGTGTGCAGCGGGGAAAAGTGCTTGTTTGGTGCTGATTGCAGACTACGGAATAAGAGCAATTTCTCATCCCACCTCCACAGAAGCTATTTAAATGTTCTACACCCACTTTGAAAGATGCTCAGTTAGAAAGGGAGTAAATCTGGAAGTTATTACTCCTCAAAGGAAGAAGCACCAATAAATAGGCTCTAAGACTGCCGGTGCTCTTGGGGAGAGCACCCACCTAAGATCTATGGCTCCCTCCGCCAGCCTGTCTTTGCTGTGAAACAGCTCTGATTAGGCAGCCCGCAGAGAAAGCAGGCGCTGGGGGAAAGAGCCCCGTGGCTTGTTTCAGGGGAGTACTTTGAGCCAACACTTTGCCCCAGTGACGCTATGGGCTGGAGTCTGGCTGGCTGTGAGCAGACACCTGGCAGGGGGCACAAGCCACCATGGGGTCCCCATCCAGCCTAGGAGGGGAGGGAACGGCCAACAAAACCCACACACTCACAAGGCGAAGCAGCAGGCAGAGCAGTAATTAAAAAAGCCCTTATGAAATACCAAGGACAGGGTCATGCCACATGTAGTCCCTAAACGCCGCCCTTTCACCTCCCTGGGGATTCCCGGCCACAAACTCACTCGCCAAGTGAGCGGTGTTTGCCAGCTCTTTCCCAAAACCGGCAGTGGAGGTTTAACCCCCATCACAGCACCTCTGCAGGGCTCCTGGCAGGCAGTCACCCACTGCCAGGCCACCCGCTCACCCGCCTTGTCCCCTGTCCCACGTCCCGCTCCCTCTTTGCTGACCCTCCTGCCCAGCAGGCTGCTGCAAAACCCAGAGCAGCCACTGGCCAAGTCTCTTCCCAATGGGAAAAGTTAAACCCAGGTGGGGATCCAGGCCACCTGCCCTGCAGATGGGGAGCCAGCTGTGAGCCAGGGACCTTGCCACTGGTGTCTCCAGAGCCATCTGCAACGCTGGTCACACCTGAGAGCAGGTGTTCAGGCAGCCAGGAAGCTTTTCTGGTCCCACTGCACTAGATGCTTGTGGATTTTAGGTGTTTCCACATTAGGCTGCACTCAAAGAGAGACTTTTATGAATTTATGCACTAAAAATAGCTGCAGAGTGCCTAAGTCCTCTAATGAATCTCATACAATGCTACTGTCAGGCAGCTGCTCGTATTTATACCCTCTCAGCACAGCCATCCCGCTCCATAATGCAGCATGACGGGGCCGCAACTCTACAGCGAGTTTCAGGCAAAGCCTTGTTTTTCTCTGGCTGTCCCCCAGCAGACCTCTACAGTGAGATTAAGATCTTAATATTTATCAGCTTCTGATTTTACTATCTGTTTAATGTCACAGTAAATCAGGTGCCTACACTGCTATCCTTCCATCCCACCTGAAACCCTCACCTTCCTAGCAAAGGGCAGTCATGTTTTTCCTTCAAAATAAACTAATTATAAAACCGCAGTGATTTTGTCACATTTAAATAGCCTCTGTAACAACCAATTATTTCCGAGGACATGAGAAACAGCTGTTGTGGTGCCGAAGCTCAAACAGTTACATCTCAGCTATTTGAATGGATAGGAGTTGATATTTTTATTCCCATGTGATATTATTAAGACATGATAAACAAGCACAGTGTTAGTATTAATTTGTGGAGCAAAGATCACTTTAATTTGCTCCAAGCTGAGGCATAATTTTAACTCAGTATTACCACTCCACAGACCATGATTTGAAAGTCTGTTCTGTCTTTCCCTCCTTTCTTCCCCCTTTCTTTTGTTTTTGATAAAGCAACACAACCCTGGGCAAGGGCTATTTGAAGGCAGAGACAGTTTGTAAGCCAGACTTTTCTTTCCAGATTGGGGTGTGGACCTCAGAAAATGCTTTCCAAAGTTTAACTCAGCACTGTCAACTATTGAATAAAAGGAGAGCACTGATTTTTGCCTCTTGGGGACCTTCTCGGCTCCCACCAGAAGGTTGGCAAACATCACAAGGGAGATGGCTCCTCTCCAACGGCCTTCAGGTGACAACTTCTGCAAAAAGCTTCACTCTTCGATCTGCGCATAATCACCCCAATCCAAGTGGGATCTGCAGGTACTCAGCATCTGCGGAAACTGGGCTGCCTTCATTTAGGCTTCTAAATATAGAGCCAAGCCTGGAGCTTCAGGCCATCGGCTCTGCAAGTTTTTGCTTAATTCTTTGGAAACCATTGCTGCGCACAGCCATGGAAAACCACGTCCATGGCACAAAGAATCGTGGTTTGAGCTAATTAGGCAACGGTGTAACATTTTTTAACTGCACATGTGCCTGTCGCCAAGCCCTTCCAAACATCTTAGCTGCACTGCATTTTTATGCTGTTTTTCTCCCTAGGAACGTGACACACTTGATAATGGTGGTAAATCAGGTCTTGTGTTGTCCTTTTATCCAGGAAAGCATTATCAACCCCATTTGTCTGGAAATCTGAGGCACACAGGTAACCTAACAGAGTGATTACCCCAGGTAGTCCCAGGAGGGGAGTCCCACTCCACCCACCCTGGGAAGATGCTCTCCTGGAAGACACGAGGGCGATTCCAGGTCTCCTGCTTGGACAAACACTTTAAGTACAGAGTTACTGGATTAAAAAACAAAAGGGTCGTTAGGGACAGGTGAGCATGTGACGGTATTTTCTCTTGTGTTTCATGTGGATTTCAAGTCAAGAAGCATGTTTTGAGGTTCAGGATTGAACCCTGCAGGCAAAGGTGCTAGAAAAACATCTAATGCCTGGTGGGTCAGTCAAAGACATTACTGAACAGCATCAAAACTAATGTGCATCCAAGTGTGCAAGGCAATAAGGAATTTTTTGCCTATAAATGTGGAAGGAACCATGGACTTTGTGCTCCTCCAGAGTTCGGTGGCAGCGGGAGCAGGAAGCTCTGAGGAATTAAGTTTCAGAGGCACCTAAAGCTGTAGCTGGACACCAAGAGAAAGACCCAAAAAGATGAGTCCACACTAATCCACCTCTTTAAGAATCTGGCCTCAAGTGACTCGCCACAGATTGGACAGGTTTTAAGTTGCAAAGCCAGAAATAGAAAACCGATTCCATCTCCTGGCCTTTCATTTGAGGGTTTGGACAGATTCCCAGACAACTGCCAGCCATATGAAGATATAAATTATTTGGAAGAGTGCAAAGAGTAATGGACCAGGGTCAAAAGCCACCTTCAAGCTTTCAGACCCATAGCAGGAACCAGTGGCCAGAGCAAACCTGGAGGTTGTGACCTGTGTATCTGCTGCATGGATACACTGAAATACCCTTTCATCAGTGATTCTTCCTTTTCTCCCAGCAGAATTTCTATTGTACGCTGGTCTGTGCTCCACCATCCACCTGCCTGGTACCAGATGCAGGCAGATTTATTACTGCAGTGGAAGGTAGGCTTCCATTTCTGGAGTGCTCTGCCTCCAGCGCCTGCCCAGGCTGCAAAGAGCTCCCTGGTGGCAGGTGAGGGCAGTCTGCCTGGTTCCTGCCTGTTCCTGCCTGCTGTGCTGCCAACAGGGCCTGAGCGGCAGCGACGAAACGGGCTGGAGACAGGCTGATTTTATTCTGTTATACAGAAAAATTACAAAGAGTGGCTGATAGCTGCTTTAGAAAGGCAGTCTTCAAAAAGGTAACAGATCACCACAGCCCCTCTCCCCCCAGTTAGGGGCACACACATGTCTTCCCAGAGCAATCATACCACAACTCAGGAGTCCTATGGATAAAGCCTGGTAGCGGTGATCTGCAGAGATTTATTTCTCTGTGCTCCAAAAGGACACCCTGACTGATTTTGTCCAGATCGAAATATTTTAATGTTCAAGCATTCACTGCTGCTGTGAGGAGGGCAGTAGCGTGGGTACTTCAAGTGCAGGGCAGTTCAGCTGGAAACCCAACAGCTTCCACTTCCCTCCTGCATCCTCCATCGCGGTGAGCAGCGCTTTTGTGCTGTGGGCTCACCAGCACCCCAGCCTCAAAATCTCCTCACAACAGCTCCTGTCCTTAGCACAGGCAGCAGAGCTCACAGGCTTCCTTTTATGTTTGAAACCATTCCCCAGAGGCTTAATTTGCAGACAGTAATGGGATTCCACCTTCCTGTGCCTGACAGAAGGTGCCTCTGTGAGCAGCCTTGGTTCACCTTTCAAGAAGCTGACCTCTTTTTTCTTGAACAGTATCCCAGTTTTGGTATGTGGGCTGTGACAAGTGTTTCAGGAAAGGATTACAGGGTTAATTAATGCATTAATATTTAACCCTGCTTCCCCGCTATCAGGTCGGTGGCCAAAATTTCTGTTCCCTGGCTTCAAATCTACCCCAGCCATAAATATGACTTTCATTTCTGAATCAACTTGTTATTCTTCCCCACTCCTTTCTTCTGCCTCAAGCCCTGTCCTCCTTTCTCCAACAGTCCTCCCCACAATAAAATTATCTTAGAAGGGAATTGTGTTATCTTGGCTCTAGCTTCAAGATTGAATGTCATTTACTGTCAGTAACGCACCCTTCCCTGGTAGGCTCTCACCTCTTTTGTTCAGGAGACACACTGTCTTCACACCTTATCCTTAGATTCCTCCTCAACTCCACAGAAACAGAGGGAGAAGAAAGAGGAGGGGACATGAGAGGAGCAGCAGCTCACTCATGGGATGGGCATGAAAAAGCATGGGGATGGAGAATCTTTTGGTCAAGATGGAGATTCCATGCTGTGACACCTCTGGCCTTGGCAGCAGGAGGGTGGGAGGTGAGATTGCAGCCTGGGGAAGGTGAATGTATTACAGATTTAACACTGGATATGAGCAGCAGGGAAAGCACACTGGCAGAGGCTTTAGCACAGGATATTTTCTTGATGCCCAAGACTTTGGGCAACCAGCTTGAAGCCTGTCCCGTTCAACTCCCCTGCTATCATTTGCTGAGATAGCAGGACTGAAACATGTACACCCGTCCCGGTGTGACCACCCCTTCCAGCGCCACACGTGCCAGAGCAAGCCGGGGCTCCCAGCTGCGCCCCCGCTGCCCGCCCAGCCGGGCCCTGCTCTGGGTTTGCCACGCAGACCAGCTTGCCTGGGAGAGGAGGCTCTGCCCAGTAACCTGGGCTGCTGGCGATGGAATTGAGCGCCAAAGTCAGATTAGGCACAAACGTGTAGCTGCAGGGACGGCAGGGTGCTCAGGCAGCTCCCACAGCCCAGTCATTTCATCAGCGTCCTGGCAGCACCTGCCAGCCCAGGAGCACCCACGGCCGCGGGGAGCTGGTGAAGGTGGGGACCGCTGGGCGCCCCGTTTCACAGCAGCCCCCGGGCTGGCAGCACAGCCGCATCCTCTCTTCTCCTGCCTTCCCCACCGGCCAGAAGGGCAGACAGCGAGGGCGGCCGCGGCTGCCGGCCCTGCCCGCACCACAAAGGACGCTGTTCCCAGCTGCCGCCTGACTGTTCTTTTTCGGATCTCAACCACATTTCTGGGTAGCTGAGTCCGTTCCCCCGTACGCGCCCAGGCCAGCCGTGCCCCGGGGCTGCTCCACCATTGCGGCGCCGCGCTCAGCAGGGGGCAGCAGCGGCGGCGACATCGCGGGCAGAACGCCGGGCCGAACCGGGCTGCCCCGGGCGGGGACTGCCGGCTGCCCCGGGCGGGGGGCGGCAGGTCTGAGCGCCCTGAGCCAGACCAGGCCGGGCCGGGGATGAAGCAGGACCCCCGGGCGCTGGGCCGCACCGGATCTCAGCCCAGGGGATATCGGAGCCCGTTGGCGCCCATGCCACCGGGCAGGAGTCCGGTGGTACCCAGGCAACCCCCCCGCCCCCGTCCCGGCGGCAGCACCGGCGTCCCCCGCCCGCCAGGTTATGAATGGGTGCAGCGGAAGCCCCGCCCCCCCGGACGTGACGCCCGCCAATGGGGGCGCGGGGCTGCGTGGCTGGATGAGGTCAGCGCGGCGGGGCCGGGGCGGGGGCGGCGCGCGGGGGGCCGGGTGAGCGGGGTCGCAGCCCGCGGGCGGGCGGGCAGGGCCGGGCAGGGCGGGCGGCGCGGGGCTCGGCGGGCGCTGCTGCTGCGGCCCGGGGGAGGCGGGGAACGGGGGAGGGGCGAGGAGGAGGCGGGGGGAGGGAGGAGGAGGAGAGGGAGGAGGGTCCTCGCCGCCGCCGCCGCTCCGTCCCGGGGGCCATTCAGCGGGAGCGCGGCGAGGAGCGAGCGGCGCCGGGGCCGGCCGGGGTGTGCCGGCGATGCAGGGCTTCGTCAGGCTGCGGCGCGGCGGCCGCGGGCTGTGAGCCGGCGGGGCCGGGCTGGGCTGGGCCGGGCCGAGCCGGGCGGGGCTGGCGGCGCGGGGAGGGGAGGGGCGGGCGGGAGCGTGGCGGAGGAGAGGGCAGGCAGCGGCGGGAAGGCGGGAGCGGGGCTGCCCCGGTGCCCGCCCCGCGCGGGGGGCCGGCCCCTGAGTGCATGCGGGGCGCCCCGCCGGGCCGCCGCCGGCCCGCCGCCGCCCGCCGCCCCTGAGACACCGGCGGGGAGAAAGTTGCGGCGGTCGCCCACATGCGCGGCCCCGGCCGGCGGCTTGGGGAACGGCGCCGAGCGGAGGTGGGCGAAGAGAGTTTGAAGCGCTCGCCGGCGGGAAGATGGCGGAGCGGAGCTGAGAGCGGCGCCCGGCGAGCTCGGGCCGCCCCCGCCTTCCTCCGCAGCCCCCCGGACCCCCGCCGGACACATGCAGGCCAAAAAACGCTACCTGACGCTGCTCTCCGCCGGCACCTGTCTCGCCCTGCTGCTCTACCTGGGAGGCGTGCGGCTGCGGGCGGCCCGGCACCCCGCGCCCGGTAGCCGGCATGGCCCGCGCCCCGGCGCCGAGCGGCCCTGGCCCCGCTTCCCCGACGCCCTGCGGCCCTTCGCGCCCGCCGAGCGGCCGGGCCCCGAGGGCGGCGGCGGGCGCGTCTCCCCCCGGCAGCGGCGGGACGCCAGCGCCGGCCTGTACCGCGGGCGCCGCTGCCGCATGGAGTCCTGCTTCGACTTCGCCCAGTGCCGGAAAAACGGCTTCAAGGTCTACGTGTACCCGCAGCAGAAGGGGGAGAAGATCGCCGAGAGCTACCAGAACGTCCTGGCCGCCATCGAGGGCTCCCGCTTCTACACCTCTGACCCCGGGCAGGCCTGCCTCTTCGTCCTCAGCCTGGACACGCTGGACCGGGACCAGCTCTCCCCCCAGTACGTGCACAACCTCCGCTCCAAGGTGCAGAGCCTCCACTTGTGGAACAACGGCAGAAACCACCTGATTTTTAATTTATACTCTGGCACCTGGCCCGACTACACGGAGGATGTGGGGTTCGACATTGGCCAGGCCATGCTGGCCAAAGCCAGCATCAGTACTGAAAACTTCAGACCCAACTTTGACGTTTCTATCCCGCTCTTTTCTAAGGATCATCCTAGGACAGGAGGGGAGAAGGGATTTTTGAGGTTTAACACCATCCCTCCTCTCAGGAAGTACATGTTGGTATTCAAGGGGAAAAGGTACCTGACGGGGATAGGGTCAGACACCAGGAATGCCTTATATCACGTCCATAACGGAGAGGATGTTGTCCTCCTGACCACCTGCAAGCATGGCAAAGACTGGCAAAAGCACAAGGATTCGCGCTGCGATCGAGACAACGCTGAATACGAAAAGTAAGTGAGTGGTGCCCCGTCCCCGTGTCCCCAGGGGCACAGCAGCATGCCCGGCTCTGCAGGGCGGCCCTGGCTACCGGGCAGCTGTGAGCAGATGTGAGCCAAGGCGCTGGCAGATGCTCACGGGCCAGGAGAAAGTCGTGGTCTCTCCTTCGGGTGGGTTGGTCACTCCTCCGGTCGCCTGCGAGGCTGCTGGCTGGCTCGGTGCTGCCTTGGCTGTGGGAGCCGGCGGGAGGGATTGAAGGGCAGCGCAGTGTCCTGCAGCTGTGGCGTTGCTCGCCCCGGGGACCGGTGACCTCCATCAGCAGCCCTTTGGCTTTGGAAACATGGCGAGTGGTGAAGGTGCTGCTGGAGGATGCTCTGGCATCTGGCACTGCCCTTCATCCCCCCGGTCGATGCCCTGTGCCTTCCCTGCCCCGAGACAAAGTTTGTGCGAGTCCTCAGCCCTCTTTGGTGCATTCCTGAGCCCGGCTTCTCTGGTGGGTCAGTTGCTGAGGGTGGTTTCTGGGATGCGCTGCACTGCCTGGTGTCTGGCCAGTGTCTGTATCTCCACAGACGAGCCAGTAACTTGCCGTCTTTTTTCTCTCGGTTCAAACTGGTACAGCATAGTAAAGAATAGAGGAAAAAGGAAACGCTGGCTGTGTTCATGTCCTGTTTCTGATTTTTACATGCGAGAAGATGCACCCACAGCGCGAGCACAGCGTGTGTTTTCTGTGAATGCTGGGTTTCCTTGCTTTCCCCCATTTTTATTTTTATTTGTTGTTAGTGTCACTGTCTAGCCAAATTTTGTGTCACTGTGGTGCTACCCTTGTCTTCCAGTCCGCTTTTCAGGATTGTATACATAGCTGCCGGGAAAATCGCGTCCTGGGAATTACCCCCAGGACCGCAATGCTGACTAAGCTGTTTGCAAATGATTAGTTCATTTAAATGCCGACCACTGCTATGTTTGCTGCGGGTGTCTATGTATGAAGTTTTTCGCATGAGAATGTTTCCCGTGTAGCAGGAGTTAGAGGCTGGATTAAAGCAGACCAGCCGTGTAGCGCTGGGTTAGTAGCGTGCAGTGGAGCTGCACAGAGAGCTGCCAGTGGCTGGAAGGGTTTGCGATGCACAGAGATCTGCCAGTGGCTGGAAGGGTTTGCGATGCACAGAGGAACGTGGGCGGAAAAACGCTCCTGGAGAGCAGTCGTGAAGAAACTACGGTGGCATTAATGCTGATCAAAATTTCCAGCTAGCTGCCTGTTTCGCCACCGAAACTAGCCACAGGGGCTTGGGACAGAGCGGGAAGGTCAGCACCGCAACGCTGGGAAGCCTGTGTGTGTGCCGGGATGAATTCTGCTCACCCTCCAGTTACTGTAAATGTGCTGCTGAGGGGTCGAAGACAGCAATGCAAATACTTGCTGGACTTTCAATCCCATTCCCTTTCAGAAAACTGATGTGCAAGTGGTGAGATGATGCACACGTGGAAGCGATACAGCGACAGTACCAAATGAGCAGTAGAGATACTAAGCTTAACTCATATTATTTGTGACCTAGGAGTCCCTTTGGCTTGTGAAGTCCTTTGGGCAATATTTCTTGGGAGGGAAGAAGGGAAACCTAGCAACTGTAGCCTTGCAGACTGCTGTTTCTTCACTTGGATTTCAGCAACTGGAGCTAATATACAGATAGGAAAAGTCCTGGTTATTTGCTGCCTTCTGCTGCATGCGTGCTGTTGAATTTTCATAAAAACAAATATACCTGCCCATGGTTTAATGGGAGGAGGGCTATATTCAATTTTTTTACAGCTGTGCCCTTTGGTCCAATAAAAAGTAGACCTCTCCCCGTAAGTTCTGCCCCTCCTGAAGTGTATTTGATGGTTATTTTGTAGCAAGTGGTGTACATAACAACCCTCAGGGGATACGGAAGCATGAACCCAACTGGTAAGGCATGCTATTCATACAAAAAACATACTTGCTGCTAAGATGTGGCCATATCTGGGGTGGTGTATGGGGACTTCAGCATTTGTTGCAACGCTACTGTTAAAGACAGGAAGATAAAAATTTTATTACAAGAAAGTAAAATTACTTCAAGAATTGAGACAGGCAGAATCTGTGGTCAGGCCACTAAGATGCATGAGGTCGCTCTGGCAAACGACTGCAAATGCTGGAGCTCCTTAGCCCGGCATCTCATCCGAGCGAGCGCACCTGCCAGAGCTGCTGCCCCTTCGCGCTCCTGCGCCGATTCGCAGCGAAGGATGCCATCTGCTGCTCTCCCGGCTCTGCCGGCTGCCGGCCTTCCCCGCCGCTCCCCTGCAAACACCGACCACGCCTGGCGCTCCCTCCCTTCATAAAATCTGACAAGGTCACGTCCCCAGGGCAGCGTCAGTTCAAGGCTTCTGTGCTGAAGTGCAGCCCAGGTGTGAAAGCTGTAGGAGGGACTCTGCTACTCACCCCACCTAAAGCGACATCCCATCATGAATGAGGCTTGGCAAAGAAATGTCTCTAAATACAGTTGGGCCTTGAAAACTGCATGCAGAGGAGCTCTCGTGGCGCTTTTTGGGCTTGGAGTTTTAACAGTGCATCCTCAAGGTTTTAAGCAAAAAGAATAAAAATGCACTCTCTAAGATATGTGTGTTTGTGTATCCATGTAGAGTTGTCAAAGTTGCATATTGCGCTCTTCTGTGCCGGTTTTCCTGTCCTCTGCTGTGATGCTTACAGTATTTCACTTCAGATGACAAACAGGAGGCTGAGCGCCCTGGTCATGGAGAGCTGGCCCCAAAATACCAGTCCTTGCCAGGGCAAAACATGAATGGTAGTCTCTGGGTGGAGGCCTTGCCAAGCTGGGTAGATTAGGTGACCAGATTTTAAAACATGATAATCGCATGTTAACAGAGTGGTTGGGTTGTGTTATAATTGGTGCTAATGCACATTGCAAGTTAGTTGTGATGGGGTTTCGTCTATGTTGCAACATTTGGTGTCAGGTCCGAAAAATGTCCGCCTGTCCACAGGATGAGTTGTTTCCTCTCTAGGAGACTGAAAAAGCCAAGAAAGGTGACTTCTTGACCTGTAGAAACTCCGTAGGGTGTCTTATTTCATTTGGGGGAAGGAGGGACAGGCATGTGCGTATTTGACTCTTTCTCCCTGAATTATATTGAAAGATCAATCTGTATGTTACAGCTAATTAATTTGCATCCCAGTTATGCATCTCAGCAGATAAATCTGATGCAGACTAAAATGAATTGCATTATCATGATTAGGCTACTAGCAAACAGGATACAAAGGAAAACAAAGAAAAGCTCTGGTTTCTTTACAGTGCCCTTGACTGTCAAAGTTGGGCTTTGTCACCCAGCACTAGGGCAGTTGGGCTTTCTGAATTCCTCCGCAGTAGGATTTCAGCTTTGAGCTTTCCATTTCACAAAGGGTTAAATGTATAAACAGTGCTGCTGCTGACGTTTGAAGACAGCCTCTTAAATATTTAATGACCGTCTAAATATATACATATGTACAATGTGTTTTAAACAAAGGCAGAATTCATGTACAGGCTTAACTGGTTCCAAATAATTACTTTTTGGAAGGTAATATAAATGACTATGGATACCGAAAGAAATGGAGGAATGCAATACTCTAGTGTGATGTGATGCAGAGAAGATATTTTGCACCGAAGTGGGGATTTTTCTAGGAAAGCAGATAATATTGTCTGTGGTGTATCTCCTTATATGCAACAGCCCTGCCCTTGGAAGATGGAGGGAGGAACAATGATGGTATCCAAAACCACAAAGTGTTGTCAAAAGATCCCTTCATTTGAGGAGGCTTTCTGCTCCGATCTGTGCAGGGTAGCTGAAGTTACTGATGGTAATGAAACAAAAGGGAAAAAAACATAATGAACAGCATTGAAGAGAGTAGGATGGAGAAGGGGAAGTGAGCAACAAATGTGTTTTTGGAGAAATGTGAACTTATACTGTAGGACAACTAGTGCAGTGAGGTGTTCTTTATAGACTTAAGTTTTTTGACTTGTCAGTGCTCAAAAAGCCTGTGTGGTCAGGACTGAACTGAGAAAAGTGGGACTCATGAGGTAGGACTAGTTCTGCCAGCAGAGGTTGGAGGCTTGGGGTTGAGCAGGAGCCTATGGAAGGAGCTGTGCCCAGATCTACGTGGGGCTGCAGGGCTGGCGGAGGAGGAGAAAGCACCGGCACGCCATGTGCTTGTGCCCGCGAGACATCTCTGCAGGGCACGATACCGCCGAGCAGGGCTGCGTGTATAGTTTTACAGCTGAAAGTATCCAGCCGAACCTGTACCCTGTAGGTTTACCTGGTGTGCACTCTACTGGTGGAACGTGTGTCAATCACGGCTGAACCCTCCTGCCCATGAAAATGCTGTCCTGAGCAAAGGTTGCAGTCGTGCAATAAGCACAGAATGGGAAGAAAAGCAACTTTTAGTTTTGCTTCCTTCCCACCAGCAATAAAAACTACACATTAAAAAAAAAATAAAATGTGGTAGAATTAGACTCTAGGGATGACTTTGCCATTCACAAGACCAGCATGAAAATGTGAAGTAAGGCCATCCAGCGTGGTGATAATCTATATGCTGCATATGCACATATGTGCATGTTTTGAACAACGGTGAAATTCTTGCATTTTCAACGTACTGAGCTGTATTGTATTGTATTAACATATAAACGTAAGTTCTACACTTAAGCACTTACTGGATTCTTTTAAGAATTATTGAAAAGCTTTCGCAAGCCAGCTCCTTTGCAGCTATTTAGGACAGGGCTGAGAAATCACTGAGGTTCAGGGTGTCTGTTGTCCAGGACATCTGAACTGAGACTGGAACCAGTCTGTGCATCTTGTATATCACCAGACTGCTTCGGGAGCTTGGATGAGACTCAAGAACTACTTATTGAGAGAGGTTGGGCATTTTCCCAGAGTATCTTGGCTCCTGCAGAGACCTGTCCCCACCAGACTGCTTTTTTATTTTAATATAAGTTTTCCAGAAACTGGAAATTTGCCCATTTTACGAACATTTATTCGAAAATGCAGTAAGCAGGTATATAACAAAGGTACATCTGAGAAATACGTGATTTGCTCTATTGTCTTCCTCCTCCGGCTCTTGGTATGTATTGCAAAGGGTCCTTATGTGCCTGTCGATGCCTATTTAATCGAAGTATTGCCCTGGGAGGGGTAGGGGCTCCCACCTGCGAGTCTCTGGGCGCAGGGGTGATGGGAACACCCCATAGCTCTCGGCCAGCGGTGCGATGCTCAGCCCTTCCCTCGGAGAAGGGGTGGCAGCGGGTGGGTGCGTGTGCAGGAGCGTGTTTCCCCGTGTTGGTGCCGAGCGCCGCGGCGTGTGTGGCCGCGTGTGCAGGGTCAGGCAGCGGCAGAGGAGCCCGCCCTGCCCGCCAGCCTTCAACCAGGCGCCCTCCTAACCTCAGGTAATTAAGTTTTCTTGTGGGGCAAGTTATTATTATAATT
Organism: Streptopelia decaocto; assembly: GCF_964273445.1. Lineage (NCBI taxonomy): Eukaryota > Metazoa > Chordata > Aves > Columbiformes > Columbidae > Streptopelia > Streptopelia decaocto. Next base: position 15,372,610 of record NC_138655.1, read on the forward strand.
GCTTGCCCCAGGCTTTTCTGCATCTTTCTGTGAAGCATCTCATGTGAGGTTCTGTGGTGACAAAGCATTACAGTAGATGGCTGATCTGGTCCAGAGCAGGCGTCTTCTGTATGCAGAAGCATAGGTGAAAGCTGCTTTCACAGCCGGAGGAGCTCTGCTTTTATTTTTTCTGCCTAGGAAAATTGTTCTAGGATAATTCATTGATAAATAATTATCACTGAGGAGACGCTTGGCAAAAGAACAGAACTCAAACAAAAACAACTGACTGAGCCATCATTTTAATTTTAAGCACAATTAATCCTGAAATGGGAAGTTTGAAGGGTTTGTTGAACCCAGATCAGAGCTGAAAGTGATGTTTCCAGCTCTTGCTTGGCCAAGATGCTGTGCCATGCCTTCAGCAAGAAGGTGCTGCTGAGCATCCTGTGGTACCTGAGCCTTCTCACCCTCCCTGGCTGGGCATTCCATGGGACAAACTCTGACTTGTGCGGGACTTTTTGCAGCAGCCTAAGTGAGCTTCACTGAAACTGCTCTGAAGGGAGTGGGATGGCTGAATTTGGGGTTCTTCTAGGGGCTTGCGTGCTGCTGCTCCCTGCTGCACAGAGGGTGTTCCCAGCCGTGGGTCTCTGTGTCTGTGCAGCTCTGAAGTGTTATATCTCCCTGGGAGGATGGGCTGGAACGAGAGGAGTTTCAGCTGAAGACAAACCCGAGCGGAAAAGGCTGGTGGTTTGTCTCTGCTGGAAATACAATAATCCTTTTGCCCCACATACAGCTCTGGAACAGCCCACTGGAAAGTAAACCGGCAGCCGCTTGCGGGCGAGGGAGGTAAATGAAACTGGTCGGCACGAAGCACTTATTTACTCAACAGATGTGAGTCAAGAGAATGTGCTGTAATCTGATGATTTCTGGAGTATTATCTGTGATTGTTTTCCCTTTCTCTCTGCAGGGTTTCTTTCAGAAAATCCACAAGAGTTTTGTGGTCTTGAGTAAACAAACCATTTTGTTAACCAGAGAGAAATAATCGGTAGGTACGTAGGTAACTGTCTGGCGTGTGGGGGGAGTTAAGTGCTGTGTTGGGGCTGCTAAGGTGACTGGCTTCTCAAGGACTTGGTTATATCTGGATGATGTTGCAAGAGAGATACTCCTGCCCCGTGTTGTATGGAGATTAGTTCAGCAAGTGGGAATGTGTGAGTATAACTTCAGGTTATATTTAAGGTTCTGCAGCTTTCCACATTAGCAAGTATTTTGGACACAAAGGTTTCAAAACCTTCTCATGGTTTACACTGAGCAGTAGATTTGTTCTTCCCCTTGTGTTCGTCCAGCTGTGCTGTGTTTCTAGGTAAGGTTTTGTGCTGCTCTTTTTTAATCCAGGTTTCAGGATGAAACAGAATGTACATCGTCACTGCCTTGCTCTTAATTTAGGAGCCTCCTCAGTCAACTGGAGGGAGCATCAGTGCTACACAATGCTGATACAACTCGTCCCCACATCTCGAGCAGGCACGGAGGGAGCTGGGGCAGGAGGGGCCTGCGGCACTGGGCGATTAAAGACCCAGGCCAAAAGATGGTGGAAGTCATTATTTCTTCCACTTATGGGGCAAATTATAGTTTTTAGCAGTTGACATCCGTGCTTTGGAAGAAACCGAGGAGCATGCTTGGAGCGGTCCCTGTCCTGGCATCGCAGCGTGGGCACCACGGACCTGGGAAGGTGTTTGTGAGCAGAGGGATGGGGGATCAGCACACTGCAGTGCTGCAGGAGAAACTAGTTTCCAAATGAGAACAAAAGAAAGGAGTTTTGTTTCACATGAGAAGAGGGAAGTAATGCTTTAAGGAATAAAGGCCTGATCTCAGCAAACTGTTGTGCCGAACTGCTTTGCTGGGAAAGAACTGGTGTGAGTGCTGCCAGGCTGATGGCTTTCCAGACGCAATCTTGCTAAAATGTTATTGTTTCTCGGAAGAAGAAAACATAACTTTAATCCAGTCAGGAGGGTTAGGCCTCCTCAGTAACAAGAGAAAGAAGACGTCATTTTCTTTAAATCTCTTGTGCTTTTCCTGCTTGTCTCTCCCCCTGCCTCTCGCTGAGATGTAACCTCAGTTTTTCGAGTGGTGTAGTGCTGTCTGCTCTGCAAGGGTGCAGTTAGGGTGCTAAACTGGTGTTCCCCGAAAAGTGGTAGAGTTGGGGCGTTTGTGTCAGCTGAATCAGGCTCTGATTTCATATTGCAGTAAGAGAGACTGCCCCGCTCCCCTGCAGTCCCAGAGTGAAGTGTCTTAGAGAAAGTGCTGTGTAAAACTAAAATACAGGGTGTTTCAAAAAGATGGACCCAATTTGAAATCACATTATCTCTGCAACCACAAACTGATCAAGAATGAAACTCTTACCACTTGAAAGTGTGGGGCTTTTAGGTTGCTAAAAGTTACTAAAGCTTGATAACTTATTAAACCATTTGTAATTTTTTGTGTAATTGTAACATGTTGCCATTCTCAAACATACTGCTTTGAAACTGGGTCCAGCTTTTGGAAACAACCTGTGTTATTCATTAATGTTTTCCGTGCCCACTTCTCAGGACGTGTCGGTGAGTGTAGCTCCAAACTGTGACTTTACGATAAAATGTGGTAAGTCATCAGAAGCAGCATCAAGCAGCTCTTCTCTGTGTGCATGTGTGGGAGGATCCCCACAAAAGCTTTTTTGGGGTTTGGCACTTGCCATGGGTTGGGATACGTGTTCAGATTTGGTAGATGAGTCTTTTAAGTCTCCTTGCTTCTCTCAGATGCCGTGAAAGTGCTGAAGCACCGATGGTTCCGATCACTCCTCCGAGGGCTCTCACGGTGCAGTTCACGAATTCTGTAAAGCTCTCCTGCCTTAAGTTGATTTCTTTCCCCGTGATGGTTTCTGGTCCAGAAATACGTGAAAATGAAATAACTCATGTGTTCCTAAGTGAATTTCGTGTTCGTTCACTTTTTTCCCCTCTAATATACTCTTTGTGTTTGTGAATGAAACAGAATTAGGGCTAATTTAGTTGATTGGCTGCAAAACAAAAGTATTCAATGCTAAGAATGGGAAATGAGAAGGCCTTTCTGAAATGTTACTTCTTTGCATAATTGTAATAGATTATAATTATACAGTCGGGTGTTTAGCAGTGGATTTGCTGTAAACACGGTCACGGGAAATGTCTCGTTGCTCACTGGTGTCGGTTTGAGTCCCAGTGCGGTCCCGTCGATGGCTGTACTGGCATCTCTAACAACATTTTCTCTTTGAGCAGGATGGCGTGTTACAGAAACTGCCGTCTCCAATTCCCCTCCCAGCTCCTCCCACAAAATTACCGCCGGTCGATACGGCCATGTCAGACCGTTGACACAAATCAATAAGATCAATCATTCTTCAGCTCCTAAACAAAATTGAGAGCGTGATGCTGACGGGCTGTGCGTAGCGGTGCTGGCAGCGATTCCTAAATGGAAAATACATACCATAACATTCGCGAAGTTCACGCGGGGAACCCAGTCCCATTAATAATTAGTTCTCTCGGGCTGTTAAGAGCAGCCTGGTACAAATCGTTTCCTACAACTGCAGTTTGTGTTATGACCCCGACAGCCATCAGCCTGATGGAGAGCATCACCTACCCAACAGCGGTGCTGGAGAGAGGTGAGCGTGGCAGAGTTTGGTTAGGAATCCGGATTTTCTTCGTTCTCCTAGGAGATCTTGACTTCTTCTGATACTGATTTTTGCCCCATGAATAATTGCAGACATTTTATTGCAATACTGGAATTCGTGGTGCAATCAAGTAGTTTGGTGTGTAACTGAAAACCCATTGAAATTTTACTTGCTGTAGTCTGCAAGAGTAAAATCAGAGGCTGCTTCTAAAAAGCAGAACCCTTATGTGAAGGGAAGTACGAATCTTTGTTTATGGTGTCTGAATTCGTATCTCTGAAGGCTTGTTTGGGTGTGTCTGCTCATAGACTCCATCAGCTACTTCAGGAAGATAAACATATAAATGTTTCATCTCCTTGATTTGCCACCAAACATTGTGCTGGGTGCTAGCAGTTGTTTTTTTTAATTAAATATAATTTATCTAATCCTAATGGGAAACATAATTATAAGATGTATTTTTTATACTGTGATTTCAGAACTACTTTATAAAGAACAGTAATGTTTCTCCCTTAATGGCTGTTTAAAAACTAGAAAAGAAAATAAAAAGAAACAAAGTACACTTTGCTAAAAGTAATAAATCTCAGACAAGAAGAAAAAAAAGCATCTGATATGTTGGAGCTGCAATAAAGCTGAAAATTAATGATCGGTAAGTTGGTGCTGCAGGAGTGTGGAGTGTGAATGTATTATGGATTTGCAGAGACGCCTATAGCTTATTAAATGTCAGCAGATTTTGGCAGAAGCACTAGAAAACCCTGATCAGAAAACATGAAGTGGTGCAACCTGCAGCTGGAAGATCCAGTGCCACAAAGGATGTGGGAACCATGTGTACGGTTGAAACAGAAGAAGGTGCTTTGCAAGATCAGGGCTGAAATTGCACGCTAAACTCCGTTAGTTTCTGATCGGGGGGATTTAAACATTCCAGTATGGCGTGACTGTCATCTCAGGGAGGGCTTTATTGTACTGTAAAACCTTTGCATGAGGAGCTATGTGTGAATGTTTAAAATAATTTAAAACAAATAACATCCCTTCACCCTCCCACTCTCTCTCATGTTTTTTTTTCCTAAAACTGAAAGGAATAATACATCAAGTGAGTGATCACATCAGGCACGGACACTTACCAAATCACAGTGAGATAACTGTGAATAACTCTCTAGTTTCGACAATTTGCATGGCCATTAACAATTGATGGGTTTCCCTTAGAACCGCATTATCTATGGCAGCGGGATCTATTCCCGCACACTGCTCCTGCATACTAAGTGCCAGAGAAATTCTCAAAAGTGAAGGTAACAAAAAATACGATAGCAGCAAGGTGAATGAAGCAGGTAGGAATTTCAAGGCTACATTTTTTGAAGGTGGGGAAATTTTTCAGGTGATCATGCATTTTTATGTCTTCTTCCCCATCTTCCCTGCCTATTTTTTTAGCTACAGTTCTAGAAGTTTTAATTCAAGTTGGTGTTAGGTTTCCCTTCACTGCTTGGCATCGTGTCAGGCTTGATGGTTGGCTCCGACATGTGGATCAGTTTAAGCAAGATTTGAAAATACATTCTGTTTTAGTTTTGGATTGGACACGTGTCTTGAGGAGCTTTTATGCATATTTGAGAAAAGATAAAACCCTTGCTAAATTTAGCAGCCCTTACTTGCTGGGTGGCTCTTTTATGGGAGTGATTTCAAGGAGGTGTCAAAGATGTACCTTCCTTATGAGAATCATGCCACTATTTTAATAAACACACGACACATCCCTTATTTCTAGTGCTTTCATCTCTGGCTGACGGCATGTCAGATCTTTCCAGATTCCTCCATCAAGTTGACTTCTCCAGCCTCAGATCACTTTTTTTTCTCTCTCTCTTTTTATTTCTCTTTCTCACCCTCTTCCCTCTCCCCCTTTCTTTTCACGGTGCTGTTGTTGTGGCAAGATTCAAGCGGCTGAGCGAGGCAGAGCTGGGGAGAGCTTGGGTCGTCAAAGGATGCGAGCGGCTGGAGCTGCTGAAGGCGGGTGGGTGACATATCAAAGCTGGTGGGTCCGGGCACTCTGTGCTCTGCCCTCGTAAATGAGTCCCCTGTTGTAAACAGAGTTCCTGGGGTTAATTTATGAGCTCACACATATGCAAATGCAATTGTTTTTCTATGTCCTTCCCAAAATTTAATTGCAGAGGATGCTAATAAAGTCTTATCTTTGTTCTTTGGAAGGTGGCTTCTGTAGATGGGGCATGTTAGGGAAGAAGTACTCGAGTTGTTGATAGCAGGAGGTGGCTGTTCATCTTAATGTCAGAACAACCCAGCACCTTATTGTCCTGTCTGCCCCTGGATGGCGTTTCTGGGTTGCTGTAGGTAGACAGAGGAGAACTGGAAGATCTGAGCAGCTCCTGGTTGCCACTGGCTGGGCCTGGCGTGGTCAGAGGCCCGGCGTGTCCCGTCTTGGCCGGAGCACCCATGGCCTGGGCCAGCATGAGGGCTTCGGGGAGCCCCAAATCCCCACTCACCTCTTGGTGCCTGTCTCATGGTGTGGAGGTAACCACGGGGCTGGTTGTCTTCTCCACCGTTACCTCTGCCTGTATTGCCCTCTCCCCAAACCCTGCTTTATCTTTGCTGTGGAGCTTGGAGTTCGCGCACCCAACGTTCTGGACAGACTCTTGCTCTGTGTTCAAGCTGGGGATCCTGGTCCTTGTCTTAAGCATTTGCTCTGAAGGTGTGAAACGTCATTGCACTTTGCACCTGTCCTCTGTCGCAGGACTCTTCTACAGTGCCCCAGCCTGCTGGTGTCCCTCTTGGTTACTGCTGCTGAGAACCAAGGCAGCCAGCGGAGCCATTAGCACACGCGTCTCTTGGCTTTGTACATTGAAATATCCGTGAACAGCAGTGAAAACAGGTTTTCAGCTTTTGTTTTGTTAGCTGTTGCTGGCGGCCTGTAATAATGGTCTTTTCTAGGAAAAAGGTATTTTACTCTTCTTTAATTTTCAATGAAAATTCTTTATGACACAGATCATAGTATAATAATAATCGATGAGATCATCTGTGTTGTTTGGGTATAAAACTGGAGATGTAAGTATTTGGAGATATTGGTGTGATCCCAGGTTGCCCTGTTGGTGTGGTTACTGGTTACAGCAATAGTTCTTATTTACTTAAACTTTAGTCTCAGGGTAACCGTGTTTCACAATAATCAATGCACTGATTACTGTAATTGCATTTTGTGGTACCGTGGTCTTATAATTAACTGACTGGGCTAGTAAAGCATGGAATCTAATGAATATTTGTAAACAAACTTCATTAGGAAGTAGGTTGAGAATATGCACTGATGGAAGATAATAGAGGAGACCCATCCTCAATTTCAATAATTACAGCAAATGGAGACCTGGAAATGAACAGCAAAATGTGGAATCCATCCCACTGCTGCTTGCCTCGTGTTTTCTGCTGTATGAGGTCTTTAAAATCTCTCTTTTAAAAACATCTTTCTAGAAAATGGCTCCCCACTGCAATGAGGTCCTGTGTACGCAATTTCAGTCTCCGTTGCAGAACATTAAAGCATTATCAGACATGATGTTGAAAACAGGATTTACAATGTAGGGCTGATATCCGTCTTGAGTAAGAATTGTCTATTGTCACCCCATGATTGGATCTTAATGCAATTAAAATGGAAAAGGAAACCACCACTGCAAATGGGAAATACATTTCCTAGTGTTGCCTCTGGGGGGGTGGATGGCTGACATCTGGCTGTTGCTGGAAAGCTGGCTGTGTTTTACTGTCCTTGAGGAACTGTGTCCCATTTTTGCTGCAGCATTGCGTGCCTCCCTCTGGTTGTGTCCCTCTGTTTCAGATGCGTGTTCCTCACCTTAGGTGAGGGCTCTGGTCCTGCATGCTTCGTCAGGCCACTTGGGAGCATGTTGTATGAGTCTGGCAAGTTAACGGTTGAAGGATCCGGCCCATTTTGGATGGTTGCTTATTTTAAGTTTGCCAGAAATCCCTTTATATTTTCTTGCCTTCTCTCCCTTCTTCCCCCATCTATAAGCTACTCGACTCTTAATTACAGGTTTTCCTGGCTGAGTGTATGGGTGTCTCTTTTACAGAAGTAGCATTAAATCCTGCCACCTCCCCACACTTTTTTTAAGCTTTTGGTTATCTGCAAAGTTTGGTATTATTTTTTCAGGGAAACACACATGAGGAGCCTTGCTGAGAGAGCACCAGCCCTGAGCAATGGGCTCATGAGTGGCTGCTCTTGCCGCAGGAGCTTGGAGGGGAGAGAGGGTCTTTCAGCAGCTACAGTTCATGCGTTTGCTTCCTACCTGCTGATTTCAAACAGTATTAATTTTTATGCATTTATTGTGTTTAATTAAAAGCAGGGCTGCTTACAGCAGTGCTTGCAGAGATTCCTCCTCCTCCCCCCTCCCAAAAAACACAACAAATAGGCATCTGGTATTTGTTTTGTATAACACAATCCTCATAAAATGAAGAGTAATAAAACATAATTATCTGTAAAGGCTTGTTTTATAAGCCTAAGAATGAGCTCGTTGCTGCCTTGTTTTGGTCTATTTGTAAGATAAAGGATGCCTTTGTATGGTTTTAGCCCGTCTCCAGATTAGTAGAGAATCGGTTATTAGGGTGTTTTAAACCCTGGTGTGTCAGGGTGCAGGACAGTGGGAGTGCACACACAGGATGGCACTGGTGGATCTCCAGGGCTGGGGAACAGCCTTTTTGTGTGCCTTTCGGAGAATTTTCCCTTCCAAACAAAGGGTTTTATTTGGAAGCTTTGGTAAAGTAAGGGGGAGGAAAATCTGTGGGCTACACAAATAAGGAATAAAGGTCAGTGTCTCTGAGCTGTGGGCCTTGGAGTTGGGTTTGAGCCATTTCTTCATGCTGCTTATCCTTGGTAGCAGCAAGGACAGTGATGTTCATCCGTGTTCTTGCTTCGATATGTGTGAGGACTCTTTGATTTGGCTCTTGTTGCTTTTCTGACAGACCTTGACAGCTGCCGTACCTTCATCTCTTTGGAGCGTTGTTGGCTCAATCCACCTCCAGCCCGGTCGTCAGGACTCCCAGCACAGGATTCGGTAGTTTTGAAGAGCTAATTTTACTAATTTCACCTTAGATTTGCTGTTCATAGTTTGTTTGTAGGGCAGTATGCCTTTTTACTTCCTTTCGGCTTTCTGCAACCCTGCAAAGGTCCTCCCTGCTGCTATGTGCTAGCAGCTTTTTTCTGGGGAAAAGGTGGAACTAGATCATTTAAATCAATTACATATTAAAGTGAGATATGCGAGTGGCTTGTGGCTGTTCTAAAGGTAAAGTGTGAAAACCAAATCCTTTTAGGAAGCTCACACTCTAAGCCTATTGTTTGTTTATTTTTCATTAAAATAGGATAGGCAAAATAGAATAGGCAAAAATTGACATAATGAAAACTTAAAGCTATAGGGCTGCAAGGCACCTTCAACTCCAACATACTTTGGAATGCATTTGCTTTGACTCTCTTCTTCTTTGCACAATTAATTGAAGTGTTAGAAGGGGAAACACAGCTTCTCTCAGTTTTTATGTGACTTGTTGCCTTCTCCAAGGCAGATATGACTTAGGTATTGTTTTCTCTCCGCAAGGCAAGCCTTGTAATTTTGAATCTTGGTTAGCAGCTGCTTTTGTTCTTCTGGGAGTCTCGGAAAGAGTGGGGTTTGGAGCACATAATGAATTGCTAAATGATACCCTCACAGAGAGAGAAATCTCCCCCTCTTAAGTGCCTCTTTCCTTCCGCAGAGGCTGCAATGGTGCAGTGATGGTGCAGCGACCCGCAGCAGGGGCGGGAGATGCTCCCAGCAAGTCCAGTGTCCTGGGCAGCGGCCACATGCGGCGCTGCCGCTGCCCCTGCTAGAGTCATTTCCTCAAAGTGCATTTTTCTCGAAATATGCTTTTCTTGTCGTCTCCTCTGTGGATCCTAGTGTAACCTGCACGTTGCTGGCTTTGGTTGTTTAACAGCAGCATTGTGGCTGCGCTGGGTCTGTAGCCAGTGGACACCAGCAGCAGGTAAGGCGTTAGGAGGCACCCACCTGCCTTTTGTGTGCTTACCTTATTTTCTGTGCCCAGAAGCCTTTGATCTATTCAAACTGAAGCCTGTCTCCAGAGAAGTGGAGATAGGTGCCAGATTGCAGGCTGATGTGTAAATGTGTCCTTTTGCAGCAAAGTCTCATGTCACATGTATGTGCCATGTATGTGCCATGTATGTCAGAGGCTGCACAGTCCAGCTACAAGTCAAAGGGTCTGAGATGTTGACACAGCCCTCACTATGTAAAGTTCCACTTGGTTTCTCATACAAGGTCTGGAATGCCTTTTTTTCTTTCCACCCCTGAGATATTTCTTCTCTCATGTGTAGAGGTGGGGGATATCTCCCTGGAAAGTCTCCTGGTCCTTAATTAATGTCTGCAAGATGTTCTGAGACCGCTGTTGATTTGCATTCAGAACAACAGAATTGTATTCAAAAGTTTGGGTAGCTTCTGATCCAGCCTCCTCATGTCTCCAGAACAAATGGTTTTCACTTTACCGGTGTAAATGTGTGGGGGGGTAAACTTGCCCCCCCAAGCCATTAGCTTCAGTTGTGCTATCAGTGTGACATGGACTCGCTATTTATTCTCTTTCCCATTGTGTGCAGAGTTGGTAGCATTGGGTGCATTTTCTTTTAAATATGACATAAACTGAAATCCTGTTATTTGCACACATTCTGTGGCACTAATCTTCAAAGTATCTAGGCAACCTTTATGTAGATGACACTTTTAACTCAAACCCTTCCATCATTATGAGTGTGGTCCTGTGAAAAGATGTACGGTGAAAAAGGGAGGGAAGAAAGAGCTGTCTTGAACTCCTGTTGGGCAGCTTGAGTCACTTGTGAGACTCTTTGTATGAAGCACAATGCACTGAAGATCTCTGCTGCCATACGCTACTTCATACTACTCCGTGTTTTTCCTTTGAGCTTGGGCAGGTAGGGGATCTCCTCGCTCTGCTGGAGCTGATGGTAGAGGTGCCAGCAAAGGGGGATTTCAGAGCTTCTGCAATCCGGGGCCAAGCAGTGGACTTCTTTGTATGGTTGTGTGCTCCAGGCTCAGGAGGATGAGTGCTCCAAAACATCTGCAGCTGCAGCCCTGGCAGGTGTGTGTGTGTTTAGAAAGCTTCTGAGTTCAGCTGTGCTGCCCAGAAAACGAGCTGAATGGGAGCCTCGAAAAACTTGAAGAGGAGGCCACCGTTGCTCTGTTAGTTTGCTTTGAACCCCCTCAAAGAAGAAGTGAAGATAACTTAGAGGAGATTCTTTGAATAAAGGTGCTTCTGCAGGGTTAAGTGTGACCATGACCCGTCAGTAGTTCAGATGGAGCAGGTATCACTACCATGGTGGTCAGACGTGGCGGCAAGCTGGGTGTCAGCTCTTGGAGCAGTTCTGGCTTTGTCAGACCAAGCAGGTTTCCTCCACACAGGAGGTGGTGCCAGTGTAAATGCCACACCACGTGCTGTGCCTGGTTTGTGATTTGTGTCCTTGTGCCTAACGCTAAACAATTTGGGCTGCCAGGTGATCAGTAGTGGGCAGCAAATGAAAGCTTCCCATCGCAAGGCAAGACAACCATGTTTGTAGCCAGAAGTTTGTTGGATTTTTGTGTTTTTTGTGTGTTGTGGTTTTTGTTTCTTTGTTTGGGTTGTTTGTTTGTTTGTTTGTTCTTCTTCTGTGCAGAACAGTGTGATTCCTTGTGAGGCTCAGGGGCAGTGAGGAGATATCGCATGCACTAAACCAAAAATCATATTGTAATTGGACATAGTGCATGACGTTGCTCGTAATGTATACATAAATAGAGACTCCAGCGCTCAGCTCTTTGGTAGGAGACAAGTCTTTTGTATTTATCAGGCTTTGCTATTTTTGTAACATGCCATGATACACTGTTGTTAAAAAAAAAAAAAAAAATCCATATTGATTCCTAAGTGTTATTGTTGCCTCATTCTGGGATCAATTGTACCAGACCTTTCTCATTGACTCTGACCTCACCACATTTAAATAGCTGGAAAGTGCAAGTATTCATTGTCTACAGGAGCATAGAAACAGTGACATGCGAGTCTCTGTTGACGGTCCCCTTTTCTATAGGATTTCTTCTCTACAGGACCAGGAGAGACTCTGCAAGGATGATTTTCTCACAGAGGCAGCTCCTCAGCTCGCCTTGCGGTGAACCTGGCAGGGCCAATTAGCAAAATAATAGGTCTTCGGAGCCTAAAGAAATAGAATATATACCTTCAAAAATGCACTCTTTTAAAATATTACTAACCTCATAAAAAGGCAAAAATAGTTTTTGCTGTCTTAAACACAGCACCAAAGTAAAACAAGATGAGCCCGTCCGCTGTGTGGTGTAGTAAACAGAGCTGAGGGCTTTGCTTTCCCCAGCTCCATTTCACTTGAACAGTTTTGCTGTACATTAGCTTCTTCGTCTGCAAGATGGGATTACTGAATTTTTAGAGGTGCTTCATGATCCTCAGATTAAAAGTATCACATAAAGCTACTTCTGTTCCTAAATGGGGTGTTTGGTTTAGTTTTTGGTAATATTTTACATGTATATAGAGGTGTGCTTCTGCCTGCGGAAAAAGTAGCATCAGGTATTTCCTATTTCCTTTTTCAGATGAGATTTTGTCTTTCTAAGGCTGTGTCCAGAACCATTCACAAATAGCCTTCATAGTTACTTAGCAAATGGTAGAAGTCTGGATTTTTTTCCGTGGGCTTTATACTTCCAGACACAATGGTTATTTCAAGTTAAGGGACTTAGTGAACAGTAGGACAGGGTTGGTGGGACAGGACGGGGTGCTTCATGAGGCTTACTGTTGATAGCCAGCTGTGTGTATAATCCTGACTTCATTTCTCTTCTACAAAAAGCTAAACCCACCATCTTGGACATCATGATTAATGGCAGATTTGCCTGTAATGAGGATGCTGCTGGTAAGTATCCCTGGGCAGTGATATTTCTTTATTTGACCTCATGTCCGTGGGTTGGTCCTGAAAGCTGAGATGGATATTGACTGCTCTAATCTTGACTATATGCTTAATTACAGGGCAGGAAGAGTCAAGTGGATAGCATTTCGGGTAGCTGGTGTGGAGAATAAAGCAACGTGGTAAACTGAGCCCTGGTAGTTCGCTTGGGACAGTGTGGTGGGTTGTTATTACATTATGGTGGGAGAAGCTGCCAAGCGAATACTACTGCACAATTAAGTGGGGCTGTTAACGACATGACTGAGCCAATTCATTAATGACAATGGTGTATTCTTGTATCTGCTTTCCCTTACAACTGCTGGGTGAAGATACTCAGGGGAAACAAGGGGAAGAAGGGAGGAGGAAAGGAGACTCTGAAGATCTGGTGCAGATGCTGTGACTTTCTTTAAGCCTTTGTTCCCTGAGTCATCTGAAACTCAGCCGTTTCCCAGACAGGTTTTATGGAAACCTGGTAGTTCACTGCGAAAGCAGTGTGCTCCTGATGAAACATCTTCCTGTAGGTGCTGTTTCTGCACATCTGCTTGTTTGGTGGGTTGGAAAGAAGTGGAGGAAAGGACGGAGTTACTTCTGCCAGGTGGAGGATTCTGTGCGAAGGGACTGAGTCAAGGCAATGGGTGTCCTTTGGCAGAGAATATTCTCAGTTACTGTTGTTTTCACAGGCAAACAGCAGTAAACTGCAGGGCTGTTTGAGGCAGAAAAAATGATGAGACAAAGGTGCCATCTTTGGGGTTTCAAAGGAAAGCCAAAGTAAAGAGCTGGAGGCTGCAGGCACTGCAATATTTCCTTAAGCAGAGACAAAGCTGTTGTCAGGCTCATTTCTGTTTATTATTATCAGCATCTTTGTTAGGAATTAGTCTGTTGCTGGACCTTGTAATTTTTGGAGTTAGGGGAAGATAATAAAGAAGACTCTAAAGCAACCTGCTGTTAGAAAGTAGTAGCAGGGATGGCTTAGGAAAAAAAAAAAAAAAAAAAGAAAAGAAAAAAAAATAGAATGCACATTTTGCTTTAACCAGTAGAAAACACTCCTGTAGTAGGGGTATATTAATGACTAAGGGCGTGAATGAATATCCGTGCTTCATACTGTAAAAAAGGGTCTCTGAGCTGTGCAGGGCGTCCCCTGCCCTGCCAGGTTGGCTCAGTGCTGGGCACCAAGAGGGGCAGAGTGAGTTTCAGTGAGATACCAAGGAGCAAATGTTGGGTGTGAAAGCCCATGACTGCGGAGAATTAAGAATTTGCAAAGCAGCGCTACATCTTTCGGTGCAACAGTTTTTTCTTCCTTCCCAGCTCTGTTTCTTCCTGTATGTATTTGTTGCAAGGAGGGTTACACTGTTTTGGTTTGGGTAGAGAGGAGGTGAGAATGTTACTCTCAGTTTTTGAGGTGAGATATAAACTGTAAACCACATGGGCAACCACATAGTTGAAACAAACACACCTGAAGCAGAGATGCTCGCCACAGCTTGAAACACATCCACGTTGACCTGGAGGGCTCCTGGTGTGAGGGCATTTGTGTCTGGCACCTTGATCCAAAACCAAACCAAATCTGAGAGCTGCCAGTGCCGGATGGTGCACCGCAGGCATGTGATTTCAAAGCACAAACCTGCTGTGAACTTACTCCAGTGGTCCAGATTTCCTCAGAAACCAAAACAAAACACAGAAGTGTGATGATTTGAGGTAGATGTGGCAGGGTTTGTGCTGAGCCAGCTATCTGCCAGGCTGTCCTAACTCCGGTCAGGTGTCGTCTCATGTTCTGAAACTGGTGTAAAACCAGGATGGAGGCAGAGGCTCATGGGGACATGGCTACATCATCACCACTTCAGTTAAATTGTCTCGCTTTCTGTCACTCTCCCGTTACACAAATTTTATTACGTGCTTGCAAGTTTTACGGGGTTTTTTTTGTAGGAAGAACCAGGCATGGTTGCATTGGGAAGCAGGTGTTGCAGTGGTATTTGAGGAGGTGCCAGGGTGGGCAGCGCTGCTACAGGGGCTTCTGTAGCCCTGGAGGAGTTTCTCGGTGTGCTGCCCAACGCTGCTGCACCAAGAGTTTAACGGTGGTTGAAGCTTTGCTGTAAACGATGCCTTGGAGGGAAGGTGCAAGAGATGAGGAATCACCTGCTTCCAGTCTCTGTGCATGGGATGAAATCAGGCAGCGGTTTCCCGAGACAGAAACATCAAAAGGATGTCATTGTCCATGGTATTAAAATGCAACAATGCTTGAAAGTGTCTCACAACACCAAGGGTTGTGAAGTGCCACAGTTGGAGGGCACTGGGAAGTGCTGAGGTGACTCTGTGTTTGGGTAATGGAGAACAAATAGGATGCTTTGTAAATTGATTTTTCCCCTTCTTTCCTTTATGGGTCCAGTATGTGTGTGTGTCTAAGTACATGTTATTGAAATAAACTCTGAAGCATGTTTGGACACTAAGTCTAACAAATGGTGACTTTTTTTCTTTTTAGTCACAAATGCTGTTTGCATTTTTACTCTGCCTTTTTTTTGTTTGTTTGTTTTTTAGTGTCACAAAGGCTGATCCAACACTCAGTTCATGTTTTCACTGTTAAATTATGCCCTGGAAGTTTCAACCTCTAGCATCTCATAGTAGCCTGTAAATTATGTATGGAAATGTTCTGTATTGTTACCGTATGAACTCCACGGAGATGGGGTGTCTGAGTTGCTTGATTCGGTACCGAGTTTGGGAATGTTTCCCTGGTCCAAAACTCGCAGCATCACAGTGTTTCACACTCACTTATTGTTTTGAAGATAACTTTTGTCTGTGCTAGCAGAAAACCCGCAGTTGCTCTTAGCCAGATTAAAATAATGGATCACTTGAAAGAATACTGCCTAGTATTTATTGCTGCTCACCAGAGGATAATTTCAATAAGAATTTATCATATTTATTCAGCAGCAGACTAATAAATTCAGATTTGTTTAAACAAAGACTGGAGGAAGAACCTGCTAAATGCTTACAGTTATATTCATGGCAGGCATAAGCTACTCCATTTTGCTCAATGTACTTGTACCTGCTTATGTCACCAATTAATTTGGCTCTTAATATCTTATTTTCAGCACTTTACTTTCTTTCCTCTGGGTACTACAAGTCATGTTCATCCCTGATGTAAGTCTATTGAGGATAATGGCATCTCTGATGCTTTCTGGCTTTGGATGGGTTTGATTTGTTGTTGTGACAAAGTCTAGATAAAGAAAAACACTATTGCAGGAAAGAGTCATCTAATATACTGGACTCGAATCCAGGAAGGTCTTGAATACAAATTTCTCCGGTGCTGTGTTTGTGGCTTTGAACAGTTCACCCGGTCTGTCTTTTTTCCCTTACTCAGAACCAGGCTCCATGCTTACCATATGAAGAGTTCTGTATTTAGTATCTGTACAATGTTTGTGTAAGGAAAGCGTGTGCAAGGCCATTAGTAGTTTGAGATTTTTGTTGGGAGATGTTCTAAAACTGAAGAAACCAGAAGGGAAATTGGTGGCCAGATGAGCACACATGAAATGGTTCAGGGGTAAATATTGATGTAATATGAGCATAAAGTAACATGGTCTTCTGGTAGGCCTTGCTCTGCTTGTGCTGGGCATCCCTTCAGGATGCCAAATGGATGTTTTTAAATGTAGATGCTCTTAAAAATAAAAACTTTCACCCAAACTGAAATCTCTTGTACTAAAAATAAATTTGCAAAGCTGTGTCCTCTATGGGAATAGGAGCAGTCTGAGCCAGTAGAGTATGTTATGTCTGGTGGCATCTGAATTTTTCTCTGTTGTGGGGATGATCTGTGTGTCTCTGTGCACGTTCAAAACTGATGTATAGACCATGTTTTTCATTTATATGCATGCACACACACATTTTTGATAGAATTCAACACATTGTGACTTTCTCTGTTCTGCTGGTTGCCATCGCACTAATTCACCCTCCTTCCTTTGCATTTCATCACCTTTACAATTAGGCCACTGCAAACTTCCTGAAATAACACGTGCCTCACGTTAGCTGGGAAAATCAGCCAAACACACACGGATGAAAGAGCTGGTCTTATGGAACACAGGCACCACAAACAGAAAGCTTAGCACGTGAAATACCCTGGGGTTTGCAGGTTTTATTCACGACCGTTTCATCAATCTGTTGGTCAGACCAAGCCGTGGCAGTGAGAAGAGCAGCACAACCCAGCGCCAGAGTCCTGCCCTCTCTGTGCTGGGCAGGGTTTAACCAGCGCTTGTGCTCACAGGAGAGCTCAGGGTTCACAAAAGACCATACCCTGGAAAGCTCTGCCACGGTGAAAACCTGGTGTGTGGACCTGCAGAATGTGAAGGGTTAATAATGATCAGGAGGAAAATGCAATGGTGCTGGCAACCTTTTCTATGTAAAATAGAGCCAAGGAATGCCATGGGTATGAACCGAAACAGGCCCACTAACAGTTGTTGGTTTTCTAGGAAATGTTTGCTTGTGTTGGTGGTTTCTTTTCCATCACAAATGGATTGTTCTGGGAGTGAATCACGTGGGCTTTTTTTTCCACTCTGTTTTTAATTAAAAAGTAGAAGAGAGGAAACTTTTTTGTTCGAGTGGTTGAAAAGCTGAGCAAGCCATAGGAGATAAATAAACTGGTACAGATTAATTGAACCAAGCAATGGAAGTGACAGACACCTGTGCCTTCAAATCCTTGACAAAAATTTATTAATATGACTAATATGTTGGTTTCTTAATGTGATGAGCCCTTGCATTGCAAATGGTTTTATGGGGGTAATATCCTTTCCAAAATCCACAGTAAAACAAAGCAACTATTGTCTTGATCTTTGCCATTGGAAGTGGTATTTGAAATGCAGTGCTGATGCAGCAGGAGCTGCATATGGATTAAAATTATTGGCCAACAGGGAGCAAGAGAGATCTGGGCAATTTTTTATACCTTAAAGGCTTCTTATATACATTTAAAACAGCTGGGCATGCTTGTCTGTGTGATCTTTGGGCTGCGAGCAGTGGTGTGCCTGGTGACCTTCTGCAGGCAGCACTTACCTGGCACCCTCAAAGTTGCCATTGTGGTTAATATTCATCACGTAGATGTTACAGATTTTTAATTGCTTTTGTGTCTGGATTGGTGGCAGGGATCTGTGATTTATCATCCTTGTTATTTGCATGGCATTAGTGCTGGAAGACTGGCGTCAGAACTGAAACGCTGTTGTGCTGGGGCCCGTGGATGTATAGATGGTACAAGACAGGGCTCCTAACAGAAAGCTGCTGTTGTTGGCTCCATCCTCAGGTCTGCTTGAAAATAAGAGAGGCAAGAAGCAACATTTGATGTTCGAAACTGGTGCTTTTTGGTCCAGCTGATGTGATCTGCGGCACTTTAGGCAGCGTTCTCTGTTACAATGACTGGGGTGGTTTGAAATGGTGCTCTCCTGCGTTGTCAACAGGGAGTGACCCACAACACCAGGATCAGTGGTCTGGAAATACCCACTCCCTCCGCCTGAGCTGCTGCTGGGGAGGTGGGTGCGTGGTGGGAGAAGCTGGAGCGTGGCTGATGTTCCTCTGCGTGGCCTGGGGTGGGAAGTTGAGCTTTGCTGTTTAGAATAAAATAGTGAGGGGAAATGCAAAAATCCGAGAGTTCAAGGCTATTGATTTGGGTTAACTGATTTATTGTGAGTGAGGAACAGAACTGAGCGCTTTGGCAAAGCAGAGATTTTGCTGATCTGGCTTTGTAGCATCAGATGTTTTGGTCTTCTAAAAGTATAGGGATATCGAGGTCTGCATGCGGCTTTGTTGTAAAATCAAGAAAGCAAAGCCGAGCAGGCTGTGTGGTGTTTCTGTAGACATGTTTTTTGTTCACTTATCACATCTGAGGCTCACTGCAGAGTGAAGGTTACTGGAGTGTGTGGATTTTGGCCATTACCTCTTAGCATGGGACAGGGGAAGGTGGCACTGAGTGTGTACCACTGTCCTTGAGTCTTGCAGCTCCTTTCTGCCGACAGCCAAAATCTGGTGTCAGGATCATAAGGGGCGGTTTTAATGGCTGTGCAGTTGAGCAGCTGGCTACCAGGAATAGTGTTAATGAGTGTTTATGACCTTTCCTGGTGCTTTCAGTGGTTTTGGTGCAATAAATGGACACCTTTTTAGTGCTGGTTTGAAAAGGGACAAACGATTTTTGTTTGGTGGCTTCCAATTTGCTCCAGTCGTGCCGTGACCTCTGCCGGTCTCATGCATTAACAAACTTCTTAAAGGTTTTACGGACACTTTGTGTTAGCCACACCAGAGCTGTTGCCATGAATATTTAATGTCCAGAGCAGTACTTTTTATTATTATTCTTTTTTCGGTTACTCTGCTTTGACAAAAGTAGATATTCACTCTCAGACCAGGCAGTGGCCGGCATGCCCTGTACACCCCACTTGCACCTTCCTCTTCACCCCCTCCCTTTTTCGGCTGTAGCTGTGAGAAAGTTTCACCTAAAGCTGTTGTGGCCTTGATTTATTTTTCTAATTATTTTTAGGTTTATTTCTTTCCGTGTCCTTTTTATCTGCAGTTTGGCAAGGGCCTGAACTGCTCCTCTTCCTCCCCCTCGCCTTCCTCCGCAGCCGCGGGGAGCGGTGCCATTTCTGACGGGGTTTGCAGCTGAACTCACTTGAGCACAATGGCTGTCCCCGCCTCGCCTGGGCTCCGGGGGGTGAATTCCCCACGCTTCATGGGTCGCTGGCCCCTCTTTTATTTGCAGCAGGAGTGGAGGAATTCCTGCAAGGCAGAGCCACTTCTGAAGGGTGCACGTGGATCTACCGTGTCTGGAACAGCCCCTGAGCGGTTTATTTCTTTGTTGAATACAATGCATATTTGCAATTTGTAGACCAAGTGCTCTTCATTGGTACTTTATTTGATGAATATTTTTTTCCCTTATCATATTTTGGTGTCTGCGTTGTCTCCTGCCCTTGAGTTCTTGTACACATCCAGTCTGTGACTTTTCCCAGGAGGAGAGAAAGGCACACGCAGGACAGCCAGCTGCGCCAGGCAAAGGTGGTGGTGGTGTTTTGGCATTAGAATAAATTTTGCTAAATGGCATGTGGTGTCTGCTTGGGTACGTTTGGATGTTTTCGAACTGCCGATGCGCAACAGCCCTGCTGTTGCTGTAGGGTAGGGACTTGCCTTCCCAGCAGGCCGGGTGGACTTGCAGGATGGATGGTGGAATTTGTCCAAACTGGGCAGCATCTCCAGGTCAGAGCCGCGGGCTGGACGCGGGACTCCCCCGACACAGGTGCTTTTCCCAGGCGTTGCGTGTGCTCTGACGGAGGCTTGTGACCACCAGCAAGATGACCCACGGACCAGGGGTTTCTGCTGTGGTGCCCAGTCATGACAAGAAGTCACCAGCTGGTTTTGGGAGTTTTCCACACGTCTGTGCTGAGGGCTCAGAAAACCACTGCAGTGTCATCCTCTGGAGGGACCAGCAGTAGCAGTCTGCACACCTGGAAGGACACCTACTCTTTTTTATTTTAAGACATTCCTACCTGAATAACAAAACCATAACAAAACATACCTAAGCCAAATTCAATTCCTGTTGTGCCCTAAGTTACAAATGTTTCCTTTGCAGTGGTGGGATCATTGATTGTCTATTTCTCTCTTTATTTTTCCTAAACTTTCAGGTTTTTAGTTGGTTCCCGTACCACTCATGGAGTTTTTTCTGGTTTTAAGTTGCCATCAGCCAACAGGAAGAGTGTGCCCATGAGTTAAAATTGTTTTACGAGAGTTTTTTAGGTGGAACCTCTAAAAATAATAAAGTGGAAACTTACACATTATCTGCGCTGAACACACCTCTCAGTTGTATCCCATCATGAGCTTGTTTTAATTCATTTGTAGACCCAGGTACACCCCCCTAAATCAGACGGCCTCATTGTTCAGCATCTGTGCTCTCTGGAGTGTGAGAAACCTGTAACAGAGAGCGCCCTGGAAACACATGCAAGCTGTGAATCGCTACATATGAAGGGCAGAACTGTCACCATTGCTCTTGGCATATATCTCCTTTAGTGCAAGTTTGGGGGCAAATTCATTTATGCGAACCACAGTCACTGATTAATTAATTAACATGTGTGCACGTGTTGGTGCTGGTTAATGTGTAGGTGGCCAAATATGTTTGAAAGCTCCAGCAGGCCTCATGCTGGTTGAAGGTATTTTCTTGCTGGGGATTGTATCAGTAGGTCTGTTTTTCTAATTGTTAATCTAGGTATAATTTAGCCTTTGGTCAGGTTAACCACACATATCCTGGATTTGCCTGTATGTCAGTTCTTAGGGTGGGATTGGGTGACTGAAGCAGATTTTTCTGATGGTAAGCAGAAGGCTTGGAGGTAAGAGGCTTTTCCTTTCACTGTTGTCCCTGTGTCTGGAGCAGCCGCAGTGCTTGGTTCTCCAAAGTCTCCTGGAAATCCTCGTCTTTGCTCCCTGTACTCAGCCTGTGAATGCCGTTGTGACGTTACGGGTGTTGTGACTGCGGGGGCCCCATCCACCCAGTGTCTTTCCAGGGCTGCTTTTCTGGATGTGGAAGTCGAAATGTTCATCTCTGGGTGCGGGTGCCAAGCGGTGTTTGGGGTTGGGGCTTGAGAGGCCAAAGCTCTTCTCGTCGCAGCCCCCCTGGGGTGGCACTGGATCACGGTGCGGGTGAGACTGGGCTCTGCAAAACAGACTTTAAAATTTCACTGTTTGCTCCACAGGTAAGTAATAACTATGAGGCAGCAAATGTATTTGTTCTAACTCTCTGGGATCCAAATTAGCTGCTGTCAGGGCAGACCCACCGTGCCAGCAGTTGGTCCTGGCAGCAGTGGCAGATGTGCTGGTGACAGGACAGGGCTGCCTGGCCCCCGGCGCCCTTTGCTGGGGAAGGAGACACGGCACTCACAAGAACCTTTTGGGAGGGAAGGGAAGTGCTGCGGGTGTCCTGCGGGCATGGAGAAGTGCACAGGAGGCAGGAGCAGTGTCAGTCATATTATTTAGCCTTGGCTACAGGTTTTTCTTTCAAAGAACAAAGAAGAAAATGTTTATTGGGTAGAGGATTGTTAAGAAGCGTAAAGCATTGCTGGAAAGCAAGTGGTTGTTGTATGGTAGAACTAAATCTTGCTTTCTTGCACATGTAAAAAGCCCTTGTCTCCTTGCAGGTACTCCCCATTGCCCATGGCATGCTTCTGTGCCAAATTAAACTGATGTAAGTCATCTTATTTTCCTTGGATTTAGGGAGTGAGAACCTGCGATTGATCCCTTTGCCTCCGTCTCTGTGCTGAGGAAGGGACTGGAGCTGGGCTGAAGTTTTCCTGGGGGCGAGCAGAGCTGCCTCCTTGCCAGCGTGGGGCTTTTAACATTGGACATGCATAACAAAAATATACTAACAAGCTCCTCTCTTTTTAATTACCTTGATATATTATGCAATGGAATCAGTGAGGCTTCCCCACTCTTCCCTGTCCTGTCCCTGGGGGAAAACCTCTCTGATTGCTTAAACTTGGTTTTCCCAAAATGAGAGTTTATAAGCAATTGGGACACTTCCATCATTGCTCTAGTCTTTTATTCAAGATAATATTAGGAGACATCATAACATCACAGTGTCAGAGCAAACAAAGCGCTATGTAATTTTATCCCATATTAATGCAGAGTGTCGCAGATGGTGCTATCATTAGACAGCAATCTATAAAAATGGCCCATGAGACAAAGCCCTGGCACAATTATTTATTCTTCAATTATTTATTCAGCCCTTTAGGATGTGTAATACTGACAGACAGCACAGAATGTACTGCCTCCAATTTGCAGATCTTGACTGACTGAGTCCTCCATCATCGACAGAATAAAACATGTAAGGGGGGAGGGTGATGTAGCATGGCTTTGGATTTTGTTTTTTGCCTGTTTTCCTGTTTACTGCGTGTCTTTGAAGCCGCCTCTGTTAAGCAACCTTATCCACCCTGATGTTCAGCTTTTCATTTTAGTTAATTGCAAGGAAAACTTTGTGATCCTGCCCCGAGGTTTTCAATCCCTTGTGCTTTTGGAGGCAGGGGCTGGTCTCCCTGCAGGGCTGAGCTCAGCTGGCCAGCCTTGCAGGACGGACTAATTGGGCGGGCGCCTGCTCTCCTGCCAGCCCTGTCAGTCGGGGGGCTCTGCTCTCCTCGCCCATCCACGGTGCTGTGGATTCTGCACGGAACTCATGGGAGGCAGGATGGGACCCGCTGGTTTCCAGTTGGGTTAATGGGCAAAAACATAGCTTGTTTGGTTGACTCCAGCCCAAGACATTGCCTGCTCCTGACAGCTATTAACTGTTGCAGCGGCATTTTTGGAGAGGAATTTATCGCCTGCCAAATTTTTACTGTTGCTTTACCATCCAAATGATGTCACTGCCATCAAAAGGAGCACATCTGCCTCCTCTGTGATAAGACAAATGTTTCTGTGGTTGCCCAGTGAACTAGAACTGGGAACTGATCTGCTTTACAGCTAAGGACTGGGTTAGGTTTAGGCTTAATGAAACTGCTTAATTGTCATTGTTCAAAATGGCTCACATTCATCTGGAAAAATCCTCCCAAGTAGCTATATTATACTAACAGTAACTTTAATTCTGCAGGGTTTTAGGATCCCAATAAAATGCAGATTTATCTGTCACCGGTGTCTCCTTTTTCTTTCCTGTGTATGTTTGTTAGGTTCCTCCCCTTGGCTTCTTGGTTGTCAAAGATCCTGCCCCTGTACTGAAGCACACCTGAAACTACTGCCCCGAAGGTATCCTTCTGTATTGTTGGGTTGTTTTTTTAATAAAATAAATCTATAACGTTCCTTTGGAAAGCCTCCCTTGCCTTCCCCATAGCACTTCTCTTCATGCCCGCAATAAAAATGAACAATGGCCTTTTCACTCAGAAACACAATTTCAGTTATTCATAGATTATATTAACTACACGTCTTTAAAATGGTAAAATCCAACCTTGCCCTTTTATTTGATGTTGACTCATTCTGGCAAGTCCTTTGTATTAAAGCTGCTAAATTGTGGGCCAGTGTAAGTAACCTCCCATTTTTTTAATTTACTGGTAAATCTATAACAAGTGCCTTGTAACTGACAAGATAAAGTCTCTAATTAGATTAGTTTGTGATTTCTAAAGTTCCTGTTTAGAGAGACAAGTTAGCTGGTTTTGTTCCTGGTGAGATAGGATCTCATGGTAATTTGCTGTTGTTTAAGTCATTTCTTAAATTTTCCAGCAGCCTTGGTCTGGATTTTAAAAGTGGATGGCAAAAATGTGGGTGTGGGCTCTACCGTACCCCTTCCACAATCTCAGTCCTAACAGGCTGAGATGTAAATGGCTTTGGTTTTGGTTCATGTAAATGGCTTTGGTTTCGGTTCAGAGCTGGGGCCTGCTAACCCACCCCAGCTCCCCACTGCCCCCTGGGTCCCTTTTCCCTTCTCCAGCTGGCGTGACCGCAACTTCAGCTGCTGCAGCATTCCCGGGACAGCAGGTCCCGATCCAAGCCACGTGTGCGCAGGACCTGTGTCCCGTGCATGGGACATTCGGTGTGTGTCGGATCCCAGGGACCCGCTGGGCCTGTGACCCCCAGTGCCAAGCACGTGCCGTCTGCGGTGGGAGGCGCAGCAAAGCTGGGGGGGACAGCCTGGCTCCCTCCTGTTGCCCCAGTAGCCGTCCCACAGGAGTGGGCTCACCCACTGTGGCGATTTCACAATTTAACCCAATATAAGCCACCCCCCACCTTATGTAGCTGCTAGTCACACTAGCAGAAATAGGTGAAAACTGCACCTCCTTAATGCTTCTTTTTTTCCGCTGCCATGCAGTAGTTTTCGGTTAGAGAAGCCCCTCGAGGGGGCCAGGACAGTGGATGTGCCTGTGTCCTCCCACAGCCAGCCCAGCACACTGCTGCCACTTGGATGGAGATCTTTCCATATCTGGGAAGTCACTTCCCAATAAACTCCCCCAAAGCTTCATATCTTCACCCTCCTATTTAAAGATCGACTGAATGAGTTCAATGGGGGTGGGCAAAAGAGCCAAGATTCCGTTCCCCTGGCTCCATTTTTGGCACCTCTCCTCCAAGGAGAGCTACACCCTGGATAATCCCCAGGGTCCTCCTCCCACCCACCTTCCCGAGTTTTGGGGGGGAGCCAAAGCCGGATCCCTGGGATGTGACACTGCTCTGAAATACCGATTGCTACGGTTACCCAGGTCTGTTTTTCAGCGCTATTCAGTGCTGCTTAATCCTCCTTTGTGTCCGCTCTGGAACAACGGCTGGGATTTTGCAAGTTGGTTCATGCCGTATTCACAGCCCTTGGGGAGAACGAAGGTGAAACCCCACACAGAAAGGCATGTGCGCTTCATCTTCATGAGGTGTTTGTGTGATGTTAAGAAGAGTGTATCTGAGTGATGCTAGCAGATTGATTTAAGCAAAGAATTTCATGGCAAAGCCTGAAAAATCTCTGCTGACACACAGGCTTTAGCCCAGGCGGTTGTGCCAGAAGATCCAGAAAGGGCTCAATGGCAGGAGATCACGCTGCTGTGTCAGCACACATTTTGAGCCCTAGCTGTGAATTTCCTTGCTTTTGTGTACTTGAGTTAAACCCCGATGTTTGTAGCCCATCACCCCCTCCAAATAAGTACCCTCGAACAAAGAGAGAATCAAATCCCAGCAGTTTGCAAGTTAGTGGGGGGAATGGTGTTCAGAGGCAGGAACCTGATGAGCATGGAAGGCGATGTTACAGTCCGCCAGCGACCTATTAAACCTGCGGTAGATTGGGTCAGTATGGTCATTCCTGGCCAGACTTTTCCAGAAAAATATATTTACTTTGTGGATCAATAGGTAGAGCTAACGAGTTCTTGGGACTCAGTGGCGCAAGCTCCGTTAATCTTTGTGCTGTTGCCGATAGCAGAACATATGTGTGTGCTAAAAAAAACCCAATCTTTCTTAAACAATTGTTTGGTTGTACTTCTTCTAATGAATGCAGGTTGCAACCAGACAGTTTCATATTCATTATGAGTGTATAATCTACCTACTGTAGCAATTTACTTATTGCTTTTTTTTATATTTTGCCGTTTAGTCCTTGCACCCTGCAAGTTCCCAGGCGGGAGCATGTGCTGCAATGGTCCCTGTTGTGTCCTGGGTGCTGGAAATGCCACACGAGCTCTTGGAGCACAGTAACAGTGGTAACTGGGGCATTCACATGCTGAGGAAACAAGATTGTTCTGACAGCACCAAAACAAGAAGACAGATACTGGAAAGAATAACAAAAATACCTAGCAGCATTTCAGCAACAGCGGGATTTGGTTTTGAGACACTGATTCTGTGCTGCAATCCATTAGGTCTGATCCCCAGATGTCCAACTCCTCCATCTCCTCTAACAAGAAACATTCAAGAGAAAGGAAAGGGAAATCTCTCTCTTGAACTTGCAGCTGTAACTGGTGTGCGAGTGAATCTATCTAATCCAGCAAAGCGGGGGCAGAGGGAAGGGTTTATCTCTTGCCTCAACCAAGCCCTTCTCAGTGTCTACAGCGAGGAAATGTTCAGAAGTGCGATGTTCTGGTAATCCAGCCTACGTGCCTGCCTTGAGGTAGCCCTGGGACAGCTGTTGTTGGGTGCGGGGTGTTCATGCTGTCTGAGCTCAGCCATCCTGCCAGCCCCATCCCCGAACACCGGGAGGGGGCACAGGGCTGGTGCGTCTGAGGGACAGATGCCAAAAAGGTGATGATGCCAGTTGTGTCCCTGCCAGTCACACCCCCTGTAAGGTACTTACTATGAGCATCATTAAGGCTTAGCATGGTCACAAGTATGGCCTTGAGGATCAGTTCTGCAGACAGCTGGACACATGAAATGCAGATGTGTTTTTTGCAAGGTGGGTTGTCTGTATTTGTCTGATAGGTGCTGGAGAGAAATGTGCTCTCCGGGGTGCAATAATCCTCCTCCTGACATCACATTAAAAAATATGTCAGATGACTCAGGCCCTAAAGCTTGACCATGAGCTCTGCAGAAAGACTAGATGACTAGCTCAAATTGTAGTTACTTGATGAGGATATGACTTGTAGCTGGATTAGATGAATATGGGCTTGACCTTAAGTTTAAAACCAGTCTAGGCAGAGGTGGTGCTTTCATGGAAGAACAAATATTTCTATTTCCACTACCTGTGGAAAAGCTGCATACTGAGTTTGTCTGGAAAATGAACAGCTTTCTCTGTTGCTTGTTTTGGATGTTGTACTCAGGCAAAGTTCAGAGGTAGCATTCTATGTTCTTTTGGCATCAGAAATTTCCCCTGGTGTTTTTGCCTTCATCCTACACTTGCAGGCAGGCAAGCACACCTGTGGGCATGTGGGACCCCCCGTTTGCCCTCTCCTTTGGAATTGTCATGGTGCCCTTGCTACTAAATGGTTTTGTGGCAAATGGTCTATAGGAATAGGAGTGGGGCCATCAATCTGTTCTAAGTCACAGATTCCGTGAGAGTGTTGATTTGCAGAACTGATCTCTAAAAATTGCTGATTACCATGGTTGCATACTGCTTAATGTTATGAGTGATGCTTGTGGTCCATAGTGAGGAATACAGTACTGGACCAGTGAAATTACCACTTATGACATAAATCTGCCTTTTTTTAGCAAGGTTTGAATAGTGTGTGGAAGATCTATGGTATGGTCATTGGAGATATGAGGAGGAAATAATTTCAAAAGCCACTTCTTTTAAATCACCTTTGCTCCCTGTATCCAGATTGCTGAGCAGAGCCTTTGGTCCCACTTCCCTCCCCCATCTTCCCAGGAAGAGGAAAGAATTTCACCATCCACTGTTGTACATGGGTTCAGGTAGCACCAAAGTGTGCGCCAGAACTAGTTAGGATAACTGTAAAGTGACTGCCCTGCTTTAATACTGAAGGTGCTTATTAAAAGCCCCTTTTCTACGAAAGGCAGCACCTGTGTGCTTTTGCATGCGTACCTGACTTTGGAAGGTGGTATTTTAGGGGTGTCCATGTGCTCCTCATTCAGACGGACAGATTGGAGAGAGACTGGTGGGGTGATCCAGCTGTTCAGAGGCTGCTGCAGCTGCAGGCAGGGTTCTGGTCTGGAAAACTTCAGCTGCGTTTCACCGGGGGAGTTCAAAAGTCCATTAACTACCAGCCCTGTCAAGTGGGAAGAAAGAAATGAAGCATCTTCCCCCCCCCCCCTTTTTTTTTTGTGAAACCGACACAAACCCACACCTCTTCTTCAACATTTCAGACAGATATGAGTTAAAATATGAATGAATAGTTAGTGCTGCCACTTAGTCAAGCAATCACCATCCACTTATCTTTCTCCAGTGGGCCTCCAGCTTCTGAGTCATATGGATACTATAGGTATTGCACATTGCTGCCGTGTAAACATACAGATTGTGTTTTCAGTAAAACCAGAATACAGTAAATTAGAAAGTGAAGTTTATTCCACATTACTCCGCTTATGCTAGTTTGCTTTGAAAGCGGAATTTCTTTCTTTGACTTTTTAAGGAAGTGGAATATCTGTTACCCTTTTACTTCACCTCTCCAGTATTTGAGGTACTACAAATAGATATAACAGCTAAAATAAAGGGGAAGTTTGGTCAGTGATTGGTTGGTGTATGAGATTTATTTTTTACAGAAAAGAAAAGCAGACAGATTGAGTGAAACTCTTTGAAGATTTTACTACAGAGTAATGGTTTTCACTGTTGGCTACTATAGGGTCTGGCTCATTGTTCTTCTCGAAGTGGTGGTGGACATAGGCTTTGCTGATTGCTCCAGGGCAGGTAACCGGTCTGGGAACCAGCTTCAAACTATGCAGAGCAGGGATTGCACCATCTAATTATGTAAGTAAATAAAAATAATTTAAAAAAAAGAAGGGCAAGACAGCAAAATAAAATGAAATCTTAAAGAGGACATGGGAGGAGGCAGGAATGAGGATGCTCTTTTCTCAGTTTCTTCTTTGCAAGGTTCCTTTGGATTGTGAAACTTGATAAAAAGGATGAATATGGGAACTGCGTAGTGGTCCCCAGTGCAGCTCTTCTGCATTGAGCTACAGGTTTTAGAACATATCTTGCTGACGGAGAGAAAATTGTATAATAGTTCCTTGTGACTGCATAGGCTGCTTGGAAAAAAGTGCCATTTAATGGATATAATATTACAGAGCCTTAAGGATGAACCCTGGTGTGTTGTTCAATAGCTGAGTTTTGTCAGACAGATACAAGTCTTCATTTTGGAGGGCAATACTTCCGGGCCATGCAGAGAAACATCCAGTAATAGTTTTAATCTGTGGGAAGCTTAATTTCCCTCATGTTGTGAGAGACCTCGATGTCACTTAACTCCCATGTATCTGCCAAAATACTTCACAGGTTGATTGCAGTAGCATCTCAGCTTTGTGGTGACCTCCTGTGCTGGGAAGAGTTCCTCCCTGGGAACATCACAGGGAAAACTGAGGGAGCAGAAATGTGAAGTGTCTTCGTTTCATTTGGTCAGTCACTTGCCTTTTAGTAGCATCTTTTTTCCAGGCCTTTATGCTAAATCAGGAAAAAAAAGTCCATTTGGTGTCTCACAGTCTGGCCCCATGCAGAGCTTGTGTGCTACAGGAATCATAGAACAGAATGGCAGGTTGGAAGGGACCTCAGGGATCATCTGGTCCAACCTTTCTTGGCAAAAGCACGGTCCAGCACCCTGTCCAGCTGACTCTTGAAAGTGTCCAGTATTGGGGAATCCACCACTTCCCTGGGGTGATTATCCCAGTGGCTGGTTGTTCCCATGGGGAAAAATTTCCCTCTTGTGTCCAATCAGAATCTCCCCAGGAGTAACTTGTACCCGTCACCCCTTGTCTTTTCCACGTGACAGGAGTGGGGCAGGATGGTATTGAGTAGCTGGGGGGCTGTCAGGTGAGGTGGTGTTGGAGCAGTTGGGTGTTGAACCAGGGTTTGCTCAGCAAATGAGTACTGTGTCCAGTTCTGGCCTCCCCAGTTCAAGAAAGAGAAGGAATTACTGGAGGGAGTCCAGCAGAGGGCTGTGAAGATGATTAGGGGCCTAGAGCACCTGTCTTATGAGGAGAAACTGAGAGAGTCTGTTCAGCTTGGAGGAGGCTGAGAGGCGATCTTGTCAATGGTTATATAAATATATCAAGGCTGGATGTAAAGAGGATGGGACCATACTCTTTCCAGTGGTGCCCAGTGATAGGATGAGGGACAACGGGCACAGACTGAAGCACAGGAGGTTCCATCTACACTGAGGAGAAACTTGACTTTGAAGGTGCCAGAGCACTGGAACAGGCTGCCCAGAGAGGCTGTGGAATCTCCTCCTCTGGAGACATTCAACACCCACCTGGACACATTCCTGTGCAATCTGCTCTGGTGAACCTGCTTTAGCAGGTGAGTTGGACTGGATGATCTCCAGAGGTGCCTTCCAACCCCAGCCATTCTGTGATTCTGTTACACGTGGCTCGGAGTCCGCAGCTTGCTGTATGCACAGGGGTCTGCGGAGACAGCACAGCTCTCCTGGGTCACGGCGGTGTAGCTGACATTGGGGCATGTTGCAGCACCCCCAGGCACACGTCTGCTTTTGGTTGCCTGTCTGCTTGAGAGGAGTCTGCAGGAGTGATTTGAAACCAGCTGCGGGAGTTTCATTTTGGGGGAGGTTGGTGTGTGGGAAGAGCTGGTTGTGAATGGCGGGAGAGGGAGCAGGGCAGCCTGTCTGGCCACGGTTTGGGATGGAGCAGGTCACGAGTGGTGTGACACTTGTGGGAGGATTAGAGCAAGGAGGGTTCAGTATCTCTGAAAAGAGAAAGAGTCTGGTGTATTGTGCTCACGTTCCTGAATGAAACTATTTTACAGTAGTTCCGCTAAAAGGCTTTAGCACCAGAGAGAAAATAGGAATGTTTCAATTCTCTTTACAAGGATAGTCTGTTTGCATTAATTCTTTTGTGTTACATTGAAGGGAATGTCCTGGCAAAATGTCATTTGAAAGGATTATTTTATAGTTTAAATGTGTCTTGCCAATCCCTTCTCTCTTCATCTCCAAGAAAAGCAGGGACATGTATGCTAAAGTAAATTTTAGCTTCTTAGCTATTTAGGGGCATATGAATAAAAATTAACTCAAAAGAATGTAAGGCTTACAGTATGGGAAATGTTTGCTCCTGCAGTTCATTGCAGCTGAAGACATTTATTATATTTACATCTCTGCTTTTCAGTTTTGGTGTGAGGTGCTAGGACACAGGTTTACAGCCTGAAAAAGGCAGAAGCTTGGCTTGGATGGTCACGTTTATTATATGGTCTCATCCAGGTCTTGCTTCTCTCCTAGTCTACAGTCCTTTTGAAGTTGTTTTCATTGAGATTTCAGTGTATGTAAATTCTGCAAAGCAGTGATGAATTGAAAGTGAATAATAATTTAGCACTTGATTTCAAGTAGTACTCTTGACGCAGTGAAATTAGACTTTTATTGCATTCTATTTTTAATATATTTTTAAAAGAAAGGAAGATAATTGACTATTTCTTACCGAATTTTACAAATGGCTGTATAACTGTTAGCAGTTCCAAAAAGAAATAAACTGGAGTGAAGCGGAACAGGATCTGCTCTATGGCTTTTGGCAGAAGATAAGCAATGCTGCAAGATGTACTTTTCACAGATGCTGCAGTCTGAACAAAACTTCGTCATAGGCCATTCCTAATTTCTCATCAGCTTGTGACCATATTGTGTTCTTGTTGTAATTGCTTATGAAGAGATGGAACAGTGAAGAAAATTAGTATTTTCTACTGTGACTTGGCAGGTAAGCTTGGTGGGGATTGAATACGACTGATCCTGCTCGGTAAACCTGAAGCCGTAGATTGGGAGCTGGATATTCACAGTCAACTGGGCTTCCATTTTTACCTTGTACCCCTGCTGATACCCCCTGATGCAAAGTAGATTATTGGGTTTGCCAGTGCCCTTTTTTGCTATGTTCAGTAATCAAGGATTGAGGGCATGCTTCTGCGGCACATTTGGGTTTTTTTTAATATTTTAAGCCTGCTTCTTTATTGATGTTCACCTCTGGTAACTTTTGACCTTGCAGTGGAGATGCAGCAGGGGCCAACAGCCATTCTGATGGGAGAAGCGATAGCAGAGAACCCTGGCACTAGTAAGGTCACAGGGTGACAGAGGTAAAGCTCCTGTCCTACCAAAAAAGGTCCCCGGTGGGTAAGCGTGAGTGTGGTGTTCTCAGACAAACAAAATGTGCACTCTCTTCTATGTGTCCATGTTCATAAAAGGTTCCTTGTGCGAAACTGCCTGAGATTTTACATCTTGCCATTAAGGTAAGGTGTCTCATGAAGCATGATCAGGCCTCTAGATTGCCAAAATAGATGACTTTGGGACCGTAAGACAGTTGACAGAAGAGTTACTTGGGATTTTTTTTTTTTAATAGTGTTTTCTTCTGATGAAATATACCATAGTTTTCTCCTCCAAATAAGGACATCAGCACAAATATAGAGATGCGCTCTTCAGTGACACAGACATGGGACTGTTGATTAGTGTCCAGGAGATAGCATGCTGTCCATTTTGCTTGTGATGTTTAGAAAATATTTGCTCAGCATGAGGAAAGAGAGTGAGAAGGTAGCTTGGAAAGCCTGAAAACCACCCTGATGGGCTGCCGGTCCAGCAGCTACCTTGCCTAAGTATGAGATTTCTCAGGTCCTGGGTCAGGTCTGCATGGAGTGGTGCTGGGATCCATAAATCACGGTTATTCAGTAACATGGTTGTTAAATTCCATTTGCCTTTCATTCTGCATTTATCAGAAAGAACCATATAGAACTGAATAAACAAATTAAAAAAATACTTAATTTTAATAGCAATTCTTCTCAAAAAAAAAAGGCAATCCAAAGGAAACTGCGCAAAATACATTTTTGTTTCCAAGGGAAACAGTAATGAGAAAGAGTTAGGTCATTGTGGGAAAAAAAAAACAACAACAAAAACCCAAAAACATAGAGACCCCTTTTTAGCAAGGACGTGGAAACAGAGCTTATCTTTTTGGGCAGCTTTGCCTAATAGATAAGGCCCTGGACTGGAAGCAGGTTCAAATCCCAGCTCTGCTGGAGAATTTTTGTCAACTTAGACCTAACAGTTTGTGCCCTTGTAATTTCTTTTTGCAAAGACAAGATAATACAGCTTGTCCTCTGAGAAATGTTCAGAGCAGAGATGAGGTGCTTGTGTGGGCCCCTGGTGTGGTGCAGTGCTGGTGCCCACCTGTGCAGGTATGTGGGATTTGGAGGCTGCAGCTGTACGTGACAGGTTGTTCTGCTCACTTTTACATCCTGACTGAGTTACCACTTTATTTTTCACCCTCCTGTTGTTACCAGTCAATGGCAGTCGCTGTGTGGTATAAAATGCCTCTCCTCCTCACACCCAGCTTCAGAGAAACAAGGTGGTGGTCACCTCAGTATCTTTGAGCCAAGGCCCAGATGTTAATTAATTAAGCCTTGTAGCAGACTTTTGGAGTCTAAGCATTATCTCAGCTTTTCAGAGGGTGAATGAAGCATGGGGAGGTTGACTGGCACGCTCAGGGTTATACAGCCCTGTGTACAGCCAGTGACAACCCCAAGCCATCTCTTCAGTATTCTTTCCTCTATCTGAGGATGCAGTTTTATGTATTTCACGCTACCAAACCCAACCTATAACGGCTGGGTCAGTGTTAGAATAAGGTTATAAAACAGTTGGAGAACTGGAGGAGATACAGAGGGTTTACTTTCTTAATCAGGTGTCTTAAAGACCACCTGTGTGGTCTGTGTGCTGTGAGTTGCAGAAGTCCCGTGTGCTTGGAGTTGCAGAACCAGGAGACTTGCTAACCCAGTGCTGATCCAAACCTGAAGTGATGACTACCAATGGTTGCTTGTTTTTCAGTTTTCAGTACAGTGCTGCAGTCTTTGTTTTCTCTTTTGCTGGTATGCAGTGTTTTCTGTGAGCTGCAGAACAGCTATGGTGTTATGGCACAGTGATGGCAGAAATGCGCACGCTGACAGTGACACACGTACAAAGTCCTTGAAGTCTGTGGCAATGTTGGGAGGGACAGTGGAGAACATGTGTTACAGAAAGGCCAGGCAAACACTGGTGGACTCAACTTGTTGCCACAATTGTAAGCCATGGGAGGGTAAAAACAATTGATTTGGAGTGCCTAAGCTTTTGTAAAGCCAATTTGAATTCAGCATCTAATGAATTTTCACAAGGAACAAGCCCAAAGGAATTAAACATCTCAAAGCCTTCCGTTAAAATGAAGGTGTCTTTAAGGCTCAAGTTTCAGTATCCCACTGAGGAAAACCAGTTTTCATATATCTTAGAACTCTAAAAATTAACTGAGAAACCCAGTACTGGCCCCTACCCCACTACTCTTCCACACCTACTTGAAATCTCCTAAAGGAGCAGAGAAGTATAGGAAATCTATGGGAGAAAACAAAACAGAACAAACCAGACCAAACCAAAACAAAATTCCAAACAATTGCTAGAAAAGTAAACTTCCAGATATCTTTAAGGTGGTCATTGGGGCCACCAGTAATTGTGGCATCAGAAGCACCTGCCACAGGGTTATCCCCAGCCCTACAGCCTCACATCTGCTTCATGCGTATCTGGTGAACAAGCTGGAAACCCTTAAAGGGTGTCCACTTTTCTCTGGAATTTTAAGTGTTCGTAAATCAAAGTCAAGCAGAGGCTTTGGGAGCCTTCTGTTTAAGCATCTTTTACTTTTTAAGTAGTGATGCTAGATTGTTGGTAGTTATTTTTTTGCTGATAGATTTTTTAAAAGTGTAATAGTTGTTTAATTAGTTTCTAAGTGAGAGAAGTAGTTGAAATTTTCCTGTTCTGAGAGAAGAGGAAAAATATTGTGGGTTCATCTGTCAGTGAAAAATGACTAAAATGGATGTAGTTCCATTTAAGAGCCTGTTAACTCCTTTGTTAACCAGCACAGTCCCAAACGAAACATGACCACAACCTGTGTGCTTATGCTGGCCACAGCTTTTGGTATGGAAAAAAATATTTCATATTGACCCTTGTGCAAAAGCCAATGGTTAAGTTGCAGGCAGCTTCAAAATGCAGTTACTCCCTACATAAAAAATGTACAGTGGAAAATAGCAGCTCAGCCGTGTGGAGAAATAAAGCCAGAAGAGAGAGTATATTTTCAGTAGCAATTTAGTGCATGATTGATCTTACTGATAGCAGTAGTGTAGTGTTCATAGCTGAGTAAGCCCACCAGCAACAACTTGCTTGTAAATGTATGTGTTGGAAAATGCAAAGAAAATAAATTAAGTTTTAAGTAAAATTTACATTTGTATTAGAAAATCAACATGTTAGAGTTTAGCATGCTTAACATTTTATGAGAGCTAATTCCCTTTCCAAAATTGCTCTGTTTATGTGTTTGTTTTGCCATTTCCTCTGACTCTCTTTTGTGTCTGTCTTGATATCTCCAGTATATTGTTTCCTTTTAGGATTAACACCTGAAAGGCAAAAGCAACAATTTCAAGTGCAGTTAACTTCGCCCCTGTGTGTTCGTTTTCTTATTAAATTTCCTGTAACGCTTCCTCCCTTCCCGCCAACCTCTGTGGTAAGACAGATAATAAAGTCATGCATCATTTTTACCTGGGGGTGTCCCAAAGCAGTTTTCACCTGCCTGGGTTATGTGGACAAAAATACCGGAAAAAAACAAAACATTTCGAGGAGCAAAGGCAAAGCATGGAGGGGTGTGACAGGCTGGTCACACCTACGAAGACACGGTGACTCTGTGGTGGGGACAGCTCTGCAGGGAGGTGTTGGTTTTAAGGGCAGCAGCCGCACAGTGGGTACTCGGGATGTGGTTTCATGGTCAGGCTTTGTGGTTGAGTTCTGACTTCAGTGTTAGCAAGCACAAGCCCATTCTCCGGGATGATACGAAGGGAAGCTTTTAAGCTGTGGAAATTTGAATATGAAAGCAGTCAAAACCACCTGGCAGCGGGTGAGAGAGATTTCGCTCCTCACCCCGGCCTCTCTTTTACAATAACTGCACTTACACATGTGCTTCTGAACAGCCATGGTAATCATAAGGACGGTGTTCAGAAAGAGGTGGGCAGGCTCGATGGATGCTTTCTCATTTCCAGCTCTCCTTTGAGTGCTTCCCTTTGTCATGAGGGTGCTCAGAGGAACAGGCATCCTTGATCATTGTAAAGTCAGCATCTTTATATTGGTTTATCCTTTATCCAGTGCACAGCTTATTTTGCCATCTGAAACAAAGCAGTGGCTCTTGCCTTCATTCCCATCCCTTGCAAAGCAGAGATTTGAAAACAGTTCTGGTAGTACACCGAGCCCTGCGCTGAGGCGGCGCTGAGGCGCTGCTGTGGCCAGCCGTGACCCTTCCCTCACGCTCCGCACGCCGCTCTGCCAGTTCTGTGCTCCTTGTCTGCAGACCTTCAGAAATCAGGCCGCTGAGCTAAATTTCAGGTCCTGCCTGTTGGCACCTGCATTCACAAACCTTAACATGGCCTGGCAGGTTGATGTCTGCAAAATCTGGCTTCTCTTTTGGTTTATCAGTGTGGCTGAAGGCATGCTGGCGGTTGTCTCTTCCTCCCTTATTGGGCATTTTGCGTGTCACTGGGACTTGGTACATCTTGCTGCAGCCTTTTAAGATGCTATTGCTGTCAGCTGTTCATAGCTCTGCTGGAAGATTGGCTTGTAGCAAAGTTGGTGATCTTGTGTGCACCTGTATGTCAGCTGGGCTTCTGGGTAATTGTCTAAATAGTAGTGTAACCTGCTAGTAAAAACAGGTTTGCCCCCAAATCCAGACAGAGGCTGAGGTGCACCATGCCTTCCCATCTGCTGGGAGTGCATGCATGTTCGAGTGTGGAGTTTGGCTCAGCTCTGGAGCTCCTAGAAGGAGAGGTTGTGCTGCCTTGTAGGTTGTCTTGGGACCTGGCAGAGCAGATCTGAGCAAGCTGCAGCTTTCCTGAGGAGCTCAGGTGGACCGAGCTCTTCCTAAGCAATGTGACTGGTATGAACCTGACCTGCAGCTGGGGTATGGCAGGCACCAAGGACAGAAAGTGTTCAGGTCACTGGATGGAGGAAAATGCTTGAACCTGATCCTTATTTGTAGGTACAGCAGAAACTCAAAAGCTGAAATAATAATGACAATATCTTGGAATGCAGAATGGACTGACCCAGTGTTATCTATTTCCAGACAGCCTTAACTTTGAAACAACCTTCTGTATTGTCCCTCTTTGGTTGTATCCAGATATTGTTTGTCTTACTAAACTTTAGTTTTGATCTATTTTATGCCAGGGCTGGTGGTTTTTTCAGTGCCTACAGTAGTTGTGCTGGGATCTCTAGATTAATAACACTGCTTCTGTATTTGCATAAAGGCTTTATATATTTCAGTTCCACTTGGGAGGACATAGATATCTGGCTTTTGAGCATGTATTAAAATATCATTGTGGGTTATAAATTGTTGTTGTAGGCTGTTCACATAGTGCCTTAAGATTTGCATGCCCTAGACTGATAAATAAAATGAGTGATCATGTTCTGAGTAAATTCAGGCTATCTTACTGCTGTTCCTTTGTGCAAGGGCACATCTGATGTTGCATGTTGGATTTTGCATGCATTGGTGTGTGCAGTTAATCTTGTTTCATAAACTTTAGAGCCATTTTATTTAAAGGTGTTCTCTTGTGGGCTGGAAACAGCAGGTTGTTTCACCTTAGCCCAGTGGCAGTGCTGTTTCTAGACAGTGCTCTCAGGTTGAAAGTCCACAGTTTGCACAATCTGCTTTAGGCTGTGATCAGTTCTTTTTATGTTATTTCCTCTCCCTTTTACTCATTCATGACTGCCACATTATTTTTGCTCTGTGAAGAAGAAAGTGAGTTATTTCCTTTGGGAAGGATCTTCCAGCGCATAAAGAAGTGGCGTTGAGTATTTCTGTTTCATGCTGCTACATTCCCATTGCTACATCAGCTCCTGTGTTGCTTTTACAGTCTCTGTTTTCAGATGTGCCAAACAGGGCAGTGGTGAGTTGTACCGAATATTACAGGACATGCTTATATATGGCTGTTCAGGTGCATAAAGTAGACTTAAAGGTGCTACATCTGGCTGACAGACCTGGGTGAGTGGTGGTTGTGTGCCACTGGCATGTCACAAAGGTATAGCGTGCCTGGGTGCGTGCTGCTTCCATCGGTAATTTCTTCCAGTATCTGCATGCAAAGTGTGGCCGAGATGTGTACATGCAAGCGTAAAACATCTCTGTGTGAGAGGTACAAAGTAGCTGCTATTAAAGAGTAGTCTGTATTGCCCTGTCTGCTGAAATGTGGACACCTCATCCAGGATGGGCAGGCAAGCTCCTTCTTCTAGGCAGTTGAAACACAGAGCAGTTCCAGAGGATGACTGTGTCCTCTTCAGGTTGGTATCCAAGTGGTTTACACCCATGTCGCTGTGGCCATAGACAGATGTAATAAACCAGGTTTGGGGGAAACACATCACTTTCTCTTGACTCTGAGAGCCTGTAGAGCTGACTTAGGGTGCCTGGCTTTCAGATGGCTGAAGCTGGGTGTCAGGAGACCCATCCTAAATGTCTCACTCCAGCACTGGATCCCTAATGAACTTTTACTTAAAGAATTTGTCTCTTATCGTATTTTTTTCAAATATAAACTGTAGGTATTGTGGTTGTAATTGTGTTTTATTTTGAGGCAATTTCTTCTTGCCCAGCCTAGTTGTGTCTACGTGCATTTGCTCTGCTTTCTCAGAGAAGCACATCTAGAATGTGTAGAGCTTCTCAGAAAACCAACAGAAGCAGATTCCTGCAATGTCTGTTGTAAAGGGAAAGAGGAGCATTTTCTGTGAAGAATGTAGCAAAAATTGACCTAAAGCAAATTACCATCTGAAATGTGCTGCTTTTGGGAGGTTTCAAAAGACCAAGGGAGATCATGGAAAACAAATCATTCTGCTAATGTAGAACACAGCTTAGTCCATGAAAGTTATTAGTTTTTGGAAACTTTTTGTAATCATGTCAAACTCCTTACTAAACCATCTGGGCCTTTTTTCCTTTCTTGGCTTGGTTAATACGTGTAGCCGCTTGTATTTGACGTGAATAGCGTGGGGGCCAAAAGACAAAACTTAATCCAGAGAAGGCAAAGGAGACCTTTTCCAAAGACCAATTTCATGAAGAGATCTTAGGAGACGGAGTTTTGCCCCACTTTGGGAAATGGTGAAATCGCAAGGAGCTGATGTGGCAAGTAGCGAAGGAGCAAGAAGCAGTTGTGCTAAATCAGGTCCAGGTGCAAGGAGACAGCTGGACTTTGCCCAGAGTCACTTCTGTGAGTCATATGTATGTGCCTGCCTCCTAACAGCCCAAACAAAAGAACTATTAAAAATCTATTATCTAATTAAGATAACAAGGCATTTGAGGAAGGATCTTTCCCATCTGGTTGACTTTATTGGATCAGCTAAATTGTATGACTCTGTTAGCTGTAGTCTGCTTCGGTTGAAAGCTACAGATGGTAGAAGAAGATGGAAGAGGTGGCCTGGAGTGAGCTCTGGATTGCAAAATTCAAATCCAGATCTCTTGTACCTCTGACATTATAGAAATCTGGACACATGTCTGATCAAGGTGTTTTGCTTATTTGAAAATGTGTCTTTCTTTTTCCTCCCATGTTGTTGATTTGTTCAAGAGCTACCTCGCTTTGAGGTGGCTGGCCTCTCCTCTGCAGTTGTCAAATGTCAGAGTAAGAATAATGGAGGGGAATTTATTGTGTCTTGAGCTTATATATGGATCGGAGACGTGTGTATGTTTGTGAGTGTATGTGCTGTTCATTTTCTGCTGAGGATAAGTCAGATTTTGTGTCACATGTCATGGGAGTTGGGAAGAGGTACCGCTGGGGGATGAGAGGTAGCAGGTATCAATATGCTCAAATATATATTGACAAAAGCATTCGATGTGCCTGTCAGAGTAGAGTCTTCTCTGTGAGACTGAGGGCAGCTGTCTGCTGCTGACTTGAGAGGTGTTTATGAGCAAATAAATCTTTGTCGTCTTTCCATCTGCTAATGTGGATGTGCTAAATCGGTGGAAAGAAGTAGGAGGAGGCGCAGGAGCCTACCTGCCAATGGCAGGGTTTTGCCCAGATCCGTTTCTCTTCAAAAAGCTGCCATCGAAACTGTTCTTCTTACCACTTTCTAAAATGTTGTTAAAGTGCCCAAAAAGGAAAGAATTGTATGTCTAGATACTGAGTCAAAGCATGATCTGTGTAGGATGTTTTCAAATGAATAAACCTAGTGTGGTCCTGGACACCGATGGAAAGGCAAACACACTTGCCATGGAAGCTTTTCCCTTGTTTGTCCTGTGGTTTGTGGTCTGCTAATTAGGTCAGCTGGTTTGTTTGAACTATACAGAGATTTGTTAAAGTGAATACTTACAAAAGAATGCCTGGCCATCTCCCTTGCAACAAGATGGCAGTTCTGAGTCACGTATTGTTCTTTCCTGATTCCTGATGGTATTTTTACAAGGCAATGTGATGCATGCTGGTTCCCTTTGTAAAACCTGTGTTGCTTTTGATAAATGCCAGAAGTCAGGTGTAGAAGACTGGAAATTAAAATATTTGCAAGTTTGCAATTGTTTGTGGATGGAATGTGGATCATTGATTTCAGTCAGAGAGAGACTGGATATTTATTTTATAAGAGATGATTCCAATTAAAATGCTTATTGTTTTGCATTTCCTTTTATATTCGAAGATGCAGAGCTGTTCTGTAAAAGCTCCCCACAGTTACTTCAGCACAAATATATCTATAGTTTTTCCCTCTTCATAGCTCCTCACCGCTAATTATAGATCCCTGATCACCAGTGGCAGAATCTACCTGCACTTAAGAATTTATCTGCATTATTCTGAAACTTCTTTTTTCCGCAAGGTCCAAACCGACCATGGCTTCATCAGATCAGATGGGAAAAGAAAAACTTGCTGCCATCAGCCAGGTCTCTTTTTGAGCTGAGAACCAGGGGCCGTGGTCCAGCTATGTTCTCTCACTCCTTTTTTACCTCTACACCTAAACCAAAAAATTGGTGTCTGTGCTGTGAAGGATGATCATGTTATATGTTTCCCATGATCTCTTAAGGACCAGTATTGTCTGATTCGGGATGTGTTGCTTAAACCATGAAGTCGCTGTTCCCTGTAGGGCTGTACTAGAGGGAAAGTGCCAGACCCAGTGGTGAGAGTTTATAGGGTTGGTACTTCGCTGTCAGTGCAAAGGTTTGAAAGCTCCTTTGGGGCATTTACTGCACTTCGTATTTTACTCTTTGAATCCTTCTGTTATTCTTAAAAACATATGAAGAATTTCTCTTATGCTAATTAAAAACATATTACATGTTTTTAGACCAAGCCAGCCAACTGATGCAAGCGTTTTTAAACTGAATATTTTAGAAATTATCTTCAGCTGTTTGCAGGAGAGAAAATGGGTAAAAAGGAACTATTCTTTCTTTTCTTTTTTTTTTTTTTAATTTTTTCCATCTTGCAACATTGACTACAGATTTTTAAGTTGTTTGTCTTTAACAAGAAAAAAATATCCAGTTTTGTGTTGTTACAAAAGATTAGTCTGCTCTCATTACTAGCCAGAACTTTGTACAGCAAAGATGTTAACCCCTGAGATAATCTGTTTGGAGATGCTGGAATTTGTCTTATTTTACATCTTCCCAAAAGTAAAGACAGTAGTAAGGGTTGTTTGGTGCCTCTTAACTTGTTTTCATGGTTGTTAATTTAACCTTAAGTCTTTATCTTCTGTTGGTACTTTTAATATGGATTTTAATGTAACATTTGGATACATTAAAACAGGACAAAAAAACCAAACAAACCCAAACCCCCAAATTTTGTAGTATCGCAGATAGGAATTAAATAGGAATGCATAATGATTTCTTTGTTTTGTGGCTGGTTTGGTTTTCATGCTGAAGTTGATGGAAGTTTGAAGTTCTCACCCCTTAGCTCTTGATGACTTTGAATTTGTACACAAATTGTGCTGTATATCCTTGTTTTGAATGAATTTCTGGAGCACGTTTTTTATAGGCTGTCCATTGGAGTCTCTTCTGGCTTTCTGAGTGAAGTGATCATGACAAAGTCCATCCTCTGGGGCTGCGGGCCCCTTGTGCATTGAAAGGGAATTCAGGGAGAGGTTCCGATTTCTCTCCAAAGAGTTGTTACATTTCCTAGCAAGGGCCAGATACTTGTTCCTAAAAACTGTTAATTGGATTGAATGTGCTTGCAAACAATCACGGGGAGAGTAACAAAGAACTGGTGGAGCGGAGGGACAATGCCTTGTTCTGAGCTTCAGGACAAGTGACAGTCCCGTGCTCATTATGGACTGACGGGGTGTTGCTCCGTAG
The DNA here is from genome assembly GCF_964273445.1 of Streptopelia decaocto. Lineage (NCBI taxonomy): Eukaryota > Metazoa > Chordata > Aves > Columbiformes > Columbidae > Streptopelia > Streptopelia decaocto. Next base: position 15,414,501 of record NC_138655.1, read on the forward strand.
TTAAGGTTGCAACTAGTTTGCCATTGTATTTCGTTTCATCAGGTTATTTGTTTTGTTGTATGAGAAAACTTGGATTTGAAGATGTCTTTTGTCAGCTAACCCCTAACAAAGCTTTTCTTGTGTGTTTTCAGTGCTAATTGGGGTCCATCAGTGGCTATATGATTTAATGGTCTTAATAGGAATCCATGAGCACAAACAAAACAGAACTCTATAAATCACAGCATGTGCAGAGAAATGTAATTCTCTTTCTGTGGAGAGGTAAAGAGCAAAATTACTGAGCTGTATTATATTGCATACCCCGCAGGTCATCCAAAGAACTGGGATTTTGGATTTATCCACTTTTGTAGAATAATGTCACATAAACAGAGTGAAGTATAAATATCAGTGACTTCTTTGTTTCCTTGGTGTGGCCATCACCAGTGCTGCTGTGGTGGGAGAGTAACAGCTTCTTGCCCTGTTTCTGCATGCTCATGCACAAGTACACTAACAGTAATTTAGTTGAGCACATTTGGTGGTAAATATTGCTGTAAAATAATTGAAGATCAGTTTTTCAACTATACACCTGCCTGTGGTTCTGGTAACCAAGGTAACTTGCCCATGGTATCATATGGAGCTGCCTTACTTTTACTGGGACAACCTATTTTTCATTTCATTGTCAAGCAGGTGGCAACTGTGCAGAAATTTTTACATGGAGATGGTGAGAACTGCTATGCAATTACTGGTATTGCTGGGACATGTGGAATATCGTTCTATGATGTGTTTTTCAACATGTTATATTTTAGTGTGTGGACTGTAAAATTGATCTTTTTTTCCTTTTGCTAGCAAGACAAGTTTTAAATTTAAAAAAAGAAATACAGCAAACATATTCACAGACTCATGTAGTAATGATTGCAGTTGAATAGCTGTTATTTCCCATCTTCTCCCTTTTGACCTTGTTAGCTAGAAAATCTAGGATGTCATCTCAGCCTAATTGTACTGCTGGAGTGTGTGCATTTTACCTGGCTGAGGGATGTCTTTTGATGTACATAGAGATTTAATTATCAATATATCTCTTGACAGCATTTCAAGAATTGTGGAGAACAGAACAAGTGTGCTATTTTTTTAACCTACTGTTGACATCTTCAAAGTCCATAGGATGTTGACAATGCAAAATGTTATATAAAATTCCATGGAGGGATATTGACAGCTACTATCAAGACTCAGAAAAAAAAATTGCAGAAGGAAGGAAAGAAGCTATGCATGGCAGGTTATTTCTTCTTGGAATAATGTGTCAAGAAATGTGTATTTTATCGCTGTTCTTTGTATCCTCCTGTTACCTTGTATGCAGAAGAACCTACTGTATCTTGGGTGTTAGTGCTTCCCGAAGGGAAACCCATGCCTTGTGCAAAAATCAGTCCATGTGCTGTTTCCTGCTCTACACTTGGGATTTATGGAAAAGGAAGACAGTCAGCTGCTCTAATGGGAAACATGCAGAGTACCCCGTGTGGGGTGGATGCAACCAAATGCCTAAAGAGCAGAGCAGTTCTGGCTGCTGACTGGGATCAGCTCCAAAGAGCGTTCCGATGAGCAGGGCTTCCTTTAAAACAAACAAACCAACCAACCAAAGAACACTTTCTCTTCAGGTAGATTGTAAATAATTTCCTTGGGTTTGTATTTGTAATAGGAAGAAGTGAATTTTCATATTAATGATATCATAAATTCATATTTGGAATACTTGGGATGGGGGATGGGAAGAAACAAGTTAAAAAAAACCAAACAACAACAAAACATTTCCAGTTACAGATGCAAAATCAGACTTAACATTTGAAAACAAAAGAATCACAATTGCACTCGCTTAAGTGCTCTTAACTTACAATACATTGTATTGCCACATATACAGTCCTTGAAACAAAATGCAGTAAACCTTCTGCCTTGTTTCTTTTGTTCCAGTAATGTTGTAGGTCATTTAGGATTAACATTCATAATCTGGTGCTACTTCCTGGATCAAAGTGTCTGTGTGTAAAGAGTACATGTGTGTTTACTGTCATTCCTTATTGCCGACACACATGGGGCACCCTGAGATGCTGGTGTGCAGCTCTGCCTTGCTCATGCCACCTTGGTGTGGGCAGGAAAGTCCTCTGCTTCGGTTGCAAATATTTCAGTTTTAAACTACAAAAGCACACCCCCCCCCCCCCCTTTTTTTTTTTTTTTCACTGAAATGCTTTGATATGGTAACGATCAAAATATGGTGTGATTCCAAAAGAGGTATACAAACTTTCTTGTTCTTGGCATGAAAATATTACTCTCTGGAAACACCTTCTGTGTCAAATGATGGATATGTTCCTGTGATTTATGTAAGTGATTGTCAGGAGGTTTTGTGGCTCATCCAATTTTAGCAGTGAAGTACTCTTTCCTTGTCACTTATGACATACTTGATGAATTTTCATGATTAGCTAACGTTCTTCGTAATTGTCAAAACTTTGCAGTGGTATTCCTTAGAAATATTGAGAAGGAGGATGTCAGCTCTACCTCCCAGTTTTTCTGTACAGCCAGCCGCTCTTTTTTTTTTTTCAGTTCTCTCTTATTTACCTTGTCTAATAGCCTCTTGCAAACCCCTCAGTTTGCTTTGGTTAACCCTCTCTCAGATTCATGCTTTGTTTGTCTGTTGTCTAACGAACAACTGCTAGTCTTGACTTGGGTGCAGTAATACAATATCTTAGTGCAGGAATACTCCAGTTGTACTTAACTGGACGGCTTTGGTAGTAAGACACTGTGCTGCTGAGAATGCGACACCGGTATCTTCCTTCCCATGTTTTATCACTTGTGTTTTCTAGAGAAGTGCTGATAAAAGTGGTTGTTTTCCCTTACACACAAGATGCTCTTGGCCTCTGTTTTGAGTCAACATGCACCTTGTTTCCTTGCTGTCCCCATCGTTAGTGCAGGCACTCCAGAGACTTGTCGAGTTCACCCTTCCTGTCACCAGAGAGGTGCAGTTATCTGCGGTGCCTTTTATACATCTTTAAATCTGTGATGCAGTAATTTCTGGCTTCGTGACTGGTGAGGCCCATCATGTCTGACCTCCACCCTGCACGGGGAAGGACCCCACCATTACAGGTGGCAAGGCCAGCACCTCCATCTGCTCTCTCTGCCCCCTGTCACTTATCTGTCTGCCATGGCCAGCGATAATTGCAGTGCGGGAATCTGGGAAGGAAGGGAAAATGCAAAGGGAGCCTTGCAGCCCCACTTTGGGTCTCCGGTGCTCTGGGGAAGAGCAGAGAGGGCATGGCGGGGTTTGCCTGGCCGGTGCTGGCTGAGGGGCAGGCAGCCATGTCCCCGCATATGAGCGTCTGTCGTTTCACCTCTCTGAGGAGAGGACAGCCCCAGCTCGTGCTGGTGGTCTCTGAGGTCTAGAAACCTCTGTGCCTAATCCTTAAGCCCCCACCGAGAGTGCAGGATTAGTCCCTAAATGCAGCGGGATCCAGTTTAGGTGCTGTGTCCCTGGGCTGGGTGCTGTGTCCCTGGGGAGCGAGTGCCATCGTGCCCCTCTGCCTGGCTCTGACTGACAGGCAGTCACTCACAGCTCCTACAGGCTGATATTTAGAGATGCCTGTTTGATACACGCCTTGTGTTTGAGGCAAGAATACATAAACTGCACCCTGTGAAGCTCTGGGGGTGTATTTTATCAGTTGTTTTCCCTCCCACCTTCCATTTCACACCTTTCTGTGGACTCGCATTTCCTCCCGTCAATTTTCCTGAAGGAAATGCGAGTCCACTGTTCTCATATCTCATTACTGACTCCTTGTTGCAGCAGGAGCAGTTTATGTTTGTGAGGCAGTGCAGCATCCCTCAGGAGCACTGTGGAACTGAGACCAAGCAGTGAACGCCGCCGTCGTAACATGTTAGACCTGGGCCCTCCTACGTGCCAGGGACACCGAGAACTCACCAACGGCAGCAATCGGTGCAGCGCTGCTTGTCACTAAAATACTGTTATGGGGTTTTAATCTCTTTTGCTTTTCTTTTCCTTGGTAAAATTTTGGAATTGAAGCCTTTGCCCTTGAAAAGTCCCCACAAAAATAAAATCTCTCTGTGATGAGAAACCGGTGGATGTGCTTTCTGAATTGCTTACATAAATAACTAGAAAACTCATTTTCTTGTCTCTTCAAAGTATCGCAGCTCAGTATATCAGATGTGGTGCAGTGTTCCAGGCTTTCCCCCAGGGCTGTGCAAAGGCTGGTGTGTAATTATTCCTGTCTGTTTGCAGGAAAGCTGTGATAGTGAGACCTATTAAAGCCTTTTGTGAATGAGAGAAAATATTTCTTCTGTTGGGTTCTCCACTACTTCTCTCTCTCTTCAAAGTTTAGCTTGCTTCTCTGCATCTTCTTCCTCAAAAAACACTGGATGATGACACCTTTGAAAACTGGACTCACCAAAGCCCATGAATCCTGTGGTGAAGTTGTTTGCTTTGTGGATAAGGGGCACCAAAATATTATTAAAAGTTTGTAAATGAAGACTCAGAATCAAGTTTTAAAGTGAACATTCAAAGCGAAGTTTCCTCAGCCCTGCTGGTGCCTAAATGATGGCTGATCAAAGACTTAGACATTTTTACTGTGGGCTTAAGCATGGATGAATTAATGCCAGAGCTGGCTCCTGAAAATGCGACCCAGTTGTAGGTACATTATAGGAAACATAATGTGTGATGAGGGATGGAGAGTATATTAAAGAATGCAAAGCAAATACCAGTGAACAAATAATAAAGGTTTTCTAAAACCCCATAAACTGTACGCTGCTTTTCATAAACCTTACTGCAGAAGCTGTTATTTTAGCAAAGGAAGGAGCAAAGCCCCTCCCTGTAGGTGAGTTCAGCATCAAAAGTGGTTTGAGAAGAACTTGAAATTAAAAAAAAATTAATGCTAAAGATAATTTATCATTTTTCCATTTCTAGGCTTGTCTGCATTATCAGAGTGGTCTGACAGCTCCTGTAGCACTTGGTGGGCGCGCACTGCCACGATACTCGTGCACTGCATCAAAGCCTTGCTGTTTTCCCTGCCTGTGAGCCCCCAAGGGCAGCAGGGAGGACGGGCTCCCCGTGCAGGCATCCGTCACCTTGGCATTTAGGCAGGTCAGTCGCTGTGGGGAGGCTCCAGAGGGAGCTTTCTGCTGGCCTCTGCATTCCTGGGTAATTCCTAAAAAGCCCACTGACCCCAGCCATTGATCACAGAGCTGCTCTCAGGCGAATTCCTGGATGACACCCGGTGTCAGGTTCTGATCTGTGCGTCCGCTCTGCCCTAGCCTGAAGGTGTCTGGGGCTGTGGATGTGCGGACAGGCTGAGCTCCGGGTGTACAGGGAGCTCTGGGTGTGTGGACAGGCTGAGCTCTGGGTGTGCGGACAGGCTGAGCTCTGGGTGTACACGGACCTCCGAGTGTGTGGACAGGCTGAGCTCTGGGTGTGTGGACAGGCTGAGCTCCAGGTGTACAGGGACCTCCAGGTGTGTGGACAGGCTGAGCTCTGGGTGTACAGGGAGCTCCGGGTGTGTGGACAGGCTGAGCTCTGGGTGTGCGGACAGGCTGAGCTCTGGGTGTACAGGGAGCTCTGAGTGTGTGGACAGGCTGAGCTCTGGGTGTGCGGACAGGCTGAGCTCTGGGTGTACACGGACCTCCGAGTGTGTGGACAGGCTGAGCTCTGGGTGTACAGGGAGCTCCGGGTGTGTGGACAGGCTGAGCTATGGGTGTACAGGGAGCTCTGTGTGTGCGGGCAGGCCGAGCTGCATCTTTGCCGGGTCCCTGTGGGCCAGGGCAGCAGCTGACCCCAGCTGTCATGTGGCTTGTTGCTAACGCGGAGCTGACAGTAATATTGACGAGCGGCGGTTGCGTGAAGCTGGAATAGCTGAGCCGGGTGGTATTTACGGCTGCATTAAACCCCACGTCCTGAAGCAGCCTCCTGCTCTGCAGCCATCCTGCATTTCCAGCTGCTTCAGAGGGGTTTCCAGCAGCGCATTCCGGCGCGTTAGTGCCTGTGTGTACATGTGTGCCTGTGCATTTACTAATCTCCAAAGTGGTAATTTCCAGTGGAGGCTTAATCTCCAGGTTCCTTTGTAAGGAGCTGTCTGTCTGAAGAGTAAATTCGAGCCTTTTTTCCAGCAGGTCACACGCAGGGCGGCCAGCCAGCGTGGATTTTCCTAGTCCTGCTATGCAGGTGACCTAAATCTTTTTACCTGACTGGGTTTTCCATCTCAGCAGTGACACATCTGTGATTCTTCCCTGCTCAAGCCTAGATTTCTGTCTTGAACAGACATACCAAATTTGTCTGTGTAGTAGCTTTTGTATTTTTATGTCAATACCTGTTCTGTGGCCTGGACCTTACAGCTCAAGGACTGAGCTGAGATCAGCAGTTCTGTGTTTATTTATTGTCCTCCCTCCAGCAAAGCACAGTGGATGTTATTTAATCTGCAGCTGTTACTCCACTTGGACCGCCCTGTTCTCATCTCATTCCTGACTGAGGCTGATCTTGTATTACATGAATTGCAATGTATATTAAAATATCTAACTGCTTTACGCTGGCAAACACTGCATTATGGGCCATGACCGTATGGGAAGTTGGAAGTTTCCCTGAGTGTTCATAATGGTGAAATTGGCCCTGGAGTGTGGTTTTGCCGATCATGGCCACCACAGCAGGTGATAAAAGTCTAATGTAAAATTTCACAAAGGTAATAGCATCGTGTATCAGTCCTAACTGCTACAGAATATTCTTTCTCCCAATTACACAATACAAAGTGAGATGAAAGCTAAGTGAAATTTCTGCCCAGTACAAGAAAAATATCAATCACAAGGAAATCAGTGACCAGCTTTTAAGAGCAAAGTTTGTTGCTGGAAAATCTGGTTAAGCAAAGCCAGTTAGTGCTTATGAAAGAAATAAATCAGATATTTGTAATGTAGATGAAATTAATTTGATTTTTCTAATGCTTACAAAGTCAGCTTCCTAAATGATATTGACATTGCATAGGAGAATCACCCGGTTCTCCCAGCTGTGACCTGGGCCATGGCACAGAGGTCTCCAGTAAAGGGATGTGATAAGACAAGGGATGTGGAGAAAGATGAGGGCAGTGCTGTGCTCTTCTAGGCGAGATCGTTACATTCTCTGTTGGGAGATGAGCTTGAAGGGGTGAGGTACCTTCTTCTACGAATACTTGTAAACTGATAATTATAGTTCCTCCCCTTACCTTGCTTTTGGTCATCTCTGAGTTATTTACTTGTGCACAGGGGTAGAGGGCTGATGTGGTATGGACACCACAACTTGGTGTCCATATTTTGAACAACTGTCAGGTTCAGAAAGTAGTATTTTTGTCTCCTGTTTATTGTTCAGCTGGCCTGAAGGAATCTTTTGGATTTCTTTTCCACTAAAGCCTTTTTTTTTTTTTTCCTGGAAATATTGATAAGGTCTGTTAAAGTGACATCTTGTCTACAGAAGAAGTTTTGAATTCTGTCCTTTCATGTGATTTTCAACATCTCCGTCTTTTGTCCCTCACTTACAAACTCCTCGCGGCTGACCCCATGGTGTCACCTGGATTTGGCCCGGGGATCCCTGCATGTGAAAGGACCCTGGCTGGGTCCCTTGCTGGGCTGTGTCAATGTGCCTTGGGACTTCTCCAGGTGGAGCAGCCAGGAAAATGGAGGCAAATCAACATCCCTCAGTGAAGACAAGGTATATACATTAAAATGTGAATGGTTTCATGCAGGTGTGAAATGGCCTTAAGAAGTGCTGGCAGGGAAGGAAATGTTGGGAATTTGTTTTCACATCTTTGGAGTGTTGTCAGCTTGTGACTTTTAGAAATTTCTCTTAGATCTTACATTACCTGAATACAGTTGAGATCTTAACAGGCAATACTTAACATCCATAATGTTAATAAATACCTATTTACATCACCGAGCCAAACGTATGAGCGGAAGAACGTGCACTAGAGAAAAATCTCAATAATGGCAAAAGAGATCCTGGGTCTCTCTGCTAATGGTTATTCAGTGGTTCAGCTTGGAGCCGCTGGATCAGGGGCTGAAATGCTGAATTTCAGGCTGGGAGCTGCAGTGATGGGCTGAGTCCCCTGGCCGGTGAAGGTGGTTCTGTGCTGTGGAATCGGCAGCAGGGGCTTGCGCTGGCTGGGGGGCTCTGGCCCATCGGCGGGGTCACCCGGGCGGTGTGGCAGAGCCGGGTGAGTCGGGCAGTCCAGGGCCCATCCTGCTGCAAGTTAATGACCATCTGCTACAAGAAAGGCTCAAGAGGTGGTATCCAGAGTGACAGTTTACATTCAGGAAGTTCTCACCAATTAAGGGCTTTCTTTTTAATGAAAGTTTGCTTTTCCACAGTGAATGATTTATGGCAGGGTTTAAAATGTATTGCTTTGACTATGCCTACACACTTTGAACACTCTAAATAAAATCAGAAACCTTTGAAACAAACTCATAAATATTGTCTGAACATTCAGAATATATTGCCTTCTGGAGGATGTGTAATGTAGTTTATCACCAAGCAGTTACAGGAAGATATTTAAACTATGCAGACATTGTTGTTTAAACCCCTAGTAATATAATTATTCCATTAGTTACCGAATCCTGAAATAACCTGAAGCCCCTGAGATCTGAAGTAGTTAATGCCATGGGGCATATGTTGTATTTTAAACAAAGCATGCTATTTTAAACAAGGATTAGTTACTTGTCTTCTGCCTAACGCTTTGCAGTTGTGTATTTGAATAGAAGATTCACATTTTCTGTCTGCTTAGATAATATAGTGAAATTTTCTTATTGGATTTTGGGACTATAATATTTCCTAATGAAATACAGATAAGGAGAAGCTTTGCCCCAAGTCATTTGAAGTCATCAGCCCTTTTGTCACTGAGAGATATGTCACCCTAAACAAACCTGCGTTGCCGTAGCACAGTGAACCGGTGCTCTCTGGGGCAGAAGACCAGCACTGGTCACCCGACTGGTGGGCCCCTAGATAGCAAATCATCAGGAGTGTCCACGCAAACCAGATTTACATATGTAAAACGGATTGCCAGGTTGGAGGATATGCGCCCTGCAAAGGCAGGTTCATGGGATGTAGAAGTAACTTACTTCTTTAAAAAACAGATAGGGGAAAAAGGGTAAGGTTATAAATTAAGGAGGAGCGGGTGAATACTTGGTCGCTGTGGCTGCCAGTGGGTGTTTCTTCTCAGCTTTCACAATTGTCTCCCATGTTTTTTGTACAACATGGAACAGGGGTCTGTAGCTGGGGTTCCTGTGCAGGTATTTCTGTTTGTAGCATCCTTATCGCAGCTCTACTTGCAAGTGTGACATCCATGGGCATCCACGTGGGTCCGCTCTGTGGTTTTGATAATTAAGCCTTCAGGTGCTTGAATCCTCATTTGTGTCCTGGGCCAGTTTGGGCCTAAGCCCCAAATGATTTTTGGTCCTGTTCAGCTCTCTCTGTACATGCTGCAGAATTGGGCCCTTCAGACTTGTCTCCTTCACTTTTGATTACTCAGGGACATGCGACTGGGCCAGAAAACAGCCTGGAAATAGTGACTGGGTAATTCCCTTAGGTCCCCTTTGACTTGATCTCTCCATTTCTGTGCTGATACTCTTGGAAATTTTTTAAGCCATGTAACAGTGTTCTGGGTACAAATATGCTAGAGGACTTAATCAAAAGCTGGGGCTGAACCATCTTCAGGCTTATATTTAATAGATACTCTTTACAGCAGGTAATGACAGAATGGTATCCCACACTAGAGGCTTTACATTGTTTTGTCCTCTAACCCAAATTAATTATTGTTGTGAAAGAAGGGGCAAGAGTAAGAGAGGGCTTATTTCATACAAGAGTTATCATCTTCTTAAATATTCTCATTGTACACTGCAGTTTTCTTTTACTTTGAGCCCTGCCTAAGTAATTTCATATGAAGCGTTGATCCTATTTTGTTGAAACATTTGCATGGTCCATTGCTTTTGATTTGTTAAATAGCACATTTGAAGTCCTGTGAAGCACACCCATTCAGGAAAGCCATGCCAGCCACCTGTGATTTTACTTGATATTAAATTGTACACATTAGTTTTGAAAAAAAAGCAGCTTGTAAGATTCTGTTCTCTGTGTTTCTTTTGAGTCTTTTCCAGAACTACAATTTAAAGGTATTTCTGATTCTACCTGAAATTTTAACCCCATGACATTTTTGCTCAAATTTTTTTTGGTGAGGAGAGGACCTATGTGCTGCTGAACATACGGAAACTAAAGAGTTAATAGTGCAGCTCTGTTTCCCTCTAAACATATGTATCTTTGGGTATTTGGATGCATTTTTCTTAATCAGTTCTGACATGAGATTGAAAACTTCCCAGTAGCCCAGAAGTTAGCTTCAGTAATTAACATTTCTGTGTGAATAACTAAACTGATATATTTTTATTTATTAATTTTTTAACTTTTAAAGGGATACAATCTGATAAGCAGAGTATAAACATATGCCCAGGTGGAAGACAGCTATTTTCTTGTGTTCTTGCATTCTTCTTGGGGATTGAGCGCAAAATTCAGATGTCTTCAGTGTCAGGTATTAGAACATGTATGTGCAAGATACTGTTGGAGGAGACAAATCAAGACTGGGAACTGTTGCATTGCCAATTAATTCTTCCTTTGATTCTTTTCTGTCTCACTCTGTAGACTGAGACATCACTGAGTTAAGATCTTGGAGATAAATATTTCGTTGGCAAGTTTAGAAAAAAACTAGTTTTTAACTTAGAACTGAAACATTCTTATTATATAAATTTCTCTTTATTCTTATTCCATGCTGTGGTCTGTGCCTGCCTTTTGAACAGCATGATTTTTATTTGGGGGGTATTTCATTTTTGCAGTGAGTGCAGCCACTGCAGCTGTGCACTGCCAGTTTTGCATACAACCGCAATCTGGCCTTAGTTAGCAAGTGCTTCACGCTCGGTGGTGATGATTTCCTTTCTAGCAGCCCAAAGTGCACAGTTGCCACATTTTCTGTGCAGTCGGAAACCTTTTCTGGATTAAAGTGCTTGTGGGCGGAGGTTGTGTTTTATCCTGGACTTGCCTGGAGTTGTGGAGTTCTTGTTGAACGCCTGCATTTCCTTTAGGTGTAGAGGACTAAACCGCGACAGAACCACAGTCCTATAGGAATTAACAGATCTTTTCCCAAAGTGCTTTGTTTTTCTTAGTGAGAGGAATCTTTCCTTCTCCACCCTGCTCCAGGCACCGTCCTTTTTTTTTGGTTAACCTTAGTAAATAGTATTTACAATATTACTCTCCTGTCCTTAATAATGCAGTTTTTCTTTCTTTTTGTGTTATATTCTGCCTCTTGTAATGAAGCACATGGTGGCTTGATTTTTTATTTTTTAAGATGAGATGGGAATTCTGATTTCAAGGCTCAGAGCATCTGTCCATACAAAGGAGTGGCCATGACTGCCCACACAGCCTGATTTGCCAGGGTTTAATGTTTTGTGTGTGAATTTTGGGATTACTGGCTACCTGTACAACTTTGCCTGTTGTGTTGCAATACACAGTATATAGTCATAATCCTGGGTTTGAGAGGTAGTAATTATTGAGCAGATGTAGCACACAATGATAGCGAGGATTTTAAGCGGCTTACTGATACAGCAGTTTAAAGAGTGTTTACCGGCTATGGTAACATTACTTCTGGTTGCCTGTCTTAATTCATTTCAGATTAATCTGTCTTATAGTTGGAAGGAAAATGAATCAAGTCAGTAACTTCAAGAGTTATGTAAAATCTGTACAGTGCTAAATAATTGTGTGGTTTTATGTATGCTGCCGAAATTGGAATGTCAACTTGACACAAATTCGCCAAAACAGAATGCTAGATGATCTGATCTCTTCTTTGAATAAAAGCTTTGAAACGTCTCTTTATGTACTGCTTGGGAGTTTACCCATCTCCGTGTCTTCTTTCACAGGATGTCTTGGGCATATTTGTTTTTCCGTATGGCAATTAACTAAATCTGTCCTTATTTGTGTGGGGGGAGTCCATGCATGTGTGTGTTTCAGAGAACGATGGTCGGAGGTGTGTGAGTGTGCACACAAACAGCACACCCCATTCCCAAGCAAATACCAAACTGAATCAGATAAGGATATGACAAACCAGAAATGTATAATTGTATCAAAAGCAAACAGACTAAAAGTGACTAAATATTTTGGCAGTGAGCCTTGCTGAGGAAACTAGATTAAGTCTTTCTGTTACTTTGCATGGGAAGGAAGAGAAGGTCTGAATTCTCCCCTGCTCCAAAACTCTTCAGCCTAAAATGTCATTCTCTTTGTTTAGAGCTGTTGAAAAATTGGTAAAAGGCAAACCAGAACAGGATGAAGGATGCCGGTGCCAGCTATTAGAATTTGTTGTCTGGAACCCCTGGCTAAATCCTTTTGCTTATTGAACTTTCTGTAGTTTGTGATTGTTAGTTAGTTTTTCCTATTTATTTTAGAAAAGGGCCAGTGGGAAAAGTCTGGGCTCCCCGCCCTAAACAAAATAAACTGTGATTTCATCATGTTTTGGCCTTATCTCTGTTGTTCTTTATTCATTTCAGGCACTCAAATATGTCCTGACTGTTGGTTTTGCTCTTTCACTGCATCCAACTGGAGCTTTGCAAACGTGGCTTAGGGCTTTTTTCAGTCTATATTAGCAGTTGTTTTATATCAAAGTTCATCCAATTTTCCCAGTCACTTAGTTCCTTTTAAACTTCTGGCTTCGTAGGTTAGTTAGGCAAGAATCTCTTTTTTTCCTTTGAATATTCCCCCCTCCGCCTTTGTGCTTAGTGTAAGATGCTAGAAACAAGAAATATAGACAATCTGAAATCAGAGGTATAATACTCTTTTGGGTCCACTACAGACGTAATTCTGTGTCCATCACCTCATTGCCGGGCACGGCTTCAGCGTGGACAAAGGTTTGTGCCTGACCGCTGAATGCAAGACGAGTTACTGAATAAATTCATTTAGGTTTTGGTGTGCACAGAATTGTTTTGCACGTAATTATGGCCTCTTTTTTTTTAACATCAGTTTCTTTGATTCTTTTTCAGAGGAGCATGCATTTGATGTCTATTTATGTCAGTGTTCACTGCCTTTTAGATAGAACTAAAAGGCAAGCTTTGGTGCAGTACATATAACCCAACGTGTTATGCAGTAGCATCAACAAACAGTAGATGACCGCTTTGTCACTCATCTATTACCAGTGACTGTTAACAAGAAAAATTCCTTTACCTCAAAGGCCAAGTGTGTGACTTCACTCTGTGTGCCTCGGGACAACATTTTTCTCTGGTAACTGGAAACACAGACACTACTTGAGCCTTAAGAGCTGCATAATTTTGGTAAACGATGCTTATCATTGTTTTACTCCATTGTCTGGTTCCTAGCTTACTGCCCTAGTTTTTAGGATGGGATGAATGGCACAAAACGTGTTGTAATCTCAGTCTGTGGATGCGAGTCCTGCATCCCTGGAGATGGAGCCCCGAGCTGCCCCATGTGTGGCAGCGCCGAGCAAATGGGAGTGCAAGACCCAGCCATAAGCTTTAAGGGTACTCTCAGAGTAGGGGGGTTGAAGCAAAGAGGGGAAGGAGCTGTCTGATTTTAATATCAGTCTTGGGATAGAGGAGGTCAGAGAGCCCTTTGGGGAATCCTGGCTCAGTGCAAATGGCTGTTTAAGCGTGAACCTGCCTCCAGGCCCAACTCTGCCTCCTCTCTGGTTTCTGGTAGAACTTGCCGCTTGCCCAGTTCTTTCTTCAGTGACCTTGACCCCTGCAAAGATCTTTGCAGAATGAAAAGAAATAGCCATCATGCTGATTCCTGCCAAAGCTGGATGTTTGCTTGCTTGCAAAAGAAAAAGTGTTGAATAACATGTGCCACCTGGAAAAGAACAGTTAGTTTTTTCTCTCTCTGTAAGTATGTGCTTGTGAACACAAATAACGTATATTATGATAATAATACATCACCAAGAAAGCAACACTTCAGTGCTTCCCTATATCTGCTGGGACATGAATTAAAGCAAAGTGACAAAGATTGGGGGGAGCATCCTGTGGGAGGAAAATATAGTGCTTTTTGCCTTTTCACAGGAGAATTGAGATTTACATTTGAAAACATTCAGTTCATCAGCTTTTGTGTCTTCATTTTGCCATTTAAAAAGTAGGTGAAACGGGATAGGTTGGCTGTGAAAAAGCAGCACTACGGAAACGGAGCAGAGCCAGCGTTTGTTTCTGGTTTGTTAAAACAGGCCGTGCAGATGTCTGCACAAGAACACCAGAAAACTAACTCTCAGCAAAGTTTAAGATTTTTAAACTTTCTGACAACCCCTAGCACTGATTGATATTACCTTAAGAGGGAAAATTCACTTTAATGAAGCACCAGTGGTGTTTCCTGTAGCACTTTGTATAATAACTTCTGTAAGAGCCTTCAGTCTGAAGGCTTGACCTCTCCTGAACCTGCAGAGCTTGTGAGACCTAATGAGAATGGATGCACACGGGATGTTCGAACGTGGGAGTGATCAGACAGGCACGGTAGGGCATACGGGGGTGAGATTTGAGCTTCTGAAAGATACAATTTTTTGTGTGTTTCTCAGGGATTAGGTCATGAAACTGCCATTAGCGCTAATGGGAATTCGTATGGCTTAATCTTCATAAACAGCATTAACATGCACCCCGCAATACTTAATGTGTTAATGTATATGAAAACTGGCTTTCAGCTAGCACATTTGAACGAGGCAAGATGGGGTTTTGGAGGTCATTATTGCCACACATTAAAGTAAAATTTATGTTGCACAACTCAAAACTCTCAAACAGATGGAGCTGGAATTGCTCCCAGCATCTGGTCAGAACTCCAGAGCTTCCTTGGGAAGGGGGAGAAGCAGGGTAAGAACTCAACCCGGCCCCTCCACCCCTGTTAAGTAAACCCTAAGCATGCGAAGTGAGGAAGCTGTGGTACAAAAAATCCTTCTTTGCTACCTGGCACATCCGATTTTGTCTTTCCTGGGGGATTTAAAATGAAGAGGACGGTCTCCAGGCATGGGGTTAGGGTTTGCGGGGAAGCCGGCGTGCGGGGACGAGGACACCAGCGCTCCAGCCTTGCACTTGCTGTCTGCTGGCATCTCCCCCGCCAGAGGAGCGGTGCTGAGATGTAAGGAAACGCAAGGCTTGGGGCCTTCATTGAACAGCAGAAAAGCAGCAACTTGGGCCAAGTTAAAGGTGGAGAAGCGTGAAAAAAGTGTAGTTTCAGCTGCAAATCCGAAACAGTGTCATTCCTGGCCTGACCCCAAATGAAGGAAAAGGGCTTTGGGGCAAGATGCTTGCACAGGCATTCTCCAGGCTTTTTTCCCCTGGGTTGAAAGATGTGCAGGGCACTGTAAGGGATATGTAAACCACTGCTAACCTGGGAAGTTGTGAGTTTCTGCCATGGGTTCATACTGAAGGAGTCAGGCTGACTTTTCTTCCAACAAAGGAGAGCAAGTCACCTTTTTACACCAACTCTTGCTTCTGTACCATCTCTCTCTTGATACCTATAGCTTTCATGTGGTAAACCCTCGTGTGAAAATAAAAACACTGGGAGAATTATGCCCATGGCATTTTTGAACTTAGAGGTAAGATTACCTTAGCCTTTCCTACACGTGATTTAAAATCTTGCTCTTTATGTCTTGATGTACATTTTAATGTCGTTACATTCCCCTGGTTGTAGACAGGATCTCACGAGGAAGGGCCACGAACGTTACCTACTAAACAGAGAATTTTCATAGTCTGTAAACCACACCGTAAATTTTAACCTGACCGCTTAAATAGAAAAAGGCCCGCTACCCATAATTAGCATGGGATTTCAAGCCTGCACTGCTTGCATGTTGTTTAAAGAATTTAAGAGAAATTAATTTCATCTGTGAGGCTTTCTTTGTAAGTAAAGAGTAAACCAAAAGGAATTTCCTGGGATTGTTGCATGTATTAGATCTGAAGAGCATTTGGGCTGGTGGTGTGTTTAAATACTGTGAAAAGTGAACCTTAGGCAAAAAAAATTGAGGATTGAGGTCATTAGGATTTTTTTTTTTTGTACTGAGAAGTGATTGCATATGGACCAAAGCAAGGAATTTATCTGGATATCTCCCACTGCCTCCTACCTCACTCTTCATAGAGAGCATTTTCTTCCAAACATAGCAGAATGGGATCTCATAGCTGAAAAGAGCTCATGGTTTAGATGCCTTTACAATTACCATGCATACAGGGGAAAAACATGTTTAAAATTCTTAGTTTTTGACCAAGATCCTGTTGCGTAATTCAGGGGCTCCTATGTAGAGGAAATGTGAAACAGAGTTTTAAAAATCAGCTGCCAAAGGCTGTGTTGTAGTTTAGTCGGGAATGGTACCATATTCATGAGGGTGAAGGCCAGGGAAGAAACTTTTGGATTAACACAGATTTAATTTGTGATTTCTTTTTTAAGGTAGTCTCTCAGACAAGTAGAAGAGGAGCCTGCTCTTCGTATCGAGACGCAGGCCCTACGGTAACGACAGAAATGATGGCTCTTTTTGTTGGAGCGGCCCGTTGCTCTTCCCACTCATACAATTTTAATGGCACGGGAGGAACTGTGTGTACTAGTAGCCTTGGGCTCTTGTTAATTCTGATCTTTGGTGTACTATAAAATATACTTCCACGGGTTATAATTAGTGGAAGCCCCCTCCCCCCCCAGTAATTAAACAGCATCTGCTTTTCATCAGAATCGTGGCTCAGTTAACCCCAGAGCCATCACTTTGCACAGGCTCTCCATGGACTCCTGGGATGCTCAGACGTGACTGTTTAAATTGCTGGCTGGGCCTGTCACTGCCCAAGAAGATTAACGGAAATAAAGAGTCCTGAGTTGTCCAGTTTGGCAGTCAAGACATGGAAAGTGCCATCTGCACTGCAGCTGCTGTTTCTCTGGCCTCGATGAATTTATCTCATATTGTGTAATAGCCAACATTTTTCTTTCCTTTGTGCAGTATTTGACCTCTAGGGCCATCATTTTCTGCTGGCATGTGCGGGTGTTTTTTTTTTTCCCTTATCTCTTCCTTAGCAAGCCTCATTTCAGGCCATACTTTTTGGTCCTTTTGCAACGTTTTGCCACTTTGATCTGGTTTTGCACAACCTGGGCAAGCGTGGGCTCTCGCAGAGCCCTCCTGCACCAGCGTGTGCAGGTCCCTGCTGTCCCGCGCCTCTTCGCTCACTTCTGTCCCCAGGAGCTTGTCGGACCCCAACCCTCCGATGGGTTAAGAGAGAAAGTCAGCCCGAGGCTTCTTTTGGGACACGTACTAGGGAGGGAAGTAGAAAGCAGCTGTTGATGAATTTATCTTGGAAGTGCAAGTGGTCAGCCCTTGTTGCTTTCAGGCGATCTTGTAAGTTAGTTCATTGAAACTCCTGCAGATTTCATGTGACCCCAGTGGTTTTGCTCTTATCGGCTTTGTTCCCTAATCAAACAGAAAAACCCAAACCAACTCATTTGGACAGAATTACAATGCAACATCTGTCTGAAAAGCAAACAGTGTTTGTGAATATTATCGTTATGAAATGGTTGCTCCGAAACAAAACCCAAACACAATGAAAAAAAATCCAACCCCTAGCTTCTACAGTATTGCTCTATAAGTACAGTGTATTTTGGGGAAGAGGAGAAAGGGGTAAATCCAGAGGGAAAGGAATGCAGCTTGAAAATAACCGCTTCTTCAGTTGAAGAGTTTTTCTCATTACTGTTGCCTGGCTGGAAATAGCTCAGAGGATTACGTTCACATGATGTACACCAGGTTCATTCAGACTACTTCTTCTAACAAGGTATTTCTTTTCCCTGAAAATGAAGTTTATCTTGCTGCTTTCTTGCGGCATGTAGCCATTTTAGAGAGGGACTATTTGACTGGAATTTAATGAGGAATGCTTTTAGCTTTCTTCCCTCCACATATGAATGTGGGTCTGTCCCATTCTCCCCTATACCCATCATCTTTATTTTTTTTCTCTCGGTGAGGGGGAAAAGGGGGCGGAAATTACTTAAATGACTTAAAATTTATTGTACCATGGAACAGATTCTCCTTCAGAACTCACTCCCAACACTGCTCGGAAGGCAGAGTGCCATGTGCAGAACATTAGAAGCAGAAGGCAGGTAAAAACTTATTTTTTTAGATTCTCCTGTATTTGCTGAAGAATTCATAGAATCATAGATTGGCTGGGGTTGAAGGGGACCTTAAAGATCATCTGGTTCCAACCCCCCTGCCATGGGCAGGGACACTTTCCTCTAGACCAGGTTGCTCAAAGCCCCATCCAACCTGGCCTTGAACACTTCCAGAATGTTTACAACTTTTGCCACAATGAAAAATTTGTTCCAGCACCAGAGCCCTGTGTCAGCCCTGATCTGTTGCATGAAAAAAATGAGTATATAGATAGGGAGATTTTACTTTTGTTTCCTAGGGTTGTTTTTTCTTCATTCGTAGGTTATCGGTGTTTGTATCTGGCTTTGAGATGTAAAAAAAATATTTTTACTTTGTATAAGAAAAAAGATATACATCCTGTCATTTTAAATACACCAGGGAAATTACATTAAAATAACATTTCCATGCAAAAAAAATAAATCCATCAGGTTATTGATGGTTTCTTCAGATGTGCTGAATGCTTTAGATGCTGCTGCTGACTTCAGTAGAACTGGAATGCTCTGCAGGTTTGGCAATTAATCCCAGTTGTATTTTACCTTTAGTGCTGGTTTTAGAGGTTTTTTGACTTATTTGCATAATTTTAGGAAAGAGCTCTGTTTTCCTGCAAGGCAGATGCGGAGGCCAACGCAAGGTGTGCTGTGTTTTGGGGAGCTCGTACAGCTGGAGCTCCCTGGGTGGCAGTTTTGGGTGCTCCTGCCGTGCCCGCAGCAGGAGGGTGTGCGGCCCCATCGGGAGCCAGAGTCCTGCCACCGAGGGGGGAAATACGCAGTATAAGCTTGCTCTCGATTAATGTGCAGTGCCCATGCAATGCATCTCATTAGACCAGGCTGACAAGAAACCTGCCTTTGTTAAGCCCTGGGATGGAGCGTGGGGCTGGTTTGCTTGCTTTGTCTCACGGGAGGTTTTTGGAGGGGGTCGTGCAGTTCCAACCACCGAGAGCCTTATGGCTCCTTCCCCCGAGGGGGAGGGGAGAGGAGCTCAGGGTGCTTTCAGCATTAGACAGGCTGTTCCTTTTGGGATGAAAATACACAATTTAGAAAGATAATTTAGTGCTGCATGCTGCTGGACGAGTGCAGGACAAGAGCTGGGCCCGAGCCCCACTTACCTGCTCCCTTGGTCCCAGTTGATGGTGACCCCGGTTTGGCTGGGACAGCGGCTGGGCTGTGGGGATCTCCTCTGCCCCTGGCAGCCTAGGAGGGGAGGCCCTGGCATCTCCGCACTCACTTCTTGCCTTTACCTCCAGCTGCTGCCTGACATCAGGTAAAAATGACCAAAAAAGTCAGACGAAGCTCCTAGAACGCCAGCAGCAGCATAGCAGGAGAAAAAACGCTACGCCCAGGGTGTCTGTCTCAGCCCCCAGCCTATAGCAAAGCAATGAGGGGTGGTAGGATTAAACCCCCAGTGAAAACCAAGGGGCCTACCCCCTGTAGGCTTCAATTTAATCTTGGTATTTTAAATCTATCTTTTGCTCAGTGGTTTTGAGCCTAGACCTTTTGATAGGAAGGCAAGGGAATAAAAATATCTTTGTGTGCAGGTTGTGTTTGCAAAATCAAACGCTTCCTCTCCCACTCTCTCTTAAACCAAACAGATCCCTGCTATGAGAAAGCTGTCAAATCTCGGAGCTGATCCCAACCCTGTTAAAAGTGTCAGACCAAAATAAAGACTCCCAAAGTGAGTGACAGCACCAAGAAGGGAGGGAGAAAGAAAAGCCCTGACTTACATATGGAGCTCTGCTAACTTGAAGATAAATAGATCACAGAATCACAGAATGTTAGGGACTGGAAGGGACCTCAAAAGATCATCCAGTCCAATCCCCCCGCTGGAGCAGGAACACCTGGATGAGGTTACACAGGAAGGTGTCCAGGCAGGTTTTGAATGTCTCCAGAGTAGGAGACTCCACAACCCCCCTGGGCAGCCTGTTCCAGTGTCTGTCACCCTCACTGAGAAGAAGTTTCTTCTCAAATTTAAGTGGAACCTTTTGTGTTCCAGTTTGTACCCGCTGCCCCTTGTCCTATCGTTGGTTGTCACTGAGAAGAGCCTGGCTCCATCCTCGTGGCACTCACCCTTTACATATCTGTAAACATTAATGAGGTCACCTCTCAGTCTCCTCCAAATGCCAGCTTTCACAGGAGACCCAGTTTTTTGCCCCAGCCCTGACCACAAATGTGCCCTTGATCGAGTGACTTCATTTTTTGCTTGTGGTTTTTCTCATTTGCAATAATATATTTCTTAATCTGAACTGCAGTGCTTTGGTATTAAACACTGAGTTTAGCACCATGGAAAACTACAAATAATGAAGAAATAAATGAGGGACGTTTATGTTGTTCTATCTTCTATTCTAGGACAAACAGGTCAAAGAGAAGTACTACTTCATATAAACTAGGTTCAGCCAGCCAGTTGGTATCAAAGTCTTGAGTTTTTCTAAATTCGTGTAAATAGTGAATTATCTTGAAACTTTTTCAGGTGTGGAGGACATCAGCTCCTCTTTCCCTTCGATCAACAAGGAAAACAGGGACAATTCCTCAAAGTTAACATAAAATACAATGTAATTGCTACTGCATTACGTTTTCCCAAGATTTTGTATTTGGGGGTCAAGGGAAGAGGAGAAGGAGAAAGGGAAAAAGGAGAAGCTAATGATGCCAACAGGAGTGAGTCAGAAATTAAACACAATTACTGGGAATTTGGGTTTTCCACATTAGCAACCAGTGCCTCTGTTCTGCTGGGAGAACAAGTCAGTTTTAGAGCCATCTCAGATGCTGGTTAGTCATGTTTTCCAGCAGTGGAGGAAAACTTTCCCAGTCTGTTCCCCATGACTATATGCAACTGTGTGGAGCAGTTTTCCATCCTGGAAAACTTGAAATCAGTGTGGAGAGTGTGTGTGTATGAGGGGAGAGAGGGGGAAGGTGGACGGGAGAACCGGACACTCCATCATTTTGTGGGCAGCCTTGGCACCTGGGAAGCTGATGGTCCCTTCTGACCAAAGGACTAGAAAGAAACCACGTGTTTACAAAATGTTATCCAAACGCAAAACAAAATTGGGGATTTGATCTAATGTGGGTCAGAAGGCTTAAATATATTTCAGGCGAGAACAAATTGTAGAACTTAATTATTTGTATTGGGCAACTGGGAAAAGCAAAAAACCAACAACCCTACCCTCTATGAACTTCCAAAAAATAAACCAGCTTTCTGAGTATTTCAGTGGATGAGGGAAAACCTGATTTGCAAGATGACGAGATCTTCTCTGCAGTGCTACTGGCACAGGCTTGCACTTTGTGTAGGTGCTCCTATTTATTTTTTCCTTTATGTACCTTCTGTCATGTAGCATATTTCTAGACAGTCTCTTTCTCTGAGTCCTGCACAAAAACATTTAATTGAAAATGAATGTAGGAACATCTGATGTTCAGTGGTGTTCAAATTTTGGATTCAGCTCGTCTGCTGAGCTCTGCGTTACACCGGTGGAAAAATGCTGGCTGTGTTTCATCACATCTGACTGTTGACTAAGTTAGACGCATTTTAGCCGTTGCCAGATGTACAAGATACAGTAAAATGAGCATTTCCTGTAGCAGATTAAGACTTGTTGGCTCTGTGACGATATTGGCTAAAACTGCTTGTTTGCACTGGGGATTTGGCCAGATTGTGCTGGTCAATACAGACAATAAACTGAGTTATTATAGTAGAGGAGATCTCCTGATCCAGCCTGAATCTGTCTTACTCTAATTAGTTAAGTTTGGGACTTGCGGCCTTCTATTGTCACTGCTGTCTAGGATATCAGTTCTAGATACACCCACCGTTAAGCAAAGCCAAACGCCTTGTGGCATTTCTTAGCCAGACTGAACCAGTGAAGATAAACCTCTCTGGAAGTGGGGGATGCTGGATGAAATGGCTGAATGAGGCTGTTTCCTGGGCCAAATCCTGAGCCGTCATAAACTGAGATGCTGTGGGGTCAGGAACGTGTCGTATGAGTTTGGCAGAGGGTCTGGCTCATCACCTGAAGGCTTGTTGGTTCACAGATAAACTGTCCAGGGGTGCTGGCAGGCAGGAGATCCATGACCTGAACTGCTGAAGGCTGGGGTGCCAAAGGCTGGATTTTAGGGTCATACATAATTTTTCATAGTGCTCATTGACTCCCAGGAGTGGGAACTATCAGGACTATGGGATGTGGCATTGCAGCTGCTGCTGCTGCACATTAGCAGATCTGGGGTCTCCCAGGGAGCTGGGGTTCTACCTTCTGCATTCCTGCCAGTGTTTACCAAAGGGATGCTGCCTGTCCTGAGCAGCAGATGGGTGGCTGTGGTACATACAAGAAGTAAACCAGGAAAACTGCCGTTTTAACATGAGGTCACTGATGGGAAGAGCAAGCAAGGATCACAGGGAGAGCAGAGGAGCTGGGTTAAGGCCTCTTGTCCTGCAGGTGACTTGGTGACTTAAAGAGCTTTTAAGTGCTGTTAGGGCAGGTAAGCTGAAAAAAAAGAAAGGTGTCTCATGTACTAGCTCTGGTTATGGTTGACTGTCTGTGTCAAAGAGGCCTTAGAAACCTGAGAGGAGCAATGACACTGTACATACCCGACATTTGCTGTGCTTTAAAGGGAAGGTTATCTGCCTCTGAAAAAAAAAGACTGCTCATAGAGCCACCAGCTATAAGAATTGGAGCAAAGGGTTTTTTTTTTTAGCTGGTGCAACATTTAAGACATTTAAAACTGTTGCCAACCTGCAGATGGTTTAAAAAAATCCTGCCCATTCTGTTGAATGCAGCAAGTTGAACTCAATGGTGTCTGAGAATGAAGAAGGTGAGAAAGTCCCCGCCTGGCCTGGGGGAAATGATGGGTCACAGCCAAGACCAGGCTAATCTTGCCTGAGCGTAGATATCCAAGAGAGAAACTTCCGTGTTAATATCCATGAATCTACTACAATCACTGCAGAAACACAGTGGGCTTCGATGGAACAGTTTAATCAATGACGCTTGTTTTGAGATAGAAGAGCTCTAGAGCTGGGCTGGACCTGTGGGACATCAGGCACTGCGAGACCTGTCCTGGCATGAAAGATTTTGCCGCTAAGACAGCAAGTGAGCTTACGTATATATAAGAGAAAAGGAAGGATCCAAGAAGCTGTGGTTCCCCCCGCAGCCAATGCAGCACTTACTGAAAGATGAAGCTGCTGTAGATGTGAAGTTTTGAGCTTCACAACATGACATGAGAGATGCTGAATCCCCCTTTCCCTCTCTGCCGGCACCGGCGCTGTCATGTAACGGGGGAATTCCAGAAAGCTGAAATTCAGAGATTGAAGGTCTACAGCTGTCTGTTCTCATGTCATCTTCAGTCTTGTTGCTGTTGAAGGTAGAGTGCCCTGCGCTAGAGCCACCTCAGCTGCTTGTGGAAGGAAGGTATCTACCTCGCGGTGATTATCTTGTCATAAAACAAAGGGGCTACGAAGGTGGTGCATGTGAAGTGTCAACAGCGACTCTGCAGGGAGCTGAGTGCTTGGAAAGCCTGGGGAGAAAATGCTGCACTAATAATGTATGAGGCGTATAAGCTATGCCTCGCTTAAAAAAGATGCATGGGTCCCTGAGGAGTGGAGTAAACGGGGCAAAGGGAAGGTTTGGGCCAAGTCGTATTGCTTTATCTGGCTCCTTCAAAAATGCTAACTGGTCTAAAGAAGGTAGTGCCTTTGGTAATATGTTAAAAAAAAATCTACAGTTATCTACTGCTACCAGATCCCTTTGCTATTCAAAGCAAGGCTTAAGATTTACAATAGTAAACCAACCCTGTTATTTTTTTAAAAAAAAGAAGTAAAAAAAAAAAAGAAAAGTTGTATTGTGTAGGGCTGGTGGCGGGAGGATATCTCTCCATCACATTTGGTGACCTGTATTAACACAATGTAAAAGACACTCAAAATTCATCCAACTGGGGACTTCATCGATATCTCACCCAAAATCCCCAAATCCTTAGGGCCAGTCTAGATCCCGTTTACCCCTGTAAATAATCCCGTGCAAATCAATTTACTTTCATGAGTAGACTAAACAGGATTTGTGTGTAATTAGCATGAAGTGGAACAGATTGCAGGCATGCTTATCTTCTAATATGGAGGTGCAGCCAGCGGAGGTTGGACGCTGCCGCTTCATCTGCAGAGCAGGGACAGCAGGACTGGGGGCTATGGGGAAGCTCTGGCCGATTGAAGGACCTTGGCCCCTTCTCATCATTCTCTAGTAAATGTTGTGAAAACAAGCAAACCTCAAAGTAAGCCTGCCGGATCAAAACAGTGTAAGATAAAACCTCATGTGGGATTAAAGTCCTTCCGTTTCATTCTTCCTCGTTACAGTGCTGAATCCAGAGATTAATGCCGTTTCCGTTGTTCTTAGTTATGTTGCATATTTTCAGATTAAAGCCAGTGGTACTTCTGACTAAAACTGTAAAGCACATTTCATCTTTAATTTATTAGTTCTAATACATTATTATTTAATATTTGATCTCCCAATTGGCTTTAAGTAGCTTCTTTCTAATATTTGAATCCCCCAAGTAGTAACAGTTTACTTATTGGATTATTCTTCATTTGTGTTTCTTATGCTGTCAAGATGAGGACAACTTTATTTCATGGTTTGTGACAACAGGCCCTCTTTCAAAGTTTTCTTTAGATGGAGCTTTTCTTCTGCCTGTTGGGTAGGTGTTGAGCTATGATGTCCCCCCACATGTATCATCACACCAAGTGGTTGTTTTTTTGATGTGCTGGTGTACATCAGCTCCAGATGATGCCCCCAGATGTGTTTGTGTTTCTGTGCCTGTGGTGAAACTCGTTTGTGTCCACAGGATCTGAGAAGACACATGGTGCCTTGTGGCCACAGCTCATGTGTGAATGCAGTCTTCACCCTTAAGTTGGCTTCCTAATGTTGTGTGTTGCATCTGAAGTATATTTGGTTACACTCCCTCAAAATGAAGGTTTTATTTTCCTTTGTAGGTTAGATTGGTTCTTCTGGTTCATTAAGCATCACTTAGTTTCATGCCTGCTTTGGCAGGGATGACACCTCCCATGTACAGGGAAGGTTTTCCCTCTCATCTGGTACAGGCCAACCTGTACACTGAAGGTAATAAAATGCTTTATTAATCTTTATTTCTGTTTATTTATATTTATCATGCTATAATCAAACCTCTTACATGGTGGATTCCAGCACCTACTCTGATAAGGCCAGTGTATGCAAAAAATAAATTCTGTGTCTCTGAAGATACCGTGTTCTTGTCCACATGACTTGAACCTGCGTAAGATGAGATACGGTGGAAGAATAAGAGGGAAGGGTAGAACAGCATTAAATTTGCTCATGCAAAACCAACAGGAAAAGTTGGCCTTTATAAAGGTTAGTTTTTGCTAGCAAATGCATGGGGACTACATGGATAATGACAGCATTTATAGGGCCCTTTTCACTTTTAGTGTTTGGTGAAAACTATAGCTTTAGTATTTGACTTGGGACATAGAAAGTCTTGGATTTGTTCTTACCCTGAATGAAATGAGTAGCAAAATAACATTGAATTTAGCAGGAGTTAAATTTGTTGAGGCATGAGTAAACCTGGTTTTTCATTTCTGATTTGGGAGCTGCTAGCTCTAAAGCTGGGGGTTTAAACAAACAAATAAAGATGGAATGGCAATATTCTGAGATTTATTTACGCAGTATATACGATGAACTGTTAACTGACTTGGTTGAGGAAAATAAAATTGGATATGTTTGATATCTTGATATGAATAAATAGAAACAAATCTGTTCAATAAGTTAAGCATTGATATTTCCATTTACTGCAGGCATGTAAATAGGGTCTGACAATCTTTAACCTGCACAGGGTTCCTTGCGGAGCAGGAGTCCACCTTGTGCTAACTGATGAAATAAGCTCTTGATAACCTCTGATACAGGACGAGAAAAAATCGAATTGATTTGATGTGATAGCAAGCATTTTGGGGAAGATCTGTCACAGAGGCAGGAAATGACCCAGCACTTAATATCCGGGTTTGACCTTGGGATTGGTTGTTGGTTTTTCATTTTTAGTAATAACAAGCACTTAATATTCACAGCTAAACTTGCAAACAACAGAAGGGAAATTACAGGAGGGTTTCAAATCCATGTGCAAAAATGAGCAAAACAGAATTTTTTCGTGCCTTGTACTGGATAACCTAAATATTTTATCTAGCTTTAAGGAATAACCTTTGAAGTGAAAAGTGACAGCTAGCTGAAAAATGGCCTGGAGCATGGAACCAAAAGGCTTCTACTTACAGTAGATTTTTAGGGATTTTAAATTTTTTTTTAAAGTTGGGTCACCTCATATTTTCCAAATACAAACACTCCTGGTTGTATTTGTGTATTTGTATCTGTGTCATGTTGTGAGTAGCACCTGCCAACAGTGCCGCCTTCATCTCTTGTTCATAGCTCGGCAGCGCCCAAGCAACAGGGCGGGTGTCGTGTGGGCTGCGCCAAACCGCCGGCTCCTGCTTTGGTTATTCCCTGGGCTAAGCCACAGCCACAGGGGCCATCAGCAAAACCAGCAGCCATGCTGGGCACCTCTTCTGTCTCAGGTATTAGAAATCCACGCTTTAATTCCAATTATTAATGTCTTCGCTGCCATACAAACCTCAGGGCTGTCGTGCTCATCAGCAGCTGACTGACAGGCCTGATGTAACATTTGATCTGAGGATCAAGAAATTGTGCTTGTCCTGGTGCATGTTTTGGCATATCTGTCAGGTCTGGATTAATTTTATAATTGTTACTGCAGGGCTCAAAACTGCTTCTTCTAATTGTATTGAGACGGTTATAAACTTCATTAAGACAGCTATAAAAGTGTAGCTAAGCCTAGCACTTCTCAGGCTTAGCAAAGGCATGGATTTATTTGCTGATGTATCTGTTTCTGTTCACAGTCCTTGCCAAATTTCTCATGTTTTGCCCAAAACCAGAACTGAATAGCAAATGAGAGAGTTTACACTTGCACTGTTTCCTCTTGCCGTGTTTACTGTAGCGCACAGACACACGCGCCACAGTTTGCTGTTGCAGCTGGCACCCAGAAGTCAGTTTGCATGATGCGGAGGCGAGAGGTCGGAGGGGCCGAGGCTCGGGGAGCCAGCCCCCCAGGTCCACAAGTGTCCCTTGGCAGGGGACCACTGATTGCTGCGCAAGCAGGGCCTGGCCTGTGGTGAGTCAATCCATAATGAATTTTCCCATCGACGTTTACAAACCCTTGGAATAAGGCTTAAAAACGGAATTTCTAAACAGCCCCGGCGCTGTATGAACAGTGGCTCTGTTATAATAAGAAACTAGCAGACAACTGCTCCTTCTGCTGTTGTGCACCTCTCTGCATGGGGCTGCCCTCGCAGCAGGACCATGTGTCTGTGCAGGCTATAATGAGACAGAGCTCTGGCTGGGTCTGTTTATGAGTGAAGGGCACGGCTTGGAAAAAAAAAGTCAACTTGCTAGCGGTGAGTAAAGCTGCGTTGTTTGACCAGAGAGGGAGATTAAGGCATAAATTCACCCTGCTTTTTTTCTGTTTTAAGTTTTAATTAAAAAGAGGAAGGTCTGGCCTTTCTGTGCCAAGACAGCCTTTCAAATTAATTTAAAAGGCATTAGTGAGTTCTGCTGAGGTCTACAAGTAGATGACTCTTCTGTCACCACTGCTACTCATTCCTTTCCCAAGAAGCAAGAAGGCTAAACTGATAAAACTCTGCCATCTGATACAGCTTTGAAATCTAGAATTGAACAGGACATTCATTGGCAAGCGAAAAGAAAAAAGAAAGGTTGTTAAAACAGCAAGATAAACAGCCATTTGGAACGTGTGTAGGAGCTGTGTGAAGGGTCGGAGGAACAGGCGAGTTGCAGCTCACGTTGGGTTTCCACAGTGGTCACCCAGAAGTTGCTCTAAAGAAGTGGAAGACCAGCAATGCAATTCTGGCCTTGATTTACATCTCATTTTTAAAAAGCAAATCTAGCTGAAGAGAATAAAGTGATTTCCATGCCATGGGAGTAGCTCCCAGATCTCTTTTTCTTCCCAGCAGCAAAGAGTCATTTTACAAAGACCTTTTCCCTAATAAATAGCAAAGCAATCTCATAAAGAAAGTAATGTGCTTTTTAGGCTCAGTAACCATATTGAATTAAATGTTATGCATGCTGTAATTACATTTGCCTGTCAGTTGTATTAACGTGAATTTCCTTGATTAATTTTTCAAGTTAGTTGGTATTAAGTAGGTAGGAAGTTTAAGATCCCCCTAGACCTCCTCTGTCAGCCCAGCTCAGTTAGTGGAGGCAGGATGAAGCTCAGTGCAATCCGTGTTATTTCATTAACTCAACCACTTTAATAAGCACCTCAGATCTCAGTCTTTCCAGTCACTTGCAGCCGTCCCATCCGATACGGAGCAGTGAGACTCCTGCAGCTGCAAGGAGCGGTCCCGTCAGGTGTGGGGCGCAGCACTCAAGAAACACGAACACCCAAATCCACGCGTGTTGTAGAGCTGTTACACCCCGGTGCTGGCGTGAGGGGGGATCTGTGGGGCGCAGCTTTGGCCTCGCTGCCTGTGCTGTGTTCAGAGCGGCACAGCGAGCACACAAGTTCTGTTTTCTCCCTGAAACTGTGCAGGGTATGTGATTCCCAAGGACAGGGAGCAGCAGTTTGGGGCCTGGGGGAACAGAAGACTTACCGCGGCGAGGTAATGCCCTGCTCACATACACTTCCAAATTTAAAGCTGGTCTCTCCCAGTTATCATCCTAAACGTCAGCTCACTGCCTCTACCAAAACCTTTCAGTTCATTGTGTAGTACAGGCTCCGTCTACCTTCTGAGGAATTCACTTCTGGTCTTGGCCATGCGGAGCATATTTGATCCTCAGACAGATACCTGGATAGCTGGTTACTGTACCCGGAGAGCTCACAACATGCAGCACAGAGCGTCTTGAAACCAGTGGATGTTGATACATAAGTCTGACCTTCTCTGAATTAATAATATACTTGAAGCTATTTTAGAGAGGAAGCTGGAGTAATTTGCACAGTGGGGGTCTGTGCATTACAGCTGTGCTTCTTTTTGCTTGGTGTCTGCAAACTTTATATTAAGTCTCTGTTCCTGATTCATCTCTCAAACATCTGTGTTAACTCATGGAGCTGGGGGAGTCCTGGCGTAAGTGTGAAGTAGGAATGAACTGAAACAAGCTCACTTAAATAGGGAACCTTCTTTTTGTGTAAATCAGTCTGGATTATAGTGATCTAAATAAACAGTCATTTGGATGCACACATCCTGCAGCACTCTATTTCTTTTACACAGCTCTTGGGAGATGAAAAAAAGTCTGTTTAGTATCGACTCAGAAGGAAGAAATGGGAGCAGGGCTGTAGAAGAAAAATTCCAGACTAACAGTCTGTTTCACGTTACAGTGGCTTCACAAATTTGATACAAAATTTCTTGAATATTGGTGTCCGTACACAACTGATTAGTAGACAACTGTAAAGCCATTGGATGCACTGTACTTTTATTTCCAATGCATGTAGCTTTTGCTTTTTAGTCCTTTTCATAAAGAACAGTATTTTAAGGCAGTTTGGAAAAAAAACATACTAAACCAAATACACATGGTCAATTAAGAAGAGATTTGGGAACAATTGGAAGGACTGTATTGGAAGGTCCAACATAGAAGCTCATTGCCTTAGGGGGACTTTTTACTCTTACCCTCTTGTTCCCCTTCTGCTTTTGGTACACTGTGAAGCATACACTATAGCAAACCATAGGCTGCAGGCAAAGTTTGAAGTACCCTGCTGGGCTGCAAGGCAATGTGGGCAGGAACGGGTTCTCCATGCTTTGCTTTCTTCTTGCACAGCCAAGTAGTTGACACACAGGCCAATTTTTCATTTATTCTTATTTAAAATCATAAAAAGGAGAAACTCCCAACTAGCGCTAACTGGAAGATAGAAAATTGTCACCAGCCAGGCTCTCTTGTCTTCCCTCTGCTTTTAGAGCAAGTGAGAAGAATACTCTGCTTCTGCTGCATTGCAGTTCCAGCTCCCTCCTAGCTGGACTGAGTGCTGGCCGAGCCATACACAAGCTGTCTGCTTTATTGTGAGCAAGTGCTGCTTTTTCCCTCTGACCAGTGTCTCATCAAGTAATAAAAAGTGAGATCCTGACCTGACTAAACAATACTATGAAAGTTGCTGGTGAGTTCAGCAGAGCTATGATGTTTGTACCTGGAGTTTAAAAGATTACAGAGAATCAACGTGGGTAGGGAAACCCAAATAATTACTCTTAGTTATTGTAGGCTCCAGGATACAAGGAATAAAAATTAGCAGACCCCAGATTTCTCACTTGGTCTGTTGTACACTTTGCCTTTCTATGCAAGTCTTCTGTAAAATGGGAGCGCTCATAGATGTTGCATGAGTACTGTGAGGACAAACAAATTCATTATTGTCTGAACATTGAACAAACTTGTATTTTCTTGGTTCAGTCATGTTGCTGCCTAACAACATGAGCAAGATTTCAGTAACCGCAGTGTTGCATGTGATGCTAAGGAAGAGCGTGCACTAAGGCAGTGCATACACAGAAAGCCTGAACAGTCAGGGGAGCAGTTACATATTTAAGATTATAGCAGGCTCGCTTTCACATTTCTAAGGAGCCTGCATCTCTTCTGTTCTTTGGAGCAGCTTCTGCCTTTTCTCTATAGGGCAGAAAAGAAACTGGCCCTGTTCCACGTTGAAGGGGAAGAAACAGTTTTGCGGGGAAATCCACTTGCCCTGGGGATCTAACGCGTTGAAAATATTTTGAAATATTTCTGATTTAGATCATAATGAATAATGTTTCAAGTTAATACTTCTTCAAACCCTTTAAGGAGGTAGGGGCATTGGTATGTGTTGCAGGTAGTGGTAAATCGTGCTTGGCTGTCTTCACAGCTATTTTTGGTGTGCCCAGAGTACCGAAATGCTCCTTAGTGAGCAGCAGAGAACAGGCTGGGATTGCCCCAGGCAACCGAAACCTCTGGCACAGCCTGGACAGTCACACAGGACCAGGTAGGGACTGGAGCAGCGAGCTCTGGAAGATCTCTCATTGTCTGGATGGCGCTTGATAACCTTCTCCAAATCAGACCCAAACCATACCTCTTGTGTTCTCTTCATGTAAATAGAGGCTGTTAAAGCAGGCCTGCTGAAGGAAAACCTGAGTTATTCAGGCAGCAATGCGCCTTAGGAAAAGAGCTGCAGCATTTTCTCGGGGAAAGTCTGATTCATCACTTGTCTGCATGCCTGGACAAGAAAAGGGTCATATTTCTGCTAGACACCAAAGCAGCAGGGGGAGGGTGTTTCTGACTTGATTTATCAACTAGTGGAGATGAATTAGAACCCTCGGGGGAGGGAAAACTTCACAGAAACTGAAATATTTTTACATTGCAGATGATTGTGGCCTCCAGACTTTTTCGTGTATGGCATTTATGCAAGCACACATTCCAAAACAAAATTAAACAAACAGTCCCTTGAAGGCTCCTAATTAGCCACTTTGCTCAATACTCAATTAGAATAACCATGTAGGTAAAATATGACTGCAGTGCAGAGGTTTTCATTTGAAGTTGCAGTCCGTAAGTAATGTTTAGGAACAAGTAATAGAGTTCATCAATGAATGTGTTTTGCTCGGAGCAAATTCAGCACTGCAAACGATTGGTAGAAGGGGAGGGTGAGATGCTATAAACCTGGTGAAGTCTTGTAATTTAAAGCAGAGGCCTAGAGTTCAGAAGATCTGGAAAGATCGTGCCTCTGCCAGAAACCTTGATGTGACCTCAGGCAAGTCACTTCACCATTCTGTGCCTTATCTGAATAAATATCTCTGTTTCCTATCTGTAAAATGAAGATAATGCCTCATAGGTGTTCTGAAACTCGAGTGTTTAATAAAGTACACAGAAATCATCAGATAGGAAGTCCTCCAGAAGAACAAATGCTGAGTTGTATACGTTTGTGCAGCACTCAATAGCTAAGTTGTTTTTCTTAAGCCACTTGAAAATACTTACTCTATTGAGACTTATTTGGCTTATCCTTCTTGTGAGGAGGATAGACCTGAACAAGACATTTGGATTCAAACCCTCTGAATACGTGGGGGACAGAGAGCAGCTGGTTTCTTTATCCAAACTTGGATCTAAAGTGGAATTTTGGATGTGGTTGTCATCTGCACAGTGAGTAAAACTTCGCTTTGGAACCTGACACCAGAGCCCAGATAGGACATGAGAGTTTGTGGCTAGAACCTGTTTCTTTCAAAGCATGATAGCTATCAAAGCATGATAAAGAGCATTAAACAAATTCCACTACTTAGAAATTACCATCTCTGCATCTTTTAGTTTCATTTCCGCAAAAGCGCACGATTCTCACAACTAGTAAATTATATACTTTCTATTGATACCATCTATACTGTGCTAGTAGCTAGTGGTTTTAGCTGACTATTCTGGTTTTCATAGTACAGAGAGAATTACCTAGAAGTGCTAACACCATGGGTTTGTCTGCTCCCTACCCCACATCTCTTATGGTCACGTTAAAGTTTCTGCTTCATGCTTGCTCACACTTTACTAACTGTTAGGAAAACTTCAGACCTTACCCAGGGACCACCCCTCAGAAAGAGATTTTGTCAAGAGATGATTCTGAAATGTTACGTCCTGGGTGAAGTAAAATGCAGAATGTTCAAGAAAGGATTAGAGAGGAAAGTCTAAGCACTTTTGGAAAAAGGCAGGTAGAAGTTGATGTGCTTTTAATGATAAGTGTTAAAAAGTCATGCCTTAGTTTTGGTATTAAAGTGTTACTGTTACAGTTTTAAAAGAGCTATCATTTAAATAAGTGTTTTGCCTGAAATAAAAAGTGATGTACTGATTTATTAAAAACCCGAAGTTTTGTGAACACTTTCTAAAAAGCCTGGGGAAATTATAAATGTACTTCATTTAGTTAGGAGCAACATCTTTTAGCTATACCCCTTGGCAGCTGGAATTCACAGGATGCTTCAAAGACTATGATCTTCTTGAAAATAACTTGTAGTCCAGCTCGTGGCTTGGGTGATGCATTTCTGCCTCTGAACTGACCATCCGAAACCAGAGGCTGCAGAAGTAGCTGCAGGACTGAAGCCGAAGGCCTGGAAATGCGGGTTTGCGTGTAAAGGTGTTGGCAGCAGCGCAGGCTGCACAAAAGCGTTCAGATGTTTGTGTTGTTTACAGTGTAAGGACATTTGATAGTTCCTAAAACCCCTTTTCTTACATTCAAAAGCAGTGTTATGATTATTGAAGAGTACTTTGGGAAGCTTTAAAAGATTTTGCTTTTCCAAGGTTGTACGCATAGGATTTGGGAAACTGAGTCGCTTTGTAGTTTCCTGGGATTGGGACAACCGAAAATAGAAAAAAGGTGGTCATGAACTATGTGAAAACGTAGCCCTTTATCCGTTCTTCATGGTAGGCGGGAGAGGTCACAATTGGTAACAGTTTGAAGTAAAGCTATTTGAATATTTTGTACTTCTTCTACCTGTATTTGTAAAATTCAAATCAGGTATTCTACCTGCAGGGACCTTCAAACAGGTCATTAAAAACAAGCCAGCAGTTATGAATCGATTTATTCTAAATTTTAATTTAAAATTGCACTTGCATAATTTTCCAAAAGGGTTAGAGCCTTTGTAAAACATACTTCAATCATTTTTATTTTTATTTTTCAAAAGAAGTCAGGTGATATATCTTTACTTATCTTCCTGATTAAATCTCTCCATACTGGAGAGAATTATCATTTACTTCCCAACCTTCCCTTGTCTTTTGAAAATACCAATAGGTAATTTTGCCAACTTAGATAAGGAATTCCATTATAACTGGGAAGCCAATTATCTGTCAGGACATTATTGCAATATTATTAGGAAACTGGATACTTAAGCAGCAGGTAATTTTTTTTGTATTTCCTGCATAACTATCATGCACTCTGTTTTGATTAGATCCTAATGATACCAAGAACATTTTAAACAAATACTCAGCCCATGCAAATGAAAAAACATTTTGCTTCTTCAGTTGCACTTCTGCAGCAATGGTAATTAATACATCTTGGGATATTCAAACTATATCTGATTAAATCACAGCGCACCAAAGAGAGCTTTATAAATAATCTTTCCATGAACCCTGCTGAGAGATCTGGGAGAAAAAAGGGAAATGTGTTAAACGGCATCATTGTGCCTTAAGGTGTCTACCAACAGTGGAGTCCTACCTGTAGATTCCCTTGCCCATAACCCAGCTCCTGCCCTGGACCACCTATGGGGAATGGAACCAACTTGATTTGTCATCATTTTTATGATGGTAACAGGCTCTGCAGTGGTGGGCCCAGCAGCCTGGCTCGTTCCTGTCATACAGGAACTCTGTGAGCTGCGTCACCCCGCAGTGCTGTACCTGGCAGGGGACAACCTCGCCAACAGGACAGTCCCAACACCAAAGCACGGGCAGTCTAGGCCATCTCTTCCCAGTACCATCCTCACTGTTTGGTACCAGACCTGGATGCTGGTACAAGTTTGTTTTATAAAAGTCAACATAAAGGATATGCCAAGGAGTATCTGCTTGGAATAGTGAACATGATGAGTTGTCCCTTGAGGACCATTGCCAAGCTTGCATGAAAGTAGCCTCCAGGAACCTTAAATGCACTAGTTAATTAATAGTATTGCCAATCCTTTACCTCAATGATGTAATTCTTGCAAGCCAGAAAGAGAAGTTTGTTTTGGTTTTGAATAAAACATGTTTGAACTTCGCCAGCACCCTTTCTGAAGGCTGAGATTAAGGCCCCCATCAAGGAAGGGATACATTTTGCAAGGAGCTCTGCCAACCTAAGAACAGCAAAAAAAGAAGAGCCTTTGTGTTATTTCATGTGAGATCTGTTTTTCTCCGTTCCTTTTACAGGAATTTGTTGTAACTACATGAGTTTAGAGGAAAGAGATTGCTGTTTTTCAGATTATTTATTTCACGATTGTGTGCCAACTTCACTCTTTCCCCTGTGTCGTCAGCTTCCCCTTGTTGTTTGCATGGCTCTTTCCTATAGCTACAGGAAGCAGGTTTGTAAAAATAGGAAAATCAGGTATTAAAACAGAAAAAAGATAGGCAGGATAGCTAAGGGGCAGGGGACGCTAGTCAGATTTTATGGCTTCCAGTGTCTGTATAAGAACCGTCCTCTGTTGCTCTGCATACAGGTTCTTGACTGGCTGGTGAGCAGCACTGGCCTTGAACGCTGTGTCATTTGCAAAACCTCATTTTCTGTGTGTGTGTTTGGGCATGTCAGCAGGCCTTTGAAGATTTATTAATAACAGATTATACTCTTTTTAAGAGGTGTTTTCAGTTCCTGGCTTAGATGAGGGAGTGGCCCATTTACCTCTGCAACCACCCGTATCTAACCAAATCACTCTAAACTGCTTTTATAACGTAACCACGAAAAACTGGCACAAAATCCTTCCTGGGTGAAAGGTGGCGCAGAAGAGCGTCCGTCATGCTCCTCAGGATGGCTCGGTACTCTCCATGCCAGGCTGCCCACGCTGATTGATGCAGCCAGGGAGGACCCGCAGACCTGCCACTGGGTGCTGGCCCCTGAGCTGGAGCTCAGCCACGTGGAAGAGCTTTTGGGTTGGAGATCTTGGGAGGCAATGCCGTGGTGTTTTGGCTTTGCTAGACTGTTCTACCTGCCTGTCTGGAGCACCAGAATGAATGCTTTGTGTTCATGTGTTATTTTGTTTTCCCCTTTGAAAACAGAAAGGCATTTTGTAAGGGCAAAGTCTTACAGTAAGTCAACATGAACTGCACCAGAAGGTCTCCCAGTAGGCAGGAAGACTTGTTTCAATTTAGTAGATTCACTTTACATGTAGTTCGCTAATTTATTGTTCAAGTTAACCATGTAGGATTGGTACTCCTGAATACCTGTTCTTCATGAAAAACAGAGGAAAAAGGAGAAACAGAATATGAAGGAGAGGTACTGAAATACCACAGAAGTACCTGGGAACCAACCTCCATTTTCCTGTTCCCAAGTTGTACCTTCTCAGTGCTGGTGCCTGTGTTAAATGTTTGCCACGGAACAAATAAATTTTGGATCTCTCTGTGGATTTTCTGTGGGAAAATACTTGGGACCTCAGACATTCACGATTTTTTTAATTATAGCCTGTGGCAATCCCAGCTTTACGGAAGGAATTTCACGGGGAGGTTTGGCTAGAACTGGCATTTCTGTCCGTCAGTGTACTCCATTTACATTTTTTAAAATATTTTGATTGTGGTTAAATAACTGGTAATCATGTGCAGGTGGTAGATTTTGAGTATGATCTTCATTACTTCTGGCAGGGAAGCAGAAAGCTATCTTTATGAATAAATACTTCTTTCCTGAACTTAAATACTGAGATTCCATCTTTGTGGGAAAGAGAGTTTCTTTTCTCAGCCCATGGTTCAGATCTATGACTTGCCCTTTTTGGGACACACATGCTAAATACACTTCTAATCTCACAATATGCCCAGGTGTTCGTTTTCTTCTTTTTCTTTCAGCTCTGGAGCTGTAAGTGATTCTGGACTCATTCCATCCACCTGGTTGAGTGCTTTTTTCTATTCTTCATTTCTGTTTTCCTCTTTCTCTTTCCCCATCTCTCTCGTGTTTCATTTCCTAAGCTTTTCTGCCAGAACAGCTTTTTATTTCAATCACCTCCGGGAATGGAGTGGAAATAATGAATTGGGTATTTTATACGGGCTCCATGGGGGAATCAGGTGTGGCCAGCAGTGATACTCGGCATGCTGGGCGCCGCGGCCAAGGGATGGGAACCCTGGACTTGTTTGCCATCGCTTCTGGTCCATAAAGCAAGCGCGGACCCATCGCACAGCTTCCCTGCAGCGGGGTTGGGGAACATTTTCGGGAACAGAAAGGTAACTGCTGCAGAGATCTGTACTCTTCCATCCTTGCTAATCAGGATTGCTGATGAAACGTTTATTTGTCAGGGTTAGATGTTTAGCCGAATATCAGAATACGTTTCTGTAGTGTGAAGATGAACATCAAGGATCTTGGCACGGGATAACGTCAGTGAAATGCAGATGCAATAACTGTCTCTTGTCAAGCTGTTATCCTCTCCGTGATCTGAAGAGGTGCTGGGTGGGTGTAATTAATTTCAGTTTGTTTGTTTGTTTGTTCGTTCAGTCCCGAGTTGTTGGTACCTGTATTACTGTTCCATCCTCAGCCTCAGGCATGGAGCAGGATTCCATAAGAATCCTGAAGCAATAACACACATTTGCAAGAAATGGTCTAGTTTCTGGCACCGGGACAAGAAGAAGTCTTGCCCTGATCTCATTTGTCTAAGCCGCTGTTGAAAACTCGCATGAAGTTAATATCACAGCAGATTTAGGAAGCCTTTGTTCCAGTGTTTCACTACCCTTAATATTGAATTATTTTTCCCTTGGAGCCCAACTGAAATGCATTTTGTTGCAATTTGAGATGTTTTTTTCCACCCACCATAGGACACAGTCATCTTGAACTTTATTTTTTTATATTTTTTAAATTGAATTTTTATTCAGCTTTACTATTTATATTTTTACTTCATAATCCTCTTTTATTTTAGACTTTGTGCATCTAATTCTATTATCCTTTAGTCACTGGTTAAATTTCTTAAATTTCTTCTGACTTTTGTTCCTCTGTTCAGGGGCTGGGCTGTTTTAAATTTGGCTGCTGCTGTGTGTATCTTAAAATGCATTGTCTGAGCCTGGACACAGGAATGTGGCTGAGGTCTCACAAGGGCTGAATAAACAGAGCAATTATCTCCCATTTCTTATGTATGCCATTCCTCTTCCTAAAAATCAAGATTTTGGGTTTTTTTGTAACAGCATTACTTTGTTGACTCATGTTTATGTTGCGATTCGCCATGACCCTCACATTCTCATTCCTTGTTTTGCATTTGTGCGTCAGTGTTTGCTTCCAAAGTATATTATTTAGTTTGGTAATTAGCTCTTCTGAGTGCACTAAGTTCTTTGGATTCAAGAGTAGTTCATATTTTCCCGTGTGAAGGTTTTTTCCTCCCCTTTATCCTTGCTCTTTCTTCTGTTGCTATGTGAAAGACAACACACAGAAAACAAAGAAACTGCCAGATATTCAGAAGAAACAGAGAAGCCAAGAATATACAAAACAAACAGGGTGAAAAAAGAGAAAATCCTTTTTCAGTGGTGGTAATTTTAACTGGATTCTTAAAAATAGCGGGGGAAACAGATATCAAACATACAATTTTAAAGAAATGAAGCGTAAATTGAGAGAGCACATTAAAAAAAACCCCAAAACTGAGCCACAACAAGATGGAAGGCACTATTAGATGTATTGCTTAGTATTTCTAGGGACGATGTTATGATTTAGCCAGTTAGAAATGGCCGTAGCAGCTTTTGTAAATATGATGGATAGTGGAATAATTCAAGGTTGACTTTCATTTTTCAATTCAAATATGTTTTCACATTAATTACTGTTTGTCCTGGGTATATTAAAACATCATCTTACTGGATAAATAGATAGATAAATGCATTCGCTGTTAATCACGCCTTCAAATTTATTTTAAATGGGAATTATGAAACTGAAGCCTTCTAAATATATGCGTTTCTCAGTAGTTTTGGTTTTTAATTCAGCCAGGAAATCGGGAGTTAAAGTGGGTTGTTAATACCATTTTATTGGGAAGGGAGAAGCTGGGGTGAGATGAGCTGATTCCCATCCAAATGTTTTGAAATTCACCAAATGGCCGGTGAGCCCTCTGATCCTGCAGCGTCAGTGTGATTGGCCAACATAAGCTCTTCAAACGTCTTGTAATGCAAATAAATGCCTTTTACTGGGAAAATTTTCAGAAATAATAGCTTGGGCTTTCCTGCCAAGGTAAATGTTTCGCTTCTATCCTAAATTTGTAATGGGATTGTTTGTGCTGCTCGTAGGTGCTGCTGTCAAACCACTGAATTCCTCTCCAGACACAAACCCCTTAGGGCCATTGGGTGGGGGGAGCACTTGCGTTTTGGGAGCGTTCCTCTTTCCGAGGTCCCACCAGAAAGGATCCCGCTCTACAGAGCAGAGTGCCCCTGGCATCCCCCCCACCCTGGCAGGAGATCTTGTTGGGGCTTTTACTTATCTAGTCTCTACTCTGTTCTCTGTGTGAGTGTAAGGCAGTGAGGAAAGGATCAGGATTAGGAGGATGTGAGAGGACACACAGCAGCACACAACCCTGGGCAGATGGTGGCGTCCTCCACGGGCTTGGTGGAGCCTTGGCCTGAGGTGGGGTGTGATGTGAAAGGTTTGTGAATGGCACGTGGGGCTGGCCAGCCTGGGGGTGCAGGGGATGGAGCAGGAGCCAGCTGCAGGGTATCTCGTCCTTTCGTTCCTGTATCTGCAGCCCATCTCTCTTTTTTTATGCCTTTTTATGGTGGAGGGAGGGCCACCAGACGAAGCTTGCATTTTGACCCATAACTGCCATCATGATTCACCCTTTTGTTGCCCTTCATCCTTTCTCTCTTTGCACCAAGGAAAGAATTTATGGATACTCATGGGCTGCAATGGCAAGCATTGGGAATAGAGGTCATCCAAAGTTTGGAGGGCTGCTAATTAGCTTTTTTCTTCATGAATTAGTCGAAGCTAATTAGTGTCTGTCTTTGCAGATGTTCTGATGCAAACACAAGAAGAGAGTAGTTAAGTCAGGAGTTTTAAAGCACCCTTGTGTTATTGAGAGCACCAGCAGACGTTAAACCCCCCACTCCTTTTCAATGTTTCAGACTTTCCCATGGTGGGTAAGATTTACCTGTAGCCAGGCAATGCCAGTGCGATGCTCTGAAGTCAAATAACACATCTAAATCACCAGCCAAGCCAGACACGATAGCAATTCCGTCTGTTTACATCTTGGAGGCAACTTTGCATCTGGAGGAAGGAGTCTGAGGCTCGCCGGGGGCTCGCTTTGATGGGCTGCCCCGTCTCCCCCTGCCCTTTCGCCTCCTGGGCCGACCGAGCTGTAAAAGTGTCAGCCTGGCTGGATGGAGAGCCAGGGCCAGCCAGACATGATGCATGGCTCCTGGGGCTCTCCGGTCTGTGCCAGCGGCCACCGAGCTCAGGGAAGCTTCTCCCAGGATTGCTGATGCAGAAGAGAGGTGTTGCATTCCCACGGCCAGCCCCCGTGCTTATTTTGGGGGAATGCAGACAGAAAACGAATTATTTCCAGAGATTCCTGTTTCATAGGGCAAGGCTCTGTTGTTGTTCATTGGTGTAAAAGGAAATTAGGATTTACGGCATTACCTGTTACATTTACAGGGGAAAAAAGATTGCCAGAATCTAAAATTACCCTGTCGGGAATATTTGTCTGGTTTTAATTATAAATTAGTATGCAAATAGTCCAAAGTCACTTTGGCTGCCATTGTAAACTGCAGCGCATGGAAAGAGCTCTGTATGATAGCTTAAATGGTGAAGGCAGCATGTAGAAATGCTTGGTACCTGCTAAGTGAGGAGGAGAAGGGGAAGAGGGCAGAGGACTGAGCTTGTTGGCAGCTCGGAGGTCTGACGACACAGCAGATGTCCTCTGTGTTTGGTTTTTGGGGCCCTGGGGCAGCCTGCTGCTCAGCGTGCTCCATGTCCCTTTGCCGTGCAGCCGCTGCTGGTCTCAGCTGGGGAAACGTGGTGTGGAGCCAGCATCCAGGCGTGCTTCGCTGGTGAGGACACCGACATCCTTCGTGGGGGGCAGTCGCAAAAATGCCCCTCCCCGCAGCGGTTAACCTCCGGGGACCACGGGAGACGTGCCGACCAGAGCGGAAAACGACTCTGTGCTGCTCCGTGAAGCAAGGTCAAAGTGTGATCTAATGTACTGAATACTGGGGCCAGAAACTCCCAGTTCAGGATCCCTGTGCATCCTCTGAGTGTGTTACCACATTTCTGCTGTGAAGCTGTGCCTGACTTGACCGAAATCTCCAGAAGTGATCTTGGTTTACCTCAGTGTAGCTGAGATCGGAGTCAGATCTCTATCTGACCTCTTTGTTTAGCACACAGATATAACAACCCTTCCCTCTCTTCCAGGATTAATTATTGATCACAAAAAGCTTTTTCTTTTTTTCTTTTCACATAGAGGGCATTATATAATTA
Organism: Streptopelia decaocto; assembly: GCF_964273445.1. NCBI lineage: Eukaryota > Metazoa > Chordata > Aves > Columbiformes > Columbidae > Streptopelia > Streptopelia decaocto. The sequence goes on from NC_138655.1 coordinate 15,455,704, forward strand.
CTATTACTCTTTTATACTGTTCTCTATATTGCTCTTGGCTTCTGGACTGTTGCTGTCACAGAGTTTGTCAGATCAGGAAGGTGGCTGTCTACAGCTGTCAGCTGAGAGAGACTATTTTAATTAAATTTCTTTTCGTTTCGAATTCAAGTCACAGTTTTAGCCATACTGAGATTGGCTTCTCAGCATGTGAACTTGGAGATGGCTTCTGCTGCGCCCCGTGGGGAGCCCTGTCCCTTCGGTGGAGATCCCTCTTTGTTTCCCTCCCCACTAGGGCTGCATAAGGAGCCAGTATAATCCTTTTGACATGCTTGATATTAAAAATTACCTTTTAGTCTTCAACACCTGATGCTCCTGAAACTTTCTAATATACCCTTTACTGCCTAGCATTTGTGGTGTTTGAATTGTACCTATCTATAAAAGGTCTTTTTATTGGGAACAGCCAATTTTTAACGAGCAAAAAGTTAGGGAGCATTAACCTAAGCACCAGACGATCAGGAGTATCAGCCTTTCAAGTTCCTCTGCTGCTTTGACTGAATATGCATGAAAGTCTCTTAGAAACTTTCTTCAGGTTATTTAATAAATTTAACGGTGTAGTTTCACGTTGGACTTTTACCGACTGGGAGGATGGTTGGACTGGATCGGAAATGTTCCATGTGCCATGCTTAAAATTTATCACTTAGGGAGCTGGTAACTCAGGTGCAGGTACAGGTACAGGTGTCAGAAGAGGCGGTGGGTGGTGGGGACCACAGGCTCGGCCGTTTGCACGTCACTCTGGGCTCTGTGCTGCTCCGTGTCCACCTGCAGTCCCCCCCGCTGGTGGCTCGGCGCCCTGGGCTGGAGCTTCCACAGTTCTTGCTCCTGCATTTCACTTGCGTGTTGGGCTGGAGCTAAGAGGGCAGGTGCTAATCGCTGAGCCCTGTGTAAATCTGGAGTGGTGTTCCCTTTGAAGTCAGTAGTGTTTCCTCTACGTTTGCATCTGTGCAACTGAGATGCGGATCTGGTACAAGGTGACGGGAGCTTTTTTTGCCCTTTTCTGTGGTTTTCTGTTACTGGAGTGCTGCTACTTAGAGAACATGTTTGGTTTCACTGATACCTAAATCAACACAGATGTTTTCCTGAACAGAAATTTCCATTATGGGCTGAAGCATACACAATTTCGTAAGTCAGATATCTCTGAATCATTCTGAGTTTTTCTGTTTACAAGGGATTCTTGTAAAGTAATAAAAAAATCCCCCTGCCACCTCTCCAAGAGACTTTTAATACAGCTGCTTTGTAACACGCTGCCGAGCTTCCCCAGCCCTCCTCCTCACCCACTGTGTCCCAGATCTTAAAACAAGCTCAAGAGCTCTTGATACCTATTGAAAAAGTTACTGGTAAGATTTTATAGTAAGGACTTTTCTTTATGTGTGTGCTATTCCTCATTCTGCCCTGATGGGCTCTCACCGCTCAGGCTGCCGTGATGGAAGGGGATGAGCATCTGCAGGATAACAGACATTTTGGGGCCGGGGGTGGTGAGGTCCGATGAAGAGGCTGCTCTGCCCTGGGCTGGCCTGGCTGCTCTCTGGCCGCAGTTTAGAAAAGCTATTGCTAATAGCTGGTTAAATGGATAAGATCACTTTGGTATCTAATCCCAATAGCCTTATCTTGCTGAGACCGGTTTGCAATTATAATGAAACACGTTTCAATGGGAACTGTGGTTAAGCACGTTAAACCGCTCAAATGATTTAGGCCCTCAGTGGGAATCCTCTTGGGGTCGGTGTGGAAATGGCCAGCGCGTCCCTCCAAGGTTCGGGGACGAGAGGAAGCCGACAGCTCGGAAGATTACGTGGAAGGGGGAGGATTTGCCCTGATCAAGTGAGATACATGGACCCTGCCAGGAGGGATGGCTGGCTTGCTTCTCTTAATGCCAGTTTTTATGCTTTCTCTACTTTGTACTGCCACAATTTAGTGCGGAGGAAGGAGTTAGGGAGGTGGGGAAGGGAGACTTGCTGTGTGTCCTGAGAGCAGACACAGAGTCACACGCTCCTCTCGCTGTTTTGCACAGGGACCATCCAGCCACAGGCTCCGCATCCCCCTCCACTACCAGCGTTGCTTGGCTGGCCGGGATGGTCGACAGCTTGGGCAAAAGATGCTCATTAATCCCTTCAGCTGCCTAAGTCTAGACAGGAGCAGAAGCATTTTAGGCATGTTCTGTTTTGTTTTGGTGGTTTTTTTTTTTTCCTAAGGAGTGTAAGATGAAGCTGCATTCTTGGATATAAAATTATTGCTGGCTCGCTTTGTCCAAGCAGAGCAGGACGTGAATTCCTTCCTCTCCTTTTGGCTTGCAGCAAGTGCCTGCAGTGAGCTCTGAGTGTCTGGGAGTCACTTTATAAGGCTTGCGGTTTCATGCCCCTTCAGCCCCGTGTAGCTTTCAGAAACATGCACCTGCCACCATTTTTTCAGATTGGTGGGCCTTTTTTTGGTTTGGTTTGGGTTTTTTTGTTTGTTTCGTATTTAATACAGCTATTTAATACAGCTTTTTTGCCCCTTCCAGGGTTTTGTTCTATGTTTTGGTTTTTTTTACTTTTTTGTCTTTGTTTAATGTTAGACTATAATAGATGAGATTTAGTAGCACTTCGCATCCCACCTTCCTGAGAAGCAGAAAGTCCTGGGCTGAAACCCCATAAACTGAGAGGACAGAAGAAGGGAATCTCAGGCCAAAACCAAGCACCCAAAAATAAATGGCCATGTTCACTGTCCCAATATGGAAGCACGTCATGTCCTGAAACATGTTTTAAGCTGACACTTCTGGGGGGCATTGTTTAGCATTAAAATAGACTAGAAGATAAACTGTTGGGAATGCCATTACCAAAATATCTAGAGAATCCAGTGTTTTCAGCTACAAACTACTGGTTTCTGTTTCTCAAGCTGAAGAGGAATCTCTGGGAGGTTCCCAGCAGTGGATCGGGCTCTGCTGCCAGAGGACAGTGGTGCATGTGGGTATTAACCATGGGTTTGGATACAGGCTGCTGTACTCGCTCAGGCAGCTCTCAAGTGCTGTTTCAGCAGATGCAATGAAGGGGAAAAGCTGGAGGGAGGCAGGACCAGCAGTGGCGGCTCTAAGGCACAAGTTCAGATCCTGAATTTTCCTGGTTTCTTCCTCTCCCTGCCACTGTCCCATTACCATGGGTCTTGGGTGCATAAGCAGCCTTTGTGCTTTTGAATTATCCCTCTTAATCTTTTCCAGTGCAGATCTCCTTATTTAAAGAGCCTTGCCTTCTTATTTGAAAGGCAAATAAGGACCAAATAATAGAGGGCTTTTTTTTTTTTTTTTTAAATTAAAAAGGAAAGAAGCCAGGGCTTGTGTGCATGAAAGAAATCACAATGCAGCCTGCCTTGTGCTGTTTATACAACCTGGGTTTAGATCTAAACACTACCCGAGAAGTGTCAGTGACCATAAATGGGGAGGGCTAACACACAGCTGGTTTATATGGGTAGGTTAAAGCAGAGATCACTGAAGCGAATCTCATAATCCTCGAAGAACTGAATGACGAGCAGCTGCTTAAGGCGTTATTCCTATTCATAATGCCTGTGCAAGTGCACTTGAAGTTGGTTACTCTTTTTGGAGACACGAGGCAGAAAATGCATAAACAACCAAGCCAGGGAGAAAATCAAGGAGCTTGTTCCCAGTCTTTTGGTCTAAGTTCAAGTCTGATCTCTGTAAAACCGAGCAAGTTTAATTCTTGGAGGGTGCCTGGCCCTCGCGTGGTGCCGGCGTTGTGGGCCACGTGGCAGTGCCGCTCGGTAGCTGCCTTCTCAGGGACTGGGTCAGATTTGTAGGAGAAATGAGCACCCAGTTTTCAGGAGACTGAATGCACATTTTTCCGAATACTCTGTAGTCTTCAGTATTTTAATCCTCACCAGGTAGCAAGAGCTGTGCTCTGGAGGAGCTGGGGCCATGGAGCCGTGCTGGGCCAGCTTCAGGTGTGGGTGACACCACTGGGTCTGCAGAGCCGCTGCTGGGGCCCCTTCCAGGGAACTCTGGGGAGGGGAATGGATGGTCCTGCCTGGCCGGGGGGATGTAACCGCGGGGGTGTGCAGAGATGGCATGGAGCATCTCTGCATGCTGGTGCTGTTGCGGTGTCCCTGCTGTTCTCCCTTACACTGCAGAAAAGGTCAAGGCGTACTTTTAAATTATCTTCTTTTTTAATAGTGTGTGGTTGTGTGTGTTTGTTTTGAAGAGCGTTAAATATAAGAAGGAGAAAAGCAAATTAATGTGAACCTTGGGTTAAAAATAAAGGGGAATGAGATATTTAAGGTCATATTGTACCATAAAAAGCACATAAGAGTTTCAGATTTTACTGGTTCCATAGGTGTGGAAATGCAGATTTTTGTGCATGTACGTAGATACTTTCTCACATGGATTTGTGCATGCCTGCCCCATGCGTTGTTGATAGTGTTCATATTGCAGAGAACATCTTATCAATGTCTTTAATCAACCTGTTTTTTTCCCTAAAAAAATCCCAAACCAAACAAAAAAACCAAAAACAAACAAACAACCAACAACAACAACAAAAAAACCAAAACAAACAAAAACAAAACCAAAAAACTTTGCATTACCTTTCCTTTTAACTCGGTTTCTAACAGAGAAGTTGCGTTGAACACAATTTAGCCAAATTAAAAAAATAAGCTTTGCTTAAGAATGAGGAACTGATGGAGGGATCAACTCCTTTCTTGCTGAGGATGATGTAAATCATGAGTAAGTTTATTGGAGTTGATTTAATTATAGTGGCGTAAGGAAACTGTATAATGAGATGTGAGTTGGGCCCAGAAAGTCCCATGCAGAGATGCCAAATGGCAGCAAGGGATCATCGGAAAATCCCACAGAGCAACTTGAAAGTTAATTATTAGGGGCATTTTCTCTTCTGGAGCAAAGTCTGTTGTTTATTGAAGCAGGTTATGAACCTGCACAAATCCCGCTATGCTTATTTGGCCAAGATCACACCACACCATGCAAAAAGTGTGTTTTCTTTCTCCCATTTGTTAGTCTTATGTGCTATCCTATTTTATGCCTTGCGTTTTCCCATCTGTCAGCTTACACTCCGTGTATCTTTTCAAATATGGAAGAGGGTGGAAAAGGAGGGTTTTCACTGGGGATACGGGGGTCAATAACAACATCCCCTGAGTCCTTTCTGCTTGCAAGTAGATAAATAGTTTAGTCTATAAGTACATTCACCAAGCATCTTCGGAGTATGTAGAGTACTTGTGCTGTTGTGCATAGGAAAAGGGTCCCTTGGCTCACATCTTTACGTCAGTTCCTACCAGGAGGAGCAGAAGAGGGTGATATCATCTTATCTGACTTCAGCAATAGCTTCAGCCATCAGCCAGTGGAGGATTTCCCGTTACAGGATGGGGAGGATGTTTCAGTAGAACCTCATTGGTGCTATTTCTAATCCTAAGATAATTAATAAGCAAAATTATACCCCAGAGAGACATTCTGGTATTTTCTTTATAAATCCACACTTCCTCATGAGTAAGAAATCATTGTGGTTAAAATCGGCAGGAGGAAACTGTTACAAGGACTGCAGGATGCTCGTGTGGTAGAGCTTGTAGGTGTCCTTCAGCTTGGGTCTAAGTAATGCTAGAACAGTGGGAAGGACAAAGAAAAGATCATTAAGGACCAGTGCTATCCCAAGAAGGAAACGGTAAAATCTGGAGGAGAATCAGGCATGACGGCTGTATGTGAGAGCCTATTTCAGGGCTTCCTGCAGAAGGCGGAGCACTCAGGGGTCGGTGGCTGTGGGAAGGATCACTGTCACCAAAACAAATGTGTGTTGCTCTGAGGCTGGAAGCTCTGGGTGCAAGAGCATTGCCATGGAAATGTTTTGGAATGGGGGAAGTAAAAAGGTTTTGCAAGGGAACAATGAATCAGGGCAGGATGTCTCACCAGCTAGCGTGACTGGAGGGCTAAGGGGGTTTGTGTGAGGATGTGCACCCTGGGGTAGAGGGAGTACCGGGATGCTGGGACTCAGACTCAAAGTACAGAGAAAAACTGATGAGGAAGGTGATGCCCGATAGACCAGGCCTCCAGAAAATGGTGACACAGAGAGGCACAGGCCATGGGAGACTGCTGGTGTGAGCTGCCCACTCTGGTATGCACTGAGAAGATGTCCCTCTGCCCGCTTTGCTCCCTTGCTCTGTGTTTGGTAGTGAAAGAACCGTGTGCCATTTCCTCCCTACAGCTTCTCCAGGGAGTGGGAAGTCTGGGAGTTTTCTTCTTGGCGCGAGGGCTGACATCCTTTGTGGTCCAGAAGGGACCTCCCTGGGCCGTGTGAGCAGCTCTGCGCTCACAGCCACACGCAATGTCACACGTGGGGCTGCGGCCCGAGCGAGCAGAGCAGGGTCAGCCCAGTCCTGCGGCACGAGGGGCCGGGAAGCTGAGACACCGGGCAAGCCCACCCTTCGGCTCTGCTCCTTTTTGATGCTAAAAAGTGGGGAGAAGGCTCTTGCAAGCACAACGGCTGTGCTCCCTGTGTCTGTACCACAGAAATCCGCCTGGAGGAGAGCTGTGAACTGATTGTGTGTTAAGGGAGGATGGATAAGATGGGCTGTCGTGGGTGGTGGGTGAGACCAGCCCTGTCTGTGCGTGCAAACCCTGCACAAGGAGCATGGGGGTCCAGGGGGATACAGGGGATGGGGCTGTGGCAGGAGCTGAGCTGTGGGGTATTTACTGCTTGTGCTAGATGGTAATACAGCTTTACAGAAAAAGGAGAATGGAGGTGAGAGAAACAGATATTAAAAATATCATTAATAGGAAAAAAAAAAAGTAAAAGTTTGATAAAATCCTTGCTTCAAAGAAAATACAAAATCTTTGTATTGTGAGAGTACAGGTACCAAGAAAAGCATTCACAGGGACTGTAGCTGCTAAACTCTGTGTCACATTGGGTGCAGTGTCCTTGCAGCTGCCCCTGGGAGGGATGAGCATTTTTCAGAGGGGGTAAGAAGGTTGCTGTCTGGCTTAGACTGAATGTTTTTCAAGTAAAAAAAAGTCACACAATTCCCACGAACTTGTAAACTAGCTGTTCATAGTTTTGGCATTACCTCTTCAGGAGCAATGCGAGCCATCTCTGGCTGTGGATACTGTAGTCATCACAGAGTGACTTCAGAAATGTGAGTCAGATCGTGACACCGGCTTCCTGCGTGCTGAGTCATCACTCTGTATCCGACTTGTGGTATGTGCTGCTCTGCTGGCACACCCGGCCCCTTCCCGCTTCACCGCCTGCTGTATACGGGGGGGTTTCTGTAGGTTTTTTTGTTTTGTTTATTTATAGCTTGGTTTGTTGACCAGGGGCTCAGAGAGAGCACATCAAAGCGTGCTGCATGCCAAGGTGGATTATTTTATGATTTTTTATTTTTTTTTTTTTTTTTTGCAACTATTATTATTAGTGTTCACAAGTGCCTTGCAGGGGAAGGGTTTGAGAAGCCTCTGCTTTGCGCTTGGGTGCCTGGCGCTGCGCCCGGGTATCTGCTCGCTCAGGCTTTACACGAGCAGGCAGCGCTGGAAACTGAGGAGGGGCACGGGGGGAGCACGGCAGGCAGACCCTAAAAATCAGGGAGATTCAAGGAGATGCCATTCAAATTGACTCCCCGCCAGCTGAACACAATGTATCATGCATCTGGGATGAGGCTGATGTTTTAGTGGTTTGATTAGTCTAGGAAGAATACTTCTATTGTGTGTCTTTGATTATATTAAGTATTGTGTGAAGCTGTTACATTGGCATGAACTTACATTGCCTTCCTGTATACAGTACAGTCTGCGCTGTCTATCCAGAATCCTACCAGTAAGCTGGTGGAATCCTCTTAAGTAAGGAGCTGTTAAATTAATAAAGCTGTTAATCATATGAAAAAAAAAAAAAAAAAGGAGGAGAAAATCTTGTGTAGAAAAGCCAAATCGTAGCTTGAAGGTTTCCAATTGGGATGGTCCTGCAGGGTCAGGTAGAACGGCTCCTCTGTTACAAGAGCTGCTTTTCATATGGTGATTTTTATACATCCTCTTAGATGTTCTTAGATATTCTCTGTGTCAGAGTTTGAGCCTTGCTCCTAATCAAACGTAACACTTAGATCGCACTGTGCTTCTTAAATGTTAATCCCAACAGAACTGCTTTATACCCAGTAAAACCCTGTTATTATTATCCTCTGCACAGAGGCAAAAATTACAGGCAGAGAAGTGAATTGCTAAAGCCCTTCTGTGGAGTTGCCATCAGGGCCAGTTCAGGACTGACATTGTGTGTTCAGACTGTGGGACTGTGCTCCCACTTCAAGTACAGTTTTAGGACTACATAAAAAGTATTTTAGGTGTCTTTAGATATGGTGGAATTGACTTGCGTCTTATTGAAGTCAATGAGGTTGAGGTGGCTTGCCAGACATTTCAGTGCTTTCAAAATTTTGCTTTGCATCCATTACTCATCAAAGTTACATGGAAGAAAAGGCACGGGAATGGAGCATGATAAAGAATTTGCATGCAAAATAATTGAAAATTGACTTTTTTCTGTATGGTTGGCTCTGTGCGGCCATTATCCATGACAGTAATGACCTTGTTTGGATTGCTCTTTATTCGCCAAGCATGGCTGTAACACGGTTTGCAGCTGCGGTAGGCACGAATGCACGTGTGTCTGATTGTGTGTGCGTTGGAACAAACAGGGTCCTTGTCAGACAGTTCAGTATCAGAGTGGTTTTAATCTTCGCTGCCTTTTTTCAGGGAGGAAGTGAGTGCTGTGCCTCAGCTTTTCAGCACAGGATGCCTTGCCTCAAGTGCAGATTTTGTTTTAAATGATCTTGTTCATGTCAGGAAGCAGGCGTGATGGTTCCTTCTTGGTCTAGAAAGGTTCTTGTATGTCAGATGTCCAGCATATGGCAGTAAATGAAAGCAATTAAATTAGAAAAAAAAAAAAACACAGAAGGAAAAAATAGATCGTTAGGGAGCATTGGAAGAGTGGCACAAAGGAGCTGCAGAGTAGAGCTGCAATACTGGTTTGTGTGCGGGGGCCAGGTCCGTAGAGGGACGTGAGCAGTATGTGTCACTGGGAAACCTACAGGCAATCTGAAGCCATTATCTGTGCATGTTTTTGCATTTCTCTTTGAAGTTGGGGAGCTGCGTTCTTGTAACGTGACCTTTGTATCCTCCTTTGGATCTCATTGTATTGACTGGAGGCCAGCGTGTCATTAACAAAGCAGCAGAAAAGCAGAGCTGTCTGGGGCTTTTTGTTGTTTTAAGACCCTTTCTGTTGCAAACAGGCATGCCTGCGTTTTGCCTGAGCAGGCAGGGAGGGACAGGGAGGTGACAGCACTGCCATACCGCTGCCATCTCCCGGCAGGACCCATACCTGATGCCCCACGTCCCTCCTCGCTGCCACTGCAGGGTCTACCCTGGCTTCGTGGGCTGCTGCTGCCGGGTGTTGTGCCACCAAACTGCCCCGAGCTGCTGTGGCTGCACGTCCAGATCTGCTAATCTTGGGCCGATGAGCCTCAGCTCTTGTCCTGTGAACAGCTGGCAACGGCGCCTAATACCAGTAGCTGATGGGTTTTGGCAGAAAGGGCAGGGTATTTGGCCTCGTCTCCCCTGAATCCCTGCTCTTGGCCTCCATTCAGAGGGAGGCACTCCAAGCAGATCCAGTTGACTGAGAAAATCTCTTTTTTAGATGATGAGCTGTGTCAGAGGAATAAGGCTTTTGAGGAACGGGGACTCCTAAGCCTAACTTTAGCACTTTGGCTCAGTCCACCATGGTGTGTATGAGATGCAACAGGATTAGAAAGGTCAATCAATAGAAGCACTTTCCTGGCAGACGTGGGGCTTTACAGTGACCCAGAGCTGCTGCCAGCTGTTCGCAGCTGGATGGCTCCAGGCCACGTTGGGTTGTCTCGCTCCATTGTCACCTACAGCAGGGCTGGCACGTGTGCTGGCGGCCTCTCAGTGTTTCACAGGCAGCCATGAACAAGCACCACGTGTGCTCTAGAGACGAAAACCCCATCTATGTTGAGACCATGATGCCACATTATGAAGGCACCAGATCCGAAAAGCATGTTCCAGCTGTCCCCAAGCACCACTGACCAGTGAAATCCCCCAGACAGACGCTGGGACACACGGCCCTGTCTCAGCCTCCTTGGCATCTTCCTCCTCCCAGAAGGAGGGCATTTGAGCACTTCATCTGATATTTGGGTTGATTGGATCCAAGCCAAAAGAAATCCAAATGCACCCACCATCTAACCAAGGCACCTGTGTTACCTTCTGCAACTGAAGTTGAAGAAAAAAACCTGGGAGGGTCCTTAGTGTACAGTCAAGAGAGATGCTTTTGCGTCTCAGGAGGAGCGGGTGGTGTTGACCTCAGACCCCAGGCAGAAGTAACATCTTAAATCTCATGTTGTACTGGATTCTTAATCTCCCTTACATTGCTGTATCTCATTTGCACATATTTTCCTGTGTACGTAGAGATAGGGGCTTTATTCAAATATTAATCAGCCTGACTGATGGTGGAGATTTGTGCATCTGACAACTCGACACCAGCACTGTGCAAGCCCGGATGTTTGCAGGGTATTACAGAGCACCTCCTGGAACTGAATGTTTCATGGGGCAGGTTTGGGATTTTTAGATATTAGCTTCCCAACTTCTTTTTACTTAAAGAAAATGAGAAGGAATATGATTCTTTGGCACGTTAATAGCCTTATATGTTGCCATCTCAAATTTTGTCAGAGGCTTGTTGAGGTTTTAAAATCCAGTCTGTATCAGATTGCTGAAAGCTGTTAAGATTGCCTTGGGGATAAGTGGTGGTGTTGTCTCGCTTTCTCTCATGCTCCTTCCCTCCCTCCCGCTTTCTCTTACACGGTACGTTATCTACAGAGGTAAATTTATGAGCAGCCAAAACAGGGCTTGATTGATCATCGTGCAGGACCAGCGATAAATGACACCCTGCGCTGTTGTTTGGGAGATGTGGGGTGTACCGTTGCCTTTCTGTTTCCTCCAGCATATAGATAATCTGCCTTCAGTTACAGAGCGAGGAAGAAGAAATTAGGGCTTGTTTCTTGTCTGGTGAGAGATACCACTTTTCTTTTTTTATGTATTTATGTTTAATCCAAAGCAGCGGGCAGCAGCCGCTCGCTCCCGCCGGCAGGGCAGTGCTGGGCCCCAGCAGGGCCAGTGCAGGGCGGTGGGTCGGGGGCAGGATCGGGCCCCTGCCCAGCAGTTGTGGGGACCAGCGAGAGGCCGGTGGGACAAGAGGGCGTGTGGCTCCCAGAGTCCTTCCTTTGTGAAGCTACCTCCGTTTTTCCAAGAGCTCTGCAACAGCTCGCCATCTGAGAGGTGCAAAACATTCTTAAAATGACCTTTTTTATTTCTTTTTATTTTTTTTCCTTCCAGCCCTTTTTCCGTGAAAGCTATCACATCCTGGCTGTCAGTTTAAGAGTTCGTTAAACCATTCCAGACATGTTCGTAGGATATCTGCTCCGAGTGTAATCTATACCGTGCTCCCTGGACCCCTCCACTCTGTCACAGAAAAATAGGCTTAACAGAGTTAAAAGCTAAAATACAATATCCACTGAACTATGAGAATTGACTGCATAAGCCTCCTATGTAAACAGAAAGCACCAATTTGTACAGCTCTGCGGTTAAATACTGCAGATTAATTTTTTCCAAATGCCAAATGTCTGTATTTAAATTTAATATACATGTTAAGCCTTTTTCCTCCTTCCTCAGCCTTTCATTTGTAACAGGAATCACTCCCATGGAGTCCGCTAGAATTACTCCTTTCCAGAAAAAAAAAAAGGGGAGGGGGGCCTAATTTCTGAGCCCTCTGCTAGGGATGGAAAAGGTTGCTTCCCTCAACAGGATTTACCCACTCCCCCCCGCGGGGCCGGTATATCCCAGGTTGCACAGAGCCTTTGGCATTGCGGGGCTGTGCTCAGCTGAGGCAGACCGCTGCCTGTATGCTGCCCGTATGCTGCCCATACACTGCCTGTATGCTGCCTATACGCTGCCCGTAGGCTGCCCATACACTGCCTGGATGCTGCCCATACACTGCCTGTATGCTGCCTGCACGCTTCCTGTATGCTGCCTGTACACTGCCCGTACACTCCCCGTGCACTGGCTGTACGCTGGCCATATGCTGCCCATACGCTGCCTGCCCATGCCGTGCCACGGGCCCGCCGGCAGCACCGCTCCCTCCCTCCTCATTCTTGCAGTTCGTCTGCTCATCACGTTATTTCGGGAGTGAGGAGTAGATGAAGGAAAACCTCTCCCCCATCTCGCAGTGTCTCCTCGCATCAGTGCATGTTTTAAAAACACAATAAATGTGTTTTCTGGCCCAGATTCAGTTGCTGGGCTCTAGGCGCTGGGGAGTAATTGTTTGAAGTGCTGGCACACCTGCAAGCGATGGGGGCTGTCTGCTGACACGGGTCTCCACTTATGTCTTGCTGGGGATTAGATATTAATATTTGGAGGGGAACAGCGGCGGCTGCCCCATCTCCTGGGCCCCTGCAGCATCCGTGCTCCCCCCTGCACACGTGTGTGCAACCTCTCCATCGCTTGGTCCTGGGCTTGCTTGTGTAGCACGTTGCCTACAAAATGAAATTACTCTTTCTCATGGGAAAAATAAGTCTCCTTGGCTCTACAGCCAAATTAGTCTTGAGGTGTTCAAGGAGCACTCGCAGGGCAGTGGCTTTGTGGGTGACATTGGAGGCAAAATATGAACATCAGTACTGCGGGTTTTTTAGATTTTTTGATTAAGCCGAGCAAGTAACAGTAAAAAATAAAACATTATGCAGCATTGTGCTTCAATAATCTTCACAATGTTTCTGACACTGTATCTTTATAATGTATTTATTTTTTAAAAAATATTGAACAGGGTACATCATCTGTTATTTGCTTTTATCCTGTTTACTGTTACCTTTCTGCATGTCTAGATATTTGAATAATTCCCTTGAATCAACATGATTGGCACGCACAAATATTTATGTGCATAACCATCTGCAGATCAGGTAATGGGTGGGAATTAATGCTGAATTTCATGTCAGGGAAAACATGGAGAAATAGGAATAACCCTTTCACAAAAGCCATGAAATGTAAAAATGGTCCGTGTTGCAGCATCTGAATAACAGGACTGTACAAATGAGAAATGACAGTGACATTGAACCTGGCAGTAAACACTTCACAGCTTTCCTTTGGCATCGCAAACCCTTTGAGCTCCATTCTCCTAGTTTATGCGATGCTGGCTGGACCCCGCAATGAGTTTTACAGGCTTGTAATTCTCTTCCCCAGCATATATATTCTCTGTATACATCAGTGCGGCATGACCCTGCTCCCTGGCCTGCTGAACACAAATGCCCAACCAAACTCAAACCCATCCGCCGTGCCCCGTCTGCGCAGCATTTAGTCTTGGGAAGGGTCCCCTCATAATTTTTCTTGTTGGTCATATTGCTGTAATTCAGGAGAGCTGAGCCTGTCCTTGGAGGCAACAGTGCTTTATCCGTGTGAAGGAATAATCTGAATAAAATGTAGCATCTCGCCAGCTCTTATTATTTATTTACCTTTACGTTTGTCCCTGGCTCTTATAGAACAAATAAACCTGCCCTGGACAGTGTGTGATGGGGACCAGCTGAGGAGCCAGGCTTGGCTTTCTCCTGGTGGTGTCCACCATGGCTTCGGAGCTTCGTTTCCCTTTCACCGAGCGTCGGGCACAGCTGGTGGGCAGCGTGTGGAGCAGGGCTGGAGGCAGCAGCTGTGCCGGTGGGTAGCAAGGGCACCCTCAGCTCTGCTCCCCACCAGCGGTTGTGTTCCTCACATTCATGGAGGATGACCAGGGGAGATGCTGGTGCTGGTTTTATCTGAGCATAAGCCAGGTTTGGTTAGGTACCACTGACACCTTGGTTGCTCATCTCCAGCCACAAGCGTGCAACGAGCACAGCAACTTTGTGTGCCATCGACTTTGAGGCGGTGGGGTCACAAATGGGGGCATGCAATTTTTAGTAGGTCATGAGAGGTGGTTATTGTACTGTTGCTGAGTTATAACATCTTCATACAAGATATGCTTGTGGCAGTGGAGATTCAATTTAGGGGTGACTGATTTACGAGATTGCACCAGTGATGTATGCAGCAATCTGTGCACAGGCTGCACGAAATGGATGCATGGGGAGTACTTCTCTGGGTATAAACATGCCATATATTATAAATACGTAATGCTTATATAGACCAGTTTATGCCTTCCAGTAGTATGTGGAAGGAGCAGGGAATGGAGAGATACCTGCCTCCTCCACTCAAACATGAAGCGTATTACTGGAGGTGGCAATATCTCCGGGATCAGAAGGGGCTTCTTAAGTGCATCCATTATACATAAATCTCGCATGTGTGTGCAAAGATATATATGTAAATGAGTACTGGGAGATTGAGTTTTGTATTCTGTCTGCATATGCAAATAGCCTACTCATGCACTTAAAAGTATGGTGTTAGCTGTAGGTTGCGAGTATAGCGAAACCGTATGGCTTAAAAAATAACTTCAGCTCTGTGCTGTGAAATGGATGAGAAATGCAGTGTAATGTGCGAAGCTGCAGTCACTACTTTTTCCTCTGGGATTTTAACACATCCATTAACAAGGAGACCTTGGTAATGCAGTTGTTTTCAATCACTGTGAGTCTCATGGAAAATTCAGGGGAAAAAATCCAAGAATAACTGGTAATGTTATTTAAGTGATAATACTGAAACTCATTCATTTAATTTGAGATGTGTATGCCCACATAAATAATATATTTCTATATACATGTATATGTATACATGTTACTCTCATATGTGTGCGTGAATGTTCATACGGAACCTTCCATTCTGAAGTGTTGGGTTATGTAACCTAACGTAAGGGACCTTAAAATTTGGGAAAAAATTAAACTTGTGTTCAAACATGTTTTATTTGTTTTTGCTCATGAGTGAAATGACACAACCTCTATGAAGCAGGTTATCTGCTTAACAATGTGTAGGAGGGCATCATTCAACTTGAAAACCCAAGTGGAGTGTAATGTAGTATCCAACTTTATTGAGGTTTTGAAAACTGGGTAGACATTATACCCAGAGTGGGGCTGGAGGTGACTGAGAATAGTAATTTGATTGTAAATGGAAAAGGATTTTATTGTCAGCAAGATTATCTGGGAACCCGAGTATACATAATGGTATATGCATAAGGAAAACTCAGTAATAGAGATCCAAAATAATAAAGAGATTGTAATATGTAAGATAGAGATAAGTCTCAGAAGCAAAATCTAGATGTGGATTTCATAGCAGATACTTTTTTAATGAAAAATTTTGGGAAATATTTTCCCTTTTTTCTTCCAGCTGGCTCTTGCTTTGGCCTCTCTCTAATATAAGCCACATAAGAGAAATGCCAGTCATAATCTAATATTGTACTTGGTGAATACGAAGTATTAAGAAACAATGGGGAAATGAGAAAAAGAGACTGTAGGAGAACTAGTCTCCAGACCTGGCCTCTTTTTCACGGGTGTATCCATTCTAGGAAAGAGGAGATATAATATTATTCAGTAATGTTTTCCACAGTTATTCATTTGCAGCTTTGTTTTTAGCCTGGCTCTTGAGTCCCTGTTTTTTTTTCTTTCTTCATATTTGCAATGTGAGTCTGATGTCCACCATCATCACCAATAACCTGAAAACAAATTACTTTCATAAACGGGGTGAGTTAAGCCTCTGACTGTCCGTAGCCTCCACTGCCATTAATGGCCTTTTTGTTCATGCCCCCAGACGCTGGTCTTAAAAAACCCTTGTGCCTAGACATGACTCAGAGGATAGATGTTCAAGCATGAATGACAAATTGGTTTATCGCAAATATACGAAAAAGAAATGAGGTGCGACGATCTCGAAGCTAGATAGGCTTCTGAAAAGCCAGCGTGACCTTGTGCAACGTGTGTGCCGAGTCGCTAAATTTAACTCGGCACAGTCTTGTTAAGAAAGTGCTAATGCTTCTTGTCCAGGAGGAAAATGGGCTTTTTGGTTCCCTGGGCACCTGACCTCTTTCAGTGCAAATATTGAATAGCTTGCACGTCCTGACCCGCTTCTATTTGCAACCCTTCCAGCTGAGCCCAAGGAAATGCTGCTGGGAGGAGACCGAAGCACACACCGAGTTGGAGAAGGGAGGAGGAGAGGGAACTGCATCTTCTCCGTGTTCGACAGCAGGTCTCCTAGAAGTGGAGGAAAATGTTTTGACCCGGAGTGCTTTACCTGCAGAGTCTTAAAGGCCGCTCTTAACTTGCTGGAAATGGGATCTGTGCTAAGGCCAAGCAGGAGAGGTGGAGGGGTAGGAGGTAGCTCATGGTATTCCCTTTTGTGGTTCCTCCTCCTCGGCGTGTTGGACTGTGCCATCCCCAGCACATAGCTTTATTTCCAGAGCCGTGAGGGTTGTCCTGGGTGGGCTGACACCTGTAGCTTCAGGTGTTTCCCTGACTGTTCACCTCCAGGGCAACCAAATGTCCTCCTTGTCAGTTGTGCAGCAGTCCTGGGCTGGCTAATCCCATCTGGATCCTCTTGGCCACCTCAGTGGTAGGACCCACAGCCAGCCTGGCAGCGTGGAACCGCAGGGTTCTCCAGTCCGAGAACTTTTCCTCTTCCCCTGGTGTACGACGTGGCCTCACTTGGGCTTCCTCTAGAAACCGAACTGCCCTACATATTTCAGGAGGCGCGTCACCTCGTCTCTGTCAGCTGGGGCCACGCAGGCTGTTGACAGCAGTGCAATGATGACTTCATGCATCTTGCAGCCTGTGCTCCTGTCTCTGCTTTCCAGGCTGGGTGGTGTTTGGAGTTTTTCTCTTTGTTGTTTTTGGTGTTTTTTTTCAACAGGAGGATATATCGTGGCTTACACTCCATTTGTGATTCACTGTAATCGCCAGGTCCTTTTCTGAAAGGCTGTTATCTAATTAGTCACTTCCCACCCTGTGTGGAGTGTATTAATAACAACAGAACAGTTCATTTCAGAAAATCCTTTGTGAACTCTGTGTGTGCCACATATGCATGGCATAGTAAAAACCTTACAGAATACTTTGTAGTCGTAAACCTCAAGGAGTTTTACAAAGGAGATGTCTGCCCCTGTTTCCACTTCATGGATGTGGACACTAGCCTAAGGAGAAGACAACGGATGGGCTTTTCACCACGCCAAAGTGAGCTGGAAGGGCACAGCTGAGCAGTCTGGAGCTCCTGCCCTGTCCTGTGCCCACCCTGCCTATGTGAAATGTGGGCTGTGCTCCACTTATCCCTTATCTGTCTCACTTCTGTGCGTTATTTCGCCATTAATTCTTGTCTCTCGAGCACTCAGTGCTATGGGATGGCGGTTCTCATCTCTGCAACCATATGTGCATCAGAGAATAAGTGTTAAGTCCCAATATTCTTGTTGGCTTCCCACCAGTCAGTTACAATTTTTGCTTAGGAGAGGCAGCTCTTTAAGTGCTCAGCAAATCAGCAAAATAGGAAGATATGTGGTTTGCAGCTAGTCCACTGGCTAGGGGTGTTTACTTCTGGAATCGTTCATTGTCACTCACTTTGCATGTGAAATGTCTTGCATCAAATTACCCCTGCGCGTTTTTGTCCTCTTTTTATATGCCTTCAAGGCACGGCAGTAACAATTATGTTGCTTTCATAAAGCTGCTGGACAGCACTGCAGCCACTTGGTCAGATCTCCTATTTATTCAACTTGTTTAGGCTTGCAGTGATAATTATTTTTTCTGTGAAGCGTATGATATAACCCATGAGGCCAACGTGAGGTTGCCATGAGCCATGCAATGCAGCAGTCACTGGCAAATGCTGATTACCTTTGTGCTCAGATGATTTGAGAGGATGTTGCATGAAGGTGTAAATAGATAATTTTCTTTTAGCTTCTTGTTAGCAATGCAACCAAAGGGATTCCCACTCGTTTAGCATTATTCCAGTTCACTTTGCAGCAGCCTTGCCAGCCAAGAAATACCCTGGTGAGCTTCTGGTCAGGAGTGGCTTCCTAAGTACCACTAGAAAAGCAGCCAGCGCTCCCAGGGAAAATTATTCCTTTTTCTTGTCCACATTCATTGCTAGTGGGGGCCGTAGCATATAGACTGCCTGATTGGTTCGAAGAAATAAGAAAGTGTAAAATAATTTGCCTGATTTCTTTTGTGCTCATTTGCAGAAAATCAAAACTAATAGTTCTCTCTTAACTGAGAGATTTTCTTTTCACTTTGCTATTTCCCTCTCCTTTTTCTTCATGTGAAAGCGACCCTCCTGGGCCGTGCAATGAAGAATAGGGGTAGCAGCCTTGTTGCTAAAACTTCGAAGTTTTGAGAATGGGCTGGAATTCTCTCAAGGAGATTTCTGTTTTCTCTCCAAGAATGGTTACAGTCATTCCTAAACAGATTATCTTCTTCAACGGGACAGCCCTGCTGAGCATCAGGGAGCCTCTTCCTTTCTGATGGGGATTTAAAGGACCTTTTTAATTGCCAGCGTAGCAGCAAACTATTTTTTTATTAAATATGTGGAGAAGGGTTGGGAACTGAAGAGTTCACGTTGATAGTTAGGGAGACACTGTGGGCTTTATTTCCACAAGTTAGAGAAATATCTTCTTTTGCTGTTATGCTCCTTGTTTCGCTGCCGGATGGGTGGGTGGCCATTGCCCAGGTGGCAGCTGCTGGATGAGCAGCGTGGTGGCCACGATGCTGCAGCCTCCTCTCCTACAAGGGCTGTCACCGTCAGGGCTGATCCTGCACTGTGGGAGGGATCCGGGCTCCCCCAGTCTGTGTCTCTCCGTTCTAGGTGGGATCTATGGGGTCTATAGGGACAGAGCGTCAGCAAAGGGGCAACCCAGGCTGGGCAGGTGGGGGGCTGGTCTTTAACTGCACAGGCAGTTGGGCCATTGCGATTTTTCGGCCAAGTTTTGCTCTGTCTCAAGGTCCAGCTGGAGAAAACTCAGTACTTTGACTAATTGCTGTTCCTTGGTCCCAGTACTTCCCCATCAGGTATTTTAATTAAGCGAGTTTGAGTTCCAGCTTAGCAGAAGTGCAGACTTCACACCGACTCCGTCATTTTGGCTGAGTTTGTACCCTTCACCAAGGGCCAGCACACTGCCACGCTGGAAATTTTAGGCTCTCACAGGACGACTGCTGCTTCAAAACTGAGATAAATATCTTTTTACTGCCTCATAAGCAACAAAAAAAAGGCAGAAGGACCAAGGTCACATCTGTGCAGATGGGTGTCTGAGTGGGAGCGGGTCTGGAAAGGAAAGCCGGGGTGTTCTGCAGGGTGGAAGGAAGGGTGCCTGCTGGAGAGCCCCTGGGGCCGTGGTTGTACCCCGAACCACAGCGGGGCCATGGCCCCTGCCGGGGCCTCGCCATCCCTCCCCTTGCTTGCTGGGGGCTGCAGCCATGGGCAGCCTAGTGGGGACCAGAGCAAACCTGGTGGGAAAGGGATAGCCTGTGGGTCACAACCAATCCAGAGGACAGATAAAACCCGCCTTGTTTATTGAAGCGAATGCCCTAATGAGCCTAATTCTTCATGTGTTTATTATGAAAGAATTCACTTCAGACACTTTTTAATTTTCCTACTCAGCTTTCAGCTTTAAACCCGGTCTCCCTTGCTTTAATTACCGGTGTATTGATGCCATTTCTGCCAGGCGGTTGCTAGGCGAGGGCAGGTGTCCTCGGGCTGTGACAGCCCCGGTGGCCGGCGGGTCAGGGCCAATGCAGGTACCTTTGGTGCCCTGCCCAGACTGGGGGTGGCCGGCGGGACCCCCCGGCCGTGCAGAGGCACCCTGAGTTCACCACCGCTGGCGGGGAAGCGCTTGCAGAGCGGGAATTGCCGGTCCCATTACCACTCCGGTGTCAGGGAAATGAAGCTTTTCCATTACAAGATCACGGTAAATCACAGGGGGGAATGACAGCCTCGTTAGCATGGGCAAAGTTACTGTAATTTATGTATAAATAACTCCTTTGTGTCAAGATCATTCAGCTACCTTGAAATGCCTTCTCGCAGTCTATAGAGATACCTGTGATTTATGCACCATAGTTCACGGCTTTTTCCTAAATATACATAGACATTTTAAAGGATTTTTTGGGTATTCATGCTTGCAGCCCCTTCTGCAGAAGGTCCTGGAGGATGAGGAACAGAGTGGCTCATTCCTCCCCTGCTTTCCAGGCTGGGATGGTGTGTCCTCCACCACCGGGGCTTTGTTTGGCAAGTTCACGCGGGATCCAAGGGCCACCGGCCACAAACCACCCAAGGAGCAGAGGCACCAGGCAAAGCACGCGATGTCCCCCGCAGTGACAGGACGTGTCATTGGTTTCCATCGATTCTCAATACCTTCCTTTTGGAGGGACTTTTGATTACAATTAAGCTTGGCCTTACAAAGGGGGGACCATTTCACTGCTTCCCTTTGGTCATATTGTTTGCTTGCCGAGGAGCAGTACGGCTGTCAGGTTTAATTTTGCATCTGCATGAACTTGTTTAGATTTGCCTGCCTCCTGGTGGCTAATGCCAAATATCTGAAGGCACTTTTTCTTTTTTTACTGTGTGACAGGAGGTATTTTTTAAGTAAGGGCTTAGAAGTGCTTGGTGTTGCTGGACATACAAACCCCATCCTCCTTCTCCATAGGAGTATTTCTCAGCCTTAGTTGTTTTCCAGCACATCAACACACTACTGGTGCGTTCAACAGCATCAGTATTTTTTGTGTTAGCAATGTAGTGCTGCACAACCTAATTTACCAACCATAGTCTTTACTCGGGTGAAACACTCCATCCAGTCTTTGGGATAGAACACAAGGTGCTCACGTGGAGTTCTCTGGCTGGGAAACCCATGTCCCTGCTGCCCCAGGTGAATGTGCTGGAAGGACCTTGCAGCTCTGATGCTTCTTCCAGGTACTTTGCAGGGAAATACGTGTCTCATCCTTTTTGGATAGACCAGGGATTATGCAGGCTGGAAGGTGGCGGCCGCAGGGTGAAAAGCTCCACTCTGCTTTTCTGGGTCTCTCCCACTGCCATGCTGATTTTGGCCGGGTACCCCATGCAAGACTCACTGGAATTACAGACTTGAAAAGCCAGAGAATGAGTCTCTGTGTTACGGTAGCTCCTGATGTGGTTGATGATTTTACCTTTGTTATAGAAATTTCCACTCCACAAAAGAGCCAAGTAGAAAAACAGCTTTTGAGTCGTTGGCTTTCAGTTACCGAGCAGTTAATGAAAGCGCCACGTTCCTCCAGAAATTCATCCCATGTTGCAAACAGCAGCTGAATTGCATCATGGCCCGGTACGGTGTGGACAGGCTCCTCCACCCGTTTTAAAGACAGGCAAAAACGAGGTGGTTCAAATACTGTATGTGGACACTGAGGGTGTAAAGAAAGGAGTCCAGACTTACTGTGCAGACACACTAACAACAATAATACTGAAAGAGCTGAGACAGCAGCCTCGTCTGGTCCAACGCCTTTGTCTTGATGGACAAAAGGCGTGGTTTTTATTTTCATTAAGCTTTATTTGATTGAACTAACAAGACTGCAAACTCTCCCTTCTTCACCGCTGAGATGTGCTCCCATCCATGGCTGCCGCCACAGCGCTGGGCCCTGTCGAGCACCATCGGCAGTGTGTCCTTCATCACACCGTCTGAGATTGGGCTGGAGGGTACGTTCTGCAGTACCTGACAGGGGAGCTGTGACATTTTGATGATAGAGTTGTACTGTGCAAGCAATATTTGGGCTGTGTTTTCAATTAGCCTCTGTCCAGCTCAGAGCACAGCAAGAGGAAGAATAAAAAAAGAAAAAGCTAATGATGAGCTGCAGGCAGGGCAGGCTGGAGGTGAAGCACCCTACCATTCTCCTTGGGGAAAAAACAATGCCTTAGATGTTGAGCAGGTTTGGAAACTTCACCCTTGGCTTATTTTATGGAGGAAGAACCCAGGCCTTGAGGCTCCAGTGGTAGAGCAGGAGCTTTTGGTGGTTGCTCTGCAGTGGTGGCTGCAAGGAGAAAGGAGGGTTGGTGGGGCTGGCAGACGCTCCAGCAGGGTTTTCATGGAATCACAGAATGTCAGGGACTGGAAGGGACCTCAAAATATCATCCAGTCCAATCCCCCTGCCAGAGCAGAAACACCCAGATGAAGTTACACAGGAATGTGTCCAGGCAGGTTTTGAATGTCTCCAGAGAAGGAGACTCCACAACCTCCTTGGGCAGCCTGTTCCAGTGTCTGTCACCCTCACTGAGAAGAAGTTTCTTCTCAGATTTAAGTGGAACCTTTTGTGTTTCAGTTTGTACCCATTACCCCTTGTCCTATCATTGGTTGTCACTGAGAAGAGCCTGGCTCCATCCTCGTGACACTCACTCTTCATATATCTGTAAACATTAATGAGGTCACCCCTCAGTCTCCTCCAAGCTAAAGAGGCCCAGCTCCCTCAGCCTTTCCTTTTACTTTATACCTGGACAGAATGGTGGTCAGTCCTAGATTCAGAGTGGTCCAGCGCACATTAGGCACTATGTTCAGGTAAGTCCCTCTTACAGAGAGGGAATTCGGGGTATGTGTTTACGTATTTTGTGGTGTCTTCTCATGACAGAGTAGTAGTATTACAGGCTGCTGCTGTACCCGTAAAGCCAGGCTCTCCGCAGGCTTCTTTCCCAGTAGGGGATTTTTGCCTTAAATACAGAACTTGATAAAGATAATGATTCATCTTCTGTTCTCACACCTAAAACCAGTTGTTTACCAAATAGTTTAATGGCTGAGCCTTTTTAAAAAATGGAGTAACTTAGACACTTTGTAGTTTCTTTTTAGCTTTAGCCTCAGAGACAGTCAGCAGGGGATTCAACTTGAAGAGAAAAACACGTGTGCGACAAGGGACTTGTGGAGTTGGGTTTTATTTTCCAAGCTGTGCTTGGCTTTCATGGGCTCTACCCCGTGCTCCCCCGGCCACGCTTCCCAGATGTGTGTGTACTGCAGGGCTCGGGGAGCGAAGGTTGCCGTGTCCTTCAGAAAACCCACCTTTCGGAAGGCTCGAAATAAAGACTTTGCAACTGAGCTGCGGAGTTTTTAAGGGGAATTCTTTGGGGATGGAAACAAATAGCTCGTAGCAGTTCACAGAATTTAGCAACGGCAGTGCTGCTGCAGCAAGCGATGGTTTGGGATTTATTTTTTTTCTTTAAATAATGGCATGGGGGATTTCTTTTTCCTTTTGTCTCATAGTGAGTAGAACATGTAGGACTGACTTCTGAACCAAATTGGAACTGGTGTTAAACTGTGATTTGACCCACTGATGAATTAATGAAATGCTGAAGCACTACAAGTTTTAAATAACTTGCCCAGTCCCATAGGAAATTCAGAGCAGACCCAGGAGCAGAGCCCACGTCTGTCGCTGTTGGAACAGGCTTCCCCAGAGACTGATTAGGGCATGAAATGCCTGACAATTCCTCATCACCATCGATCTGGGAGAAGCTGCGGCTGACACGAGCCTTCCTGCAGGAAGGGAGTCTGAATATTTTGGTTAATCACTTCTTCTTCCCATGGTCTTTTTTTTTCTTTCCTATTTCCATTTCTTTTTAATTGTTTGGATTTCCAGTGAGCTAAAAAGGCACAGGATGCACATGCCTGGATGCTTCTGTAGGTCTTGTTGGACCTTCTTTGGAAATGATGGAGCAAATTCCAAAATGTGGTGCCGTTTGCAAGGGAATGAATTTGCTTTGAGCTGTAGCGTTGCCATGGGTAAACAGGCACGCTTGTAGGAGTTTAAAATACTCAAGGGGTCTTGCACAGCGCTGGAGAAAGAGGGGAAAAATGAGTTGAAAATGGCAAGCTTACTGCCACATCGGGGGAAGGCTGCTGCAGCAAGACATTGTTTAAGGGCTCTCTTTTCAGCGTGCTCCTGAAAATGTGCTCTTGGAAACAGGGATTTGTGTCTAAATGGGAATCCAGACATACAAAACACTTCATTTATTCATGTAAATGTCTGCATAAAAATGCAAATGTGGTACCTATGGCTATTGCCTCCTTATTGGGCTACAGTATAGCATATAAAAGGCATACTAATGAGTTTTCAGCAAATTTTCTGAAAATACTTGAGCAGTCATGGGCTCTGATGTATAAAGTTACCTTTTAAAGTCATTTAAAGAAATAGATACTTGGTTTTGCATCCCAGTGGCTCAGCTTCTTCACAGCTTCGAAAATACTTCCAATTTAAAAGAAATCTGAATCTAGAGATCAGCTTTATTTCTAATTCTGCTGCTTGTTAACTTCACTCTGGGGTATATTTCCTCGATACTTTCAACTTCAGCTTATGCATTTATTTACTTAATTCAGGGGTTTGTAATTTTTTGAAAAGCATGTTTTGATCTTCAGGCAGAAGCAATGCGACTGAATCAAACCCACGATATTTAACAAGGAGCGGAGCTGCCTGTGCCTGGCAGACATGGCAGCAACACTGAGCTTACCAAGGAGTCCATTTAACATTCCTGATTCCCTTTAATTTTTAAACTTTCCTTAATTTGCTGTGATATGTTACCATGTTGCAAGTGTCATTTGATATTCTCCTGCTAGGGATGGCAAATAAGAACGTTTCGGCTGCCACTTACATGAAATACCGGGTGATTTGGAATGAGATGTGGGTATTGTCAGTGACTTGTGCGTAACCTGTGCCAGCACTAATGCTGCGCTGCCATTCTTCAATCCGTTTTTAAGAGAAAGAGTTAAAATATCATGCCGCCTGCGCTGCCATTCATCCGGCACCTCTTTTGACAAGAACAAGGAGGTTTATCTCTGGGTAAGGCCAGACACTGTCTGAGCTGTCTTCCCAGGAGAACAAGAAATGAAAAATGAGAAGAAGACATGAAAAAAGAGGAAACTCAATCACGTGAGTGTTCGGACACGCACCTCCCCACAGCTTGTCCTGGGCGAAGCAGCGTATCATAGGGAAAGGGTATGTAGCTCCTAAGCGATGTTTTTGCAGGCACTGTATGTTCTTTCTCTTCTTAGTCACGTCTGGAGATGTTCAGCCGACTTCCCAGGATTTGGAGATTATCTAAAGGGGTTAAGTTTTTGACACTGGGAGTCTGTTTTGCAATAAGGAAAAAAAAAATCAAGTTGGGTGACTCCTGGTGCTATGTGTTTCAAGACGTGCCTGCCTCACCGAGGTTCATTTCCACAGTCTAAGTTATTTTTAATCTTCATATTGAGACCCTGTGCTCTGGTGTATCAGACACAGTAGGGTTATATTTAAATACATGAATCTGTAATATCCACTCTCACTCTCTTTCTTTCTCCCTTTGCTTGCTTTGCTTGCTTGCTTTCCTGGTTATTTCCCTGCCTGCCTTCCCTGGCACTCTCTCCCTTCACAAGTATTAGAAAGAAAAAACAGCCTGGCTAAAATGGATGGGGTTTGTTGCTGCAGGCTCTGATTTCAGGAGCCTTGTTGGACAACCACAGCCAGTGATGCGCTGGGATAACCTCCATCCAGGCCGGGAAACCACTGGTGACCAGACTTGCCGTGTCCTGGTTGAAGCAGCTTTCCCGGAGCAGGAGCGATGGGCTTTCTCCACAGCAGCCGGTTGCGGGGAGCCTGCCCCCCCCTCGGCTCTCCCACAGCCAAGCCAAACTGCCTGGAGATGCCCTAATGAGGGACAAGCCAGGATGCTTTGTGCTCTAATTAATAAAAAATTAACCTCTGGTCGCTCGCTGTTTCCAGCACTCCCAGCAGCGCTTGTTTGCAGGGAGGCAGCTATTATTGTCTGTCTCGTTCTTTCGGACTGGCACAAATAACAGACAAGGGAAGGACCCTTTGCCAAGAGTTTTTCCGAAGATTTTTTGGAAAACATCATACGCCCACACATATATGCTTTAAATCGTCCCAGGATTAAGTGTACCAAGCTTAATATTTAATGCTGTTTTGGTGGAAGGTTTTTCCCCCACTCCTGCTCTTTTGCTGTGGACACAGTGAGCTTGTAGGGAGGAGTTTGTTTTCATCAGAAATTATCAAAAATATGTATTTTTTGTTGTGGTTTGGGTTTTTTTTGGTAGGGGGAGAGGGGAAATAGAATATGACTAGCTGACTTTGGGAGAACAGCCTTTCAAGCCCTGCGTGTGCTCACCGGAGCCGGTGAACCCATCATTGTCTCAGTAAGGGGAGAGGTTTGGGATCCACCAGCTGGTTCCTGAGCAGCCGCTGACTCTCTGCGACCTTGGAGGAGTTACTAAGCCTGTCAACTTCATTTTCTCCAGCTATAAATCAACCATGATTTCCATAACAGCGAAGGAATTTTTGTTTTGAATTGATGGCAGGGGTTTAGGGTCTGACTTCCCAGCTCATGCGGCGTTGCAGACTGTGGAGCAGTTCAATTGGTTGGGCTCAACCTTTGCATTTCTCCTGTTCCATAGTTATGAATGTTAACAGAGGTAATTCTTCATGGAAATACTATGTTTTCAAACACGTACAGGATGCTGGGAACCTTAATTTTGTGTTTTTATGCAGAGGCAGGATGATATTAATGCAGGATAGACTGTACTCTGAGAGGGTCACGTGTGCAGGCAACTTTGCAGTAATGAGCAGGTCTGTGGTAGTCAGTGTTTGGCATCAAACATATCTTGGGATGATTTTAAATTGCTTCCCCGGTGCGTAATCATAAGCCTGGAGGAAGGATGGATGCAGAACTGTCCCACAAGTACTGCTTTTTTACTTATTTGTTTTCGTATGTGCTCACCAGATGAGCAACTTTTGTGAAAATGCTGCTTCTGTCCTTCCTGACTTCCCTTTCCTTTTGGCTGCTGATAAAACGTTTGTTTGATGAATAGCAGAATAAACCTGAGCTGGTCAGCCTTGATTTCTGTGGCATGCTGGCTCCTCAAGGAAGGAGAAGGAAGAGGAGGGGGGAGGTCAAATGTACCATCTTGAGGTGTCAGACCACTACGGAAAGAAGCAGATATTACCTTCCAGAGTTCCGGATTTCAGCAAGACAGTGTATGAAATAGCTGATAGCAGCACAACAGCGTGGTCAATCTTAAATACCTTCTGCCCGTTTTAGGGGCTGAGCAGTAGAAGTGCTCGGGAGAGAGTGGTGACAAGTTCACGGGCAGCCCGTCTAGAAGGTGAGATGGTCTGAAGCGTGACAGTCTCATGGCTGGGCCACCATCCCCAGGCACAGCAGGCTTCATCTTCTCCCTCAGCAATGCCCTCCTTTCCTTTTTCATTGCTTTCAAGCGTTACAATCCACCAGCTATTACCGGAGGTCAGCGCTGGTTCCTTGCTGAAGATGAAGGCAGAATTTCACGCGGGCTGGAAAGAGCAACATGCTGTTTGCAAGTAGGAAAGTTTGTGGGGAGCGATCAGCTTTTATTGCGAGTCAGGAGGAGGCTGTTCTTGTTCTTTAATTACCTTGGTTCTTTTCTGCCTTGAGAGGAAATGAAAAAAAAAAAAAGAAAAATCTTTATGGAATATTCATCAAGGTGAACTAAACTTGGCTGAGAAAGAGTGTTTGGGGAGTAATTATTTTAAAGCTAAAGAGAGCTATCTGATGAAAATGCTGGGCTGGATTCTTGCTTGACATATAAATATATATATATATACATATACATGCATATGCATGGAAAAATACACTAGGTTGGTCTTTTGGTTTATTACTATTGGTTGGGGCACTGAAGTGATGTAGTTCTTAAGGTGACGCAGGAGAATATCTTCAATGCACGCAGAAATCAGAGGAAAAGAATAAAACCATCTCAGTGAACTAAGATGCTGGTGATCTAGCACACCAATTTTTTACACTGTTTTAGATAACTTCTAGCCAAAAAATTTAGCAATTTAAAATGAATCAGGTCTTTGCTTGCTGGGCGTCTGCAAATGTGATAGTAACCTCTCCAACTTACCTATTTCAAGTCTTAATGTTTAATGAGTAACTGCCTACAAGTGGCAAAAATTAATCAAAATGAGAATGCTTTTAAGTTGCATCTTTTAGCTTATTTTTTTCAAGTAATGTATAATTATTGGCATTTCTAGGAAGCAGATTTAGTCCCAGAACAGGTAGCAATAATACAGCAAGCTCCTTCAGCCTTTCTTTTAACATGAGCGTGAGATTCCTCCTCCGGGATGAAGCAAAACTGTGGGTCTATCGATGGCAGCAGCGATGTTCCCTGCAACTGCAAACGGGCTGTTTCCAGCATTTAGTCATTTCTGCTCTGAGGCATATTCAGTCTTTGAGGTCTCTGCTGGGAATTGCCAGCAAGGGGAACAATAACCGAGGTTATAATTTTTGTGGTGCAGAAATATTAGCTCTCTGGCAACTGGACTAAACATACCAGACTCATTTCTCACAGGACACCGGAAAAGGTTCAGCGCAGGCTGTAACTCAGACAAATTGTTGATATTTCAGAGCACAGATCAGGAAGGATTAATTTGTCCAATAACTCTCTTCATGTGGTAAGGAATTTTGAGTTGCAACAACCCATTTGGCAAATGACTTTGCTGATGTCGTTGGCAAAATCCAGCTTCGCTCGCTAAACTTCAGAGTCTATTTTTTTTGTTGATGAGTGCTGCTCTATGTATGGATTTCCCCTCTATCCGAAATGGGAACTTCATATCAGGTGTGTGCACTGGAGGAGAGAGGAGCTGAGCGATAAATGCATTAAATCCTTTAGAGCCGTTGGTTTATCAGGTTTCGCGGGGTTCAGTTTTAGTTCAAAGTGCAGATTCTTGAAACAGCAGAGATGGCTGCTGAGCCTTACTGGAACTGGCTTATTTTTTTGGTCTATTGTGCTGAGAGAGAATTGCAGTTTGTATAACTTGGGAATCCTTCTCCTGCAATCTCAGGAATTTCTTGCATGTATGTCCCCAGTGTATAATGTGAACACATTTCTAATGTAAAAGTGCAAGTTCACATATATAAAATGTGTTTTTATAGGGTTGTGACCTAAATAAATACAGTGAAGGTGTTTTGTGCATATATATGCATTTGTACATGCACATGCATATAAAGGTCCTGAGTCAGCTGTGTAGCTAAGTGTGC
Source organism: Streptopelia decaocto (assembly GCF_964273445.1). Lineage (NCBI taxonomy): Eukaryota > Metazoa > Chordata > Aves > Columbiformes > Columbidae > Streptopelia > Streptopelia decaocto. Next base: position 15,484,688 of record NC_138655.1, read on the forward strand.
ATTTCAGCCTGTGAACCTCTCTCTCGTTTAAGTTACATTCCGAATTAATTGTGATATTGCTTTTAATTTCAGAGCTATCAACGCATTTCTTTAAAAAGAGTAAATCAGCTCCTTTGTTGATTTTCTAGCTCTGTCAGGTTCAAGAGAAGCAAAGCCCATTTCAGAAAGTGCTTTTTGCAGTGTTTCTAAATGTGAGCGCAGGTTCTGCAGTTGTTCTTCATGAAAAGCACTTTTTGGCAATCTCAGAAAATGTAAATTTAATCTTGATAAGTGCTTTCCCTGAATGCAACCTTTCCTCTGTAGTGGGAGAGTGCGTATTACATCAGCATAAATGCATTCAGATAGTTCTATATACAGGCAAGTGACCTTTCATTCAAATGATGTTTTAGGATCATTTTGAAGACCCTGTTATCCATCATGAAGTTTTGTGCAGATTATGGGCAACATAATAGTGTTTTAGGTTTTCGGTGTTTTTTCCCTGTGTAACAAAGTGGATCAGGACTGTTCCCTGGCAGTCATTTCCCGCACCGTTTTTGAGCTGATCGCTGTTATTATCTTAGGTCTGGAAAGTGCTGTTCATTCAGTTTTTCTGCGCTGCGATACAGCCGGAGGTAGCAGGTAATGCAGAGCTTTCTATTGTAAATAAATAGCACAGTTGAAATGGAAAATATGGAGTCTTTTTTTTTTTACTTGCTTTTTGTTTCTTTTCAGTTTACAAATGAAATTTTATGTTTTTCAACAGCATTTTCAAGACACTTCACATCCCGCCTTATCAGAGGAGTCACAGGGAAAAATACAGCGAGATGGTTTAAAACCAGACAGTAATTTTTTAGAGATCTTGTTGTGTGTAGGCAGTGTAAGTGTGAATGAACTACGTGGCTTGTAAACCCTGAGACAGCGGTGGAGTGTCGTGGCTTGAGAACGATCCTAGATGTATGTTTTCTTCATGCATTCAGTATCCCAACATCATTCTGGTTTCCACAAATATAATGGAAAGGGAAGATTTCTCATAGCCCCGTGCTGTTTTAACGAGGGTGCCGTGTGTTACCCTCCGGACAGGCGGAGCTCAGCACCGGCTGGGTGCGAAGCTTCCTGCACACTCGCAACTCCACCAGGACCCCAGGAGGGGAATCCGGGCATCCCCCACAGCCGAGATGCATCCGAGGCATCTGCCGGGGCCTGGCAGATGTGGCCAGGGACACGATGCACATCTGCACGCCTTGGAGCAGCTGGAGGCTGGGCAGAAGCCCCTGGGACACCTGAAAAGCTGGCAGACATCTACCTTTGGGCGGATGAGTTGCTCTCCTGGGGTCAGCACCAAAGTCAGCCTATTAGAAATTTCTTGAGCAAATTTGAATGTGAACTGGGGGAGATCTTTGTGGTGTGTGGACGTGGTATGTGGGTCACGGTACTAGGAAACCTTATGCCAGATTTTATCATATAGTCCAACTTTACATCTTGCACCTTGGTTTTCCCACATATGCCGGTTGAAAGGACTTGCTCTCACATGGCTTGTGCTAGCCCGGAGCTGTATTCTTGGACTCATTTAGGGCCCCTAAATCTCTTACTTACATGGTATTATTCAAGTTGTTTTACATTCCTGTCCAGGCCTTGGAAAATATTTTCTTTCTTTGTTTTCAGGTCTTCTTAATGACTGTTTAGCTTGTCCAGGCAGTGCCTGTGCCTCAGCAGAAGGCACCCTTGGCTTCTAATCTTTTGACACTCAAATAAGCTCAATTTCAAAGTTTGTGGGAACCAGGTTTTTTAATCTGATGATTGGATGGGAGCATAAAGCTAAGAGCTTGGCAGCAGAGAGAAAAATGAGAGGATTCATCTTCTTTAGCTTAACACTTAGGAGGTTTTAGCTTTTGCCGTCGCCTTGAATTCTGCAATGATTCATGCATGTGGATATGTGGAGGAGCTCCTGGGTAAAGCATGTGTGGGCATATAGATGTGCTGTAGTGAATACCATGGTTGACGGTGATTTGGTTGAATTGCAGGTTTCTGTAGACAATAAGAACAAGAGGGTGAACTATGGCAAACGCGAGGGTGATTAGCATTTCCAGCGTGGAACCCTTCGGTCAGCAGGAAAGAGGAAAAGTAAAGCAGTTTGACACATGAGAACAAGAACATTTCTTATTGCCTAGGCTGCTCCTCGAGACTTTGAAATGCCCCTCTTTGTCGAGGAAGCATGCAAATGTTCTCATTATTTTCTGTAATTTGCATTATTAAAGAAAAGTTATTACCCAGGCTCAAACTTTTTTACAGCACTGAGTCAAAGATACTGTTTTGCTTGCTGACACTGCATGCTCCAATGGACCTAATGGCGTACTGTTCAGGAGTATTTTATTTTTAAGGACCCTTAATTGCTTTAACATACCGTGCTGTAAACAGACTGAATCATGGATAAACAGCAGTCCTTTCCAGCCCTGTCTTTAGGAAGGGTTAAAGGCTCTGGCTCAAATTAAGAGTTAATCCTGATTCTTAAATCAAGGGAACTAAGTCCTTAAAAGAAAAAAAGCCCCTTTAGTGGTTCCTAATCCCTATTTCTAGCCCTGGGTGCTTTCCGAACAATCCAGTCTCTGATTCTGGAATCCTGTTTCTGGCTGTTTTTTCTGTTGGCCAGGTTTGTCTCTCTCCCTGTTGATCACGGACCACGTTGCTGCTTTGGGGCTTGCTGTGCCTTCATCCTTTTTCTGAACGTCGATCCCTGCACAGACCCTGCATCATTCTCTTTCTTATGGGCTGGGGATGCCCTGATGGAGCAGGGCTCTCCTCTCCTCCAAACATTCTCTGCCTGAAGGAGCTGGAGTGAGCTGGATGCTCTCTTTGGAGAGGCGATGCTCTCAGTCGCAGCAGGAGCCCTGCAGCTGCTGAGGGCAAGGAGTGGGAGGCAATGGGGGGGTCTGTGAGACTGAGCCCCAAAACTGGCAGCAGTGCCTCAGGTTTTAAAAACAAAACACTGCAAAATAACCAGAGAGTTTTCCGTTGTGGTTTTCTTACGCGGGCTAAGGATGGTCAAAGCGCCATGTGTTCAGGGTGACATGGGACAGTGGCAGTGGCCACCCCGCAGCGCTGTGCGGGCTGGCGGCCGGGGAGCCCTGATGTGGGGGGCTTTTTATTCCCCATAAGGAAAGAGAAGGAATAAGCTGGTGATGTCTGAGAAAGGCAAAGGGCAGGAGAAAAAGGGATAGAGCATTCGTCTGGGCCACAGGCTAGAGCAGTGGGGAGGGAAGCCGTGGGAGACGGAGGGCTGGCACCGATTCCAGCTGTCCCTCCTGCACCGAGCTGCGTGGAGAGCACGTTTGACTGCAGAAGTTCAGATGCTTATCCACCCTAGAGGTCAGTTTGCTTATTCATTTCTCATCACTGGCTTTCCATTTACACCAGGGAGTGGTTCAGCTCTCTGAAAGACGCTGGTGTGAGGGGTTGATCTGGTTGGTACCCATGTGGCCATATCACATCAGTTTATCTTGCCCCAGAGTTTTGTCTCTAAGGATCTGAGTGCTGGTGAGGATGTATCCCCTGGTCCAGCTCTCCTGCCTGTGTACACACACATAGTAGGAGGTCTGTGTGCGAGCTTTGACTCCAGCCATAGGACGGCTACAGGGTGGGTTGGAGTGCTGTGATGACAAAAAGGCAATTTCTCTAATCCAGATTGGCCTCTGCTCTGCTTGGAAAATGCCTTGTTCGCTTTTAGCCCCTCAGATATTCCTCTGTAAACAGCACTGAAGAGTGGATCCTGCTAATCTGCCCCAGTTGTCGATACACCGTGCCCTGGCTCACCAGGACCATTTTCAACACAGTGATTATCCGCTTGCTGACACTGGTATGAGATTGCTCCCCGTTACCCCTTGCATGGGACGGGACAGCTGCTGGTACCCTGGTCCCCAGGTCTGGTGATGGTGGCTTCGAGGGGTAAAAGGACATTTCCCCAGGCTGTGGCAGCACCAGGCTGCACAAGCTTGGGGTCCTGTGCTGAGCTTTTCAGCCACAGAGGGTGTTTCTTGCTGTGGCTTCACAGGCTGGTGCAGCAAAGGGCAGGGGGATGCTGGGGGCTCTCTGGACATTTGTCACCCTGCAGCACAGACCAGGATGGCATCACATTTTACACTGAGTAATCCAGGAGTCCAAATGAGCATTTAAATATGTTGAAACAAGGGAGATGATTGTGATTGGGCCACTTTGTCTTCTTGACTTGGAGTATTTTCTTCTCAAGGGCATTTAAAACAATGGAGTTGAGCCTTCAGATTCGTAGCCGCCACCTTATTATCCTATTAGTCAATTATGGCTGCTGAGGAGCAGGAGTAAGTGACAGTATGGCAGATTACAGCAATTTATTTGCAGTTCTCATAGTCTGGTACCGCATATCATCAGGCTGTTTAAATTTAATGATAGGGTTTTTGCATGTGTTTTAGTGCAGTTAAAGTTGTAATCAAAATGTTTAGGAAAACCCCCACTGACCTGCATAAATACTCCCATCTTCAGCACTGCTTTCATGCCCTATTGTAATCTTTATTAGCAGAGCTGACTCACTAATTAGGGGAAGAAACCTGCCTTGGAAAGAATAGATCTTTTTTTTCTTTTTTTACCATTTTACAAAGCTTTGAGGAACAGACATTGGTGGTGACTCTGTGTCTTGGCTCTGCTTCTGAGCTGTTCTCTCACCACCCACCTGATTGAAATTAAAACTAGTAACAGGTACACGTTAGCTTATTTTCCATAAGCCTGGCACAGTATGGTCCACACAAGGGAAAATAGTCACCCACAGGGCTTTAAGCATCAGGCAGCGGTGTCGTTGTTGAGGAGTTGTCTGCGGTCAAACAGCGCAGCCTCCAGCGTGGTCCCATCACATTCAGATGTCACCGTTGGAGAGGAATGGAAAACTACCAATATCTTTTTCTCGTCGTGTTTCCCGGGTTTGTAGTTGATGAGATGAGAGCTGTGAGGTCTGAAAGCAGGGCGGGGGATCCTCAGCAGCATCCACAGCCTTTCAGCAGGGGTTTTGTAGGTTTATGAGCCAGCTGCTCGTGACCGCCTGCTCCCTCAGGACACTCGGCCTGTGCTGGGATCTGGATGGAGATGCACGTTGGCCCAACCTGCAGCCATTCGGTGGAGCATCCAGAAACTCAGCAGCTCTCCTGGCCAAGGTACATAAACTCTTGGCTTCTGAAAAATCTTAAGAGATTTTTCTCAAGGATTTGGGGTCTAACTGGCATACAGGCTGCCCAGGGAAGTGATCGAGTCACCATCCCTGGAGGTATTTAGAAGACGTGTAGATGTGATGCTTAGGAACATGGTTTAGTGATGGACTTGACATTGCTGGGTTAATGGTTGAACTTGATGTTATTAAAGGTATTTTCCAACCTAAATGATTCTATGATTCAGTCACTTAATCCTGCACTAAAATGAAGGTGTAATCATCAAACCCACAAGCATGTTCAGCCAGTGTGCTCAGAGCCCAGGTGGGGGAGATGGATGAGGCAGCAGCTGCCTGCCACTGCCTGCTTTGATGTAAAGCGGCAACCTAAATGAAATAGGGACATGCAGGATGAAATTTGGGGATAAAGTGTTTCATGACATATGGGGAGCTCCACAAATAGCTGCTAAGCGCTGAGTCCATAAACCATGTTGCTTATACAGAGCAGAATGGGTGGCTGGGAGACAAACGACTCTGGGAAAAATACGTGAAGAACGTGCTTCTGCTGTAATGCCCTGGAATGGAGTGGAGAGTGGTGAGAAGACCTGGCCTGAGGTTGAAGCCACATGCAGACAGGCCTTTCTCCTCTTCTGCCCTTGAGAGGGGCTGGCAGAGCAGGATCTTCACTTGTGTTTTTGTCCTCTGCAGCTCAGGTTTTGGTTGAGTTGTGGCAGGATTTTTTACTCACCTTTCCATTCATCACCTGCATTTAATTAGTTACTATGCTTGAGGAGCCTGGATCTCACTACAGCCCTTCAGCAGCTGCACTTTGGGTTTCCTGCCCTCTTTCACCAAAGCGCCACCAACTGCCCCCAAAGGGTGAACCTCACCACCCCCCTCCCACCCACCTCTTTCCCAGTGGGAAACTGGGCCAAGCCCCACAGCTCCTGTTCCTGGTGCACATTGATCAGCAGTCCCGGAGCTGTCAGCACAGGGACTGCCGAGGGACCCCCTTCCCCAGGGAATTCCATGGGGCTGGGACAATCCTGGCTTTGCTTTGAGGAGAAGAATATTCTCTGAGCGGAGGAGTGGCATCAGGTTGGGATTTAGAAGTCGCTAATTAGTGAGTAATGATATGTAAAGCTGAGCTGGGCTTCCAGAAATGTACCAGCTGTGTGCATGAGTTAGGAAGTGGCTTGTAGACAATGGGTGTTACTTTCTGCAAGGGCAGGGACAATTAAATGGATTTTCTTTGAGCTGTTAACCAAGAAGCATAATACCATTTATTATATCCATATTGGGTATATGTCCCATAAAAATATAATTGATGAAAGCATTATCTTGCTTAATTGGGAAATCGAAAAAGCCACTTTCCCTTTATTTACAGATTATTAGCAGCAGTATCTCCTGTTTGGTCCATGATGGTTTGTACATAAGTCGCAGGCTTTGTGCATTATATTTATCATATAATTCGCCTAAAGGTCTCCGGCTTCTCAGTTTCAGAAACAACAACTTGTAGGGACATGCAGTTGAAGCCTCATGGTATTTTACAAAGGTGCAGTACAAGCAACACCTAGGTTAACTGGGACATTAAGAGGAAAAACATAAAAAATATTTTATCTATTTTATTAAGTAGGTGACTTGCCTCAGTCTTGTATTGGACCTCGTCATGGGAAGGAGTTTCACCTTGACTCCATGTGACAGTGCCTTGTGTAGTCAGGACAATTATTTTTCCAGTAGTGTTTGGCAGTAAGTTGCTGTCTCGTGATTTTGAGGATGTTCTTCCAGTAACAATAGACTTATTTTTAATGGGAAAATATGGTTATGAAATCATGAAAAATATGGGAAGAGTCTGAGACAGAGATAAAATTCAAACGGAAGAAAACAGGAAATGAAAAAAGGAGAATTGGCCCCATTTGGATTTTTAGCTCTGCTTCTCTTTTAGACTTCAATTTGTTTTTAAATCAAAAACTTTTTCTAACAGAAATCCAGAATTTTTCCACCACTTAAAATATTAAAACCAAATATAATGGCAATTTGATTTTGCATAAAATAATGTTACATCAAATGTTTTCACTAAAAATGTTGATTTCAGTGAGTGGGCAGTGCCTGCTGAAAATAAATTAATCAGTGAAGGGTTGTTTTTTTTCATAATCATCTTTAATGAAGACATTCTCCTCAATTTAAAGCCCTTTTTCTTTTGACTGCAGAACATGTTTTTAGTGAATGTAGGGCAGATTTCCTTCTCATCGGCCCAGGGACATTCATCACCGTGACCCATCGGAGCAGGGCAGGAGGAGCTGGGTGACCGTGCCCGGGGCAGGCGGTGCAGATGGGACAATGCGCTCGGAGGGCTCCGTTGTCCTTCTGCCGGGCACGGTGCCACCGTGGGAACGTGCTGGCAGCCCTGAGGGGTCCACCCAAAGCGAACTGCACCCACGGTCGGTTTTGAGGGCTTATTGGTGTCTGAGAGGTGTTGCCATGGGGGTAAAAAAAGTTGAAAAACAGTTGGTTTTATTCTGTCAGCGTGAAAACAGATTTTAAAGAAACTTTGGAGCAGAAGCTCACTGTCTGAAACATATGGAGATTTTTCAAGCAGAGTAATTTATGAACCTCTATTCGAGTAAGCAGAAGCCTACTGAGATGCTATTCTCAAGCTTGATACAAAACAAGAGAGAGGGTATTTCTGAAAGAAAAATGACTCCTTTGGAGTGTCTGCTCCTCGCTGCACGTTTTCGCCCTCCCAGGCCGAGTGGTTCAGGTGCCACCATCGCAGAAGTGACGGGAAGGGAAGTGGTTTAGGCAGTCAGCAAGAATCTGCCCACCTGAAAGCTGGGGAACATTTCTGGGCTGCAGCCCATCACCTAAAGCAGGTGAAAGGCTCTTGGTTGGCTTGTGGCTACGGTGGATGCATGGTCCTTAAGGGGACATGTCATTACACCACCCTCGTGTTTGATCTCCACTCCCCGCCCTGCAGGACCCAAATCCTGCTCTGTCAACCCAATGTTGTGGATGAGCACTTGTGGTTGTTGTACAGGGGACATCACTATGCAGTGTGGGTCATTGGCTAATGGGGTGCAAAACCAGGTAGATGTTTATCCAGCCTAGAACAGGGCTTAGCTGAGGAGCACAGCTTCCATTTGCAAAACCTTCCGTCCCCTTTGCCTTCTGTTTTCCAGCAACTTGCTTGAAATACAGGTTTATTTTCTGGCAGTGTTTGAAACTCCTTAGCATTATAAGTGGTAATGGGCAATGGCTTAAAGCACAGAAAGTTCAAAGGCAGAGTTCATCAGCACGGGAGAGTAAAGCCCAGGTCTCTGAACACACAGCAAACCCTGCCAAATAGCCTTTCGAAAATTGGCCAGTTTAAAATCTAGCTTGGGCCAGGATTTGCTTTGGTCCATCGGACATTCGTTATTTCTGCTCGAGTTGCACGACGTCCTCATCTTCGTAGGGAGAACTGCTCAAATCATCGGGAGCCGCTTGAAATGATTGGCGACATGGCAGAGCCTCTTATTTACTCCTGGAATAACCACAAGCATTGCACGAATGCAATGACAGCCCCGTGTCTGCTGCTGGTTGTTGCCTGGGGCCTGGAGCCAGATATTTGGCTGTGTGCTTGCGAGGCGGCGCCCTGGGACCGCCCTGGGACTGGGCTTGCAGAGAGAGCTGCTGGCGTGCAGCAGTGCCTGCCTGCTCCTATTTTAATCTGGAAGCTCTGGAGCCTAAATAATTAGCAGCACTCAATCTGGAACTGGACAAGATGCGATGTCCTAACTAGATTATGTCAGGAATGTATTATTTGTGTCTCTTTTATTATAAGGGATGATGCTAAATTCTTATTTAAAGGGTGTCAGGCTTTGTGTTTCCTTTCTGAGAAGGGCAGGCAGTGTGGAAGCTCTGGCCAGGTTAGTGCCATGGCCTTCTCCAGCTCTGCTTTCAGGCCCATCTGCCCCCCTAGTGATGTGAAATTACCATGGCCTGGGGTTTGCAGGCCTCCTTCTCATGCAGGACTGCCCTGTACCACTGCTCATGGCCATCTGACAAGCTAATTTGGGGGTGCCTGCCTGAGATGGAATGTGTGGATCCACATTCCACAGCACCCTTGGTGTCCAATTTACTAATCTCCCAAAGTCCCAATAAATAGAAAGTTTCCCCATTACTTGCAGCTGACCGTGTGTGTGTGAAATAAATTGCTGCTTCGGTTCATTTCTCAGCGCTGTGTTTGCTCACCCCCTCTCTCCCGCACCTCTTGTGTGGTAAAATACCTGAATTCTGGGTTCGAGGCAGACGTGGCGCCGAGGCGAGCGAGGGCAGCTCGGGGCTGTACTGCGAATGCTCACGGTGGCTTCGTTCCTGCTGGGGATCCAGAGGGATCCAACCCCTTCCCAGTGCTCCTGGGGACTATGTCTCTCCCAGAGCTGAGCAAACGCTCCAGGCCAGATATGCTGGAGCGCATAGGCGCACTTCACTTATGTATTTTAAGAGGAATTAAGTGAATGTATAGCTTTCGACTTCACTTGTGCTCTCCCTAATCTTCATTGCAATTGGAAACACTGGCTTTGGTGGGTATTGCAAGTGGTGCTCAGGATTAGGCCTTTAAATCCCATTCTGTTAAGCAAATAGGCAAATATCAGAAGATACTCTGGCATTCCCAGGTGCGTGGAAGCAAGTCCCTCATGCCTGGATTTTCGTGGCGTTGGGAGGCAGCAGGCAGCTCGTCACCCCCCAGCCAGGACAAAGGGATGCTGCGTGGTTCAACGCTGCTGCTGCTGCTCAGCGTCTTGCCAAGGAGGGAGAAGCCTGAGACGGCCTTTCCATTGATGGAAGTTTCCTTCCCGGTATTCTTAGAATCATAGAATGTTCTGAGTTGGAAGGGACCCACAAGGATCACTGAGTCCAACTCCTGTCCCTGCACAGGACAACCCCACAGTTCACCCCATGTGTCCAGTCTCTCCTTGAACACTGTCAGGCTTGGACAGGCTTGCTTTTCTTAGTTCTTTTTAATTGGTGCTGAGAAAAAAGGCAAGAAGTTGTTGTTCTAGCAGCCTTTTTTGGTCATTTTTTTCTCTCTGACAGCATGAAATGTCCCATGCGTCTCCGAAGAGGCATCCAATCACAAGTGAAGCACAGTCGGTCGGGCACTGAAGCTCATCTTTGCAGGGTTATCTTCTGCCCGTTGGTGTGTGGGAAAGTGAATCTGAAGGGTTAAAGATGTATTTTGAGGCGGTTTGGAAGGAATTAGGATGAGATTTTCCCTCTATGTGAAAGGGGAAGCATGCAGCAGATGATGCAGAAGCTGCTTCTGGTGCAGACAGATAATTCCTCCCAGGGATGCGTGCGGGTGGATGTGCAAGGCCAGACTCAGGGGGATTCACAAAACATGCTTATTAGAAACCAGAACCTCAAGAGTTTTGGGCATTGGCCTGAGAACTGAATCCAGGGCACTGAGGCTCCACTGGAAAGTGACCCTGCTGTCTGTTCAAAAGTGATTTAAAAAAAAAAAAGCATCTGCTACCAAGAGACTGCTGCAGAAAACCCTCCTGCTGGCTTCACAGAGCGGTGCAGTGGCTCCTGCCTTGTTTTTAATCTCAGAGGCAAAAAAAGCCTTCCTCACCCCTTTCTCCACTTGAGCCACCTCATGCTTTGCAGCCTCGTCCTTCCCTTTTTCTCACCCTCTGCTGTTCCTCTTTGCAGTGCCAGAGAGACACGAGCGTCCTCACCCGTGTGCGGGGACATCTCCAGCCCTGCTCCGGACTCTAACTTGAAAGTATGATGCTTGTCTCAATGAGGCTTGGTCAACAGGAGTGATGCTGGGGCTTACTCTGTGTGAATGAAACTGATAAGTACTGTGGGTAGTTTATTATCCCAGAATACGTGAAATTATTCTGCAAATAATCATAAGGCGCAAATGAGCTGTGGCTAATGAGGGTGCACCCTGGATGCTGGAACAACTGAGCCGAACGTGCCCCTCACTGCCACTGCTCTGGCTCCACATGTACGTTTGTATTTTTAGGGATGACGGTCTTCACTCATTCGCCCTCTTCTGTCACTGTTATCCTGGTTTCAAATAAAGAAACAAAACAAAAAAAAAACAAAAACAACAACAAAAAACCAATCAAACCAAAAAAAGCACAACAAAAAACAACTGAAATGTGAAGACTTTTTCTGATCTGTTTAAAGTAAAATACCTAAAAATAGATGGTGTGGGAACAGTTTTCCATTTCAAGAGCAAAATCCCGAAAAAAAATGTTTTAATGCAGATTTGGGACCTAATTATTTTTCTTACTCATAGCCAGAGTTTTACCACAGTGTGAACAGCAAGTCCATAACACTCAGGCTTCATCCACTTAGAACCTGACATTTTCCAACCCCTCCTCAGCGTTTTACCAAGAGCAGAAAATTGGGCTAGTGAGTGCCATCCCAAAAGATCCAGACTTGATCTCCCATTAGTTCTGCACCCTTCATTTTACCAGGAAAAGCTCACTGGTTCAGCTGGGCAGCCCCAGGTTAGTACAGTGAGTTGAAGTATTTATACGGTGCAAAGGTAAAATGTCCTTAACAGAAAAAATGGCCAGAGAAATGCTATAGTTAAAATATGTTGTTTTAAAGCATTCATTAGATCAGCACTAAGTAGTGTCCAGTGTGTGATCGGTTTGTTTTAGAGCTGGCTAAAGCACGCAGAAATGTACCAGTTGTGTTCTCAAAGGCTCTTAAAAGCTCGTTATAAGTGGCAAGGACTTGTCCAGGCTGTTGTTCCTAAACCACAGTATCATTCCCACCTTCTCTCCCAGCAAACGCTGCAGTGCATCCCCCATGCCGGGAGGAGGTGGGACTCCTCAACCACCAATGAACCCAAGACCAGTTTGAGTTGAAGGCATTAGGTTGGATCTGAGCGTGTTTGTGGGTACGTGTATGTACGTGTCTGTCGATTAGCTACTGCTCTGCTGGTAGAGAGGGGATCTTCCTGTCCCTCCTCACACCTGCGTGCTGTTACCTCACTGGAAGGACAAACAGGGCAGAAAAGAGGGTGTCCTTAAAAGCCCACATGGCAAAGCATGCAAAAGCCACTCCACTAGATTTGCAGAAGCATTTCTGTATGTCTGCAGTTTTGCATAGAAGTATGGTAGAAATATCCAAAGTATCAGTCTCCATGCTCGCTGGGAAAAAAAAAAAAGTGCGGTAACCATTGTATTTCTTTTATTCTGTGACTCCTGAGAAGCAGAGACCTTAGCTGGCAGGGGCTGATGATTAACACATTGTGGTGGTGCAGATTAACAGACTGTGCCAGCTCTTTGGTGCTGAATGTGTTGGTGGCCTCAGACCTTTATTTCCTTTTTTTCCATGGACAGGTGTCCAAATTGTTCTTGATGGCCTTGACGGAGAGGCTGGGGTCAGGGCTGGAGCATCAGCTCCCTGCAGCGAGGGCGTTCGCCGTCCTTCGCTTCCACCACGTGTGTTCATTCATCGCCTGGGTTTGGAGGCTGTTGCAGACAGGGCTGTATGGCGGGGAGCCTGGGCTGGCACAAACGCCGCAGCATTGTGCAGGGATAGTGGTGTGTTCATCTGAACGGCTTGTCATGGTCATTTGTTCTTAATCTGGCAATACCTCTAAGGATGCTGAAGAAGAAGCTGTGCCTGCTTCCAAACGGCCATCCCATCTCGAGACCCACATGAAGCAGGACCAGGAGCAAAGGAGGGTATGGAGGTGAGGGCTTGGAGATGTTTCTGCCCTCTTAGCCTGGTGAAGCCCTCATCTAGAGAGACTTCAGCAGTGTTCTGCGAGAAATTGTATCTTCTCCTCAGGTGGGAAGTCCTATGCCCATGGGCACATCTTCCACTCTGCCTTTCATGGCGATGTTTTGCTGCTGCTCCGCAGAAGCTGATGTAAAAGGCACGACACATGTAGGGGGTTCTTCAATACCAGAGGTACCTGGAGCACCAGGGCCCACCTCCTGCTTTCCCTATGAATAAGTAAAGACCTGCACTATCTTGACCCTCCCTGCAGTATGTCTGAATTCAGTAAATAAACCGTAGGCAGCCCCAGACAATTCAATTATAGACTGTCACTTGGCTTTAAATCACAGCTGCGTGATTACAGGCAATGCCCTTTGGTGTTGTGACAATTTCAGACTTTTCCCCACCTCATTTTCCTCTCCAAACAGCTAAAATGAAAATATTGAGCAAGTCTTAAATAAACTAAAGCTTGTTGGGAAGATCTGAGAGCATATACCGCCGTTTCAGAGGTGAGCCAAAAGCGCTATGCATATAAAATGTATTGTCAGTGGTAGATCCTGCTCGAGCAAGGTAAAAAGTCATCTGCTTTATATGAAAAATGTAGAAGAAATTGTGCTCTGCTCCTGCAATCCTCTGTATTGGGACAGTAATTTACTGTGGTTGACATTAAGGCAGATGATGCCGAGTATATTTTAATATACTGTTGCTGAAACAGGAGCTGGTTTTGATCAACCTTTTTCATGTTTCACAATCTTTGTACCTTTGGTCAGTGGTGGATGCATCTGGAGTTTATTAATAACTAAAGCACAGAAGTGTTGTTTCATTGCATGGTTTTGAAGTGGTACATTATAGCCAAGTATGTAAATATGTACAACTTACGGGACAAGCTTCAAAGTGGGGGAAAGGAGGCAATCTCCTGCAGTTATTCAAGGATTCGAAGGTCTTCAGCCACAGGATGAGGATGGGAGAAGAGTAAGGAGGAGCACAAGTGGGAAAGATTCTGAGATATTTAATTAAATCAGTTGATGCAGTTAATTAATTTGATCAGTTTTGCAAAAGAGAACAAGATTGCACCCATGTAGCTTGACCCTCAAGGCAAGCAACATGAGCCCAGTGCTCCCCCTGCTCATCGAGCCGCCGGTGTGCAAGTCTGCATTTCATGGTACGGTCAGCAGGAGCTCAGACAGGCAGGCTTTCCAGTCAAAGGCTAGAAATAATTGAGAGCATTTATGGGGAGATCTTTCTGGTTTATTTGTGAAGTCGCAAGAGCTTCATTTTCAGTCTGCAGTGGTCGTAGATGGCTCTATCAGTGACCACTGCAGCAAGCAAATAAATAGCTGCACTGCTTAATTCTTTGGTTTGGATATGAGCAAAAATAAATGGATTTGAAAGCTTTTTGGAGGCATAATGGGCCATGTGGAGCCATGTGGGCAGGTACTCCTGATGTAATGGGCCATGATAGGAAACTCAAAGAGTTCACAGCACTGCCAGAGCCATCCTGTGTGCTGGTGGCTCTGTACTGGGGTGTTTGCTTTCTGCACGCTTCACCTTCACCACGCTTCACACTTCTGCACGCTTTCCCCTCTACTCCGCCCTGGTGAGACCACATCTGGAATATCGTGTCCAGTTCTGGGCCCCTCAGTTCAAGAAGCACAGGGAACTGCTGGAGAGGGTCCAGCGTAGGGCAACAAAGATGATGAAGGGAGTGGAGCACCTCCCTTATGAAGAAAGGCTGAGGGAGCTGGGTCTCTTTAGTTTGGAGAAGAGGAGACTGAGGGGTGACCTTATTAATGTTTATAAATATATAAAGGGTGAGTGCCACGAGGATGGAGCCAGGCTCTTCTCGGTGGCAAACAATGATAGGACAAGGGGTAATGGGATCAAGCTGGAACACAAGAGGTTCCACTTAAATTTGAGAAAAAACTTCTTCTCAGTGAGGGTGACAGACACTGGAACAGGCTGCCCAGGGAGGTTGTGGAGTCTCCTTCTCTGGAGACATTCAAAACCCGCCTGGACATGTTCCTGTGCGACCTCACCTAGGTGTTCCTGCTCCAGCAGGGGGATTGGACTAGATGATCTTTTGAGGTCCCTTCCAATCCCAAACATACTGTGATACTGTGTGATACCTACAGCTGTGAACCAAAAAAATGCAAAAAGGAGTTAAAACTAGTTTCAGACCCTGTCTCTGCTCCTCTGTCCCCCACAGCTTGTCTTCCACCCATTTTCCTCCATATTCCTCCTTCTCCTGTGGGCATGGGAGGGGGTCCATCTGTGTCTGAAGCTCT
The DNA here is from genome assembly GCF_964273445.1 of Streptopelia decaocto. Classification (NCBI taxonomy): domain Eukaryota; kingdom Metazoa; phylum Chordata; class Aves; order Columbiformes; family Columbidae; genus Streptopelia; species Streptopelia decaocto. Next base: position 15,499,850 of record NC_138655.1, read on the forward strand.
CCCAGGGGGGCTGTGCCCTTGCTAGCTGGCACCCTGGGGCCTCTGGCCAAGGTCACGGCTCATGTGTGAGGAAGATGTTACAGTCCCTAAGGGGTGATTATAAAATAGCTCCCCCAAGGTTCAGCTTGTCCTTCACCTCCAGTTCAAGGTACCCCACAGACATGCAGAGTTCAAGCATCCCTCGTGCATTTTATGTATAATATAATGTAGCCCTGATAGTCACGTTATCTATTGCTCGTCCTTTCTCTGATCTCCCTGAAGTTCCTGTCCTCAATTATGTTTAGAGACAATTAGTTCCACATCTTAATTATAAACTGTGGCTTAAAAAAATTAAAATCTTGTAGCACTTTAAATCCATCTTCTTTTTATTGGCTCTTCTTATTGTACGGCTAAAAACAAATGGGAGTGCCAAGTCTCCGTGCTTTCTATTGCTCATTGTTTTGCATTCCCCATTGGACTGGCTCCGATCTCCTCCCTGAACTTAAACACTTGCTTTCTTTTTGGGAAACTGTTCTGCTCCCTCTCATTATCCGTCTTTGGACTCAGACCAGATTCTCTTGTGGGAGCATTCAGGGCTGCCTGAGCAGTGCTGTTCATATCCTACTGCTGAGCACTGATGGTCCTTTCCTCCTCCTTCATCCCGTTGCTTTCATATTTTTCTTGCCCATCTGACAGTTGTTATACACTTGGCTATACATCTAGTCACCTGTGTTGCTTTGCAGGTCATACCCTCTTCCAGATCAATGCATGCTCAAAGTAAACACTTAAAAAATTAAATATAAGGAGGCAGGGGCACGTATGGCATTTCTGCCTCCCTATGTACTGCCTTAAATATTGCTGCTAAAACTAAGTGGAGAAAAATATTAAAAGAATCATTTTAAAATTGATAGTGTGTCCTGAGAGGTAGGGGTTTCACTCTGCCCCAGCTTTACTGCTCTTCCAACCTAATTCACCCACCCCCAGAATATCTGCCCACTCCTGTAATTAAGAAGAGAGCTGCTGGCACTCTTGTTTCCCGCTGAGACCGTCCCGCTCGGCTGTCAAACCCCCCAGAGGTTCCGTGCCCCCGCGGCCCCTTTCCCAGGGGCTCGGCGCTGTCGTGCTGGATTCGTGCCGTGGTGGACGAGCCGCTGTGAGCTCAGAGCCCCAGTGGCACCGGCACAGGCTGGGGAGCATCTCAACAGCGCCGAGAAATCCGGCTGCCGTTCCCAGCTCAGCCGCTGATCCATCGTGTGATGGGGGGCAAGTCCCTTGGTTTTTAATGTGTTACAGGTCTAGTTAGAACACTGTTCAGTATTGGAGCAGTCTCTTAGGCATACAGAGACCTAGAAGAACCGTAACTTGGTTTTAATTGACCGTGGTGCAACTGGAGTGTAATGGACTATAATAAAAATGCTAAGTTGCTTGTCAAGCAAAGGAAACAGCTGTTTGGTATTAATGTCTTCAAGAAGTAATTCTGTGCCTAGTGTATACAAACTATTTGTGCTAATGCTGTATAATAAAATACTCGGAGAGTTAGTAACTAGGAAAGGGTTTTTTTTCTGATTGTTCTTGGGTGGTTTTTACTGAGCACAACAGCACATCTGTGCTTTCAAGAAGGTCGAGTGGAGCTCTGACGGATGCCACACCACGGTGAATGATCCCATCTCTCGGGTAGCTGGCAGAATGGAAACCAGCTGTTGGATTTTGTACCCACACAGCTCTTGAGTTGGGGGGAAAAAAATAAAAAGCAAGCAGTTCAATGCAGCAATCAAGAGCAAGGCATCAGCTTTGTCCGTTAGACTCATTTTTCCTGAATGCCATCAATTAGAACTTGAGATTTCCCAGTAAATGGTGCTAACTGCAGGGGGAGGCAGGAGGAGCAGGGCTGGCCGGGGACACGGATGTAATTCTCAATAACAGGTGAGCTGTGGCATCACTTGGGCTGAGAGAAGATTTTTACCAGTGCTGATGGTGGATCATGGATTTGGAAAACTCTCAGAGTGTTCATGTTTCCAAACTAGGTGTAGTAGTTTGGTGCTGCGAACTGCAGGTTTACACCAAACATGCAAAAACAAATTAGAAATGGGAAAATACAAACACATTTTCTCATTAGGGGATATAAGTATGTGCTGACTGTAGTACAAATATAATTTTTATTCCATTTGTGTAACCTTTGGTATTTTAATGAAGTCCTGTTCCTGTGTACAGCGTATGGTTCACTGTCAGATAATTTAACACTAAGAAAATCTGCCTTGAATAAATTAGAATATATTTGCAAATTAATTGGTTAATTAGATTTTAGACATCTCTTGAGGACAGGAGAGAAACAGATGTGTGCAAAAGCCACACAGATAGTTTGGGGATGAGTGTTTCTTGTAGGGTTTTATCACTCAGTTTTGTGAAAAACAGCCTTTCACGGGTGCCAAAGATTAAAAAACCCTCAGCTTTAAATGCAGAACACTCAACTCCAATTTTCGTGGTGCTGCTGATTTTTTTTCCCGGGACATGGGCAGAGCCGTTTGGACCTGTTGGCTGAATTGCTGCGCTCAGAATAGGCGAGGTACCTCTTGAGCTGCTTTTTTTTCCTGACAACTAGAAGTATCCGTGAAGCCGTCTGGAAATCCTCTGAGCTAAGCCCTGGCAGATCAGCAGCGAGGTGCCAGCTGGCATCGTGGTGAAGTCAGGCAACTCGGCAGAAGAAGCAGATCTAAGATGAAGCCCAAGGTTTAGAAGAATGGTCACCGATGAAGGAAAAACTGACAGGGCAGGTTTTTCTCTCAGCTACGTCGGTGTAAATCCAGAGCAACTCCACTGAGATTCACACCAGAGTAACTGAGAGCAGAATCTGGCCAACATCATCCACCTGACCTCAGGAAAGGGCTCAGATGGGGAACAGCTCACTCACCTTCCTCTTACAAGCCTTTCACACCTCGTTTTCAGAGAGGCGTGAATTCAGTTTTGCTCGATTTGGGGGCATGCTGCAATGATATAGAGACGACCAGTTTACTTTCACTGATTGGTAAAAGTAAGTAGAGATTCTGCTACCCAAACCTGCACTTCCGTATTTGTTATTAACTTAGACACCTTCAGAAACAAGCTCTGATTAAATCTTGTTTGGAAATTGAGGGAATTCAAATTTTAAGGATTAGAGTTGCTCCAGAAGCTGAGTAGGAAAGGATTTTCAGCTTAAAAGCAGTGGAAGAGCTCCCTGCAATCCGGGCTGATCCCAAGAGCGGCACAGGTGGGTAGGTGATGTTGCTTGCATCTATTTTTCACCTCTGCCGACACAGTCCTGCAGGCTAAGCCCAAATAAGAAGACATTGATCAGTCCCTCTTGGAAGACAGCCGGTGATCACATTACTTACTGTGCTTTTGCAGTTTTATCTCTGGGATTCCGGTTTGGGTGTGTTCAGAACCATTTGGCAAAAACCTCATCGTTAAAAGCAATATTTGCAGTGTACAGTAAGCCAAACAAGAGCCCATTTGCGTGCGTCATCGATCATTTTACACACAGTCCTCGGGCAAAGCACAAAACTCACCCAGTACTGGCTGTTCAGGGTCATGATACAGACGTCAGAGACAGGAGAGTTTTTCCTGCTGGTGTAACCTCCGTTAGGCACCCAGACCCCGATGCTGCTGGGAAGACCCTTCGAGTCATGTTCTTTCTTTGACCTTGGTGTGTTTTTCTAAGCAGCAGACAGAGCAAAGTTAAAGCCTCGTTGCTGTCAACGTGTGAAAACTACACCCAGGTTCTTCAGCCTGCGGAGGCTGAGGCTGGGGGCTGAGGTTGCAGAGGCCGCCCGCTGCTGCACCGTGTCCCCTGCCGAAGGCACCGACGCAGCTGGGGGGGACACGGACACAGCGTGTCCTTGGCCCAGGACCGCTGTCAGCAGCCACATGCCTTCGGGAGGAGAGCACAGATTTTACAGGGCTGCTGCAGTCCGGGATGTGCACAAACCTGGCTGTGGTGGCCTCGATGCACTAATTAGTGAGAGCGTCGGGCCGGCCCCGAGGGCAGCGTGGCTCAGCAGTGTGCGGTAAGAGCCTCACACGGCAGGATCGTACCTTCAGGCTGCCTTCCTGTCCTTTGGGGACCCAGCCGTGTCCCAGCCAGCCCGTGGGTATGTCTCTGCTGGCGCTTGGCCTTTCAATCCCAGTTAACCCCAGAGCCCAGATCTCCCTTTGCAAGCAGAGAGCTCCTGTTCCCACGCAGCACCTGGCTGTCTCCTCAGCCTGCTCCCTCTGACCTCGGCACTTACTTCTCTTGCACACCAGGAGTTACCGAGTTCTCTGCTGCTTGGAAATTGAATTGGATGAGACAGGTACCAGGTTTTAGTGGGATCTGGCTTGTGTTACTGTGGAAGCATCACTGCATCACCATACCTGGGACGCTGTGGAGCAGCATGGCCTATGGGCCAGCCAAAGCTGCCATTCCATCCACCTGTAGCACATGCAGATTAGTTAACGTTCCTGCAAATGAGTAAGGGTGTAGGTGCATTAAGACCCAAGCTTAAGAAACTGCTGGTTTGCAGCTGTGATGAAAATAAACAGCTACAGAGGATGTACATGGACATTTCCCTGCAGCATTCATCTAAATGCACAGTGATGCAGTAATGGTGTGCTGGTGTCCTTGGGCAAAATGAATTTGCACATTTGTCAGGAGTCTTGGTGTTGAGGAGAGACACAAAAATTACCTGCTACGATAAAATTCACAGAGTAATGGGTTAACATCATCTGCCATAACTTCTCTATGGGGCTTTTGTCAAATCTCTCATTCAAGCAGTGTTTGCTGAGGCTTTTGACATTTGTGGCAGCACTGGGACAGACAGTAAGGTCATGTGTCACTTTAAAGGCCTAATTTTTTCCAAATTCCTCACAAAAACTGAAGCTGAAAGCTCTCTCATGAATTTCTTGGGAATCTGCTGAGGCAGCAATTACGTTATCCTTTCAAAACTCCATGGAAAAGGTCGCTGACCCCATCGGGCCAAGCAGGGCACCGGGGTGGGAGATGCTGTGAGCGAGGGGCTGGGAGACACCTGTGGGTACCGCAGCCGGCTCGAGGTGTGGGACAGGCACGAACCACGCGCCTCCTCGCCTGGTCGGGCTCCTGCAGGGGGTGTGTTTACTCAGCAGTGTGAGAAAACCCAAAGCAGAGGAAGATATAAACCAAAAATCTGTATTTGTGAGGTGTGACTGCAGCGCTCAGACCGTCCTCCCTTCTGAACACAGGCTAACCTGGGGGATGATAAAACAGGCAAGGAGATGCCTTCAAATTTATTTCTTGTTCTTTCTCCATTTCTGCAAACCTCCCATACCAGAATATTAATTTGTGATGAGAAGCCAGTTTTAAACAGGACTGCTCACTGCAAAAGATAATAAACACTGATGTTCCGAACTAAATTATAGATGACTTGGTACATTTTGTGGAAAAACTTAGTGCATTACTAGGCAGAGATCATAAACCTTTGAAAGGTGGAGGGAGGAGAAAGCAAAATATTCCGCACAAGGAAAATGCGATTGTGGTAATGGCTTTGCTAATCCCTAGGCTTCCAGTGTTACCCATTCACGTTTCCAGTATCTGCTCAGTGGGTTTCAGTAATCCATTAAAAAAGATCATTTTAAAATTTCCACCTAGGGATAATAATTTCTTGGTTTGGGCTTTTTTCCTCCTCCTTCCCTGCAAATTTATGTATGCCTCTATTGAGTTTACCCAAACGATAATCAAAGAGTGAACCTTTTCACTTGGTACTGTGATCAGGATGATCATCCTTGTGGAAAAGTCTTATGAAAAGTTTTATGGGAATGAAACCAATTGTTCTCTATAGACAAGTAACACTGATCTCTGTACAACAGTGGATGCCTTTCAAACTGTCCTGTTCATCTGATAAATAATTCTTGAGTAATTTGAATGTGTTGGTCTGAAGTAGCAAAAATCCTGAAGGTTGTTATCGAGTTTAGTCTGTTATTGTTTATTCTTACAGAATTTATTGTAGCTCCAGTGAAGCGATTTCAGTAGTGCCATGGGTTGCTTATCAGAAGACACTGTGCCTTTTCGTGTCCCTGTGCCTTTCAGTGCTAATCTAATTGGATGAAGTTTGCATGATGGGATGCTGAAGGTAGTGATTTTGTGCTGAGGATGATCAGAAAGCATCGGATACCAGCAGTGTTTACAGAAAACGGAAGGCCAGATGGACCAGGAGATTACTCCGTCTGATCTCCTGCGCATCACAGCCCATTCCGTGTCCCCTGCTTTACCCTGTGCCGTGCCCACTAAACCGGGATGAGTGACAGCGTGTCCTCCAGCAGAGCACTCACCTCAGTGTGAAGAGATCACTTAATGGAGGAGCCACCGTCTCCCACGGCAGCTTGGTTCAGGAGTTAACATACCTTCAGTGCCAGGCCATTAGTACAGATTTCTGTTGATGTTTGTTTCACTTTTGACTTCCACCTCTTTATTCTTGTTGTGCCCTTTTTCAGCAGGTTGAAGAACTCTCGGTTCCTTTTCTTTTTCTCCCTGTAGAGCCACTTATGTGCTGTAATCAAGCCGCTTCTTCCTCTTCTCTCTGATAAGCTGAACAAGCTGAGGTCTTTAAGTCTCTCTCAGAAGGGTGTTTATACAGTTGCTTAAATAACTTTTCTGTCCCTTGTCTCTGTCTTCAGTCATTCAGAATCCTTCTAAAATGTGGGGGTATTAGCACTGGATGTTTTCTGGTATCTGTCTGCCTCACTGACTCCACGTACACAGGGACCATTTCTCCTCTGTGTGTACAATGTGGTTGATGTGTCTAAGGATTCATTTACTCTTCTGTAACAGCCTTGAGCTGCTTTTCCACGGTGACCCTCTAATACTTCACAGAATTGTTTCTTTCTAAGGTAAAAAGTCTTGGTTTAGATGCCAAGCGTTACAGAGGATTTTGGTTTACTCTGTTTTATAGTCTCCTAAACAGTATGTAAACGATTTTTGCACTGCATGAGGATAGTCCAAGAAACCTGCTCCAGGTCTGCACCTTTTTAGCCTTCGACGTCGGCAGAAATCGCTGACACGTCTAACGCGTGATTTGAGGTGCTGCTGTAGGAAAATGCCTGTATCACAGCCCATCTGGAGTCTGAGAGAGGGAGCTGCGGGAGAACAGCTGCTCGGAAGTTTGCAGTATATGTGTCACAGTCTCATTTATACCCCTTGGGGACACGGCACACAAAACCCAGACTCAGCTGGGAACTGTGCAACCTGTTCTCCTGCCAGCACAGGGTGCTGTGGTTGTGGTTTATAAGAAGTAGAAGCTGAATTACCCTGATACAGAAGCCTCCTTTACAGATGTCTTTGGACCTGCTCTGTGCTTATCACTGGAAGGTTAAAAAAAAATTAAATATTGTAAAACTAATATCAAAATTAACTGTATAAAAAAGCAAAGCAGTCCAGTCGCATGCTGTACTGCATCATCGCATGGCCTGTCTGACAGTCAACATCATTCTCCTCCATCTGTTGGCTGTTAGCACTTGGCCGAAGAGCTGTTATTCCTTTGACTAATCTGATCAGTGCTGGCATCCTCTCGTAAACCCTTTTGTCTGGACGGTCATGTTTTCCTTGGCAATCTGCAAAGCACACCAGATCACAGGTCTCTCTCCGATCTGAGCACTTGCATGCCGATGCCTTTCCCTTTCCATATGTCCTTGTGTCTGGACTTCTGGGGGAGGCATGAAAAGGCAGTGCCGGGCAGGGAGCAGGTAGAGAGTGAAGGGCTTTTTGGCCATGCTGGCCCTGCACACTTCCCAGCAGAGCTGGAGGAGATTCCTGGTTGGATCCTGCAGGGCTGGGGCTGGTAGAGCTGCTCCCAAGTGTAAGTGTGGCGTAGGTGTGCTCCAGCTATTGATAGCGGAGGAGAATTGCAGATACACCTGGGAGTTCCCTGTCCTGCAGCCCTGTGGATGGGTTTCTATTAGATGGAGATTTGTTATTGAACTAGCCAGGCCCAAAGGAATTTCAGGGCCACCTCGGAAAGCTGCAAGCAGGACCTGCTGTGGGAGTAAAACAATTCTGCAACAACAAGGCAGCAACATGACGTAAATCAACAGACCTATCAGCAGTGACACTCAGGCACGTGGACAGCTCGTGAACATAGATGATATCCAATCAAGTAATGCATGCTTGGAGCGTGGACGCGTGATCAGGAAATAACTGCATATATAAGGAGGCTTGTTTCAGTAATAAATGGCTTTGCGCGATTCACATTGAATCAGAATGCTGAGTCCTTTATTCGCTCCAACACAACCCCACAGCTCACTCAAGGTTTTTCAGTGTCTAGCAGATCACAGGACGAAGTGCCACCACGCACCTCACCTGACCTGTGCTTCTCGTTAGCGTTCTGGCTATTAAACCTGTAAGCTTGAGATTTCCTTGCTGAGGTATAAAATTGTTCATGGTTAAAGCTTTATGTGGAGGGGAGGCTCGTCCCTCCAAAAGAGAGAGCCCTTTCAAGCCTGCGCAACCTAATAAATAATTCTGAGACAACTGCATTTGTTGATTTCTTTAAAGAAACATAATTATTTTAAAATGACAAACTGGTCCCTTTGTTGATAAATGTTTTATATCCTTGCTGCTATGCCTGAATAGTTTGTGTAAATAATGTATTAGCTTGCAACCAGACGTAGCACGTTCGGGCAGACGTTGCCCAGCGGGGCAGGAATGCTAAAAAAGCAAAGCAGATGATTGTGTGCGGTGCTGGGAGCGGGAATGGGTGTCGATAGGGACTGAGAAATACCATCTGCATCTCTTAGGACTGGTCCCGACATAGCTCAGATGCCTGACGCTGCGGTGATGCGTTAGGGCTACAGCTGCGAGCAGTCAGGCATTCACCATCAGCAGGTATGTGGTTTCCCTGGGACTCCGAGGAGGAAAATGAAAAGCAGCGCTCAGAATTGTGATATGGTTTGGTTTAGATAGCATTTGGCACTTACATTTGCAGACTGGTTTTCAAAAGACTCGCTTTGCGTGCTCAAGAAGAGCTCTTCTTCAAAACGAGGTTTTCAATTTGCTTTGGTTGCTTATTCCTCTAACTTGGTTCTCAAAATGGGCCTTGATATTTTGAAAAAGTAATTTTAGAAAATCATATGTGAGGTTCTGTGTGTGTCAGGGCATGGTCAGGCAAGAGAAAAAGGAAAAGCACATGCATCAGTGGTTTCCAGATGGAAGTCCTTTGTAAATAGTGCAGAAGTGTGCACATATACGTATGCATGGATGCAAGCATGTTTGCAGGGCTTTTTAGGCAGCAATTTGGCATGTTCAGACTGGGACCTAAAAGTCCCATGTGCCACCATGGGCAGTCGTAGAACCATAGAAAGGTTTGGGTCAGAAGGGATCTTCACATTTCATCTAGTCCAGCGCTGCTGCAGTGGACAAGGACATCTTTCAAAAGACCAGGTTGCTCAAAGCCCCAGCCAACCTGATCTTGAACGCTTCCAATGATGGGGCATCCACAGCTTCTCTGGGCAACCTGTTGCAGTCTCTCGCCACCCTGAACGCAAAAAATGTCTTCCTTATATCCAATCTAAACCTGCCCTCTTTCGGTTTGAAAGCATTACCCCTTGCCTTCTTGCAAGTTGGTAAGACTCTCCAGCCCTACTGAATGGAATATAGTCACCCTGATCTGGTGTAACATCAACCGAAGACCACTGGAGTCACTTAAACAACCCTATAAGAGGTAAAAAACACCTAACAAAAGCCAGCCGCAATTTCAAATTTACACTCAATGGCGTGCAGCTCGTGTTTTCCTCTGGCTCAGGAGCGGAGATTCTGGCTCCAAAAGGGACTTGTTGATGCAGAGGAGCATTTTTTACTGAGAAGACCAAACAATAGAAAACTTTGATTTTACTGTAGTCGGCAAAAGTGAGTGAGCACAGAGAAGGAGCAGATCTGCAGAGTGACAGACCCTGTTTTACCTGGCTGCTCCATGAAGCACAGTCCTAGTTCTCAAAGTGCACGTGGGGTGGCCTGATTTAGCTTTATGTTAACAAAACTGAGGACAGGAATGGGAGATAACACTGCAAAAGAATTATCGATGCATTTTTATATTTCTTCCTGCTATCTCCTTTTTGCTCTTAGAGAACAAAAGTTATTTGAATGCTCACTGTTGACTGCAATAGGGAAAAAAAAAATGCAGTTTCCTGCCCTTCCACAGTTTATACTCTTGTGCTGCTGGAAACCCACCCTGCACTGTAACAAAGTTCAGTGCTACAAAATCAAAATATAGAGAATTAGGTTCTTTTTAATTTGTTTTTTCTTGCTTTGTGTCCTACCTTTATTTGTGAGGTAGCTTTATCTCATTTATAGAAAGGAGAAAGAAAACACTTTGAGATCCTGAGATGAGGGCAAATATGAGAACTAATAAACAACCAAAATATTGAAGTATCTAGATATGTTGTGGTGTTACCACTCCTGGGGACTAAGCTGCAGCTGACTTCTTATGAGTAAAAATAAATCACTTCTCTTTTTCATTCAAAGTTGTTCCATGGATTTTGTGAACTAATTTTTCCTCCAAGCATGGTCACGTTTTGGGTCAGCATGCCTAGACAACACGGGGCTCTGCCAGCAGTTCTTGTGTAAAGTCCCTCTCTTTTCTTTTTTGGAAACAAATCCAGCCATTCATAGAAACGAACTCCTGCATAATTAGAGCCAGTATTGCACATCATCTTCGCTTTCCATTTTTAGATGTTGCGTCTGGAGGACTATAACTTTAAAGATGCCAGCAAGCCACTTAGGCGCTCGATAGCCGTAATGGGAAGATCTGTGGAGCTGAATAGAAAATGATAAGCTTCATAAGGACTATTCTAAATCGTTTGGTAAAGAACTCAGCCAAACATTCAAAACAAGAACAGAAAAGGTAACCCCTTCTAATTTGATCTTCAGGGATTTGTACTTTCTGTACTGTCCTGCTGAAGTCCCAGTCCTACAGGCAGCTTAATGGAGAAGATGATGTTCTTTATGCCAGAGTCCTCCAGACTCTGCTGGGTCCAGTTATTGGACTGTGGCATGAACGGGTGCAGAGCACTGCTTTTATTCATATTTTGCCATCCAGGGCTTGTAATCAACTATTTCTAGGTTAGTTAAAACATTCAATAGCCCCAGATGCTGAAGCATGAAACTCTAGAAAACTGATCCTCATCAGCATTTTTTAACCTTAAGTTTTCAATAAAGAGCTATTTAAAAATAATTAAGAAAGATTTGGAGGCCCTTTTTTTTGACAGGCAGGAGGGAATCATCAGCTTCAGAGCTGGCAGGTGCTGACAGGTGAGAGATCTCACAATAGTCTTTTCTTTCTCCTCACTCTGAGGCTTTCAAGTATGGCCTGTAATCTCAAAATTAGAATGGGTGGCAGATGAGCTAGAATTTGTTTCTTTGTTCAGAAAACGCAGTATGGATTTTTCTTTGTTTGGGTCTTTAATCCAAACTGATGCTTTAATAACTGAAATTCCAGTAGTGGGTTTTTTTGTGTGTGGTTTTTTGTTGGTTTTTTTTTTTTAAGCTAGAGAATAGATCAATAAGAAAACTGGCTTTGCAGTGGGAAATTATCCCAAAGATGTTCACAGCTGGGCTGTCACAGCATGTGAGGTTGTTTAACGGGACCAGATGAGGCTATTTAAGACAAGTGTTGGACACTGCTTCACTACTAGGAGAAGGCTAAGGTCCAAACAAAGTCATTCTGTGAAGGACAGAATGTAATATCCCCAATTTTAAAAATCAGAATCATAGACCCACAGAATGGGTTGGGAGGAATCTTTAGGATCATCTAGTCCAACCCCCCTGCCACAGGCAGGGACACTTTCCACTAGACCAGGTTGCTCAAAGCCCCATCCAGCCTGACCTGGAACACTCACAGGGGATGGGGCATCCACAGCTCTGGGTGACCCATTCCAGTGCCTCACCACCCTCATGGTGAAAAATCATTCCTTATGTCCGATCTAGATCTCCGCTCTGTAGGATTAAAATCATTACCCCTTGTCCTATTATAACAGGCCCTGCTAAAAAGTCTGTCCCCATCTTTCTCACAGGCTCCTTTTAAGTGCTGAAAGGCCACAATAAGGTCTCTCTGCAGCCTTCTCTTCTCCAGGCTGAACAGCCCCAACTCTCAGCCTGTCCTCACAGCAGAGCTGTTCAGCCCTCTGACCATTTCTGTGGCTCCTCTGGCCCCTCTCCAACAGGTCCATGTCCGTCCTGTGCTGAGGGCTCCAGAGGTGGACACAGGACTCCAGGTGGGGTCTCACCAGAGCGGAGCAGAGGGGCACAATCACCTCCCTCCACCTGCTGGCCATGCGCCTCTTGATGCAGCCCAGGATATTAGTTCTCAGTTGAAATGCCAAAGCCCACTGTCAAGAGTTAGATATTACTTTCAACTTACTCCTGCATTTTTCAGTGCAGAGTACTGGGGAACAGGGCCAAGTAAATGAAGCCCAGGTTCAGGCTGCGTGGCCGTTTTCCCATCAGTGAAATGGAGAAGCTGCTTTGTTCTCCCGCCGGCAGGCTGAGGTTCTTTATGTTAAAATATTCAGAAAGGAGTTTGTGATCTTCAGAAAATGGCAAGGTAGAGGTGCCATAATGATGGAAAGTGTTGCCATAATTTATTGTTAGAAGAATCCTGTTAGAAATAGCCTGCCTGAAGCACTGGATCATCTTAACAGGTTGGTCTTATTTTTACCTTGTAAGGGTCTAGCAGCTTGATGGGCAGTAAGTGCCAAGACAGGCACATTTCAGGCAAAGACAATTCATATACGTTTATGTCAGTTCAGAGGAGACGGCAGTGGAGGTGGGTCCATGTAAAATCTTACGCTGTGGCTCTGTGTGTTGTTCCTGTCTGTGCGTGCATCTGCACCTGCGAGCATCAGCATCTTCAGTGCTTTCACGCTGACCTAGAGGGTATTAAATTTGCAATAGGTGGTGCTATGTTTACATTTCTCAGAAGATAGAAGCGGGAGGTGCTTTTGCTTCCTGGTGGACTTTTCTTATTCAGGCGTGTTGTGAGTTTTGTTGCTGCCAGCACAGCGAGGTGCTGCTGCGAAGCAGGCGCTCTTGGAGGACTTCAAAGCCCGGGAGCCGGCGTTTGGTTTTAGAAGAAGCGCTACACGATGCTATTAGCAGGTTGCTGGTAACTGGGGTGTAACGCGGCCTGGAGAGGCACCTCGGCAAGGTTTGCCTCCGACACGCTACTTACCAGCCCTCTCTGGCACACTTGTTATCTTTAAACATCAAATGATGTTGGCGAGACCACATTTGCTGCTGTGTAAGGCTGCTTGTTCTAGGGGGTGTAACCGCCACGCTGGGAGCCAGTTGGAGAGTATTTGGCAGACCAAATGTTGTGTATACTTTGCATGGACCGTATAGATTTACAGGGCATTCTGTGTAAATATTTAGACAAAAATCATTAGAGCATTTTTATTCGTTAGAACGTGCATTGACTTTAGTGGCTTGTGTATCTGTGCATAATATCAAAGTGAACTGAATCCAACCCGGATGCCACCAAAGACTTTAAAGATGATTTACATTTCAATGGTTACTGTCCATCTTAACTGTTACAAAGTTCCTTTAGTAGTACATGAAAGTGAAAACTCTACTCTGTTTTGCTTTGTTAATCCAGCCTTCTGAAGTAAAGAAGGTGCTGGCATGGAAAGGAGAAGACAGTTGTACCTTGACATTAGTTGCTGAATGTTTGCCAAGTTTAATTGCCATTGACAGGCCTAGAAGAATCGTGCGGGATTTTCCTTAATTTAGCGGCATTTTCACATTGGGCTCATGCTCGTACCTGTACTTGGCCGGTATCTGTGCGCCGAGATCGCTGTTCACACACGGTGCTGCTGGACTTGGGCCGTAGCGTCCCTTGGAGTCCTGCAGCCCGGGCAGCGCGGCGGCTGCAGTAATGAACCAGGCTGAAAGAAATACTCCAATGGCTGCCTTTCAGCGCTTGGCAAGAAAATCCTTTTTATGTTAGTTTCAAGGTCGTCAGATATCATTATAGCCAAGTATTAAAAATTTCAAAGAAAGGAGGCAGTGTGTTTGATTTATAGAATAATTATCTAGCTTTAGCTCTAACTTGGCTTTGGCAATGGTTTTGCAAGCACTTGAAAATTAAATCCATTTTTTATGGCACTACAAGGTATTATCTCACAGCAAATGATAATTAAACACCTGTGAAATCAATTAGCCCTTTAAGCAGGGGGAAAAAAAAAAGTTTTCCAATTATGTTTTTGCACCTCCAAACTTTCTAATTCCAGAACCAGCGGTTGCAGCGAGGGAGATGAACTGCCAGCCAGTAGCCTGTTAACCAGCATTAATATCACCCCAAAGCATCATGCAGCCGTAAATCCGAAAGCAAGCAGTTCACGGCGACAGCACCCTTCCAAGTAGGATGCGTTAGCCTTTCGAGCTCAGTCTTGGGCAGCCATCTATCTGATGCACAGCTGAGCTGTCAGCTTTTCTACAAAGACAGTTACTCACTTGGTGTTTTCAATGCCAAGTTTTACTTGACAGTTTATTTAAAAGTCAATATACCTTAATGGAAACCAAGCGACGAGACGCTCTGTGTGACAGAGTGGGTTTCTTTTCTCCAGACAGTAGTTCAGAGCCATCTGCATTAAGCATTTACACATGGAAAACTGGCTGACTGGTTAATAACTGAAACTTCGTATGCTGGAAAACTGGGAAACACACTGCCATTTAGTCTTGCGTTGTAGGTGTTTAATATCTGTCTTTCTTGTAGCACTTGAACTGATGCAGAGACTTTTGGAAGATGCAGCATGTGTTCATGGACTTGCAGATTCAGGGAGGGAGCCCTGGACACAGTTGGTTAAGTGCCATCACAATTTTTGGCTCAGGAAAGAAAAAAAACAGCTCTAGTCCCATCTGACACCTACGGCGGTATGTACTGATGCTCCCTGCCAAAGATGAGCTCCAGCATCTTCCAGAAGATGGATTATGTGTGACACTGCTAAAATATGTACCGCTGCGTTAAGCCCATAGTATGTGGTTTGAGTTAAGCCCATTGTATTTGGTTTGGGTTCTGCTCCGGTATTTCCATCTGAATTTTGATAGTCATTATGGTGATAATTTTCGATGAGCATCACCAGAGAGGAGGGAGGCAGGTGAGGACGCTGGGGTTAGCATTGCCAAGGTCTGTCCAGCTGCTGGAGAAGCCAGCAGGCATCTGTATCTCACGTTTCATTCCGTGGAACAGGGATGGTGATGGTATCCCATATCAGTGTTTAGACGATTAGATAAGAAAATATGTACACTGCTTTGTGATTCCTACGTGACAGGTGACATAGAGCTGGATAAAGTGTGATAGTTATTACAGCTGGGTAGCTGGTCTTATCTGCTGGTCTAAACAGCCTGGTGTCCTTTTAGACCTCTGTTCAGTCAGTAGTGATGGTGATGTGGCTTTGGAAAAAAAAAAAAGTTTATATTGAAGTTGGTAGTGAAAATGTTTCCCAGGGTAGTTTATAATCTCTTAAGTGTAGTGACATGGGGAAATGCTTAAGCTGTAAGAAGGAATGTATGGCATGGCTGATTAGTCACTGCAGAGCCTCTGCAGCCTGCCCCGGCTCCTTGGGATAATGGTGAACCAGGAATCCCAAGCAGCCCTTTAATCCACACACTGATTGACAAGGTCGGCACATCAGAAGGAAAGAAAAAAAAAGAGAGGAGGGGATGGGGAAAGACAGAAGCAATGTTCAAGAAGTTAAAATGGTAAGAGCATTTGGCTGAGCAGCGTCTCTCCTTCGGATAATTGCCCACACGGCATTGCGGTGTTTACACCTGTGTGATACATGGGGCCGAACATGTTTTCTCAGCTATGGGTGGTAGCAGGGAGGGGATATTTCAATTAAAGTGTGAATAAATTAGAATTAATTAGAAATAGAGCTATTTGTTTATGCTGCCTAAAAAGGTATTAGCTGTGAACATGGTGCACTTAATCATAATGGAAGGAAGCCTGAAAGTTAATGAAACAAACTGCTGATCCTTACAAAGGGACATGAGCTTTGGGTTAAATCTGTAACTATTTTAGTTATAAAACCCCAACTGTCATATTAAAGGCATATGCATCTTTGATTTTAATATGTTTGAATGATGCAGCTGAGGCCCAGGCCAAGCGGACCCTAAAACTGGCAGTAGAATGTTACCTCCGTGTGAGTGTGCAGAAGGCAGGAACACAGGAGTATGAGCAATAAGCATGTGCCCCCACCCCCAACTCCCCGGCAGCTTCTAACGTGGAAACCAGGAACTTTCTGGAAAAAAAAACCCTCGGAGCAAAGCAGAGGGCTCCTCTCAAAGCTTTCCTACAGTAAATGCTTGGGAAGATCAACTGCCAAAGTCAAGGAAAGTGCCAGAAGGAATGTGACACCAAAGTGGCACAAATAAGGACGAAGTGCCCGGCCAGCCACCCATACAATGCCCTGTGGTGCCGGTCATTGCTCCGATTCCTCGGCTGCAAGCAGAGCCTGAAAGATCTCCATAGCTGGGTAAAGCCAGAGCGGCTGGATAGGCAGGTGAAGCAGAGCCGTCCCCACAGGCTGGCAGCTCCCGGTTTGCAGAAACCACAGCGATGCAGGCTGGAAGATCATAACAAATCCCCCTGCCAGCCTCAGACAGTACTGGCTGATGGAAATAACTAGTTCTGAAAACAGATATAACCCCATTGCCAGGGGAGAAGTAGAAGATGAGGCTCTGGAAGAACCTCTTCTAAACTCTTGACTATTTTCTCTGTAACTTAAGGCCTCTCCGCCAGTTGCAAGCAGGGTTGTAATATTTTGTTGCCTCCCTGTGGTCTTGGTGAGATTAGTCAATGGAGATGGCGGGAAATGGTCTTTGCAACAGATCCCAGATCCACCCGTAATGTGCAAGTGTCCTGCTGTAGCTGAGAGGGTGTTCCTGGATGTCGGTGCCAGCTCTGATTTCTCTTCTGGAGAAGCGAAGGAGAAATTTCAAGTCCAATAAAGATTTAACTGAGATACCTACCTGTGATCACGCAGATTATCTCTCTGACTTCTCTGAAAGCTTTTCAAGTCAAAGTTAAGCGCAGAGATGCTTTTAGATGTGTATGCCTCCTATGCGGAAAATATGCCGATCATACATAAGGAATTTCCCCTCCCCAACAAAACACCAGCAAAAATCAAACCTTTTGCTGCGTGCGTGGTTCCTACGGGGCTGAATGGGAAGGAGTCTGAAACTGAGGGCTGCCCTGACACCTTCTGTCTCTCCCATGGCCTGTGGCCTGGAACTTCACTGACCATGCGATGATTTTATGATCAAGGTCTCCTCCAAGTGCCGCCTGACAGTCTGAGGAAAACGTCAAATGGTCTCTGCTGCAAGCTTGACTCTAAGGTGCTTTTCGATACATGTAAACGATTTCTTCTGCAAGCAATGCTTCAAATTACAAAGCTCTGCTTGCAGCTTGACAGAGATGTTTATGTATTTGTGGCTGGCTACATGTGTTGTGTGAAAGGCGTTTCTGAATTTGTATACAGGGGTATCTTCTGTCTTTAAGCTAAGGCAGGGAACCTCCGTTGTTTTGTGTGCTACTCACACACTACTGGAGTAAAATTAGTACCTTGTGTTTAAGTATCTCAAATAGATGCTTGATCCTGCGATGGTCACTGTGGAGGATTAGACTGTAAACCAGTCCATTAGCACCACGCTCGAAAGTCGTGTCAAGTCACCTTATAACACTTGGGTTTAAATAGCAGAGAAATTTGTTCATGAGAAGGATCTCTGGTGAAATTCATGTGCTGCAGCTGCTCTCAATGGATATTGCTTTCCTCTGGGTCTGCTCATGTTGTGTCTGCGGGCTCTCCCTGAAGTGAGTGGAAATTTTGTGCCCATACATCAAGGTTAGGATGAGGCTCTCTGTGTACATATGATGCAGATAAATTGCTTGGTGACCATGAACTGTGCTATTCCAGAGCGCAGCAATATATCACACGTTAGGCTTTAAAATGCACAAATGGGAGCAAGATGCTAACTGGTTTCCAGGTGGGAAATGGTCAACAAAATCCTTCCCCCCCCCCACCCATTATATATCTATCCTAATATCAGCAAATTAGATGTGAAAGAAAAGATACCCGACATAAGACATCAGTGGGATGTGGAGAAGTCACTTGCGTTTGGCCTCACTCTCTCTTTGTTTTCTGGTTCTGCCATCAACATTTTGTGGATATTGTTGAATTCCAGGATATTAAGAGGATTTTCCATTTTTAGCTAGCTAATGATGGGGGACTTCTGACTGGTATATTCTCGCCCTACAGGGTATTCTATTTTTGGTATTTATTAACATTTTCTGATGTACAATATACAGTGAAAGTGATGAGCCTCAGACCTCTCAGTATGTAAAAAAGGAATGCTTAAAAACAGTAACATTTTATTTTTTTGGTGTTCCAGTTCCCTAATATTTTCCCTCGTGTGCTGTGTCACTGCTGGCTGCTGGGCTGGGACATGGCTGCCAATCAATAGCCCACACGGAGAAAAAGAAATTGCTGCCGCTCAGATAGAATATGTATATATGTATTTTAACCAAAGTTGAGATAACGATTTAAGAAAAAATGTACTTTGAAGTCTGTTTTGTAGTTTTAATTAATGCAACGAGGGGTTTTATTTTACTCTCAGTGGAGATAATCTTAATCCATTCACAGTGACCTTTTCTTGTGCAAATTAGCTATACACGCTTGTTTAAGCAAATGGGCCTTTGCAAGATGTCTTTTCCTAAAGACAGAGCTTATAATTGAAAATTGGCTTACTCCCATCTGTCTGGCCTGTGCGAGAATACAAGCATAGATCCGGACTTTTTTATATAGAAAATATAATTGCATACATATACATATATATGCTTACAAAAAAAATTGCTCTGCCTGCAGTCTACAGTTAAATTAGATTATTAGTGTTAGAAAATTTCAGGGTCACAAGTTACTGTCGAAATTAACATCTGTCTGCAGGGTCCAGGACACTGGAGAACGGAGGGTATTTAATCTGGATCCTTTTGTCTCAGATGAGGTCGGTGCTGTTGGCATTTCCATGGGATTGCCAAAAGTACCATTAGCTAATAGCAGGCTGGAAGCTGTTAGGATTTGGTGCATGGTTTTCGTGAATGGGTTTGAGGTGATTGATGGAATTGGAAAAAACAAACAAAAAAAAAACAAAAACAGGAGTGTCTGTAAGTTTTAATTCAGAGGAGCAGGGGTCATTGCAGCTCTGTGGTTGATGGCCAAAATTTGGCACTTTATTCCTCTCACCACATTTGACAATAACCACCACAGGAGCCATTGTAACCCTCCATCCTGTCCCTTTTTCAGTGCGTGCTTGAGTAGGGAAGATTTATTGGGCATAGTTTGGATATTTTTTGTTTCGTACAAATCTCTTGCACAGAAATGAGCGCAGTTGTGCATGACTTTGACTAAATCTGGATAAAAATCAGGGTCACAGAAGTGTTGCAACAATGCTTTGGGTATCAAAATATTGCAATCTAAGTTTGTTGTTAGAACTCATGCATGCCTCTTGATATAGAAGTGGCTGATTATTGCAAAGGCAAAATTATTTCCTTCCTTCCCAGCTCCATTCTCCCCAGCTCTCTCCTGTAGTGGTTGCTCCTGAAGATGAACAAAAAGCAGCTGGGGAGGTGGCTGACGCGTGCCCGGGGGGCGCTGGGTAACCTGATGGTGAGGGGTCTTGGTCAGAGGTGATTTCAGCCAGATGTGTCTCAACAGCTGTTTGTATTTTCACACCCAGTTACTCTAGGACTCACCACTAATTGAATTTTCTCTTTTCTCCTCTGTTCTCATTAGGTATGATTACCGTGAAATGCTGCACAATGCCACTTTCTGTCTGGTTCCCCGTGGCCGCAGGCTTGGCTCTTTCAGGTTTCTGGAAGCTTTGCAGGTAAGAGCTGCAGTTTAAAGCATCAGCTACGCTGGCTGCAATTCGGCAAGGGGGTGGGGAGGAGGGAAATGTGTTTTGTGTCCCTAGTGGACAGTAATCCACTTTGCAAAAGCCTCTCTTCATACTTTGGAGCAATTGACAGCTTCTTCCCAGGAGAGGCTGAGCACTGAGCTCATCTGACGGTCGCACTGCGTTACCTCCAGGAAACGGCTTTCTCTGGATGTGGTGGGGCTGGGAGGTTGGACCGGTTTAGAGCAGTATCTTGTCAAGCTGTGAGACTTCCCATGGGAGACACTGGCCTCTACAACAAGTAAGCCCCAGGGTGCTAAAAACACCTTTTTGTTTTCACTTAGCCAGAACAGAGCTGCTTATGCATTGCCTGTCTTGCAATGGTGCTTACTGAATGTGCAGGAGGTGGCCTGGAGGTTGTAAAGCCCCAGCCGGAAGCGTCACATAAAGGTGGATGTAGGCTGATCTCAGGGAGCAAACAGTGTGTCTGGGACAGCACCTGTATCCCCTTCAGCTTTTAAAAGCGTTTTGGTTACTGTCTCCCTGTTGTGCTGTGGGCCAGCAGCAGAGGCAACGCTGAGGGGCTCCTGGGTGGCTGTGGCAGGGGGCTGGGCAGCACAGCGATCCAGCCCGACACTCACCTACTCTGGCTGCAGGCGGCATGACCTTTCTTTTGGCAAGTCTCAGCTCAGCCCTGGGCTCCTGGATCTTCACTCACACATACAGAGCATTTGGGAGATGCTGCAGGTCCCCTCTGGGACTGGCATCTGCATTTCCATGGGGTCTGGTGTGGAAGGGGGGCAGGTTGAGGCACTTCTTGGTGTCAGTGGGCTGGCAAATGAGGACACCTTACAGAATCCTGCCTCCGGGTGTTCTTTTGCCATTTTGGAAGTGTCCCAGCATTGGCAGTAAAGCTATTAATGAACAGCATCACATCACTTGTCTTCATCAGCCACAAAATGTCCCAGTTGCTATTAAAGATTATTGTTTACCGCAATGCAGAGCAGTATTCAGGTACTAAGTGGATGGGTATGATGTTATTTTAGAAGCCACGGGGTAGCTTTCTGGCATTCGGCTGGTTCTCCAGAAGGTCTTTGCTAGGTCCTGCGTCATGTCTGCCAGCCTCGGATGCGTGTCTTGGATACCCCAGAGAATCTCAAATGTGCTGGACACACGTTTAACCACTGAACCCCACACCTACTGTCACATTTGAGATTGGCTGTCCCCTCTTTGCTCCTACTCAGGAGATTAACAGCCTGCAAAGTGCTGTTTCCTCTCCAGCCTCTTCAGAGGAAGAGGTGGGACTGGCATTTTTGGAACGATGAGTCACTTCAGATCCTCATGAAGAGCACTGCTCAGCTCCTTTTTCAGCTGGGCCACAAGTCATACGTCATCTCAAGAGAAGAAAGCAGGGAGCATACCTCATGGTGCAGAACTTGGAGATTCCAGATCAATGATGACCAAACGCAGGCATTGAGGATTTTCCTAGCAGGCTAGCAGCACAGTATACACTGATTATGCTGAATTCCCAATTTCTGTCTGGCTCCAGGGCATGTTGAAAGATGTAACCCACATCAGTGAAATGTTTTAAACATGAAAACACATTGCTAAGTGTTTTCTGGTTGGATTTTTTTATGCACTAATGTAATTTCCATACAGATCACAGTTCTTTACACGTTATAATCACCACTGTAATGCAGAGACTTGAGCAGTCTGAGATCCTCTGTGTAATACATGTTATCAAGGAGGGTACAGCAGTCTGAAAGGTTCTCCTTTATACCATCGTTTGGGAGGTGCAGGAGGGACTGACCCCAATCTGGACCAAATTCAAAGTAATTGAGCTCGGCTTGATCCAGAAGAAACTGAACCAGATCACAGAGTCGAATCAGATCCTCTAGTAACAGGTTCTTGCAACACATCAGGAGGCTTTTGGTTTGGATCTTAGGTTGTGATCCAGCTGACCAGAATGTAGTGAAGAACATTTATTTATGGAAATACTGCCCTATTTACTGAATGTTTGCAAGCTTGTGGTTTATGCAGAGGAACTTGCGCAACTCATAAAAGATCAAATAATTTAGACAGATCATACTGGTACAAAATAGATACTAAATTTGTATGCTTTTTGTTTGTTTTAAGACAGAAAGCAATTCTTATTTTTGTAGACAGATGATGACAGATGAATTATGTTTGTGCAGTTGCATCTCTTTGGAGAGCTGATATCAAACAGGATAGGGAATTCACTCCTCCCTCGTGGAAAATGTGCTTTGGAATTAAATATGATATATATTTTCTGTAGGGTTGTCTTATAACATATTATAAAAATTTAGGGAGTTAGCTCCCTGCTGAATGGTTCATGAAGCAGCAAGGGAGGCCATCATTTTGTATTAAATTCTCTGGTGTTGCATCTGCAGCATTTTAACAGTTCTGCTCTTATCTGGCAGCGTAAGCACCAGATTTCAAATGCCACCCTCCACGCAAACCCTACCTTTCAGTGAGTATGAATAAGCGCAAACTGGAAGACCATCAGAATTTGGGTTGTCCTCCTGCGGTCTCTATTCTGGTGTTCTTTTCTGACCACATTCACGAGTGCTGGCTCAGAGCCTGTGCAGAAGGTGACCGTGAGGTGTTGATGGGAGCCCCGGGTACCACTGACACGCTTCGGGTACCACTGACACTGTGATGCCTCTGTGTGCTGCAGGCCGCCTGCGTCCCGGTGATGCTCAGCAACGGATGGGAGCTGCCCTTCTCGGAAGTGATTGATTGGAACCAAGCTGCCGTCATAGGCGATGAGAGATTGTTATTACAGGTAAGAAAAAGACCGTGGCCTTCAGCGGATCAGTTGATTATTGCTGCCGCCATCTAAATGGATGGGGCGGATGAATCCAAAAGGTCAGGGCTGTAAAAGAGTTTTTATCGTGAAGGGATTGTCTGTGTCACTCTGGCTATGAACTCATTTCATATGACATCATTCATTTTTTGACCTGAAGGTCATTGCAGCCACCAGGCCACATTCTAAACGCAGAAGACTCTTTTATTTATCCTGGTAGAGTGACATTTCTTCTGGTGTGGAGCACCTGGATGCCTCTCAGAGGCAGAGCTGGCCTGGACCGCGTGCTGTGATGAAACAGAGAATGTTTGAAGGCAGGTTCTACTCAAGTCATTCAAAAATAGTTTATCCTCAGGGTCCCACCAGTGCCGTGTGTCTGGCTGGCAGGTACTGAAGGGGCTCAGCAGGAAAGCAGGTGTTTTCTCAGATGGGAGTTACCACCTAGTAGTTCTGAGGGAAGCAGAATCTGTCCCTTTTCTGATGTCTGGACCATGTAACATTGCTTTCTGAAGCAGTGTTCACCTATTGTTAATCTCCTCATGGAACAAAAATAGGCTGAAATTCCCTACTACCTTCAGCATCTACTTTGGTTTTAAATTTTCCTGTTTCCCTAGTTTTATAGTCTAAATACATTCTGTATAGTATGTGGAGAAATTTATGTTAGGTAAAGTTCTTGAAAGATTGGTTTCCACAAAGGACAGCGTGTTTCAAAAAGATGGACCCAATTTCAAAGCAGTAGTGATTTCAAATGGGGTCTATCTTCTTGAAAAACCCTGTAGAATATGATAAAACACCATTGCCCATCATGAAGCTGAGATCCACAAGATCTGGAATAGCTGGTAAGTAGCCTCTAAGGGGGTTTTTAATGGTTGCGTTTAATTCATTTCCAAAGTGACAAGCTATTGTCATCCATGGAGAGAAGCCTTCAAAGGTACATATGTCTTTGCACCCCAAAAATGGAGTACCTTTCAAAATCTCATTAGGTGCCTATTCACTTGCCTGAAGAAGGAAATATTTGTGAAGAGCTGGCCTAGCAAGCCTTGCAAAGTGCTGCCTGTTCTCCTTAATGTGCTACAAGCTGCAAATAGAAAAGGGCCATTTGATTTTTGCTTCTGTGGATGGCACATTTTTCTGAGCAAAATGATTTTTCTCTTTAAATAATAATAATTTGCCCATCTTCATGCTTTCCGGTAACATGCCATTCGTTCCCTTCACAGCTGCTTCCATACTGAACAGCTACTGCACCGTTATTAACAGTGTTTTTAAAGAGCTGGCAGAGGGCCTGAATGTCTGCTCTGGGAAATGTTTTTGTTATGTTACAGTTTTTCATTTCCTGTTCCAGAGCAGCTCGGATGTTTTTATTTGCATATTCTCCTCATCATAGCGCTGGGAGAGCTTAATCCAGCCTTTCTGCTTTTATTTGGGCAGGGTGTTTTTTCCCTTCCCCCTACTTATTACTGAAATGACCTTTTATTAAGACGTCATCCAGTTCTAATAATTCCAGTGTAATCCTGCCAGATTAGTATTAATACATCATTTTCCCCACCTGTCTTTCTGGACAAGTAGATTAATAACTAATAGGCAAATGCAGTTAAAATGGGAGCTCTGATTTTCCTTTCCAGCTGTTGCAATGGAGCGGGCACCAAGGCTTATTTTAACCTTGGCACTGTGTTTGCCGGCGCTCGCAAGCATGGTGTGGCCTGTAAAATCATAACTTCTTGCAGCCTTCCCTTTCAAAAGGCCTGTTGGGAATGAGCATTGATTCTATTTGTTCCTCACACACGTGCACACACATGCAAGGTTGCACATCATGCAATGAAATGAATGAGTTTGTAGAAAAAACGCTGTATCGCCACTGTGAATTGACTTTGATCGTCTTTTTGCTGCTGATAATGATCCTGGGTGTTATTAATACACATCTGTGTACAGCCACTGCAGGGAATGTTCATTATCCCTCGACTTACCAGAACTTACTGGAAAAGTAATGAAAAGAAAAAAATATTCACCCCAAAAGATGAAATTTAGTGCAGTTATTTGCTGCATCATGTCACAAATAGTGATGTGATCATTTAGAAAAACATGTGCTAATACATGCCCTTAACTTCTATCTTTCATACTAGTTCTACAAGGAATATTTTACCTAAAGATCTTTATTTTACCTGAAAGGCCTATAGCGAAGGAACACAAAGCACCATCTTTGACAGTCTGACGATTCCTTTCTGTCCTGGCTGTAGTGCCAGCTCTCTCATAGTATCAAATTCTGTATCCCTGTTAGCAGTGTCTCTAAGATGAAAGTCCAAGAGATTACAGTCTCAGGGAGCAGAGATTGGTCCTGTTGGACACAGTGTCCAGGCCTGGATGCAAACAATGCAGTAAAGAATTTACTGATTCTTGGGGAAATTTTTTACGTAGAAATTCTTAAACTGTCAGATTTTCTTCAGGAAAATGTTACATGTGAAATAATTTGATTCAGGAACATGTGAAAGCAAATAATGATCGCAGTGAGCAGTTACTCTTTTAATGCAAAGTATTGCAGGAAGACAATTTGGGTTTTATTTGTAAGGCAACTTAAACCAGAATTAACACGTTGGTTCAATGGAGAGGGGAAAAAAGAAGCAGTGTTTTCCCTTGTGAATAACAGGTGGTGCAGGAGATGTTATTCTTTCCACCCACAGTAATTAGTAAAATGCAGTTTGATCCACAGGCTCCCAAAAAGTGGAGTCTTATTTAAGATGTTGCTGTATTTTCCTTAGGGCACTTAGTGTTGCCATGCTGTGGTAAATGCAATTCCAGATCCCTCTAATACACATTGAGAGTGGGGATTATTGTTGGCCTCTCAACACCTGCGGTTACTACTTTGTTAAAATACTAGTTTATGAAATGTTTTGTACATGGGGCATGGATGGAGGAGCTCCTTACCATGCCACACCACAGAGCTGGGGAGAGGGAGCTTTTGTTACCGTGAAATAACCAAAAACTAAAAGAAAGCAGATGAAAAAAAAAATCATATATTCAGTACCAAAGGTTAGAAAGGGTTGTGTCTCATTGGTTTTACATCAAGGCTTTAACTGTTGACACACGCACCTCTGTTGGACGGGAGCGCTGAAGCTGTGCAGCTTGCTAATAGAGGAGAGGGCTTGTTGGCAGCATATTAATTTGATTAGATTGCGTTGTTTTCTGAAGCTTCTGACTATATTACATCTTGTATTACAGATTCCTTCTACAATCAGGTCTATCCATCAGGATAAAATCCTAGCACTTAGACAGCAGACACAGTTCTTGTGGGAGGCTTATTTTTCTTCAGTTGAGAAGATTGTATTGACTACACTAGAGGTGAGTAAAAATTGTCTGGGAGCTTGCAGAGCAGCAAGGATTCTGTGCCTGAACGGCTGCTCCTGCCCTCAGCTGGCGTCAGACCTTGGTTTTCATGACATGCGATTGGTCACTGGGAAAAAAGCTCTCGATAGGTTTTCTCCCTTAAGGAAATACTTTCTTCATTATTGGAATCTACATTAGAAAACTGACACAGTGAAGTATGGGAGCTACCCAACACGTGGAAAAGTTGTCATATGTGATCTTGCCTTCACAAGGCTTTATGGTTTGTGATGCAGTATCCTTGTTATTGGTAGTGAATGTAATTCTTTAGGAAACCTTCCTGGGATTCATTTTGGAAAAATATATTACTTCCTTGACCATTCCTTAGCGTTTTGATGCTTTGTGATGGAGCTGTTGGTCTGGCTGAAGGAAAAAGGTGGGCTTATAAATCACTGTGTTTTATCTTCTCACACAGGATAAGGGACAGACCTGATCATCCTTATAAAATATTAATAAATTATCATAATTAGAGTGCTATTAAACAGGGAGACAGATTATCTCAAATGTGGAGAGAATCCTTTCTGAATTCAGAGACAGAGGAGAGATGAAAGGCTCTTTAGAAGTGGCACCCAGGCTGCAATTTCAAAAGCAGGTTTCTCTTCTAATTGTTTTGCAATTTCGCACATAAATTTTTGACACACTTTTACCACTGGAAGTGGCTCACTTTGTAGGTGCAAATGCATTCGTCTTATGCTAATGATTCTGCAATTGCATCCTTCTTTGTGCACTGTTGTAAAGCTCCACATTTCCCGCTGTGCCTGCTTTCCCCTGCAAACGGCAAATGAGTGCTGCTGCCTGCAGTACAGGTTGCCTGTGGCGGATGTTCCTGCAGCTGCTGCGAGACAGTCCCTTCAGTTCTTCTGTGCCAGTGGAGAAAACCAGGCAGGGAACATTTTCGGAGCCCCTGGCATAGCTATCCTCAGACCACTCTCCTCCCCTGGATGAGCAGGTCTCATCAGTGCTGCCTGTTGGAGACTGCTCTGCATCCTCAAACTCCCCGTAAGCACTGATGAGATGGTGATAATTAGCACAGCCCACGCCAGGATCGGACTAACAAAGCTAGAAGACCACGTGCCTGTGCTCGCCGTCTAATTTACCCTTAACAGAAGTACCCTTAAGGACAATCAGGGTGACTCATGTATCATCTGCCCCTTCCCTCCACACACCTCATTATTGTTAGGGATTGCTAAAAGGAGGGGGGTGCACAGCTCTCCTGGCTGCCCCTCTCCTTCCCATGCTGGGGCTGGTCTCAAGGGGGCATAACCCATAGCCCCATGGCCATGGTGCCCATTGCATGAAGCTCCAGCGCTCACAGATGTGTCGTTAGCACTGCCCTGGGACACGCTGGCCCGTGTGGCTGCAGGTGCCCAGGGGACAGCAAAACCCGTAATAAAGCTGAAGCATCTGGGCAACCAGCAAGCTGGAGTTTCCGCTCAGAGGGGAAAAACTAAAGTGAAAACAAAAATCTTCCTGGAAGGTTTAATTTAATGTAACCAAGTAATGTATGCCTGGTGTTGAAGGTACGGTCTGGGTTTTTTCATTTGTTTGCGAGAGTGGTTTTGGTTTGAGGGTTTTTTTGTTTATTTTTTAATTCACGATTCTCGGAAGTTTTTGAGACAGCTAAGAGGGATTCTGTTCTCATTAACAGATTTTCGTTTCACATTTCAACTTGCCTAAGTAAAGTCCTGAGTTAACTTTCCTTAGAAAAGGAATAAAAGAGTTGAGAGTGATCTTTGCCATCTGAAATCTGCAAGCAGTATATCCTCTTCTTAAAACCTGATGCTTGGAAGTAAATTCTGGTGGATGTTATCCATCTTCTGTTATAACACTGTTGTGTTGTGTGATGCTAGACATCATCAGAATAATCACTTGCCAGCTAACTGCAGTGCCGGTACATGTCCGTGTGTGAGGGTATCAGCACAGAAATAGTCTTCACCAACTCAGGTGCCTGCAAGGACAGAGCTCTGCTCTGCCCTTTATCCTGGACACCTCTGAAAACATTAAGTCACATTTTAAGGTCCTTGATCTTCTCATGGCATTTAGTGGCCTAAGCCAAACAGCTCCTAGCCCAAAATGAGCGGTTTGAATCATTTGGCCAGCAAGCCCATATTGCAGGCACAGAGGAACATGGTGTGGGTTAGGAAATTATGTTCACGAGTGTTGGCTGCAGGCTGGTGAGTGGGAGCGCTGGCAGCGCAGCTGCAAACACCATCCGGACACGTGCTTCAGTGTATCTGCACTTCTCCAGCTTGATCTTCTCTGAAAACAAACCCAAAACATTCCAAAATCTCTGTGCAGCGTGCTCAGTCTTCCTCTCGGGAAGAGGAGGGGAGAGGGACAGCACAAAGTAGAGACAAGGAAGGTTTGGTGCTTGGCCAGGACACATTGAGAAGCAGCAATGATTAAGGCAATATGTGAACTTCTTGAAGCATGAGGACGAGGGAGACAAAAATATTGGACTGTTAATGAATTCCAAAAAGAAAAGGGAGATCTCACCAGAGATCCTAACCCCTTCCTTCGCTTATTAAACTTCCTGTCATGCCTCATGATCGGAGAGGCCGTGTAGCTGCTGTCTATCTCTGCAATATGTGCAGCGCTATGCACTCTGCATTTGAATTGATTGAGCCTCCGTGTTATCTTTTTTTATACTTCTCTTTCTGCCAAGTTGTCTTTTCTCCCTTCTATCATGACAGACAGCTAGGTTTCTTGTGTAGACCAGGAGTGTGATAAATTAGTCTTCGGTTCGTTAACTGTGATAAATGGCTGCGCTATCTCCCCAGCCTGGTGCGGGGCCGCGCTGGTGAGATCCGCGTGCCCGACGTGCGCCGGGGCTGCGGGTGCTGCTCCCAATGGGGTCCCTCTCCCACCAGAGCTGCGGGTGCTGCTCCCAACGGGGTCCCTCTCCCACCAGAGCTGCGGGTGCTGCTCCCAACGGGATCCCTCTCCCACCAGAGCTGCGGGTGCTGCTCCCAACGGGATCCCTCTCCCACCAGAGCTGTGGGTGCTGCTCCCAATGGGGTCCCTCTCCCACCAGAGCTGTGGGTGCTGCTCCCAACGGGGTCCCTCTCCCACCAGAGCTGCGGGTGCTGCTCCCAACAGGGTCCCTCTCCCACCAGAGCAGCGCTGGCTCCGGCGTGTTCCCTCTGGCGTCCTTGGCTGCCAGCGCAATGGAAAACTCCACCGGCTGTGAAAACCTCCTGACCGTGTAAATAAATTCGCAGACTTCTTATCTGACTATGCCCCAGTTCTGAGAAAGCAGGAGGAAGGAGCTGTAATATTTAGATTTTGTGGTAAACACTGGAAAATATGTACTTTCTAGGTTCTGTCTTTGTTTAGTGGCATAGCTTGCAGATGGAGAAACAGCAGTCATCTGTTTTTTTTCCTGTCCCCACTACCGTGCAGATCTGACAGCTGATACACCTAACTTTCCAAACAGAAATATTCAGATACACTCTTGTCAGTGGTGGAAAACCAGTCCTAAGTCTGTTATTTGTAGGTCAAAAAAGAGTTAAATTAACTTAATCGTGTGAGTGAATTACTGCATATTAGCTACAGTAATTAGCTGTAGGCAAAATTCAGACAAGCATGCAAACACCTAACATTTGCCCCACTTTAGCAGTATGTGTATTGCCACCAGCAGTGGGTTGTCTAGCACAATGTAACTGGTGTTTTTATGGTTCTTTTGTCATGGCAATCAAAAATTCCAGGAAATCCACTGCTTGTGGCAACACTTAATTCATGTTCCATGTTGGCCAAATGTCCCTGAACTTGGCTGCTTACAGAGATTTTCGCTTGTTTATTCTCCAGCAGCTGCTTTTGTTCAGCTTGTGTTCGGTCTTTTGGCTTGCTTTTGTTTTTCCTGTGTTGTCGATATATAACTTCTTTAGTTCCATGGATTTTAAGGCCAGAATGAATGATGAGGGATCAGATTCAGTCCAGCTTCAGATCCATCAAGAATGAGGCCAGAGATGTTAGGTTGGAAGAACCAGCATGTTCTTGGCACTTGAGCCCCATGTGATGCATCAAGTGCCAGTTGGGTGAAATCTCCTTAGGAGATGGCAGATGAGCTGCAGAAGAAGGCAAGGCAATTCTGCTTAGTCCACTTAGGAGAACATTGTTTATTTCCCCCCTTGCTCCTTGCAGTGTCCCCATATTTAGAAAGCTGCATCTTATTTGGAGGCTGAATTTGGCCAGTTACAGCATCCCACTGCAGAATCTTGCTAGGCCTTCGCAGCAAATTGGAAAAAGCTCCCATCGGTGTAAGAACCATTATGGTTCTTGCATACAGGCGTCTGATGTGACATAACTGTAATTAGTTTTATAAATATTACGTGTACAACCTTGTATCTCTTTTTTTTGTGGCTTGTGGTATTCTAGATGATAAAGTAGGTGACCTAGCAATCTGTTCTGACCGTAAAAATCCAGGAATCTATGTTTGTGGCCCTCTACAAAGACACACAGTGGTTGCCAGAAGATCTTTTTCTGTTTCATCCAAAAAGGAACTGTTAGAGAACTGAGACGTGGAATCCGTAATGTATCTGAATGCTAATATCCCTTTATAATTAAGCAAAAATGAATAATTAGTGCAGCCTGATTTGCTGAAAGTCTTTGTGGTTTTGAATGCTCTCATTATCTCAAAATAATACCTAGCTTTGTAATGCCATCCTCAAATAATTATCTTCTGCGAGTTCTGGATAGTAAAACTGACAATGAACTAATCAGGCTTACAACTGCTAAGATACTCTAATAGACAAAATATTTGACTTGGAATGCAAAATGCAATGGATTGCAAGGTCCCCATGTCCAGAGAGACTAATGAGGTGCTCTGAAACCTATTGCACAAAGCCTGAGCTGCTGAAGTGATGTCAAAGCGTGCAGGTCCTGTGTCATTTTAAGAGAGATTAAGCAGGAATGTTTAGTAATTTGTGTGCCTCAGCTTTTTGCAAAATGGGTGATGATTCCAGTCAGCTGGAGTCCCTGAAGCTTCTGCCAGTGACTATTACAGTCTATTTAAAAATCATTGCCTCTCTTGTTTTCCAGATTATTCAGGACAGAATATTTAAGCACATATCACGTAACAGCTTAATATGGAACAAACATCCCGGAGGGTTATTTGTACTGCCACAGTATTCCTCATATCTGGGAGATTTTCCTTACTACTATGCTAATCTCGGTGAGTGAATCCTTGCTATAATCTAGCAGTATTTGGAATTTCTAGTGGAAGTTTGGAATTTGGTTCTTGAGTAGCATGTGCCAAGTGACTTACCATTCATTTCTAGTTAATGATGCCTTTCATTTATCCTGTCTTAGTCTTCCTTGCCCACTGTAGACTAGAATGTCTCTGGCTCATCAACATGCAACATCTGCCTCTTGCTTGCAAAGATTGTTTTAAAAAAATCTGTGTCCCATCATACTTTTCAGTTGCCAGTAATTAATGCCTGAATTGCTGACCTGTTCATGGCCCGAGGGGACATAAGAGGAATAGCTTTTTGCTTTCTTTGTTTATTTGTGCCTGGCAAATTGGAAAAGTGGTAATTTACCCATGACACTTGTTATTGGAGTGCATAGTTGGTATGGATTTATTCTCCATACTATGTGTATTCATATGGATCTCACTAGAAGGAATGAATAGGACTTAGGTTCATGGCTCCTTCCTGAACAACGAGTTCTGTGGGGGAAAGTGCCCGCAGGCTGAAATGATCCTGCTTACCAGGCTGCTGCTACTTTTGGCTCAACCTGTGCCATCCCACTTGTGTGGGTCTGTACTGCTCACCTGCTAAAAATTCACAGTTACCGTGTTAAAGAGGGAGAAGAAGGTTTCTGGGGGAATTTTGATGAAAAACAACTATGACCCCACACAGATGAATTTAGATTAGACTGAAAGCAGTAATGAGGGGTAGATGCCAGTAGGATCTGTTATTTCAGGCAGAAAAGGAAATCATAGTGAGAGAAATATCAGAATGGAAGGCAAGGATGCATGCAGAATTATCAGCTCAGGAGGTAATTGCAGATGCATGTGGATGGGGATCGACCCAGAAAGAGCAAAAATCTGACAGAGCCTGTAATGGAACTGAGGAAACTGAGCAAGCCTCTGGAAGTTGTAGAGATAATCTGTAGTAAAGATCAAGCATCCAGAGCCAGGTAGCAAAATAGAGCCAGGGTCAAGAAAGACATTTGGTTGAACAAACCAGATGTCAATATTATTTGTGAGGCAAACTGGATGAAGAAAAGAGATTGCAGGACATCTGTGGCAATAGCAAGTAAGAAAAGGCAGTGATAGTGTTGAAGTCAGGAATTTTGGAGGGTGTGGGAGTTAAAGGGAAGCGTGATCTCCTGTGAAGCATCTGGTATCTGAGGCAAAAGCAGGTGACCAAAAAAAACAAGGCAAGGTTTGCATTAAGTGCAGATCATTTTTTTCATCTCCAGAGTCCTTTAATCTGTACTAACCAGGGCAATTTTGTCTTTTCCTGAACACGTATCTCTTCACTTCAGGTCTGAAGCCTCTTCCCACATTCACTGCCGTTATCCACGCAGTAACTCCCCTGGTTTCCCAATCTCAGCCTGTGCTGAAACTCCTGGTTGCTGTAGCCAAGTCCCAGTACTGTGCACAGGTAAGCAGTGCTGTTTGATGTCAGACACATTGGAGACAAAACTACTGTCCCAGAAGTGAAGAGCCTACTGACTTCAGATCTTCTCAGTCCTGTTTCAACCCCTTTTTGCAATTCTGATGTTTCCTTTTTCTGAGATTTCTACTGTCTGTGACCTGCATGTATGGGAAACAAAACTTCTGAGTATAGTTAGAATGGAACAGAGACAGTAATTAAACCCCTTTGTTTCATGAGGCGGGTAGAACAATGACTGCACTTTAAAGATCAGGTACAGAATGCCTGTACCTCAGAGGCCCTTTGTGATCTCCTTCCTCCTGCTGTGGCTCTTAGTCTCAGCAGTGCCAGGATTTTGGCTTCTCTGAAGGAAACCCTGGGGAGTTCTGTAGGAGCACCCTCTTGCAGTGGATTGTCACAAGTGGTTTAGCCTTTAATGAGAGCCAAAGTAAATCAGTGACATCCGCATGACCTGGCCTAGATGGAGACTTCCTGAGTTCCTGTCTGGCATCTATTTGCTTGAGAGGATATATATTGTAAATAGTCAGGATGGGTAAAATTACTGTAAGAAGTGTTATTTTTATACAGATTTGTATCATTGTTGATTTTGAAATTCCTAACTTAAATGAAACATTTCTGTCTGGAGATCAGAGTCCTTAGGGTTTGGACTGCGTTGCTTCAAAAGGTCTCTGATCATCGTCCAATATTCTCTTTCAGATTATTGTTTTATGGAATTGTGATAAACCCCTCCCAGCCAAACACCGCTGGCCTGCCACTTCTGTGCCTGTCATAGTCATTGAAGGAGAGAGCAAGGTAGGTGGAGAGAAACATGGTAAAATATTGTATATGTTTTCCAGTGGGACCGGAATTTGTTTTTCCAGCTGCTTTGGTGAAAGCTTTGTAGTTCCCAACAGTGTAACAGCTCTTTTCTATTCCTTGGCTCTTTGTACCAGCTTGGTCACAGATTTGCATTTCATGCATGAGGTCCCATGCTCTCAGAAATCATCAGCATGGCAATTAATGCTGTGAATCTGAGATTCATACGTGAGACCCAGTTTTGAAATGTGGCCCTGAGAGCAGGTAGTGCTGACCTCATCTTTGGAGATTTCTTCCTCTGCAGGTGCAGGAAAGTCATGGTGCAGCTGGATTAGTTGAGTCTAAGCAGAGAGTTGCAAGACCGGAGGGTCAGCTGTGGACTCAAAAGCAGAGGACATATGGGAATGAATGGTGAAAAGTACCTTTGAGAAGTACCTTCTCTCATGGCCTTGTAGGGTACTGCTGCCCGTGATGGGATCCGACCACCGAAGGGACAAGGGACACATGTGGGAACAAAACCACCATGTCATGTCTTGCTGTGCAACACACCTGTTTGTTTGCACTTCCACAAAGTCAAAACAGATGCCACCCAGATTAGAAAAGAGGCTTTTCTTAAAATCCACAATGAAGTGGCCAATTCATTTCTAAATGCAGGCCTGAAAGATCAAGACTTAATGCTTCTGGACTCTCAGATAGATTGGGACTGGCCCTCTCTCCAATCTCTGTCAGCTGGCTCTTGAGCTTTGCCTTTGCAAAGGGAACTTTTAGTTGCTTTGGCTGTACAACCCTATTTTGAAATTATAGTCCTGTTTTTGTTCTTTTTCCCCCAGTCACCTTAACAAGGAGAAAGAGAGAGCCCTTCAAGGTTGGCAGCTAATGGCTCTGGCCTCAGCTAGCCATGTAAACAGTGTCAGGAGAGTTGCTGCAGGGCCAAGAAGGGCTGTAGTGATTTCTGAGTCTTTTGAACGTTGTGGGGTTGTTTTCTTTCTTTTTGGAAAACTTGCAGAGGTGAGATAGAGGAGAAAATCTCTGACCAGTTCTACAGTGTTTGTAGGAATTGGCCCAGGCACTGCTTAGATTACAAATGAGTCTCCTGAGTACACAAAGGTGTGTTTATAGTGGACAGTCTCTTCCTTCTAATATCCCAACATATGCCAAATGGCTTATTGCGCGGTAAAGCTGTTTGTTTGGACAAAGCCTGCAGAGCCAGAGCAGTGCAATTCAAAGGTTGCACAAAGGAACTGCTTTTCATCTTCAGACTTAGCTGAAGCGTGCTGGCAGGCACAGTGACTGTGTGCAGGTGTCACAGAGGTCTGCCTTTACCTAACCTTCCCTCTTCCCCATGAAATCAAGATATATTATCACACCTGTTTCACAAAAGGGAGCTTTAACTACAAAAACAAAATACATGAGTAGTCCCGACTGGTTTACTATTTGACAATTTTACACAGTCTGTAAAACAGCTGGGGTGACAATGCTGCTCTCCTGCCGGCTGCTTGCTCTGCTTTGCCTTTGCGTAAGCAAAGCAAACCCAGGAACCCCTGCCAGATCACCTCTTCCTGATGGCCTCCCCAGATCACGGCCATCGTAGGGACGGGGGGATGCTCTCCAGACACCGTGAACCTCCTGGTTATAGAGACAGAGCTTTCTCTGAATCGAGGCATAGATTTAGAGACTTGCTTTCAAACAGGTCACAGGGGACGCAGAACTGACCATGTCCATTATGAGGGATGTATAAAACTTCTCCATGTTCCTGTTTCCATATAGTGATTTCCTCTTACCGGACCTGATTTTTATAGTGTTTTTTTGGCATAATAAATTGGAAGAGAAGTCTGTTAACTAGCCAGGATATTTTTCCTAGCAAATGAGGGAAACAAACAGTGTTGTGTCCTTGTTACTGTTCATCAGTTCTCAAAAGGTGCTAATTAGTCTGCTAAAAAAGCCACATCGATTCTCATTTCTTGCTGTTACCTTTTTGATCCTGCTTTCCTGTCTATTTTCTATTGCCTTGAAGACTGTCCTGCCATAGTTTTTAAAAGCTTATTCTGCATATAGACTTCACATATATATATATACACATAAGTCACTTAAGAATGTGACTTTTTAAAATGCTACAATACCAATATAATTCTTGATGCAAGTGGAGCTCAACTGGTACTCATGCTCTTTAACATATTCTCCTTTTGTGATGGGGCATGTTGCACCGCATGGCAGCAGCTCCCTGTGGATACAGCAGCAATGCACAGAGGTGGAGTGGTACCACCTTGCAGGGGAACCATCCTGGTAGCATAACGTCCTTCACACACAGCCTGGACTGCTTGGCTTCCCAGCAGTGTAACCTTATGACTGCTCCAAAGTCCTTCTCAGAGTTCATTATCTTTGTTCCTCACACCCCGTAGGAGGGCAGAGGGGCAGTCCTGGCTACCAGGGAAAATGTCCTCCCTAAAGAAGCTGTAGATACATCTAATTCTCACCATGGACTGTTGCAGTTTGTCACAAAAGGAAAGCAGCCTGCTCCAAAGAGAGAGGTCTGTTCAGAAATCACTCCTTGGGTAGAAGGTGAAGGCTGACTGCTGTGATGACAAAAATGAGAGTCTTTCACCCTTGAGCTGAAGGGTTCTTTCCATCAGGCAGAGATACATGATATGCCTCAGACAAGAGGAAGTAAGAGCGAGGTATGAAATTGAGTATTTCCCTTGTTTTTTTTTTCCCTCTCCTCCCTGCCTTGGGTACCCACAGGTTATGAGCAGTCGCTTCCTACCCTACGACAACATCGTGACAGATGCAGTGCTGAGCCTGGATGAGGACACCGTGCTCTCCACCACTGAGGTAAGGGTCCCTGTCGCCCTGGGAGCCTGCAGAGCTCCTTGGCTCAGCCTGAGCGCAGCAGGCAGGCTCTTCTCTCGGCTTTGTCAGTGAGCAACTGTTAGAAGATTTCCTGCTACACTCCTCAGATTTAGCACGTTGCACTTGTTTCAGCAACCCTGCCACCGCTTGTCGTCAGAGGAGCTTTTCGCCCTGGTTAATTGGCTCATCATTAGCATATGGTTCTTCCATTCTTTATTATTTTAGTAACATAGCTGCAGGCGGGTGTAGGCAGCCCAGAGCAGTCAGCTTTAATACTCTGTTCTCACTTTTCTGATTGGGGTAGCTTTTTTCCCCCACATTATCCATGGGGTGTAGGTGGGAAAGGAAGGGGTGTCAGCAGCAGGGGACTGCTGTCGCTTCAAAAGGCGGCGTTGCCCCCCTAATGCAGGATTTCACTGAGAAATGCTCTCACCATTGTGTCGCCCGATAAAATTGGAGATCTTTGCTAGTTTAGGTGTTACGAGTGTTTGTGCCAAGAGCAAGATAGCGCTAAGAAAAGAAAAATACTGTAGAAAACCAATTTTTACAACTGGGATGAGTATTGATTTCTGGAACCTCTTCCTGAGAACCACAGGGGAAACTGATGACAGTTTATATAGAGTGCAATATTTGGGAAATACATTATTAATGATGGCCAGGGAATAGCTTGAAAAACTCGATTTTCTTTTGTTTTCCCTTTTTTTTTTTCCCTATGTTCATGGCCATTTCCTTCTCCCCACTTTACCTTTATAAAAATGCTTTTTTGTCAGTGATGTGGACCTTTCAGTGATGCTATCACTGCGTATATGTCAGTGAAGAAATGCCTGACGTTAGTCACCCGTCACTGCTATATACCCTAAGATGTCAGTGAATTTGTTCCAGATGGATAACGTTGCAACCGCTCTTCTCCCCACTGCGGATTTGTTGTGCTGTGGTTAGGCTGCTCCAGAAGGAGCCATAGTAGCCCTTTTCTGCTGCACAGATGGAAGAAGTAGTTGGCATGGAACCTGTTTGATACTAAGATTACACCGTGGTAGTTTCTGCTGGATGAGGAAGAACATGGCTGCTGCCAAAGCCCTTGTGTGCAAAGCCCTGCACAGCCAAACAAAACAAAACAAAACAACAAACAAACCAAGCCCAATGAAAGGCTTTTCTTCAGGGGCTGGAATTCCTAAGCAGGTTGTTGCTCAAGATGAAGGGTCCTGTCCTAGTTGCCCTGAGGGCCATGGTAAGACCTCTCAAGGACTTCATTGCACTGAGGTGGTATTTGCAGCAATCCAGCCTGTGGATCCTGTGAGGATTTGGGGCTTTGGTTTGTTTTGCCTGGTATTTAGTCAT
The DNA here is from genome assembly GCF_964273445.1 of Streptopelia decaocto. Lineage (NCBI taxonomy): Eukaryota > Metazoa > Chordata > Aves > Columbiformes > Columbidae > Streptopelia > Streptopelia decaocto. Next base: position 15,537,555 of record NC_138655.1, read on the forward strand.
CATCCAAACTTCAGAGTCATTCAGGCTTCTGGAACACATATGAAATAAATACTGTTTCTTATTCGGCTTGGCCGTGTTTTACCCTAAACATTGTGAAACACAAATATTTGTTGTTTTGTGAGACAACATACACATTTCTTTGTGGCTTCTTTCCTCCTGTGAGCAGCCCGCAGCCGATATTGCGTGCTTGCACAGTGGGTATTGGCTGTACGAGCCCCACGGCCTCTGTGCTGCACAGAGAACCAGCTGCCAGCTCTCGCTGCCACTCGCCCTCCAGCTTCAGCGTGTCCTGCCAGGGCCAGCAGCTCTCCTTGGTGGTTCTCTGTGAAGAACTGGGGCCTTTCTGTTGCGTCACGTCCCCCATCATACAACTTACGCAAACAGCACGCCGAAACACTGACATGAAACGCCTGGTGTGACACTTCCCTTGAAACATGGGTGGTTGTTGTGGCACAGCTTCAGGGCTCAGAGAAAGCAATTTAGGAATATGGTCAAACATGATCACGTTCCCGTTGGGAGGAGCAGTCACCAGGCACATCCTCTGCTCCATCCGGCTCCAGAGGAGTAAAGGTTTTCCAATCACAACAGAATGGTGGATAATTTTTTTGTGAGAGGACCTGTGTCACATGCACAGAGGGGTGTTTGTATGGGAAGTAATTAGAAATCAGCACAGGCCAAGAGTGATATTAGAATTTAAGAGACTGGCAGACTGGTCGGATTTTCTTGCTGATCAGCTGAGTAGTAATATTGCTGGAAATTACACAGGAAAGTGGCTGGGGTTTGTTTGATAAAGTGAGTTTTCTCTTAGGGTGGTTGCGTTACTACATCTCCCTGCTACTAAGGATGGACACTTGAAAGCACAAGTGAGGGCACTGAGTGCAGCTGCTTTATTATTTATTTAAGTTTGAGATTCTCAGACTTCTCTAAAGAAAACAGATGTCATGTTTTATGGGAAAGGCCTTTACAGGGGAAAAAAAAAAACCCTTTAGTTCTTTCATGTGGTATTGATTTGGATGAGATCAGAACTATCACAACGGTAACTGGTTTGCGCACATTGTCTTTCTAGTTGGCCTCAGATTCCTTGAAACAACTTGAAAGAAAATAACCAGTCCCTGACTTTGTCTTGAGTACATGTGTGACTCTTCTGTTTCATAAAAACACTTGTAAATGAGAGAAGTCTGACAGTAATCACACAAAATGTGGCTGTTCTCAGAGCAGCAGCTATTCTTTATCTAACCTCTACACCCTTGGCTTTGTCTGCGTTCTTGGAAGGTTTTTCAAACATTCTTGAGCAAAGTTTTAGGTCCCTCTGGTACTGGAGGGAGCTTGCTGTGCAGTACAGAAACAAATCCCTCGTTTTCTTGGGTTTGAAAGGGACAGCTAGAATTGCCTTTAACTCTCTTTAAAATTTTGGTCTAGTTTGAGCTCCAAAACCTAAGCTGAAGTGCAACGATGGCCAACCAACTTTATAGTCATAATAATATTTCCATATGTATTTTTACCAAGCTCCTTTCACATCTGGTGCTGATGAGCCTTCTGCAAACTACCCCAATCATTCCTTTCCTGGTGTCACCAGGGTTTGTCTGGTGGGAACCTGGGGTAGCAGTGTCATGTCACCTTTTCAATTCTCAGAAATTTGAGTTATTTAAAAGCTTTTTCTTAAAGTATAGGCTCCAAAAGCTTTGACTGCATGGGAATCTTATCTTCCTCTTTATCAAGCTATATGTTTAACCCTCTTGGTCATATAGACAGTCTTAAAAGTATGACCTGCATGTACCCCAAAGGCTCAAAATGGATGGAAAATAGAAAAGGACTCCACATTGATTGCCTGTTTTAATCTCACGGAGCCACCCTTATAATTTAAGGTGTTTGACTCCTGATTTTCCAAGCTTTGTGTTGACAGTACTGAAATGGTGAGAAGCACAGAGATGTGCAAAAGGTTCAGTTTACCACGTCGCTATTACCGCTCTGTATTGCATCCAAGTATAAATACATGCTCCTACACCCATTCTTTCTGTAACTTGAAAAGGTTTGATATGTAAAGGGCACGCTTGAAAATGTTAATGTAATGCTGTGATGCTCTAGACTCCCTTTAACAGGAACCATTAAAATGTGCATAATTATAGGGCAAAATGTCAAACAGTCGGTTTAATTTACTGATGAATACATAGGATTAATGTTTTGCAACAGTTCCAAGATTTTGAATTATGAATTAGTGGCAAGGTAATATTTTGTTTTGCTGACATTTGTTGGAACAATTTCAGTATTCATTTGGCCTCTGCCTTTGTCCGCAGGTGGATTTTGCCTTTACAGTTTGGCAGAGTTTTCCAGAGAGGATCGTAGGGTATCCTGCTCGCAGTCACTTCTGGGACAACACTAAGGAGAGGTGGGGGTACACCTCCAAATGGACTAATGACTATTCCATGGTATTGACAGGAGCTGCTATTTACCACAAGTAAGCACCCAAAGCATCTGCTGTCCTCCTTCTGTATGAAACCAAATAGTCAGGGGGAGAGGGGTGAAGAACATTCTTCCGGGGAGGGGAAAAAGTGGAAAGATAATAGATGGCTCTATTTTTTATGGGGCAATAATTTAAGTTCTTGGTTTAGCTCTGGGGATCTGGTAATCATTATTGCGCTTGTTGGGTCTCTTTGAAGTCCCTTGTATTTTGAGGCAGTCAGACTGCTCTTTTTAACATCAGGAATTACACACTTCAAAGAGTTCTCGAATTCATTAAGCTGCTCGGCTGAATGGCCTGTAGCACAACAGAAAGGAGGTTACTTCCAGACCAGCTCCGGGTATGTGTTGGCTGACAGCTGCAGTCTGCAAAGTCTTGGGGATACTCTAGAGATGTCTCACAGTGGACACTTCACAGATCAGCATATTGCAGCATGTTGGAGGAAAACCGTGTTGTTAGAACTCCAGCAGAACAAAGGCCTCTCTGGATTTTGGGAGAAAGGCACCGAATTCTGGAGTGCCTAGTCCACATCTCCACAAAGGAGAAGACAGGCCATAGAGGTTGCTACAGGCCCAGAGGAGAATAATTACAACAATAATGACAGCAGTATGCCAGTTAATAGAGTCCAACTGAACAGTTTTGAAAGAAGAGGTGTAGGATGAATTCATCACTATTGTCTGTCACGTTATAGCAAAGTGGTGTTCTCTGTCCTCCATTATCTTGATACTTAGATCTGTACTGTTTCTTTCAAGTTACAAAAAAAGGCCTATGTTCTGTTTCCCTATTAGCACTGTTTACTCTCTTGATGAGGTACTGATTTGTTTTCCATTCTTGTTGGAAGATGAGACTGAAGAAAGGAAGTGGTATATCCAGAGTTGAGTACGAAACTTGTGTCTCAACTGAGATAGAAATTCCCTGGAGTTTGTAGTCCCTTAATGACACTGCTTTTGGCTTCCAGATATTATCACTACCTGTACACTCATTACCTGCCTGCCAGCCTAAAGAATATGGTGGACCAACTGGCCAATTGTGAGGACATTCTAATGAATTTTTTGGTGTCGGCTGTGACAAAATTGCCTCCAATCAAAGTAACACAGAAAAAACAGTATAAGGAGACCATGATGGGACAGGTATGTATCCAGAGCATGTTTTAGAAGTTGGGATGGATTGATAATGTAAAGGTTTGGCTTCTAGGTTAGGCTTACAGAGTGATACATTTCTGTCTATTTTTTGCAGTTTTTAGTTTAGCAGAACTGTAAATAGACTTTAGGTATCCTTATTATAATGAAGGAAAATCCAAAAGGAGAAATGGCAAACATCTACTGTACTTGACAGTATCTCTTCATATTTTTCTCACACGACGTTATTCATGGTCATCTCAAACTCATGGAACTGATTGTGGTGACCGGATTTCAGTTAAACTCCAGTTTTCTAATTAAATATTCTAGATGTAATACCTGGCCATGGAATGCTAGAAGCAGAAATAAATTCTAGAAAGGTTTTATATTTTTAATTACTATTAATGAATGTAATCTACCAGGCCATCTCTGTGCTGCTTTAAAATATATAGTGTGATTCAAGCACTGACATCAGGCTGTCACAACAGAGTTAGTTTATGGTATTCAAGCATTTTTTCCCATGAGGAACATTTTGTTCCATGGTGACACCATCACTCACTAGCATCCATGAAATGCTTGCTTTAGAACCTCTTCCAGCTACTGGATAAGCACTCTGTCATTGCAGAAATGGATATGCCTTCCAGTAACAGGGGTACCTGGTAACCTAGGGACACTTGTCCTCCTGCCTCCTGTGAACGAGTGATGGGACGAATAGCAAATCCTGCAAGTCCTAAAGAAGCTCCCATCTCTGCTGCCACAGTGTCTGTGATCTGCACTACAAATAGTCCCATGATTACTGGGAGGCAGGAGAAAGACAGGATCCTCTATTTTCCCCTCACATTTTCTTCTATTAGCATTACTTGGATCATTGACTGGGAAGTGGCCGTGCCAGGTTGTAGACTCCCTCACTGGTATGCCCCTGCCATCTGAAGTATAGGTAGTAATTCAGCAACTCTGACTCATCTGGGTACGCAGGAGACCTTCTGTGAACAAGAAGGTGCCGTCCAGAAAGTACCTATTGCTTCTTGTTTGAGCTTCACCTCTCCACGGGGCCGTGCTTTGGCTGTTTGGCAAAGCTTGAACATCCATTTTTCTTGTTACAGTGTGGGTGACTTGAGTCAGCCATGAACTATAACTCTCTCCTAAAGACAAGTTGTTCCTGCAGCTTTGGGAAATGTAATGGACCATGTTCATAATTCCTTGAAAGACAAATAAAAAATTAACGTAACCCCAATGTTGTGACAGAGATTAATACTCGTATGGAAATTCACTGTTAATGGCCAGAATGTGTGCTATAATCCTCCAGCAACAAGCTTTTGCTTGCTCTTTAGTGGCTCGGTATAATCAAGAGCCTGTAATCAATGCACATTATAACCTACTACTTCAGCTCAACTGGACAGGCCTTGGATAAAGATCAAGTCTGATACCCCATTCATTTGGCAAGTCCCTGACTCTCTCAGTTTATTTGCATTTTAATTTGAGCTTATGAATTTGTATTTGTTTTTGAAGTACAGTGGAAACATCAGTGCTATAGAGAGATGCAAGAGAAGCGGCACAACCTGAAGCTTAGGTTCTCAGCATTCATAGTTTATCTTAAACAATTGTTTTATTATGTTTATACATGTACTTTAGGTACAGATAGAGAACAATAACTGCTTCAGAGCTGTTAGGGCCTTATTTTTCTAGAGGTGCTGAGTTTCAATGGACTTTCATAGGAATCACAGCTGCCCTGAGCTTTGGAAAATCAGGCCACAGTGTTTTCCATGTACGCAACCTGTGGTCTTCTTCTCAGGTCAGGGTTTAATGTGATGTAACTTGGAACTTCAGTTCATTTTCTCTGTCCATAAGATGTTACTGTCTTATACACTGGCCTCGGCCGGTGGGATTCCTGGGAACACCCTGCTTTTCCGTGCAGGACATCAACACACATGAGTAATGCCAAGCATGTCAGGACTTCTACTGAGCTCAGTTACAAGTTGGTTGAAATGACTCGTGTATCCGTTTCTGCGAAAGCGTGTTTTTGACCTGCAGAAACCGTAATAACGGCAGCGTGTTTTCCTCCTGCGGCTGAAGGCCATGGGCAGCAGCTGGCTGGAGCACCGGCACCTCAGGGAAAAGCGGTGGCCTCCATGTCTGGTTTTTAAGGACTTGTAAGGACATGGTGGTTTTTAAGGACTTGTTCTACCTGTGAAATAGCTTGAGGGTCTAAAATAAGAAGAGTGAGGGACGGGGTGAGGCGATGTGCTGGCAGGCTGTGTGAGGCCAGCGTGCGGGTGTCGTGGTCGAGCTCGGGTCACCCCACGGCACTGCCCTTGGCGCTGCTCTGACCGGGCGCCCAGCCATTGCGTTGGGTCATGGCCAACGCCTGACTTCTGCTCTCCTCTCCACAGACGTCCCGGGCCTCGCGCTGGGCCGACCCCGACCACTTCGCCCAGCGGCAGAGCTGCATGAACACTTTCGCCAGCTGGTTTGGCTATATGCCGCTGATCCACTCTCAGATGAGGCTCGACCCTGTCCTCTTTAAAGACCAGGTCTCCATCCTGAGGAAGAAGTACCGTGACATTGAACGACTCTGAGGAGCGCTGCCGAGGGGGCCGAGCCGCCCCCGCCCCGCGTGGCCACCGTGCCGGGAGCCAGACTGTGCCGCCGGCAGCAAGCGCCCGACATGGCGCCGGACTGCGCCGGGCCCCGGCGGGCTGCTGCCGCCCCAGAATAGGTCGTGTACAGTTTCATTATGGAACATTAAATAATTATTTTTGAAATGATTGCTATGCAGGTTTAAACTTTTTTAATGATCAAAAAAAAAACCTATTAAAAACAGAGTTCTTTCTTTAATCAAAATTGTGTTGGTTGTGAATATTTCAAAGCTGCCGTTTCTTTCTTTCATGCATTTGATTGTCATTGCAATTTTCATTCATTTTCCCCTGGAAAGTTAAACACTTGAATCTCAAGGGGAGAAAATGCAGCAGGTTCAGAAACAAACTGAGCACAATCAGGACAGAGCCCAAGTATTAACCTTCCTCATTTACTGCTGACTTTTAATTTTTTTTTTTCCCAGTTTTCCCCAAGCCTGTAGCAGCCACTATGGCAAAACTCCTCTGAACGGACGGAAAACTGGAGAACCCCCAGCACGCCAGAGGGAAGCACAGATCCTTCTGCCTGGGGACCCCGTTTTTAAAGGTGATGAGCTTGGCCTCGCTGGGGAGAGGAACGTCCCTGCCGAGGGGCACACCGGGGACCCGGCAGCAGAGACACATCCCGGTGGCCCTGGGCAGCGCTGGGGCCATCAGCACAGCGGACACATGTGGCCTCAGCCTCCGCTGCCTGGGGCCGTGGCGGCCGAATTGCTAGAAATAGCTTTGGTTTGAGGGCAAAAGGAGTGTGGCTGAAAAAAAGAAAGCATGTTAGTGCTCTCAGTGCAGGAGTTTGGCCTGTAACAAATTGCTTTATATGAAATCAAAGCATGGGTTTTTTTGTTTTTTTTTTTTAAGCACAGATAGGTGGAGAAATTCCCTCCTGGAGGTCTGACACCTGAAGTAAAGTGCGTGGTCAGACACTGGGTATTGGTGGCAGCGGGTGCTCCCAGGCGTGCTTGGGGCAGGCTCACTCGGACTGAAAACCTGCCCCTGAAATACCAGCGTTGCTCATGCTCCAAATGGTTTTATCATTTCAAATGGGAGTGGTTTTAAATTGAAATATTCCAGTTGTTCATTTCTCTGTAGTGCTATTCTTATTTATGTGTTCCTTTCAACTGAAGAATGAAAACAAAAGCAGTGATTTTGGTTAGGAAGACACCATTCCTATTTGCTAAGAAAATAAGCACTTTAAAAATGTTTTGAACTCTAACATTTTGATGAGGTGCAGTTGGGGTGCTATGTAACAATTGCCACCCCCCAGGAGAAGACCAGCAGGCCTTTCTATACCTCATTCCTTGGTAAACAGGCGGTCTGGTAGGAGGGGTGAAGAGTAGCTGCAGTGCTAGGAAGGGTGGACCAGAATTTTCACCATTTTCATTTGGGCTCAGGCACCGATTTATTATGCAGCTTTAAGCAACTCCCATAACTGAGGCATGCCTCAGTTTCCTTGTTTGTAAAAGCAGCAGTTACTGGTTGTAGAGGGAACACTGTCAAGCCTAAATAATTTCTCTTGCTGATAAGACCAGAATTCCTAAGTGGAAGGTTGCTTTAAAAGTGCAAAGTAGATATTGCTAAATGTTTGGATGCAACCTGACATGTAGAGTCTTGCAAAGAATGCTTTGCTTTGCATATGTATTGCAGTATTTGAACAGAGCACAGCAAGTTAGGGCAGGAGCATCAGGTTCCTGACATTTTGTGTTAAATCTGAACCAAATATTTAAAGGAATCTGCCAAAATGTATGAGACTGCAGCATGTGACTTATGGTGCTGAAAGGCAGAGGTGCCGCTTTTCCCCCCTAATTTTGCTCTCCCAGGCCCTGGCCACTCAGTCTCACCTCACACCTTCTGCCATGCTGGTGCTTCTGTGAGTCCATTTAACTCGCTAAAATTGCAGTGATTTATTGATTTTTTAATGCCATTTTAGGGAGTTAAAGCAGCATGTGGAGAGATTCATAAAGAGGGAAGGGTTGGTAGGCAGGGCCAGGGAAGGAAGGGGAGGAGGTTATGGTCCTGTCTTTGTAGGGTAAGCTGCTAATTCAGCTCCCCACATACCATAAAAACATGAACCTCACTTCTCTGTGCTCTCAGGTCTGTGCTTGCTGATCTGTGGGGGAAGGTGAAGTCCCGAGGTTTGATTTTCTAGGGTGGATGGCTCAGCAGCTCTCATGTGGCTTTTTCCTCTTGAAGATCAGACCGTTCTCTCAGGGACTGGAATACGCTGTCTCCTTAGACTTGGTTTTTGGAGGATATGTCAAGCACTGGGTGAGGTTGGCAGGGCTCACACTTTGCTCATGTCTCCATTTGCAGTTAATGGTCTGATGCCAGCAAGAGGGGCCAGGGAGAGGGAAAGAGGCAACCCTACAAAAACAAGAATTACAATTCTCCTTGGGTTTTAGTTAATGCCATTTTCGGGCACGTGTGTTGGGTTTTTAGTAAAAAAGGGAGTAGCTAACCATTTTTGGAGTGCAGTGAGTCAGGCCAAGCTTCGCAGCTCTTTGACATTCTGTTATCGTCACTTTTTGGGGCGGCTGAAAGAGACTGTGCTAAAGCTCACTCCCAATGTGATTCGGGGCCCTTTCTCTTTGCAGACCGCTAATTAAACAAGTAACAATTAAAGGCTTAGCTCCGGACGGGATGCGGATAGGTAGGAGCGTTTCTCTTTGCAGCACGTTACCCAGGCACAGCCGGCTCTCTAGGAAAGAATGTGCCTCGCGGCCAGTCTTGGGAACGGCCGTCGGGCTCCGTGTCCGTGTCCTGGGGACCCAGGGCAAGAGCTGGAGGCAGATCCAGCTCAGAGACTCTGTGTGTTACGCTCCATGTGGATGGACACTATTGTCCAGCGCTCACAAGGACACTGGGCATGATTCGGAGCCTCCCGTGTGTATCTGTGTTGGACAGAGCTGTGTTGCTTCCTTAGTGAATGAAATCATCCTTTTATCCCGTCCTACATGCGACTGAATGGTTCCTTATTTTTTTTTCCTCCCTTCCCTTAATTCAGATGGTGCTGAAACAAGGTTCAACTCCTTGTTGCTCCTTTTGTAGCTTTTGTTTTTTTAATTGTTTTTCATTAACAGCAGGCTATGTTAGCCTTTACTTTACAGGTACTTGAATACCTGATGACTTGACTGAGTGTTACGCATGTGGCCTTTCGTAAAGGTTACTGACCTTAATTTAATCAGGGGTGAGATGGATGGATGAATGTGAATAGATCCATGCCATTAAAACAGAATAAAAGTAGGGATTAGAGTTTGGGAGAACTGATGAATTTTTAATTGAAATTATTAAAGAAAATTTAAAAGAAAAAGAAAGAAAGAAACCGTTCCCAGTTACAATTTGAATGAGAAGGAGGAGATATTCATAATGAGAAAAATGCGACACAACTATAGGGGCAAACTTCCAAGATGGAAAGTGCCTGGCTCTTCTTGCAGTCCCTTGGGCCTGTACAAGATTTTATTTGCCCTCTTTCTATTTTGTGAAAAACTCTAATTATTACCATAACTTTTTCTAGATGTGAATGTTTAAGCTTTGTAACAATTTCATAGTGAACACGCTGGTGTGCTCATGCGTGGCTATCGAGCGCTTTGATCTTTTCCATCGGAAAACATCCTGGATTTGATCAATTTGAGATTGCAATTTCTTGTTCAGAGCCAACTTTGACAAAGAAATAAATCTTTCACCCATGAGCGCCTTTTAAAATAGCTCATTTACCAAAAGATATCATTTGGAGAATGAAAGTAATCGTTTGATACTGAAACAATGAAAGAAACAGCTAGCAGTAGACATGGCGGGGGGTTACAATATTTAAGTTCCCAGTGTAAAATCCAGTGTCCTCCTTTTTCTTGCTCCCCTCACATCAAAACTAGAAGTCCACTCAGTGTTTGTTATAACATCTGTATTGATTGACAGCAAGTTTATTAATTCTTCCAGTGAAACACCCTCTTCCATCATGGGATGGGTTGGTGGTCTCCTCTTTTTTGCCCGCAGGGCTCCGCGGGTCTCACGGGGGGCCCAGGGTCTTCCCAGCAGGGACTCGCCCTGCGCAGGGTCTCAGCTGGTGCCCGACAGAAATAAAACCGCATCTTTCAAAACATTGCGCATCTCACCCTTGTTTAAAACTAAGTCAAGCTGGCCTTTATACTACTCTTCATACACGTTTTTTAAGTTGGAGTTAAATTAGGGGGGGTTATGGGACTCGTCATATGCTTTTGGATGCTCCCTCCCACAATTTCATAATATTTTTAGTGACTATTTCGCAGTGGATTAGTGATGATCCAATGGGCCTTGCGACCTTGTACATAATCCTGTATATTTATTTTGAGAGAAAATATGTATAGTGTTTGGATTATGAGAATGGAAACCTGAAATGGAAGTTCTTAGGTGGGCAAATGTAAAGCAAAAAAGCAAACAAAAAATACAATCTTATTTTGTATAAAATGTACATTTTTGAGAAAAAGAAGTTTCTAATGCATTACCAATGTTTTCATAGTGCTGCCACATCTTTTTAAAAGTGTTTCTCCCTCTTTGTTTGACTATTGACAACATGGTGCAATTAAACCTAAAGGAAGTGTGTGAGTGAGAGAAAAAGAGAGAATGAGAAATTTAAAAGCCATATAATTTGGTTTACTTCATTAACCTGTATAACATCATAGGTTTACCATCTAAGATAGGTTGCTTTTATAGATAGTGTCACCAAAGACTTTTTTTCTTAAGATTTATTTTGAGAAGTTGTTAATAAAGGACGTACATTTCTGTTGCAGTGTGGTTTTATTTTTAAGGTAGAATAACAAATTTTGCTTGTACTCTTGAGAATACAAACTTGGGAACATGATTGGCAAGTGTCTCAAGTTCAGGGTAGTTAAACGAATGGCTCTTTATCTGCTGTCTCCTCAGCTTGAAGCAAGTAATGGCCATCTGTGTATCCAGTGCCTTTGTTACATAGATTTAGTGCATGGTATAGGATCTATACACAGTGGTAACTACTCCAGCAATGTTTACAGGTGTTTAATGTCTTACTTGAGGGCAGAACATTCAGTCTGTGTTGCTTGTGTGTGGCAGGACAGTATCTCTGCCTTGTGACACAGTCATTGGTAGGTGACTTTTAGAAGGTGTCTCTGTAAATGCACGTGCACAAAAAGGATTGATACACCAGCCTGGAGACCTTGGAAGGCTGATCCCTGCAGGCCGAGAATATATTAGTTTATTGACCCATAAGTATTGTTAGGGGGTTATCACAAACCTGTCACAGTCAGGGGGATTGCATTCATCCCACCTAACGCTAGATGCCTACAAAGCACTCCTCTCTGTCGGAGCTGTACCTGCCGTCTCCCTGAACAAAGTATTGCCCAGGCTTCTTCTCGCCGGTTGCAGACATGGGCCTCAGCACGAGAGAAGTCGCACCTCACCCGTGCTGGTTTCTCTCTGCTGACAGAACAAGTACACGGATTGCATGTCCTGCCAGCAGATACCAACATCTGGTCAGATGATACCTGCTCTGGGAAAGTGCCTCATAACACCAATGGGCTCGGCATCACGGTTTATAAATCTGAGGAATTAGTCACTGGTTTGTTCCCACCAGAGATATCTAGGCTGGACACCTGGGGTTCAGACTGCCAGAGCATGGAGAGGTCCTTATATTGTCATCCCATCTGATCTGCCAGTCATAGAAGACTGAGGTGTCTTGGGAAGAGGCAGAAAGGTGTGGGTGAGCTCCTGGTTTTCTGGGTCACTACGCGTTGCTCCAAAACAGAGCATCCCCACAGCCACTGGTGTTTGCTTCTGGCTGTGGGCTTCTCCCTGCCAGAAAAGCAAAAAATGTTACCCTGAAAACAATCCCAGAACAGTGTTCCTACTCCTTCAACTCCTGAATTCTTGGCTTTTGGCCACGTTATTTGTACAAAACAATTTGGTGTGGAGTTCATTTGATTAAATGCGTATAGCTACATCTGCAGGAGCTCCCAGAAGGCTGTTGTCTACAACAGCAATTAGCACAAGCTGCCTGGGGTAGAGCTGTAGTCTGCAACCCGACTTCTACGCTGTACACGTCTTGGAGGGGGTGAGCTAGCTGTGGGGATGGAGTGTGTCAGATGTGCATCTGCACCTTCCAGCTTAGTTCCACCTGAAAAGGACCCAGTTTGTGTGCTCCAACGCCACCCACGCTGTGAGCCAAAATGAGGTAAGTGGGGAAGACTGGATAGTCACCTCGGAATTGTGATGCTGAGCTGAACCAAACCACTGCTATCGCTGTGCACCCCTCGCAGTCTGGTAGACAGCGGAGATCAAATCCAAAATCAATCAGGCAAACAGGACCCTCAGTAATTTCTACTGCCTTCATCTGTTCTAGAGAAAAGTAGGTCTGTAAAGGAAGAAGCAGCTGCATTGGACATCTCTGTGTTGTACTTGTTAGGTGAGGAGAATCCCATACTCAATGTCAGTTTTGCTTGCTAACCTGCCACACCAGGAATAAAAACTGATTTTTAGCTGGAGTAAATGAAAAGCAGGTCTGTGAAGCCCCTGGGACCTTGCTTGCTTACATGAAATGAGGATCTGGCCCAAAATACTTAAGGCATAGTCAGCTCAACTGTAAGTGCATTTTTGAGGGGTTTTCTGAACAATCTCACTGAATGGAGACGGATAAGAGCGTTGGCACTGATCAACACCTTATTTTATTGTCTCTTTTAAATGATTAAGAGAAAAGAAACAAATCTCTGCTTTCCCTTTGTAAAGCTATTGGCTAATTGCATCCACAATGCTATCAGAGAGAAACAGATTTTGCTTGAGATTTTGAGTGGTGTGCCAGTGACATTCCAGTAGCTGCATGATGTGCTTTATTCCCCACTTCTGTTTCTCCACATGTCATTCAGGGCTGTATGTGGATTTTACGAGCTGCCTGCTCCAGGTGCTGCTGGTGCCAGGTAGCTGGTTTTGCACATCACCTGCATTTCTATTGCATATTAGGGATGGATGGGTGCTCCATGCTGCAGCTCAGGCTCCTCCTCATTTCCTTTCTGTAATTAACTATTGTTTTGCTGGTGGTGCTGAAGTGAATCAAGGAACAGTTTTTTGGTTTTTTTTCCAGAAAACATAAGATAAAGCCATTTATCTTATGAAGAAGAATGTAATATTAACAACATTTGCTGAGTTAGTGACTGCAAAAAACAGACACAACACCCTCCGGAAGTTGCAGCAGAAACAAGAATTTTGAGTCTGTAAAATACTTTCCCTCTGATTTCTCCCTTCCTCTCTACATAGAAGCAGCTCCCATTCACAGTCATGAAACAAGAAGACAGACCAATTGCTGGCACGCGAAAGATACATTTTGGGTTTTCTTTGTTTCTAAATGGGATCCACATCCTGTTCCTGCTTGTATTAAGCATCCTGAGGTCTGTGGCATCCACACTGGGTTTTCATTTGGTGGTCCAGTGCAAGACTGAAAAGGTCCTAAATTTTGGGGAAGAATTTAGGACCTTGTATGGCATCTTGACTTGGAGATGGAGAAACAGAGGCCTCTGCAGCAGCTCTGCTCTTTCAAAAATATGAGTCTGAAATTGACTAGTCAGATATTAAAAAATGTTCAGTTTTTAGTTCTACCAGAATTTGCGATGTGGGTACTAGGGTTTTTCTGAAAATGTGCCCCATTTTACTGATGCATCACCTAAACCTGCTCTATGATGCAGCAGATAATGTACCGGTGGCCTGATTGCCATATGCACGCTATGGCTACCGCTGATGGAGCATCAGGGAGCTGGGAAGACAATATGAAAATGGACAGTTTAAGAGTATCTGAAATAGAGTTTGAAAGCTGAGAATTCAAAACACAGCAATGAAGGGCAATACGGCACCAGGAAATGGATTTTCCTCTTCCTTGGATTGGTGTAAATCCTTCTTGTTTGTGTTGAAGACAATGGGTTGTTTTGAGCCAGAAAAAGGGTGGAATTAGACTTTCAAAGCATGAAATTAGAATACCTTTTTATTCAGTGATGTCTTGATCCTGCTAGATAACAAAGTACATTTAGAATGTGAGCAGCACCTTGTGAGAGGCTGCCAAGAAGACACACAATCCTCTGCTTTCCCTGAAACAGGCAGCTAGAGTAATATGTTAATGCCAACCAGTGACTACATTAAGATTATTTTTAATATCCAGCAAATCCTCAAGAGAAGCTGAAATAAAACATTTGTCACTTTATAATTTTTAAGGAAAATGCATACGAGTTCATTGCAATTCCATTTCCCTCGCAGCAGTAATAGAATTGTTGCTATTAGGACTAAAACTGAGTCTAGCTCAGGAAGATCTAAAAATTGAGAATTGCTTGTGATACCAAGCAATAATGTTGTTTTCAAAATCCACAGATGATTTAAATGCAATCCCCTTAAGTATTGAAATCTGTCTAGTTCACTCCAAAGGCAAATAAATCCAACATATATTTTTCTCTCTCTCAGAGCAGGGCCAAATTCTGCTATCAGCAACACTGGAGTAAATCCAAAATGACTGCAGTTTTCCTCATGCTTTCCCTGAGCCCCAAGCCATGGTCCCACAGGAGATCAGGGAGCTTCCTCAGCCCTGTGGCTTTGGGGTGGCCTTGGGACAGCATGTCCCCCTGCAAGGCTTTGCTGTGCACGTTGTGCTGCTCTGCAGTGCAGCTCCAGAACTGGGACGTGATGAACAGGGTGGGGATGGGGCTCAGCTTCCCTGCATTGCTTTTTATGGCCTCGGTAACAGAAGCCAAGTCTGATACATTTGGAGGGATAACGTCAGCACTAAGTAAAGTGCCGAGGAAGACAGTTTTCGTGTAATGAGACTGAGGGCTGGTTGATAGGATTCTTGGTCCTATTCCCGACTCTTCTAGTGATTTATTCTGAGGTAAAAACCCATTTAACCTCTCTGGCCCAAACTGTTCTGAAACAGCAAGTGGATATTCATAAATATCTCCATTTTGCAAGGAAAAGTATGGGCTTCGAGGGGTTCATGCCAGTGTTTTCTGGCTTAAGAGTAAAAATTTGTGATGCCATGTCAGAGACACTCTCGAACTGGTACTAGCAGGTGGGAGCACTGGGGGTGGCTGCTTCTAACCCCCCTGTCTCGTTGCACATGTAGCGGGTTGCAGCCTCCGCTCATCTATTCTCTTTAACCTCTAAATGAAGAGCAGGCTGGGGAAAGCACAATGATTTATGGTGACACACAGCAATAACAACATCACAGTCACAACCACTTACAAAAATGTTTCAAAATCATTATCCCTGTATAACAAAGGGGCAGACTTTTGAGACCTGGTCTTGTAAGGCATGGCCACCTACACCTGTTGAGTCCCAGTCCATTACAATTATGGACGTAAACTGTCTGCAGCTCCAGCTGTTCTGGAGGTTACCTGCGTCTTCAGCATCAATTTAGGACATGTCTGGGTTCATGGGATACTTCTCCATCTGCTTGCAGGCTCTCAGCATGCTGCCCCAACAGAGAATCACTGTGGGGGTAGAAGTGGCAGTGGGCAAGTCCATGGTAGGTGCTCATTCTGCACAGAGCTTGTAGAACCCTGCAGAGCTCCTGATCAAAGCACCCATGATGTTTTTCCCAGCCCAGCTCGCTCTCAGTAAGCTGGGTTAGAGAAGGTCACAACTTCAGCTCTTGGGCTGGGTGGAGAGTAGCAGAGAAACCTCCCTGCTGCCTCGTTTGTGGGACAGGAATTTGGAGACCTAGGCAGGGGGTAGCTGTTGGATTGCCAATATTGTCTCTCAAGGAGTTTAAGAGCATCTTAGAGGATCTTCAGCATCTTCCCTGACTATGGTGGCAAACGAAAAAAAAAATAAAAGAAGGCAAATCGGTGCCAGGACAAGGAAAGGAATCCAGATTTCCCAACAATTAGCATCTTTCTAGGACTGTTTTTCTTTTCTTACATCTGCACTGCTCTGGCATTGGCTGCTCTCCAGGGTGTCATGTAAACGAAGAAATCTGAGCCTTCACGTAGCCCTTGGAGTTGAACTTTCTGAGGACAGCCTGCCTGGTTTGTGTGTATGGACTGATGCCATGCGAATGAGTGAAGTCTCACTGCATCCTGCAGCTGGCAAACTTGACCGCTTATTTAGTTTTCCAAGATTGTACCAAGTTTTCTTTGATTTTGGGGCTAAAAAAAAAAAAAAAAAAAAAAAAAGCAGCTGTGTTGTTTCAGTCAAACCAAACCAAGGAAACAGTCAGAATTTATGCAGGGCTGGAGCCCTGACTGCTGATCCTGACAAGGCAAACCCGGGGTACGTAAAGTCAGTGCCAAGGTAACCTCTGAAAGGTGCTATTAAACCCAGTGTGCCACACAGAAAAGTGTGTGAGCACCTGTGCACAGAAATGCTGAAAACCTGAGGTGCCCAGACAATTTATTTTGCATCCTGAGATTTTCCAGCAATGGCCTCTAGTGCTTTTTATGTGTTATGCATCAAATGTAATCAGCTGCATGGCACAGTGTGATGAAGTGAATGCATCGGGTCACTAAAGTGCATTAAGTGCCATTTACTGCATCGATCTGATTCTGTCCCTGGTCAAACTCATAATAACTGTCGCTGTCCCTTATTGCTGCTTCCCTTTTCCTTGTACTGCTGAGCAGGTAATGGCATCCACGTTCTCAGCCGATGGAGCAGCTGAGTCAGGCCGGTGCCCCAAGCCTGCTCCATTGGTCCTGCCTTGCGCTGGGCAGTTGGTCAGAGTGTTGAAGATATCCCAAGCTTGCAAAGCCAAAGGCTTTTCTCACTGCCAAAGCACGGCAGCTCTGGTGTTTGAGATGTTCAAACCTGCTCACATTGATTGTTTTTCTCATGTAAGCTATACTTTGTGCAGGAGTTTTTCCTTTAGCAGAGCACGAGTTGTGCGCTGCACAAGAGGCAAGTGAGCGCAGTGGGTTTGAGTCTGGAGAATGGATGTCTGCTTCAGAAGAATTTTCTCTGCAGGAATTTGTTTATGCCATTCGCTCTATGTCCGCATTTCCCTTTGTACTGCTCTGTAAGTACCAGAGCAGGTTGAAGGTCAGTGCGCAAATTAATTGTCCATGTAGAAAAAAGGTTTTTATTTCTTCCTTTTTTTCCTCTCGAGTGCTTACACAACCTCATTCTTCACTGAAGAGTGCTGAGTCTTTCTTTTTTCACTTTAAATTTCCAAAACACTGGTTTAAGAGTGTTCCATCTTGCACATTTGTGTGATTATCCGTTTTTATCTGGTTAAAAATTTATACTTTGAATTTACACATTATATTAGATGGTTTTCCAAACGTTATGTAAACAATTAACTTTCCACATGTGACTCCAGGATCAAAGACTCTCTTTGTCATAGAAAGCTAGTATGTGAATACTTAGAAATAGGGAACACTTCATTTTTTTCACCCCATAGCACAATTAATTTTTCCATTCAAACATATGTTGGTCTGGGGAGCGAGGAAGATGTTGCTGGATAAGATCATTGCAGCCCTGCTGCTCCTGGGAGCCTCAGTTCTCTGCGCTCTGAAGCAGTCGACTTCGAAGGGTTTCCCATCAAATACTTGCTGTGGTGGAATTGCATGCAGAGAGTGCATCATTATCTTTAGCTGATTTAATTGTATTTCCATTAATGATCTACAGTTCCCACCCTTGCCATCTGAAGTGCCTGAAAAAATGAGGTCTGATGTGGCCCCAAGAGTATTGTAGGGGCCAGTTCTGCTGCTAAACTCCAGCTGCTCTGTGCCAGTTTACTAACACAAAGCAGCTATAAACCCAGTTTAACTGGTTTTGTGTTTGCTGCATCAGAGTGGCTCTTGGCAGCTGAAACATAACAGAAAATGAGGTCCTTAATGCTTGATATCTGGCATATGTCCTCTACTTGGGGTACACATCTTGCCCTTGCAAGGAGATGTATAGTACAAGTCTTTCATCTATAGATGTTGTGATTGTGTATTCAATGAAGGCATCTGGAAACATCCCATTAGGAGCAGTGGAATGCCATTGCTTTGCTGTTGACAGGAACGCAGGGGTGGGATTTGCCTGCTTCTCACTAGGTGTCTAGTATATTTTTAAATACTTAAGGGAAAGAAAGGACAACTTGATTCTACTGAAGATACAATAAGAACGTAAAACTGCTGTTGGAGCAGCTGAAGAGTGAGGAACACACCAGAGCTGGCTGAGGACACCTGGGACGTGAGAAGAACCTGATCTGGACTGTCCTCTTGGCAATGGAGTATGACAGGACAGCAGCACTCTCACAGGGCTGTTGTGCATGTTGGGAAGCCAGATCTGCTTCCCAACAGCTTCAGAAGGGCTGTAGAGTCATTTCCACAGAGGAGAAGGAAAGGGGAGAGGCAAAGGCTGTTCATTCCAACAGAGCCATCAGTAGCTCATGTGCTTCAGGAGGTAAGAGCTAAGGGAACGGAGGCTTCCATGTTTTGTCCTCCCACGACCACCCTCCTGCTCTGCTGCAGAGCCTGTTTCTTTGTCAGCTTCTTCCTCTTCACTCCTTTTTTCTATTGCTTTTGTAGAAGTTCACTTTTTATGACTAATTAACAATTAATTTGGCTAGAGAGCAAGCAAGCAGAAAGATGTGGTAGAACATATGGAGGAACGTACTGTACTCGGTCCCTGCAGATCTGAACTGAGAAGTGAGGTCCAGGAACAATCAGTTTATGAGCAGAACAGTCTGGGAACAAGCTCTAGAAGAGGAAGAAATGTGAAATGGCAGCAAAGATCCACGTCATTTCGCCCTGAAAGTTGTAGAGAAGGTGAAGAAAAGCCCTGAGGAGTTATTAAAAAGATACGAGAGCAACCAGAGAAAGTGGCAAAGGTTTCCAGACTGGGAAGGAAGAGAAGGACAAATTAGGCCAGAATTTTTGTAAAGACCAAAAACATCAACAGAGAATGTTCTGTCCCAGAGGACTTTGGGGACTAGAGGGAGACAAACCTGTCACCTGCTCATGGAGCAGGGAGGGAGGTGAGAATGAAGTGAGCAGAGGGAGAAGGTCACATGTTATTTGCCTTGTTTCTTTTGCAAGAAATCGCTGGAGACAAAAGTTCGATGGGACAAGCTGAGGATTTGAAAAGTGGGAGAAAATGTCTGACTGGGAGTCTGGGTTGGCTTGTTTCAGAAGCTGGTTGTTTAGTAAAGGCAAGAGAAATAGAAGATGAAAGATGTCTCTGTTGCATAGAAATTCGACTGGCTCTTGCGATTTCCACTATCAATATTCTGTAACGTGCTAATGAAGGCATTGAGTTCTGCTGCTGGAGTGAGACATGCTAGATCCAGAACTGGGATTTCGTGTTTGGTGCAAAGAAAGGGAACAGAGGGTACAGAGGAGTGCAGGGGGGAGTTTGCTGACACCCATGGACAGGAAATGGGGAAAAGCTGGAAAAAGGCTCCAACTATACAGCTGAAGCAGCAGAGGGTCCATTCTCCAGCCCTGAGGCTGTGTCACAGCCTGGCTTGCATCCACTCACCTCAGATGTTTCCCTCCGTCCCCTTCCACCCTCAAAATGATATGAACGTGATCAGATGCTGGTAGGGAAGTCCTCAGCCTGTGCCATCCCCAAAATGGTGCATGGGTGATGTCTGGGAGACGAGTTGGCAGAGGTCAAAACTACTCCAGAAGTGTGCCAATGGGGAACAGCACAGGCAGCTGGGTTCATTTACTGTAAAACTTTACTGCAGAAATACTGCCAGGGTCTTCATGGATCGAGAAGGGGGATCTACAATGCAAAGCCAATGCTTGGTGGTGCCTTGGGTGCTCAAACAGCTAGGAGAATCATAGAATCACAGAATCATTTTGGTTGGAAGAGACCCTTAAGATCATCGAGTTCAACCATTAACCTAACTCTAGCACTAAACCATGTCCCTAAGAACCTAATTTATGCATCTTTTAAACCCCTCCAGGGATGGTGACTCAACCACTTCCCTGGGCAGCCTGTTCCAATGCCTGACAACCCTTTCTGTGAAGAAAATTTTCCTAATATCCAATCTAAACCTCCCCTGGCGCAACTTGAGGCCCTTTCTTCTTGTCCTGTCACTTGCTACTTGGGAGAAGAGACCAACCCCCTCCATGCTACAACCTCCTTTCAGGTAGTTGTAGACAGCGATAAGGTCTCCCCTCAGCCTCCTTTTCTCCAGGCTGAACAGCCCCAGCTGCTTCTCATCAGACTTGTGCTCCAGACCCCTCACCAGCTTCATTGCCCTTCTGTTTAGCTGTTCCTGTCTTGGTCCAGCCTGGATCACATCCATGCTCTCCTGATAAAGGAACAGATCCCTGCCACCCCCACTGCCACTTACTGGGCTATTCAGAGCCTTGATTTTTTCCCCAGGGCTGAGCTCCCATTTAAGCACCTGCAGATAAGGGCCAAATTTCCTGAAGTGCTCATCAGACAGCTGTGTCCCTGGAGACACTTCATCATAGATTTAAAAAATAAATTAAAAAAAAAAAAAAAAAAAGCCATGCAGAACTGTTGAGAAAGATCCAGCCATTTGTAAGCCCTTGGGAGCAACGGCTGTTGTTTATTTTATGTCTTTGCTTAGTACCACAGGGCTTGGCATTGGGCATATCCTGATGATTTATATAAAATTAACTCCTTAACCTTGGACGAACTGATAGCAATTTGCTTAGTGTTTTCTTTGGAAGATGAATATGATGATGGAAGATGAAGGCTTCAGATTCATGCTCTATCCTGGTCCACAAATAAGTTGTTTGCTCAATTGACACCATCATGTAGAAATGAAATTCCCCTTTTGCTCTGTGTTAACAGATGGATGCTGGAGGGAGATGTGTTAATTTTTAAACATACCTGAAGAAGTCAGAAGTCTACCTAGGACAGACCTATTTACATTTTTAAAGCAGGTTAAATTTTTCTCCTGGAAAGTTTCCTATCAGGGTGAGATAGAGTTGGGCTGATGAGAACAAATGCTCTGGCCCAGCTGGCCAATGGCCAGCCAGGAAAACCTCTGGAAGCAAAGGGCAGCCGCGCCATGTGCTCTGCCTGGAGACCTGCTCTGGCCATGGCCCGGCTGTGTGGAGAGAAGCTCATGGCTGGGCACCTGCGGGCAAGGACTCTTGGTCTCTGAGCAACCTGATACTTAAAAACCCTTTCCTGCTAATGGTTATGATACAACTTCCGAAATCCTGACCTGTAGACTGAGGGGTTTTTGTTTGTTTGTTTGTTTGTTTGTTTGTTTGTTTTTTCTTTTCGGTGGTGAAGCGGGGCTGCTGGAAGCAGAATGCCCTCAGTCAGAACAGGGTGGTGGGGAGGAGGCTGAGGTCTGGAAGCAGTCAGCCCTGGTGCCCTGCTCTCAACCACAGAATGACAAGTCTTTCTGTCCTGGAAAGCAACATTCAATGACTAAAGCAATGACTGAATGTCCTAAAGCAGTTGTGTCCCATCTTTCAACTGAGAGCTGCATACAGAGTCAGTTGAGCTGTGCATGCCTTCCTATAATATGGTTAGCTGAGTCTGCACTACATGAGAAAATATTGATCCCCTTGATCACACGGTGGAGAAGGCTGTTGTACCCTTCAGAGGTATAGTAAGTTGGTCATGCTCAAAATGGACCATTCAGTCTGACTGTACCTGCTTTGCAGGGGTAGATTTACCCAGGACTGCGAGGGCTTTCCACCTGCTGGGCACAGCTTGTGAGGACACAGGGAAGGAATATGAGGCAGTGAGGCCACTTTCCCTTCTTTGATCGATTACTGGGATGTTGCAAGAATTTGGCTGAATCACTTCTTGGTTTCTGGGTGTCGGTTTCTCCACCAGTAAAACAGGAATGATGCCATCAGCTTTCGCTGTAAAGCGCTCCAAGATGGAGGTTAGAAAGCACTAATGAAGAGCTGGCTATAATTACATCCAAATTTAGAAAGAAAAAGGCCTCTTGTTCCCTCGGACCGAATGTAATAAATAAATAAATGGACCAGTCCCGGCTTTATTGCCAATTCCATCTGATTAGATGGAACTTAATTTCCAACATTTTTTTCTGCTGGTGGCTGTATTATAAAGGCACCCCACAGAACCAGCTTGACCTCTGGCTGCCTCATAATTTTCCTGAGTATGAAGTTACTCTCTTACAGAATTAGTTTCCTCAGCATGCCTTTGTGAGGCTGGTGCTTTAAATCAGGCAGACCCAAGCAGCTGTAGCCCTAACATGGTCATTTTACAGCTGGCTGCTGTTTGTCGCCTCTCCCAGCTGGTAAGTACTGTTCCACCGTTCTTATTGCTGTGGAGATGACATTATCTTACACTGGAGAATTTCCCTGCTCTGGATAATATTTGTGTACAGATGATGTTTATGAAAGTCAGGGGGCAATTTACTTATTGCAGTGGGCACCATTGCAACATGTAAAATCATCGTACACAAATACCATTGACTAAACAGCTCCCTTTCTTCTCATAATTCATTATCAGAACAGGTTACTTGGGCATGGGAGGGAATCTCCATCACTTAGAGCCTGTAAATCAGGGCTGGCTGTCTTTCCAAGGAACGTGCTCTCACTGAATTACATGGCACTGGTCTGGGAGGGCATCACGAGGGAAAAGTGAGGGGCTGCATTTCACAGACGGGCAGATGAGACGACCATAATGATCCCACCGGCCTTAAAGTCTGCAATCTACTACTGCAGCTCTGTGTGTGCCAACGCAGAAATCAGAAAACTATGGTTAAAATATGTCCCTCCACCTTTCTGAAACCTCTCCAAAGGCCAGGCCTGTGATATGCATTGAGCACACCAGTCTGCTCCAGAAATGGTAGACCCAGCTCATACAGAAAACTTAATTGATTTCCCTGCCTGGGCCCCTTGACTTGTTGCCATCTGTGGAAACCTGAGTAAAGATTGCCTGGATCCATGACAGTCCATGGAAAAGGGATCTGTCCCAGCCAAGCAGCAAAGGGAGTGCTGAGGCACAGCCCTTGCTCTGGATGCATTGCTCTCCCAAATTCAGCTGCAGCTGACAGCCTGAGGAAGGCAAGAAGTGCTCCATGAAGCCTCTGCTCTGAAATAGTTCCCCAGGCTCCTTTGCTGCGTTCATCATGGGGATTGTCTATCCCAGCTGTGATCACCTGGGCTCACCCCTCAGTTGCTCATCAGCTGGGGAGCCCACCCAGGCAGGTGGCACTGGGGTGGACATTGGGATGGACACTGGGGTGGACAGGTGGACATGTCCATCCTGCACAGCTCTGCACACACTATGCCAGGGGACTCCAGTGCTTGTGCTGTGGCTCTGAAGACCAAGAGCAGAAATGAGCAGTACCACTCAGCTTTTAAACATACAAACATACTGAAATTGTTATGAAGGGTGATGTCTTTTAGTTCTTCTTGCACTTCAGCTGGGACCATTAAAGTGTCTGCTTGTGATAGGGAGTTGCTTTTATTATCCATCAATTATTGATCTGTGAAAAGAGTAGGTTGACACTATTTTATTAATTTTGCGCAAAGAACAAGTGTAAAGTTATTATTTATGGTCAGGAATACTTGCTTTATGCTCTTCACGACATCAGTAGCCACCTGCGCTCCTTTGGTGCTGCCTGGTCTGTAAATTCATCAGGGCAGGGGAATTCCTGCTTAGCACCTACCAAAGCAAAACTCTGACCTCCTGCTCCCAGTGATCGATCTCTTCGTCATCTCAGGTATAAAGTTTCTTTACCTTCAGACTGTGATAAAGAGGGTGTGTAAGCACTGAGATAAACAGATTCCTGCCAAATTTGGGTTTAGCTAGAGCTGACGGCAGCTGTGGGTCCTGCTCCAGGCCTGCCCCAGCCCCAGTGTCTGGGGATGGCAGAAGCTGGTGCCTCGTCCCATTGCCCCTGGCAGCCTTCCCCGCTGGGGGTGTGCGGGACACTCCTGCTCACCCTGGTGTTCGCTCCTGTGAGATGGACCATCTGCAGCCTGGGTCTTCAGAGACCCAAACAGGGAACGACTTTGTGTGCACCAACTCACCCTGGGCTCTCTGAAATGTCCCTGTGTTCACTAGTTTCAAAAATACAGGCCAGTAGCAGCAAAAGAGTGTTCCCCACCACAGCAGGAAAGTTTTATGCATGTGGTTGCTAAAGGCCTTGCAAATAGCCACCTGGTCCCTAGGAAGTTCCTAAGATGTGACAAACAATATTACCCCTATTTTACATCCAGGAGTGGAGAATTTGCCTGTGCCTCTGCATGACCTGGAACTGAAACCGCATGTCAATAAGACCAGCTCCATCATATTTTTGGGTCTGCCAGTATTTTTCTGTGTTGGGTCTGTGTAGACTGTTAATTGTTGTGTCATTGCCCTCCTGTGCAGCTATTATAATGCAACATATTCCATTTTTACTTCATAGTAAATTGTCATGTAGTTGGAGTTTGCTGTTTATGTCAAGGGTTTTTTATGTTCTGCATGAGATGAAGGGCATAGGGAGAGGTGGGGTTTTTATCAGACCAATTAATATATCTGGAAGAAAGCAGACAAGTTCTCAGGCATTTGAGCCCTCTGTCTGGTCTGAAACAGAAGCAGGAACCTTTCCGCTAAGCTCAGGCTGAGAAAAATTGCCCAGTGGCCATGGTTTGACATTCCTTTTCATCAGCATTGCTCTCCCTCAAGCAGCCCTGCTGATCTCTGGCCTTGGTTGCGCTGCTGCCTGTGGCTGGCCCAGCTATTTGTGTGGCCATGGAGACAGACCAGAGAGCTGGCACAGCTGAAGGACAGCCCTTTCTGTGGGTGGCATTGGCCACAATCCCTGTCAAGACACCACACGGCCATGGGCATGCTGGTACCCACCGAAGCCAGGGATGTGGGAGGGAGTAAGTGGTGGGAGGGCTCTGGGGCTGATGCCGGGGGAAACTCATCCAGTGCAAGCTGCTGCTGCCGGGGAAGACCTGATCCGAACTAGCCTGGAAAATAGGAGACTTAAGCTTGGAGGAGACTGAGGGAAGACCTCATCATGGTCTACATATTCCTCACAAGGGGAGGAGGAGGGGCAGGCACTGAACTCTTCTCTCTGGAAACCAACAACAGAAGCCAAGGGAATGGCAGGAAGATGTGCTAGAGGAGGTTTAGGTTGGACATTAGAAAAGGTTCTTCTCCTAGAGGGTGGCAGACCACTGGAACAGGCTCCCCAGGGAGGTGTCACGGCCCCAAGCCTGACAGTGTTCAAGAAGAGACTGGACAACACCCTCAGACACATGGTGTGAACTGTGGGCTTGTCAAATGCAGGGACAGGAGTTGGACTCAATGATCCTTGTGGGTCCCTTCCAACTCAGGGCATTCTATGATTCTATGACCTCAGTTGTATCAGCTGTCTGCAAGGTAACAAGGGGAGACCCATCCCAGGCTTCATGTCAGTCTGCAATCGATAGTCACTTCGAAGGCTAACAATTAATTAACTGTAATGTCACAGAAGCTATTTCAAGCAAGCAGCTCCCAAGCATTTTCACCCTCATCGTAACTCCTTCTGGTGCTGCCCAGGGCTCTGGCCAGTGGTTTGGACACCATGTGCCAGATCACCAGGCACTCTTGAATGCAGTCCAGTAAGACTTGCTTCTAAAATGTGATTTTTGGTGGCAATGACCAGGTGAGAGCAGCATTACTTTCAGCCTTAATGCTGTAAAATCCGGGTTCACTGTCTTCTATCTTCTTTTCCATTTCATAAGAGGTTTAGTACCTGAGTTCTCCTCTAAGCACTGGGAGCAAGAACTGAGGGTGAGTACTTAATTTCTTCCACACAGGCCATGATAGAAACATAAAAACTTGGATTCCTTTCTGAAAAACAGAGTAACTTTAAATGTTTGAAATGAAGTTTTCTTTCACATATATATTTTGCCCTCAGAAGGCAGAGAGATTTCAGCAGTTACTTTTGTTTTCCTCCCCTAGGCAAAAATGGTAAAAATCAAGCTTGAAAAAGTCTGCTGAGATGAATCGGATTGAAAAATCACTCCTCTGGAGTTTCATGTGGTGGTTACAACACAAGAATTGTCAGGTTGGGCCAGGTCCTTGCCCAGTGCTGGAAGGATCAGCTGGTTTCTGGTTGCTGTCCCAGTTCATCTGACCCATGTGGTTAGATCAGGCAACTATTAGCATTCCTCTGGGAGGACAGGAACAAGTAACCTCATACTTAGCAATTTCTGGCCTAGTTTGCACAGCCCATATTTCAGCTCCTTGCTTTTGCTGCTCGATGTCATCTGCTGCAATGCACTGTTAGTTAAAAGGGGTATCAGATGGAATATCATGTGTTGGACAAGCAGCCCCTTCTCAACTATTGATGAAGACACGTCCCAATTGACATTGGACGAAGACCGTGCAGCTCTTACGGTGACTACCTCTGTCTTACGAATTTGGCCATCTGTTTGCCTGACATCATGTTTTTTTAATGTCCTAGATGATGTACCTCTGCATTCCTGGCTTTCAGACCACCTGTGTGTCTAGTAGTAATTTTCCCTCTCTGACGCTGTATAATAGCAAGAAATTAAGAAAATATGAAGTTTTCAGTAGTAAACTTGGGGGTAGAGAGAACAGTGCTATATGGGGCCAGGAACTCAGTGGTCCTGTAGCAGATCTGTGTGAGTCTTCTTCTCCTTTTGCTTTTCTCTTTTGTTTTGTCCTTCGATGAAACAAGTGAAGCTGCTTTCTGTAAAAAAATATGTGGGTTTGAATAGCTGTGTCTGGTCTCAAACTTGTTTCTTTTGGAGCCTGGCATTCACAAGTACGTCCCAATCTCGTCCCTCCTCTCTACCAGTGAGCACTTAATGCCCTTTATTCACTAAGGATTTCCAAGGAGTTCCCAGCAAAAGCGACCTGCAAACCCCACTGCAATCAATTAGAGGAATGACTGATTTAGGGAGTGTTTTGTCAGGCCTGACAGACAGTGAGGATCCCATGCAACAGCATTAGGAAATTCAGATCAGGGGACTCCCCAGCTAATGTCTCCTGTTTGTGTCGCAGGATTTTGTCTTAGGCACAGCTCTAGGGCTCTCACTTGCCAGGGGTCTTTTGAAGAACAAGGCTGCAGGGTAATACAGAAATGGGCTTTTCTTTGTTTGTTTGCTTGTTTTTAAACTCTAGAAGGAAGCTGAACCATTCTGACCTTGCCAGGAGCTGCAAACATGTTGCTGAGATAATTTTGCAGTATCGATTGGGTACTTGGAAGTATTAAAGCATCTGCCGCTTGCACATGAACATTCTTGACCTTCTTTTTGTGTCTTCATCTAAAACTTCACTCTGCTCTAGGGTTTCTAAATGTTTCCACCTAACTTTTTGTGGTCCGAACACTAATAGAGTCAACAAAAGGTTATAAGCCAAAACTTTATTGAGGGAGTATGAAAGATGAGCAACAATGTGCCCATACGGTGACTCAGTCCATGACTGATAGCAAACATAGGATCATAAGTGATGTCCCTCCAGTGGACTGAGAGGGACACTTGGTGTCCCATCATTTGGCAGCAACATCCAGTGTCGCAAATGCCTTTTGAATTTGGGTGAGAGTTATGCCATCCCTTGGCTCCAATTGAAGTCAGATTTGAGAGAAGCAGAACTTACATGAACTAGGTGGGCAGCATCCTGCTTATGCTCCTGATGGATGTCAAGAGGAGTGTTGGTAGTCTGTCTGCACTGCTGATACTGGTCAAGAAGCAGGATGTCACAAGACAGGGTGTCACTTGGACACTCTCCTGTGGCTACAAAGACATTGCAAAGTGGCCTATTGCTACACTTTGAGGAGATGTGTATGCTTCAATGAGTCCTTTGTTCTCATCTCATCTGGAAGACTCATCAGCACCCATAATATCAACAGAAATAACTCCTCACTGCTTCAAAGTCATCCACCTCCCTTTCCATCCCCTGTGCACACAGAAGAAGAAAGGTCAAATGCTCTTTACTCTTAGTGACCTGGCTGTCATTTACGTTTACCCAGTGCTTTACACTGCATCGTCTCAAAGCCCTTCATGTCACCATAGTAAGCAAGTTTTTTCTTCTGCTATGCAGATGAGGAAAACAGAGATGACAAGGACAGCCTTGGGCAGTAGTGGGGCCAGACAGCTGAACATGGCTCCTTTCAGAGCGTGCAGGAAGACAAAAGCACCATCAAGAGTGAGTGGTCCGCTTGGCCTCTGTGACATCCACAGTGCAACAAGCTGTGGACAGAGGTGGGACTCCATTGCCAAGCTCCCTCTGAAACCTCACCCAACTCTTCCCCCCATGGTGCTCTGCAGTGCCAGGTACTCCTGTACTCTCGTCGTCCAGGATTTGGGGGAGGTGGTGGAACACGCCTCAAGCAAAAAGCCAAGCATGGTTTGTAGACCATGTTGTGTTTGTTGACATCTCTTGTGTCATGTCATGTAATGAGAAACCTTTCCTTAGTGTTTCAAGTGCCTGCCCAATAAACAACACGTGTTTAGTCAAACCCTCATTTTACTTCATCTATTCCTCTGTCATGAACAATTTTCTCTTAATATTTACAGTGTTTTTCTGGTGCTAGCTTTCATATCCCCTCAGAAGAAGAGCTGTCTTTACCAATGTACTGTACTAACATTCCTACAATGAATCCTTCAAAAATATTGACTTTCCCGAATAAAGTGGAAGAGGTCCAGAATTGCATGAATCAATGATCTAGGCATGTTTACTGAAATTCTCTTGGGCAAGGACTGACACATCTAAAGATTCACTTAAAAAATCTCTGACTGTACAAAGCGCATTATGATCTTATTGAATAAAAATGAATCTATCCAGGAAAACAGTACAATTCTGTTAAGTACTTTCAGATCCTATGGGACAAAGGTGTTCTGCAAACGTGAGATGATGTTTATTACGACTGAACTAAATAAGAAGATGTAGTGTGAATGACTCACTAAGTAGTTATCTGTTTTAAAAAGAGACAGAGAAATAGCAACCACAGTTTATGCTCTACAGTAACAACCTGAAGAGGAAATACCTGTGCTGACTTGATATCACACTTATGGTAAGCAGTGTTCAGTAGACACTGACTTGCTAAAATTGTGTGTGCTGCATATGACAGCAATTAAAACTGATGCTTTGAAGGTGCAGGACTGCAACTTTGACCGCTTCAGGGAACTATTTGCTCATAGTTCAGCAATGCTTGGTGTATGCAAAGTGCCCTGCACTGGCTTTTTTTTCCTGGAAAATTCACAAGACGTGTCCTGTTGGTGGGACTATGGACCCATTTAACATGGGGGTGAAGTGGTAAGAGGCCTATTGGAGACACCCTGAGGAGCTGAGGTACCGTGAGGTTAATGAAGAAAGAGGAAAGCACTGACGAGAGCAGAGAGGATCAGGACTGTTCAATACGTTGTTGTGGCTGGAGGAAGATCCTCCAAGTAAGAGGCTGCTGCTGGCAGAGGGAGAAAACCCTGTCCCATCTGTGCTGGGACACTGCAGATCTCAGAAGTCCCAATGGCATGTTAGTGTCTGTGAAGTTTTTAGGCAGCAGACTGAACAAAACCTTTTGGTGCAGAGGCCAGAAAACATTTTCTTTGCTTGTTTGTTTTTTTTTCCTCCTTCCCCTTCTGTTTTCATGCAAGTTGGTTCTGGGTCCCGCTGCTGGTTCACAAGCGTGTGGAGTGAGATGCGCAGATCCCCACCAACCCCTGCCTTAAGCACAAAAGTGTGCCCAGGTTCACGGGAAGGCTTTAGGCTGTCAGGGCAGCAGGTGTGGTTTGAACAGCTGTTTTCCACCTTCTCTGGCCTGTGTACAATTTACTGTATGAGCTTCCAACCAGACCATGTGGATGGATTAACATACAAGAACAAACACAAGGATATTTACTCCTTAAAAACAATGCAGTTCTCTCCTTGCTTGACAAGGAAAATTCTGTTGACTCTGCTGGAGTCCCTCCTGGCTTGTGCAGGTGTCCCTGAGCTTGGACTCTGTCTTTACTTTCTTTTAATCCTTTAAAACCTTCACATTGCAATTTATCGTATTCCTGACTCAAAAGCAATATCCACTATGCAAATTATTGGCAAGAAGAGGTCATTTCGAATCCAAGGTCAGCACAAATTTACACTGAATTCATTATACTGCAATTGGCTTGGAAAGACTTTCGAATGCTAAGATTGTTTATACAGTTTTTATTTCTTTATCTTATGCAGAGTTGTTCTCGCACCTAGAAAGATATTCTGATGTTTTAATGGAAATCTCTAGTCATTTTGCACAGAGAATTGGAAAGAAATGGGAGTGCTGAAAAGGACTCTCTGTCCCTTGCTGGTGCTCTCTCTGGATCTGCAAACAAACCAAGGGCAGCTGGCTGCACGTGCGACCGCAGCTTTTGCATATATACAGCAGGTAGGTGTAAATGAAAAGTGGTGGTTTAGCAGCCCCACTGTATTAATGGTTGCCAATCACATGCCCTAAGCAACTGTGATTCACTGTGTCAGGCAGGATCTGTCATGGCAAATAATGTGAGTAATGCTGGGTGACATGTTGTGTCATCCAAGGAATCTGGAAAATGAACAATGTGATAAAATTCCTTCTTTTTTCTATTAGTCTCTCTTTTAAGGAGATCTTCCTGATAGTCATGCCTCTTGAGTAGTTTCTTTCTTTCTGCCTTTCTTTCTTTCTTAGGGGAAAGAGTTTCCATCTTATCAAAAAGGATAATCTTAATAGCATCTCACTAAAAATTAATAATAATTAAAAGAAATCCCAAAAACCATTAACTTTGAATGTATTCAGCAATTTCTGCCAGAAAGCTCATCTCTACATAAAACTTAGCTGAGCAAAAAGTTTATTCAGACTGCAGAATATATATCAGACCATGTAAAAAAAAAATCACTTCCTGATCACACTTTTATGCAATCATTTCATAGAGTTTGACTGCCCCATAGCAGTCTATCTTTAGCAGGATCATTATGAGCTATTGGATATTGAATTAACAAAATGCCAGCTGGATTCTGAGGGTAGAACGGTGTAAATCAATAGTAGCTGGAAATAAAGAGTGTTGTCCAATAGCCAGATGACGAAAATCAGAGCTCACATGTTTGTACGCTTCACTCAACCTGAGATAACGATTCCCGTTGTGACCTTGGGCAATCTTTTGACCTCCTTGTGTTTGGTACAGTTTTACGGCATAATTGAGAAGCTGAATTACTTTACTGAACCCGGATATATGCATCAAAATCTTGTATATTTGGGGAAATTGATTTCCAGAAATATTTCTTATTTCTGCAGTGATCCTAAGTAATCAATTTTTTGGAGTGCTATTCAGTTTCTGAAATGGGAGTGGAGTGTAAAAGAAGGAAGCTATCAAAGACTAATATGAGAGAAAAATACATATAAATACCAGAAATGGTATCCGTAAGCTGCCATACTACGTGTGCGTTACTCTTCTGGAAGGACGTCTTCATGACTGCGTGCAGCCATGTAGCGTTGCATTAACTCCATCTGGTCCAGAATCTGCTTAATAAGTCAGCTAATCATTGCTCTTACTCTTTACATGAACCCCCAAGGGATAAAATACATTAATACAGGCCCAGATGTAAGCAAAAGGGACTTGACTTGCTTGTCCTGCCTGCACAAGCATACTCAGTACAGCAGATGAATTTCGAGATGCTTCAGAGAAGTCACATCCCCTCTGATTTTTTCTTGCCAGGATGTTTCCTGCAGCAAGTTATAACCGAACAACTGCTGGAGCGGTGTAAATGTAGAACAGGACATTTTCCACTGAAAAACAACAAGGCAGAGAGAGGAAAAGAAACCAAAATGACATATTGTTTGTCCTAGCTACAATACACAGACATACTGACAAAACAGCACCAGGAAACCTTAGGATATATGGTTCTAAGAGCTGGGTTTATGCTTAAATTTTGTATTTCTGGTTTCTGAAAATATTAGTGGACAGTAGTCTATTACAGATTCCAGATCCCTTGCTCAACTGACTAAAAAGCTTAATACTTTATCATTTTATTTCTTAGCTTACTTTTAATCAAGAAGTGTGTTATAGTTAATATGAGGCAGCTGTTTAGGGAAGGCTCGGGACCAGACATGACATTCTCAATATGAAGATAAGATAGATGTTGTCAGTCCATAGCATCCGAAGGAGTTCAACCTGAAACTTCCTTTGAAAGGAAGGGGGGGCCTGGAGGACACGGGTGCTCTTTATGGGACTGACTTGCTTCTCTAAATGTGGAAGATGGCAAGTCAGCCATGACAATAGTTAGTGAAATATGTTAAATTGGATAGTGGATGTGCCAAAAACACACCAGGTGCTCTAGTGGCATGGTGCAGGCAATACACGCCTTCTTTTTCACACTATAAAATGAAATGATGGGGCCTCTTGCAGGATCCCTTTGTTGTGGAAGGTGGATCTGAATTTGAGGACAGCTGCTGGGTCTTCCTTTCATTGGCATAATCACGGGTTTTTAACTTACTTAACTAAGGCAGAATGGTATTTCCTCAGTCTTCCAGTATTTTAGAGAAATGCATACAAGAAGGACTTTCAGATGGAAAAGTAAGACCAGCAAGTTTGCCCCAACAATTTCATGTAGCAGCAGACCACAGACAGTGATAGGAAGAAAAGTGGAAAAAGAACCCAAACCCCCTTGTATTTAAATGACACAAGTAGCAGTGAGAATATTGCCTTCAGACAGCAGAGGAGGACACTGGAATTCTGCAGAAGGAAGTTTCTTGGCTTTGACACAGCAAACAAGAAGGAGCCATTTTACATCAACATCACAAGCAAAACAACATTAGCAACACAAGCAAAGGCGCTTCAGTTGCTCAACAAGTCAGACAGTCTTGCAGGTGGTTGGAGATCATCACTGTTGAAGGACTTGGTGTATACTCAGTATAGCTGTCTGTGGAAAAAAAGAGGGTTCTGAAATATTTTATGTTTATTAGAGTCCAGAGTCACTCTTGTCCCCAAAGTACCAACAGGACAGTAAACAAGAAGAACTTACCACCTTGGGAATAGTATAGATTTTATAGTTGGGTGACAGTTTCAGGTTAAATGAGTCAACTGTATTACTTTGAGAAGTATGAAGAGGAGAAAGCATCGAGATGGAAGCTATGACAGCACTGAAAGCAGGGAATAGGCTTTAAACATGGAAGCAGGGGGCCTTGTAGGGAGTGACTTACAGTTCAGTTTTATAAGGATTTCTACCATGCGAGGCTTTACCATGTTTTTTTACAGATGGGAATGTGATTGTAGGAATAGGGTCATGTGTGTCTTTTCTTAAGTCTTGTCCCAGGCAGTGACTTGTATGGCTGTGACCAAATTTACACTTTTTCTTGGATCAAATAAGATCTTCTGAAATTATTTTATGACATTTTTAATTTTCAAAATTAGATTTTAAAGTGTTTTGTTTCGTTTTGTTTTAAGCAAGAGGAAAAAAACCCAGCTTATTTCAGTTTCAAGCCTATCCTTTTGACAGGAAGGCAGGTGTAAGTAAACAATGTTGAGTGTTCACTTAAGAGGACCACGTTTGATTTTTTCTTTTACTTGTTCACCTCTATAAAAAAAGACAACGTTATCTCCGGGTTACATAAGGTCAAATTTAGATGGGAACTTCTTTCTTTAAGAAATAATGCTCGCACTTCTTCCTGACTTCTCCCCTTCTCTTATTTCACTCTTTCAAAATAAAAGATTTATTAAAGAAAAACTGTGGGGTATTTTTGGACCCAGTTCTCAATTGAAAACAGATTTTTGCTCAGTAAAGAGACTTTCCTTATTATTTTTTTGGGGTTTTTTTTGTTATTAAGAGGTGCAAAGTGGGTCCACCTTCAATATCTGATTTGTTTTTACTTTCAAGAGTCTGCCCACTGATCTCCAATTTAATTCCATGCAACCTTTTCAGATTGAAATTCCTTACTTAGAAAACATTTACATTTACTCTGCATGTAAGAATCAAGTATATATCCATCATACTAATGACAAGCTTATATAGAGGACCTGACTGTGTGCTCTGACTGTCTGGCAGTGAATACGTGACCTGGAAGGCAGAACGTGTAGGCAAAGGGTGAGTGAGATTGCCTCAGACTGAAGTGAAGCTCTCGCCATATTATGGTGCCAGTTCTCCTTCAGCTTCCCCTATTGCATTGACTTTTCTAGCCTTTCTTGGGGTTACAACCCAAAAGCTGAGCGATGCCGATTCAGCCTACTTATTCTTTCTTTATCAGCTCTGCTTCTGTTACATTTATTTTGAATGATGTGACCCGAGTTAATGCAATTTTTGAGACACTTTTTTTTTTTAATAAATCACCTTTTTACTCTTTGTAGCTCACCTCTATCTGGAAACTTTCAGAGCATGTTAATGGTGTTTCTCATAGTAGAACATTTCAGTGACTTTCCTGCAAGATAGTCTGTTGGTAGCTCACTGCAAAGCTGTGTTTGGTTCCCCAAATACTAATGCCTGACTCTGTGACTGTGGATGATCTTTAACTCTTCTTGTTTTCTTCACCTGTATGATGGGGATAGAGACTATTTTCCACCTGTAAAACTGTGAATGGAAACCATGCTGGTAGGATTCAGCATCATTACTTTGCCTTTGTCTCCATTAATCTGACATTTAGCTACTTTTACCTAAATTTCCTAAAGCCTCCTTAACTCCAGCTTTCTATTAGTTTTGCCGTTTGTTACCTCAGCAGTATCCTTGCATTCTTTTCCTCCTTGAGGGTGCGGATCTACCCTTTCACTGTTGTTATAAAACTGCATATGTATGACGTGGCCTTGACAGGTCAGTTGCTCAGCTATCTTGCTCTGGGTCTGTCAGTGTTGTTCTGCGTATTTGCTCCACAGTTAACACCCTGTGTTTTTCCCATTCTGCACAAACATACAGAAAACATAAAGAAACAGTTTGTAACCCACAAAATACATAGCCAAAGGGGAAAAATCAGGCAAAAACTGGGATGTGAAAAATAGGCACAGAAAGCTGAAATAGCCAACTCTGAACCCTGGCTGCCTCACTTGAGGTCCACCCCTGCAACCACTGAACAAGTGACTAAGATTTCCTTGGGGCTAACCTCTGATAATCCATTATATACATATTTTTCCTGTGTATGGAAATGTCTACCCACAAACAAACCTCGCCATCTACTCACACTGCTTCCCATTCAGCAGTCAGATCAGGACTTTATCTTTCTTTGCTTTCTTGTTCTTCTGCTCCTCTCTCTTTGGTTTTCTCTTAGCAGAAACCCTCCACCACTGGCAATGGACTGCAGCCCTCACCCAGACTTCATTTCAGCCCTTAACTCTTTACTTAATTTGTGAACAGAGAATCAAATTTATCTCCCCTTGTTATAATTTAATTCTGCAGTTACGTTGCCTTAATTTGCAAGGGACTTCAGGCTGTGGATTTCAGGAGAGGCAGCATACAAAATAAATGTCTATTGACTTGGCAAGTCTGAGGTTGTCTCATTGATTCCAATGTTCTCTGTATTATTCTCCGTCTACTCCATGTTCAATATCCCATAGCTTTTTATTAATTTTTTTTGATTGCTGCCGCACATTGAATACATGTCTTCATTGAGCCGTCTGCAATAATGCCTTTATCTTTTTCCTTGGAGGTTAGAGCTAATTCAGTTCCCATAAATGTTTATAAGTAGTTTTAAACTGTTTTCCGCAAACCACATATCTATGCTCAATTTCATCTACTATACTACTGTTCAATTATCTAGTTTGGTTTAGTCCATTTGGAGCTCCTTGCAATCTCCTGTCTTGGCTAGGCTGACTTATTTTTGTTTCATCAGCACATTTCATCCCTTCCTATTCCCTTTCTGTGGGTTAATGAATGTGTATTTTTTATTACACTTCTGCAGAGTGATACATGGCTCTTTCTTTGAAAGGGAAATGAGACAGCTATCTATTGAGAATTACTCCAGTCTTGGATTATAATCTTTGGACAATGCTATTTGCTGATCTCTTGGGAATGAGTTTATTGACTTCTTTTTATGGCATTTAAATTGTAATTATTTACAAGCATAAGAACACATAGCTTTTCATGATCTACATTTATCTGAAGGTCTAACAGCACTTCATTATTGTGAATATAGTCTGATAAGGTGCTTGCATTACTGGAATAAAGGTTTTCTCCACTATTTTATGGATAGAAATCAAAATCACTTCAGAAAAAAAGATTACAAAAATAGCAGGAAAAAGGTCTACCCAGTCTAGTCCCTCAAAGAAACGGGAAAGAAAAGTGGTGATGCTTCTAGGACACTTTCCCAGCCTTCAGCAACTTGGATTTCTCAGGAATTTCCACAAGTAGTGTTGGTATGTTCGCATTTACTAGTCCTCCATGGCAAACAGGTGTTTAACCCAGATAAAGAAAACTCTGGTAAAAATAGTGGAAATTTTTTGAGTGGTTCCCGCTCTTGTGGCTGCTCCTGATGGTGGCGTTCGCTTGGTGGTTTCTACAGAGGTAAGAAAATTGTACTCATTCTTGTCCACAAGTCTCTGCAGGAGAGAACATGCCTGTGAATATATTTGTGTGTTTGTTCAACACAGTCATCATCACCATGCCATTGGCTCCAGGAAAGCTGTCCCTGTTTTGATAAGCACTCCTGTGGCCGGGCTGTTGTTTGTCCGTGTTTTCACATCAGCCATGCAGGAAATAGCATGGCTTTAACCACTGGGGAGAGCTTTGCCTGAGACCTCTCCAAATCTGCACAACAAGCCAAGGACAGTGCTGGTGAAAGCAACTTTTTTGCTTTGAACTGTAGACTCTACCCTTGCTCCTATATTCTCCTTTTTTCCTCTCTTGATGGTTAATCTCTGTTCCTAATCCTGACTTTGATTGTCATTGCTGCTATTTCTCTTGCCTGGGACCCTCAAGGCATTTATTCCTTAGCATGTCTAAGTTTCTAAGGTCTAATGAGGCCTTTCATTTCTCTCTTCTCAGCTGGCTCCTCTTTGAACCCCACAGACCGTAGGATTGCAGGATAATTCAGGCTGAAAGGGACCTCAGGAGGTTTCTGGTCCAAAGTCAGCACAAAGAATGGCCAGATGTGAGATCAGATCAGTTAGCTCAGGGCTTTATCCAGTTTCATCTTGAAAACTTCCCAGGAGAGAGGCTACGTAAGTTCTCTGGGAAACCTGCTCTAATGCCTGACTTGTCCTCATGGGGAAAAAGTTTTTCCTGATACCTAGTTTGAACCTTTCTTGTTCCAATTTATGCCCGGTGTCTCTCATCCTTCCACCATGCATCACTGTGAAAAGCTTGGACAACTTCTTGATGACCTTCTCGCAGGTCTTAGTGGGCTGCTGTCAGGCCCACCTGAAGCCATGTCTTCTCCAGGCTGAACAAATCCAGTGCTCCAGGTCCTAACATTTCTTTCTCCACTTTTTCGATGCCTTTCCTGTACTAGGGGCCTCAGAAGGACACAGGGTCTAGATGTGGTCTAGCAGGTGCTGAGCAGGAGGATAATCCCTTCCCTCAATCTCCCGGTTTTGGTTCCTCTAGCACAGCCCAGGATGCCATTAGCCACCTTTGCTGCCAGCGCACAGTCCTGATGCACAGGGAGTGTGCTGTCTGCCAAAACTCCCCAGGACCTTCTCACCAAAGCCAGACAGCTCCAGCCTCACTCTGTGTAGAGTACAACCCATTAACCACTCTCCTCTGAGCTCAACCCTCCAGGAAATTTTCAGCCACCTGGTTCTCCACCCATTCATACCAGAGTGTCCAAACTCAGATAAAAGAATGTTGTTGGAGACACTGTGGAAAACCCTGTTGAGGTTGACATAAGTGATGTCCACTGATCTCCCCTTGTCCACAAACCCAGTTATTCTATCAGAGAAAGCAATTGGCTTGATCAGGAATGACTTACCTTCAGTAAGTCCAAGCCAACTCAGTTTAAGGGGCTCCTTGCTCTTCTCTTCACAATGAGTAGAATGAGACTTGTTCAGCCCCAGAGTCTCAGAAACATTCTCAGAATCTAATAGCTTTATCAATTTTTATTTTTTGACCTTGAAGGGGTTTTTTTGTGTTTCATTTATCTCACTTGGAAAGTGCATGTCTCTCTTTGGCAGCAGTTCATCCTCCTCCCTTATAAACAGTGAAGCAGAAAGTTCATTTAATTTTTCTGCAATGCCAACCTCCTCTGGCATCTGGTTTCTGCTCTTCTGTCTCTGGAAGACCCTAATGATTCCTTTGTTGACCTCTTCTTCTTTATACTTTTGAAAAAAAAAATATATTATTTGCCTCAGGTCCTTGTACAGTCTTTCCTTAGCCTTTTCTGTTTGTTTTGTGTGCAATTTTTTTTTGTTACAGCCATCAACTCATGCTGCAAGATTTCTCTGTCTTCCTTAGTACAATACCTGCTGTTTTTTATGACTTACGTTCTTATCTTTGATTACTTTTTGTTAAATCTGAATTTGCTGCAATTCATCTAGCAGGAGCACAGGAACATTTGACTTTTTTATTCTTTTTCATGTCAGTCAATTTTTTTTTCCTTTTCTAATAATGCTGTTCTCTAAAACGCTGACTACTGGAAGTCTGATATCTGCATTAGGAAACCTGCAAATACACGAGACTGCATTTTCTTCTTAATCCTGCTACTCTCTCCTGTTTGGGGAATACAGAAACAATGGAGCAAACCGGGAGTCCTTCTGCCATGTTGGCCGCCTTGGCCACTTCCCCGCTGCGCAGCACTGCTATCTGGTTTACGTACATACGATATCTCAGTTATCAAAAGGAACAGCTGTGGTACTATCTGTTCAATGTCTTTCTCTCACAAAAGGCCTTTTAGGAGGATAGCATCATTTCATCCATTTCATGAGCCAGGGTCTGAGGAAGAGAAGGCTAAATAATATATCTAGGCCATGAGAGACACAGAACTGTAGAACTGTACTGACTGGCTCCTTTGGGGTTGCAGAGCATTCCGAAATCCACTGGTTTCTTCCCATAACAAAACCTTAGATAATAAAGAGTGACGTACCAAAATGTACTTGCCAGAATTGAGCAACTGGTAAAACAAAGGCCAGGTGTCACTCCCAGGTTACACATGTCCAGAAGGCCTGATGTGAAGTTTTGAAAGGATGAGTGTAGCATTGTTTTCTTAACTTTTATGCGGGATTTACAAGCATAAAACACGATGTCCTTCCTAGACCAGAATCACAGACAGATATGTTCTTGGGTTTATTTGGTGTTTGGTGTTTTTTTAAAGAAATCTCCATAATACTTTTCAGTTCCTTAGTACTTGTACTTAGGTTGCTTAGGGTCTCAGCTCTATGTGATGTTTATTTCAGTCAGGACTTTCATTATTAGAAGTTCTGGTTACAGTGTAGAAAGCTGCTCCTTTGCTTCAGCACGCTATCTGAATATGTCAAAACATTTTATAAATCCCCCTGTAATTAATTCACAGAATATTTTACTGAACACTTTTGGATTGATAAGTCTTTTTAAGTAAAAGATCAGGATAACTGGGCAGAGGGTGTTAAAAAAGAAAAAAAAAGTAACTAATCATAAATTAGAGAGACAGAAGTAATCTGCTGCTTCTCCTTGTCTAATCAGAAACCCATCCTGCACTTGCATATCTAGTTTCCTCCTTGTTCTCTTTCAAGGGCCTTCTTTTTTGCTCCAGTTTGGTTTTCACTAAGGAAGAAGAGTAATTAAAACTAAGGCACAACAGCATTAAGTATTCCCAACTGTTACTCTGCTGTGCATCTTCATACTTTTTGCAAATAGATACATGCAAGTAATATGTGTAATATGTACATTTAACAGCTACAGTTTTCTAAAACCAGACTGATGACATCAGCCTCTGCTCCATACTCCCATAGACAGTTACTTGACATGATTTCTGGACAGGCCAAGTGTCAGTAGTTCCTCTTCACTACTTAGAAGAGCTCATTGCCTAAAAGATGTGCAGTTGCTGCCCTTACCTACATGGCCTATCCTAACTAGGGAACAAAATTTAGGATTCAAGCAACTGCTGGAGGTTCCCCCTTGAAACCTCATAGCAAAACAGGAGATGGCACCTCGCCAGACCAGCAGCCCCCTGATGTGGCCATCTAGCTTGTGTTTGGGGAATGCTCATACATGCCTTTCTCATTTCATAAAGGAAAGCATTAATAATTCCTGGCAAGGGACAAGTATTTCCCCCTTCAGCTCTTTACCACCCATGAAGATCACAGAATAAAGCTTCCAGTGAAGGACATTGTCTGACAGTCAAACAGTGGATATTTTTGTCTGTGGCTCTACAGCAGTCAATGGGCAGCTGTGAGAAGATGCCCAAGCCTGGTGCTTCTCATGCCTGCCCACACTGAGACTTTGGCTGCCTCACTGTGTGTTGCTCACAGTGTAACTTGGGTGACTGTATGAGGTGACACAATAACCTTGTAGGTATCAGTGTCCACCCAGGGATGAAAGACAGTGCATACTGCTGGCAGAGCGGCTGGTGCATGGGCCGTACAGCCGATGAGCTCAGTGTCCCGGGTGGGTGGCCTCTCCCACAGTGTGTGGTAGGCAGGACAGATGTCCCCTTCCTCACCCCAGCTGCAGGCATTTTTGCTTCCAAAACTCATGCTTGTGCAGGATTTTTGAGAGTAGGTTGTCTCCTGCCTGTAATCTGCTGTGCTGGTTGAGGTTGGGATGCAGTCTCTGCTTTTGCGTTGAGCACTGCAAATGGGTGTTGGTGGGTTTCAAGGAGGGAGTTGTTCTGTGTCCCTCCCAGTCTACACGGAGTAGAGACACCACTTGCACATACTTGGCATGCATGTTACAAGATGTGGAACAAACCTCACAACTTACCCTTATCCTACCACTATAAATGCTTCCTCAGCAGCTCTTTAAAGAGCAAAAGCTTTGAACAACCAGCTGTGCTCCATTGCTGCATTGTATCAGACATAACTGTTATTCCATCCTGTACTTCTCTATCTTATAACCTTTAACTCTTTTTAGATGAAGGATCATTGTCACTACAACTCAGTAAACGTTTTAATTTCTGAAGCAGAAAAAAAAAAGGTGAATAGTGAGCTTGAAATGATTCACTTAAATTTCCACTGTGAAGCAGAAATCCCAAGTGCTCATCGTCTTGAGGCTGCCTATGGGCAAAGAAAAATAAGATGTGTTTTATTGTTCATGGATTTGAAATAAAGATGTTGCTCACCAACACAATATGAAAATCATCAGACAACTCTTTTGAAATTGTTTGGTGACCTTTCTAGACTGTCAAAATTTAGTGGAAATGTTTTAAAAGAAAATAGGATTATCAAATGTGGTAAGATGAGAATTGGTATGAAAACTAAATGAACATTTTTTTCCTTATTGGGAGGAATTTCTTGGCATGAGAAAAGAAGAAGTAAAATGAATTTAGCCCATCCAATGTGATGCATGCACTTAGACTGACATGACAGTGAAAGAGACTGTCACCCGTCACACTGTTTGCATCTTGCAGGAGATGATACATATAGATAAACATACTGGCTGCACCACTTCTTTTCACTTGGTCTATGTTCTATTAATGGAATTTTATGTGTCATTTTGTTTTATATAAAAATATTTTATTGTAACAGAAACACAGACCCACTATCTAGCCTGTGGTTCTCTCTGTGAAATTTTAGATCATTAGTTTCAATGTTTTAGAGCTTCAGGCACTGCTTTGCAGTGATGGTCTAGCGAGCTATGTTACCCATCACAGTTAAAACACATAAGACTACTTTAAAAATGTAGCATTTGTGAGAAATAAAGCAGTCATTCAAATCTGTTGGGAAAAATTGCCATCATAGCTACAATATCTTTTCATCTGCTCTCTGCTTCCATTATTGATCGTAATGGGGAAAATGTATTCAATGGAAATTACCCACGCTGGGTGACTAATTTTGTAAGAGAAGGTCACAGAAGAAATGAAAATTAGTTTTATATGATTTTACTTTGTAATTTGAGACAGATCCTTAACTGGTGTAAGATGCCAAGTTTTGCTGAGATCAAGAGGGGTAAAAAAATTTGCCCTGTCTGAGCAGCTCTGGCGTATGAGACTCAATTGGAAATGTGACACTTTTAAGTTGATTGATCTGAAATTTGCTGTTGATCAGATTTATTCAGCTATCTTTAAAAATACTATTTTTTCAAGATCATTTAGATTTCATGAAAGAAATTCCATCCTTATGGAAGTCAATGGAAAAAAAGGCATCCTGCTATCATCACTGCAGCCTATGCAGAATTAGTGCCTTCATAGACTGCTAAGAAAAATGAAGGGAACGGAGGGACATAAGCAGTCAGCAGCTACACTACTACTAAGAAAATAACTGTGCTTCACATATATTTGTGCTTGCATAACATGTAGGTGTCCTGATCTCTTTCACACGTAACTCTTAATGCCCACAGAGTACAAAGGGGAGTTTTAATAGTCCTACAAGCCAAGGTTTTACACTTCAGTAGTATATCATGAAACTACAGGGAAGAGCGAAGAACTATGTGATGTTTCTAAAAAAAGACTGAATAAGTGCCCAGAAAGATATAAAGAGATGCTACAAGTATGACTGCTGCATGCTTGGGCACTTGAATGAAAGACAAAAAGTGGGGGAAAGATAATCAGGAGTCAAGTCTGTCTGCATGTAGCACCAGTGACTGAAGCCATTGCAAGGTCTCAAGCACCACACAAGCTACGTGAGTGCTCATACAAGTGCTGTTACACAAGCTCCTTGGGAGGGGATGGATTTTGATCTTTTGAAAGAGTTTATGCTCTTTGAATTTTTTTTTTTTTTTTTTTTGCTAATATATGCTAGATTGCTTTTTGGTGCCCTGATTTCTATAATTACATAAACATTTTTCTAAGATGGCCTTGCAGATGGACTTGGCCATAAATCTGTCCATAGGATGTGCAGAGATGTCATGTAAACCTTGCAGCCTGGGAAACTGTGGCTTTTCCACTGAGGGGAACTGCAGCTGCTGATATCTGTGAGTCAAATAAACCTCTGCCTCATCATCATGTTACTATTTCAAAATGTGGAACAAACATCTTTCTTCAAATAATAACAGAAAAGTTGATTGTTCCATGCTTTGGGAACATGTGTTTCTGAGGTCAGTAGGGACAGCAATAAACTACTGAAATAAAATGAAAATGTTGGAGTTTTGTGCATATCTCTGAAAAAGAATACAGCTTCAGTTTCATTCCAGTGGGGCCTGGGGATCTGGATTCTTTATCTACCAGACATTTGCAGAGTTAGTGCTCTTTAAAAAATAAATGTTTTCATATGATTCCTAATTATATTCTTTTCTAATGAATGGCAACAATTTCAGATGATTTGTGGTAGGAGATAGACAGAAATGATGAAAAATCAAATGGGAACAATGTACGCTGATGACTTTCCTCGAATCTCTGTAGGGCGATTATTATTGCCTTTCACCAGACATAGTGAGGAAAGTGTATCAGGGAATTGGCAAAAGGTCGTTCTACATTTCTTTCTCATTTCCCTAAGAATACAAAGATTAATCTTTATTTAACTCCCTTCTCTCTAAAGTAGATCCATTAGCAAGTCAAGAATCAAGCTGTCGTCATAGATGTCCTCAGTGCTGTCACACGCTGATGCTTTCCTTCCCCTGTATCCACAGTCTGTACAGATCTGGTGGCATCAGCACTGGCTCTTCTCCTGCACGTGGAGCCCTGTAGAGCCCAGGACTTGTCCACATTGTCACTTGTATGTGGAGCCAATTTTCCATTTTTCCTTTCCGCATCTCATGGGACAAGTCTCACTAAAACTGAGGTATTAAATTTAATCTGTTTCTGTAATGAAGTACATGAGGCTGTTGGATACATGTGACAGGAGGGACCAGCTACTCTTGTCTCCTGACCAAACCAGGGCTGACTCACTTCAGGTTGCTCAGAGCTTTGTCCAGGTTGGGTTTGAACACCTCCAAAGACAGAGGTGGCACAGACTTTCTGGGGCCCTGCTTCCTCAGTGAAATCTTTCCTTGCTCCAGGTTGGAGTTTCCCTTGCTGCAGCCTGTACCTGTTGCCTTGTCCTTTTGCTGTGACCCTGAGCAGAAGGACTCTGAGGACCAGGCTGGGGTGGCAGCCTGGTGGGGCTGGTGCTGAGCACAGGAGGCAGTACAGTGGGCCAGCTCAGTACATCTGGAAGTGTCCCATCCTTCTCCTTTTAAAGGAAGGTGCCAGAAGCCTCCACTGATGACAGCTTCTGCATCCTCTTCATGCTAATCACTGCAGATTGGCTCCAGCGATGAATTAAGACTTCAAAGTAGGCATAGGAAAAGACTATTGTTCATTTTAGTAAGAGGCAAAAAATGTAGTGATTTTCACTTACATGACCTTTAGCAAAGCAGTATTCATACCCAGTTCTTTTCACCTTCTTACCTTCAATGGTGTCCTGCAGCAGAGGTCTATTGTAAGGAAGGAATTTTATCTTGTACTTGAGTTGCTTCAGTGTTTCATTTCACTGCTATTCTCTTTCTACCACCTCTATTCCTGCCTCCAGCTTGTGCCTTGAGACAGGAAGAGTACAAATGTCTCTTTTGCCTTCTCTAAGCTCTTCACAGCCCACACAGGAGCTGACTCTGGTGGTGCCCCCTCCAGCTGACTTCCACCATGGGTCTCAGCAGCTGCTCTACCAACAGGTCTAATAGCACAGCTGCACAAATGGGATCTTCCAGGACAAGCAGAGCCAACATCTGGAGGACAG
Organism: Streptopelia decaocto; assembly: GCF_964273445.1. NCBI lineage: Eukaryota > Metazoa > Chordata > Aves > Columbiformes > Columbidae > Streptopelia > Streptopelia decaocto. The sequence continues at coordinate 15,582,283 of NC_138655.1, forward strand.
AAACAGCAGCAGCCATCTTAAGCAAACTGATTCCTGTTCATGAACTGGGACTTTGAGGTAAACAACTCCAATCATTGCAATTTCTTCTCCTAGGAGAAATGTTTCCAAGACTTTTATTGTGTCTATTGACCTGTCTTGCTTTCCTCTAGCCCTGCGGCTCTGCAGTATTCTCTCTGAAATAAGGGGACCCATAATTCATGTAGTGTTTATTTGACAGCCTTTGTGTAGTCAGGGTAAAGGAAGACAATGACGGGGAGGCATGCTTGCCCCATTCCACTTGTTATGTTCCCACTGTGTTTTGTCTCTTCTGCCTGAGTTGATGGGGTCATGTTGTTGGTGTGCACTGGAAATGTCCTGTGGTCGTAACGGTCAGCATTTCAGCTTCTGACTGTTTGCTGAGCCTGACTCATGAACAAGTTTAACAATCAAGCCAGGGTGAATTTTTTGTCAATGTGTCATTTTTAGAATAATAAATAGACCAGTAATTCATTTAAAGATGTTCCCATTTCATAAATATTTCCATAAAAGCTTGAGGAAGCTTAATTGTATGGCAATTCTTCACCCCATTGTGGAGGAGCAGAATTACAAGTAGCTTTACTTTCCCTGCTCAGCAGCTCTGTGATTTCTGATCATACCTCTAATTGCTCAAAAGCAGAACCTGCTCTCCTTTAAATGATTGTTAAGTGATTCAGGAATCATATTTATCTGGAGAAATTGTTCCACCGATCTTCACAAAAACCCCTGATGGGAAAAGCAGCACTCATTCTGTAAATGACAATTCTTAAATCTCTTGTATTTCTTCCTTTCACCAAATATGCATCTTCTATAATATATCATTGGGTCATTTTTGATTTTTTTTCTAAAGAAAACCATACTAATTGCAGCTTGATTAGATGGGTAGTTACGACAGATAACAATTGCCTGCATGGTCTGAAAGAGCTGTTAGAAAAGGTTTTAGCAACTGAAGCTCACGGGAATACACAGCTTAAACTTTTCAGTATGAGATTGGGCATCCAATCAATATTTAAGCTTATTTCACGACCTTTTCTCCCGGTGATTTTCACTTGCTGCTCAGCTAACCAAGAGCCTCTGGTATGACCCTTTCTATTTTAGTATGTCTTTTTTTGCAAAGATTGATAAGGGAATTCTTCTTAACACTGAAACTCATTAGAACTATTTCACTTCACAATTTCTTTGTTAGACTGCCAACAGAATTACAGACAGATACAGGAATCTGGAGTCTGAATACTTCATATTCACAACAGGCCAGACTCCACTCTCAACTACACAAGTGCAAATCAGGAGATTTAAAAAAAAAATTAAAAAATCATTGTAGTTACTTTAGTTTTTATCTGGTATTACTCTTAAGAAGATCATTTTCAGGAAGAATGTTCTTACAAAGTAAAAAATGGTACATGTATAAATTTGTATTTTTTGATTTATCAGTTTCCACTGAATAATCCTTTGCTAGTGGAATTTAGGGATTCAGATAGGCATTTGGTAGCTTAATGAAAGGAAAATGTAAAATGTAATGAAGACTCCCTCTAATTTCCTTTAATCTCATGCTGAGTTACTACCAGCATGACCCTGTGAGAAGTATTACTTCCTGAATACGTGGCCTTGACGAACAATAAATTTTTCTTTCGTGACAGGTTTATTCCTTTGTTGAGGAACTGCTTGAGAGCTATTTCATTGTACATAGTGAAGGTGTAATTGGGCTACAGCAGGCTTATTCCTTTAATAGGTTAGGCAATAATTTCACGTCACCTTTTAGTACACAGGGCTTTCACTCTGTTAAACTGATGGATTACTTTATCAGGACTCATTTGCCAGCATTTGTACGAAGCAGCATCTTGCAGAGGGACTGGTATACAACTTCACTCCTTTGCCAAGACAGCAAGGTCTGTATGAGAGGAGACAACAGCAAAGCAGCATGTGCTGCACAGAGAGGCTGCAGGGGCGGCCAGACCAAGAAACTGTCTAGTCTCTCCATCCAGGACAGGTCTAATTAAACCCACCATTTGCCTTCCCTGTCAGACATTTGTCTAAATTGTTCTTGAAGTCCTGCTCATCCTCTGTGGCCTAAATGCATTGCCATGCAAACCTCTTTCCACTGACGCTGGGGAAACTAATGCTGACACCCACAGAGGCAAAAGACGTCCTTTTGGGAATTGCACCTTGTCATGACTGAGCGGTGCCTCCCCATGTGTGAAAAAGAAATTTTCCCTAAGTTCTGAAAAATGTTCACCATTGGCTTTTCAAAAGCACCTGCTGTTGTTCTGATGATCATTTAAATTGGATTGTGCTGAGGAAGAGCTGACCTTCTCTTTTCTCCAATAAGGTTTTCTATTGGAATTTGATAAATAAAATCAGTCAAAACCCGCTTAAGACTCCTCTTAGAATATTTCCCTAGACAAAAGCCAGGGTGAGGAATGTTAAGCTAAATTATCTCTTGACATAAATCCGTTGAATCTAAATTAATCTACCTCTTGGAGCAACCTGATTGTAGCATCAGGTGAAGTGCCCTTTTCACATGGCATCCAGGACCTAAACTAAGTTATATCAGCAGAGAATTTCTTTTGCTCTTGCTGCAGTCAGAGCACTGGCCCTGATTTTAGTACCACACCAATAAATTTTCCTCGCAATGTTGCATAATGAAGATTCAACAACAAAATCCTTACTTGAGTTTCCTTACAATTTGAATTACAAAAATTCTAATTTTGAATTACCAAAAATTGGAAGATTTTCTTTCAGAACCAAGAAGGATGTTTCTGTGAAGTTTTGAAGGAAATCTATTAATCTGAGTTTGAGTGTCACTTTATTAAACATTTTAGCTGATTTGCTATTTTGATATTTGTTATAATGACTTTTGTGTCTCACTTTAAAACCTGTTACATTGTCGCCCTCAGTACAGAATTTCTGGAGAGCTACAGCTCTTTGGAAAGTAGAGTGCTAGTTACATGTGAAGCAGCAGTCATCAAATAAAAACACTGAAGTAATAATATCTATTTGGATATTTTTGCCTGATGTTGTTATGGTGAGCCCAAAGCACATCCTGCAGCAGTGAGGGTTCCCAGCCACAAGCCAAAATTCCCTTAGCTGAAGCAAGACAGGCTCTTGCCCCTGTATTTTCTCTGTCTTGTCTCTATGTTTGGTTGTGTAAGGTCTTGTTGAGGTACAGTTTTCATGTACACCAGTCACCCTGAGCAGTGTGACCAAAGTTGATCCCGATCGACACTGTGCCGTTGCTTGCCAGCGGGCTTTGTTGATAATCTGCCATGAAGGATGCTTCATTTGCTGCCAGGTGGGTTGCACAGAAGGGCTGTGTTGTCCCACTTTTCTTGCCCCTGTCCAGAAAACTGCAGTCATTCTTTAAAATGGGTAAGTGGAAAAAGGCAGCCTCACATACCATGCGCACATTCTGCCTCATTTAGCACCTACATGCAAAGAAAAAAAAAATTAATCAAGCTGCCAAACCAATTACATTAGATTAAATTAGATTAGTGAGCCAAAAAATTAAGACATCATGGCAGACAGGTCTAGCAATGCTGTGGCAAAAGGGAATATGGGATACTGGGCTCTAGAAGAAATAAATTTACTCAGTGAGCTACCACTGAAATAAAAATATTTTTAAAATGTCAGATGGAACTAAAACATTTTAGACATATGGTGCATTAACCAAATGTTTAAACATTTGCCTTTAGCTGCATAAATGTAAAACTGATGGAATGTGTTTAGCAAGCGATACAGATTAACTGCATTAAACTGCACATGTTCCATTGTAATGCAGTCCAGTTATAAGTGCAATACAGACCACATCTCTCTAATCTCATCTCTTGATGATATCTACACTTTTCTATTGCTTTGAAAATTGTTGGTCATCTCTATCTCAGGGTATTATTTCCGTTGACTGAAAAAACGAACATTGAACATTAGCAATCAACACTCCCCCAACACGCAAACCAAGAAACATTTTGATTTCTCTAATTAGGGTACTGGGCTGGGTGTCAGAAGGAGCTTTTGCTACATGTGCTATAAATTATCTTGGGGAAATCACTGCAATTCTCTGGGTTTAGGTAGTTTGCCAGGTTGCAGAGATGGCCATCTGATGAATCAGAAGCCTCCTCTGTCAGCCCCTATCTGGTTTATATGGATGCACTGGGAGCTGCAGGGAGCTTGGACAGTTCAAAAAACAACTGCAGAAAATGTACACTCATTCGGTATTCTCAGCTGGACAGCCATCCCTCCCACAATGTATAAGACCTCTGGGGTTTTCATAAACATCCCCAAATGTCTAAGTAGGAAACAATGCGACAGAAAACCAAGCTCCCTATTGTTATTAATAAAACTGTAAAGAAAAAAGTCAACTTTTTGAGTTGTACAACAGTTATAGTCTTTCTAAAAATTATATTCTTTAGAAAGTGCCAAACTAAACAATACTCTGGACTTTAAAAATGTATGTGTTGACAATTCTTACTTTAATTGACCTTGAAAACTTCTCAGTGAAGCAACTGAGAGCTCTACAAACTGTATGGCTCGAGATGATGTTCAGGGCTAGTTAGGGTTCCTACACACTATTATTGAAACCTTCAGACAGGCACACAGATCTGTTAGGTGGGAAAGGACAGAGACAGATAAGACAAAGAAGAAAACATTAATTGCCGAGATACCAGTTAGAAAGCAAGTGAGTTCACTTGCTTTGACTTTTGAGTTGACTGCAAAGAGGGAAAGAGAGAGTCTGAGTTAACCTGTGGCTAAATAGTGGTTACAGTATCTCCAAACCATCTCCAGGTGCTGCAGAAATGTTTGAGGAAGGCAACTGAGCAGAGCGTGGTAATAATTAATTATCTGAGTCAGAGCTGTGTTAAGTCTTGTTTTAAAATCAGGCAACATCAGAAAGATGGTGATACTGTGGGGCAGTGATGGATTAACACTTTTGCTTGCCCTGTGATGAGACTGAACACAATCTTTCCTCACCTTCTTTACCCAGGGACAAGGAGTAGAAAGCTTGACTCGCTGGCATAGCTGTGCTGGGGTGCAAGCTCCAAGCAGGGCTGGTGATCACAGCACAGCCCTGGAGTGGTGGCAGGAGCTGCTGTGGGGCTTCAGGGCTCTGCTCTGCCTGTTCCAGCTCCGCTCTCCTCCTCTGCCTTCTCCTCCTCCTCCTCTCTGCTCTCCTACAGAGTTTAAGTAAAAGTGGTTTTCTCTGTCTTCAAGACCACAAGAGGGACATTTTGGATTTTATGTCTTTATTTTCTGAGCTTGCTAGGAAAGAGCAGAGAAGGATCTTTTCCTTCCCATTTATCTCACACCACAACTTCTAACACCATACGGGAAACTCACTTGCTCCAGAAAGCATCTGCAGGTACACTGTTTTGGCACACGTGCAGGATAATTTGATTCAGCATGCTTTCCAAACCAGAGGAGAACACAGCACGCTCAAGAAAAGCTAAAAACCATTGGCAGCTCTGCTAATGGTTGCTTTCCAGCTGTAGTTTCTGAAGCGTGTTGGAGCTGGGGAGCCAGCAGGCTTGCTGGTTAAGGGAGATATCTGCCCTGCAGCCCCATGGCCAGCCCATTCCGCATGCGGGCCTCAACTCTGCAAGCACGGACTGGGGCAGAGCCAGGGCCTCTCCCTGGGGCTCTTGGAGAGACATCATCCTCCAGGTGCCCACGGTGGGGATGGGAAGGCTGGGGCGGGAGGCGGAGGCCAAGCCTGGTGAGCTCCCGGCTGCTGGGCACGCTGCTCTTTCCAAGTGACAGAAACATGCCCAAAGCGATTACTCACCTGCCTGAAGCAGAAGAGGCCCATATGTAACAGGACAATTTGGCCTCTAGTTGTTTCAGCAGGTCTCTGTATCACACCAAAAAGTGTTCAACAATATTAAAAGTCACATTTTTCTGCATCTATGTTTGGTTCAGTCAAGGACAACCCAAAAAGTAAGTGGAAAAGCAAGCTGGCAGTATGGGCTTGGGTTACCTTCAGGAGAGCTGGGAGAAAAGGGTAGATGAACAGGCAGAGGAGGGAAATGGGAATCTCAAGAGTCAGTTTGTCATATTAAACTGTTCTCTTCTTGTCTAAGATAGGTACCTCCAGGAGCTGAGCCTAAGCTGTGCATCTTCAGACAGCCTGTGAGTCACGATGACTCTGGACCAGCTGGATATATCTGGTGGCACCTTGGGAGAGAGTGGTCAGCTGAGGAGGGCCACTTGTTAAACAGCTGCAATACTAAAAGAAAGCTCATATTCTCATAAGCTTTTTCTTCAGTCTTTTATCCCCTATTTCTCCTTCTCATGTAATTTTTCAGGCATTTGGACCAAAGTAGACATGGACCATGCCCAAACAATGTGCAAGACCTTAGGTTGTGCCAGGAGAGGCCACTGCCTAGAAGAAGTCAGTAGCCCTGTTTACCATGATACTGGATTGCCATTTTGATTTTCTTCCATCTCTGATCACCAGTTTGCATCCTGAGATCTCAAAGCAGGTGCAAAGGTGGATAAGGACATAGCACAAAGTAGTGGCACAACAGGGCAATAACCTGCAGAGCTTATGTGGTCATTGAACCTCTGTTACAAGTAGGTATTTATTTAGCTCTTGAGAATAACTCCCCCCCTCCAGTAAAATTCAGAATCTCTCAGATACAGGAATACTGAGCCTCAGGCATATCACCCTCTTAATGCTGAGCTTCTGTGAGTAGCTTTTCTGTGTGAACGGACCTGTTTAGTCCATATGCTTATAGTGCCTTTCCCAAAGAGCAAAACTGCACTAGAGAATCCCATATCATAGAATCATAGAATGTCCTGAGTTGGAAGGGATCCACAAGGATCATTGAGTCCAACTCCTGTCCCTGCATATGACAACCCCACAGTTCACACCATGTGTCTGAGGGTGTTGTCCAGTCTCTTCTTGAACACTGTCAGGCTTGGGGCCATGACACCTCCCTGGGGAGCCTGTTCCAGTGCTCCAGCACCCTCTGGGTGAAGAACCTTTTCCTAATTTCCAAGCTAAACCTCCCCGGCACATCTTCCTGACATTCCCTCAGGTCCTGTCATTGGTCACCTAAGAGAAGAGCTCAACACCTGCTCCTCCTCCTCCCCTTGTGAGGAAGCTGTAGACCACAATGAGGTCTCCCCTCAGTCTCCTCCAGGCTGAACAAACCAAGTGACTTCAGCCGCTCTTCATATGGCTTCTTCTCCAAACCCTTCACCAACTTCATGGCCCTCTTCCGGACACTCTCCAGTAGCTGAACAGGATGATTAGAAGCCAATTTTGTGAAAGGAATGAGTTTTATGTGAAGATAATAAATTTGGGTGTGACATACACACTGAAGGAAAACTGCTTTAACATAACACATATGTGCCTCAGAAGCTGTGGCTATGTGCCCATCCTTTCCTGCTCGCACTAACTTACCCTGATGTATGTGTGCCTCCTCGGTCGGAAAATACTTTCTAACTCCCCTGCCTTTATGACTGACTGGCCTAAGTCCAAAGTCTCTGTAGTATCATATATCTATCTGCATGCCTTAGTGTTCACAGCTAAACTAATCATGGCAACTAGAGTTGGTTAAGTACCTTAGTGTCTGGATGGATGGAAGAACACTGCTGGAGATTGATTTATCTGCTTTAACACTAAAAGCCATGTAAGAAGGTTGGGTCAAATCATCCTCACCTCTTACTATGAGGCTATGCCAAGGGACATTGTCACATCTCCTGTACTGAGCATTGAGGGGGGTCAACTGGCACCCAGAAAGCAATGCTTGGCACTTTTTTGGTCAAATTGTGTGCGTGGCAGCTGGTATGTGATATTGGGCAATGGGGCAGATGGCACTTCCTGGACACAAGTGGCTGCTCTCCAACAAACAAGATTTTCCACGAAATATGGCAAGAGAAGCACCTTCTTTTTTATATGAATGTGGACCTTGCTTTAAAGATCTTCTGGCTGCCTCAAAATTGTACCTAATTGGCATTAGCCTCAAAATGTTTCAGAAGTTGAAGTGAGTCTGTGGTACAGAACACCACTTGCTATGGTGATGGTTACACTTGCAGCATGGAAAAGAAGTTGCACTTCTGGCCAATGAGCTTGCAGATGGAATTCAAAAGTTTGGATGACAGTAACAGAGAGATAGATTCTCTTCTTGAAACACAGCAGTCATTTTTTGTAATACTTAAACAAAAATATGGGGTCTTCTGTTTCACCTGTTGGCAGCCACAACCAACAGTAGGTCTATAAATATAATTTGATTTCTCATCTCAAACCTGAGAAAATCTGTGAACTGCACTAGTCTCTGTGGCTGTTGCAGATGGATGTTATTCTTACTAATCCCTGTTCAGGTTTTAAAGTGTACGGTGATGAACAAACACATCCATCTTCCCGTTACTATAACTCCTTGCCTTTGCTTGACCCCACTCCTTCTTTAAAAATAGAAAATGTTTTTGGAGGGTAACAAATCAGGAAGCATGTGTTTTACTGCCATCTTTGATGTGAAGCTAGTATGTGATGATAAAGCAGTGAAATTGGACCAAAATGTGGAAATAGAAATAAACAAGATAAATGAACTCACATCAGAGAGGGATGTGGACTAGCAGTGAGCACTTTGAAAATATTGGTCTTACCCCCATGAAGGAGAAGGTGTCTCTGTTTCCACAACTGAAAAACCCAGATAAAAGGGCCTGCCTATCTTTACAGGAGCGATGCTACATTTATGGACAAAAAAAATATTATCTACTTATTTATTATGACAGAAATGACACTACAGCAAGCAAAACTAGGATAGGAATGGTATTGCTAAAGCAAAAAAAGCCCAGTTGACAAAGAACATTTGGAATACCTGTTAAACAGATATTTCCCTTTCTTCATAAGGGAAATATTTCTCTATTAGAGAAGCTGTCTCTTCAGAATGTATGTTTTTTGGAGATACTTTGACTATGGAATAAAATGAATTTATTGAGACGGATCACAACACCTTATTTGTATCATAGCACATCACTGTATTGCTTGTTTGGGTATTTGGAGCTTTTGACACATTAGCCTTGATATGCATAAGTTTATTACTTCTTTTGTTATGTTGATGGTCGTGAATTCCTAACTCCTTTGAACTAGATTTTTGAAAAGACCAAGTTGAAAAAAAGAGCTCTCAGTAAACATCTGTTAAGAATGTGAGACACAAGAAAGGAAACTTTGCTGTCAGGGAAGCCTTCTTTGTTCAGAGTAATCTAACTAGTCATCTCCTGTACTTGGAGCTATCTTGTCAGCTCGGTATTGTTTCTCTTCTGCTGAGCAAAATCAGACTGACTTTTGTGTTACTAATTCCCCAAAGAAACCAGAACCTTTACACTTCTGAACCATTTCTCAAAGCATTACCGTTTGGGGGTCTTATTTCACATTCCATGCCGGATTTGGGAATTCCATTTCTTATCCGGCTCCTCAGCGTATGGCCCCTGTCCCCTCTTTCCCACCTCCCTCCACATGATGCGAACACCACCAGGATTTCCTCTCCATGCACAGCACACACAACAAGTGCTTTTCCTTCCCAGTGGCCTCTCCCCCAGCTCCCCAGTCAGCATTTGCCTGGAGGAACGCCAGCTGTGTCTGAAATCACTGAGAGAAGAACAGCAGTATCAAAAGACACTGACAAATAATGCAGGAGAGAGCTGGAAGAGATGCTCTGAGATAATATTTCAAGCCAGCCCTAGCTTCCTGCCACATTTTCATTTGGACCAGGCTGTATACCAGGTGCGGTTCAATCAGATTTCAGGTTGCAGACCCATGTTTCTAAGGCTTTTTTCCCTCTTCGCCTTAATATACCGTAGTCTTCAGGCAGCCATTCTTGACCTGGTTGAGAAATGCCTTCGGGGTCAGTAGCCAGCTCTCTGCAGATTGCTTCAAAATTGAGGCAGACTGGTGCACAGTCTCTTTTTTCGCTCTTTTCTGATAAAACCATTAATACTCTTCATGAGCAAGCTGTGGCAGTCCGTGAACCATTAACCTTAATCCATTTGACATTCTCCTTCCCATGTTTTAATTATATTTACAGCTTTCCAGGAGGTTCTTAGCCTTTCTCTTTTTATCACAGGCTTTTCTCAGCGGACCCCAGCTTCACTTCGAATTCCCTTGCATGCACATAGTAGCCTGTGCAATGTACCTTTCTTGTGGCCACAAGATTCAGCTTGTAAGAAGTGACTTGAAAAATAGGAACATGAGTATATTTTTACATTTGTATTTCCAGGGCACTTATCTACTAGTGATTTTCTGAGCCCTTTACATAAAAACACAATAAATCAGGTAAAAATAGAAAAAAACCTCTAATCGATGCTGAAGGCTGTCCAACAGAAATGGCTCTTGCACTGTTCGCAGCTTGACATTGATTCTTCCTTGGTTTCTGAACCTGCCCTTTGCAATGCAGCTGCATCTTATGGTTGCTATAGCCCTAAGTAGAGCTATGTATTTTGTTATTTTTTTTCATGCAGGCACAGGGCTTGAGAGAAAAGGCAGCTGGTTTACAGTATAGAAAAGTAGCTCACAGCACAGTTTTGAAAAGAAAAGATCATCAGGTCCATGGAACTGAAGGGCCTTGTCAGTGGGCAGTGATTCATAGCTGCCAGAAATGCTCTCTTCTGGCAGCACAAAGGCTAAAGGTCCCACCCGTGCTGACCGATGGGGCAGGCCTTGGCCGTCGTTCTGATCCTCAGGGGTCAAAAAGCAAAGCAGCTCAATCTAACTTGAATCACTCCGTGGCTTTAAAAAACGCAGTGCGGTTCACTGTGCCACCGCAGATGCCCTCGGTACCTCTTTCTCTGTGGGTGACCCTTGGAAAGTGATGGGTCCTCTGGAGACTTGGAGTCCCATTTGGCATCCTCATGTGGTTGTCCTGGGTACTCACAAGTATCTCAAAAGATAGTAGATGCCTATTCTTGGCTAAATGAATTGGGGTAGGTTTTGCCTATCTTATACTGCTGAAGAAAATTGTTTAACCCTTGATAACAGAGATGTCCTTAAACTAGACCCGTGCTCACATGGTTTCAGTTTCCCTGCAGATCTCCCTTAACTTTTTGAAGAGCTCTAGTTTTTTTCCTTTCAGGCTGCTGATGCTAGTAGTGGAATGATAGAAGCCGTATCAAGTCATGACTTGGCTTCTCTGAGAGCCTGGAAATTTTAATCCAGGGCTTTCTTCCATTACCTCACAGGAACATGGCTAACAGGGCTATGTTAGCAGAACCATGAATGATCATACTAAAAGAAAGAGATTCATTGTCACTGTGTTATTGTGCACTGCTATGCTTCCAGGTAGCATTTCTTTACCTTGCTCTGAACCTGGGATTCATTAAAGCATTCTTCTGAAGTGAATTCTGTTCTTTATCTTTCCTAAATCCAAGGACGGACCATGTCTGTATTCCTACAACACATTTTTTCCTGCCCTATCTGCATATAGGGTGTCTATTGTCACTCATTACTGCAAAGTCAAGGCACCCCTCAGTCTTTCATACCATGTTAGTGAGGTAGGGAAGTAGAGTGACTGCCTTTTTCTGAGGCACTAAAGCCCATTGGGAAGAAAATTGAGAACAGAGATATTCAGATTCATTCCCAACAAAATTCCTAACTTTGTTTCTTACTCTGATGATGATCCTTTATTGCCTGTTAATGAAAGGTGCTGAAATGATCAATAGATCAATAAAATGCCAAATGGTCAGATCAAAGGCTTATGAAATTTGGTGTCCTTGTGTGTGTAGGGATGGGTAGAGGTGTTTGTACAATGAAGACTGTAAGAACAAGACAAATGTACATGATACTGGGAGCAGCTTTCAACTGTTTTCAGATCAGAGTTTTTCTGTATGAGAAATGTTTGCTACTTCCTCTCCCATTAACTTGTTGGATGTTCAGTAAAACCATGCAAAAATATTTCATGCACAAAACTCTTTGGCAAAGAAGCAGCCCTGATTGACTGGATCCCCTTTACTCACATTTGTCAGCTCCTTCAAAAGTCTCACATACAATTACAAGGCAGGTCTTACCTTTCTGAAAGCTGTGATGACTTCCAAAGATACATCATATGTATTCAGACATCCCCTATTTCTATTTTTACTACAATTCCTACTCATTTGCCTGGTAGCCGTGTCACTCTTAGATGTCAATAGGTCCCTTGATGTCCCCTGCAGAAAAAGACAACATTGCATCTTCCAAGTTCCAAAGTGTTTTTAAGAAAGAAGTTAAAGTATCACAGCTGACCCTTCAACAAATTGGCTGAATAGCTCAGTATTCAGATTTTTTGTCCACATAGGTTCATCCTAACAGTGTCAGAACGCCTTGCACTGATGCCTTAAGTGATGTGGTTAACATCTATCATGTGATGTTTACTCTTCTTTCCTCCTCTGGGGAGGAGTGTGTGCCCTTGGAATGTCTTGTTTTGGTACAGCTTTATCAGTTTTGGTTTTCCTTGTCTTTGTTTTCTTTGAAAAATGCACATGTTGCTCTGTGTTTATTTTAGAGAAGGTAAGGTTAGAGAAACAGGGACCTTAAGTCTTGAGGGAACTCATTCCACAGTTGCAGGCTGACCAGTTCTGTCTCTTCCACAGATAAGCTTTGCCCTAGTTTTAGAGAGGTCTGGTTCCAGCAGAAGAGCAAAGTTACTGTGTGCAGATTTTATTGAGGGCTTTTAGCAGGCTTTAAGGTATTTTGGGCCAAAAATGTGAATCATTTGAATGATGCATCACATTGTGAACTCCATTTGGTAGACCTTGTGAAGCTGACACCAGACCTAGAGGAAAAATTTGATTTCTTGTGGTCAGGTCTATTATTTTAGGCACTGCGTGAACCTTGGGTACAACCTGAATGCCTTAAACCAGATATATCACACTACTGATGTAGCAGTAAATAGCTGAAGTGGGTCACTGCTGGGCATGCAGTATGTCCCAACCAAGTACAGAAGCCACGTGCAAGTCCTTATGCGGCAAGTCAGCGTTGACGGGGAATGACTGCTCCACTAGCAAAGAGCAGGGGACCCTCCCAGGGGGGCTGAGTTCGGGTTCCAAGCTTCCCAGCCCTGTGACACACCAGACTCTCTCTTCACATGGACTCCATGTGTGGTTTCAGGCTCACAGATCATGGACTGGCTGAGAAATTAGTGCTGAAGAGGAGTTTGGCAAAGGTAGTTTTCTCATTAATATTAATCTGTATTCTCGTGTGTCATGGGATGCCTGAACAATTGCATTTCTGGTGTTAAACAACCAACTTCATGTTCCTGATAGTGCTCCTGTGTTGCTCTGAGCAGCCATCAAAAGGGTGTTTCAGAGTAGTTTGAAGTCTTTTTATATTTAAGAGGTTGAGACTGATGCTTTCTAGCCCTGCTAGCTCAGGTGCCTCTGCTGCGGTCATTTAAAATGCTCACAGGCTGAAGCTGAGCCACAGAAAGCAATAAAAAAGCAACAAAGGACTCACTAGGAATTTGGTATGAAGGGAGGGCATATAAGCTTTCTGGTGCACTCATAGATTTTTTGCAGGCATGCATCCAGCATTAGACTCAGACTCTTAATTTCCTTTAGGCCATGATTTCATGTGGCTCAGTTTATTCATAGGTATCCAAAGAGTTTAAAAGTCTCATACAGTCCAGAAAATTCCTAATGACCCCAGACAGCTCCATAAAGCAAGCAAGCACTGCAAAAGCAATAGCAACCTTAGCAGCTATAGATTACTTTCTAGAGCTTTAAGTCTTCCCGTCAGAGCACACAGCCAGGCAGAGTTAGCTGGGTCATCTGCTGCGCAGGATGCACTCAGGTAGCAGATACATCAGGCCCTTTTGCAAACCTGACTCCAAAGTATTGCTCTTTACTCCCACCCAAGATGGTTATAAGGCGGCTGTGTAGCTTAATGCGAGATAAACCAGGTTTTAGCTCCTTCAGATCCCTGCAACAGTGCAGCCACCACTGTGCTGCTGACAGCCATCCCCCGGCTCCTTGGCCCGGTGACAGCTCGGGTAGCTGCAGTCTGCCGACTTACAGTCTCCCTGGAGTTCCTGTTGGCAGCGTTATTCCTTTTCCACTTCTTGTCCTAATTTAGTTGGGTTATCTTGCTGTGTGCTGTTAACTGCCATCAAAATCCATATCAGAGGTGGTTACATGTCAGGTTTGGTGAAGTGATCTTTCATTAGGGGACCCTGATCTTCCAGGCTTTACTCCTGTGAATAATCTGAAGGCTTGAAATTAGGCTTCCAGTGGTCCAGAACTATTACTGGGTGATGCACTCAGAAGACTAACATTGTTTGAGTGGCCTAGAGTTGGAGATGCACATCTATACAAAATCCTTGCTGCAAATGTGGAGGCTTTGTTTAAATTTGCTGCTTCAAACAAGTTTGAAGATAAACGTAAAATTCTGGGAAAAAAAGTGAGAAACCGAAGGGATTTACCTTGCTTGCCTTGCAACCATTAAAAAACTTGGGACTTTGAATCCTCTTATATACTGAACAATGATATCCACAGCCTTTCAGCTCAGTTTGAGATCAGTGGAAGCCAGAAAATATTATAAAAATGCAGCCCAATGGGCTTGAGTGTAAATGGATTAAAATCAGTGGAGCAAAGACTCCACTGTTTTTGAGAGTTTTCACAGAATCGTAGAATAGTTGGGGTTGGAAGGGACTTTCAAAGCTCATCTAGTCCAACCCCCTGCAATGAGCAGGGACATCTTCAACCAGATCAGGTCGCTTAGAGCCACATCCAGCCTGGCCTGGGATGTCTCCAGGGATGGGGCATCTACCACCTCTCTGGGCAACCTGGGTCAGTGTTTCCCTACCCTCATTGTGAAACATTTTTTTCTTATATCTAGTCTGAATCTCCCCTTTTCTAATTTAAAACTATTACCCCTTGTTCTATCACAACAGGCTCTGCTGAGAATTCTGTCCCCATCTTTCTCACAGGCCCCTTTTAAGTACTGAAAGGCCACAGTAAGGTCTCCCTGGAGCCTTCTCTTCTCCAGGCTGAACAACCCCAACTCTCCCAGCCTGTCCTCACAGCAGAGCTGTTCCAGCCCTCTGACCATTTCTGTGGCTCCTCTGGCCCCTCTCCAACAGGTCCCTGTCTGTCCTGTGCTGAGGGCTCCAGAGCTGGACACAGGACTCCAGGTGGGGTCTCACCAGAGTGGAGCAGAGGGGCAGAATCACCTCCCTCCACCTGCTGGCCACGCGCCTTTTGATGCAGCCCAGGATATGGGATGTGCACAGGTCTATGAGCTAAGAGGAAGCTGATCAACAATTTTGAGAAAATATTTTTTAAATAAATGCGTAATACTGGTATATCTGATTTGCCAGTAGACATTAATGTTTCTTCTTTTCTATGGTCTCCAGGCTAAGCAACTCATCTGCGGCACATAGTGAGAGGTGAACACCTCCAGAGAGCACCTCCTCCCATCTGAGGGCAAGATGTAAGATAGGGAGGATGAATTCTCCCTAGAGCAACCTTTTGCTCTGCTCTGATTATGGAGGAAGCTTTTATTTCTCAGCTGGCAGGATGGAGTACAGCCACCCTGCACAAGTAAATAATGGGAAATGCATCTAAATTTCCTGCATGTGATGTAAATTAGAATCTAGATTTTTCCTTCCTGAGTGACAAAACATATCAGCTGTGAGTTTCACCCAACAGAAAATACATACAGTATATATGCACATATTTAAAAATCACACAAATTTAAGGTAAGTTATACATGGTGAGTTATACATGCATTTGTTTTGAGACATAGTCAATATCTATACTGGCAGAAGATTTTTAGCTTTTGATATACTGCTCTGGTGATCGCCTGTGTAGGGTGAAATGCATCCTTAAACACTGCGCTGTCAAAGTAATATCCACAAATCATTCAGCGCCCATCACTGGCAGATAGTAAATATTTTATACTTTATTGAAAAAAAATATTTCTTCTTCTCAAGTATTGCTCATGTGTTCCCTTTGGGCAACTCTCAGAATAGCCTTTTGGGATTCATAAAAACTAATAGTTCCCTTTACGCTTTTAAAGCTTTTGTCACATGGGCTCCCCAAAGCACTTCCATGGCAGAAATCCTAGTCACTTAGTTTGAAAGAAGAATATACATTAGGGGGAACATAGGGAGAGTAAAACTTCTTTCATCTGTGCTAGCATGAAGATGTCACCTGTGCTGTGTGAAGGACTGGCACTAGCACGCATGGCATCTCTGCAGGGGTGCCAAGGAGGAATGACCCTGCTCTGGGAGGACGTTTCGAAGCAACGTAGAAAAAAAATGAACTGTGTGCCTGGGGAAGGCTACCAGGCTCAGTAGAAAGGCTATGAAAGGAAAGTGTTACATTTCCTTTTTTTAAAAATCTATTATTTTGTTATTTCCCATGTCCCAATCCATCTTTCTACTGCTGTGATTGCAGCTGGATTGAAATTATTGGATTTGCTTATAATTTTTGCCTTAGAAGATAAGTGTCCCTTAACATCATACCAGATAAGACTGACACCGAGCAGGATTTCTGCACTGCTATTCAGACCAGACCACAGGTACCTCTGCCTTGCCTATTTTGGGGCTGTAGGCTGGCATGGCATTGCTCAGATTGGCATTGCTTGCTGTGACAAGCAATGTCTGTTTTGTCAACCTAAAATTAGACAGTAAATTTAATTCTGCCACTCCTCATGACCCATATGCTTAGGAAGGCTGTTAAAACCCACAGGTAGCTTTCCCTCACATTATCCACATCACCACTAAGTCCCCAAAAACTAAGCTGGGAATACCTGCTGGAGAGTAAACTTTTGAACTTGCTCATGGACAGTCTGGCCAGACACTATGTGATGGTAGGGCTCCCCAAAGACTCTGGGGAATCTCCTTCTTAACAGGCACCAGAGCTCTGCTCAACACCATGACCTGGCTGGGTGGTGGGTCTCAGCCAGGCACCAGGTAGGGACCTGTGTGTCCCCAGCTCTGCTGGCAGCACACGAGCTGCAGGGTTGCACTACAAAGGCAGGTATTAAATATCACTGTAGAAGCTGAATAGGGTTCTGCAGGTGGAGAAGATCACACCACTCACAATGAATTCCTTCCCCCCACCTGTTGCTGAAATACTTTCCCTCCAGAGGTGGAGAAGGCTGATGTTGCCTGGGCAGTCCCTGCTCTTCTTGGTCTGGGGAGAAGGGAGCGAGCTGAACCATCCACGTGCTGTAGACCCCTTAAAGCTAAAAAATGGCGCCAATGTCGCGTGGTTTTAGCTGCTACAGTTGATGATGCTGTCCCAAGTTTCATCTGCCATGCTTATGGTTTTGAGGAACAGCAGTGTGTTATTATGTCCCTGGAAGCTGGAGATTATAAATGGGAGAACAGAAATAATAATAATAATAATAATAATAATAATAATAATAATAATAATAATAATAATAATAATAATAATAATAATGATGATGTAGCTTCCAGAATGCTTTTTTTGAAAGCAGTCTAACACTCTGCCCTTGAGCTATTCCTCCAAACAGAATTTCCAGTATGTATTCCTCCCTTTCAAATGTCTAATGGAGTGTTGAGCCAGCAAGACAGATGGGAGGTTCGAGTTTCTGCCTGCACAATGGCAGCAGTGTCTGTGCTGTCAAAATTAACTCTGCATTTTTTCCTGCTCATGCTGGAAAAAAGATCTTTCTAACCTTTGAAAAATGTACTGTGTGCTCAGAGATCTTATGTTCCTCCTCTGGTTTAGTTCAAACAAAGCTGATTCAAAAATTCAATTCTAATATCATTCAGACAGCCAGTGATACTCAAATATTGGTATCATGAAGGTATATTTTAAACACATGATCTCAGGGTATGTGGAAGGGTAAGCTCAATGGATCACTGCTTGGCTAATGAGAGGATGGGCATTGCATAAAAACCTGAAAAGCAGCATCAGCCTCGCTCTATAGATATTTCCAAAGTAGGCTGACACCATACTTGCTGATACTGGCACTTACCAGGTAAATCCTGCTCTGGGTTGCATCTACCCAAGGAATTCCATCACGCTCTATGGAGTTTTGCAGCTGAAAGGAAGGACAGGGCCCAGTCGATTTTATTACACACCTAATTGATGTTGAATGGCAGATTTTGTGATTCACTTATCAGCCAATGCACAAACTGCATCAAAACATCAGACACATGAACTGGCACTTTTTGACCTGAGCTGCAGGACAAAGAAGGTTTGTACAGGTTTGTAAGATCCATTTTGACTTCTCTGCCTTTGATGGTAATAGCACATGTTCAGCGTGAGCCCAATTTTTAAAATATAAGTGACCCCCTTGAGGATCTGTTTGAAAAAAGTCAAGACTTCTGAATGATGGAAAGCAATGTTTTTCTCTTTAAGGGAAGGAGGGAAGCAGGTAAGGAGGAGTGAGTACTCTGCTGCTTGGATATGGAAGGCACATGTAAATCTAAGATGCCATTTATCATTATTTGATATATAGCAAAATACAGTAATTTCATTTAGCAGCAGGTTTTAAGAAGATTAAATGTGCTAGGAAAATTGTTTTAAAATAACAGTATAACAGGGTATTGTAAATTATTTTGCAGTAGGCTGTCATACCATGTCACCATAATTCTTCAATATTTAATTAAAACCCACAACAACTTAATATTCAGACCCTGTCAAGAAAACTAATTGGATACAGGGACCAGCTGCTGGAGAAGTTTGGATGTCAGCTTCAAATGGTGATGTGAGCAGTTCACACTGGCTTGTGGGGGCCCATTTAAAATATTCGATCACCACGGACTTATGGAAAAGGCTGGTTTTGTTTATAATAAAGTCTTGACATTTCAGCTAGAAAGATTTATCTTTGCTGGCAAGATATACTAATCCTATTTAATTAGAGACTGTTTTTTGAAAAGGAATTCTTAGCTTAATGCTCTGTGATAGAAAGTTCTCTCTTGAGAAAGGTGACACCCACCGGTGTCCACGGCTTTAGGCACATCTGCTTCTGCACACCCAACAGACCTTCCGTTTCACCCCCTACCTCTTTTAAGGTAAGGATGGATAGGATGAGTATTTCAAACCACCATTACCCTTTTTAGCATTGTAATCATTGCACTGGGCCGAGTGGTCACTAGATCAGGCTATGCGATTTTGGGGGAGTGAGTCTGGGAACTGTAGCACCCATTGGAGCGAGGCCAGCCACACCGGCCAGGTTTTATGCTAAATAATGAAAAGCCTGACGTTAAATGCATTGCAATGAATCACATGCCTATTCAGGGTGATACTTGATAGCTCTGCAGTCTCAGAGGTGTGTATACTTTTTTAAAAAATAAGTTTTAAATTACAAGTGCTTTGTACAGCTCATTTGTAAACTCACAAGTACTGGGTATTGCAAGGTATCTGTATTTCAGTGTTTTTCAGAAAACAGAACACTGTTTGCAAATTGCTCGGGAATAGAAGAAGAAGTTTAAAATTATTGAAACTGGCATAATAGAGATTTATAAATATTGTGTTAGCAGAGCAAGTAGGCTATGTAATTCTCCTACCTTTGCAGTATTATAAAATATCCACAATAAAAGATATTTTCTTTCCTAGTAAATTGTTACGATTTTTTTCCATTATTGATTTATATTGAAGTGCTGAACTCCAACACTTTCGTTACTAGCTAGCAATTAAGATGAAAGCACTGTCCTCTCTGAGAACGGCATCCGTTCAGGTGACATGGAGATCTGACTCGGTTTTGCTCTTTTACTCAGCAGCTGGAGGAGAGGAACTGCACTTGATTTCATTACCTTAAAAATAAAGAGGAAAAAAGAGAGAGAAAAAAAAGGCTGGAAATATTTAGCTTACAAAGACATGAGAAAATGGGTTTTGCAGGGAGCCAGTGTCATTCTTTATGGAAGCTAATATACAAAATTCAGAGTAAATGCAAATTCTGTATGTTAGGCAAATTAGAGATGGTTGAATTAATCATGAATAAGGGACCAACACTTGTGTGGTCTCTGTCTGGGTTCTCCAGCTGAGGCTAATTTCTGGTTATGCTCTCACTGCTGCTTAAGCAGGCTCTTCTATGGCTTAGTCCTGTGAGTACCTGAATCACTTGCAGACACCAGGGATGCCAAAACATCTCACGGTGCATGGCAAGGAAATGCCTCTCCTGAGTGGGGAGATGTGCTGGATGTCAGTGGGAGTCCCAGACCTGGGACTTGCTCCCAGCTCCTGTGGGACACTCAAGGACCTCAGCCTGGGCTCCTGGGGTCTGGGCCTGGCCCTGGGGAGCTCTGTGTGTCCCACTGAGCCTCCTGCTCACATTTCACTGTTCTGGCCTTGCGGCTCTTGCCTGGTGGCTGGGAGACACGTAGACCTGTGCAATGGAAGAGTTCAAAGGGAGCAGAAGCCACTTGTCTCTCCTGGCTGAGAGTTCTCCATAAGCTTCGTCTATAGAGTGATGCTGGGTGAGCTGATACACCCAGTGACGCACTTGGTGTTAGTCCTGCTTATATCACATTCTCTTTCTTTATGGCATGTGGGCAGGGTCTCTCTGCGGCCCAGTGACACGACTGTCACAGGGATGGGAAGCAGCTGTCCTTGTTCCCAATAACGCAGAATGAGCATCCGTAGGACTGGGCAATGAGTCTCCTCAGAGCTTTTATCTCATACTAAATTTGCTGGAGGAAGAACAGGATCCTTCTAGGCTTTGGTTCGACATCAGGTGGTGAATATTCTGTTCTTGTAAAGCTTGTTCTACCATAGAGAACAGTGTTCCTCTGTGTTAAATTAGTGTACGTCTTCCACGTGCAACTTCTTCTAATTTAATGAATTATTTAGCAGTGTCGTGCTCACGGGCTTGTGCCAACATGGTAATGGAATTCTGTACCGGCTACAGATATAGCCAGATGTTCACAATTTTTCTGCCTCTTTCTGCACAGATTTTATGCAAATTGTGGTAAGAACAGCACTGCCATCACCACCTTCTCCGTTAATAAATCCCATAATGGACTCCATGCCTGTACAACCCAACCCGTAAGGGACAAGCTGCTGGGTGTGATCCTTAGTTTTTGTGAGTTAAGGATGCACGGTGGTGGGAAGGCAAAGGCCACTGGGGCCATTTTTTCACTCACCCACTCCTGCTGGTGTAAATCATGTGTAAAGCAGTTTGTAGATTTACACTAAGGTATTGTCAGGGGAGAACTGGGCTCAGAAAACTCAGGAAGAATTAGATAAACTGCAAAGATAAGGTAAGATCAGAAGGTGATGACAGAAGCACAGTGGGAAATCCTGAGCTGTTGTGTCTGAGAGTTTTACAGAAAGCTTTTTCCCTTCTTTTTTTTTTTTTTTTTTCCTGTGGATTTTTTTTCCAGTACTGGTGTGATTTTTACAGAGTACCTATGAACAGAAGAGCTGGCCCAACTCTCTCCCTGTTTCCACTATTCAGCCTCCTCCTCAGAGGATTTACTTGTGATTTACACTTCCAGAAGTGAGAAGAGATTCAAGCTGTGCTTGTGCAATTATACTGAACTGGGCAGAGAGGCCAGCAGAACTGAAGCTGGTGGATTTTGGGGCTGAGGCTGTTTCTGCATAGCTGTACTCCCTGATTGGCTGTTCCAGTCTCTCCAGAGTGAAGCAAAGCAGATGCCACCACTCTGGAGTCAGAACAGTTTAAGTCCAGGGCTGCTTTTCAACTCATAATGACACCCCTGCTTTGCAAAGTATTTAAATATGAGGTTCACTCCCAACAAATTCATTGCAGCACTTAAACCTAAGCACATGCTGAAATGTTTTTTCTGAAGTGTGTCCTTGGTTTGATGGCATTTTTTACATGAGGTCAAAGTTAATAAGCATCAGGCCCAAAAACATAGCAGTGTGAGAACTATCCTTCTATAGAGATCTAGAAATGTAATTTATAATTCAAGTCTTCCAAGGGAAGGATAATTGACTAATTTTGCACTGCTGCATTGGAGAAAACAAAAGCACGTTATGTGTTTGTGTGCTCTGCACTTTTTGTTTTTATATCATTTTGTTTGACAAATTGCTTCAGGTTTTAGGGGGATTGAAATCCACCTGATGCCATAAAATGCTTCCTATAAAGCAAAGTCTTGCACCTTGCCATAGCTGTGGGCTTTTGTGGAAATGCTGTGCTTGCTCTGGGCTCCATCTGTGGTCCCGCTCACCCCCAGTGCCCATTAATTACCTGTGAAGTTCATAACCTTGCACGGGGACAGGTGACAGATGATCCCTGGCCAAAGGGATCTCTGCTTTCTGGTCACTTGAGTCGCCTTGCCAATGAGGCTGTATTTCTGTTTGCTCAGTTAATGAGGATCCACGTTACGAAACGCATGGCAGGGATTCAGTATACATTACCAGTTAATAGACATAATTGAGTGGAAGGAAAACTAGTTTCTGATGTCACAAAATGTCTCTTGTGATAAAGCATTTGGAATATAATGGTTAACATTTCATTTAGCACTTAGGGAAATTTGTGTACTGGTTAATATGTGGTGTTTGTGAAATTATGATGACATAATAATTGCTTGCAGATACACTCCTATTATAGTGGGTGAAGCCTTCCTCTCCATTTTTCTTGTCTGTCCAGTCTTACTAATTCTCCAAACACACCATCAGACATCTGGTGCCAGGATTTGAGTATCTATTTTTCTGCCTCCACATCTAGACTCCAGAGAAAATAGCCAAAGCTTTTTCTTGTTTTGTTTTTTGTTCTTTTTGTTTGTTTGTTTTTTTTCCCCAGAAACCTAAATACTGAGATCAGTGGGACTTGAAGAATGAGTAATACTTCAAATTAGGCAACTTAGCTATGCTATAGCACACATGTATGTAGCAGATCAATAGATAAGTGCCAGAAAGGACACTCAGAGCATGTAGCATGATTTCTAAACTTGGTAGGACCACTAGAAGTTCCTGTTGTGCATTGTACAGACTTTCTGTGGCACTTATTGACACTCATCTTTGGCACTATTAAAAAAACTTGTCTCTGGTTTGGGAAAACATCTAGCAAACTAACACTGTTTACCTGGTAGTTTGACCATCCATGTTCTGATCTAACAAATATTCATCAATATGGATTTTTATTTTGAAAAAATCAGACTCAACTGAGACATCATTTTACCTTTTTTTTTTTTTTTTTCCAGTAAGTCCTCGTATCAGTTTCAACTAAAAAGATGAGTTTAACTCACAGGTATATCTACTTTTCCAGCATGGAGAACCTTGAGAATGAGAGGAAAATAGGAATACATTAGGGAAAATAAACCATGCTTTCCTCTTTAAATATAGAAAAAAATAATGTCTAAAAATCTTTTTGCCTCTTACTCGAGTAGACTAAAATCCTAGAAGCTTCTTTTATGTGATGGCTGACTGAAAATAGAGAGCATATTTCACATCATCATTCATAGAAAACCTGCCTGCACAGCCTGTATAGTCCTGGAGCTGCCGGAGGCAGGGAGGAGATTTGGTGGTGGCAGCCACATATGTGGCTGTGCTCTTCCCTTTTTTTCTCTCAGAAATAGGACATTGGACAACATGCCCCTTCAGGCTGATGTGTTATGACCAACTTTAGCTTCTTAAGCTTGAAAACACAAGTTGTTAATCAAGATATCAGCAATTATTTCAGTACTGGTAGTATTTTTTTAAGTATTAATCAAAATAAGAAAGAAAAATATGTGAGACTAGAAAATAAAGCAGTCAAACTTTAGGCTTCCCATGTTGCATGTGTGTACTTTGCTTCACTTTGTACCCTGCCATGCAAGTGCTCTCCAGGGAGTGGTTGCAGGAGCCAAGCACGTGTTGCTGAAAGCATCTTGGTGAGTCTCCAGGCTGCTAGAGTACGTTAATTTGGGTAAGGAGGGACTATGGGAGCAGGTGGATGAAAAGAGGAAGGTGATTTCTTCTACCAGGTAGAAAAGCAACAAGGAAGTAACTCTTGGTGAGGGAGGATCCAGGGTATGGGCTCACCCTTCATATAGCCCAACTCAAGAAAATGACATGAGCCAGAGTTTCTGATGTTACATCTAATTCCTTATGTACTGCACAAAGAGGCAGTGAGGTCTTGAGCTGGTGCTGCCTGGGCTTTGGATAGGCAATTGATCATGGCGGCATACAGAGAAAGCTGACTTCTCTGAGATCACTTGGATAGAAAGGTGGCCTGGGACAGGAACAATTCACAGACAAGGAGGAAGACACCCACCGTGCTCTGTTCTTAGTGCTGGTGCAATCCCCTGCCTCAGGCAGGGTGTCACCGTCACAAACCAGAGCAACACGCGAGTGATTCCAGCACATTAGCAATAGCTCTCAGACCAAGGACATCAGTCAGTGTGAAAGAACCTATGAAACATCTGGAGGGAAATGTCTGTTACAGGATGGTGAGGGCTGGTGCGGCATCCCGAAGCATCCACCGCAGCTGTCTGCAAGCTGTCCAGCCTTGGTGATAGTACCTGCTTACGAGGAACTGGTAGAGATGTAAGAGATGAACAGGAGGCCACCACCAAGAGCTAACCATATAAAGCTTCGGTTCTCCTAACGTTCACATGTGTGTTGAAGCATTGGGTTCTCACCGATTTAAACAGACCTCACTGATTCACTCTGGTAACTCTGTGCACCATCGGTTCCCATGATGTCTTTTTAGTCTGAATGAAGATGGCTAACACCTCAGAACTAGTTTACCTATAATCTACAAAGGCTTTATGTTCAATTTATATAGAAAAATTGTTCTATAACACCAGCCCATGATGTCACAGCCAGGCCTGCCATGCTTTGTGGAATATTAACCCAAATATACTTTTTGAAATATGTGAGAGTGACTCAGGGAAAATCTGTGTCTCAGACAAATTTCCAGACAGGGTTAGTGCCTTCATTTTCCTTTGTTCCCACTTGGAATTTTTGTCCAACCTGGCAGCTGTTCATGGTCCAGGGATGAGGGGAGCAATCTGGGTGCAAAGCTGGAAAGCTAAAAGAAAAAAGTAGAGTAAAAAACAATAAGTAGGAAGGAAGCTATTGCTTGTGTGATCCGACCCATGCTGTGGCTCATTATTATTACTTGCAACAGCAAATGTTGATGTAAGTGCTGCAGAGTGCCAGTAATTAGTAGGCATGCCTCTCCAACTGCTGCAGCATGTGGTCAATGAGTTCCTGCCTCCAAGAGATGTTCTGCACTGTAAGAAAAGAGATTTATGCTACTGATAAACATAAAGAGAGTTTGAAATACAGCCTATATGCCACATTAGAAATGAGATTTCTCCTACACCTACACATTGGGAGAAACGATCTCAGGCTGGAGGGCTGGCGGAAGGTGAAGCTCAGCATCCAGAGTGCAAATCAGAATATAATTCTCTCTGTTTTCTTCCCCTCAGACTCCCACCAATCTGTTCAGCAGTATTGTGGAAAAAGAAATCAAACCCACGTAACATGGAATGCTGTTGGGCGGTTTAGTGACATTCAATTATGCATGTCCAACAGCATCATCAGTACGGCTGACACCTTCCATAGTTTCCACATCTGTGTTGTACAGAATTCCCTTAATTATATTTTTAGTCAAACTCTTTTTGCCACTTGTAGGCTATACACATTTTACAAGCCCAGTAAATAGAGCATGAGTGAAGAAAATGGCAAAGTAACAAGATGGGACAGAACACTGTGTTTCTTGCTAACAGGATGGATTTTAGGCAGGAGCTGACATGGTGCCAGGCTAAGTAGGGGCAGTGATGGGGCTGCAACCACATCACTTGGAGGCTTGTATGGTGTGCTACTTGGTGTGGGGTGCAGGAGAAGGGGCCTCAGCTCCCCTTTACTCCTGGGTAGATCGCCATCCTCCTTCACTGTTGAATGAGGCTTGGCACTGCAGACCTACCCTGTGGCACATTGCTTTTCCAACTTAGTAAAGAGCTCAGCCCCAAACGTCCAGCCTCTGAACTGCTGAATAAAGTCCTTTTAGAACCTCATGAGGATGGAAAAATGTCTTGGGTTGTAGAGTCCAAGTTTTTTTAGTCACATATCACTGTGCAAACATCGTCACAGAATCACACTGAATCACTGAATCACAGAATGCTTGGGATTGGAAGGGACCTCTGGAGATCACCCAGTCCAACTCACCTGCTAAGGCAGGTTCACCAGAGCAGATCACACAGGAATGTGTCCAGGCGGGTTTTGAATGTCCCCAGAGAAGGAGACTCCACAGCCTCTCTGGGCAGCCTGTTCCAGTGCTCTGGCACCCTCAGAGTAAAGAAGTTTCTCCTCATATTTAGATGGAACCTCCTGTTTGAGTTTGTGCCCATTGCCCCTCATCCTGTTGTTGGGCATCACTGAAAAGAGTCTGGTCCCACCTGGCAATCTTGTATTAAACTACACCTTAAAATGAGATCGCTATTTAATTCCACTTCTATTAAAATGCAGATCCAGGAATTAAATCCTCTGCTCGGTAGATTTTTTCAACTTTTGGTCTAACTTTAGAAGATTATTTTACAGCCATGAGCTCTTATGCTAGCAATAGTCTCTATGTTTAACCAACATGGGACATAATACTACATGAGTGTAATTGTCCTCCAGCTTTAAAATCTATGAACAGCTACACATTTGCCTCATGTTCAGCTCTTGAGAGGGGTACCTCCTTTTTTTCTCCTATAGAAAGAACCATATTTTAAGTTAAGAACACACTGACAAATATTTTAATAAACTACATTCCGCTGGTTTGCTTCACAGTGGGAATGAGCAGCTTAGAGATCAGAGAGCTTTCTAACATTTTTCTTACTTTGTCTTCCTATGAGCCCATGCTTCTGAAAGCACACACTGCATGTGTGTGCGTGTATATACGTATATGTGCTACTAATAAATTTTCAACCTCCTGACTAATTTCAACCATATTTGACGGTCTCAGAGGTACTGAATCCCTACAGATTTAATGAAAATCGTCAGCCAAGTAGAGGAAAGAGCTCTGCTGTCATCGCCACTGAAGGAAAAGTTGCAGCACAAGCTTTGTACGACCCTTTCTTAGAAAACCCTGTCAAGTTCCCAGACACAGGAAACAGTCATTTGGAGCTCACACATTATTATATGTTGTATAGTCAAGCCAGGACACAAATCCATAGGAAAACAGCTTGCATTAGTTCTTCTGCTTTGAACTATTTGCTATATTTACATGTTTTTTCTTGCTTAGAGAACTGGATATTCATGCAAATGCATACCCACCCTTCTATTTCTGCTCCTTGTCATATGTCTGGAAGCTGTGTATCTGTCAGACATATATTTGAATATATCACATGAATTAAGTTCTGCATTTCACTCTCTCACACACACAGATCTTTCCATCTCTGTATATTCCAGCAGTTTGAATGCTCCACATTTGCATCCTTTTCTCAATTTATAGATTTTGTTGGCAATCTTATAGACAACTATATTACCACAATCTGTGCCTTCTCTCTCCTCACTACCACCTATAGTTGGACCTATAGATGGATATCCCATGGCAGTATACGGGGCGCAGAAACAATGACATAAATAGGACATTATATTGTCTCTGGGTAAGGGGGTGATGTTGTGATGGTGGTGTAGAGCCAAGGCTTTCCACAGTTTATAGTTACCCCAGAGGTTCTGACTAGATTTGGCCACAATTCAAACAATAAATCAATACATTTGCTATTAGTAACACATATCTGTTAACAAAACATTGGTCCAAGTTACTTAAACCAATAGTTCCCTAACTGCAATATTGCATTTGGTGCTGGGAAGCTGTTCCAAGAGCTTTTAAAGAGAAAATAACAGTCCTTCTTGGGTGCTCTGTGTTTTCACAATAAACAACCATAAATAAGATGCTGTTAGTAGACTCCATTTTCTCTGATTACACAGCTACCTGCCTTTCTGTCTCTCAGTCACACAGTAAATCTCTCCCTTTCCATGAAGCATCTTACATTGTGCAAAATCAATACACTGTCAGAGTACTTTGCTGCCTTACCGGTGACACAATCATGGCATCTCCTCCAGTGAGAGTGACTTTGTACAGGAGAGGAAAAAAAAACACGCACAACATTCACCCTTTCTCAGGGCTGGATTTAGCAGAGGTCTGAGAGATCGGAACCCCACGGGGACTTTGTCACTTTTTTGGCTTCAGTTCGCTTCATTTAGTGTTCAGGTTCCCTCCACCTGGCCCCTTTGGTTTACAGCCCCCAGGGGCCTCCGACATCCCATGGCTCAGCAAACTTGGCCAGACCGCGGCAGCGGCAACGAGCTTCTGCCAGTTCCCAGCTCAGCATTATCGCTGTTCAAACATTTACCGCATGTGCAATTCTCAACAGCTCTTAACTCTGGCAAATCAAAACCAATTTTAACCGGAACACTCCAAGACACTTCTCTACAACAAGGGCTATCTATCTGTCTGACAAATTCAGACTTGCTTCTCCCAGCTGCTTTGGCACTAAAGCTGTTTTTAACCAAAAAAAAAAAAAAAAAGTTGCAACCATTTTCTTCTTTATAGATGTTGAAAACAAAAATTCATTCTCTTCATATTAAAAACTGGTGATGGTTTCACGCCAGCAAATCAAACGAGTTTTCAATTGCAGGAGCAAATAGAAAAATTTCTCGCTGATCAATAGACATTCAAAGTGTTATCAGGAATTAGCCAGAGGGAGCTGGAATGGAAATACCTGTCTGGTCTCAACCGCTACATCTAACGCCTTGTCTCAAGGCAGTCTGAACCTCTCAGGGCTGTGGACTGATCTGAGATTTGGGGCACAGAATGTAAATCCCTGAGGTCCATCATGTCACTGGCACCTGTGATGTCAGGCATGTGGCTGAACCCTCCTCCTTCCTATCGGGCATGCAGATACCCACATCATTCATGGCCAGGGCATCTGATGAGTTCTTTGAGGGCTCCAGTCAGCCCCAAATCTCTCAAACTCAGCTTACATTTTGCTCCCCACTTCATTCAGTTTCACTGCCACATTTGTATGTTCAATGTGCGTATGACCAAGCTGTGAAAACAGCAACCAAACAAAATGATACCCCAAGGTCTGTTCAGCAGTGGACTGGGATTTACTTCTTTCAGGCTATCATCTTTGATTTTAAATTGGAGCAGGGAGCACAGCACGGTCGTTTTATTGATTGGATTAGAGAAAAAAAATGAGCTGGCTGATCTGTATGATGACATTATCGAGTTGTGTTTGCAGCTATGGCAGAAACAAAGAGTTTTTATTGGATTATTGGGGGTACAGGGAGAAAAGGAGAAAGAAAAGGTAATACAGAGGTGAGTAGGTATTAGTGCTTTTGTGCTCAGAGTCTCCAGCAAGAGCTCTGCTCTCTGCTGCCCTGTCTGCACAGCTCACTGCTGTGGTGGCTGCTGCCTCTCCAAACACGACCACTGAGCATCCAAAGAGATACAGAAATTAGGTGCAGTTCCTCACTAGCGGATGCTCACATTACACTTGTTCATCACCCACATGAGAATATTTGTGACCTTAAAAAAACCAACCAAATCCATTTGGAGGTGAATATCCTGTTTAAGGGACATTTTAATGCAAGCCAGGTGTTTAAAAACTGTGGTGTTGCATGACACCTACTGACAAGCAGGGCATATCACAGTCCACAGCATGTGGGCAACTGAGCCGCTTGATTTATTTTTACTGGTGATTTATTTTTACATTTGGTAAAAGTATATGATTAAGAAGGAAGAAATTGGTATTTTGTAGCATGTGAATATGTGACAGTGAGTGGCAGATATATATGTGTGTGTATATATATGCGTACTGTATCTTATGTTTTATATAACTCTTTTACATGTTTAGTTTATATGCTGGTTTTAAAACTACCATGTCCAGCAGCTTCATTGATTCGTTGTATTTATGGCTGAGGAAGAATGCCAGTAGCAGATGTCGTAGTCAGCACAAGAGAGCAACCTACAGTTTATGCTTTTGAAATGATCATATATTTTATTTATTCAGTGCCTGTCAGTCATAGAAGCCTCCTGTGAAATATTACTGAAATGAAACACAGCTACAACTCCATATTAAAATGACACAGTCTGATTCTCCAGTGCCGTGCATGCTGTGCCCTTAGACTGCTGAAATCAAACCACGTGGAGAAGAACCCTATATGTGTACAGAATGGTTCTACAAAACAAGAACACTAACATTTTACATTTACTTTGCTCTTGTGTGCTTTGTCCTGCTAAATGGCCAGGAAATATCCAGGGCTGTGACTGTCCCCAGCACTGGGTTCCAATATTGGGGTTTTGGTCCCAGATCAAAATGTTTGCTGTCTTGTCAGCTCCCCTGTGGCACAGATGAGAGGATGGAGGGACAGACGACCAAGGACTCAGAACTGGAGCCCCACCAAAGGCTGTCACCCTCCTCCGGTTGCCACAGCCTGCATTACAATTTCACCCAACAGTTAATTTAAGATGAAGAGCTCCCGCATCACAGCTCAACCCAGTTCAGCACGACATCTCGACAAAAGATGCAGAAGGAGATGGATCTTGTGAGGATCATCAGCACAATTCAAACAGTAAATTAAACCAACAAGCAAACAAACGAGCTGTAATTTTATCAGGTGGAAACAGAAATCAGTGGAGCTATTAAGCCTGCAGCAGCTGAGACGCTGCTCCTTAAATAAGTTGCATAAAGCCACTGCTACAACTGGAGGGTTTTTCAGCTCAGAAGGCAGTGAGTGGGCCCCATGCCCAAGGAAAAGATATCGACACTCTACATTTTTGGAAACATCATTTCCATGCTGTGAAATCGCCCATGTGCTAGACTTGTATGGATTTCAACGGCAAAGCTCACCGTCAAACCACATGGCGCCCAGCCCATACAGAGCTTTGAAGAAGATGCTAGAGACAGTGTCAAAATCACTATGAAAATGGGACCAATGGCTAACGGTACAGCCAAAATTGGTCCTGTAATTCATTTACAATACTGCCAAAATAAGACTAGAGCTAAAAGAATCTTAACGAGCGTCATGATCAGCTGCAGATTTCTTTCAAGAATGAAATACAAAGTGTCTTTGTGCACAGTCCAGTGCTGAGAGGAAAAAAGACCTCAAAATACTACTTCATTAAGCTATAGAAGTTGACACCTCAGGCATAGTCAAAAGTCCATACAAACCACACATCTCTCTGTTTCGAAAGGCACAGAATCTATGTGCAGTGCCAGTACATTCATCAAAACTCCTCAAGCAGCTCTATTGTTCCCAGCACTGAACACATCTGTGTATATCCCTACACATGTGTCTGACTTTCACTGACAATAAGTGCATTATACATCTCAGCTTCCTCACCCTCACTGAAAAACAGGCCCTAGATGTTGCCCAGAGCGACTCTAAGCCAGAATTACTCTAAATCAGAAGTTCTTGGAAGTCAGTACAGCAGTGTCCTGCTCGAGGACGAGACCTCATATCTCCCTATGACAACTGGTCTTCCTGCTTTTAGCAAAGGACAGGCCCAGGATGCCCACACCAACACCCACACTGTGCTAACTGGGAGGGCTCCCACTGCTCCTGTGAGCACTGAATCCAGCCTTTAAGGACACTGTGGATGTGATCAGTTCCTTACTGTAAAGTATGCCAGTGATGGAGACAGCGAGGAGCAGTAGGATGAAATTTAACAGGAAAAATGTGGCCTGAACTCGGGTAAAACTTTCCCACAGATGTGGTCTGATTCACCATGGCATGACCTTATCAGACATTTATTGTTTTGTCCTTTGAAGGATGTCTGAAAAAAAACATCAGAATACTATTACAAAGAAGATTTCTGCATTGATGAGGCATCCTGCCCTGCTTTGCTTCATCCTTGTGCTGCTAGGATCAATTTATTCAGGAGATACTCACCTACTTAACTTTAGGGGGTTTGTTTATTTGTTTTGTTCTGTTTTGTTTGTTAATGTTTTTAACCCTCAGGGAAGAGTTATCAGCTTAAATATTATTTTATTAATTTAATGGTTATGTTTTTATACTGATTCTTGACATTTATTTGAAATGCCCATGGGGAATACGGTAGTGTTATGGTAGTGTTACGTTTACACTAGAGACACTGGGAACATAGCTCCTCTCTAATTTACTTAGCACAACCCCACGGACTTCAAACAGGTCTAGAGGAAGCAAAGGAGAGCAGAAGTTAACCCTGCAGACATTTGTCTCACTGGACTCGATTAGTTTATCCTCTGGCGCTTGGCTGGCATATGGTTCAGATTAGGAGGAGCATTCCCCTGGCTGGGGACAGCTGTGGGGACAGACCCCCCCGCCCCGTGTGTTGGGATGCTGTTAGCTGGAGATCTAAGCAGTATTCTAGTATGCAATGATGGGTTCCCCAGGTTGCTTTAAATATATACGGAATTTGTGTGTGATAGCTAATTTAACTAACATGTTTATTTACTGCCTCACTGGCTTTTCGTGTTTGGAAAAGATGACTCATCTGCTACTTGATCCTGCCAGTGTTTATTCTGCTGGTGGGCTCAGTCTTTATGGGAATAATGAGACTAATTCCACTTGTATCAGGCCTATTAACGAGCATACTTTCACAGGATCAGGTCGCCAGCTAGCTGTAAATAAAAATATCCACCTGCTCACCCTCAGCACTGGTGGAATTTCAGGGATGCCCATGTCATCATGGCCAATTATAAAGCCACCACATTAGCTCTGTCTAGTTTTTCTAGGCATAATATTTTAAAGGGCACAAAATGCAAGTGAGGCATTTTGCTGTCACTTAGCTGAGCACACAACAAGCGAAGCTCTCGCAGGATTTTCTGCCTCATGCTCTATGCTGTTCAGGTTCCCCACAAAAGTGCCAGAGGCATGTAAATGTCTAAGACAGCCAGTGGCTGGCCAGCAAAGCAGTGAATTGCCCAAGGTGGAGAGAAATAGCAAGAAAGCAGCTGCATGCACAAAAAAATGAAGGTTCCTGGGGCCACGAGGAGGGGGCACAAGCAAGCACACTGTGCTGCAGCCTCGCAGTCAGGGCACCGAGTGAAGGTGGATGAAAGGTCTCTTCTCACACCGCTGTTGGTCTCTGCCAAGGGCTGTATAGACAGCCATGACTATGCTGGTCAACTACGAAGTGCCAGGGAGGCTCTAGGGAAACTGCAATTTAGCCGTGTGTGCTTTCAAATCATCTGAATGGTTCCTGGAAACTTTTTTGGCTTGTGCCAACCTCTTGGACTGCCAAAGAGCATCCAGCCACCAGCTGGGAGCAGGAATGGTCCAGGGCCTCTCTGAGGAGGCAGCCTGCACGTGGCTCCCTGCCTCTGCGAGCTTCGATGCCCGCCAGCCTTTGTGACAGCATGCTTCTGGGTACATTTAATTTACCAAGATGGCTGTAATCTCTATATGCCCACTCTCATTTTGGGTGCTGCACCAGGGAGGTCTAAAAGCTAGCTGTTGTGGTCTCTCACTTGTAGTTGCATGAGTCTTGCCCTTCCTTGCCAACTACATGAATATCACTGAAAGCTCAGTGCCATTGAGGATCCATCGGGACCTTGGATTTCAGATTATAGACATTAAGTAGCTAAGGATCAAAATAGATATTTAGCACTTGCAGATATAAATGCAACATCGTAGGGTTTGTTGAAAAAGACCTGATTAAGATTTAATGAACATCAATGTTGTGTGCTTTGGTCCTTTCTAAACTCGCACTTGGCATCATGGATCTATCTACCTGGGTATTCTTGAAAATGTTCCTTTGATTCCCAGTAGGGTTGGATTTGGAATGAGTTTTGGTGTCTAAAAAGATATCTAAGTCCACTCTGAGGACTTTCCCAAGATGCCGCAGCTCAGGCACTGGGCAACCTCTGGTGTCTACCAGTCAGACCACTTGTGAGCCATGGTGTGGCCCAGCCAATGTTCCTGGGAAGGACTGGCAAAGCCCAAGGAACCAGCCGTACTCCTTCTAGCCAGAGGACCTATGGCCTGAGCACCACTGAGGAGAGCACCACAGAGGACTGAAACAAGCAAGAACTGAGAACAACTTTCCAAGCTGTGCCGGGTGCGGCAGAGTGATGCTGCTCGTACTTCTGTCTCTGATTGAGCCATGTGGACGGTCTTTTTTTGCCTCCTTCCAGGAGCAGGTTTGTAAAGAGGCTCCTCAGCTGGAGGGGGTAGGTCTCTGACCCCCAGCCTGCCCAGGCAGTCCCAGCTCTCCCCTCGCCTCACCTGTTCTTATCTCCCACTCTCCAGCTTTTAAACCCCAGGCGCTCTGCTTGCCCCAGACGAGCCAGCTTTGACTGCATGCCCCTTGTGCTCACACAGTTACGCGTTTTCCTTGCTTTCCTTACACCGGGATACTACAGCACACAATATAATGAGATAATGTGCTAAAATGAGTTGCCAGGGCTGCCTCTTCAGAGGGCTAGGCTGCCAAACATTACACCCACTGGATGTTAAATGAAGGCGATGACAAAATGTTCACACAGCCACTTGCTTTCACTGAGGAGTTTGGCAGAGTGACGTAAATTGAAAGTCTGCTGCAGGCAGATTTCCTCCTACTATTTTTTGTTCCATGCAAATAGGAATTGCAGGACGCCAGGCAATTTCTACCTGTGACTGACATATTTAGTGTTGACAGTCCCACACTGTTTTTATGTCTAAAAGTGCAGATTTAATGGTATCTGTGGGGCAGTTGCAGGTTGCAATGTCTCATCCCAGACCCATCTCCAGTTCCCTCCTTTCCCAGCTCCCAGCAGGCTGCATCAGCCCTGCGGCACGGCTCGCTTTGACACACACGTGTCTATAAAGTGTTGCAGTCTGCTGCCGAGCTGCCAAAGAAAACACGATGGCACAGTATTTTCTGCTAACAAGCCTCGTCCTGCGTGTTTCACTCCCTGGTTCTGCTAGATAAAAGCTTCCTGTTAAAGGATTAAGGGGTAGCTTAGTCAAACAAGCATTCTGCATCTTCCAATTGATCCAGGCAAGGAAGCATCTACTGCTGAAAAGCATTTTAGCTGATCTAAAGGAGTCTGGGAGGGAGGCTCAGCAGGTGCAAGGCTCCTGGGAGAGGGGCAGAGGCATCAGCTTTCGGGGATGTGGGGAGGCAGGAGGAAGCATCTGCACATGGGTTGCAGCAAGTCCCACAAGAGCAGAAACTGAAGAGTCTGAAGCACCAGGTGCACATGTGGTTTCATCCCCTCAGCTCTGGGTTGTGTGTGGGTGCCACAAAAAGTGCAGGGAAGGGACCGCAGTGACGTCCTGGATACAAAAAGCCCCTGCACCTGTGAGCAGCATCGCTGCCTCTCTGGGACAGAAGACTGTGCCCGGGGACAGAGACTGGCTGCAAACGCCTTTGGTAAAGTTCACCCTTGGGTAAGTAGCCCACAAGGCTCTTTCTGCTTGTCCATGCCAGCCCAGAAACCTTCCTCTGTGTATTTTAGTTCACTGTCCAGCCACCGCCAAACGTGGTGGTTTCATATAATCTTTTCCCCCACAGCAACCAGCCACAAAACAAAAATCTCAAGGAGGGAGGGAGACTAGGTAGTCAGGCTGCCAAACAAAGTAGACACCAGAGGATAATGTTTCAACTCCCATCACTACCTCAGTCAGACCAGGACCTTCCAGCCCAGGAACTGCTTGTTTGGAGGCACGTGCCCTCCCCTTGCAGGTGTTCTGCACTAGATGCCTGTCTTTCCCCACCATGTTTTAAACAAGGCTTAGGCTGTGCCTACCTGCCTGCAGGCATTTGCAACAGGGAACACACAACCCAGCCAGTGGCACGGTGGGGTTTGCAGCCTGACAGCTCAGGGCTTGTCCTGTGGAGACAACTGGTATTCCATACCTCTAGCATACAGCCCCAATCTCCACCAGGCTCCCCATGGAGGACCTAATACATAATCATTTTCAGTGTTTTTCCTCCCAAAGTCTTCAAACTGATGTGAGACACTTCCACTGTGGTGTTTTGGTATAGTGTGGTCTGTGGCTTAAGTAGGAGAAAGGAAGCTTCAAGGCTTTCTGGGATAGTGGTAGCTAATGGATGGTGGATAGATCCAGACTTGGGGGAATCCTGTCCCTATTGCCTGCGGAAAACAGTCTCTGAATGAACTATCCTTAAGATAGTTACTCAGCAGTGTACATACATCTGTGGGAAGTGAACTGCAGAGGGACCTGTGGGCCAGGACACCAGGCAGATGGAAGCATCCTGGGTACCTAACCCCTTACTCCATAATTCACAGGCTCTTGAGATACCTCAGCCCTCTGGGAGTGGGGAAGCAGCTGCCAAACCAGGCTGAAAGTGTCACTCTTCATTGATGTGCTTCAGAAATAGCCCTCCCGTTAACCTCATGGCTTGCACAACATCCCGCGTTGTATTCACACTGATATGCTCACAAGACCACCCTTTCCCATGAGCTTTCCAGCTTCACGGGGAGAGAACAGGTAGAACTAAAGTGAGAAAACTCATAAGTTAAAGTTACGAGTTAAACTTGTAAGATACAAACAGTTTGACATGTGATGGAAAGAGAATCAAAGTTCACTCACACTCCCTCACGGGCAGAGCAACTGAGCATTGGCCACCATGGAAGTCCAAACTCCACTGTCTTCTTCCTCTTTCCCCATTTTTATTCCTGAACATGGTGTTTGTTATATGGTATGGAATACCATATAACCATTGCCAGTTTGAGTTAGCTAAGGCTTCCAGCTCCATTGCAAAGATGAGTCTGCTTCACCAAAATCCAGCTGTCTCTGAGCTCTGGAGTTCAGCAAATGGGTGCAGGATTTATGTGATCAAAGCTCCATGTGCAAAAGAGAAATGCAGAGCAACTAATGGTCAAACTACCTATGCCTGGGGGCTGGCTAAAATGTCTTTTTTATGGCTTCATATTTCATAGGATAGTTCGTTCTTATATATTTGAGCTGTTCAACCTAAAACAGTGTCTCAGAGCTAAAATACTGGGACCAAAGACCTCAGTAAGTGTTTGTGTTTACAGTCCAGCTTTTATTTACATTCTTCCCCTCAGTAGCTGACATCAAAGTGGGAAAGAGAAGTGGGTGGCCTGTCCCAAGGCTGGTCCTAATTATTGCAATTAGGAAGCTTCATAAGAATACACCCAACAATCAAACAGAGCATCCAGTGCTTTGTAGCTTTACTAAGGAACTGTTAGTGTTAAGGTAACTTAAAATGGTTGAACTGTCTTTTATGACAACCAAACAGATTGTTTAGGAGTTTATGGATTTCCAAGAGTTCACGAACAAAAAAAGCTGCACTGGATTTATCATGTTCATTATTTCTTCTGATCCACCAATTTTAAGCTCCTTCAAGAAAACAGAACATCATTTGAGCCCATTGCATGTACCGCACCAGTGAGCAAACACAGCTGCATCCTGCCACCGCACCTCTGCCTCTCAATGCAGACTTTCCTTCTTTGTTGACATTCAAAGTATTGACAGGAATCAGCCCACCTTGCCTCAGCTGTGCACACTAGTTCATAAACTTCATTGTTCAGTATTTCTTCTAGTGCCTGCTGCTTATTTTCCATGCTCATTGCATCCACGTACAGACATTTCAGTACATTAATATTCTTCATCTTCTCTTGCTGAGCTACCCCAGCTTCAGTCTTATTTGTAGGCTGGCAGTACATGTCAGATTATTTATGTTAGGTGAAAATTTCTTCTCTTTCCTTCACACTGAGTTTTATAGCTACCCAATAAACTTGCCTGGTTTTGAAGCAGGGAGCTTGGTACCCTGTTTTGGCACAGTAATATTGACCACGAATTGGTTGCATCTAAAAATAATATGTGATAATTTTGTTCTCTCTCAGAAACTGGCACACTGCATTCTCTAAAGGGAAATGAATGAATATGTGAAAAACTTTTTGGAACAGTTGCCTGTCTATAAGAAGTCAATATAAAATCAAAATAGAATTTATACTTTATCTTTACATAAAGGTTTATTGAGCTATGTTTCAAAAATCATCCAGAGTGAACCCTCTGTCGGTCCAAGAAACAAGGACTTGATCTTTTTAGAGCTTTCTATCCATAGAGAGACAACACATCTGAATATTCGTCATCTGGACAGTGAGCACAGATTGTGACTCTTGCAGAATTTATTTTTGAAGTCAGGGAGTCGTGACCATCTTTAATTTTGCTTTCTGTTTCTTGAGAAACTTCTAGGCATAGCAACACTTAGCTATTTCCTACAAGGAGGCCTACATGTTAATTAAATCTCCTGAGACTCATCTCTCCTAGTCTGAGACAAGAGCCAGACATTTGCCAAATTACATCATTTCCCCATGTGCAGCTTCTCTAAGGTTCACCCTTGTCAGCCATGCAACAAAAATTGTGGTCATGCTCTGATCATTTCTCCTCAAGACATGAAGAGCCTCCTCTTCATTTATGTTTTTTTCCTTTGCAACCTATTTCAAATGCCTCAGTAAATCATCAGCCTCAACAGCAGCACCTTTGAATTCTTCCATCGTTTTCCTTTGGCCTCCTGCACTAAATTTCAGCTACTTGTGCTTCCCTTCAAGGCTCCCCAGAACACTGCTCTGACCTACAGCATCAACGGCAGTATTTTCTGCTCCCATTTCTACCCAGCCAGTACATCACACCTCGCTGATGCCTTTGTCAGCTCCTCCATGCTACAGACCATCCTCAACAACTGAATGTTAATTGTATGCAATTTAGAAAGGAATGCACCTCTGTTTTAGCACGTCCTTTCTCAAACACACCTTCCTCCACTGATCTGTGCTCCTACAGCCCTCCCTACTCCAATATGATGTTGCCATTCGGAAAGTCCAAGCATTGCCACAACTATCCAGGGTATCATATTCTGGCCACTGATGAGTTCCAGGCTTGTATCTACAGTTCATTGGTTAAAAGCCCCTGGTAGCAGCGTTCTTGCTGCCTTGCACAGTCCCAGCCTACTACTAGACATCAATAACTAATAAAATAAAGAGGCCTGTAACTATGTCTTATTACCCTTCTTATTTTACAGATGGAGCGGTGTTACATTTTTCAAATCAGAGACCCTTTCCAGGTACAAAAAAGGTCAAAGCAAAGATCAGGGTTTCCTGACAACTCCTCTATCCTTAACTGGCTGGCTGAGGCTGAGCCCAGAACACTTTTGTTCTCCTGTCATAAAGTGTCTTCTCATATTTGGTCCTAGATGTTTCCTTCCTTATTTAGTGAAGTCCTAGAAGCCAAGTGGCGCTGCAGGCCCATCCTTCCACAAAGTGGTGGTGGAAGATCTCACCTGGCTAGTGGACTCCTGTCAGGCAAGAAGCTTCACAGATCTAGTGGCTTAGCCAAGAATGCTTATTGCCACCAGAAAAGGATATTTTTTCCAGCCATACAAAATGTGAATAATGAGACCTCTGGTTTGCAATTTTATATGTGCAGCTGGTGGTTTACAGGTGTGTTTGTAGTGAGAAGAGTTATAGGACTTTCTTCCTTATGCACCAAGTGTGTGAAGGGAGCATAAGGA
This sequence comes from Streptopelia decaocto, assembly GCF_964273445.1. Taxonomy (NCBI): domain Eukaryota; kingdom Metazoa; phylum Chordata; class Aves; order Columbiformes; family Columbidae; genus Streptopelia; species Streptopelia decaocto. Next base: position 15,621,590 of record NC_138655.1, read on the forward strand.
AGAGGGTGTGCTGTATATTTTCTCTAATGGAGTGCTACCTGGCAATTTTGCAAAGATCTAGTGGGAAGGTACTGCAACCACGTCTCATGCTCAAGCCCATAACTGCAAATTCACTGTCATCAGAGAAGCAGCATTAAAGGATCAAATGCGATGCTAACAGATGTTCCAAAAGCTGCAGGAAAAGCCCCTGCTGCTGTTTGAGCTGTAACATCACTTTAAGGACCGACACATCTGAACCAGTCCTTGACTGGGGAGGTAATTTACTGCAGCTGGAGACAATGTCTGATGGCAAAAATCCCCAGTGCACTGGTTTCAGTGGGCATCCTTACATGGTATCGCCTCTCTTTATCCTGTGGCCTTTGTTGCTGTAGCTACGGGGAGCACCTACTTGGTTCTCATTGTGTAACATTTTTTACGCTTCCCTTTTCTGGATGCAGCTATTTGATTTGTACTCCCAAGCTGTATCCTCCAACAAATATAAATTATGCACATACTCTGTGTCCTCTTTCAGTTTTCATGAAATACAAGTTTGCTTCCTCTCTCTGCAGTGAGGCTTCTCTGTATGCAAAAAAAAGACTTGCATACGAGAGAGACATAAAGTTGGCTCCTTTCAGGCCTGACTCACACTGCTGCATCCCCCTTTGCTTCAAGCTGAGCCCGATGTGCAAACAAAGGTTGAAGACCTGAATTTGGGTCTTTCGAGGAAGTGCTTTAATCACAGGTGGGATGGGTGTTGCATCTCCTTGTGCATCACAAAATGCTCACTAGCCCCAGGTCCCAGGACTGAGAGGTGACGAAAGTGTCAGTACAGGAGTTCTGACAACACTTAGATGCCATCCAGGGATCAGAGCAGCTCAGTTACACCAAGGCTTAGCAAGTCTGTGATTTCCTGGAAGCAAAACCTAGGCTTCATTACAATAATATAGGCGTCTACAGGGGGAGATGGGATTTGATCACCAGATCTGTAACAAGTATTAGTGTCACCTTGGTTGTTGGACATAGCACTCAAAGTGGAAATACAGCTCTTAGAGTACTCAGGTTACAAGTGTCCAACAGTTTAACAACAAGGTAACTGCAAGTACAAATGGCCAGTATTACCCAGGCTTCATTCCTGTGCTATGTACTGATGCAACACGACATCACAGTTACCATATTTAACAAATTGGTCCCTTTACAGTTTTTCCAGTGAGATGTAGGTTAATGAAGCAACTTTCTGTCACGGACCCCAGAGGCAGAAACTTTCCTGTAGATATTAAAAAATATTCTTGCTTGAAGGATCCATGTTTATAGAATAAAATGAAGATCATAACACGCTCTCTATTCAAGGAACTCTTCCTATCACAGCTATGCATTATAAATCAAATATATGCTCCCTAAGCTGTGCCTTTCTGGAAATTCTGAGGAAATTTATGGGCCTTAAAAGTCGATGTTCTTAGACATGGTTAGACCCAGAAGAGAGGCAAAATCCAGAACAGAAGACTCTTTCAATTAAATGTTTTAAATGTTCTGGTAACAAACTCCCACACATTTAACTAGAAGGCAACTAACTGGGGCATTTCTGATGCTCTCAGATGCTACAAAAACAGAGATCATCTCTAAAATGCACAAAATCCAGCCTACAAAGGCCACTTTGTGCACTCTCTTTCTCTCTGAAACAATTTTTATAGCAATTACTTAGAAATTAAGTCCTTCTGCATTTGCCATCAGCTTCAGTGGAACCAGACTTTCATCTGCTTTATATCAGCTTTAGGGTTTCCTTTCTGTTTTCTCATTTCTGGAATGATCCAGTCCAGAGAGTAGCTGCAATCTGTCAGCTGGTAGTAGATACTAAATCCATGTTAGAGGGATTAAAAAGAAAAAGCAACCACCAAAACCAACAAAACCAATCAACAAAAAACCCCAAAACAACAACAAAACCAAACCCAAACCAAAACCCCACTTGCCAATTCTTGCAGCCTTAAATCTTTGGTGCAGTACAAGGTTTACAAGATTATTTCAAATCTGCATGTGTAGGAAATCAGGAAGATGGGCTGACTCTACACAGAAAATGGGTTTGGGACAGACGGAGATTGATGGCTTTGTGACAATGACAGTAAAGTTAATAGCTGATACAGGCAGACAACAGACTCCATTTGAAATTTAAAATTGAAGTGTGTGTTGCTGACAGCATCATACTGACCATCCATTGCTAGACCTAATTTCTTTCTGGTAATGACTACAAGAAGCTGATTAGATAATAATGTGCACTGCAGAACATTTGGGAAATGGGATTAACTGCTTTGCATTTTTTTTCTTGTTTTAAAAACAACTATTTAATGATTAGTAGAGGTGGCTATCCTTGAACACTCCTGAAGGGTAAAGATTAGTCACTCCACTGGGAACGTCTTTGTCGCCTCTATTTCCTTTCCTCTTAGGAGGCAGAAGGGGTGTAAATTGTGCTCGCAACAGACTGGGAAGGCTGACACAGTTAAAATATAAGACCTCAACAGAAACCCTGGAGATGATGTATCACCAGCCTCCCGGGCAGCTGCGCTCCACGTTCACATTTGCACACTGCAGGTAACTCCTGCCTTTCAACCCCAACTTCAAATGCAAATGGTATTGGAGCTGGAAATAGAAACCTGCATGCACTGAGACAGTTTTTCACATATTAAAATAAAAAGCTGTCAAACAAAAGCATGTGAAACAAAGGGAAAGCAAATCCTGTGGGAAGCAGCTCTTTGCTCTCTATTTCTGACATGAGTCCCTCCTGTTTACCTACCCTACTCTTCAGGGACAGAGACACCCATCAATTTTGTACTTTTCCACCTGTACAGAGATGTCCATTGGCACTCCAGTATAGGGCTGTTCACCAGAGACGTGACTTCACTTCACTTCAGTGGAAGGCCTTATACAAGGGACTTCTTATATTTTACACAGAAGCGATCAGCTTCAGGAATAAACACTGGTGCCTCGAACCCGAACGCAGACAGCACACACACAAGGGTGAGTGTTGCTGGCCTTATGTTACCAGTTTGGGTTCTGTCCCTGTAACCACTTGTTTTTTCAGGTTCCGCGCTTATGTGTAGCAAAATCATAGTAGTACATATCATGTACGCCGTAACTGTATGTCAGAGCATCAGCAGGCTGAAATTTCCACCTCTTTTCCTTCCATGACATGAGTTTGCACAACTGAAGGATTTAATGTTTCTCTGCTTGCTTTTTTGTTGAGCAGGAAAACTAGCTGAATTGTTTGAGTCAAGTTTAAAAGCCCAAATCTGAAAGCCGTATAGTCTTTGCATCAATTAATTCCAACTTCACTCTGGCTTTGTAAGGCTCATTTAAATTATAGTGGTCTCTACAACTTCATGGAGCTGTAAAGTGAATAAATCTAATTGTATTTGGCTTAGCTACTGTGAATCTGTTTATGACTTTCAAAATGGTACAGTGGGGTTCATTGTTTTTATAAAATCTGAGCTACCAAATGATTATGATGAGAAACTGGGACTGTGACAATAGTAATTAAACACATGTAAAAAAATCATTTTCTTCTCTATGAGAAAGTGCAATGCCTAAATTCTATTTCCATCCCCTACTTCTGTCTTCTGTGATTGCTGGAGGGCATTTTGGATGTGGTTGCTTAGAGTATTCAAGAGCTTTTTAAAAAGTTCTCATTTCCTAGAAAGTAATTAAAACCTCCCACGGTGAACAAAAATATATGTAACATATGCAAATGCTTATAAATTGTTATGTAAGCCACATGCAATTTTTATATGCTACTTGATATCTGGGGCAAAATAGGACGCTGTGCTTTACAGACTCAGATCACGCGTGTGTGCTGGGACAGAAGTGCTCCCCGGGAGCGGCTGTGACAAGAGCTGCAGCGGTTTTCACCACCAGCTGCGGAAGGATGGATAAATAGCATCACATTTCACTTTAGTAAATGGCTTCCAAAGCTCTACCAAGTTAACAGAAAGTAATCGAGTATCAGCTACTACTTCGGCTTCGTAGCAAGATCACAGAGCAGCTCTTCAGTAGGAAATGAAGCAAAACTAACAGGGGGAGGCTGGGGATGTGGGGCAGGGAGGAGGGAAGAAACAAGGCGCTGCTTCATCTCCTTTTCTGCTCCGATTCCTCTAATAGAAATTCCACAGAGGCATGTTCACCTGAAGACGAATTTCAGCAGAAAATCATCACAAAGAAACCATGTAAGCCTGTTTAATATTTGCAGGTGGCATCTAGTCCAGGTGCTCTCAGGAGTTCCTCACCTGACAAACAGTCACGCGATAAACATGGTTTACAACTGGAAAATCTAAAGATGGGAAAAACCAGTAACATCAGTTTAGTCCACTTCTTGCTCTACCAATGCCTTTTCTTTGCCTTTTCCCAATGTATTTGTCTAGTCTATTATGTGCTGGTTAGTTTTAAAATTTCCAAATAACTCAAGAGACATCTTCTAAATTCCCAGGGAAATTAGTATTTCATATCCTAAGAGTTTTCCCCTCCCTCCTCACTGGTGGTTGGTGAAATAAGCTCTTGCTTACCTTCATTCTCTGTTCTTTACCACGGCCACTCCGAATCACTCTAATTACCTCTCCTTTGCACCTACCTAAGAATTTCTACATTTGGGCCTCATCTTTGTTTTCACAAGTTATTTTAATGATTATTCATATGGCAGCACATCAGTATTTTTTTTCTTTGACTGTGTCAGTAACATGCAGGCCCCAAAACTAACGCAGTGTTTCATGCAGAATTACTGTATCAGAATTACTGGTCTCAGAGCACGAGCTCTCACACTTATACTCCCTACGATGCAATATTTGGTCATGAACCCCAAAACTGCAGTGGCTTTTTTTCCCCCCTGAGTTCCAATTCTCTCTTTAATGCAGGTTTAAAATATGTTTTCCCAAATCCTCTTCCCTTGCCTCTGTTTTATGGCCAGTTCAAGCTTACCTAAGTTTTGATAGTTGCTGTTATATTTCTTGATATTTTCCCCTCATTGTTTGAAAGTCTTCCCACTTCAACAACATATTTCAGTATTGTCTTCATGACCCTCTTCCTCCCTCTCCAGGACTGTAAATACCACTAAAACGCCTACATGGCTATAAAAACAACTGCACTGCTATCCACTGCTGCTCAGACAACTTTAGGATCACATATCTTTCTTCCTATTTAGGCAAATCCGAATTTATTTTTCAAGCAAGACTTCATGAGAAAGCACACACAGACCCAGGAAAGAATTTTATCACAGTCATTCCTTTCAGCCACTCATTTTCAGTTCTATCCCAGGACATCGCTCTATAGCTTTGCAGTAAGGGCAGTCAGCTGAGAAGGGAATGCGAGAGCGTGAGGGGCCAAAGGGGGCAGAGCACGTCAGCCCTTCTATAGGATCTGGGCAGAAAAAGCACAGAGTTTATCCAACCTCAGCAGTGATTATCAGATACACGAGCTGCTGGGAACACAGAAGCAGAACTCTAAGCAATCAGGCAGCTTGCAGGTTGAACATGAAGGCAGAGGATGAGCCAAGATGCTCCCAGAGTTAAGTGCACACATGAAAACGCGGCTCTGCCTGTTTGCCTCCAACACGACTCTGGTCTGGACTGGACCCAGTCTGGTGGGAAGTGCTGTAAAACATGCATTCTGCTTCTGACCATGGTCACATCAATACAAACACTGCTTGTGGCTCTTAGTAGTGTTATTTGTTGTCTAGTGTTGTAACAGATGCCAGAGCGTGTCCCTTATGCAATGTAAGAAAAATCCTTAAAATTTACACAGAAGTTAGGTTACACAAGACAAAAGTTTCACTATATTGCATTTATTTACCTCCCATATTCCAGTTATTCATTACATTTTCTTAAATAACTGGCATTGGCATGTATTTTTGTGACTTTCATTAATATCCTGCAATACATATCAGCCAGTCTGTCCTTTAATGTATAATAACCTTCCAACTCAGCAAAACCCCTTATTTTAAAGCCCTGATGCTCTACCATATCAGTCTTCTTTATTATTACATAAGAGTAAGCAAACTACCCACTTTCTTCCCCAAATATTTTTTTCTGCACTGATGTATTTGTAAATTCCCTTATTACTCCCCATTTCCTTTGTTAGCACAAAGTAATTAAATTAATCCACCCTCTTGTAAACCTCAGCTGGCTCACAGTGTCCTTGGGTATAATTGCATCTTTTTTTGATGTTTTTTTTTTCTTAACTTCAGATCTTCAAATCTACATCCAGAACTTATTGTTTTCCGCAGCAGCTGTCAGTCATTCTTCAGCTGTATTCCTTTTGTTTTGTGCAGCCATCTTGCACACCGATGAAACCTTGGTTCCTATGAGACCAGAATCCTTGCCCTGCTCCACTTAAATCCATTATTTACAGTGATTAATTTAAGTTGCACTTGTGCACAAGTTCCAATTTCTCCATCAGTAAGAAATCCAATAATCAGAGCAGGGTTTTTTGGTTTTGTTTTTTCCTACAGAACAACAAGAACAGCCATGGTTTATTAGAGCACTCTGGAGGTGTCCTATATGAAGGACAAGAGGAAACGTAAACTCCTTGCATCTTTCCTGAACATGGCATAAATCTGTTCCCCACTCTTATCTTCTTATTTAAGGAAAACCTTGGACCTTTGAATACTGTCTAGCAGGCAATTTCTGTGTTGTGACACTGAACTGAACGTCCGATATCTGTTATATTGTCTACAAAGGTACTGGATTAATGGTCTCAGTTTGAGAGTATATATTAACTTGTAGTGCTCCCACAAACATGCTATGAAGGAGTCAGCATCCCGACTCTGCTGCCTCAAGTCTTCTCTGGGCAAAGAACCCCAAGCCCCTCAAACATGCTTTATATTCCAAAAATTGAACCATCTTAGGTTCTGGTATCTGCTCCTGGGACTGCCTGTAAGTTCATCCAGCTCCTACCTAGCCAGAAATAGTCAATCATATATAAGCAAAACATTGGAACATCTGCATTGATATTGCTTTGCTGATATTTGTAAATACTTCCTTTGGTGACATTTCATTAACTAGCAGTTAAAGTTCAGTTAGCATTAATGAAAATATTATATTTCAGCACATATTGATGCCCAGTAATTCCTTTAAAAGTGTTCCACAGCTGAAGAATTGCCACTTTCTTAAAACTGTCATCTTCTTGGCCAAATCCTAAACTTATTCCTGGCTGCAGCAGCAAATGAATTATGTTCGCTACGCGTACTTTCATCTGTGTAAGTCAAAGTGTAAGGTTTTGGTCCAACACCTTGCAAAGTTCCTGTTTTGACAGTATTTACTGTGATAATTTATAATTCTGTCAATTTCTGCACTTCGCAATTTAGCTACTGCACTATCTATTCTGGTAGTGGTTTAAAGTGTTTTCTCCTCTCTCCCAGATGAAAAATTGCAGTATAAACCTTGGCTAGTGCTAGCAGCTGCACAGAGTAAACTGAATATTATACTGGCTGGACAACTACTCACAATATTTGCACTCTTATTCACATTTTAGGTTACTTCTCCACTGTATATATGCAACAGTCAACAAACTTAAAGACATTCAGCAAGAATACATAGTACACAGGTAGTAGAGCAAAGTCTAGATTACTCTCCATTTCCCATAATTGTTCAAAAAATAGAACAAAATACTAAGTACTGAGAATTTTACACTCACAATTCAGATGTTGGTGCCACTTCAAAATCCACTTCAAATACTACTTCTAGGTTGGATGCATGCTTATACACACACTGATCAGAAAACTGCCACTACACCTTGCAAATACAAAAATGTGCCTCCATCTTAAAAAACAAGATAAAAATCGCTACTTGCAATTTTCATCTCCTTTTCAAAAGCTTTCTTCAAAGTTTGATCTATTTTGCCTTTACTTATAAAACACTAATGTCTCTCACAGGTACAGAAACGAACCATTATTTCTGACCAACAAGTCTGCCGTAGTGGCCAATCTAAACAAGAACCGAACCTCTCTGCCACCAGCTTTGCTACTGAGTAAGCGATCTGCTCCTCCGTTTGTAACATGTGAGGACAGAGAGAGAGCTTATTTGTAAGGTGTTTTGACACCTGCTCCCATTTAGGTATTGTCATAGTTACATAGCGCTTCCCATGCTGGGTAAACTCTTCAACATGAACATTTTCTGACTCTGTTTATTTGCAGTTATAGTACCAGGCATCTATTTATCTGTTAATGTTTAAAGCCTTCAAAAGGAGAAATAAAAGACAACCATATTATACCTAATTTCAGGGAAAAGTCACAAATTATTAACCAGGTGTGATCAGATCTATTACATACAAGTGATTTTTTCCTCGAGGAGCAGACAAATGGGTTGACATTATTAAAGAAAATAAAATTAAAAAAAAAGACTGATAGAACAACAAACCAGTATAACATTTTAAAAACCATATAGCTCAAATCAATGAGCATTCAGTATCAAAAGCCCATATCATAAAAAGGATCTCTTTTAAAAGGATACCATTTAACTGGACTCTTCAGAAGGTTCTGAGCAAATCTTTCACACAAAACTATTAAGGAATCTGACTGGACATGGAATGAGAGATAAATGTAACACAGAAGAAACAAATAACGAGGATGGTCAGTTTTCATCTTGACAAATGTTAACAGTAGAGTGCCCTACGGATTTGTATTGAAACAGTATTATTTCACATATCCTTTCATCCTGGAAAAGAGACACACAGTCCACCGGTAGCATCTAAGAATAACAAAAATTATTAAGAATATTTTCAGGGTTACTCAAATTCATAATGAATACCAGAGGCAGAACAAAAAATGATGAAGGTTGATGATTAACGCAAAATAACGAACTGCTCATATACTCCACACATTTTACTAGGACTGGCAGTCACAGGGAAAAGATTAATGAGGCTTTATTCAGTGCATTCTGGTAAACCAAACCAAAGTATTCCAACCACACATAATGCTATAGGAATACTGCACCATACAATAGCTGGAGCAGTACTCAAGAAATTATACAGTTACAGTAGAAGTTAATGTTGAAGAAATTTGTATTGAGTCTTCACTTAAAAAGACTTAGTTATATCCATAAGGATATATACATAATTTTATGTAACTTTTGAATTTTGCTCCATTTTATCTAGTGTAACATATATCCAGTGATAGGATATGAAATAAGATGAACTTATATGGCATAGTAGCCTGTAGTGTATGTACCCATAATGGGGAAATGTTGCACTGTACTTGTACTATCTGATCACTTATCTTGATCCTGTATCTTAGAGTGACTTTGGTATTGCAACTTTTCCTGTCTGCAGAGGTGGTTTGCACAGCAGAACGGCAGGCACACACGTTTTGAAAACAGTGTTAACTGCATTATTAAAAAAATCCACTTCATTTATAAAAACCCCATTTGCATAGCAATCCAAACTATTACTGTAAGTTATTTAGGTTGTATTATATTGATACTAAGTGAATCACTCAGGTAAAACCTGTAGGATTAATCTGTTATGAAAACAAAGCAAACACCATCAAAGTTATTACAAAAAAACAACATTTTAATCTTGAACTTTTCAAACACTATTGTAATATAGTTGTGGGAAAATATGTTACTTCTTAGAAAGAAATTAAGTATATATAAAAAAAAAAAAATCATATATTTCCAACTACAAAGTTTGATTTTCCTTGTTCAGTTCCGCATTGCCAACATGGCATTTATGTCCCAAATGAGATTCCGTAACTGATCCATGATCTGCTTCAGCTGCTGATTCTTCTGTTTCAGTTTCTGTGGAAAGAGTTTATTAGAAGGCTTTTTGTGATCAGTTCAAATAGCGCAATCAGAAATTCAACAAAAGTTACAGTGCTATGAAACACTACATGGATCTTCTCAGTCGCCTGTGAGCAGAATTAGTGGGATAATACATCCTCTTTAAAGCACGCTAAAAATACAAGAAAGCCTCAAAAGTTAAGGACCATCACTAGAGGGGGAATGCAGTTTCTTTTCATAGCATTTTTTTTTTCTAAAAAAACACTTGATCCCATCAAAAACCAGAGGCTTGTGGGGACTGATCCTCCCTTTCCAAAGCCCAAAAGACAGCACTTTATGTAGAAAGAAAAGAATTGGTAATTTGGACCAACACAGTTCAGGGAACAGGTACATTTATGTGAATATCTGTTGTATAACGTGTGTGCACAGACAAATGAGGGACTAACAGTAGAAGTTTGAACAAAGCACAAGGTTACAAGAGAAGCCAATCAAGATTTTCCAGCCCTTCTGCCTATGTAGGTCAGCCCCAAGGGCCCCTGTCTTGAAACAGATATTCCATTCCCAAGCACACGGAATTCTTTAAAATTGTGTATTTGTTTTTGTGAACTGTAGAAGCATCTGAATGAACAGTCAAGCAGCAAACTTTCTTTTATCTGGGTGCATAAGCAGAACTTAAAAACTATGTCTCTACAAAAGAAAGACTAAGACACTGAACAACCTCCCTAACCTTTCACATTTCAAAATAATACACATACTTATTGTCTGATTTCTTTCTTTTCCTGCTCAAATCAAAGCTGCTAAAAACTAAGTTACTGTGTATTGTTAACAGCAACCTATGTCCTTAAAATTTCATTCCAGTCTGACAAGATGTCAGCACTATCACATTAGAGATCAAACTAGTTATTCATTAGGGAAGTCTGGAGTTCCAAGTAGAGTGAAAGCAAGGAAGAGACTTCCTACCATCAGAAGAGGACAAACTATCCAAATATTTCAGGTTTGACATAACTTTGTTATTTGCACTACTAAAAGCCAACACATTAAAAGGACAACCCAGATCAGCAATTTAACCAAAGTAACTGGAACAGTGATAAAAAGAAGCAATATCCTGAATATCAGTCTCTTGAATTTTGATGTGGAAAACAACATTTTTAAGGTGCCCAGCTGGTCAGCTGGGAAAGAAGTCCAGGGAAAAAAAAAAGAAGCAGCTTATTGATGTCAAACCTGTAAAAATTGGCTAAAGTGCTATTGTAATTACACTTAAATGACATGGGGAACATAGAACTCTGAGCAAGGGAAATATTCCTGAACACAGCAGACACATTCCCTGGAAGCAGAGACAATACTCAGTTCCAGACTCCTGAGAAGCATGTAAAACAGAAGTAGGACAGTTCACGTGCACTAATTTGGTATTTCTAATCAAGTATTTGACAGACTAAAAAGTATTTTGAAGGTAACTGTGCATTTATCTAATGCTTCTTTCTTTTCCAATTGCTAATCCAAGACTTGATGATATACAGCAGAGATCCAACTCCTAAAGACAAGAGCAAAAACTGAGAAGCATGTAGTTGCCAAATGAAAGAATTGCAAGCATCTCGCTACAAAAATTCATAATATAACATCTTGATGCTTGAGAAAGCACAAGAGGAATGAGATAAACAAGCATGTTCATACCTGTAGCATTTTTAAACATCTTTGTTTGCCACCTTCAACATTCACTCTTAGACAAATCAATGAATGCTACATCAAAACTGCCAGGTGAATGCAAGCTGTCACTCACTGATGTTGCGGCCATGTCATTTCATGATTTTTCAAAGCCTTCATCAATAGAAACAAAGGCCCAACAGTCAGTGATGGTTATTCAAGTCACAGACAGAAAGAACTATTAACCTCCGATATGCAGATTGTGTTCTCTCTCCATCCACGTCTAACTGTACTGTTCAGTACTGTTACGCAGGCACGCTCACATGAACTTTACATAAGTTACACCTAGAAGACTCATTCTGAAAACTGTTTTCATTTCTAGCACAAGTGTTATTAAACTGTAAATTGCTTGATCTTTACTTGATACTAGACAAGGATTTCAAACTGGATTTCACCTGTTTTCAAAGCATCTGTAAAGACAAGAAGTATACAATTGTTACTTTACTTATCTGAAGATAATTTCAGATCCTTGTCTTCAGTGAAGAGCTATTTTCTTAGCACTTCTATTCTACTTTTTCCAGAGACAGAAAAAACATCTAAGATGAAGCACCATCTCTGAACTGCTAGGCTGAAAAAAGAATAAAGAGAGGGAAAAAAATCCACTTCAAAGAGCATGGTCTCCTAATTGAAATGCATATAGTGATCTTTGTTACTGATCTTTGACAGGCAGCGGTCCACATCACAAAGTACTTATAATTAATATGTTCTGCACCACTAGCAGTGCTGGCCTCTGCTTAAGACTTTGCTGAGACAGTAAGAACGTCTCAACTCAGGTTTAACCTTGGTGAAATGGCCTTCTTGGGAAACAGGCAAATTGTGTAAGCAGCTTCTGCAGCAATGACGAATTTTCTTTTGAACAGATTGCTTGCAAGTGTCTCCCACTCCTTTCTCCTTCTACTGAAATGACTTAGATGAACTCTGGACTGCTTCTTGGGATTAACAGTTGTAGGAACAAGAAAAGGTACTTCATCCTACACACATGCTACAGTTTCTCGCTTTATCTCTTTTAAGACAGCACAGGAAAATTATGAGATGCAGTTTATAAGGAGACCTAAATTCACCTTCCATCTGACAGGCACATTTCTGTTAGTCCCTCTCTGTCAGAAAAGTGATCTGACTGAAAACCAATCCTAAGGGGTCGTCTTTGGCAATATTGATTTTTGATGTGGTTAACTATCCATTTTGATTGACACTGCAAGTGCTCTGGCCAGCATGATGGAGCTGGCAAGGACTGCACCTTCCAGTAACCAACGAGACCTTAGCAGGCTTAGGTCAGGTAGGACACTTCTGAAAACAAGTGCAGAAGCACAAAACCCACATAAATGAAACGAAGTGGAAGAACCATAATATACATGCAGAAAATTGCTGTCTTTCAAGGAACGTGCCATAAATAACATGTTTCATACAGATTCGGGTTCAGCAGCACACAGTAATTTCAACTTAGATTGAAATCAGTTTTTGACTTAAACTCATGTTTGGTTCACTTTCATTTCATTTGAAAGCACTGCTGTCTAGACCAACACACAACCTTCTATCAGAGACGTATCAGAGCTTTACTTCGCACAGTTCCCGACTCTCTCCTCATCTTTAGCTCATCTGTCTTTCCCATTTTAAAACCTAAACATCACTATGAGTCAATATTCTGCACTCAATCCATTTGTTAAAAGTCCCTTCTTTAGGCAAAGATAATAGTGTAAAAATGCAGAACAGTGAGATTGTATTCCAACTGATGCCTGTAAAAAGTACTTGCCTATGTTGTAGAGGCAATTCTACTGCCTAAGAAAAAACAAACAAATAAAATGAGATGTTTCCATCTTGAAAATCTTAGATAAAATACTATTCTCCTGAATGCTGTGCCAGGTATTATTTTTACCTGCTCTGTTCAAGTCCTGCAACAGTACAGGCCAGAAGTACATCTAAGCTTCATAAAGCATTAAATGTTAATTTGCTTGCATAAGTCTCAACAGAAATAAACCAATTATGTTTACTTTGTTGATTACAACTCTACTTCAGAGAGAACTTGCATCATTATCTTTTTCATGAGTGTGTTACCCCTTCTGACCATAAAACTGCTGTAGCAAGTGGTTGTTGAAAGTGTTATAAAGGCAACAATGGTCTCTGCTTTTCCATTAAGTCAAACCTATGAAAATTCTACAGAAACATCCTATTTGTGATTGATAGGTGAGAAAAAGTACAGCCTGCCCTGGCAATTCATACTGTTCTTTTTTATTTTTTAAAGAGTCCATAATGGAATCTCTGAAGAAGTGGAAAAACTTTTTTTCCCCTTCAGTTTATAGTCAAAAGACTTACAATGTTACACACACAGCAGGAAAAAAATGATAAAAAAAATGCCTCAACACTTTGCACATCTCTCTTAAAGCTGCCAGGTGATGTTCTAACTTATGGCTACTCAACTGATACCAAGGCCCACTTTTCATCATAATAAATTCACATATTCATCTCTTTATAATATATATTTTATATATTTAGAATATTATAATATCTATTACCTATAAATTTATATTACTATATCTATTTATATTTATAAAGTTATAATAATATTTTTTCAAATGGATAAAAAGTATTCATCACTAATACACTAACTGCTGTGCAATGAAACATTAACACAGTCATTGTTCAATAACTACAGCTTTTCCTGGTGTCATTCACAGGCATAACTGTTCTGCCCTCACTGGAAATGAGAGACTGGGTTTTCTGCCTCTGTCCTCACCTGACAGCTGAAAGAAAATTGCGCCTTCTGCAGGCACAACTCTTGTTCCTGAAACAAGCTGAGGCACCAGTGACAGCTCCACTGCATGTTCAGTATTTTTCCCATCTTGAACCAGAGAGCAATTCCATGTATCCACTGCTCTGTAGTTCAAAGAGATGACTGGCTGGGTGGCCGAGGATTTTCTCCACTTTGATATCAATCAGGCTTTTGACACAGTCTCCCATAGTATCCTTGTAGACAAATGACAGAGATGTGGTTTGGACAGGTGGTTTACAGAGTTAGTGGAGAACTGGATTGCATTCTCAATGTTGTGATCAGTAGTATTAAGACCAAGTAGCAGCTGGTCTTTCTTGATATTTCTCAGGATTGATACTAAGGTCAATATTCTTAATATCTTCATTAGTGACTTATACACACTTAATGACCTAACCACCACATCAAAGTATCAAATTTGTGGAATTTCTTAAATTGGTGGAAGTGGTCAATCGACTCAGTGGTAGGATGTCCAATTCAGGGGGACCTCAACAGATGGGAAAGGCAGACCAACGCCTATGTCAGGAACTTAAATTAAAGCAACATCCTACATCTGAAAACAGAATAAACTCATACAAAATTACAGGCAGAGGACTGACTGAATAAAAAGCTGATTTGCAGAAAAGGTCCTTTTTGAAACTTTCTGACAAACTGAACAGGAGTCAGTGCCTATTGAAGATTAATCTGCTCCGAAGGTGTCCAAATAAACATTTCTTCCTCTCCTGTTAAAGTGTACCTCTACAGACAAAACAAATTTAAAAGACATGCAAACAGGGTGAAAGATAGTTTAAAAACAATGCAAGTTTTCAGCATAGTCAAAAGTAGTTTTCAGGCAGAGGTCTCCAAAGAGAAAGAGTAATTGCAACTTTAAGGACTACTGCCCAAAACAACATCAGCTGAAGTGCACAATGGTCTTGTTATCAAAAAAGCCCAGAGCTAAACTCGTAACAGCTTGATTGAAAAGCCTGTCATGTGGATCATACATTTTCCTCTTAGCAAGATCACTGTTAACCAGTTAGCAAAGTTTAATTAAGAATATCAAACATGAATATTTTCTAAAGGGTCACTTGAACTGTTCTAATGTTATTTCACATCATTTCATTCTCACCCAAATGTACTGAGACTACTAATTATGTGATGGGATTCCTAAGTGGTTCATTTGAAACCAGACCTACAGCATTTAAAAAACCAAAACTGTATTTGCGCCATTCCTAAAAACCAGCAGTAAAGAAAACTGCTGGTAAGGAAACAACACAAAACAAAGTGTTCTCAGCCTGTGATTTGGTATTTTTTGTTGTAAGCCTGTCAAATGTACTATAAGAACACAGACCCAAGGTGAGCCTGACATATTGAAAATATTACAGATGATGCTATACTTAAAAGGTAAGAAAACTGTAGAAGGAACATTAAAGACTCAAAAAATATTAAGACAAGTGAGAAAACTTTGGTGAAAGCTTGCATTTGTTGCAAACAGTAATTATGTTCAGTGAAAAGTGAGTAAGGCTTTGTATTAGCAGACAAATACAAATGCTAAACTGATTCTGGAACAGTAAATTATTTACTCCAGAAAAGAGTCAACCGCCTCAGCAATTTACAACTCCCGAAAGCAAATACAGAACAAAGGAATAAGCAAGACTTTCAGGAACTGCAGAAAAGAATTGTTTAGTACAAAAGGTAGAGGTAATTAGTGCTCAATAAATTGTTTGGCGTTTGTTTGGTTTGTTTTTTTGTTTGGTTGGTTTTGGGGGTTGTTGTTGTTGTTTGGCTGTTTTCTGTTTGTTTGTTTTTTAAAATAATAATGGTGCACACTTCTTAGTTACTGCTGGCCAAAAATCCTTTTGTTTTTAATCTTAGTAGGTTTTATTTAAACCTACAGTTCCTATGTATTATGGAATTGTTAGGACAGAAATTCATTACCTTGTAAACAGATCTATATTTTAAATTAATGGACAAGTCCTTCTTAGCCATGGTGAGGGCACTAACCTTTCTGACCTACAAGATAAGTCTAACGTAGCAGAACAAATAAATAAGACCAAAAGATGTCACTATACAGTAAACTAACATCAAAAGCTACCACGGTATTTCAGAACTCCACTACAACAACAGCTGCTTCTGCCCCAAGAGTGAGATGGTAGGTACGGGAAGCAGGTGACGCTCCCCACGACCTGCACTAAGGATGGCCCCTTCCCAGCATCACTAACCCTGAACTGTTCTGTGTCAAGTCAGTGGTTCCTGGGAGAGGGGACGTTTTTGTGTGAGAATATACAATCCACAATTATTATAGGATCTGCTGGTTTTGGTTGTGCTCCAGGCTATAGGGCAGTAGGTGTCTTTCACATACATCCAGAGCCACTAAGGAGATCGGGATGGCTGGGAAGTCATAGCAAGAATGGCAAAATTAAAGAGACCCATGGAAGGTCTAAGAATTCAAATGTCTCAATAGCATCCAAGTATTTGATTATTGCAATAATGCTTTTAACATTCAAGACTGAAAAGATATTGCCTATCATAGCAAAAAGGACTAGGTGAGAGCAGGACAACCAGCTGAAGGGAGAAAAGATAGTGGGTCATGAGTACAGAAAGCTGCTGCTTCTGTCATGTGGCTTTCCTTGTCACAGCATTTTCATCAACATTTTGTATTACTGAAATTTTGCTTAAATAAATTAAGCAAAATTGAGTTGGAAGTGGATATCACATACTACAGAGGACTGAAAAGCTGTCAGGAGTGCTAGCTAAGAACCACAGAGGGCTATTTGAGCCCAGCAGCTAGTGTCGGAAATTAGACCAATTAGTCTGATTCTAGTGATTATTATTTGCAAAAATAAAAATTTCTTTATTTCTAGTCACAAAACCCAAAGCATTTCCTATTCTGTAATGTACTAAAATTTGACCTTTGAAATTGGTAGCGTATGTGGTTACACAACCGGAAGGAAACAAAAGAAAAAAAAAATCAATGCATTTTCAAAACCAAGAAGTTTAAATTTCTACTGCAATAGTTACTCAATATTTGTCCACAAGAATACCAGAGAAAGTTCAACTATCTTGTGAAGATTTACCGTGGAAAGTCTGCAAAGAAGGCATTTCAGTGTAAATACAGGAATTCTGACTAGGTTTAAACGAATGTTTTAATACATTCTTAATTACCAATTTGCTACCAATGGTCCTGTAACACTATCAACCTTTTTAAGGTCTAGAACTCACCATAAACATTTATGAAATGCTTTTCCCAAGATCACACCAAGGAGATTTAAAAACGTATTAGCATACAAGTACAACAACAAGGGCAAAAAACATATCATAAAACTATCAAATCCACAGCAAATACGGACAGTTAAGCTTATTAACACTTAAAGACTGCAAAAAATGTGCACAAATTCATAGTACAACATTATATACAATATGATATATACAACCCTTCTACATCAGCACTGAACAGAAAGAATACAACAGGAAAGCTGACAGCTGCTTTTCTCTAAACTCACATAGTCCTCATTTTCTCCTGTACAATATGCACACATTTTTCTAAATAAATGGGTTATGAAAAGTTCAATACATCTCTGATTGTTGAGTACAAATTAAAATATTGGAATTATTCTAAAAGCTGAAAATCCCACAATTATTCTTTCCATAAAGAAATACTTTACTCATTTATTTGCTTTGTTCAGTTATTTTTGTAGATTATGTCTCCTATTTACTAAGCGTTTACAGCCATTACAGCTACAGAAATACTTAATTAATCCTACCTTTGTACTTTAGAGACTGAGGAAACAATGGTCAAAATTGTGGTCTGGTAAAGCCACATCTTTTAAAACTCGATATTATATTAGCATTTACTACAGCATAGTTATTTTTAGGTTTGGATCCATCTTTACTAATTGTACTCAATTGCATACTGCCACTCAAACTGCAAATTTAATAGCATCTTTATCATACATAGTACATTTTTTTCTGAATGTGTCAAGATTCAATAAATGCTACATTTAACAAAAGGAATGATCTTCCTCAAGCTGTCAAAATACAGAAAGTCACCCTGAAAATCCTGCAGCAACTCACATAATTGCAATAATATTTACACATCTGATGTTCAATACCCATTTTTTAACACCTAAGGTAAATTTTGAAATAAATAAGATCCTTAGGCCCTCTACCTCAACCTGTGCTTCCAATATCTAGTGGGTTAAACATATATTCTTCTGCATACAGAGTACTATGTCCATTTAAAAAGAGGCACAAGTTGAATTCTCAGGAAACCTAAACTCTACAGTCAGAGGTACAGCTAAAAAAAAATAATTGCTTACTAAAACGTAATTCTGAAACAGTTACATGCAAGAAATACTTATTACCTTGTTTGCTGGTAGACATCTAATACAGCTACCTAGAAACGTAAGCTTTGTAACGACAAGGTGACATTTTCAGCCTTAGGCAACTAAATTCCAACTTTGTTACCTTATTTACTTCCATAATTTCCCTTCTCTCTTCACTAGCAAAACGAAGCTGACTTGCAGCACCACGATCATCGTGCTTGGAGCCATCTTCTTCAACATATGGAATAAGTTGCTATGAAGACAAGAAACATAAAAAAAAAAAGAAAAAAAGAAAAAAAAAGAATAAGAATAAAAGAAACTGAAAACTGGAGATACAGGAGATACATAAGGTACTACTTCCCAAGAGGAAGCAGAGAGAAGCTTACTTCATCAGCTCAAACCCAAAGGCCTTAGAATGACCTCAGCTGGTTGTCCAGGAAAACTATGTGCTTCAAAAAGACACAATCCCATGTATTAGCGTGCCTAGACCCAAGCAACTTCACAACTGCAGGCAGAACCCAGTCTTTACATTTCAAGACATTTATCACACAGAATTATTCTGCTTTTAAACTCCGCAGATTGTGATCTTAAAATTTACTGTTCCACACTATGAAATGCCACAAACGTTATCATTATTATAAAGTATTTCAGTGATATATTAAACATGACTGGCTTTACATAGCTACTTGGTTAATACCCTAATTATGACTTGCTGTTTTAGTAGGCCTCTGTTTGGCTATTCTTAAGACTAAGCCCACAGTTCCTTAACAGTTTTTCTGTAAGAATTTTCCACTGTGATCTCCTCAAGCACAGAGTAAGCTTCTACAAAGCAAAAAAAAAACATAAAGAATTTCTAAATTAATATTAATATATGCTCCCTTCCTAAAAAAAATAATAAAAAATATAAAAAGAATCAGTAAATGTACTAGATAAAAAACAAATACATGCTTCTGTGTCGGAAGACTCCCAAGCTAATATATTATGCAGAAATAATTATAAGCTGTAACATTTTATACATAACATACATCCACAAAATCTACAGCCTATTGGTGTTTTTCTTTCCTAAACTGAGAAAGCTAAAGCTGATAGCAACATAACATCCCTGTTCACATACACATTACAGACAAATGAAAGAGTAGTAATTGATGCAAATGAGCAAGGAGATATTAGTTTAAAAGTCTGTGAGCAAGTTGCCTTCGCATGCATATTAACTTGTTACTTAGGTCGGGATGTAATATTATGAAGCATTCAGCTGTATCCTTCAGCATTCTGATGGAAAGCTTTCGTTTAACCTACTGAAAATTTAATTTCCTTCTATAAAATTTGTTTTTGTAGGCCATACTTATTAAGCTTATATAAATGGACAAAAACTACCACACTAAACTCTGCCATGAAAATGTAGTAAAGGTTAACAGCCTACTGCCTTTGCATACCATAAAGCAGAAGTAGTGTGGCTGCTAAATACTCTTGGAAAAAACTCCTCCTCTCTGTGACAGAAAACAAAGTCCTACTCAAAGTAGAATATTTCCTTTGAAAACCTCCCATCTTTCAGAAAAGTTAGTAGAAAACCAAAAATCAAACACCCCCCCCCCGCCCAAACAAACCAAAACAATCAAACAAAAAACTCCAAACCAAAACAAAGAACCACACCTCACACACAAATGAAATAGGAATTTTAATCAATTAGAGAACTTTGTAGCCAGATCTTCTTCATAATTATCTCATGCCTTAATAGTTAACAGAAAGTTTATAATACATATTACATTGGTAACATGCATTAACTTAAAAATATAAAACCATTTATATCAGCAATAATAGACTAAGAAATATTAGTAGGCACTGACTTGACTGTTTAAAAAAAAGACTTGTTGATATTCTTTAAATATATGGTTAGAATGTCAGTTATTAAATAATATGATTAAGACTATTGCTGAAAAGCTGAAATAAGAATTTAAGAAAACCGATGCCACTCTCGTTCACCGTAACTGATAAAACACGAGGAGGTTGGCATTCTATTAACTCCAGAGCAGGAAACCCCAAGTAGATAAGAGAAAAAAGAATTCCAACTATTGATACAAACCACTGCTGTGCATGAGGTAGCAGTGAGACCTTGCATTAAAGAAGTTTAACGGGACTACTCATTTTCTCTACAGAGATCCTTTCTTAACCTGGCAAGAGCTAAAAACTGTGAAGAAAAAAAAAGACCAACCTCCACTCATTTTGATCATATGTGAAAACAAAACATATCAAAAGCTTTTAAAGGGGACACAAGCATTCAGCTATTGCACACAAGTCAACAAAACATGAAAAATGTTGTTCTTTTTTTTTCTTTTAATGGGAAAGCTATCTTACTTCCTTGCTTGCTGTAAGGTTTCTGAATACCTTTCTCTGAAACACACAGCAGTGACTGCTGACAGAAGATTAGTAGTCTAGAATGGACTCCTTAAATTCTTTATTCCTATTCAGTGAGGAGACTCAAATATAAAATATAATGCTTAAATGACTAAAACACAATGGATAATCAGAAGTCTCTTAGTAGAGTTGCCTCAGAATCCAGAGGTCAGTAATTGAAGAACCTCATAGTTCTGATTAATGTAGAGCAGTAGGAACCCAAATCATAGCACAAAACAGGCTTTAAGAGTACTACTAGGAATTACAAACAACTTATAAGGGGAAAAAATGAAGTTTTGATTTTACTAGGAATAGCAATTTTACTAGGAAAATCTTCGGCCAATCTCCTTCCTTGAAGTCTTACACTCTTAACTTTTCCATCATCGCTACACATTTGGATTTGGTTCATACTTACTGGCTCAGCAGTTGAGTGAGCAAATTACAGAAGCACAGACTGATGGTCAGAGCAAGAGAATAATGTTTACTACTCAGGGAGCCAGGCTGGCAGGTGAGAGGTTAAAGTAGAGTGTTTCCCACTATAATCACCTCTTTGGAAAAACAAACAATCAAAAACCACAAAAACTTGCCCTGATTCTTGATTCTTTATTTCCTAGTAGAAAAGAATTGGTAAATGTACCAAGAAGCCTGGAGGAAAAAGGCTGACATTTTAAATGAAGTTTCATTTCAAAATTGGATTCCTTCCACTGGTAAGAATTGTCAATGTGAAAGTTCCACAATCTTTCCGCCAGCCCCAAATAATAAACAGAATTCAGTCCACTGAACAATTCCACTATGATTTAAAACTTGATATGAGTCTCCTGCAACTCAGAAGAGTGGAAGATATGCTAAGCAGAGAGTGGTTATTCTGATTTGTCATTTATGTATTAATAAAGATACTTACTTCTATGGGAACAGGATCGAGCCCAGCACAATTTTCGTTGCATTTGTCATAGACTAGTCTCAGTTTTCTGAAGAGTATTGACAGCTGACGGAGATGTTCCTGCAGCTTTCCCAGTCTGTCTTGATATGTTCCAGTATGATAAGTAACACCATTTGGTAACTTAGAGAATCAAAACCCCAAAACATTAAAAGTATTAGATTAAAGTTTCTGTCACAGGAAATAAACTAAGTAAAAAGGGTTTTTGTATATTTTAAAATAACACTATCATACTATTCCCATAGAAATCACTGACATTTCTATTTTCTTTATCAGCAAAATTTTGTATTTTATCTGTCCAATTACTGCTGTAAAATAGTTTCATGTATTCTGCATTTTGGTCTGTAACTCCAGTGAATGTCTTCAAAATCCTTAAGCATGACACCATTGTTATCTGTTACAGCTATTACATTTCTAGACTTTGTTTCTCAACCCCAGGTCACAATTCAGACACACAATCCAAATGAACTCCCTGTTAGCAAAACTCTATGTACATATACCTACACCTATGATATTTACAGAAGGAAACTGCTGGAGTCAAGAAAGTACATAGGGAACGGGTGTGATTATCTTCTGCTCTCAGCAGAACAACACGACAGAAGTTTGTACGTTTTCCCAGTAAGTAGGCACAAATAAGGATTATGTCCACTTCAATAACAAGAAACTCTAAGGGGATAATATTACAAAAAAAGATCAATGAAAGTTCCTCTAAAATTACTCCCCAGATATTAACAAAAACAGAGAAACATAAACACACTTCAGTATTCATAAAGGAAAACACAGATACTCAGGGTATTTAGAGTATATTTATTGTAAGAACGAAAACACTTCAGCATTTCTGAATGTTCTTCATCTTCACTTAATGTATAGGAGTAAGCAAATATTTCAAGAGTAGTATTCTCTTATGCAATCAATGCCCCTTTTCAAAGCAGTTTGATCATGTTATGTATTTAAATGTCCTAAGCTACCTCCTGTGCCTATATATACAAGCAGCTGGTGGTAAAAACATGGGAAGTTGTGGACCATAAAAAGAAAAAGTTATGTCTCACCTGCATGTTCCTCAGTAACTGGAAGATTTCCATGGTTCGAAATACAATGTCCTGCACAGTCTCTTGGCCAATTCGACAGAGAGAAGCTGTATTTACCTCCCTTGCCGCTTGAGCCTGCGTCCCTGCGAACGCCCCAGGTGGCATGCCTGCCCCAGCGAGAGGTGGGGTTGACATCTCTTGACTTTAACCAGTCCCACCGAGTCTAGCTGCACAAAGGAGTTAAGACGGAATGATTAAGTACTTGTTTGAGTCTATAATAATAAAAAAGCTTCCGTATGGTGGCCATGCTGTTCCTTTTCCCCATGCGTGGTCCTACCCGAGATAAAACTGTTCAGCTGACACAAGGCAGCTCGGCGCTGTCCCCTTTGGTCTGGGCACCGCTCCCGGAACCACTGCAGCTCTGCTGGGCAGTGGAACTGGGGGTGCTGCTCCCACACGTCCCCTCAGAGCGGTCACCGGGGCCCTGCCCCGCTCTGTCTCCAGGGAACGCGGACGAGGCCTCTGCCCAATTCCCACACCTGAGCACCGCAGACCTCCCGCGGGCTCCGGGCCCGGCCCGCTGCCCCTCTCTCCGCCAGGAACCACCGCCGCGTACCCGCCGCGCGGGAGGCCCCGGGACCCCGCAGACCCTCCCTCGCCCCGCTCCGGACCCGCCCTGGTCCAGCAGGCCCGCCAGTGGCTCCTCGGTTAGCACGGCCGCCCTGGAGCCACGCGGAGTTACCGGGACGGGGTGCGACATGTTTTCCGCTGCCCCCAGACCGCAACGGGGCGGCCCTTGCGAGGCGAGGAGAAGCCGCCCCGGGCCCCGCAACCCCTCCCTGGAGACGCTCGGTTGGTAACGGCAGCGCCGCGACACCGAGCCCGCGACACCGAGCCCACCCCCCAGAGCCACCCCCCTCAGGCCCCCGGGCGGCGGCCGGTGCTCACGGGGACCGGGGCGCCGCGTTGCCCTGGAAACGCACAGGCGGAAGCACTCAGCGGCGCGGGCCACCCGAGGCGGAAGTGACGCCACACCCGCCGCCGGGGCGGGAGGAAACGTTCCGTCAGGGGCGGGAGCGAGGGGCGGTGGGGCCGGGCCGGGCCGGGCCAGGCCAGGGTGGGGTACACTGCACTGCTCGGTGCGGGCGTTGGGCACAAGTCTCGTCTGTGTCCCCTGCTCAGCGGGGGACGTGTCATTCACTGTCGTGGGGTGTCTGTCGCGCTGCCTCGCTCGGGGGCGTCCCGCCCTGCCGCTGCCCGCCGCGCTGGGGCTCCCCACGGGCGGCCTCGCTCGGGGACCGGGTCTCTTCTCAGGTTTGCTGGATCACGGGAGGGTTTACTGGCAGGTCAGCCCGGGGCCTGGCGTAGGGTTGCTGGAGGTTGAAAGGTCAAAATCCCAGTTCGCGCCACCCGTGTGATGCGAGTGAGGGTTCGGACATGGCATTTGTGGGAGATCACGCTGATAAATTGTTGAATATCTGCTTTGCAGTGTGGGTGTCTATTTGTGGGTATGCACATGCACAACTGTATTAATTTTATACCTTGATAGAATCATAGAATCGTTTTAGTGGGAAGAGACCTTTAAGATCATAAAGTCCAACCGTTCACCTGACACTGCCAACCCCACCACTAGACCATGTCCCTAAGTGCCACATCTACACATCTTTCAAACCCCTCCAGGGATGGTGACTCCACCACTTCCCTGGGCAGCCTGTTCCAGTGCCTGACAACCCTTTCTGTGAATAAATTTTTCTTAATATCCAATCTAAACATCCCCTGATGCAACTTGAGACCATTTCCTCTCATCCTATCACTTGCTACTATTGAGAAGAAACAAACACTCTCCTTGGTACAACCTCATTTCGGTTAGTTGTACTATTACTACCTCTTGCATAGATACGCTTTTGCTAGTATAGAAGAACCTTATCCTTTGGCCTTCTTGAATGGCAGTATTTGCGTGGGAATAACGAACTTCTGTGCTGTCCAGCCTGTGTGCTCATAGCACACTACAGGGTGTTTGAAGAAGATGGACCCAATTTCAAGTTGCAGTCGACTTCAAACTGGTTCCATCTCTTCGAAACACCCTTTATTACAATTGAATTGGTGCAGTTCCAAAGTACAGACAAAGCCGCCTGTGTGAGGAAGGAGAAATGACGTCAAAAAGAAGCCAGGCAGGGTCTGCAAAGGCTGATAGATATTAATTGTCTGTATAGTTGTTAGGGCTTTCTGTCTGTATAATGAAGAGATTCTTCATATGCAAAAATCAATAAGTACCAAAATTTCTCGTTTTGCAGTTGATGTCGTACCTAGGACTCTATTTGAGTGATTTGACAATGAGTACCTGAAAATGCAGAATAGGGCATTTATATACCTGCAGCTTCTTATGAATTCTTAGGAAGTACAGTCTCAAAGTCATTGTGCTGTATTAAAACTGATGTTATGGATGATCTTTTGTACAAAATGCAATGCTGTAAAAATAAATCAGAAGTTTGACGCATGATATACAGCCTTTGTTAAAGGAAGGAGAAAGCAGCCAAGGAACATTCAGGGACAGAATGATACAAACTTGCTGTGAGAGGCATTTTGCTGCAGAAAACATTTTTTACCTCAGAAACAGATTAATGAGGGGAAACACCACCCTCTTCCCTAAACTGAAGCTTTTTGCTGGCTGGCTAAATTCTCCCTAGCATACTGCTTTAGCCAAGGTGCAATATAAATAATTACAAAGTATTTTAAGAAAGATCTTAGCATTACAGATACAAAAGTGGTTTCTTAAATGAATGGAATAAAGTTATTCATTAAAATAAGAGAGGGATATTTTCAGACAGCAGAAAAACACCCCACGTTGTCTAGCCAGATAATGCTGGGGAAGAGCAGCCCCCAGAGAATTTTGAAGGGCTTGTGGGAGGGCTTGCATCTCAAGTCACTGTACATGAGCGCAATGATGCAAGAACTGTTCAAGAGCTGAGCACAAAGGATAACGTTTTCCTCTTGCAATTGCATGCCGAGGAGCTCTGTTCGCACTGCTTAACCTGCTGCCCCAAATCCGATGGCATGAGAGCAATGAGCAATTCAGACCACCTGCTATTCAGGGCTGCCAGACACAGGCTCCGTGTATGGGCACATCCTGAAGTATGTGACTGTCACGTACAGCAGGCAGCTGAGATACAGAGCCAAGTCTGCATGCGAAGGATGCTGAAAAACATTGCTAGGAGGCCTAATGTTGTCCATTGCCAGTCTGTGGAAACATCTAAATCTGATTCTTCACTCCTAGACAAATAAATCCTCTCCTTTTAGATAAGGAATATTTTCTGGGTTGAATGAGAAAAAGATGAACATATATTTTGCTTTTTAAAAGCAATTTGCTAAGCAGCCATTGTCTGACTTCAGTTTGGGCCGAGTGCTTTTGTCTGGAAAGTGTCCAAATCAGTCAGTTCATCTTTCACATCCATTTCAGTTTCTGTGGCATCAGTTCAAGCAGTGTCTTAGGATGCTGCAGCCTCTGTTCTTGGGTTGTAGAGAAGCTACCAAAAAAAACCTAACAAAGAACATATATCTACAGGTAATATTGTAGTTCAATAAACCTTAACACAAATATGAAAATAGGACTCTTTAACTACTTAGTGATGATAATTTTCACAATAATAATGGTTTTATGATTTTTTTATATTTCAAGAGGCTCTCACTCATATACCCTGAGCAAATCCAACGATGGTGTGGCTATGTTCTATCAGGAAAGCAAAAATCCTCAGTAGTGAGGCAAGAGGATAATTGTTGCTTTTGTTTAATTAGTTTCTGTAAATCAGTTGAAGTGCTTGCAAGTCAATATGAATCATTCTATTTAGAATAAACAGAACTGGTGGAATTCCTCGATCATCCTCTGTTTTCTGTGAATAAAGAAGAGCACACTCCCTCCCAGCTCTCCCTCCTCATGCTGTTGTGTGCTTTGGTGCTGCTCAGAGGGTGACACATGGGCTCAGGGGAGATGTGTTACCCAGGAAAGGACCGTCATTCTCAGTCCTGTCCCGTTCAGTGTTTATGTGTGGATTCAATTAGAAATAATGGGACTTTGTGGAACCTTTGCCAACAATAAACAGACAAGGCACAATTTTACTGTTACCAAGCCATGATAGATAACAGCTCGGCACATAACTTTTTTAGTATGTGGCCAACACAGTAAAGGTGGGTGGAGTTTAATTCAGCAGAGCTTACATGTATAGGCCAGAGGAAGCATTTCAGGACTGTGATAAGGTGAGGCAGATTGCAGGTTTAGGTTTTTTGTGTGAGGTGTCGTTTTTTTTTTTTGCAACAGTATTGTTTTCCCCACCCAAACAGGTATTTTTGTGAACTCTGAAGGCAGCCATTTAGCAGGAAGCAGGGTCATCTGTGGTGCTGCTAGGTAGGATGGGATCAGTTAGGTGGATGGCAGCCTGGAGCATCAGAGCAAAGGGCAGTGCTCCACACTGGTGCTCTGCAGGGGCTGGATACAGCTGTTCTCTGGGCAGAGGGGGAGCTGGGGTTCAGCAGGTGCAATTATTCTGGTACACAGCCCTTTGGTACTGCAGGTGGTAGAAGGACAATAACAGAGCAAGATGGAAGGGGTTCAGCCTCCCTACTTGCTGCTTTTCTCTTTTGTCCGCTATATATCCAGGAGCAAATTTGCCTGTATTTGCTGTGTGTTATTGGCACCTTCTGCTCGGGCACAGAGAAGCAGGATGAGTATCGTGGCTCCTGGGTTTCATACAGGTAGAAACCAACCTCAGTGGTTTACCTTAGCCCAGCCTCTGCACGTTCACAGAGTGGTCAGAAAAAATGGTCTGTAAAACTCTGAATTTCAGAATATGGTGGGGTGGCCACTGGGCGGGGGTAGCCATTTTCATCCTCCCTCAGCAGGACAGGGGGAGAAAATAAGATTAAAAACTTGTGGGTCAAGATAAAGGCATTTTAATGAAAGAAAGCATAGCCAGCATGTGGAAGCACAATCCTGCCATTTGTCATAGACTAATCCAAACAGCACTGGAAAAAGTGTCCTCTTACAGTGTAGGTACTGCCAGGACCTGCATTGCCTCGGTAACTCTGAGCCACAAACATTTCCCATAATATGAAAACATGGTCAACTTTACAAGCATTATTAAATGATGGGGAAGCCAGGTGAAGTGTGATAGTTCAATGTACATTTGGGAAGCTTAATATGTGATGAAGCTTTTTGGCTCTCATTTTGCAGTGAGTCCTGCGCACCTATTTCTTGATCTTGGTGAGAGTGTTACACCAGAAATTGTCTATTTCTCTAAAGTCTGCTTCTCGACCTTCAGCTCAGAAATGTTGCCTTTGGCCCATTTCATGTTCCTTTAAAAACTCAAGAACTAGTTTTGTGTTCGCTGCTTTCTGGCATGAAGATTGTTGAAACATCCTTCCCCATGTATGGGCCATTACGCCCAGCAGTTGGTACTCACTATTACTGTGACAGAAGAAAAAGAAATAACAGGAAATCCCCAGACTTCTTGCAGGGTATCCTGAGGCAGAAGTCCCATCCTTGTAATCTTTCTGCTTTTGTAGTGGTCTTCAAAGAGACATCTGAGAGACCCAACATAATCTCAACATTGTGACTTTAGACCCAAGTCCTCATCCAGGTGAATCATGTCTCCTTTTGGTCTCTTGATACCCAGCGCCTCTCCTGCAGCCTTGTACTGTATTGGTACTCAAAATACTGACACTGAAAACTATTAAAACACAACAGTACCGAGTTTTTCTTCTTTCCCCAAAATAGCTGTGGGCAGTTTGTGACTTCTTGTACTGGACATTCAGATATTTCCCCCGGTCCTATTTTTCCTGAGCAAGTGGTATCTTTTGGGACTAGCTGTTTGGACAAGGAGGAATTCCGAATTGCAGTTTATATAAACTGTATGTCTTCATCAGCCAGATGTGCCTTAATGATGCCTGTGGATAAATTTTCAGCATGCTTGTCTGATGGCTTCTCCTGGGGCTTGCACAAAAATGGCTTGGAAATGGAACATTTGCAAAGATGCGGATGCTGGCAAAAGGAAGCATTACAATGAGATGTAAAATATGTGCACTGTAATTTATACAGGCAACTAGCTTCTGGAAAACTTGACCTCTGGCCGGTGGAGGACAGAAACATATCCAATGAGACTACCGAAGCAGCGACTGGTACCCAGTGGGACAGAGATGGAGGGACTAATTATATTTTTGCAGCTGTTACACCAAGGTTGGAAGTATGTTGGTGACAAATGACTTTGTGGTGGACAGCACAATAGTTAATACTGGCAAAAAGCTAGTCTGCCCTGTGGTTTGACTGCTTATGTGCTATTAGCATTACAAGCAGGAGTGCAAGGATGGGTTTCCCTTCAGGGGTCATTGCTGGTATGTGGTTTCCCCCTGTGGCTCCGCAGTTGGAGGCACAATTCTCATTAAGGTGTTGACAGATGATATTCCTGTGACTCACTCCATAGTAGGAGAGAGAGATATACTTTGCTCTTTTCTTTCCCAAAACATGTCCTAGTTGTGTGAGGGGATCCATGCTGTGTTCTGTTGTACCTTGAAAGGTGCAGCTGCCTGAGGTTTCTCTCTTCATCTGCCTCTGTTCATGTTTTATTTCTCTCTCTGACTATAAATCCCTAGTAGCAGGTGAAAACTCTCTCTTTGACTTTACAGGAACAAGCCCACCCCACCATCATTCAAGGGGCACTGGCCACCCATCAGCTGGCTGCAAAGAATATCTATATTCTTGAAGTACTCTAAGCCTCATAGTTCTTTCTTATTTCTATGGCAATAGATGTTTTCTTTCACCTTAATTCTTGTGAGCAGAATTAATTGTTATTTATTCAGTGTCAATCAGTTTAGATTCTCTGGTCTCCCTTCTTATTTACAGGCTCCACAACCCTTCCTGCATGTGAATCAGGTATTGCATGCAAACACGGATGGCATGTAAAACAGGTATTAACAAGGCAGTAAGATCAGCCCTTCCGATACTACAGATCTGGTTCTGGGAGTTTTTTGCATTCTGGTCAGTAGGTCCCCTATGCTTGTAACCATTCAGTGACTCATTCTGACTCCTTCAGTCCCTCATTTGGACTCAGATAGATAGATAGATTCACATAGATAGATTCATAGATAGATTCACATAATCTCTCCATCTCAAGGTGCATTTTGGTCATGTTGTTTTCATATTGGTAGTTTTAGAATGATTTAAGCAAAAATGGGTAAACATGATTTAGGACTGCCAGATACATTATGGTAGCAGCAGAAGACTCCAGGCAAGAGTGTAACCTCATTCCGCTGTGCTAACGCAGAGGAAAACAGTCCTTGCTCTGGATGGTTTACGGTTTACAGATTGTGAATTTCACAGCAAAGAAGAAGACAGATTAAAAAGGGACCTAATAGTTTCTGGATAAGGAGGTTGGAGTGTCCTAATTTACCATAGAAGTCATCAGCAGTATAGATGGTAATGCAGGAAAAGTTATAAGGGCATGGAAGATATATAGTGTAGATCCTGTCCACAAAAGCCATCATCTCCCTACGCGAGTCAAATGCCACTTGTGTCTTCCCAATGATATAAGACTATTTGAACTAGGGAATGGAATAATAGATAGGAAAAAAGCATAGCTGGAGGCAGATGTTTGAACACAAATCATCCCTCTAGGCTGATGCATTATTGCAGGGTTCCTGGATTGACTCATTGACATTATTTATGTAAAACTTCTGGCCACATTCCCTCTGTGCAATATTACAAGCAATACATTACAGAATGGAGGATGTCCTCTATTTCCCTGGAGTTTTCCACCCTGTTTCTATATAACCTTCTAGTTATATATCAGAATCAGTAGAAGCAGTATTTCTCATTATAACCTGGAATCTATATAGAACATCTGGCCATTTTTACTACCACATTCCCAAACAGTACAGACTTGGATGACGGCAAAACTCATCATCTTGCCTGATCTGTACTAATCGCACATTAGATTTTAGGCTTTTTTTTCTTGAACATTGTGTATCCTAATTTTGTTATGGAGTTTTGGAAAGTGTTTTGTAACTGGTAGGGTATGCTGTGTGTGAAACAGATGTTCAGTAGACTCTATGGCTGCAACTGTACTAATAAATTAAATGTTCATCAGGCTGTTCTCAGGGTGCAAGGCCAGTTGGCATGGAATGGCTCATATGCATAGTATTTGACTCTTTTAAACTTCAAAAAAGGGTGGCAATGCACATGCTGCCTACTGGAAATAATTGCTGTCTCATGTTTACTCGCAGACTGTTGGTGGTAGAATGCTAGCTGAGCAGGGTAGTCTACTCTTCTTTTTACAATTCAGTCTTACCAATGAGTACCTCCATAATAATTGCATTTTTTTTACTTTCTTCCTATGACCAGTATCTTTGAAATGCAAAGCAAGATGGAAGAAAAGAGAGCTGATAAAGAAGAAATCTCAATCTTGTAATCCATGTCATTTTAAAGAGGATAATGGATTTTGGTGGAGTTGTTTGTTTTTCAAATGCTGAGGTGCTTTTTTAACATAAAATGTGGCATAAGCAAGTGCTGTCTCCATGAGCTGTGTGAAGTGAGTGAGAAGTCTGGTGTTATTTCAGTTTCACAAGTTTGTCAGTATCTGGAACAAGGCTTTCCCAGAAATGAAGATGAAAATTAGTGATCTGACATCTGAGCATTTTCTGAGGTTACAACTCAAAAAGGCTTATTAGCAAAGGGAGCGTACTCTCAGCTGCGGTGTGGCAGCGTGAGGGTCTCCAAACATGGTAATGCTTGGGGAATTCAGAGAATTCCTGCTTTGGATGGGAACAGCATCTTTCCAGTCATCTGTGAGTAGAGACAGCAGCAATGCTTTTGCTGAAAATGGTGACAACAAAAGGCAGAAAGGAGCATCAGCCACACTGAGCTCAGCTATCGATCTGTGCTGCTGGATCTGGCTGTTAGAGGTGAGAAGTACAGTGGTGTCCCTTTGGAAGGGGCTGCCACGGACTTGCTGTTGGTGATGCTTTAACAGGGGTACCAGAGGAGCTGTCTCAACCCTAAGCAAACTCTCATTGCTGCTTCTGTCTTTACAGATAGACGAAGATCAAGGATTCAGGCAAGTTATAAGGGTAGAGAGGCAGAATACTTTAAAATTACATGGTACTGTAGCAAAGGATGCTGAGATAATCCAACTGTTTTAAACCAATGCAATGAATTCTCAAAGAAAAGGAAGAAAAAACACAAGTCTTCATTAATGTAAAACCTTACTACCAACTCCTTCAAGTGGTTCTCCGGCTCCTCTGCAGAACTAGCTGAAATCTGGCTGCATTAGTGGGTGATATGATGCTGGTTTTGTTTGCACGGGTGGTTCTGACAGTTCACCTTGGCTCCATCACTGAATGCTCTGGCTGTTGCAGTGGTGTGTTAATGTGGTTGATGTGGTGTATCTCCATCCTCCAGCTCAAAGCAACCATCGTGGGGCCTTTCAGCTGCAATTCTTGCTTTCTGGAATGCAGGGAGGCTTGATCTGGATGTTAAAAGACCTCATTAATTTAAAAAAAAAAAAGGGCCATAAATTTAGATCTTAAAAAACCAAACTTTATGCTAAAATTCAGTGAAGATGTTTCCACCATGTATTTTCAATATTCAAAGAGAACTGCACATGTGGTGATATCAAACAGCTGGTTAAGAAATATATTCTCTTCATTCCCCTCTCTTTCGACCTCATCTCCAGTGACTCCAAAAAAGTGATGAAAATTGTCTTTGTTTGTTTTTCATTGAGTTTTTTTTTACATCTGAAATGTGCAGAGGGGGAGATGTCTTTTTGAAATTGCTCATCTTTTGATATGTGATTTGAGGAGTAGCTACAGATGTTTTCGTTTAATTGAATAGAAGCTTTTCATTAAATGAAAGGCTCTGGTAGAAAATTTTGGCCAGCACTATATGAATGACATATCACATAGCTTTGTGATAATAATAAGAGAAAAAAACCTGAAGTGAAACAGACCAGAAAGTGGCAGTGTGAAAAGAAAAAGCTGACTAATTAATTTGATTGCTCAAGCAAAAAATCACACAATAAAGCAAGATAACCAAACCCCTTCAAGCCTACTATTTATTGTTCAAGTAGACATTTAAAAACTCTTCCATTTCAATGCTATAAGGGCATTGTTGGCACATGTGACAAATATTGTAGTTTTGGAGGTAAGAAGTAGTACTTTTGAAAAGTGATATTTTAACCAATACTAACCCTTTAAAAGAAGCCTTTTTAAAAAAGCATTAGCAAATACCACTCGTGGTTATCTACAAAAGAAAGGCTCACATATGAAAACAGTTGTGCTCTCTTGGTATGATGCTGGTAACAAAAATAATCCATGCATCACTGTGAGACAGAAAAGATGAAAGAAATGTCTGTCTAGAAGAGCAGAATATACCCTACAAGGAGCAGTACTTTATTTTAGGCTTTTCTTTTTATTTTCTAGATGTATTTCTAGCTATCCTTAGCTCTCATTGCTTGAACTGAGGATCTTCAGGCCCATATGTCTTTATTTCTCACATGCAGGTGCCAAGTTACTGCATAGAAAAAAGGCATGTATACATAATACAGAAAAGGATTGTATTTTTTTGAATTCAGAAAAATATGTGAAATCCTTTTTTCAGCCTTTACAGAATAATAGTCTGGGTCTAGGAAGAGTGCTTACAGATAAAATTTGTGCCCTGTTGCTACTTCTGTAGCTGAGATTAAATTAATCTTTAGTTTCATTTAGAAAGATTATAATTTACAACTGTGCATTCCACACGCTATAGGAATGCCTTTCCTTTGGCCTGGTAAACACATATCTTTCAAATATTCTTTTTTGTTCTGTCATCCTGTGCATACCTTCCCACCAGAGACACAAGTCTGCCGTTCCATCTTTCTTCTTAGTATTTGATGATACAAATGTATTTAGGGATGCTGCTTCCATTAGTGCCAGAAGTGACAGAGCGACCATCGAGTATTACGAGGGCGTGGGAAGAGGTCCCTCAGCAGTCGATATCTGCTGAGCAATAGCTGCAGGCATGAGGGGAATTAAAAGCTTATCCTCAAGCATGAGAAGAAGAAAACTACAGTGCAAAGGTCAAGTCAGTGTTTCATCATTTGTCATTTAAGTTGAGCTGTTTTTTCAAATCCATCTCTTCTGATAGCATGAAATGTGAAGTTTTCTAAGTGACTTATCTTTTGTCTATATAGCCCTATATGACAGCAGTGGCAGTATCTGGTAATTCATGTCTTCAGGGAAGTGGATAACAGGAGGAAAAAAGTGTATATTTTGGTTGATGGAGATTGTCATGGATCCATTGACGTCAAAGAGGCAGCTATCAAGTGGCAGGGCAAATTTATATGAGTTGAAGCTCTGTGCCATCCAGTATTTTATTAACTGACAGTCCTGACTGAAAGCTAATGAGGATGAAACTTAAAAAAAAATGATTAATACAAATTAAAAATATGAACAGCAGAATTTAAGTCTTTGGGAGACTTCAGAATGTGAGACTTGGTCCAGCTCACAATAAATAAAGGGCTGTTTCTAAGAAGTTGTGTATCTTTGCTGGGATAACTATTTGAAACCCAGACTGAGAACACGTTCTTCCTGTATTATCTAGCTAACACAAGTTTAGTGGGAGAATTCTGGCTTCTTTACAGGACACCTAACCACTGGGGGGATGCTAATAAAGTATGATAGAGAAAAGTATTTTCCTAATTTTAATTTATTTTATTTTGAAATAATTTTTTCATGGTTAAAATTCTTCAGAACTAGTTAACCCCATAGTTCAGCCTTCCACGACCAACAGAGTTTAAAAGTTGCAATATATCAGCTAAATTAATTAACGCCAACCCAAATAATGTATTTCAGATGTTAACCACATCAAATTCACAGGCTAAATGGGAAAAAATGACATCAGGAACAGGACTATGACTACTCAAGTAAAGGAAAAGGCTGCATTGAATCATTAATGGCCTAAACATCAGGTCTGAAATAACAATGCTTCTCAGACTCATAATCCCAGAGGGACCAACAATCTTTCATCCTTCCAGAGTAAATATACTGAGGGGTCAGTCATTTGCTATGCTTTGGTCTTCAGCACTGGAATTTAAATATCGCGATCTTGTGTTTACTATCAACAGTACAGATCTTGCGGGAAGAGCAGGGTTTAGTTAATCCAATTTGCTGTAGTTTTCACCAGTTTTTTATGTACATATCCTTCACTCTGCTTTTAATTTTTTCAGTGGTGCAGTAAGTTTACAACAGGAAGGACATGGCAACTCTAAGCATAAAGCAGGAATCCAGACTAACAGCAGTTCTGGCAGCTGTTGTACTGAAAGTACTGAAATAATGCTGCATACAAACAGAGGTTAATTAATCTGTTAAACAGCTCTAAAGAACATGTTGATAGTTTCGTACTGTGCATATACAAAGTTATTTATATTGACTACCAGGTGATGCTGTTGCATCACTCCAGCTGTGCATCCGCAACATGTTTTTGTTTTTTTGAGGGAACTCCAAACTCAATTTCTGCCCACATGCAAATATTTTTGCATCCCTTAATACGGATATAAATGGTGGATGCAAACACATGCAGTCACCAGTGCCCAGGGTTGCACCTGAATCTCCTGACTCTGCACCTTTTTGCCTTTGTTTAAGGGCCATATTAAGGTCAGCGGAAAGCAGTAGCAGTCTCACTTTTACCCATGGTCTGAGGGAATAGAGTCAGGTTCCTCCTGGGATGCTTTTGGCAGATCTTTCTCCTGACCTCAGCTTCTTGTCACATCCAACAGGGACAGTTATTAGTGTCTCTTCTCTTTGTTTGTGTCCAGTCTCCCTATGTAATCTACTTAAAAAGCTTCAGTGACCATTTCCATGCTAACGATTTGTAAGTCTACCTTTAATGAATCCCTCGACTCAGCTGGTTTTGTTGGCTCTGATCCAGGGAAGTACTTAAGCATGTGCTTAGCATTGAGTTTATTGACATTCCAAACTCAGGCCAACATCACACTTTGGAGAGCTGTCAAAATAATAACTAATTTTATTATTGAAATCGCTGTGCTTTGTGCTGTAAGGTTGGCACAAAAATCGGTTTAGTATTGACCCTTCTAAATAAAGGATGCTAGAAAGTCATTCAGCACATAAGTGATTTCTGAAAAATTGAAGAAACAGACAACATAAATAAATTTAAAATTAGTTATATGCAACTGAATGTCATATCTTAATAATGTATCCAATACACAGATCTACATTTAGGAGGGTGCATTTATAAAAGCATATGAACCATGTAAGCTGATATTACATATTCTATATTGCATGTTAAATGTGTATGTGTGTATATATATCTGTATCTGTTTGTATGTAGCTGTGTACAACTACCCAGTCACCTTTGAATTGCAAACCATCCTATTAAAAATGTAGATGAAGAAAATAATTCTTTCTGACCGCTCGTGTATTTCAACTGTTTGACTAAAATTCTGAGAATTGTCTGCACGAGGCTGTTTGCCCATCTGTCTTCACACTAGGAGAGCGATAGCAGCTCATATCTTGTCTTGTCTGTGGGTTATTTAGTAAATGTCAGCAGTATAATTGGTCTGTAGGAATTGTGCTACTGCTGCTAATGTTCCGTGCGCCAATACATATACCACGAGAAGATGCTGATGTATACTGGTCTGTTTATAATGGGGAGAACATTTTCAGAATGAACTTAAATGAAGGAGAAAGGAAAAGTAGAAAATAACTTCAGACGAAGTGTTCCTTAGGCACAGATAGGATCCTTATTTGACCATATAAGGCAATACCTAAATTTGAACACAGCCTTCATATGAGCGTGAGAGCCACGAACAGATTGGCTTCCTGGCGAAAAGTGAGTGAATTGCTTCAGCAGCCTCTCATCATTATGTTGTTCCTGATGCCTTAGACCTTGTTATAGTGATACTTGCTGCTTCTGGAGTCATTAGTCTTCTCAACATCAGATCAAGAGTAGAGATCATCTCAGGCCAAACTGCCTGGGGCTTCTGGTCCTTGTGACATTAAAAAGTTGCAAGATCTGAACTGGAGGAACTTTCTTCCTCACCGTCTGATTTAAAGAATGAACCAGATGTAGTGGCGAATTCTAAGCTACAGTAGATAAATCCAAACAATTTTGGGTCTGCTCTTAGGAAAAAACACTCAACTAACTTAATAATGTGTTGCAAGGGAATTTCTGAATTCTGGATATTGAAAACCAGATGCCAGATGTGGATGCGAATTTCACATTTAACCTCAATATTCATAATCATTGGAATAAAAAAAGCTCAATTTCAGATGCCTGTGAATATTCAGAGTTTTGTGGCTTTCTCCTGCTCATAATCTTAATATGCCAAGATGAGGAAGTATGAGGTTGGAAGGGGAATGTAATACTGTGATACTAACAAATTTAGCAAGTACGAAATATTTGCAGAACACAAGCTGAATATAGGCTAAATTGAAAGGCTATTGAATATCATTCTCAAGTAGTCTTCCTACTGGCTATCAGAAGAAAGCTGGATGGTGATTGTTGACAGCTGGTAGGGCTCTCCACCTGCTATTGGAGGATGGCTGAGTCCTCCTCTGCTTGGCCCAGCATTTAACAGGAGCTGGAGGGGTGCTGCAGCCCATCCTGCAGTGGAAGCACACATAGTCCCTCTTTTATCTAACTTCAAGCACAGGATAAGAGCATTATAACATTTTGTATCCTGAACAGATGAAAGAAGGTCATGGTTGCTGTTACTGTTTTAGAGATCTGGGATGGACAGTGGGTAGTGATAGGATTTCCTTATAAACATTAGTCATCTGAAAGCTGTGGTGTGCACACTAACCCTGTTGTCCAGACTTTCCCATTAGCCAAAGGAGGGTGAAAGATCCCTGCAGAGGATGGTGTCCTCAGGACCACTGGTGCTGTTTCTCTCTTGACTGTGGAGAACAGCTTTGATTGGACAGCTGAGTTGGGGAAGCCAAGCCCCATTCCCAGTGATGGTGGCAAATGTCCTGGAGAAGTCTGTGGCATAGTTAAAAATGGGAAGCAGATATCCAAAATCCAGTGTCTTGAGTGCAATGCTGTTTGTTTGTTTGTTTACCTTTAAAGGGGAATGCTTGGTGACAACCAAGGATGGTAGAAAGGAAACATCCTGCTGAGGCAAAACTGAGGGTCATCAGTGGAGATCTGGAGCTTATTCCTGAGAAATCTTATCCATTTCAGAGGTTTGAAATTAATCTGAAGTCTGTAGGGAAGGTGAAGAAGTGAAAATGTGGCTGTGGGGCACACAAAGTGTGATTAGTTAGCAGATGAGCAGGTTCTAATTGCAGCTGAGAGCTGAATGTGACAAAACAGACTGTCCCCCTCGTCTTGCAAAGAAGACCTACTATGTGGTGTGACAATGACAGATAAGGGAGTGTCATTTAAAATAATATAAATTGAGAAGCGATCACTTTGTGGATCTGACTGGTGAAGCCACCCAGAAAGTAAGGCCTCCTCTGAAGGGGATTAGTGATTTAAACACAAGACTTAGTGTCCTCCAAAGGATCGCAAAGGTGAAAGGCCATCATACCAAAGGAAAAATGGCACTTCACTACTTAGTCTTTGTTCTCAGGATGAATTGCAGGCCAGTGAAGACGTCAAAAATTAAAATGCCAGTAAAAGACTAAGAAAAGGAAAAGAATTGTAAAACCATTTTAATTTCATTTAAAACCATTTTATTTGTGATAAAATACAATCTATTTACAGAAATGTCTACAGCAACCTTCTTTCATCTCAAAAACCTTATACTTGTGAAGTTAACAGGATTCCTGTCTGAGTAAGATTTGATTTTTACACAGGAACATTTTATTTGATATAATTTTATTTGTTTTCTGGCACTGTTTGCCCTGCCATATACTCACATTTGATTTTCTTTTCTGTGGAACACTTTTTTTTGCTACTTGTACCATAGGTGTTTACAAAGCAGCCGATGGTCCCTATATTCAGTATGAATATGTGCATGGGTACTCTGGCTCAGGCCAGTGAGGGTTCATAAATGCAATATTCCCTTGATAGCATGTCACTGGCAGCAATTTTGAACCCTACACTGAAGTGGGGACTTCACATTAGAAGTCCACTGTGGTCTTCACAGCTGTGGTTGGTCCTTCATTTTTCTTGCACCATAAGAAGCGTACAGTGTGTAGGTAACTCTACATTTCTCCGACATGAAAGCTTGTATTTGCAAAGAGATGATCAAGGAGACAGTGTAATTCACACTAGAGGGTTCATGTGCATACAAAGAGAAAGCAATATGCCATGAAAACTGCTTCAATACAACCATCTAGCAGAGGTGAGTTGCAGAGACTAGTGACCTGAATTACCTCACTCAGAATGGGGACATGAGGATGTTGTTTCTATCAGTGTCATGACCTGTACCTTGTCTAGCCTTTGTTTCACTTCCCCCATCTTGTCCCATAAAATGTTTAAACTTTCTCAAGGATATATTAAGGTGACTAATTTTGTGGTTTGATTGAATTATGAGATAGTCAATGTCAAATCTTTTTCAGGAACTGCCAAGTGTTCATCTGTAAACATACTAACTTTTGGTGTGCCAGTGGTCAGAGATCCTCCAATCAGGGAATTCTAAAAGCTGAGCCACTGCTGAGAGTCCTGGCCTTAGTCTGATGTTTTTTGAAGCTGGAAACAGGATCTCTGAATTTAGTTCATCTGGTGCTAAACAAAGGACACAGTTTGTGTTGTTTCATGTGTTTGGATTATTTAACAGATGCACCTGGCAGAAGCCTGCGCACCCCTGGCATCTCCCGGCGGTGCACTTTCAGGCCTGGTCAGGTAAGGGATTCAGTTTCCATTCCCATGCTCCCCGTATTGACAGATTATTTCAGATGAAAGAGACAAAGCAGAAGGTACAGGAATTCAGACAAGCAGCTTGGAAAGGCACGAGATGCATAGTGCCAAATGCCTGATCTATCACCATCAGCACCACTGAATTCAACATCTTTCTGCACTTTTGAATCATCATGGGCTTTATACCTTCCCCCTCCCCCAGTTTTTAAATCTTTTTCTTGGCCTGTATCATTTCTCTTTCTAGTAGATATTATTTTCTTGGGTTTTTCTTTGCTTCCACACATATTTTTATGCAAGTCAGAAAAGATGTTTTGTCACCTGGAGCTAAGCTGCCAGCTGAAACTGGCTGGCATGTGCACATTAGGCCAGGAATCTGCAAGCTTCACTGGCAGCTAATAAAGTGATAGATTGATGTTGAGATTGTCTGACTTTTAAGTCCCTATATATAGAGTCAGCCTTGTCAGCCTTGTTAGCCTTATTATTTATTTATGTAGCATTGAAGGCATACGTGGCACTTTACTAACAAATAAGGAGACAAAGTCCCTATGCTGAGCCACTTATAGTCTAGTTTAGATTGCTATGACATATAAAAGATTAGTGGACACATGCAGGAGTAGGGGCAAATGGCACTGAGGAGGAACTGGGTCACGTAAGGCTCCATGAAAGAAGAAAAGATTTAACATTGATGTCTCTAAGGCCATCCTTCATGGTGACTGCGGGTCAAGTCTTTGGACTGCAGCTCCAGGGAGCTTGATTTAACAGCTGAGTCCTCAACAGATCTCCTGGTCAAGCCTTAACAGTGCACAATGTGAACTGCTGTTGTGCTTCAAAGTAAGCTCTTAACTATGTGCTTAGTTTGACCTTCTGGCATCTTGGCTTCAGTAGACCTGTGCCAGCTTACATCAGCTGAGGATCTGTCCCTAAAAATAGAAAAACAAAAACTACCTGCCTTAGCTGAGTTCTGAAGAGACATCTGCAAACATTTGTGCTGTTTTGTCTGGTGTCACTAGGGTTTATTTGTAATTTATCCTTCAGTAGGAGGTGGAAGATGCCTCACATACCACTTCCAGGAGAGATATGTCAGAGAGTAAGTCAGTGTTAACATACTTTAATTTTTCCAGCCTCAATGTGCTTTTTCTTCTGCTTTTATACGAGACACACAAACAATTTCAATTCTTTATTTTTTTTCTCTCCTGACTCGTTGACAAAGCAATGAGCCAGCTCTAACGCTGATCTCTAAGGTATGCAGGCATTCGTTTCAGCGGGCGAAGGATTTGTTTATGACAACCTGTTATTCTTATCCCATTGTTCCACTTTCTGCCTTATCTGTTGATGTTTCTTTCTTCACATTAGACATTCACTGCTGGTGGGCTGTGTTATCAAGTGCTCTAGGACATCTTAGCTAAGGGATGCGTCTCTCTTGAGTAGCAGAGGTATCTTCAAAGAAATCTTAACAAAGGATGCATTTGAAGGCAGGAGATGTCTGGCTATTTTAACAATTCTTCCTTTTGATCTCTGAAAGTAGATTGTGGATGTGACTGCTCTGTATTTTCTTGTCGGGTCCCTTGGCTCTTTTTCTGAAAGGTTATGTTAGTTGCTTTCTTGTCCAAAGGGACTCTTTCCTGTACTAAATGCATTTCTGAAAATGTCAGCTGAAACCCCTCCGCCTTCTATTCTTGTTTGTTTTTAATATTATCAGTTTCATATTACTTGATCTTAGAAAGGCATCCATTTTCAGATCTTTCAAACTTTTCCAAGAAGTCTGGTGCTATTGAATGTTTTGTTTGTCCTCATCACTTCGCTGTCGGAGAACAAGTGATTCACCTCCTGTATTTCAGAACACAGCTTATCACTTCATTACTATTGCATTGTCTGCTCCTCTGCAGCCTCCCCTGCCCTGTGCAACCTCCTGCAGCCTCCCCTGCCTTGAATATCTGTTTGCCAAGCTTTAGTTCTCTTACTGATTCTGTGCTTTAATTCTCACTACTTTAATTAAAAAGCAACAACAACAACCCATCTCTTTCAATCTGTCTCAAGGTAAACTGAAAGAGAACTTACTGCTTAAGAATCAGCTTCCTTTCAGCCTTAGTGGGTTTTGTCTATAAACTGCCTGCTGTTGTTGAATTAGCATAGCTAGAGCTGTACAGGACCTGAATTACTGCAGATTTTCATTTTTCTTTTAAAATCTGAATAAAAACAGCAAATTAAGAAAGATTTCCATGAGTAAAAAGATTTCATTCTTGGTCAGATGGCACATTTCTTTCCACTAAAATCAGAAGTTTATGTCCGTTTTGACTTTCTAAATTCTCCAGAATTTGAAGATAGAATGCATTTAAAGACCTTAGTGATTTGAAAAGTAAAACTAACACATTTATTGCTCCAAATAGGAAAAGTTCAATTTTTACATTGTATCCAGGCTTTTTTTTTTTTTCTTAATTGCACCATCTGGTCTAATAAAATATGTTATATCTTCTTGCAAACTGATTCAGTGATGGATTTGGGTAAATTTTACATATTTTAAAGTCCTAACTGGTATACTGTTTATGAAATTTTTATAGTTTGATATATGTCTTCTAATCAGAATGACTAGTGTTAAGAAAGGTGAGAAAGAGAGATGGATTTCTTCAAAGGTGCAGGAGCATTACTGAGGGAGGCTGTACCAGAATTAAGACTGAAATGGCTGTAGGAATATATGCAAATGTGTTTTCTTCTCTAAAATCTAAATACGAATGTGGATTTCTTGTCAAGTCTTTTTATTAACCATTTTCAAGATGGTTGGTTATAGCATCTGATGGGAGAATCTCTTGATGCCTGTAATCTCCCACTTTACTGTAGTCAAGTGCTTCCCTGGGACTGCTCCATTCCATTTCCTCCCGCTTCAGACATCAGAGGCAACATATCAGCAACCTACATGGGTGATGTGGTTAATCCATCCAGAAGGGAGCTGAGAGAGATGGGAGGAATTTTAATGAAGCATTTATTATTCATAATAAAAGTAATTGCCATTTATTTTACATATATTTTTTTTCTTTTAGTTACAGCATTGCAGTCAACCACAAGCTGATTCCTAGTCTATTGAGCTATAATAGTGATCAGTTTACACAGATAAAATTACAGACACACACACAAAAAATCAATGTGTACAACTGAAACATAGCATGAGACTTGGCATCTTCAACAAGAGACAGTTTTAGCCTCTGCTTTCTTGCATACATGTTTTTGTAGGGAAAGACACGATGAAGAGGAGCAGAGGTTCTTCCACTTGGCCATGGAGAGTTTTACATACTCCGAAAGTGACAGCAGAGGTGAAAGGTGGACAGGTACGAACGTGGTTTCTAGTGCTGTGTAGCTCTGCATCATGTAACCAGAGCACATAGAGTCTGGAGTGACCATTTTAATGCAAGTAGCCTTGGGCTCACAACTTGTAAATCAGTCTCTACCTGTGTCATGTACTTTGCTGTGGATTAGTTGAGATCTCGAAGGCATTTTGAAGTACCAGCATTCCCAGTGCCTTAAATTAGGCCTCATTTTGCTATTTGCACCTTCATATTATATCGTTTTGTCTAATTCCTATTTAGTCATTTTTAAAGACAGTCCCAAACAGAAGTAAATGCTCAACAGCAGGTTCCTCCCTGGGCATGTGCAGCAGCAATTGCATGTACCAGAGGGCAGCTGACATGAAAAGGGGCATCACAGGACCTGGAAGTTTCTGTGTGAGGGAAACCCACACACTGGAAGGTCAGTGTATGAAAAGAGAGAAGACTCTCCACTGAAGGCAAATTTATTTAACAAAAGTCATCAAGGGTGTGAAAAAGCTAGAGAGGACCTCAATTTGAAAGGCTCTACCAAGTTTTAAGAGAACCCACTCCACCACATGCATTTTAAATAATACCAAAAATGAAGGCTTTGCTGTTGTTTCCTTTAATCCTGAATTTCCACCCAATCCAGAAACATCATGTTCATCTAGTAAAATGAAGATATTTTTACCGCATTGATCGCAGAAGATAATCTTACTATTGCCATGTTTGTTATTGTATGAAATACGTTCACATATGTGGTATGTAGAAATGTTAGAATACATTGTTCATGAAATATGATTCTTTTCATTTTTAGTTCAAGTGTAAGTTCTGTCCTTATGGCCCACAGTGTGGGAAACTGCTACACATACATACAACAAAGTCTGTTTCCAAGCTTGAAGGGCTTGAAGAAACAAACCAAGCCAACCAGGCAAACACATGTTTTCAAGTGTTAAAAAGAAATGTCTCCAGAGGGAAAGATAGAAATTCTTTATAAGGAAGGAGCTGCTTCTTTGTCCCTGATCTCTCTTTTGAATGTCAAATGTAAGGATGTGAATGGGTTGCAATCCACAGGGGTGATCGCATTTAGTGTTGATACACCCGAGTTAGCTTTCAATTAAGGCGTTTGGATATGAAGAGCCAGTTGCCAAGTGTTTATCAAGACTTTTATCTGACTTTATGCAGCCTGTACCGTTGGGCACAATTCTGTTTGAGTACCTGAGCACGGTCTTTATCTCACCTAATGGTAGGAAACAGCACT
Organism: Streptopelia decaocto; assembly: GCF_964273445.1. Classification (NCBI taxonomy): domain Eukaryota; kingdom Metazoa; phylum Chordata; class Aves; order Columbiformes; family Columbidae; genus Streptopelia; species Streptopelia decaocto. The sequence continues at coordinate 15,665,840 of NC_138655.1, forward strand.
AGGGGGGACTCTGACAAGCCCTGTAGTCCTTCCTGCGCTGCTTTTATGCTAAACCAGTGTCACTTGTTCCTGAAAACTGGTGTGATGAGGTCTCTAGAGCCACCCCGTGCAGTCATTTTCAATGCCTTACTGTCTTTGTTACAGCATTTTATCTATTGTCTAACCTAAATATCCCTGATGTCAATTTAAGCCCATTACTTTTTGATCTATTCACAGCGAATGCAAAGGGCAGCATATCCACCCCCCGTTCTTTGTAAGAATTTCTTACATACCTGAAAATTGTCAGTGTGTCTCTTTTCTCTCTCCTCTGGAGAAGATGAGCCTCTAACAGTAACACAAAGAGAAATAATAATAGTAATAATAACTATCAAGTCCTATTCACCGGCACGTCTTTCCAAGTCATCAGCTTTGTGTAGATCTTATGCCCTCACCGCGAGCTAAAAACAGAGCGGTGACCCGCATTAACGCCCAGGCTCCTGTCCGATGGCCCTTGCAGAGCACAGGTGCCGCTCGCAGCCCGGCCAGGACCCCCCGGGCCCTCCGCGGGGTCCCCAGCGCCGCCCGCAGCGGGACCGGCGCGGCGGCCGCTCCCCGAGCCGCGAGCCGGCAGCGCCCCCTGCTGGCCGCCGCGGCGCTTGCGGGGACGGGGCTGCGCGGGAGCGGAGGTGGGGGGGGCGCGGACGGACCGCGCTGCAAAGCGCCGACAGCCCCAGGAAAATAAATTCACTGGAACAGACTATAAGAGCAATCTCATTGCTGTCAAAAAGTCCAAACCCTCCAATTTTATTTTATTTTTTTCCAGTGTCAGCAGCTGCCTCTTCATCATGACCCAAGCCGTGAAAGGCTTTTCATAGAAATGTTTTTCTACCTGATTGGAAGTCAGTATGAGACAACAGACATGCAATCTTCAAAGAAAATCTCCAGGTATCACCTCTGCCTCCCACTCTCTGATATTAAGATTTTATTTTAAACGAAGTTGACTGGACACCAATGGAGCAAGCAAACAGCTGAGGAAAATGAGAATTGTTCTGAACTTTGCAGTCTGTCTCAAATAAAGCAGAAAACCTCTAAGAGGTTTGATTTGGTCTGGAAAATTACAGAACATCCATGTTTTCCAGCTTCACCTGATGGGTCATGGGTAAGTCAGGCTTAATACCTGCTACTCAGGTTCCAGTTATAGTTTCTAAAGGAGAATAAATTACTGTTGCTATTGACAACACACCAACAGGGGAATGATAAACATAACTCAAACTGGTAAAAAATGTCTATCAGAAAATGCTGATTTGAGGAAATAAAAATGCTAATTAAATATATAGGTTGCTCAATTTTTAAATGAAAAAATATAGGAATATCATGTTATATCAGAGGAAAAATATTTTATATCAAACTCATCAACATGCTTATTTTATATATGGCTAATATATTAGAAAATGTTAAGAAAAAGGAGACAAGGCTGCTTCAGCAATATTGAAATAATTGACTGCAAAATATTCTTAGTAATTTTCTTTCTGTATTTCTAAAACTAGTGTGACTGTAGTGGCATTTCCTGGCAGGGGGGCAAGAAATGTATTCCAAGTTTTAAAATATTTCTATCTATCTATGGAAAATCCAGATTCTATATGACAGAAAACTGGGGAAGTAGGAATGGTAATTAATGAAGTTAACGTGAAGAATTGGGAATAGAATTGTATAAATGAGAAAGACAGGAAGGAAGGCCACAAGAAATTAAAATGCTCGGTCAGAGAGATAAATAAGGAGTGAAGAAGGAACAAGTTCATCTTTAAAAGGCCATGGACAGAACTATTGTATTATGTAATAGCTCAAATCTGTTCATGCATTACAGTATATGAATTTTACATTAGATTTACTCAAGTACCCTTCTTTTTTCTTCCCCCCCCTTTTCTTTTTTCATTTTTTTCCATTTTTCCTTTTTATTTTTTCCTTTTCTCTCTCTCTTTTCTCTCTTTTTAAGTAGGCTCAGCCTATGCAGCAGCAATCAATTGCAATTTTGCTGTGTATACGTATCTGTATATGCATATGTATGTATTTTTGCTAGGTATATGGAGCAGCAGGTTGGGAGGGGAAGTAAGTGTTAAAGGTTTTGTATTGAGCTATTCCTGTCTGAGTACATATCCCCTCGAAACTGCACAGTGCCCCTTCCCTTAGCACTGACTGACATCTAGAGCATCCTTGCCACCGTGAGGTTAGCACCCCAAAATCTGGGGATCAACACACTTTTTTTTAGTCACGAGCAAGAAAATACCAAATTAGCTGCAACAGGAAAATTACCTGGACCATCAGCTTAAGTTTGATGTACCAGATTGTTGTGGCTGCTCCGCTTGGCATTTACTTTAGCAACAATGAGGAATGAGCAACAGCTGGACATGGCTTCATAGAAGAAACTGATGTTCCTCATCGTGCTGTCAGCAATTAAAGAAGATTGATCAGTAGATACTGCCATAGAAAGGGATTTTTGTTATGAAATGTGAAGAGATGCACCTGTGTGAAGGGGGTTCCATGAAGATTAATGGAAATAGTAGATGTTTGATTGGCTTTCAGTAAGATAGATTTTGTCATGTATTGAAATAACTTGTGACATTTTAGAAATATCAGAAAGTAAATTGCCTAAAGATAAAGTTATGAAGTAACCTGTGAGTTTAAGACATGACACATTTAAGAGAGGATGATCCATTGCTGTCATCTGGAACAGTACTGATTATTCAGATTGTCTGACTTCAGAAAGCTGCAGTAAGTCAGAAGCTCCAGCTCTTCTAGCCATGTCATGCAGGAAATTCTTTACACCGAGGCTGTGGATGTCGTCTACCTAAACTTTAGTAAAGCTTTTGACACTGTATCCCACAACATTCTCCTGGAGAAACTGGCAGCTCATGGCTTGGATGACTGTACTCTTTGCTCGATGAAAACCTGGCTGGATGGCTGGGCCCAAAGAGTTGTGGTGAACAAGGCCAAATCCAGTTGACAGCCAGTGATGAGTGGTGTTCCCCAGGGCTCAGTATTTGGGCTAGTTCTGTTTAATCTCCTTGTCAATGATCTGGATGAGGGGACTGAGCACACCCTCAGTGGGTTTGCAGATGACACCAAGTTGGGTGGGAATGTTGATCTGCTGGAGGGTAAGAAGGCTCTACAGAGGGATCTGGACCAGCTGGATCGATAGGATGAGGCCAATTGTATGAGGTTCAACAAGGCCAAGAGCCACATCCTGCACTTGGGTCACAACAGCCCCAAACAAAACTGTAGGCTCAGGGAAGAGTGGCTGGAGGAAAAGGACCTGGGGGTGTTGGTCAACAGCTGGATGAATATGAACCAGTAGTGTACTCAGGTGGTCGAGAAGGCCAACAGCATGCTGGCTTGTATCAGGAATAGTGTGGCCAGCAGGACTAGGGAAGTGATCGTCCTGCTGTACTCAGTGCTGATGAGGCCCCATCTTGAATCCTGTGTTCAGTTTTGGGCCCCTCACGACAAGAAAGCCCTTGAGGTGCTGGAACGAGTTCAGAGAAGGGCAACGAAGCTGGTGAGGGGTCTGGAGCACAAATCCTATGAGGAGCGGCTGAGGGAACTGGGGCTGTTCAACCTGGAGAAAAGGAGGCTGAGGGGAGACCTTATCGCTGTCTACAACTACCTGAAAGGAGGTTGTAGCATGGAGGGGGTTGGCCTCTTCTCACTAGTAGGAAGTGATAGGACAAGAGGAAATGGCCTCAGGTAGCTCTGGAGGAGGTTTAAATTGGATATTAGGAAAAATTTCTACACTGAAAAGGTTGTCAGGCGTTGGAACAGGCTGCTCAGGGAAGTGGTGGAGTCACCATCCCCGGAGGTGTTTAAAAGTAATTTAGATGTGGCACTTAGGGACATGGTTTAGTGGTAGACTTGGCAGTTCTGGGTTAATGGTTGAACTCAATGACCTTAAAGGTCTTTTCCAACCTAAACAATTATACGATTCTATGGTTCTATGATTCTCAATTCATTTTGAGGTATTTACTTGAATCTGCTTTGTCTTACCTACATTAGCTATCTAAAAGATAGGTAGCTACTTGATGCTACTCATCCAGCTTCTCTCTGTAGTGTGAGAGGCACCTGCAGAAGCAAATCAGAGCATCTGCTATGGGCTTCTGCTGAATCCCTCAATAGAAGCCCATCTGCATTAGCTACATGAGAGCACTAGAGACTAATACTCTGGTTGCCATTGACATCTACAATTAGGCAGTAAGAACTCCTACCTGCGCTTTTAAGACATTATTTCTGTGACAGAATTTGTTAGACAATGATTTTTTAATTTCCTATGCAAATGGCTGGGACATCTCATGTAGGAACTCTCTGGGAAATCCAGCCAACTGCCCTCCAAACAGTCAAGTTCTTCAAACTGCCTCCAACAAGCATGCTTCTGTGAAGTCATTTTCTCTGGAAATCCTCTGACACTAATGGTGCAATCTCAGACACAATTCTTTATCCAGCCTTGAAGCCTTTGCACTTCCCCAGGTCAAGCTTTTCCTAAAATGCCAATCCCACAGTGTATCTCTAAAACTAATCCCAACCCTTTCCATCCTATGCCTTGTCCTAGCTGTTGATCCTCAGTCATCACCTCCTTTTAAAATATTTTCTGTTTTATTTCCTTACAAAACACGTGTGTCATGGACAATGGCCTTGCACAAGGACTGTAGTACAAAGTACCCACTTAATTATCAACTGGCTTTTCTCCACCAGTAGCCTCAAATATCTGCTTCTACATTTTAATGCCTGTGGCAAAACCAGAGATGGGATCAACAAAAAAAGGTCTCGTCACAGAATCATAGAACTACATAGAATCACAGAGTGGTTGAGGTTGGAAGGAACCTCTGGAGATCATCTAGTCCAATCCACCTGCTAAAGTAGGTTCACCTAGAGTAGATCTGACAGGAATGCAACCAGGTGGGTTTTGAATGTCTCCAGAGGAGACTCCACAGCCTCTCTGGGGAGCCTGTTCCAGTGCTCTGGCACCTTCAAAGAAGTTTCTCCTCATGTTTAGATGGAGCTCCTATGTTTCAGTATGTGGCCGTTTCTCCTCATCCTATCATTGGGCATCACTGAAACAAGTCTGGTCCCGTCCTCTTGACATCCACCCTTGAGATATTTATAAGCATAAATAAGATCCCCCCTCAGTCTTCTCTAGGCTGAACAGACCCAGCTCTCTCAGTCTTTCCTCATCAAAAAGATGCTCCAGATACCTAATTATCTTTGCAGCCTGCCACTGGACTCTCTAGTAATTCCTTGTCCTTCTTGAACTGGGGAGCCCAGAACTGGACACAATACTCCAGATGCGGCCTCACCAGGGCAGAGTAGGGCTCTTCCTAACACATCCCAGGTTACCATTGGCCTTCTTGGCCACAGGGGCACATTGCTGGCCTATGGCCAACCCCATCACAGAGCAGAAGCTGTTGTCAACTGAACTCTGCCTTGCATGCCAGCACTCTGAGTATACCTGTTCCTACCCAAAGAAACAGGGAATGAAACAACCTCATCCCTTTGTATCCTCCTTCCTCCACTCTCACTGCACCATGACATCATCATCATTGTCCCTAGTTATTCTAGTTCTGAAGAAGAACATTGAAGTACTTTATTTGTACGAATAATTGCAGCTAAAGGGTTTCTTTCACCTTCCCCCCGCTCCTTCGTTCTTCTTGCCCTTGGTATCTCACTCAGTATTCAGCTTTGTGCTGTTGGCAGCTGCCAACCCCTGGGTCCCAGTGGCTGAAAGAATGAAACCTGCAAGACGGGAAGGAAGATGTGGTGCTTTTAATTGGTCCCTAAAGCAATGTGCAGGAATCCAGAGGAGGATATTCTGGTAATTTTACAGCTTAAATATTTGATACCCAGGGTGGGTTTTGGAGGATTGTTTGGTTTTGTTGGTTTTAAACAATAAGCAGACAATTCTGCAAAGTGAAGTTTGGGTCTGATGAGTGGCTCTGAGGTCTTATCCCATATTCTACATTTTTGTATCTCAGTGGGTTTCTTTATTGAGTTTTCACCTGCTTACAAATGTTTTTTCCCCCTTCAATATTACATCTGAAACCCGAGTATTTAAAACTGGGGGCTTTTTTGCCTCCTCAGCAATAAAGTTTATGGGATTCATTAATTTATAACTTTGTTCCTGCTTGTTGCACATGTAAGTGCAGTTGCAGATGCATCACAATGAGTTTTTTCTCACACTGCAGGGTTAATAGCAGCCATCAGCTCCAAAGTCTTTTCCTTTATTAGATATATCCTTGGGTACGCACACACAGCTGATTTCTGAATAAAAGTGCTTGCCCAGGTTTTAAATTTTGTGCTTCATTTTATGGCTATATTTTTCTTGCACTCCCAGTTTTACTTCATAAACTTTGAAAGTGTTTTTCCCAATGTGAGAATAGTCAGGCTGTGTATTTCTAATGACCTTAATGTTAAAGAAAAGATGCCACTCAGTCTATGACATAAAGGTGTCAAGTAGATATTAAATATAGTCATACTAAGTAACATTTTAATGTCTATGTTATTCAACTGGAACAGAAAGTTACTTGCTGCTTTATAATTAATCAAAATGCTTTGAATAAGCTCTCAGGCCTTTTAAAAGCCCTAACAGAGTCACGTATGGGTCCAAGAAAACCAACAAAATGTCATTGTGATAAGTCTTAGGTGATGTATTCCACAGTAAGAGTGAGAGTAAGCACTCCTGGAAATGCTTAAGATTAAATAATATTTATTCTGAAATGACAGGTTACATGTATCACACACACTCTATCTCATGTTGTTTAAAACAAATTCTTTAAAAAAATATATATGTATATATATATGTTTTCCTTTTCTTCTTCCCTGTATTCCACACAACTTCCTGCTCTCTTGGAGAGTTTCAGGGCAGTTTGCAGAATGCCATGAAGATTAAGCCTAGGCAGGAGCAAAACTTTACTGACAACAGTCTGAAGAGTTAGTATCACTGAAATATTAGTAACAAATTAAAAATAATCATAATGAAAGAAAAACATTTTTGAAATCTGAAAATTATTTACATCATTTTTGATGAAACAAAAATTTTCCTTTCATATCAAAAGAAGGAGAGAGGACTAAATGTGGGATCTGATGCCTTTTATCCCATTTGATTTAAATAATAAAAATTAATGTATATAATAAAGAATTAAATATTTTTTCTAAATAAGAAAAAGTATTCATAAAATAGTATAATTATTTAATTATTGTAATTTATACTTTAATATTAATTTACCGTTAATTTATTATTACTTTATATTTTCATGCAAATATTGTCCTGGATAAAAGACATTTTAGAAAAGATATAATTATTAGATGTAAATAGGGATTTATATGTAACACTATATTGCATGTAGAAGTTTATAAACATTTATTAATTGGAAATATATGTCTAGATTTTTTCATTTTTACAGTAACTCTTTAGAAAACAAACAAAACGAAGGTGTTTTAGCAGCAACAAGAACACCTCCCTTGAAAGGCTTGTGATGACAAAGGCCTGGGCTGGAGATGAGCCTTTGCCAGGTGAAACGTTGCTGCTTCACCTCATCTCCTGCTCCTGCTGGTGTGTACAGAGGCAGCGCTGCCAGTTTGGGCATCCGACAGATTTCTGTTTCCATGGTGATGGAGTTGAGGCGGGTAGAGCACTCGCTGTTGCTCAGGGCTGGTCGCTTCCCGTTGTGGAGCTGGGAGGACAGCCTGGTGGTGGGACACCAGTCTGGTTGTCAGGGTGTGGAAGTTGTCCCCGTGCACCCCCCAACACAGCACGCGAGGGTGCAAAGGTGCACCCCCAACACTCCCACCCCTGCCCAGTGACTTCACAGGGGGCCAGGCAGAATCACGGGGGTCCTGTGGCCTTCAGCGTCTTGTCACGGGTGGTTGACACGGCAGCTGGAGGCTTTAGTTTCCATGCAGGGACAGTTCATTTGCCATCCACTGAAGGCTCTGGGCTCGTGGTCCACTGCGGCAGTTCCTGAAGAGTTAAACTCCGCAACAGTGGTATAGAAATAGCAATTCCAGTTAAGGTAATCGCCAGGGAGCAATTGAAGGAGAAATAAAAATGTGGTGTTCTCATTTCCATAAGCAAATGAAAATAATTTAGATGACTTGTATCTAGATGAAGGAGAACGCCTATGTAAAAACTAATTACCCGCCGTGCTAATTACGACAAAGAGGATAAAGGACAAACCTTTTGAAAAATATCCAAGGATATTAAATGGAGTTTTATTAATAGATGAAATAGCTGAAAATGAGAGTTGTGATGTATCGTGTTTAGGCCTAGATTCAATAAAAACTCTGGCTTCCGCTTCACAGCAGTCTCATAAAATCAATTTATTATATGAAGCCAGATGGGTCTTTTATTGAACCTGGACCTTATTCATTAAATAAAAGTAATTATCATCAGACTTAAAGGAAACAACACCTACTGCTTCATGAATCAGTCACTATCACATACATTTTACGTGATCATGAGAAAGAAAAATCTATTTTTAAATCAATAGACATATACTTCATCAAATGTAAGAGCAGGGCCTGTGATATATTTTCTGCTGTAATTTGTTCCTAAGCACAGGGTTCATTTAAATCATCATATCTGCTTTGGCTGTTGAATTAGGATCAACTAGTGCACTGAAGCATGATGCTCTTGACCTTTTTCACATGATGGGTCTCCGGTCCTTTGATTTTGAAGACACAAGGAAGATGAGGAATGTGAAAAATAAGCAGCAGTACCAAACACAGCTCACATTTCTTTACACCGCTTTGTTTGACATGAAATTTATTCCAACTCCTGTGCTAGTGGTGCTTTACTTCAGAGAGCAACCTCCCTTGAATTTTCAAATCCTCCCTACACATCTCATAGGGTTCCAGGCGGGACCTGACATGAAATAAAAAGAGATGCAAAAGTAGGGCTCCGGTTTATCTCAGGTGCAGTTATTCAAGGGAATGAGACCTCAGATGGGACATCAGCAGTTTCCAGGGCTTAATAGCAGAAGGGTTTTAGGATGAACCTGTTGATATGTCACACTACCTAACCTAAAGTGCTATTTTGACAGTGAATGAGAAATGGCCACACATGGTACACCTGTATGGGGGAAACTGGTGGAAGACACAGGGAAGAGCCACCCATCCCAAGGGAGTGACTTGGAACATGATGTTTCAACAGGACTGGGAGTACAATTAAAGCTGGACTGAAGTCAGACAAGGAAGGACCTTCCAGCAGGGTTTTGTCAGTGCTGTTTGCACAGATGTCATGCACAGATTTTCATATACATCACCAAACGGAGTCAATAGACTTAGATTGCAGTATTTTTTAATATTTGGTATTTTAAGTATTAGCATATTGAATCACATCATTGTCACCATTACTGATTTGAATCAGTCTCTTGAAAGCAGTCAGTTCAAATCAATACCAGCGACAACAGTGTTATTCAATACATTAATCCTTAAAACCCACAATATAGGTCTTGAAATCTGATTCATTGTCTTCAGCTGCTGTTTCTAGTTCAGTGCATTTCTCCTGCTTCCCTGGTGAAGTTTGTATTTTGGTTTTATCTCTTTAGTCACATCTTGCTGTGTATTTTATAACACACGGAGGATAAAAACTTCCCTCAGGTAAATCACAAGACACTTGAGCACAGCCTCTAGTTTAAACACTGACCTGGAAAGTGTACTTCCCTTTTCAATTTTGTTTCTTTAGGTATTTTGCCCTCTTTCTTTCAGGATGGTCATAATGATGATTTGTGTTGCTGCTATCCCACTGCGTTAGCAGCTGTAGGAGCACTGAACAAAAAAGTTTCTCTGCAGGATGTTTCTACAGCTTATTTATGGCCTTTATTCCTGGGACTCCAGGCATGGGATTCCTGCTTGGCAAAAGAGCTGGAGTGCTTATCTGGCCAAGATACAGGTCGATTTTACCTAAAACTTTAAAGCACTTGATGGGGTCAGACCCTGAGCACCAGAGGTAGGCCTGTACCACAGCGAGTTCTTTAAAAGCTGGTGAAGTAGATGAGTTTAACCACTCACTGGAGGAGTTGATGGTGTCTTCAAAAGAGGGAAATCTCAGGGAGTCTGTTCCTCATAGCTGCCGGAACAGATGTGCTTTGTGCTAGTAAACCTTTTCTGGCCTGCACTATCACAGAAAAACTGGCAAGGTCTTTCTCAGGCATTTGTGTTTCTTCCCCAACAGGAGCTGGCTGAGGGCCGACGTATGATGGGAGCAGCTCTCGTGGAGCTATGGGAGCTCACTGGTAATTTGGACTCTGCCAACCCTGTGTTCTTCTTCTCTCTCCCGTGTTTTTCTCTGAGCTCTTTCCAGTGATAGGGCACTGCTTATGCCTGATGTCTATATCTGGTTTCTTGGGCAGCAGAAATAGCTAAAAGGCTCAGAGCCCTCCTTTGGAGCCCTCCTTCAGGCCATCAAAGACTTCGCCTGAATCAGCAGGTCATGGATGGTAGTGTTTATTTGGGACATACTGAGCCTTCATAGTTCAAACCAACATTTAGTATTAGGGGACATAAACCCTGCACAATTATTGAAAAGTTATTGAAAGTGACGTATGCAGAGCAGGGCAGAAAGCAGAACAAGCCAGCAGGAACCGGTACCACAGGGTTGTTCCTGAAATCTGACCCTTGGGAGCCATGCCTGTGAGGAGGCATGCTGGCATCCCAAGGGCCAGAATTTGCTCCTAACAGTGAACATGGGCTTCTCTTTTTCCAAAAGCAGAACAGAGCTCACTTTAAAAGTGCAGATGCTGAGGGGTTTTGTTCTTCAATGCTCAGAGCGTGCCCCTAGGAAGATGTGCAGTGGGCTGACATGGCTTCCCAAGCCTTCTCCTCACACCATGCGGCTTACATTAAAAATTCAAACAATCTCCTTCACCTATTCTATTAAGCAAACAAATCCACAAACATGTTGTTTGCAGGCTGATCCTATTGTTGTGCACTAGGTGTTTGTTGGCTGTGGGTCCTAAGGGGACCTGGAGGTTCAGGGTTCATGTGGGGCTTCAGGAGGAGTGGGAGGTTTGCAGACCCAGAGCTACAGGCAGGTCCAGAGCTTCCCAGTGAACCTTCAGGCTTCAAGTGAGTGGCAGCTGTTGAACATGAACTTTGGAGCTGTATTTTAGGCTGAGGCAGCTGACATTTGAGTGAGTATACTGCATTGCATTTGATGGGTGGATGGATTTGATGGATGCACAAGAGCAACTATGAGCATATTGGCTCATGGTCCACTTGCCTTCAGACCACACAGCTATCTTGTGCACAGCCTGAACATGAGCTTGCTGGGTATGCTTGCAACATCCTGCCAGATGTACCTGGCACACAAACACCACTCAGGACAGCCCTTAGCTGTCCCTGGAACTCAGCTTTCCTATTTGCCATTAAAGCAGTGGAGAATCTGATGTTAAAAGCCTCACATCGCAGTACAAATGCATATCCTAAATCTTAATTTGCCTTGGGGCTTTCACCCTGCCATGTTCAGCTCTCTGGGTCTGTTTTCTCCTGTGTCCTCTCCTGATGGAGCAGTAGGTAGTTCCTTACTGAGAGAGGGAGAAGAGACTCTGGCTTTTAAATCCAAAAGCTGAGCACAGCAAGGATGCTTAAAACTTACAGGGCAGTATGTAGCTGAGCTCATGAGACTGTCTTCCCTCTTGTGAAATATCTGAGACTTGCATCAAGAGCTGGGGATTTTGAAAGATGTTCTAAGTATGTCTTGGGGGTCAGAGTTAACCCCTGGTGGGTGGATTGATGCATGATAGGATGAGGGGGAGGATTAATTTTGTAAATCCCCAAACTTTTATGTGCTTAGGGATGTTTAAATGCAGTGTTACAACAATGCAGTGTGTAAAAGGTTTGTATGGATCACAGGATCCACCTTCATTATAAATCAAATTATTTTGTGGGTGATAAACATAAAGATTGTCCTTTTCCAGTCTCAGAGAATGTTAAAAAAAAATCCCCAGTGTCGCATTCTGAGGTTTTAAAGTGTTTTGTCTTAGATATTGATTCAGATCTCTTATATTATCCCCCTTACTCCAAAATGTTTCATTTCAGAGATTATTATGAAATATAATTGTATGATGAAATCTGCAGTCCACCAAAGTTGTGATCCACAAGAAACGTTTTTCTTGTTTCCAGCCTACTCTTAATTCTAGTTTAGTCATATGTAATATCATTCATAGCCTTGTCGTCCTTTAATCAGAGGTTTGATACCTGATTAGGGATGTTTGGGCTATAGAACGAAAAAAAATCCCTCCTCGTAGAGATTTTTCAGAAGGACAGCAAAGCCTCTAGATGGCAGAAGTGCACTGCAGAAAACCCCAAATCTTAATTAAGCGACAAGCTGGAGAGGGGTTGTGTGTCAGCTGTGGGGAAAAGGTGCACTGATTATTGACTGGTCCACTGACCTCTTCCTCCTGCTCCAACTTTAATTGCTGCTGCAGATGATCTCTGCTTCACAGGCACACAAACATGATGCCAAACTGGGTTTGGACAAGTTTGCTCATGGAGATAGTTTTGCCTTTCTGCAAAATGACACTGCGGCTGTTTTTTTTTAAAGGTGCAGTGAAAGGCTTCTGGCAGCTGGCAGTATCTGGAGTTTGGGATGTCTTCTCTTAGCGGTTAATGCCACCCCTGAAACTTCATAAGGAGCTGCATCCCTTACGAGGCTTTGTGACTGTCCCTTGGGAGGTGATCAGCAGCCTGCGGTCCTTTCAAAAATAAAACTCTCATCCTTTATGTAGGTGTGCAATACACATTTTAAGGTCTTTTTGACCTTAGAAATAGTGCAGAAAAGTTTCAAGTGCCCTTATCTGTCTGACAGAGCTGTCAGTGCCTCCTGTTGTAATCAGTTACACAAGAAGAATCCAGTGAATTTTGGCATTGAAGCACAGAGAAGAAAATCCTTCTGTAAATCTGAGGTTTAAGGAGTATTAATGGCTGACACATCACTAACTTCTGTGCCTGTGAATACTGTTACAGCTTGGTCCGGATCCTGCTCACAGTCACCTTGAGAGAAAACCCGACTGCTTGGGTTTGTGTGGTGCCTGAGTAACTGAATACAGAAAAAAGTCCAATTTCTAGCTCTGCAGTCTTACATCTCTGTCCGGGTAGGAAACTATTTGAGATTTCTGAGTTTTCTGTTTCAATGTTGAATGCCTTTTGATGTTGACTTTTGGTTGCTGATTAAAAGCAATTAGATGGTACTCCAAATACTTGGATGGCTCCTCAGTCTGCCATATGGCAGGCATGTCCTAACCTCGAGGCAGCTGCAGGGATAGAACACAGTCTTTCTTGAGATTTCACTTAGAATTAAATACATAAACCGAAGGGGGAGGCTTAAACTTTTTTCTCCCATTCCCTAGTGGGAGAAACAAAAAGCCAGATTGAGACCCAGCCCCACAGCTGCGTGGGAGTGAGGGACACTTGTGAAAGTCGAAGATCCTGGTGTTAATCCCTAGTCCAACGCAGGAAGCACTGCCTAAGGCAATGTCTGGCCAGTTTTGATACAGCACTCACACATACTCCAGCCTCAGGTCCTGAAATGAGTGCCCCAGTCTGCAGGAGCCCCACAGCCATCACATATGCCTCCAGACATTCCTGAAAGCCATGCATCATCTGGGCTTCAGTTTATTTGCAACAGGGTGGCACGAAAACAAGCACAGGAATATCTTTCTTGCTTTTAGACCATTTGCCTTTGACAATACTTACAAATGACAGGCTTTTTATGGCAGCTTTTGCCCACCAGGTCTTCCTTCCTTCCATGGACCCTAGACACAGGCCAGAAAACAGGCAGCAGTCAATAATATTGATTGTAGATCACAGTCTCAGTGGTGTCTCAATGGAAATCTTGCAGAGAACTACCAAATAGTGTTTAGCTGTGTAAAAGCAGCGTAACTTGTCCCAGGAAATTCTGGAGTTGTATTTTTTGTTGTAGTGTAAAGTGAGTTAGTAATTTCAGAGACACGCCAGCTCGGTACAGGTGGTTCTCAGGCAGTCTCAGGCAGTCGGTGGGACTGAAGCCAGTAGGACCTCCTGTACACTATCTTCATAGCCATGCTGGTAAACTTTATGGGTTTGTCTGTATTTTTCCAGGAATGCTGACCAATTGTTTACTTTGTTTCCTCCTTTTAAGGAGCCATTTGTACCTTGGGGAGCAGATTAGAAATTTTAAGTGAAGGACCTCAATACTTGACTTGGACACTCGCAAAAGTATTGTAACAAGATATGTGACTACAGTAATGACAGATATGCCCAGCAGAGCTGGCTGGGCAGCACTGAAGATGCAGCAGCAGAATTTTCAGGGTAGTCTAGCAAGTCAAAGAGCTACTCAAGCTCCCCCATGGCCCTGTCTAGCACCCACAGCAGGCTGGGCAACCACAGCTTCACGCTGTTATTAGCATTACTGTCTAGCTAGAAGCTATTGTCACTACTTCTGCTGGCTCCTGCAGCAATTGTAGCATTTGTCCTTGTTCTCGAGATACCAGTCCTGGTGATAAGAGACAGAATTATTTATCTATTGCATCTCATATTCTTGCATCCACACTGAGAGCTAAATCAATGCATCATCATGAGGTTTGAGGGCTACTAGCCAATTCTTCAAGTGAGAAATTGAATCAAGATCTTTGTTGTATTTTATGTAAAAGAAAAGTTTACATGTTTGTAAACTGATCCAGACTTTAGACCTGATTTGGCTAGAATGTGAGTAATCACAAGTTATCTACCAAGTTTCAGGTAGACATGTCTTCATGGTTGTGTATCTGTGGTATTTTTCTCCAGTTTTTCTTTCCAGGAGCAACCGCATTTCAGGGAGAAGAGAGGTTTTTTTCAGGCACACTTGTTTTAGAGCATAAATATTTTAGTTCCTTCGATAGGTTCTCCGTGTTTTACTCAGATTCTCATAAAGCTAAAGGTAGACCCAGGAGTTTATACTTTGTGTTGTACTTCTGCTGGGGAAAGTTTTGTATTGCAGACAACTTGGCCAATGTTTAATAAAATGCCTAGTGCTCTGTAGTGATAAAAATGAAATCCTCAATCCCATTCACATTTAGACAACACTTGAATAGCTGTTACTTGAGGCTTGAATTAATCTGAGAGTTTGAGAAAAGAAACACATACTGTATTTTTGGCAGCATTTGATAGTTTTAGAGCACTCTTCCCTCTGAGAGGCTGTCAAAGCACATAACAACCTCAGTGAGCAAAACCCTTGAGGAGCTGGAGGGGATGTTGTATCCCATTCATGGGCTGTGAAAGAGAGCCACAGCCCTCATGATGGGAGCAAAACTGGGAATGGAAACACAGGTGGGATGTCCCCTGCAATCTGTCCGTCTCCTCCGAGGGCACCCCTACCTTCTGACGGCTTTCAAAAGTTGCTAGGATCTATGGATTCTGGTTGGGTTTTTAGCCTCTGTATCTCCTCAAGCTCAGTCCTGTTAGGATTACAGTCTTCTAATTTCACACTTAAATATCTCCATTGTTTTGTTCCTACATTATCTTTGTTTGCAAACTTAAGCAACTCATCCCTAGTTGAGCCTCCCAAGGTACATGTACTCAGGCAAAGCTCACTTCTCTAAGATTTCATTTGCTGGATTTGCACCAACCTCCTTAATTGTATTTTCCACAGAACCAGCCTTCCTTCTAAATCAGCACATCCCAGTGTGTTAAGGATTGGAGGGAAGGAGTCCAAGGCTGGAGATAATCACAAAAGTTTTCAGAAGCTGCAGTCAGATTTTCTGGTAGGTGTCCTGGGGCTTGTGTGGAGCCACACAGAATGGTAGGTGTGCTGGTTTATTGGCCTCTGTAAAAACCTTGCCTGAGAAAAAGAATCAGTCTGAATAAAGCTGTATTGTACTTTCAGAATTTTGTTTCAGAGTCCAGAGACCAGCCTGATTTTCGTATTTTATCACTGAGAGCCTGCTGTTGGTACCCACAGGTCACTTCTGTGAGCACGACTCACAGTGCTGCTGCCCATCACAGTAGCAGAAAGATGACGGCTTTCCTGGAGTTAGAGCAGCGCTGTGGTGCTGAGCCCTCAGCCTGTATCCACACAAATACACAGATGAACCTCCTCACCTCTCCAATTCCAACCCCCAAATAGATGCACAAAATAAACAACTTATTTACACATAGAGGGATTAATGGTTTCTATTCTTAACATTAAACCTTCTGTTAATTCATAGATAAGCGAACATATCTCAGGAGAGATATCACTCCACTGGTGTGTTGTATTAGTAGAGAGATATTTAGACAGAGAGACAGATAGATATCTTACACTATAAAAGCTACATTACCTTCTTTATGGTTGCAAATGCAAGTATTTCAAAATTACCACAAATTTGTCTTAACTTAGGCCTCCTTGTACATACGACTTATTATATATTATTGCCTATATAATTATGTAGTACATACAATTGATACCATCCTAAAACCTGTTGTCATGTACTGGTTTTCTGTAGGCCCTGGTCTATCTCCATGCAGAAGAAATTATGCTTACTCAATAGACAAATGTACAACACTTTGTCTTTCCTTCATTACCCAGTAAGTGATTTATTTACAACAGAATACTATTATAATATTTTCATCAAACTTCCTTTTTTCCCCCCAGCTCTGTTGTATGTGAATACAATATGAAAGCTGATTAGCTTTTGCCACACTTCTGTGAGGTTACGAGATACTATATTTCTCATTTTCAAATGGGGAATCAAGTCAGAGAGTTTAACATCAAACTTATCAGTGTCTCTCCGTGCCGACTAGAGAGACAAAACAAAGTTTTTTCTTCATGGTTTGCAACAGCATGTTTTACTGAGTAGAGCTACTCATGTGCCAATAGCTCTGTTGCAGAGAGCTTTTTGACATTTTTAATTCACTTCTGATCTATGCTGAATTGAAAGCTTGTTGTGTTTTACTTCAAAATTGGAACGGTGAAAATATTTCTTTGTCAGACCACAAGTTTGGTATGTTTGATCTCTGGGTACACACACATTGATGTTTTAATTTTGGTCAGAGGTAAGTTGAAGTGACTATCATCCTCATTGAATGAATTCCTTTTGGGTGAAACTCAGCTAACAGATGTGTTTTGGAGGACAGCTGATGCTTTCTAGCTTGCTAGTAGACATTCGGTTCAACAAGCCAGACTAGCGCTAACCTGGAAACACCTCTAATCTGGGCTTTGGTCCCTCAGCATTAGCTGTTCTGTTTTACAGATTCATCCCCATCATGCTGCACCCCTTGCCAGTGTAGACGTAGCCTCAGGCTGACGTCCCAGCTCGACTGCCTGCTTCAAAGCCAAACCTTTCATGTGTGCATGATTGCCTCGAATCTGGAAATTGACCCTCTTGCTACTGTGCTGTGCTTGCAACCTTACCAACAGGTTCTATTTTTCCTTAAAATATCAATCATTAAAGCCACCTGTGCAATATTTTGACTTGGATGAAGTGTCATCATGCCCAAACATTTTGAGCATCTAATTAATGTGCTCTGATCAGAATTATTGGTGATTTCAGCTGACGTGGCATGTACGCAAATCAGTGCCCTGGCGCTGCAGGCTCAGCCAGCCAGAAAATGAAGAATGCACCATTAGTGGCTCTGGGAGGTCTGGTCCGTGCTGTTTGCGTAGTAGGTGAGGAGAGCACGGTGGCTGGTTCAGCTGCTGATCCAGTTTCTCAGGGCAACAGTTGGCTGCTGCGGCTGAGTCCATCCTCTTACATTCAGTGCACCTCATTTGCAGATGTTGGGAGGTGTTGACATGACAAATAGCAGTTTCTGCCGTTGCACAGTGTTGATCCGTGTCCAGAGTACATCCAGCCTGTACACTCAGTAACTGTGCTCAGCAGTCTGTATCCTCAGGCTGAAGACTGGCTGCATCCAAATCTTCTTAGTGATTACATTCAAAATTCAAGCAACCTCCTTTCTGACCATATGAAAATTATACTTTCTCAAAGTCTTATACTCCTTGATCAAATTTGAGTGGATATTCCCTAGCACAGGAAAGATGACCAGCCTGGATTACCATCTCCAGCCAGTCTCTACCTCTCCCTGGTTTTCCCTAGTCCTCCCTCCTAGGTATGAATGTCCAGAGGTTTTTCAAAGGGAAAATTAACAGAATTTTTATTTATGGACAAAAAAGCATGTCTTTCACTTAATGTTCAAAAGTGTTGTCACTGCTTCAACTAATATTTTCCTCTCCAACTGTGCAATCTCACTATGAACAAAATTACATTCAAACCAAGGGGTTCTTAAAAATAATGACAGCTGAACAACATTATAAGTCTTCCAGCAAAAAAAAACCACTGACCTTGGGAAACACAGGGAGACTCTTTATCCGGAAGACTGGGACATAGCACTGTTTTCCTAAATGTGCTGTTTTTCTAAGTGTACTTTGGGGAGCTGAGTAGCTGGATGCATTGGGAAGGTCTGCAGTGGGTGGAAAGTGGTGGGCTCTTAGAGAAGACAAAGATGCTCTTCAGAGCAGAAGCCTGACTGAGGAACTCTATATTAAGCTCTGGACATTTTTTTCTTCCCATACTCGTCTTTCTTTAAGTACTTCAGCTGGTACAGGAGTTGCTGGCTTCAGTCCTGCTAAGCAAACGCTCCTCTGTGATCTCACAGTGAGTTTTGTAATATCTTAGGACAGTGGTACATTGAAAGTATTTTATTAAAAAGTTCCTCTCCTATGATTTTTTTTTTCTATTCTATCAGCTATAGTAGAAATAAGAAGAAGAATTAGAGTACATTTGTGCATCAATCTTTATGGTGGAACATGGGGGAACTCCTATTTAAAGGGCACTTTTTATTTGAAATCATGTTGTGGCCTTTAATAGACTGAATCTCCTAAGGAGAAAGTTATCTGTGGTGCAACTTGCGAAACCCAGGAGCAGTAAATCACAGGGACTGGCTGATACTCATCCAAGGATTTGAAAACAAACAAAGCATTAAACAGGAACAACATTGACAAGGATATATTACAGTCTTTATAGCAAGGAGGCCTGAAAACTTAAAACTCATTAACATGATGCTTATCTTCAAAATGAAGCTCGGGGCCATCTGAAGCTTTACAGATCAGTGAACTTTATTATGATAGCAGGGAACCTGATTGAGGGTTCAATTAGGGATAGAATAGCACAATGCTCGGATAAGTATAGCTTCTCGGGATCAAAGCAGCACCGTTTCTGTAAGAAAAAAGTGTGCTTCTCTACCTTGTTAGAGCTCTTTTGAGTGTTCATACAGGAGACCCGGTGGAAACAGCATACTTGGGTTTTCAAAAGACTTTTTGATAAGAGCCCTCATAAGGGACTATTAAAGTATAATTGAGAACCATCATGTAATGCACATTAGTAAAAATAGGCTAAACTTCTGATAGGCTGATGGGCTCAGATTTTTCAAGGTCTCTCTGAGGAGAAAGACATAAAAGTCATCATGCAGAGCTCTGAGCAGAGGTATGCAGCAATAATTGAAAAGAGGGGGCTGGAGTTGCGAGAGAGAAAATCACACAAGGACACTGAGCTGCACTTGGAAAGCTGACACTGAATTCAGGCAGGTCAGACCGCCTCGTGCGTTCTTTACTAATACACATAACTCTGAGCCAAATCAGTACACAGATGAGCAAATGTTTTCCTTGCTCTTTCTCTCCTGCCAGCTTCCTGAGGATGCGAATTTGTGGGTCAAGAGGGGGCTGCGCACAGGGAAATGGGAGGAAGAACCAGGCAGCAGCTTCTGGTCTTGCTCCCAGCGGGGTGCTGGCTATGCCCAGCTCAGAGCAGCTCCAGCAGGATTATACCCAGCAAATGGTAGGTTAGCAATAGGCAGTGTGATTCCTAGGAGTATGGAGGCGGAAATGCTTGGAGACGTGCTTGCTGAGTAGGCTAGAGCAGATTTTGGCATGCGTGTATCTCACGGTGATCAATTCCACATTTTCAGGAGTATTATATTTGTTGGTCAGTTTATTTTAGCAAGCCATGTTTTGTGTGGTTTAAACACAGATTTACATAATTTTTTTTTTTTTAACACTGTGGGATCACGACTTGTATTTATTGTGGATTGACCATATTAAAAAAAATCATCATAATAATATATTGTTTATATAGGACATTATTAAGTGATTCTGTAGAGGCTTGATGTAATAAGCAAGAAATCCAAGTGGGGAGGCTGGAAAAATTCAGATTAATTCAATGGCTTATTCCTTTTCATTATTTTAAATAACAGCAAAACCAAATATCACTATTTCTTAATCAGTGTAACCCCAGTAGATCTTAAAATGCTTTATAAAGGAGGAAGAGCTCATTATCCTCTCTTACTGATGGGAAAACAGAGGCACAAAGTAGCAATTCCTACAACTAGAAATTAAGCCTTTGTGTTTTGGGTCTCAGGGCTGGGAGTTACCTGATAAACTGGATGTCATAGACACTTTTTCCCCAAAATATCTGTGGGTGCAAGATATATTGTTAATGTAGTTCTTCTACAGATATATTCATTTGGATTTAGTGATGTTATATTTTTCTAACTTAATGCTGAAGTCTATACTCGGGCAAAAATCCCAGCATCGGTTGGAATGAAATGCAGTTTCCTGGTAATGATTTCTGGACAGAACCTCTGTTCAGAGCATTGGAACAGTATTAGAGCTGCCCAAAAAGCAGTATTTCTGCATTGTAGGAAATTTCATTTTTTGAAAGTCTGAGTTTGAAAAGAAACATAAAATATCCAAGACTTCTGTGAATGGTGGCTTCCCAGACCTTATAGGTGTCTAGTGAAGTTGGTGTGCTGCTTCATTTCAGCAGATAATAACTCTAACGAAGTTGTCAAGACTTACTTTTGTTGAGCACCATGATACCAGTGATACTGTGGCTTCTAAGATACCTAACCTGAGGACAGATCAGCAGGGAATAATTTGATGAAAATCTGTAAAACCTGAAGTATTTCAAATGAATCCTTCCCACTCCATATATCTGTATCTTCTGATGAAACTTCTATTACTGGAAAATTTCTGATCATCTCTCAACATTCTGCTATCCCTAATGGAGCCATATGTCCATGGGGGTTATGGTAAAAGACTCTTTTGGGGATGAAGTATACTTCATGTCTTTGTTTATTGTGAAGTTTCTTTAATAAATATTTTTTTCTCTAGGTTGGTTTGACTGTAAGTTAATCACAGTTCTAATACACAGTGGAAACGTGATAGGTTGAAAAATGTATTCTGCTCCTTTGTATGAGCCAAAATTCAGTTTGCATTCATATATGTGCCCAAGCATGACTTGGGATGCTATGGAGACTCAAGATATCAATTAGATATGGGATAAAGATCTTAAGGTGTTGCTTCTAAAGGTTATGTAGGAAAAAACTGGCTTGAAAACTAATTAAGATTACTATGATAGTCGAACATATTAATATATCTTAACTTCCTTGATATGTTTCATTTAATATACTGATCATCATATCAATGGGAAAGAAAAGACCTGTGATTCGCATCACCTAAACAACTTAAACAACTTTAGCCTCCTTATTATCTCCTGGTATGCTGAAGAGAATAATAAATATTTTTCATATTATAGCTAGGCTGGTCTCCCAACATAGTAGTTCTTATTCTATCCGATAGCCCTCTCATGTGTCAAAATTCAGTAAGTTACCTACTCTGGGTAGAAGTCTGCAATTCCCACATTTTTAGGGCTACTGTATTCTCAGTATCACTGAATGTCTCTCTCTGAATTTAAGAGGTTTTTCACTTTGGGATCCTGGAGGCAGTTGTGCACAGTGTGCAAACAGCCTTCTGGAAACCAAATTAGTAACTACATTGCTACCTAAGCAGAGCTCGTTAAAAGAAAAAAATAAAAACTTGAAAAATTCTACACAGTTTCCATCATGCTTGCAATGCTATGTTACCTTAAGACATAAATAAGTGCCATGAGTTAAAGACCCTTTTCTAAAATGCTGCTAAAGTGTGTTTATTGTTCTGTGATCCTGGGCTTTGACCAGTCCCGAACGCTCAGCAGGAGAATCAGTTAATATCTCAGCATTCTCAACAGCTCTGACAAGCTTGACAAGGAACAGCTGAGCTTGGATGGCAGCTCTGGAGATCATCTACTCCAATCTCCCTTCTCAAAGCAGGGTAGGTTCTCAGCCTCATGTTCAGTCAAGTCTCCAAGGACAGAGACTCCACAGCCTCTCTGGGCAACTTCCTCCAGTGCTCAGTCACTCTTACAGTAGAATATTTTTTTTTTACAATTGAGTGGAATTTCCTATATTTCAATTTGTGCCCTTTGCCTGTTGTCCTCTCACTGGGCACCATGAAAAACAGCTTCACTTGGTCTTCTTTTCTCCTCAATCAGGTATTTGAGTAAGACTTCTCCTGAGCCTTCCTTTCTCCAGGCTGAACAGTCCCACTTGTCAGCTTCTCATCATATGACAGATGCTCCAGTCCCTTAATCACCATCATGGCCCTGCGCTGCATTCCAGTATGTCATGTCTCTTTTGCACTGGGCAGCCCAGTGCTGGATGTAGCATCCAGGTGTTTCCCAACAGTGCTAAGCAGAGAGGAGTGATCACCTCCTGTGCCAGTGATCTGTCAACCCATTTCTCCAGTCTACAGAGGTCCCATCTTCATAGTGCCCTAAGTCAGAAACTTCCAGCCTTGGTCATCATGGGAGATGGATTTCTCAACCACAAAAGCTCAGATTCTCTTCAGTACAGCCTGATGTTCAGGCTCTTGTATCCGCAGGGTCTATTAGAAGATCTGGACAACCTCTTTCTCATAATCTCTGATGCTGTGCAGTCTGCTTATCACCTCCTGCAGCTCCTTTCTTGGCACACAGACCCTCCTTCTTCTGCAGACAGTGAGCCCAAGTCCCACCTCAGCCCCAGCCCCAGTGGGAGCCTCCAGGCACCCCTGCAGCCCCGGAGCTGTGACCTCCATTCGGAGTTTCCTCTGGTCCAAGACCCTGACGTTACAGGGACGGATGCCCCAGCAGCTGTGGCACACCAGCACCACCATTCAGCCTGTGCATGCTGCCCTCAGCAGAGCTCCTGGCTCTCTTCTGCAAAAACCGCTGCGTCTGGCCACTGCGTGCTGTGAGGTGGCCCTACGTGCCTTTCCTTCAGGCTGCATCCCAGACTTCCCTCTATTGTGCTAGTCCTCTGCAGTCATGTTGCAAACACCTTGGAGGGCTAATGGGCACTATTAATAACTGATTGCAGAAAAGCTCCACATTTATAGCACTGAATGAGTGGGCAGCACCCCACTGGGACTGTAGGAAAGGCTTCATCCAGGCAAGTAACTTTCTCATCTGGGCAATTCTGAGCTGCAAAATAAAGGAAATGGTTTATGTAATGAAAAAAGGAAATCACAATAAAAGAGCAGAATCTGTTAGGAGTGAACTTCTGTTCATTCTAATGCCAACAGGACTAACGAAGGCAAAAGGAAACTTCTGTCTTCATCAGACAAAGATTTGAAAGAGTTAACAATTGAAATCGGTGCAAACTTAAGTGGTACATTCTATTATGTATTATTAGAATATAGTTGCTAGAGACTGAAAAAGCTTGAGAAACCTTGGTGAAGTGGAACAGAGTATGATTTATGCAGGCTAACATGGATTTTGCTTGAAAATTTCCTGACACGGAAGCTAAAGTGGTTTTGAACCTTGGTTCATGTACTCATGGGAAGTGGTGTAAGTGCCATCTTATTCCAAAATGCAGTCAGAAGAGGAATGAGAGAGCAGTGAAATACAGTTGTTTATGTAATACACAAAACTGACACTCATTCATACTTGACAAAAGCTCCTACAGCAACTTTTAGAAGGTCCCATGATTAATATTTGGATGTGAGATTCAGTTTTGAACTACATTTTAGGATAATAAATTCTCATGTGTATGGAAATAGATACAAAGGGATGAGATACAGGAGACGATTTAGAGAGAAAGAAATAGGAAACAGGGATTGTTTAAACACCTAAGAAATTTAGGGACAACAGTCTGAGCAAAAGCCCTTCTGCTCTAAATTCATTTAGCTTTCAAAACTGGAATTAAACCTGCTTGAAGCACTGGGGCGTCATTGTTTTCTTCTCTTTTTACCTGCTCTCCATTCTCAGAGGAGGTTAGTTTTAAATGGCCTTGTCAAAACCTAATTGCAGTTCTGTAATGGCTAATTCCCAGGCTATTTAGACACTGAAGAATCAATTCTGAGACATGTCTATGAGGGGTTTGTTAAGGGATGCAGGATGCTGCTGAGATCAATCAACTTCCTAGTTTTTAAATCACACAGGAAATTCATGTTAAAGTCTCTGTTCTGGTTGATTGATCCCATGTCTCAGGGAAGTGCCCTCACTAACCACCTTTATTCTCATGAATTTGTGACTCTGTAAATTAATTAAATGTGCAGTGGGTGAGGAAGGAAGACTCACTTTGAAACCCTGACTCGCATTATCTTGTGGTGTGGGGACTAAAATAAGGACTTCTGCCCTGGTCTCCTACCTCCCAAATGAGGGCTTCAGCCACAGGCAGTTCCAGGTGGGACACACAAAACTTTCTACTGGCACCAGTACTCCATGCACACACCTATGGGATTATACCCAGCTGGGCGACAACTCCCAGTCTGAGAATCTGGCGGAAGGTCGATGCCCCACGGGGCTTTCTGGTGATGGGGGATCAGCTGGATTTCTCACATCACCCAAGCCTCTTCAGCTCGGTGGAGATGGGAAGGCAGCAGATACACCATTGGTGACCAGAACAGAGGGGACCCATAGGGATTGAGGACATGAGAACATACGTGCTTTGCAAGACTGGAATCAAAATGTCTTTACAGAAAACATGAAGAAAAGCTTGTGACTGTTCCTGCAGCTGAGCCAATTTCTCTTGCATCTCACATTAACCTCACAAAATTTCTTTTTTTTTTTTTTTTTAATTCTTGAAAAATCAACAAGCTGAGGGTTAGGAGCAAGGAAAGAAAGGCTCAGGCTAAGGAATGTTTATGTTTAGCTGTTCAAAGGTTGAGATATTTGTTAGCATGTGTATTTATTTGATGTAGAGCAGGGGGATGGAAAATAGTTCAAAGCTGGATTCAAGATACTTGATGGCTGAGCCAAGATTCCTTCCTTGGGCAATGTGCCTGTGTCAATGCTAGATTTTAAAGGAGTGATGGGGAATGCTTCACACATAAAAAAGCTGGGATAGAGAATTGAAATTCTTTGCTAGATTATCCTGAATTAGACTAGTCACAAGAAGCTTCAGGACTGGTTAATGCTTGCCTGTACTCAACAGACTTTTTAGGGAGAACAGGAAAAGCAAATTGTAACAGGGAGAAGTCAAGTAATTTGCCAAGAATATGGGAGACTTTAAAGTTACCTTTATAATGCCACCCTTAGGAAGCATTTCCTTACTGAGATGTTGATCAAACACTGGAACAGGCTTCCTAGAGAGGTGGTCGATGCCCCAAGCCTGTTGGTGTTGAGAGGCATTTGGACAATGCCCTTAACAACATGCTTTAACTTTTGGTCGGCCCTGAAGTGGTCAGGCAGTTCGACTAGATGATCGGTGTAGGTCTTTTCCAACTGAAATGGTCTGTTCTAGGCTAGTCTAGTCTAGTCTAGTCTATTCACCCTATGTCATCATGTTGTCCACTGCTCTATCAATGCTCTCCTGTTTGCAAACATGCTGAGTACAACTGCAGTTTCTGCTGGAAGTTGGGTGCACACTGAGGTGACAGGGGGGCAGGTATTCAACACTTGATTTGAAGTCAACCAGCAGAAAAATTGGCTTGGATTCAGTGAGAACTGTAACTGCCTAGAGATAACGAAATGTTACTAGTCTATCACCTATTTACATTTTTATACAGTTGAAACAGTTGATTGCACTATGAGAAACAGGGAATATTTTTACTTTAAAGTATCTCTTTTCTTTTTACAAAAGCTTCCAATTGCTGTCCTTGATTTCCCCTTTTTAAGTCCAGAGAAATGATGTCACAGGTGGATTTCCATCTGTTCAGCACTTGGCAGAGAGTATGAAAAAAGACAAATAATTGCATAATAACAGAATAACTGTGGAAATTTAAGTCAGACATGTCTGCAAGGGATGGATATCCACTAATCCCACATTCATTTACTGCTGCTCAGTCCTTCATTTTTTTTTATTTGTGAGCAGAGGGCAACTCCCCTGTAACTTCATAAATTAGAGAGAAATAGCAAAATTTAGTTACATTTGGACTGAAGAGCTCCAGGTCAAAAGAATTCAACCATATCATGTAAAGCAACACATATGGAAATCCAAGTCCCATCAGAGTGTGGTTAGATTAAGCCCAAAAGACAAAAAACCTCTCTCACTTGTCATAAATAATTATCCCTTTAAATATAGCTGTAGACATTCTCATTAGCAATATAAATATATATCTAATTCAGTGCTCTTCTGGTGAGAAAGAAAAGAATAAGAGAGAAATGAAATCATGACGCCCATTTTTTTAATCACTTTCCCCAGCCTCTGCCAAGAGTGGTTTTGAAGTCCAGTGTACTGTGATAACATATTCTAAAGGTGCTTTTATGATTTTTCTCCCTATTAAGTGGAAGTCCCAAGGGTGTCCTTCTAGCCCTGCCTGGAAAATTTCTGTGCTAGTTCTAGACCAAAATCGGGCTGTACACCATAGAGAGTTTCTGGGGGGAGGAAAGAATTAATTTCTTTCTTCAGTTTCTCAATCACTTCAGTTTTTTAAAGTAAAATTGACAGTGAGAAAAATGTATAAGTAGTTTCTTAATAAAAATCCTCTCATGCTTTCCATGAAGAGCACTTAGTACTGTATGGAAGCCCGGGAGAGTTGCTTCCATTTTAAAACTCCAACTGGCTGACTTGTTCATGCATGGACAGTATTCATTCAGCACTAGAAAAAGTGACAGGACCGAAAATCATTGAAGCCATTGTATTTATTAGTATAGCAATTGTAGCATGTGACATGAACATAGTTGCAGGTATCCTATTTAATCAAGTATTATCTAACTGTTGCTTACTTTTTCAAGAAATAAAATAAGCAATAGGCCATGAAACCTTAATATGTGAGATGCTTGCATCATTTGTTTAAGGAGAGAAAACAAATTGGTGAATTGTAATTTGAAGGAAATATTACATAGCAAACTAAAAAACTAGCAGGCACTTCTCCTGTTCCCCATCTTCAAAGAAGAAAAAACCACATAGTTTTGTTTAGTACTGCTTGCACATTTTTACTTCAACTAAGAGTGGTGTTTAACTTGTACTGGGAGAAAGGCTGATTATACCAATTGCCTGGAGCTCTGTGAATGCTGTTTTTTACATTATGCGCTATATCGTGTCTCACATGTTAAAAGTTCTGTTCCAGGTTCTCACTTTCTTAACTCTGTGTTCACATTCTCAATATGCAGTAGGCTGCAGACACATTTTTACACCTCTAATGAGTTATCATCTCTCCCTCTGAGAATAAAAGCAATGTACAGAGTGTTCCTTCAGTCACATCGCTAATCTTTCTGGAGAGCAGGAGAGATAATTAAACTTATTCTCCGTCATCATTTGGATGTTGAAAGACGTTCTACTCTCTGACTTCTAGCTTGTCCAAGAACAAGCCAGCAACTGCATGTGAAGTTCTCTCATCACATAGTTAAATATAAATCCAAGCTGATGCTCCACTAACATCTAATAACGGGGTGGTTGTTATTATGAGGTTATTTCCTTCTAATCAGCTGCTTGCCTCCAGTAGACACAGAACTGTTAGTCTTTGTCAAATGGTTTTGTAAACTGTTTATTGAAGTAAATCATTTTCCAGACATTAACACAGATCTCTATTTTTGCATTGGTCTCTGTGGCAGCATGTAGCTTCACTCGGGTCATACATGGTCCATGTATTTGATTTTTTTAAGAAAGGTGTATTCAGGAACTGCTTGGTAGAAGTTTGAAAATGAAGCAGCCTGTGCTGTAAATGATGAGCACAGTGGCTGAAGACAATTCTATCCTATTTCTGATTTGATGCCCTTCATTCATCTGTGAGATTTACAGATATTCACACTGGCAGATTATTTGGATATACTAAGTGTTCAAAAGAATTTAAATCACAAAGCTATTTTTCCTCTTTGTAGAAGTATTTGCTCCAAAGGTTACTGAATAACATCCAATTTTCCCTGCTTCTGTGTCATAAATACTGATTTTCCCCTCCGGTCTAAAAATCCAGTCTCCGATCTTAAAATTGCACTGAGCTTTTGTTCAGATTTGCAAAAACATCAATAACCCCTAGCCAGCCAATTTAGTTTCTGGATATGCCATCAGACTGTACATTAGTGTGGTTATGGTTTCTGTGAGTATAAGATTTGAGCTGAATTTCATAAGTGAAGGGGAAGTTTCACAAACTGACTATTAGAAAAACACCTTAACTCAGAGCTTGCATAAATATGATTCTTCAAGACAGAGTAAACCCAGGACACAGATGGCTAAATTTTCATAGTCATATGGACTATCTCAAATCAGTAAAAATCCAGTTTGAGACTAGTATATTAAGAAAAAATCTCTTCCAAAAAGCTACTGCATTATAGGAATGCTGGAGCAGCTTTGCTGGAAGAATTGTGAAATCCCATTCACTGGAGGTCTTTTAAAGTAGCTAAAACAAATATCTGTCAGGCATGTCTGGCATAATTTGTCCAGTTGCAGAGCAAGAGGAGAGACAAGGCGACCCCCCAAGGTGTTTTTCAGCCTTATGTATCTACAACTCTGAAATGGCGTGTTATTCATTAAACAAAAGAACTTTGCTTATAATGTATGTCTGCTATTTCCATAGACCAGCAGTAATGGCAGGTCCTCAAGGTCTGTTACACCAGTGAGAGGTGTATAAAGATGTCACACCTGCAGAGCTGACATCCTGCTGAAAAACGTGCACGCAAAAATTCTGTACCAACAGACAAGTGGTTTCTCCAGCCTGCTCACGCACTTTCAATTTACCATCAGTTGGATTGTGTTACTCTTAGCAATAGATATTTTTAATTCACTTGCAGGTTCCAGTAGTATTTGCCAAATACAGGAGCTGCGATTCAATGTTCTTTTGACTATGACAAAGAAAAGACCTATGAGGGGATTTTCAGTGAGTATTTCATGCAGTTTAGCCTCTAGCACTTTATGGATAGAAAAGCTTTAATGAGAAACTTGTATTGCTTTTTTATATGTTGTGCCTTTCTGATATATATTTCAGAGCTTTGTGAACAAACTCTGACAAGTTATTTAGCTTTCAAAGTGGCCGCAACACAACTCTGCTATCCTATTTATACAGTTGTACAAGTGAATATTTTGTGCTGGCAATAATTATTCAAGTTCTTTGGAAAATCTATGGCATTTGTTCCACAGAATTACAAAGTCTGGGGCTAGGGGCTTTTTTAGGCTCCTGTATTGCTTAGAGTGAGAGTCACTTGTTCTGATTTCTTATA
The DNA here is from genome assembly GCF_964273445.1 of Streptopelia decaocto. Classification (NCBI taxonomy): domain Eukaryota; kingdom Metazoa; phylum Chordata; class Aves; order Columbiformes; family Columbidae; genus Streptopelia; species Streptopelia decaocto. Next base: position 15,695,245 of record NC_138655.1, read on the forward strand.
CTACCATATTTTAAACCATAGGGAACTGGATGAATCAAGCTCGTGAAGTCAAATAATGAATACTGGAATATATATGTATCTGTGATTAATACAGTACTTTTTATACAACCATATCTAATTAGCTGGAAGCTGATGTTTTTCTCTTTGTCTGTTTCAGTCACCTGGAAGATTTTTTGATTTGTAGACCCCTGGCAAGATTCCAGTGAAGTTCGACCTACAGAAGTAGGCTTCTCGGTCGTAATGCGGACCTCTTAGTTCCCAGCTCTTAAGGGTCCTTAGTCATTTCCTTATCTGCTTCTTTTAGCCAGCTGGCCCCCTTTTACATCTCTGATGGAAAGACATAGAAAGGAATCAGTTTTTACAAGAACAGTACAGTTTTCTCAAGCTAAAAACACTAATATTTTCTCTTGTAGCACTACTATTCATAATACAGATGGAGGAAGAGCAGCACATGGTTTCTATAGTCTATCTTAAAAGCTGAGTACAGATAAGGAGTTTCCAAAAACCCCTCTAACAGAAGATTAATTCTCTTTTCTCTGCAGTAAGAAGGCTTGCAGTCATCCCCACTTAACTTTGTTTCCTGGCCAAGGCACTTTCTGACACGCATCTTTACTTTGCAAAGCTGGTGCTGATTTTATAGTTGTGTAGCATTAATTACTCTAGGTTCAGGGGAGGCTGCACATGCTCATGGAAGAGAAACATAGACCACATAGAAACCCATGTTTAGATTAGGATGTCCTGTGCTGACAATGCCTGCAGTCTGGAAGAAAAATAGCGGGAAATACCATACATGCTTGCTGTGTTCTTACTTTTCCCCAAGTCTCTGTTTATGGCTTCTGTTCAAGAGAAGATATTGGACTAGGAAGAACTTTTGTCCAGCCAAATGCTGCTCTTCTTCTGTGTTTAGCAGTTGTGCCACAAAAGTCATTACCAGCACACATGCCATGCAATTCAGCCTTTTTTTTAGCAAAGTGGGAGCAACCTCTGCAAAAGATTATGGGCTCCAAACCTCAAAAGAATGTCTTTGGATTCTATATTTGAAGCACCTCATTTGAGTGCCTAGGCAACGTCTAGATATTCTCCATAGTAGTGAGTGAGCTAAACCATCCAGGTGGACTGTCAGAGCAGGATCTTCCTTTGGGTGTTTTGAGTAACCTGCGAAGAAGTTAGAGGGAGTTTATGGGGCCTAATTGGTGCTGAGGGTTACAGGTGTGAATGTCCTTCTGAGGGCCACATTCGGCTTTCAAGTACTACGAGACACTGAGACTTGCTTGCAACAGACTCGGGCCAAAGGGCCTGTCTGACTCCATGGCTTGAGTGCAGAGAGGTAGTGTGAAGTTAATGCTGAGGTCCCTGAATAAAGGCAGTCAGAAAATTCCATTCTGCTTTTTTGTTTTCTTTTCATAGCACGTTCTCTTCACCCTTCCCTGCACAAAACTGGCCTCAGGACTCAATCTTGTACTGCTCAAAGCAACAATAGGACTTCAATCAACTTCAGGGAATATCATGCCCCATGTTCGTTCAAGTCTATGGCAGCTTGAATATCCATCCTGCCCTGAGACATAATGTACAGTTCCCATCCAATTTCCTGCATCAGCTGCAGGGGCTTTTTCAAGTTGTTACTTTCAGATCCATTCCATTTCACCTCCGTTTTCTTGCCACTGTTGCGTTCCTTTCCAAGAGTACCACTCCAATGCAGTTACAGTGGCTTTTGCACTGCTGACCCCGTCATTGCCATCCAGTAAAGAAGCATTGTAACTTTAAGTGACGGAGTTCAGAGTGTGTCTGCTCAGTTTTTGTGTAAAGCATGTCCAGAGCTCTTCTTTACCATAATGATTCACCTTCACATCAATCCAATGCATTTAAAATTTCTCTACAGAAACTTGGTTCATGGTGACATGTCACTATCTGGCCTCAGGAAGCCCTGCTACCTCATATTCTAAGGGAAAGATCTGTGCCACCTAAGAAAACAATTAAGTCAACTGTTTGGAAATACATTTTTGATCCCTTGTGGTTCTCTCCCAGTCTCCAGCCCCCATTCCTATAATTTGTGGTTTCACGACATAAAGTGTGGTGAATGGTCTTACTGAATCCTTGAGGTTCCATATTGTTATCATACAACTCCTTGGATATCTGTTAACTAATTAATTCTACAGCCATAACACTAAAAGGAAATTACCTGTGGCCACAAAAATATTTTAAAAAGTTTTATGGATTTGCTGCAAACACTTAGAAGAGATTTCTTGGGAAGTCCATTGCAGTCTAAATCTCTCAACCTAAATTTATTGAAGTTAGAATTAGCTGAGACTGACCTTTTTCTTATTAGAAATTGCTAGAATCACATTGCTCTGTAAGGACAGTCCTGAGAACCAACCATTCTGCTTGGACATCAGGCACTGAACACAACTGTAGACATGATATCTATGTGATAACAGGTACGCCAGAAGCCACTGCAGTAGTCCTCATCCCAAAACCTGATTTTCCATCTTAAACTTTATGACACCATGATATAATGTCCCTGTCAGTGGAATAATCTCACCTTTAAGAACCTCAAAGGAGGAACAGCAGGCAGCCCAGGATCAGAACTCACACTTTATTCGTAGTGAGAAACTAAATACATTAGTGTGTGAGGCTGATCACACAGGCCACAGGCAAGCAACAGACCCTATAGTCTGTCCCCGAAGAATGACCATAAAAGTAACTAAAGTCCTGAAGAGACAGGACTGAGCGGGTGGTGCGAGCAGCCTCAACCAGACAATGAGCTGGCTCAGGAATGGGCAGCTCCATGTGGGTCCTGGCGGTTTTCCCTTTTCCCTGGCACTGCAGCATGCAGGAATGAAAGGTCAAGCTGTTGGCAGCAGCAGAGATGGAAAGCTTGAGGCATCATGGGTGTTTGGCTCTGAAGGGAAAATGTTTTCTGTCCTAATAAAGACAGTTCCTATGTGAAATGTGTGTATTCATGAATTCTGAGTGTTATCTTTGTGCTATACGGTGTGGAAAAGGCAATGCAGTGCTTTCTGAACACGGCTTCTGCTCTCTGATGGCAGGTTTGGTCCTGGGGGTGTCTGTGTACATCACCTTTCTGTGGAGATAGTCTGGTGTGGGATGCTTCCATAGTGTGAAGGACAGGACCTACCATCCAGGAGGGCTGCCTGTATGACTACGCAGTCAGGCCGATATGATAGATGACTGGGCACCCCACGTGGACTATGTAGCTTTACTGAGAACAACCACACATGGTTACCAGGGTGTGATGTGACAGTGTGAACATGCAGGAAATTTGATCTTGTGGATATGGCTGCAGAGCAGCCTGGATACAGCATGAACCAAAGAATCTAGGGGATTAGACCACCCTCCTTGCTCAAGTGTTTGAGCCTGAGGCACCCATGATTACCAAAATACGGGAGTGAAGAGGAAATACCCTGTGAAAGAAGACAGCTATGAGTGGTGACATGAGGGGAGAGTGTTGGCACAGCACCAGCCTACTTCTGCATCTGGTCCTAGTCTTGTCAGCGGGATTTATTAACTTGGGCACAGTGCCACACTAATGCTGCTTTTGGACCCATGCTAGATCGTGTCTGGCCATTTCAGAATGTTAACAGAGGGAGTGTGGTCCAGTTTGCTCCTTCCTGCATAGACGTGCCCTAAGGGGGTTGGAACAGAGTTACTCCTCATGGTGGAATTTGCTCAGGAGACTGTTAAGTTTTAATCACAGAAATCTACCAAGTTATACTGACTAATAAGTGGTATAGCTCACCTCTGACTGAAGTTTAGTAGGGCTAGTCTCTTTTTAGCAAGTCCAAGGACACTTCAATTATTTTCAATCAAGCAAAAAGTTCATTAATTTGCCAAAAATCACACATGCATGTGATTTACAGTGTGGTAGATTAAGCTTGAATATCAAATGGTCTAAGCATATACTGAATGCAGCACTGAACCTTGCAAAGGATTGACATGAAACGGTGCTGAGGTCAGGTAGTTATACAATACAGCTCCCCAAGAACAATGCAGCTCACCAAAAATTCTTATATTTATTTGTAATCTTCAGTCATCCATTCTTTAATATGTCTAAAAAAATTATCAATCTGGTAGCAATTCTCCAAAGGATAAAGACATTTTTCTTAAGGCATATGGTCTCATTGGACAGGAAAGGGATTAGTTTGTAGCATCAAAAACATTTCAAATTATGCTTTGAAAGGGAAATTCCCAGCGGGAAGCTGGCAAGGGGGCAAATGTGTACAATAGGGCAATTACACGAGAAGCTCACAATTAAAGTAGAGGTGGTATCCTTGTACTCTAGTTATGCTTGACATCTATGTGTCTGAGGTGACTGAGTTAGTGTCTCAAGCCAGAATTTAATCTACAATGTCTTTGTATATATATATGTGCAAAGAACTCTGTGTGCTAGCACCAGCAAACTTGATAACACTGAGAGACTGTCCAGTCATGCAATGGATCCAGTAGGTATTAAAAAATGTGTTTCTATTTTAGATGTTGCATTAAGACAGCATAAGTATTCCAAATCCAGGAACTGCAAGCATTGCAAGTACTCCAAAGGCTGCTAGAGATGGCTGAAATACCAGACTTCTGGTCCAGAACATGGTACTGGATTTAAGTTTGGCCATCTTTTTTTTTTTTTTTTCAGCGAAGTGCCCTAGTAAATGCATTTCAGTCAGCTTTCTGTTTTCTTATATTAAATACCAAGTCCTGGAATCCTTGCTTACCATCTTCACAGTGAGTATCTTGATAACTAGTCTAATTCACTCATATTTTCTGTATAAATGTAGTAAGGCAGTCTAGAGAGAAACAGCTTCACCAGAGGAAGTAAAAATGTCTTTCTGCAGTGGCAATGCTGAGCTACTTTCCTGGAAAGCAAAAGATATTTTTTCCTGCTTTGATCAGGGAAGGAACCAAATCAGTGTATCTCCTCCAAGAAGGTAAACTCATTGGGAAAAAACAATAGAACAAAGAGGACCCAGCACCCTTGCAGCCCACCATGGAGCCCAGCTGCCCACTTCTCTGAAACTGTCCTTCAGATAAGATAGAGGATTAAAAATGTGTATCCCAAATGGATTTAGAAGTGAGATGGCCTTCAAATTATGCAGCACCATCTGAACTGAGCTGCCTCTGGGAGATGAGGACTTTGGTGTATAAGCCATGATCTCGTTCTCCTGGGAACCACTGGGACACAAAGTGGTCATTACTGTGACATTGCTGAGAATCACACCTTTCGGCAGAGCAACACAAGGTGACAGGCAGGCCTGTCTTGATATCTCCTTTTGCCACTATTTTACCCATTGCACAGTAGTCTTATACTGTTTTCCAAGTGATTCTGTGTTTTATCACAGATTTATTGCAGATCAAGTAAAGTGTTGCTCTAGGGAGCATGTGTGGATTGCAGAGCTCCAAGGCAGCACAGGGAACAATGGAAAGATTTGGAGACGGATCTTCAGAAAGAACTCACTGCAAGAATGAGACTGTTACTTAGCAGCAGCAAATAAACTAATAAAATGAACAAGGATACAGTTAACAAGCCAAAGCCAAGAAAAAGAAAAGATGCCAAGAACAGAAAACTTAAATAGAGGGAAACATCACAAGAATCAATAAATTGGGCCAGAGAACTGTGACTTTCTGTAGTAAGTGATGCAGACAGTGTGAAACAGATGCTATTTCAATGTCATCAGCAACTTGACAAGCTGGATAAATAATTGTTGCCAAGAAAAATAAAAGCATGTGCTGTCAGTGTGGGTGGCTGCCATGATTGCCATGGCCTCTGGTTCAAATGCAGTTACAGAGATGAAGAAAAAGAAAATAAATATGGAAGTGTCTGAGGAAAAACAATTAGCTTCCCACAGATGGGCCTTCGGCATACCATAAATTGTAGCTGCCTGTTTCATCATTAGTTTGGGTGGCAACCTGGGAAATAACAAAAGGTGGACAATTATGGGTACAGCCATTTCCTGAGTCCTTTCTGTAAAAGTGAAGAAACTGTTGGTGTGGAAGAAGAATTGTTAAGAGGGAACTGCAATAGACATTTTGGCTGCAGAACAGGTAAACATCTAATTCCTACCTGACTGCCACTGTGTCAATAGCTTCAGAACCCCCATTCTGCAACCACGTACCATGGGGTTACTGATAGGGCATTGGCAAGGACCTCAAAATCTTTTTCAAGATGTTTCTACACTTGGAGCTAGAAGTGTGATGTGGTGAGGGGCTCAGTTCACACACAAGCCCTGTGAGGATCCATGGAGAAGGCCTTGGGGTATCCAGGATACCGGCTGTTCATATAAAACATGACAGAAGGAACAATGGTAATTCTATTCATCAGAGGCCCTTGCTCAGGTCACTTGGTCTAGAGATGTTGGCTACATTCCCTTTGTCTGAGGAGAATAATCCTACATCTACAATCTCTTGGGTGAAAGTGGGGCCATCTTCTATGCAGAATCATAGACAGGATCAGCTGAATATCTGTATTCATTCTCTATACACATCCTCTAAATCCTGTGAGAGCTGAGAACCAGACCCAGTTTTGTATTCATGTCAATCCCACTTAAATCTTACTTTAGGAAGGTGTGAGACAGAAGAGATGTGTGTTGAGTCAGTCACTTGCACATCTTGTCTGTATCTCAAGGACAAACAATGTTTTTTTATACCTTCTCTGTCTTCATTTTCAATTCCTTAAGCACATCAGCCACTGAAAATCTTCATCTCAGTCTCCCAGCAATTTCACTTACATAAATACAAAAGTGGGTGTTGGTATCATTTTCTACAGTCCAAATAATCTCTAGGGTAAATTGTCAATAACAAAGCAATCAGTGAGTGATCATCAAATAAATGGCAACATTGTTCTTTACTCGGGACACTTTGTGTAAGAAATCAAGTCTTGCTGCAATTACTTTGGATGCTGATTTGTGATATGTACTGAATTATGCGTGAAGGAAGAGAATACAAAACTTTAGGCTACCAGCATGATTCATCCAGTTAAAATACATGCCTTGCCTGCAACCTTATAAAAATAACATCATAATAAGCATCAACATTACTGACATAGCTAGAGCAGTGATGGAAAAACTTAAATTCTCTGCTCTAGGATTTGGTGCAAGACAAAGTTTAAGGCTGTTTGTTGATTCTTGATCTGGGATTGAAATCCACTGAAACTGGATTTACATATGGTGACTACAAGGAAGCCCAGCTGCAAACCATATATCGGAACCATCAGAGTGGCTTTGTCCTACATAGGACAAATCTGCTGGCCTGGGTGAGCCACCCAGAGCAAAAGAGCACAAGTATGAGCCCGAAGGGTCTGGGGTCCCTTGCAGAATCAAACAGCTGGCAAGTGTCTTGGATTTCTGAGGCCATACTGATGCAGGAGGTATAATTTTCAAATTTTCAAAGGGTATTGGCAGTTTTAGGATAGGTTGAAATTTCTTAAACATTTACACCCTCAGTCATTTTTCTTTGCAAGAAGAGAGCTGAAACCTCTTAGGGGAATGCTTCTGAACTTCAGCATCCAAAATCCAAGTTCAAGGTTTAGCTTCACCCCCCCCACATGGATATGATGACCTTGCTCCATCCTCAGTGTAAGTGAAATCTCATACCCAAGGTTGGCTCAAATCACAGGTATTGGTTTGCTCTCTGGTTTTGTTCCCAGACCAAGCAGAAATGTCATTTTGTTTCTGAACTTTGCTCTGACATCAGTAGAATAAAACCAAGCTCCAAGAGTAACACCTATCGTTCTCTTTGATTATTTAAAAAGAGAAATTAATACTCGAACAGACCAGGCAAAGAGGCATATTTAGGCTCAAAAGACGTCTGGGAGGACAACTGATCCCTATCTACTGCTCTTCAGAAGGCATGGTTTCACACAAGATGATATGGTTAATGCCTCTCTGATACTTGAACGCCTGCCCAGTTTCTCTGTGTGATCCTATCACTAACATTGATAAATAGGTCTGCCTAAAGCAATAAGGCCACGACGTATTTGCTTCTTTGAACTAGAGTAATTCTGCTGCCAAACCAGAGCTCTTAGCCTTTCAAGATTCAGCTAATAGTTACATGTATATTGACATTTCTTTTTACCCCAGGTCAGATGAGAGAGAAAGGGTTTTTTACTTTGTAAAACACTTTTCCCACTGTGTGACAGCTTTTGATAGTGCATTTGGGAAGGAGAGTGAAGGTGGTTTCCACTGAGATAGAAAGATCTTCAAACTTTTCTCTTCACAAAGAGTAAAGCCACACTTCACTCAAATAAACAGGACCAGAAACAGTTTTAAACTTGCCTTTCCACCAACCTACATCGTCATTCCTTTGAGAGATGCTTTCTGAACTTAATTGAGGTCCTTCCCAGCCTGTTTGCAGATTTCCCTTGCAGGAGAACAGCTCTCCTTAATGCATTGCTTTGGTATAAATTACTTGCTCTTATCACATCATCCAAGAGTTTTTGAGAGGAACTTACGAAATAAAAGTAAATATGTGTGTGATGGAAACATGGAAAGAAACTGCAGTCCATTTCATAATCTGTTGTTCAGAGGATTTACTTGTAATACTGTGGACAAAGGTTTATGTGTTATGAAAGCTTACACTTTTGCTACATTTCTCAACAGGTCTATTCTATTTTATGCAATTTTATTTATGTGGAAAGAAATCTAGACCAGGCTTCTTTCTCAGAAGAGTAAATTCCCTGTAACAGCCTGAATCTGATGTCTGCCTGAACAAGCATTTTTATCTTAGAGTATAAACCAGATTCCTATATGCCTATGAATCCTGGTCTTGGTGACAATGTGCATATTTTCTACTCTTCAGCAGAGCCAATTTCAAGTAGATTTATCTGCTGAAGGTCTGACCTTTCTCCCCCCTTCCCTTACTCCCAGCAAGGCAAATATCTTTCTAATGAAAGGCTGATGCAGAGTGAACAGCGTGGTATCTCTTCACCTTTCCTTATCTCACCAGAACTTTTGGGATCTTATTTTTCTTTTTGTGTGCTTTTACTGAAACACTTAGGAATTTGGAGTTTCAGCATTAGTAATTTCAAGCCGTGGATCAGTGAACAAGCATAACTATCAGAAGAACTATGTGCTGTTTTCATATAGGCTTATTCACTATTCCTATATTAAAGGTGATATGTCTGAAATAATTTTGATCTAGAGTTTAATGCCAAGGCAGAGACAAGCAGAGTCAAGTCCACAGTGTGGCTCATTCCTGTCTCTGTCAAAAAGGGACTGTGTCAGAGATGTGCTAATTTCACTTTTTTTTTAATCCCATAGTTATAGCATAACAGCAGTTACAGATGGAATAGACCTCCCAGGTCTTGCTTCTGATCTATACCCATGGACAAGCACAGGGTGTTTATCATACATTTCCTGAATCTTGTCCTCTGAAATTTTAAATATAGTTTGATTGATGGCTAAGTGTTGTCGCTTGTCACATTTTTAGGAGTTCTTAGGGGCAACGGCAACTGTGTAGTGGAGCTGCATTTTAGAAACCTAGTGGAAATGCTTCTACTTTGGGCTCCAGTAGACTTTCTACCCTAAAGGAGGTAGAGGAAGTTGGCAGTATGGAAGAACAGTTGTAAAGCTGGAGAAAGGTGTTGGAAGATCCAGATTTGTTCTTGTAAAACCTGTCAGTTCAAGAGATTGATGTTTTCTTTCAAAATAAGCTCCACAAAGCTGTGAGTAGTGTCTCTCTTTTATAGCATACCCACGTGCTCTTCAGAGAGAAAAAGAACCAGTGAACTGCAGAATGTAGTTAAAGACTTGTACACACTTCAACACCATGGTATAGTTTAGCTTTATATGGTCCATTCCTCAAAGGGAAAAACTCGAAACTGAGGCAATTGATCTAAAAGGCAGCCTTTCTACATGGTATTTTAAGGGCTAAATAGTGAAGTAGTTTTTTCTGAGGGAAGATACTTTCATGGCCATGAAAGACACATTCTTAAATATTTAGATTATTTATTTTGATTTATATTGAAGTGATTTGTTTTGAAATGTGACCACACAATCACACGTCTATTTACAGTGCACTGTTTTCTCAGATCTAAAGGCCCAAGCATAATCACATAGCAGCAACTCTGCAGGAACCCTGACCGGGGGCTCTGCATGGGTATTTTAGAAAACGACACCTTGAATGCTGTTGCATATTGTAAGCCATTGTTAGGGCGTAAATAGCTCATGCATTTCATAGACAATCCATGTGTATCCCTCTGTAGTCTCATGCCATGTCTCACAGACACTTTTTGGTTCCAAAGCGTACACATTGTCTGACAGCAAAGTGATTAGCACTCAGTGCTATGGCCAGATTTACCTTCTCAGGTGAGCTGGGTTTCTTGTCCTCTAATGAGTCAGAAAACACCTCCTGGGGTGTATGAGATTGGAGGAAGGATGTGGCTGCTTTTTCTCCAGGGCATCAAGACCTCACTGAGACATGCCCAGACATGGGAAGGAAGCTTCTTTGCAGTAGCGTAGCTGTAGTGTCAGTCCCTGGTTCCTCTGGGCTCTCGAAGGATGTGCTGAGTTTTAGGAATTAAAGCAGAGCTACCCTTGGCTTAGAAACATGTGCTGAAGAGTACTTTTGGTGCACAGAATATTCAGCTCTCCATAGCACCGACACCAAAAGCAGGGAGATATTTTAGCACATAAGTCCGAAGGCCTTCAAGGGACTCATTCATATGATTAAAGGCAGATACATGCTGAAGTGCTTTGCTGAATGAGAGCATTTTGAAATATGTTTTCATATCTCCTGCACTTGAAAAATCATATGCATAACTGAGAAGACCAAGAAATAAAAAGAAAAAAAAAAAAAAAAGAAATATGTATTGATGTTTGGGGTCCTAGGCATAAAATATTTGCAGCACCTATTTTATGCAGGCATGCCAATTCGTGTGTGTATAAAACAGGATTTTTTTATTGTATTTTATAAATTGACTGTAGACTATGTAATACAAGCAGAACATAAAAGTATAATGAAAAGAACAAAGACATCACTAAGTCTTCTGAAAGTTTTTTATGGCCTATGTCAGGAGAACAAACCTTCCATCCCTTACTTTTTAACTGTCATTACCTTCACATAAAGACGCAACGTTAGAACAAAGTCTGCTCAGAAAATTCATTCACTCCATCCCCAAAGCAACAGAAGCATTAGAATCAGTCACAAAATGAACACAGTGATGTTGGTTACAAGCAACACGAACCGGCCATTCATTTTGATAACTTAAGTGGGAAGCTGAAAGGGTAAAAAATTCTTTACCAAGTCAGGTATAAATTCCTGCACTTTGTTAGTATTTTACCACTATTTTACTTGGATAATCCTGTAATGATGCAAAGATACATGGTTAGAGTATGCTGGCTGATTAACATATGAAGAGAAAATGTTCTGAGAGGTGTACAGCTTGAGGTGAGTTTTGCTGTAATGGCAATTATGTTATGCAGCATTTGTGTGTAAGTCCATTTGGTAGGAAAAAAGTCAATCTTCACCATAAAGCCATTTTAGCTTTGCCGGATACAAGAACAGTTGAATGATTTGTATGATATAGTCAGAATACTCTGTGATAAAAATGAGGTATTGATTCAAGGAGATTTTAATTTAGATTAGTTCACTTAAAATGAGTAATAAATTGAAATGAACTCTACAGAGCTCACGTTCAGAATGAATTATCTTGCCACCTCATTGAAACCTTAGGCGAGGAATAATTCTACTAATGGCCTTAACGCAAATCACCAATTTTAAATAAGAACTGTACAAATAATTTGGACAAGAGAATGACAGATATGATATCTGATTTGTAAGAGAATTCTAGGTAAAGGAAAAAGAAGGAAAACTTGTTTTCCTAAAATAAATCAGAAGGAAAAATGTAAGTAATTTCAGTACTATGCTTTAATATTAGCATATCCTCATGTGTCAAATGCTGCATTAATATTTAATAAAATCTTGCATATTGCTACCAGCATTTCTTTCCGAGAATACTTTTTTAATTTTTCTCTTTCACCCCACCATCTTTCTGAATAGGATTTTTAATGAGTGGTCTGTCCAGGATTCCTAGTGGAGGACAGGACACTATCTGTTCAGTCCTCCTCTTGTCTCCTGTTTTGTGTGACTTCTGTACGTGCCTTTTCCTACCCTTTAGGGCCTGATGGTGATTAGTCTCTCCATCCCATCCCACCTCTATGAGTTGCCAGGATTTACTCACTGTCCTTTGTCTCTGACTGGATGTAGCTGCACTTTGCTGCTGATCTCCAGGTATCTTCAAAACATGTTCAGACACTCCCGTTCATTCACCATGCACACCATTCGCAACAGTGCTATTACTTTTCTCTACATATCCTGCACAGGTTTTTTATGCACTGAACACTTCCAGTGGTGGTCGGATCTAAAAATGTATCAGGGTGCCGCTTCTCTTTCCAGAGGAATAAATCAAACGATACTAGCAAATTTTAGACACTTTAATTTAAGAAGAGATACATTTCCAGGAGCAGAGATAAAAGGGAAATTAATAAATTTTCTTCATGTCATAAAATAAATTCTGATCTAGACTTAGAATTGATTGTATTTGGCAGAAGAAAAATACTTGTCTTTGCTGCCTGATTCAGGCAGTTGGACAGAAAGCAGTAAGGATTCTGGATGGGGAAAAAAAGCCACTATCTTTTTGATAGCAGTTTCTGTGCTGCAACTGTAATTATCTGTGTAAATCTGCAGCATTACAAAGAAAGGCATTTGGAAAAAAATACAGGCATTCATTTTCAACAAGATTTTAAATTGAGATCCAGTGCAATTTGGTCCTTTCTGTCACAATAATGTGTCTGTTTGTAGCTTCTGCACTGAGTGAGCAGATTCTAAAATTGCTTATTGCTATCAGCCAAATTTATGGCTCATATTATTTCTAGAGAGAACCATGTTTCCCTGAGGAGTTTGTGACCATACAGGTAAAATAAATATGTCCAGGACTGTCCTCCAGCAGTGAGGGCAACTAGTATGCCATGGCCTGCATCCATCAGCCCAAACCAGGTTAGTCATGTGCAGGTCACCCATGGGATCGACTACTTGGCCATGACAGCTTTTGAATGTTGCCTTGGAAATACTTAGGAAAGAACTACCTGGTTTGGAGCAAAACCATGCCACAGTTTGTTAGAAGAGTTTACCACTGTAAATGAATGAGTTATCATTCCCAGGACCTTTGGCAGAGTTTAATTTAGCAGTATAGACATAAACAATGTGGACTAAGTTATTTGAAAAAATACAACATATCTCAGCACTTAGAGGCAGAGAAGGGGAAAGACACTGTGCTGTGTCCAGATGTATTTTGTTTAGATGTTTTTTCTTTCTTCTCCATATCTGCTTCAGTTATATTATTTCCAGAGTGGATATAAGAGCATTTACTCTTCCTTTTAACTTTCTTCCAGGAGATTATGTAGGTATTGTTTAGATAATAACTAGATTTTCTCTAATATCAAATCAGACCAAATGTTACTAGGTATAAATTTGATTTTAATAAGAAAATATTTCTATTTCATAGATAGAACCAGCTAATTAGCAGAGGGAATAAGATAGGCAGTACATGTGAGTCCCTTCCTCAGATTTGATTAAATGCTAATTGCAGGACTGCCATTTGCTCATGACAGCTATTTAACCTTGCATGTTTCCTAAAACATCAGGCTTTTCTTATTTTGTTGCTGCTGCATTTCCTTCCAGCCTGATCCTTAGCTACAGGCAGTTAATCTCCATTCTACTGCCTTCATCATTTAACAGAGAAATAAGTGGATCTGGGATTTTTCAGATCTGTATTTGACAATAATTCTTTCTCTGGTTGATAGCCCAAAAAGTGTTTTGAGAGGGATTTGGAGACAAAGGCAATGCTTTGCCTGGGACTGGGGAAATAACGTCTGTTTTCTTTCTTTTTAAATTCCTTTTGTTAATTTGGTCTTTTTAAACGTTCACTCATCCTAAATCACAAATGGGTGGTATTACTGCACTTACGCATCCTTCTGTCTCCTAGTGCCTCGAACAGTTCATAGATGTGCTTCTTAACAGAACAAATCCTTGTTTCATGGTAGTTTTCCTCCAAAATTCACAACATCAGCAACAACGAATGCGTAAAGTACATGCAATCACTAGGTTCCTGTCAGTGATGGGAGCAAAAGGCTCCACATGTGTGGCAATTAGAACAGCACTAGAAAATATGATTGGCTATAGAAAAAATCTGTTCAATCTCTTCGAGCCGTGTGAGCTGCCAGGTATAAAATAACTAATGCAGTTGCCAAGTTACCAGGATCAGGTCATGATTCATACAGCAGACAGCCATATTAGGAAATACCTTTAAATATAAATACCATTTGAAGGAAGGCCGTTTTTATCTATACTTTCATGACAAAACAATGGGTCTGATTGTTATTTACCCTGAAAAATTTGCTAAAAGACTTCAGCTTTATGGCAGAATAAAGCAGAATTAATTATGAAGTTATATACGTAGTTAGTTCACAACAGCCATCCATGAATGGAAGACTGACATTGCACAAGGAAACTCAGGTGTCCGAACAAATCTAGTGGAATCCAGCACCTTCCTATTGATTCTTCTATGTCTGGTAAGATTTTTTTGCATGCATATGGATACGCAACATCATGGATGTGTCTGCAGACTGAGATTCATTTGTACAAGAGGTACAAGAGAAAAATAACAAACCATTCTGATCATCCTAAAACAAAAGATACATATAGTTAGTCAAGGATTTATAAATAACATGCCAATTCAGTGATCATGTATGGGGAAGCAGATCCAGAGCTGCAGTAAAGATCTGCTCAGCAACTTCTTGTGCTGTGGTGCGTTAACTAGTTCGAACGCCTGCTGTGCTCAGCTTGGGGATTAATGGCCTTTTGGGATGGCTTCTTGCACTGGTTTGCTGCAGGATCGATGGTGGGTATGGAGACTGTCCCGAAGGTAATGCAGTGGAAGGGCTTGTGAAGTTATGTTTTGAGGTAGCTGAATTAGTAACTGCCCAGACTTTGTAAAAGCAGCTCCCCAGCTGCATGGACACTGCCTGGTGAGAAGGTGCTGAGCACAAACAGCTGACTGACGCATTTACAAATGAGGCATTTAGGCAGCTGTTTTTCCCATGGCAAGAGAGAAGCATCGGAAGAAGCTGAGCTGTGCCTTCTTGGTCCTCTCTTGGAACCCTGTCATTGGAGGGAGGAATGAGATGCTGCTCCTGGCCTTGGAGCTGCACAGTCTGCTGGCTGTGGGGTTTGGGGAGGACTGCGGGGAAGTTTGACCACTTACTTGAGCTGTGCTGGTACTTTCCACATGGCATCTTATGCTCACCACTTCTGGAAGCACAGTACACAACCAGGTGGTCTGTCTGCCTCATTCATTTCTGAATTGCTGCTGGTATTTCTATCTGTTTCTATTGATTTTATATGGCACTGAAGTGACTAGCTTAGACTAGGTGCCTTAGTTCTAGATAAAGTCAAATTATACGAATTCTTCCTTAAATTACTAACATTTCTACCTCAGGAAAAGCAAACATGCAAAAGGTTTTCACTCCTTGTCCTGCAAGTAAATCTATCACATCATTGGAACTCAGCATGTGTTTAAAGGTTCATTAGTGCCTTAATAACTAAAATGGTACTGAACCATTTTGGCAATTAGGATAACACAACTATGCATGACTAGAATATTTTTCACTGCACTGTGGTGTAAGCTACAATATGCTTGCCAGGTAAAACTGCAAATACTTGCTGTTTAGCCTTTCTTATCTCTGAAATTCATAATTAATTAAATCAGAGGGACTTTTCTGTTTACTTGAACTGGCTTTGATTTGAACAGTAGTTAAGTTAGCACTATGCAAATTCATGGCAGATGTGTAGAATGTGATTTTTCAGTTGTTGATAATTTTGTCCAATCACTGTCTTCCTAGCCAGTGCTTCTACAAAAGACCTATTTCCTTTTTAAATATTGCCTTTCCTTTCCCAGCCCCCCCAGATACATTTGAAAAGAGTGAGAGGATTTGCTTTTTTCCTCTCCCCTACCTCTCAAAAACAGCTGATATGCTGGTCCCCCAGGTCCCTTTAGAAAGAGTGGGAGATGGAGCCCTCCTTCTCAAGATTTTACACATAAAATTGGCAACTCCTGCTATCTGTTTGTCAGAGACCTGTGCTGCTTCTACAGTTACAACAGTGATGTTGTATCCTGACAAGAAATGTCATTTTCTATGTAGAGCTTGAACAAAAAGTCTGAATTCTGAGTTAGTAATCAAAGAGAGTAGGTCAGAAACTCCTTCATATTAGTCTAGGCAGGTAGTCTTCATGGATTTATATGCATTTCATACTTACACTACTTAGTATAAATTGTCAGTCAAGGGGAATTAATTCTCAACTATTACTATTAATTGGATAGTTTCATTCTTTAGCTATTTTTTAAATGAATTCCCATATGTCTAGGTAATGAAATGTCATTCTGCCAAACAAAGCAGTTGTTATACTGCAATGCGGTGGAGGAAAAATACAACGTGCTGGTGTAAGGAAAATTTATCTGGCTTCACCTTCCTCTTCACTCAAAGTTTTGAAAAAATTGCACAACAGTTCTAATAAAACTCCTGGGTCATAATACAGACAAAATACCTCCAGGGGTGTTTTCATTTCAGTGTTACAAGTATTAATACATGTGAA
This sequence comes from Streptopelia decaocto, assembly GCF_964273445.1. NCBI lineage: Eukaryota > Metazoa > Chordata > Aves > Columbiformes > Columbidae > Streptopelia > Streptopelia decaocto. The sequence goes on from NC_138655.1 coordinate 15,711,898, forward strand.
ATAATTGGAAATCTTGGAAAAAGAAAAACAATTGAGCAGAGATATGAACTTATTTTGCTTCTACTGGACCTCTCCTCTATGCAAACTTGTATTTTTTGTCCTGCTTTTTCCATGTACACCACAAGAAAATGCCCCTGCAGGATAATCTTTTTTACTGGCCTATTTTCTGCAAGAGTCCTAAGAAGATTCTTTCTGATGTTTCTCCTTTTTTTTTTAACAAAAATATCTTTCTAGTACAACAGAAACATTTGTGGAAAACATCTGCTTTCCCTCAAAGCCTGTTTTTTGTCCGGAAATGAAATCCACACTCAAAAACCTTTAATCCAGAAATCCAAAGTTCATCTGATTTATGCTGGCATATATTTACACAAAGCTCATATACATAGGTTTAAGACACTGCATAAGCACTCAATATTAATATGTCCCATGAAATTACCAGCCTCATTTCTGTTTATTCATGACACATGGGAATGAGGTGTCTTCACTTCTGCAGCTTCTGTCATTGTAAGCCTCAATTGCTGCTTTCTGCCATATCTTCTTGTTATTTTCTTGCTGTCGTCTATAGTCAACAGTCCATCCATCACCGTTGCTTTGATGATTGCCAGAGCCCCTGCGTCAAGACCACACTGTCAGCTTGATATCTTGCATGTGTAATAACCCTCCCACTGCAGTAGGGATTTCTGGCAGCTCGAGTGCTATGGGCACAGTCTATTCTTTGGAGCTGATAAGCACGCAGATGAAAAAAAACCTCTTGTCTTCCCTGGTTTTACTATTCTATTTTTGTCTGTTTTGGTTAGTCTTTTTGGTCATTCTGGTTTCTTTTCTATGCTTGTGTTGCTGCTTTGACACAATCCCTTCACAAGGAATACCTTTTGAAAGAACTGAATACAATTTTATTTGCTCCAGTTGACCACAGTTAGCAGGAGTGCAGCACACCATCTGTATTAGGTCTGATTTCTCAGTAAGTACCAGCCAAGTGGTGCTGTGAATGCACTCTCCTGAGTTTTCCTTAATTCGCACCAAAGCAGTTTTAAACAGCATGGTTTGAACTGGGAAACAGCATGTTTGCTTTCATCTTTTCCCATATGTGCAAACAGATGTATACCTACATGTATAAAACTATTGATTTATATACATAAAGGACAGGTTCAAGGCACGAATTGAGATGACATGAAGGTAACCATGCCATATCACATGTCATAGTTTAGCTTTTGAAGTGTCTGTGTGTCCTTGTGTAGCTGGGAATTCCTTGGTGAAGGTAGGTCATGAACACCATCTCTCTACCGTGTTATGCAACCTGGAACTTGCAAGCAGGCTCAGAGGGTTTCCATTTTAATTAGTCATAGTCAATTAGTACGCTTCTGTCTTTCATCACATTATTTGATGAAAAAAAAACAAACTAGACCTTTTTTTAAGTTATATTTTGAAACAAATTGTGTCCTTTTTCTTCTCCCAAGTGCATAATTGTGCTCTTGAGACTCTTATCCTGAACAGCATTTTCTTGTACTTAGGGCCTTGTACGACTAAATTGCCTAATTGTTCAGACCCACAGCATGAGAATAAAACATCCCAGAGCACAGGATCCTGCAAAAGATCTGTTTCAAGAGCATCTTCCTTTGTTGCGTATTTATTGTATTTCTCACTGATGTAGGCCATGACTGTTAAGACAACACAAAGTTCCTGTTTTGATGTTTGGGGATATTGCCACAAAGGATTTGCACATTCCCCACTGTAGAGGAGGTTTTTCTGGTTGCAGTTAGCATGATGCTTGCACAACGGCGAGGAGTCCTACCGCTTTTCTTAATTCAGAGGAATCAGCTGATGCATGTGAAAAGCAAGGAAGCTTGAACATCTGCTCAGAGATGATAAAAATAAAAGTTATATTGGGATAAGGCTCTGCTTTCTGATTTCTGTTATCAAAAATCATTGTATTTTCAACAAGATATCAGAAGAAAGGCACTCTCCTCATAGTGTTAATGGACAGTATCATCACTAGTGAATCACACAGTTGCTCATTTTATGGTTTTCCAAGTACATCTGCAAATGAAAAGGACGAGTCCTCCAAGTAACAGAAAGTTTTAAAGAAATTAGTAAGCAGCTTCTGCACAGTCTTGAAGACCATATTTGGCACAGCATAAAGATTAAAACGTCCCCAGAATTGGATGAAGAGTATTTTGGAAAGGAGCTTCAATCGAAATGTTGAAAGACACTGTATTATGCAAAGTGCTAATGAAAACAATTTGATATAACTATCAGAAAGGAAAATTGCATTTAATATCTCCATGGGAGAAAGTGCACCAGAAAATAAAGGAAAAACTGCACTTTATTACTGGAAAAATGAGCAGGCATAATTTCCTGAAGGCAATCAGTTCCTGAACTGCCAGTAGGTGGCCTGCCTGTGCCCATGGCATCTGCGCATGTCAGGAATTCATCAGTTCCTCTCAGAAAGTTTATGACTAACTCTGCCATTGCTTAGTCAGATAAATTCCAATTTTGGTAAATATGTGTCATTCAAACACATGAAATCGACAAAAAAATATAAGCAGCAATAAATTTAAACATGAATATCCAGGATCATAGCTGTCAGTTTTCAGTAAAGATAAATGTTGGACTCTCACAAACCTAATTTTGGGCTGCTGTGTCCAATATTGGCTAAATCATCTGTTGTTCTGTGAGGATGGTTCTCAGAATAGTTTAGATGCTTTTTTTTTTAGAGGCATGTAAAATACTCTCAAAGGGAAAGTGTTACACAGCCCTGGAGCAGGGATCTACATAGGTGCAAAGGGTGGGAGCAGGGATAGAAGTAGCGAGATGAGGACAACCTCCCCCACCACAGCAGAACCAGCCGGTTATCCCAGCCTGCCCTTGTGTGTAAGCAGAGCTGTGTGGCTAATCAGAAGACGGAAACTACAAGGAGAGAGGAGAAATGAAATCAGAAGAAGGAAAATGGATACCCCCAGTGCAATTGCCTGGACTTTCCTGGTTCTTTTTAATATAATTGTTACATTAAATGCCTCATGGGCCAAGGATAGACTGCCAACTTGGAAGAGAAATGGCCCTCAGAAGAACCAAAAGGACAGAAGGGCACCACCTTTTTCAAAGAAGACAAGAAGACTTTATTATTGCCCATGCCCAAGCATTTAAAGGTCATGCTCAAGCTCCAAATAGTATGAGATTGGCTTGAAACTCACAAGATTGAATGAAAGTTTAGATTTATTATATTTACTACCTCATTTCCGAGCCTGGTAGTAGGGAGGTATTTGTGTTACATTTTCAAATTTCCCGATGACCATTAGGGTTGGACCTTGTGGCTGTCCTTTTTTCTTTTTTTTTTTTAAAAAAAGAAGCTGAGATTGACACTGAGTCATTTATTTCCAGAGGTAAATTTCCAGAGATAAACCATAAACTATTGCAAGAATCAATGAGATACTGACAGTTGTCAGCTTGAGGTATACTAAAAAGTCACAGTAATTTGACTTCAGCTTTGCAGGAAAAAAAATGATACAAAGTACAATTTCAAAGCAAGCAGGACTGGGGGCAAGACCAGCTTTTGTCAGATTCATGTTCTCATTTCCCTACTGGTCACAGGATTTTTAACGTAACTTGAAGAAGAAAATTCTTCTTTATCAGCAAGTTTTTCTGTCCTGGTGTCTTTCACTGAAGAACTTTTGCAATCTAAAAGTTTCTCTGTGTCTACAGAAGTTCTCTTACAGAGGAAGATGTTCTGTTTAACATAAATGCTACCACAGACTTAAGAGTTTAGGCTTAATTTGGTGTCTAGTAATACAATAATAATGACATTTCCTGGCCTCTAGGACAGCAAGCTGTCATTGTAGAGTAATATCTTTTCTTGTTTCCGATTATTTGCCAGATGTGGGCCAAGGTCAATTTTCAGTGATGGTGGCCGAAGCCAAAAATGGTTTTGCTGAAGTGAAATGCAGTGATGCGCTGATGTGAAGGAAGGCAATTCAGCTCACTTTCCATTCACCTATTAATCTCTTATTTTTACATTTCTTTGTTTTTCTCTTTTCAGATACTTGTCAGTGTGTCTAGGGCCTTGTGGAATCCTGCCAATGTGACATAGCAGGAGTTTCACCAGAGCAGTAACTCTGTATGGCAGAGCCTGGCGAGGCACCGAGGTTCACCCATGTTCCGGCATCAACACTGGCTGAGCTCCCGGCTCCTGTGGACAGGGTCACTCGAAGGGCAGGGCTGAGACAAAAGGTTTATTAAAGTTTAAACAACCTGGTTGCTGTGAAGGTATCTTTCATTTGTTCTGACATCTCCACTGTCAGCAGGAATGACAAAGTGTTTATCACTCGCTTTCTCTAGGGCTGAGGGAAATGGAAATCTGGAAGGGTTTAGCTGGGGCATCCAGCCAAGATGAGCCATGGGGATTGGTGGTGTGATGGCAAATGTTAATGAATAGGCAGGGCAAGTGTTGCCAAGAGGAAGTTTGAAGGACACCAAGAGATCTTAATTTCTGATGTCTCCAAGATACCCTTCTTAGGGAATCTGCAGCATGTGGTGCAAGAATCTGTTTTGGATCTGCCAGGAGAGAACGAGCTCTTCAAAAGGCAACCAGATTGCTAATTCTCATTGAAACCTATGGCTCTGAGGATCAAGGCCCGAACCCTCAGTGCTAGGAGAACTTGGAAAGACTGGTTGCATCTGTGAGAGTATAAAACAACATCATTTTTTCATGTCTTCTTCATGCTTTCCCAAATACTTGGTTACCCTAGTGTTACCTCTCTCTCATCAAGTTCCTTGCAAAGAGTTTTTTCTGAGATGCTCAAACACATTCGTCAAGCTTTCTGAGGTAGAAATATAAAACTGAGTGTCATCAGGATTCCCTTTAGGCCATGGCTCCTCTGAACTAAATTGAGCATTTGTAAAAGAGAAATTAATCTGCCTTTGTGTTAAGGCTCAGGGGCTGAAGAGGAATTGTCCTGCCTTACCCTCAGGCTTTCTGTCTTTAAGAGTTTGCAAGTCAGTAAGTACCACATCACTCCTGGCTCAAAAGTTTTTGCTAGATCAAAGTAAGGACATCTAAGGACTAATAGGAGTTTCCTCATCTCTAGCAAGTGATGCTTCTTGCTGTCAGTCAGACAAACTGACTGGCAGAAATGTGTAGCTTCAGTAGATGGCTGATGACCATCCAAATACAGATGTCAGAGACTGGGACTTGTAAGGCAGAGATCTTTGTTATGAGCTGCTTTTGCTGTGTTTCTCACTAAGTGCCAGTAGTGAAACTACAGCCTTAAGTTGATCGATATTTTGCCATCACCTTGAGGAAAGTAAAGATTTCACCTGCAGAGTTTGAGACTTTTCTTCTCTACTAATGTGTGCAGAGAGGGCAAGGGTAGGCCTCCCAGGGAACCGAACTGAAGAAAGGCTTTCCATTAAAAAAAAAATAAAAAGCTTCCTTTTATAAAGCTATTTTTAGTCTTCTGCTTAATACCCTGTCCAAGGAAAGTACAAGGCAGTGACTACTGTCTCTTTAATGTTACTAGTTTAGGACTAAAAAACTTTTGTTAGAAGTAAGTGACTTTAATCAAGGATTTTTATAGTGATAACAGAGAGTTGTTTGGGATGTATTACAACATTAGGATAAACTTGGATGTTGGCTCTAGATATTTGGCATAGTGAGAGTTAAATAATTTGTTTTTATTCTTTCCTAATCAATAACTAATATTTTGGATTGCATCACAGTTACTGTATGAGTATTGTAGATGACCATTTTTTCTCTTCATTAAGACTCTGGTCATTTTTTACTGTAACTTATTGAGATCAATAAAAGCTTAATGTGTTAACTTCTCTGTCTAATTTTATGTGACACCTTGCTGAGCCAGCAAAAGGAATGGGGGACAAATTGGGACGTGCAGTGACATCTGAGAGGTATTTACATACAACAGCTATGGATTTGTGGTGTGCTTGCCAGGATTATTTAAATATTTCCACATTGGTAAGTCCTCTAACCACCTGTCCATAAAATGAAGAAAGGAACATCTTGCAGTTCAAATGCAGAACTTGGTTTCAATAGGTCAGGATTTAGTTCCTATTCATGCCATAGATTTTGACCGTGACCTTGGGCAAATCACTTACTCTCTTTGCCTCTCACATCTCTGTAAACTGAAGTAGGGACAGTAACTCCTTAAAGGTGAGAATGAACATGTCTGTGTCCATGTGGCAATCCCACTGTTATTCAGCTCAGGGTCGTACCTCTGCCTTGAGCCAAGATGGAAGTGATCAAGTTGTATTTTACTCACAGTTTGAAACAAAGTTAATGTTTTTCTCTTTTAATGTTTAGACAGAGACCTAGGTGGTGACTGGGCTGAGACTGTTTGAGAACAGTTGGTCTGTACCCTGACAGATTTGAAGACTTTGTTCACTCTGTCTTTGGTGCAGACTCCCTTGTCCTTCCCCAAACGTTTAGTCAGATTCTGCTTTGATCTAACTCATTTCAGAAGCTGTAGGCTTTCTGGGTACCCAGAATTGCCACATAGTCAGTGGCAGAACTTTATCAGTGTAATAAGGCACAGTTGGAAGGTAAAGAGGACCCTGGATAAAGAATTTTTTGTTTTCCTTTGGTATAAGTTATACATCGATAATGGTTTACATAACTCAGCCTGATCTACAGCATGCTAGGGGGCATGATATCTGCCTATCTGCACAGCAGTTAACCAAGGTAGCCAGCAAACATGTCATTCAGTTGTGTTTTGTTAACAATGAAGATTTAATCATCTTGCAGAACACTTCTGATACCCAAAAGTTTTCTGTTGAAAAGATTGTCAAAAGGCCTTTGCATAGCTGTGGTGCGTTATATGTAATCACCACAATGGTGTGGTTCTCTGCCATTTACAGCTGTTGTGAGCTCATCTGTCTTCCCTTTACACAAAGTGGTCTTCATGATCCTGTGCATCTGGCGCAGGACTTGTTAAGTGTCAGTATGTCACAGGGCATGGAAGAGACATCCGAAAGTTCATAGCTGTGCCCTTCCCTCCCTTTCTTTTCCCATAGTCAACAAATGGCTTACACAGATTGCTTCTTTTTTCCTTCCCCAATGAACATGTTTCAAGAGTCATATGGGCAAAATCAGCAAATTTTTTCCATGGTTCCAGGGTCCCAACCCCCTTTTGCGTGGTTACTACAGGTTACAAGGCACAGCAAAGCCCTAGATTTGCCATATGCCATTGCCTATCAGTGATGGTTAGATGCAGTGATAAAGCAAAAATTATTATGTTAAGTGTTCTTCATTTAAAATCCCAGAAAGCATCCGCAGCAGTAGGAAACATGCCACTCTGATCCTGTGCACAAAGTAATTGCCATCTCCTCTCCATCACAAATGCCAAATCACTCTGGCTACCCATTGTGTCAGTCCTCATGCGACCTGAGGTGCTAGCAATTAAAATCACCGTGCTCTGAACTGCAGTGAAGTTGCCTTTCTCTTAACGCCAGAAGAAAGAAAAAAGAAATAAAAAAATCAGAAGTCATACTGAATCCGCCAGCCAGCCTTTGAATATAAGTACACAGAAAACTCCCAATAGATATGGGATCAGTGCAGAGAACAGAACTGGAATTACTGAATATAGCTGGCAAACTATAAAAAAGAAAAATAAGAATGAGTTCTGTCTGTGTTATCTCAGATGAAACCATCTTTTCTACTGAGAAACAAACTATCTTAAAATGAAAACAAAGATAAAAAAGATATATTGGGCGAGAAATGGGCACCATTCTTTTAAGTTGTGTCAAGCATACTTCATTCTGAAATGGAAACCATGATAGATAATTGTTTGTTACTGGTAGCTTGAGTTTTTAAATTAGAATCAAAATCCCATTTTGTTGGATTTATAAAGGGTAGCAGAGATCTTAGAGCTGTCCTGAGGCACTGCTGTGGTCTGGAGTGCCTCTGGGAACCCTTTAAAACTGCCCTTAAAATTAAAGAGAAAAATACTTCCACAGAGAGTGTTTTTTACGCAGGAGGAGACAAATGGCATGTTGAAACTCTTCAAATTTAGAGAATACAGTGTAAAAGAAAAGGCCATGAAAACCAAATGTGAGCTAACAGGCACAGTTTACCAAGGGGGAACTAGATGTTTGGTCAGCTTCAGCCTGTGCCAGGACCCTCAGAGAGGCATTCCCTACATCCTTTTGTGTTCCTGAAGCCATCACACATAACAGTAACCTTGCTACCTACATGTAAGCTGCACATGGTTGAAATTGCTAATGGTATTAGTGAGAAAAGTCCAACCAGCATCTTCTGAACAGGCACCCTTCAAAATCAGCCTTTGGCTTACAAAGCAGACACAGCATGTACGCTGCATCAGGCCCCTTCTAGTCCCTTCAGCAAATTTGTGACTGGAAAAGACTCTGCCCTCAGCTGTGAATAGGTTGCCTCAGTTGAGCTTGGAAGAATAGAGATAATGAAGCTCTGTGTGCATGTTGTGTCCCCTGAGGGAGAAGGGCCGATTCATATAAGAGGATTAGAGAAACAACTTCAGTTAATTGATGTGGCTTATGTTCATCTTTATATTAAACTTCGTATTAAGGCCCTAATTTCAGCTCCCAATGAGAATTCATGGGTAAGGTTGTTGTTTCTTGAAAGTCTGTGCTGCAAAGTGACAAACATTCATCTTAACCTGTAAAGATCTTAGTCCTAAGATGTATATGTCTTGATATAAGACTAAAGAAAATTCTGACACTGGACCCCAAAGTTCCTGCTGAAACTTCATCATTCTTTAGAGGCTCATTCCTTTGGTGAAGGACTTGTTTGTGATTATGATTTCAGACTCCTCCGTACAAGAAGACATTGACAGACTGGAATGAGTCAATGCACAGGCCACCAATACCTTCAGGGGCTTGAGCATGGGATGTAGTGGCTGAGGGCTGGGTTTGTTCAGCTGGGAGAAGAGACAGCTCAGGGAGATCTTATTGCTGTCTGCAACTGCTTAATGGGAGGATACAGAGAAGACAGAGACAGTCTCTTCTCAGAGGTGCACAGGGACAAGTCAGAGGGCAACAGACCCAATAAGAAATTCAGGAAATTCCTCTTTGATATAAAGAAAACTTTTACTGTGACAGTGATCAAACATTGCAATAAGTTGCCTGGAGAGGTTGTGAAGAGATCTAAAACTCAACCAGAGTTGAGCAGTCTACTCTAATTAGGCCTGCATTGAGCAGTAGGTTGGACTAGGTGACCTCCACAGGTCCATTTCAACCTAAATTATTCTGTGAGTTTATGAGTCAGGTCAACAATATGTTTTCATTGGTTGATTCAATGACTTGTGATCTCTGCACCTTGAGACACTCTCTTTCTGAAGTGTCAGCAGAGAGGAAATGGGAGGGGGGAGAAGCAAGCCTTGCTCCCAGCTTCTGCTACAGTGACCTGCTTGGGTCTTGTTAGCCTTGAGCAATACCCAGACCACACTCGGGCAAAAGGAAGAGACTGAACGGCCAAACCACTGGTGATGGCTAAATCCAGCATTTGAAGCATAAAAGGTTTGTTTCTGTGCTATGATCCTTAAGGTTTATGGTTTTTTTCAAGTGAAGGGGTAATGTCTTTGGAGGTTTTGGGAAATGCTGCGTGTTGCAGCTGCAGCTGCTGGTTCAGACCCTTAGGAGTAATAAAGAAACTGGCTAAGGCCATTGCGTGCAACCATAAAAAAATTTAAAAAAATTATAAAAATTCTGCTGCCACCAATCCTACTTCTTCTGAAGTCAGAGGGAAATATATCAATGAGGTAAATGGGAGTAGATAAGGCCTGAGAGAATTTCACCTGGATTTTCTTTTAAGAGCTAAGCACTACTCTGTTTTTCAGATTCATCTCGGTGCAATGTCATTCCACACCGGCATGCTAGCAGCTGAAGGAAATATTTATACAGCAGAATAATTCACGGCACTCTTTTCCCTCCTGTATGAACCTATTTCTTATTTTATTCTGTTTCTCCACACTACCCATACACGTTCACCAGCCCAAATTATGTTTGTTACATAAGCTGTCAAGTTATCTGTGCAATGTTGTGTTAGGGATTTAGCTAGAGAAACATATTCCCTTGGTGTGCAAGTAAGATTAGAACACCATGTGTATGTGATGGATTTGTGGACTGAAAACTCATTCAATTTTAGTTTGATTATGAAGGCAAGGTTAAATGAGAACAATATTAACAGAAGTATAGGCCTGACTCTTCAAAAACCCATGAACTTCAAAATCTCTGCAAAACTCTGGTGCAGGAACATCTCATTAAAGTTGGCATGTCCCTCTCTCGTTTCTATATCTTCCCTTAGGCAACAAAAATTGCTAAATACTTCACTAATCGGCTTTCCTAGCACCACTTATTTTTCTCAAGACCAAATCTTCTGGATGCCCTTATAAGAAGAGTACTCTCAGGTTTATGAGTGCTTTCTGCAAGAGCACAGAGACCAAGACACATCTCTCACTGATGCTACAACTAGGTGATACCATTGCCACAGAGGCATACTGAAACAGACCCAGGAGCACTCCATGCTTTGCTATCTCATCTGGACATGGCAAAAACATAGAGGCAAGCTTGGATTTGATTTCAGCATAGAAAAAAGTAGGTATGGATAGGTCATTTTAAAGAGACCCTTTCACACAACCATCATCAATCAATCCAGTCTGATGGCTGTTGTTACTGAAGTTACTTTCTGCTAGGTGTTTACCTCTAAATAGCAGCATGTATTTCACTGCTAGAGAGCAATGCTGCCAATTCAATTGACTTCAAACATCTTCCACGTATTCCACTACAAGAATAGTAAGTAAACAAATCAGAGCTTATGACCTGACCGTGGCTTATTGCCTTTCCTGTGTATACACTTGTTAGTGATCAGCAGAATAACAGATAAACGATCAGCGAGCAAGCTGAGTCCTGAAGTCTTGTACCTGCAAATCTTCTCCCTGGGTTTCTGTGGGGACTAGACACACAAACACTACATTGAGCTCTTTGGCTGTTGGAATAAAAGCTAACGTCATTTGAAGTTGCAGTTCTAACCATGCCAGTCAGAGGAGTCAGTGAAGTTGGCAACACGGAAAGGTTAGATCTGTTACAACTCTTTTTATCTCCTGCTCTTGTGGTGCAAGGAGTTGTTTGTAAACCAAAACTGAACATTGGCAGCCCCAAAATTTCTGTCCAGTGTGCTAAATGCTTTGCCTCCTATCCATGTCCAGTGATGGCAGAGATTTCAGTCTCTCCTGTTTGTCAGAAAGTTCAGTCGTCTACAGAGACAGAAAGATGTGAGTTACACTTCAATGCAGATCTACTGTTACTTCATGTGACAAAGTGCTGCGTTTTGAAATACCACCTCTGTGTCCTGGAGGTTGAGGGCAGCTTCGCACATCTTCATATTACAGACTGTGCCTAGATAAAGAAGCTTTGTTAAACATGGTATTTTAGCAGAGCACGTGCAACTGTGACTACTACAGATGTTCTACCAAGTGGGGTAAGTGCTGAGCATCAGGGGAGCAAAGCCTGCACCGAAACAACTGTCTGTCCCCAAGAGATGCGAGTTCCTTCAAGGTCTGTTACACACCTGGGAGATGCTAAAAGCAAGAGAAAGTTCTGTCTGATGTCTCAGATACTGACAGTTGCAAGACAGATGAAACAGATTTTCCAGGTCATCTGACTGAACACTGAAAGGTAGCTTGGCACATAACTTGAAGCTCCAGTATCATCAAAAGTGAAACTACAAAAACATCACTTTGAGAAACAAAGACCTAGAACCCAGCCCCACTCATCTGTATGCTTTTTCCTTGTTACTAGCAAAAAATAGACTTAGTTCCTGTAATGAACTGATCAAAGTTTAAGAAATGTTCAAATCTCAACAGCTGTTCAAGATATTAGTGTATAAACCATAATAAGTTGTCCAATTTCAGTCTCTTCTGGTCAGCCTTATATTCTAGTAAGAGTATGAGAATTCAAGGACTCATGAACAGAGCCTGTCAACAGCACACAGGGGTTGTTTTTGAGTAGTGTGACAGAATTCAGAGACACAGGCTACTTTTGGTTCGAGAAATAAAAGCAAGACTAGGTTGTACTTTCTCAGTTTATCAGAGGGTTTATAAACCTCCAGAGAATTAAAGGCAGAGGTGTTGCTGGAATGCAGAGCACATTTCTCTGTATTGTATGTTTTAATACAACAAAGCAAAACCCCAATTTAAGCAAAAACTGCAAGTAAAAAAATCTCTCCCTTATTTAACTGAAAGTGCCTCCTAGTACTGGTACTAGTAATGTTATAATCCTGTTTATTCTCCAGTGAGTTTAATTTGTAGATTCTTTCAGGAAAGAAAAAAAAGAAGAAAAAAAAAAAAGAAAAAAAAAAAGACTTTTCTAAAGTAAAAATAAAACCCAGAGGGAAAACTCCACCTTTTTATTCGCTAAACAAAAAAAGATAACAGATTTCTTTCCTTTTGCAAATCCTCTTTGAAATAACCCAATGAATTCAAATGGTTTAATTGTTCAAACTGAGAACAAATATATACCCAGTTACTCTTCTGAAAGAACATGTAAAACATAGAGCTATGGTGATACGGTAAGGTTACTGAGGCACTTTGTACTTACCAGAGCTTTAGTTTCTATTACTTGATGGACTCCTAACCAGCTTTGACTTTTCATTGACTTTCCTCACCTTTAATTTAAGACTGCATTGACTTTTCTTGTCACCTTAATCCATTTCTAGCATTAAATTGCTGCACAGCTAGCTATAATGATACTCAGTATTGATTATATTTTTCCTCTCAATAATGTTTTGTTACATAAATTGAAAAATAATCAAAGAAGCTTCCTAGTGCTTTGCCAGTTTTTAGTAGTTAATAATTCCACTGATTTTTTTTAAAAAATGTTTTCATCAGTGCTTCATTGCTCAATTAACCCTGTTTTGGAGAAAGGAAGGCTGTAAATGAGATGCTGTGCAGTGGCTATGCAGAACATATTTGATCCCTGGTGTTCACTGTAAATGACGTCCTCACTAGAGGGAATCCTTACCAGGTGCCGGTGGAGGCTTTCCAAGGAGCTGAAACCTCATCCCATGGCTGATGCTCAGGTGGTTTCCAAGCAGGGTAACCACAAAAGGAGAGGGGTGACAAGGAGGAATAAAAGCTGCTGTGCTCTCAGGATTTCCCAACTGTACAACCACTAACAGGGAAACACAACCCACCTGGGGATTTGAGGCTCAAAGTACAGACACCTGACTGAGCCCACAGCTAATGACCAGCTACAGGTGAGCTCCTCAGGGATGCAGTGACATTAGAGACATGAGACTTGGGCCATGAGTGATGTTTGTGAAGACAGGATCTGGAAAGCCAGGACTAATTTCCTCTATGCCCTTGTCCAAAAATGGTGGGAATATTTCCTTTTCATGCACTCCTCTCTTGCAGGGAACATGGGGATTTACGCCAAGTTGGTCAGTGGGGATTCACTTCCATTACAATAACTCAGGCCTGATTAAAAGGTTTTTCTGTGTTACAGAAGAATTGGAATTACAGAAGTGAAAATATGAAACAAAATATAGTATTGTACAGGCAAATATTGTATGGAATAACACTGTGTTAGCTGAGCCCTAAAATACTCTGGGGAAATTTAAAAGTTACTTGAAGAATTACATCAGGAAAGATAAAATCTTTCTTTCCAGCCTCGGGATTTAAGCTTGAATTTATTGTTCCATGACAGGGTGTGTCCTCCCACCATTTAGTGAATCATAAAAAGAAAACTTCATTTTTCTTGTTTATAGTCAAAAAAGTGACTAATATTTGCAGCCCAGGCTCAGAATATGTGCCTGGCTGTGTAGGTCTTCAACATTTTTTTTGCTAGAGGAGGGAAGGGACATAACCATGATAATATAACACGGTTTTTATATTGTTTGGATGAAGACAAATACCATGTTTGTTCCCCTCTGTCTCCCTGACTAGCCATGTTGTCACTATGCAGGCTCACTCCTTTGCTTGGACATTATATCGGAGATGTAACACAGGGATCATGGACAGTAAATCTCTTCTCCTGTTAGACTACTTTCTCCCCCAAGGCAAAAAGGCATGCCTTTGGTTGTCCTCAAAGTCAGTCTGCTTAAGTGGACATGTCACTAAAAAATAGAGTTTCAGGGCAATTAAGGTCATGTTGTCCAATACACACTTCTAGCAGCGGCTTTATAAGAAGCTTTTTCTTTTTTTTCTCCACGTGTCTTGTGTTTGATGTCTTTTTTTTTTTTTTTAATTAAGGGTATATCCTCTCTGATTTTCCTGTCTTCTTTCCCATAATATTAAAGAAACTGTTCAATGCAACCCAGTCTGTGTAGGTAAGTGCTAATGGGTATGTGATTGTGTGTCTGTTCCTGGGCAGGGCATTAGAGCACGCACAGAGAAAGGTGGTTTTCCTAACAGCCTTCACCATGGACCTCAGATGTGACTTTAACAAAATCACTCTGACTTTCCCCATAATTTTCCCTCTCTGGTCCCTGTTCTGCCCAGTCCAGGTAGAACAGACCACCCTTTTCCATAGGAACCTGAGCTGTGCCTGCTACAAACTCTGTGTGCTAGGAGAATACATATTAATGACATTAAACTACTGTTGAAAAGCCTTATTGACTCACGTCTTTTATACAATATTGAAGCCTATATGGTTCTTAAGCCTCTCTGTCACAGCTAATACCAGCCTTCAGTCATATCTTTTCAACTGAAACTCAGTGGCGGACTAATGGATGACCAACTATTTTCTGCTAATACACAGTAGAAATGAGTGTGCCTGATCGATTCTTAAGAACACTCACAGTGAAGAAAGTACTCAGAGAATGTCAAAACTCTATTCTTTTTAAGAGAACATTTTTTTTATGATCCCTGATTCTGCATTTAATTCTGGAAGTGTAGTTTAAAGGGCAGAGGGAGCTGTTAAATTTCATTTCACATTCCTGCTCCTCTCCCATTGGCACTCCTGCAGAATTGTTACTGCTGCTCATGCATATTGAGGGGGAAGGCACCCCTTTGCAGGCAGAGTACTGCTCTTCAGCTCGTTCCCAGCCTTTTCCCAGGTGCTTGGCACTGTGATAGCATTGAAACCCACAGGATTTCCCATTCATGTCTTATCATTCTTTTCTTGCTTCCTACAAAGGATCTGCTTTTGCAAAAGCGTCTCTATGGCAGAGGAGGGCTAGATGCAATGTCCTCATAAGCTAAGTTTCTGCTGTTCCTTCAAAGTGCACCACATCCTTCAAAGCACAGAACATCCTTCAAAGCATTTCTATCACTTGTCTGTCAGCAAATGAGAAAGCAGGGCAGGAGCCAAAAGTTAAAGATCCAGGTTGAACACTGCTGCTGGGAAGCGCACCAGTTCCAAGCGGTTTGACATCAGAATTACTGCCTAGTCCAGGAGCTAGCCCAGAGTGCCTCGTGCCTTTCTGTGGACTAGCAAGTTGTGCCATGATTAATGAATTCCTGCTCTTTCTCTTTTAGACAGAAGCTCCACAAACTGTTCCAGTCAGCTTCGGTCTCCAATAAGAAAATTAGTACGTAATATAACTACACAGCAGGAAAAAATACATGCTTCACTGAAAGCTGGATAATCATTCTGCCCATGCAATTCAGGAGGAGTCCCCATAGCTGATAAGCTCACAGCTATAGCATGCAACGAGTCATATGGCATCTGTCACAGCAGAACACCTTACATTGCATGTCATGGCAGCTTCTCTGGTGTGTGGTAAGGAGAGGCAGCACCTCATGGCAGAGCATGAGGCAGGTAGTGAGCCCTGCTGTCAGAGGAGAGTGCAAGCCATGGGGTAAAAGGCCTCTGATGCCACCAGAAATATTTCACAATGCAAACTTTCTAACTTCTATTCATTCATTTATTTTCATACTTTTTTTTTTTTAAATTAAAAGTCAAACCCCAAGATTTTAGTGAAAAGCAGACATGTTTCTCATCAACATAAAAACTGGGATGGAAAATTCTGAACGTGCACCAGTAACGATGTGAAAAAACCCTCTGTTGTGCTTCCATTCCAGCCACTGTTATGGTTGGGCTGCTCCCCAAAGCTTCCTCCTGCTGGACACCAGTGGTCTGACGCTAAGTCCAAGCAGAGAGAAGTCAAAGGAGGCAGTTAAGCAACTGGATGTCTCTAATTCCTTGCTTGCTTAAACTGTGTATACTCAGGTGGGAAAGGATTTTATTTTTCTTAGCTGAAAGAGATTATCAGCAGGCTTGAAAACATGAAAGAGTACCTTAAGCTGGAGCTAGCTCAGATAATTTTTTGGCTGTGAAAGTTCTAAATAACTTTAATACAAAGTAAATATATAGTAGTGCTTGACATGGGCCAATATGTGATGTTTGGAATGGCTGTGGTTTTTTTTGTTAAGTCCCTGTTATTATTGTAGAGTCAAACGAAAAAGATAGTTCATTATACCATGTTTTCAACAAACATGGAGCAAAAGGCAGTTTATTTCTGAGGAGCTTTTATCTAACCACCCAGGCTGAAGGAGAATGGGAAGGGCTGTAAGCAGAAAGGATATGTGATAAATATCATGCTGGCATTGAAATTTGAATAGGCAGCCAGTTGAGGCATTGCTGAAAAAAAGACAAATGGGGAAAAATAGGAGAGCAGACACTAGAAGGGGAAAATAGTCAAAGGGGATGAAAAAGCTACAGCTGAGGGAAAGGCACTGAGGAAGCTAGCTTTTACAACAGAGGAGAAAACAGAGCCAAAATTGTTTGATACAACCTCATGACACTGTTAAAAATGATATTGTAGGCCTACACAGTCCTTGTTGCTTAGGCTACCATTTGCTGCCATGGACAGGACTTGCTTGGCCTTCCTCTGGAGATGCTGAATTACTGTCCTGATGTCTCACAGTAAGCAGGTAATATAATCCTCATTCTCATAATCACTTCCCATTTCAGACAGGAGAACATAGGATGATGTCTACAACTGTAGTTACATTGAGGGATTATTCGGTTGATGTAATGACATATTTGTGCCTTAACTGTTTCTAGTTTGAATAATTATAAATATTTCTGTCATTTTTTGATGGTCATCTCAGCCTAATATTGGCACTTAGGCTCTTAGTGCTGAATGAGGAAAGTCTGGCTTTGCATTTTCCTGTTTCATGGTTTCTAGTCCAAAGGTCTTGAGCTTCTACAAACTCCTTATCCTCATACTCTGATTAATGTATTAGATTTTGTGTGGAAAGTGAAAAAGAGAGAGTGCTTTTTGGGAAATGGAGAACTATATAATTTACAAGCTGCGAAATGGCTACATTAAAATTTAGGGGAAGATGAATATACTTATGTACATAAAATTCCAGTGTTAGCCAGTAAACCCATGTGAACTGAACTCCAGCGAAAAATGGTCAGATGTGGAAAACAGGTCAGACGTGGAAAACAGACCACTTATGTGACAAATATTTTTCTGTTTCACAGTAGTTTCAAGAGTGATTTAGAGATAGCAATTTTTTGTCAATTTTCTTATAGTTATTCTGCAGAAAATCAAAAGGATGTAAAGTTAATAAACACAGAGAGTTCTAGAAGTTTCTCAGTTCTGGCCTCTGTATATCGCAGTATCATTTCTGCAGAAATCCTCACCAGCCAGTCAGACAGTATTCTGAAAACAACCTCATACCAAGATAATATCCCTGAAAATCAGACTAGATGGGGATGAAAAACAAATATACATTTTATATTCATATACATTGTGGAAACATTAAAGATTCAGCTCCTTATAGCAATATTTGTAACTGCAGGTAAATATTTGCTCTAAATTAATCTTCAATCTATCTTATTTAGGTAAAATTCCCTTAGGTTTTCATAAGCCATTGCAGTGTTTTTGCTAAAGTGGCCTGCTAGAGTAAATTCCATGACAGAAAGTAGAGACACCTGCACGGTCTCTAGATTTTGCTAAAGATACATGGTTAAATTCTTTCACCTGAAATACAAGGTCTACTGCTTCTAACAAACCCAAACTTCTCCCCTTCCTCCTCATTCCTGCTCTGACCTCTACTGGTTACATACCCAAGATACTTTTCTGAGGGTCTCGTGGATCATTGGGATTACTGTGGATGGCAGCTGCTACCCCACTTCCTTCTTAAATCTTCTTTTCTTTACAACATTCCCTCCCTCCTTTTTATTAAGAAACATTATTTTGGATTCACTCCTTCTTTTCTCATGTCTCTATATTTCACTGTTCCTTTTTCCAAAACGGAACGAAAGACTTCCCCATCCTTTCAATTCATTTGGACAACAGCCTTATCAGTCCTGGTCACAGTTGCTGAATCTTCTTTTTTCCAGCCCCTCTTGTGTTGTTCTTTCCATCCAGCTTTTTCACACTCTGCTACTCAGCATAGATTTCTTGGTGGACCATGTCTCTTATCTGTTTAAATTTCTTCCACGATCAATATTTACTCTTAATTTTCTGGTCTTTATCTTCCCCTCAGCCTAAATCTCAGAACTGAATCTGTGTTCTATATGGATGCTTCTGTTACCCACTCATTATCTTTTAAATTGTCCTTGACCAAAAAACTGTCCCCCAAAATTCCCTATTCCCAGGTCTGTGTCCTCTTTCAAAACATTTTGAAACACTTTTTTTCATATGAGGGCCACACTATCAATTTGTCCTCTCTAACTAATGAAAAGGATGCTCAGGTTACCTAACAAGTACAGCTGAATTGCTTCTGGTAGGGTGCAACTGTGCTAAATTATACCATCAGAGAAACTGGCCAAAATGCAAGTTAATTTCTTCATTTAGGGTTTCTTACAGTGCTTTGATTTATTGGTGTCTTGTCTTCTGGAGTTTCTGCTGTAAAGGGCAAGAATTGTGTTTATCACTGTACTGAACACCACTGCTATGTTCTCAGTTCTTTCAAGCCAGTAAATAATGAGATACTCATGAAATTCTTAGCGGGTGTTGTGTTTTAATACCTTATCTGATTTCAGTGGGAGGTTTACCTGACTAAGATCTTCTGGGATGCCTTCACAAGGCAGTATAATTTCTTGTTCCCCCTACCAGGTAACAAATGCCAGCTTAATACATCAATCTATCATCGCATAGTTATGTATTATCCATAGCCAAAACCCCCTAATATAATAATAAATTCTAATCTCCTTAGGATGATAAAGTAGAAAACTAATGTGAACCTATTGCAAATAAAACTGAATTCCCTAAAAAGCAAGGCCTCTTTATAACCCTAATAACACAATGCTCTTTCCAGCTGTCAGCCTAGAAACTCAGTACCGCTCGGTATCACATACTTTATTCTGTTCTAACAAACCTGTTAATAAAATATGCCCTACAGCTGTGGGAGTGAGGAGAGCGGAGTGGGAAAACATTACATCTAGTTCTGCATGGAAAGTGAAGCTGCACTATTATGGCCAAGGGCAGAACTGAAGCTGTTTTGTGCAGAAGCAGTCAAGCACACATTTTGAAGTGCAACCCTTGGTTTTGTGAACAGGTGAGAGTTTAATTCTGTTGGTTGGGCAAAAGTAGAGGCACTGCAGCAAGGCCTGACTCTTTGTTCCCAGTTCTGCAGTAACCATTGCCAGGTATGCAGAAGAGGAAGATTTAAATCATCCTATTAATGAATCTGGGAATTAGCTGGCTGAAGAAGAGGCATGTCCCTTCCCTGTACAGTGATTGACTATGTGATATGCCAAGGGGTTTTTTAACTATCTGATATAACTCCAGGGATGTAGCATTACTGGGTTACAGTCCACAAGCCATACTACAAAGGACACTAGATGTGATGTTCATAATGGCCCACAGTCTTTCCTTGTCTTGTTTTGTTTTGTTTTGTTTTGTTTTTTCCTTTTCTAGGAGTATCTGTTCTATTTTGTCAGGATCCAGTGGTACTTTGTGACACAGAGACCCAAAAATCCACTACAAACATTCCATCACAACTTATCATGTAGTGTGATATGATTTATGGGTTGTCTTGATAGTGGAGAATACTGCCCGTGTCTGGTAGAAAAGGGTTTGGCTGAGGGCTAGCTGAAAAACAGATGGGGCCAGCTAAAAACCAAAGACCTATTTGCCGAATGTGAACCCTTTTGTGATTCACACAGCAGAATATGGTGCACATTGGATATTTCCTTTAATATGCAGGAGGAGGAGTGTCTGCCAAAAGACAGGGAAAGCACAGGCCACCATCTCTTTCCTTCCCAGATCCCTTCATCCCTTGTACTAATTTAAATTTTCTTTTATCCTGAGTAAATGTTGAGCTTTGCTAACAACTAACTTACATTTCATTACATTTTGTGATAATTGGTCTGCTGGTAATTTGAAGGTTGATTAGTTTTTTGTTACCTGTGATTACAAACAGGCACTCTTAAATGTTGCTTTAGTGCCAATCTACTGCTCTAGTCAAGAATAATTTGATACTTTCTCTTGTAATTGAAAGTAACTGTTGATGGACAGGTAATCTAGCTAATGGATGGGCCTAATATGTGTTCTTTCCTGGTAGATGGTTCCAACAAATAAAGGTCCATGCACTGCTCGCAGGGGCAAGGCCTTTTAGTTCAGTTAATTACCATTTGTTGTTAATCAATTACATGCAACCAACTCGTACAGTCTCCATTGACCTGTAAGAGGGGTGATCGTTATTTGGCACAGCAAACTGCTCCCTTTAATCCCTGGGTTCTTGGCAGAAGACACAGTCTTGTTTCTGATCCTCTCCAGATTCAATCTGAATGGTGATGGAGTGGAAGCTGTAGTGCTCAAACAGGGCTTGAGTAACGTCTCTTAAAATCTTCTGGCTGTCCGCTGTGTTAGCTATAGATAGCAAGCAGAAAATAATCAAAATGCATATCATATAATACAATACTTTATAGAATAGTAAGTGTTTACTGGCAGAAATGATTTGAAAACTTCAAACAAGAAGTTTGTTTGGAGAAGTGTTTCTTGTCCTTTTTTTCTTCCTTTTGGGAACCTGCATGTCAGCGAGAGTTTGTTCATTCAAATGTGGTTGGAATATACAATTTTGGCAAGAGCTGAGCTAAGATCAGTCACCAAATAAGTGCAGTTTGGCAGAAGACTGGAGGAAAACTATAATACTTAATGGAGATTAGTTCATCCAGTCAGGTAGAAACAATGCCAAGCGTTTAGCGGGGCCAACAGACCCACTGTATTTGGGAAGCAGGAGCTCCATGAAGGACTTGGCCTCTGAATCTGTTCTTGGCCAAATACAGGTGGATTTTTTTCCTTAAAAAAACCTAACATGTACAAAGAAAACAGATAAGAAAATTGATTTGAGTAGTGGACAATTTGTCAACAGGGATAAGGACTACATTAAAAAAAAAAAACCTGAAGATGAGCTGTTCCCCTGGAGTTACCTCTACCCTCCACGCTATGCTTTAAAGATTGTTTTTCAGCTAGAGATGCATCAGAAATGAAGATTTTTCCTGCAAGGTTTTCTCATATGGGTCAACAGTTTTCAAGTCTGACAAATCCGCTCCCAAATTTATTTGATAGCATGAGAAAAGTCCAGACTGGGTCTAATTCTTCTAAAGTATTTAAAATATCTTGTAGTTTACTTTCTTGCTTCACAACATCTACAGTTTTCAAGTTTGGGGCTAAGTAGAGGTCTCTGTTTTGTTGGCAAGATTTCTGAGAGGAGGATTTGAGAGATTTTGTTGTTGTTGTTGTTTATATTGTTCCAACAAAATGATGACATTTGTTTTAACAAGCAACAAATATACAGGCAGTTGTATCCCAGTCAGGAGAGACTGACCTTTACTCGGCAGCAGCTGAGTACTTACTCCCTATTCACAGAAATTTACTGACCTGTGGCAACATGAGCAGATAGAATAGTTTGATTCATTGTCAGAGACCAAAGATGAAGGTTGTGAACAGACTCCACCTTCTCAACTGCTAAAATTCTTGCTTTCACTGCATCATAAGCAAATCCTTTTGATGTTCCTTGGAAGGAGAAATTGGTGGAAAAATATTTTAAAGATATAAGAATTATGATCATTAGAGTAAAATGCATAATGAACCTTTATTTGGTTATAGGTATAATTCTTATAAAAATACTCAATGCGTTGGAAAGCCTCTCTATTTCAGAGTTCACTGTGAAATGTAAACTTATACCTTGTTTTATACTTGTCCATGGAAGAATGAGACTCATGCATGTCTTAGGATATATTCTGAAGGTCCAGTTTACACAGGGAAGTGAGCTGGTTAGCCAGACAATGTCCTACTTTTGCACCAACATCTTTTGTGAGTGCAGATTTTATAGCATCACCTGAGCACCTCTGAGAGATTATCCTCAAAACATTTACACAATACAGAAGCACGTGTTTAGCAGAGGGAAAGACAAACATAAAGATTAAAATTATTTGACTCAGGAATCTTAGATGAGATCAGATCCCAGATCTAGTTACTGAGCAGATCGGTGAATGTGTTCCTAGGTAAGCCTTCTTACAAAAAATGATTATGGTGATGACCCTTATTCAGAATGAGACAATTGCAATAGGGTGAGCTGCAATGTGAAATTCAGAGTTTAATCTAAATGCAAATTTGACCCGGGAGTGGGATGTGGGAGTTTGGAAATGCACCTCTGTGCCCACCTGAACAGCTATCCTCATCATACTTCACTAGGATCAGTAAACCAAAAAATAATCTTTAATACCACCATTTATGAAGTATAATAATGATAAGCACAGTATTGGTTAATTTCATCTTTGATGCCATAACTGATAATTATTTGTAATAGTTAATGACCTCAGTGTTGTATGCTTTGTCCTATCCATTTATTACAAGAATGATATGCTATATGGAGTACTGACTTAGTAGAATATGATGCTGACACGCACACACTTTTCAGAGAAAACCATGGACAGTCAGTGCCTGTGTGACACAGTCAGCCACAGGGGCAGTGGGGCTGACACTGCGGGACAGATGGGACGCATGGGGTGACAGCCACCTCCAATACCTGCTCCAACATCCAGTTTCTCTTTCTCTATCTCACAATCACTGAAAGCAAACCAACTCTAGAATGAAGCTTTACTGTAAAACTAAACTGGAAATTTTCTTTCTTGAAACAGAAGTAGGTGCAAAGAGAGAAGTAATTAGCCATGCAGTTTTGCTGTGTAACCTGTATCTATTCAAAACCTACACTCTTAGAGCTAGTTTTCATTTTAATCTTTACATCTTCATAGCTCAGAAAGAGGTTGCACTATATTATTCAGTGTAAGGAAGGCTAGAACATGCATCTATGACTGCTCAAGTCATTTGGCCTTGCAAATCAAATGTTCAGACCTGCAGCTGACAGGATTAAAAATTGCTAAGCCCAGTTCTTCTTGTCGCTGGTGTGCTGAGAATTGTTTATTCCCTCACACCTGAACACAACTGGAAAGCTCCATTGGCTTGTTTTTCTGGATTGGCATAACTAAAAATCTTTTAAACTTCTGCTTCTTGCACTCAGCCTATTTCACAGATACAGTTCAAAGCACAGTCTTTTCCTTTTTTTTTTTTTTTTCTGTTACTTTTCTTTTCTTTTTTTTTTGCAAAGACTGGTATTTCACATGGGTAAAGGAATTACACAATGAACAAAGTGAGTAGACTTCTTATATGTGAAAGGGGTGATAAAAAGCAATTCTACACAGACAAAAACCAAAAGGAACTCAGTTTTAGTTAACACAGTACATAGATTTTTATGAAAGCTGGCATATGTATAAATCTCTTACTGCAATGGCAGAAAACAGTATTGATTTAAATTGTGATTAGGATTAAAGTATGATCAGAATTATGAAAATATTGGAAACTGATACAGAAGTGTGCTATTATACTTTTGTCATTGAGTATAAGCATTATAGAATAAGACAGAGATAAAAAACAAAATATAGCTGTACTGATTCTGGAATCAGGTCCTACCTTCCATTAACACAATCAAAATATCCCTTAAAATGGTGATGGTGGTTGCCAAAACAAAGATGGAAAACACAAATGTGCAGATTGGGTCAGCTATTTTGTATTCTGGCTAGAAAAATATGAACACATCACTTTGTTAATTTCAGTATTGTTGGTTATTGCCATTTGTAATTAGTTAATTTCAAAGAATAACATATTCATTCCTGTAGTACAGAATGAGCACTGACGTCCTTTGCCAGTGAGGGAACCTCAGCACAGGGAATGAAGGGGCTACAGACAAAGAAATGGAGACACACCAAAGTATCCTCCTTGCCGTTGAAACATCAAGAGGCAAGTGTTACACTCCCACCAGTCATTTCAGTTCCCAAGAATAAGTATAATTGTCTTTGACTAAATAATAATGTTTATCATTAAGACAGAGAAAATATTTACGTGGTACATAATGTCACAATGCTATGAAAATAACCGTTATCCTTAATTGCAAGGAAGGCAAGTAAACTAATAAAACTAACCTTAAAGAAGATGATAAGCGCGCTAATTAGCACACTAATACTCTGGAACAGATCTCCGATGGCGTGCACAAAGGCTGCCCGCAGACTGGCATTGCTCAGAGCTGCCTTTTCCAGAGGGGCCATCACATGTTCCCTGGCTTGTGCCCCATGGCTGTGCCCATGGCCGGTCTGGTGCAGAATCAGGCTTAGTCTGCGAGAGATGAAAAGCTGAAAATATCAGTGGGGTTATTGCATTCCTGAAAGTGGTGTCGCACGTGTTGCCAGTCCTCTCACTTCTGAATGCTGAGCAGTATAATCAGAAACGTTAGGTAAAAATACAGGGTGACTAAGCAGATAATTCCTAGGTGATTTAGTGTTTTTTATACAAACAAAAAGGTCTGTGAAGTGGGAAATGAATGAGGCCTCATTTTCTATAGAGTTCTTGAATGTTCTGACATGTACTAAAAAGTGAGATGGAAATTAATCTTCCTGGAGTTTGTGCATTTATAATTTCCCTTCCCAGTGTGGCAGCTAACAGAAAGGAAGAGAGCAACTGCAGCCTTGAGTGAGAAGCAGAATCTCTCTTCTTTACCTCTTTCCATACTCTCATGAAACTCATAAATACTTAATATTTTTGAGGCCAATATCTCTCTATTGTGTCTTATTGAAATGCAGCAGCCGGTTCAAGGTTCAAAAGTTATATGGAGAGGAAAACAAAGTAACTTACAGGATGTTGGCGAGCACGGCGCAAGCAGAGGTAATGAGCATCACTGTAGCATCAATATCATAATCAGGGTGTAGCAGCCTCATGCTGGCCAAATACGTCAACACACCAGTCACCATCCAAATGATTATCATAGATATCAAAGCTCCAAGAATTTCTAGAAATTACAAAATCTGATTTTAACAGGAGCCATAACAGAAATGCAAGAAATATTAAGGGATTGATGGTAATGAGCTTTACAGTCAGCAGACTTATTTCTTGCATATTGGCAACCTTGATGCTTACAAAGAATGAGCAAAATCCCTTTCTGGTCATAGCAAATCCAGTGGCTGCCCAGGGCAGCCCTATGCATGTGGTAGCCTAACCCTGTTCTGCTCCTGTTTTTGTGCCCATTCCGGTCTTGAGTTCATGCGGCATTTGGAGAAATTCAAGAGGTGAAAAAGATCATTTGGGGAGTTTTGGGAGGAGCAAAAGGAGTTGTAAAGGTAAGGGAGGATAAAAAAGCAATTCTTTTACACCTTACATAGTTGACTGGCCCTGTCAGTGTGGTTTGAAGGCCCAGGAACCACCGTCCTCCCCCAACAAGATTATCTTGGTCACAGGAGCAGAAGCTGGAGGGAACAAGAGAGGCACAGCTCACCCAAACCTGCTGGCAGACATAATCCCTCTCTAATTGCCTCCCTTGTTTGTGCACATCTCTCATCACATCACACTTCGTAAGGGTAGTGACAGCCCTTGACGAGGTCCTGCCAGCAAAACCTCTCCTTCCTCACCCCTGGGACTCATCCTGCCAGTGCCACAAAATATTTTTTGTGCCACCAGCAGCATTGAGGACAAAAGAAGATGTCTTTTCCTGGGGCAGCAAAATCTAATTTTGTCTCTGTTGGCTCTGAGTTGGGCTCAAATAAATCCAGTCCCCAAGGCCACCTTTTATTGCACTGCCATAGGCAAGGTCCGGGAATGTTCGTATGAATGTGCAGCATGTTTTTAATAGGATGTGGGACTAGTAATTGTTATGTGACTTGAATGGGTAAATGTGGCACTTTATGAGTATGACTGAGACAATACCAAGGAAAATGATAGGTCACAGTAACGTGAAAGGCAGTAGATAGCCTGAAAGAGCAAAGCACTTGCACAGACCTCCACTGTCAGTTCATGAAAGCAGCTGAAACTCAACTTATTATTTTGAATATATTTTTATGTGTGCCACACATTTAGCTGCAGCCCAGGATCCGGATGCTTATCAAAATCACTATTTTGTCTAAAACTGACAAATAATGAATGGAAGTGCACTGACAGGGAAATCCAGCTTGGCTTGAAAGTAGATAGAAGGTAATCATGGTGTTTACATTGTCAGATAAACCTGGTGTTTCTATTTTCTGCAAGTTACAGGTCAAAACCCTGCAAACCTGGCCCAGCTGAAGGTGTTGATGGCTGTGCTGTCATTGCTATGACGGGAGCAAACAGATTTTGGCACGGCTGCATGACTGTCTGTGTGAGTGCGTGCATATACTCCACAGCTGAAAATGTTAGAGATCTTCTTTACCTACATAGGTGAAAATGCATATTACTTTTCAATGCAGTATATTTGCAAAAGTTTAGCTAAGCTTACAGACCAGTTCAGCAGTAGTACTAAATGTTTTACTCAAGATGCTCTCAGCTTCATGTCTTCGGAACCTCTAACACTAACAGCACAGCAACCAATAGTATAGGATTGATTGGGAAACTCTGAATCATATCAGAGAGAAAGAAATTGAGGTTGAAGAGACCTCTCCTACCTGGAAGTAGGTCTGGCTCATTCTATCAGTCTCCTTCAACATTATGTTTCTAGCCATGTTGCTGAAAGTAGCTGCACATCCAAAGGATTGTGTTTAACTGCTGTCTTGACTGATTCCGCTGCCTGGTTCTGGCTTAGGAGACAAGAGGCATTCAAATGGCTCCTGCTAAACCTGAACCTGTCACACACAGGCTTCATATGACAAACCCTGTCTATCAGTCTGAGAAAAGCAGGGAAAAACAGCTTCCAGTGTCATGGAGGGCTGCAGCTGCAAGACTTCGGTAGTCAGCACACGATGACCCTGCCACCCACCTGACTGCCCTCAGCTACTGTGTTAAGGCACCCACCTGCGTATTAAACTGGAAATACAGCTGGAGAAAACAAAACAAAACAATACAATACAAAACAAGCACACAGCCAACCACCACCAAAAACCAAGAAACTGGATAGCTGTCATGGAATGCAATTAAATAGCCACTGACCATTGATGCAGGGCTCTCTTTGCTATCAGGATAAAAGGCATTTAAAGATTGGGTTTGAAGTTTTGCATTGCAATGGCAAAAAACTAAAAAACCGAACACAGATCAAGGGTGAAATTACATGAGGTACCTGAACCTGCCTAGTATCTTGTCAGTAAGAGTCGCTCTTTCACTTTCATTTATTCCCAGACTAAGAAAGCATAAACACAAAAAGTAATTATGCATCAACTGATGGTAAGTAGTAGTTTGCTAAGACTGCAAAATTCAGCTGTGTGTTGGCAACATAATGCCAGCCACACTTCAGTCATAATAAACCTCCCCCTCATCCAGCAGCCTGTTCCCAGCAGAGCTGGTAGAATATATTCAGGGAGCAAAATAAAGATGGGATAAGGTTGGCAAATGTCTTCTCTGGTACATTCTGCAGCTACAGGCAACCTTGGCCTGCAGACATACCAAGTCAGAAGCTGCTTCTGGACATTTGTGCTGAACATCCTTGAAGCTTTTATCATTTGAGTCCTCAGTTCAGGTGGTAGGTGATTAGAGCCATCTGAGATACACTGACAACTCCATGTATGACTTGACACAAGATGCATAGATGACTCATAGACTTCTAAAGTGGCAGTTGGAGACTTTGCAGAATACATTATGACATTTGAAATAGCACCGATTCCTTACATATGAGCAAATAAATGGAGCCTGAAGACATCCAGTGTGGGATTTGTTTCCAGACAGAGACAACTAAATTAAAATGTCTACATGTAGGTGTGAGCTAGGTGTCTAAGCTCCCCTTGTGGACAGTGGACATCAAATTAATGGTGATTCATACAGCTCCCTCCTTCATTGACTGACTGGAAACACATCTTAGTTTCTTAAGTACGAGTGTCTGGTGGCATTTGAGATGCCCTGATCTTGTGCTGGGCATCCTGTGTGGTTTCCTGTGGGTCTTGTGCCATAGCTGCCGTTCCCATGCATAAGTGTCAGGCACCCTAGCATTGTAGCACTAGACCTCTGTTTAGATAGCTGAACATAGCCTAGATTTCTGTTGAAAGTATCAGAAACTTGTAGCCTGTGCTTATATGTACTCACTTATGTGTAGACATTGATATTTATATTATGTCTAAATCTCGAACAGAATCATACCAACAGAATGTTTTTCCCATAGTTAATTTTTTGCTGATGTCTTGTCTTTTGTAAAAGCACTTGTATTTGATTTTAAGGCTTTGGGTATTAGGTGTCGTCTGTAAATATATGGATTTTGGTTGAGGACAAAGAACTTTCAAAACCTACCAGTGCTTCCATCTGATAAAAACCAACATTGATAAAGAAATATATAGGAAGATGATTTAGAAGAGGGTGAATCTTAGAGGATCTCACTTTTCTGCAAATATAACATGTCTGTCTTTTAAAAATAATTTACTTATTTGGTTTATCATTCTATAAATGGAGTACATCCTAATTTTCATGCGTATTGTTGCTTTTATTGCTGCTTTTATATAAACTTATATTTCATAGTAGATTGAGGACTCAGTACTCCTCATGCTCAGGTGACTGAGGGACATTGCTGTTATCTATTTCAACCAAAGCTAGCACCAGTTCTAAACCATATTAGATAATTAACTGTAAGACACGTTTGTAGCTCAGAGGTGAGTGTGATTTTTATTTCTTTGAAGCTCAATGGCTTGATAAATTTGTCATGTGTCCTGGGGCCTTTGAGAGCATTAGTGTACTGTCTCTGAACTTCTGTAAAATACATTGGACATTGGCATGTTTTGCAGTCCCTGTCTACGATGACTCCCCTTTCCCCTTCCACATTTTCATACTGTGACATGTTTCCTACCTGCTCGGTGCCACCCAAAAGTGAGCTGCTTGGTGGGAGGTTTGGAGGCAAGCCACAGCGAGAAAAGGCTGATCAGGAAGCTGGTCAGGTCCACCAGGATGTGCGCCGCATCAGTGATCACCGCCAGGCTCCCGGCGATCTGCCCACCTGTGTGAAACACGTGTCCACATCATGGCTCTGTTCGGAAGTTTGAGCTGATCAAATCAAACTCAAGACTTGCTTTGCTGCGAATCAAAGGGAACGTTCAGTTTTCAGTGGTAATATACGATTCAAAACCCTTCAAAGTTAGTTTCATTAGTACCTCCCTCATGCAGTGAAAGGTATGAATCAATAGAAAGAAACAAGTTAAACTTCTTTGTCTGACAGAGCCCTAAGGACAATAAGTCTTGTGATATATTAGTTCTGTGGTTATACTTCTTTTGGACTGTTTTATTGGAACTATTTTAATATCAAATTTCTTGATGAAAAGCAGTATTAGTGATCACATTTCAGGTATCCTCCCACTATTTCTTCACAGATCACTAATATTTTAATGTATGTACAAATACTCAGACTCTTAGTTTATGGGATTCATTTCCTATTTATTATAGGAAAATATGCATGTTCTTCCTGAGTTTTAGATGGCTGGATGCCCAACTTTTTATTTGTCACAGGCAACACTAAAACAGGAGTAAAAGGAAAGGTCCCAGTAGAAGAGCTGTGATAAACAACCAGCCATTTTTGTGAAGGCATAGAGAAAAATGTGCTGTTTGCAGCACTAATCTATCATTTTGCATTTGTAACGCATGATTTAATTTTGTTGCTAGAGCAGGAAAAATGAGACTGAATATCAAAACCCTACTTCTTTGGAGGGTTTTGGTTTTATGTGAAATCTAAAAAAAAAAAAAAAAAAAAAGAAAAAGCGTACCATTTTAGACTATCTGAAACTGCAATATCGTTATTTTGCCAAATTCTTGTAACCGTGATGTCTCAGGGCTAAAGGCAAATCCAAAGAAACTTAAAGGTTGCTCTAAACTACCCCAGCTGCTGGTGGCTGCAGGAGAAGGCAAGGATCACAGGCAGGAAGATGTCCTGCCAACTTCTTATAGCAGGGGAATCCTTTTATCAGAGTAGAAATGTAGAAAAATGGAGATTTGAAATAACAGAGCCAAAACATCAAGCTTCTGTGTTTAGCAATATCTTTCCCTCCTTCTTCAGTAATTTAATTAATTTCAGCTCACCTGTTTCTTCTGATTACAACCCATATGAGAATGAATGAATCCTGGAAAACATCGTAGATGTCTCATTAAAGCCTTTGGCAAAATACCACTGACAAAGAGAAATGCAGACACATCTTTTGTTTCCTTTTAGATGGAAAGTCTTCATGCCGGCGGGATGGACTGTTTGTTTAATTTCCTCCCATATGTAGATTTTACATTGGAATACCTAATACTGCATGATTTGTCACTGCAGGAAAATGCATATTGCACATTTAGGGCATATATTATTTTTTTCTGTTGCCATCCCATTTACAGCTGCCTGAAAGTTACTTCCCAAAAGGGAGCAGGCATGACTGCGTAATTTGGAGGCATCTCATTCCTTACAGTAGAACGAAAAATTCAACAGAATGGGGATTTTCCAGAACATGAGCGAGTGTAAATGCACATACACTTTTTGGTCATAACATAGCTTCTAGACCTTCACTGTTTGCAGGGTAGCTGTTTCCCAAGTGGGATGCAATTTTGCACAGCAGAGGGAAGCAGGTTTGTCTGGCAGTGCACAGATGTTAACAACCAAGGCATCAGCAATCTTTCAGCAAACAAATATGCAGAGCACAAGCTGCCTGCAAAAGCCTATTGCATTTTAGATACTGTATTTCCATGTTCTGTAGGACAGCATTGCAAAAGCTTGTTTCTAGCCTGCTCTCCTTGAAAAATTTGACAAATTAATACGTATTGCTGGCATAACTAATGCCTTGGGTGAGCTTCTGAGACCTCAGTCTGCTTATCTTAGCAACCTGGTCAAGTTTCAGCCTGGAGAAGGCTCTGGGGAGACCTTATTGTGGCCTTTCAGTGCTTAAAAGGGGCTTGTGAGAAAGACAGGGACAGGCTTTCTAGCAGGGTTTGTTACAACAGGACAAGAGGTAATGGTTTTAAACTAAAGGAGGGGAGATTCAGGCTAGACATGAGGAAACTTTTTACGATGAAGGTGGTGAAACACTGGCCCAAGTTGCCCAGAGAGGTGGTAGATGCCCCATCCCCGGAGACATTCAAGGCCAGGCTGGACAGGGCTCTGAGCAACCTGATCTGGTTGAAGATGTCCCTGCTCATCGCAGGCGGATTGAACTAGAAGACCTTGGAAGGTCCCTTCCAACCCAAATTATTCTATGATACTATGTCTTCATATTCCCTTTGACATGATGGCACATGCTGGGTTTGTCTCTCTTCTAGTGCCCAAATAAAAATAAAGTACTTTGAAATTCACATTTGGTCCTTAGCCACTAGAAATCCTTGGGAAGCACTTTATATCAGGGCTGTACATAGGGTATCATCTGTTTGACTGATATCTCCAAATCTATGGAGATTGTGATGGATCTGCATTAGAAAAGCAGAAGATCGGAGACAGTTGGTGTATCAGACTCAGCCAACAGTATCCCTTTTGGGAAAGCACTAAGGGCCAGCACAGATGGTTTGAGCAAAAATATCACAGGAAAGATGTACAGATGCAAAGAAGCACAACTTTTCAACTGCTTTGAGAGTGATGCCACTTGGTTTCTTCTGTTTAGCATAATAATGCCCATGGAAGCTGTTTGCCCTTAAGAGGAGAAGGAAAGAGAACATGTTCTTTATTTGCAAGAATAAAGCCTCTGTAGCAGTTATAGGCTTTTATTGCTCCGTATCAATACTCTCAACAAGTGGCCTTTATGACTTACCATTACCCACAATGGATGTCTATAGCTTTGCATACGACAAAGCAGTAGAAACTGTCAGTCACTCAATGGTCAATCATCAGGCACAGTCTGTCTAGCCTGATGATTAAAAAAATTAAATGTATGGTTCATAATTACAAAAATCT
This sequence comes from Streptopelia decaocto, assembly GCF_964273445.1. NCBI lineage: Eukaryota > Metazoa > Chordata > Aves > Columbiformes > Columbidae > Streptopelia > Streptopelia decaocto. Next base: position 15,744,111 of record NC_138655.1, read on the forward strand.
CCATAGACTGCTGTCTGTAACTGCAGTTAATAACTGGTTTGTCAAAGTTTAATGGTCTGAAGCAAAATGGTCCTCAAGCCTGTTACTTAAGCTGTCACTGCAAAAAAGCTGTATGATTCATTAAGCAAAATGAAACATTTAGTTAACATATCATCTGTCCTTCCAATTATCCTCTAGCACTGCTGCATTCACCAGACTTAAGCCTACTGATTATACGGTTTTGTTAATAATGCATTACTTCTGGCTCTGGAAATCACTGCATGGAGATTAGTGGTTTGCACTGATTTTCGTGGGGGATATGCACATGACCTACAAACAACGGGGCTTCACGCGGATAAAGTGCTCAGGAGGAAAGAGATGGAGAAGTCCCTGCTGGGTTTGGCAGCCAGGAAAGAAGGCAGAAATGCAGCGGCTCTTTCATTGCCTCCACTTGTCACCTGTGGGGAAGACAAAGCCTTTCTATTTCATTTTCATGGGGTTCCAGAGATGCCAAAGCAGGGAAAACATGGGTTTCAGAGGCCTTCTAGGCTAATTTTTGTTACATCCCCTGGGGCACATATGGCAAAAGCTTGTGGGGTGCCTCATGCCTTACCTCACCTCACCGTAGAGAAAGGGAAATTAAAGAGCCAGGAACTATCAGGTGGGTACAAATACCATAGAAGCCATGCAGAGAGCAGATTGGTAGGACAGAACAAAAGCTAACGTTCTATGAGTGAGCCAAAAACTTATATTGGATGTTGTAGGATGGTTCCAGAAGTGAAGGCTAATTAGGCAGGGGAATAATCTTCCATTGATCCAGAGACACACCAGCAGACCAGCTTAAAAGATAAACGTGCCCTGGTATAAATACATTGACTTAACTGAAGAAAAGCAGATGGTGATTCTGGCAGTGAATTTCCCTGGATTTTGTAAATGCCATTGCATTTAATATCAGATCTTGCTGCTAGCAGCCTTCATCAGGGCTGAGGTCTCACCAGCCTGGATAAACATGTAAAATCTTTTAATATTTTCCAAAAAATGTAACATGGTTTATTAGAAACCTTTTGTGACATGACGCTAAGACATGCTAGCCACTTTTAGCCAAGCTTAAAGACCTGGGAGAACAGATTAGACTATTAAATGATCCTTGTATTCCTACTCAGATGCAATCCATAAACGAATATATGAAAATATTTTTATGATTTCACTTAAAAAAAACCCCCACTATTCTTTTAAGGATTGCAGAGAGAGTTATTTTACCCCAGGTGGGTTCACCTCTGTGTGTCATGGGTCACTGCGCTCAGAGCAGGTGCAAAAGGACATGAATACGGCTGTGCTGGGCACCAAACTGAGATGTCTGAGCAAACATACTCCCCTGTAATCTCAGCAGTCATGAAGAAGATGCAAATTACTGAAGCTACACAGAGCTTCCTCCTGGCTTGATGCTGCTCCCTTTTTCTGTCCTCGTAGGCCTGTGAGTAGCCGTGACAGTGATACGCTGGATTAGCTTCAGTATCTTCTACTTCCTGCTGCTGCCTCAGTTCATTTAAATTCTTCTGATGTCGGCTCATCCTTCAGGATTGAAAGAAACAGAAGGTCAAAAAAGAAAAACCCTGGTTATTTGGGAGTCTAGCCCTGCAGCCCCAGAAAGTATGTAATTAATGTTTTCGAAGGATAAAAGCAGCATTGGGAGCAGTGGAGCAGGTCGTAGAAGAGGTTTGCAGACACAAGCAGGGCTCTGCAGGAGGGAGCTGCAGATGAAATGACTGCTCTGGCTGTGTTTCCCAACTCTTTGGGCTCTCCTACATTATTTAGTAGTTCTTGAAGCACAGGGAGACTTTCTTGGGCTGTGTATTTTAGGCACACTGTATGATTTTCAAAAAGTCATATCTCATGCAGATAGTAACCAAATTCAGCATAACATGGACACAATTCTATAGAAAATTTCAGTTTTTAATTCTCAGCAGCTTTATCAGAAACACTATTTAAAAAATCTTGTTTTTCTTAAATATAATTGACTAAAGATTTTTCTGTCCTCTCTTTGCATGCATATGTACAAAATCTATTAATCTTCCAGCAAGGCCTGAGCATAGAAAATAATAGCCCTGAAGTTTCAAAGGCACTTAAAAAAATCAAAGAAATCAGTTCTCCATAGTATTCTGACCCCTTTGTGACACTGGTTCCATTAAAAGGTGAGAAGTTGGGCAGAAGGGGCTCTTTGAGCACTGCTCCATCACAAGATTATTTCCCAGCCAAATCTGCTGTGTCACAAAACCTCAGTGCTCTCCTTCTTGGGGTTCCTGCATAGGCAACGTGGGATGGGGGTAGAGAGGTCCAGAACTGAGCACATTGCATTGTAAGTGCGGGAGCTCCTGGATGACCACGACACCTGGTGCTTTCAGTAGAGAAACCAAAAGACTCCCCTTGGGGAGACCTCAAGGTGGTTTGGTAAGAAACAACATTCCCTCCTCCTTCCCTCTCAACTGAAAAGAGCCCAAACGGCAAAAATAACCCCTAAACCCTGTCACAGGAGACTCAGAGGAAAACCATTATGTCTCTCCAGACACAACATTTGTTGCCACAACTGCTCCTAATGTGTTATCCCCATTGGTAAAACATCCCCTGCCAGGTACCGAGACTTGTGGGAGCACACTGTGGCATCAAAAGCCAAATTCTTCCCAGGTGCACGTGTGTAATATCTGTATAACCACGTTACAGTTATTTGATGGCTGTATGTGCAGGGCTATAGTTCGCAAGCCTGTATGGGAACACAGCAAACCCCACTGCTGTTTCCAAATCTGAAATCAGCCTGGGGGCAAGATGTGGGGTTAGTTATCCCCAGTATAACAGCCTCTTTTCCTCACTCTGGCTAAGGACTTTCCTTTTGGACCAGGAAGAGTTGTTTATTCAGTTGCATGAAGGAGAGCTGTGCCTGGGGAGGTACATGTATCTTGGAGTAGGTTTTGTGCACTGTTTATGGAAGTGTCAAGATGCTTAAAATCTTGCTGGAAAGAAATCATGCCAGTGGCTGCCAGCCTGCAGCGGCTGGTGTCAAGAAAAAAAAAATGCGCTGAAGACAGAAGCTTTTTCCAGCTGCCTTTTTGGGCAGCCCGAGGCGGCTGCAGCTGCCCAGCGAGTCCCAAGCCCTGCCAGGTGCCCTGCTCCCCACTGATGGGAGAGATACCTCAGCCCCTCGTTGTGTTCATCAGCACCACAGAGGCAACGGCAAAAGGAGAAGAGCTGACCCACCTTGGCAGTCAAGCCTTGCAACTGTAGATAATCAGTGTGTAAATATTATTGAGATGTTCCAGGGATGCAACATGTTCCCCTGAGTCAGCTTGTTTCCCAGCCAGGTGAGCATGTGGTCTCTGTTTGCTCAACGGTTCCTCCTGTACGTGAGGAGCTTGCTTGAAAGAGCAACTGGTCAGATTGAATACCTGATGCCTGGAGACAGTGAGTTTTCTAAGTCCTTTTATCAGTGTTTTATTTTCATCACAACTACAAATAAATGGGAGCTGGACCACCTGGGGAACGGGCTGCCCATCTGCCTGCCGGGGTACCTGCTAGCCAGTCCTTCTCCAGTCCTTTAGTTTTACATTCATCAGGCTCCTCATGTGCACTGTGTCACTTAGGTACAATATTTTCCTGATGAATTAGACTCAGAAGGTACCACAAATTGATTCCTTCCAGATGGCTGAATAAAATACTGTAGTTCTCTTGCTCTGCCCTGGACATGAGGGCATGCAAGTTTTTCTTCCTTGTGCTCCCTCTCCGGAGTTAACATCCGATGTTTTTCTACAGTTTGCATGTAAAATTAATTTCCCTTTAGCTCAATTTTCATCAGCTGGCATTGAATGTTAAAATCATCTTAACAACATGAGTCATGATCAGCTCAACAGCCTGTCAGGGCAGGGATACCAAAATTATCCCTGCAGATCCTTTCCTTGCTGTTAACAAAATAGGTTGCTTTGTGACCCCCCTCCATTTTTTAATCTCAAAGTCTCTCCATCAGCTAACAAAACCTCAGAGTACCGCCGAGGGATACGAAAGCACTGTCCACAGATCTCATAGAACAGATGCAAAAGCAAACAGAGACAATGTAAACCCACAAATGTCACATTTTTCTGTCTAAAGGGTACCTAAATAAAAGTGGCCTGGTTGTCAGAGGTGGTGAGCATTCACTGCTCCCTTTGAACTCACAAAGCAGCATCTGCCCCAATCGGTGAGGCAGACTCCTGCCAGCTCCTGTGCGTAACCATTTTTTTTCTTCCAAGAGCAGCCTGCCACTAATTAAAAGAATCTAAGAGACAGTTTTATAAATGTGTGAATCAAAAGCTTAAGGTGCAGAGATCAGCTCTGTCAAACCATAAACCCCTTCTGAGTGTGTTAGAGCAAGATGTAGCCTTTGAGCATCAGACGTCTGCACCAGCACACTGCAAGCAGAGTCCCAGATTAAAAAATAATCTTTTCTCCATTTCAAATTCTCTTTCCTTTCTAAAAAGATAGTCGGGGGAATGTCACAGAAAGGCTCCTACTGACTCATGCCCAGAAGGGGGGAAGGAGGAAATATTAATATATATTGCAGATTCCACACAAATCATTAGCAAAAGCTTTTGATTGCAACTTCCTTTTGTTTGTTTTCACTTGATCTGTTGGGTGCCTTGATCTGCAGGCTGATGGGAATAATTGCCGTCCTCCTAGACCATTATGAGATCCCCAGTCAAAAGAGCAAAATGCGGAATCACTGCACTTCCCACAGGAGATCATCTCCTTCACAAGGGAAAATAGTAATTTTTCTGGTGCCTGAAAGGGTAATGAAACTGCTTTCAGAGAAAAAAAATATCAAAGCCATAGTCATGTCCCTTATGTTGGCACCACTCCGATTTCAACTGATGTACCAATCTTGAATATTTCCGAGCTGTTTCAGACCCTGTTTATAGCCTGGCTGTCCAGATTCCCCTTTTCCTTATTGTCGGCACAAAACAAAGGCAAATATTGCTAACATTTAGAGGTTTAGTAGATGGAAATTTGTCCTATGGTTATTTTATTTAGTCTCATTTTGAGGGCCTGGCCATGTGTGCATAACTTTATAGTCAATAAATTTCCTTCTGCATAGCAGTATAACAATAGATATGTAGAGTTAGACCAAAGTTGCATGAAGTCAAGTATCCAAACTTCATCATGAGCACAGGGGAATACATTAAAACATGGTACCAAAAAGGAACATGTCCACTGAGGTGTTGCTCACCAATTGCACAAGTCTGGGGGCTTGGATGTGGCTGAACCAGAGTTTGTTTCTAATAGTCATTTACAGATCTTTCTTCCACAAACCTGGCTGATGTGAAAGTGTTGAGCTCCAAAGTTTAATTATGATTTGTGTAAAAATAATGCATCCTTTGTTACTCTTAAGCTGTCTGCCTGATAAGTTAATTAGTTCTTTTACTGTTAGAAATAATGAATGACCATTCCCTGTTTACCTTCATCACATCATTCACGATTTTATGTATCATTGTTATATCCCTGAACCATCAATTCCCTGTGCTGATGTCCTAGTTACTCAATTTGTGTTTCAGACATCTTACTATCTTGGTTCTAATTTTCATCATGGAGGTGAGGTATGGCCAGTACTGGGCAGACACATTCCTTTCTACAGGGTCCTCATGTCACCTAACATGAGAGCAAAAGCAATGAGATGGGTTTTGCTCAGTCTCCGAAGATACTGCGTGCTCCTGGGACAGCTGGCAAAGTGGCAAAAAGGAGACATAACCACAGGCCCCACAGCTAAAACCCTTTGGAAGTCACAAGAAACACCTGAAGTTTTCCTGAGTATTGACTTCTACAAAGCACAGTGAGTGGTGAAACGCCTTTATTTGATCAGGACTCTGATCCCATCAGAGTTTTCATATCACCTGCAAGAGAGCAGAAAAAGAAGAAAATATTCCCTACATGCTTGTTATAGAAAATCAATCTCCACCTCAAGAAATCATCTCCCAGGCTCATTTCAAACTTTTTGTCTGCTGGTATGAGCCTGTCAGACAGGAATCAATTACAAGCCTAAGGCTTCACTGATAGATAGAAGTAACTACAGGTCACATTAATGCTCCACGTTAAAAACTTTTACATGAAGACAAGCACTATGGTCTTAACACATCTTTCTTGCTTTCAGCATTGCCCACTCTTCCCCCCCTGCCTTTTTTTATTCTCTTGTCTCTTGTCTCAGAGACAAAATAAAACCAAAAACCTCAAGACTAGAAGCCATCACTTGTGTGATGGTATTCAACATCCCACTATAGTGACACACAAAGAACATGTTCAGAAATCCATGCTGGATCAAGCAAAAATCTAGTTCACAGTGTAGCTGGTACAATCTGATGCAAATCTACTAATTTATGAAGTGAGTTATTGAATATTTCTGGTCAATATTACTCTGATCTACTGTCAGCAAGAAGTAAAACCATCTGGCCTGTCTTCATTGGTGGCAACTTCAGCAATCTGTTTAGGATACTCCCTAGTCTTTGATACATGGCTATCTCAATCACTAAACAGGTGACATCACATAAAAAAATAACATAACAAATGATTAATCATCTGAAGAATTTATCCTCTCCTACCACCACCGTTGACTGTAAAAAGACCATATAAAACTATCTTAGACACTTAATTCAGACCTAAGCTAAAGAGAAGTGTTATGAATCACTCTTGATATGCCTTACATATGCCATACAGACAACATTTTTGCATAAGGCAGGAGGTCCTGTGTGCTCAGCTTCATACTGTTATGATTATGATTCATACCCTTCCTGGAGGCTGGTGAGAAGCAATGTCCTATCATGGGACCAGACCTGTGTACTATCTTTGCCTATTACCTGGAGGAGAAGGTGGTGGAGTGCTCCCTGATCAAGTTGGCAGATGATGCCAAGCTGAAGGTGCAGCTGATATATTGGACAGCAAGGCTGCAACAGGCAGGCTGGAGGAAGGGGCCAACAGGGACCTTATGAAATTCAACAAGGAATGCAAAGTCCCACACCTGGGACAGACTTCTGAGCCCACATCTATAATATAGTGTCCAGTTTTAGAGCCCCCAGCAGATGAGAGATCAATAAACTGGCACAGGTTCAGCAGAGGGCCATCAGGATGGTTGAAGGCTGGAACCCTGAGTCCATCCTAGAGAAGAGGTAGTTTCAGGGGTACTAAACAGCAACCTGCCAATATTTTTTAGGAGGTTGTTGTGAAGATGGAGCATTCTTGCTGTGCATGGAGGAAGAATAAAGACAATGGTAATAAATCGAAACTAGAAAGGTTCAGCTTTAATACAAGAAGAAAAATATTGACTGTGAGAATAATTCAGTATTGGAGCAGTTTGCCCAGATATGTAGTTCAGTCTCCATCCTGAGAGAATTTTTTCAAGACTAGACCAGACAAAGATCTGAGTAACCTTGTTTGATCTCTTGGCTGACCCCACTTTGAGCAGGAGGTTGGACCAGAGACCTCCTGAGGTCCCTTCCAACCTGAATTATTCTACAAGCCTACAGCTGACCTGATTTTCAGAGAGCTCAGCTAAAGCCAACCCCCTTGTAAGCATTTCAAGTTTGGCATGGGAGACCTCAGCGCATCTAAACCTGCCGGTGACTACAGACCAACTTGGCATGATCAAAACACTCTCCCCCACAGCCTTGTGTGCAGGGAACGGGGCCTGTATTCAGACTTCCTACTCACATGGTGAAGATAAAACCAGTTTTGTTCCCTGTGAATTGTAATAATGGCATTTATTAAGAAGAAAGAGGCTGGGGGATGGCAAAGAAATAGGCAATCTGTGTGCATAATAAATTCTGTTGAAAGCATTAGAGCTGTTCATTAAGCCTCCACAAAGGGAATGGAAAAATGTGGTAATTTATACCAAAGGCTAAGATGAGCTTATTGCTACTGATCGGCTTAAGACACCTGAAGCTGTGCACGCAGCTGGTCTGTGCAAGCCCAAGCCCAGCAGGCAGCGTCCCCACCGCCACACTGGCTCTGGTCCCCATGCTGGCTCTGGTCCCCAGGCTGGGGGTTGCTGGCAGTGCAGCGAGGTCTCCCCTTGAGCTGCCAGATGTTCTGAAGGGGGGAGAGACCCCAGCTCTTGACCCCCATTTCTGGTCATTGTAGGGATGGAGTAATTAGATCGAGCAGTTAATAAAACTTCACCTAGCAGGAAAAGCTGAGAGGAGGGGCAGCACAAATGCTACATGCCTGGAAGACAAGTCCTCCTCCTCCTCCCGGTGAGCTGTGTTACCAGCTGCCATAACAGCCATCTCAGGACCTGGCCATCAAGCTCCAGGGCTGCTGGGTATATCTGCAGCAATCAGCCCAACAATTACATTTGTTGCAGTGATTCACCCCAAACAACTTTGGTCCTAATTCAGACATTTTAGCAGGGCCTGTTGTGATAGAATAAGGGGTAATAGTTTTAACCTAAAGGAGGGGAGATTCAGGCTAGACATGAGGAAGAAATTTTTTATAATGGGGGTGGTGAAACACTGGCCCAGGTTGCCCAGAGAGGTGGCAGATGCCCCATCCCTGGAGACATTCAAGGCCAGGCTGGATGGGGCTCTGAGCAACCTGATCTGGTTGAAGATGTCCCTGCTCATTGCAGGGGGTTGGACTGGATGACCTTTGAAGGTCCCTTCCAATCCAAACTGTTGTATGATTCTGAATTAAGAAATAATTATTGGAAAGAAATCGACTCCTCTAGGACATGAGTCAGCTCTTAGATGGGAGGATCAGCTGCTGGGGATTCTTGCCCCCAGGGTGCATCCTACCTCTCTTCTCATGCGGAATATTCCCTGTTCCTGGTGATCCAGGGAAAACGAGGGCTTCCTCACAAGGCAGCCTAACAACTATCCCTGTCTCAGGGCACCCCTTCCCGCACCATGTAAAGGGTTTGTCCAGAAATGTTTTTGTGTCCATAGGTGGCAAGGGGCCAAAGGACCTCAGCCACAGAAGCTGTGCCCACAAAATTGCAAACTGTCAAAAAAGCTGAGAGTTCTTCAGTAACTAAAATAATTGTAGAATCAGATGGGATCATTTTAAAATATAAATATTACCGCAAAAGTCATTTTGGTCAGTGTCATGTGTATTTATGGAGCCATGTAATAATATTTAAATAATAACCCAGACACTCAGATGACTAAAATATGATGGCAATGACCCCAGTATAAGAACATGGAGAGACAGATTTCCATTTGAACTGACAGTGTTTATGCCAAGTTTCTGTCCGACATGTTTTAAGAGAGCCAAGCAATAAATAACCTGAAAACCAATGAGATAATGGAAATGTCAAGAGGTGCTAAGCTGTAACTGAGCAGCTATTTTCTTTTAAAAATGCTTGCTGGTCTGAGTCAAGAGGAAGAATGAAAATAAGTTCAACTGCGAAACTATTTTGTGATGGACTTTTATACTCATTTTTTAACCCAAGCTACAGCACATCATATGTTTTCAGAGGGTCTTTCCTCACTCAGGCAAGCATCTATTTGCAGGACCTCTGGCACACAAGAGGTACATCAGCTTCCAGTCTGATAGGCTATCTACTTGAATAGTTTTGCAGGATCAAGTACTTAACAGCATCACATTTCTTTCACAGCAAATAGATTATTTAGACATTCAAGCATGAAGGAGCCTTGAATTAAACATGGTATCAATAGCGCTATTATAATTCAGCCTAAAATTGCAGCATAATCCATGAGGTTTTGCATCCTACAATAAATCTGCAAAGCTTATAAAATACATAGCGGGAGACACTTGCTTCAACAGTAGATTGGTTCAATCCATCACAGATGCAGACATATGAGGCTGCTGTCTAGTAAATGCATCAAACATTTAATAAGAAAGTTTGGAAAGGAAAAAAATAAAACAAAACATTTTGAAAGTAGTGAAATATGTCCCCAGTATGCACTGTGAAACTCCCTGTACTTTGACTCCAGCAGCCCGGCGGCACATCAGGGATCTCATATTGCTCTCAAAGAAGACGAAGCAATGGAAGTGAAGGAAATAGAGTTGTTTTACCTGTTCAGAGCCAAGGAGTACTTCTTGGTGTCCCTCTCACTCACAAGACAAGCTCTTTCAAGACCCTTTTTGGCAGCCATGAGGAAAGTCGGTGGGGTTTTGTTTGAGTTTTTGCCCTGTTAAACTCTCCTTTCTCTGTTGGAACCAGATGCATGCAAGAGTGTCCTCCCAGCTTAGGCAGAAGCTTATGCCAAATATTTTTAAATGAAAAGGTTTTAATAATCTTCTCAATAAGCGCACTGGGTGAGAAAGCTGCTTTCCTAGTGCTGGTGGCGTCACTAACATGCCAAACAGCAACCTGCTGAGCATGTCAGGTTGGGGGTTTGGGGCCTCCCTCTCTGTTTTTTTCTTTTCCCCCTCCATGTTTGATGCTGTGATATGCTCTTTGGAAGGTGATTAAAACAGCCTGAATTGCCTGGAAACAGTCACACCCCTGTTTGCCTTTCTGCTTGCTGGGCTTGGGAGGACAGCACACCTCCCTCACCCCGGATCAGCACAAGCCTCTTTAATCTAAGCAATGGCTGTAAAGACTTATTTCTACCCCTAGCACATTTGCTCCTAACGGTTCGAAACAGAAGAGATTGCTTACTATTGCCGTTTGCGACACAGGTTATTGAAATCTTCATTCCACCAGGAAAGACTGCGGGTTGTTATTTCTGCTTTATTCAGTTTGTTAGTTGTGTGGACAGCCATAGTCCCTGGAGGGGAGGAGAAGACCTCCAGCCTCACCTCTTTCACAGCTTGGCCTCAGACACGCTCTTTGTCACTAATGGGAAATTTTGCACCGGGACTGTATGTGTTTTACTGTATTGGCAGAAAAAGACTGTGATTGACATCCCTACCCATGCACTGCCTTTGCAGGAGAGGTTAGAAATAGGCAGTGAGGGAATGCTGGGTGCTGCACTTAAATTCTGCAGCTTTTTTAACCATGGGTAGCCTAATATATATACGACAAATGGGGATCTCCCATCCCTTCCCTGAGCTTGCAGAATATGTACCCTGTCTGAGATTCATGGGGGTGGGAGGACATGTTTGTACATCATATAAATGCAAAAAATTGGTTTTATGCCATCAGAGATCCACATGTTGCCTCCCACGTGTCAGCTGTGCAAACACTTCCCTGGAGCCTGTGAGCCAAGGAGCCGATGCTATCTCAAACGTATTTCCGAACAGCCACCAGCAAGCAGCAGAAATACATGGTTTTTCCACAATATGTTGTTATTTTTACACCTCTAATGTCCTTTTCTCAAGTGCCTTTTCCCAGGTGCTTATACCCAGCTATGCACCTTTATAAACTCCTTGGGTGGAACAGATTGATTTTCTGACTCATTCCTGAGACTTTCTAGCTTATTCTGGACATTAAAAGTTGCTCTTCAATGTGTTTTTGAAGTTGCAGCCACTTACTGGGACCTGACACTTAATGTGGATGGCTGCCTTTGAGAAGAGACTCAGATCTGAGGATGAGTAGTATGGACCCAGGGCATTGGCAGAAATCTCACAAAACAGAAGTACCACATCACTTACCATCCCAGAAGTGCCACTAAGTAGCAATTTTATTCTGCAGCCAAGAATAAGGAAGGAAAGACAAAGAAAGCAGCCTTTTCAGATGTACACCCTGGAACCTGACACAGGTTTATAATTCATACTCAACAAGGGCTTCTGCTGGCTCCCCATCCCATAAATATCATCATTATTATAGTGTCCTTGTGTGCTTCTCAACCCATCTTTCCTTTAGAAATTACCCAACACCAACATCCTGTCACAGACCAGGGATACCTGAAGAAATGAACCTGCCCTGGGACCTGATTTACAGTGGGTCTTATCTTTTCTAAGGCGCTAAGCCAAAGCATCATGTCTAAGCACCCTTAATTTAAGGAAAATATAAAATCCACCTCAGGAGACTACAGGTTAACCCTGTTTCTGTTTCAAATCACTGGAAGCATCTAACTTTTGTTAGTGAGACAGATGAGTTTCCATCATTTTGCAAAAGGTTCTTGAGCTTCAGGTGCATACCAGCAAACAAAGCCGTAGATCATTCTCAGCAGTTAATCTAGACCTTTGTTCTGTGTTTATTGTTGTCAGTGTTGACGGCTGTGCTTCTCAGCAGACAGGCTGTGAAGCAGGTTAGAAAGAAATCGCTTCAGAGCTTTCCACAAAGACTTGGGTTTCCTCTTTATACAGACTCTGAAACTCATTAAGGGAGAGACAGCAGCTGTCCGTGGAATTTCTGCTTCAGAGAAATTATTCAGACCATCTTGATAAATTAATCTTCAGCTTTCAATAATAATGCAGTTTATTTCTGAGTCTACATTAAAAATGCCCTATATCCAATCATACTGGTTCTAATGTCCCTAGTCAAGGACATTTCTCAAAATTTGCATCCCATGCAGACATGTGAGGCATCACACTGACTTTCGCAAATGAAAGCCCCTCGTCATTATTATCCAAAATCTCAATCAGTGAAAAAGCATATCCTTGATCCCATTTCAACCTTAATCAGCCGCATTTTAAAAATGAAGAAATAAAAACCCTCATCCTGTCATTAGGGGAGTAGATACTGACAGCTTAAATGTACAGAGGGAAATTCAGTACATCTACTAATTGAAAATGTCAGTGAAGTCAGTCAGTTTTACCAGGCATGAGACATCTTAGAGATCATCTGCAAAGTTCTTCTCCATCTTTCTCTGGCGTCAGCTCTGGTAGCTCTGTGCTGCACTGCCTGCAACATGGGGATCCAGACCCTTGTGATTGCTGGGGCTTGATTATTACAGTTCTTGCACTGATAGTGAGAATATGCTTTTTCACCCAATGGAGCTCCAGTGCCTTTGACTGGAACCTCTCCAGACATCTGTCATTTGGGGATCCAAGGCTGGAGGCAAGAAAATTGAGAGAAAAAGCACTTCTCTCTTCTTGCGAAACTAGTAATGCAGTAACCTTTTACAAGTTACTGTCAAAAGGAAAATATCTGCTCTCATTTAGAGCCAGTCTAAAAATCATTAAAAGGATGTTAATGTTCAATATTTTAAAATACTGAATTTTTAAACTTCAATATTTTTACCTTGGGTTTGATGCCAATATTTCAAAAGAACAGAGACTTTTGATAGCCACTGACTACCTCTTTACTGAGGTGTAGAAGTCTTCTGCAATATCTTAGATGGGTATTTCAAATTATACAAAGTAGTTGAGGAGAAAAAGACTTTACTTTTAGGGCCTTTGGCAAAGAAATTTGACTTTGTATTGGGTGTGAGGGTGCAGCAGGAACATAGCGTGGTACCATTTTGTGGTGTGCACCATTACCTTCAACAGTAAAAGTCTATGCTGCTATCAAGTGGGAAGAATTCTAAGGAAGCTGGAGCCTCAGGTCAGGAGTATCAGACACCTACTCCCCATTGTGGGGAAGTGTTTCTCTTAGGCTCCTGCTGAAGCCAATGGTGTGAGACAGCCCTTCCCAAGACAGGTGGCTCTGAAGGAGCCCAGGACCTTGTGAGAGAACCCAGGGTGCCCAGGCTGGGCAGAGACCACACTGGTGAGTACGTCAAGAGATGTGGGATGAATCTAGACCACAGCATGTGAGTCCTGAAAGACATCACAGACATGACCCTTGCACAGCTACAAACTTCATATGGCCTCTTGAAGGTTTTGTTTCTTCAAGGTGTGAATGAATATGGGTCTAATCTGTATGGTCACAGAAAAAGTGAAGTTTAGCACTCTTTCTCCTTTTTTATTTTATTTATTCAAACTTTTCTTTTTTTTTTTTTTTTTTTAATCTTATTTTCTTAGGGCAAACATTTTGGAAGTACTCTGAATCAGCTTCCCAGCGTCTCAGCTGTCATGGTTGAATCCACGTTGTCCGAATAACCCAACTCTCATTAAGTTCCTTGGAGGCACCAGAACTTCAAGAGTAGGCAATGCCAAGAAATGTTATTTTGATACAGCTGCTTTGCTTTTCTGAGAGTCTGGCAAGCTACACTGGTGTCTGAGTGTCCCAAAAGTCCCGTTCAGGAGTAGCACAGAGTCTACCCTTAGCAGAGGTTTTTCATTGTATGCTGTAGCTTCAAAGGAAAAGACAGTACAGTTGAAAAACAAATGCTAATGACTTCTCAAATGTTATTGTCAAGGAGTGTGTCAGCTTTTGTTATAAAAATATATTATTATCTTCCTCTGAACACTTAGTGTTTTTCTGTCTCTTTTCTATTGCAATTGCAAAGGGCTTCTGCTTGTTTTTGTTTTTATGATGTCTGAAGTTGGTTGGGGAATTAAGCCTGTAATTGCATTGCTAACAAGTATTTCTTAGATACACTTATTTTTCCTTTGGGAAAGAGACTGTTAGGAAGAGAGTACACATATTTTGGCAGCAAAAGAGACAGCTATGACATTTGGTTCCTAAATTACTACCTGGATATCATTTTAATTGTTCTCTTCTACTAATAAAATATAGTAACTTTACTGCATTAGTTCCTTTATTATACTTCCAACATACATTTCATTGTCATACTCTTCCTAAGTATATTTGGGTCATGAAGACACATTACAATATATATTGAGAGACAGTTTCTCAAAGACACAAGGAGTTCTGCATTATTTCTCGCCATTGCAAAACTAATCGTTTTTTTCCCAGCTACTGCATATATATTTCTTTTCCATTTTATCATCCTTATAATTGCAGTTTGAATTAGGAAAAGGACAGAGCAACCTGGTAAAAGCATTTGCAGGGGCACCCTGCGTAAAGGCTTCCCAGCAACCAGGATTTCTCAAGCCTGTCAAATTACAGTCGGTGTTTAAACAGCACTCACGTCCTTCTTGCCTGTGCCATGCAAGCATTGGCCATTGCTTAAGTACTTTTTCTTCCCTCCAGGACTTCTGAACTTCTCTTTGCACTAGTGCATAATATTATGGGAGGTAGGAAACAAGGGGTCAGTGATCAAATGCTCAAAAACTGTGAGACTTAGAAAAGGTGAGCAGGTTTTCTTTACTCCCTTTCCAGTTTCTGCGTACATATAATGTGCTGAGGCATCAACACCAGGTGCACCCCAGTTGCAGCACGGGGGTTCCCCAGCCACACCGGCACCCTTGTGTCATTGCACAGGGATGGCATGCCCAAAACTTATGGGTGAAATGCAGCTCACACTACTCTGTCTCCTGAAGACTATTACCTGGGTAAGATTTTCTCTGCAGCCACATATTTTCCCTCTTTTTTCTGCTAAAGAAAAACTGGAAAGTTCAGTATAAGCCCAGGGCTGGGACTTCAAAGATTGCTACTCTTGCACTGCACTCTGGCATGCAGTGATGCACCCCTGTAAGGGATCCAAACGGGTCTCACCAGCTGTGTTTCAAGGCAAGCAACACCACGGGATCCTGGATCTGGCATCTCAGAGGTGCTGCACATATGTGATCCCCAGGCAGTGCCCACCTGGGCTCCCAGCCACCTAATCAGGATGAAGGGACATCAACCTTGCAGCCCGAAGTTCTCAAGTGGCAGAAATGGTTGAAATGCTTCTGGTTTAGGGAAGTAAAATGCACTAGATAAGCTATCATTTTAATGGCATTTTCCACACATGATCTGAGTTGCCTACCATAAGCTTGTTTCCTGCCTGAGCTCTCTGGATACCTTTTATATGATGCGTATACAGCATCTGGAAATTAAATGAAGAGTTAAATAATGTCTCTCTCGTGTACAGGGCACAGTAAAAATTGCACAGTGAGTTTTTATAACTTTTTTAATATAATAAAGTTAAAGAGACTGAATGCTGGTTTTATGACATGAGAATTCCAGATTGCTCCCAAGTCAGCAACAAGGTATTAATAATCTTTTATTATAGCATTGTCATGGTGACTGTAATCAAATCCCTGAGCTACCTGATAATACCAGGGGTAATGTGAAGCTAGTAAATACTGATAAGTTTGCATTTAATATGACATTTAAGGAGTCTGGCTCTTGCTTTTTCTAATATTAAAAGCCTACTGATAAATTTGGATCTACTTTCCACTTGTAAAAGTATCTGGGTTTTGGAGGTATATTTAGGTATCTTTCAGGTATTTTTTTGGATATCTTTTTTTAGGTATCTTTTTTTTTAGATATCTGTAAGTATCTTTAGGATACCAACATGGTTTTAAACTAAAGGAGGGGAGATTCAGGCTAGACATAGGAAGAAATTTTTTACTATGAGGGTGGTAAAATACTTGAGCAGGTTGCCCAGAGAGGTGGTAGATGCCCCATCCCTGGAGACATTCAAGGCCAGGCTGGATGGGGCTCTGAGCAACCTGATTTAGTTCAAGATGTCCCTGTTCATTGCAGGGGGGTTGGACTAGGTGTCCTTGGAAGGTTCTTTCCAACCAAAACTATTCTATGATTCTATATGAGCTGATTTGGCAAAACATGAGTTAGGGTTCCTACTATAAAAACTTCGCCAGCCTCTCACTTCACTCCACAACTGTCTAGAGTTTTCAAACGTTAACTAAAAATTTGATCTAAGCAAAATCTGGCAGGAAGACATCCAAGTAAGATCATGCTGGTTATTACAAAGGTTGGTTGCACTCCCCTGCCAGGCTTTTTCCTGCATATAAATACCAGTACATCTCAATGTCATCTGGATCCCAATTCCTGCAGAGCATCTAGGCTAACCTCATACCAAGGGGTGAATCAGAGGGTTTGCTTTGATGCCCTTTTACATGTGTTCCTAATATTTAGAGATACCATCTGTAAAAACAGGCCTTCTATTGGGGTTTGCACACATCAATAAATGAAGTACTTGCTCCAAGTCACCTGTGTGCTAGTGCTACACAGACAACAGCATGTCCCAGCCATGAGATTTGCATTTAGAAAGTGTAAATCTTCTCCACTTGCTAGCACCAAAATCAGAACAGGTCTTCCCCCTTTTCAGCCTCATGGCTGGACTGCCTATTTCTGTACACTTCACACACACTTTTCTAGCCTCTACTTATAAGCCTCCAATGATGGATATTCCTCATGCAGTCTATTTCTGTGCTTAATTACCTTTGCTATTAGAAAGCTTATCCTAATGCCTAACTTAAACCTCACTGTAATTTAAAACATTATTTCATAATGGAGAATTAATTCCTTCCCTCTCTACAGCTGACTTTTATGTGTTAGAAGCCGCAGTCGTGACTCTCTGTTCTTTTCCTGTTAGCAAATGGCTCCAGTTTCTTCGGGCTGTGGTTTTGGACCATTCTCCCCTGGACACTCACCAGCAGCTCCTTTGCTTCTGAGCGGCGGTGGCTGGGCACATGCTCCAGCTGGGGCCATGCCAATGCTGAAAGGAGAAAGATTTCCACTACGTGTCACACAGACAAAATCCAGTTTATGTATCTCATGGCGATAGATACTTCTCTGGAAACAGTACAACATTACTGACTTTGGTTCACCTTGTGATTTACTAAGTGCCCTCCCAGCCAGATCTTCTCCTGTAATGCTGGTACTTACCTGACTTTGGCTATTGCATATTGAGTAGATGATTATCACTACCTGTGTATAAAAACCTTTCATTAGGTCTGATTGGATTGCATCTCCTTTTTTTTTTTTTTTTTTTTTGTTTGTTTGTTTGCATCATTTATTCAATTTGTCAAAAGTATTCAGAATTCTAATCCTATTTTTCAGTCCTCCAGGTAACCCTTTCCAGATTGGGGTAATGTGAAAAATTAATAAACATTCTATATGCCTCTGTCCATAGCAATAATGAAAATACTGAATAATGCTGGTGAAGGACAGACCACAATGAAATCCTGACTTGATGAATTAAAGTGCATTAAAGTACACAATTTGCAATTGATTTAGCACAGATGTGGGTGTCTACCTACATTTTCTGTGATCACTATAGCGATGCTGTAATATGGTAATATAGAGTCTCAGCTCTGGCAGAAGCAATGATAGTACAGTGAAAAACTTTGGAAGTTATCCTTATTTTCTATCAGGAGTATAAATTATTTCTGGAACCTCTCTTTAACCACAATATTAGATGGTGTCCTGGAAAAAGTATTGAGGATTTTCTTTAACTCCTGTGCCCAAGAACATGGGAAAATGTTAGTCTGTATCTGATATTTTTCTGAAACTTTGCCCTTCACATTTGCCACATGGAAATGACCTAGGTCAAGGCCTCAAGAGTGGATTAATTGTGGGGATTTGGTGGCTGCAGGTCTCCACCAAAAGCCCCCTCAGTAGTGAACACACATTCCTGCTCTCATGCCTCTGCAGGGTCCCCACTTATACCAGGCTTCCCTCTGCCCTGACACTCACAGGATCCTTCACCTTATCTACAGGCTCTGCAGGGAGGTTCATTTGTTTCAAAGGAATTATACTTTAAACCAACACTAAAATGCATTTTTTATTTTTATATATCATGAATTATGTTAAATTATGAAAAAATTATCTCTGAAGAACATTTTCTGTTTAAATGAATGAAAGAGGAAAAAGAATTGTTACGAAAACCATATCTATTTTTGTTGCAAGGATTTTATTTTTTTTTAACAGAAGTTTCAGAAAAAATTTCAAGTGGTTCTATGCAATGTCATGTCATCTGCCTCTGAAATCCCTGTAATGACCTTTGCTGTGGCAGGTCTTGATTAGTCGACAGCATCTAATGGCTTAACACATGAACTGAAGCAGTATCGAAATCAAGGTGCAATCATCTTTAGAAGGCAAAATGTCACAAGGAAGGCATCAGCCAGTGGGAGTGAATTCAGCTGAGGATCAGTGAGATGCTCAGGGTGGGAGCACTTGTCCTGTGAGCAAGTGCTGAGGGGCTGGTTCACCCTGGAGAACGGATGGCGTGGGGGGATCTAATCACAGCCCCACGGCCCAGGAGTCGGTCATCAAGGAGATGGAGCCAGGCTCTTCACAGCTGTGCCTGGTGGGACGATAAGAGATGATAGGCCTACAACAAACACAAGAGAAATTCAGACTGGATAGAAGGATAGACTTTTTCCCCATGAGGACAGTTGGGCACTGGAGCAGGTTGTGCAGTGAGGCTGGACCATCTCCACTGGGGAAGTGTTTCAAACCCTGACTAGATATAGCCCTGAGCAACCTGGACTGAGCTCAGAGCTGACCCTGCTATGCACAGCAGATTGGGCTACAGACCTCCTGAGGTCCCTTCCAGAGTGAATTTTCCATGCCCATATGACTTGTACACTGAGCAGGACAAGCCACAGCGGTGATTTTAACTTCAGCTTTTAATCTACTCGTGCCTTTACCTCTGGATCACACACATAGTCACATACGTTATTTAGTGTTTCTCATGCTGTAAATAAACTGAGCAGCACCTTTATCACCCAGTGAGGAGACACTGTTTATAATGTGGAAGTAAACAGCCCACTTTAAGAGAGAGAAATATATCATGCTGTCTGAGGAAACATCTGCAATTAAAATAACTGCTGTGCTGGAATACAGCTTTTATTCAGGAAGAGCCATACGTAGGTAGAAATGGTCATAATGTATCATTCTCCTAGCACCAAATCTACTGTAGTTTTACACTGCAGATTTGCAGTTTAAAACTTTCAAGTGCAGTGTAAGAAGATTTATCTGATCTATATGGCACAGTTCAAATGTTCTGTGATAAAAATGAGCTATTGATCTCAGGAGATTCTAATTTAGATCAGTTCACTTGAAAAGAGTAATAAACTGAAACAGTCCGGGAAGCTTATGTTTCGAATGACGTATCAAGGAGTTAAAAAATTTAGTAACCTGAGCCAGCAATAACTTTAACAGTAGCCAGAGCCCCAGATTTTACTGAGCCAAACTTTTTTGAACTATTCATACAAGTATATAGTGAACAGCTATTTATATTATGCTGATACCCAGAGAGATGCTAATTTGTAGCATCTTATAAAAATAGATAAAAAGTAGGAGACATTCTGGAAAGCTCAAAGCATAGCCTTAGCGGTGATACTGATTAATGGCTTTTTGGGCATAACATCTTTTAAGTACAGTATGAGGAGATCAGTCCTATTTTCCCATAGTTTTTCTATTGATTTTCCATCACTGAAACTTGAGCTTTTGCCAAAGATTTGGGGAGATTTCTAGAAAAAGCTCGATTAATGTTTTATTGCTGAAAATCTGACTAAATGGATACTTTGGCAGTCCAGTTCCTCACAATCACAGTTTGGTTTTAACAGCCTAGTCTGTGCAGCTCTGTTGTGGTTTTTTTTTGCTTTGTTTTGATTTGTTAATGAAGTTTACAAAATAAGCATGAATTGAGTGGATTAAAACACTATAAAGATGAATGCACAAATTGCTGTAAGATTGCACTCAGTTAACAATAACTCAGAATAGGCTGTGTCCCGCACAATTAGGTGCACTGTTCAATACCCCCATTAATGAACAGGAAATAACAGGAAAGCACGGGCATCCTCAAATGTGAAAATAACCAGCAAAGGAGGACTGAAAGCACTTGAGAGAGCTAGAATTTAAAACAATACATTGGAGAAGTGACCTGAAGTCAGGAAGACAATGCGCAGCACAAATAAGTGCAAAATGTGCTACACTTGGAAAGAGGAACAAATTGAAAAAAGAAAAAGAACTGCGTAGCAGCACAGGAGAAAAGATGGTTTTAGGGAATCATAATCTAAACGTGATGTAACTGATGTCATGGTCTAGCCAGAAAGGCAGCTTCTATCCTGCAAAATGGGCAGTAGTTGTCCTCTCATCATTTCTGAAGCTTGGTGATGGGTGTCATGTCCTGGTTTAGTTGTTACTTATCCACAGAGATGAAGACCCTCTGCTTGGTTAATAAAAGTGGCACTTAAACCACCAGAAGTAGGTAAGGGGAGTCCTAGGCAAGATGACCGAGGAGATTGCAAAATCATGATAGATTGCAAAATCATTATAGAATCCTGGGAAATGAAGGAACAATGTTTAATTATTCATGAAAATATTTGATTCAGTTTTCCCTGTCAGGAGCCTGTCTAATCACCACATAACACCTACAAGATGGTAGATCTTTGTTAAAGGCATACTGTTTTCAGTAAAATAATAAAATATGCATTAGCACAAGAGCTAAAGTGCAAACCAGGACATTCAGAAGTAAGATAGAGGTTACATTTGCTTTCGACACCAAACAAGGGCTGCTCCAATGGAGGTGAAATCATGTTACTCTATTCTGTGTGTTGTGTGGTTGGGGACTGCTGCAATGCACATTTTCTGAGTACCCCAGGAGCATTGCACCACTAGTACACTTCTTGCATGCACACTCAC
This sequence comes from Streptopelia decaocto, assembly GCF_964273445.1. Lineage (NCBI taxonomy): Eukaryota > Metazoa > Chordata > Aves > Columbiformes > Columbidae > Streptopelia > Streptopelia decaocto. The sequence continues at coordinate 15,765,337 of NC_138655.1, forward strand.
AGACAGCGCATTTGATAAAAATAAATAGAACTGGGGGTTTGTTTCCACAGGGTGATGCTCCGGTCCTTCAAACAGGATGGCTGGTTACTGTCCAGATGGTGATGGGAGTCTCTGTTTCGAGAGTCCTTGCGTCAGCATCTTCAGCTGGACCTGGTGAGAGTCCTCAGGCTTCTGCTCACTTGTTATGATCCAGATGGGCCACGGGCCTGCATGACCACTGCAGCATATGCATGATCTCTTTCTCTTTGTAGTCTTAAATTATGAACAAAGCATCTATCTTGACTGTGTACCCATTTCTGCATCTGCAAGAACAGTTTCCACTATTTACAAGCATCTCACCTATATGCAATATATGCAGGAACTTCCTGGGTGAGTCCTTTGGATGGCCAGGTTGATCAACACATCTAATACATAAATAGTGCCCATCTGTCAGTCCATCCAGGCACAGCAGGAGCTTCCCTGAGGAATCTCCAGGCCAGTCTGAAACTCCACCTGGGAGGTCCTGCAGCAGTGGCCCAACAGCATTGCTGTCCAGGAGCTGGGAGCTCAGGCAATGACCTTGTCACGAGGTAGCCTCTTGTCTCTGGTGGATCCCTATGCAGAGACTAACTGAGAGCTCTGGGACCAGGAACTGAGGGCAAAGTGTGCCAGGTGCACACCCAGGTACAGCCCTGATCCCCAGTTACACCACAGTTACAGCTGTAGGACAACTTGTATTTCAGCCTTAGTTCTCATTTAGAATTGAAATTCTGTGGCTTTAGCCCCACACACATTCACCAGAGCAAAGGGTACATGCTAAGCTGCAGAGTGGAGTCGCACATCTGTCGAGCATCCTCTGTACCAGTTATCACCTTACTAGTTTCTGTGGCAGTGCTTTTACTTTTTCCCAAAAGAATGCATCCTCTTTGCTTTCCCTATTTGTCATCATAGAACTGAAGCTCTTTGTTAAAACCTCCAATTGCTGCACAAATTTAGAAGCACATAAGCCTGATGAGATAGCAAATTAATAACGGCCTTCCTGCATCAGGCAGTAATAGAGACGCTGCAGTTTAAATTACTGTTTCAGGGTTGGTGGATAAGACTTTTCATCTCCTGTATTCAGACTAAAGTTCCTGACCTGATAATAATGGCTGCCTGCAATAAACACAAAGACCTGCTTATATTTCATCCTGATACTCATTTCCCAGACTGAGGAAGTGCACATGTTACTACATCCTTGAAGATTATTTCCCCATGACTTTTCCTACATATTTAGTGTAGAGAACACAATAATGGTACAAAATCCAGTTCAAAATGGTGCAGCTCCAGCTTTACAACTCTACCAGCTTCATGTGACCTTTAATACTTCTCTTAGCATTACCCATGAAATTAAGTTAATTTATTCTCATACATGTGACATGGTTACACATTGTGACCGGTAGTTTCAAAATGAACAACCACACTGTATTTTGGAGGTTTTGATGGGAAAAAAATAAGATGAAAGTTATTTCAGAGTGGGGAAGGGAAGAAATGTGCATGTTATATAAGCAAATATAGAAATGATATGTATTCCAATGAGATAATTATAGATTTTTGGGTCTGTAATTACCCTCCTCTTCCAGTTCTTGGTTAGACACAGAGTGAAAGCTCTGAATGAAGGAAAGAAATCCACAATGAGGAAAACTCAGGAATAAAAGACCAAGTAATGTTCTGCTTTGGACATAAAATAAGCCATAGCTGATTTCTTCATTATTTTTTCCTAGTTAGACAGCAAGCTGAATAGTGGCTATGACTTTCCTGGAATTAATTTTTCACTTACAAACAAGGATACAACTCCCCCGCCGCTACAGTGTGAACCTACTAAGAGTCTGAGGCCAGATATCACATCACCTAGGACATGAGAAACAGCTCTTCTGAAGAGATAAAATATTTGAAGGAATTAATTTAATATGCATCAACTGGGAAATGTGGTGAGACAACGGTGTACCACTAAGAGCTTTTCAAAATGAAATAGGCTGGGGCCAGGGATAGCCCGTGGCATGAAGTTCTGAGGATTTCAGTTTCTCCAGCTATAAAAGCAGAATAATGACACAGGTCTTCTCTGGAAAAAAAAAAAATAGATAAAAGAAAGCTGATAGCATTGTAGGAGAAAAACCAACTGGGAATCATGAAGTTGCAATACTCAAGTGGATAATTTGTTGATATAAATATCCATTGACTGCTGAGAAGCTGTTTTTAAATAAATTGAAATAATACATTTTTGCAGTATTTTACAGAAAAAAAAAAAAAAATCTCGTTTTTACTGAACAGCCTTATTCTTTATATGAGCCTAGGGGATTTCTATGGCTTTCAGCATCACAGCATCTGAATGAAGGATTATATTTATAGTCATAAACACAAAGAGCCCCACAAATACCCCTCTGCTGCACACTCAGGGCTTCACAGACACAAGCAGAAGGGAGGTCTAAATCACCTAGAAATGACTGTACTCCTTCCAGTTGCGTCAATGGTCTCCAAATCAGACCAGAGGGGCACAGGCTGCTTAAGCTGAAGCAGACCTCTCTTTTGCTACACCATTGTTTGCCCCTCACATTGAATCTACAGTGATTTAGCCCTCACATTATGCTATTAATAAAAGTTCTGTATATAAGAGTTGTGTAACACTATAGCCACAATGCACAGCTCAGAGGTGCTTATAGTTCCAATAAGGATGGGCAGAGAAATGGGTTAACAACCTGCATAAAAGCACTTGAAGGTATTAACATGCCTCTGGCCACACAGGCATCTGCAACAGAGCTGTCACAGCAGAAGTGGTCCATACTAAATAGACACAAAGACTAAAATGCTAGACTTTTTGAGTTATATTCATCAGCAATCACTATTGTAGATTTTCAGAGTATTTTGGATGTCAGATTTAGAAATCCAGCATATTTTCTGCACATATAAAACTGCTAGATTTTTATAAGTGCACAAACATCAGTACTGATTTTTACAAAGCAGAAAAAAAAAAAAAAAGCCATGTTGTTTTCCCCAGCTAACAGATTTTTAAGGGAGTGGAGCATCTCCCTTATGAGGAAAGGCTAAAGGAGCTGATGGGTTTCTTTAGCTTGGAGGAAACTGAGGGGTGACCTCATTAATGCTTACGAATATATAAAGGGTGAGTGTCACAAGGATGGAGCCAGGCTCTTCTCGGTGACAACCAATGATAGGACAAGGGGTAATGGCTTCAAACTGGAACACAAGAGGTTCCACTTAAATTTGAGAAGAAACTTCTTCTCAGTGAGGGTGACAGACACTGGAACAGGCTCCCCAGGGAAGTTGTGGAGTCTCCTACTCTGGAGACATTCAAAACCCGCCTGGACACCTTCCTGTGTAACCTCATCTGGGTGTTCCTGCTCTGGCAGGGGGATTGGACTGGATGATCTTTTGAGGTCCCTTCCAATCCCAAACATACTGTGATTCTGTGAAATAACATCTTCATGGATAGCAACCAGATTTCCATATTTAAGGAGGATTTTGGCTACCTCATACATGCAGGGTACGTGCAGCAGATATATGCACTCGTGGCTGGGTGTCTAAATCAGTCTGAATTATTGCAAATGATTCCTAGTAGGAAGGGACCCAAATTCAGTATAGAGATGATTTGAAGTCAGTATACAGTTTATTTGAGCTATGCTGAAGTAGATAGAAAGCCTGTCCCATATCCTGCAGTTCCCACCAATTTGCATTTGTGAACTGAATCAACACCACTCTCTGTCACTTGTTTTGCCATATTTTGTCAATGGCATTTCCCCTGTGCCTTACTTTCTTGTTGTAGACCAAATTTTACTCTTACTAAGAAAATGCTACTGACTTGACACCCGTGCAGGGATGCCAGTATAAGAGGAAGCCGGCTGCGTTTATACTTACTCTTCTGCTGACTATTTAGACCTAGTAAAGGAACTTGGGAAAAGAGTAGGCAGTCCGTCAGCTATTAACTTATAGGCTATTTCACACTTCATATGACTTTTCTATACGCTTAGAACTGTGTCGCTTGAAAAGGCTTGTCAGATTGTAGTGACTTTCATAGCTTGTGCTCATGCTGCCTGCATTAGTTCACTAAGTATGGATTTCCAATATCTATTTTACATTCTTATAGTTTTTACAATTAACCTTCTCTTCTATCACCATCTGAAACAGCAAGATATAAATTTTATTTTAGCCTAATTGCTGCTAGTGACTTATTGATGCAAGCAGTTTCTTTCCGTCCCCTATTGCCTTTGAAGCTGTTTATGTGCGGGTCTTTAATGCGGTATCAGGAGAAATATTTCTTGGTAAGAGCTAGACTGTGGTATAATTTTCTTGATTCTACCTCAGTACAAGATATACTGAATACCTCATGAGATGCTGGAAGTCAGAATACTTAGAATTACTAAGGACAAGATTGTAAAGCTGTGGAACCACCTGAAAATGTACATAGCTGACTGATGACAGTAAAAAATGTCCAGGCATCTAAGCTAAATGGAAATCAGTGACAATGATCTCTGAAGCAGATAGCAAAAGAAAGTAGAAAGTGTCAGAGCACAAACAAGATACATGTTCCTTGTAGGCTTTTACTTAAATGTATGAATAATAAAAAATGGGAATTACTGTCCTAAGAGGTAACAAAATAAGTCCAGTTTTTTAAAATGAGATTTCAGAATGATAGTAATTGGATTTGTGCAGGCAACATTTTTACTGTTCTGCAAAAACTGATATTTCTGACATTTTTCATGTTCTGTAAAGATACAATACAAAGTCTCTGAAACAGTTTTCCTGAATGACCAGACAGGTCTGTTCCCTTAGCGTATTTGTGTTCGTAGCGAGTAAGCATGTTAATACCAAATGTGCTAAAAACACATTACACAAATAACATGTGCTACTCTACACTTATGTTCATTGTTGGAATTCAGTGTTAATAATGGCATTATAAATGAGACAAGCATAAAAGGGGACTCAATTTCATGATCACATATGGCTCCTGTCTTACTGTACAGTTCCACTGACTTTACAGAATTGTCCATCAGATAAGGCAAGAACTGGGTCTGTTGTATCCAAAGCCATTCCTATTTGGGTCACTGACCCAGTGATTTCAGGAAGGCAGTTCTCTTATCTTCTAGAGAATTGAGTTCTTCAGTAGCAGCTCTACAGAAATTTCCACGGCTCCTCACTACTTGCCCACAATCTCACTGCTGGTGCAATTAGCTGTGCAGAAGGTCCAGACTGCAGAATGATGTATTGGAAATCTATGATCAGCCTTCTGGAGGACCCAGCACATCACCACAGAAAATATCACTTATGCTATGACAGGAGGAACGCATGCAGAAAGTAAAGCAAGAATCTGAGATGCTCAGAATAACGCTTGGGTGGTCATGTGTACAAGGGAACATTTTGGATTCTTGTTCTAGACCACGGGATAATCTGTGATAATTATGTTGATGAATGCAAAGATGACAGATCAGACAGGGCACAATTTTCTGCTCTTAAAAGGAAGAATGTGCCTTCTGTTTGCAGAACAGTCGTCCTTAGGAAGGAACTGTTCAGTGATATTCCATGTTATTGGTACAGCACTGGTTTGAAAAAGTGTTTCTAAATAGCTATCTATGCTTCTAAACAACAGTGTTAAAAGTAGATATGAAACAAGTTAAACTCAATGAGTGGTAAAGAAAGAAAGTGGGGTTTTGACATGCACAGTTAGCACTTCTTTTGTCAGTTTTCTAAACTATTCAATTTCACATTTATTTGGACTAGTCTCTGAAATTCAGCATCCAACACAACACACCTTAAATGCACAATTTGTATTTCAGTCAATTCGAGTTTCATTTATAGTTTCTGGATGATTTTTTTTTTACTTTTGTATTTCATTGAATACAAATTCTGATAACAGCTGTTTTTGTCAAATTATGTTTATTTTTTTAATACTGGTTTAAACAAGGACAGTAGTAGCATCTGTCAGAGAGATGCTGCCAATAAAATTCTATGTGTTTTGTGCAGCAGAGACTATAAAAGACGTCTCTTACTATGATGTCATTCAGAAACATGGTTGTAATACAGGCTCATATCTTCCCGTTTGCTCCCACCTTGAGATTTACCAAAATGAAAGTTAGTGTCATAAGACAATTCAAGGTTGCTTTCTTCTAAGCACCTCATGCAAATTGCATTGAGCAGAAGAAGACAATTGTTTTTAATGTGTAAGAAACTGGAAGGTGAATTTTGGAAGTGTTTCAAATATTCTGCCATTCAATATTGTCCCTTTCTGTCAACCATATGGAAGACATTCCTGATTGAAACAGAAGGGCACAATCAAGTTCATATAATTTTTAATGCAGTGATTGGTACTTAAGCCAATTCTGCTAATAAAAGAACAGGACAGCTCTGAAATATATATATATGTGTGTGTGTATATATATATAATAATTTCTGGACTGCAGCTGTTCACTGATGTAAGTCTGGGAATTTCCATAGGAGAGGCACTGTTTAATCTCAGACAGCAGAAGGTAAAATGTTGCCCTTTTGTAGTCACTTTTGTTACAGACACAGCACCCACTGAAGCATTCAGGGGAGACTAGTACTGGCTCGTAATTGTATTGGTTGTTGAATCCCTGACCAAGACATACGCACAGAGGTTTCTCCCTTTTCACATGTTCTGCCCTCCATTTCTGAATTCTGTGTTTGTTATAGCAAAGTCTTCATGAGTCAACCTCAGTTTGGGACAAAGACACCTGAAATTATATGCATGCAAGTAAATGTCCATATGTGAGTTTGGTGCCTAAACCACTGCTGTGGTCAGTGCCCTCAGTGGAGGCTGGGGCCTCTCTACTGACTCTGTGTCCCCCAATCTAACAGCAATCAGGTTTCTATTCAACCAGTAAACATTAGTGTCCAGTGCCATTTGAGATGACCCAAGATACCTACACAAAGCTGACAGATACACCACAGAACGTAGAGGAGACCCATGTCCTTCTGGACTTGCAGTTGAAGGCCAAATGTGCATCTCAACAAATTCACAAGGGCATCTCCAAAAGCACTAGGCAGCTGAATCAATCCCTTACATTTAGACAGCTTAATTTAGGTGTCACAGTTTTGAGCTGAATGCCTGTACTGCATACAAAGAATTTTTGGATCTGAGTGACCTTTAATCACTGAAGAAGTCTGAAGAATCATATGTTCCTCAGAGGGAGGTAGGGACTCCCTCTGTAGTACCAGATTACAGGGACAATCTTTATGGATACTAAATCTTTCCATGTGGAAAGTGCTGCTGTTAAGCTTGAGTGGCTATGGAAATCCAGTTACAGAACTGGGGAATTAACATAGCAATATACAGTTCCATCTGCTCATGCAAAGAGAGGATATTGACTGTTTCTGTTAAACCAGAGATTAGACAAAATATCACTGTCACAGCTATTTTAAACAGCCCTAATAATTTATTTAAAAATCAGTTAAGTCAATAAGTGGGGAAAACAGGTTTCCACACCACCTTTAGCAGAATATTGTTAGCATAATAATTAACAGCTAACAACCCACATATTCTTAGTGAATAAAGGTTTACTGGAGCAAGACGAATAAAAATAGGAGATGTCTATTTAAATTCCAAAGAACCATGGGCTCCCTTTTCCCATAGGAACTGAGATAATTAGCATCTCTGAAATTTATTTCATTGATTTTGATGGCTACATACAGGTTTAGATACTTCAGACTAAATTGACTATCTTACTGTCTTTACTGGTTTCTAGAAAATACCACCATGGAAATAGAAAAAGACCGTGTCTGACATTCCTGGAAGTGGCAAGATGGACAATTACTCTAATAAACATCTTGGCATTACAATTCAGTACTTAACCTGTATTGGGTCATGGCTCAGATCGACAAAGAAATGCACTGGATTTGTTGAATTATTATACCATTCTTACTGCTTTAACAGTGTCTTCTTCTCATCTTTAGATTGATTTTTTTCTTCTGAGCTCTGATGTAAATCCTAATCAGGCCCCAAGGACAGTGGAGTCTCCAGTTTCAGCCTGGTTTTGATTATAGTCTTCACCCAAGCTCTTTTCTCCACCAAAGCTGAGAAGTTGCAGTCAACCATCTCTCCACTGGCATGGGTTGTTGAGGTTATCTTGCAGTCAGAAATCATACTAGTGACTTCAGGTTTCTCTATCAGCAAAAGAAAGGAGAAGACAGCAACTGCTGCCTTTACTTAACTTGCTGCTTCATTTCTTTCCTAAGAGCAACCACAGCCTAAAGGAAGGGGTCACGGTGACCAATTCTCCCACACATAATGCAGAAGAACAGCTGAAGGAAAGGTCTCCCCACCCTTGCTTCCCAGGAGGGTTTTGTGGTAGGAGCATTGAAACAAGTATCTTAGTAGCTATCTCAGTGTATTAATGCATTTCCAGAGGTGGTTTCTCTTCTCTTAGCCCCCCATACCAGCATCTTTCTCCCTAATGTAGTGGTGAGCCAATGCGTGCACTATGCAGTGTGTGCTTAGAGCACTCTGGGTTTGGTAAGTAGCACATCTCCAGTGGAGCTATGGTTGCTCCATGAGTCAGGAAAGGCAAGGTCATGCAAAACTCACTGCTTTCTCTTCCATCTCCAGAGGATGAAGAGTAGCCAGAGAGATGAAAGACACATTGTGTAGGAGTGTGCAGCGCATTTTCAAGCAATTTTCACAGATGTCTTGGCCATGGCATGATTGACATGAGCTTCACGCACCCACGTTGTGGTGGTCTTTTGTTGTCTGAGGAACACTGTCTGCCCTCTGTCATACATATTGAGGGGGACCTGATGGACCTGCTTCATGCTCCTGCTTAGCTCTAATCCTTTCAATTGCAAGGATTTGAAACCACAGTCATTTTCAGAGGTCCAAGAGACAGACAAGGCTCAGTGCAGTTTCGACATCAGACCTGAGGAGGAGAGCAGCGTGAGGGGGTGGTGAGCCATTTTAAGTAAGTAGTCAGATGAATTCCTGTCTTCTTGAACCTGCACAATGACATTAGAAGAAAGAATGTGCTAGAAGTATGTTTGAAAGGGAAAGACAAGTTTTTAAAAACTCTCATAGAAAACAGTCCATGAGGAATTCTGAAAGTTAAAAAGAATTCAAAGGGAAACTGTAGGAAGAATTTGTGACCTGGAGAGGAGAAACCAAAGGAGGTGAACTTACTTAGCCTTTGAAAGCTAAAGAATATTGCAGAATGGTAAAAATATCTAAAAGATAAAGATATCAGATAATAGCAAGATTTCTAAAGAAATAGTAGGTCATTCCTTAACAACAATATTGAATGGCTGGAGGCTGAAGTTTGAAAATAAATTGGAGAATTAATTAAACTGCCAGTTAAAATAATTGAAAACAGAGCAATTCCATTTGTTTCCTAAATAAATGACTTTGTAAACAAAAAGTTTTCTCTGTTGAATTGTTAATGTTTTCTATCAAAAATCATGTAGTACTCCAAATACTCTATTTTCAGCCAAAGATTAATTTTCAGTACAAAGATGCTGTTCAATGCCTTTGTGGTTCAATTTACTACCATGCTGACCTGTTGTTACGAAGATTCTGTCTCTCATCATGCTCCTTTGCAAAAAGGTCTCACAATGTGTAGAGCCTCTCAACAAAAAGGGAGAGACTAATCTAACAAGAAAGATGTAAATTAAGCAGATTTGATTATGGTGAGTTTGAGCAAATCACACCTCCTGTGTTGGGAGATGCTTTCAGAAACATTCTGAGAAGAAATTACACTGATTTCAGGACTCAAAATAATTAAAGGGGAGGGAAACATTTTCTAAACAGTTCTAGTTAGCTCATGCTATGATTAAGTACTTGCTGCTCAGACCCTTCTTAATCAAGATGTTATCTTTTTAAAATATATACTTCAGTTAAGAAACAAACTTGTGTTTCTTTCATATACACGAAATTCTGATTGAAACTACAACCATGCTCTTGAAAACTAGGTGAGTAGTCCATCTGGGCTTCCTTTAATTAAATTATAAAAATATTGGAAAATTGTAGAGCCTGAGAAGGAGAAAACTATTGCAGAACTGACTGGATTTTTTTACTCTCCTTATCCATGACAACTTTTCTGTCAAATATACTTCAGTGACTATAATAAAACAAGTTTGTATATTTGATGATATTTCAGAAAGGCAGAAACAAAGAGTGTGAAGACAAGTCAGTTGAACTTCATGGATTGTAGGTCAATTTGCAAAACAAAAAAGAAAAAAAAGAGAAAGAAAAAGAATAAAGAGAAGAAAAAGAAAACTGCCAAAGCAAGGTGATACCAGGTATATGGGAACCTGGTTAGATCTTACTTTGTACTCTGTAAATTCCTTCCTTTGCACAATTTAGGTGCCGCCTCTGACTTGGTTCTTAGTAATGCTCTGGGGAAAAGTTACACAGATGGCAGAAATTTGCTACAAGAAGAATTTACTGTCATTCCTCCCATTAATAGATGGGAATGTAATATTCATTAAAAAGATTCCAAACTTCAGTCATCCCTTAATGATCATGCAAATTTCCTCATCAATGCATAATAGAACAAAAGAGATCCGTGCATTAAGAATTACTTCTACCACTTCCTATGGCATTTCATTAAAATATCTTCTTATTTCAAACGACCTTTTGCAGAAGCTACTTATCAGATTTGCTTACAGGACACATCAGAATAAGTGGGAAATGGCAGATTCTTCCCTGCTGTGCTAGTTTGTTTTGCTTGGCCAGACTTTGATGTGACACAGGTAAAATGCAACATAAAAGCTTTACAGTTGGTGTTGATTTTTATGCTTGGTGTTGATTTTTTATTTCTGTAGTACAAATGAAATATCAGGACCCTTGATCCCTCCATGATGTGGGAGGATTTTGTGAAAATCTTTGCAGACTCAATAACAAGAAACAAACAATAAGACACTGTACTACTTATGCCCTCCCTCTAGCTTGAGTAATCTTTGAGTGGGGTGCTGGCTAGTAGTAATTTCCCTGTCTTCAGGCTGCTTTACACAATGTTTTCACTCACAATACTGTAGAGCTCCCAGATTAAATGAGAAATTATTTGTATCCCAAGCTTTGTCATCTGCCCAGAGTTATGGACAGTAGTGAGAAAAAAAACTGCACTGAGTTACACTCAAGAAGTAAATATTGGCAGGGAGATTTTCAAGTCAAAGTTAGGCTGGGAAACTGGGCTGACAGTAGGAGGGAAGGATGAGAAGGATGGACATCCTAAATTTAGTCAAATTTAGCTTCCTGCTCTGAATTGCTCTCAGGTTGCTCTTTTCCTTGATTACCTGCAAGTCTGCAAACTAGCCTCTTGACTTAAGTAAGGTATCTTTAAACTCCTTGCATTGGCCAAAACATCTTCTTTCAAGCACTTTTCAGCTACTACATGCCTGGAATAGCTGTGGGAAGATCATATATGACTGTGGCTTTCCTTCTGTTAGAAAAAAACTAAAATTTATTTCACCGTGAAATAAGACCATGTGCTTAAATGATGGCTAAAATGGCTGTGAAGCTGTTCAATCTTTGTGAGCTCCAGAAAACCATGATACTCCTGAGGAGATTAGCAAAACACCGTGCCCCTGATGGTGTCTTTCCAGCCAGCATACGATGCTCAGAGGTTAGGAGAGCATCACCCGGGTCACATCACACTGGGAACGACCCACCGCTTAGACAGGGCTGATGTGATCACTGTAAGAAGGTGTCTGGAGCAGTTCAGTGAACAGTAATAATATTTGTTAGGTGAGACATGCAAGGTAAACCCCTTGACCTTGGGGTGCTTATTTGCCTTTGAGGATACAAATTTCATTTTTTCTTTGTCCGTAACAACACGCTGGAAAATAACAAGGCAAGGCTCTGCCTTCTTCCCAGGTGAGGTTCATTTATCAGGTACCAAATTGCTCTAAAAACAATTCAACTTCCATACAACAGTCAGTAAGCATTAGATTTTTGGTAACTTTTTGCCAAAGTCTGTGAGTACAAGAACATTTCGATATCAGGGTTTTTCTTTATCTGATGATGACACCACTCAAAAGGGAACAGGGTTGAAGGGAGGAATACAAAGTCATGCTTGAGTAACTTTAATCATTAATAACTTGCTCATTTATAATTGGCTAAAAAGCCTCCCAGGTTTCAGTTGTTAGTTCAGTGGATTAACAACACAAGGACACTGACCTGCTGTGTCCTTGCAGGAGGAAGTTGCTGAGTAGAGATACAGGAGCAACGAGCTCATTATGCGTCCTGGGCAGGGGAGGATCAATCCTACTTCAGAGAGGGAAGACAGAGAGCAGAGAATGTGGTAGAATTAATGGACAAGCTTAAAAGCTTTTTTTTTTTTTTTTTTTTCTATTCTTTCTCTAAAATGTAGGGGGAAAAAAGGGGGGCTCTGTATTAGGTTTGAAAGCAGGACTAGGTGTAAAATCAGCTTGTACCATTTTAAGGGAAAAAACATCACTCTGCATCACTCTGAGGATTATTCTGGCTTGTCAAAAATGTCAGGCAGAGAAGAGGACACAACTGAATAAGCAGTGGATTTACATCATATCAGATTTGGAGAAAGAAAGGATCACTGCAAGAGTTCTGCACGAAAGGAGATGTTTTGCTAAGTAAATTCTTTACTTCCATTCCTGGTTTCAACAAGCAAAAAGAGAAACTTGATTTTCACCACCTTCTTACTGCAGTTTAGATAAGTGACAAATTGTGGTAAAGTGTTTGCTATGGGGCAACAACACAGCTCTTTTGGATCAGAACCCTTGCTCTCGGAAACATGAGCTAAAGTTCAGCAAATAGACTGCACTAATCCTGGCTTTACTACTGAAGGGCTCAAAGAAGTCAAGCTGGTTACTGACTTCCATCAACCAGGGCTCTGGCCCAGAGATTAATGACCCTACAAAAAATTAAACTATAGTTTGACCAAAGCTCTGCAACTCTAACCCAGTTAGATTGCTGTCAATTTTTACCATTCCTATTGGCAGGATCAGACTTCTTAAGCTAGAGCCAGCTGATGGATCAGTTCTTCAATTGGGAAATGCAGTTGTATTAAATTTTGAGAGTACAATTTGATTGCATTTTTCAAAGGGGAAAAGTCCAGCTGGCTTGTTCTGACAGTGTCAAAATGCTTTTTGTATTTATGCTCCAATTTTATTCAATAAATGAGATATTGTGCATTGTAGGAAACATTTTTTTGTAATACATGACATTATCTCGATGAAAAGATTTTGTTGTTTTGACTCGAACTATCTGAACTTCTGCTGAATGGCAAATTTCACCATGCTGGCTCCAAGTTGTTGTTTAGAATCAAGAATAATGCCAGGAAAGTTGCTATTTCCTAGACAATAACAACAGAAACACTGTTTTCAGTCCAGATCCACCACTGACAATGATTGGAGAGAAACTGGGGAGGAAACGGAAAATATTTGGAGAAAGCAGGCAACATTAGCAAAGCAAAAATATGTATATGTTTTTATTAGTATGATAGCTCATTCTGCTCTGTCAGATGCTAGGTTGATAATTTGCTGGAAAGTTGCTGCCTAGTAATGAATAAATTTTCTTATCTGGCGTATACAGATGTTTTCATCCCTGTTGCCTATTTTAGGCTTTATACCTTGACCTACTCTCTTACCTGAGCAATGCTCACAGAAATCAAGACTCAAAGTGAACTCCCTACTGGAATTCAATTTTGGTCCCTGGTATAAAGAGTGTGATGGTATTCTGCCTTGACTTTGACACTCAAAAGTTACAAGGCCAATTCTAAGCTCATCAGAGTAAGCATCATTGTCACTGGAGATAAATGGGCTCAAAGGTAGACATTTACCACTGACTTCAATTTCATCAGGAAGATAAGGTGAGTAAATACCGCTCTGTGACAAAAACAGCCTCTGAAATGGTATCATTTTCTTGAGAAAAGTGTGAAAAGCTTTTCTTTTAAGCAAATCTGAAACTGTTTTCTGGGTGATGTTTGGCTGAAGGCTCCCAAATGCTGTCATTGAATGCCACTCTGAAGATGGGTTTTACCTGGATACATGGCAAAGTTCCTGGTCTAAGGAAGGAAACTATTTTGACTTACAGAATACTGGTATTTTGTGCAACAGAACTAATGCCATGACTTACAGACCGTTATCATGAAGGACTGTGGGTTTATTATTTGATACCCAAAAGTGCTGTCTATGGGACCCAGTTTCCCTAAGTCTGTAGACAGTTTCAAAGCCATAGGTTCCACACTTGAATCTACAACACAATTACTCTGGCCTTCTACCAAGGCAGAGACTTTCCTGGGAAAGGCTTACACAAGGACAGATTGCTTGCGCATATCCACCATGTATGGATTAATTCTGCTTTCTATATTACTTATACTGATAATGTAGCTCAAACAACACTTGCTTTAGCTACTTTGATGCAAACACAGTTTTGCATTTTTTCCATGCATGACCTATGGTTTAACCTCAACTTGCAATTTACCTGAATCCTGCTTTTCCCCTATTTATGTTGCTATCCCTCAAAACACTTAGCTAAGGAAGTAATAGCTTTGGAGGAAACAGAAGCATAAAAAACTCACAGTGACACAGTCACTGTCACCCAGGCGAGGAATAGCAGAGTCTGGCTTGTCCCAGGCCTGGGTACAGTTGTCCAAGCAATGCTGCATTCAGTGTTTATCTGACTGCTATCCAGGGCTTTTCAGAAAAACAAAATTAAAAACAAATACCAGAGGGTGAAACACGAGCTGAAGGCTGTGAGGCTGCTGGAGACAGTCAGAATTGACAATAATTTTCTACAGAACAAGAGGGACCTATACTGCTTCTGTGGGACAGCAGCTAAAACAGGCTGAATGGCAGCCAATGAACTTTCTCTCAAATGTATTTTCCATGGGAGCATATTATACGGCCTTTCTCCTGGTGGATATCTTGCAGTTGTATTTCTAGCTGTGATTTGCAGCCAACCCACTTTTTGCTTGTGTAAGATCAGCAGAATGATGAATATTTCCAAGTGTTTGTCACATCAAGAAGAAGAAAATGTATATTTGTGTTTATCTTGCTTTATGTTTATGGATTAAGGTCCTAGGGATTCTCCTCTGTAATAGACAGCTGCAGGTGTACACAGAAACTTAGCAGAGAATAAGATGTTTTCCTAACTTCAAAGATGTGCTGTAATGACATCTGTTTCATTGCAGGGCAGTGATGGGCAATGAGTGCAGGGCAATGAGTGTATTCCACCAGGATGCAGTAACATAGATACCCAGGAAAATTAGGAACATCTTATGAACAGAATTTAGGGACTTTCAGGAGTGTTTGGACTGGTTGGGCAGGAGATGCCTGTGAGAATACAGAAATCCATAGCCAACAGGTCATATTTCACATAAGAAATCATTTTCAGCCTTCCTTCAGCCCTGTCAAAGCAAGAAGGAATAGAGAGGATGGAATTACCCTCAACCTTAATAAAATTTGATTTTAGCTGGGGAAAACCATGGTGGAGCAGTCATAGGTGCCGATATTGGGAAGCCCCTGTAAGCTCCAGGGATGGGGTTTTCCAGGGCAGAACCGCAGCTCACCGCATTGCAGAGGCTCCCGGCAGCTTCCACCTGCTCACTCCAAGGGCTCTCCAGCTCTGTTCAGATGTTTTCCCCATGCTATTTAATTACAAGATCTTTCTGGCTCTTTACACACTCCCACGCAGGGGGGTTCATTGTCTGAGCCCTCTATTGCCCCAAATTCTCTGCTCTGAGTGTTCCCATACAAAACACACCCCAAAGATTCACAATTGCACCAGAGCTCTTTTTATACTCCAGCCAACAAGCACCTTGTAAAAAAAGTCACACATGAATACAGCACACACAAAATCTAGTTATAACTGGGAAGTTGTGAAATAGGTGTAGTATGAAGGGAAAGTAAGTGATTTTATGAGTACATTAGCAAGGAGAAACACTGAACAAGGAACCCTCCACAGCAGTGACATTTGGAGCCTGAATCAAGATGACATCCACAAAGAGATAACAGAGAGATCTTGCTGTTCCTGTGATTGCTGTGACTGCTATTAGGACTCCTGCCATTCAGCAAAGCAACTGCTGTTGTCTTTGGGAGCACCAATCCAGTATCCGCTTCAGTGGCTTTAATTTAACAGTAAAGGCATCAGAGGTTGAAACTGGGAACTTGGCAGGCACGCCTGGGAGAAGAGGGCTTTTTGTGAGCGAATCACTAAACCCTCAAATTCCTGCTGCAGTTCTGCTTCCCTCAGTCATTTTTTTTCCAGGAAATGTATAGCCTCAGCATGTCAAAAATGAGAAGCATGGGTAACCAACCAGTGTTAAAATTGTAGAGGTTTATATTGAGCTGCAAAGCCAATTTGAGAAAATTAGGGAGCCAAAGGAAGCAGAGCCGTCCCTTCTCCCCTTTTCAGGGATGCTGCTGTGGAGCTGGACTCCGGACTGCAGGCTGTGCACTCACACACTTGATTACAGATTCAGGCAGCAAACTTCAGGCTCGGGCAGTTTTCTGAAACTCATGGTCTCTTACCCAGAGCTCACGGAGATGCTGTGTCTCCGCTGAGTCACAGCCTGTTTGCGTTCCCTGAGTCCACAATGAGCACAACCCAGTATGGGTCAGCTCCATCAACAAAGCGTGAGGCTGTGAAGAGCCAGAGAAAAACCTTTAGCCCTTGTGAGTGACTTAACCAGACCATGCATTACCCCTGCCAACAGGAGCTGAGAGAGACATGCAGGCTCCAAACAAGCCAGCGCTGCTCTGGATGCTCTATAGGTCACAACTAAATGCCACACAGACAGCAGCAGCAGTCTCTTCTTCATCATCCCCTAATTTTCAGCTGAATTTGGCATATTTTTACTGGGCATATTTTCATTGTATCCAGACTATCTCTCTAACCACCTCTTTTTCCTTGATGACCCATCTTTGGATGCAATTTTTGTCTGCCTGTGGACTCTTTGTGTCATCCATAGGCACATGGCAGCTTGGTGGACCATCGAGCCCGCAGCAAGGCCCAGTGCAGTGAACTCTGCCTGCTCCAAGGGAACATCGCCCTCTTGCCCTAATGCTCTTCCAGTTGTCTTTCAAACATAAGCTCTGGCAAGCTGAGAAAGCACTAGTGCTGCAGAGCCCTCCCAGGGCTCCTTTGTCAGGCTGACAGTCCTGATACAAGTAATACATTTTCGAAACACAGCGTATCCTATTGGTGTTTAGCTGGTATTTAATACGTTTGGATGATGTGTTTTGCTGAGAGGAGCAGTGAGATTAAGCCTTGGCACTTAGATCAGGTGCCTACGGTAGTTTTAAGTGCCAAGTTGAATGCAGGATGTGACACGATAGCTGAGACAGATCACAGTGCTGAGTTTCACCCTGCAGCATAGGAGATATAATTCTCCATTCTTGTTTGTAACCACATGAATAAATAAATAGAGCTGCTGATGGTGAATTTTGCTTTGATGGAGTTAAATCCTTATTGATAAAGATGGAGAAAAGAAGATGTTTAAGTACCCATGTCCATGTAAGCATAAAGTCTGTCCCACAGCACCTGCTGAGGGGCAGGAGCTGGGCCAGGCTCATCTCCAGCAGTGCTGGTCGGGGCCTTGAGCAGAGACCAGCTGATGAAGGACCAGGGATAGCCTCTGTAGCCAGGACTGGTTTATTCCCTGTAAACAACTTGTGGAACCTAGAGGAGAGTCAAACCTGGGAACTCACACCTGATTCTTCTACATACCCATCACTGTGCGATAGCTATTCCTGAGCTTTGACTATTTCCTATATCTTCACTGCCTTCATCATTCAAATCTAACATTTCTGGCAGAAAAATCTCCTTGAAAAACTCACATTTTCAAAAACCCCAATATTCTCTGAAAACAAAACAAAACAAAATTATCTCTCTCACTGATGCTACAATATAGACAAACAATACTAATGCATTCCCCTTTCTCCCAGTTTTCTTCCTGTGCAATCCACAGAGAGGAGGCAGAGTTCTGCAGACAGAACCTGTTATTCAGTTTAGGCAACCTTTAAAATAAAAGCAAAGCACCTTCTGGAAGGGCTCTGTGACATAAGGGTGCCTGCAGCTGATGCTGTATCATACTCCGCTGAGCTTTAGGGAAAAGGAAGTAAAACACATATGACGTTGAGCTCCACTGCAACATAACTGATATTCTGTTTGAATTAAACATTTCATTTACTCTGTCACAGTGACTGTGACCTTTTCAACTGCAGTTTGGCTCTAAATGACTGATGTTCTTCATGTTACACACACGAGGTGCAACAGACTTGTTCTGTCAAAAAATGAAAATAGCTCTGTGGGTATTTTGTCTCCCTGTTTTGCAGGGATATAACAGTGAATGCAATAAAAAGTAATGATGTGGAAGAGATCGTGTTGCTGTTTTCCAAGGGTTGGGTCTATACGGCTAGTGAGAAGCCCTGGCATTTCCATGATTTACTAAAATTAAAAAGCAGTGATGGGCAGCAACCACCATGGAATCTGAAAATGTGCAGCACAGGTCCCGTGTCTTCAGAGTCAGCATGACCTCTGCAGAAAACTCAGGTTGTACTCCCAGGGGTCAGCTTCCAGAATCAGGGTACTCTCAGTTGAGTGAGATTTTGAAACCCTTGGTTTTCTTCATTGTTCACAGACTGTTACTTGCAGGTGGATTTAAATGATTTTGCGGGGAGGATGGCTCACTCGTCCCCCCACTCCCAGCTGTGTGCAGCCTCCTGTCAGAAGGGTCCATTGCCAGAGCTTGAAGGGAGCTTCAGGGTGCTTGCCCACCCTCTTCTTAGGTGATACCAGTGATTTTATTTCTCCCTTCCCAGAGAACTGAGGCACCTTTCTCCAGAAAAGAGGAAGAGCAGATTTTTTTTTAAGTGTCTCTGCATTAGAGAGCTCCAGCTGTTACTAGATTGGTAACAAAACTCATTTTCATATTGCACTTGTTTTTCAGAGTATCTCATTTCCAAAGCACTTTAAGGAGGGAAGCAAGACCCCTCTCTTATGCTGTATATCCCTGCATGACAGGGAGAGGTGACACCAGGTGCCTCAGGAAGACTCAGCCTGGAGCACCTGGAGAAGAGACCTGGCATCTGGAGGAAAGGGCACAAAAGCTGTCACTGGTTGGTTTCTTCAGGATGCCACAGGATCACCTGTGATCACCTCTAGCATGTCCTTGAGCACAGCCAACAAAAAGCAGAGCTGAATGCAGCTGGATGGCTTGGGGCTGAGATTCAGCACAGGGGATGAGATAATGTGGAGACAGAAATGGATGTGTAGGGATGAGAAGGGACAATACAATCTCTTTTAGTAGGTCTGTTGGCTTTAAGTGCTTGTTGAACAGATTTTTACACACAGAAATACACCAGAGATCAATCTGCTGTTCAGGAATGAACAGCCTGAGAGTGTGCACAGACCAGTGTCAGGAGTCACGTAATCAGCAACAGAAAAACACTTTGTGGCACTTTGCGCCCTTGTGAAATCCCAGCTTGACCCAGGAGAGAAGATCACTTCAGGCAAGAGACTGCTCACTTTTCCCATCAAGGGCTGCTGCAGTTTCTGCAAAATGAAGCAACTGGAGGACACCACCTGAAGAGCAAGGGTCATAAAACAGAAATCATTGGGGATGATACATCTGATATGCTATGCACAGCCAATCCAGTCTCAGTGCAGATGAGATGTTCACTGAGCATCAGAAGTCTTGGCTGTAATACCCATGAGACTCTGTACTTGCATGGAGAAGCTGGAGGGATGAGAAACTGATGGGGAGTAGTTCACTGAGACCTCACAGGGGAACACGAACTGGACACCGAAGCAGCCCAGAGAATAGGGAGACTGAAGGCAGCCTTTCCGTACAATGCTGGTGGTGAAAGTCAGAGGTCTCTCAACAAAGGTCAAAGTCCAGCTATTAGATAGCCACAGAAATAATGACCAGAGGAAGCAGACTAAGCTAAATTATTATATAGGTCATAATACATAGCTTCATACTCTAGAAATCCAGGGAAAGAAAAGTGAGGAAACCCAGGACTAGAAAACTCACAGGGTCACAGAGCAGCTTAGCGCTAAAGGGTACAAACACGATCCAGTCAATCTAACATGGGCTTCAGCCTGTACTTTGAGAGACTAGTCCTTTTAAATGGACTAGTCCTCTGAATCAGCAACCCAAATTCCTCATCACACATGGGTGGTCTTCCACAGATTTCCAAAGGGAGACCAAATCTGCCCAATATTTGTACCCAAAGTCATAACCCACTTGGCTAATTGCTCATAACTGACACAAACTCATGGCTACCATGGCTGCACCACAAAGGTGATGACTGGTGGCCAAGGCAAACCCCATCAACAGGTCGAAGGCATTTAATGCTCAGCTCTCTTTTCTCACATTTATTTGTGTTAGCACCATGCACAAAGGATACCCACACACAGTTAATTCACCTCTATACTCTGACTGAAAAAACTGCAGGTGAATAATGTTTTATATTAAAGTACAGAGTGTGAGGCGAGAGCTAGGCTCACCTCCCACACACGTATCTTATGATATCAATATATGTGACTCACTCTTCAGCTGCTCCTGTAAGAAACCAAGCAATATTTCATACAAAACCTATCCAGAGACTTGTCTTCAGAAAAAAAAATGTTACCCCATGCCTCCTTCTCGTCATGTTTTTTTTAATCAAGCTTTATCTCAAAGTAATGCATTCTGCCCAAAGCTTTTTACAGATACCTAAATACCATACAGGTATGTGGATTCAGCAACACTTTGTGCTTTCCTATCCATTTCCTTCCTTTATTTGTGGAAGACGTTTTCTGTTGGGAAAGACAGGGATAGTTAAACAGTTATCCATAACACTTCTTCTGTGCTTTGCAAGACTTTCCATCCTTATTCTGGTCTCTCCACAACTTATCCCCCTGCACCAAGAAACACAGACAAGAACATTTTGTACCGTTTGTAGCTCTCATTGGTATCCTGCTGCTTTCCAATATTGTGTGTCTTGTTTTGCTTCACAGGAAAGAAAAAAAAATGTTTCTCTTTATCACTATTATTGTAAAAACTGCCAGGAACTCCTTTGCGGACTGTAAAATCTACAGCTTGTAGATGTGCAGTCAGAACTTGCAATGGTTAGTTATAAGGAGATTGTCCACAACAATTGTGAGCTTGTTTCAGAGTCCAGTTATTAGGCCAGCAGATAGTTTATTTTGTGCATATTTGCAGTATTTTGTTAGGTTTTGCCAGTAGATAATTGCTGCTGATTAGTACTCTTGTTATCTTGTCTAAAGAAAGACCATGTGTGGGCCACTTGCCACAGATACAGCGATTGCCATAAAAAACCTCAGCATGGGATTCAGTTATTTATCACTGTTTTCCCATACTTAGAGGAGATGAGATAGCTTTTGACAAATGAGGGCTCTCTTACAGCTAAAAGATAATTCAGCATGTCTCCAGCTATATTTAAGTTAGTTAGCCTTATTGCACATGTCAATTATGCTCTCAAATTTCAGACTTTGTCATCGGGGTTAGCATTTTGCCTGACACTTCGCAGAACTGCGGGGGATCAAGATTCCTTCTCCGAAGAAACTTCCAATCCAACAGCTAAAATGGAAGCAATCAAACAGCATGAAACTGGTAACTGAGGCAGAGTTATCAGATCACCCTCATTTTGCAAGGTGAGGTTGCAGGAGATGAAGAGTCCTTGGGCATATGGAAGGAAGCTCATGGGGCTGGGTTGATGAGGGCACAGGAGGATGTTGTATGTGAAAGGTTGTGTGATGCTCTGCGCAGAGAGTGAGCAAGGCGAGTGCTTCCAGTGTCAGCACCAGTTTGCCTGCCTGATTGTGCTGCTGGCCTGACTGGGAGTTGTCCTGGCCAAGGGGGTGCGTGGGATGAGGTGGTCCCTGGAACTGGTGCAGAATCAGTCGCTGCTGTAGCAGCACACGCCTCATGGGAACACAGGCCAGCTGTATGGAAAGTACAGTCTCCCTCCTTAAACCAAAAGAAGCTTAACAGCATAAATCACAGGGTGAAAATTTTTAAGCCAGTGAGATTTGTCACCTGAGACATTACTCAGTTTACTAAAAAAGCACAGAGAAATAAACAACCCTTATGGGACTGCCAAGGCACCATGCAGCTCAGATTGGGCTGAAGAGCACCCGTTTCCCTTCCATCACCTTTAGTTATCAGCTCGCACTTCCACCATCTCCTCCTTGCTTTAGCAGCTAAACCACACTTGGGAATCTCAGCCTGTCACACAAATAAGCTGGCAATGAACAGAGGAAGAATCAGCAGCCATAATAACCACAAAGAACCTTATATTATTTTCTCACTGATTTTTTCGCTGTACCGGAGGGGATTCGCTGCAGGAGCCCCCGCAAGGGGCCGCGGCCACGGGGGGCGATTGGGGGTGGGGGAACCGGCCGTGCTCCCCCCCTCGCCCGGCACCGCCAGGTGGCAGCAGCTGCCCGCGTTTGGGAAGCGCCGGCTCATGCAGCGACGGGCACACCAGCCGCGTTCGGTTTTTAAAGGTGTTCTGCACCTCGTTTTCCAGCCATTTTGTGAAAATCGGTGTTCAGATACATAGGGAAGAAAAGGGCCTTTTTCACTCAGTCTCTGTATTTAACTGTTTTGTTCACTGGGAATAGAGCTGGGGTCATACTCCAAGCTCAGTCAGTAGTGTCACTTAAACGTGACATAGTTAGGTACCAAATTAAAATCCCATTCAGGAAAGCTGCTCAGCTTCAAAACCCAGCTATCAGGGGGATTTGCAGCTTGTCAAATACCACATGGAAGGTAAGTGTGACTAAAACTCAAGGATGTGTTTCTGATGTGAGAGCACAGAAAGCATCGCTGCTCCTGGGGAAGGCAGCAAGGGGAGCTGTGCTGCAGGAGCTGATCCTACCCCAGTGTCCGCTGGGGAGGTGCTCCTGATTTGATCTTCTGATTTAAATTCTACTTCTCTAATACTTCTGATTTAATTGCAGTGCCAGAGAAGAGCAGAAGCCACTGACTTCAGTGGAATTCGGTTCATGTTTTCACACCACTGTCCGGCTGCAATATTGCATTTCATTGAGAAACAATTTTCTAATTGGAAGGGCATGTGAAAATATATTGTATTATGCAGCTATTTCCAGCACAAAAACCCGCAACTGTCTTGTAGAGTTTGAATAAATCTTTAGATCAAGTTCACCTCCTGAATGACCCATAGATCAGTGCCGAGCTCTGCTGTGGTATTCAATTATTTATTCATGATGTTTTCCCCACTCTCATGACAAAAGAAAGATTTAAAGAGCCATTACGGTGTTTATGGAAGTGTTAACCAATTAAAAGCTCAAGGTTGCATGTTATTTCTTCTGAACAAGAAAATAAAAAAAAAAAAAACACTCAGGAGAATGATTGATACAGTTAATATATTTATTGGCATTAGTACATTCTCTTTTATTGCTGGGATCAGGGTGACATCATTCATCATAAAGACAGCATAATTGTCTTTGAATGTTATAAAAGGTGAAATTCATTCTCCTGGAAATTAAAGAGAACATTGCAAAGCTTCAGTTAAAAAAGGGGACCGAACGATACAGATGATAAAATGTACTGGCTTTAAATTTCTGTCCATAAACCTGGAATAAAGCTACTGAGAATTAGTCTGAGATGAAGATTGTAATGCAATAACCTGAAATTAGTTTAGGCGTTCCTCTAATCTCGTTTTTCATGCTGTAGGACTATTCATCATAAAATCTGTTTTCCTTCATTGGCAGTATTTCAACTGTCTACTCACTAAATGAAAACAGTAAAGAAGGAGTGAAGACACCAAATGAAATATATGTTATTTGTTCTGGCAGAATTAACTCACTGTCAGCAAAGCAGACGGAGCAGTAGCTTCTACCTGGTCTCTGCTCTCCGCACTCAGAACCACTCTGATTCCTTACTCCCCTTTTTCATATACAAGTTTGGGCTTAGGAAAAGTCCATGACACCCTGATAAATTGTGACTCTCATGAGATTTTAAGTTTGCTTAGATTTTGCTTTTATCTTCTTGGGTAATTTCTTATCTACAAAGAGACTCCAAAGACCTCTATGCTTTTCCTTTGAAGATCAGCTATGCCACTCCTGCCTGCATCAAGTAAATCTCACCCTGTGAGTCCGGATGGGGTCCTCTGCCTGCCTGACACTGCCTAAGAAATGAGATGCAAAAAGAAAGAGGCTGGGAAGACAACAGGCTGAAGCTTCTGTCTCAGGGCTCTACAGGCTGCACTGAAGCGATGTGTTCATCCTTGCCTGAGCAAACCTTTCCAGACCCATCTCCTGCTTTCACCTTGTTTGCTGTGGGGATGTCATTCAAAGCAGTTACCTTTAGGGAGAAAAGGTCCCACTGCAAGAAGGCCAGCATAATTTTTCATTTTATAAATCAAGGTGGACAGTCCTAGCGACTTAGATAGACTAGTCTTCTGAATTATGCAATAGCTGTACATGCCTGGCTTAATCCAAGCGTGTTTAAATTTAGCCTTTAATCCTATGCAAGTCCTGATGTTCCCAAAAATGAAATTGTCAGTACAAACCAGACAACTGTAAGCAGTATTAATTAACAGCAGAAGAAAAACACAAAGGATTCTCTTTGATCATTGCTTGAAGACATTTTGTGCTTACCTTTAATTTCCTCTCCTGATTTCAAATAGCAAGTTCAGGTTATAGCTCTTTGTTAGAATAATAATTAAAACAATCTAGCCTGTGCATATACATTGTTTAGCTAAAGGACACTAATTATGTGCATACATTAAGGGACAAATTAAGGTTAAACCTGGAAGGGAGCAGCCCTTAGATTCTATCAAACATGGCAGTGTCAACCTAAATCTGTACTTTTCATTGTTTTCTCTTTTTTCAAAGGTATTAAGAGGATTTTTATCTCTGCTTCAGAGTTCTCCTGTTGAATGATAGAGCTTATTAAACATTTCTGTGAGGATTTCTCTGCCCTGTATATGTTCAGAGAGTCACCAAAAATAATCAGGCCAAAGGAGTTTCTCGGCTGATGCTCACTGCAGGGTGCCCTGCTGGGACCAATGCTGGAGGGGACAAGGACACTGCCCCACTACGTGTCCAACCCCTGAGCTACATATGGCAAGTGGAATGGGAGGCCACTGGCATTTCCCTCACCAAATTCCCTTCACTGATGCTGTGCTTCCACTCTCTGGATCTGAAAAGTAGCCAGGCCAGTTGTACCGCACAGTCCCTTGCCATGGAGCAAATAGGGTGTCACAGCCACGCTCTGAGCCTCCTCCTAGGGTTATCTTTACACCTAAGTGAGAAGTGTAAGTGGAGTATCGCCATGGATGCACTGGAGAAAGCCACAACATTTTACTCTTTTATGTAAAATGTGAACAAAGGATACAGTCTATTGTCAAAGCTAAAGGCAACTAATCTGGAGTGAGCAAAAAGGAAATTGCACTGCACCTACCTTATATTAAAGCCAAAATGTGGAGATATGGTGAGAAATCACATGCAGTCTCCAAAAAATTAGCTAATCTGGTCTCAAGTCTTTCACCTTCTATGAAAATCTGCAGTGGTTGCATTACCCAGTGCAGATATTCCAGGTTTTAGCACATCCAGTTCCTGACTAAACAGGGACCCTGCAGCTGTCCTAGGCAGGATAATGATTACAAGAGATAATCTTCATGTTTCAAGAAGCACTGCTGACAGAAGTCAGGCAGAAATGCCTTCTCTCTCTCCCACAGTAGCCAGAGTATTTCATAGCTATCCAGATGCATTATGAGAACTTTATGTCTTTCTCTAAAACAAATGGTGGAAAGCATTGTCAGAGAGAGCACAGATGGATTGCATTTCTCCCTGCCATATATCACTATGGTTAGCTGGAGATTATGTTTCTCTCTTGTATTTAGGCAATCTTGCCTTTATTTTCTTACTAATAGCAGCTGGAGGGAAAATGCTATAAATCTGTTTATTATGTATGCACCACATGACTACTCGGTACTTCTTATAAGAAGCACTAGTTCTGCTGTTGTGTAAATCAAGGATTGAACTCAGTGTTGGTTAACAAAGTCGGGATCTGTTTGATGGTCCTCCCCACACTCCGCTGGTGATCACATCGCAGAAGCTCAGGGCAGGAGGAGACGAGGTTACACATACTGGCACTGCTCCGTATTGACTGTTCTACTGCCTCAGTGTTTGCTCTCTGTTCTTTGCAAATTCCTGAAGATTCACATCCCAATCCACCCAAATCACCGTGCAAGGCTACATTAATCTTGACAAAGCTGTATCCTCCCGTGATGAATCTAAAGTTAGAAAAATGGAGTTTCTTCTTACACAGCTTAGAGATTTTTCTTCCAAACGTATCACATCTAACAGCCAGTGCACAGCAGAGGTCCCTCCTGTAGACATCACAAAGGGGAGGATGGACAGAGTAAATCAAACTCAGCCATTGAAAGCACTTTGGCTTCACCCAGAAAAGAACTGATAAGGATGTTTGAGCCACGATCGAATGGAGAAGCTCTGGTTTAGGTACACTGCCTCTAACACTGAATTGATCATGTTCTTTTTGTTACAAGTTAAAAACAAAGTAGTGAGTTAGCTTTCTTTGTTCACTACCAGGCAGAAAATATGTACCCCCAGTTGCTTTGATTATAAAGAATCAATTATCTACCAGTTCAAACCACATACTGGCTGCTGATTATTTCAGTTCTGTAACTCTTTTAGTTCCTTAGCACTTACCAGCCATTAATCTCGAATAACAATAACCATTTAATAACCGTTTATTACCAAAGAAATAGATTAATAGCAATTTCAGGAAACTGTCTCTTCATAAAGGTTCTAAAAAGTGCCACCTCATGGAATATAAGTATTTAAAAATGTAGGTGCTTGTGACAACGGCTAGTAAGTTATATTTCTGTGTTTGCAGACAATGCTTAGAGCTATAATACGGTGACATATCTGTCAAAAGCCTCTAGGTGCTGCCACAGTACAAATAAACAGGACCTAGTGCTGCATTTGTTCCATTGTTCAGAAAACACTAATCTTTATTTTCAAGTAAACTGTTATTGTAGCAGCATTTTAAGTAGATACTGAAGAGCAGTATTTTTCCTTTGCAATTCTTTGGACAACAGTTTAATTGGAATCATTTCTCAATTAAAAACCAACCAAACAAAATATTTCCATACATTGACATCCCTTCCGAAATGAAAAACCACTTAAATATGAGTATATGGAAATGTCAGTGTATTTTTTAAAATTATAGAAAGGTTTAAAAAAAAAAAAAGTTAACATGCAAACTCAATTTGAAGCTATTTTGCTGTATTTCATCACCTACCCAATCCTGTACCCACACAGATTTGGTCTGCTCTGATTCTTGCCAGGAAGTCTCCCTCTCTCCCCCACAATTTCAAACAATGATCAGCTACAAGGACTGGAAGCTGATAGAAATCCTTTCAGTCTAGACATGGAGGCAGGTTCAATGCAGCTGTTTCAAAAACATTTTCCAGTGCTATTTTTCATTTGCAGACCAAAGACTTCACAAATAAAAGAAATCTTGCCCACCAGTACCTCCCAAGGGTTTTGCTTCAGTGCCCCCACCCCTCAGATGGGATAAAGCAGCACAAAGCAAGCATCCTGATTTACACCGAGGACCTGGTCTGAAAGCACTGCTCAGGGAGCACAGTGTACTCGGATGGAGCTGTGCACGAGACCCAGGGGCTCAGTACCCATCCCTGTGAGCTTTGGTAAGTCTTGTCCCCATGCTCTTGTAGACAAGCACACAGAAAATCTGTAGGAATTATTTTTGTATTTTAAAAAACCAAACCAAAACAAACACAACCTCATTTACATATACACCAGTCATAGCTATAACTGCATCAGCAAAGCTGCAGAGATGCTGAGGCCAGGTGACCGACACCATGCCAGCCCCAGGCAGTGTCACCGTGCCCTGCTCCGTGCCCAGAGCCCTCGGTCCAGCCCAGGATGAGCTGCCACATTCATGTGGGAAAGACCTATTGCAGCCACAGCTCTTCACCAGCACTGACGTTATTTATGGTTCAGCGAGGGGGAAAGAGGGGCGCCTTGGTTCTAATTTGAATTCTTCTGCCTCCTGGTAAAGCCCCTCTCTGTGAGATTTAAGAGTCTTTTGGAGCGTGTTGAGAGGATGGGTGTAAATTTGGTCTTGAACAGGAATGAACTTCAGCAGCTACTAATGTGCCTCCCTGGAAGGGAACTTAATTTTTTTCTTCTCCATTATCAGAGGTCCTGCGTCTGAAGAGACAAGGGGTTTGGTCAGCAACTAAGATTGTCAGGACAGAAAGCTTATTTCCTGATATTAACTTATAAGAAAGATACTTGGTTGTCTTATGTCTACTGCTACAAAGAATATCATTATTGGACTAAATTATAATTATTAAATATATATATATATATATATATTCTCCTGTGACCATTCACTCCCAGACTCATAAAAACCTATTGTAACTCCTCACTTATCTTTACTGGCCTAACTACAATGTGTCCATGATGTTGTTATTTAGAATTCCTAGTACCAGTTCCCCAAAATGCTGACAAGTCACTAATCCCAAGAAAATGTCTCATAGTTAATTATGAGTGAAGTATGCAGAAGTCATCCAGTGGATTGCAATCAACAAGAATCACTGAATGAACACTTTGTTCCTCACTGCTAAGGAGACAGGTTGTTCTCCAACCCTTCCTCCTCTCAGCAGGATGTTGGGATAACGATGAACACAAAACAAATGAACAAATGAAGCTTCAGCCCCAGAAACAAAGAAATCATCTTTCAGAGCCGAGCACTTGGAGATACACATTTCCACCTTTTCCAGAGATGTCCTGTTGGCCAAGGAAGGGCTTTGCTCTTTTCACCTAACCTGCCGGCGCAAGGGGTAACCAGCTCTTGCAGACATGGAGAGACATTCTCTTCTCCTTACTGGTGCTGGCTGGTGCCACAGGGAGCGAGTCAAGCCCTTCAAAGCAGCTCACAGCAAAGGGAGTGGGGGAAGAGGGAAAAGGACCAGAAATGAAGCTACGACCTCTGCCTCATCTCTCCAGAAACCCTCTCAGGAAAGTGCAAAGGTCCAGTGGCTAAAGTAAGCCCAGAGAACAGCTAAGGTCCTCACCAAGTTTATCGATGGCCAACAAGGTAGATTTTCGTGAGCTCTGGTAAAACACCCCATTTCTTAAGAGGGATGTCTGGTGGCAACAGATGGATGTCTCCAGGTATCTCCATGTGCAGGGTTGGCAGGCAGCCAGGGCTTGCCCATGGTGAGAGAGGACATCACCAACATGATCTCAGAGAAAGAGGATGGAGCAGAGTCAACAGCTCCTACAGGACCTTGGGAAGGAAATGAATCAAGGTTTTTGTCATGCCAGCAGAGTGGCCTTTACCATTTTGAGCTATTTGCTGCCTTAGAAGCAAATCTTAGTGGGAATGCACAGCCACAGTCAGGACACCTGTAGATGCAGCAAGGAAAAAAAAAAAAGAGCAACGAATGGCCAAAAATTGCATCCATAAAACCTTTAATTTCCCTTACAGGGGTCCCATCTCCTCTGGCAGCCACATCTGGCATGTTATTTGGTTTGGAGTTTTACAGGGATGGGGGCTTTTAAGGTCCATTAGCCAATATTGTAAAGCTGTATCTCATCAAAGCAGCAGCTTGTCAGGGGTTTATGTTGGTTCCAACCCAGAAAGACAAGTGCACCACTGAATTGTGCAGACCATCCCTGAACTTTGGCTGTCTCCTTTTACTGCTGAGATCTTTTTCACACAACAACAGGCCTAGCATGGAAAACATATATTTTCCAAGAACCATCTTATTTCTTTAAACAAGGTCATTAGGAACAGCAGATGCTGTTGATCACACCTGATGTGCTTTGGGGAAGTAAATTTGAACACACTGTGTGAAGTGAGGACAGCATTTATTAACTCAGCTGAACCACTTCACCCAGTGGAAGCTGGATTGCCCAAGATGCCATAAATTTCACAGAATGGGGAGCTAAAGCACCGAAGTGATTGTGTTCCCATTGGATACTGCAAATGAAACTGCACTCCATAATCCTCCCAGCCATAATGAACAACTTCCCCATCAAAATGGTCTTGTATTTCTAATTAAAAAGGGAAGAAGGCAGGGTTTCCATCATATTTATGTCTAGCACTCTCTCTTTTAGAAAATTGATATGATTTCCAGGTGCATTCACAATTTAGATTTAAATAATTTTCATTAGAATATTTAACATATTTTGTTATAGAATGATATAACTGTAAAGTATTTAATTCCCAATTAGTTTATGGATGCTCTGTAAGGAAAAATATTCTGGTTTCATTATTCAATTTAAAAATTATTTTTCTGCTCTTATCCAAAACAAACAACTAGTATGGGTAATGGTTTAAAACCAAAAGAAGGGAGATTCAGGCTAGACATGAGGGAGAAATTTTTTACAATGGGGGTGGTGAAACACTGGCCCAGGTTGCCCAGAGAGGTGGTAGATGCCCCATCCCTGGAGACATTCAAGGTCAGGCTGGATGGGGCTCTGAGCAACCTGATCTAGTTCAAGATGTCCCTGCTCATTGCCAGGGGTTGGACTGGATGACCTTTGAAGGTCCTTTCCAACCCAAACTATTCTATGATTCTGTGTGTGGGATGAAAAGCATCTTTGGGTGGAGCAAAGGCTTTTTCAGGTACCACAATACCACAATTTCATCTCTGCACTTTCCTATTATTATTATATTACTTATGATTTCTCTCCCATCAGTAACACTCTCTGGTCTGTACCTTAATAGCAATTTCTTTCCCAAGTGGTTTATGTTCAAATGAAGATAAAATGCACTGGAAAATTCAGAAATGAAGCTTTATTTGTGTGGAGTTTTGGGAGGAGAAAGATTGTTCTATTTAGATACAGACATATCTCTGAGCATAGACATAAAAACATCTCCCCTGACATTTATAATGTTTTTTTCTTTGGTGTTATAGAAGAGTAACTAAGGCACAAACAACAACTTTGTGACCTGGAGTTCTGAGGTCTTTCTCCATCAAAACGGACAAAAAGGAGTGATGGCAGCTAGGGAATTGAAGAGCAGGACCAGCATATCATTACTGACAAAGAATATCTGCAGAATAGGAGGCATCGACAGAGAAAAACTACACTGCACTGGGGAAAGGAAAAAAGTTGAATATAACAGAGTGTGAAGAGGAAGTTAATATCCATGGAGATGAGTGATATGTTTAGACTGACAGCTGAGAAATACAGTTTTGACAGACATGTATTAGCTAAATTAGAGTAGGATGATGCAAGTATATATGAGATTTTTTTTTTAACCTTCCTTTTTTACTTCCACTATTTTTCAGCTAAGCATAATTTTCACTTAAACAACATTTACAATCACAATTCCAGTTGAACGAGGTTTCCACCAGGCTATGGAGACTGGGGCAGGTGGGGAGTTAAAAGACATTTACTAAGATGGGCAGTAAACAGGTTCGCATTGCTACTTCCAAAGACAGGACGGATTTGTATTTAATATCCTGAAATCTGAGACTTGTGGCAAACATCTTAGTAATTCTTGCAGGATTTTTGTGTAAGCTTGCTGACATGCAGGATTTCTAGATTCTCTTGGGCCTAGCAAAGTGTGCTAACTGTGCTTTTACAAATTATTTAGAGACATCTTCCAATAGGAGGCTGTCTGCTGAGTCCTTGGAGGCTGCAATGGCTGTACTGAGCAAGCTGAGAGGCATGAGACCACGTATGAGACCATATGAACATCTTTAAGTTTGGCTTGAAGACTTCAGAACCAGATGGATTTCTCAAAATTTCTTAGAACCTGATACTCATAATGTAGCAGTTTTTCATGCCAAGAGTCACACTAACATCACCAGAAAAGCTTAGTAAAGCTTGGTGCGGTATGGATTGATGATTTGAGCTCTGTCACCCAAGGAAATTTTCACAGTTTTTTGAAGACAGAAGGACTTCACTTCAGATATGGGAAAGTCAGAAATCGTGTCCTTCCTCTTTGGCTGAGCGTTGGACTTCTGTCTAACATGGGATAACACATATTTATTACAGGGAAATGACAAAATTTGCCTTGCCTCAGTGAGAAGGCAAGATTTCACTCTTACCCTAGGGGCAAATCTAGACTGAACTTCCCAAAATGTCTTCATTTCTATGTAGGACCTCTGAGATTTAGGAGGCAAAGCTGTGTTCACCATGGCAGGTGCTTGTTGCATGTCTCACCTTCCTCATGTCCTCAAACATTCACGAGTCTCCTGGGCTAGAACTGGTGTTGGATTCCTGTGTGTGCTCTTCTTAAACCTGGTGGCACAGAAAGCCTTCCTGAAGTGAGGAATTCTGTATAGCTCTGGAGAAAGGCAATGCTGCAATAGCTGGAAATCATTACAATGATGCCTTTGAGAGGTTCTTAAGGTCAAAACCTTCCCTGAAATGTAATAACAGGTTTTACTTGGACTGAGAACGAACAGAAACAGAAATAGAGCCATATGCCAATTTGTGTAACATTACTCCCATTTAATTGAATTAATTTAGAGATAGAAATATGACAGGATGCTACACATCCAGCTGTAGAGGACAGAGCTGCTGTGTGCAGAGCAGCTCAGCTTTCCTCCTGCCCACGGCCACCGCCCAGCTCAGCTGGCTGCTCCATGCTCTCTGTGCCCACCACCATTGTGCCTTGTTCTGGGCTGAAATCACCTCCCACTGAAGTTATGGAGATGTCCTGCCATCCACACCAGTGCCAGCAGGATTTCAGCCTGCAGCTTTCCCGCACTGCCTTCTACATCTTGACCGGGCTCTTGCCACTCTCTCTGATCCCCAGTTCCCAAGGCTTACATTTGAGATGTCTGAAATTAAGTTTCTGACTCTCTGTTTTCCTGAAGGCATTTATCTAAATCGCTCCACATTCTTACAGCCCAATAGGGTTGTGAAGATGGTCGCACCCTTCGTGAGACTGCTCATGGCTTAGCGCTGGGAAGGACAGAGCAGCCACCAACCGGTACCTTTCCAGGTACAAGCTATTCCAGCTTCCTTCCCCTGCTGAGCTGTTAAAACTCCGCTCAAAGCTCACCATTGATTTCATGTCCCTGGGCACAGCCAACTCACAAATATGAAAATTAAATTGAATTTAATAGCTAACTAAATATCACAATGAGCATTTTATGATTGCATCGTACTGGAAGGGGGACAACTACTGCCATGTGCCATGTAATCTCCTGTGCCGAATACAGCAACGGTTCTTTGAACAGACATCAATGACAGATCTAAAGCTTGGTTTTACAAAACCTAGATGTCATAGGCCTTTTTGTGTTTAGATTAATGTAAGAGTAGGTACGCTCCTCTACCTTCATCTTGCTGATCCTGAACACCTCTCTTTGGATGTGGTAAAGGAGTGAGTAGACATTTTTTAAAAGTACTACAAGCTTTTAGAAGTGTTGAAAGTCTAAGTGATTTCTGCTTTTAAATGGCAGCAATATCTTTAAATTTTTCCCTCCTGTTA
Source organism: Streptopelia decaocto (assembly GCF_964273445.1). Classification (NCBI taxonomy): domain Eukaryota; kingdom Metazoa; phylum Chordata; class Aves; order Columbiformes; family Columbidae; genus Streptopelia; species Streptopelia decaocto. Next base: position 15,798,777 of record NC_138655.1, read on the forward strand.
TGCAGAAGTTGGGTTTTTTTTAATATATTACTTGTTCTTCTTGCAGTTATAATGTCCATAAAGTCTCTTGTTTTTCTCTGTCTGTACTGGATGTAGATAGAGCCTGCAAATAAACAATTATCTGCAAGAGTTCTATATTTTTGGCAGAGGAGTTACAGGAGGAAACAGAGACAGCATTTAAAATAATAAGCAAGTTGTAAAAATTAATGTTTTTCACTTGATCTTTTGAGCACAATAAAGTCTATATCAGATTATCTGGAAAATTCCCACTCCCATCTAACAGAGGGACATAAACCTAAACAGCAACTGGCCTGTTGCCAATTGGTTGCTCAGGACAATAAAGCTTTGAATGTTCAAAATCAGACAAAGATCCCAGTCCAACATATTTCCTATACTTCTACATGCCAGGAAAAAAAATATATATATATGTGTGTGTATATATATATATGTGTATGTATATCTATAAAAGTCCTTAAAAGTGATATGTTACAGTCCTGGCTGATCTCTTATTTATGGTCGTAGAGAACACACAGGGATTTCGAGATTCTCCTTCCCATGTGAAGCCTGACTGTCTGCCACCTTCTGCAGGAGGTAGGAGAGCTTGGGGCATCTGTCTCTTGGTCTCATGGCCACTGTCTCAAAATACCACATTGCTTCAACTCCATTACTCAAAGGCCTCCTCTCTGCATCCCTTCATTTTTAATATAACACTTCAGGAAAGTGCATTAGGTGAAGAAAGTCACAAGGTTCAGAGCATTTCTGAGCCTCTGCAACAGATAGAATGTGTGAGGTCAAGAAAGGAGCAATGAAGATGGCACTGGGTTGTGTTGGGAGCTCCCAGGATGCTGTTTGACTAGAAAAACTAATTTGCCAGCAAAGGAGATACAGTATTTGGCTGAAGAATCCTTGTGCACATCCTTACCAAACTGTCTTTACCTGTCTTGAGCATTCCTGGGAATTTTTCTTTGCAGGTCCCCTTTCATGATACCACTAGCTCAGGCTTCTCCTGGTCATGTCACCTCTTTTCAGACCTTTTCAAACTTTCCTTTAGCTTGCTTGGATCAAACTGTATATGTTCTCTCATTCTTCCAAATTCTAGGCCTGTGAGAGAAAGTTTTTGTGCATTGCTTTTTCATTCCTTCTTTCCTGCTAGGACTTTTCCATGGCCTTAATGCCACCTCAGGCAAGCAATCTGAGGAGCTCTGCCTCTTTCCTGCACTGCATCTCTCCCACTGTCCTGCACTGCATCTCTCCCACTGTTCTTGCACTTGAATCACAGATTTTCCAGGTTAAGCATTTCAATATTTTGTGTCAATCTTTCCAACCTAAATATAGAAATAGAGACCCTGTTAGGAAACCACTGATTCCATGTTTACTGAGCCTACACATTTGAGCTCATAATGTTTCTTTTCAGTCAAGGGCATTGACAGCTGTGGTTCCCAGTAACACTGGTGTGCAAAAAATGTGTCTTCAAACTGTATATCATAGAAAAACTCAGCTCATTACTTTCTTTCATTTCTTCGGGCAACTCTACTGGTGGCCACATTGTGAATGCTTTGTTTTTATATTAATAGCCTAATAGCTATAATGTGCTTTTAAGTACAAATCTGGCTCATGGTATTTATAGATGCAAAACTCTCATAAACTCCCCAGACATCATAATTTTAACACACACAGATTTTCCAAAGTGTCACATTGGGCATTCAGGGGATGTGTATGGTCTTGTGGTGTCATTTTGCATAACTAGCAAAAATATTCTGTTTGCCAAATAGGACCCTAATGTGCAAACTGAAGCTTAATGGCTACACTGCAGCGGAACAGCACAAGTTCTTTTATTTTAATTGCCTCTTATTTAGGAAATGGCACAACATAATGAAGTGCTTGGATTCTGGCCATGACTCCAGACTCCTGTGTGGTTCTGTCCTCAGAACTAGATATCTCATCTGAGAAGCCCATTCTCACTTTCTATCTTTTAAGAAGACTTGCAGCTACTGTTTTAAGGCAGCACTGCTTTCAGGGGCAAATTTTCAGATGTTTGTGGTTGCACATGGCACAGAGAATCACACAGGTACCACGTGCAGACAGTTTCTGTCCACTCGTTTGGTGAAACAGCTGATCACTTACCCACAGTTGAAAAGATACCCTTCGCCTTTCTCCTTTCTCTTCCACGCTTTATGTCTCACTCTACGATACATTTTGCACACATGCAACCTTTCAATGTGGACGTTTTACAATTTCCTTTGCTGAGGTTTCACAAAGTGAAAAGCACCTGTGTCCACACACCAGACAGGTTTCCTGCTCTTACAGGGTGCTCAGCTACCGGGGCAGTTGTCAGGCAGTGCTCATCACTTTTCTGGTTTTCTGCATACACAACTTTTCTTGTCTACAAGTCAAGTCCTCTTGTCTTGGCCTCTTTAAGCCCCTTTTTTACCCGAGGACCAGGGCAGGGTCCCTGTGTCTGTTGGCACTGGGGGGATTTCCTTTCTGATGCTGTGACCTCCCTTCCCAGGCACTGTACGACGGGAGTTGTGCACTTGAGTCTACAGCACAAAAAAGGAAAATGCAGACCTGAAACAAATCCAAGTTATTAATCAAACCTCATAGTGGCCACGGGAAACAAATGGTTATTAGCTTAATTGAGGGATGGGGAAATTGAGGCAGTCTCCCAAGGTCATGCGGTGGAAGATGTTAATGAATAATCTTGTAGCTCAGACCTGAACTCTTATTTCCAGGCCATTTTTGCCTCTTAAGATACACAATAGAGCAGCATCAGAATTCTAGTGTAGAATTCTATTAATAATCACTAGTAAAATAATATGGCACATCTAGCAATAACAGCTGGGGGAAAATTTAATAATTTCCTTTTTTAATGTATTTCCTTCTGTACCACAGTGTTTGATATTAATTAAAAGAGATCCCCGAGCAGTGCGGGATAATAAAAACCTCAGTCAGTCATAGCTGAGAATATGCTGAAACTTTGTGTGTTAAACTTTCAGGCATGGCTTTTGGTTTAAGTTGAGGGTGTGCTCTGCTTTTTTGTTGGCCTGGTTTTAAAATTCACATTTCCTGGCAAATCAGCTGAGTCACCTGAGGGGTCTCAAATCCAATCAAAGAGCAAGTGATTTCTTCAAGCTTTGCCATCTTATTTTTTAATTCCCTATCAAATAATTTCTATGGAGCTTTCCCTATATTATAGTTCACTGATGCAAGGAATTTCAGAGGTTTTTAGCAAAATAAACCTTCAGTGAAAAACATTCTTAGTTAATAACTAACATAAAAAAGACAGAAATATTTTACCATCACTATAAATTATGAGTTAATTTTAGAGCTCTGCTGAAGTGAAAATAGTACTATTTCAGGTCCCAGGCCCATCAACAGCCATGGCTGCCAAGTGATAGGGCACGTTGCCTTTTTTGAGACTATACAGGTCTTGACAAGGCCAGATGGTCAGGAAAATGTAGTATCTGCTTTGCCATGGTCAATTTGGACTTGCAGTGTATCTGGAGCTGCAGCCTACGCTGAGGGCATCTAGATGAGCAAACCTTCTGATGGACCACCAGCTCACAGGCAGCCTGACCCTTCTCTTCTAATTTGTGATCCAAGCTGATCCAAAGCTTCTCTAACTCAAACAAACTTGACTTTCTCTCCATCCCACCCCTCTCACTGCTCAGAATAGACCCGTTTCACAGATTCAGTGTGTCTAGAGAAGCTCCTGCATGTGTGGTGCTTATTACAGTGTAATTGCTTCGGGAGATCTGTGACTGAGACCTGGTCTATGCATAAGAAGGCAGAACCAACACAATCTGTCATGATGCTCTTGGAGATGTATGCGTGTTCCCTCTCCTCCTCACGAGCTTCTGATAACCTTCGTCCTCAAGGCAGGAACATTCATGCAGTTATGGTGATGTGGTTCACAGTGGTATCTGCTAAGGACCTTCTGTGCCAGCATGCTGCACATACAGCTCATGTCAGCAGCTCCTATCTGCTTCTTCATGCTCATCTTTTACAATAGGATTGATACAGTAGCTTTTTAGGAGTGGTAATTTTCAGAGACAGGAATCTAGGAGAAAAGTTTAAAACCTGTGCTGCTATGCCAAACTTACAGAGATACAGAGAAAAAAGCTGAAGCGATGACTGAATTCCAAACTCCTCCTGATTTCAAGTGAGATCCAGGCACATATCTCACACAAATCTAGTGCTGCGACAGAATGAGGCAGAACTTCCAAAATGTAGGAAGATTATCTGTTCTGGATGCTAAGACTACACAAAGTCATTCTCCGAACTCAATAATTCACCTCTACTCATTACTCTCACAGACTTCGAGATAGTGAATGACACTGATCCAATAAATAAGTTTCTGCGGCACGGCTGAAATGATACCTCTACAGATGGAAATGTGTTATTTGGACCAAGTGTTGGTGAGACAGCTCAGGGAGCTTCAGGCTGGCATCCAAGATGTGAAACAGGAGCACAGTGACAGGATGGCAGCAAGCGCGCAGGGTGCCACAGCCAGCACCTCTTCCAGCTCTGCATGGACCTGCCCTCATCACCTCTTATCAGGAGCAATCTTTCACACGCTGCCTTTCATGAAGACTGCCTACAGAAGCAGTTTGGTGCCAGGAGATATATATTCATATATATATATATATATATATGCACCTACATACTTTCATATATATGTATACATAATCAATAGCACTTCAGTTATAGTTTTGCACATTTCAAATCAGCAATCTCACTCCATTGCATAATGTTCTCACTCCAAAACATAATGCTGCTGAAGCCTAAAAATCACCATTTTTAACTTTCTCATATTTTTAGATATATAATGACAAACAGGTACTTCACACAGGTCCAAACCAGAAGAAGAAATACAAGACTACAAACATTTTAAATAGACAGTTAATACAACAGAGCACTTATTCTGGAGTTCAATATAGATTTCTATAGGAAACTTATGTGCACCCCAAAATATACATGATTGATAGAAGCAACAAAATTGAAGTACTACAATTTATACAAGAAGTAGGTATTCAGAATTAGCAGTATTTGTATTTCTTACTGAGTAATACTAGTAATACTTGGTTTCTGGCAAAAGGTACTTCACTGTGGGTTGAACCATTGCAATTTACATTTTCAGAAAACTTGTCTTACGTTAAATTAATTTAATTAATAAAGAAGACTAGGACCATGACATAATTAAGAAGGCATTATGCTCTTATTAGCAGAAGTGAGTGACCCTCCGCACCATGGACTGAAAAGAAAGACAGTGACTTAGATTTTGTCCTTCCTGACAGCAGGAGCTGGTGGAGCAATTTTTGGTAACAGAGCCCAGCAGGGTGCAGAGGTGCTCAGCTGTGGCTTGGGAAGCTCCAGACCAGCAAGGACCGGCTCTGCTGGTCTCCAGCATGGTGCACAGGAAGGCTGACAGTGGAACTGGGGATGGCTCCTCTCAACCCATCTGACACTACCCTCTTGTAGAGATATACCCTGCGGTTCTCGAGGTGCAGAAATTACATTTTTATTAACATAATCGCAACACAGTAAGATCCTGATCCAAATTCAGATGAAATTACACTGATATTTGGAAATTACAAAGTTTAAAAAATCTTGCCGTATTCTCCAGAACTGACTTTTTGAAAGATGCATTATTTAATAACAGTATTCACAGCCTGTCAAAGGGTTCAGAAATGCTTGTCCACAACTTCAGTGACAGTTTATACTTAAATCCTGAAGCCTTAATCACTTCTCTCTGGCTAAGGCGTTCTACTGGCAATGACTGAGAAGTCTTTCTCAGCTGCTGGGCTCCCAACAGCCCCATTGACTCTGTGCTGTGGATTTTTCCTCTGGAGGGTCAGGGGAAGGCCCCTCATTTTCACCTATGAGTCACTGAATTACTGAAATCTAACTGTTTCCCAGTTCTGCATAATCCTTCAGGCATAATTTAAACTTGATAGAAAAGAGGAAGTTGTCCCATTTCCATCTCAGTTGTTCCAGTTGTACAGTTCCCCAAACATATTAGGCCTCTGAGAAAGAGAATAGCTTAAAACAGAGATTAATAGTTTCTGGAGAAATAAATCCTCTTTTCTCCTGATGTTATCATCAGTAACTCATTCTATTACCTAAGTCTTTTCTATTTTCCCAAGCAGACCAGCTGCAGCAAACTATTTCCAAGATAGACCCTACCCACAAACATGACAAATGAACTAAAAGAAAGGAAGTGTTTTTTCTAGGTCATTTGGATTTTGCACACTCTGTTGTTCATGAAAGCTCAAGTGAATTCAAGAGCAGTCACTTAAATCCCAGAGCACAGAAGTTGTAGGCATAACTAAAAGTGAGAACTAACTACACAGCAATACCAAACTTAGCTGTTCATTGGCCTGAAACTGCCTGCACTGTAACAGGGAACCACTCCTTGAATGAAGCTTCATTTACATATGTGTAAATTTCTAAGATGATAAATGAGGCCAGAAGAGAAGACAGAGGACCTATTGGAGTTGTGCTTCTCTCTGGAGTGTCAGTTGAAGACCAGATGAGATAACCAAGCAAGCTGAGATGTCTGTATTTAGGCAACTCATTGACATCCTTCATATTTTAGTGGATGATCATGAGTTATTTTTTTGCATTCCTTCACAATTTCCACTGCTGAAGACAAAATGCCATTAGTGGGTTTTTTTCTGTTGCTTTCTTTGGTTTGTTTTTTTTTTTTTTACCTCTACATCACTTTTCACCATCTTCCATTTAAATAACTGAGAATATAAATTAGGGGGGAGGTAAGATGCATAGCTAAAAAATTCTCATCTTTGAAGTCTGCTGTGAATTAGTTGTTTTTGTATCTCATTTGAGATACACTTTCAGCAGCCAAATATGCCCAGCAATTAAAAAAAAACAATAGACTCCTACTGAGGAGTAAGTGTCTTCCCATCTCCTGCGCTGATTTGTTCCATAACCTCTGATAAGACCACTTTCCTCTTTGGCTCCCACTTTGTCTGTTCGGGAAACCATTCACAATAACAGCCCAAAGAGTGTGACAGCAATTCAAAGTGCTGGGGAGCAGAGTCCACACTCCAATGAGCAACATCGTGCGCTTCTCCCAGCCTTCAGGGTTTCCAGCAGCAATAGATTAGAGATATTTGCCTCCTTTGGTCATCCTATCCTTGCCCAACTTGGCCAATGCTTTCTCTGGAGAGCCCCATGAGGAGCAGCTGAGGGAACTGGGGCTGTTTAGTCTGGAGAAAATGAGGTTGAGGGGAGACCTTATCGCTGTCTACAACTACCTGAAAGGAGGTTGTAGCATGGAGGGGGTTGGTCTTTTTTCCCAAGTAAAAAGTGATATGACAAGATGAAATGACCTCAAGTTGCACGAGGGAAGGTTCATATTGGTTGTTAGGAAAAAATTTCTTCACACAAAGGGTTGTCAGGCATTGGAACAGGCTGCCCAGGGAAGTGGTGGAGTCACCATCCATGGAAGTGTTTAAAAGATGTGTAGATGAGGTTCTCAGGGACATGGATTAGTGCTAGAGTTAGGTTAACAGTGAGACTCAATGATCTTGAGGGTGTCTTCCAACTAAAATGATTTTATGATTCTATCCACAGGGCAGCATAATGTGAGGAGGAAGCTCTGGAGATGTCTTGCAGTGAGACCAACTGTCCCTGCCAAGACCCAGTGAAACTATGAGCTGAACAGGAATTAACCAGCACAAAACTTGCTACAGTGCTAACCAGGACCTACTGCTTACATTATCACTGTAATTTAGAGCCAAATCTGTACTTAAGTATAGGGGTAATTGCAAGCCTTGCTGGCTTTATAATCACAGTATTTCCGAGAACTCTGACAGCTGCGTTAAAAAATAGAATCATTTACATGGAACCCTATGTAAGATCATAAACCAGGTTTCTTCCAGACTTAATACTGCTTCATAATCTCTAGCAGTTAGCACCCATACTGTTTGGGTTGTAACAGAGCTAATTTGTCACCCTTATGGCTTCCACCAGCAGCAGGGTAAGAGCAGCAATTTTAATTAAAAGTTTGTATGCAAACATATCTCACAATTTCTGTGTGACAAATGGTTCTCCTCACCCTGTGGGTTTCCCTGCTGCTGGTCAGAGCAAAATGCTTGCCTTTGCAAAATTGCACATTATTGTCAAAAAATAGCAGGAAAACAGCAGCGATTCTCATAGCTTTCTCTCGGACTTCTATAGAAGCAAATTTCTTTCTGTCAAGCCTACTGTTTAATCTGTTTAGAGCTTCATTCCACAGATGATTCTGTCTGGAGTTAAGGCATCTATATCTTCACTTTATCAGTTTCTAATTGCTTTAAAACAAGGACTATTTTCTTCTACATTCATGCCTAGTAGCACAGATAGCTCAACATTAATGCATTTATAAATTATGATAAGTCTTGAAAGTATTTTCTTTTTAAGTAATTTTACAGCATTGTGACATATAGTGAAATAAAATGTTCTAAGCTATAATTGTACAAGCTATGTTAATGGTCGAATAATGTGAGAAATTATGGAAATAAACACATCTAATTTAAAAGCTCTGGGTATGTCTGCTGAGTGTCTTTTTTTTTCTCATATTATCTTCTATTTCTGATTCTTCCCTTTCCATGCAGCCCTCTAAGATGGATTATTCTCTCTTCTTACTGTGGGGCTACCTAAACCATATTATCAGCAGGCAGTTTCTATAATTGCTGATGTGAATTCTTTCCATAAACTGAAAGAAAGGTTTGGAGTGATTTTCTTCATGTCAGCATATTGCAGTAGATCAGTACACTATGATCTATCCCTCATGTCATTCTGTTCAATGCAAATTTATTGCCATGTAGTCTTGGATCAGCATAGATTAAGTCTATTTAGTGCAGTTTTCTGTGTGCACATATGGGAAAAAGCTCAACATCTCTATAAAGCCTTCAGATTCTGTGCTGATGTGGTTTCTGGTGATACTAACTCAGTGGGAATTTTTCCTGTAAGAACAACTTGTAAGAAGTGTTTTCATTGCAGAGCAGAATTTTGTGTTTCACTGAGTTTCAATGACATTAAATAATTATTGTAATTGCCAACAGCCAAGAACAGAGGAAAAAAATACCTGTTTACAAAGCTTGTCCACATCCAGAAAGTTGAAAGAATGACTTTGAAAACCACTGCCTGTAATTCTAGACTACACAAGGATGAAGAAAGAGGGAACAGGGTGCAGAAGCTTGGGGGAACCCAATAGCAGCCTTCCGGTGCTTGAGAGAAGGTGACTGAGAAGATAGAACCAGACTGTGCAGAGGTGTCTGGCAGGAAGACAAGAGACAATGGTCATCAGCTGAAGGAGAGGAGATTTTGACAGGTCATAAGGGAAAACATTTTCATCCCAAGGACAGTCAGCAGTGGAACAAGTTATCCAGGAAGCTGTTTGTGGCATCTCCTTCCCTAGAAATTTTCAACCAACTAGACAAAGTTCAGATCAATCTGGTCTGCATTCAGTGCTGACCCTGCTTTGGGTAGGACGTTGGGCTAGCAGCCTCCCGAGGTCCTTTCCAGTCTCAATGATTCTACGTTTGGGCTTGGAAAGGTAGTGCTTGAAATTATAATTTATGGTGCGGTTTGACTTGCAGTTTTGCACTATGAAAATGCAGGCATGGCATGTGCAGGTTACAGTATGTAGTGACGGGGGAACAGGCTTGGCAAGAAAAAGAATTTTGTTTGTTCCTGGCTGAAAAAAAAAAAAATCAATGCCATGCATTTTCATCAAAACCAAAATACTGAAATTCCAGCCCCTGCTCCAGTGACTTTTTATAGATGCTGGAGTAAGTCCAATGGAAGAGAATGTGGAAAGAACCATTTCCAAATATTTTTTGTGAAGTGTGGATGATTTCCAGCCCCAGATTCCACCCTGAACTGCTCTCTTCTGTCACCAGGTGCCATGCAACCCTTCTGCCTATGCAGTGCTGAAAGATAAGAGACACATTTTCTTCCAGCTGGCCCGGCCCTTCTCCTCTGTACTACTCAGGGCACTCTGCTAGGGTAGAGAAGCTGGAGTTCATGTTCTCTTGGTCTCTCATGTCCTTTGCTGGTGCTGATCCAGACAACTATTGAATAAAAGGTCATCAGTACTTTTCTTCTAGGGCTTTCTGCAGTTTTTTTTGAATCCAGATCAAATAATTTTTTTTTTTTTTCCTGTGGAAATTAAAAGCATCACTTCACTTTGGACTTTTTACAAATAATGTGTTGAGAATAATTCCCCTACTCATAAACACTTACCAGAGAGGATTGTGTGGGCAAGATCCTGAGCCAGCACAGACTTCTGGGCTCCATTGCTTTTCATGGAGCTGTACCCCAGCTGAAGGTCTAGTCTGAAATGCAAATCTGGCGATGGCCGTTCACCTGAACCATCCTCCTGCTCGTGACAAGAGAGCCAACACCTATCTCTATAGCGATAAAGTTCGCAGTCAAAAATCACACACAACCCCATTGCATAATGTACACAGACGTCTGGAACCAAACAGTTGGACATCTGTTTTCATCAAGCAACCCTTCATAGTTCGTGGGTATATTTGGCTGCCTTGTGTTGTATTCAGGTGCAGTGCTCCAAATATACGCGGGCACTGATGTATTTATTTCAATGCACAATTATTTAACTGCAGGCAGCTGTGACATCCAAAAACTGGCATGCACAATCCTCTGGAGTGCCACATCTGCATTTTTTGAAATTTTCCACATCAATATAAACAAGCTAGTGTTTACATATGTTTGGAGCTCTGCACCTGTATGTATACCAAGATATCCCAAAAAGAGGAGTCATAGAATTGTCGTATTTCTCACTCTTTAATGATTGAAAGGTAAGTCCATATGGGCAGTCCTTTTTTGTTCCTCTTAGAAGAAGCAAGAAATATCACATTTACTGTTCTTGGCATATTAAAATTAGCAAAAAGGAACAAGAGAGATGTTGAAGAAAGTGTTTTTCTATTCTTAGTTCTCAACAAACATTCAAAGCTCAAAACTTTAACAGCTCTTGGTACAACAAAAAAACTCCCAATGTGAGTCTCTCTTGATAGTTGTTAAGGTCCCCCCCTAAGTTTCCAAACTGTATGTTCCAATTCATCTGTTGTTCACCTCTAACAGCTTTGTTGCATAAGTTGTTTTTTCCTGAACAACAATGATGAACCAGATTGTCATTCTGTTAGGAGATGTTTCCTAAATGGTTTGTTTTATCATCTCTCCCAGTATTTTTTTCCTAAGCTTTTCCATTGTCTTTGCCTTCATTTGTGCTTGTGATCAAATGACTTCAGTATTTAGCAAGCTCTTCATCCTCTTAATTTGTGTATGTTGTGTTTGAGCTTACAAAATCTTAAATGATTGTCTGAACAGCCCTTTTGCCTTCCACATGTATTATTTGGGTTGCAGTGTATAGCTGCATGCAGTTATTGAATGAGTAGTAGTTCCATTAATCCTTCCAATGGAGCCATTTACCTCTGCATCCACATCTTCCTCCTCAAAAGTCCCTGAACCATTATGTTTGCCCTATTGTCAGTGGTGACCTTAAAACTTGTAGAAGAAAATGGTATTTTTTCTGATCAGTTCACTGTTAATTTATTAGCTTTTAAAAAAAAACAAACCAAACCAAAACAAAAAACCCTCTTAAAATAAAAAGTGTATTTATGTTAATGGCTTAAATACACAGAGTTCACTAAATGTGTGGAACCCATTTATCACCTTAGGTAGATGGATGGATCTGGGAAAAACGCAATAACAGATCAACCAGTTGTCAGATTAATAATATTCCTCTGTATATAAGGCCCATTGACACCAATTAACACAGAAGTGAAAGAAAGTGAAAAGACAGAGAATCAGAAAATGTCCCTGACTGACAAATGCAAATAGGTCATTAATCCTAAAATACTCATGTGGTATTTACAAAATATTTAGCCAAAAGGCCAGCTATTGTGTTCCCAGTCTGCTTTTATTATTTTTGGGAGGATGCACCATTATGTCAGCAATAAGGAAAAATACGCATAGTTTTTTGGGAGTTGTCCATGGAAAGAGAGGAAAGAAGCAAGATGTTACAAAAGGGCCACCACAAGCTGCAGCTGTTTGGCGCTGCCAGATTTAAAAGCCCAGCTCCAGAAGTACCCGCCAGGAATAAAAGCCACAAACAAATGTAGTTTTGCCCGCAAGAAAGTCAACAGGTTTCAACTTACCCTTGCAAAATGCTCCCAAAAGATTCTTCCCCTTGAGGTTTGACAGCACCACAACATAATATGTATTGATGTAATGCAATAATGCTCCTATTTTCCCCTTTTTTGATGAAAGAGCTTTGTTAGCAGTGGAATTTGTGTAGAAGTTGACACACAGATAACCAAAAGGCAGAATTTTACTGTGAGGGTCAATGAAGGGCTGCAGTCCAGAAGAGCCCCCAGCCCTCCAGCTCCACGTGTGGGTGAGAGACATACCGTGCAGAGCCCAGCCCTGCCCAGAGCTGCCTGTGCCCTTGAATAACCTTCAATGGAAAGTCTAGACAAACAGCTAGATCATTCCAAGGCACTTGCTGAAATCTGTTCTAATAACTGAGAGCCTCAAGGTGTTGCTGTCCCTTGTTTCTTATTTACTCTTTTTTGCAGCTTCTCTTCACTCTTTTTTAATTTCAAGGCAATTTTCTGCTGAATCTGTATGGATGTGCAGAATGGTGTAAAATAGACAAATGTGAGATAGAGCTTGAAGTACCAAACACTTCCCACTGCTCTCTGGGTCACAATATAGGCATGTGCTCAGCTTCGGAATTATTGCTGAATTTTTAATAGTTCTCTTCACTGTGCCAAACTGTCTTTTATTCCAACTGGCTGACAACAAAGTGATGTTCCCCCTGCAACTAACTTAAGCCAGTAGATTTGCAGTGTTTTGGAGTTGCCATATCTCAACGTGCTGTCACATCCTTCCTTCTAGCAATAGAGGCCCTATTGAACCAGAGAGTCAGTCAGTTTTTCCATTTTTAAAACTAAATGGAAGGGTAAGAGTACAAAACTGGTAGAGCTGAAAGATGGCATTGTACATTGGATGTCATGTCAATGTGGGTTTGCATCAGGGATTATTTTTTCTCAGCCAAGCACAGAGGGCAAAAAGCCATTATTTGCTCTATGCATCACACGTCACAACATGAAATCATCGCTAGCAGACTGACAGATGGAGCTGGAACTATATTTGGTGTTTCCATATGTTAGTGGTTAATGGAAGAAACCCAGAGGTCCAGTCCTGCAGAACTGAGTCACGCAAGTAAACCCCATCAGAGGCATCTTGGGCCCTGACGGGCTCCACCTTGCCCAGGCACAGTGGAATTGCTCCGCCACTGAGTCCTCACCCTCAGGCAGTGCTCCAGGGTTTAACTGCATATAGCTCCACTCGCACATTGTCAGCTTAAATGAGGTCAGCACTATACACACATCAAGACAACAGCTACTGACTATTACAACATACATATAATAAATTATTTTCTTTATATGAAAATTTGACATCTACCTACCCTAACAGAGAAACTTAGACTTCCATGTTAGTCAAAATTGCTTTCAAACAACAAAAGGAAACTCAAGTATATTCTCTGATCAGAAAACCTGAATATTTACTGTTGTATTTACTCCCCAAGGTGTTGTCACAGCCCAAACTTAGAAATACATGCAATCAATGAAACATTAAGATGTATTTCCTTTTCAAAGGTAAAAGCAGTTTCAGCCAGAACCAGATGAAGAGCAGACACATCTTTTTGGTGTCACGAGGACATCATGGCAGGCAGGGATTCCATCCCAAGCATCCCAATCCCACCACTGCTGCCTCTCAGAGGATACTGCCTCTCAGAGGATATGACCCCTCAGATCTGCTGGAATAGCTGCTTGAATAATTGCTCCTCACAGATTTTGTAAAAAAAAAAAAAAAAAAAGAACTAAAATTTACAGGACTGGGTTTTTCTGAGGTCTGAACTGGATGACAGAGTTTTCACATGCCGAATGTACATGAGCAGGTCTGGAAGAGCAGTAACTTCCAAGGTGGGATGGTACCACCTGGCTGCTCGTGACGAGCATGGGAGTTCAGACTTGATGCCTGTGCTGGCTCTGAGCAGAGCAGGACACTGCCCTTGCTCTGAGAGCCTGGGCACAGCTGAGCTGCTGGCACCACGTGCTGGAGCCCAGGGCAGAGATCATCTGGCTTGTGCTCAGCAATCTAACATCAGAAGAGGATGTCCAAGAGCTGCACCAGGTGTGGTGCTGAGCTGTGACAAACAGACGTAGCAACTCCCTTGGAGACACTTTGGCATCTTTCATGTGCAGTTGCATCGCAGCATGTTTTACAGCCTGCACGTCTCCTGAAGACCTTGTCTGTTCATTGATTACTGTGCCATAGCATATTTACTTCTTGCAGTTCTTTAGCATGTCTTGAAAGTATTTTTTCTAAAGCTGTCTCTTGCACATGCCTCTAAGCCTAATAAAGCTCTGTGTTTTTGTTAAGAGTGCATTGCTGTCTGCTTAACTGTGAAAAACAGAAACGAAAAACAGAGAGGCTGCTGCGATTTTGCCAAAAGGTTTCATGTAAGTAAGTAAGTAAGTGTAGAGTCTTGCATCTAGGCAGGAACAACCCCAGGTTCCAGTATAAGCTGGGGAACGACCTGTTAGAGAGCAATGTAAGGGAAAGGGACCTGGGGGTCCTGGTGGACAGCAGGATGACCATGAGCCAGCACTGTGCCCTTGTGGCCAGGAAGGCAAATGGCATCCAGGGATGTATTAGAATGGGGGTGGTTAGTAGGTCAAGAGAGGTTCTCCTTCCCCTCTGCTCCGCCTTGGTGAGACCACACCTGGAATATTGTGTCCAGTTCTGGGCCCCTCAGTTCAGGAAGGACAGGGAACTGCTGGAGAGGGTCCAGCGTAGGGCAACCAAGATGATTAAGGGAGTGGAACATCTCCCTTATGAAGAAAGACTGAGGGAGCTGGGTCTCTTTAGTTTGGAGAAGAGGAGACTGAGAGGTGACCTCAATAATGTTTATAAATACATAAAGGATGAGTGTCACAAGAATGAAGCCAGGGTCTTCTTGGTGACAACCAATGGTAAGACAAGGGGTAAGGGGTTCAAACTGGAACACAGGAGGTTCCACTTAAATTTGAGAAGAAACTTCTTCTCAATGAGGGTAACAGACACTGGAACAGGCTTCCCAGGGGGGTTGTGGAGTCTCCTTCTCTGGAGACATTCAAAACCCGCCTGGACACATTCCTGTGTAACCTCATCCAGGTGTTCCTGCTCTGGCAGGGAGATTGGACTTGATGATCTTCTGAGTTCCCTTCCAATCCCTTACATTCTGTGATTTTCTGAAATATTACAAAATCAGCAAGCAACCAACACATCCTCATGTTCCCAGTCAGAAATATGAGTTTTGCATGTAAGTGGTTAATATAGTGAATAAATCAATCCTCCCACCACATTTCATCAGATTAACAAGATTCAGTTAACCTCGTGTGAATTACCTGTTTCCTTATATCAGGTGTTCAAAGAATTGAGCAAAATTAGCACTGAAAACACTGTAAAGGTATAAGTGGAAAAAGCCCATGTTCACTGTCCCTGAACAGCATGTTTTGGCAGCTGTTCCTTAAAACAGAACTGACATAACGTGAGCCCCACCATCGCCCTTGCTTTCTTTCATCCTGGGCCTGACTAGCTTTTGTGTTTGTCTTCCACTCATGCAAGGCAGTTTGCACTGTTTGGTGCATACTTTGTGTAAAAGCACTGCTGGGAGTGTTAGAGGATTTCAGCAGGCTGCACCTAGACACACTATCTACATATCCCTTTTGAAACCTACATTCAAATTTGAGAAGCCAGGCACCTTGTTTCTTAGGTGATCATCAACTTCTGCAAGTGCTGAAAGTGCCAGCAAATTGTCTGTGCACCTCCCTTGATGGTCAGATTTGACATCCTGACATGTGGGAAGATGTCCTGTCCAAACAAATGAGGGACTACTAGGAGAAGTACCACTAGAAGGATGTCCTGGAGCACGAGAGGTGACTGGGGCAAACTGTTTTCAGTCACCTCTATCTAATTTTTTCACAGAGAAGTTTTGGAGCTATTGCTGTATATCTCATCTCTGCAGATAAGTGTATCATACCAGTACTCTTCCAGAAATGCCATAATGAAGCATGAAAACAAGGTACCAACCACAATATCCATTGCCTTTTGTATCTTTCTGTTTCTTCTCTGCCTCCAATCCAACACCCCTGCATGCCTCTGCAATATTCTGATGTTCTTTCAGCTACTCTTTCTCTCTGAGAAATGTCAGCCCATCATAAACACACCATGTGGTGTTAGAAAGATGTCCTTTAATGTATTCAAGTACTTTATCACCTCTACACACAGACAAAATTAAGCAGCATCCTGGGCAAATAAAAAGTCTTATGCTAACATAACATCAGCCAAGGAAATGTCAAGGCAAGACCAGGAAGGCAATACTTCAGCACTGCCCTACGCAGAGGGCTGGGAGATGTGGGGTACACTGCCAGCAAGCCCAGCACTATACACGCATACAAGTAAGTCCTGTGGACACAGGCGAGCAAAGTTTTTAACATGCCAGGAGAGGTGTGTGCACAGGATTTTCAAATACACGGGACGGATGTCAGCATCCAGTAGCGCAGCCAGACGTGCCAGGGTAATATTTCAAGCAGGATATGAAGCAGTGACTGGAAAGATAAGCCAATCCCACATGAGCAATTTTTTGGTCACTGAAAGAACAAAGTCTGGACTATTAGCTGGGAAGAGTGGAGCTGCCTTGCTTCCAACAAAGTTTAAAGGGTTGTTTCGCCAAGGCTGCGAGCAAGGATTTGGAGGATTCTGGCCACGTCTCTACTACGAAGCTTTATGAGCGTAGCTGTTCTGGCTACAAGCGTGGAAAAATCACACCTAGCAATGCCAGCAAAAGCCCTGATCTGGGTACAACTGTGCTTTCAGAGAACAGTTCTGTTTGTTTAGCTTGTGTCATTTGGGATGGGTTGGAGCCAGGCTGGAGGCAAGCCCCGTCAGAAAGGTCTCCACTAGATGCCTCTGCTGACATGGCTGTGGCAGGGTGGCTGCCAGCAGAGGCCACGCAGACTTGGGACACTTAGACAGTGCTAAAGCCTCTCAACATGTGGTTGTTCACACTAGCTTTCCTCCTGGGGCAGGTACATTCTTCCTAGTCAGCCAGCCAGCATGGATGGCATGGTGCAAACCCTTACCTGCAGAGAACTCCTGGATGAGGATGGTCACTTGGTGTATGTCAGCAGTCACATGCCTCAAAGGCAGAGTTTCCAGGACTGGAAAAAAAAACAGATGGGCTGAAGAAACCCTCTAGAGAGAGAGGGAGGATGAGCAGGAGGAGATGTCTTCACCAGGACAGGGTGATGGAGCCACTGGGCTCAGCAGCTTAGGAGATGCTCCCTGGCAGAGCGAGGCCTGCAGCCGCCTGACAGCAAGCACGGCAGCCACATCGCCCTGGTTTTCCCCTATTCCTTTTCAAACAAAGGGGACACATTTTAAAAGAAAGAGGAGTAGTGGTAGGGTTAACTGCCAAGTAGAGAATCCACAAGGGTAGAAAAAGCAGTGTTGTAAATATCTGGTTATTCATCTCCGAAAGCTCAAGCTGTTAATTACTTTAAGACTACTTTAATACTGTTTATATAAGACCGACCATCCAGAAAAACATGGTATTACCACTTATGCAGGGGGCAAGACCAACAATGAAAATAAAAGATGAATCCATATATATTTTGTAGGCTAATTAGATCACTTTCAAGAAATGTATGAGTCTATTTAAATTAAATGACAAAAAAAATCACTGAGCATTAAATGCAACTATTTATGATGTGCACAAAACTGATGATCAGCATCTCCTCATGCTTAGAACATCTGATTGTTCATGGTTTTTACATATCTTCTTGCATATATTTTATGTATGTAAGTCTTCTTTACATAGCATCTTTTATTATTGTGAACGTGATATTTAAGATGTAGAAGTATTAAAGGGGTGTGACACTACAGTATTTAGCAAAGTACGTATACAGTAGTTTCAAAGATGTTTGTTCTATGTAGTAAGTATTTTTCCTTCTACAGAAAACATTGTGTTTGGGGATCAAAGAGCAGGACCATCTCTCCTAAATGCCATTATGCTGAGTGTAACTGACCACACTACAGTGATACCGCAGTCTGTAGTGTTGACTTCAACACCTCCTAAATCCTGTCCACTAAAACCTGAGACCAAGATGAATACTCCATTTTAAATTCCTTAATGAAAATACAGAAGTCTATCATCCTCTGCCATATTAAAATTCTTAACTTAAGAATGGATTTTACATCAGCCCCATCCTCGCTGAGGACACTGGAATTCAACAATACATGCTATAATATTAGGTTTTCTTTATGATATTAATTTTACCATCTGATCTTCACCATTTTTATTATCATATCTGCATTTCTAAAGAGCCTGTCATTCTACGTTTTCACCCATTTAGATTCAATTTTTTTAAGTTTCCTCTATAGAAAGGAACACATTTTTTCCACTCTCTTTTTTGATGCTGATTTTCACGTGAGGTAAGGATCCATAGCCAGTCTTTTATTATGGAAGATGCACTGATATGCCTTCCAGTTTATTTTAAGGTGAAATCTTTTGTAAAGACAAAAGCTGCATTACACTGTAAAGCAGTTACAGAGATCTGTGCAATACTTCTAGTGCTTTAATTGCACCGTACAGGAGGAGATGCAATATTACTGTCACCATGTAATACTCATCTTGCTTTCTTTGAAGCCAATGGCGGACTGCTATTGCTATCAGTCAGAAACAAATTGGACCTTGAATATGTACCCATTTAAGTAAATTGCTTGTTAGCTTCTCCCATCAAAACTGCAGTTGAGCCAACCATTGCCAGGCTGAGATAAAACTCACATTCATTTAGAGAGGCAACATGGAAGCATAAGGCTTGCAGAATACGAATTGTTCTGGCGTCTCTGCTTCCTTCAGTCACCCCCACGGAGGGGAAGGCAGGCAAGGCAACACACAACCAGCCAGCACACGGCTCTGGCTGATGCAAAGTTCAGGTCTCCAGTAGCCCAGCATTGCCACTGCTGGGCATCCACTGAGTTTGCAGGGACTCAGAACAGAGGCTTCACACTCGGCTCTGCACAAACTTGTCTCAACCTGCCTGGAGCTTTGTTTTTGGTGAGTTTTCTTGTTTTCACTTAGTTTTTTTTCTGACAGGCAATGCAAGTACTGGATCATAAGGTGCAGCTTTCTTGGACCTCTACAAAAGCCTGGAGACCTGCAAGAGAATCCCAGAGGTGTGGGTGCAAGTACAAACTCCAGGCACCAAACTGCCTGCCTGCCCTTGTCCTCTCTGAGAAACAACTGAGAAGTCAATACAGAGTTTCTAACAGATTTTTTTCCTGGAGAATACAATATGGTATTTCCTCGGCACATTTACCAATATGAATATAAAATTGGCCCGTTCTACAAACCTCTTTAAAAGCCCTGCATGCAATAAGAGGGTTAATGAGTCAGCTTCTCCTCTGCCTGTGGACATTAGTTTATACTGCTAAATGTTAAATTTTACAGTTACATACATTTTATATACACTGATTTTTATTGCCCAGACAGTTCTGCATTTATGAATCATCCTCAGATACTTTAGCTATCTGAATCAAGGAATGAAAGTTAAAATGCTGCATGGTACTAACATAGTTTGTCGTGGTTGGTTTGATTTTCTGTTTAGTTTTTTGTTTGTTTTTTTGTTTGTTTAGTTGGTTTGGTTTGATTTTTTTGTTTTGTTTGTGTTTTGTGTTTTATTTTGTTTTTTACATAAAAAGAAGCTTACAAAGCATTAAATCAAGGCACAGTTAAAAATTCTCATTTTCAGGAAAGAATGTTTAAAATAATGAATACCTGACATGACACATACCCCAGTGAAACATTTAAAGAACTAAAAATTGTACAAAAACATATGTATAAAGAATATCTCAGGAATGCGACAAACACCCTTTCCCATACATGCGTACTTCTTAGACACTTTTTTAAAAAGCAAACTCTTCTCCCCAAAAAAACAAATGAAACTCCAAACTGTAATATAAACATCACTTTTCCCTACACCCTCATTAAAATATTTCTGTAATTTTCAAACAATACCATGTGTTCTGCTACCAAATTGGATCAAGAAGCTCATGCAGCTTATCCATAATGTTGTTGTCAGAACCGTTTATGGAACGTATATTTCATCCGTGGGGTCTATGTCTTGAAACGCGGTTTATTATTCTGGGCTCACGGCAACATTCAGCGCTTTGGATTCAGAAGCTGCTGACAGTTCATTTTCATTTCTCAGTCTCTGCATTTCTGTGTTTAAATCCAGTTGAGTCCTGGCAAGCTGATGACTCGGGTAACGCACCTTCCGCTCAAGACATGGAGGAAAAGATTTTTATTAGCAGAACATGACCATCAAACTAAATTACAATATAAGTCCTTGAGGACAGACAGATACATTTGGGTGGAAACATAAAAGTAATTGCTATAAAACTCATCAGAAAAGTAGGCACTTCTCATACCATTTTCAAGTGATACAGCTTTCTTACTAGCTACAGGGCAGCCAAAATAATCCTTCACTGGCAAAGCAACCACTGGATGTATATTTATTAACTACCTAAATAATTTGAAAAGGAAGCAAAAATAATTGGGATCAAAAAGTGAACCATCTGAAAGCTGAAATATATCATCAAATGGAAGTGTGTGAATGAATAGAGACCTAATCTTGCAAAGTGTTGAACCAAGCCCAGCAAGTCACTTAAGGCCACCTTCTAACCATAAACATGTCACATGAGACCCATCAGTTCCGACCCCAGAGAGTTGTTTTAGTGTGGCAATGAGCAGGGACACAGATCCCAGCACCATGCGGTACTGCACCCTTTATGCTCGTTTTATATGTCCTGAGTGTAAAATTCAACCGCACATACCTTCCAAATATACAATATCTACAGAAAGAGAGAGACACAAGCATGCAGATCCAGAAGTCTGCTTGTCTACTTACATAACAGCTATTATAATTTTAATGTTTGTATAGCCACAATTTGGAGAGTTTAAGTTCAAATGATACCATTTTTGTTAAAAGCACCCCAAGCCCACCCACCACATTGTAAATCCTTTTAAAATGAAATCTTCAACCTCTATGAACATTATGTCCCTAAACAGGTATTTTTTCCATTATTCTCTATTTTCTTTAATGTTTTCTTATTAGCAATAACAGCCACATCTTGCCTATCACATAAAGCTGTTAAAAGAGAACTAAATGTCAAAGAAAATGCTGGGTATTTCCTAGGGAGTATTTCATGCCTTTAATTTCTTAGTAAATTCAGGTCGATTTAGGTGCAGGCACGAGTTCTGTTGCACGGATAAAAGTTGCCAGCTACTATGAGTGTCTCAGGAACTTCAGGGGTGAGGTACCAGAGCTCAGAGACCTAAAGTATGAATAAATTCCAGCATTCCCAGATGTTTCCTATAAACGCAAAATGAAACCATAATGTGATTTCATTATAGTCAACACCAATTTCCATTTTAACTCTCTTAAAGGATCAGTGGACCATGATAGGTGAGCCTGATAATTCTATCTGTCTAATGTTTTCCCATGAAGTTCTTGTTTTCAGTGTCTTATAATTTGCCAAACACAACCATTTAGACTACAGTTTCCTTCTTTACTCTAGCTGGCTATGTTTTTGTTCTGATTTTTAGGTTTCGGTACAGCCAGTTCAGCTGTTTCTGAGAAGTAGAGGGTAAAAAAAGTCAAGAACTGTGCAAGAACTTGAATGAATATTTGAGATGTTTTTTTTAAGCATGCTTTATTTTTTTACATATAGCAGTAGGGAAATGTAACTTAGTGAAATTTGTGCTCTTCCCATGAAAAACTCCTACTTTGGGAAAATGCTGAGATTCTAAAATATATATTTTTAATATTTATATATATTATATGTATATTCTATATACATTTTCTATATAGCTATTTTTATATATTTATATATAAATACATTATATGTAAATATTTATATCTTTATAAAAGCCCCACAGTTGTACACATGGTGACTGACAAAACTTAGTGGATGTTTGCTGAAAATATCACTGAGCCTCCCATCTGCACTGAGCATGCTTCATCCCCCCTAAAACAGCTTATAAATACCAGGTACAGCAAGTATACCATCAGTAAAAGATTAATAACTGTGTGAATTTTCACTGCAGATATCACCCTTTGGCCAGGAAAAATAAACAGTTAAATTGGGGGCGGAGAGGGAGGCATGTTAGCTCTAAGGAATTTGCTCCCCTGATTCTCTGCTGCTCCAGTGCAAAGTGCACATCGCTGAGCCTCCTAACACTGATCCTCCTCCTTCTGTCGTGACCTGCTTGTTTTGGCCATGCCATGCCATTCCTGGGTGGTCCACAAGGCCAATGCAGAACTGCAGAAGCAGGTCCATTATTCTTCTATTGGAAAGAGTTGGCTCAGGACCAGCTAGTCCAACAGAAATGAGTCCATTTTGCTAAATTGCTAAGTTAACACTCCAAATGCACTACAGGCCTATCTGTGAAATCAGAGGAAAGATTCACCTCAAGAATCAAGAAGTGAATCCACAGTGCATGATCTACATTCCTGTCCTATGACTAACACAGATTGATCTCAGCAACCCCCAAGGTCTGCATCAAACCTTTGCCAGGTGGCTGGTGTCTGTATGACCAGCTACTTCTTGAATTCATCTAGTGGGAGTCTGGGCTGTGTGACTAAATGTCTTTAGATCAGTGCTACTCATTGTTCTTTGTGTATCTACTAAATGGAATTAGATGTGGTAATATAATTAAATTTTTTTAAAGAGATTTTAAAAGTGTTAGAAGACTGCATTGTACATAAGACTAAGTATTGTAGTCAGGAAACTTGAATATTAAGGTTGCTCCATATAAATTGTCACTTGGGAAGAGATATGCTGGAGTGATGAGGTCCAGCTGTGCCATCCCTGTTATCTTGAAGTGTCTCACTGCAAGTGGGTTTGACGTGGTTGACATGGGCAACAGGGACTATAGCCTGAAAGGCTGTAAATACATGAACATATGATAATTTCTTGAACTGACCACTGCTTTCATCATGAGAAGGAACATAGGGATTAGCACACGGCTGCAAGAACAACAGAGAAAACTAATTTATTTTAGTTCTTTGGGAACACAGGACTGACTGTTTTAGCTCCTGTCCTTTTCACGGAACCACAGGAAGGCTGAGGTTGGGAGGGACCTCTGGACGTCATCTGGTCCAACCCCTCTACTTAAGCAGGACCACCTACAGCAGGTTGCCCAGAACCATATTTCCAACATGGGACACTCCACAGCCTCCCTGGGCCACCTGTGCCACTGCTCGGTCACCATCACAGTGCAGAAATGTTTCTTCATGTTTGGAGGGAATCTCCCGTGTTTAGCTTGCAGCCTCTGGTCCTGTCACTGGACACCACCTCTCTGCACCCTCCACTCAGGTGTTTACATACATTGTAAAGCTCCCTCTGAGCCTTCTCTTCTCCAGGCTAAACTTTCCAGCTCTTTCAGCCTTTCCTTATAGGAGAGATGCTTCAAACCCTTAATCATCTTCATGTCCCTTGTTGGACTCTCTCCAGTATGCCCAAGCCTCACTTGTACTGGGGAGCCCAGCACTGGATACAGCACTCCAGGTGTGGCCTCACCAGCACTGACTAGAGGGGAAGGATCACCTCCCTTGACCTGCTGGCAACAGTAAGAATGTTAATTTGTGAGTCTGTATCACAATTAGGGCAAAAAAATTATAGCTCTAACTTTTAAGGACTGAATAGCCCTGATTTTGTTTTTTCCTAAATTCTGTGTTCTTCATTTTCCCATCCTAACTTTTGAAAGCAGCTTTCTGAAAGTACATAGTATTTGTGAGCACAATTAATAAAATATATGTACCGGAAATATAATAGAATCCCAGTTTTGGATTTAACTCTTAACAATTCTATAACCCAATGTCATAAATTGCATGTAAATATTTAATTGCATACATTTAATAGGACTAGGAATGTGCTTTTCTCTGATGTAGATTTATGAAATTGACTGTAAAAAGGGATACTACTTGACTCTCCTTTTTTATGACAGAGTATAAAATATTGCCAGCATTTTAATATATTGAATATTATTAATGTTTAACTGGAGTGTATAACTTTTTGAGTAGAACTTTTCTTTGAATAATTGCTTCAAATTAAATTCATTTTTAAATACGACAATGCTATGGACATTTCAATTTCTCAGAATGTTGTTAAAAGGAAAGTTAAGAGCAGAGAGATAAACTGGAGATTTGGCATTCACTGACATAGCAGAAGCATTACTGAAGAAACTTGACTTTCAAAGGGTCAGTGTTAGCCTCTTCCTATATTTTACATTGAGTAGATTCTTAAAAAAAAAAAAAATTAAAAGCACCAAGCAAAATAAATGAAACAAGCATGCACTGTGTCGCCTGGTCGAGAGTCCCATTTATGAACACCAGCAGCATAAAGACAACCTTCCTGCCACACGAGCCTCCTAAGGTGAGCTCCACTGGCCACCATGCTGCAGGCAGATGGAAAAGAAAGAGTGAGGCCGCACCTCAAATACTGTGTGCATTTTTGGGCCCCTCACCACAAGAAAGACATTGAGGTGCTGGGGAGAGTTCAGAGAAAGGCAACAAAGCTGGTGAGGGGCCTGGAGCACAAGTCTGATGAGGAGCAGCTGAGGGTACTGGGGCTGTTCAGCCTGGAGAAAAGGAGGCTGAGGGGAGACCTTATTGCTGTCTACCTGAAAGGAGGTTGTAGCATGGAGGGGGTTGGTCTCTTCTCCCAAGTAACAAGCAATAGGGCAAGAGGAAATGGCCTCAAGTTGTGCCAGTGGAGGTTTAGATTGGATATTAGCAAAAATTTCTTCACAGAAAGGGTTGTCAGGCATTGGAACAGGCTGCCCAGGGAAGTGGTGGAGTCACCATCCCTGGAAGTGTTTAAAAGATATATAGATGAGGTTTTTAGTGACATGGTTTAGTGCCAGTGTTAGATTAGTGGTTGGACTCAATGATCTTGAGGGTCTCTTCCAACCAAAATAATTCCATGATTCTGTGATTCTATGAAGAGGAGCCTTGGCAAGTCCCCTGTGGCATGTTCAGAGCTACTCTCAGGGCTCTCACCACATGCTGTGCCAGACTTCACTGCCTGAAAAGCCCTCGCTGGGGTGTGTGCCCCGTGCTGAACTACTCGGCACATCAGCTTGAACTGTCAGTGACAGGAAGTCCCAGGGCGTTTGCTTGGTCTGAGGGGCCGAAACCTGGGAAGCAGCACTAGCACAGGAGATCCTTCATCAGCTGCTTCCACTCTCACCACACCTCTCTTCTGTGCCTGGACAGTAGTTTTTCACCCTCACTGGTCTTTGCCTAGCTCACAAGTACTAAGATATAACCTCACTGATTAGCTTAAACGAATTAGGTGATTACCAGAATGAGTGGATTTAGCATTAGTGACTGCTTGTAATCTCAACATTTTTCTCACTGCATCTGCTGGCAAGGACAGAGATTTTCTTAACAGCTCAGCTACCTTGAAGTCAAAACATCACCTGATAATGATTTTTACTAGTAGGAGATGGGCAAATTTTAGTTATAACTTAAACTAACTACACAGTCAGTGCGGATGCTACAGTTCATGTCAGACTTCACCTGGTGCCAAATCCAGCCCCCCGTTACATTAACTGAAGCAAACTGCACAGATCCAGGGTAGTTTCACAGCACACACCAGCACTGCTCGCTGCAGCAACATGCAGGCACCCAGACTACTTCTAAATAAAATATATGGGTAGGAAAAGCCATACTGCTGCATTATAACAGAGTTCCACATGGATTAATTTTACTCAAGACTGCTGATGCAAAACACAGTGCTACTGCAACCAGTTTGCTTCCAGCGCTCAGCCTCCCTTATTTACATCTTGCCTTGGATAGTTTTTATACCACAACAGAATATGGCCCTGGAGACCAATGTTTACACAGAATGGTCCCTCTGTTCTCGTCTCACTTCTGCATAAAACGTGAAGAATTAAGCAGAAGTATTAACGGATTGGAGCTCTGGCCCTGAGGGACATGGATGGGGATCTGCTGGTTGGGGACTGGAGAAGGACTTTATCCAGCCCTCCTCCCTCTTCTGAAACCAGACCCAGGGGAGTCCAGGCCCCCTCAGGGGGGAAACATAGCTCTGAAAATGTGTACTTCTGAAATGTTGTGTGGTTGTGGGAGTTTTTTGTAGTTTGTTTTGTCTTAAATCACAGAAAGCTGTTGGGGTTGCAGTGTGTCACATCAATCAACACACCACGCAGTGTCTATATTAAATATCCTACTGAGTCTCATCGGGAGTCTGAGATTTCCGATGACAGAAGATAAGAAAATATTCAGCAGGT
Organism: Streptopelia decaocto; assembly: GCF_964273445.1. Taxonomy (NCBI): domain Eukaryota; kingdom Metazoa; phylum Chordata; class Aves; order Columbiformes; family Columbidae; genus Streptopelia; species Streptopelia decaocto. The sequence continues at coordinate 15,825,238 of NC_138655.1, forward strand.
TTTGTTAAACAATTTATATGTTAAGGGACTGAAAGGTCAGTGAGCAGAAATTGTGTTTTATCTTCCTTGCATATATATTTCTTGATGATTAGGTCAAAAATGTTACAAACACAGATGCTAGTAAAAAATGCTATTATTCATAGGCAGAGATAGGAAAAGAGAGGGCTTTTTTATACTGTTCATTTTAGTCCCTGCACAACAGATTCAGAGTATGAATGTGCATCGCTAGAGAATGGGAGATCTGCTTTTCCATCTCTTATGGGTATTTTCGATCTTTTGCATTACCATACCTGCACAGCTTGCCTAAAGTTACTAGTAAAATACACTTTTTATCAATTCTTGGCTATCTCCAGTGCAAAAATGCATGAAGAGCTAGTTCATCCCTCAACTGGCAATATTAGACAAGTGCAAATTAGATACATTTCCATACTATTGACTGCTAAAGGGTTTGATCTTGTCTTCAAACACTTTCAGGGAGAGGTGGTGCCTCAGTAGACCTGGTAAGACTGGTTGGATAATTAATGCTGAAAAATGTATGGTGCACATTTCCTATTTCAGGGAGTAGATGTATGCTGGCTCTTCTGGAAAAAATAATTCATCAAAAGGATGAGGAAAGACCAAATTCAGATCTTCTGTGTAGGGACTTTGCCTTGTCTCAGCTGAATTGAGTCAGAAGTTTTTAGCAATGAAGCTTTGGTTATGTTGGATTTTAGAGTAGTTTTCATTTCAGGAAAAATAAATGAAAAAGAATAAAGAATTTTTGATGCATAGGGCAGGCCACTGAGCACAAGGCATTTCTGGGCTTTTTGCCCATATCTGTCATTGACTTCTTGATTGTATCTTGTGGGTCTGTTTAATTTTTTTAAGGAAAAAAATGCAGTAATGAGAATGCTGATCACTGCAGCATGATCTGTAGGGTCACATTGCAGGGTGGCTTAGGAGACCTTCAGTTATTTTGGTCGTTTTCTATATCCATTTTGCCTCTTGTCTTTATTATGTACTGGCTATAATTCTATGGTCTTTGGGGCAAATACTCTACCTGCTTGTATGTGTGCAGTGAAAGTAGTAGTGCAGGATAGAGATATCTGTGCTAGCTTTAAATTGCGTGTCTCATTAAAGGGGATATATGTACAAGCAAAGTCCCCAGGCTTCTCTGAGATGCATGAAGGTCCATGCTGATGTGATGAAGGTGCTTTTAATGTTTTAGCCAGCTCCCAGCCATGATACAATGTGCAGGATAGGCTTATCCCTGTACAGGAGTTTTCTACAGGGTGGTACAGAACGTCCACCTCATGCTGCAGAGGACACAGGAGAGGCTGCTTACCCTTTATTGTTCCTTTTCACAAACCCCTCTTCTTGGTGAATTTGTGTGGATGGGCTCTGTGGATACATACCTGTGTGGCTACAGAAAACAACAAGAGGAAAAAGCGCAAAAGCTGATAAGCTCTGGAGATTTGTGGTCCTGTTGAAACCCAGATAGCTGATAAACTCAGAACAGCAAGAGTCTGTGGTGTGTGTCTAATGCCATTAGCGCACAGGAGCATCAGCACTGTGTTTTGTAACATAGACAATAGCCAAGGAGGTGGCAGCTGCTATAAGCAGACACAGACCACAGCTAAGGGGTTTACATATGCCTGGGGAAAGAAGGGACTTCGAACACCTTCCTAAAAAACATTGATGCATTGGTAAAGTCCTCCATTTCTCAGTAAACACCCATGGCTGGCCTTCCCACTGCTGCTCTAGCTGGGGAAAATGAAGGTTTGAGGTGGATAATCGAAGGGACAGTGCCAATAGTTACCTGCTATTAATAGTAACATCTTGCTTCTATTATGATTAATAATAGCTCAATTCATAAAATGTGTTTGAATAAATATTGGTAGCAGTCTGTATCTCCCCGACTGGTTCTTCTATTGGCAAAATTTATCTCCCTCACCGCCACAGTTGGAGAAAAGGAGGCAACGCAAAGAAGATGCTATACTGTCCTTGTAAGGGATGAGGAGGAAGGGACAATGCTCTGGGGGGAGGCAGGAGAGAGGAAGGCTTTTACTGGGGCAAGGAAGGAGAGGCCAGCAACTTAACCCAAGTATCCTTGGCTCACTGAGGTCACTCATGACATCTAGGTACCAACAGAAATATAATACATATATTAACAATAACAAAGGCATTACAATACTGAGATCCTTAGATGGATGGTGCTACAGGCTGTTCTGCCTCTTTCATTCGGTGAGTAAAGCAGATATAAGTGGGTAGTCATGTAATGATTAGTAAGTATTCTTGTCCGCAGATGACTTTTTGCTGAGACTAACTCATTTTTGAATGCAGTTTAATGTCTGGAAATAGAACACCTCAGTCCACAGAATTTTTCTCTCATTAATAGTGTTAATTGGCTCATGAATGGACAATAAAATGTTTGCCTTTATGTTCTCCCACCCTGTTGCTAAGAGCTATATACAGTAACAAACTGTTCACATAAATTTTCTCATTTTTCTTAGCTAAAACCCCAACAGGAAGAAAAAAAAAATCTGCTGACATTGATAAAGAATTTGAAAAAGCTCCTATGGTTTTCACCATTCCAGACTGCCAGTTTATGGTCTGGGAACATTATCGCAGCTTCATTTCCACAACAAAAGGGCCCCATTCTTTTCTTAAAGTTTGACCGTTCATCCTGTCCTTGGTGTTTTGCATCAGAAATGCACTTGTGCTGTCAGCCTTTCTATTGGCACTCACTTATCGAGGGTGCCAAAGACAAGTCTAAGAAAAGGACAAGTGTCTAACAGGTTACTATAGTTTCTTTTGTGCTCTTAAATCTGCAGACTTCAGGCGCTCAGAAACATAATTAACATCTGTGCATATGATAAATTTAAAAATTGGGTGAACTTTTCACACTTGAATGTTAACAATTTCCACTGTCTGTTCCCCAGTAAATTTAAATCGTTTGTTATTTTTGCTCTATGGGTTTTTGCTGGGCTGCAATCCTGCTGGGTCATACTGGGCATTTTGCAGACACAGAACAGGAAACAACCATTTAAATTTTCAATGTAAATCTGGCAAAATAGAAGGCATTTTCCCTCCACAGGTGAGAGAAAAGGATTTCAATTATCACAGGCTGGTAGGTGGGAAGCATCTTGCTAATATTACATTATTGAGTTGTTTTTTTTTTCTTTCATCACTGTCATTTTATATAGTCATTTAGTTACAAGTGATGAAAATGTATGAATAATCCACTTATGCTCTGTCAACTCTCTGTGTAAAACACAGTCCCATAAGCAAATAAAATATGATCTTGGAAACATTTAAAGGTATGTTGGAATGAATGCAGTCAAGGATGGAGAGATCATACATCTCACAGAACAGCGTTCTTCCACTGAAGTTCCCCAACTAAATTTCAGGACAGACTAATCCTGTGGTTACTTGAGGTCCTACAAGAAGTGAGTCCAAAGCTTTTAGTGTCATGTAGCGTAATGCATACTCTTGTCTATATCACAAAACTGTATATCACAACACTACACCACAAAACTAATCACAGTTCTCTGATGTGGAGTTGTGACACACAGTTGACAGCCTGGTTGGCAAACTCGGCAGCAAATGCAATGGCTATCACATTAGCCTCTGGAGGCAGCATTGGCTGGTCAGAATGAGGTAAGACAATACCAGGAAACCTGCACTGTGCATATTCCACAGTAATACCCTAAACTTCATTCTCTGAGGCTGCTGGGGTGATACCCATCAAAGGTGCTAGTTCACACACTCCTTAAAAATGCGGTTGAGGCTCTGCCTGTAGGAGGATGTTACACCAACTTGACTTAGAAAGAGACGAACTTAAGTCAGTGCCACTGCATTTTGTTGTTGTGTCTCTTTCAAGATCGATTCCCAAGAGAAAAAAATGCCACAACATAGAATTTGAGAGTAAACACTTCAGCATTTTAATAACTGCAAAAGCTATTTTTGCTGGAATGCCATGAACATTATTGCTGTAAGATGAAGCAAAGGACAATCCTATAAAACAGTACATAAAAAGACAAAGACATTACTTGTCACACTGCTTATTTCAGGGCTAAAATGCTGGCTACATATTCCCATTGCACTATTTTAATGTTCCCAGATGGTTTCTGCAGTGGAGTACTTACTTTTCTCACAAAGGAATCAGTCTATTCCCTCTTCCAACACAATTCATATAGGAAACACAGAAAAAATGCCTCTCTATTACCTTTTTTTCCCCATCTCACTGGGCTGGTGAGACAGATACTAATTACAGATCACAGGCACCGACATGAGATTTTTTGAAAGCAATATAAACAAAACAATGTTGAATCATAGGAACATAAGTTCCATTCAGAAGCCTCACCCCATTGCATGCATCTGTAGTCCCTCTTGTATGTATGTGCTGGTGTGAGGTGGGAGCATCACAACAGCATTAAAGGCATCAATCTGCTTGCTAATGTCAGAGAGAGGATGGAGAAACTGAAGCCAGAATATTTACTCCTCCCCAAATGGCAAGGAGCCTGGAAAGAAAGGACAATGAAATGAGAACTCTGGGAGCAAAAAGGCTGGGGGGTTGTAGGTAAATTTGAAGAGGGTCTTGGAAGGACAGATATCTAAGGCATTCAAAAGGATTACAGATTAAGACTCATGAAGCAGGTGAAAAGATTCAGACTGGAGGAAGACATGGTTAGAAAAAAGAAAGTTTAGCAAATTTGTCTTAGATAACAGCAAAATTGTGCTTGGAAGTGAAGGCAGAAATGGACAAGTATCTTAGCAATTAAGATAAATTGCCATGGATGGGCTTGGTAATGTCATATGGAATAAAATTGTTCTATTTAATAAGTGTGTAGATGGAGGCCAAGGTGACATTAAGGCTACAAGAAAAGGAGGACAGTAAAATACTGAATAAACAAACAAGGGAGAAAAGAGCATCCTTTGGGCCAGATAAGAAAGTCTCATCTGAACAGAGTGTGAGATGGCATGGTAACATCAAAGAAGGTATGATGGAGGCAAAAATTCACAACAGGAGAAAAGGAGTTGTAAGTACCATAAGCTGTTGGGGAGGATAAGTTAGTCAAAATAGAGACTGTAAAGACAAAAAGAGGGGGACGGAGGGTGAAAATCTGAAGGGTGCCAACAGATAGTGGAGAGGGAGTGGGAGGATCTACAAGAGGAGGCGCTGAAGAGAACAGTGTTTGAGGTAAAAGTAGAAAGCAGAGAGCACAGGCGCACCAAAGGATAAAGTGGAAAGGAAGATGTGGCCAATGGTCCTCAAAGCTGCATTAAGGAGGATCTGAAGGGAAAGACATCCCCTGGCTCGGCTGGGAAAGAACAGCAGTGAAGGGGTGTCTCAACACATACTAAAACTAGATAATTAAGAAAGTCTGATAAATGCTAGCTGGGAATGAATGTCTGGAAGTTTAACTGTGTGTGGGAAAAGCACAGAGCAGGCTGTGCAACCAGGTCTCCAGAATGACTGAGAGAAGCCAGAGAATGAAGCAGAGCAGCCAAGAAATGGCTGTGGAATGAGAGAACAAGGAGCAGTTAGGACTGTGTTGAACAAGGAATAGAGAGATAACACCAAAGAAATCTCCAAGGCACAGAAAACAAGGGGAGATTGGATTTAATCGAGAGACAAACAGAGCAGGTAGAAAATCAAAGTAGTTTTAATTGTCTTTAAGGGGATTTTGATATTTAATATTAGCAAAGGATTGCACACCTTGAAATGGTCCCCTGCAACTGCAAGATCCAGAAGTCTCAACAGCTGTAGTGCCATATATTACACTGATGCTACAGTTAACCTTGTTTCCTGAAGGAGAGACAGGAGATTAACATATATGGAAGCTTTCCAGCTGCTGAAAGTACAATAGAACTAGACAAAATATCATAAAATCTGTCTCAGTTATGGGGCAATCTAGCCATTAGTGTTGAGGTGAAAATATTTTGGAGAATCATTAGCGTTGATTAATAGATTTACAGGCCCTGTGAATTGCAGAATAAAACTCTGTGGGGACCTCTATTTTCAGTCTTTCTTTTTTTGAGGAGACTACGGGGACTACTGAGGCCACACCAGCCTTGAGGATGAAGTATCAAGGCAGGTCGCTTTTGATTTCTCTCAGCACCTAAAAGATTGACTTACCTGGCGTGGTCTTGTGCCTAGATGATTACTTTAGGAAGTCAGCATGGATCTTCCATAGTTTTCCAGTCATTAAATAATTGTGGCAAATGAGGCCAGCTCCCAGTTTCCAAGCCGCTTGTGGTTTACCAAACTTTATGTTGCTAGAAGAGCTGCTGATGAGACAGGCTCTGCTTGCACCTTGGCACCTGCTATTCTGCCTCGGTTCCAAGGCGAGGTGCAGCAATGATGCACTGTGCTTTACTGGTACCCAGGTGCAAGACCTGTACTGTTGTGAAGGTTAAAGTCCCCTTACAAATTCAGTAAGTTTGCCCTAAGACACTAAAATATCCATCACTGCAGTGCCAGCACAGTATGCAGCTGCACTTTGTCACATCCTTATCGTACTCAGTGGAGGGTTAGCAGAGCTGACAACATGGCATTAGATGAGTACAGAATAAGTTGTTGACCTAAGGTAAACCACTGGCTGAGGTTGTCATGTCTTAATCTGAAATATAAAAGTGACTTCATGTATCCAACATTGAGCATGCTAGAGCGCTCTCCCTGTAACCAAGAAGAAATATATCCTTGCAGATCACACCTAGCTTCCCTGCAACAGGACAAGCAAAGAAATTGAAAAAAGAGCTTTCTAAATATACTGTTCTCTCTTGCTTGTGTAGAAAAGTATCATATAATAAATGAAATGAGAATAAAAATGTTTTTTAAAAAAGGTCACCTGCCATTGTATGCCTTAAAATAATTTATTAGGGCGATGACTTATCTCTTCTGAAGGACATTTTGCAGGCTGATCTTGGTAAAGATGTTAAATAGCCAATACATTTTTAAAAAGCAATTATTCTTCAAATCACTCAAACCAAAGGACTGAATTTTATCTGCTTTAAAACCAAATTTTTTTTGCAACACCAAATCAGCAACACAGTAGTCAGGTTTCTATTTTTCAGTGGCATGGTAGGAAGATGCTTTCATGTTTGTTTTTTTTCAAAGATTACATATTCTTTATAGTTTAAGGACAGAGACTGCTTGGCCTCGTTAGGAGGCTGGGTTGACAAAAACTTCAGAGAATCTACGCAAATCTATACATTAATACGTCTGATGATTAATAGCACGTGGATTTCTGAAAACCCAGATCCACTTATAAGAAGCAAGAACTTTGGTAAAAGTTCTAGTCAGAAAGAGACCCAGAATCTCGTCCACAAAATATTTGTTTTATCTCATTTGCACTAGTCTGTCCTAGGGAGAAATAGAGAAATATATAATTTCCCTACACTTGTCTGTCACGTAGATATTGACAGAACTTCTAACTTGATTTGGAAATCTTCACTCTGAGAAGAGTTAAAGAAAGTATGAGAGGATGATAAAATCTGGAAGATGAGATATGGCACAAAATGCTTGAAAACCAAAAGCATATATGACTGATGAAAAGATATCACATCCATAAGTGCATCAGGAACACAGAGAAAAGACGATGCATTGCATACAACAATTCACAAACCTGTAGTTTTTTCCACAATTCAGAAACCAGTTATCTCAGCTGAAAAATATCCCCAGCACCAGAAATCCAGGACAAATACAGGCTGGATTTCAGTGACTGGAATTCATTAATAATGGTTGGCTGTTTGGTAGAAAACCAGTTGTGGTCCAACTGCAAGCCCTTGTGAGTTTATTCTTGCATGGAAAAGCCAGCACAGTGTTTGACTATATAGTCAACAGTGTGTGGTGGTGGCTCCTTAGGAGCAGGGAACCACATTTGGCTGAAACATTTTCTTACTCAAAATATTACTAGAGCACGTCTAGTGGTGGCACTTGGTGGCTTGCAATTTTGAAACTTTCATTGTATTTGTTCTATGAATCATCATAGGATTTCACTCTTCAACTTTCTTATGCAGGCACCTTTAACAGCTAAGTGACAAAATGACGTATGTAATCATTTTATAAACAAGAAGAAATAAACCCAAGGAGAATAAATGTAACCTAGGATGATGGGATTTACATTTCATTTATTTTAAAACTGCTAGAAGTCTATTTAAGACTAACTATACATATAAAAAATAGGATCTGCTTATTTTTAACAACATAATTTTTGCGTGACCTACAAATTTGTACTTCATGCTTACAATTTCTTTCCTATTACTAACCCTTTCTAACCCTTACTAACCCAAAGTGACCTGAGTTGGCCAGAGTTAGGAGCTGTCTCAGGGTATTTCAGCCTGTCTTGCGGCACTGGAGCTCCCCTTCCTCCCCCTGTCCCTCACCTGAGTACTGGAGACATTATACCAGTCCAGTTCTCCCCAAAGCCTCACTGAGACAGACAGACACTGCAATGCCTCTAGCAGGCCTTGAGGACAGGAGGAAGGACAAGGCAGAGCAGTGCAGAGCTGGGCAAAAGTACCAGCATAATTATCCTGGTGCTGGTGCTTAGCAGATAAATTCAGAATCACTCATCCCACAGCACATTGTTTTGCTGTTCATCACAACTGAAACGCTTGTGGCAGTTTAGTTATGCTAACAGGGGCCTCTAGTGGGGGGACAGCAAATGCCAGACAAACATCTGTAGGGATAGTTCAAATGCCTTTACACAAAACTCTCCTTTAGAGTTGCCATAGCTCCATGGACCCAGTTGGCTAGTGGTGTGGCTTTTTTCCACCGCCCGCATTGTTAGCTGGTACAGGATACCATATGCAGAAAGACTATGCACTAGCTGAGCTTGGGATCTGGAGGTTTGTGAAGCTGGGGTTCATCACAAAGAATGTCTGCACATGGGTATTGGCATGGCAGAGTTGGAATCAAGGTCATTTCTTCCTGAGAAGAGACAGAGCAGAACTAGAAGGGTGCGATGTGCCCACCACGGCTGCGTGCACAGGGTGTTACACAGTATCACAGTATCACAGTATGTTTGGGATTGGAAGGGACCTCAAAAGATCATCTAGTCCAATCCCCCTGCTGGAGCAGGAACACCTAGGTGAGGTCGCACAGGAACATGTCCAGGCGGGTTTTGAACGTCTCCAGAGAAGGAGACTCCACAACCTCCCTGGGCAGCCTGTTCCAGTGCTCTGTCACCCTCACTGAGAAGAAGTTTCTTCTCAAATTTAAGTGGAACCTCTTGTGTTCCAGCTTGATCCCATTACCCCTTGTCTTATCATTGTTTGCCACTGAGAAGAGTCTGGCTCCATCCTCATGGCACTCACCCTTTATATATTTATAAACATTAATAAGGTCCCCCCTTAGTCTCCTCTTCTCCAAACTAAAGAGACCCAGCTCCCTCAGCCTTTCTTCATAAGGGAGGTGCTCCACTCCCTTAATCATCTTCGTTGCCCTACGCTGGACCCTCTCCAGCAGTTCCCTGTCCTTCTTGAACTGAGGGGCCCAGAACTGGACACAATATTCCAGATGTGGTCTCACCAGGGCAGAGTAGAGGGGAAGGAGGACCTCTCTCGATCTACTAACCACCCCCCTTCTAATACACCCCAGGATGCCATTGGCCTTCCTGGCCACAAGGGCACAGTGCTGGCTCATGGTCATCCTGTTGTCCACCAGGACCCCCAGGTCCCTTTCCCCTACACTGCTCTCTAATATGTAATCTCCCAACCTATACTGGAACCTGGGGTTGTTCCTGCCCAGATGCAGGACTCTACACTTGTCCTTGTTAAATTTCATCAGGTTATTCCCTGCCCAGCTCTCCAGCCTGTCCAGGTCCCGCTGGATGGCAGCACAGCCCTCCGGCGTGTCAGCCACTCCTCCTAGCTTGGTGTCATCAGCAAACTTGCTGATAGTACACTCAATTCCCTCGTCCAAGTCGTTAATGAATATATTGAATAATATTGGCCCCAGCACTGACCCTTGGGGCACTCCACTAGATACTGGCCTCCAACTAGACTCCGCACCATTGACTACCACTCTCTGGCTTCTCTCCCTAAGCCAGTTTGCAACCCACCTCACTACTCTATTGTCTAGACCACACCTCCTCAACTTAGCTGTGAGGATGCTGTGGGAGACTGTGTCAAAGGCTTTACTGAAGTCAAGGTAGACAACATCCACCGCTCTGCCACCATCCATCCACCTTGTTACATTCTCATAAAAGGCTATGAGGTTGGTCAAGCATGACCTACCCTTGGTAAAGCCATGCTGACTGCCCCTAATAACCCTCTTATCCTTGATATGCCTTGAGATGGCACCAAGGACAAGCTGTTCCATTACTTTCCCAGGGACAGAGGTGAGGCTGACCGGTCTATAATTACCCGGGTCCTCCTTCTTGCCCTTTTTGAAGACTGGAGTGACATTTGCTTTCCTCCAATCCTCGGGCACCTCTCCCGTTTCCCAAGACTTGGCAAAGATGATGGAGAGCGGTCCAGCAATGACTTCAGCCAGCTCCCTCAGCACCCGCGGATGCATCCCATCTGGACCCATGGATTTATGAATGTCCAGACTATTTAATTGCTCCCTAACCCAGTCCTCATCGACTAAAGCAAACTCCTCCATTGACCTGGCTTCATCCGGGGTCTCAGGGGTACAGGGCTCCCCAGGACAGCCTCCGGCAGAGTAGACAGAGACAAAGAAGGCATTCAGTAATTCTGCCTTCTCTGTATCTTCTGCCACCAGGGCACCCACCCCATTCATCAGTGGGCCTACATTGCCTCTGGTGTTAGTTTTATCTGCTATGTATTTGAAAAAGTTCTTTTTGCTGTCCTTGACCCCTCTCGCCAGCTGTAATTCTAAGGAGGCCTTGGCTATCCTAGCTGCCTTCCTATATCCTCTAACAGCAGCCTTATATTCCTCCCAAGTGGCCAGCCCCTGCTTCCATGACCTGTAAACTCTCCTCTTCTGCTTGAGCATACCCAACAGCTCCCTATTCAACCACGCAGGCCTCCTGGCTCCCTTCCTTGACTTCCTACGTGTGGGGATGCTCTGATCCTGAGCGTGGAAGAAGCAATCTCTGAATGCCACCCAGCTATCTTGGGCCCCTTTTCCTTCAAGCAGTCTTGCCCATGGGATTTCCCCCAGCAATTGCTTGAAAAGGCCAAAGCTAGCCCTGCTGAAGTCCAGGGTTGCAATTCTACTTGCTATTCTGTTCCTGCCACATGAGATGCTGAACTCCACCATCTCGTGGTCACTGCAACCCAGGCAGCCCTCAACCTTTACTGCTTCGACCAGACCCTCCTTGTTAGTGAGGATGAGATCCAGCAGTGCACCTCTCCTAGTCGGCTCCTCCACCATCTGCATGAGGAAGTTATCATCAATGCACTGGAGGAACCTCCTGGACTGTGGCTGGCTGGCTGAATGGTCCTTCCAGCAAACATCAGGGAAGTTAAAATCACCCACAACAACCATGGCCTGTGACTGTGAGGCCACTCTCAGCTGCCCATAGAAGGCCTCATCAACTTCCTCAGCCTGATCTGGCGGCCTGTAGCAGACGCCCACAACAGTGTCAGCCCTGCCAGCCTGCCCCTTGATCCTGATCCATACACTCTCAACTCGCTCGTCATCCACTCCTGGGCAGAATTTAGTACATTGTAGTTGCTGTCTCACATAGAGAGCAACTCTGTGTTATGACAAGAGATGGGGGAGGTTTGCTGAGTTTTCAGCAGCACGATGAGTTGGCATGTGAAGATACTGTGTAGATGAAGATGATCACACGGTGATGCTGTACAGCCACCCACTGACCAACAAAGTTTTAGAAACAACCTTGTTCTACTATGCAAAGATTTAAAGCATAAGCTCTGACATTAATCTCTAACATTATCATAATCTTCAGTATCAAATATTTGCTATTTTATTTCAACTCTACAGGGATTTCCTAGAACTACTTTCATCAGGAATGCCTAAAACATTCCCCAAACCCCTGGTACCAGTCTGGTACATGTAATGTATACTGGGGCTGCTTCTTTACTCCACTGACTCAGTTTCATTCCAGTGTAAACTGATGTAATAGAGAATCAAGCTTCCAGCCTCTGTGTTTGAATTAATAGACTTAGCTTTAGTACAGAAGAAAATAAATCAGTGTATCTATTACCTATCTCTTATCTCCAGTGGCAAAATAATTTTGGAAAGGTGGCCTAGTGAGCAGAACAGACTGTGTCATTTCAACTTCTGTGATATTTGTTGCTTGCTGGATCAGAAGATTACATAGTAATCTCAACAAGAAAAAAACTCCAAACAATAATAATCCTCCAAAGTTTTAGCTGTGTGAAGAAAAGCTTCCTCAGTGAAGACTTTGAAAAGAAACAGGGGTTGATGGAAAGGTTAATTTGGATGCAATTTTATTCATAGGGTGGTTTGACTCGTGACTGGGAGCAGCACTACTGATGGAAATGCATTGAACCTCTCCGATGGGACTTGAACCCAATTGCTAGCAAAGGTCCTGTCAACAAGCCCACAGCAGCGGCCCACAGTTCCAGGAAGGTGACAGGAGCACTGCACACGTGCAGGCTTCAGCAGCACAGCCCACAATAGCATTAAATGTTGCTCTGCTGCCTTCTCTCCCATCACCACTTCTCCTTGCCCAAAACACTCCTTTACATCTGCCTTCATGCCTCCCTCCAGCCCCAAACTTCACTGTTTTCTCCTGATTTCTAAAAGGATATGAAAGTATAGCCTTAGATATGAACTTGTTTCCCAAATCGAAGTTCTATAAAAAACAGGTAGATGCTTAGTGAAAACATTATTTCTCTTTGTTCTTGTTCATGCTGCAGAATAATAGCCTATTTTATACACACAGACAACTCTAAGGGCCCCTCTGCCTCCCTCTGAACAAACATACTTGAATGGTTGTGGTTAAACTGATGAATGAGCTGGAAGTACAAACTGCTGGCGTGAAGAGGGTTTCAGAGCTGGGTAAGCATTTCTCACAGCTGTTACGTTTTCCATAGCAGGCAGGAAATTTACTCTTTGAAAAGACGCTTCCTTTTTCAAATCGTTACTGGCTTTGAGGAAAAAAAAGAAGAGAAAAAAGAAAACAAGAAAAAACCCCACCACTTTCCAAGCTTTCTTTGCACACAAACAGGTTACGAACACCATTTTAAGAATTCTCTGCCTGTCACCATTAGAAACCACAATTTTCTGTAAAAGGACTCTTCCGCATTTTCTTCCATTAAATCCCTTCTCTCCCATGTCTTCTCAATGCTCTGTTTCTGCTATACGTGAAAAGGTATTTTAGCAACATAATATCATGTCGGGGGCAAAATTCTTCTGTGTTGTGACAGACTATCACAGTACAGTTTTAGGAATCATCTGAGCTGAAGTCATATATTAGTTTATTTTCAATTACAATCTTAAGACACGTGTTACACTGTTTGAGCAGAACAAGAGGGAAAAAAAAACTTAAGATATGAAAGAATGCCACAGGTAACAAACTGTAGTGATATACTTTTTCATAAAAGTGTACTTAGAAATATGCTAGAGAACCCAAAATATGGGAGTTTTCTTCTGTACTTACATATCTTTTCTGGTAGATATTCAAACCGAGATCTAGCTGAAGAAAATAAAGCTGTTACAAGAAAAGTCCCTTTCTACATTGAGCTGTCTTTCTCAGCTACAACATTTTGATTGCCTGTCATACAGATAGATCCCTCCCTAAAACGTAATTCTGCACCCAGTGCTATCAGTGGTAACATCTCCCTGAACATTCCAAAGGGACCTTTATGTCCTCATCCATGGTGCATTTATCTTCACATTTGTTATCTAAAAGCTGGCCGTCTAGTTCAAACCAGTTGTCCAGGGAACCCTTCCATTCAGTGGAGGGAGACAAGTATCTTCACCAGGCAAAGATACACATCTCAAGACGCATGTTGTGCACCAATAAGAGGAACTGCCCTCTGGACGTACCTGTGTCAGCCCACTAAATAGGAAGCTTAGAAAATCTCAACCTTTACATGACTGAAGATGGGTGAGATAAAGCTCACCACAAAAGTACAGCGGCACTGAGGCTGCTTTAAGGCTCAGATTCACTCCAACTTTGTTTAGGTGCACTTCCAAAGTACCTACACAAGGAGTCATTTTGAGCTTCTATAGAGACTGGGAATGACAGGCACATCCTGAGAGTGAGCCATACCACTGGGCTGCAGAGAAGAACATGAGCAAGGCACTCTCAAAGTCTATTCAGGCCACCTAAGATCTACTGAGACACTACAGCAGGAGCCAAGCATGAGCCTTTTTCATTTGGGGCAACCTGGACAAGCGGTTAACATTATATGGGATGAATCCCACCTTAATCCCCACTGAACTGTGGATTTCCCCATGTACAATATGGCACTAACTGCAATGTCATGCTTTGCTGTAAGATAAACAATACCCAACAATAAGGCAAACCCATGGTTGTCTGAAATAGTAGCTCTTAGAGCGTTTCTTATAGCAGAGTAAAGCAGATGTTCACTTTATGGGTGTGATAAACTGTTTTAAAAATCATAGTACAACAGGATTTCAGCTGTTAGCACAGATTCTGCTAAGTCATCTGAAGAGGTCCAAGGAGAGAATTTGTACTTAATGACTACACTTCTGCTTATTTTTAAGTGGCAGCTTAAAAACATCAGCCAGCATGAATTATTTGAGCCAAGTGGTCTCCTGCTATGTTTATTAATTTCAGTGCAGAGCCATTTTAGCCTTTTTTTTTTTCTTTTCCATTCAACTGTCTGTGCACCATGTTCCCCAGTATTTCTGCTTGCAGTAGTGGGGTGTGTGGAGATACACACAGAGCTTTGTGTCACAAAAGCTGCTGAAGTGATTCTGGCCCAAAGCTTGTCCTGGAAAGTATCAAAGTCAAGTATCTAAGCAAAATATCCAAAGTAGCACACCGGGAGTCTAGCTAACTCCATAACTATGAATTGTTATGGTTTAGCATTCTCGTCCACCCCACAAACTCTGCTCACCTGTAACACACTCTCAGGGGTAAGTAGACTCAGATGAATGCAGAAATAAGCTTTCTCTCACCAGTCTCGCCTAGTCCAAGTCCTACTCTGAAGTGCAGCTCCTTGGTTATTTCTCCTAGCGCTAGTTTAACTGCTGTTATCTCAGTCCTGTTGGATCATAGCACAGTAAAGTCAATGCTGCTGCTAAACAGCTGGCTTCCACCATGCAAAGACCCACAGCCATATTAGTCCAGTCCTTCAGCTTAACTCTACAAACCTCATTAATTAAAATTGGATACATCCCCCATCTCCTTCTCCTTCTCCTTCTCTTTTTACTCCTCTTTCCCCTTCCCCTTCTCTTCTTCCTTCCCCTTCTCCTTCGGTTGCATCTTCTTACTAAACTGTCCATACAGTCATGCAGGAGGTGCTCACTGCAAGACACCTCCTGTTCATTTGCTCCCTTTCATCGCTAAGGTAAAAACAGGATTTTACTGACACCTGAGGAAAATATAAGCAAATAATACATAAAGAGAAATTATGAATACAAAGTAGTGTAATTCATACAATGAATCAGACTAAAAGCTACTTTTCTCCCTATACATAGAAGAGAGATTTCTATGCTTATTCTTATTTCTGTGCTTATTCTTATTTCTATGCTATGCTTTCTATTCTTACAATATTTACATTTTGCATAAATTGACTTCAGGTCTCTCCTTGGGTCACTGGGGACATTTTCCCATCACCAGTGATTTTCAAGTGCTTTCCTACAGTCTGATTTTTTTCCATGCTAAAGTAACAATATGAAGGTGAGCTTACCTTACTTTGAAGGAACATTAAAACCGAATTTATAACAGCATGTGGTGTTTAATCGCTGGGAGTTGAGGATATTATATACAGGAAGTTTACTGGAAAGCTCAGAGCTAAGGGATTTCTGCATATTAGTTATGACACCTCTGGGAATATTTAGATTTTGAATGAGAACTCAGGTGGGTTTCAGTGACATCAATTTTATCTCGAAAGAAATATTATCACACTACAGAAAAATATTACTTTTTTTTCCTGTATATGAAAAAACATTTTTATCAAAAAGAATGTACTAACTAAGTGGACCTCTCTGCTGCACTGGAAGATTGTATAAGGTTTATGCAAAACCTTATTCTGAGGGTAGATAAAGATCTCAGAATAGAATGTGCGGGGGTGTGTATGCATATATGGCTTTCATGCTCAAAACACTATACTGTTAAAGGCAAGAAAAAACTGGGATTGTTGTGCCCCAGTTAGCCTGTTAAATGTTCACACTAATAGACAGAGCTACTAACTGAAAAAACAGCTCTTGATGTTGAGATTGTTATCTATTGGAGTTAGAGATAAGCAGAATTTGTTAGTGTGAAACTAGAAGATAGGTAGGTAAGAAGGCAGGTGATTATATACCAGTATTTCTCCCAAATTTCAACCGAAGGTAATCCATCTCTTTCTTGGAATAGGGCGAGCCACAAGATAGGAAAAAATAGTTATTTTTCCAATGGCTTGAAGCAGGAATTTGAAGCCTGGCATAATACAAACACAGTCCTACTGATCTGTGCTTGGCTTTCTCTGTGAAATGCTGCCTACAGCAGAGCAAGCTGTTAGCCTGAATTTGAAAGGAAATGAGGCTTATTCAATTAAGGTCTCTGTCAATCCTTCACTAATAACTTTTGAACCAGATGGCCAGTTAAAAAAAAAAAAAAAAAGCAAATGACAAGGAGACTGAAATCTCTGCAGCCTGAAGTTCCAAAAAGCTTTCAGAAAAAAAGCAAATACATAAAAAGGAAGAACCAAATATGCATACCCAGTGGAGAAGACAAGTGAGCTCAAGGCACCTGTTGCGTTTGGCCTGCAAGGCAGCCCCTCAGCAGCGGTACGTCCAGGGAATCAGCATCCCAGTGCACCCAGGGAATCAGCATCCCCACAGCCCAGGATCAGCCACAATACACACTTTCTGTTGCCTAGCCCACGGGAGAAAACTGCGGACAAAGCGGAGGGAGGAAAAAGACTTAAGGGAAATAAGGGGGGAATATTTTAAGAAAAGACAAAGTGCAAGGGGCCATGAGGGAGGCTGGTGCTCTCCCAGGTGAGGGTAGAGGGAATATGCAGTAACAAAGACACAAATTGATAGGAAATGAGATTTAAGTAGCTCTGCGGCTCATGTGGCTTCCTGCTTATTAAACATAATCATCATGGCTTCATGCATAAGTGTTTTCACAGAACTGAGCTTTTGCCAAAAGATCATAAAAAACTGTGATCTGTATATAAATATATACATATACATGTACATATTTAGATCTGATTAACCCTGCTTTGTCTGAAAGTCAGGTGCACAAAGATATTTCAGGTGACAAAAAGAAGGACATTTTAGGCAAAGGGAAGAAGAGTAAAAAGTGAACATTCTCTTTTTCTTTCCTAACTGTAAGATGAAATTTGGGCTTGCAGTATTTAGGTTTAAATTACTACTTGCAGCTTCTTTGATATAGCTTACAGTGATCATGAAAGCTCTTCCAGAAAATTAAAACCAATTCTGAAATACCTACAGTATCACCAGAGTCAAGAATGTCTTTATCTTTTGCATGACCTCAATAGAAGGTGAGCTTGAAAAATGTTCCACAATGTAACTGATGATTTGGCAGACATACAAAGAAGGGAGACCAGTACAGCAATGCCACTTTATTTTACTGCATCCTCTACTATTGTGCGTTATATCCTAATTTCTCCTGCTGCTTTCATGTTGCTGCTATTTCTGTTAGACAATATATATTCTATATTCAAATGTGTTATCATAGTATCACAGAATAAAACACTAACCAGTATAAGACATCAATAGAAAATGCTGAAAGCCCTGTAGTGAAGAGTTATGGGGCAGACAATTTGGAGACAACCTGCATAGAGGTCAAAATGTTCCCTTGTTTTCATAACACAGTAGTCGTGGCTTTATGCAATGACATATGGGGTTTATATTACTGGATAATTCTGTCCGAAAGTGAGTATGTTACCTATATAAATATCAAGTCTTTTACGTACCTCACTTAGCCTTTGACGTGAATCTGACCATGAGTGCCATGGGTCAGTCTTGCATGAGATGCTTCATGTTTTCTTTTATTAATTTTATAAATATTGCTTTCTAATTGCATTGGAGGTTCCACTGTAAGCTTTTGCTAGCGGCTGAACTTTGCAGCCTATTACAAACTTGAGGCAGGCTATGTGCTCATCTCCTTCTCAGTCTTGCCCATTTATTGACCTTCTTTAAGGCTAGAAGGCCTAGTTTACTAATTTAGGACAATTTAAGAAAAATGAACTCTACTGGAAACTTCCAATCCCAAAGACGTAAATAAGACTTTTTCTGTTGCTCTTTCTGGATAGTGGCTGGAGGCATTAAAAACCTTACTGTAGGGGTGTCAAACTCATTGTCTAAATGCAGGAGTAGTTACCTTTAGACAGTCCTAAAATTACATTCGGCCCTTTGAAGGCAACCGCGAGGCTGATGTGGCCCCCGGTGGCAATGAGTTTTACACCCCTGCCTTACTGTTTCCTGGCACCCTGGGTCTCTGGTAGGCTAATGTTGTGTATTTTCTTCTTTTATCACTTGTCTTACAGTACCCTTTGCCTCACTCCCACTCAGACCCAGCCTCTCCTGTTTTTTGATCTCAGTTTGATTGCTTTGCTCCTTTGCTGACTACATTCTCACAGCTTACGACGAGCTGTGATTGAGAAAGCGGTTCAGAACTAGGGCCATCATAGTATAATTTAGGAACAAATATAATCATCCCCAACACAGTAGATGAGTTTAGAAAAGGTTACAACTCAGAAAAATTACTAATGCTTTTTTTTGTACTGAAAAGATAACAAAATATCTTAAACACATTTTAGCTATCTGTATTTGAAATAGAAATAGTCTTCCTGAACAGAGATTATCTCTAAAGATTTAGGAAATAAAATCACAGGTTTCAGGAAAGTTGAATAGGAAACAATCTGGCAATCATGTTATATTACCCCCTACACAAACTATTCAAACTTCATATTTAAAACAGTTTGGAAGTTCTTTTGACTCTTGTATTTCTGTGCCAGAGTCACAGTATTCTGATGTTTGGAAATTTTAACTTCTAGCCTCAGTTTTCCTGTGAAAAGGTTATATATGTTTGTCCTTGAGTCATTACTGCCAGCTGGCTGAACTGAATCTTCACCTTCTGTGGCATTTACCTCTCTTGCCAAAACAAACAAACAAACAAAACAAAACAAAACAAAACAAAACAAAACAAACCCCACCATCATATCTCTCTCTGCTTTTTTTTTGGTAACTGAAATACACCAATCTCTTTTATTCTCTTGACATAAACAGGTCCTCTGTTCTCCCAGTTCTCTCAGTACTCCCACCTCCCAGCACTGCAAGTCAAGTCTGTGTTTCCACGAATGAAAAACTGTCAAGACAATACTTATACCAACAAAAAATTATGTTGTAGCAGGGCATGAGGGCACAAGCAGAGGATCATCCACACTATCCAAATGAGAGCCTGTTCCCTGGCACAACTTCAGCCCACGCTATCCAGCACCCCTCTGGACAACACATGGTTCAGGGGACAGAGCAAATTATAGGCATTCCTGGTAGATGCTTTCAGATGAATCCCAGACTCGTCTTTTAGGCATGGCAGTTGCGAAGGGGAATGCAACTTAAGCTTATGAGCCATTTTTTTGTTAATATAGCCACCGAATTTATGACATTAATGAGACTTCATACAGTTGATGATTGCATTTTCTGTTTTCATGGACACATTACATGGATGACATCACACCAACCGACCTTTTGCCATTGAGACTCTTAGAAGCTCCTTTTGTTTACACTGACATTTAATTATAACTGATTCCTTATCACTCATTTCAAAGTGTTTTCAATGACCACCTTTTCAATAACATCACATAACAAAGCAAGTCTAATATAGTACCTTTTTTGATTGGTTCTCTGGCTATTTGATGCATGTTCTTGTCAGACACTAGGTTCAGAAATATCTAAATTTTACCATTTGTTCTCCTATCTATACTAGAATGGCAGACTAACATGTAAGTGAATTGCATCTATGTCTAAGTTGAAACCTGAGGGGAGATCTCTGGCAAACTTCATTCACTCCCATCAGGAAACTCTATTTTTTTAACAATCATCAAAAGGGATAGTGAAACTACTTTTTTTTCTTTCTATCTCCTTTTATAGGGGATACCCACTTAAAGGCTCGAGCATTTAGCAATCTGTTCCACTCCAAATGGCCTTTAACATTTTTTCTGAATATGTGATTTCTAGTTACTTATTTCTGAACACTTTATGCTTTACAAAGATGATTGCTATTTACTATATCCTTATTGTTCCTGTAACATCTAGTTTCATATTCTGCATCAGTTGTTCTAATTTCTTTCATTTATTTTGTGTAAACCCCTTATAATTACTGTATAAATACTTCAATTGCTTTTTACTCTTTATATCCAATTTCTTGGACAGATGAGACAGCCTTTTTCATATATTTTTTTCATTAATATAAATACTTTATTCTAGCTAGCCAGCAATGTTTTCCTACTCTTTAACCTATCCCTTTTTGTTTGTGTACTTTTAATCACATTTTGTTTTCTTTGTGCTAAAACCAGATGTCTTTTCCACTCATAATTCCTCTCACTTCTTCACTCACTTCACTCTCAAGAGGCCAGCATCCCTGGTGTTCAGTACTGTTATCATAAATGTTTTCTAAGAGATATACATCCAAAATATTTTTTTTCACAGAGATAATCCTTGGCTGCATTATATTATTATGACTATGTCACAGAATTTTAAGAAAGGTAAACTGCAGGAGCCGCTGCACATCAAGTCCAACCTTGCTGCTCAAGGCATGACTTAAGGGATAGACCATGGGGTGTGGAACCAGCAGCAGGAAGGATCAAAGGCAGGAGAAGAACAGGAATGACCTTGTGTTGAAGGCACCTAGAGATCAGCAGTTCTTCACAATCCTAGTGCATAGATAGCAGCTTCTCGGAACACCCAGATCAGAGACAAAGAACGGTGAGTAAGTGCTGACAACACATGAAGGGGAGAGGTGGAATAGGATGGATAAACTCATCACTGAGAGGCCCTAAGGGTGCAGAAAAAATCAGCACACAGCTCCTAACCTAAGAAGAGACCAGGAGGCAAAACGAGGTCTCAATACTGGTGTTGTTGTCCTTCAACAGGACTCCTGTAAAGACCACCTGGATTCAAGCATCCTGATGTGTGCCTGCTGGACAGACTACCCAGGCAGACATGTCCTGGTGCTGATCTGTGGTAGTGTGACAGTGCATGAGTAAAATCAGCACTGTTTTAAAGTAAATCACCTCTCAGTCCCATTTTCAGGGGGCAACAAGACCAAGGTTGCTCCATGAGGGGAGATGAGACAGAAGAAGAGGGTGGGGGGTCCCAGGTGAGGCTGATCAGGGCTTATTGGCCTCTTGGGGCCCTGACATCCACAGAATCTTCCACATGGATTTGTTACAATGTTGCAACATTATTTCCTGCTCATCCCATTCATTTTTAAAAATATCCCAGACCAAAGATTCTTGGGGAACCTGTTCCAGAGCTAAACCATGTTTGTAGTAAAGCTTTTTTTTTTTTTTTGTTTAAATCAAAATTTCCCTCACTGCAGCCTGCAACTGCTGCTTCTTGCTCTTTCACTATGCCAGTCCTCTCTTTTCCAAAGCCCCTTCAAACAGTGTAAGACTGCTCTTGGAGCCCACCAGAGCTTGATCTTCTCTAGGCTGAGGTCCACTCTGCTTTGCCTGTCCTTGTACACCACACACCCCAACATCCTCACCAAATGGTTCAGTAGTCCTCTGGGGTCTGCTGACAACTCGCTCATATGGGGCAGGACCAAGCCTTCATAAAGTGTTTGAGATGTGATCTCACCAGTGTTTGGCTGAGAGTAAATGGAGATGGTAAACAAAGGCTAAATGAGAAGAGGAAAAATTGAAAGAGATGCTCCATTTCCTGAGTATCTCTCCCTGGGTGGTCTTAACCATCCCTGATCTGTTCCAGGTCATGTCATTTGTTCACAGAAGAATGAAAACCAGAGGAGACTCTTCTGGTTCATCAGTCTACAAACATACATCAGACTACATCTTAGTCACTCTTCAAGACCACCATAATAGCCAATATGTCTATAGCTTGCTTATGACCTTGGTATATGAAAATCTCTAACAGCTTCCACCTATATGTTTTCACAGTATCACAGTATGTTTGGGATTGGAAGGGACCTCAAAAGATCATCTAGTCCAATCCCCCTGCTGGAGCAGGAACACCTAGGTGAGGTCGCACAGGAACATGTCCAGGCAGGTTTTGAATGTCTCCAGAGAAGGAGACTCCACCACTTCCCTGGGCAGCCTGTTCCAGTGCTCTGTCACCCTTACTGAGAAGAAGTTTCTTCTCAAATTTAAGTGGAACCTCTTGTGTTCCAGCTTGATCCCATTACCCCTTGTCCTATCATTGTTTGCCACCGAGAAGAGCCTGGCTCCATCCCCATGGCACTCACCCTTTATATATTTATAAACATTAATAAGGTCCCCCCTTAGTCTCCTCTTCTCCAAACTAAAGAGACCCAGCTCCCTCAGCCTTTCTTCATAAGGGAGGTGCTCCACTCCCTTAATCATCTTGGTTGCCCTATGCTGGACCCTCTCCAGCAGTTCCCTGTCCTTCTTGAACTGAGGGGCCCAGAACTGGACACAATATTCCAGATGTGGTCTCACCAGGGCGGAGTAGAGGGGAAGGAGGACCTCTCTCGATCTACTAACCACCCCCCTTCTAATACACCCCAGGATGCCATTGGCCTTCCTGGCCACAAGGGCACAGTGCTGGCTCATGGTCATCCTGTTGTCCACCAGGACCCCCAGGTCCCTTTCCCCTACACTGCTCTCTAATATGTAATCTCCCAACCTATACTGGAACCTGGGGTTGTTCCTGCCCAGGTGCAGGACTCTACACTTGCCCTTGTTAAATTTCATTAGGTTATTCCCCGCCCAACTCTCCAGCCTGTCCAGGTCCCGCTGGATGGCAGCACAGCCCTCCGGCATGTCAGCCACTCCTCCCAGCTTGGTGTCATCAGCAAACTTGCTGATAGTACACTCAATTCCCTCGTCCAAATCGTTAATGAATATATTGAATAATATTGGCCCCAGCACTGACCCCTGAGGCACTCCACTAGATACTGGCCTCCAACTAGACTCCGCACCATTGACTACCACTCTCTGGCTTCTCTCCCTAAGCCAGTTTGCAACCCACCTCACTACTCTGTTGTCTAGACCACACCTCCTCAACTTAGCTGTGAGGATGCTGTGGGAGACTGTGTCAAAGGCTTTACTGAAGTCAAGGTAGACCACATCCACCGCTCTGCCATCTGGCTCTGGCATCTTCAGCTTATTCTATATGTAGTTGTAACTTACTTATAACATTTATTGATCATCTATTAATTCCACATGAAGTATTTATAAATGTACCTTTCATATAAAGTATGATTCTTTCATCTACAGAAATTAATATTTGGGGGGTTATATTACATAAGCCAGATCTTTATTATTAACAGAATTAAATTTCAGTATCCTGTAAAAATCATTCATGATTATAAAGAAACTATGCTGACATGTTTAATAGTACTAGAAATTGGATAGTATAGCTATTATACTGTATATATCATATATAATTTTTTATGGCTGAACAGCATTTGGCTTCATTTTTTTATGTGATAGCTATTTTGATCCACTATCTTCCTCTGACTTCTATCATAATTCTCTATAAATCATGTAGCCCATTTAAATGGATTAGCTAATTGTTCTACTTGATCAGAGAAAAAATATATAGCCACGTCTATATACAACAGTAAAATAGCCAAGACAACAGACAGATAGGCCCAGATATTTGTACTGAAAAATATTTATATGACCACTTTTAAGTGTAAAGCAACTGCAAACAGGAATTGTGAGATGTAAGAACTGACAAAAGGAAAGTGCACAGCTAAAGAAAAAGCTCATTCAGTAAGAAAACTGCAATTTCATCTCTAAATTATTTTAGGATCTGATACTTATCTGATACTAACTAATACTGATACTAAGATATTTGTACTAACTTCTAGTACTTGATTTAAGGACACACTGATTTATGCCACTGTGTAACCCTGCCAAACATCCATCAAAGTTGCATAATTTGACTCTCTACTCCACATTTTTTCCCAAGACTTCAGCTTTGCCTACAAGAAGGGTACCCTGCAGTAAGAATATTAATTATAGTCACACCACACTGACAGGGATGCTTCATCCATGTTCAGTGAGCTGACTTGTACTTTACCATGATGCATTGTTTCTACACAGAGAATGGAATTTATTTTGAATGACATACTCAAGTTGGGGGAGAGGTATACTGCTCTCAAACACCATGTTTTGTGGGACAGCCTCTATGAAGGCTTGGAGGACACTTAACAGAAGCCAGTTAGGTTGGAAGTCAATGTGGTTCTGAGCATGGAATCAAATATTTAAAGTGTCAAAATTTGTTTCCAGACATCACTTAAGTATTGTCCTGATATAATTTTCAATATTTTTTCAGCAGAGTCTTCTGTATTGCAGCTGCAGTGTTTGTCAGCAAGGTACAACTTGTGCCTCCTGTCTCTGATATGTCACCACTGTCTGATTCCACCTCTGGGGCCAGACACAGCAGCTGATGGTTTTCGAAACAGCAGCTACAGATTGCCACTGCAGTGCCAGAGATGGACAACAACAGTGGGAACAGCTGTTGGAGCAGCTTAATTCCGTGTAAAACTGTTTCTAGACTTGTGACAAACACTGACAGGTACATTAGGTAGCTCCATTGCTGGTAACACAACTAGAAGTAAGATGGACACCTTCTGGTGGTCTCTGCAGAGCCTGCTCAGGAGCCTGCTGGCATGGGTTTATTTTGCTCTGAAAGCTCAGCACTCCACATTGCTCCTGGGAAGTTATGAAGTACAGACAGCAAGAAATCTTGTGATGAAGACAGGTGCCATTATTTAATAGATACCCATGTTTTAGGGCTTACCAGGAAACTATTAATAGTTTTGCTACACGTTGCTTCCATCTAAACATGAGGAGAAACTTCTTTACTTTGAGGGTGCCCAAGCACTGGAACAGGCTGCCCAGAGGGGCTGTGGAGTCTCCTTCTCTGGAGACATTCAAAACCCACCTGGACACATTCCTGTGCAATCTGCTCTGGTGAACCTGCTTTAGCAGGTGGGTTGGACTAGATGATCTCCAGAGGTCCCTTCCAACCCCAACCATTCTGTGATTCTGTGATTCAGTGGACTACATCATCAGAAAGATCACTTTGTGGCCATTGCCTGCACCACGGCTATCAGTTTCAGCAAATGGTGGAATGCAGGAAAGTATAATTTGGAAGGCTGACAAGTATACACTTGCCGAAGAAACAGATTTGTCTTCTTTGATAATTTTAACTCAAAAGACTTGTGCCTACCAACACAGCACAGCCATACTGTAAGTGGAGTAGATAAGTAAAACAGTAATTTTGATATAAATACACCTTTTATGTCAACACGTGGAAAATAATAATGATATTAATTGACATCACAGGAGCCTGAGAAGTTGGATAAAAGGGAGGAAGGTAAAATGGAATTGCATAATGACAACTGGACCAACAGTATATACTTAACACTCATTATGAATTCTAAATTTTTCTAATCCATCTAATTACTACAGTGTGCCAAAATCTAGTTAATTTGTATTTTATCTTCCAGACATGTACTAGCCTCAGAGCCACAGTTAAAGAAGGTTTCATGACTGCTTAATCATTTTAATGTACTCTTTTTAAAAATTACTCTATTTAGGAAAATGTGTGGTGGGTTATAATGGGTAAGAAACGATGAAACTCCTTGTGCTTTGTATTTTGGGAATGCTTTCAGACATTATGAATAATAGATAATTTTAATATACATCAGCATTATACACCTTTCTGGTTCTGTGAATCAGGTAAAATTATCCTTACAGCATTTTGGTATTGAACTACTCCCAGGGTAAGCATTACATTAACATCACCACGCTGATAGAGATCTAATGTATACTTCCATTTCTACAAAGTTTGCATTAATGTAAGACTGTTCTCAATTAAAATACTGCAGAGCATCAGTGCTCAAGGTATATATAAAGTTGGTAGATTTGACTGAAAATCCATATAAAAATCAATATTTCTTTTGTATTTCTAATACTTGCCTTGAGCCTCTCCCTGCCCCCCTGTGCTCTTTTCCCTGGACCATCTACCATCTGCCAGCTTCCTCATCTCTTTCATCCTTCTGATCAACTTTTGAAGTTGAAAATGATCACAAACTGCAGCTAGCAGGTGTGGAGAAAGGCAGAAATGTGTGGGAATAGTGTAACAGAAGACAGGAGAGGAGAAAGACTGCAACTGAGCATTAATAGTGTTTACTTGATAAATCTGAAACCTATTAAGCTCCAGTATGCAAGAAAAGCTACATCTGATGAACTGCAATTTTTTTTAAAAAAACAGCCTTTCCAGAAAATTAGTATTACAAATGACTAAATGCATATTTCAGTTTACTGGAAACAAAATGTGTTAGGAAGAGGAAGGGAGGATGCTTTCAAAGTTTTCTTCTTGAATAACAACAAACTTAAATCTTTTAGAAGCTGTTCAGCAGAAGTGAGCTGTTATGTAATTGAATCAAAAAGGCCAGTACAAGAATGCTGAGTCTATAGATAATTTGAAATTCTTTTAATTTCCCTTGAGCTGGGAAAAAAAATCCTTTTCATTCTAAGAAACAAAATTACAGAGACCTCGAAAACCCCAATACAAACAAGTTTATTTGTACTGATTATATGGTGCATGATTTGCTGTGTCAGACCCTAACAACATTCCATCTATCCAGTAATAGCAAACACTGGGGGCTGCATTTCCATTGCAATTTCAGATTTTTTTTCCTCAGTTGTACCTCTTTGTATTCCCCAAACTAAGTAAAGCAGTAGGATACATCGTTGACTTGCCATGTAAAGAATTCCCAGCAAATATAAAACCTTTCTGCCTGGAGCTACTGGCAAAAGGATGTAATGTGAACAAAAAAAGCTGAAGTGGCAAGAATGCAAAGTTTTCAGTTATTCACATCGTTCGTGTACTTCACAGGGGATTTGTGCCAGGTGGCCCATACTGAAAATACAAAGTCTAAAGTACCAGCTTGAGTGCAAATGTTTGTCTCGTAATGTTCAGAACAGAGCACCATGCTGATTTTGTGGTGGCAGCTGAATGCCAGTTTCAGAAACTATTACACCTATGGGTCACCTCAAGGCATTCATGGCTTACGGCTGAAAACTTCTGTCCATGTGCACTTGCAGAAGGAGGTCCCTTTCTAGCACCTCCTGGTCCTCTACAGGGTTGCAGTGGAGCAGACTTGCTGTAAGCAGAGGATGAAATTGTTCCTCAAAGAAGGTCCAGCATATTGGACAAACTTTGGATTATCTGCCTTGAAATGTTGAAGTTCTTAGAGTACACAGGTTCTAGTTAAATTACAAATGATGGTATTTTTTTCTACTGCTTCACATGATAGAAGCATTACTGTGGCTCTCGTGAATTTCTTCTCTGACTGCTCAAAAAAGCAATTTATCTGGCAACCATGTTGCTAGTAATTTGAAATGATTAGGCAAAACCATATACATTGGAAGGAACTGGAAGATGGGTGTGTGTCTTAAGATAACATCTGGGTCTCAAATTTCAAGGGAAAATGTTTTTCAGAGAAAAAAAAGGATTATTTCAGTTATTCAAAAGGAATTACAACATGTTCTCCTTTCTCCTAAGAGAAAGTTATTTACATATGAACTAAGTCATTCTGCCCTTAAAAATCATGGTTGTGTTGCCCGATAGTTACACTTGATCAAAGCTGAAAACAAAAATAGACTTTTTGCCTCAGTTTCTTTCTAAATGTCACTGCATAATGTGATCTGCTTTATGCTAGCAAGAGTATTCATAATAGTCAGAAACTTGTTTTAAGTACCATCTGGAATGTTTGTGCCTGAGCAGAGCCAGAGGAGAAATTCAGCAAAGTACTGAGTGCTGCATACAAATTAAAAAGTGTGCTGCCTTTCTTGTGGTAGTTCTTTAGGAAAAAAAATAATGGGGCAAGAAGATGAGCTACACTGTCTGTCTCAGGCCAGGACATGCAGGGCACTTTCCAATCTGAGCAAAAAGAAAACTGTAAACAAACATTAGCAATGGAGAATTATTGGGGTTTTTTTAATAATTGATCTTCAGGAGAATCAAAGTGCAAAAGGCTACCATTGAAAAATACTCCATCATAAACACTTGAAGGACTCATGCAATAATTTAATCTATGATTAATAGTGAAGAGAGCTCACTTCTATTCTTTAAAACTGACAGGTGAGAGGATGTGGACATGAGTTCCAATACACTGTATTTTGCTCTTCCTTGTTTCCAGTACTATAATTGTTTTAATTTTTAGCAGAATATCTGAAAATTATGCTGAAGTTTAAATATCAACTTGCTCGTGAAGTGCATTGATCTTGACAGTAAAAACGAAACCTTTTTATATTGGGTAATTAACCTTAGTTCTGGACCATGCAAATGAACTGATTGATTTTAATTTTGACGGAAGGAAGCATTCTTGTTAGATGAAGCAGAAAAGTATCAAATGAAAAGACCTTGGAAAAAATAAGCCATATTAAATTAGACTGACTTCATTTTAGAATAAATTAGAGGACAAGATTACAGACTGATCTTCACAGTAGTCACATACTGCCATGAGAAACAGATGTGATAACAATTCAAATCCTTTAGATTTAAATTGAGCCAAATTTAGAGTATAAACTCTCTGAGATTTGCATATACTTGCTTCTTTGAAGTATGTACTTTTAAAGCCCTATAATAACTAAGTGTAGAAAGACTGGAAACTAAACTTTGGAAGAACTGTAAAATCTGACTACAGAGAGTCATCTGGAAAGGACTGGACCTATGTACTAACTTTATGCTCTTAATTAGACGGTAGGTATTACCAAAAACTTAACTTTAAGCATCCTAGTTTTGGTTTCAAAAATACTGTCTTTTATGGACAAAATTGTTTGCTAAAATGGCATAGAGCATGAGAAAATAAAATAACTCAAGACCTGTTTTTTACTATTTTATTTTTAAAAAAAGGGCAAGGAAATGGTAGTGACAATTAAAAAAAAAAATCATAATTCTCTGCCATCATTAATTTCTGCTACCAGTCAAAGACAGGTTGATGTAGGGCTTCTAGACAGGGAACCAGCACACAGTGGCCAATAATAGCCAGAAAAGCCATTGATACTCGGTATCTGCCAAGACAGAGAAGGGTTTCTTATTAAAACGCATGCAACCGAGATAGTTACACAGCAGGGCAAGAGCCAAAGCAAGGCTACACTACAGGCTTTTCAGTAATAACGTGGGCTGGGATATGAAGTGCTTAGATTTCCAACTCACTCAGCTGTGCTATTACTTTACTGGTGTGGTTTTTGTTTTTCCCCTGTGAGTGGTTGTTTTCCTACAGCAGCAAATAGATGCATCGTGGCTGGTCCACACTTCTGGTGTATCTGTTGCAATCCAGCATATCAGCACTGTTAAATTAATTTAAGTTTCTAATCAGTGGTTCAATGAGCTACAGCCTAGACACTCCGTGGTTCAACGCCTGGACCACCAACTCCTTTCATATGGGAATAGTGGTGATACTGCAGATGTTTTTTCTTTTAGAAAAAAAAAATGCCTTTAAACATTACTATACTTAGTAGAACTCCATGTTGGCCACACTGAGAATCAATTTTTTTTTTTTAATAAAGGTTCTAGTGAGACATTATGAGCGAAAATGAATGCTGAAATCTACAAAACTGAATTTGAGGAAAGAGACTTG
Organism: Streptopelia decaocto; assembly: GCF_964273445.1. Classification (NCBI taxonomy): domain Eukaryota; kingdom Metazoa; phylum Chordata; class Aves; order Columbiformes; family Columbidae; genus Streptopelia; species Streptopelia decaocto. The sequence goes on from NC_138655.1 coordinate 15,855,141, forward strand.
AGAGATTCAGCCTGCGTATTTTACCATATTATTTGTTGATGTTATCATCCACTGAGATATATTATCTCAGTGTCATAAATAACAGTAATACTTCTTAAACCCTTAGTAGACAGATTTTCTTGGTATTCTAACACTTATTTTTGTAAACTGATGCCCCATTACACAAATAAGAGGTTATTTTAATAAGGTGTTTGTATTTTGGGTCTCTTTGGGCTAAAGACTGTTTGTTGTTGATCCAGAATGTTATTTTATGTACTCGTAGGTACACACTTCCTAGTGCCTCTGCGAGAAGACCAGAAAAATCCTATTCCAGCCTCCTTGTTTTCCATTTCCATTCCTTTTACCCAGTCATTGACTCCCTCTGTTTAAGTCCAGTTGGGGCCACAGTTCTCTCCCTGTTACACCACAGGTGACTACCATAGATTAGCAAATTACAAACAAGAAAACCTTTCTAAATCCTGTTGAAATCAGGTTAGTCAAAACAAAGGAAATGCATGCTGTGCAGTTATTCTCAGCACAGTCCCCTCCATAGCATAAGAGAAACACCTACAGTGTCCCAGATGGCAGAAGCTGCAAAGCTCAGAAGGAAGACCCAGTGTGGCAACCTCCTTAAGGAAGCAGGCTGGGGAACAAAAACAAAACAAAACAAAACAAAAGTTTGTTTTAAATGAGAGCCTTTTGTTTTGTTTTAAAACAACTTAACTAAAAACTCAGAGACACCTTCAAGGCAGTGCTTTTTATTCGCTGGGTAGAAAGAGTGCTAAGCACCACATGCAGCCGAGCTGGTCCCTCTGTGCAGCCCGAGCCAGAGTCGAGGCTTGTCCTGTGCACCCCTGGCCAAACGGCGTCCCCAGGCCGGGCTTGGGGCACCCAGGGCAGGGACACGGGCACAGCGCGGATGGGCTGCCCGGCCTGCCAGGCAGCCTGAGCCCCACAGGGGCCTGGAGCACGAGTCTGATGAGGAGCAGCTGAGGGAACTGGGGCTGTTCAGCCTGGAGAAGAGGAGGCTGAGGGGAGACCTTATCGCTGCCTGCAACTACCTGAAAGGAGGTTGTAGCAGGGAGGAGGTTGGTCTCTCCTCCCAAGTAACAAGCAACAGGACAAGAGAAAATGGCCTCAAGTTGTGCCAGTGGAGGTTTAGATTGGATATTAGCAAAAAATTCTTCACGGAAAATGTTGTCAGGCATTGGAACAGGCTGCCCAGGGAAGTGGTGGAGTCACTATTACTGGAGGTGTGTAAAAGGTGCTTAGGGACATGCTTGAGTGCTGGAATTAGGTTAAGGTTGGTCTCGATGATCTCTTCCAACCGAAATGACTCTGTGGTTCCATAGCACAGCCGGGCCCGTGACAGGCGGCCCCGCCGCCGCGGGACAGACCGATCGGGCCGGGCCTGGGAGCGGGACCCGACCCGCGGCCCCGCGCTGCCATGGCAACCGCACGCGCCCGCCCAACGGCCACTCCCGCCTTCGGCCGCTCCCCACGCCCGCCGGAGCGGCGCTGTGGGGCCCAGGGAACCGCGCAGGCGCAGTTCCCTCATCCCCGCCCTGGCCCCGCCGTTCCACCAAGGCCGCGTGCCGCTGTCAGTCGTGCCTTTCGTCATCCCCGCTGCCCCGCCCCTTCTCCCCGGCCGTGCACCGGAGCGCCGGGGACGGGCGCATGCGTACTTGGCCAGTTCCCACTGGGCGCCCGCATCTCGCGGCGCAGCGGGAGGAGGCGCGCGCGGGGGAGGAGGGGGCATTTTAACAGTAAACATCCTGCGATTTGAACGGGCGGTTTGGGCGGCAGGAAGGGCCGCGGCCGCCATCTTGTTTGTTTGAGTGAGCGGCTCGGGGAGGAGGAGCGGAGCGCTTCCCCAGCCCGGCCTCGCCAGCCGCCGCGCCAGCCTCCCCCTGCACCGGACCAGAGTAAGGAGCGGGTCCGGCCGCGGTCGCTCCCGCCGGTCACCCCGGCTCGTTGCCGCCGTCCGAGGGGGCACGGCTCTCGGGGCGCTGCCGGCCTACTCGGGCTCGGCTGCCGGCGCCCTGCAGCTGAGCACGGCCGCGCCGGCTCTGCGGCCGAGCCCTCCCGGCGTGAGCGGGCGAGAGGCAGCAGGAGGGGAAAGCCCGCCGGGCCGCGGCGCTGCCTGGGGCTCCCCGGGCGGGGGCCGACGCGCGGGGCCGGGTGTTAGGAGGGATCTGCGGCAGGGCCGGGGGCAGCGAGGCCCCGTTTGCGGCCTGGCGGCGGCAGGGACAGAGCCCCGTGGGAGGCGGAGCGGAGTGCGCTCCGTGGTGGAGACAGACGGTCTGTGAGCCTGGAGCAGGTGGGGTAGCGCGGTGACCACCCCGCTTCCACGGGGGAGCTGAGGGAGCGACGCGTTTGAGTCCGGTGGCCGGAATAATGTAACAGATCCGCAGCTGTGGGTTGACGGAAGGGACGGTGTAGTTGCGGGGTTGCTGCAGTCTGCGAAGGGGAAGGACAGCAAAGTTTTATCTGCCTGTCTCTTATTTTCTTATGTAATTTAGCTTATCACTTGAAAAAAGCAGTCTGTTGAATGTTCCCGCAGCCCTTACTGGTAACATACGAACTACTTTCTGGGCACTCTGACTGTTGATCTGCAAATAAAAGGCCCCTTTAAAAATAACTATCTCTTGAGAAATTAAGATCTTTGTCTAGCAGCTCCTATGGACACTCTGTTATAAATCTTGCTATAGTTTTTAAGATTTTTTCTGATCCTGAATGAAAGGCTTCCATTAAATATGAAACACGGTGTTGTGTTTCTGTCAATAACAAAGGAAGTTTGGGGTCACTGTGTCTTGTTGGCTGTTTCAGTGAAAATGGCTTTTTGTTAAATTTAGGCACATAAAATAAAATATTATTTATTTGGCGAAGTTATCATTTAGGCCCACATTGTGTGAACGTGTGTGCTAAGCACGCGCTTTCATTAATCTCTTCCTCAGTAAAACTCATTACATCAAAAATGGGGAAACATGAAAGCATTAGTAAGGCCAGGCTTGCTTTTTATTTTGTGAAGGTTAATTTGTAAATATTTTATGTTCTGTGGAACCTGGAAACACAAAGCCCACTGAAGTAAGTTTGTAAGGAAGTAAGTTTGGTGGGGGGAGTAAAAGGAGGAGCAAAAAGTTAGTGATACCCACAATAAACTTAAATTACCACACAGTTTAATTAGTCTTGTCTTGCCATCAGCCTTGCTGATACCATGGACTTTCCCACAGAAATAAGAATAGTTGCCTCAGTTAATACACAAGTTTAACTTCTCTGAGGCAAAATGTTAGTAATTTGGTGTTTTACATTTGGGTTCTTTAGGTGAACAGTACAGAGGAATAACTGCTGCAGAAGACAGAGTAACATGAGGAGTTCTATGCTCTTATTCAGCTTATGTACATTTAAGGAGTGTGTTAGTATGTGCCTTACGCAGGTGTATTAGTTTGACTTGGAACTGGAATTGTGCAAAACAGGTTGAGATAATTGAGATAGGGCCTAAAATTAAAAAGACTGTTTTCCACGGAATGAGTAGATATGCCGAATCCAGGCACAAGGGCAGGATACCTGCTGAGGTTTAGTTATTAAAATGGTGGGTGGGTGGGGGATGGAAGCTGTTCATAGGGTTCAGTAATTTTAAACTTTGCAGGAATTCTGAATGACCTGCCTTTTGACTTAGTAACTTTAGTGGGGCACTGGCTCTACCAATTTGCTTATGTAGGCGCATAATATATTGTAATTGGAGAACAGTGAATGCAGCTCCTGTTAAGGAGTGGAGTGTTTTGAGCAATTATAAGCCTGATAGTGAAACCTCAGCCATAGGATTTCAGAAAAAAAGTCGATGGAAAAAACAATACTTGGAGACAAATGGAAAAAGCTGTATGCATGTATCAAAGTATTGTCAAGTTGGACTAGTTCATTTTCATCTTTTCAATAATTGATTTTTGTGGATGTAAGAAACTGAGGTGACTTGTCACTGAACTTCAGTAGAGCTGCAGGTGCCACAAAGAAATATATTAAAATTCAGAAAAATGTAGATTAAGCAGAAAATTATAAAGGTGGTTCAAGGAAAGAGATGAAAGAAGGTAATGCTGAAAAGAGTCATTGAGCTGTAAGGAGTTGTTAGTGGAGTTTGAGAAGATGGGTCTGCTGCTGATTTTTTTTTTTTTTTTCCCAGTGGCACCAGGTGTTCAGTGTGACAATGAAACCTGCTAGTGAGACAACTTTAGTAAGTGTCCACTCCAGGGAAGTTTTAGACATGTAAGAAGGACTGTATAGTGAAGACTTACGAGTTAAAACTGAAAAACTCAAAGTACTGCTGCAGTGTCAGGGTAGTCCTGCTGGACCTCTGAAGTCCAGCAGGGCCAACTGGGAGTGCTGCAGGTGTGCAGGGTGAGCTTCCACCCAGGGCTGGCTTGGCTTAGCAAAACAGAAACAGGGACAGCATAGGAAGAAAATATGTGTGTAGGGGGAACCAGCAGACAAGAGAGGTTGAAGGACAGCATAAGAACAAATGAATTTAAATGACTGGCTGATTTTTAAACTGTAGTATGGAATTTGTCTGCTGATTAGTGGATGAATGTGGTTCTGGAGTAGCCTTACAACAGGGACAAAAGTAGGTGACAATAAAACAAATCAAAGACTGAACTTAACTGATGAACTGGTATGTGTGTGTGTAACCTGACCTACTAGGGTAACAGGCAAATTCATGTAGTGGACTAGATTGGACCATGATCAAATTAAAATATTGCAGACAACAGATATAATATTCACCATATTATTGTCAACTCTTAGTTCATTAAGCTTCTTTCTGAATGTCTTGAAGGATGGGACTCAAGCTACATAAGAGTGCTTTTCAGACTTGACATAGTTAACCATTCTAATATGCGGAAGGATTTTAAGACTTAATATTTGTTAATTAACAGTTAAGATGAAGTTCATGGGTAGCATCTACCCAATTTTCTTGTTGCTTCTTCAGGTCAGTCAGTTACCAGATACTCTGATGAGAGAATGAAACAGGCAGATTCTAGATCAGACCTTGTGTACTATTTATATTGTGTTAGTTTTGCTTTACATGTTCAATTACTTTGTGTCTAGAATTGTAGCCTTTTTTATACTTCTTTAGAAAGAAAAATATTAAAAATAAGATTTTCCAATTGTTGAGCAATTTTTGCAGAGGAACCTGAGGACAGTTGTGACACATTGAAGCAAATTTGAAGATTGCTTTTGAAAGACTTCAAAGCTGAGTTCAGTACAGTTTGGCAAGATCAGAATTTGGTCCCACCCACTCTTGTGTGAATACGTATTACTTTTGCCTCAGAGCAGTGCAAGCTAGACAGAAAAATGAGTAGGTTCTTAGAACAAGTTTTAAGGTCCTGGTTCATATCCAGTCAATTTCAAAAATTAACAGTTACATTTTACTTTACAAGCTTTTTAAGAGCCATCAGCCACCCTTTTTCTTTTGAGGAGTCTTATAAGTTGCTTTGGTAGCCAATTGCGTATGTTTTAGATGTCTGCATGAGCACTCTGCCACTCCAAGAAACTTTCCTTTAACATTCATCCCAGTCTTACATTATGCCAGAAAATCTATTTCGTCTTGTTTTGTGCCACTACATCAGCATACTGCCCTATGAATTAAAGATCAGACAAAAAGCCTGAAATAAGAAAAAGGGTTATCTGAAAAGAAGTAGAAAAATCTAGAGTAGGTGATAGCAACCGTTGGGGCTTGCTTTAGGTGTTTGTGCTGATGCTTCAAACAGCAGTAGCTGAACTGCTGTAGCTCAGAACCATAAAGGTGGGATTTGTACAGTTGGTGTAACCCAGGTATTGCCACACAGAGCAGAGCATCTGTTGGAATTTGGAAGTGGCAGAGACTCCTATTGTGATAGGAAATTAGTGCTTCAGGGAATAGAAGTATTATTTGTTAATAACAGTCCAGGTTAAAACACCCTTTAAAACTGCCTGTGGTCTGATTGTCAGTGTTTCTCCATGTATTAAGCTGTGGTGAGACTTCATTAATGGATGAAGAGCAACAGATGACCTCTGTCAGAAGCTGGTTATTTTTAGTTCTTATTCACTCCAAAAGCTTAAGTACCCTGCACATGTAGTATAACTTTCTAATTAGTTCTACAAGCAAGTTTTAGGTTTGACGCATAACTCCAGTACTGAACAGTTGTCAAACCTAGGAAGCACTTCAAGCACAGGTGACCAAGTACTGTTTCTGTGTGTTCCCTTGGTGCAGTGGTTTTCAGCCTCTATTCTTTGCTTTAATTGCTAAGGAAGCATATGCTTTGAAACCAAATCATATATATTAAGCCCCTTTACAGGGAGTACTTTGGCTTGGATTGTCAGTGCTTTAAAAGACAGAATTTAACAATGTCTGTTTTTTTAAAAAAAGAAGCGGGGGGGGCTGGGAGCAAGTTGTGAAATCATTAAATCTCAACACCTCAATTTTTTGGGGAACCTTACCTTGCTCTTCAATATCTTAGATAGTTGTTTGTCTTAGGCTTGCATTACCCTTGCTGTCTGGGATTTAAAGTGATATGTTGGTTCAGAGTTGTCCAAATAGTATGTTTCACATTTAAGAGGAAATCTTCAGTATATTTTCAGGGTTACAGTTAACTGTATGTTTAAAGTTTTGAGAAGCCTGTGCTATGTATTTTAGTGATTTTAAAACGTTGGTGAATAATTGTGCCAAACTCTATGAATCAAAGTACATTCTTTTGTAACTGTTGTTGGAAGTTTTTAGTCCAGTAATACAAATGGTTTTGTTAACTGTATGTTTGTGTTTTCCCCTGCTTCTCATATTTAGGGGTAATTTACAGGCCTGCTGTTACCAGAGCAGTGTGTGGCAACTCAAGACGTCAAAATGCTGTGCTACAGTTATGTCTCTGCATATACAAAACTACTGTGAGGTCTTTGAAAATGCACAAGGGATTGAAATGTCTGCTGGTCTTTGAGACAGTCTGTCTTTTGAAAAAAACATTGGGGTGGGGGAGTAGAATACGTTCCTTTAGATAGCTTTTATTGATGCAGGAGACTTCCAAGATTGTTTTGTTGTGCTTCCTAGAAAACCTTGCTCATGTCCATCTTTATGCAGTGCTGTCCTTAGCCTCCATACAATCTCAACAAATAAAAACGGCATTGTGATTTTTTGTTAATCTGCAGCTTTGCTATGACTCAAAGCTATCAACTTCACTCCTAGGAATAGTTTTAATCCTTTCTGTCTACTGCGTTAACTTGAGCTGAAGCTGAACATGGCCTTTATTTCCGTTAAATCCTCTCCACTGTGTCCATGCTTGGTTGTGAACAGAATTAGTGGCCAGTCTGTCATTAAGACAGACCTGTTGTCCAAATAACCCTGTTCTCTTGTTTAATGCAGCTGAAATTCAAATCTTTCATTGTCTTCTATGTTGAACAATACCTGTGAGTGAGTACAAGTACATTGTATGGTGCCACTACAAAGATAATTTTCCCTATCCTTTATATTCCTTTAACTCCCATTTATTAAAATAGAACAACAAAAAAAAAAAAAAGGGAGGGGAAATATCATTGGCCTTAGCTTTCAGAGATTGACCCCTAGATCTACAGTTTTTCATTTGTTATCCAGATACCTAGAGGTTGGCTTTGCTTCCACTGAACCAGTAATTCCAGTGCTTCTCCTGCCACTATATTTTTCTAGCAGTCACAGTTGTGCTTGCCTTTTTTTTTTTTTTTGTTAATAATATGAAGCATACCCTATAAAAAGCAACAGCTCTACCCTAGCTACTTTGAAACTTGTTTCTTCTCCCTACAAGTCAATTGATATGGTTTAGGAATTGGCTTCCTGAGCATCTCTCTTTGGCTGTTATGTTTACCAATGCTTTTTGTTTCCCTGTGTTTGCTATTTGCTTATGAGCTGTGTTGGCATGCCTTTGGGAAACGCTGGGGTTTTTATGGCTGGAAACTGGTGCTCCTCATATTGCCTCTGCCCAGATTAAACTGCCTGGTTTTTACTGTGAGGTTACTATGCTGCTGCTGGCAGTTTTTCTGTGGGCATCAAGGAGATAAAAACTGAACTGCACTTCCCGCATTTCTCTTGTTCTCTTTTGTTTCTTTTTCACTAGTTACTAAGAGAAAAAGCTGTGGAGAATCTTTCAGCTCTTTAAAGCGAACTTTTTGTTTTCTCAGCTTGTAGTTGAACTGAAACATGTGCTTACCTCATGCATGAAATGGACATGTTTAGATCATAAGACATCATCCTGTTCTGCTTTTCCATGGTTTGATAGGTTGGCATGTTATCAGCTGTAGGACGGTAGTTACTAGATAAGTAGATAAAAGGATTTCTCTTTTTCTGGTGAAGGAGAGAGAAGAAAATGAAATTTTCAGGAAGCTTGGGATAATGCAGTCAATTTCCTTACCATTTTTGTCAACACCTGAGTAAAAATTGGAAGTGTTACTAGGAGGATTATGAAATGGAGAACAGTCTGTTCAGAAGTGAAGACATAATTATACTTTCTTTTTAAGAAAATATGTTGAAGTCCAAAAAGTTTTGGACTGTATGTTTTAGAATGCTAAATATTTTACTGAAACAATTACTGGTATAGTGTAGTAGTAGCTACTGAATTAAGAGTAAAAAGCAATGGAAGTGGTGGAAAACTACTGTGGACTGAAAACTGAGACATATTTGCTTGCATTATATGAGTTTGTTATCATTACCATAAAGATTACTATATAAGATTTTTTTTTTCTTGTTGGTTGATCATTTTTATGTTATGTAAATGGTCAGTGGTTGCTCTTCTTCCTCCCTTATATTTGCTCTGCAGTGAATATGTTTGCTATTACATGGCTGCTACTTGGAAGTGTTGGCTTCTTAAATATTTAATGCAAATAGTCTGACCTTAATTATTGAAAAGCAAACGTGCTTTGCTTACTGTGGGTAAGGGGTGTATTTACAAGGATGTTCCTCATTAAGAAAAAGTTATAGAAAAAAAACGCAGCATTTTTCTTTACAGGTTTGCACTTTGTTTTAGACATCTGGGACCATGTTCTATGCCCACTTTGTCCTGAGCAAGCGTGGGCCGCTGGCCAAAATCTGGCTGGCGGCCCACTGGGATAAGAAGCTAACCAAAGCCCATGTTTTTGAATGTAATCTGGAAAGCAGCGTGGAGAGTATCATTTCACCAAAGGTATCTGTTCTACACTGATGTAATGTTATCTTGTGAAAAAAAAATTGTGTATGCTGGTGGTAGTTACTATTTGGGTCACCGAAACACAATTCTTAATGTTACTACTTCAAAGGGTGGAAGGGTATGTTCAGATGTGAAATACTGTATTGACTCTGATTTTGAAGAATATTTTCTTTTTATTTTTCTAACGCTAATGTATAATGCAATTTAGTTACAAAATGTAGAGTATTTATCTTGAACTGTAGACTTTGCATTCTTTCTTTCTTCAGGTTTCTGCTGATGTTTATACTTGTTTTGGGTATTTGATGTTACTGAAAAACTCATGCAAAGGTGACTGAAATGTCATTAGAGGAAAAAAGGCTATATCTGATTCACTGATTGTGCAATATGTTTTTAGGTGAAGATGGCACTTCGAACCTCAGGACATCTCTTACTAGGTGTCGTTAGAATCTACCACAGGAAAGCAAAATATCTTCTTGCAGACTGCAATGAGGCTTTCATTAAGATTAAGATGGCTTTTCGTCCAGGTATGTCTTTCTCTAAGCACTCTCTGAAAAGTGTAGTGTATCGTTATATAATGATGTTTGTTAAGAAGATGTATAATTCTACCCTGCTGTCTCCATACTGGAATTACATAGTTATACAGGATTATAGAAGATACTGTTTTCTTTAGTGCAGCTTCAGGCTGGCTGTATGACTGAGTTGCTGGCTGAAAAACATCTTTTAATTGAATTCTGAACAAAAACGTTTCATATTAGTATTAATTCAGTAAAATCTCAGTTATGATTTTGGCTGGTTTTGGTGTATGATGTTGAATGGTTTTTACTTTCTGTCATAAGTCTGAAAAAGGCCAGTTGCATGTACTGAAGAGAAGCACAGAAGGGAGCTTGTTTCCATCAAGGATAAAGATTGCCTTGCCATGAGTTACAAAAGAGACATAGAAATAAGCTGGTTTTTTACCACTTTTCACATTTTAGTTCCTGGAAATAATGTGAACTGTAATGTGTGCAACAATGATATTTTCCATTTTGTATGTGTGACCTATAACTTCCCCCTCTATTGTTGCTTACTCTAAGATTTTCCATGAAGGTGGGGAGCCTTATTAATACCTGAAATGACTTTCCCTCCAGCAGTTGTTACTTGACTTACACACGGTTGGTAATTCTCTTTAGTTCTGGCCTGGGAAACTTTTTTCCAGCTGGAGTGTAGCTGTGGCAGTGATGCTGCTGGGTACTCAGAGCTGCTGAATCATATTCTACCTTTTTAAGTTTCCCAGTGTAATAGATGTAAAAGCTGAACTTAAGGAAGACTGTTTTGGTTTTTTTTCAAGGCAGCTCTTACAAGCCAGTGCAACAGTAAATTTGAGAAAAGTTAAGGCATGGAGTGGCTTTATCTTCATTTCCTGATCTTTGCGTTGTGATTCAGGCATTCAACTTTATGTAGCTTTCAGTGGCAATTTGTTGACTGTTGCCACTTTTTTGTTTACTGTCCCATTTAACTTCCCTGGGTGATAACACCCTAACTTGTCTAATTTCACAGAAAAATATTTTCCCACTCCCAACAGAGCTCATGTAGAAGGTGAAGCACCTTAAAACAAGATTTACAAAAAATGACATGCTGACCTGAAAAAAGTTGAGACACTTTTCTTTGTTCTCAGTTTAACCGCTTTGTGTCTTGATCCTGTCTGCTCTGTGAGAGTCATTTACATGTTTTATTTTAAGCAACCAATAGGTAAAAATGTTGGATAGCCCTGAAAGGATGGACTAGGTTTCTTCATTCCTAGCAGAGTAACAAGATGAGTAAACTACAGACTCATGCTTGTTCCTGGTCTCTCTGGACAGTGGTTCTTTGATGCATTGTGGAGGGGAACACAGTGGGCAGAGTGTTTCTGAAATACCTGTACCTGAGAATTGCCTGTGTTGTCGGGTCAGAAGGCAGAACATAAAGCTCAAATCTTCTGCAAGTTACAGAAGGAATTGAACCTACATTTCTCATGCACTTTCAAGCATCCTGACCTCTAAGCCTTTGAATAAAAGAGAGGCACCAACCAGCTACTGGCACTGTTTTTGTGTGATGCCTAATCTGATAGTCATGCTATGAGAATGCTCGCTGAATAGCAGATTAAGCATCTCGGGGAGGATATGAAAAGATATGTATATGGTTTAGGTAATCCAGCTCTTTTAAATGTAGAAGCCTGCAAGTTTGTGTGGCCCAAGTAGAGTGAGTACTGTGCTGGGACTTCCAGAGCTAATTGAGCTGACTGAATGACCAGTAGCAAATGAGTCATACTGTGTTTCCACTGTTTTACCCAAACCCAAAATACGGGACTGCAGCATCATGATAAAATGATTTTGTAGCAGGTACCTGAATAGTGTTGTGATGACATACAACACCTGTGTTAGCTGCACAGATCTGCATTGTGCTACACAAACATTGAGTGATTTGAGGCTTCCAGGGTTATACAAAACAGTGCAAGGACCTGAGAGTATATATTTTGAATTTAGACTGAATCTCAGTACTAAGATTATCTAAGGTTTCTTCATAGGTGTCTAGCATTGGTTCAGTTTGACAATTTAAAGACAAGGAGGTCATGCAGAGAGAACAGTGCCGAAGGCACAGGGGAAAAAGGCTGTCCTTGTAAGGAATGGGATCTCACGTCTGAGTGTTCTTCTCTGCAGGGGTTGTCGATTTGCCTGAGGAAAACAGAGAGGCTGCTTACAATGCTATTACCTTACCTGAGGAATTTCATGATTTTGACCAACCACTTCCTGATCTAGAGTAAGTTTGGTTTGTTCTTTTTTGGTTTTCTTTTTATTTCCATTAAAAGATTGGGTTTTAGTTGAGGAGAACCTGCTTTGAAATAGCAAACTCATTGCTGAATGTAAAAAAAAAAAAAAAAAAAGGGTCTGTAGGTAACTTATTTTCTTAAGTCCTTTAATATACCAAGCAGGTACACAGTCATCTTTGTATTGATTTTAAGTTCATAGTAGCATGTAATTTTAACCAAATAAAAGCTGCCCTTGCAGAAGCTTTTGAAAAACTCAAATATATAGTATCATTTTCTTTTTTTTTCTATTTGAGGTGCTCTAAATCACATACGTTCTCTGGTTAGACAAGATTAGTTTTATGGAAGTATCCTTGTTGACATTCTGTAGTGGAAGTTTTAAGAATTAAAACTTATAAATAGTAATAGGTTACCTGTAAACATAATAACAAATATACAACCTGAATAGTTCTGGAAAAATTGATGTTACCCTTTTAGTTTATTCGTAATGGAATTTCTGGCCTACAGTGTGCTTTACTCAGCATTCTATTTGGTTTATATTCAAATTAGAGTATATACTAATCTGAAACTGCATAAAAATCCTTTGTTCTTCTAGGAAACGTACTTTGACACGCCACAGAGTGTTAACTTGGTGCTGTTAGAAGACATACTTTTTAATAAATTATATTAATAACTTTTGAAGTTGAATGGAGGGAAGTGTTTTCTTATTTATTAATTTGACCTTTAAAATTAGTGACCCCAACATGGCAAAGAGTAAGAGAGGTTACTGATACATTTCCTAGAAGCTAATGCAATTTAGGTGATAAGTTTTGACCACGAATGATCATAACTGTTTTAAGTAGCATTTTCTGTTCTGGATTCACCATCAGCTTTTCATTGATTGACTGAAGTGTATAGTGTACTTTTTAGGACCTAATTTCATGTTTATCTAAGCAGGCTTTATCTGTTGATATTTTTTCTTTTTTAATGGAGATTTTTTAATAATTGCCTTCTCTTTGTTCAAGTGATATTGATGTGGCTCAGCAGTTCAGTTTGAACCAGAGTAGAGTGGAAGAAATTACAATGAGAGAAGAAGTAGGCAACATCAGTATCCTCCAGGATAATGACTTCGGTAAAAATCTCATGTATTATTATGTGTTACTAAGCTAGGTTTGGTAACTGTGAAGTTACAGGTTTGCAATTACTACTGAATTCTCACTAAGTATAAAACAAATCAGATCAAGCGTGCTGTGTTTCCCTACATTTCATATTTAGTCTGCACGTGTCAGTTTTCCAAAAAACCTGACCTCTAATTCAACAGGTTTCTAGCTGCCTATATAAAGCTGAAGAATGTTTTCAGGTTAATTAGTGAAGTATTATGTCTATTTTTATTTTCAAAATGTGGTGTGAATATGAAATCAGCCATTGCTTCAGTCATAGGCATGTTTTCAGTCAGAAAATGTTATCAGATTTTTAAAGCTATAGTAGTCAGTGGTGACCAGTTTACCTCTTTCAGTATCTTTTCAAGGATAGCATTCAAAGATCTGAATCAAAGCCTGAAGACAGTTGTATTTGAATGTCTAGTTTCCAGCGTACAGTAATGTAGTCTCTTTGAAAGTATAATCTAGGTATTTATTTGTGGTGGTGTTGATTTGTTATTGGTTTGCTCTCTGTACATGAAGCCCAACCTCAAGTCATAAGGCACAACTTTTTTGAATTCCTTGGAATTCTTTGTTTTCAGTGCAGCAAAAATTTAGCAGGATCTTGCAGAAATCAATTAAAATACGTATAATAAAATGCTTTGAAGAGGAGATGGTTATTTTTATAATAGAACAGCATTTTTGCGATGGTATTGTGGGGCATAATTCCTTACATCTTGTCATTAAGCCTGCAGTTAAGATAACTTGAAATAAAGTTTGGTCTCAATTTGGGCCTTTGCTGATTGTTTAACTAGGTCTCTTGCATTTTAGTTTTAGCATTTATAGCAGTGAAATCATATTCTTGCAGGTGACTTTGGGATGGATGACCGTGAGATGATGAGAGAAGGTAGTGCATTTGAGGATGACATGCTAGTGAGCACCAGTGCTTCCAATCTCCTGCTGGAACCTGAACAGAGCACCAGTCACCTCAATGAGAAATCTAATCACCTGGAATATGAAGATCAATACAAAGATGATAATTTTGGAGAAGGAAATGATGGTGGAATATTGGGTATGTTTGAGAAGTTTGTTTTCCTCTGTCCTACCTTCTGCCTCAATTAGTTCTTGGGAAGGCTGTGGGAAGGTTGTTTCCTTTTTTGCCAAAGTCCCCCTATAACTTACACCTTCAGCAATGGAGTTCTGGTTTGTGAGTGCTACAGCAATATGGATGATGTGTAGCATGTTAAGTGTTGGCATATTTCAAATGAAGTAAAATTAAATCATCCAGAGTTTTTTCATTCTATACATAATGTTCTCTAGAGAAAAATCAATATGCAACTCTTCTTGGTTTTGACTCCTTCCAAGGATTTAATTAATATGTTGAGAATTGTATTGAGTGCGTCTCAGTGAAGTACCAAGAAATCTAGTAAGATGCAAATATGTGCCCAAGTGTATTGTAATAAAAGTTACCTGTTATCTCAAAGTTTGAGCTGAAGTGTGCCTTGAAAAAGCACTCCTAATTGCTTTTGAGTCAGCATTGAAAGTATAGGTTTCACTAACTTTTTAAAAATTTGTATGTACTTAATAAATGTGTCTATACTTGTTTCATAAATTTGGGGACACAAAACTGATTATTTCATATGGTTGTTTCAGATGACAAACTTCTCAGTAATAATGATGGTGGTATTTTTGATGACCCCCCTGCACTCTCCGAAAGTGGAGTAATGATGCCAGAGCAACCTCCCCATGATGATATGGATGATGATGATAATGTATCAAGTGAGTATGATCTAGGGCTAGATCTAGAATTACTTGTTTTCAATCAATTTCATTTGACTTCTAATTCTTTAAAAGCATGTTGAGTTCAAAAGTATGAAATGTAGTAAATCACTTTAAGGTGTGGAGGAGGGGATGGGTAAGGGTAGCATAGTTTCTTCTTAATGTTTTGACATAGTTCAAGACACTTGTTCTAATTGGCAGTGGGTGGACCGGACAGCCCGGACTCAGTAGATCCAGTTGAACCGTTACCAACTATGACTGATCAGACAACGCTTGTTCCCAATGAGGAGGAAGCCTTTGCTCTGGAGCCAATTGACATAACTGGTGAGTAAACTATTTGAAAATATTTTACTTGGGTCGTCAGAGACCACCTTAGCTCAATAGAGTGGAAATTAATGTCCAGCTCTGGTATGAAGTCTGCTTCTCAGTTGGAAGAGAGACCAGGGACCAAGTGCTGAATTCCTTTTGTTCTAACAGTAGCTTTCCAGTATTTTCCAGGTAGGTAGCATTAATAGTCTTGAAGGATACTAGTTTGTAGTTTCTGCAATCAGTATGTATAGTGGCATGATACTGTAGCTTTTGAGAAGCATGCTAATTAAAATACAATGAGGTAGAATAGAACTTGTCACGTCTTCAATTCTAATACAGTATATGTAGTGCAGCACAGTTCTCAATAAGCTATGTTTGATGGCCAGGAATGACTTTTCACTGAGAGTGTTCTTCTAGTGATCCATAGCTTTAATGAATTGCAGAATTCAGTAAATTTATCTCTTCATTTGAAGTTCTACTAAATAGTGAAATTCTTTCTTTTTCTCTAATGCAAGACACTTTCTTACTTTAACTGGTACTGTATTGCTTTATTAAAAAAAAAAAATGTGGGGAAAAAAAAATAAGTAGTTTTCAGACTGAACTCCAGGCCCAGATTCTCTGCTTTCCCAATTAAAAAGCCCTAGCGCTGCCCTCTGGTGGCAAGCTAACAACAAGAGGCCCTAGCTCATCACCTGGGACCAGACAGAGCTTCAGGGTCTGCTGCGGAGTGCTGGCCTGTAAGCAACTTACAGTAAAGTCATTCTAGAGCAGGATGAAGGTACAGGTAACCACCCACATTAACACCACCAAAGCTCAGAGGGGGCTTAGAGGAAAATCTTGGTGTGTTATTTTGACTCTTTGGTCAGAGGAGCTGTACATCTCTGGAGTTTTCTCCTGAAGAATACCACCAGGCTGACCAGAAGGCCATGAGGGAGGGGGGCATGTGCAGCTGAAGACATTGAGGCTTGGGTAGATTCAGTAGAACTACAAGTATACACAGAAGAATTTGTAGGTTATGGGACAGCATTCATAGTGTTCGACCTTTCATAGTGCTTGTAGCTTTTAATTCCTTCTCCCAAAGTTAACATTGCCCTAGATTCTTGAGGCAGCTTTATACATGGGCAAATAAGACCTGTAGAGAACTTGCAAGATTCTTCTGCAGTGTGCTGTCTCTTTGAGCTAACCTTCTTTACTTCAACAGTCAAGGAAACCAAAGCAAAGAGGAAGAGAAAGCTGATTGTGGACAGTGTGAAAGAACTGGATAGCAAGACTATTCGGGCCCAATTAAGTGACTACTCTGATATTGTTACTACTTTGGACTTGGCACCTCCTACTAAGAAACTGATGATGTGGAAAGAAACTGGTGGAGTTGAAAAGCTTTTCTCTCTGCCTGCACAGCCTTTGTGGAATAACAGGCTACTGAAGGTAATGTTTTTGTGCAGGTTCATTTCTAAATGGAAATGAGCTATATTCAGGATATATAGTAAACATCAGCTTATGAATAGTGATATAGTGATAGCAGTATTCATCATTTTAAAAAGAGGAAACACAAATGCTTAAAATATTTACCAGTTACTGCAATTAATTAATTTTTTTAATGTTACTACTGTTGGAGAGGAGCTTAAAAATGGAAAAGGAATATCCCTCATAATTATTTGATCTGCAATGAAATTAAGGACACTGAGAACTACAATAGTGAATAAAGTAACCTTTTCCCTGTAGCTCTTTACTCGTTGTCTTACACCTCTGGTACCAGAAGACCTAAGAAAGAGGAGGAAAGGTGGAGAAGCTGACAACCTTGATGAGTTCCTTAAAGACTTTGAAAACCCAGAGGTTCCCAGAGAGGAGCAGCAGCAACAACAGCAACAGCAGCAACGAGATGTCATTGGTTTGTGTCTTCTCAAAAATGCTCTGCTTTCCCTTGGAGCTTATTTTTCTTTTTTGTTTGTGCTTTATAGTAAGTCACCAAAGATTCTGAATGAAGCAATGAGCTTTGCAATTGTTGTTTAGTTTGATATACAGTCTGTGACTTAAAATAGCTTTTTTTTTTTTTTCCTAGAGGTAGGAGACACGTAGAGATTCAGTTTGATCCTGTAAATTGAGTATTGTATTGAGTTGTATGCATATCCGTACCAATTCTATTTAAGTCACTGCAAAAGCTATGGAGGCTGTTAAGAGTGGTTAATTCTAAATTAATAGCAGATTTGACTTAGTAATGTAATTTGAAACTGTACCAATGTATCTAAAACTGGATTTGTTGTGGAATATAGATGAACCTATTCTGGAAGAACCAAGTCGTTTACAAGAGTCGATGATGGAAGGCAGCAGAACCAACCTGGATGAATCCGTTATGCCGCCCCCACCACCTCAGACAGGTGTTAAACGTAAACTGCAGCAAGTAGAACCGGAACCAGTGTTACCTGTGAGTAAGATTGGTGTTTGGTTTTTTTTTCCTATTTTGAGAATGAGAAGCAGGTGGTGTCTTTGATCAGGAAATGATGCAGATTTGAAGCACTGTGGTGTCTTGAGATATGCTGGAGTAGTATCAGAATCTTTCTCCCTGGGTAGTCTTTATGGTGTTTCTTAAGTGGAAAGCTTACTGAAACATTTAAAATGCAGGTGGGATAAAGAAATGGCACTGTTTCCTCCAGAAGAGCTCTTCAGTGATTAAAGTGTATTGCTTACAAAGCTGTCAGGTGTTGTTTGGCAATGATATATGACCAGCTTTCATTGATAAAGGATTGTGCTAGCTGCACAACATCCTTTTTAAGATAGTCCTAGTGTTCCAGGTTAAGAGTTAAAAGAAAAACTTTGATCTTCAGGAAAGATTTTTCTAGTTGAATTATGAGTACGTTTGGAAACCACCTTGTATCTACCTCTTCTGTAAAGGCTGTGTTCAGTGTGAAAGGAAACCATATTTGTGAAGGGGAGAGGAATGGGCAAAATGAAAGGTTTATTCTTTTTCTGAATACTTAACCTGGTGAGAACAGTCCTGGTTTGTGCTTTCTCATATTTGTGCCTTTTTTAACCCCGCTTTTTACATGTTTCTTGGCTAGCAGGTTGTTTGCTGTAAAATGAGATGTTAGATGTTACATTCTCTTATAAAAAGGGTGGCAACTGCTGCTTCTCTTGGTTGTGCCACTGGGTGAAATTTGTGCTGAACTCCATGGTGTTGGGATGTGTTGGGAATTCTTTGATCACACCAACCAGCTCAGGCCTGTGGCAACATACCTGTAGCAATACCTACTGTATGACTTTAAACCAGAAGTTATTTTGAGCTATTTCAGGATATGTGTAGAAACAGTTTCAGGTGCCAAGGTAGCTTTAGTCACGAACCCTTAACTGTGTATAGATTCAGAGAAAGAATACTATATATTAATTTTATAAAATTGGCTACATAAATCCTGTTAAACTGCTTTTCTCGATCTACTGACTGATAACTTGAGCACCAAAGTCAGTTGTACATTTTTGGAAATTTTACAAAGTACTTATGTTTTAATTCCCTCATACTTGTATTTCAAAGAACAACATTTTGATATTTTGAAGATGTCTTGTTCCAGTGGGTTGAAGTGTGTTCAAGTGGCACTGAGTGTGGTCATGTGGGATTTTAAAGTTGCATGTGCTCATTCAAGAAATGAGATCAGTAGTTTGGATGGCAGACTGAGTGAAGTTATTGGAAAGCCTTTTTCCTTACAGTGGTATCATAATTTCTGGTTTGAGTAGAATCTAAGGGATCAAAATACATCTATGGAAAGCAAAACAAAACATTGCACTTCATTTTTTCAAAGAAGAAAAATTCTGACAAATGGCTGAGATTTAGAGACTTGGATTTTGTGAAACTGGTTTGTAGCATCAGCATTCTATTGTAAAAGCACTGATAAAATGATACTGCCAGTTTAACTATATTGTGTACTCTTAAAGCATCCACCATCACAACAGCTCGAAATACCACCTGTAGAAATGCCTCCAGAGGAGCCCCAAAACATCTGCCAGCTAATACCAGAGCTAGAACTTCTGCCAGAAAAAGAGAAAGAGGAGGAAAAGGAGAAAGAGGAGGAAGAAGAAGAGGAGGTAAGAACTTTCTGTAGAAGAGGGTTTGTGTGTTCCCCAGCACTGTTTGACTTTGGATTCATTAAATGGCATGAGAAATAAATCTTCAGTACTTACTTAGGAAATTATAATACTTGGAAATATACTTTTCAAAATTATTCCCGGACCATTGAATATTATTTATGTTATTCAGTTTTGTAAATTGCATTTACATTCTGTTTTGAATTAGAGGGTTTTCCTTTTCTCATACATGGTTGAATTAAACAATTCTGTATTATGGTACCTTATACAAAAAGTTTGGATCTTAATTTTATGTTTCCATTTTAAATATTTCACGGCACTTAGTGAAAGTAGATTTTTGTAAGAAAACCATCCACGTCTTAAAATGTGATAACTGAAGTTTTCTTAGCTGCGGTATTTGGATATCAAAACAAACTTGGATTCTTTTTATTTTACACCTAAAATGCATAATATTTAATTAGTTTTTCAAAAGTTGTTTTATTGTTGGAAAAAGAACATATCTGGACATGTGAAGTTTCTTTCTGTAACAAGTCACGTGTACAAAGAAACGTGAATTCAGTTATTTTTGTCAAGATGATTTTTCTAGCAATGTAAAAAGCTGTTAGAATAGAATAAATATTTTCAGTTGGAAGGTACCTATAATGATCATCTAATCCAACTACCTGACCACTTCAGGATGTAGCTGGATGCAGAGAAATGTCGCTTTAAAAGTAGTACAATGAAGAGGGAGAAACACGTGCTGGTGTAATTTTGAGAAATAAAAAAATTGGCTGTTTTTTCTACACAGTTAGAAGTTCTTTAAAGAAGACTAGAAACAAAGCAGAAACCACTTGTGTGTGTGTTGCTTTTGTGGTGATTTTAATTGCTGGTTTTGAAGTAAAGTTCTTATTTTAAAAGTCATATGTAGCACATCTTCACAAGTACAGCTCTGTGGAGGTGAGTGCTTCCAAAGGACATGGGGAGCAGAGTTGTTACAACTGATCTTCACAGCTTTTAGCAGCAACCTATTTTCATTTTCAGTGGTTCTGTTTCCACAGTGAAATGAAAACTTGTGGGTGTTTATTAATGTTTGTGAAATAAAAGCATTGTTGATACGTTTGTTCACTACTAGCAATCCTAGACTAGACTGAAGTGTCTCTTCTGATTCAGCTGTCATGACTGAACTGCTTAGTTTTACTAGTTTTCAGCATGACATTTTGGGGTACAGTCAGGGTGGCAGGCAGCCTTCCCGCGGTACCTCAGCTTTATGTATGTGTTTTCCTCTGTCCCACTTTCTGCCTCTCCTGGATGTATCCTGTAAGTCAGGTTGTCTTGACCTTCTGGCTTGATGACAATAAAAAGCTGTAATGATGTCTGGAAATAGCTCTTTTATAACTCAGTGGATGAAAAGAGTATTCTTTTGTAAATGCATCAATTTTGGCTGTTTGCAGGAGGAAGACGGCACAGGGGGTGATCAGGATCAAGAAGAAAGGAGATGGAACAAGAGAACTCAACAAATGCTTCATGGACTTCAGGTACACATGATAATTTGCTTCCTCTTAAAGTAGCTTTTGAATGTGCTCGCTGACACTTTTGACCTGAGTAAAAAGGCTAAAAGAAAGAGCTTTCTTTGCAGTAGATGTTACAGACTTGAAGTATCAGTTCTCTCTTAAAGGGGAGAAAATGCTTGTAATAGATTAAATGTAAACACAATTGTCACTTTTTTTTCAAAGAACATTTGAAGTAACATTTTTTGCTTAAGTGTTTTTCAACCTTTATGTCCCCACTTGGTGAGCAGGTAAGACTCTCAGAAAATCACATTTTAAAATCGTTGGGTTTGGCTGTGTTTTTAATGAAACCTTCACACCTTTGACTTTGTGCTATGTGACCCTAAGCAAACCCCAGCAAGATCTGGGAATAAAACCATTTTGTAGGAGGTTTACTCCCATATAGGCTAATCTGAAAACTTACACACTATGATAAGCTGAATCTGTAACAACTGGGGGAATCTGATGTTGCCTGAAGTGCACCATTACTTTTCTGCATGTGACTTCAGTCTGCACAGACAGATAATCTTTGTAGAATGGATTCTTGGCTTCCTAAAGAGCTTTTTTCTGATAACTGAACACCCCTTGTATACACTTAAGTGCAAACTGCTGTCCATTTGCAGATATGTGTACTTCATATATTCTTGGGCTACCTTTGCCTTTCAGCCTAGTTTGTGGTTCCTGTTCCTCTGTTCTCTTAAACATTCTGGCAACTTCAGAGATTCTGCTGTCAATGGAGTATTTCAGTTCCATCTCTCTAAGCTAGTTTTGCTGTCCAAAGTCATCCTTACTTTTTTGTGAAGTTCATGGGCTCTGTCTTTGCTGATAAAAGCTCATTGTCATTATTGTATCTCTTGACTTCCAGCATAAGTGGATAGGACGGGGGCAGAGAATGCTTTTGAGTTTTCAGTAAACTGAGATTTAGTAGTATTTCGTTTAAAGTTGCTCAAAAGTACGATATAATCAAGCAAAAGCTTTATGTTTCTGGAAAATGGTAATAGAGTTATAAGAATTACTTCCTTACATCTGTAAACAATTAAACCTTTATTTTAAAATCCTATATAGCCTTTATGACACTTACTTACACTCAAATTTAGTTCAGATTACATTGTAAACTGATGTGATTTAAGTTGGTTCTTTTGCACACCTGCAAGAATTCCACTAGTTTAAGATATATTGTTTTAAACTGTTGTTGTGGTTTAACCCTGGTAATTGGCTCAGCCCCACACAGCCGCTTCCTCACTACCCTCTGGTGGGATGAGGGAGGAAATCAGAAGGGTAAAAGCAAGAAAACTCATGTGTTGGGATAAAGACAGTTCAAAGCAAAAGCTGTGTGTGCAAGCAAAGCGAAATACGGAATTCATTCACTGCTTCCCAACAGCAGGCAGACATTTAGCCATTTCCAGGAAAGTGGGGCATCATTACGTGTAATGGTTACTTGAGGAGACAAATGCCATAACACCAAATGTGCACACACCCCGCTCTTCTTTCCCTCTGCTTTTATTGCTGAGCATGATGTCACATGCTATGGAATATCCCTTTGGTCAGTTGGGGTCAGCTGTCTCAGCTGTGTCCCCTCCTTGTGCATCCCCAGCCTACTTGTTCCAAAACAAAAACATGTGCTGTGTTTCAGATGGGAGCAAAGTATGAGCTACTGTGAAGAAAATTAACTCTGTCTCAGCCCAAACGAGTACAGCTGTTGCTTAAAAGTAATTTTTAAAGTATACAGATGTTTGGTTGGTAATGTTGTGTAATATTTTCCTCTCTAAATGTATCATCACAATTTCTGAGAAGAGCTTCAGAATTCTCTGTGGACCACGTCTAGCTTTGTTTTTGTGTGTGTGCATGTTGTTTTTTTGTTGTTTTATTTTTTTAAATTACTTCTTCCATGTGCCTGAAAGAGCATCGCACTGGATGGCTGAAACATTAAGTCTATAATGAGATTCAAAGCTAAGATCTGTTTAATATAAAGTAATTCAGTTTGGCCAGCCTAATATCTTTTCATCTAGTAGATATTCCAGAGCAGACAGTTCTGTTTTAAATTGAAGACGTCAGTAGTTGTGCTAGCCAGCAAACAGATGTATTTTCCTGATTTCTTTTTTTTAATATTCTGGCCAAGACTTTGAAAAAATGGAAGCAACTTTGGATACTTAGTTTCAGACAGAGGAGTTTTACAAATAAACAAGCTTTCACCTTGGCAAAATTAGTTGTCTTTTAAAGAACCTTACCTCTCAAAATTTTTGTTTTAAACATAGATTACTATTATTTTTGAGTTATTTTAAAAAATAAAACAGGGGGGTTTATCCCTATTTAACAATATTCTGTAGTCAAAAACGGCTGGCTAGCTATCAGTGCAGAAGGAAAATCTTGTGCTATACTACAGTGTTTCTGGAAGACGTTGCACAGATTCAAGACAGATTTTTCACACATCTCTGGGAAGCCCACTTGGTTTCATTTAGATAAGGTCCATGTGGAAATTTTCATGTGTGTATCGTAATGTCCCCATCCAATGTCAAGTCCTTCCCAGTCCCTCGCAGTGTCCTGGGGTGACAGCAAACAGAATCTCGCCAATGGACATTGTATGTAGTTCTCTACTTAACTTGCGGTATCAATGTTTGTGTTTTTTCAGAGAGCTCTCGCTAAGACTGGAGCGGAATCTATCAGTTTGCTTGAGCTGTGCAGAAATACGAATAGAAAACAAGCAGCTGCAAAATTCTACAGTTTCCTGGTACTTAAAAAGCAGCAAGCTATAGAGCTGACCCAGGAGGAGCCTTACAGCGACATCATTGCAACGCCTGGTCCCAGATTTCACATTATTTGAATGGTTAGATACAGCAGAGCTAGTGTTGGTTTCACTAGTGCGTACATGTATTGCCCCATCTGTAGGGCCCACAAGATCATTGCAGAAAATTTAGATTTTATTGTCTGTATAAAGTCCTTGGGTTTTTTGGGGAGGGGTTCTTTTGGTTTTTGTATTTTAAATTTACCACTTAAATTTTTAGTGAAACTGCTGGGGCAGGTGGCTTGAGCTCCAGCTGCAGAAACCAGACAGCTCAAGGACCCAGGTGAAGATTGCTTTAACAACTCAGAGCAGATGTGTGCAATATTGGTGCATGTGATGTTGAGTATCAATGAAAATGTCTTATGATAATTGGACTAGTTGATTCCATAGTGATATTTTTAACCTATACAAGTAAAACTGAATGGCCAACCTATTGTCAGATTTAAAAACTTTGCCAAACTCATCTAAAATGTTCGGTCTGCTTCTCATTGTGGTGTTTTTTTTCCCCTTCGCTAGATTTTTGTGCATACCGTGGGTCACTTAAAGCTGCCAATATGAAAGGTAGTGCCTGATACGTCAGCTTGCTTTGTCACTGCATTTTTGCAGTCGGATTTTTGTAGCCCTTGATGCTAAGGGGAAACGGGTGTCTGTGGAAAACACTTCCTCTACGTGATACTATTGCATACGTGAAAGGACAGAACACACGTTCAGCATTTTAGACGAAACATTCCTTTTCACTTACCACCTCATTATGGTCCACTACTGATAATGGCTAATTATTGTTAATAAGTGTCAAGTAAAAACTCTAGTCATTTCATTTAAACCTTTAAGATATCAGAATGCTGTAGGTTTGTTAGAGCTGTATATAAACTCCAGACTTTTTAAAACAGACTTCTAGATTGTAAATTATCTGATTTTTTTATTAAGCAGGCATATGAAGAATGAGAGAAGTTGAACAGATTGCCTTTGTAAAGATGCTAAATTCAGATACCACCTGTACCGAAAGGGCAACAAACTTGAATATACAGTACAAACGGGCACAGTTCCACTCAATTGTGTGGTCTATTAATGGCTTTTGGATATATTTATGGTTTTAGGATAGATTTTTCCAATAATGCACACTCCTGTGTTCAAAACATTTTATCAGTTTTGCAAAAGAAGTCCCACTTGATTTTACTTCTAAAGAATTAAGCTTTACTGTCAGACCAGGTAGCACCAGAAATTATGTGAATATGTTGATTATGGAAATGTGTCTTAACTTTTTTTAGGGCAAAATTATTCACACTGAAGGTTCTGGTTTTAATGTTGGCACTTTTGTGAAATAATTTTGGGACTCTGAAATTTCAGTGTATACTCAACTGTAAAATTATGTGAATGTTTAAGAAAATCTGAGACTACATGATGACCATGTTTTAATAATCCTTGAAAAAGTTAATTGTATAAAGTTACTGCAGCTTTATTTTCAACATGATGTGCCTGTAAAACCATGATTTTCCCCTTTGTAAAAAAAGACATTGTAGATAACTTGAATGTTTAATTATAGAAAAGGTCATTAGTTTCTTGTTACACATTTTTAGTCTGGTTTTGTTGCTTTTCAAGGTTGATATTCTTGGAAATAGTCGATGCTGTTATGTATAACTTTTCTAATAAAAGTTGTGTTATAAGCTGTTACGCGTTAGCTCTGTATCTTGTTTGAACACCTTCTGTGCATGTAGCAGGGACCTGGCATTGACGGGTTACTTGTTTTGGTATTGGGAGCAGAAGTGTCATGATTTAGCTCGGTGAGAGATTTAAAGCTTTAGTATGTAAATAGATTTCTTGCCATCAGGAAGAGTTATTTTACTGGCCGTACTGTGGTTTTGTTCAAGCATTCTATGCTAGGAATGTCTGTGCGGAAAATTAGGGGAGACTGTCTATAAAACACGATTCATTTCCATGCCAGTCGCTTCTGAATGCCAGAATCTATCCAGTTTGAATTCTTTCAGCTCTGCTGTTCCCTTGCTTCTAGAATTTCCTCTCCATGTGGGGTATGTCCGTGTGTCTGAAGTTCAGTGCTCCTGGTAGATCCAGAGGCTTGGACCCAATCCTGTGGGAGCAGCGCGTCTCCCAAGGAGTTACTCAGTGCCTGCCGAGCTTATGCAGAGATGACTTGATCTGGGCTTGCACCAAAGTGACTGCGCTGTTTTCGAGCTACCTGTGGAAGCAGTCGGGCTGATCTTGTTTGCGCTGTAGATCTTGGTTGCAGGCTGGCCCATGCTGAGCTGAGTGTCTGCAGCTCGTCGGCACCAGAAAAGGGCTTGATTTTTTTGTTCCTTTGGTTAAAGCTCTGTAAGGGAGAGAAGTATGGGAGCTCAGGTACTTGGGCTAGAATGAAAGGTCGCTTTTCTGCCTCCTTCTTATATGAATGATGGAGGACGTTTCTATTATCAGTTTTGTTCTTTGTTACACCACTTTGATCAGCACTCACGACAACTTCATTTTGCACAAATGTGTACTTCTGATGACACTAAATATAATCTGACACAATGAAGGCAAGTTCTGCTTTGTAACTGCAGGATTTGTTACTAGTTTTGAACGTGGCCTGCAAGTACTGACAGACTGACATCTCTTGGAAAGCAGCCTTTGCAGCAATATACTGATCAGCTGTTGAATAAGGTCTAGGGAATGGTGACAGACAAAGCATTTGCTGTCTATATTTCTCGTATATCTACAAGAAGTTTATTTCCCTCCTCTGTTACTGTGCAGATGGATGATGAGATGCAGAAAGGCTCTCGGTTGCACAGCATGTATTGTTTTCCCTATGGCTGCTGTTCTTTACAAAGATATTGGAGTACTTAAAAAAAATACAGCATCTGCATTTTATTATAGTTCCTCTTCAAATAAATGTCTAAATGGTTTTAAAGGAATTAACCATAAGCATTCAGTTAGTTTTCATTAGATAAGAAGCCATTTTCCAAGCAGTTCAGTGAGTAACATGATCAACTTTTCAGAAACCAATCTTCTTGTGAGGGATTTAAACTTGAGCAGGAACATTACTGTAAAACGTGTTCCTTGCTGCTTCACCCTTCAGGCTGGAGTGTCTGCCGTGTTTAGCCGTAGCGTTACACGGCACCAGCAAGGTTAAAGGAACCGCTGTGAAGACCTCAGTGTTCCATCTTCCCTGCTGGCAGCAGGTTGGTTCTGTCTGCAAATCCTGAGTATTTACCTCAGTGCCTACTGCACATGCCCTGCTTTCCAGATGACCCCTTTGTGGTGGGTGAAAACAGTTTGTGAATCTAAGGAGATATTCCTGTGAGGAGATTCAGTTGTCGAATGAATTCCTGCCCTGCGCGTCTGCCCACCTTGAAGACGCGCTGCTCCGGTTCTCCTCTGAGAAAGCTCTGCTCTCGTTCCAGCCGGGGCGGAAGGCATGGGGGCAAGTTTACCTGCATATGTAGCTTAAATAGCTCACTGCTTCTGGGAAGGGTATGCAACCTCATCAATGTTTATAAAAATATAAAGGGTGAGTGTCATGAAGATGGAGCCAGGCTCTTCTCGGTGACAACCAATGATAAGACAAGGGGCAATGGCTATAAACTGGAACAAAGGCGGTTCCATTTAAATTTGAGAATAATCTTCTCGGTGAAGGTAACAGAACACTGGAACAGGCTGCCCATGGGGGTTGTGGAGTCTCCTTCTCTGGACACATTCCTGTGTAACCTCATGCAGGTGTTCCTGCTTAGGCAGGGGGATTGGACTGGATGATCTTTTGAGGTCCCTTTCAATCCCTAACGTTATGTGATTCTGTGAGTAGAGAACTCTTCCTAATTCACAAGGCATTTCACAAGGCAGGTTCTAACTTAGCTAATAGTATTGGCTGGAGGTATCACTGGAACTCAGACTTCAAGATTTTAAAGCAACCTGGTTCGCAACCTAACTGGCAGCTGTCATGGGCAACTTTGCTTCAGGTAATTTGTTGGAGGGTTGAGTATATGATATTAAGGACATCGAGCTGTGCCCATCTTGTGTAGACACTAGATTGCCTTGTCTGCTTTGGTCTTTCCAGCCAGCACGCTCCTACATTTGCAAATAAAGGAAATCAAACTTCAAAGGGTTATTCTCTGCACCTTATTGTCATCCCACTGCCACACGTGTGTCTGTGGGGTTGTACGTAACAGATGATGTTTAGGGGGGGGTGTGGGGTTCTGAGAGATTTTTCTGTTTGCAAAGCTCTCAAGTGTCCCATACTTGTGCAATGTGTTTCTTCAAGTGGTTGTAGTGTTCCTGCTTGTGCTTTTTTCAAAGATTTTCTTTTTTCAAAGATTTTTCTTGTGTTACACCTACAAGAATGTGCCAGGCTATATGCTGTGAACTTCTGCAAGATCAATATATAGAAAAGCTGAAGGACCAGGAAAGAGATTGTCCCAACACAAAGGAGGAAAGGAATGTCTGATAAAGCCACCAGAGAGACAAGAGGAAGAGGGAGAAAAAGGGAAGGTTTTCCCTGTTGTTCTCACAGGAGCAGTTTTTACATTTGTTTTAGTTCAAATCATTTTCCTGTAGAGCCCAAAAAATATCAAAAACACAGCTAGGAGAAAATAGTCATATTAGCCAAATGCTAACATTAATGTTGTGTTATAAGTGGAATAAAGTGCCAGAAAGTTTCTGGGAGAACACACCCTCCAATTTCCCTTGGCCCTCACTATTTCACAGCAGCCAGGAAGGATACAAGAAGTAGTTTGGCTGTCGTGAGGTAGGTCTCTACATGTTTTCCCCCCCTCACTCCCCTCTTTTCTTATTTGCCCAACTCTTGTCTTCAATAAACATTAAAAATTATAACATTGCCTGAAAATAATGGTAAATAGTTGAGGACTGTGTGGTTGTAATCATGGATGTTTATAAATGTTTTTGACATTGACCAAGAATACATGTGATGAGAAACACAGACTTGCTCATGTCACTCAGCATCCTTCTAGAACATATGGAGGTTTAAAGCCGGTAGCATTCATGCAAGGACTCCTCTCTAAATTAAACCGTTCCGCTACTGTCTTAGAATACTTTCCCCTTTCCCTTCCTTGCAGTGCCCAGGTAGTGCTGGCAATTATCTGTACCATTTAGTTAGTTTGGGGATGGTGGGAACTGATTCAGAGTAAAACTCACCAAAAGAAATATGGGTTTTTTTTCTCCAGCTGGATCAATTCCTACATCCTGTGCACTGGGCAGCCACACAGAAACTTGTGCCAGCATAACACAAGAAGCACCAGGCAGGAGAATAGAGAAGGGAAGGGGTGAGGATTGCTTTTCTCAGATGGCTGCGCCAGCTTTGCATGTGTGTTAAATCAGTCTGAGAAAATGATTCACAATAATGCTGTTTGAATTCAGGAGCCCCAGCACTGGCCAAAGCTGGTGTATTAGCATGCTTATCGTCAGCTTGTGCGCCAGTGTTAATATTCTGCCTTTCCAAGGCAAAAGTTGAATGTTCTCCCTCAAAATGGGCATTTCTGACAGAGCTCAAGTCCAGCTCTGCCAGAGGATGTGTCTGCACTAGCTTTCTGTTCATTTTGTGGAAGTTAATATATCCAGTCCCCATGCAACGTGAAAGCCAGAATTAGAACCAACGTGCGCTTCACAGGCAGCATGTACCACACATCACGGTGGATTTTAACTCTGAAATGAAGGGATTCGGATACCATAAGCCTTCCACCACTGAGCATTTTCACAGAAAAGTTCAGCTAATTTTGGTTTTGTACAAATTAAGCTGCTTCTCATTTTCCTTGACTACGGGACTAATCTCCAAAACAAAAGAAACGCTGATGTTTAAGGAATAAGAAACCACAGACAATGTTGTGAGAAAAAATAGAAAGAGAAGCAGCTTAGCATTTGGATTCAAAAGGCAAATTTGATGCTGAACTCAGGAATGTTTCTCTGATTGGTCAAATAACTGGTGAAAAACCCTGCAAATAAATGTACCATTTTGTGTTGTGTAATTATATGAATGCAAACTTGGAGCTAGTCTTGATGATGCTGAGGGAGGCAGCAATGAGCCAGAAAAGGCCTGAGAGGGTTTGTTATGGTGGCAGCTACTTAGCAACACAAGCTGCAGGTTTTCCTTGATCATTTCTCAAGACTGAAATAAGTGTGGAAGACACTGGGTGCTTCCAGTGCTAAGTTTCATCTTCACATCTGTCAGAAGTCGTTCCAGTTCGTTAATTGTGGCAGACTGCTCCCCGCAGTGTGAATTTGGGCTGGGATCTCTGTCACCTTCACCACTGAGCCTGTGGGATTACAGGGAGACTCTGTTTGGAGCTGAGCAGTCAGCCCTTGTGCTAAAAAGGTTTAAAACCAAGCCCAAGGAGACCAGACCCACTGCCCGTGAGAATGTATCAGGAATATTTAAACCACCCCTCACATCAGCAGCAAAGCCACAGTCATTCTCCTGTCTCGCTTGTGTTGTTCCCTTGGCGGGGGTGACATGACCATCGGAACATTGCAGATGTTCAACAGGTTTTACAGGTACCAACGAGCTGCTTTCGATGAGGCACAACTGAGCAAGCGGTTCGGTCTCTGGTGCACACAACTGCGGAGGAAGTTTTCAATGCAGCTCGGCCTCCCTGTCCTGCTGACCAAGAGCTGTCCCTGGAGGACAGGACAGAGGCAGGTTGCTCCCAACACAGAGCCCAAGGAGAAGGAGGCTGAGCCCACCTCAGGGAGGAGCGTTAGGTATAGATAGATAGGTGCACACATAACCTTACCTAAAATTATTTTGCATTATGGCTGACTGGGTTCTTATGGCTCAGTAAGTGCCACTTCTGTTAGGAAAAGGCCCTTCTGGTTCAGTGTGATGTGCGGATAATTCACACCCCAAGGGAAATACAGCAGGAAACAAATCCAGCCAGATGTGCTGGGCATGCGTATAGTGGAGCCAGAGGACTCTGAAGCCCTGAGGCTGGGCTGAAAGTGAGAGGACTCTGGGTTTTCACCACGAATGAGGTGGAGGCACAAGGTCTGCCAGCCAGGGAGGTGGATTCAGCGGGATGAGAGCCAGGGCCTGTAATTTGGCTGCTGGGACAAAGATATGACAGAGTTACCCACCTGCTCAAAAGATCCACGGGTACAAACATAAACATGCTACCTCTACAATCTTTCTTCAAAACCCATCTCCAGCTCCATGGTTCCCAAGGCCCAGTTTTTCAGCTGTAACAAAGAGTTTTCTGCTTAATTTTAGGGCCAAGACTTTCACAAGCAAAGGCACAGGTTTCTGGAACCAAGGCTACATGTGTTCATTCTGTATTGGAAAGCAAAACACACCTTTACTTCACATGCAAATAAGTCATCATCAATGCAAAAACACAACCAAAACATGCTTACCATAGTGGAAGGAAAGACAAGACTACTCTTACTCTTTAGATACTCCTACCTCCTAAGTGTGGCACTTCTATTTTTGTATTAATGTGTGTCATTTTAGTTAACAATTAAACAACAGCAATTTTTTGAACCTAACACTGCCTTACGGTAAGAGGAGCTGGGCTGCAAAATGGCTGGATGCATGGCAATGCAGTACATGAGATTTATAATGTCATCTGTGAAGAAAATGGGCACATGGTATCAACATTTGTGCCTGGTTGAGGGAGCCACCACTGTTTGAGGAGGCTACCATGGCTGTTGGGTTCCTGTAGTGTCATCTCTGAGTACACAGGTAAAAACCTTCACCTGAGTGTTCTACCTGAAGGGAAAACGGATTCTCTTATGTGGTGGCCCCATGTCTGGTACTTAACTGTGAGCTGCCAAGAGTTCCCTGACAGCCCTGGACCTGGGGTTTGCCGGCTCCGTAGGAGCTGACATTTTCCTCAAGGACACCCCTCTGCAAATGGCACTGAGTCAGTCAGCCGGACTACAAAGCACCCACTCCCCTTCCTCTTCAGCAGAGGCATTTCCCAGCCTTTTCCTACCAGACAACTGACCATGGTTGACCGGGGTGAAGCCCGTGTGAGAGAACCCTGTGAAGATGATTGAGGTATGTGCCCTGCTGCTTCTCTCCAAAGTCTTGTCACCTCGATCACGTTGCAGAGAAATCCAATAATGTGTTCCTTATCACAGCACGACCTGCCAGAGACAGAAGTGAGGAGTAAGGTGGAAGTACCACCTCTCACCAGGAGCCTCACAGTCAGGAGAGTCCTTGCACCCGAGTCACTGATGCACAGTTAAGTCTTCATCACTTAGGTAGGAGTTAAACTAGAGTACCAGAACAAGGCCCATGGTGAGGGACGAAAAAGATCTCCTTATGCTTTATTGTAGACATGTGAAAACAATGCAACTTTTAGGCAGAAATCAAGGTAGTTTCACCTAAATGTTACACAGATGTAAGTAATGAATGCTCATCCATTATCCTTTTCCACTGACTCCAATGGGGAGATACCAAGTTAGTAGCAAGTTAGTAGCATCCAAAGATGTAACTTAAAATGTTACAGTAAACTTGGGGCTGGCATTTAAAGCAAAAAATAATATTCTAAGGTCATTGGACTAGCCTGCTATAAAAACTGTATATTAATAGAAAACTGCAGCTTCTAATTGAAGTTGTCCAAAGTAATTATGTTCTGAACACAGGATAGAGAAATCCAGTTTAACCAAAAGGTACAGGAACTACATTTGTGAAGTTTGATTGTGGAACTAATTTGCTCATAATCTGAAAAGTCATCACTACAATACATGTGTTTAAAACACATCATCCTATAACAAGCTTCTAGATCCCAATTAAATGCGGTAGAAGTAGCTAGCTTTTCAAATAATCCCTTACAAACTGTAATTTCTCCATACTGTTTTCCTCCAATCAGATAAATTAGATCTTTTTTATCAGGTTTAGGGTTTAGAAGCACAATAAAGTCTGGTAGGTATGAGTTCTTGATGAAAGCCACATAACGGTGGGCAAAAGGCCAAGAAAAGAAGATTTAAGGGAGGTAATTTCATGCTTACTGAAGGACGTGTGTTAGGTCACATCTTCCATCATGATTCCATATTTCCTTCTGGAGTGGATGGAAACTTGTCTTCATCGCATTTCTGCACTGATATTTTAATTTTAGAGGGCCTCACTGTAAAAGAAGGACCAAAAAGCTAAGCAGTCCAGGGAAGGATCTCAAACTCTTGAAATATTTAAAGTAATATGAAGTGGAAACAGTCCACAGAAAAATGTCATCACCTATCTGCTACCAACCTAAATATCTGTCTGCACCACCACTGAGGACGGAGCTAACCCGCTCCCTCTGTGCCTGGATTAGTCTCACAGAGCCAAAAACCTTTATTGGAAAATACCTTTCTCAGAATCACATTCCTGAATATTCTTTTGATGAGTCTTCAACTGTAGTCACTTGGTTCTCAGTTATTTTTCTCCAGCATTGGTAATTTGTTGTTTCTCTGAAACGTTCATCTGGCTCTGTTTTGCTTAATCATGTTGTCTCCCAAAGGTCTGCACTAATGAGTTTCTGCATTCATACCATATGCTTTCTTTGCCATGGAGAAGTTTAGCTGTATAGAAAACAGATTTTGAGGCTCTTTCTATTCCATTCCTCTTCTATACTTAAATCTAAAAGGTCTTCTAGGCAGAAGAGGCTTCTTGGGTCCCTTTACCCTGCTAGTTAGAATCAGACCACTTCCAGCATAATTGGCAAAACTTTGAAAGTAATCATCCAGTTCCTTCTTGAATTGTATTTAGGTTAACTACCTTTTTTCTGGAAGCTTCATTTGAAATTCCAGAGACCAAGGTCATCCACACATTCAAAAAGTTGTGGCAAGTCTGGGAGACAAGAGACACCAGCATCCTACTCAATGAGCTGTGCTTCTCAGCATGGTGCTCGCAGCCAGGTGGGATGGGGAAGGACTGCTCGCTCCTGAGCAAGGGGCGGCTTCAGAAGGTTTTAGGAGGCTTGAGGCATCTAGAAGATCAGCACTGGAGCACAAACCTCCCAGAAAGGCCAAGTCAGCCACCCTGGAGATGATCACAGCAAAGGGAACCACCCAAAACACTCAACTAATGTAAAAAACCCGTAGGAGCTAAATATCCTAGACAGAGCATATGACATCTCATTTAAATTATCCAGTTAGAAAACATCTCACCAGGGAATACTTTTTACAAGAAAGTCCTTGAAGGACTATCACTCCTACCCTTTCTGGCACTTGTTCTCTCTCCACGCCCATAAATTCCCATCCCAGGGCACTTACGGCACAGATCTGCTGTCAAAAGCAATACTTAATTCAGTGAATAGTTGAACTCGAGGTAATTTTCCATGCAGTTAGAATCTTTTCTTCTTAGTAGCTAGCAAGGTCTTTTGGTTTTGATTTAGTGTAAAAATAATGACATAGCACTCTGGAACACAGTTCATGTTTTCTTCCAGTAGCTTTCCAGTGTTTGGGATTTGGTATGAAGAAAATGTAACAACTCAGTGATATCATGGCTGTTTTCAGGAAAACTGAGGACATCTTCAGCTGTTCCACTGCAGGTGAAAATTGGCAGGAGGGACGCACAGACGTGACAGCACCTAGATTGATATCCAGGTTGATCAGTGAAGTATTCCCTACCATGACGATTTGTTTGTTCAGGAGACTGTAATTTCTCAACCTGTTTGTTCCTGGTAGCTCAGGCAGGTCTGATGCACTTTGTCACCACCCCAGAGCAGTATCTGCAACAGGCAACCTCCTTAGCAGCGGTGCCAATTACAGCTCATCACAGGTTGTGCTGGATGTACCTTTGCATCCCTTTGTGGTACTGAGATGAGTATCCCAGACTTACTCAGCTATGAGAGCCCCATCTAAGTGAGAGACTCACCACAGCTGATGTGTGCTGGTCATGTCCTTCTCTCTGCTTTGCAAGTCTGCTTGGCAAGTACGACAAGTGTTAACACTGGTATATGGCATTTTACTCTGAGACATTAGCCAGCTTTCAGGCAATGGTATCAAATCTCAGCTGATTATCTAGGCATTGTCAGAAGAGCAGAAAACAAAACTGTGCTTATGTCTCCAGGACACCAGCTTCAGTTTGTCTGCTGAAGTTACTACTGCTACATTATTCTACAGCATTTGAGATTTTTGCTCAGGTGTTTGTCATATGTATCGTTTTAGTTACTATGGATTTTCTAATACCTGGTTTTGTTTTCTTTTGCCTGGTTTTACAGACACCTCTCAGTGTTCGGGATGCTTTAATGTAAACCCTGGGCTTACCTGTAGGATGTCCCCTGATAAACCTCACTATCAATTATGCAAGCTCACATTTTTCAAAAGCTGTCCAGACTTCTTGAAGCAGACCAAAGTATGTTGCATTAATGTGTGGGAAGAGACTTAATCTATTTTTATATCCATTTTCAACAAACCACAATTTTCTCTGAAAGATCTGCCTAAACCCTTTGTCTCCTGACTTGAAATATATTTCTGAAAGTAATAAAATTTTCCATTACAGGAGCAAAGTACATATTAAATTTTATTTCTCTGAATATCAGAACTTCCCATCCCTTGAGGGATGTCTTCTGTGAATCTTTGCAGACTTGATAAATGAAGCACAATGAATCCAACTGATGTCCCACCTTCAGAGCAGGGTTATTACAAAGCAAGGGAAAAAGAATGTTTCTACAGCAAATGGAATCAGAAAAAAACTCCTGTTCTTAGGATACTCAGACATTTCTGACAAAAGATAAGATAAGGTATTTTACTCCTGTATGTGCACATAACTGTAAAGGCAGCTTGCTGTATACTTCACTTATTTAGAGAAAACATCCCTCTGATAGATGACACAGTTATGTAAAAAATAACAGAGCATGGTCATAAATTCATTGTATAGCTTTGACAATACATTGTATTTCTAATACTCCATCTCCTCAGGACTTTCTCATTTCAGGTGCCCTGGCCTCCTCAGCTTTGGCTGTATCTTCTTCTATTTCTTCTTTTTTACTTTCTTTTCCTTTAATAAATTCAGACTATGGGTTAAATGTTTCTTTCTCTTTGCCCAGGTACAGAGATCTTACCCGCTCTAGGCCAAAGGCAGGTGAAAGTCTATCCAGTACTAGTGAAAACTTTGCTACATGGACCAAAATAATCACTCTGGGAAAGTGTGGCATGTTGTCATATGAAGTAAAAATTGGCTGAAATGCCAATGCTGTTGAAGCAAGTGGAAATTTCCCAACGGATTTTAGTGAAGCTGGGGCTTCAGTCCTGGAGTTTGGGACCATGGAGCTGGGCTGTCCAGGGGACACCCTATGGTCTTGGTGATTGTGTCCCACAGGAGCCAGTGCTGTGTCATTGCTCTCTCTTGCTCGTGACCAGGTGCTGCAATGAACAGAAATGTTGTGGAACGATGGTCTTCATCACCCGACTAGATAACTATGTGGGCGGATGTGACCCTCTGCAACCAAGCGCTGCTGTCACCCCAGGGAACTGCACTGTGCTGGCACTGGCCACGTGCTCACCCTCTCCTTATTCCTCTCTGTGCCAAAGAAGGTTTAATAATCTCACGCAGTCACCCATTCCCAGGCAAGACTCAATGCTCCTCTTCAACGTGTATTTATAAACCTGGTAGTTTAAAACAAAGTTAGTAAGTGACACTGTCAGAAACTGTCAGGATTAAGGAAACTGTTGGATATTTCTCATGCTGAGAGAACACAACACTCAAACATTATTATGAGGTCATTGGCCAGTTTGGTCTGTTAACTTACGTGCTGCCCTTTTGCTTCTGCTGGCAGGGGAGATGGGAGTTCAAGCAGCAGACTCCTCATCTGACCCACCATCCCCGCCGGGACCACTGCCTGAGACAGGAGCACAGAGACGTGCCTCCTTCCCCTGAAATATAAACCTACCAAACACTACAAATGACTGACGCAATTAAAACCATAGTCCAGAGAAGGAAGATTGCCCCTTAATTTTTTGCAGGTTGAACGAGATAGGTAGAAGTGATGGTGTATTTCAGGTTTTAAAAGACACATGGGCAAATCTTTTACAATGAGGATGGTGAGGCACTGGCCCAGGTTGCCCAGAGAGGTGGTAGATGCCCCATCCCTGGAGACATTCAAGGCCAGGCTGGACGGGGCTCTGAGCAACCTGATCTGGTTGAAGATGTCCCTGCTCATGGCAGGGGGTTGGACTAGATGAGTTTTGAAGGCCCCTTCCAACCCAAACTATGCTATGATATCTGCTTGAAACCCATCCTGCCCACCTCCTCCTGCCAAGCTCTAACCCACACAATGGATCCTGCTTCTCAGCACCAAGCCAGGGCTGCTTTCACATCTGATGGAAATGAAAGTTTCATTATTCCTAAAATGATGTGCTGAACTTGAAATGGGAGTGCTTGGCACTGAAAGATGCATAGCAGATACCACAAACCAAGCCTGGGGATACCTGATACCAACTAAGAGGCATAGCCGGAAAAGAAAAAAAGCTACCTGCTTCCCTCTAAAATGTCCCTCTGTGTGCCAGTAACAAGGGTATGCAGCTTAAATTGCGATAGTAGTTGGAAATGTTTTAAAATCCATTTGCAGGTCACATCTAGCAGGCAGGCAGGCTGTCAGCAGCTCTGATTTTGCCATTTCATTTCCACTGTCTCTCATTCATGTGGAAAGACCCTGGAGCGCCCTGGGCTGTGATCTGCTCCGCTCTATTTTCGGCTGTCTGCTTTCTGAAGGAAGGTGATTTCTCAAATGCGGTTGTTTTCCAATTATCACTTGTTGAGACATACCCCCTGGTTATATTACAAAGAGAATCAGGTGGCAAGTACATATTTACAAGTCTTTATTCTAAGGCACAGGAATACCTTCTTGATCTGAGCTTTGAACTGAAACTATGGGGACTCTCTGGAAACACATTTCTTCTGGTTGAGTTCACCCAGCCTCTTACCCTTCCATGGGAGATACAGAAAATCAGGTATCATCTAATTTATTTGTGCGTCTATATGAATAGAGTGAGGGCGGTCCATTGTACAAGATTTAAAATAACCAAGTGCCTCCTACGATACGCTGTAAAGTTCCCATTGTATTTGTTACTAAGCAGGCTTTTTTCCAGTTACTGTTCACCCACTGCACACCAAGCCGTGACCCAACTGCTTCCTTCATTTCAAAAGCTTAATCTTTTTGGTGTATAATATTAGTTTGTAAAGCACTTTATCAGGAAAGCATGGATTTGTGAAGGGATGAGTGAGTGAGCGAGCAGTGCTGTGCCCTTTTTGTTTGCACTTTCCCACTCACAAGATGCACAGGATTACCTTTGAGCTCTCTCAGCAGCCCAAGTTTGAAAACTGGGAAAAGCATGACAATAAATGAAATATTTCCATTAGCAGAGAGCAGATGGACTCGTTCTGCATCAAAAATTAGCTCAAATATTGACAGCATTACAATAACACACCTAATACGGGAAAACAAAAGCCTTGGGGCTGCTGTGCTGGCTTCTGGCAAATTGTGCCAAGTGCTGACCACCTTCCCTCCCCATCATCCGCCGCCCCTGCAGAGTCCCAGGGCAGGTCCCAGGAGTCCCCAGCCACAACAGCAGGACCAGTAGGGTCCTGCTTGGAGCAGTCTGGTCATCAGTGGAGGCTCCTTTCTGTGCCATCATGCAGGACCAGCTCGGGGAAACTTCCAGGCATTGGTTTTCCTTCATCCTGTGAGCTCCCAGAAGTGGCAAAAGTCCCAGCGAGAGCTGCTGAGAAGAGAGAATCTCTTTTGTTGATGCTGTGGATGTTTCATGGCTCATAACCTTTGATTTTTTTTGGCAGCCACCTTTTCCTTTGCACCAGTGTGGTCAGCAGCTGTCTTTTCTCCTTGAAATTTGAACGAATTTGATGTATTTCTGCAGTTTCAGTTACTCTGGTGAGCAGTTTACCCCAGGGTCTTTGCACCAGCTGTTTTTCTCTTCCAGTTGTTTGCACACATCTGATGGAATGATTTAATTAGAGCAGCTTCAAGCTCATTGTAGTCAATGCCTCAGTTTCTTTTATGAGTTATTGAGATGCGGTTCATTTTCTCGCTTGTAGTTTTGGAGATTGAAATTGAGCTGCATCAAGATGCTGGCAATTTCTGGTTATTTCTTACCCATCTTTTCATTTATAGACATCCTACTTTTTCTAGGCAAACAACACACCCATTATCCCCCTTCCTTCTATTCATGGTTTGATTCAGAAAATCAAATCTGAGAACCAAATCATAGAGCTTTTCATCTACAAACACGTGTATTCAGCCTCTGGTGAATTTGTTTTGGCTCTGTTCAGATAAACAAGAGTGCCAGATGTAAATATGGTACTTGTAAGGCCAGGGAAACTGAAGGAAACCAGCACCTTTCTGAGCGTGGCAGAAGGATGCACACAGTATATGTAGGAGCAACCTGTTTAAGGTTTGAGGTCCGTATGCCTGGATTGTGGAGCTGTACTTTGTACCTGGGCATCCAGTATTGGGAATGTCTGTGAGCAACAGCTGCCACAAAGAGTGCTGAGAAAGAAATAAAAGGTATGATCATGCTGCAAAAAGTATGGGCAATGAGTTGAAAAGTTCAATAATAGCATCAGAGAGCCAGAATGGAAAATGCCCTAAAAATGTACAATTACTATCTACAGAGGCTTGTGGCTGAAGTTTCAATACAGTAATTGGGCTATTTCCCTATCAAATGTGACAGAAGGCAGAGCAGACTGTAAGGTACTGTATAAATATGAACTATGACCATTATTTAAAGTCACCCCACTGAATAGTCTGACACCTGGAAATCCATCTACCAGTAAGAACAGTTATTTTGTCCATGCCTAAATCATGTTTCTGAATCTTTTCTACCTGTCAGTAGTTAAGTTAGAAATAATTACATGATTCAATAGCATGTTGCTGCAAAAATAAGTACTATGAGAAAACGGGTCTTTTTGTCCTGTTCGGCTTTGTTTTCCATGCTCCCTTCTGTGCCGCTCTCACCCTCCATGTATTATATGAGGGATCCATACTAATGTGAAGGAAGAATCAAGTGGCCTGGAAATTCTTTATTCTAAATTACATGTGCACTTGGGCTTCTGACCCATGGAGCAGTCTGACAGAATAAACTGGTGTGCCGAGTTTTATTGAAATGGCTTTTATTGAAAAGAATAAGCAAGGGAGTTTACTCTTAAGGCAGCAAGGGTTAATCTGCTACAATTTTGCTAAGTTAATTAAAAATGGAACAATCCTGTGAGTGCATCAGGATTCCTATTAAGACTAAATCAATAAACCGATGGGTTCAAATCACTGAATCACTAAATTAATGCAGCGGGTAATCAAACTGGAGGCCGAGGTTGGCAATGGAAATAATTACTTTGTGTTAGTCCTGTTTCAAGCTCTCGTGAGAGCAAAGGACAAAATCTAAGGAAAAGCCAGCTTCCTTTCCATCTGAGGCTGCAGGCTGTAGTCTAACCAGTGCATGAAATTACCTAGCCAGGGAAGAATTATTTTGGTTTTAGGCCCATGCCAAGCAGACATTGTAATCCCATCCTGTTTCATTTTGAAGAAATGTACTTTAGAGAGTTCTCAGCCGTTCCTCTCTAACACGGCCTCTTCATGCACGGCTGCTGCCAGCGGTTACGGGTTAACTGTTCTCTCCGAATACCACAAAAGCTAGAAACTTCCCAGAGAAGAATAAAGACTCCTTCCATGAGGTGCAGAAGAAGTGATACACAGAGGACCCCGCTGCCCCCAGACCAAGAGCTCTTTCCCCTCCCCGAGCGCTCGTTCCCATCAGCAAACTGCCAGGCTGTGCTCTTCTGACCTCTCTAACTTGGGGAGAAATTATTCCACCATCCCACAAGACACTTTTTAATGTCTCCACAACTCTGAATTCGTTATTCCAGTATAAAATGTCCATCAAATTGTTTGTGGATGTCACAGTGCATCCTCCCTCCAGACCTTCTGGACTAAGCGCCCCTGCACAGACTGACCTCCCTGCCCTCCCTGCCCACTAATCAGCCAAATAAGTGGCAAGACTTCAGAACAGTTTAGAATCATCATTTTATTTTATTGCTTGTTTTATTTAAAGTCCCTTTAAAATTCAAGCTGTCTTATTTCTCAGAAGAGATACCTCATTCTCCTTGCTGTAGCTGTGGCTTTCTTGATGCCTTTATCCAGGCAATTTCAGGAGAACATACTCTGTAAAGCTAAATGCTACGCTGTTTTCCAAACATTCCACCCATTTTCTTCTCAAGACTGAGTAGTGCAAGGAAAACAGTGAGCTTTTACCTGTGGAGATTTACTTCAGGTTTCACTGGTGAAGTTTCAAGAGCCATATTTTCAATGATGCTTTGAAGATCCTGACAGACAACTTTTAGTACAGCTGATTTGTAAGCTTTTGAGCTTTAACTCTCACACAGACCAGTGCCTATAGAAATCAGGTGTAATGCCTAATGAGTGGGTGCTTTGAGTAAGTGAAAAATTGCCCTATTCATTTCTCTGTGGTTAAATAACCCCTGGTACTAAGCACCCTGCTGTGCAAATTGTCCCAGTAGGTATCTTGTCCTATATTTTATCTGTTTTAGCGTATTGCTTCAGTCAATAGGGTGACCATCAGACAAACACACTCTTTAAGAATTGATTAGGACATTATGACAAGCACAAGACAAGGAAGCCAAAATGCTGTAATTTTTTATGCCTTGCATGTAAACTGGAAAAGTTATTTCTGCCTTTGGGAACTGTGCCCCTTCTTTTCTGTAGTCCATTATCACAGGCACAGGGTATTAGATGGGAGAGAGGGTCAAATCTCTCTTAGTCAGGGTGGCTCCACATCTGATGTGGTACCATCAATAATCAGTATAATTCCTGCCCAAGTGCAGGAAAGTCCTGTGTGGCCACCAGCTCACACCAGCCAGAATGGCCAAATGATTTCTTCCATCTGAAATCACTTTTGTGGTGTAACGACTGGAAGTTCAGCCTGCTGGGCTTAAATACATCACGTCTGGCAGAGCTGTTGGGGTTGTGCCATCACTGAGGAACTTGAGATGGCTGGGCAGGCAGTGATATCCCTGCCATAGACTTCTACAGGACAAGTGAAAAATACACAGGCAGACTAGCGTGCTTTACTGGATTTGACATATTTTTAATGAATTAGAAAAAAATCTATGGTAAATTCATTAAGACTTTTCCGTGGGGGTCTCTAACCAGAGTCCCACAGCTGGGATTTAAAGGTCCTGAGACAAGATGTAGATGTTTTCCCCTTGGATGAGGCCCAGAGAACATACTGGAAAGATAAATGCACACTTCTTTCCTCATCTTCTTTCTTTCTCTGTAAAACATTTAGGCTTAGATCTTCTCTGGAGATAAACTGGCACGGTTTCACTTGTTGCAGTAGAGCTGCAATAATTTACGAAGGGCTTATGCATTTTAAATCACGTCACTTACAGCAGAGACAGAGGGAATACTGCAAACCACAGTACCTTCTGAAGGATCACATCCCCTCCAGCTCCCAGTCCCCACCTGACTGCTCTCCCCATCTTCTCTTTAAATCCAGGCTTGGCAGAGATTTTCTCATCCACCAGCACCTCGGTTCTGGCCTGGGGACCGGCAGCGCCCAAAGGAGCAGAGCTGCAGCCAGAAGCAGCTCCATGTCCAGACAAGCCAGCGCGATCCCACTTGTTGCGCTGAGCACAGGCAAAGTTCAGGCTCCCCCAGAGCTGCACCTTAGGGACCCCTTGTCACCTCGGCTCATCCCCAAGGCTCCCGAGGGCTCTGGCTGCCCCACACCCTTCACTTTGCAGCTGGAGCGCAGGGCTCCACGTCCAGCCTGGCCTTGCAAATCCCCCGGCCTTCCCTGGCACCCTTGCACGATTCGGGGTTTCTATTTCGCGTCCCTCCAAAGTAATTAATACAGAGGGCCGTACGCTGATTCTGCAGAGCCCATTAATCACTTCTGCTGAGACAGGGGGATTGTTTGTACAGAGTTTGCAGAGATTATCGCCCTGGCTCCGGGATTTGTCACGTTGCATTACAAATGGTGTTTTAGTGAGCTCCTCAGTTCCCAGGGGGCCATAACCTGTCTGAGGCAAAGTCAAATATTGTTGAGCAGCAGAGGTTTCCCAAGAAGGGGCTTATCTGTTCCCGATTGCTTGATTATATAAATAGGACTTCGATATGGGATATAAATGCAAATAAATCCTCAGGAGTTACATTTGATAATGGCACAGAAATTAATCTTCAGTTGCAGAAATAACACTGGCCGTTTCACAAAGTTTAAGTAAAAGACTGTAGAGATACCCACTATCCCACCAAAAATATTTTTCCCTTTTAAAATAGTTCTACTATTATTCTTGTAACCTACTGAGATTCCTTATTTGAAAATGTTTTAACAGGGATTAATTGACTAGTAACCAAAGAAAAGGGCACAGCAGCCACAAAACAGCTGAGCTGCAAGCACTGTCCTGTACGAGCAGTGGGCTGAGCCCATGTTCCCAGACTCCAGATCCACTCTCCCAGCCATAATCCAGCAGGAGGATGATCCAGGATTGAGTTTTACAAAGTCATTTACAGGCCTATGTACTCTGGGGTGAGTTAGTTGCCCAACACCATTGGGGAGCTCATTGTAGATAACATAGCAGGTAATTTCCCATGCATAACTGGGAAACTCTCATGTGATTCTACAAGGAGACAGTGATCATAAACGCATTCTTGCAAAAGTTTACCAGCAAGACAGTCAGATAAGGACAGTCATGAAACCAGGGGTATCAATGAAGAGGAAATGTTTGCAGGACCATACTGTACATTTATCAGCTGGTTGTCCTTCTCGGAACTGAAGAGCAGAATTTCCAGTCTTAAGGTTTTACTTCAGTAAACTTATTAACTTAGGTACACTTCAACTTACTTAAACTTAGTAACTATTAGTGTTATGGATTTTTTAAAATGTCAGATTTTCTTTTCTGGGCACAAACTACCTAGACATGTAAACACATCCAGTCACTTCCCCCAGCTCTTGTTCTCTATCTGGGAAGTGGCAGCTCTGTTGGGTTCACAGTCCTTACACTTTGTATGCTCATGCACCTAAATCCCACAGGTTTTTCTGTTGTTCTCATAGAGGAGAAAACCTGGAAGGGGATGGAGGAGTGAGAG
This sequence comes from Streptopelia decaocto, assembly GCF_964273445.1. Taxonomy (NCBI): domain Eukaryota; kingdom Metazoa; phylum Chordata; class Aves; order Columbiformes; family Columbidae; genus Streptopelia; species Streptopelia decaocto. The sequence goes on from NC_138655.1 coordinate 15,898,696, forward strand.
GAGAAGAAGGGAAAGGAGATGCAAAGGCTGGGGGAATCTTGGATGCAGAGATGCTGGTGCAGGGGTACAGCCAAAGAGAAGTGCTGTTCACATCATTCTCAAATATACCAAACAAGTGGCGCTTACCAGTAGGCAGGTGAGTAGGATATCAAGAGAAATGGGTTTGTGGGCTGGGACACACAGTTTTGGCCCAATCATGGATAAAAAATTCTGAGAAATCCTCCAGAAAACAGAAAAACCCGAACAAATAAGTGAAAGCAGGGCATTGGTCTTCAGCATAATGGTACCAGCTTTGTGGTGGCATTAAGTTCATGTATAAAAGGAGGGGAGCTGAGAAAGCCTTAATCAAATGTCACTTAAAAAAAAAAGCATACATGAAGGAAAAGTTTTTTTATTTAGAAGTTTGGTGATTATGTGATTTTGAGCAATCCTACCACCTGCAGCTTGAGTAGCTACTTCAGAGACTTTTGGAAGGCACAAGTGAACAGATGGTATGTTTGTGACACCACCAGATAGTGGGCAGCGAATATTAGTAAACTGGCAAGTATCCACCAAAAATTACTCCAAAGCAGATAATTAAATAAGTTATAAATAACAACAAGAGAAAAAAAAAAATCTCAATAGCTGAAAAGGAAAGAATGAGGGGAGGAAACAAGACTTTTCAGATTAATTACACAGCCTTATTTCTTACTTTTTCCTTAGTCCATTACACAGAGAGACCAATTAAATATCTAATAAATTAAACATCCGTCAGATATTTTACATAACTGAAGCTAATTGTCTGCCATTTTGATATGGTCAAGCATATGTAATAATAATGTCCTAGTTCTCAATAGCATTAAGAAATAAATACAGACTTGAAATCGGGTCCCTCAGATATCACAAAAAGCCAGGTAGATGGAAAAAGTCCACAGCTTGGCACAGAACAGTGATTTGTATGAATGTAATATCCCCATTTTAATTTTACTGTCTTCAGCTCAGAAGCTTCGCAGGCCTGCCTGGGTTCTGATAGCAGCAATCTTGTCCCCACAATTCAAGAAAGGCACAAACAGACTGGAGAGGGTCCAAGGGAGGGCCACCAAAATGACCAAAAGGCTGGAGAACCTACCCTGTGAGGAAAGATTGAGGAGTTATGTCTTTTCTTCCTGAAGAAGAGAAGGTTCAGGTGGGACATCATCACAGTATTCCTGTATTAAAGAGCAGCTACAAAGAGGCTCTCTTTTCACAAGTAGCCACATGAAGAAGACAAGAGCCAACAAGTACAAGTTGCACTAGCATATGTTTCATAACAACATAAGAAAGACATTTTTTACAGAAGAACAATCATTCACTGGAACAACTTCTCCAGTGACATGGTGAAGTCCCCATCACACTATTCAAGATGTGATTGGACAGGGTGCTAGATAATCTCATCTAGATTCCTTTTCCCACGAAAGGCTGGACCAGATGATCTTTTGAGATCTCTTCCAACCTGGGCTGTTCTATGATTCTATTCAAATTATAATTTCCATTCGTAATGTAGGGTACAGGTTTACAACCATAAATCTTGTGCGTGGCTGTGTATTGGGGTCTTACAACAGAGTCAGCCCAGCAGCCAGTTGACTTGTGCGTGCCAGTGATCCCAACCTCTGAGCAGCTTGTGAGCTCAGGGAAATCCTTACACCATCATTCCACAGGAGAGAAGCCAAGACGCATCCCAGGGCAACGGTATTTAGCTCAGGCAACCAGGGAGCTGGTGGCAAAACAAAGGCTGAATGTTCCTGTCCTGTGTTTTTTCTCACAAGCCTATTGTCTATGCTGTTCCTTGAGGAACATCCAGCAGAAAGCAGAGACACTCTGGTCTTCTCAACTGGGCTTGGGTAAGCTCAAATCTGTTTTCCTGTTAGGTACTGCTACTTGTGATGCAGAATACCTTTCAGTCTGGAAAAGAGACAAATGAGGGGAAATATCACAGAGGTCTATGCAGTCACGAGTGGCATGGAAAGGGTGACTGCTTAGTGTTTCACCCATTACAAGCGCTAGCTGGTAGGTAGCACATTCAAAACAGACACATGAACGTATTTTTCATAAGATGTGTTTAAGTTGTGCAACACATTACCACAGAGAATTAGAGATCTCAAGGAGAGACTGGACAAATTAGTGAAGCAGAAAGTCATTGTGCACTGTTAAAAACAACATATTTTTCCTGGGTCAGGAACTCTAACAAATTGTCAGCAAGTTGGAAAGTAACCTAGAGAAGTACCAAAAAAATGTTTTGTCTATTTTCATCCTACTGCTGAGGAACAGCTTTCAGCCACTACTGGAGGCATGATGCTGGGCTAGACAGATTTTTGGGCCATCCCAAAACAGCCCTGCTTGTATTCTCGGGAACTGACAGAGAGGTCAGGGGATGAAAGACGGAGCCAGGAATTCTAGAAAACTGCTCTCTTCATTTGTTCTGAATACCTGCCTGTCGAAACGGGTGCCAATTCACAGAGTGAAAAATGTCCTCGGTGTTTCTCCAGGGCAGTCTGAAAGAGTAACTGCCCTGAAGAGTTGAATCAGTCATAGCATCTTTGGCCCCAGAGGAATGAACATGGCAAAAAGATCATCTTGGATCAACTAGAAGTCAAGACTGCAACAAGAAACTTTGACGTCCCCTACTGAGTTCCTGGAAGGAGATTAGACTTAAAAAACTCCATACCATGCTTCGGGTCGTGATTTCCACAGCCAGAAGAGTCTCAGTTTATCCCAGGCTATTGCTGTGAGTACCTTCCGGAGCAATTAACTACATGGATTCACCCTATCAATAATGGCATGAGTAACGTTGCTCCTGGATGTAATATGTGCGTGCTGGGCAGCGATCCACCTGCAATGTCAGGCGAGCTCTACAGAAGAAGGATTTGGCTGCAAACCTGCCAGTGCTGCAAAGTGTTTGATATTGAAAAACCATGAATACAAGGAGTGTTTGGCATTGTGAAACCAACACTCTGTGGGATATCTCTGGCTACCAACGTGGGATCTGCGGGCGGGTTAGTCAGTCCGCTACTTTGGAAAGACAGAAACTGAGCCAGAAAGGGCAGTGAAGTTTTCTTAAGGGAATCAGGAAGATTTTTTTTTATTATTTGTTTATGGTTTATTATTCTGCTCCCTACTCTCCTTCACTGCTAAGCCATTTCTGGTTCACCTTTTGCTACTTCCCTCTAGTTAACACCCAGAACCCACCCCAAATATTTTTCTCTCTTCCTTGGTTTCTTTTAAATCCCAGTGACTAATCTGCTATCTCTTTCTTCCTCCTAGCTTTTGGCTCTGGGTTGTTTTTAATTGGACCCTTGCTAACAGCTTCATTGTTCCCCTGTATCTGTACAGGGAGTGCAGCTGCATGCTCTCCCTCTCAACTGCAGAAGAAATCAGAAAATAAAGTAGAATCCCTCCGAGAGAGCGCAGCCTGTCTGTTCTCTAACAAGCTGAAGCAACTTTTGCAAAATGACTGCCTCCGTGGGCAGACAGCTGAGCTCTCCAAGACAAATTTGGGGCCCAGAGTGCACAGACATAATAATTACCAGACATACATCACAAGACCCTCTCGCAGCGTTAGTTAGGCCCTGCCTAAATCACAAGGTGCAGTCTCTGTCTCACTCCTGACTCTCTGGGTACTCAAACTTTTACTTTCTGTCATTCTCTCTCGGTACACTGCAATCTTTCTCCCTGAAATTGTAAATGATAACACCTGCTGAGGCCCTTATTTGTTCATTCGCCATATATCCGGCTGCTCCCTGTGTGAGATATTACGCCCACACAGAGGTATGAAATATACAGTAGCTGCTTGTGAAAGTTCTATATGAAACACGCAATGAGTATAAATAATGGTATTGTTCTGACGTTCTTCATCTTGGATCTGACAGAACATGTTCAAGAAACGCCAGGAACACTCTAATGCTGATGGAGAAGTCATTCCCACTGTATCAGTGTAGCTGAAAACAAATGAGCAGGACTGCCCTGGATATCCTATTTTCCTTTCACTACCAGAATGTATCTATTTTTCAAGTCATACCATATTCATATTTACTTTAATGATTCATAAACATCACAGGTTCCAGAAGCTTCTAATTAACTCATCTATTTAATGTTGTTAACAGATGCTCAGGGAGTGATTTATTGTACAATACCGGATCACACCAGTGTATAAATCCAGCCAATTCAATTGGCAGGCAGTCTGGGTAAATATCTTCTGCTGCTGGTGGATGAGACGCTGTCCTGAATTCAGCATTAATGCTCTGCAGACTGTGGCTGACGCGTTATTGTTTTCTTCTATTACTCTATACATGGAGCATACATTGTACGGTACAGCATGTGTTATTTCCCTCTTTTAAAAAAAGATTTAGTGAGGTACTGCATAGGACGCGGAATATATATTTATCCTGTCTGAGAAAAAAAGGAAATCAATAGCCTTTTAATTTACCTCTGGCTTTCTGCAGTTTCAAAACCAAGACCAGTCTCTTCATAACGCTACAGCAAAACGATCCTAAACTTAATTAGACAAGTCACATCTGGAACCCTGTCTACACTAGAGATGTGGCCAGATCTCCAGACCATTTATTGATAAATAAGGGCCTGGCCATCACAGCTTTGGGCAGCACATGGAGCTGAACACCTACAACAGCAGCCGTGGCCCCTGGCGTCACTGATTTCACTATACCATGACAGCCTGGCAACTTTGGCCTGGCAGATTTATTTACTTGGAAACTAGGGCGTTTTTCTCTTATATATATGTATTCCAAAATGGTAACACCACAGGGCCTGATTGCCTCTGCTTGTTGCCTGGGCAGGTGCTCTCTTCCAAAAGCGAGAGACAAGTTATTTCCCTCGCCGGAGGAGAGCTGCAGCTATGCTGCAGACAAATTTTACAGCTTTTCTCTTAAGAGCTCGCTGCCTTTTCTTTCCAATTCTTCCCAATGGCAACACCATGACTCAGTTTGTGGTAACAAAACACTAAGGAAACACAGATAAATATTGTTTTAAATTCCTTAAGGTGGTTGCTACTAGAGGACTGCTAAAATATTCCTTTTCGCAGTAATTACGTTTCTGTCTATTGTCTTAAAAAAAAAAGAGATATATTTAAGCTTTGTGTCTCAACAGCACTGAAAGGGGCTATTTTAAATAATTTTCCACTCTATTTTTGAAATATTTTTAGTAAAGTTACTGGGCTTTAACATAATTCCGACTCTGAATGAAATTTTGAAGATGAACCACCTGTCTGCTCCAAGCTTTACTTTTGGCAGTGCTTTCTGTGGGTGTGTTTGGGGAGGGGGCAGAAACATAAGCAATATTTAGGGGGAATGGGAAGCAAAACTACATTAACATGGCGCTGTGCCCAAATAAGTGAAGAAGAAGGGAATAGGACAGCTTGAGAAAAGTGATATAAACAAATACGCTGCATTAAGAAGTTACTACATTTCTCTTCAGGACTCACTATTAGCAATCAATGTAGGAACAATACCACGATGAGTGGGACTGTTTTAAATTTTTAATTAAAGCTTTGACCAGGAGCACAGCACCCTTTCCTCTCACACTCAGTTCCCAAGGCACAAGTTGTCTCCCTGATGGCACCATGAAGGCTCAGCGCCCTCCCAGCAGCTGTGGTGCGAGCACTGGTGTCTACTGGGGGCTACAGCAGTGTGTCCCATGCTGCAAGCGTCAAGCACACCAACCTACCCCACCGGCAGATTCTAGGGAACAAATCCACAGTTTCCACTAACACTGGCTAACTCCATCCCTCAAATAGTTATCTCAAACTCTGTGAAACAATTCTCCTTATAGTTCGAAAAGCCAACAGAAAGCATCATACATTATAGCTGTGTATGTGCTCCAGATCTTTGAGAGCCTGTCACTCACTTCTGCCTCCTAAAGCCATCAAACATGCAAGGTTCAGGAAATTACTACTAAAGAAAATCAGGTATTTGAGACATTTTTGGCAGCTCCCTCCTTCAACTCAGTTCTAGTCTGTTGATGACCTTGCAGAACAGTGACCTAAGTCCCAACACCATCAGCTGGTGGTGTTTCAGAACTCCTCCCCATTAGGTATCGGCCAGTGCTTTGATTTGGCATTTTCAGTTTGTGTTCTTCCTATTTAAAAGGAAGAGTAAACTGGAGATAAATGGGACACACCAGAGATGCCATTACCATGTCAGGAATATCAACACTATCACACACCTTTCGGGATCTTCTTAACAGATAACAGATAACAATCATGAACAACAGACATATTGGTTCACTTGGTTCACAGAGTAACTTAGGCTGGAAGGGGCTTCTTGACAGCATTCAGTCACTTTGCAACAGTTAACTTTTGTATTCAAACAATACAGGTAAACAGGATACTCTGCTCTTTTAGGTCAGTTTCACATTCTGTAACAGCACAACTGTCAAAACTCATTTTAGTAAGAATAGCAACCTAGATCAAGGAAGAAGTCTAGAACTGTGTTCAGTTTTGGGCCCCTCACCACAGGAAAGACTTGCTGGAGAGAGTTCAAAGAAGGGCAATGAAGCTGGTGAGGTGTCTGGAGCACAAGTCTGGTGAGGAGTGGCTGAGGGAACGGGGGCTCTTTAGCCTGGAGAAAAGAAGGCTGAGGGGAGATCTTATCACTGTGTGCAACTACCTGAAAGGAGGTTGTAGAATGGTGGGTGTTAGTCTCTTCTCCCAAGTAGCAAGTGGTACAACGAGAGGAAATGGCCTCAAGTTGCACCAGGGGAGGTTTAGATTGGATATTAGGAAAAATTCTTCCCGGAATGGGTTGTCAGGCATTGGAACAGGCTGCCCAGGGAAGCGGTGGAGTCACCATCCCTGGAGATGTCTAAAAGATGTGCAGATGTGGTACTTAGGTACATGGTCTAGTGCCAGTGTTGGGCTAGCAGTTGGACTCAATGATCTTGAGCGTCTCTTCTGACCAAAATGATTCAATGATCCCACCAAAACCTATATGAAACCCAAGAAGCATTTCTAGAAACTTTGCTACTGATCATGTGAACTCTCTGGCAAGAATCAAGATGCTGCAGAGAATAACGAAACATGAGGGTTGCCAAATATTTTGTCATAACCTCAATTACTAAACAACAGAATAAATTATTAGGACAAAAACCTGCAAATATTGAGATGCAATAATAAGCAGCACCACCTCATAAAAATAAGTTTTAATATTAACAACTTGATTTCACATGACTGCCTATTAATCTTTCTTTTTGCAAAGTTCAAACAATGTTCGAGTCCTGCACTGTTTACAAAGATGGGTTTATTCTTCTTCATTCTGCACTGACTGCACAGCTTCTGCTTTAACCCTAATTCGCTTTCTTTTTCTTCTCTTCTTCTTTTCAGCAGAAGGCTCCTGACCCTCCTGTGTTTTCTTCTTTTTCTTCTTCAGACAGCTGAGAGGATTGGGGCCACCTGCCCTTTTACGTTTTCTTCTCTTTTCACCTTCTTGCTTCACTAGTCCTTCTTTTTCTTTAAGCTCAACAATACTTTGTTTTTGGTGCTCTGGAACAAGCTGATTCATCTGCAACTTTTGAACAAACGCCAGAGATTTAGGAGAAGGTTTGTCTAGCACCATAGTGTTCTGAATAATAAATAGGAGAGGAATGCCAGCCTTCTTTTTCACTTTGTTTGCTAAATCCTGGTCCTGCAAAATTAAATACTTTAGTCAATATTTTGGGATTAAATCTTATTTGCAATTCAAATGCACCTACTTTTAATACAAAACTATGAAGATAAATTATATTATGAAAAAGATAAGAAACTTAATCTAGCAGATATACGTGGCAGTGCCTATCAGAGCAATTTAAATTTCAATTTCTCTCCTTCTGATTAGCTGTACTTCTGATGGAAAATTTATTAATGTTTCCTTTTTCATGCATGTATAATCATATATGCATTTTTTGCGGAAAAAGTCCCAGTGGATTGGTATGTAGTACACCACAAGAAGATAATTTTTTCCACAGCAAGTCATTTTAAACTCCTTGTATCTTACTAAAACACCTTTTACTGTAAACCATTTTATATATTCTGTATATAATTTACATGTACAGTGCCCAGAACAGACCTTAAAAAAACACTGCCTTTCTTATTTGTACACAAGTCCTAACTTTTCTCTAGTTAAAACCTGTAAAATTTCTTAAAATTGAAGTTATATGGTCATTTAATACTTGATTTCACTTTTCAGACTACCGTGCAAAACAATTAAGGGCAGGGGATGCACACACAAGCCATATGCAAATTAACAGTCATCAGTTGTTTTCTTATATGTCAATAGGTAGTATGTTTTCTACACTTTCTGCTAAACTAAGCAATATCCTGCCAGGGTCAAAGAACCTACTTGTTCAAGTAAGACAAAAGATTCTCTACCTCATAATTAGCAAATACATTTAAGAATGAGTAAGGCTTTATGGGATTAATTCCCACAGCTGTTTAAAATCTTATAATCGAGGTTTCTGTAGGTCACCTTACCCTTAGGTATCAGAGGATCACTTCAAATGAAATGGAGTTATGTCTCCCATGAGCATTTACCTGTGTAGCAATGAAGAAGTGGTGAGGGTTGCCTTCTTCAATCATGGACAGTAAACAGACTGAACCACTCACAGGATCCTTGTGGTGGGAACATTTTCGAACTTCGAATCTTTGGGCAATTAATTTTGCTCCATACAATGCTTTCCCCAATGATTCCAGCTCTTTTAGAACACATCTGAAAACCAAAAGCAACAGTGGTTTCTAAATGAAGAAGTAACTACACATCTTTTACAACAGCGAAAGGCTGATGTGAGCTAATTAGGAATGAACAATGGCCAGTTGTTCAGGCTCCATGATTTGTAAATGGCGCCTAGTAATCTGAAAGCAGTAGCCCATCCCCAGGTAACCCTTGACTTCAGCAAGATTTCCTCTGTTCCAAACAAGATTCAACAGTGACAACATTGTTATATTAAATGGATTTAGAAACATTTTGTATCAGTGACAATATTAAGTCATTACACTTATATTTGGACATCACCTAGTATATGAACTACTACGTCACAATTACTCAATTTAGCAGAAACTGATTAATTATTGCATTCAAGTTAAACCTCATATTAGCATCCATCATAATCCTTCAAACTTGCTATCAGAATCCAACCGATTCAAGCAAAAAAAGACAAAAGACTTCCAATATGACTAAAGATCTGGCAGTCTATGGCTTAACAACATCCCAGTTAAACAGCAAAACACAAACCTAAAATCCTCCTCTTAGCAGCACTTAGAGCAGATGTTCAGTACAGCCTATGAGGATGCTAGCTCCGATACTCAGAGGTGAACAGGAGATGAGACCTAACTTGGTTCCACCACTGAGTCTTACTGTTAAATGTGGACAGTGGTAGGAACACATGGCCTTGAAATACCACTTCAAGGATATGGCAGCATGGTGATTAACCAGAAGAAGTGAGCATGTCAAGAAATCTCTTTGGAATTTTTATTTATTTTACAATTATCTCCAAAATAACAACAAGATATTAAACAAACTATTTTTCTTTTCCAGAGATGAAAGTTTAGTCTTTGAGGACAGTCTTCGCACAGACTTGTGCCTGATCTTTTCGCAAGGACTCTCACAGTGAGCCAGCTCATTTCCTCAGGGAAGCTCTAGTCGTGCCACTAAGGTGCTGCCTCACCAACCTGCCATTCTGACAGCAGGAAAAATGAGTCGGTTCAGCTGCATTAAATGAAAACAGGTCAAAAAGACCAATATTGCTGAAAGAAGGAAACAAGAAGTGACATTCAGACATGACTGGAATAGTTTGGATCAAAGCAATGCCTGAACCTTTCACAGGTAAAGTCATGACTCGGTACTTTCTCCCGTTTAGAAGTACAGGCCAGTTCTGTATGCTTTGCAATACGGCTCAGTGTTTAACTTTTGTAGCCCTGGGTATACATTACTCAGATACTTTGCCTCCAAGATGGGCAGTTAGCTGTTCTGTCATTGCAGAAATCCAAGTGAGAGAGACTTTATCATGTGCAATATACAAAGTCAAGTTGAAAAAATGGCTATTTCAAGGCAATTCAGATATTTGGTGTGCACATTTTACCTCCACGCTTTTGTCTAGCACATCTTTGTGCTCCTCTGAGAACAGTGACTTTGGAAACTGTCCCTTACTGACAGGCTGAAACTCCAGATACGCAGTAATGTCCTCAATGCCTGATAAATCTGAGCTTGTCTCTGTTCACACCTCACCAAGAAGGCAGCACGCGCAGGCAGAGGCCCACCCGGCTGCCACTCTCACACCGGGGTCACCCTCAACCCACCTCATCCCTCAACAGTTTCTGCCATCTCAGAAAAAGGCAGCTGGTATTGAAAAAAGCTCCTGTCCCTCACAGAACAGTCTGGGTTGGCAAGGACCTTCAAAGCTCATCTAGTCCAACCCCCTGCCATGAGCAGCTACATTTTCACCCAGATCAGGTTGCTCAGAGCCCTGTCCAGCCTGGCCTGGGATGTCTCCAGGGATGGGGCATCTACCTCTGTGGGTAGTTAACTTTTGCAGGTTAACTACAGCCCACAGCGCTCCCCCCTCACCCCACCTACCACCCTCAGACCCACAACCACGGCAGCACCGACCCCACGGCGGCTGAGGGGGCCGAGGCACCACGCGGCCGCCAGGCGCCTGCGCACTGCAGCCCCCTCCGCCAAGCCCGTCTCCTCGCGCATGCGCACTGCGGCTGCCGCCGGCCCTACCGGGTGGTGCAGAACTGCAGGGCGCCGCCCAGGTACCCGGGCAGCTGCTCGCGGATCTGGATCTTGTTGCGGAGCGCGGCCTGGCAGAAGGTGCCGTCCAGCAGCACCTGGAAGGGCTCGCGGAAGTGGAAGTTGTGCTTGTAGAAGCCCATGATCTTCTTGGCATGCTTCTGCCGCGTCACCTTCATGGCGCCGCCGCCCGCCCGCAACGCCGGTTCCCCCGGAAGCTGCGCCGGGCCCGGCCGCCGCGGCGGAGCGGGGCGGGGCTTGCCGCGAGCCCCGCCCCCGGAGGCCTGAGGGGCGGGGCCGGAGCAGCGCCCCGGTCGGGGTGGCCGTTCTGCGCCTGGCTGTGCAGCTGTCCCCGGGGACACCGACCGGTCCCTTGTGCCCGGGTGGCCAAGAAGGCCAGCAGCATCCTGGCTTGTGTCAGGACTAGTGTGGCCATCGGGATGAGGGAAACGGTTGTCCCGCTGCACGCGGCACTGGTGAGGCTGCATCTCCAATCCTGTGTTCAGTTTTGGGCCCCTCACCACAGGAAAGACACTGAGGTGTTGGAGAGTTCAGAGAAGGGCAACAAAGCTGGTGAGGGGTCCGGAGCACAGGTCTGATGAGGAGCAGCTGAGGGAACTGGGGCTGTTCAGCCTGGAGAAAAGGAGGCTGAGGGGAGACCTTATCACTGTCTACAACTGCCTGAAAGGAGGTTGTAGTGTGGGGAGCGTTGGTTTCTTCTGAGTAACAAGCAATAGCATGAGAGGAAATGGCCTCAAGTTGTGCCAGGGGAGGTTTCTTCACAGAAAGCGTTGTCAAGAATTGGAACAGGCTGCTCAAGGAAGTGGTTGAACCACCATCCCTGCAGGTATTTAAAAGAGGCATAGATGAGTTTCTTAGGGACGTGGTTTAGTGCCAGTGTCAGGTTAATGGTTGGGCGCAATGATCGTGAGGGTCTTTTCTAGCCCAAATGATTCTGTGATCCCTCGGCCAGGCGGGCATGCACTGTGGCGGGGCGAGCGGTGCGTCGGGGGTCACCAGGAGCGGACTGTGCTGCCCGCCCCGCGTGGGGCCTGCCCGGGCTCCCACTTGCCATCGGACACTTCACACCCGTTCATGACCCTGGGTTTTGTGGTGCTGTGCTGGCTCCTGCCATTTGCTGAGATCAGAAATACACCAGAGACATATTTTTCTTAACTCAGTATAATGGTTAAATTACAATTATTGTCTCTGACACTTCATTGTCAGTATTGTTTATCATCCATCAGCATGTTTTCCTCAGGAAGGCTTATTCAATGCCTGATTTTATTGTTTGCCTGTATTAGGTACATCAACTTAAGTTCTACGTGCACAAAGTTCAACACAAAGTTGAAAATCATATATTCTGCATTTTACTACTACTTTTTTTTTCCCCATAGCAAATAGAAAATTTAATTTCACTGTAGTCTGGTGAAACAGCTGTCATTCAGAAAGCTGAATTTCACAAACACCTCCCTGTTCATCAGAAAACCTGAGCACACCAGACATCTGGCAGTTAAGAAACTGAACTTAATGCCTGTATTTTAGGCAGGCAAAGGGATGTGGTATCTTAACACCATCAAAATGGTAATTGGAGACATCTGTCTTGCTGTGCAGGTGCAACGACACACATCTTTCTGCCAGGGACAACAGTATTGCAAGCAAAATTTGCAGCGACCTGCCTGTGAGCTCATTGTAATCAGTCAGACTGCTCTAAGGGCATTTAAGCAAATACCCACCTGTCATATTGGTCTTTTTGCTACCAAATAGACATGGGAAACATCTGCTTCAAAGCAGGTTAGCTAGTGGTAAAAGAAACTGAATAATAATGTATTTAATTACTATTCTAGAAATTGAAATGTTTAAATGGGAAGATATTTTAAAGTGTCTACAGGATGAAAAGTGGGAAGAACAGGTGACTATTTTCCATGGGATATGACTGTGCTGTCGACAGTATATTTCTGTCATTAAGTAAATCCTTCTTTCCAGCTGTCTTCAGGGCACAGTTGTGTGTGCTCATGAGTGTCATGCACATATAAAGATACATGCTTTATTCCATGAGCTAAGTGATATGTTGAATTCAGTGGTCTTTATTAAACCTCAGTCCTGTGGCCAATGTGTTCTAATACTGGCGTGGTGTCTCAGTTCCCCTAACGTTATACTTTCATTATTTAAAAAATTAGACAAAACCACTCAGCAAGACTCCAAAGTAAAACCTTATTAGATTTTTTTTTTTTTTTTCAAAATTAACTGCCCAAAGACAGATAGTTATTTCTTATTAAGAACACTTTGCCAGCACATCTCACAGTGGACTTGTCAGCTAGAATGTGGAATCTGCAATGGTAAGAGCTGCTATTACAGAACAGAGATAAAAAGGAGAAAAAAGTAAATGAGAGGTTGAACTAGCCACCATTTTTAACTAAATGCAAAGTAAGATATAATCCAGAGTAGGGTGTTAAATGCCATTGTGATGAGATACTCCTTTGCTTTTCGTTTGTAATGCAGTTGGTCTGGTAAAATCTGTTCGGCAGGCTGGCTAGCAGGCAAAACAGCAGCACAGACTTCTCCTTCATGGTGCAGAAGATAGTGTTAATTGTATGATAAACTACTTGCAGTACCATTCTGTAAAATATATTTAACTTCTATGCAGTTCTTTTAAAAGTTTCTTTTTAATAAATTTTAAATGTTACAAGTAATGTCTGTAAGAATAGTATAGCAGTGTAGAGAATTTTTTCAACATTTTCTTTGATGTTTTGATAGTATTTTACATATAATAAAATTCATAATTTTCCTTTTAAGTTCAATTATTTTACTATTCCCATGATCAATCTGTAGAGTGTTTGTTGTTGCTGTTGTTGTTTTTCTTTTTAAATAAGTTTAAGAATCTTATGGGAGCTGCTGAATCCAGTGGTCCCCGGGACTGGGGGGTTGCTGCTCTTGGCTGCTGAAGTCCATCCATGTACATGCTTTGGACCTGGGAGAGGTTTTAGGCTCGCATGTGTCCTGGACAAGCATATGCACACACGCACACAGAGGACATATGTAATGTAAGTGTAGACAGTTAAGTGAACCACTGCCTGTTCATGCATGAACCCCCCTCCTCCCATTTTCTTACATGTCCCCCTAGATCCATCTAATCCTTCCTTTGCCTGCCTTGGGCCAATTCTGTGAACATCCCATAGTAAGTTTTGCACAATCCCACAAGCCCCTGCTGTTATTCCATTAAAAGTTTTGCACAGTCTGATACACCCACTCAAAAATGTTGTAAAACTCATGATAATCATGCTTCCTCCATCGTAGCAGGGACCAAACTCAGGCTGATTGTCTCCAGGGTGGCTTCCTCAGTAGCTCCTTTAATGGCCCGAAGAGTTCTGCTCTTCACTGTTGTCTTTGTTACCACCATTTGGCAAACTTTATGTGTCTGTGTGTGTTTAATATACCACTTTCCTTCTTATTTCTTGTTTCTTTTATATAGAATAATCCTTAACCAGATGAGTTAATTAGCCAAATGCTCTTACATTCCACATAGGCCTACAGAAACTGTCGCACAGTAAAGCTTGTCATAAAGCTCAGAGGAAGATCCCTTTTTGAAATTACTTACTATTATATTTTTAATTAAGAAGTTTCATCAGTTATCTGGCTGCATCACTAAAAGACTTGGAGTTCGGTTTTAAGTGACTGTTTTATTGAAGAACTAACACCACTCACAGGATCAGTAAATTGCCCACCAGCAGTATCGCTGTGGAAATGAACCTGAGGAGGAGAGCGGAAGGTGTTGAAGCACTAACTTTGTTAATGTGACTTGGTTTTCCAAAGACAGAAAGCAGAATTTGAAATGAGCAATTTATTTTTCCTGAAACACAAGTTCCTGATCGCTGCTGGACAGGATACTGGTCTAGGGTACAGTTGTGATCTAACAAAACAGTTGCTGTGACTTTATTAATAAAGTCAATGTCCTGTGAGTAAATATACAGTATTTATGAAAATAAGCTATCACAATGAAGGAGATCTTCTATATATCCGAGGTAAGTTAATACAGAACTTAGCAAATCTGAGCAATGACAGGCACCTTAGGAACCTGGCTCTACTCGCTCTGCTGCCCACAAAACTTGCTTCAGCAGAGTATCAGCTTTTTGAGACGAGACATCTCTTGGCAAGTTCAGCTGCTTTTAAGATACTAGGTAAAGCAGCAACAGAATTAAATAACAGAAAATTGCTGTGACATGTGGATTACTTGAAGCGAAAACTGTTCTTTATCAAAAGAGCTTTGATGTTGGTCTAATAATGATTTTCCTTAATAGCTGGGACTTGGCAAATGCTTATAGCTTGGTGAGAAAAAAATCTCAGCTCCTGATTCTCCCAAACTTGTCCTGTGTCAGACCTTTTTAATCTATGTTGCTCCTGAGCAAATGTTGTGCCCTGTGGTTATCTGCAATAAGTCTTAGCACCAGACATGTTTATATATAAAAACTGAACTGATTTACAAAATTTAAAAGGGTATGGTTTGAAATTACCAGGTTTGGAAACAAAACTCTAATTAATAAACACAGGACAGTAAAACATTATTGGAGAGTGTCTGAAAATACTTTCCTGGGTGTATTTTAGAATTTTTCTGAAGTATGTATAGGCCACAGAATAAGATTCACCAGCATTTAATATGTTAGGTTAAATTTGTCAGGATGTTTATTATTAATTGCTGGCTTCTCCTTTCATTGCTTTGGTGCTGGTTTTGAGCTTTTGAATTTTAGCCTTCATCATGTACAGTCATTTTTTACAGAATGTATTGTTCTGTTACCTGATTGGAATGCAGCATCTGGATTTATAACAAACATGGCTGTGACAAGCCTTGTTTGTTCCTTATGGATTGGTACAAACTCAGAGGATGAGAATTTTGTATATGGTAAAGCTTTCTGCATCTTTCTGGCTCTACTAGTACCAACCTCCTTAGCTAGAAAATTATTTCAGGTTTAAATACAATAACTGCTCATTGCAGTATACCCCACATTAACTGTCTTTTAAATTCCATATAATAAAAAGCACACATTTTATGTAGAAGTTAGGATATTTAGTTTCACTACATACTAGTGACTTCCATAGTAAGAAACAGAATACAATGGATCCATACAGGCTTTTAAGTGGCTGTTTGCAGGCAACTGTAGCTTTCTTAGTAGAGCTGAAAGAAATTATGGGACTGAAACCAGTGTGATTCTTGACAGCCTCTCAAATGTCATAGCAGCTTTTCTCTTTTTATGACCTTGAGCTAAATTCACACAAATGCTGAACAAAATCAGATCTTATCTAACTTGACTAAATCATTTATCTTTCTGAATAGATACACATCACTGATAGACATCATTTAGTTCATGCAGCATTTTTGGTTGATGCAGCTCTATAAGATGGACTTGTTAAACAGCTGGTTTTGTGCTGCTGGAAGGACAGACAAGGTCATCCTTTGGAGCTGTTTTCCAACAGGCAGATATCTTGCCAAAGAGTGATGGTGTGATAGCTGATGTTCCGGGTGGATCGAGGGGAAGAATGGAGTGAAGCTTTCCAGCTTGTCTCCCGTTGTGCCTTTTCCTCCTTTTAGCATTTCTGATAGAAAGTAAATATATCAGGTGCGTTTTAGTTCATTTAATCAACTACATAGTTTTACTTTGGAGATTACAGGAAGGTGGAAGACATAAAATATTCTGGATTTTTTGGCACGTTTGCTTCCACTTCTTTCCTCATTTCTTGCTCTCCTTAGAGAAGGTTGCTACCTTCCACATGTGATAGCTTGCATGTCATCAACAATTAGAAGGTCCATTAGTTGATTATGAAGATAAGGCAGAACAAATTGATATTGGAAGAGAAATTACATGGGAAACCTATTTCAGACAAGAAATTGACTTTATGGCCAAAATTTTGATTTGCACAAGAGAATTCAATTCAGTTGCCTGAGATACTGTACATATCTTTTCACCCTTACATTGATTTCAGGGAGAAATCAGTAACTAGAAACCTTTACATTGTGGTAATAAATGATATATACTCTCTATGCTTACATAATTTCCTAACTTGATACTATAGCAAGAGTCTGTCTCTCCTTAGAAACATATAATAATTTTGTGCAAGTAACTTCTCTTTGTTTTACAAGCCAAAATTAGCACTTTAAATATCTCAGTCTTTTTTATAATTTTCCATTAGGTAATTTTACTGTTAATTCCTATGTCATTTTTTGTTCCTCTTAGTTGTATGCTAAAGGTTTTGAGGTGCTATAGTAAATGACCCATTAATAATAAAAAATATGTCTAAACACCTGGAATGTAAAAATAATAGATAAGAATAAAAGGTAATTGAAAACATTTATTGGAAAATAATTATGGAAAAAAGCAGAGAAAAAGCTGAGCAGTGAAACTCTCCCCCTCACCCTCCTTTCCCAATAAAAGAGCTTATATTTTTAAAATGTTTCCTTAATGTGCAGAAATACCTTACTATGGTGGTGTCCATGATAGCTGCTCCATTTTTTTTTTTACAGTAATGCTTTCACATTTCGTCAAGCAAATGCTAAAAGGTTGCCTGTCTAAGAGCATGGCTGAAACCACACCTGGCCTCTGAAACCTCTGTTCTCACAGAAAAGAAATTGAATTTTCTTAGCTCACATTCTGGTCCCATAGTTCCTTTATGGCATTCAGTGTTTGTCCCTGGGGGTTTCTATTCTGTTGCAGCTCCCACCTTTACAATTTTTATATCATTCCTGCACCTTATTACTTTCCATTTCATGTTTCAGGTAAAAAATCCAATAAACCCAATTTCTTCTCTTTGATTCTCTTGAAGAAAATTAGAAAAAAAATGTGGAATGAACTTCAGTATCAGCACCAATAACATCTGAAATCACAATTAGCCTCATGACAAATACTAGTAATTAAAAATTCTTTGGCACAAAATGCCCATGCAGTTACGTAGCCTGATCTTAAGTTTTCACACTGAGCTCCTCTGTGGAAAGCAGTAAGCACTGTATAAATACCTGACAGTTCAGAAGATTATCATTTATCAGTGAAACAGAATCTTGTAGATGCTGTAGAAACAAGCATGCAAGGGGCCTGGCTTCAGTGACTTGCATCTGGTGAAGTGATCAGCAATATCTGAACAGAGCGGGTGTAGAACACTACCTTATTTATCAGGGAGAACCTTCTTAACAAGGGTTGATAGGCCAGGGGCAGTTTAATTTCCTTTAGATGTAAGATGCTGCAGTCAGCAGAACAGAAATGGCTGAAAATCTTGAATTTTGCTGGGTTTATACACAGTTCTGCTTCCTGAAGCTGCAGTCAGCACTTGTGTTACCTGCACAAGGCAGGCAGTGCTACTGGGTGTTACTGGAGTTGATGGAAGGAAGAGTAATGCATGCACTGGGTGAAACTACATCTAGTGGAGAGACCCGAAGGTTCCTGATACATCTTCTTCTGACCTCTTTTTTATTTTTTTATTTTTTTTTTCTTTTGGAAACAAAGGAAACAAAAGAATGAGCATCAAAGAGATCTTGTCTGTTTCATGGCTTCTAAAATTCCACTCCCAAATGTTCTTGCCTTCCTCCCATTTTCTCCCTATCCGGTGGGAGAGGCAAGTGAACGAGAGGCTGGGTGGGTGTTTGGCAGTTGTTCGGGGTCAACCCACTGCAGACAAACCTGACACAGAGGGACCTTCTCATCAGGAGGATTTTCACCCTCCCTGTGGGATATGGAAGTGGTATGTAAGTGAGAGGCTGCTACCAAAAGGCGTGATGTGAATTACAGAGGGAGTTCAAAAGGAGCAAAGAGCCCCTGCCATATGTAGAATTACCTGGAATAAGCTTTGTACTAGAACGTAGGGATTAAGTAGAGCCTTATACTCACTACAGTTCTCCCAAATACAAGGCTTACTTTACAAAGAAAAGATGTTAGATACTTAAGCAGTGCACCTGCCTGCTAAGGCAGAGTAGGTTTGTTACCTATAATGGCACACTGAAAAAGGTCAGTGATATATTCCTAGGGAGATGTGCCAAGTGCTTGTGTGTCTGAGGTTTCTGCGAGAAATCTGGGCTTTTCTGAACTTGAAACTTCTGTGCGGTTGCAAGATACTACAAGGTAATTTTGAGTCTATGTTACGTGAATCCACCAAGTTTTGGAGATGATTTTACTGGAAACAATTTCTTTTTGTAGGTAATTAATGTTGTTTTAGGCAACTGTAGTTATTAGTGCAACTTTGTATTTGGGGTGCTGTTGTGTCTCAGTGCAAGTACAGACTGCTCTATGTGTATCCAAAGTGATTCTTCCCTATTCCTCTATACTGTGCGATAATGAAATTAAGGTCTTCATTATGCTTAGAAATATTTGGAATTGCTGAGGGGGTAGGGAGGAAAAACACACAATTCAGACATGACCCACTTACCAGGTGGTAACAAGTCATTGCAGGTTAGCCCGTCTCCAGTAACTTTTCATGTGCGTGGTCTCAGCCTCCAGCACTCACAAATGCGATTCAAGTTGGTTTATTTAGCCCTTAAGGTAAAGTCAGTCTGACAATTTGGAAGGGATTACATCTTTGAACCCTTAATCAGATAATTTCCACTTAGTAACACTACTTCTGCTCATAGCACTGGTAGGGTGAAGCAGCGCTGTAGAGATAAACGACACATCTGAATTCTGCCAAGGTTTTTTACTTAAGTAGGACTGGGGAACAACAGGGTTTTCTTTGGTTGCAGCTGTCTTTTGATTTAGAATATCGTTTTAAAATGATTAATGGAGTTTGTGCACTACTTGAATTTTCTGAAATATTTTGTGATGGAAGTCTTCTGTTTTGTGGTTTTCCTGAGTAGCCTGGGCAATGTTACTAGATTTTTTCAGTCTGACATCCTCTTTATGGCCTCCTTTTCAATAATTTAGTATTTCAATGGTGACATTTTCTATGGCCTCTTGCCTGGATCTGGTGAGTTCTGTAAAGTAGAACGATGATATTTGTGTTTCATTTTTCATGTTAATCGTAAGTAACCAAATTGACTGAATTATTCTGGCAGTGCATTAAGTAATGTGAACCCTATGCCAGTCCCTCAAATAAGGTTATTTTGGGTGCCCACAGCAACCTCTTTGAAAATGCTGATGTTCTGTGCTATAGCTACTTTTTGTTTCTTTCTTTTTCTTTTTTGTTTTTGTTTTTCTTTTTCTTTTTCTTTTTCAATTACATTTAGTTTCTATTCAAAAACTGATAGGCAGGCATAACATGTCACATTTGTCTTATCCCAGGAGTTTTCATTCTCTTTCAGATCCCTAAGAATTGGCCAGTGGTAAAGCACTGTGCATTTACTGACAGAAGGCATGTTTTTTTCTGTTTAAATACCTTTCACCAACACCTTTGAAGTAGCCCACAGATCTCCAGCAGTCCATGGAGCTGAAAACCACTGTATTACCATAATCCTGTTTCTTAATCTTAGTTTTCTTTAATTAAAGCTGTTTGATCATATTTGCAAAGTTAAACTAGATATGCATGTGTACATAACAGCAAAGTGAAATATTGACTCAAGCAACTTTGTTGCCTAGAAAATCTTCAAAAGGCAATACTAGTGGAAGTGAGATGTTCAGTCATGGAAACCTGCGAAGGGCAGGATGCAGATTTGCAGTCCCTGTGTGATGGTTGAGCTCATTGGCCACGGCATCCTGCCTTGAAACTATGGCTCATTGTTGCATCAGCCTCTCCGCAAACCTATTTTCTAGAACAACTCCCTAATCCTGCTGCATACACACCCTTCAGTCTCTTTGGGGCACATTTGAACTCAGCGATGCTGCAATTGTGAATTTCCCTTTCAACTTCCATTTAACAGTTTTTTCCCCAATGGAACGTGTAAAGTGCAGTTCATCTTACCCAACTTTAGACATCTATTGCAAGCTGTTCTTAGCTAAGCTGGGTATCCAGGTTTCTTGTTGGTCAGTGCAGATCTAGTCAGTGAAATCAGTGCCATTTAGGATACGATTTGCATGGTGGTCATCATTATTGTACTCAATTCTTCGCTTGAATTTGTGCCAGCCCCGATGCAGGCAGCTGGTGGGGAATATCCTAAGTGATGTTAAAGCCATTTGTAGGCACAGACAATGCTGGATGTGTGTCAGCGGGAAAATGCAGATACATCAGCGCTGGTTGGTATGTTCTTCTCCCCTAGTTAGAAATTATTGTCAACTACATTGTTGAAAAGGTAAATTTTTATGAGGTCGCATATTAGGCATAGTGCCTGGACAGCTTTGTGGTGTTTGGTATGCCTGCCTTTCAGAGCCCATTTCATTTTTCAGAAGAATGTGTAGGGTTTGAAATACTTTAAAAAACAAATGAGAGCAGAAAGTCAAAAACAACAGTTAACTTTTAATACAACACTTAAACCTTTTCCCGGGAACATCATCAGTAGCTGATAGTTCAGCGTTTTGTTTGTATCTAATGATAAGGTTTTGTACCCCCCCTCAGTGCTCTGGTCATAGAACCACAGAACAGTTCGGGTTGGACCTTCAAAGGTCACCAGTGCAGCCCCTGCACTGACGGCTCCTTGTTCATGCTCAATCCACACCACTCTCCTTTTCTAAAGCTAAACCTTTCAATTATCTGATCTCTTGTATCTAGCTCGTATCCAGCTGGTTTAAGAGGTGTAAAGCTCCGCTGAGCGGGGCATCCCTTGGTCCCGCCGGGATCTGGGGTCCCCGGGCTCACACACGGTTCGCCAGCCGCCCCCACCATGTGGGGAGGAAAGGCCGGGCCTGCTCAGCCCCTCTCCCGTCCCAGGTCGGGGGCGCTGTGGCGGTCACCGGCGCCTGGCACAAAGCACCGGGCTCCTCCCGCCGAGTCGGTGTCGAAGCCGAGCGCGGTCAGACCCACCCGTGAGGAGCCGCCGCGGGGGCACCGCGCATGCGCTTCCCGCCGAGTTTCCGCCCGGAACCCTTTCCCTGTGTCTCCACTTCCGGTGTTTCATTTTTCCCTTTCCGGCCGGTGCGAGGGGAAAGATGGCGTCGCGCAAGGAAGGCTCCGGGGCTGCCGGCAGCGGCTTCGGCGCCTCCAAAGGCAAAGGCAAGGCCGCCGCCACGGGGGACTCGGCCGTCAAGCAAGTGCAGATCGACGGGCTGGTGAGCGGAGGGGCCGGGGCCGCCGCTGGCGGAGGGGCGGGCGGGACGGGGCGGCCGCGTGGAGCCGCCGGCGGGGCCGGTCCCGTGTGCGGGCGCTGCCGCGGCCGGGCCGGTGTCCGACCAGGGGACAGTGTCCGAACCGACAGGCAGGAGCGGTGCCGTCCTCGGCCCGAGCTCCCCACCCCGCGGACGGGCTCCCCGTCGGCCCATCCCGGGAGCGGGTTGTGGCTCTCAGCCGCTGTCAGCGCACGGATTAGTTGCTTTTAAATAGTCCCCTTTTCCTTCGCTCCCGCTGCCCTGGTGCTCCGGTTTCCTGTTCTCATCTTTCATAGCTCAAACTATTGAAAACTGTACAGGTGTAAGAGGTGGTGAGCACGGTGGGGTTTTCCTTCATATGTTTTGCTTTTTATCTTCTCTGTTAGGACTGTGAACACCTACCGTTTTTTATTAATAAAACACAAATCGACGGATTGAAGAGGTTTAGCAGAAAATGAAGCCACCCTAATAGGGATGATCCATGCTGATCTTAAGTAAAATAGTGTCTACTAAAGTGGGTTCTGGGCTTTGCTGCTGGATACACAAATCTTATGAGGGCTGGTTGATGGAGCTGGGGCTGTTCAGCCTGGAGAAAAGGAGGCTGAGGGGAGACCTTATCGCTGTCTGCAACTGCCTGAAAGGAGGTTGTAGCATGGAGGGGGTTGGTAGCTCCTCCCAAGTAACAAATGATATGATAAGAGGAAATGGCCTCAAGTTGTGCCAGGGGAGGTTTATATTGGATATTAGGAAAAAATCCTTCACGGAAAGGGCTGTCAAGCATTGGAACAGGCTGCCCAGGGAAGTGGTGAAGTCACTATCCCTGGAAGTGTTTAAAACACGCATAGACAAGGTTCTTAGGGACATGGTTCAATGCTAGAGTTAGGTTATTTTTGGAGTCAATGATCTTGAGGGTCTCTTCCAACCAAAATGATTCTATGGTTCTATGCATTTGAGTCAGTTCATGTCTCATACACTTGATACTACTCACAATGACACAGAGTGAGGAAAAATAGTTACTTAAGCTTCTTAAGGACAGAATCATTGTTTGTTACTTCTTGTCTTTCCCAGCTGTCACTGGAACACTGTACAGCTGAAGCGTGAAGGAGTCAGTGTACTGGTAATGAGAAGGAAGATCATAATTCTGGGGCAAGCTTTGAAGCCTATTCGGTGTTTATTAGTGATAGTCTCCAGTCATTGTCCTGGAGTTACACAGTATAGTAAATGTTTGGGAAGAGAAAGTGTACCTTATTTGTCTGTAGTGGTTCTTATGAAAGAGTCTATTTGAATTCATTAGTGGATTTTTGCAGTATTCTGTTCAACTGTCTGCATATCTGTGCCTTTGGTGCACATAGCGTTTTCAAAGAGTGGTGAAAACTGACCAGTTTTGAAATGGAGCCCTAAAAATATAGGAGCTGACAGCAAACTGCTGCTGTTGCAAGCAGGCTAGAGCCAAATGGACAGTGGTATGCATGTGGCTTTTTATTAGCAAGTTTGAGGAAACAACGAAAAAGGGAATAGTTAAGAGCAGGATACAGGTTGACGCCTTTAATTCAATTTCTGTGGGTGTAAAACCTGTTTTGTCAGCTTTGGACTTAGTAACAACTGTTAAGTTGGATTCCTTTTGTTTCTACTTCGATGAAAGAAAGAGAGCAGATGTTTCAAAACTGTTCCCTACCAGATGTGTAATCTGCTTTGTGAACTACTATTCGTTCAGATCAATTGTGAGTGGCTCTGATGGGCTGCTTCTGACAGTCCAACAAGTACCTGTGAATTCTTCTTGCTTTATGCTTTTTTTTTTCTGCTTGTGTATTCTTCTGGTACATCACAGTGGTGCCTCTTGCATGGAGTCTGTATGGAGGAAGGTAACTTACTGAAAACAGTAGAAAGCTTTCACCTTTCCACCTACTGAAGATATCTGCCAATGGATCTTACACAAAGTGTTCTCAGGACAGCCAGTGTGGTTCACACACTTCCATGACAACTGTGGTGAAATGTTTGCATAAATTTGCTTGCTTTGTGAACGAAGTGGCTCCCACTGCAAGTCCTTAGACTGTCTTACTGAAATTCTGCTAAAACATTCTAATATCTTGCTGATTTGAATGTCTCATCCGTGCTCTCACGAAGTAACAAGACTTCATCAGTCAACTTGATGATGACCAGAGTGATCATGTGCCAATATTGGGGATGAATTTTGGTGGGTGTCAGGGCAGTTACCGATCTCGTTCTCTTCACTGGTGCCTCATCTCTTGGCAGTGGCATAAGCAATCCTTTCAAATGGGACTGCTTTGAAAGCAAAGGCGTGCAATGGATGTTGCTTTTAGGTCTGTGTGTGCAAAACAGAAGATGCACCAGTCTTCTCTATGTGTGAGAATGTGAACGTACTTTTAGAAAGCTTGTTATTTCAGAGAAACAGTAAAATAAAATGTTAGTAATGAAGAGAAGTTCTAAATGTCAGTATGTTAGCTTAAAACATATTACATAATTCTGCAGAAATACCTGCTTTTCTGGCCTCCTTTTAAATTTGGTATAACTATAGAGCATCCTGTAGTTAACGTCTATTAATCTTATTCCATATTTTGTTACGTAATGATCTAATTTGGATTTAGATCAAGTACAATTTTATTTCAGGTAACACAGTAGTAAAATAAAAAGCACTGCCATGGCAAGAGTAAAAGCTAACTTTTGGTTATGAATGAAACCCCAACTAATAAGACAGGCTAAATTCACATAACTTTAAAAAATGTTAGTACTGTTGAGTATTCTACTAAAAAAAATAGCATCAAAATTTAAGAAGATTGAGGAGAACTGTAGATATTTGGTAACTTGATTGATGTACCTGAATGTTTGTTTATAAAATGCCTCTGAAATTGAATGTGAACGTAGATTTCCAGCGACGAAATTGAATGTGAACGTAGATTTCCAGCCTTCACAGTTTGACAAGAAAGAGGGGAATATAAAAGTCTATACCTTTTTCTGTTAGTTTTTCTACAAGATTAAGGTATCAGTCATCAAATGATACGTACGGCTATCTACTGTGTCAGCATCATTATGTGATTCCAAGTATTTTATTCTAGTCTTGATAGCTTGAGCATGGTTTTATTTTCTGAATAATTTTTGAGAGATCTGTAGCAGACAAATTATCAGTATATACAGTTACATGGGCAGTTTCAAATTAAGAATGTCTTTTGTAAAGTAAAATAAGCAGAAGTGGGTGGTATCTTTCATCCAGCTCAAGAATACAAGGAACGACTGCAATATCAAAGAAAATGGACTCTATCCAGTTACTTTTACAACACAGAAAGAGACACTTGTTGCACATGGATTCAGAGCTACTGATGTTGAGGAGATTTGTTAAATAAGGCATCTTTGAGGTGCTCCCTTCTTGGAAATGGTCATCTTCTGGATTATTGAACTGAGTGGGTATTGCAGTTTAGACTGTGATGAACAGAAATACAAGATTTCTGTTATTCCATTTAAGACAATGTTGTGATCTGCTTTGAGTTTGTTTAATAATGTGGCAGCCTATGATTGTTCTACATATCACTGTTTTGCTCATCCCTAGTGAGTAGGGATATGTACTCTATATTTGTACCACTAAGGGATAACAGGCTTTTAGTTGCATATTATGGAAAGTCCTAATATGTCACTGGTTTATGCCATCATAAGGTGTGCTCATCCAGCTTGTGTTGGTTCAACTAAAAAAGTATCCCATGTGTTTAAGTTTTTATGTTGAGCTTTTGTTGATATAGCACTGTGACAGAAAAACTATATGTGAAAAAATCTACAGTGAAAGCAGTTTCCAGTGTAGGTGGTCTAGTCTTTCTAAGAAATTAGAAATTGCAGGGTAAAAAAAATAATCCTCCAGAAACTCATATTTATAATGTGCTTTTTCTTTCAGATGAGATGTAAGTTTTCGAGTATTTGTTTTTGGCCATCCTGATGAAAAGATCAGCAGATGAGTGCAATATATGATATTTTGTTGTCTTTGCTTCCTGTTGTAGAAATTTGAATGGAGATTCCATTGTGTTCTCTCCACTCAAGTAGCCCAAAGAAAACTTCTGTTCACAGTAGTGGTGATCACATGCATAGGATATTTGTTTTTATTTTTTATTTGCCCCTGTATAGCTGTGGGTAAGAAGCCTTTTCATATTTCTGCTCTTTTTGAGAGATTAGCACTGAACCCGATCACTCAAATGTATGATGATTATGACCACAGGGAGCTTCATGAAGACTCTCAAATGCCTTCTGGAGTTCTTAGAAACAGTAATTGTAAATTTTATAGTGAGTGTCCATCTGTGATAAGCACAGAAGAACCAATTATGATTTTAATATAAGAACAAAAAAAAAAAAAAAAAAAGAATGAATGGATCTTTGCAGCTTGATTTGCAGTATATTTTTGGACCTAATTAGAGCTCGTACCTTCTTAAAGCTGTTTGTCCATTTGGAGAACTGTAAGCTTTTTTACCTTGTGCAGTTTGCTTTCTGAAGGCATTTTTAGAATGTGAGCGAGCTTAGTCTTCAAATAGTCTCTTTACTCAGCTATCTGCATGCACAGAGTTCTCTTGAAGTAAGTTTAGTTTCTTAGATTTAGTAAAACCACCAACAACTTTGGAAGTACAAGTGGAAGAACATATATAAGCACGGAAATCCTCTAAGTTTTCCTTCTATAGGAAACTAGACTAATAATTCTACTGACTCAGTGTCTTATTGGAATGTGCGTTACTGATGTGGTCACCTCCAACTGTTTTGTAGTCACATTTTAAGAGAAGTGCGGGGTTAAGATCACTCTATGATCATCTTTTGCCGCTTGCGAATGTAAATTTAAAGAGAATTCAGACCTATGAAGACTAAAAATTACTCCGGTTTATTAGTAGTTCTGGAGCTTCTGCTGACTCTCACCTACCTGGTGGTAGAGCAGGACAGCTAGTTCCAGATATACCGGCTGCATTCCCAGTTGACTGCAACTGTATTTGAGTGGAAAAGTTGTGATTGTGACCAGACATCGAGGAATCTCTTGCAGATAATGAAATTTTGTCTCTGTTCACTTATTCATTGAAAGGAAGGACATATAACATAGGCTTTTTCTAAGCTTCCTGTAGTGGGGAGAAAGGATGGCACAGCTCTGGTGTGTGTGTGTGCGAGGAATGCGCAGAAGGAAAGAACGTGGGACTTCCCAGTTGTTCGCGTGCAGCAGATTGTCCCATTGTTTTTTCCTGCTGGGTGGGGAAGTGTCAACAGATATGACAAATGTTGTGAAGTGTAGCATTTACTACGCTTGCTGGAGGCCCTTGTGATTTTTTTGTGTAGCTAGTGGGGTCCAGGTATGTAAGAGAACCATATTATAGCTTCAACACTTATAGATTTCTGGCAATATCCACGGGTGTAGTTTAGACTAGGTTGTGCATGGCTTTGTGAGATGTTTCTTCAACACTTAAAAGCTTGCTGGATTTTCAGTTTCACAGTTGTATAACTCTTAAAAGCCATTCTCAGGATCTTCCCCAAAGGGGTAATAATTATCACATGCTGTCTGAAATAAATGTAAAGCAATGCTGTAATTTGCTTACCTTTTTCTTTTTTTTTGCAAGAGGTGTTGATGGGCTCTTGTTTGTTGTACTTCTAGGAATTTTTTAGTGGGGGCTGAATCTTTTTGGAATTCAGCTGCTGAAATTAATCAGATTTGGTTCACTGACATAATGTATTTTTCCTTCAGGAAGGTACAATAAATTTCAGACTGCAAGCTGATAGATTTTTAGAACCTAAGCGATAGTTATTCCTTTGAATGGAAAGAAATTTTCAGGTTAGCTGAATAGATGTGCCAGTTTTATTAGTAGCTACCTGTACAGTCAAGTGACCTGTGTTAATCTACAAAAGGAAAGATACATGTATCTATGAACTAAAATTAAAAACTAGAGTTACTCCATGTGGTGAGTTATGGGTTGTTTTTGACCACTAGTATGTATATAATGGGTATATGGAAACTTTTTTTGGGAAAATAATATAGCTGTGGGTTGGGAGACTGGGATCTTTTAGCAAGGCAAGTGCGCCGGCTGCTACGCCAAATAAGTGTTTTTTTTAATCAAATTCGCCTTCAAAGTAGTGAGAAGGAATTATGTTGTTACTGGGAAGCTGTTCCGTTATCTGCAAATCCTCTGCATGAGGATATTCTGGGAAGGAGAGTAAAAGTAAAGGAAAATAATTCCTTATCCAACTAAGTCCTTAAGCACCAATATATGACTTTTATTTATTTTTTCTTTTTTAAAAACCTAACCCCTTGAATTTATGTATGCATTTAAAAATTTATATCCAGTAATGCTTTGGAGAACACAGTGTTGATTGACTGAATAAAGTTTTCTTATACATTGCTCTTGCATAAGAAAATACTTGGAGCTTTAACAACATGCTAAAGCATTAATATGCACATTGCTCTGATTATTTCATTACTGGGAATGATGTTTCCTTTTTTATTAAACCGCTGCATATTAAGTCATTTTACACCCATTGCACACAAATTTTACATATTGTAGAAAGTAGTAAAAGCTATGTAGGCTTCTCAAAACAACTGTAGGTTTCTATTCTTTATCTTCATAGCTGCTAATGTGGAAAGGCTCAATACTGGTAACCAATTACCATCCCATAGTTAAAGGATATTGCTGAAGCTTTCAACAGAAGCCTTTATGGACAGCAGTGGATGAGGTTTACCTGAATCTTCAGGCCATCAAACTGAGGTGAGGGTTGGAGGCCATGTTAATACTCAAGGTGATCTTCTAATGCCAGGTAAAATTAGGTATTAATATTTGTTTGAGGTACTTAATTCTGTGAGTCTTTGAATATGTGTTTAGGTGTACCTATTAAAATTTGTGTAGAACTTATGTTAAACCTTAAGATATCCTTGTCAGTTTATTTATATTAAATACAAACATTAATTGGCTAAAACATAAATATGTCAAGAAGATGGTTAGAAGTTGTAAGCCTTGTTTGCCCTTGTATTTGCAGCAGTGTGCTATAGTGTAGATGCTTCTCTTGTGTCAGATATGACTGATTTAATCAAAGATTGTTACTCTCAGCTTGGTTACATCATCCCTGATTTGGTGATGGTGTAGTGTGCCTAATGGTTTGTATTCTCATTTATGGCATATAGAGGTTTTTGTTTTTTTTTTTTTAACATAAATAAAAACATGCGAGTCTGTGTTTTTAAAAACACCCTAACATTATTGAATTGTTTTTCGATAGTTACTCTACTCACAGTTATGGTATTTAAGTTGCTTGTGCCTTGTTTTCTTATTACCAGCCATTTTTGTCCTAAAGGCTTACAAGAGAGAGGACTATCTCCCCAGCTGTTTATAGGGAAAGCTGGTTGGCTTCTTGGGTGGGGAGCTCTTTGGTACAATATGTTTGGTCCTAGTAAATGAAATAAGGTACCATGTTTACTGACCATGAGTTCTTGAGACTCATCTTGCAAATGTTTGTTTAAGCACTTTTTAAAATGACAACTTTTGGCACTCTTGGAAAGAAAGCAGTCAATGTCCATGGTATTTGAGTCATTGGTAATAACAGCGAAGCCTGTATTGAATTGGCTAAAAATCTTTGACATTTCCTAAGTTGTCAAGATTGTGCTTTTCCTAGCTTTTACTGTAGTTTCTTCCCTTCTCTGTTACCCTTTTTGAAGACTTCACAAGAATGCCCAGGCTGTGTGTTTTGCCCGCTGTTCTCTGCACAGTTTCTTGACATTGCAGACCTGTAAAACAGGATTTCAGGATATAATATCCTTCAGGCTGTGTTTTGTGTGTCCTCTGGAGGAGTTCAAGTGGAACTTTAAGTTGAAGTTTAATCCATTTGACTTTTCTTTGACATGTTTCCCTAAAAATTTAGATCAGATTACACTGGCACTGAGAGTTAATGTGGGAATTGAATCCTAGCTTGATGTGTTCATGGATACCTTGAACCATGGAGAAGACAGAAGCATTTTTTTAATAGCTGGGTGGTATATATATGCTTTCTGTTAATCATCAGGTACTATGAGTTGCATGAACCTAACCAGACAGGAACTTCTGACATATAATCTGTGCTTACATTCAGAAGAGAAAGCGTCGATGTGTACGAGCAAGTTGAAAGGGGAAGAACCTCCTTGGAATATAAGATTGCCCAAATTTCAGGCTTAGTGAAGTTGAGCCAGTGAAGTTCTGAGGCGTCACACTGTGTTGGCTCTCTCACCCCAGCTGGCTGCCTGGTTCGTGACACTTCAGCAGGACAGTTAATAACACTTGATGGAAAATGTCCCCCAGTGTCTGACCTGCTGGATTTTATGAGTTACCTTTGTCGGTTACCAGAGTAACAGTGGTACAAATCAATGTGGTAAAGAGTTGGATGAAGTGTTCCAAGTACACAATCTGTTCTTCTGTGTTCTTTATGCCTCTTTTTACATTGGCACATTTCTATTTAAAGCAAAACTAAAAAAAAATTATATATTTATTTATTTATTTTGTTGCTGCTGGTTTGCTAATCTATGGTCCTCCCTGTTCTGGATCTGTAAGTGATTTCTTCCAGCAAGTAAGAGACTTTTTTTTTTTTAATTATTATTTTAATTTTTTTTTTATTTGTGAACTCTTGCTGTTGATTTAATTCTTAAATATAGACACTATCTCCTTTGAGATTTCTTAACCTGAAATAGTTAAAGTACCTACATCATGGCAGTTTTAGGATTAAAATGTCAGTGTGTCTCATCAATGGGTAGCAGGTATACTTGCTAACAGAGCACAAACTTTAAATGATTTGTAAGAGTGCACTGGTGCATTCAGCATCTACTAAGTGTCATGGTAAGTACACTCTAGTGAGGCATTTAGAACTAGAACATCTGGTATCACTTCATACCATGAAACTAGTGTGCTGACAAAAGGAGTTAATCTCAGTGTGGAGGTGGTTTAATGTGTTGAGCAGTGTTACACTTCAGGACTTGAAGGGGAAGATATTATTTCAAAACACCCTTTTTTTGCTGTGGGCAAGGAGAAATGATGTGTTGCCTTCTACACTACTGTTATTAACAGTTACACATCTCATTGTTTTTTGTTCCTGTTATATGCGTCTCAGACTGGTCTCTTGCCTTGTAATTATGTATGCATAGCTGTTGAAAACTGTAAATCATGCTCTTGTGGTATCTGTTTGGCTGTGTTAATATCAAGGAAAATAATATTTCCAACAAATAGCTTTCAAATAATTTACTACATTTTGGTGATTAAAATGTTACATCAGAAGCAAATGAGATAATAAGCATCACTTTTGTTTCTTATTTAGGTGTAAAATATGACTCTTGTATCTACGAGTGTGGAGGTGACAGCTGTTGGCTTTGCTGAGACAACGCTTTATGTCCTCTTGCACACTGAAGGGTTCTTAAATATTCTCCTTTGGTTTCCAGTTCATGGTAACTGCAGTAGAGCTTTGCAGCTGATGTGCAGCTTGGTGTGGGTTAGGGCAGCCTGCAGCAGGTCACAGGCAGAAAAATGACAGATACAGATACTGAAAGGCCCTTTGTGTTGGTATAAAATGAACATATTTTATGCCCTATTATGTCTTGGGACTTCTTCTCTTGGCTTTTATCTAAATCTTACAGATTTTATGAGAGGCCTTGTAAGATGAAGAACAAGTCTTTTGTTTTCTCTAGTCTTTAAAAAAAAGATAATCTATTTTCAACTTATTGTTGCTTTAGTCTTTTTTTTTATTAATCTTTCTTTGCCAGAGGCATTTTTTGGATGTGATTACTTTGTGTTTTTTTCCCATATTTACACACATGCTCAAAATACATTCTCAATGTAGAGTTTTGAGCAGGCTGTTCTTTCATATTTGTTAATCTTCAGGCAGTGTTAAGATTACAGAGATGTAATACCTGCTTTTGCAACAATGCTTAGCAGTTACATTACTGCATGTCAAGTGTATCATAATGGGAAGTAAATACATTGTTAATGTAAGAAATTGGAAAATTTCATGTCTCTATATTAAGAAATCTTATTAGTCTTTTGTAAGACTATCCAGAACCTAAAATCAACAGTGCAAATAAAGACAATATAACTGGTTTAGCTTTTATGTCTTTTGTAGCATACATAGAAAAAGTTAATTTTATGTGGGTGCATATTTAAGATAAGCATTTAATTCACTTTTTTTTTTTTCCTTGTCTCAATCCAATTTTAAAGTTAATAGAGAGGTTTATTTACTCACTGGAGTTTGAGGATGCACCTCAATTTTGCTGCGTGCATGCAATAACAGGCTAATTCTCTTTTTCAATGTTTGGTCTTTTACTGGAAAAAGGGGGGTTAGGATGGTGCTTTGAGTGCATAAGGCTTGTCAGTCTCAGCCTTTGTTCTGCTTAAACGTTGTATCCTGCTTTGCAGGCCATTTGCTGCGCATCCTTCCCATTTGGTGGAGCCCCATATTTGTGCAACAGGCGATATAGAGTATTTGTGTTAAGTGCAATGCCCATGTGGTGTTTAGGATCTTAGTTGGAGGTGTAAGTCACTTCTGGTCAATTTTTTTTTTTTGATGCATACCTGAGAAAAACAAGCAATCTCATTGACAAAATTCTTCTTTACCATAGGGCTGAGTTTTGAACACTTAAAGCTTGGTTATTTTTTATGATTACATTTTTATCAATGCAGAAACTGAACTGTTTTTTTTAACTTTAGATGGCATATTGGGTATTTATTACAGCTATCATATTACTTTTTGGGAACAATCTGAAAGCCATACTACCTTATTCATTGGCACTCTCAGTGATAAAATTAGAATGATCTTTTTTAATTTCACTGTCACAGTAGCTGTTATTAGAAATGGAGCTCTTCTGAAAGTGGGTTTCACATGACTGTGTTCAGATTGGTGATACAAAGGCAAGTCTTATCTTTATTTGAAAGATGGAAAAGCTGAAGCTTACCAGCAACAACTTACTTTCATATTTTTTTCTTCAACTTTATACTTTAAGTCAGCAGGAGAATAGACTCTATCCAGGCTCGGTTCTCTGGATCGCGCTACCTGTGAGGAGGAGGATCTGTCTCTGCCGCAGCCCCTTCACACATAACCAGGCATTTGCCAGAAAGGATAAGTGCTGGAGTGTGGAAAAAACTGTTGCACAAAGGGTTGTGAATTATTAAAATGACATGGAAGTCATGTCCAGTAGGGATTTTACTGGTTACTTGGAAGCATCTGTTGACTGCATATGGAAGTCATGATGTGAAGACACACCCTGAAATAGTGTATGTATTCCAGTTCCGTTGTGCAGGGTGTGGGCTTTGGGAAAGATCCGCAGTCTCAGATCAGCCCCCGCTCCCTCCTCCCCATTTGGCTCTGCCCTATTGTACTAATTTTTGAAGGTCAAATAGATAAGCGTAGCTGTCTTGCAGTTTCTCTTCAGCTTCAAAATGATAATAGTTTGGCACAATCTGATTACAAAATAGGCTGTTAAATAGAATTTGCTGCTGCTGCTTTGGGCTGTCATCTTTCAATCTTTCCAGAGGAAGCTGCTGGAAGTTGGTGGTGAAGAGAGAACCTTTTGCCTGCAAATACACTACTAGCTCCATGAGCACTGCGAATATTTGAATGATGGTGATTCACTAATACACAGAACATACATATCAACTGTGTGTTGAAGTATAACCATAAAGCTCTGGTGTATCAAGTGGAAAATGTTGAAACTGTGCCTGCCTTTACTGCTTCTATATAATTTCCATATGTTGTGCTCTAAAGGAGTATATTCATGTGATTTCATTCTTGAGATGATGGCTGGGTATTGAATTCATTAGAAATAATAAATATAAATTGTATCGGCAATTTACAAAAATTGCCTAAAGTACTGAATGTTTTCAGAAGATTTGAGTTCAGTGAGATTTGTGAAAT
Organism: Streptopelia decaocto; assembly: GCF_964273445.1. Taxonomy (NCBI): domain Eukaryota; kingdom Metazoa; phylum Chordata; class Aves; order Columbiformes; family Columbidae; genus Streptopelia; species Streptopelia decaocto. The sequence goes on from NC_138655.1 coordinate 15,932,444, forward strand.
AGAAGAAATAATATACTAAGTAGTCCTGGGGAAATGCTCCATCCCACTTGTAGAAGAATTTTGGATGTTATCACAGCCCTATTACTGCCTCCTAACAGTGTGCTAATAACATCTAATGCCCTGCTGCTCGCAGGGCTGAAATCCTGGGGCTGCCTTACAGAAATGTTTCTAGAAGAAGTGAGTCTGCGGTGCCTGTGGCCCTCATGGTTTCCATGGGAATGAGCATGGATCCACGTACTGTGAAATGTGTTATGAAACTTTGTATTGCGGCAAATACGTTGTACCAGTGTGTGAACAGGGCAATGGAGAATTGAAATACCAAAATGTAATGGTGCGTTTTTACTTCAGGTTGAGGCAATATTTAAAGTGTACTAATGGCTTGTGAACAACCATGGAGTTGGTTGCTAACCTGAACTGTTGTGCAGTCTAAAAATGAACTAAAATATAGTGGGACAAAAATCAGGAAGAGATTGGTCTGTTAGGTAAAACACACCTTGATTAACATTCATTTTTTTTTCTGTGTTTTAATAAAGTTTTATTTTCTCCACTATTTAATGAGTTTTGGTGCACTGCAGTTTGTGTTTAACTTATTCCCTTTGCAAGAACAAGCAGGTCACTTGGACGTGAGTAAATAAGTGATTTAAACAGATGTTTCATGGTACCTGCAAGACAGCAGCTGATTAATGTAAGTTCCTGATACAGTCAAGGAAGACCACAGCCTGTGAAAAACTAACAGACCTCTAAGCAAAACCCAGTAATATCCCCTTCTAATGTATTTGTACAAAACCAGCTTCATGTCTGTGCTATTTCAGTTCTTCAGGCTGAGTTCCCACCTACCTATTTATGTCAGTAGCAAAATCTTTTCCATGGTATATTTTAGATTAGGTGTTTACTAGTTTTTTTTTTGTTTGTTTGTTTGTTTGTTTTCACTTTCTATGTCTGGTTTTATATAAATCAGTGATTTTTTTAATAATTTGGAATAGAGTTGGGTGTGTGGTTTTTGTTGTTTTTTTTGTGTTTTTTTTTTTTTTGTAGGTTTTATGAGTTTATTTAAATCCCTACAGCTTTTGAAGTGTCCTAGTAATAAAATGAGTGAGAAGGGAACCCAGGTGTAAGCACTGGGTGTGCTTCCAGTAAGTGCTGTGTGTGTGTGTCAGTCACTTAGTGGTGTCTGTATAAGCCTGGCCTTGTGCTCTGTGAGCCACCCCCTTCGCTGGAAGGCTGTATCGCCAGAAAGGCCCTGTTCTTGTTAGACTGGGCTTTCCCTCTTGCTTGAAGGGAATTCTAGAGCTCTTGAATCACAGGAGTTTGGAAGTAGTTCTTAGAAAGACAAATACCAAAGCAGAAAGAGCAGATACTTACGAAGTATTTAAATGGGGTATTTTCTGGTGGTGGTTTAAGCTTTGCATTCAGTTTGTGTTGAACATGTTGCTGAGGTAGACAAAATCTGTGTAACAGAGTTACAGAAAGTGGAAAACAAATCAAATGTTTGCTTTTCCAGACTGAGCTTCAGGGCAAGCGTGGTACAGCTCATCGGCCGTGCCCCGAAGAGTGCACAGAACCAGTTGATGTTCAGGAAAGGAAGATAAAATGGGCTTGTCACTGACTTTGAGATGTGCCTTGAGTCAGGCGCTTACTGAGATAAAGTGGCAAGGTATATTCTGTTTAGCTTAGTGTTGTGAATAGATGTTATCACCATCTTTGTCCTCTTGGAAAACACAGGAAGGTGTTGAGTTAGATGGCTATAAGAACTTTATGAGGCAGAAGGTAATATGGAAGACAATAGATTCCTGTAGTTACAGGGTGGTATGTTTCCTAAACCAAGTAGAAGTGACAGAAAATACTGACGTTAAATCAATAATCTGTTATGATTTGGGTAGTTTTCTTCAGCCGAACGTACATATTGTGGAGCTGAAGGTTACTGATGTTCCCTTTTGTAGTTAAATCATCTGAAATCTTGAGGTTTACAAACTAAGCTGTTGATATGGTATAAGCTGGTGTAATAAGTCACCCAGGGAACAAAAAGCTTTGGATGCTCTTCATATGCTTTCTAATATTCAAAAGCATTCAAATAGTACAGGAGCATGTAACATTCTGCCCGCTCTGCACCGCCCCTCCCCCCCCCAAAAAAAAAAAAAAAAAGCCCTACAGTTCAAGATGAAATATTTTCCATTCACTTTAACATGGATTTCAAAAATGATTTGGTACTGACGACCTACATGAGACAAAACCAACAGAGTCCTATGATTTATAATTTCTGTGTGAAAATATAGGTAATATCCCCTGTTTGAGGACCACCTCAGATCAATACACATTGTTCATAATAGTTGAGTTCAGGCTTAGCTCCAGGAAACATCCATCCTCCTGTAAAAAAGAGATATAGATATTTGCACCTGATTGAGATGGTATAAAATGTCATGCATCATTCCGTTATGCCTTCTACATAATTACTGTTTTTAAGCCCCAAATTTCTGTCAAGTTCAGAAATAAGATTTTAACATCTGGTGTTTATTAGCTGTTGAGTGACATAAAATGTAAACGTACTATTCCAAGAACTCTATTTTCAAAGGCTCTGTAACTGTTGGTGTCAGGGCTCTCACCAGTCAGGATAAATGTAAAATGTTGTGGGGCATTTGAGACCTCCTGCCCAAAGGGCGGTTATTGTACTTGCTAGACAGAATAGCGAGGGTTAGTATGTTCAACTGAAGTAGCTTTTTGATTACTCGTCAGGGAATTAAAATATATATTTTGTTTTTTTGGCCACCAGTCATAGTTAGGATTTAAGAAAGCTGTCAAAACAACTATAATAATGTTGAAGGTCTTAATAGAAAACAATTTTTTACTTCTGAGATAAAACTCGTCTAACCGTTTTAAGAGCTTTTATTCCAAAGTTAAGCATAAGGAAGAAAAGAACAAATGTTTAGACATCCATCATGTCATAAATGGTAAAAAAATCGGTACTGTTGAATAAGAAATGTAGAAGAATTCAAAAATCTCTTCAGGTTATCTCGAACATACATCTACGTGAATTCAGGTTTTGAGTATCAGTAAAGATTGTCATATTTCTGAAGATCAGTATAATGTGGAAAATTCAGTTTCATTTTTAATCTTCAGTTCATCTCATGGCGCAACTTCGTGTGGTGGCAGCCCTGGCGTCATGAAGCTTCATATCCAGCACCTGTTGACTTTGTGCTTTTAATGTGCTATCTGTCTAACAGGGCTTTCTAGAACATGTTTCTGTGGACAGCACTGATTAAGTTGGAATTTTTTATGTGCGTATGTAAACATCTGTCTGCTTAATCATCCAGAGGAGAGTGTTATGTGTATTAGACATGTGTTTTCTTACTCTTAACTGTTGCAGTGGTATCTTTAATTTACTTCAGAGTTCCTTTTCTCCTGGCAGGAAAGTTGGGAGACTTTGTTCCTGTCTTATCAAGTGGTGCTATAGCCAGGAGACAGATCAGCTCAGAGCAAGTTTTTGCTTGGTCAGCTTCCAGAACTTGTTGTTTGTAAGTATAGGATAAGCACTTATCTGTAGTGTGCAAGAACCTCATCTGGAACTATTAAAAATAACATTGCCCGTGTTTCATTATATCTTACTCTAGTTCTACCTTTTTTTTTTTTTTTTTCCCTCATTTTCCTAAGTCTTTGTTTAAAAACAAAGCCATTCTGTGCTTACTGGAGGATTTCAGAACTGATTAATTAAATTTCATTTTTGCATAGCTAATTTGTTAAGTTTCGGCACAACACAGGTAGATTTGCTTTTGGTGTAGTTTGAACTGGGGAAACAGGCAGGGCCACTAAATTAATGTGAAATTTGATGTGTAAAATTTGGTATGTCTTCGTTTGGATATTACTAAACAGATCAACTAACTCACTTTTTGCAGAGGTGCCATATATGCATTTAATGTGTATCAGGTAGATGTCTTGATTCTGGGCATCCTTGAGTTTAGCACAATTCAAGCTCCATTGCATGAGTTATTAGTAATGATAGTTGAGATCTGTCCATTTACAAAACTATATTAACAGTTCTCTCTTGAACTTTGTGGTAGGAGTTTAGGTAAAATTGCTCATGCTGTAGTGCTTAAATGTAAATGTTCACGATGGTTTGAGTTCGAGAAGACTCCATATGTGATACGGATGTGTTTGAAATGTATTGGACGCTATTAGCGGTAATAGCTTTCAAATTTTTTTTGCCAAGCTAAATATTAGAATCATAGAATCAGTAGTGTTTAATGTTGAGAGGAAGTGGACATCGCAGCGCCTTCCACATTTGGTGCCCTTGTCGGTTGGTTGAAAAACATCCACATAACACAGAGTTATTTACACTCTGTCCCCATCCTCTACCCACATGCTGGCAGTTGGTGCTAGTGGTTGTGCCGACAAAGCTTTCTTGGGTGGGAAAGAATGTTAAGCATTCCAAAAGGTTTAAATACTTGATTTAAGACTGTAAATCAGCTTGTTACATCGTGTATCCAGTGGGCTCACAGAAGCTCCCTGTTGTTTGATGTCACATCTGTAAGACAGGTACTGCAAATCTGCTTTCAGTGTGGTGACTGTCAGCTCTCTGGAACACATTCATAAATGAATCTTCTGTGCTTTCATTTGCTGGTGTCTCTCTTAAGAGAAATACAGGAATGTGTGTCTTGACATATTCATGTTCTTACAGCAGAATCTTCCCAGGACCCCCCAAGGGCTTATGATACTTCGTGTTATAGGTATTTCTGTAATGAAATACAAACTTTTGAAATTAACAGCAGTGATTTCACCATGTAGCCAAGGTTAAAATTTGGCATTATGCTCCTACAGCTACAACATGTATCTTTGAAGTTTTTAATAATTTTAGAATGGTTCTTTTTTTCCATAGTATGACTTCATTCTTAATGTTTGAGCATTGCTTTGCAGATTTGAAGACTAGAAACACTGCTGACCTGTGAACTTTTTTTTTGGTTAATTGAGGTTTAATGGCCATTAAAATCTGATAAGTGGCTATTCCAAGCGATTAAATTGATTTGGTATTTTGAACACTAAATTTACAAGACTGGGGACTCTTGAATTTGTATATCCTTTTCTAAACAGCCTTTGTGTACCTAAATATTTCTTACATACTAATTGAGTTTACTGAATCAAGCTGCATGCTATTATTGACTTGTGTGTTTTGAGGTATCAGAATTTAGAAATAGGATATTTTTTTGTTTTTTAAACGATAAGTCAAATTACTTGATACATTTTTTCACTTAAGTACATAGCCTTTCCTGGTTGGCCAGCTACATTACTTAAATAACAGTAACAGTTGAAATGTGGTTTTGGTTACTGTTAATTTCATGTAGCAATGGTATAACAGTGAAGGGTCTAAGGGCATTATAAACCAAGTATAGTTTGTACAAAGAGGCAGTGTCTCTTATTAGTTTAATAGGAGGATGGGAATTGTAAATAGTGTTTGGAAAGCGAATCAGCGTTGGATGAAAGGTGGGTTATACTGGTGCTCATTTACATTTCACTGGTATGTTTTTTACTGTGTCATGTGGAAAAATTGATTTGTATTTCTCAGTGTGTTGTGTTAGTTGCATTATTTACATTAACACTTCTGACATTTATTTTCAGACCAATAATGCTCCTCTGATTCTGTTCTGATGCTTCATAAACATAACACCTTTTTTGGGAAATGTCTAGATACAAGTTAATGTTATTTTTGTGTGTGTGTGTGTGGTTTATTCGGCATGAAGTATTGGTTTATGCAGTCAGATCAGGAAATGTCTCGGCATTGCCATTTTTATAGTGATCAGCTCTTCCTGTAGCAAACAAATGGAAATGACATTTTAAATGTTTGAAACTGGCCTTATTATCACTAGAGAAATAATTGTACTTTATACTTGAAGGCTGTTTTTAGTACTGAAACGCAAGTTCCAGTGCACGTTTCCCTCTTGGTCATATGGTAGTATTTTGATGGCAGATTTTTCAATCCACTTTTAAGAGCCTGCTAAAGACTTGTGTATTATGTGCTAAATAAAACTCTCCAGAGCAAAGAACAAAATACAAACAAGAATCATGTGTCATTGGATGCATTTCTCAGACTTGTTCATTTATCTTTAATATAAATGGTTTCAGTAGCTAATGTATTTTCCAGTGCAGTCATAAACCTGAAGTTCTGCAGCTTTTGCTCCTCTATGTTTCACACCCATTAGCAAGTTCATGACCTTCTCTGCTGCATTTCTCAGACTCCATGTGAACACAAGCTTGGGGGTAGACCTGAACTGGGGCCTGTATCTATCTGAATAATATCTGCTGTGGTCGTCAGGCTGGAGACTGACAACTGCAGACTTGTGTAATAACTTCATTCTGTATTGGGGTTATTTGGTCAGCATTTAAGAGTGTTGAACTCCTGGTTTTATCTCCCTGAAAAATCATTGATACTCCATGACAGCCCCATGCACTTTTCATTTGCTGCTGCTTCCTGTGAGCAATTATCATCAGAAATGCCATGATAAAATTGGCACCATATCACAAACGGTCCTGGAACAGAACCAAGAGGCAAACAGGGTGCACACTCAGTGTGCATAGAAAACTCAAGAGTAAATAGGGAGAAAAATACTGGAAAAGGTGAAGCTGTGCAGTAGGCAGAGAGCAGCTGTGCTCTGATCTGTCCAGTTACTTACAGATCCCCTGACTGTAGAAGACAGAGCTTATGGCAAATATGTGATAAACCTTAACTTGACACACTAAATGGAGGCTGAATATTATTTACATGCTGGCTCTGTGGTAGAAGGCATCCATCTTCTACATGTATGTGATTTTGAGCTGGTGTTTGCTGTACTGCTTTCAGCATTGTTAAATTCTACTTCACTGCCCACTGATCTTAATTTCATTACTATTTTCACATGTAGTGAGATTTATATAACCAAAGCATCTCTTTGTCTCTCTGCTCTGTAGACCTCTTTTAACAAATTGGATACAGAGTTATGGCTTCGAGTCACTTGAGGGGCAGATGTGGATGTATATTGGGGTGAAACAGACCGAGAAGCTTCAGTGTGAGTGTATCTGGATGCAGGAGAACACAGCAGAAGTGAGTTGTGCTGTGAATAAACAAATCAGTAAATGTTAGTCCTGTTCAATACTTATACACAACTTAATTGGAAAAAAGGTGGTTATTTTCCATTCTCCCTCTACCCTTCATATTCAAACAGGATGTATATGAAGCTCTTGTTTACCCATTTTACCCCAAGGCGACAATTTGTCTGTGAAGGATTTATTTTCTAGTCACTTTTTTGTTCCATTTAACCTATATTGTGGTACTTTAATTCTTTAATGGAGTTCTTAAAGTTGTGACAAAGTTCTGCTAATGAGCCAAAGAGAAAACTAGGGACAAATGTATGTTACTGTGTGAATATGAGCTTAACTTTTGGGGTTTTTCACCTGCAGAATGTTCACTGAATACCAGTATTTGTACAAAGTCTGTCCTCAAGGTGGTTGCGCTGGAGCCCAGTACACTAATGTGTTTGCCAACAGACATTAGTCCTATTGCTTTAATGACAACATGGTCATCAGACGTTTTCTGGTGCATTTTGCTTGGATGGATTAGGATTTAGTGAAATAAAACCCACTTATGCTGCGCACAGTATAAGTTCTTTAAAGTATGTGTTTGTGGTTAGTGTCTTATCTTGGTCTGGTTCTTGTTGTTAAGCATAAAATTTTACTTAAGTGTAAAATTTTTCTGAAGTGTTTCTGGCAACGATTGGCTACTTTTGAGTGTCTTTGTTCATACTGTTCCAATTTACAGTATCACCTCATGAGAATTATTCAGATTCAGGGAAGGAAGTGAGAATTATATTAAAAATATGATGAATAATTTGCGGTCTGTTTTTCTTTCTTTTATCATTCATTATTCTTAAATGTCCTATGACACATAGTTTATAAAATATAAATTACATTATCATCTGAAGTAGAACTGCAATGAGATGTAATTTTGGAGGTTAATGCAACTGAAATTTGATGCATATTGTACCTTTTAAAATTTTCCTACCAATTTCTGCATCATTACTTTAAAGATGTTTTGATAGTTTCTTGTGCAATGTTTGCCTCAGGAGGGAGCTTATTGCCCCTACAAGATAGCTTTTAACAGTTACAGCAGCAAGATAAACTAGAAAAGATCAATATTTCATTTTAGAAGGGTGTTTCAGAAAATTGTTTTAGAACTGCATTTTGACAGTTCATTTAATGGTCTTTTTTATTCTCCTGTAATAGTAGGATAGCCGCCTGTTTTTCAACCTGTATTAAAATTGCTGCTGTTTAAGCCAGTAGCGCACTTGGTTTGCAGCTCTCATTTATGTAACACTTCAACAATTTAAAAATTCCAATATATAGTGTGAGGACAAAAAAACCCATTACATAATCCAATTTTCTTGTGTTTGTGTTCTAGGTTGTGTTAAAGATCATTAAACATTACCAAGAAGAGGGACAGGGGAATGAAGTGGTCCAGGGAGTGCTGCTGGGTCTTGTCGTGGATGACAGACTTGAAATCACAAATTGCTTCCCTTTCCCTCAGCATACAGAAGATGATGCAGACTTTGATGAAGGTAATGATTGCAGTTTTGCAAGACTTTAAGTTAAAAAAAAATCTGTATGTGCAAACCAGGATTTTTCTTCTTTCCACAATAACCAAAATTGGTATATGATTAGAGAGTGGTTTTATTTGACTTGAGATAGCAGTGGGTTATCACAATGCCATCCTGCATATCCAACTGAAATCTTATCTATGTGTGGAAAGTTATAAACCCTGTATTATATGGACACACTTATTTTAGAGTAAGACTGTCCACACAGGAAGTTACATGAGTTTCCAGTCTGTGATTCATATAGACTTTAAAGCTTTTTATGAAAATGGCTGTGTGTATATATACATACATGTTCTTAAGTGTGTAGTCAGGCATATAGACTGCATCTCTGTAGAGTTATTTGCATGTCTTAAGTACTTATTAAAAGCCTGGAGAGCAGAGCTTTGTAAGTTTAAGAGGCACTTGTTAATGTGAAATCTGGGTGATATTTTTGCTTCTCCAAGTTAGGTACAAGTAGTATTGGTGGGTTCTGTCTATCTTGGTGTTTCCTTGCTGGTCCTGCTAATGTTTTGGTACTGCCACTGTAAGTCAGTATAATTGACTTCACACAGAATGGTATAAAATTTATAAAGTGAACTGGAAAGGCTTAAAATTGTAATCTTGGTAATATATGTGTGTGTTTAATGATGGTAGGAGAAATGCTTGTCTGCTGGGGCTTAAAGAGAGACAGTTTTATTTTAAGAGTAACTGAAGGGGCAACATAGTCGAAGTAGTTGCAGTTGGAAGCTTGATTGTATCTATTTTTGATAATTCAGTGTGAGCGAGATTACTTAAAGTATAAACTGCATTTTCTTGCTCATAGTGACGTTATTATTAAATAAATATTTAATCTTAGAAAAGAATATTGAACTGTGCCTTTAGAACAGATAATTTTAAGAAATCTTCGGAGCTTGGTAACGTTTCTTAGCTGTTTTTCATCTGTTGTGGGATTATACAATTTGCTGTATTAAAAAAAAAGCAAAACACAAGAGAATCTTAATTGTCCTACAGTAACATGGTGCTTGAGTCAGAACTATGTTTTATTAAAGCTTAAAAGATCATTTAAAGATTCCTTCTCTTCTGGAGCTCTTCAAAGGACTGGAGTAATCTAAATTTTATTTGGAGCCTATGCTTCAATCTTTACTGTAGAAAATGGCTGAATTGTTTCCTTGTAGCTGGTAGGCAAGCAAGGAGTGAAATTAATTTCTTAGTTTCCAAGATGGATTCATCTCACCATGTGATGACTACCATGCTGAAGCTGTAAGCCTGTGATCTCATATGCAAGGTTCAACTCCTTCTGTTTGGGAAAAACTTTATTTCAGAAGAGTGACTCTTGTTACCAGTCTTTCTTTTTGCCTTTTTAGCACATAGGCCATAATCCTGGCATTAAGTAAGATGCAAAAGTCAATGCTTGTGGGCATTCTCTCACCTGGATGTCTTAACTTGTCCACCGTCTGTTCCCAGGCTGCGGGTGCAGAAAGCAGAGCAAACTCTGGCCCGAGTGGAAAGTGAACCTGTGACAGTGACGCTGCTGTGTGTCTCTAGCAGGGATAGCGAATTTGCAGCCAGGTCAGGGAGCTTGTCTGTGCTGAATCATAGAATCATTTTGGTTGGAAAACACCTTTATGATCATGGAGTCCAACCATTAACCTGATAGTACCAAGTGCCACTAAATCATGTCCCTAAGCACCGCATCTACATGGTTTTCAAATACCTTCCAGGATGGTGACTCCACCACTTCCCTGGGAAGCCTGTTCCAATACTTGACAACCGTTTCTGTGAGGAAATATTTCCTAATATCCAATCTAAGCCTCCACTGGCACAACTTGAGGCCATTTCGTCTTGTCTTCTCACTTGTTACTTGAGAGAAGAGACCAACACCCTCCATGCTACAAACTCCTTTCAGGTAGTTCAACTGTGTAAGCAAACTTCAAGAGCCATTTTCTATTGATTTTCATCTTCCCCAGCCTCTGCCACCTGGGTCACAGAGAGGTTCTCTCAACATTCTTGTCAGTGAAATAGACTTAAATACGGAACTGTTCAGGAAACACACAGCACTCATGTTCATGCTGTGTTTCCTTTACTGAGGGCCTGTTCAGCTCTTTGACCTATGTGGTAGAGGTCATGGAAGATGAAAACCCAAACAAAATGGCTGTTGAGGTTGCAAGTTGAGCATTAGGTACCTTTTTAGGCTGTATATTGAGTTAGTTTCTCTTAGCCAATGTGAAAAACAATAATATTTTATAATTATCCTTGTTTGCTTTCCCTGGAGCTGTGTTTCCCTATGCAAGCATCCTGCCAGATTTTCAAAAGATTGTTTTTCCTTCTAGATACAGATATTCCAGCAAAGAACTCTCTTGCTATATGCCAGAACCTTAAAATTCAGGATGTTAGAAACCAAACCAAACAGGGCACCTCCCTTCCCCCAAGACTTGTATGTTGCATCAGTATCACATCTGGCTTTATGTATATGCACAAAATCAGGAGATATGGAAGGAAAGTACAACGGTCTTGGCACTTCAGTGCCTCCATCACCCAGGATGATACCTAACATTCTCGTTGGTCAGAATAACATTGTATTATCTTCTTTGCTTAGTGTGTATATATTTTTTTAAATTATATTTTTCCCCCTTGTCTAAAATTCTGAAATAGGAACAATCCTATTGAGGTTCCAAGTTTCTGGGCCTGCAGAAAGCATTTCCTAGTGGACTTTGTTCGCATTTGATCTTGTGAAGGGACTGTTGTGCTGGCTGAAGGGCCGTGCCACCCCAGCTGCCCTTCTCCTGAGGGGAAGAAACAGGGAGAAACTGTGGTATGGTTATCTCCTGGCAAACTCCTAATCGGCTGTGTTGAGATTTGAATGAATACACTGAAAAAATCTGTTCTTCTCTATCATTTTGCAGGAGCTTTATGAACAGGTCATCTGAAAAATACTTTGTGGTCTTCAGGTGATCATTGTTAGGAGAACTGAACTTACATACAGGAGGGTGATCTTTGAGCAAACAAACTGTTGAATAATTGGCAAGAGACATTTAAGCTAACGTTTTCCTTTTTAAACAAAGCAAATGTAATATAAACCACATTTTTGAGGGTGCTAAGAAAATATCCTTCATTTGGACTTGAAATAGATATGCATGACATTTAAGAATCATTTTGATAAAGGTGGGTTTCTGACCTTTTAGCAACAGCCTTTCTTCAGATATGCTTAGATACACTTTTGTTATGGTGCCATTTTGTCTCTTGCTGCTAATGCCTGAGATAATGCTAAGTTTTGAGTGTTTGCTGCAACAGAATTCCTTCAAAAATGAACTTTTTGATTTAAAAGAAAAAACATGCCCAAAACTGTTCTTTTAGTGCAAGAACACTTTTTAGTGCAGTTTGACTTGGACTATTTCTAGAAACTACAGAAAACATGAGGTTTTTTTAGCTTCAAGTAATTCTTATTATAAATCTGGAAGGATTGTCTACCATTTATGAATCCACAGGTGTTTTTCATCTTAGAAAGTTTCTCCTGCAGTGTCGTCTTCCTACGATTCTTTTTACAAAGTGTGATTTTTTGGTAAGATTTTCCTGTCAGGGAAGTCTTAAACACCTAGGCTGGCCTGCTGCAGCATAAGAGTTTTGGAAGGGTGGGAGGGTTTAACCCAGCTCAGTGTTAGAAATCTGTGGGTGAAGTTGAGTTGATGATGTGTGAGCTAATGGAGGGAAATTGCTGAACAAGGGTACGTTATAGTTGAGTCTTCAGCAAGAGATTCTTCAACAGGAATGTTTGATATTCTGGGGCTGCACTCTGGATTTTGGGCAGGCGTTTACTTTTTAGAGAACTGTATTTCCTTATTACTAGTGCACTTAAATCCTCATAGGTGCTGAATTTATTTCTTTAAACACAGATGTTTAATTTTAAGAAGATACTTTCCGTTATCTACATGTACAGCCCCTATTCCTGTGCCCCTGCTCACTCTCATCCTCCACCTGATGGATTCAACTCTGGTTTAGGGAAAATCAGCTTTCTGCTGTAAGGATTTTTTGCTTAGGCACCGCTATGAAATGAGGCCGTACCCCAGCTCATCTTTGTGAGGGTAGTTTTCTGATACCTTCACTTTAGGGCATTCCTAGGCTTTTGTCTGAGCGTAGTTTTGCTTTGTTTTAGTTAAGGTTTACAAAAAAACTGTAATGCATGAGGTATATTTTCTTCTTAAGAAATAAATGTATTATTTTTGACTATAAATTGTGTCTCTAAGCAACATGTTATGTTCAGTCCTTTGCACTTCATTGTTTTTATCTTCAGTGCTATGCATTGAGTAGCTCTTTTTCCTGTTTGAAGGAAACTGATCTTCCTTTCATGGAAAGCAATAGTTAAAAATGTAGTATACATCTTGTAAATAATCATAGATCATGTGAGATGTTATTTTGATAAAGTATTTTGAAACATTTTATTTCAACCTTATTTCAACCTGTACTTTACTTACAAAACTGAGATAGTAAATAAAGTGCTGTGGTAATTGTGCCAGTAGAAACTTTGAGACAGTTACATAATTATACATCACAATAAGTTCTAGAAGGTTGTAACTTTTTTTTTCGTTTTTGGTAACTATACAGAGTTTTCATTAGATTCCCTCTGAAATGCTGCAGGTGAAAAGGCGATGCCCCCTTCCTCACACCCGCCACCCCCAGCATGACTTATGCTTTCTTAACGGAGAAGGTTAATTCTGTTTTTCAGTTTTCAAGTTGGAAGTATCTGGATGATTAAAGATTGTAATACCTGCACCTTTCTGTGCTGTAGGCTGTGTTTAGTTGTATCATCAGTCAATAACAACTAGAAATAACACAGTGCAGCATTTCCATAAAACCACCATTTTTCTTGGCTTCCATTAGGCCTCAAGTGAAGGCAATTGCAAATCAAGAAACATGTTGTAGCTCCTACATAGTCCTTTTTCAGGGTTTTAATTGGCCAGATAGCAGCAGTTCATCCTGCTGAGCCTCATCTCCAGTGTTGCCAGTACAGTGACCTGCCCTGTGTGATCCTTGCAGAAGCAGAGGGTTTCAGGTAGCTAAAATGAACATGCTTAGAAAAGTTAATTTAAGGTAAAGCAGTGGACCAAGGGTGTGCTTCTGAACTGTTGCCTCCTGTGGTGGAAATGAGGTGAGCGTTGGCTGCGCTAAGGCCCTTCCTGTGTCATCGGAAGATTTGTCCTTGAGGTGAAGCCCGTGGTCTGCTACGTGGTGTGACATTCTAGGGGCTTCAGGTCCAAAGGCAGGTGAGTTCTTGTGCTTCCAGCATTCTTTGTCTCAGCGCACAAGCGTGGTGGTGTTCGGTGCAGCGTTTTGGCTTTTTAGGATGCATTTTACCAGTAAAGGCTGCTGTTTTGAAGAATTATGTTTTCTCTTCTATTAGGATAATTGTGTAGCTACACAAACAGCTTTGAGTACAACTGGCAAAGTAGTGAGAACCCCTAAGGTGCTTGAAACTGCTTTATGGTCAAACCAGAATCTCCCAGAGAGTACGTATATACCTATAGGGACCAGATGGACTATGTGAAGGGTCATTTCTTTTGCTACGATGGCCGTAGAAGTTCCAACATCATTAAATCACAGCCCCCTATTTGTGTCGATTCATCTTCTTTCTGTCAAGACTTCTGCCAAGGCTAAATTTTGTCAGTTTTTCTTGTGAAAGCAACTTCTAGTTATTCCCGTTTAAAATCTGCTAGTATTATAACTCAAGGTCTATCATTGTTGGTATATATTTTGTTTCTCTTGTATTATTGCAGGGCAGAACGTGAGCATTCCGTAACTGTGTTCTGAATAGGCAGATGCAATTTTAGCTGATTTTTTTTTTTTTCTGTGTGTTTTTGATTTAGGTTTATTCTCTATCGATCTAACAGTTGGTAAAAATAGAGATCATATGTATTGTCTTTTATTGTAAGAAAATGGAATGTTTAGGAAATGCAGAAATCCAGATATATGGAATTTAAGTTTCATTTCGCTAAGGACAAGAACAGATGACCCCAAAACTCTTAAATCAGAGTCTTGGTTCTGGCTCCAGCTGTAGTCCATTTATCTGAATTCCTCAACTGTGTTTTTCCGAAGTTCCAGTAGTAATTTAAGAAGAAAGCTATACTATGTAAATGTTGACTTTTCAATTACTAAGTGCTGGCAAAAGCCCATCTGATTTGTGTGTGCATTTATGAAGTTTCACTTTGTGCTCTATGTAAAAAGAATATTGAATTGTAAGTTGGATTTTTTTCGTTATCATTTGGATGTAAACATTCATTAAATAGTCTGTGGACTTTGTAAGGATTAATTTATATAAGGAACTCAAATGATGATGATAGCGAGTGGATGGTCACTTATTAAAAATGCAAAACAGTCTTGTCTCCCATGTTTTGGTTTTTTTTTGTGGGCTGCGAGAACTGATATTGGAATATACCGATTGACAGAGAGGCTGGTTATTAGATGTACTTAATTGTCATGTAATAAGATGTATCATGTAGTCAAGGTTCTTCAACAAAGCTGCTAATAACTCCTGAGTTATTTCATACTTTACCTGTTGCTGCTGCAAGTTCTTGATTTGTTTCCCAAAAAGAAACTAACCCTGGCCGTGTTCTCGTAGTTGTAATGGTTCAGTGCAGTAGCAGGCATGCAGCATGTTAAATGTTTTGCATAAGCTTTCGTACTGTGCAGACTTCTCTTTGCTGAGGTTTTTGTCTTTATTGGGCAAAGAAGAAGGAATTCAGATAAAAGGCCGCTTTTCAAGGCACACTCCAAAGCTCCCTGTGTGCGTGGATACATGGATTTGTCTGTATCAGATGCAGCAACATACCCTAAAGTATGTTTTTGTAATATAAAGTCCTATGAAAAAGTGCTTTTAATTATCTGAAATGCCACAGGGGAATGCGAAGGGTACGTGTGTGAGTCCCCATCTGGATTTTCTGGCAGTTTTTGGGCTGCAGGGCGGGTGCAGCCCCCGTTAGAGGGCACTCGTCCCCAGCGCACGGCGCTGCCGCAGACCTGGGGCTGCGCACAGCAGGGACACAAAATATTTACATCTATCTGATAAGGTTCATATAATGTTTTATACAAACGAATTCCAAAAATGTGTTACAAAGGGCATTGAATTAAATACAGCTCTACTGACTCCATGCTTTTTAGTTTCTTAAATCAGCCGAAATGTGCTGGATGTTCCAAGAAACTATGTAGGTTGGTAGAATTTGATTCAGAGACTTTTGTGTATGTGTATCCTAAAAGCTGGACAAGAGCTTTCTTGTTTTGCAGGTTCTCTTCACTTCCCAATTCTACCATGTGTAACTAAGAAAGAGGAGAGAGCACTTGTGAGGGATCTTCTTAGACAGCTTATTAGGTGGGCTTATCCTGCTGGACTGTGCAGGCTTAAAAACTACAGATGAACTATTCCTCTTCTGATAGTGTTGCATGAAATGCCTGAAAAACGTAGTTCATTGCATTTCTGGATTTTCAAGTTGATTTTTCCTGTGGAGGCAATGCTTTAAAGTCATAGGTAAATATTTTTGTTCAGTGTCTAATTTTGAATCAAGAAAGAAAAATCATTTTGCTCTTTAAAGCACAAAGCATACTCAAGATATATTTAAATCCAGTTCCGTTAAGATTTCACTGCAAAAGAAGTTAGTGTAAATTGCTTTTAAAAGCAGAAATGCTGTACTTTTTTTTTTCCTAAGAAAACAAATTTCATGTCATTTTTGAGTAATTTTAAACCTAAAAACCTTGTGGCTGCCTGCGTTCTGAAAGACTCAGTCCTAGTGTTGTTTCTGTGGTGGTTTTTTGTTTTGTTTTTTTATAATCCACTATTGCAGTGGATATTAACATATCTAATACACTTTTGTGCTGAACTTTACTGAAAATTATGCTTAAGAATAATAATTTAGCAATCCTAAAAATGAAGGTAGAGAAGCATCTATTTTAAGTGATAGGTAGTTTACTGTATGTAACTATCTTTTAGCAGCATTAGAAGGAGCTGGAAGATCCTGCATCCAGCTCAGTTTTGCATTCAGCCATTTTACTATATGGAAGTTTTGAACTTGAAGCCAGGAGATTTTTACTTTGTGTTCTATCTTAACTGTATTCTTTATTTATGATAATGATATATAATCATTAAGTTTGCTATATGGATATTTCATGTAGTTTTGTAAAATTTGCAGAAACTCATTTGTTTTTATGTAATCAGCAACATGAAACCCCAA
The DNA here is from genome assembly GCF_964273445.1 of Streptopelia decaocto. Classification (NCBI taxonomy): domain Eukaryota; kingdom Metazoa; phylum Chordata; class Aves; order Columbiformes; family Columbidae; genus Streptopelia; species Streptopelia decaocto. Next base: position 15,949,248 of record NC_138655.1, read on the forward strand.
TTTCTTTTTTAATTTTCTCCAATTTAGGTAAAATATTAGAAGTGAGCTATTCTGAATTTTATTTTTCTTACTAATATAATCAACTCAACTCTGACTACCGACATTAATGTGCACAGGATGACCAATTATTAAATAACTGAATATCTTTTATTATTTATCTGTTCTTTGATTTCAAGCATCAATCGCTGAATTTTATACCCATGTTATAGTTTGTGATAATGATTTGGAAACATTAAGCCTTATTCTTACTGTTTTAGGGAAGAGAAAATGTGCGGGTACTTTTGAGTACTCAAAAGTTTTAAAAACAATTTTTGATGAGTTAGAATCTGAAGGTTATTTGATTTTTACAGATTAATTTAATGTATTTGTTTGGGAATATGAAAGAACTCTGAAACATGAAAATACTCTGTATCCCCCCACACTTTGAATGACACAGATGCAAATGACCTCCTGTTTATATTTTGTCATTAACTTGTGGAACTATTATGGTAAACAATATATAATGTGCTAGTTTCTATTAAAAGCAGAGACTGTCAAGAAGTTCTTTTAGCTTCTCTACTACAGACTAGTTTATGAAAAGATATTACTGTGAAGATGTGGCAAAGGTGAAACTTGCTGGCTTTGCTTTTTTTTTTTCCCCTGCAGAAATACTCTATTTACTGAGCATTTGAATTGTAGTGTACTACAGCCTAGGAAGAAAGTCTGGATATAGCCATTTGTATTTTAAGGAAAGAGTTTTATCAGGCAATCACTAGAAGGTCTGATGGATGTCCTGGTGTGTCCTGTGTTCTCTCCCCGAGCTGGGGCAGGTGCTGGCAAAGCAGCAGCTCAGGGCTGCCTCTGTGTTTGGAGGGAGCAAAGCTTCATCCAGCGGAAAACCCAAACCCTGGAAAGATGGTGCTGTCAGTTCTGCTAAAAACTTTCAGCTTCTTCATCCTTGGTTATGACTCTTCAGTCTCATTGAGACACAGGAGTGGCCGTTTCCACTGGGCTGCTCAGATCTCTCTCTCTGCTTTTGGTGTGTTTTGTTTTGCTCTGTAGCGTGTCCCTTCTTAGGAAACCGATTCCTTGTGGTCCTTGTGTTCCCCTGTAGCTTTGGACAGTTATTTTAGCTCTTTTTTTTCTTTTGGTAACACTTCTCCCAGTGTGGCTGAACCAAGAGGAAGAGAGTGCTCTTTTAACACCTTCTTATTACCTCTTTCCATTCCCCCTCCTTTCCTTTTTTGCTAATACAAGTATTTAGCCATTTCCTTCCCTGAAGAATGCTGCAATAAACTTGAGGGAGCTGAAGAAAAGCCCAGCAAAATGAACAAATCTCACATGCTAACGTTTTGAGAGCCAAAATGGAGGAGATGCCTATAGTTCTAACGAACAACAATTCAAATCAGTAAGTCTGGGTAAAAAATAGTACAAACTGATGGAAATAAGAAGTAAATTAAGAAAAATCTTCTTGGTTCTTGTTTCTGGCTCTGTAATGCTTTGTGGATTTCTCAACTGCATAATCTTGGAAAATCCTGTAGCATTTTTCTCTTCTAGAAGAAAATTATACATACGCGAGGTGTAGAACAAATTAAACCCAAGTTGCACCTTTATGTTTATAGCGTTTATTTTATTGATGGAAAGACAGAGACGTGTTGCTGGCTCGATGTTCCGTACTGAATATTGAATTGAATACTTGAGGAACAGACTCAAAATCTATTTTGCTAATAGGAACCCTACTGCAGCAGTGGAGTTGAAGGGATAAGAAATTGATTTATAAATATTACTAAATTTAAAAGCTTTTCTTGAGAAATACCAGTCTTTGATAGAAAAGAGAAAGATCCTTAGTACAGTTAAGTTTTAGATCCATATTTTAGCATTATTTATTTATGATTAATATATGTTGTTAAATCTAGTGGTGAGCTGAAAAAGCTCAAACCGAGCAAATCTCGCATTTTGCTGTAGTGTGGTGAACCAGTGTATAGAATCTTGATAAAGGCAAAATGTAAGGAAATAAAAACTTCTTGAAAGCTCTACCGAAAATGAGCAGGAAGTGTACAGCTGCACATGTAATAGTGTATAGTAGGTTAAATTTATATAATTCTTTATCAGCTGTATCTAAAAATGTATTTATTGCAGATAAGGTTGTTCCCACCCATCTAACTTCAAGACTTTTACTACGTTTTGGTTTTTGGTGTGTGGATCGAGAAGTTGCTGGAGTATGCAGCTTCTCTTTTGTTTCACTGTTTGCTGAATACACAGTTTGATTTCTTTTATTGGATTACATGCTTCAGCTCAGCGTACATTCACGCAGTAGAAAAATACACATTAAAATAGATTGTTTACTCTTCAGTAAAATGCTCGTATGTTTTTGTAGGTTTAGTGTGATAAATCCTCGATGCACATATTTATGGCCAACATGCAGCATTGTGGAGTTTTATTCAATAACAGAAATGGAAAGATTTCTTAAAACTTTTAGAAAATAAGACAGGCATGTTCTTTGTGCGATATATTTAGGTCATAAGGGACATCTGCTAAGGATAATTTTTTAACACTTGCTAACAATCCTCATATAATATGGCCTATTCATCAGTCATATTGTTCCTGACTTGGCTAGTGTAGATTTTAGTGATTCCCGATGTGCATTCAGACTCTCTTAATTGCTAGTTTCTTGCTGTTCTCTCGTATTGTTTTGTAGGACAATGCATAAGCGAGCACAGAATAATCAAAATTGTTTCCCTGGCGATATTAGGCACCTAACAGAGATATATTTGCTGTGCAATGTGTGCATGTTTTTGCAAGTGGAAGTCTGGTTGAAACAAAATAAATCTTAATGGAGAAAAAATTCAGCAAGATTTGAACATGCTATTCAATATGTGTAAGTGAATATATATATGTGTGTGTGTGTGTGTGTATTTTTTTTATCTATAAAAACCTAATCCATGCAATACATGTTGAAGGTTTTGCAGTGTGCATATTTGCAGCAGAGAAATGAGAGGGTAAGTGAGGGAGGCACTGCAGACACTGAAGGTGAGGATTTCAGAGTTCTCGATAAACTGTTGTATTGTGCCAGCTTTGTGCCTCTGGTTTAGAGAGAAGAGCTGGTTTGGAGATCTTTGCAGTGTAGCTGAGATCTGATCTTTCACATTCTCACAAATTTCGCTGGGCTGTCAGGTGTTTGACTCCCAAAGAGGCGCGTGGGCTGTTCCTCAAACCAGCAGATAGTGAGATGGGCATCACCAGGCTTGCCTGTGGAGAGGAGAGAGATTATGGTGAGTTTTAGGTTTTGATACTGGTAAAACAAGAAAACTGACCAGCTGAAGTCTAGCAAAATTACCAAAAGGGATATTTGCAATTTGACTTCCATATTTTTTATTTTTGCCCCTCCTTTATTTTTTTAAGCAGTTTGTACTGCCTCATACTGTGTTCTTACCTACTGATAGAGTAATACCTATTTAATGCTTTTGGATAATTGTTCTAATAATTAAGTGTTTTATCTTAATCCAGTTTGTGCAATTCTGAACTGTTTGTGATTGTGAAAGAAAACAAAAAATAGTAATTGTAGCTTTTGCAGCAGGTTGGGGGCATCTTGCTTACAGCTTCCTCCAGGTATTGGATCTTGTTTAAACCAAAGTCTTATCCCTCTGATCAATTTGGGGAAGCAACAAAAGGACGTTATTTGCTGGATTTGTTATTCTCATTTTTACTCATTTGTCTTAGCCAAGCGCAACAGATGATCTTTAAAATCCTGTGTAGCTGCAAAACATGAAAATACTTTTTCTTTTTTTTTTTTTTTTTTTTTTTTCCTGATTCTTTAAGGAATTTTTAGTTCCGCTCTAACAAATCGTGTTTAGGAAAATTGGTGTGGGCTATTAAAGCAATACCAGTGATCGGGAATAAATCAGCTTGTGGCTGTTAAGGCAGTTGTTGAGTACAGTTGAAAGACCATAGTCTGCACAAACGTTGATTTCATTCAGGGTTTAAATTTGTAGCTCTATGGCTTAATTGAAGAATTTTATCGGACTTCATAGTTGTTCTCCGTGTTAAATAGTTGAAAATATGATTCATGTATGCACTGTTGATTAAAACAACTTGGCAAAAGCTTTATGTAAACTGCTTTACTTCAAGAATACTTTATGAAAATTACATTTAGAGCACAGAGCTGGTGATTTTCTGTGTCTGCAGCCTGGGAGTGAGGACGGAGGGAAGCGCGGTGGAGAAGGGAGCTGGAGCCGCAGCTGCAGGGATGCAGTTTGGACACTGGGTGCCACTCCTGGTACGCACTGCGGCTCCAACGCTGTTCTCACGCGGGGAACAACGAGCGCTCTCAAAAATGGAGGTCTTTGTTACTCAGGAAATTCTGGAGTTCTCTGTCCCCTGAGCCAAGTGGTTCTTCTAGTTGAAAAACATATTCCTGAGTCCTACAAGGAATAACTAAAGCTACAAGGGCACGTTTTGTTTTGTTTTTTTTAAATATTATTTTGATTTATTGAGAGTCATTTTCTAAACTTGATATGTTATTCTCTAGGTATGTAGCTCTCATCACATACAAAGAAAGACAAGGTTGCAGCACCAAGTATTCAGGAACTAGACCAAACATGGCAATTCTCCTCAGGAATAGGAAGAAAGATTTTGAAACAAACAAACAAAAAGGAATGAAATGTCTCTTTGCAAGTCTTGTTTGTTTGGTGTGGGTTTTTTTTCTTTCTGGGGGGATGTGAGGGCTGTCTTTTGGTCACGTGCTTGTTAGAATAGTACAGTGTCAAAAATCACCGAATGGTGTGTTAGTGACAGAAAACTGGGTGAAAAGATGGTTGGGGATTTATCGACTTAAAGAAACTAGAACTGGAGGCATATAGCGATGGATTCCAAGTACTGAAGATAAAAGAAATGCCGAGGAGACAGAGTAAAGAGCAGGAGTAAGAAGTGTTTAGGTGTAAACTGGACCATCCTGAGAGCTGTGTAGCTACTCAACTGGGATGCACGACGTGATTTGTGCTTCATTGTGCTCATGCCTGGAGGCGTCAGCTGGCTCTGGGTGTCCTAAACATTGTACAAACATTGCTCAAACACTTTAGAAATGGCACAGGAGGTTAGGTGTCCAGGTCTTAATGGCTTTCAGTGGAATATTGGCATCTTTACCTATCTAATTTTGAAACTGAAATTTTGGTTGTAACTGAAAGACAAATGGGGCTTTGGAAGGCTAAATGCCATAGCATTTAAAAGAATGCAAGATTTCCAAACCTGATTTCCATGCAAAAAATGTCTCCACTCTGTTTGAAAAGGAATTGAAATAGTGGGTCAGAAATTAAAATGTGCTTGGAGCGGGGGAAAAGCAAGACACTGCTTGAAATAATAAATGGCAGGGTGAAGGATGACAGAGTTCCTTGTAAAATTCTTCTTTGATGCAATGGTGTAGAATTAAAACCAAAAAGTCTCTCCATACTCAAATGCAGAAATTTGAGCTCTTGGTTTTACTTTTTAAAATGACATTTGAAAGTGGGTTCTTGTTATTCAGTGCTCCATTCTGTGACGTTTGACTAAGTCTTCCAAGCCACTTTTCTTATAACGATGTTTGAAGTAAAAAATTAGTTGATGTATTTGGATGCATAAAGCATGAAGTTAAAACACAGAATAAATGTCAAATGATACTTTTTATTTTTTGTCTGCTTGCTGTCAGAGCTTATACTCCTTTTAAAGGTAAAAAAAAATTAAAAGTAGTTAAAAATATTGACTATTTTAATTGAAACTTGCAGGCTAAGTCTCTTGAAGTTGCCATTATTTTTTTTGGACTCTCCAGGACAAATACACTGACCTACAAAAAGCTGTGGCAAACATGAGACATTTGGTATCTCCCTTGTAATTAGCTAAGCTTTATGTAGATAGTGTATAATACAAAGCCACATTGATTTCTGAGGTTTTGCCAACTGTGGCAAAAAGCCTGACTCTTAAAATAAGTATCTTTTAATTTCTTTTTTCTTAATTAGACTTTGTTATCAAAAGGCACCAGATATATAAGCAGAGCCAGAAATGAAAGAACTGGTAAGAAGCTTTGTTTTGTTGTCACCTGGAAGTCTGTTAAATGGGCCACTTGAAATAATGAGTATGGCATATGATAAGCTGGAGCCACCTGGGTTTTATTAGGCTACTTGATGCTTTGATCACAACTTTATTTCAAGAGTTGTCTGTTTATAGTGTCAATGTTCCTTGTCATTGCTGTGATTTAGATTTTAATCTGATACTATACAAAGAAGGATTGCCAAAACCCAGGCAGTACTCAAATTGGTATGGGAGACATGCGAATCCGATTTACCAACTTTGGAACAAGAGTACCTGTTAAATGAGCCCTGTAAGCTGAACGTAGAACAGTAGATGATTTTCACCAGATATGGGACACATCTGCGTGATGCTGTGGAGAGCAGTGGTGATGACTCAGGTTTGCTGGGAGCAGGTTTTCACGTGGAGCAGAGCAGAGCTCTGCTGTCCTGGGTGGAGGAATGAGGGTGGACTTCATGGGACCATGTGTGTGTGTTGGTGTTGCTGCTGCCGTGTCCTTCGGGAGCTTCAAGCACGGCTGCAGCGCCATCCACACAGCTCTGTGTTGCCTGTGGAGTGGCCGGGTTCTGGGCCAGCTTCGTGTTCCCAGTGCTGCCCTTTGTACGATGCAGACACACTCCTTATGATTTTCATTTGCTTTCCTTTCACACGTTTGAGTGACTTCACCAGGAAAGAAGGAATGCTTGGGTCTGTCATCTAATCCTGCTCTTTCTTGCTAAAAAATTAATAAATTCTGATTCATCTTAATAACAGGAACATGGGAAGTGTCTGTCTTTATTCTTAATAAAATTTTGATGAGTCCAAAGAAGGGCAGCAAAGCTGGTGAGAGGTGTGGAGCACGAGCCTGATGAGGAGCGGCTGAGGGAACTGGGGCTGTTCAGCCTGGAGAAAAGGAGGCTGAGGGGAGACCTTATCGCTGTCTACAACTCCCTGAAAGGAGGTTGTAGCATGGAGGGATGGAGGGGGTTGGCCTCTTCTCCTCAGTAACATGTGATAGGACGAGAGGTAAATGGCCTCAAGTTGCTCTAGGGGAGGTTTAGATTGGATTTTAGGAAAAGTTTCTTCATGGAAAAGGTTGTCAGGCGTTGGAACAGACTGCCCAGGGAAGTGGTTGAGTCACCGTCCCTGGAGGGGTTTAAAAGATGTGGCACTTAAGGACATGATTTAGTGGTGGACTTGGCAGTGCTGGGTTAATGGTCGGACTCAGGGATCATAAAGGTGTTTTCTATGATTCTATAATGCAGTTTTGCAGAGATGAAATAAAATGACTATATACAAAATGTCTAGGTTGTAACTTTTTGAGGCTTTGCAGATTGGCAGAGTTAAGAGAGCTGCTTGTTTGATAGTGTTTGTGTATTTCGTTTAGTCGTGTATACTTAAGCATATTATTCAGTCTCTAACAATAGTGCTTTTCGTGCTGAGTTTATCAGTTACGCGACACTGCTGCTGAACATAACATAGGTTGTAACAGGATAACAGATAAAGTTTAATAATAAGGATGGCAGTAGTTCTCCATTAGGATTTTCTTAATTTCTCTTGTGTGTTTTGGAGTTCTTCAGGATAGACGGGGTGAAGGGACATTTCATTAAGTCTACTTTAAGAAAAAGGTTTCTGCGGAAGAACAACAGCGGTATGTTGTGGGGGTTTGTGTGTGCGTGTGTGTGTGTCTAAGATGGCAAAGAAGCAGCAGTGGGTTTAATTTTTGCCAAGGGAGGGTTACGTGAGTGCCGAGCAGCAGCTCTGTGCGGGTGGTGGTGTGTGCATGGCAGGGTGAGGGAAGCCTGGGGAGGTCTCCAAGGACACGTTAGCCCAATGCTGGCTATGCACAGCGTGTAATGGGAGGAAACAGCTATCAAATGACTTCTAGCCCTGTCACTGTGAGTTTGATATCCTATTTATCCTGAATTCGAAAAAGACTTAAATTACCAAAATCTATGCGTTTCACCATCTGTGATGTGATCGAGTTGTGTGGTAATATTTTCCCTGCACACGCACCCCACCCTCCATATGTGGAAGTTTTCATTTGTGAAGGCATTGCCGCAAAGGTGGTTTGATTTCCCTGAAATGAGTTAAAAGATGGAAAACTGGATTTTATATGAAAACACCTTAAGCATTGTAGTTCAAGTATCTCAGAACACTATAAAGGAGAAATAATGTTTTACTTTTCATTATTTGACATTTTACTTGGTTGTATGTGTTGCATTTTTTTCACTTTTGACAGGAAGGAAGGTAGTGGATGTGAACACGGTAAGCACAGTGTAATGTCCAAATGTCTTTGAGATCCAGCGCGTGATAAAAAAAGAACGTGTTGTTTGAGGAGAATGGCAGGGTGGATGGGAAATAGTGCAAATCCTTCCCACTTTTGATTATTTTTTTTTCTTGTTTCCAGATTACATTCAAAAGTTAAAGCCTTTGTATATATTTTTTTCCTGTAAAATCTGTTTTTTCCTTGATATTTTTTAGGAATTTTCATGTAAAATTTGAAGTTCATTAAATATATACAAGCAACTGTTTAATCCATGTTTTTCAGAACAAATAGTGTTTAATTATTAAGCTAAATATTTAATTAGTTTTAATGTAGACTTTTTATTTTGCATAAAAAGAAATGCTGCAATCTTCATTAAAAGAGCAGCAGGTTTGTATTTTTAGGTCATATGCACATGTGTATATATGTATATACCATTCCGGCTTATTTCACATCTCCTTCAGAAGTTCTCTTCGTTGTGTCCTTCAACTCGCTTCAGAGCTTAAGCAAACGCCTTCAAGCGTGTCCACAGGACTTGTGTGGAGCTCAGTGCTGTAACTGCTGCCTGTTGTGCTCCTGTGAGGGATGTGGGGATGAATCTGCCGCTGCCCATGGTTACCTGCACCAAGCCTGTGCATTTTAGAGACTTCCAGATATCTTACAGAACGAGTCTATTGCTGTCTGGATCAGTTCTTAGATGTGGTCCTACGCTTAATCTTAAAAAGGTATTGGCCAAATAATGCAAAGAGTAGTAGTCAATTTTTATATTAAAGCATCAAAGCATCGTGTTAGTGTACACTCCCAATCCCCATTAACTTTTTTTTAGGTTAGCTGAAATAGTGACAGAGCTTCCACGATACTCTTAAGTCTTTCTGCCAAATGTATGTGTTTAAGTATGGAAACTAGTTGATCAAATGACTTGTTTATTTGTAAATATGGATTAAAATTGTGGTAGTTACTTTTAACAGCACGCTTTTATATAAGCTGATGTTAGGAAACGTGCTGCTGAGTTCGGGGCCTTTGGCTCAGGTAGACTTTGTTTCATTTCCTCACAAGGTCTTGCAGACCTTTGGCTCAGCTAAAGGCCCATCCTCATTTCTTTAAAAGCTCTTATAGCAATAAAGTGACACAACTTCTACTCTCATGAAAGATCACCGTCATATCTTGATAAAAATGAGATCACCATCCTTTTTTTTATCAAGAAATCACTAAAAGTGTTAAGAGAATTGCAGATGTGGTTGAATAACTAAAGCTTTCGCTGAAGTTTACTCGTGCTAACTGTATTATGTCTATAAATCCATTCAGACTCTTACAAGTTAACAAAAATCCCCATTTTTTTATGTAGGAATGGAATTAATATATTGTGACATGAGCAACATAATTGATCAGGTGTTTTTAAACACTTCAGCAGTCTTTTAATTTAAAAAGTATTAAATCCTTAGAAGCGCCGTTGGTATTTTTTTTCCCAGAATACTTTTCTTCTCCAGTCAGGACTTCTGTAAATGTATATGCATGCTTCTTTTTGTCTCTGTATAGCAGAAAGGTGTATAGCGCACTGAACATCTATAAAACACTATTGCTGTTGGCTCGGTGAAAAGGGAAAAATATTCAAAGGAGACTTGGAAGAAGAGAATGGAAAAGGACCTCGGTTTCAGGCCTGGGGAACGGCAAAGCACTTCTGAGCTGCTGGAAGGAGGAAAAAAAAGGCTTTGTTTATACTAGTAAATCATAATGAGAAGCTATAGTAAATGCAGAACTCGAGTGGATATAGCCAGTGTTGTGTAACTTTGATCATCATTATGGTTTGTTTTGCATTTCCTCCGTAGTGTCCCACCAGGCTGTCTTTGAATCGGCTTGGCTGTCACCATGTCACCCACACGTGCACACTCCGAAACTGCTGTTCTTCCGTCCTATCTGGAACACTGCAAATGCTGTACTTTCTTTAACTTTCCAAAGTGTTTTGCTTTTTCTTCCGTCTTTCGTATGGAATATAGCCTTATGGTAAATTAATTTTTACTGTCACCTCTAAAGTCTCTCTCATCTCCCATCCAGATTATGGCATTAGAGTAACAGTTGATTTATGACTATTTTCATCGCTTTTCCTTGATCTTTCTCTTTCTTTCCCCCAGCTTGTCCTGTTAACATAGAGCAGATCTGCCCTTGCTTGCTCCACTGTTCTTTTTCCCTGCCCTTCCTGCTTTGAAACCTTTTCTCTACTTGATCTTCTGACCCGCAGACCAGGCTGATAAAAGCACAATCTCTTTGCTGCACCGTCCTTTTTGCTGTGTCTGCTGGATCCGTATCACCAGCAAATCGTGACTGCGAATTTTCCAGTGTTTATGTTACTGCATGCTCCGAAGTTAAGATTGTTTTATTAATTTAGAGGGAAATCTTCATCTAATATATTATTTAAGTAACATTATGATGAATGAAGTGTAAGCATTAAAACTGGTTGTAGATCCAGTACACATTTTGAAAAGCATGCAGTTAAAAGTTAAGCTTACAAAGATGGCCAGTGATCCTTTCGTCCTCCTATGCTACAGCGTTTATGCAAGTGCGATGGTATCTGACAACATATCTGTTACATGCAGCTGACAGAAGTTTCATGGATCTTGTAGAACCGCAGCCAAAACCTCGGTGTCTGTAGGCAGCTCGCAGGCTGTGTATTTGGGCAGTCTACCTGAAGCTGCAGATGTCTTGAACCAAATGCCCTGTTTTATGCAGGAAAGTGTAGGTAGCCGAACCACAAAAGTGCACTGTGTCTGCAATGTCTGCTGTGGGGAGCCCAGCCAACCTATGGAGCAGAGAGTTTACATGGTTGTAAAGCTGCCAACACCAGGTAGAAGGTGGGATAAGAGAATGATTTGTACCTGGAGTGTGAGATTAATACCCTGCACTTGCATAGCACCTTTCATTTGAGGATCTTGGCACACTTTATGATCAGTTAATTGCCTCATAACCTCTCTGTGAGGTAAACTATCACCAGTTTACAGTTAAAGAAACTGATGCATAGAAGAACTTAAAGTAACTTCTTTGGGATGGCTGGGTAGTTGTGGGAGAAACCTGTGAAGTTTGTCTGATGCTAATTTTGGAATGCCTAACCTCACAACACTTAATTTCCCTAAACAAAGCGTAGTCACTGATTTCTCGCTCTTTCTTGCTCCTCCAGCTCTTCAGTTGTGTGGGTTCCTTTCCTGTGTTTTTTTTCCCCGTGTTCCTTTGAACTGTGGCCTTAGAGGTGGCAGCTGTAGGAACTGCTGGAAAGGGAAGCAAAGTTCCCTCATAACTGTGAGTTATGGGCGCTGCACCTTGTCTCTCTTTTTTTTAGATGCTGCAGAGCAGAGTTTTGCCATGAAAAGAACTCAAGTCTTTTGACTTTCTTCCCATTCCCCTCAACTTAGAGCCGTCTTAAAGCTTCTCCCCATATTCCCTGTTGTTCTTTTCAGAGAAATCACAAACCAGTAATCCCATAGTGCCCATTACCATGCTCGTTCGCTAAATGTGTGTAACTGGGGATGGTCTGGCAATGCTGGGCAAGCTAGACATGACTAAACTAGTAATGCTGGGGCAAGGCATGGCTTTGTCTCTGTTAGAGCTTACAAGCATTGCATAAAATTCCATTTCTGTTTTAGCGTATGAACGTGCCTCTTTGTGGCCTGAAGAAAACTTTCACAGTGTATTCCTAATTGACCTTTTTTTCACATTAGGGATAAAATAGTCAGAGCTGTCTTTTTAATTGTTTTAACCATGTCTGTATAAAATTCCTCCTTGTCTATACTGTTATAAAGACAGGAGTATGTAGAATTTAACATATGCCAGGAAAGGATACATTTGGTATTTGGTTGAAGAGGTTTTTGAGTATGAACATTAAATTTATTAATTTATCTTTTAGGGAAACAGTGCTACAGGCTGCATCTTTCTTAGTGGTATATACATAAAAAGCCATTTTAGAAAGGCAACCGAGAGTTGTAATTCTTAAGATAGAAAAGTACTTCAAATATTTTTGGAACTACGACAATATATATTCTGGTTTGAAGTATGCATGGATGAAAATGGACACTGTCTACACACCCTAAACCCTCAAACTTCATGAAATGTGATTTCCTTGTTATGTGTACCAGTTCTTGTTAGTAGTGACTTTCTTCTGGTTTAAAGACACTGGGCAGTGAGAGGTGGCAAAAGAATGCTGGTATTAGCCATGTGCTCAATCAGCAAAACACATTTTTTGTCCTCGGCTTTGGAGAAGAAAAAGAAAAAAGCGAACAGGACTTTCCCTTAAGATATTGCAGACTTGGCAAGACTGATAATTGGTTTTAATCTTTCACTTTAGCTACTGTTGCCTCACAAGATAAAGCATTTTTTCTTCTGCTTCTTAATAGGCATTAATATATCTCATACTGCAAGGCAAAATCATCAAGTCAAATATTCTAGGTGGACAATATTTTTGTTATTTGGTTGTTTTATTTACCCCAAACCTACTGTTTAATTGTTCTGCCTTTCTGTTCTGCATCTCATTATAGTACTTCTTCCTTAAAATAAGAGCAACTAGAGCTGCACATAATTTCACGAGTTTCATAAAGAGAGATCTTTTGGAACAGATGTATGAAGCCTGTATTTGTTACAGGAGACCATTTTAGAAACTGTTTATATGGCGTAAGGGGGACTGTTGTGATGGGAAAGGTTATGGGTTGTTTCCAGGGAGAAAATTTACCATCTTTAAATTAAAAAAACCCAAGTTGATTGGTTTTGAGCTGGATGCATCTACTGATACTGTTCTTTTTTGTAAAAAAAATGCTTTTACTCCTGTAATGTATTGCGTACATGTAATATTAACCGGATCACTCTGGCTTATCATCCTAACTCCAAGAAGGTTAATTAGGGTCACATTAGGTATGGTACAAATTTCGGAGATGCATGTTGGTAAGTGTTCAAACTGGCGTGATAGACAGCTGAGCAGAGTTAATCCCTTGTCTCTGACCTGCAAACCTCTGACCATGGCTGTTTTCTTCTGGTGTTTAATGGTCCTTGTTCTGCATTGGGGATGTAATTAAAGAGCAGGTGTTACTGGAGTACCTGTTGTTGTAGCCGCGGTAAAGTTATGGTCGTCTTGAAGAAAAACAAACACCTTTGGTTTCTTTTCTGTGTAATACAAAATGTATGGTGGCATGGGGCTTTTATTCATTTATGTGCTTCTTCTGTGTGGGGTTTCTCTCCCAACTGACTTACATGCATTTTTCCTTGTTGAAACGGTACTTTCCTTGTTGAAACGGTACTGTCACCCATTTTCAGTGCTCAGTTAATTTGTCACGCAGAAGATAACTGCTGGCCATAAAACTTGTTTTATTGCCAATACATTTAAACACTTCTGATTAACTTTTATTGGGGTCATTTTATTAAATTTGATGCCTGCGAGTATCATGCTGAGGTAAAGATTGCTACTTGGGATGCCACGAATTTTATTAAATTGTTATCTGAGAGCATGGTGGTTCTTTGTTCCTGGGCCGGACATGAAGTTGATTTGGAATCTGGCAAAAGAACACATTGTTTCCTTCTTTTAAATTGGTATCATGCTAAGTAGTACGGCCTCCCAAATGCTTCACACAATTATTTTTAAAAGGTGCAGGAAACCCCAGAAATGTGAAGAGACTTCTTTTAAAAGCCTGGCTGGCTCATTTGAAGGAGAGATTTATTTATGTGCTTTGTCTCTTCTACAAAAGATTTCACAAAATAATGCCCAAGAAAAAGTACCTCTTTGCAGGTAGTTTTTTTTTTTTGTCTTTATGGAAAATAACCCAGCTGACCAATTTGAAAGACATATTTGCTGTTTCCCTTCACAGTAGGTTGGAAATTAAGTTTTTAGTATTTAATGATTCAGCCCTGGAGGAGATTTTTTCTTTTTAATATAAACTGAACTGGCTACTTTTAGTGCAAGTTAATTAGATTTTTACTCACAAGAAGAGTAAGACAGTAGTAATCTCGCTGCAGCTCAGTATTGATTTGAAGATTACATTTTATTAATTTATATGATAAAATAAATACATTTTCATTATTTAAGAAACATTTCTGTTAGAAGTAGATGTTCTTATTTTTATTGATAATAAATAATTTTAATATAATGCAATGGAAGTTATATGATTCTATATACTGAAGACTTTATGTGGTAATTAATTGATAGCATGGCAGTCAAACAGTATTACAAGGTCATTCTGCTAAGGAATAGAGACACAGCAAGCAGTTACCTACTGGGACTTGAACACACCAAGTAGGTTATTAATTTTAAGTAGTAAATGGGCTACTATGTAATGTTTACCTCCAATTTATACTGGGAAAAATAGTGCCTTTAATAGGGTTTTGGAGAAAACTTTAGATGGATTAGCCTCAGTAGCCCATGGTAGATAAAAAGGCAAAGAAAGATTGGCAAAACATATGGGAGAGTAATGCTTAAGAGAAATGCAGAAGATGATAGCTTGCTACTTTTATGTTTACCAGGTAATAATTTACTGCTTTTGTATTTACTCAATGAGATGTGCGTAAGTAAACAGGAAAGCTTAAGCAGCAGGGACAATGGAAAGAAATTTGGGCTTTAAATTGGGTAAGAGAGAGATCACAGCAATAAGTAGACAGAGATGAGAATTTATACGTGAAGAAATAATGTATTTACTGTGGCGTGAGTTGTAATTTGGTGTTACTGAGAGTGAAATGGTGATGGGAAGTAGACGTTATAAGGCAAAGCATTCGTATTTCTTTTTGAGCACAGTCTCTCTTTTCATAAAGATAAGGCTAAAATGGGTAGTGTGCTTCCTACGCTATAAAAAACCAAGGATTTGATTCAGTGCATAAAAACAGCATTGGGGAAATTTGATGAACTGTGTGCTAAGTGATTATTTTACCTCCACGAGAGACCCTGAGGACCTGCAAGTTTTTGACATTGAGGGAAAAGTGTAATTCTTTAAAATAACTCCTGCTGCTAACCTAAGTAAAGAGAGAACTTTCGTATGGAAACCTAATATATGTGTTCTCTTAGTCATGCCAGAAATGCAGATATGGTGTTTCATGGCAGCTTTTCTGTGGCTCCCAGTAACACAACTGCTGAACATCGAACAGGAATAAATGTATTTCACCATAAACTGGTAATAATTTGTGCTTTGGATAGAAGAGGATAGTAATCTTTTGCCTTGCATCACCTAATCTGATTTTCAGTTCTTTAGTTACGTAAACACTACAAAACTGAAATGTGGGCCTCTGTTCTAGAACATTTAGTGATTTCTTGTTTAACAGTGATTTCTATTTTCAGTTTGTGTCTTCTGTTTAAATACTTCTAAATTTTTTTTTTCCTCAGACTTCCATGGACTAATTCTTTCCCTTCATCTTAAACTACGGCTTTCCTTTTCTAAAACTGAAGGAAATAGCTGTGAAATGTCCCATTTCTTGAGCATTAAGTAGTTCTTCATGTGAAGAGCTAAAGCATACCAACCCCCTCCCTTTTGTTCAGACCAATGTGCTTTGTATGCTTTTTTAAAATTAATAAAAATACTTTATCATTGTATGTTCCACCATGGTAGACTGTATTTAATGATAAACACATATAAAGTACAGATTACAAAAACTTAGTGTACTGCATAGATGTTATGGAAGGTGATCTGTCTGTGTACTAGGAAAGATGTTTGCCTCTACTCAACAAAACCAGATTATTTTCTTAAGCAAGAGAGCTGTTTATACAAAATATTGTCACTTCGGGATACATATGAAGTTAATGACTAGATGAATCTGTTTGAGGTGCCATCAGATGGTGGTATGTGTTTTTGGCATACCATACTAATATTCTGATGTTCAGGCCAGATTTTATTTTAAACATAATTTATCTGGAAACTGGGCATGTATATAGTGCTCCTCATCCCCTCAACAGAAACACGCCTTTAAAAAATTTTGTCTGAGATATTTAACTATGTTGTAAAACCAACTGCAGAACAAGACCTGAGCAGATATCAGTCACAGTATGTAAAGTTTTCTGTCTGCTGTTTTTTGTAGGAATAGTTTTTCTTTACAAATAAGAAGATAATATCTTGCAGTAAATTACTATAGCTGGATGGCCTTCAGGCAAGTTGAAAAAGGAAGAAAAACAACTGACCTGCTAATAGATTGTGTAATTTCTATGGGAAAAAATGATGCTTCACAGCTATTAGAAGACAGTGGACAATATAACCAGCTAGAAGAAAATGGATTAGAAGTCATTCCAAAATAAATGAAGATTGTGGTTCTTACTGTGATATTGAAGGGCGCGGGGGGAGTAAAATCTTTAGAAATATTTTAATATCTTGTTTTTCTAAGTGTAACTAATTACTTTTTTTTCCCCCATGTTATTTGTATAAGTCAATCCCAACTAATGGAAAAGAAAAAATAAAACCAACAGATTCTCAGTTATTTTGTATCAAATTCCCCAAAAGATGATGCATGAAATCTGGTAACTGCTCCTTGCAGTGGTCAGACTGAAGCAGGGTTTTTAAGCATTCATTTAGAATAAGACATCTACCTACCCAGTTCTGAAAATTTTACTGGTCTCAGATAGTTGAGCGAAAGGACACTGACAAATGGAGCTGTCCCTAATCTAGTCACACTTAACGCTGCGGACAGAAGGAATCCTCCTGATTTTTAGATTTCTTTTTTGATTTTCTTAAATTACTTCTAAGTAACATGCAGGTTTTTGTGGTACTTCTAGTCTTTTGGGTATCTTGGTAGCAATAGCTGCTGTGGAAGTGATGAGTGAATGCAGACCAAGGGAGCAGGTTCCAGAGGTGGAGGAAGGATGGCACAGCAGCTTGGAAATGTCCCTTGACAATATCTCAGGGACCAAATTTATTCTGTTGAGACAGATCTCCATAGGCTCGCTTTTCGTTTGTGAGAGGGAGAATCTCAAAGCCAGTGCCCAGTTTGGTGGCAGGGAAGATCTCAACTGACGTTTTACCTCAGAATGAGAAGGTAAATATGTGATCTGGCCATAATAAAGGCACATCACTGAATGGAATTAAACAACAAATGGTAGAAATAAATCTTTAAAGCAGCACGTAACCTGTTAAATGTTGACATTATTTACTGAAAGAGATGATAATTTTTCTTTCCAACTTTATAAGGCAGCGCTATCTCCCTCAGCCTGCAGGCCACGCTTCCTGGCTGCATCAAAAGGCGCGTGGCCAGCAGGTAGAGGGAGGCGATTCTGCCCCTCTGCTCCGCTCTGGTGAGACCCCACCTGGAGTCCTGTGTCCAGCTCTGGAGCCCTCAGCACAGGACAGACATGGACCTGTTGGAGAGGGGCCAGAGGAGCCACAGAAATGGTCAGAGGGCTGGAACAGCTCTGCTGTGAGGACAGGCTGAGAGTTGGGGTTGTTCAGCCTGGAGAAGGCTTTGGGGAGACCTTATAGCAACCTTGCAGTACCTAGAGGGGGCCTACAAGAAAGGTGGAGAGGGACTTCTTACAAGAGCATGTAGTGATAGGGCAAGGGGTAATGGCTTTGAACTGAAAGAGGGGAGATATAAATTAGACAGAAGAAAGAAATTCTTCTCCATGAGGGTGGTGAGAGACACTGGAACAGGCTGCCCGGAGAAGTCGTAGATACCCCATCCCTGGAAGCGTTCAAGGCCAGGCTGGACAGGACATTGTGCAAGCTGGTCTAGTAAAGGTATCCCTGCCCATGGCAGTGGCATTGGAACTAGGTGATCTGTAAGGTCCCTTCCAGACCATTCTATGATTCTATGTTACATCCTCACAGAAACATGCAAGCAAAGACAAAATCAGGTAGGATAAATGGTATTTTAATAAAGACAGGAATTATTTTTTAAGGTATAACAAACTCTCAGTGTAGCACCATTTGTTTTAAAACAAGGTACTAGCTTTTAATAAAGTTTGTCTTATGCTTTAGGTGATACATTTTCATTTTTTATTTATTTTTTGCAAAGTCCCTCATGAGTTCGCATGTTTAAGTGCAATTGCACTTAATGTTATGGTGAGGTGGAGGAGACTATATCAGGGAGTATTGTGTGTTTGGTTTTTTTTTAATTGTATGCTGAAACAGTTTTTAAAAATTATTCTACTAACTGTGTCCTTCCCAGTATCCAGTTTAATGAACTGTCTCCATTCAAACACAAGCATGTTTTCTTTGCTGTTTCTTATGTGCCTAAAAGCTGGGTGTCTCAGAGGTTTTTTTAGAGTAATTCATAAAATACTCACTAATTTTTCACAGAATTCAGTCTTTTTCCCATAAATTACATTTAAATGACTCAGAAGGTGTAAATAGCTCCTTCACTTCTTAAGTGAATAGGAAGGTGTACTCCTCCCTGCAACATCCATTCTGTGCTGTTAAAACCTATATTAAAAAGGTGGGCCCAAAGGGGCTGCTGTAGAATTGCTTATTTGTATTAAGATATTTAGCAAACCAAAATGTGGTCATGATGTATTTGTGTGATGCACCAATTGCCGTGTTTCCATGCTGGAAAGCGTTAGCGACTTCAGCACGGGAATTAAAATAGACCTGATAAATTAATAGACTTTTATCAAACTTTCTTAAGCATCCTGACAGAGGAGGGGTTTCTCAAAGAATAAAGAGAAGGATTTGCAGCTGGTTTTGGACAGCTCTTCATAAGCAAAAAGGGTACTGTTTGTGCTTTTCTTCTTAAGTTTAATTGAAATACTGTGGAAAGGTAGTGGGGGTAAGCATAGGGGGTGTGGAACAGCAAAAGGGAAATGAGCCTCTCAGTATGAATGAGCATTTACATGCAACAAATGGAAAGGCAGATAAAAGCCTTAAAAGTGGAGAGATCAGCTTAAACATTTGTTGTAACTGTAACACCTCTTCCCTTCTGTTCCATTCTCGATAATGCTGTATTAGAGTGTGTTAATGGCATTGCATAGAACGATCTGTATCAGCTTTGTGAATTGATACAAATTGATTATTAGTATACTGGTCAAAGCCAAAGGAACACAAATGTCAGATTTATAATCAAGAAAGTACTGAGACTGGATCATTTAATTGTCCATTTTTTGTTCCTGTACATTGGAATGACTGTTTTAAGTTGTGATTGACTTCTCTTAAGGATGGGTCTAGGATAGACCTTGAGAGGATCCCCATGTGCTGACTGTAAGCGGTGTATTTAATGAGCTTTAGGTATCAATAAAAGATGTTTTCCAAGGTAGGATTTTTTCAATAAAGTAAAATTTGCTTGGATTGATAAGAAAATAATCAGGAGGGAATGTCAATGTAAGGAAGAAGTCCAGCTAAGGAAGAAGAAGAAAATATACTGGCTAGTTTTTATCAGGTGTCTTATTTAGAGAGGAAATTGAGAGTTTTTGAGAAATGGGGGCAAAGGTGACTCAGACTGTTGGTACAAAGCCTGAGCTGGTGAAGCAGAATTCATTCAAGAGGAAGGTGCTCAAAGATGTCATTTGTTTAGAAAGGACACGGAGCTGTTTGCTGGTGCTGTGGGAAAACTCATGCTGTTGTGATCTAATCTGAAGGATCAAACTCAATTTGAGGACTTGATCCTGTGTTTACTGCAAAATTAAACAGTCCTTTTAATTGTTCTGCTATTTTACTGGTCTCCCAAGAATAGAAATCTCTATTTTCTTTGTCTCACAAGAAATGCATTTCACAGTTGGAGTTTGAATAATATTCTTTGTGATTCATCTTGTCGGTATAGAGTTCTGCAGAGGGGAAGACGTTTTCTTTGGTTCCTGTCTTGACTTATTTCATGTAGTTGTTGTTATAATTTGTCATTGAGTGCAATACAATGTGTACCATTATTTCTTCTGCATAATTTGATCCTACTCAACCTGCCGACAGCACCACAGAGCTGTGTGTATGGGGGAATGGTTTTGCCTGTGCTGCGGGATGGGGAGGAAAGTGCAGAATGACTTAAAGCAAGACATGTCAACATTTCCAAGCTCTGTAACTCTGCTTGGCCATATAACTTTTCAGAGGAACTATTTCCTAATAATTTAATTTTATATAAAAATACTCAAATCAGTAATTCTAACTCCGGGCAGCCAGCAGACCTTGAATATTAATGCATTATTCTATGGCATGATTTTCTATTTCAAGCTGGTTTGGAGCTTTCCTTTATCATTAGAGTACTTTTTGTATCGATACACGCTACCACCAAAATATCTGTTTTAGTTGACAAAGCATGTGCTTACCCTTTATGCAGCATTTTATGTACAAGCCTTTTTTTTTTTTTCTTAAGAAAAGATTTATTTTGATACTCCTTTTTAATAATTCACTGCATAAATCCTATATCCATACATAGGGCGTTCTGAGTATGGATTTGTCTCGCTTTGAGCTTTACAATATTTTTTTCAGTTTCTCATATGTGAAAAACATAGTAAGGCTGTACATATGTATTATTTGCTAAATTCCGTAAGTTCTGGATGACTTTAAATCATTTTAATGCTGTTTAAGTTTATTCCTTGTGATACTCCTAATCAGTTACTGCTCTTGTTAGGGTGCTCATTGCTAAGAGCAGACTATTTTTGCTGAAGCAAATGACCGTTGTTACAGGGAGACTTTTGTAGGTAGTGTTTAATTTGAATATGTTCTTACAGCAGTCTCTTGGCTGTTAGATTTTGTAATTCAAGCACCTGTCATTCACAGCTCATTCCCCAGCAAAGCAAATTTTAGGTAACAGAGACATTTATATTGTGGCCTGAAAGCAGAAGCGTATTGATTAAGTTGGATGGTTTCAAGAATGGTAAATTAGTTGTAACATGTAATTTAGCCCTTCTTTGTTATTTCAGTGGGACAGGTTTTTTGAATGATGTATAACAAAAAAAAAAAGAAAAAAGATCGGGTGTTTCTAGTTATGATGCTGCTCGTTCTCAGAGTGATTTGTTGTCTGCAGGTGAATTTTCATAATCCATGTAATCTAATCCAGCAGCCGAGGGCTGTGGGGGCTCCCGGCTGTTCCTCGTGTTCCTGCCGCCCCCCGAGCGCAGGACCCAGCGATCGTGGGACCACGATGTGAGCTGGATCAGTTTGTTGATCCCCTGGAGAGGGAATCCAACAAGTTGGTGCAGCTCATGTAGCTGGAGGAAAAGGAGGAATGAGCAGGGATCACCCCTTTCAGCAGCATTTTGGGGTAAAGGATTGAGTGTAACATGGAACAGCATCATTTTTGTTCTCATCGTATTTACTTTGTTGTCTGTTAACACAGTGGACTTTATCATAAAATGATCAAGAGCTGTAAACGTAACTGGAGTGACTCTTCTTACTCTTCGCTAAATATCAGAATAACATGTTAGCCACAGTAATTCTGAAATAAGCCTGAGCAGAATATTATCCGTATCACAGCTGTAGATTTATTTGTCAAATCACGTAGAAAATCCGAGCAACGGTTGTGTTTCTCATTAAGGGAAGACATAAATTTGAGCTCACAAAGACAGGTTAGCTGACTGTTTGTCTGTTATTGATACTGTGCTTGAGACTCCTCCAAACTGCTGTATGCGGATTAGGTAGTGTAAACAGATAATGATTTATAGACCCTAGCATACAAATTTCATAGGAATATTCATCTAGAATAACATTTTAGTGATTTGTACTGGTTTTGATTTTTGTTTTGTTTTTGGTTTGGGTGTTGTTCCTGTTTCTCCCCTGCCCCCTCCAGTTCCCAGCTGGTTTGAGTTATGAAAGGCTTTTGCATCACACTTGTCTTCAAGTATTTTGAAGTTATATTGCAAGGTAGACTATTTGCAGCATTGATTTGGAACAGAAGTTTAAGCTTGCTTGCTTTTTCTGAAAACTGAATAAGCACAAGTGCCTCCCCCCGCAGCCTCTCAGTTCACATTGTACCAGAGGTGGTCCCTTTCTTCATCCATTCTTCTCCTGGAACCTTTCGTCACTTTTCTACAGGGTGTCAAGGAGCAGGACACAAGCCTAATATCAACACCTAATAATTTATTATGCTTGATATCACAATTTGATTTCTGCATGATAGATTCTTGGTATCATGCGTGATTTATATCATGACACTGCTCGCTTAACCACATTTTCCGTGGCCAGTTCTTAATCTGTTTTCCCTAGTTGGCTATATTAAATTCATCTGTTCCCAGTTTTTGTCTCATGTCTTGCATTAAGTGCATGTAAAACTTTTTTTATTATTATAATAAAGGCTATTATGCAAAGGTAAGTGGGAGAAAAGGGCCCCGGACTGAGGGAGCTCTTTGCAACACAGTTTGTATTAACGTGTGGTCTGCTCTGTGGAAAAGTTTCAGTGTTCCTGTGATGGCATTAACCATTTTAATCACTTTCTGTTCTGCCATGAAATTTTTATCCAGGAAAAATAACTTTGGCTCTGGATATCACTTCTTCCTTGACTAACCAAATGCCCACTAGGGTATTTATTCTTCTGATTTTTGTCCCAGGTTTGATGTTAGAATTGTTCAGTGACCAATCTCTGTTTGCACTGTCAGTAATGTTCCTACCATTTATAACACTGTGTAAAATCCAGTCTCTCTTTCATCAGTACTAATGGAAGTGAATGATAGTATGAGGTGATGGAAACATTTTATTTCCTAAACACTTCGCAGTTTGCCGTTGATTTCGGTTACTCTGGAGGACTGATCTTTCGCAGCTGTTGCAAAATGTAAGTGGGTTTTTTCCCCGCTGTGCAGATATCTGCCTTTTTCTAAACTCTCTGTGGCACAAAAGGGTCTTTTTAAAATGTCACAAATACAAAGCAATTTATGTTGGCATTAAATGTAAACATTTTGCTGTCATTGTTTATGAAAGAAATTGAAAGTTGAGGAGCGAATGCGTAAAAAAAGATAAATATTGAGCAACCTTCTTACAGAAACAGAAATGCGAGTTACAGATAGTTTATTCCTTAGGAAATATCTTACATTTGGTTTTACCAGTTACTGCTTGAAAATACTTGGGGTTTCACTTTTATATAATTACAGTAACTATGCCTTTTGCTGTCTACTCTTATTTTTTATAAATAAGTTTTGTCAAATGTAAAGGCATGGATGAATCAATTGTAAGTTTGCTTGTGGTCTAAGACTCATGAAAACTATATGTATGTATATCTAGACAAAGCTAGATATACATGCATACATAAATATGCCTAGATAAATGGTTGCACGTGCATAAAACTGCCTAAAACCCCCTCTAGTATAAAATAATAGGATAGGTTTTAAATGAGACAACTTTTAGAAATTATTTTCCGCTGAGGGTTAGCGCTGGACCTTAATGCATACATATGGAGCACAATGTTGATTCAGATGGAAGAGGAAATACCAATTTAGATTGAGGAATGTGTTCCCTATAATCCTCTCTGTTCTCAGTTATTCTTATAGAGCTTTGCGTAGAGTTTGTAGCTGTGGTGCGGGAATACTAACTTCAGTAGCAGATGTGAGCCTGAAGCTTATTACATGTTTCACCAGATGTTTCATTTATCTTTAGGGCAACCTTCTGGTTTGTTTTTTATATCAAACACTGTGAGAAATCAAAATTCTAAATGTATTTTAAACATGTTATGGGTATTTGGAGATAAAGGAACCCTTTTATAACCTGAAGAAGCACTGCAGTGTCTCATATTGAATGTATTTTTCTTTTGAACTATATTTCAACAAGATAATTTATAATTTCACGTATTGATCTATTTTTATTTACACTAAGCATGCTTGTAAAGATCATGTAACCCAAACTGAGCAGCTTTTGTTTGTTTATGTAAGCTCATTGCCTACTTTTCTGTTTCTTTATTAACAATTCATGCGCTTTAATATCGTACATATTTGTTGTTTAAAATTTGTTTACAGCTTAAAATGATTTTTTTGGTTGAAGAAGCCTCAGCATTTTCAGCAATAATTGTGAATCGCAAGATATCCCTTAGAGAGGCTGATTCGGGTGGTAGTTGTGGAAGGGCACTGACCTTTGGGACACTCTTGTGGCTTCACTGTCCCTGCCTTGGCACAGCGGCCATCGCCTCTGTGCAGGATGGGAGGTCAGAAATTCAGCTCCTGCGTTCCTGCACCTGCTCACGGGCTTAAAACCATGTGCTGTCCTTGCCACATTTGACTTACAACGTTGTCCCAAAGCTGGTGTGTGTTTGGTATCCGTTAACAAAAATTTCAGTACTTGTGACTCATGGTTCAGGAGTATAACAAAAGCACATTTTGGGAAGTTTTACTAGTGAAAATTGTAGGGACAGCAGGTGATATGTCTCCTAAAGTCTGTTTAGTGATTATTTTATTTTGTTAATCAGGCACATTTTATGATGTCGCTCATCAGGAACCACCTCTACCTTCTGTCTTTCCTTTCATCACCATGTTGGTTCCATGAAAAAGAAATATCCCATTTGCAAACTTACCAAAAAACCCAGAGTGAATTGTTAATGAACTTCAACTAGACAGTAAGAAGGAAGCAAGTAAACACTTAAATCTGGCTCTGTTCTGTAGATCCAAATATCACACTTGAGTCCTGGACAAAAATTGTCCGACTTTGCAAAATCAAGCAAAGATGGAGTATGCCTCTCGCACTTGAAATGCAGCATTGGAAAACAAGTTCTTTATTGCTCTTGTCCTTGAAAGGAGAAGTAAAAGAGACAGTCATTTTAAAAACACATTGGATTGAGAGTTTGTGAACTCTTGTGTAACATGGAGCAGGTCTTAACAAAGCCTGCTCTGTTTATGTACTCTTCCGTTTGTAGATCTCTCCTTTGTGGCTGTGCAAACATCTCTCCCGTTTGGGACTTAATTACAATTACGTAGCCTCCTTGTAACAGCTACAATTGCTTGCACAGAAAAGTAATATCAGGAGAGTATTTCATTTATTTATAGCTATCTTTTAAAACAACAGCTGGCTACCAGAGCCAGTGTGATGTGATCAGCAATTGCTTTCCAAAACAGAATTTGCAAGTCTATTTTAAAAGCTAATTGGCATATCTTTCAGTCTGGGATAGTGTTTCTGTTCCTTCTCGTGCTTCCAAAGTAATGCCTAAGAAAGGAGGCCTTGAGGAGAGCCTTCCATTGCCATGTGGCCTTGTGGTGACAGGAGTAGAGAAGAGAGAAGAGCACGGGCTCTGCGTCGCCTTTAAAAGACAAGAGTGGAATGGGCAAAGTTTGGCTTCTGTTGGCATGATCATACAGCTAATCTAGCCACCTGCCTAAAAACCTCACTGAAGGGCTGTCTGTTGTAGAAATGGTGTAGTTTCCACTGGACTGGGTTATGCTGAGTCCCCACTGAAGTCTGGGTTTGTGAAATCTCTCTGGATTCAGCTCTCCCATGCGGAGGTTTTGTTCGCGCAGTTGTCACTTTGTTGAGTGTTTCTAATTTGCAGGTCTCTGTTAAGACCGTTGGGACATGGTTTCCAACACCCCTCAACTCTAAGTGTAAGAACTCAAGACTATTTGTAGAAAAAATGTATTAGATTCTTAGGCTAAACAGTAACTGAAATAATATACTATACAGAAAGAAATCTTTTTTTACTATGCGACCAACCAACATAATGTATTTGGTGTTTTACGGTGAGGACTGTGCACACACACCACAAGCTCTGTGTCTATTAATGCTCTCTTATAAGCAGCACTGGGGCTCACAGTCTTCCCACAGAAAGTATTTCCCCCCCCCACTTTGAGTATATTCTTATAATAAAATACAGAGATGATGTTGGAAACGCAAACCGCAGCTTTTAAGTAGTTGTTTGGAGACTAAGGACAATATAAACATCTTTCTTCTGAGGCAGAGAAACCTTTTGACAGAGTTTGCAATATTTCATGCTGACACCTGATACCATGATTTGCGATACAAAAAAAAAAAAATAAAAGAAATGGGGAAGTTTAAAGTAATTGTTTTAAGTAAACAGATACCGAGCTTCTTGCCAGATACCTTAGTTGCCACTGTTCAGCTCATTAAACTTCCGTTATTCAGAACTCTTTTCTGATATCGGAGTATAACTGTGGCACATGTAAATCTTTGTTTTTCAGAAAATAGCATTCTTTCTAATATCTTGCAGAGAAAGGATCTTCACCAGTTCATCTAGATTTTATTCTAGTTATATTATTATTATTATTCAGACTTTATTATTATTATGACTTTACTGTTGATGGCTACAACAATATTTCTCAATTTTCTTGATTTAAATGCAGTTTGAAACAGAAGAGATCATGGTCGCTGTACTAAGATGCTCTTTAATTTGTGTTTTTGTTTCTGCCGTGTTTCCTCATCTGTTGAACAGCATAAATTCTCTAGGCTTCTTGACATTGCAGTTCAGTGTTATTCAGTCCTTGGCTTTGTTTCCTTTCTGTCCTTTGACAGTTCTGTATTTTAATGTTTGCTTACCATACTGAAATGCAGTCGCAAATCTAAGCACAGTTTGTGAAACAAAATATTTTCAGACTGGCTTACCCATGTTAATTTTTTGAAACCATTTCTGTTACTTTTTTTTTTGTTACATTCAGTGTGAGTGGCCTAAATAAATAATAGTCTGTGGTTGTTAACCAGAGATTTTGTACCTATTATGACTAGTGTCTTGTTTGCATTTGAAAAAGTATTTAGGCAGAGTCCTTTGAGAATTATATAGTGCTCTGCATAATTGCTTTTAACGTTTTCAATAACTAACAAAAAGATGAATGCAGATGAAAATAGCTGCTTTTGAAACACAAAAAGTCTCCTTTGATGAAATTTCTCACTATGGTTGGTTGTTTCTAAAAGCCTGTATTTTACTCACACTAAACTTGGATTACTTAGATTGCCATAATTCTTCTTTAGTGTGCAGCAGAACTTTTGGGATCTTGGCCCCTTTAAAGAAAAAAACAACTATCCAATAGTTTTTTATGTGATTTGTATTAATGTTTGGTGTTTTTTTCTTTATTGCATTGTAACTTATTAAACCATCTTTTCCAGTCATAGAGTCATTCATTGAACAGCTGAGGTTGGAAGGGATGTCTGGAGGTCTCTGGTCCAATCCCCCTGCTCAAAGCAGGGTCAGCTACAACAGGTTGTCCACTTGGTTTTGATAATCACCAAGGAGGGAGGCTCCACAGCTTTGCCGGTTGTGGAGTTCGCCCATCCTCACAGTATTTAAAAAAAAAAAAAAAAGGTATTTTGTCTTATGTTTAAGTTGGATTTCCTAGGTATTTATGAACGTGGATAAGATCCCCCTGAGCCTTCTCTCCTCCAGGCTGAACAGCCCCAGCTCTCTCAGCCTCTCCTTGTATCTCTCCTTGTATGACAGATGCCCCCAGTCTCTTGATGTCCTGAACTCTCTCCAGCACGTCCATGTCTCTCTTGTACTGGGGAGCCCAGCACTGGCCACAGCACCCAGTTGTGTCTCAGCAGGGCTGAGCAGAGGGAAGGGTCAGATCCCTCGACCTGCTGGCACTGCTCTGCCCGATGCAGCCCAGGAGAGCGTTTGGCTTTCTTTGCTGCAAAGGCACATTGCTGGCTCATGGTCAGCTTGGTGTCCATCAGGACCCCCAGGGCCTTTTCTGCAAAGTTTCTGTCCAGCCAGCCAGCCCCAGCATTTGCTGGTGCCCGGGGTTTTTCCTCCCCAGGGACAGGACTCTGCAGTTCCCTCTCCTGAACTTTGAGATTCCTGTCAACCCCTTTCTCCAGCCTGCTGAAGTCCCTTTGGATGTCAGGACAAACCTCTGGTGCATCAACCATTCACCCCAGTTTTGTATCATTGTAAACTTGCTGAGGGTGCACTCTGTCCCATCATCCAGGTGATGACAGAAGAGTACTGGACCCAGTATAGACCCCTGGGGCACACCACTGATGACTGGCCTCCAGATGGACTTTGTGCTACTGATCCCAACCCTGCATGGCTCATCATCACTGTGTCTTTTAGCTGAAGTCTGTTTGGGTGGTATTAATCTTTATTATCTCTTTTTCCTCCAGCTATACTTTAGGTTTGTAAATATAATTTAGTTATGAAGGCATTTTGGCACTCAGTGAAATATAGGTACCACCAAGTGATTCGATGATTCATCTTTTCCTCAAATGAGGCTGTTTTGCTTTGGGGCTATGTTCAGAGTAAATGGTGAATGCCATCCCAAGGGTTTATAATCTTCAGAGAAGACGAAGGAATGGAAGTAATTGACTTGTCCAGCCCTCATCAGGGAGTCCTTCAGCTGAGCAGCAGTGGAACCACAGCAGCTGCCTCCAGCTCCCATGCACCGCACGTTACACTGAGCTTTGTCTCCTCCTCGTTAGAGAATTGATTGCAGTGGATCTGTCAGAGGGACAGAGTTGGGCTTCCCAACTTGTTTCCCATGTACAAAGCTTGCTTTAAGTTTATAACTTCCTCCTTGGCACAAAGCACCTTTTCTGCCTGTTTAAACAGGGTGTGAGTTTAGTTCTTGGCTACTTTAAAAGAACAAGCCACACTTAGATATAAAAGTTGCAAGTGCTATGTTACTGAAATATTAGCTTTGGCTTGCAGAATCCTGCCATATGATGTTATAAGCCCTAGAGAGGGGAGAAATTCTCCCCAACTCTGCCTTGTGTAGCTTGATCTAAAAGCCATGAGCTTTATTTTCTGCATTTAATATTCCTGAACTGTTGAGGGGTTTAGTTTTGCTTAAATTGTTTGCTATCTTTTGCATTCGAACATAGTGCATGATCTCAAGCTCTTTAGATGCCAAAGGCTGCTTATGAGAAGGCATGACTGTCTTCCACCTCAAATATCTAACCACTCCTGTTTTTATTGTTCGTCTTGCTGTGCAATGGAAACGACTCTTTGAAGTGGCCTGAATTCATTGTTTCTTTGGGGACACATTGAAGAAGTTATACTAACGACTGGCGTTGCTAGAGTTAGCCTGGGCTTTAGAAACTCTGCTGAGCAATACCAGTAGTGATGCCATTCATTGTTACACCTCCTCACTGCAGCACTAACGCACAATGAAATGGGGGTTTCTGTTTTGAGTTACCATGGTCTGAATTCCCTAACTGCTAGGTTATTATCTGGATTTTTTTTTTTTTTCCTGTGAGTAGAGATTATAGAATCATTGAATGGTTTGGGTTAGAAAGGGACCTTAAAGATCCTCCAGTTCCAACCTCCTCACCATGGGTTGAAGCTCACCTTCCACTAGAGCAGGTTGCTCAAAGCCCCATCCAGCCTGGCCTTGAACACTCCCAGGGATCCACAGCTTCTCTGGGCAACCTGTCCCTGTGCCTCACCATGGTGAAGAATTTCTTCCTTCTATCTAATCTGATCTAATTCTACCCTCTTTCATTTTAAAGTCATTACTCCTTGTCCTACCACTACGTGCCCTTATGGAAAGTCTCTCTTCAGCTTTCTCGTAGGCCCCCCCTAGGTACTGGAAGGCTGTCTCTCTGCCTCATTTGTTACTGAGAAGTTGCATTTCCATTACGTATTGTTGAATTTGCTTTACAACACCCTTTTTCGATGTATGTAAAAGTAGGGCCGTGTGCTTTAACATTTACCATGGTATCCAACTTAATTCTTGGGAAAATACATATTTAAATATAGGTGTTATTTTCTCTGTTCCCTCTGCTCCCAGTGCTGTATGTATATGTACAAATACATACACACATAAGCGAAAACAAGGAAGCAGTAAGTGATGCTGAAAAATCTGATTTCCTTGTGAAGAAAATGGGACCTGTAATAGCTAACTATTCAGGTTGTTCAAGAGGAGATTGGAAGTCTGACATAAAAGTAGTTTTAGGATTTGGAGAATGTTAATGCGTCAGCACAGTTGGGCTGGATCTGTCTTGGCCAGGTGAAATGTCAGTTTGTTGTTTACTTTACTCACATCTGTCTGGAAAGCCTCTGAAGACTAAACAATACTTAAGTACTTCAATAGATTCTTGTGTGTTAAAACAAGGACTGGTGTTTCCCTCCCTCCCAGGTGTTGCATGCTAAATTGTATTTTCCCCAAATTAAGGAGTAAGCATTCTGGTAGAAAGTTAGTGGGAACTGGGAAAAAATAAATTAGTTTAATGGTTCTTGTGTCAAAATGGTGTGATTGCTTCCAGGAAACCTTTCAAAACCGCCTGCTGGCTTTCCATCGCACCTGTGTTGTAAGTTGCTGTTGTAAGTTGCTAACCCTATGTTAAGGCATCGTATTGGAATTATTTACAAATCTGTGCTGTTAGGCCTGAAACCTTGTGCTTTTAAAACATTACCTTAATACTGTTTAACTAATTAAATGTTGCATATGCTACTTAATCAATATCTATTGCGGTAACAGTCAGGTAAGGAAACAGTACAACAATATAGTAGTGATGTTCTTGAACATCTCTGTTGGATTTGACGGAAAAACAATGTTTCACCTAATGAAGCGTGACATACTTCCTCGATTGATTAGCTCCAAAATTCTTAACACATTGTTTTTCCTCTCACACCCGGTGCTTAGCTGTATGAGATGAGATGTGTTGAAAATTTGGATGCCATTGGTTCTGGATGATGATTTTCTGGTCAGAATGTCATATCTCTCATCACGGTACGCCCTTGCTGCCTACTGGCATCCATGACCACTAAATAACTTTTTGCATTTCCAGTACCCTGCTAATGCTATCACCTGTCATGTTGACATTTATATAATGTTATTTAGCTTCAGGAATCAAGGGAGGTTGGTTTTCATATGCAGGAAGGGACTGGCTCTGTCAGAATTTGATTTAACCTGCTGCTTCTTGGTGCAGCCAGCAGCTTCCAAAATGATTGTGCCATGGCCATTGGCGGGGAGGACCTAATAAAAAGGCACAGATTTTCATGAGGTGCGAAAATGTCTTGTCATCTAATTGCAATAATTTAGGAGTCTTCCGGGCGAATTCTCTCCCAAAGTCTGTGCCGCTGGTCCTATTCTTCTTCCAGAACTGAGTGTTTTCCTTTGAGCTCTCTAGGAAATGTTAATCAGGGTCTTCTACTCTTGAGCCCACCTACAATCAGTTTCCGTCATATTGTTTCACGAACCCTAAACTATCATAAGAGATAATTGACAACAGCTTTTGGTAACCAACATGCTACAATAAAATATTAGTGTAATGTGTATCCCTTATGAATATGTTAATATATTTTTTTTAAAAAAGGAAGATATTTCAGATACTCAGTTCTGGCTTTCATTAGGCATCAACTCAGTGTGAATCCACAGCCTTCACATGTGCAACATAAGCCTTTCACGTCATCTATAGAAATGTTTAGGTGGAGGGATCATTTAGTTATCCTTTTAGAAACCTGCATGTTAAGAATTTTTTGTGTTAGCACTAGGACAGTGAAAGTTGATTTTTCCCTCTGTTTCGAGGAGTTGGCCAGTGATAGTAAGTGAGGTTGAATATGTTTGTCTCCTCTGCAGTGGCTGGATCTGTAGCTCGAGAACCAAACCAGCAGGGAACCCGTCACTCTCAGATCTTTCTGCCTGCAGGCTAAAGGGTAAAGATTTTTATTGTGGCAGGGATCTCAAGCAAGAGGACATGACTCATTTATCTGAAAGTCAGCAAAGTGAATGGCTGACCCTGGATCTCATAATGGAGAGCTGCTTTCATCTATCGACTAGGTTGGACTTTGCCTGGATTCTGACTTACTCATACCTCGTGTGAATTAAAGTTACGTTGGTCAGGGTTTGAGAACTGGCTGGCAGTGTTGGGAGTGCATAGAGACGGTGGCATAGCACAGATCCACATGAAGCTGCCCTTGGTTGGAGCTTACACGTGGTTTAGCCATCGCTCTCTGAGCTGGTCAGATGGGATGTCTGAGTCTTTCTTTGTGTCACAGACAGCTAAATGGCTTCCAGGTGGTGTAAATGTTCTAGGAGTTACACTGAAATGTTCTGGTGACACTGCATTCACGTAGGCATTACGCAAAGCTCCTAGTTATTGAGAGTTAAGTGCTATTCTTATTGAACAGAAAGAAATTAATATGGCATTTTACTGCTCTTTGATCAGTGAGTAACAGCATCCCTGCTAGATAAAACTGACAGACTTTGTAAAACTAATGTGAATTTTGAGGGTTGTATTGAGTCCTACTATCTTCCTTAAAGGAGCAGTAGATGTTATAATAACTAAAGGAGCAGAAGATGTTGTAATAAGTGCTTCCTTCCTGCTGCACAGGGAGGTCTTGCTCAGCATGAATAGGCCCCGATGGAAGAAGCTGTAAGCCTGAGGCTGAAGACATGCTTGTCTTTTTTAACAGGTGCACTTAATGCTTTTTAAACCTAGATATTTGTGTAATTTTGATTCAAAAGATGTGTTTATGGGAGTAGCTACCGCAATCATCTTCTGTTTTACCAAAAATTAGGACTTTTCTTGACTGAATCTCCCTGCCAAATGTTTAACAGTGTTATCCCTACATGATGGGCTGATGGAGATCACAGAAAACAAATAGTTTGCGTAACTTTCAACTGAAGAAACAGTCCATAATGATAATTTTTCTTTTAATGAATCCTGATTTATTATAAAGATAATTCAGGAACATTGTTCTGTGCGGGTTGTGTCTGCTTCAGTGTTCGGGTAACATTTTGTGAGCTTAAAACTTACGAACAGTGTGCAAGATTCTTCAAAACAGACATGTGGATATTGAATCCCAAGGCATCAGAAAACCGCTTGCTTCATTGGATCTGGTAAGACAAGATGGGTCTCTTGGCTTTAAGTGAGTTGTTGAAGATGCCCCTTCTCATCCCCCTGCCCTTTGAATTTTTGCAATGCAAACACGAAGAGTTGTACAAAGTACCCAGATGTCGAAGTTTTACAAAAAAGAAGAATCTTCTTCTGGTTTTCAAGTGGAAAGAAGTCCAGAAATCCATTATGTGAAGTCATTCTTGTTTTATTTCACTTACTGAAAAGTTATTAATAAAATGAGAACGACATTTTTGTAATGTGTACTCTATGACATTACTGATTTTTTAAATGCAGAGGTTGCTCAGATGTTTCCATTTCAGTGTCTGTCCCCATTCCGCTTTCGAATTGTTGAATATGAAAACCTGTGTTAAATTAAGAAAGTAAAAATGACCGTGTAATTCCTTAATCTTCGGACATTTCCAGGTTTTTTTTTGCAGATAATTTAATAACCTCTCTCAGCATGTATGTAATATAAAATTCCATAAAAATATAGTAATCTGGTAGATATTTATGTAGGAATGGAATTAGCCTTTCAACACACATTCTTGTTTTATTGTGTGTTTAATTGCTTTGTAACTTGTAGTGCTAAAGTAGATACGTCAATAGTATTTTGAAAAAAAAGAGCTTTTACCTGTTAATGTAGCCTCACTAGAGTAAACAAGCAAAAGTCCATGGCCAGTAAAGAAACTTAAGGAAATCTTACTAATGTTTTTAATATTTTTGTTTGGTTGGTGTTTGTTTCTTTTTAAAGATGGTGCTTAGTCAAATATGAGGTTACTCTAACATACGGTCAGTTTTTGACCGTTCTGGTTCCTTTTCGTGCCTTTAATCCTACTTTGCATTTTAGTTGCTAGAATGATGTTCACTGGACAAAGTTTTATAAGTAAAGGCTTGAAGGTGCTGAAGTTCATGAGAATGCATTCCTAATAGAAAACATTTGATGCTTTCATTAGGCGTTTGATGTTTATTAGGAAATGAGATAGCATCTTCTTGCTCTTTTACAAGGAAAACAATAATTAAGTTGCCCAGATGGCATTTTTAGTAGTTTAATTTACTGCTGTCATGACAATGTAGGCTGCCTGAAACTTTTTTCCTTGATAAAGATTTTAATCTTGTATCAAATCCATCTTCAGTCAACATAAAAGCAGTAGTGTAGTAAGCCAAATGAATGCTTAGATACGGGTAATGTTTACCTGCCATATAGGAGGAGATGGAGGGTTAAATGGCGAGTGTTTGTAAGATACTGTGAAGATGGAACTTTCTATATAAATTCCAAGAAAACTACTGCAAATATATGGCAGTAGCATTTTCTTCTGATAGTCGCTTCTTAAAGATCATTGTCAACAAAATAGTGAAATTATATTGTGTGATTTCAACTTTAATTTCTAGATCCTAGTTTAAATCGGGTCTCTGAATTTAAAAATCCTTTTAGAAGACTTAAGTGTTTTAAGATTTCTGGAAGATAGTATCATAATGCTTTTACCCTTTACAATAATGTTGCATAGCTTATAAGACAATTCTGCAAGTTATCTTGACAGTCCTGCCCATCTTCTTTAGACTATTCTTGAGGCTTGGGTGTGTTTATTTAAAATCAGCGCCAGTTTCCATTATCTTGAGATGTGTAGAGAATCGTGTGGTCAGTGAGGTTTGTTTAGTTTGTCCAAAGGCTCATCTGAGTGTTTGCTCATGTGTTAATAAAATGAAATGACAGCTTGATTGGTCTGATTGCCTCCTAATTCAGAGGACATGTGCTTAGACCCGAGCCCCACGCTCTCTGTCAGCAGACACTGGGTGGGTGCCAGCACATGTGCAGGAAGTGGCGGCTTCCACTTGCCGCTTCCCCTGGTCCCGTCACGCACATCCCCGTGCTCCCCATCCCCTTGTTTTACTCCTTGTCTCTGAAAACTTGTCCTCATCCTCCCTTATTCCCGCCAGCCGCAGAGCTTCCCTTGTCCTGCATTGGTAGGACATGTGTCCTTGTGCTGCGCCGTGGCTTGGAACCACCTCTGTGCAGCACCAAGGCAGCGATGGGCAGTGGCTGCCTGCACTGGCGTGGCCCACACTCCAGGACGGTGACTCTGCCCGTACTGCCAAACCTCTGGTCAGCAACTCTGGTGGAGACTCCGTGTGGGCAACTGCCGTCTAAACTGATAATACCATAAAGAGCAGCCTGGAGATACCTGCTTACACTTTGGGTAAGCGTCTCCAGACAGAAGCACTCCAAACATGTTGGTTTATTTTTATTATGTTCCTGTTACTTTTCACTGTTCACCTGCTGCTTGTGATACCTCCTCTGGGTGTCCCATACTTTTTCTGCAGAGCACTATTTATCTTACACAGTGCTGTAGTAAAACTAACATTGAATTGTGATCAGGGTTAAAAATTAATGAGTTCACTGAGCGTACACAATGAATAGTTACATTAGAGTTTTCCTTCTACTCTTTCTCCCCTTCTTACTCGTAAAATGGTCTTTTTGCCTTAGAAAGCAGTCAGACACCAGCAAAGCCTCAATTGCTGCAGTGAGCATCTGCTCAGAGAAGCTGGTTGGGCTTGATCTTCCTAGAGCAGTAGCATCGGTGGAGGTGATTGCTACAGATTATTTTTTAATATAGCACATAGTCTATATAAAAAAGCCAGATTTGTAAAGCGTGCTTTCCAGGTGGTGTGCCTTTTTTCCACCACAGTTGCTAACTTATTAAAAGATAACAATTTCTTAAGAAAAATGTAATCCATTTTGGACAAATGTGTTCTGCCCTTTTTTTTATCCTTGAATTTAGCAATTAAAATGGCGTCGAATTAGGTAATTTGACTCATTTTTAGTTTTGTGGTCTTATGATTGACTATGACTCTTGGACTTTTGCCTATTTTCAGGTGATTTTTCTTTTTTTTTCCTCATCCAGCTCCTCACAGGCCCTGGTCTGCTTAACTTCCAACTTTAGTGGAGATCAGGTGCTTTCAGCCCAGTATAGCAAAAGCGCATAAAATAAGAGTACTGTTTTGTAACCCTGACTTGATATTTCAGAGGAGGAAATGAATATTATTGAGGAAGGCAATATTTACTCTTAATTTTTTTCTCCCTGAATAGGAGAATTGTTGAGTTACTGAGCTTGTGCATTTGTCTTGGGAGAAGTGTGTGTGGGGTTGGATATAGATAAAAATCTGCAAATATGTGCGTGCATATGTGTTGCGCAGTTAAAACTTAAGAAACATATTTTGGCAGTGTCTAAAGGCTTTTTCAGATAAAACTGTGGATTCTTGTTTCTCTTTACCCATTGTTTTTATTTGTATTTTTTGACCAGAATAAGTTGCTTGTGGTAGTAATTATATTTGTATCTTCACAATTGGAATTGTTATCAATAGATGCAGTCATTGTGATTCATAGTTTTTTAGACAATTAATTGTGATTGTGTGTGTGGAGGAAAACGAATTAAATTCTTGTCTCCGTAATGCTCTGTTCTCTAATTAAATTAAATAAATCAATTTTCCTTCTTTTCAAATGCATACGCTTGTTCCTTGAACTAACATCTGCTAACTTGTTTGAGTCATTGAAGATACTGTCTGAAGCATATATGTGGTTTGGCAAAGCTTAATATGTATAGAAAAAGCAGAATTTTTTTGTGCTGCTAAATAGTCCCATGTAGTGTACAGCACTTGTTCAGTATGCATGCTACCACATGGTAGCCCTTCAAAAGAGACAAATTATTGCCTTAAAATACTATCCACGTTAGTAGTGGTGCTGTAAAAGGAATAGTTAACTGGTTTTCGATATCGTTTCACCCGAATAACCAAAATTTACCATGTTCATGTTGCCAGTTAAATTCAGAGGAGTGTTAGTGCAGACACTGGATCCTGTTTCTTCTGATGGATTTCTGTGCCCCTTGGAAAATATACCCCATTTGAGTAAATTTTAATTAGTGACAACTGTACGTTTTAGGTCATTTGTCTTCTGGATACCCAAGATTCTGCGAGGAAACAATATGAAACCTCAGATACTCCAGAGTCTTTTTGAGGAGGCTGTTGTGGGTGAGGGAGCAGTGAAGGCCTTACCTTGTTCTGGGATCAGTCACCTGTCCCCATGAGGACATTTGTCACTTCTGCTGTCTGAGCTCATAGTTTAAGGACAAATTTGTGAAACATGAGTCAAGACAAACCCTTAATTGTAAAATCCAGACTGAAGGCTGTGCGGATATTAGTGGTTCATAGCACGGAGTGGTTCGTTACCTCCTTTGGTCCTCCTGTGGCCAGTGGATGCTCCAGCAACATAAAACCAGTCTGGCATGGGATACTGGGTACAAAGTTCCTCCACTTTGGTGGGGCTTGGCTTTCAAGGAGTCGTGTTGGTTGCTGCTCTTAAAACCAGATTACTTAGGGCATATCAATTTAAGATTGGAAATTAAGGCCTTGAGCATCTGAGGTGCCATCAAATGTATTGCCTCCAGGACACCTTTGATCAGGGTTTCACGTGTCATATCGTTTACCAG
The DNA here is from genome assembly GCF_964273445.1 of Streptopelia decaocto. NCBI lineage: Eukaryota > Metazoa > Chordata > Aves > Columbiformes > Columbidae > Streptopelia > Streptopelia decaocto. Next base: position 15,986,567 of record NC_138655.1, read on the forward strand.
CAGCCTAAATGTGGCCAGGCTGAAATGTGTCTCATCTGATGGTAACTATTTAAGGACTAAATTTCGGCAACGCGTACATTGATGTGTGACTTCCTGAGAGCTAGATTTAATGAATTGTTTATAAAGAATTAAAAATAATAATACAGTTTTAACAATAAATTAACTTGCGTCATGTATCAGGGTGCTAGAAGAATGCTTGTTTTGGAAGCGTTTCAGAAATATGCTGTGATTTCGAGAAGGATGTGAATTTGCTATTTGTAAACTCTGGTGTCTTAGATTTGTTTGCATTTTAAAATCATTACAAGGACATTTTTTTCCTTTTTTGCAGTGATTCAGTTGATTTGAACTATTGTTAAATTAGGTTTTCAAACAGTGAAGTTATTGACTGAGGATATTTTAAGATATTTAGACAATGTGGCCGAGTTGTTCCAGTGTTGAATGGGTCATCACATTAGTGTTCAGTTCTTGCCATTGTCTCTCATTTATTATATAATTTTGGGTATGTTATTTTCTTCTTGAAAAGGTAGGGAATGTACCTCCTATATGTTTAAGCCCAGATAAAGTTTCTAATGTTGCTGATACTTTTTGCAAAATGAAAAAATACTTATGTTTTTTCAGTATTTTCTTTGATCTTTTACAAGTTTGTTACGACATCGTTCAATTCAGGAGAAAAAAATACCCACCAAACTACTGTAATAGGGTTTACTGTTTTCAGTCAAGGGATTTTCTTAGTACAAATCCACACAAGTCACTCATATTCAAGCAAAACACCCATACTGTATAGTTTTGCATGTTTTCGGCTTTAGACAAATTATGGTAACACATTCTAGCTGCTGTTAGGGAAGCAGTTTGTGTGTTTGTCTGCAAACAAACAAAACAATTACTCTTTTAGAGGAAGGAGGTGTTTTTAATGCTGGGGAGACACGTGCTGGCTCAGGAGACAGAGGCTGTGAGTCCCAGCAGCACGCTGAGGAGTGCAAGCATGACTGTTGGCTTTCCTCGTCATGAAGACACTCCTGAACAAATAATGTGCTTAAAAATATAGGTACACTGTTTAAATGTGGGAGAGAGTGGGGGAGCATCGTCATCTGGCTGTTCCCCTGCCCTTTTCCTTGCTCAGCTCAGTTCTGGGCACTCTCAGACTTAGTGGCTCTTTGGAGTGGCACCTTTGCCACGTGGCTTGGGGAGGACTGTGACTTGAGACAGTGAGCTCCTCATTGGAAAGAGGTGTGTGACCATCCCAAGTCCTGGCAGACTGAGGAATGGGTAGAGGAGAGAGCTCTTGCCTGGTCTGTGCTAAACTTCTAGGTAGAAAGCTGTTGTGTAGACTGGGCAAAAGATTTAAAGAAACAGTGGTGACGATACCAACAAAAGCAGCTTAGGGGCTGTTATCCATTTGTGCAAGTTGGCAGCTTGTTGGAGCTATCTAGCTACTAATACATGTTATAATATATATACGTTTGGTTAAAAGAGTTTTCATTTCTCCCTGGTGGGGACTGCATCATGTTTTAATTTCTGCAGTTGTTTTCCCAAGGCAGAGATGTTAGCTATTGATGCTTCATTGGTTCTTTGAGATTTTTCCGCTGTTGCCTTCATTATCATCTAACTGCTAACAGTCATGAGAGGAGGAATTGCTGACTTGAAATCTGGATGGTTTTCAGTGAGTCCTTTTTCTTCTAGATGATATTGCTCACACTTACAACCAGCAATATGTAACTGGACACACCATGTTAAAGAAAAGAAGTTGTCCAGGAACTCAGTTACCAGTTACCGCTTGTGTGAACACTTTTAAAAGCATGATATACCTTTATTCAAGTTTGTAAAAGATCTAAATATTTTCTTAGGGTATTCCTTTTCTTTAACATTTCCTCTCTTAGGGGAGAAATTATCTGAGGGGGTCAGCCTCATGATTTCATAAGAATCTATATATAAGTATCTTCTTCCCATCCTTGCATGACCATCTCGACTTTGACAGTGTCCTCAATTACAAGAGAATTGCCACTGCAAGGACAAGTCTAGTTCATCTATCTAAAAACCCACATTTAACTTAATTTTCAAAAAATGTTTTATCTCTTGCAGCTGCTTTTGAAAGTCCCTTTCTAGTTTTTCCTTTTCATGACTTCATTTGGCTAGAGAGGATCTAACCATAATTTCGTTCTTTAGCATGTTATAGCACATCATGTCAAGAGCCAGTCTTACTTGTTTTCCACACAGATAAATCTTTTAAAAGCGTCTTTTAACCAAAATAGTTTATTCTAGCTACATTTAATAAATGGATCAGATGATTTTTCAATTCAAAATCATGGTCGAAGCAGGAGTCTGTTAGGTTGTTCCGTAGGAGGTCTGTGTTCTTTCTGGTTTAATTGTAAAATTTAGAAACTTAATATCATTTCCCGCCCCAAAAACAACAAAACCTTTAAGGATGGAGCTTCTTTGAAAAACTAGATCTTGGCTTTCCTTTTATGAGAAACATTGAGATGCTACCTAAAGCATTTGGGTTACTGTGTAGGGAGTATGCTTGAAACTGGCCGCTACTTCTGGAAATTGTGCACTAAAAGTGACATTTAAATCCATTTTGATCTGACAAGGGGGAAGGTTTTCATACTGACTTTAAACCAGCTGTTTGGTCACTTCTGCTGTCTGTCTGTCCTGAAGAGTGCAGTGGCGGCTTTAAATTTGCCTTGGTCTAGAGGCAGCCAAGTGGTGCCTTTTCCTCGCTCGTGTTATGGGATTTGCTGTGTTAGGGCTGGGGTGCTGTATTATCATGGTATCCTGGACGGAACACAAATTGCAAGCCGTTTCTATTAAGATATTACAAAATAGGGTGCAATCACCAACATATGCCAGTGGAAAAAGTCTGCAAGGTTTTATATAAATGTACGTAGATTACTTTAAAAATACAATCAGTAAGATATGGCAATTTAATGAAAAGGGCCAGCAGACTGCAGAATGTAGTTCGTGCTTTAAGCATGATAAGTTTGGAAAAATATTTGTCCAATCTTGAAAAATGTCTCCTCATATCTTAAAAGAATGTGGTTGGATTTTTTTTTTCTTCTTGAAAAGATAGAAAGTGGGGTCTGAAAACGTAGCATATTCTGTTCTCAAATCAATTTATGTTGCTGCCTTTTATAACGGATATCATATTTTCATCTGCTCAAGGAGAAGCCTTGAAAATAAAAATTAACAAAAATGAATGCATAGGAGGGGATTGTTTATCTTTGTGGATTTTGCAGCTGCAGGCAAAACTTAGGGATTGTGCAGGGTTGTTGCATTTGATGTCCTGTCATTGGCTGTGAGTGTTGGTTCATCTGATAATCGCACTGAAATATGTTTCCTTAAATTTAACCAGCAGGCACAGTGTCCATCTGTTTAAAAGGTCTGATAAGTGATAAGGTGTGTTGATCTGCTTGATGACATTATGTTAAACATTCCCAAATAGAATTCTGTTCCGTCAAGGAAATCTGTTTGAATGAAGCATTTAGTAGAAACAGCATTTATGTGTTGGTACAATGAAGCATTACAGCTGTTGGTGTAAAAAGCCCGACAAAAAATATTCTCTACTGTTTAAGGTAACTTACTGTATATAAGTGTGTGTGAATTATGTATAAGATATACATACATGCATACTTAGGCATTCATGTACATCTAAAAAGAAGCAGTGTTGAAAAATTGAAGACAAATGCAGTCAAAACTATCTGACAGCTCTAGCTTGTCCTCCAGACTCTAATATGAAAATGTACTTTTACGTTGTGAAAAAGACATAGTTTATCTTCTGTTTCATATACTCATTAAATAATTCTCCTTTCGATTCCAAAAGTTACATAATTCTGGACAGTATTGCAACTTAAATCACAATATTTCTTTGTTACTAAATGGTAAAATGTTACTGCTTAATGAAAGCCAGTATCGGATTTTTTTTTTTTTATGAATGAGCAAGGTAACGCGCACTGTAAATGACGTGTAACAGTTTGTTGATCACTTTAGCAATTAACTGCAGCTGAAAAAAGTCTGCTTACTCAGGCTAGTGTTACTCTCACTCTCTGAGGAAGCTCTGGATTTTAACGACCACAGTCCAGCAGCGAATAAACAAACTTCTGCACAGTTGCAAAAAGGAAAATAAAAAAAAACTCAATTTACTCGTTTAATATCAAGCTCGCTCTCAAAATAGCACAGATTGTGTAAGTTTACTTTTTGAACATATTTTTTGTTGAATCTAGTTCAATACCAGATGGAAATGATGCGAAGCCTTCGCCACGTAAACATTGATCATCTCCACGTTGGCTGGTACCAGTCCACGTACTATGGCTCTTTTGTCACCCGTGCCCTCCTGGACTCCCAGTTCAGTTACCAGCACGCAATTGAGGAGTCTGTAGTTCTCATTTACGGTTAGTATGAGGTTTCCTTTATTATTCTTTTCCCCTCTTAATATTATTACTACTATTTTTGTATTCTGTCTTTTGCCTGTAAGAGTAGCCTGGCAGGCCTTTTCGAGTAAATACCAACCCTGTGTCTACGGCAGCCTCAGCAGCAGCTAAGTCTAGACAGGGTTTCCTTCTTTCTGTTTATTTTTCTTGCTATCAGAGCCCTGATGTGTACGTTTTGGAATGCTGGAGTAGCTGCTTCATTTTTATTCCTTCATCTCCCCTCCCTGGTGGAAGGGGCTGGTGGAACCCGACCAGATGTCTAACAAACCCCGCTTGCTGGCGTGTCTGGCTCTGTACGTGACTGACCAATCATCGCACGAATTGCCAAGTTTTTTTTTATACCTCTGACAGAAGCATACAAAACCTGGACTGTTTCTTAGCACAAAGATTTTTTTCTTTTCTGCCTATTTAATGGTGTTTCCTCAAGCTCTCCAGACCAGATGTTCTGTGCTGTATCAGAACTGTAGGCAATTTAACAGCTTTATAGCCTCCCCCTCCCCAAACACTCACAGTTTGCCGTATCTGGCAGACTTGCATATAGTTTCCAGCTGAGAAGTAAATGTAACGTCCTGAGTATCTGTCAGAAAAAATACTAATGAATACGATCAATCTTATGAGCTGCCCCGAAATTGTTTCAGTATGTTAACAATTGGATTACAGTAAAGAACAAGTTGTTAAAGTATACTTATATTGGCTGGAAACATTGCATCATCAGACCTTGATGAATTTTCCACTTGTTTCAGTCTATTTTGGTTCTCATTTTATCACCGATTGCTAAAAGTTTTACTGTGTTAAGTTTCAGACAACATGAATGTTAACACAGCTTTTATTCTCATGTTGGCATCCTTCAGCTGTTATCATGCAGCAAGTGTTAAGCTTCTTTGTCCTAGGAATGTAACAGTTTGTTTAGAAAATTTCCCCCTAAATTCAGCAGAGTATGTCAAGGCAAAACTAACCTTTTTATTTACCAGTTACATTGTTATGCATGAAGCAGCAGGGCAACTTGATCTGAATTTAGCTTATTGCTACTCTGAAATTACACTTTTGCATAAAATGTAGTTTAATGAATATTTTAATTTGCTGCATAATGACTGGAGGGGAAAATCTTTATTTAAATGAGGTAGATCTTACATAAGTTCTGTGGATAGTTCATGTGAAAGAAAAGAAAATGTGAATTAGACCTTTAATGTGGAAATAATGTTGTGAGTAGAATGGGTCTAGATCCCCCCCATATTCTCCAAGCTTAATTAATTAGCTTCACTCTCTGTAGTTGGGTATATTTTACATTTTAGTTCGACAGGGTTACTTTCGCTATAGTGTCTTGTTGTGTTGGTTATCTTAATTTTTTTTTTTGTAAGACTACTTAGTTATTTTCCTCCTGTTTATGTCATTCACGCACTAAAAAAATAAAAAAAAAAGCAATCTGGGGTTAGTAATAATATGCTTCCTCCATTTCTAATTATAGATCCCATTAAGACTGCCCAAGGGTCTTTGTCACTAAAGGCTTATAGACTGACTCCCAAACTGATGGAAGTTTGCAAAGAAAAAGACTTCTCTCCAGAGGCGTAAGTAACTTAAAACAGTGTTTTCTTAAAGGCTTGCTGGGTTATTTGTGAGGCAGAAGGGTACACAAGGTGATGAAATACTGTGTTTTAAAATCTCGCGTAATAGTTTGTACTGGGGAAACTGGATGTATCTGGGTAGCGATAGATGCGCAGGGGGCTGAGAAGGCGTCAAAGTCTGTCTTTGGGCATCTAAATAAGGGTTGAAGTGGTACAACTTGAGCTGATGTTGAAGGTGGTCAGTGGGCTGGCTGTAGGGAGCATGGTGAACGTAGCAGTACCTGGGAACAGAGTCAAAAATATAAAAAAAGAGACAGAGAAGGGGAAATAGCTGCTCTGTCTTTAAGCTCTTTTTTTCCAGAAGGAAAATGGAACAGGTATTCTGAAATAGCTGTTCTTCTGTATTTATTCCAAATTAACTCCCCCATGTGGACGCAGACTTCTGGAGTAAAGTAGGATAATTACTCTGTTTCAGAAGATTAGCTGCTTGTAATAGACGTAGGCCTTTGCTGTCATCTTTTTCCTCAAACAGATTAGTCTTCCACAGCACAAACACATGCACTTGTTGAAGTTGTTCCTTGAGGAAGAACGGAATCATTTCATTGCTTGGTGTCTAAACATAACATTTCCATGATGGACAAACAGATTTGTGCCTGGGCAGAAAAAAAAAGGGGGGCAAAGGCAAAAAGCAAAAATTTTTATTCCAAAATCCAATAGGCATACAAAGAAGTTAAGGATATATTTCCTTAGAAGCTTATGGATCATACCTTTATTTCCAGATTTTATGACAGGTATTACTGTGTACTTTATTATAAAGCAATAACAATATTTTTTATATGTATATTGTAAAAAAAATACACTGGGAATTTATATTTTAATATCCACCGTAGAATTTAGTTATTCCAAAACACACACTGTTTCATCAATCTCCCTTTTGCTCAGTAAAAATTTTAATTATTCAGCTATTGGGGAATTTTTTTTTCATTGTAGTAGTTATGATTTTAAAGATATTTCAGTGGCATTTGGTAAGTAACTATTCACTTCTATTTAAGAAACACTGATGGCAGGGAAATCAGTAGAATATTTTGGAAGGGGCAGAGTTAATCCTGTCAGTACAGTCTCTTGCTGGAGGCTTTTTCATGTAAGTAATGTATTAGCAGGCGAAGCGGCTGCTTGACTTCTGAGAATTTTTCCTAGAGCAGCTTTTCCTGGTCTTTGTAAACGTGAGGTTTTGCCATGCAAATGCTCTCTTACCAAAACTTGACTCTTGTTTGCTTGTGGAACTATGAAAATCAAGAGTTTTTATAAAATCGCCAGTTGTTGGAGCAACAATTCAACAAAAAGAACAAGAGAGTTACTGGTTATATTGACAGATATTTTTAAATTTTTTTCACAGCTTGAAAAAAGCAAATATTTGTTACGAAAACATGTTTGAAGAAGTGCCCATTGTAATTAAGAATTCATACCTGATCAATGTGATGCTGTGGGAACTGGAAAAGAAGTCCGCAGTAGCCGATAGACATGAATTGCTCAGTCTGGCTAGCAGGTAAGTACTTGTTACAATAATGGATGTATTTTTATTCGCTTTCCCAAACCACAGTTTAACACCTTGGGTGAAATCCCAGTCTCATTACAGTCCATGGAAGCTTTGCCTTGACTTTTAATGGGGTTAAGACTTTACCCTTCATGTTCTTTTGCTGAAGGAAAAACTGCGTGGTAAAACTATAACATTAGACTCAAGGACTAAAGTCAGACTGTAATCCACATGTACCTGTACTGCTTGAAGCGTGTAATCTTTTCGGTAGTGTATATTCCTTCAAGAAAATACTGACGCTCAGAAAATTCAGGCAAACAGATCTGGAACTAAAAATTGGTTTTGTTGAATATACCTTAAGTAACTCTATAGATTATTTTAATAAAAAAATAAATGACATTTGTTCTACTTTGGTAGCATTAGAAAATAAAATAAAATAAAATAAAGCCTCTATCTGAGAAACTGGCAAAAATGCTCCAACTGATTGTCATGACAGCCAGCATTCATGGTGTTAGAAATTAAGTTCAAGAGTTTCTAGAATGATCTTCCTATAACTTTATCAAAGAATAACCTTCTGTTCTTGTAGCACTTTGCCCTAAAAATGCATTTATGATAACAAAGCAGGCATGACCTCTAGCATTATGATCAGAAATTGAATCTTAACACAGTACAGTTAATTGGATTATTATTGGGCTGACCAAAAAAAAAAAAAAAAGATATAGAAAAATGATGCAGTTTCTTATATATAAAAACTGGGATGTATTTGGGGTGTAACATTTTCTTTTTACTCAAGGTATCGTCTGCCAAGATTCTGATCCCCCCCGACTCCAACAGCCAAGTTAGCTTGCGGCCTCTTTTCCTTTCCCGTCCTCCATCATGTAATGCCGTTGTTAATGGGTCCATATTGCTAGTGGTCCATATGTTGCCTGAATTAGCAGAAATTTTCCCCTCTATTTTCTTTACTTGAGCTTATGTGGTTGTATTGAGGGAGCTGATCACTTTTAAAGAAATCGGTCAAGAGAGAACAGGTTGAACTCTGACAGGGAATTTACACATGTTGCAAAAGATACTTAGTCAATAATTTTGTCCAGTAAAGTTGTCACTTTGCACCTTGGAATTAACAAAGTGAAGAATTTTTGCTGGGATGTCCAGTCTGCTTGACTTTGTAGCCTTTCTGCAAGGCTCTGTCCCTGGGCAAAGATCACAAAGCTTTTGCACCCAAGGAACGAGGGGACACTGGGTGCAGGAGGTGACAGTGATTCCTCATCAGCTCTACCACTTTCCTGTGAAAAGGAGGACCGTGCTGAGGTTACAGCTGATTTCCAGGTGACCTGACAGCATTGCCCAGGATTGCTTCTCTGGGTTTGCTCCTGTAAAAAAAAAGGTTGGCATTACCCAGCGTGGGCACACAATACAGTTCTGGAAATGGAAATTAATATGAACAGATCGCAAACCACACTTGAAGTTTTTCATCAGCTTTACATCTTACGTAGGAACTGTTCCGCACCACTGCCCTGACTCGAGATAAAAGATAAGAACTGTACAAATTAATTTCCTTTCTGGAATGATGGTGTTAATAGCCTGGTGCAAGACAGGCTTTTGTGTTGGTCCCCATATCAGCAAATGGGATAAGAAGTGAAGAAAAATACGATCCCAAAAGAAAAAGGAAAATTAATCATTTGTGTCTAGGATTCCTTCACAACAGGAAAAAAGGGATGCGTTTTTTAGTGAACCAAAGCTTCTTTTCAGTGGGTGTTGGAGCAGCACGGCGCTGCTCTTGACAATGACACAGGTAGAACTAGATTCTTGATAAACCTGGTTAAAAGTGCCTTTTCAATTAAGCATGTTTCTTTGAATGTACCCAGTTACTGTCCTATATACAGGCAGCAATTTCTTGAGCTTATTGAAGTCTAGAATTTCCCACTACTGGGGAATTAATTCCACAGATTCATGAGTTTTCAGAGGTGTTTCTGAATATGTCTCCAATATCATTCTTCTGGCTCACCTGGTCTGTTTGAGGAACTTAAGATGCTTAGTTTGGTTTGAGGGAGATAAAGTTTTTGAAACTGCCCCAGTGGGTTTATTTGGAGGTTTTTGTATGTGTCTTTTAAAAAAATATTTGATAGCTCCTTTTAGTTACCAGGCAGGATATGTTCAGTGATATCTTACATTGGTATAACTCAGAAGCTGGCAAATTAAAACATTTTAATTCTTGTTTATTCAAGGTAGGGTGACTTATGCTGCCTGCTGAAATATTTAACTAGTTTTTACTTGAATTAAAGCATGAAGATTTCTCTGTCAAATAATACATTGCCTGAAGTAGGGGAGTTCAAACCCCCGCTGTTCCGGAGTTTTATTTTCACCTTACATTTCCTTCTTTTTGTCTTTGAATAGTTGTGGCTAAAACATTTCAGGTATCAACTTTTAATTTTGGTGCATATCCTCCTCACTTTGCTCTTGTAGAATTAGTTGGCAGCAACTTTTAGGCTACTGCTGCTTTTTTAATTTTATTTTATTTTTTTAGGTTTTGGGGTTGTTTGGACTTTTTTGAGGGTTTTTTTGGTCCTTTGGGAGCATCCCTGAACCCTTTTTAATCTTCTGAAACAATGTTTTTGGCAATGAAATGATTTACCCAGAGTTCTCCTCCGGAGAGTTTGTTTCATCAAGGTTCTCACATGTTCAGCCACCCACCTTGTCTGAGTTTGAAGCGGTACCTATTTGAGGTACTTTGCACCTTAATATCTTTCTCCTTTTGAAGTACATTTGTGATAATTGTGTAGAGTAGTTTACTTTTGGGGGGCATACATTTGTGCTTCTCTTGTGAAATGTGAATTGACTGGACTATTCTAGGGAACGAAGTTGAAGGCAGACTAGCACAAGGCTAGCAAGTAATAGCAAGCAAAGGACTTTTGCTCAGGCTGTTATCCTCCTGCTACCCTTAAGGACCAAAACGTCTCGAAGACCTTGGAGTACTGCCAGTCTTTTGATAGAGACTCAAGAATTAAAATCCTGTCAGATAGTGTTCCAGATCTTCAGAGGAATAATTGCAACCAACTTTCCCATTCTCATCCATCTCTTCCCTATTCTATTGATGATCTAGTTTTAAATTAGAAAAAGCTTTTTTGTGGTCTAGCTTCATAATAGGGTTGTTCTATAATATCTGAATTTGTCTCAAGCAATTTTTCTAATAGTGTGCGTCAGTAGAAGCAAACATGTGCTGAACATTTACGGCAATAACATCTAGTTGGCAGATATAGTTTTCAAACATCAGATGCAGTATTTTTGCAAAAATGACATAAGGGTTACTTTGGCTTTTGAAAACAATATTAACCTTTATACATTGTACTGCTTATTCAGAAATCTCAATGTGCTTAACGGATTATTAAGATAATTATGCAAGTCTCTAATTTGCAGACGGGAGAAGCTGACACAGAGAGGGTAAGTGTGTTGCCCAAAGGCACACATCAAAGTCAGAGTAGAAAAGGGAATGGAGCTCAAGACTCCTGACTTACATATCTCATTCAAACAAAATCTTCTTAAAAAGAGCACAGGTTGAACTCAGGCTGAAATGCTGAGATGTAAACAAGTTCTGCTAACCAGTGGGAATGTTTCTTAGAAATATTTAATCAAAAAGATGTGCTTTGCCCAGCAGTACCTCTCTAATCCACCCAAAGCTGTTCGCACCGGGAGGAGAAATGCTGCACAGGGTGGCACCTTTCCCGAAATACAGCGACTCTGAGAGGGTCCTTGGTAGAGCTGATGGAAAGTGAAAAAATGAGCAGCAGATAACAGCGCTTTCTAACGCTTCTTCTAGCTGCTCCCCGTTCTCATCTTCCTTAGCTCAGGCACAAGCAAAATAATATTAAATAAATGAAGTGGTCCATTTATGGTGACTGTAGGCAAGTTTAGGGGACCACCTTTTTGTTTGTTTGTTTGTTTTTTTCAGACAGCTCCAGCTTCAAATTGTTATACCCCCAAATTAGGTGCCTTGGTAGAGCACGGGGGTTCTGATCTCGGAGTCTGGGTGCCCCTGGTCCCTCCCGGGACAGTGCAGGTTGGGGCTGCTCCAGAAGTGCAAGTTGAGGCCCATAAGATCCGTGTAGATAGTTCAAACTAAGGAGCAGGACACGGGAAGCTGAGAATGATGTGAATTGCTGCTTCCCTTTGAAGCTTCGGTGTCTGACTCCAGGCTGCATTTTGGATGTTTAAGACCTTTAGCGGGTGTGTGTCTGGAGTCCTTTCCTGATTAAAGATGCCGAAGTAAATGTGGGCTTCATGTGTAGTTCCCCGTGATGGATCCTACAGAAGCGGAGCCAGTTTGAGGTTCCAGCCCCAGCTGCTTGCATCATTCCTCCCCACTACCCCCATTTCATCTCTACACCCTTCCCACCCTCAAAGATTTGTATTCCCTCATCTGTTTCGGAATATGGCTGTACAAATAGCTTTGTGGAATAGTCTGGTGGAAAAAGTCAGGCTCTCACTCTTCCCTTCCAGCCTTTCCCTCAGCTTTCCTGAAGAAAAAAAAAAAACCCCATCACAGGGTGTTTTTGCACGTACAGTAGACTATTTCACTGGAAGGGTTTGAAGTGTGCCCACGCAAACAGCTGAATCCATACAGCTGAGAGTGCTGTAATCCCTGGGCAAAGAGGGAGGGGGAGGCAGGAAGATGCTCATGCTGGAGCCTCTTAAACTGGCTTTGCTGGCAACAGCAAACTGCACCTTTGCTTTCCTTAAAATATATCCCTAAAGGGAGGCTCCAGTGGTCCAAGCATTCCCTCGGAGGAGGGAGGCAGAACCATATCCCAGCAGGATGTCCCTGCATAGCGAGTGATCCGTGAGTTTAGTTAATGTCGAGCTGTTGCTTTCTCCTTCTGTGGTGCCAGACCCCAGCGCAGGGCCCACCAGCGGGAAGGACACAACAGAAAGGACCAGGACTGCTACCTGCAGCTTGGGTTACTCTGTTCACAGGTTTCTGCTTCTCACCCTCAGAATTATTTGACCTTTGTATTTAATAACTGTTAAACGGGGAATCAGAAGTAATCCGTGTGTCAAGGACGTCATTTCATATCTGCCCTTGTGGGTGAAGGATCAAGTGTACTTTCTAATCTGTTTTTATTTCTAAGCAGGCTTTGACAGTTTCACTATGACAGTTTGTATGTATTCATCCTTTTTTGGTATTTTTGACTATGTCATATGACTTTCTCATGCTTAGTATGATAGCAGTTCTACAGCTGATATTTCCCCCCATGAAGATTCACTGGTAGCTGAGGTGTGGTGACCTCTGGTGCCATCATAAGGTGGAGCTATGTCTTGTAGTTCAATTCAAGAGTGTCCGCAGGTCGTCAACACTGGGTGATCTCAGACCTGACTCGTTTCAGATGAAACTAAACTGAAAATAGGCTTTAGGAGGGTGCCCGATGTGCTTCAGCCACTAATGGGCTTTCAGACCACTGGGCCACGTCAGAACTAGAGATAAGAAACCCCCCGAAACACGTGAAGCGTGGACATTGGTTTCTCAGCACCAGCTGTTTTGGTTTATAGGACTGTTGCTGTTGGTCTAAACTATTTGCTAATCTAAATGTACACTGAATTTATTTTACTCTTTTGCTGAATTAGCTGGCTAAAATGAATCCATTGAAAATGCAGTTGCTTTATTACTGACACCATGTTTTCTACATTTGACTACCACAGAGCCTCGTAGGATACTGGGTATTGATGGGGATGTAAGCAGTATTTACTGGCACCCCTTTGAAAAAAAAAAACCAACACATTAAATGTTAATTTTTTCAGTTCCATTGATGCATAGGGGGCATTTAGGTACCAAGCAGTGTGATCTTTGATATATTCTGTAGGGGAGTGCAGAAGGTAAGGAGGTACCTGAGAGAGCCTTTGAGCTAAGTCTGTGATGAGTCTTATGCAATTTAACTTCCTAAATCTCATCAGAATAAACTTCAGCCAAATAAAACTTGTTTAAACGTTTCATATATATATATATATATGTATATGTATATGTATACATATATATACACACACAAAAATTTCTTTCTATCGATCTGTCTGCTTTTTTTTTTAAGAGATGGCGCAAAAAGGGTGTCAACCACATGAGAACTGAAGAAGAAGCTGGTCCTGTATTTGCAGCATACTTATCACTTCATGCCTCAGTTCACATCTACTTAAGTTATCTGATTTTAGCTTTTTGTTTCCCTGGCAATGAGAGCAAACACTATATTACTGCAACTTTTAACAATAACTCTCTGTTTCTTTATTCTGCTATACTAAGTCAGTCTCAAAGAGATTCACATAAAATCATTCTTTGTAACCAGCTATATTTCATATGGACACTATCGGTAAAATAATTATGTATTCTTGATGTCCACATACCGTATAAGGCTATTAGTGTGTACCTACATAGGCATTTCTGATAATATCCAGTTCTACCACTAACTGTGTAATATAAACTCTATAAAAAACTGAAAATATGCACACCCCTGGCCATGGTGTTATTCCACAATCATAAACATCATGTGCTTGAAATGGTCAACCAAAGAAACCCCAAGAAGTTTAAAAGTAACTATCATAGTGGTACCTTTTTTGCTGCTGTGTAGCTGAAGTCCTCCTCACTGTCTGCCCCTGTATGCAGCTGAGATTTAAAACTCTAACTTGCAAATAAGTTGTGATCTGAAGTTAGTGAAACAGCTGTCCTACTACTCAGAGGTGAGAGTGTCTACAGCCAGCTTCTCAGCAGGTGTCCTCTAGTGCCTCAGTGCCTTACCAGCCTCTGTCTCCAGCTATGAGTTCTGTGGATTTGGGGAATAATTTATACTTAAAAAGAGTTATGCATAGTATTACACTGTGTGGTTCCCTTTTTACTTTATGCCCATCTCTTCCAGTTAATAGTTTTCTCAGTCCATAGGCTGTAGGATGGTGGGAATGTGTTGTAAAAGGTAGAAAGAATCTCGGATAATGTGGAGAAGTGGTGACTGAAGGACATGATTCTGACATAGATGGGCCCCAAACTTTTTATTTGAAAGAAACTCTCATGAATAATGGTTCATTTCAGTTGAGGAGGAGAAGGATGGAGAATTAGCTTTTTGAGTCATTGATCTTCAGCCAAGTAGGACTGGGTAAGGCTTAGATCAGAGCCAACAAACTTGCTTCTGATCAAAGGGATCAATAGAGAGCAGTGAGTGTCCTCCTTTCACTGCACTGCCCTGTAAACACCATTTTGGATGAATACCGTCTCCATGGGCACCAACCTAAAAACTTCCAAAACTTTAACTTGGAAGCTATACCTTACGTTGAACGGTCCTGCAAAATACTGAATCCATTGCTAAAAATGGTTACAATAAAAGTTATTTAACAGACTGCGTTTGTCTGGCCAAGGCAGTAGATCGCGTAACCGGAGCTGGACGCGCCCAGCGCGGCGGCTTCCCCGGTGCCTACGGTACGGAATGTGGAGCTGGCTGGGCTGGACACAGCGCTCGCTCAACACCAACATCGAGCCGTGTCTGCTGAGCTTCCAGGAGTGGTTTGATAGGATAGTTAACGAGATGGAGTTCTGAAGAATATTTAACGATCCCTGCAGAGGAATAGTTAAATATTTGTGAAAGGCTAGCAGTAACTTGAAACCAAACTCTTTGAACACATCTCCTGGAACATTGTTCAGGGTCTCATGTCACAAAAGCATCAGACTTTTTTTTTTTTAATGTTTGACCTGCATCTGTAATATCAGTAAATTCATACAAGACATTGCTTTTTCATAACTATAAGGTTCCCTGCAAAGATGAAAACACTCAAATATGATATTTGCAATGTGGCAAAGATGCTAGAGGAGAAGATGCAATGTAAAGTATCATCAAGTAGATATCTGAGCAAAGATAACCAGGAACTTAAAAATTTGCAAACTGTGCCATTAGTGCAGAAATGCTGGTCAAGTGACTTGAAGTTTCTGTTTGTTTGTTTTTAATAAATTCAGTCTTTCATGAGTGTTTCTTGTATTTCAGTAATCACCTCGGGAAGAGTCTGCAGCTGCTGATGGACAGAGTGGATGAGATGAGTCAGGACATTGTTAAATACAATACCTACTTGAGGAATGTAAGCAAACAGCAGCAGCAGAAACACCAGGTTAGTAACATGGGAAACTTGAATGAGAGGATTTTGTTCCACAAAATACGTTTTGGGTGGTGTTATCTAAGGCAGAAGGATTTGGATTTAAGCAAGATAAAATTCTTACAGAAAAATAGCCATTAAGTAGATTTATAAAATGTGCTAGTCAGTGGGGAATTAATCAAATGCATTAACTTCTGCTGACATATAGTGTGGAGTGGTCTTTCTTTGTTATTTTACATGGTTTTAGTGATTTATGATAAACCAAAATCATTGATAAATATGCTGTGGACACAGGGATTAGAGGTTTAGTAAATGAAATGAAAGAGCTGAAACTACAAGTGAGTTGTTCCAAAACAAACTCTGTTTTCATAGCATCACATATAGCCATGCATCTGGAAATAAAGGAACATAGTCCATATGTAAAAGACAACGCACTGTTCTCTGATTGGAAATGACATTTTAGTCATATTTTGTATCAGTAAATAGTGATGCTGTTCAGATGGTGCTGACTTTTAGTTCCTGATGCCAAAGGGCCTCTTTAAAATCCAAAATAGTCTGATTAGAGAATACTGAGTATGGAGCCTGGCTGTAGGTGGCCCTGCTTGAACAGGGGGGTTGGACAAGGTGACCTCCAGCGGTCCCGTCCAGCCTCAACCCCTCTGTGATCTGGTCTTACTTTATTTGCTGTTGCTGCATTTGATAAAGCAATACTGTGTCTAATTATAGAAGAATGCTGGTAAATTAGAAGAAAGCACTGTGAGAATGATTTAAAAGCTTGGAAAGCAGATCTCGGTGGACGCAATTCACTTCACGTGATAAATTAAGTTAACGAGTGACTTGCTTACTCAAGAAGTACCTGCATGAAAAATAAATTTGAACTCTTTAATCTAGCAGACAGAGATATGACAAGATTTAATACTGGCCAACTGAAAATGGGCCAGGCCACTTTAAAGATAAAATACTGCAGGTATTGCTACACAAAGTAGCTAATTATTAAAAAGAGCACCTGTGGTTCATATGAAATGCTTCATCACTGACTATTTTAAAGTTTAATTGGGTTTTTTCACTTAAGTGTAGCTTGAACAGGGAGCACTTTAGGGAAGCAGCACAGCGGTGCAGCACTGGGCTCTCTGGGCTTTGTAATTCACGAGGACATAGAAGCGTCATGCGTGTTATCTTCAGAAAATTTATTTTCCTTTGCTGCCTAATTTGCATAGAAAGATGGCATCCACTTCAAAGGCTTTTGTTGTTAACAAGGGGATCTATTTATTTTGAAAAGCAGAGCAAAGTAGGTTCCATAGTGTCTCACTTCATTTCTTTACTAACTATAGCTGCTTTAGTAGTGGCTCATTGCAGCATAGTTAGTGGTCTTAACTTCGTTTTTAAAGTGGAGCAATTGTGATTGAGAGCAAACCATTTCAATAGAGAATAATAGGCAGACTGCTGAGAAGTGAATGGGGCAATGCAAAGAAAGCAAAACTACATGCAATTCACGTACAAATATGGGCATTTAAGATTTTATTTTTAACATTGTCCAAAAACATGTATTTGTCACTACTACTGGAAAAAAAATTACTTCATTTGAGTATGCCACCAAGTGGGAACTGTTTTCAGACTCTTATGCACTGATACATTTAAGTAAGTCAGAGAAAGCACCCTATACTCTTTGGCCTCTTTATTTTCAAGATTTGTTTTGTGTTGGATATGAAGGCTTCAACAGACAAACCTTAGAACTGAGCTCTGGCTGTGACATACGGCACAAAAGCTCACATATGTGCTTTGGGAAAGTATGTACTTCTGCAAGAACAAATGTTTAAATGTTTATTCAATAGCTGAAGAAATGGTCTGCCTTATCGTTTTTTGAGTAATCTACATGGCAAAGGGAAGCACTGAAAAGAAATCTGTTTGGTGTTTTTGTTGTTGTTTTTGTTTGGGTTTTGTTTGTTTGTTTGTTTTTGTCTTATTTGCTTGCTTTTTTTTTTTTTTTTTAATAGAACAGTTTCTACAAACTACTACTCTAGTATATCCTCTGGTAACCCACAAAGAAATGGCATCAAAGTGGCAGAATATCTAAATAGCTGGAATGGATAAATGAAGCATTATGCTTTGTTTCAGCCACCACTTTGTTCTCAGTTTAGAGTTAATGTTTTTTGGCTTAAAATACCTTATTCACATTATACCCCTTTCACATTAATATTGTCTTGACCTTTAACTAGCATAAAATTGAGTATTTCTGTTTTGTATAACTATTTAACTATTCGAGCTAATGGCTTTACATACCTACATATTCCAACCTGGTTTTCCTTTTTAGCATGGGGAAATGGAGGCCTTTATCTACCGTGCGGTATTCTTTCTATCAGATACAGTATCTATCTCTATGAAAAAAAGGTAAATTAAAAAATAACCCCAGTACCAGATAATTTTCCAGTGCCTCAGTTATTTTAGGTGCCAACTTGGGGAGAGAAATGCTTGTTACCAGTGAATTGAAAGAAACTGTGAATTGCATTTTGGGTTATTTGAAATTAACAGTATTGCATTGAATAAGTATAATTTTTAAAACATTCATGTGGGTTAGGTAAAGAACATCTGAAAAGAAAAACGTTTTGCTGCTTTGGAAGTTCTGTCTCATTCTGTTTCTTTATTTTCAGTACCAGCAGAGACGTCAGCAGGAAAATTCGCAGCGTCAAAGCCGAGGAGAACCCCCTCTTCCTGAGGAGGACATCAATAAACTTTTTAAACCACCGCAGCCACCTCCGAGAATGGAGTCACTCCTTATTGCGGGTAACATTCTAGCAGCCTCTTCAACTCATCTTTTCATATAGGAATAGCTTGGGGAAAAGTGCAGTTGTTACCTTAGAAAGCATCTTAATTTTTCATTACCTTTGCCATTATAGTGTGACATTTTGGCATTGGTAGTATTCCAAATACTGTCCTTCATTTGGTCAAAGGCCGTGAGGTACAGCCCTAGTGTCTGAAGTTAAAAAAAAAAAAGTATCTAAGAAAAGACACACTAGTATGCAGCCCATGCCTCTGTTAGAAAGTCAGCTTGCACACGTAGAAGAATTTGGAGCCATCTAGGTAAGTAACAGAGCCATGTTACCCAGGCAGAGATGAACGTATGTAATTTTTTGGAAGCAAGTCACTGTGTTTAACCAGAATGGCTGCATGAAGCTTTAAACTTGCTGTATGGAGACTTTCTCGCTTTATTCATATTTTGCCATGGTACCAAGCTCCTGCCTGACCATCTGTGCCTCCTGGCTTGGTGGGAAAGGGCAGGAGCAGCAGCCAGAGCCTCGTCTGGCTCTGTTCTGAGAAGGTGAGATGGGATTTTTAAGGCAAGCGGGAGCAATGCCCCAGGGAGCCGGTTTTCTGCAGGACTGGCTGTAGGGATGCCGGCAGCCACTGAGCTGCTCCCTGCACCCCTACCCCAGCCCGTCCTGCAGCCCCAAGATCACAGAATCAAAGGACAGTTCGGGTTGGAAGGGACCTTCAAAGGTCATCCAGTCCAACCCCCTGCAATGAGCAGGGACATCTTCACCCAGATCAGGTTGCTCAGAGCTCCGTCCAGCCTGGCCTTGAATGTCTCCAGGGATGGGACATCTACCACCCCTCTGGGCAATGTGGGCCAGCAGCCCAAGACAGGGACAGGCTGTTTGCGCTGGAGCCTCCAATTCTGAGCAGAGTGGTTCTCCTCAGCCCTGAGTTATGAAGAACATACTGAGGGGTTGAACTGACTGTTGCAGCAGCTGAGGAGATTTTAATTTTGCACAGGATTGAGATAATGTCTTTGATTTGTACAGCCAGAATTTTAGGGAAAATATCCCAATTTTCCCGCAGCCCAAGGTGAATGAAAATGTAAATGAGAATGAAACATAGATAATAGATCCCACCTTCCCAGCTGCTGCAGTTTGCTGGTACGCTGCAGTACGTAGCCACAGTTTGGTACAAAAGTCAGTGCCTGTCCTGAGCCTCCTGGGAGGATAAAAATATCTGGGACCTCACAATGGCAACACAAAGCAGAAACCTTAGATGCCCTGCTAAATAGTCTAAATTTGGAAAATGTCAGGAAAAAGCAAATTGTTTAACTGTAGCAGGCTTTTTGGATCCGTGAGCTATCACCTTGTTTTGCACTGGGAGAAAATTAAACCGAAGTCCTGATAATTTAGTGTACAGAAAAGAGTGCTTTGACACTTAAAAAAAATAAAAGTAAATTTGAACTACCACTCTCAAATTTTGGAGTGACCGAGAGATTATTATTTTAATATTAATATTGTTTCACACTGCTAATAAGTGCTGGTTTTAGAAGAAATTATGTTTTTGATTTATTATTCCTTCTGGTCTCTTTAAAAAAAAATATTGGTTTGATAGTTTTAACCAGTTAATGACTCCTAGTAGCATTAAAGTATTTAAGCATTTGGCTTTCGCATAATTTAAAAATACAACAGAAATGTATATGTTTGTACATGTGTGGTTTATGGAAGTGATAGTTTAGGATGAATCATCTCTTATAAGAGCAGGAATTGAAAACTATTATACCTAAAGTGAAAAAAAGAAATTTGACCAACGAACTCTCTTCCTTTTTTATTTTACCATAGTCAAGGGGAGAATTGAAAGCATCCACTTCAACTAAGTGTGTGGATAAAGTGTAAACCTTCAGCCTTTTGTTTCTGAGGCATTTAAAAACTTTTCAAATAGAGCATTAAATTGAGAGTTTATTTGCCTTCTAAACAGTCTTGATTGTGATTAAACTGGCTTCATGTTTTGCTATTCCCAGCTAACAAGGGAAATAACTTGTAGCATTATGTGTATAAAAATACTTTGATGGGCACATTTGATTTGTAAAGCACTGACAAGTCTTCATACCCCGATGATTTTTGAAATAGCTAATAAGATTAGGTGGAAGAAAAGGCTAGCAAAATGTCCAACAGGAATGCCATGATTTTTAGTCTGCTACTGAAAAATATTTGTTACAAATATTTTAATAGGGACAGCAGATCCATAAGAATAGAACTGAAATTCAGTCTTGTAGTATTTTTAGAGCAACTAAATTGAACAGTTAATTTGATTAAGCTTCCAATACAGCAGCAAGAATTGTTTATTCTCTTTATTGTTACATGTATTTTCAGAAATGGTACGTGATAGAATTGTAAGAAAATTAAGGGTTTTTTTGAGCATACCAGTTTACCTATTCTGCTCATTTCGTTTCCTCTTCTTCCCAAAGCTATTTGAGAATACTCAAAGTGAGAAACTCCTAAGTGTAGAGTAGTTGAGCTATTTTGGTTGCTTCTCTGTATAAATCCTGAATGATTCATGTACGTTTGGCTTTGTAAAAATGATGTTCTAGGATGTCTTTCTGAATTTGAAAACTAACAAGCGTTTACTCTTCTTTCTTGTTGACAGGTCAAATTAATACCTACTGCCAGAATATTAAGGAGTTCAATGCACAGAACCTGGGCAAGCTTTTCATGGCTCAGGCTCTCCAAGATCACAACAACTGAAGAAACTTTGCTGTAGCCATCAACAGGAAAAGTTATTTACAGTTGTATGCCATTCACAATCCTCTTGAAAATTTAGTGTATTGGGAAAAGAGTCACCTTGGTTTGTGTAGAATTCTCCTGTAAGAAAAATAAAGGCAAATTTTAATGATATTTTAGTATTTCCTTATTTGTTGGCCCTATTGGACTGGAATTTTCTGTGGTCACTCAGGTTTTCTAAATGTTGGACAATTATTCATGTTTAGTCATAGCAAATAATACAGGTTTTATTTAACTTGGGATCTGAAATAAAAACAAATTATTACAAATGTTCAGTATAGCTGACTTCACAGAAGGAATTTAAGATTTCCCAGTTTTGATCGAGAACTTAAAACCATAAGGTGTGAGTCACCTGGAGCAGTTACTCAGTTTTAATTTGTTTGGACAGTCTGGTGCGATGGACCTTTCATATCACAAATATTTCATTGGCTTCACATTCAGAACATAAAAAACTGGTGCTACGTGGAGACTGGTCCCCACCATATCACACGAAGCTGTGTTCCTGTTTTCTGTTGCTGGCACCAACTGGATTGGTACCCAGTGATGCTACTGAAGTCTTGGTGACAGAAGCTGTAGCAGTAGCTAAACCTGGCGCAGCTGGTGTGGTGCAAAGGGCCACCGTACCTGCTCTGCATTAACTTTGCCATCTGGATGTGCCTTAGTTCCTGAACTCAGGCTACTTATCTTTTTAGCAAGGATGTCAATTTAAAGGCTTAATACATCACAATTCACACGTTACTGACATTGATTAGTTTGTTGTTTTGTGTTTTTTCTTGAGTTCTTTCTTGCATGTCATTGTGTGATGAGTTCTGAGAGCCTAAAATGGGTGCAGGAGTGTGGTTTGGTCTTTTAAAATAAATAACATCCTCTAAATATGGACCTAGCATGGGATATTTCAGCCTCTAAGGTGAATGTTTTGGAAAGTCAGAAGTGTGTGAAAACTGGAGTTAGACTAAAAACGTATTCATTTCCAGTCTAAACTATAGTGATTGCGGTTATTAGGTAAATATGGATGCAAATTTTGTTCAGCCCTCAGATATCTGGCAAATTGCCAGTCTCATCTTTTTGCCTTGGAAACTTTGGGCACCTTTGTGTTAGCTTTCATACAGTGAACTGCTCTGAAATCAAAGATTAGTTAAGTATCCTGCTGCAGTGCCACATGATTGAGTTTCATTTCCTATACAAATAATATTCAAACTGTGTTAATTTTCTAGTTTTCTGAAGGACCAAAATAAGAACCAGGGAACAGAAGTAGGAACAGATAATTAGACTAAGATGAGACATTTGAGATAGAAAAAACGATCTTCTGGATAACTGGGAACAGAAGACCGACTTTGTAGTGACTGTGTATTGAAGGAAGCAGCAGTAACTTTATACATACTAGAAGGTCTGCGGAGGAGGTGTTAGCAAAATAAATACTTGGAACAGGTTAAAAACAGGCTGTGTGTTTTGGATTAGTTCTTTAAGGTTGAGGGTGGAAATGTGAGAAAGAGGGCAGTAATATTCTGCTGTTCTGAAGTTTACCAAGATTGGTGAATTTTATATAGCTAGATCGAATGTGCTAAGTGTCGATTAAAGTCCATGAAGAGTAGAGATTTGTATCTTTTAAAGGTATGGATGTGAGTCAGATGGGAACAAGACACAAAAGTAGGTGAGGTGTAAGTAGTCTTTGGAGATTATTTGAATATTCTGTTCTGAATTACACTTTGGTCTTCTATCATGGTGGAAATAATTAAGGGGAGCCTCCCCAAAGCTCAGTTGAAGCTGTTGGTCTGTAAATGAGAATCAACAGCTGTGGAGATTAGGAATTAAAGGGATGGGGCGGTGGCTGCATGCGGGGCTTGGTGTGAGCTTTCCCCACTACCTTCGTGTTCCTGCAACTTCACTTTTACATGTGCGTGAGCTGGCAGCTCGTTCACCATAAAATGTGTCCTTTCCACTTCTAATTGTGATAGCACTACCTTATTTTCTCCTTCCTTGGCTGTGGAAGGCTTTTCTGTGTACTAATAAAAAAGTAGTGACACTGGAGTAGTTAAAAGTTACCTCTACAGAAGTTCTCTTTGGTCAGTGAGCTTGTTGTCACTGTAGAGGAAAGCAAGGTCTCTGCCCTGCGGTTCCATCTCCATCGCGTGTGCAGACAGGAGACAAAATGTGCACGTGAGGGAAAACCAGTTATTCACAGTTATTCGCCAGTTATACACAGTCCGCATCAAGCTGTCATCTCTCCTGTCTCGCTTCCAGCCTTGTCAGTCTGTGTTGAGCTAACTGCTTTGTAATGCTTATTTATTTGTGCAGGACTGTAATTCTTGTAAGAGAAAATGTTACTTTGGAATCCAGTTCTAATTGGCATTGTGCCAGGCTTTCAAAAGTCAGGTTTGAAAGGAGGCAAAAATGGGACAATTATTTTCCTTTTGATGCTGAAGGTGGAAGAGTATTTCTCCTAGTTTGTCGATCCTTGGAATGTTCACCAGTGACATTTACTGCCTCTGTTCCAGTACTACTTGTAAAACACTGAAATGTGTCTGCTTGTACTGACAGCCCTGAGGTTGTCTTCAGGACAGGCGATAGGAAGGGATGTGAAACTTTGGACCATCTACTTGCTTAACTGAAAATACTAAGTGTCATTTCTCAGACACGGTTAACTGACTGCCACAGTTGTTGTCAGACTAATCTTTAATATTGATATTTAAGGAAAATGAAACTAAATGGGAGAGCTTTTCTGTAATCCAAACATACTTGGTGTGCCCTTATCTCAACATCAAAGTACAATGCAGTATTGCCATTCTCTTTTTGTTGTTTACGAAGTTGGACCAAACTCCATCTAAACTGTAAACATTCTGTTGCTGACTGCCCACATGGAGGAAAGCTCGGCTGCTGTCTCCCCTTCTACACAGTCTGTCGCGTCCTTTTTCTTCTCAGCTCCACGCAATGTTCCCCCAAATACTTAAACATTTTAGAGGCTGAATTTCTACTCCTCTGCGTCCTGTCAAGGTTTGGGCTTCTGTGCAGGTAGGAATGGGCAGCGTTTGTGCAGGTGTGAGCAAGTACACAGAGTACAGAGCAGAGAGGGTCTGGGTGAGGTTGCAGATGCCCCTTTTTGGTGCTAGAAGAGATGTTGGATGGGATTGACGTGGAAACCAGTAGTACTCGTAAAGAACATCAGATGTTGTTGTGTTTTTGCTCTTTATGCTTTGCAAATTCCTGAGCACGGAGTCATTCAACTTCTTGTTGGTCAGTCTTGCCTGATTTTTTGCCCTCTGATAACTCTCTGATATGACAAATTGCTGGTGACAATCTGAGACATCTTTAAGAAGCGAGCACTATTTAATGGTTCTCACTGAGTAGTCAAAGGAGTCCTGGTGCTCTATTAAGAAGTCGTTAGGAGCTAGTGATGCAAATAATATCACCAGCCAAAATATGTGCAATGTGTGCAGTAAGAGGAATTGAATTGCTCTCTGTAGAACTGCTTCTCATCCAGTTTGCCAGTCCTGGGGTGAGAGATATGTTCCTCATGATTTTCCATGCCTGTGCATTGCTTCCCCTGTGTTTTATACTTCCTTTTAGTTTTCTTCAGGTTTTGCCCAGAGCTTGTTGTTTTTTAAGAAAAAAAAAAAACACCGTGCTGCTCTAAATCCAGTGTCATTGTGTGCTTTTCCATCTAGAAAACTTTGTCTGCAACTGGAAAGATACTTCAAATTTAGTGAACTGAACATTGGATTCATGGTGAAAGTTTTGGTTGCTCTGGTGTCAGGTATGGTCCTGACTTTCTTCCGCCCCTGGTCTTCAGTTGCCGGGACTGAACACATGGACACTGCTCAGGAGACCCGGGGCTGCTCCTTGAGATGAGTCCAGACGGAAAGACACAGAAGCTTTACAACTGGAAAGAGGTTTACACAAAGTTGGGCCTGTGTTTTATTTGTTGATCTTTTAACTGACGGACCAGATTGCTCTTGACACAACTCACCGTATGCTGAGGGGCAGCGAATCGCGCAGAGGGTGGCTTTAAAAACAACAGCTTTGGCAAAAAGCTCCTTAGTGAGAGAAAAGTCCATGTCTTATTTCAATTAAGGCTAACATTTATACGTGGGAAAAATGGCCAGATCCATTTTACAATTATATTAAAAGGCATTAGGGTGTCAGTAAAATAAACAAGGAAGGCTAGCAATGTCTTTATCCAGCAGAAACACAGTTTAAGTCTTCAAAAGCTTTTGAAGATGAAAAGAATGTGTACAATGAGGATTTCCATTCTGGTTTAAATGATCAATTTATTCATCTGTCACTATTGCTGAGGATGGTGTTCCTTAAATATCGTGCAATACATCAGTCTATTGATCTTTCTTTTCTGGATTTGAGCAATGTGTGTTTAGTCTTACATGAAAAAAACATCCTGTTTTCATCATTTAGTGTGTGATTTCATCTTTTGTTGCTCAGTAAAACTGGTGGAGTGAGACTCGTGTCCAACAGGTTAGAAAACCAATGGAAGGATTCAGAAGTTTCATCCCATGTGCAATGTTTGCTTGCTTGCATATCCTGATGTTTCAAAACAAAACACTGAAGGGTTTAAAATAGTTTTTGTCTGTCTCAAAATTGGTTATTTTTTTGTTCACAAGTCTTTCACCTGGCTTCTATAACATTAGCAAATCTAATTAGTAGGTTGCAGATTGCATCTGAGGCAGGAAGAGATAACTGGAATGCACCAGTGGTAACAGGCTTCTTTGTTTCAGGCTGTGGTAATAAATATGCCTGAAAGTGAAGTCTAATAATGACTAATATATATATTTTAAGATAAATAGCAATATGATGATCAAGGCTGGTCTGTCTTACAACAGATTTTAACACTTGAGCAGTTCTGCTTTGGACCAAATATGTGTCTTCCACAGAGAGTTTTAATTTTTTTTCATTTTTTTTTTAGTGTACCTTGCACGAAAATCATGGTCATGTTAATTGCTGTAATATTTAACAGTAGTCAGGCAAATCTGTTGTTACTAGCTATGAAAAAAACAGTTCCAAAAGGATTAACAATTACGAGCTCCGATGATGTTAACAACTTGTTTACATGGACTGCAAGGTTGTATTTGATTTAATAATTTTTAACATGACTCCTGAGGTCACATTCTAAGACAATCTAGGTTTCTATTGTAATTAAGCTCTCAATTTGGGGGGGCGGGGGAAGCCCTATGAGTTTATAGAACAACTCTTTTTATAGTTATATATGTGAGCACAAGTAGTCATGGACTTTGTTTGTTGTGGCTTTTTGGTCTTTTTAGTTCAACCACAAATAGCTGTTCACAATGACTCCTACACGCAACTACCACGTTACATCTCCAGCTCCCTCCAGGACTTTCTCCCTCTATGGAGGGGCTGCTGGTCCAGGGCTCTGCCCGGCTCCTGCCGGGCTGTTCCAGGGCTCCATCGCTGCTCGTTGAACTTGGCCGATGAGTTTAGAAATCACCAGAGTCAAGTTTAAGCAACAGCATAACTGTATAAGCCCTGTTTCTTTAGAAAAGCTAAACATAACCCTTTACTTATGCTGATATCAACAGCTGTGCACGTTGCAGGGCGTGTGTGAAGAGGAAGGTTTGCGTGGACCACCAGCATCTGTTCTGGGTGGGTAACATAGATGGCAATTGAGCAAAGTGGCTTGGAAGTGAAGAACTCTCCATTCGCTAACTGATTTTCATAAGACTTCAATGAATCTTTAATGAATCCCCACTCTGAAAAGAAAATTCCCTACTTGGGAAGGAGACCCAGACATTTTAATTTTATATATCCGTCGAAGGGAAATAATGCAATTTATGAGAAGAAAAGAGGCTTCTGAATCGAGCACTAGCGTAGTTACGTGGTCACAAAGTCACTGGATTGTGGCTGCCTGCAAATGCGCTGGCTTAAAAGTCAAATTCTACAGCATTAGTTGTTGTGAATATTTCTTAAATAATAAAAATTTTCATTAGATCACAACAGTATTAAAAGAGACTCTTTTTGTATATTTACGGTATTTTTCAGCTATCTTAAAATAACTAACTGAAGTGGTACAAATCTGGCATCTATCTGAGATTTCTCATCCCTTTCGTGGGCGGCTGCTGCTTCTTCCTCTCCTGGGACAACCAAAGTTTTGCTTTTCTCCTACAAAGCATGGGAGGACTTTCCTTGCTGAAAGAGGTGAAAGGGGATTTGGGCTGTGGTCTGAGCAGTCCTGAAGGAGGAAACCACTGTGCCTGGAGGGAAGCTTGTCCCTGTCTTGTGGCCCTCTAGCCATGAGCTCCCCCACCGCCATCTCTGCCTGCCGCCCAGGCCCTGACTGAACTTGCTACTCCTGATACTGGTAGAAGTAGTGACGTTGGTAGATATAGGTGAATAATTTCCTTATGTAAACAGCAACTCTTCTTGACAGGAAGCACATGAGCTGTTTCATCATTGAAAACAGTTTGGCAATGTAGACATGAGCCCAGCGGGGAATCCTGTGCCTGAACCTGGATTTGGCCTTTCAGTACTTAAAGAGGCCTATAAGAAAGGTGGTGACAGACTTTTTAGAAGGGCCTCTTCTGATAGGATAAGGGGTGGTGGTGGTTTTAAACTAAAAGAAGGGAGGTGCAGGCTAGACATAACGAATAATTTTTTTACAATGAGGGTGGTGAAACACTGGCCCAGGTTGCCCAGAGAGGTGGTAAATGCCCCATCTCTGGAGACATTCAAGGCCAAGCTGGAAGGGACTCTGAGGAACCTGATATGGTTGAAGATGTCCGTGCTCATGGCAGGGGGTTGGACTAGATGACCTTTGAAGGTCCTTTCCAACCCTAACTATTCTATGATTCAGCAGATCTGGATAAACCCCTTAAGTGGGTCCTTGAGTCGCAGCACAATAAGCAGAGATCTTCTCTTATGTATTTCAGAGTGTATCTCCTTAAGACAGATGCCACGTCTGTCATATGTATTTAAAGTGCTTGATGTGCTCAATCCAGCACGTGCTCAGCAGGTCCTTGATATCATTTGGAGAATCTAAGTATAATTGCCTGATTATTACATCTTATGGAGAAAATAGAACATGATTAGGCCATTAAAAGGTTGTATGCTGACTAACAGGATGAAGATTGCACTGACGATTCAAGTTTTTCCTGTCTCTTGAGGGCTCAAATTTCCAAAATTTAGTAAAGAAGATTTTATCGTATGAATATGTGTAGGCTGCCATGGAAGCACAGTTCCCCTCTCTCAGAGTGAAGAGAGTAGAAAGCAACAGCACAATGCGGTTACCTGCTGTATGTACCTGACAGCAGAGAGGTGCTCATGGGTTTCTTTGCTATTTACCAGACACCAAAGCAGTGTTGAGGCCAAAATGCGCAGATGCGATGAACACTCCTGTCCTCATCACCCTAGCAGCCAGATAAGGTTGTTCTGCCTAGTCTTTTCTTAGCACCTGCTTTTAATTTATTATATCTCCTAATCCTGTAATTAGCTTATCACATTCTTTATTTTCAGCCATGCTCTGTGCTCTTTCTCAGTTTTCCTCCTTGGTTATTCTTTGAATTATCTGCAGGGTAATGATCAGAACTCTTGTTCTACATTATGGAAGCACAAGAGCTTTTCATGTGAAACTGTAGTTTTTTTCTCCCCCCACCCCCCTCTTTTTTTTTTTCTGTAACCTCAGTCTTGGAAACTGCTGAATCCCTTGAGCAAAAGCTTCCCAAAAAAAGATCCTATTAGTCAGACAGCTAACATTAGGAATGTTTAGCCTGAATTGTTCAAAGTTATCCTAAAGCAGAGTATTACAATGGAAAATGTTAAGTAGCTTCCACATAAATGTGGCTACTTGTGCTGCCATTAATAACCTTGGCCTTGTAGAGAATGTTCTTGTGCTAGCTAAATTAGATTAACCAGTAAATTTCCTCCATCTTTAATGTTTATCACATTTATGACTTCTGGGCTTAAGGCTGCTGCCACTAAAGCTGATGGTGAAACTGTTGGATTCTGTGTGAACATGGACTTTTCAGGAATGATGTCAGAATTTTGTACTGTTGAAATCTGTGAATATTAAGACTGCAAGAATAAAGACATTACAATACAAAACTAAAGTGAATAGCTTTCAGAACAGGCTTAAGTGTGAACAAGAAAGTGTATGGCATTTCAGTTAGTTTTAACGTTAGCTTGTAAAAGTTTTGAAGTATATTAAGAACACAGGAGTCCCCACGGCTTCTGGTAAAATTACATTGTTAATGTTGTAAAAAAAAAAAAAAAGAAGTGTGATGAAGGTTTCAATTCCATTTTTCCGAATGTTTCTTGTATCCAAAGAATTACAACTCTCGGGAGAGCATAATATAATATCTAAAGTCATATTGGTATTTAATGTTTTATCATTGTAGTTCTGATTCCAGTCTCTGCACCTTATTCCATCACCCTCAGATATGCTGTGTTGTTATTCAGATTTAAATAGCTTTTACCACTCACCGACAAGAAAGCCTTTCCAAGAATGTTGTCTGCATTGCTTGCTAAAAACCAGGATAATATAAATCTCCTGCACTGGTAATGTCTGTCTGGTGCCACTATTAAATAGAAGAAAACAGGTAGCATCCCAGCTGGCGTGTTGCCACTTGGGCGTAGTAACCTGTGCTCTGTGCCTAAGTACAGGTGAGACATTTACGACTTAAAATACTGAGCTATTTTGTCTTATATTTTGTACGTGCTGCCAATTTTTTTGGCCTCATTTAAGTCTGGAGTATCTTCAATGCTGTTTCCTGTTGGTTTACAAATTCCCAGAGGTTTTTTTTCAGAGCTAACTACTGCTGTACCAGGGCACGGGCCAGTCCAGAGAAAGTGGTTCAGTGGAATAACTCGCCTCACTGGGCTGCTGTCACATCCCAGCTACCTGGAGTAGTTTTGTGCTGTTCTGCCATGCATAGAATCATAGAATAGTTTGGGTTGGAAAGGGCCTTCAAAGCTCATCCAGTCCAACCCCCCTGCCATGACCAGGAACTTCTTCAACCAGATCGGGCTGCTCAAAGCCCCATCCAGCCTGGCCTGGGATGTCTCCAGGGATGGGGCATCAACAGCCTCTCTGGGCAACGTTGGCCAGTGTTTTGCCACCCTTGTAAATAGACAGCCTTCAGTCCGAGATCCCTGCAGACAAAATGTGAGGTATCTGTGAGCTGAGCCGTTCTGCTGAGCCTGTGCTTCATTCCCTGCAACGTGGCAGGGAGTTGAGAGGGAGGTGGGAGATTTCGGTACGTCTCAGGTGGGAAATCTGTGCTGCCTCCTCCCCAGTTTGAAAGTGAGAGGTGGTGGTGACTGAAGCCAAGAGTTTTACTGGCCATGCCTGGAGAGCAGGGGCTTATACCTGGCAGAGGCAGAGGAAAGCTGATGTCCCAGAAAATATGCAGGGACAGGAGTGATATCTGACCCAAAAAAGACAGACTTTCCACATGCTCGTATCCATCGTACAGAGAATTCACAGTGTGGGCTCTTACTTGACCATTCTGTAAAGTGATCAGATCAGCTACAAATGAGCATGTCTCTCTCGGAGTGCTCTGCTGAGCTAAACAGGAGGACGTCTCTGAGGCTTTTTTGTGGCTGATTTTAATAGCAGCAGTCTCATCATGGTGTGTGGGGCTTTAATTGTGCACGTCCCATTAGTGCTAATGGAGTTACGCACCTGAAGTCTTGCGCACGGAGATGAGACTATAAATCTAGGGTTACAACCTCATTAAAGTTGTTTATTTCAAGTGTAATAGCCCTTTTGCCACCGGGATGCCTTAATTCACTACTCTATTTGTCCCTTTGAATGAAGTCTTCGCATCTCAAGATCATAACTGCCTCTTCTGTGCCATGCCCTGAGATGACCATTCACACTTTTCTCCATCTCTGTTGCTCAGCATGGTAAAAAAAATAAGGCAGGGCCCATCTCCTGAGAGTCATTAGAAGCCTGATACAGATAACCTCTTTTTATTTTTTTTTTCATCTTTTAGGCCTCACCAGTTTCTGTTTTGTTTCATTAAGAGTTCTAGAAGGTGCTGTGGGGCTATTCTGTTTCTCAGCACAACTTACCATCACTTTTGGAGACCCAGCTGTACTCAGCACTTCCCCCAGGCAGGGAGTCCAGGGGCCGAGGGGGGCACCTGGAGAAAGATGTGTGTGCACATCAAGGAATGAGCTGTTGTGGCACATGGAGAAAAGGATCTTTAAATATGAGCAGAGGAAGGAGTGATGGTGGGAAAACCAGGAGAGGACTGGGCTTATAGAAGCGAAGAGAGCTCACTTTCCTGAAGAACAGGTGCCAACAACTGATAGGTTAAAAAGATGGGTTTCCCCAAGTATCAAAATGGGGTGAGGTCAGGCAGCTTGTAAAAGAGGGTGGTTTTTGAAGGGTGGACTGTGCTGATGGCAAGCAGAGAGGCAGTGGCCAGAGATGTCCTCTCCCATCCCACAAGAGGAGAAACCTCTTGACAAGTATGTACCTTGTCTCTTGTGTCCATCTTATGAAGATGAATACCTTGGTCTTCTGTTGTCTTGTGGTCTTTTCAGCCCTGAATTCTGTTTGTCTCTGAAGGGTGTTATGTACAGGAATAACAGGGCCTTTCCTAATCCATCACAAATAGCAGATGACAAAAAAAAACCTACAACAAAGAAACAAAAAAACATCCCAAAACTTTCATTTAATGGCCTTTGTTTTGAACTTCTAATTTTTTCAGCAAGGGGTGATTTTTTCCATACTGGTCTTGAACCTACTGCAATTAATAAACCAAATGCCCATCACAGGTTGCCTTGAGAAGACTGGTTTGCCAAAGACATGAAGTGAAAAGTCTGTACGTTATAAAAAATGGTATAAGAAGGTTAATGATTATTTGATAATATCGGTCTTTTCTGACATGGAAGGATTGAAAAACCTGCTTTAGGCCCATGTTTCTGGATTTGGATTTTCACGAGTATTGTGCTTGTGGCAGGAGGACACGGGGGGGGCACTGGGAGGACCAGGGGAACAGAGCGCTCGTGCTTCAGCCAGGCCCATATGTTGGAGGGCAGCAGAGATGGGGGTGCAGGGGCCTACTCAGAAACAGGTTATGTTTCAAAAGCACAGGTAGGAAGGTGATCATTAAGAGGATAAGCAAAGAATAGATAATTTCAGAAAGCCTTTTGGTGGGGGAGAGGGAAGGGGAGGAATGAGTAAGGCACAGATTGCCCTGGCAAATTGACTGACATGAAGAAATGCTCATATGTGAGAAAGACACTAAAGGCAGATGCAAATGTGGATTTTCACATTGAGTGGGAGGTGTGCTGCATGGAGGAAGCTGAAACTTGGTAGCAAAATCATAAATGTGAGCAGACTGGAGCCAAAGATGAGCAGTCTACTGCAAGCAGTTGGACAATGTTGGTGAGCTGAGAAGAGAAAGTAGAGATTTGAGCAGAGGTGACACTAAATGGAGATAAAATTGATGGAATAGGAAACTTTTTCGCAGGTAGTAGCTATTTAGTTCACAGATGACTGTTTCTTCTGGAGAATCAGAGTGTGCCCTCACCAGTTAGATCTGCAAAGCCAGAGCCCAGCCCCTTCTCCAAGCTGCCATGTTCATCACATCTCCTGGTACCATCCTGTCTTGTCCAGTGGTTGCTGTTCCTGTTCACGTGTGCAAGTCCCTTTCTGAATAAGCTTTAAAAGCATTGCAGAGCTTCCACTTCACTTTTGCATTCTATTTTCACTATTCAACTCAACAAGTTAATTTGCGAAGGTAGTTATCACGGTTTGAAACACCTCATTAGGAGATGGATTCAGATTTGACAGCAGCAGGTATTGAACTCCATGTTGTGTGTTGAAATAATAACCAAAATTGATCTTTACCTTGTTCTTTCCATTTCCATTTTATTTTCTTATTCATTTAAGTGAGTAAGGTTGCCCCCAAGTACCTGTTTCAACTGAGGCTGCACAGTACACTACAGCTGGACCCATAGAAACCACCTTAGAAACATTTTAAATTCATTTAAAGACTTGGTTGAGACATCTCTGAGATTTCCGGTGTACTGAATGCTTTTGTCTGCTTCGCTGTGCTAATGGTATGCGTGCAATTGGCATGCAGTCACAGAATGGTTTTGGGTGGAAGGGACCTTAAAGATTGCCTGGTTCCAACCCCCCTGCCATGGGCAGGGACACCTTCACTAGACCAGGTTGCTCAAAGCCCCATCCAACGTGGCCTTGAGCACTCCCAGGGATGGAGCATCCACAGCTTCTCTGGGGAGCCTGTTCCAGTGTCTCACCACTCTCGTGGTGAAGAATTTCTTCTTTATATCTAATCTAAATCTATCCTCTTTTAATTTAAAGCCATTACCCCTTGTCCTATCACTACATGCCCTTGTAAAAAGTTCCTCTCCATCTTTTGTAACTTTTCGAGCTATGGCATCACAAAATCAGTTGTTGTCCAGGCAGAGCTGTCCTTTTCCCCATCTATAACTAAGACCATCACTTCTCAGCCATCCCTTG
Organism: Streptopelia decaocto; assembly: GCF_964273445.1. Taxonomy (NCBI): domain Eukaryota; kingdom Metazoa; phylum Chordata; class Aves; order Columbiformes; family Columbidae; genus Streptopelia; species Streptopelia decaocto. Next base: position 16,020,187 of record NC_138655.1, read on the forward strand.
GTGCCGCGCTGGCAAGGCAAGCAGCTGAACTGGCTTTGCAGTCTTTCCGTTTCTGCAAGCCTAGGGAGACAGTGAGGACCCTTCATTTGAGGACTCTTCAGTGAAACTGCTGGCTCTACCCCGTTTGTGATAATCACAGGCATTTATCTATTAAAAGAAACAAATTCAGACACTGTCAGTTTGTACCAACTTTTGTTCTTCTGCACTTGGCTGGTTTGTTGTTCTAGAGCTGTGCAGTTTTTTGTTGTTTTGAAGGGGTTTTAATTTTTATCCAAATCAGCACAAAGCAGTAATGGCAGCAAAAATCAGGCCATTTTATTTTAACATCTGGCTTTGAGTCACGTTTAACGTTGGCAGGCGATTAATAAAAGCATTCTGTTGTTTCCCTGTGAAACAAGATATTTTTTTTTTTCCTGGCACCTAGGTATGTACTGTGCTCTGCAGAAAGTGCATCTCACAGTTCCTCAAAAAAGCTTCCTAATTGTAGACTGGGTAGGATAAATATTTAGCAATCGACTTGGCAGGGGAAGTGTTGCCAGGAGACACCACCCAGGGAGCACTCCACCACCTACTCCTTGGCCATATCCAGCAGTACCAGTACCACCAGGATCTGGGCTGCCATGCCACCCAGCTTGCTGATTGCTGGCTTGGGCAACCACTTTGATGAGGCCAAACAAGTTGTCTTTCATCTAGAGGCTACCACCTGCAAAGGGTGCTTGTGTATCACTCACCCACGGTGCAATTTATTTCAAGTGGCTTCTGCTGCTTGTGTTGGACCTGATCGTTTGGGCATCTCTCAGTGAAGAGTGCAGTGGTCAGGGGACCAGATGTCAGCACCTACTTCTGAATGAGATGTTTCTGTCCTGAGCTCTGCTGACTGCAGAGGAGGCACAGGATTACATGTTCAGGTGTAGTCAGACCTTTAGTCAAATGAATGTAGCCTCTGGTACTTCCAACAGGATCACTTTAGCATTGAGGGTCCCACCTGGTTTGTCCTGGCTCATCCATATCTTCCGTATGCCCTTTATGTGTAGATGAGATCCATCTCCTCATCCTGGGCATGTACTACTTTGAATTTCCACCTGGAGATGGGAACAGAATAAGTCAACATGTGAGGAGTGTCCCCACTGAGCTGTGCCACCCTCATCTGCATTTGCCAGCAGGTGCTTTGCATGTGCTCCTGCACGCTCTGAAAATCGAGTCCCCACTGATAATCAAACTTTGAAATATGGAACATGCCTGTCCTAGGGAGAGAATCGTGTTGGTTGCATGAATTGTATCATGTTGCCGGCTTTGTCGGTATTTTTGTATAGCTACAAATATTTTCTATCAAGTTTTATTAAGTGAGACCCACATACTTCTTCCAGCTGTGACCATGCGGTCTGTTCCTGTAGAGCTGTTTGCCCCGCCCTTGCTCAGTAACGCTTCACAGTCCTGCTGTGGTGCAGATGAAGAATTCGGGTTTGAAGCTGACAATCTGATTCCCATTAAAGCTGTATGGAAATTTGCCACACACCTGCCTAAGAAGCTGGAATAAATAATTCAGCGCTGCACACTGATACCTAATGGCGAGAGGATAACCGGAATAACCTTGTACTGAGCTAAGCTCCTCAGTGTTCTGTCCTTTCATGACATGAGAAGGAAAAAACCCCAAGACAGTCACGGGGAGGTTGAAAGGGGCTGTGGACTTTCTCTCTCTTGGAATGGGCTTTCAGCCCTTCCAAAAGGAAGGGACTGACATCTGGTATAGCTGAGGAACACAGCGACGAGAGCAAACTGAGACCCAGTAACACTCACTGGGGACCGTCAGCAGCCACGAGAATGCGACTGAGTTAATTGCTGCATGTTAATAACCATACAAGGCAAAAAAAAAGAGTGTGTAAATCTTTGTGTCTGGCTCCCATTTTCAGAAATACCTTTTGACTTTAGGAGCAAGCGTCGTAAGCAGAATTCAGACTCTTCATAGCACAGATCACTTTTGCAAGGAAGGCCACGTTCATTAACCATTAACTGGGGGAGCAACTCTCCTACAAGCGTGACTGATTTGCCCTCATTTGGATGCAACTACAGAAAGTTATTTTGAAAGCTAGGCACACAGGAGCTGTGGGCAGACACTTCTAGGTATAGGTCCTGTGCTACTTAGGAAGTCAGTTGGTCATACTGGTTTCTTAGTGCTTTCTCACTTTTTTTTGCTGTCTACATGCCCATGGCTACCTAGTGACTAACATCCGGAGCAAGCATCATCAGATCAAGCTGCTGTTGTTCAATTTTATATTTTATGTCTCTAAAAAGGCTAAGCATCTCACATGAGAGGTGAAGGCATCTTGTTTTTCGTTTGGAGTTCACGAGGTAATTTATGATAAAATAATCTTAACAAATACTGGTTTACATTCTAAAAAACTTGATTTGCATAAAATCATATTAGCTTTTTGTCTGCAACACCTTTTAATTTTCATTGTTTCTTATTCTCAAAAGCAAAATAATCCCTGCATTCAGGCTGTTGGTGATCTCTAAGTTACACTGGAGACAATATATCTCATTCAGCAAGAATGATGCACTAACTCCAATACACGGTGCAGCCTGTTGAAAAAGATAGTCTAATCTTGCTAAATACATTAATAGGTTATGTAATAACTGTAACAACTGAAGTTGCATGTGGGGTCATGGGGTTCAATGACAGCTCCCTCCGTCCTGCCCTGTTTCCAAGCCTATAACTGCACCCAACGTGCAGCAGATGCTTCTGTTCATTGTCACCTGAAGCTCCATCAGTTGCATAGACACCTCTTAATCCTCTGCAACCTTTTTACCTACAAACTTGCCATTGCAGGCCTGGTCTTGAGTAAAAAAAACCAACAAAATCTTGGATGTCACCAGGTGTGCCACCCCAGTCCGAGGAGGTGCCTCACTGCAGGCCTGTTTGCCTGGCCCTGGCAGCGGTGATGGGCTCCTGTCCCCACTGCGCTGCCCCAGACCCTTGTGGGGGCGACCGCCTGTGAGGAGGCATAACCTGCAGCTACAAACACAGCCTTGCTTTCAAAGCAAGCAGGAGAACATCTGTAGATGCAGATAGGGAGAATATTTGCTCAACAGAAAGGTGTCATTCTCATAGCATTGCTTTCCAGTGCTGTAAACTCTCTGGGCCGATGTAAATAATATCAGTGGATTAAACAGAAGTGGTTTCTACTATTACGTAGTTACTGTAATTATTTCCAAGCTGTATGGCAAAGGGATTTTTTTTCTGGCATGTCTGTGCTTGGAGGCAAGCTGTAGGTAGGTCTGCATGCTCAATTTCAGCATTTAATCTTGGGACAAGTAGGTTAACAAGTAGTCTCTCAATGACATTACAGTATATTGTGTTTACGATGTCAAACTAAGGCCATTCTCATTTTTTGACTTCTATAAAACACCCCATATACTGTACTAGGAAATAGTCACTTTCTTACATATGATGTGCCAGGTTGGTGTAGTGAGACAGTTTTGGTACATTTCCAAAGAAACTAGACTTCTGGGATTTTTTATTTCATTCCACCCAATGCAATCTGATCTACTGTGGGTCCCATGTGAAGTCAGTTTATGTACCTTTGGCCACACAACCCCACATGATTACTAGCTGACTTTCTTGGCTCTAAGAAAAGCTGTCAGGCAATTTTTTGATGTTAGCTCCAAACAAGGAGAATCAGGGAGCTTGCTGGTCCTGGTTCTGCACACAAATGGGGAAAAAGGCACATCTTTTCTTTAAATGAACGGTCATTTAAAAGAACAAAACAAACTCCTGAACTACATTTTTTCTCTGAGCAATTATTAGATGCTGGTTTCTTTAATGAGGAGAAACAACATTCTTGTACCCCTAATTGCAGACTGGAACAGATCTTGAAACAGAAAAATCTGCCTTACTAATAAAATCTATCAATCAGCTAAACGTGCATACCCAATAATTCCTTGCAGGTCATGCTAATTGCTCACTGAAAAACTGTGGGGTCTGTAGTACTTGAAAATGTCTTTTACATGTTATTATTTCTCAATCTTTGTTTGCATTTGGTGATGTCAGGATGCCAAATTTATAAATAATGGGGTCCTTTCTCCTTTTATTTAACCACTGGACGAGCCAGATCCCCCTGGTTGCAGCTATGGTTTAACTCTGTTGCACTCCAGGGCTGGGATGGTGGGTGGGTTGGTCCCACGGAGGGGGATGAAGCAGCATCGCTGCCCATCAGACAGCTCAGCACAGTGGGTCCCATCCTGCCCCCACTAATGCTGCTGACCCTGCTCCTGAGCAGGGTGGGGAGGAAGTTTGGAGAAATTTGACTCGAGATGCAGGTTTTGCAGCTTGGACCTACTTCTGTTGCTGGCCAGGGAAAATGCTGCTGGTAGTTTCTGTGTGATGGAGGGAGAGCAGGAGGAGGTGGCGCGGTCCTGACTGCCGCAGGAGAAGATGCAGGCTCTGGGAGCTGAAGTCACAGCTCTGCCCTATTTCACAGTGGCTAAATGAGCATTTCTCAATCTTTTAAAATCAAAGGACCAAGAAACCTTTTTGATCTGAGCACCAGCAGCCAGGGAACGAACAGTGCCTGTGGGCAGGCACTGACATAAGCACCTGCTAACTGCGTGGGATGGCGTGTGTGTATTTTGGTTTAGTTTCTTAATTATTTTTCTGCAATCAGTTCATGGACCACCTTCTGGTTCTTTATGGATTGTGGGTTGCCCATGGGCCCCTTGGTGCCATGCTGAGCTGAGTTACTTATGAACTTGGGCTGCACTCGAGGCATTAGAGATGAAAGATTTATGTGCTATTACATATATTCTCTGAAATAATTGCCTCTGTCTCAAGCACTTTGATATTGATAAGTGACTGAAGTGGAATCTGTGGTTCCTATCTAGTCCTACATGCCTTGTTTTGAATTATCCACCTTCACTGAACAGTTTCCTCGTATAAGCTTAAATTTAACAATTATTTCTTTGCAATGATCTATATTAATGCAGGCATTGCATCCAAGAGTTTAATCTAACATGTACGTTTTAGGTGAAACATTAGAAATCTTCCAGCATCTGTAATAATTTTGTGTATTAATTGAAGGAATTTTCAAATTTAAATTTCAAAAAATATGCTTAAATAATGCGGCCCAGCTTCTAAGTGGCTACAGAGAGGAAACTGGAAGATGGATGCTCCCTCTCTAGCCCATGTGAACATAAAAAGCTGGACTTCAAGGCCAGCTCAGTGTAGTCTTGGTTTGCTGCGCTTACTGCTTCATAAGAGGCATGAGGTCCACTCCTGTGCATGGATGAAACTCTGGCAGGAGACAGGTGGGCATGTCTGCGTGGCTCTGTCCTGCAGGGAGCTGCGTGCTGCTGCCCCACGGTATGTCTCAGGGTCAGCTGGGGTCCTTCTGGGGACGTTTGTTTCTGTTGTGTCAAATCAGTGAGAGTCCGTGGACACTGGAGGCAGCTGGTATTATCTGGTGGTCACCAGCTTAAGCTGACAACACACATGTGAAAATCTTCCCCTGATTAGGAGTTGGCAGATACACTTGGGGGTCTGATGGGAGGACATGCGGCTGAGGTGGAGAGCAGGAAGGGAGCAATTTACATCACTTTATTAACCCCTGTTAACTCCTGTGACCGAGACCTTGGGCAAATGTGAAGAAAACATTGTTTTTGCCTCAAAGAGGCATCATGTAGCCATGTTTCATGCACAGATCATGACTTCAGGCTGAGACCTGGTGGTCCTGCAGCAGTGGTCTGTTCCTGCTCCTGGCACCCACCTACATGTGGGGCAGATCCCAAAGGAACAGAGGATGAAGGTAGCCCAGAAAGGTGGGTAATGGTATGATAATGAAAAGGTAAATCAATTATGATGTGGGAAAAGGGTAATTAGTGAGCAGGTTACTGCATAGCAGCTGAGCTCTTAATCTGTTTGGTCAGGCTGAGTTTTTCAGGAGTAGCGGATGGGCTGTAATTCTGGATCTCTCGGGTATGTACATCTCCTTCTGTGGGGAACTGGCTGGAGTGATAAATCTGGCTATGCTGCAGTAGAGCTTAACCCCGCTTGTGAACAGCCACTGTAAAAACATTTGGGGCATGTGCTGTATTTTAAACATTGATGTCGTGGCCGTTTCTGTTGCTGTTTCAAAACACTGGAAGAGACAAGGCAACAGGATTATATAGTTCTCCAGCTCTGTTTTGTTTGTTCCTAATCTTAAAGTGATTTTTTTTTTTCAGTCATAAAGAGCATTCTTTTCATTTTCTTTTAATTTTGTCTGCCACTTTGGATGTCAGATCTGGTTTATATACTCAGTGTACACACACATTCCTTAAAATAGAGGGATCCTGCTATTTTGCCTCAGGCACTTTGCAACCCATTCCTGGTTATAGCAACAGCAAATCTATTTGAAGAGCAATACCCTTCTGCCCTGCCAAGTCCATGGCTCGCAGTGGAGTTGGTGCAGGCAACATTGGACCTCTGTGCTCTCCTCATACCCTACCGAACTAAACGTTCCCTCATAGCTAAGACATTAGGATTTTTTTTGGCCAAAGGAGGGGATGAGGAGGGGAAAACTCCTCAGCTGCCCTGTAGGAACATGGACTCTCCTGCAGTCAGTTGGAAAAATGATGGTGCAACAATTTTCTTGTGTGGGTCCTGATGCTGATTATTTTCTTTAAGCATCGTTTCCTCTGCAGCAGAATCTCAGGTTTCATTTTGTATTAGAAGAAGGTAATTTTCTAAGCAATGCTTTAAGTTTGTTGATTAAAAGCTTGAGAGAAAGACTTCAAGGCTCAAAACCCAAAAGGTGAACAAGAAGAAACCCACAGGGTATTATTATTAAGACAAACAAACAAGCCAACCAACTAACCAACCCAACAAATAAAGACCGTCTGGCCTGTTTTCTGATTGGGGCTGGCAGTGTTGTCCACGTCTGTCTGTTGTGCTGACGTTTTCAATGCTCCCTCTGTTCCTCCTCTTCTCTCTGGCCTTCTAATTTTGTGAATGATATTTTTATAAATGCTTCTTCTTGGGTGTATTTGGTGCTGGTAAAGGGAGAGATCAGGAGAAATGCCATAATCTGATCTGCTTTGGGCTTGGTTCTGTTTTTCTGTGCATGTTTCTTGCTGGCTGGCCGTGCTGTGTGCCTTCCTGATTGCCTCTGTTCTGGGTCAGTGGGTGTCAGTGGCTTGGGAGGGTGCCAGGTCCTCCTAAGGCTGATCTGCTTGGTCAGGACACTTTTACAAATATGCCTTACATCGATCTAATTGTCCTCTGCCCTGACAGAGCTGACAGCCTTCAGACCTCCCAGGATGTCCCCTCCTCTGCTTTTTGGCTTTCTCTCCATCGTTCTCCATACCATGTCTATCTCTTTCACTGCTAGAAGAGCTGAAGACTGAGCTGGAAATGGAGATACTGTGGCTTTATTAAGAAGATCTGTTATTGTTATTTATTTTCCCCATGGTTCCTATACTAATGGCCATTGCAGCTCATGTTTTATTTCAGTCTGACATTTGACAATTTATTTAAGAATAATGGACCCTTAATTTCAAACTTTGCCTGAAAATATCCACAAGGCTTATGTTAAGATCTGGCAAAACCAGTAGCCCCATAGAATGGAGGATGCAGCAGTGCCATGTCCCCTAATCCAGCCAGCAGCGAGACTGAGCATTTGTTCCCAATAGGCACACGTGTGCACACCTATGTGCACTGCTTAAAAGTAGCACAAAACAAAGCAAACAGAAATACACAAACACAGATGGCACAAATGGCCTAATTCTGTCCCCTTCTCTGGCTCAGCAGGATGAAAGTCCAGTCATAGGAATGTACAGATATTCATGTCTACAAGGTAGATCCCTCCAGCAGCTGGGCTCAGACTGGTTTTCAGTCTCCCCAGTTTCTGGCACCCACATAAGTGAGGTCCCAAGGCCACAGCTCCACTCCAGTTGCTGTGTTCAGACCCCCTTATGCACACATGCATGCAGAAGACAGAGCCTTACTTCCAGAAAAGAGGTAGAAATTGAGTTGTTTAAGAACATAAGACAGATTGCTGCGTGGCCAGACAAACATATTCACCAGACATCTTTTTATGTGCAGCTGGCTCCTTTTACATCCTTTTCCCTCTGTTTTCCCACATTTATTCCTTCCCAAACCACATCACTCCCACCCTTTCCCAGCCTTTGATCCCTCCCCTAAACATCCCATAATAAGTCTCGTACAATTCTAGCATGCAATTCCCCACATCCCCTAACGAGTCCTGTCCCGCAGGGCAGGGACCCCCCAGTCTGTGTGGTACCCCAAAGCACTACCACTGGGGACTCACAGTGCTGGGTCTCAGCCCATGGGGCTGATGCTCCTCTGGGACAGCCCTGGTGGGGCTGAGACACGTTTTTTGTCTCTGACTGGGGCTTCCCCGGTGCCCCTGTGCTCTTCTGTGTGAGTGGGGGTGAGCCTTTCATCATATAATTTAACAGGTTATTTCTGGAACAAGAAATTGTCCAGAAACACTAGAGATTACCCCTAGGTCAGCCAAGACTTAGGCATGTTCAGAAATGCCTGAGTGACTTAGCAGTCTCATGTCCTTCCTTGATACTTAGGAATGTAAAACTCCTCAAAAAAAGGTTGCTGTTTGTGGTCACAACTTGCTTCTGAACAAGGGGCTGAGGCTTTTCTCTGCAATATTTACTTCCGTTTTGACTAGTATTGCACAAACCATAGATTTTGTACTACGAGAACTGCTCCTAATGTAACAATTGATGGTGAAACTGCAGCACATATTTTAGTAAATAGAGCTTTTCAGTCAGGACTGGATAAATAATAGAAAATGCATCATACTATGTAGCAACTTTTTCCAATAGCAATTTTGTTCTAAGAGACAGTGATTTGTCAAATCCACTGTCTAAACCCTAATTGAAATGTGTTGCACTGATTGACAGAGCTATAGTCAACAACATTTGATGTAGAAATAAGCAGGATATTTTCTTCCCTGTGTGCTTGTTAGATTAAAGAGCTCTCAAGGATCAGAAGACGTGTCTCTGTCTAAGGAACAGAGGCATCTGTGAATGGTAGGGGTGTAATTTCCTACCCACCTCCAATTACACTCTCTTGTGATCCATCTGTCTGGGAAGCTATCAGGTATTGTGTTTTATAATTACTGCTTGTTAAAAATATCATCTTTGCTGGAAGTTTAAAAAAAGAAATCTCAAAGGACCCTCAAAATTGAAAGCAAAGCTACTTTTAGGAAAAAAATACTTCTAATGAGAAAGAGATTAAAAATGGGAACAATTTACACAAGGATTTGAATTGAAAAAAACTCAACCCGTGTAGAGCATTTCAATGATAAAAGAAATGTACATATTTATGAAAATGTTTCCTGTCAAGAAAGCACATTAAAATATTTAGATGAGGGTGTCTCAGTATAATTGTAGAATTGCATTGAGAGGCGTCTTTTGCCTGTTCAGGTGCAAGACTGAATTCTGAGTTTGATTTTCGAGGTAATGGCTGTCCTCAACTCCCTTCATCTGGGAGCAAAGTGGTACATCTAATTGACAGGAGAGTTCGATGTATTTGCTGATGGCATCTGGATCTCCTTAAATAACTGTCTGATTTCCCCATAGAGCTGAATTGAGGCAGGAAGAGCAGGTGCCTCACAGCCCCAGTTTTCCCTTTGGCTAGATGAGAGGGGACACTGCTGGCCCCCTTCCAACCTACATACCTGAATTTCCTTCCCACAGAAACAAAAGGTTGTGCCTGAGTTACATGTCTGGACCTAGAACCTGGAAGCTCTTCCAGGCCATTGTTTTAGATATAGGCAGGGCTCACACTCTAGAGGTCTCTGAAGACACTTCATTTCTATAATGAATGTATAAGGAATTAGGAGAACCATTGCATTAAACATTAGAGGAGCCTTAACTAAGTGGATTTGTTTCCACGTGGACCAATCTTCACCTCAGCGCCCCTGGGAATTGTTTAAGCAAGAAAGAGCATTATCAGGTAGTGTAGACTGAAAACTCATGCATATTCCTAGTAATTGCAATGGCACAACTCAGTATATATGCTGATTTAACAACAGAATTTGGCCTCTATTTATTGATGAAATTATGGCATTTTGATCCATATCCAATTCCTTATCCTTGATCTGATATCACCATTTGCTTTTATGGAGGACTAGATGTCCCCAGCCCAGCTGAACCACGTTTCTGAGAAAACCAGTTCAGTTGATACCGTCTACTCTTTTCAGTTTATTCCTAGTTGCTTTCTGCTTCCCTTTCTTCATTCCTGGTCACCCAGATTAGGAATCAGTCATCTGGAGCTGCAGAATTACAACATTTGTTTGTGTGCTCTTTGTTACAGGAGCTGACCCATCTATACCAATAATAGCCTGGGAGGCCATTTAAATCCAGCTGAACTTGCCCCTTGCTGTGCTGGTACATGCCAAGGATGCTCATTGGGGCAAGCAAGATCACTCCTCATGTCCAGGCATATACAGACAGACTGGAAGATGCTGGACTGACCTAAACTGCAGTGATATGGGGTCTTGGATTTATGCAACCAAAACTGAGAGACAAGAAAGAGAAATGACCAACTATGGTTCATGAACACGGACTAATAGTTATTTTGGAACTAAGGCCGTAAGCCTTGACTTTGCATATCTTCAGCATGGCACCTTCAATGAAGCCACACCAATTTCCATGGGCTGACGATTTAGCTTAGAAACTGTGTGGTTATTCCCTCCTCTGCAGATGGTCACCAGGGGAAGCAGAATGTGGAGTGGATTCTCAGACTGCAGTTCAAATTGACTAGTCAGCATTGGGGAGAACAACCCTCAGCCTGCATAGGCAGGGAAAGAGTTAAAAACCAGAATTCCACTTCGAACATTGAGGGGAATCATGACTTTCACTACAACCCTCTGCCCAGCAAGTATAGTAACAAACTGGGTGGATGAGGATCTCTCTCTGATTGTAGAGACTGAAAATTATGGTATTTGCACAGCAATAAACTGTTGTGGGAATAAAAACAGCTCTCAGATGTTTACTGCTGGCAAACAGGGGGATCCTGAAAAAAGGATCACGTAAGGATTTCTGTTTTGTGGTGGAGACACTGGCAGTAAAATACATTTTTAAAAAAGCCAGTATACCTGATACCATGGGCAGGATCTGATTCTTCATGGTTTCAGCCTGCTGGACAGTATTTGACACTCTGCAGAGGCAGCACACTTTCTTTGCAGATTGAGAGTGTGACAACTCCTCTCCCATCCTCTGCCCTGGAGGCTTGTTAAAAGCAGGGACAATAAGTGCATCTGGAAAGTGACTGACTAAATTACTCAGGAACCAAAGAACTGGGAAGGTGTGTATGTCTGTGGGGGGTTAAAGTAGAGTTTGTGAGTTGCTCTAGCTAGTATCTCAAATTGTTTATCTCATGGAGTTATGATGGGGTAACTAGAAGGGTACTCTATTTTTAGTCACAATTCAGGTGTTGCCCCTGGGGATCCCTGTGCACTGAATAGACTCTTTGTCCTAAGGAAAGCCTATAATTAAAATACTCCTCAAGCTCTCCTGTATGTACCTTGAGTCCCTGCGGAACCTCCAGAGGCAAGTGCCTGACTGTAAAACTCCTGGGATTTCCTCCACTGGGCCATGTGCACGTATTTCTTCCAGGGCCGTATGAGGTTTTTCAGGTAACAAGTGGTCTGAGCTGGGGGTGCCAGGGGGCTGGGATGAGCGGGACAGGCACACTGCCCTGTGGGGACGCTGGCCACAGCATGGCCCATAGCCACCATGTCTTTCTGGCGGTCTGGACAGCCGAGGAGGGGTTGTAAGACCTCCCTGTGGCAGCGTCTGGAAGCAGAGGGGGAATTTCTGCGTCCAGAAGGGAGCCAGCTTTGCATAAGGAAATAATCTCATACGACAGAGTGATGAATTTGTGTGCATGTGTATCCCCGCTCGCTGCTGGAGGCAGTCCAAGCTACGTGTCTGTGTGCCATAGGCCCTTGGCGGCTCAGAGCAAACAGAGGATCCCTTTCAGCCTACGTGGTGGGGAACCGTCCTCCTGGCATGAGGCATCCCTGGGTCATGGGTCATTTCTCAAGCTGACCATTTCAGCTTAACAAAGCTCAGGAAAGAGACTTTGATTTTTGTTGTTTTATACTAGTGAAAGCTCTAGAAAAGGCATGGTTGATTTTGTGCTGTTATGCTTAATTAATTTAATTTGGTAATGGCAGAAGGACTTTATTGATGAAAGCCATCTTTCTCTAGTGTAACCCAGAGAACCTATCCATGCTGTTCTCCCCCCACAAGCCCTCTCCTATGCAGGTAAGACCTGATGTGAAGGGATGCTCAGAACCCAGCCTGTGCCCTGTGCTCTTGCAGAGAGGGGTCTGGCAGAAAAGATCCATCTATTTCAGCCCAGAAATGCACCACAAGGAGAAGCAGGTCGTGGAGCACATGGGCAACCCTGCTGGTGGCCGGTTGCATCAGGGCTGAAGCCGGAGGAGAGCAGCCCCTCGCCAGCAGAGCCGGCGTGGGTGATGGGGCGGGTGGAGGGATCTCTGTTCCCCCACGGTGCAGCCACCCCGGCCTCCCCCTTTCCCAGTACTTACGTCAGAGCCTGTGCACTTTGCCAGTAAGTTTGATACGACTGACTAAAAGCACCATTTTCCTGGTAAAACAAACACAGGCTCCTTTTTAAAAACACCTTTTGATACTTTATGAGTGGGGCTGGTATATGTAACCTATCAAGCCCAACATATGGCTTATTATGACATTTAGCTGATTAAAATAGTCTAGACATAAACTTGAGATTTCAGAAATGTTTAAGCTAAGTCCGAAATACATTTTAATGTACAGTAGATGTATACTGCAATTTGGGCCACCTGTGTCCTTGTAGGAATTATGGAGCAGGAAGTACTTTTGACTCAAGAAGTGTGTCTGAAAATTGAGGCTGTAAATTAACAACAGCTTGTCTATTAGATTATTTCACCCATAAAGGAGTCTGTATATTTCTAAATGCCTCGTGATTTTCAATACCTTGCTGTTGTTACTTTTATTAAAGAAGGAGGTTGGCAACAGTCTGGGCTCCTAGGTCGAGGTACATTTTTAGAAAATTGTGGAATAAATAGCAGCAGCCAGACAGCCAGTGGTGGAGCATACCTGTGGCCGCCAGAGGAGGAAACCCCAGGTTGTCCTGTTAGTGGGCATGGTGATGTCGGTGTCCCCCGGCACCCAGGAGGCGCAGCCGGGTCTCCTGCTTGTTGGCCATTTCGAAGCTGAAGGCAGGGCACTGTGTGCACACCGCTGTCAGCCGTCCCTGAAAAAGGCCACATAATTTACCTCTTTGTCAGCTTCCCGGTCATGCTGCCTAACTTCACGTCATCATCTGAATCACTTGCCTTTCTTCTTTATTTTTCCTCCCTTCCAAGAGTTTGGTCTATTTACGGTTGTTGGGCTGTCTCTGGAAAGGCCAGAATGGGAAACTAAGGGGAAAAATAATATGAGTCCTGCCACATGGCCTGTTCCAAACTTCCCTGAGTGGCTCTCAAAGTGGGGAGAAATGAAGGCTGTGGAGATGGGGCCATCTCTGCAGAATTTTAGCAAGGGGCATGAGAGTAAGGCTGAATAGAGGTAAGAGCATTGGTAGCAGAGTGGAGGGCTGTGGCAGAAGGAGAAATACCTACAGGGAACTTTCTATGAGGAAGAAGTTATTGGACAGAGTATGCATCCTAGGCCCCATAAATCGCTTTATAATTCCCATTTTGCTGAGCAGTTCTGCCACATAAGTTAGGCCTAATGACTTGCACAGAGCATAAGAGCGTGGCCTACATGGGGGTGATTATTTTGGCAAAAAGCTATGCTGTGTTCAGTCTGTTCAGTCCAAATACATTGCCCCTCTATGGTTCATCCTCAGGAGAAGACTGTGCCCCCTGCATGGATACCCCCCTCCCGCTGAATGGAATAACACTTTAGCTGAGGTATGGGATCCTGTTACATAAACAAAAGTTTGGCCCACAAGAAAAGTGAAAGTACGGGCGACAACTCATGGAAACTCTTGGTTCATGTGGAGAGCAGAGGGCTGTGGTCTGGTAGCTAGTACTCCCGTGGTCTTTCAACGTCCCATCTGCAAGGTGGGTTGGTAGGCAAGTGGCAGATGAAGGCAGTGAATGATGTGTCCTTGCTCTGGCTCTGAGCTAAGATACAAGTGTTATTTGTCGAGCCAGAGATACCTGATGGTGGAAGGGTCTTGTTCTACCTGCAGAGAGGTCTTCCTGTTGTACTACAACTAGTGGCAAGGGTTCAGGCTGCCTGCAGCTCTGACACCCTGTCTGGCAGCCCTTGTGATATGAAATAACACACTGAGTACAAAGCCCAGGTTAACTGAGGGGATCCGGACGGAAACCTACTGAAAGCTGAGTCAAAGCAAACACACATGCACAAAACCAAAACATCCTCTGAATCTTCCCTCTTCTTTCCTGGTTTCTCCCTTTTGGAACCCCCTTGTCTTGTCAGCTTGGCTTTGCCCCCATCCCTGCTCTTCCAAGCTTGGTCCATCTGGCACGCTGGTTGCTAAATCACTGGTGGGCAGGCTTGCCAGGACGCCTGGCTCCGGCTGACTGCCCGAAGGCCTCTCACTTGCCTTCTAATCCATGAATGAAAGCCAGGCGGAGGGGAATATTCTGGCTTTGCCGCAGGGCTCTTGGTGTGACTGTCTCAAGCGCATAACGTAGTTTCTTCTTTCCATGAGCAGAGTTGGGTCGAACGGGCTGGCGGGGGCTGCAGTCAGACCCTGCTGGACCACAGCCCTGGTGGGGAGTGGACAGTGAGTGGGGGCTGTGTGGGCTGAGGGATTCCTGTGCCCGTGGGTGAGGGTGGGGAGCGGGGCTGCAGCAGTGCTGGGGGAAAGGGAGCAGTTGTCACTCTGGATCAGCTTCTCCCATCCCAGAATGCAGCATATTAAAGCAATTAAGAAAAGCTCTGCTCAATGCAGGGATTTTGAGGGGAAATATGAATGTAAGGATACAGCATTCCTCGATCAGAGGGGAGAAATAGCAGAGGGTAAATTAAACACAGCTGGAATGAGCATAAGAAATAGATTAATTCCACGAGATTTTTTTTTTTCTTTCCGTTCTTTACAAATTATAGGAGCAAGGAAAAATAGCGCTTCTTAATTCCACTTGGTATGCAACCCTTTAATCCTCTAGCCTGTCAGCCAGCATGCACTGAATCCAAGTGCAAGCCATTCATCCCAGAAACTCTTAACTGGGGACACCTCTGCTTTTCCCCACACCCCCTGCCCATATCTTTCCCATCTCCCCTTGTGCTGCTGTGAGAACAAATATTGTGAACAGGGGAACACTGGAAAATATATCGAGAAATTATATTTGTTGTTATGTTGTGATACTGGTTCAAAGCACTGAACAGTGCTCATTTGTGAAAGCAACATCAGGTTTTCCTCCCAATATGCTTGTTGGAGTGGGGATCATCCCTCAGTGCTGAGGCTGCACAGCACCTGACATAATGGTGTCTTGGTCCATGGCACGATGAGGTCTTGGTTCGTGGCTCAGGTGTTTAGGTTAATGGAATTTATATGGTAAATAATAGTGGGGTTTGTGGACTGAGGCTCGCAAGCTGCTGCTGCTGTGGCAAGTGCTCCACTCATCCTGGTTTTGAACACCTTACGACAAGGTTGGGCAGGGACCTGTAGAATCCTGACTTTTGCCTAAGTGCTCCTGACTTACAGGGGAAGAGAGAAATCAGAGCAAAAAGGAAAAAAGGAAATCAGACCAGAAAGGAAAAATAAAAGTTTGTTGGTGCCAGTATTGCCCTATATTGGTCTCCTGGTGGATTCTAAGTAAAGTGGCTGGGGAAGCCCAGCTGACCATGCTTCAGGACAGGGATTAGCTTCACATTAGTGTCTATAGGGCCTGGACCATATGCTGAGAGGGTAGCTGAGTCCAGGGATATGAGTCCCAGAGATGTGGAGGGCAGAGAGCTGGTGCCCAGAGCTGCCCAAAGCTGCAGTAGTATGCCAGGATGCTCACTGACCCCTATACTACCACTCTATTCCCCCATCTTTTTGAGGTTTGCCTCTCCTGGAAAAGCCTGTTCTGGGGTCTGGGGCTGGTCTGGCTGATACCACCCCACCACTGAGTGGCCTGGGAGGGTTCAGCCCCACAATTCTGCCTGTGGCACCCTCCCAGGGATGGCTGGGCTGCAGTGGCTTTTGCTTACAAAAGACGGAAAATAAAAGGAAAAGAATACTGCTGGGTTCTCGTTGTGGGCCCTGAAAAATCAATAAAGGGTTTGACAAAACAGATGAAGCCTGTTCCCATAATGTACAAATTGGTAGATTAACTAGCGCTGGACAAGAAATGCAAGTTATGGCTGGCACTCAGCTCTTACCTCATATAGCTGCTGGGTAGAAGCATGAAGGGTAGCCTTGACTTCGCATCTCTTGGCTTCTCTTAACTTGTATTGCAACCATAATATTAAGTAAAGACCTGTTTTCTTCTCGGAAGATATCGTCTTTTTTTTCTTAACAATGACAGTTTTTGTTGTTTTTTATTTAATAAAATAACCTATGGTCATAAATTGCATATCATTTACCTCAACTACATGGATGATTTTGTTGGAACTTGTCCAGTCTTTGGTAAAGATATATTTAAACAGGTTTAAAATACAGTATGTATTTAAAATGAGGTGAATAATCCTTGAGGCATTTTGAAAACGGTGTTTAAGAAAAGTCTGTTCACAGCGCATTTTCATATCTTCCCCCTCCCTACCCCACAGTTAAATATAATATCTTCAGTGACGCACTCAGGCTATCATAAACTTTAAACTCAGCAGGTATATACGGAGTCCTGTGCAAGAGCACAGTGTGGATAAAACAACCCCTGGAAGGTCTGGGAGTCACATCTGTGTTTCCCAGCACTCCCAGGAACCTCCTGAGCTCTGCTGGGTTTCTGGAGCAGCATCCTCTGAGCTGTGCTGGGGTGCCCAGGCACCTTCATGCTCTCCATGTTGCCCTCTTCATAGGTGCCTCTCCTCCACCTTGTCCTCTGTCCCAGCCTTCCCACCTCTCTCCTTCCTTCTCTTCAGGGCCACTGCCTTGAGAGGGCCAGAGCAATTACACCATTCCCAAGCCAGCTGGCAAGATGTTTTATTATAGATGATATTTTCTAGCAGAAGGGCTTTAGTGTCTTAAAGCACTTTTGTTATTCTTGTTGTTGTTGTATCAGCTGAGCAGTATAAAGAAGCCTTAAAGGAGGAGAAGAATTGAGACTACGCTTCGGAAGTGAATGGATATAAATGTAATGTAACACAGTACACATCCCATAGATAAAACTGCTGAATTTTGGCACATTAGTCTCTGTCTCTTCCACTTCCCTGAAGACATTGATTTTATTGCTTCCTGCTCAGTAAGGCGGGTGCCCCAAAAAATCTTCCAGAGAAATCAGAGGAAGATTTTGCAAGAGCAGCGGGAAGTTTAAGGGATGTTCAAAGCACGCATTATAGACTTCAAACAAAGCTGTGGAGATAATTTAGGATGCAGGACTGTAATTAGATAGAGGAAAATGAATGCTGTGATAAACCCAGCTGCTCTTCTCATAGCATGTGATTGATACAGTGGGCACAAGGCCAGGACCAGAATAGGTCATAGCCATGGTTAAAATGCTGCCTTCTAAAATGTATCAGATCTGGTGTTCTTCTTCGGGACAATGAAACGCTGATTCAGATTCTCTTCTCACCTCATTTGTGGAGGCCAGGGAAGATCTGCCTCAAACACGTTGCTAGTTCCCCTTGCAAAACCCAGTCAGAGACTCTTCAAGACCATGGCTGACTACGAGTTTTGCAAAATATGGGTAATGAGAAGAGATCCTAATGAGGTGACCCATTTGTACCAGCATAAATTCTGCACATTTTCTCCAAAGGAACCTTCTTTGGTGGCTAATATCATTGCATGGATCTTCATCAATGGCACTTCTAAAGCCTAGGTCTTGTAACTCCTTCATGACCTTTGTGATCTAACAAGGTGACCTCCAAAAAGATGGGATATGTCCAATAATTAAGACATTGTATAATCTACACTCTTGTCAAGAACAGGCAAAAACTCCAGCCCTGGCAGGATTTTGGTGTAAAATAAATGTAGGAGTCACAGTGAGATAACTGAGAGACATTGAATTTGAAGATCTTATTTCCCCAGTCAGACTTAAAATCATTGCCATGTTGCAGTAAAATAGATTAAAAAGCTTGACATTTAGCATCAGAACTGAACATGAAGCAGTCATGCTCTTGTCTTATCTCTGACATAGGCTTGTCTTGGCAAACTTGACTTGTCATCTAATGTGTTGATGTCTTCATTTTGCCATGTGTAAAATGGTGATATCTATTCTATTTCCAGAAGGAGTGTGGGGGATGTATGTTTAGCAGCTGATAAATGTAAAATTTTTATTTGGAAAAAATATTATATTTGTATAAAAATACAGTGATAAATCAAAGAATTTTAAAAATCTGATTGCCAGGAAGGCAGGGGCTGAGTGAGACCTGCAGATCTGTAGTTCAGCAGTGAAATATGATGGTAGAACTTTATTTCTGTTTTTTAAACTATTTTTTCTCCTCTCATATTCTCATTTTTAAAAAAAACCCTAAATTACATCTTAGGGTTTTGAAATAGCATCAAAGGCATAGCTGGAATGCTTATAAATAGCTGTATCTTTTCTTGAAGGTGTGGTGTCCAAGTTTATTTCAGGTTTTGAGGTAGGGAAGTGCTACAGGCTGTGGACACTGCATGGCCATGGCTCCCTGGCAAGGCCTGTATTTACCCTTCTTGCTCACTCATGTACCCAGACCTGGCTTCTCCATGGCCACCCCGCTTGATGTTTCACCCCCCTGGTACCTGCGCTACCCACGCTCAGGGATGCTGATTTACGTGCTGACTTGTACCAGTGCCTCCCACGTTGCCATCCACCATTTGCCTCCCCAAGCCCTCCCGTCTTTTTCATCACTCTCCACATCCTTCAGGCTGTCCCTTTTCCCTGACTTTGGACACACAGGCAGAGCACAATTCCCTCTCCTTTGTCTCCTTAGGAAAAACCTAATAACATGTCCCCTGCCTCTGTGGGAGTCTGGAGGCCCCATAACCATGTCCCCGAGCACTGCCGCTGGTGTGGCAGCCACCTCCATGGCTGACACACTGCCTCTGTGCCACACGCCAGCTTGTGGTGAGCTGCGAGCAGAGGGGACGTGTTGTGTCTGACAGCAGGGCAAAGCCTCTCCTTTGAAGAAAAACACTGGAGAGCCATGGATGTGGCCCTTCAGAAGGGCCTCAGACCCTCCCTACAGCCTGGGAGAAGGCGGCTCCCCAGGGACGGATCAGGAAGAGCCACGGGATGGCATCTCGCAGCGTGGCTGCACAGGGGATGGGCTGCTGGGAGTAAAACCCAGCGTTTCTTGGCTCGGAGTGCATGGAATGCACTGTAACCACCAGCCTATAAATGAGAACATCCAAACAAACAAACAGAAATAAGACCAAACGCAAAAAAAAAAGAAAAAAAAAAAATCCAGGATGGTGCTGCTTTGACTCTGGGCCCTGTCGTCTTCTAGGACTGATGAAGCGACTGGGTGGTTCTTCAGATTCCTGTGGTCTGAACACACACCCTAGTCATCACTGAGATGAGCTCGGAAAAAAACAGTAATGAAAGAGGGCTCTGATTTATTTCCTGATAAAATAACCTTTGCTCTCAAAGGCTAACATTTCAGCTCCAGCTTGCAGAGAATGATCTTTTATTTCCATCCATCAAAGCCTACATCATGCTGGATATCCAGAGAGTATTCTTCACACACAGCCGTGTGTTGGCCAATGAAGGAAAATTACTACCTATAATTTTTTTTTTTTCTCTGAGGGAGGAGAAAAAGAAGGGGGACTGAAGTCTGTATTAAAGACTGGAATAATTACTATTCATTGCAACCCTTTGACTAAAGTATGAGGAAAATTGCTTAAAAGTACTGTATGAGCCAAAGTTTTTCTTTGTGGTATAAATAATCTCTGCATTTTTTTGTGACATTTGATCTGAATTATCATCCAAATAATTCTTTTTTATTTTCGCCCAGGTAGACATCTTGAATGGGGTACTCAGGGGCTTTCTTCTCTGCCACTGTGTTAGATTCATACCAGTCCATCATGCTTTTTGTCCATTACAGGTGTAATTTCAGTGTGAGGTAAGAGCCTGCAATCTTGACTGAGACGGACAAGAGTAAAATATAAGATTTTCGGTTCATATGGACAATTTCACACTACATTGTGCTGCAAAGGCCTATGGGGAACACTCAGTGTGAATCAAAAGCAAGGTAGATATTTATTTGCAATCAAAACATTAGCTGAGCTAGGTAGATTAAGAGGCAGAGGCACCTGCTCTGGAGATGAACTGGTTGAAATAATGTGTTTCTTTGCCTGATTCAGCTCGTTTTTCCAAAAGTATATCTTATATCAGTGGGCTTACTTGGGTAGAGCAGAGTGAAGGGTCTTGCAGTTTTAGCGTGATCACCAGAACCAGCAGTGCTGAGCAGCGAGCCCCAATGCGTGGTGGATTTGAGCTCATGCAGCCGAACACCTCGGTACTGCCTACATGTGAGAGAACTGGCTGGGAGTGCTGGCTCAGATGTTAGCCCAGACTAATGCCAGGGTTTTCTCTGGGTTGTAATAGTGGATTTGTGGAGGGTTTGGAGCCCTCTGAGAAGATACCTCTCACAGAGCTCCGTTTTGTGAGCCCTGAGCCTTTGGTGGGTTGGCATATCCCCCCTGCCACCCGGGTTTGCGGGTGTTTACAAAGTTCTGTGAAGAGGTGGCATTGCAAGAAGCAGCTTGTGTGGGTGTAGAAAGCAGCAAGGGACTGTTTTTCTGTGAAGCTGGACAGAGGATGGCCATGGGTGCACGCACTGTATGCCATCCAGTGTGTGGGAACAAATGTTTTTACATACAGAGATCAGCACACAGAAGTGAAAGGCAGGAGGAGTGCAGAGGCCATGACCCAAAGTCTGTGGAAGTCAGCAGGGACTTATTTTTCTTGCTAGGATTTGAGCTCTGCTTTTTCCTGGGAGAGCTCATGCTATCACAAGCTCACAGGGGAGACTGAGGAATGATTTTTACGCAGATGAATGATGCTGCTATAGGTCAGCAGCAGTGACTGACTCCCACCAGTGCAGAAAGTACAAACTTATTTCATTTGAGCTAAAAAGAGCAGCATTTCATAATGGGCAAGGATTGTGCTTCCCAAGAGGACCAGCCACTACAAAGAGAGGTGAGCAGAATTACCCTGCAATAGGACTAAAGGTCAGCCTCCTGCGTGGGTGCCTCCAGCAAGAGTCAGTGGGAGTTTTAAGGGCTGAATATCCTCCCTGCAGTCCATTAAGGCTTTGATAAGGCAAGTTAATGTTGGTTTTATTATGAGACAATATAATAATGGAATGGGCCAGCGTATCTACCTCAGCTATAGGGAGACATTATGGCCCAAAACAGGAGCTGGAAAAATATTGCAGAATAGCAGTAAAGAGCCTTAATTCCCTCATTTTCAAGTTTTGGTGTTAAGGACCTACAGGATTATTCCCCAGTTCTCAGCTAACCAGTCCTTGCTCTTGGTTTAAGCAGTTTTCACAGAGCCTGACTTTCCTTCCAAGGGTACCCTTCATCCACAAGGACCCCATAAAAGGTATTAGGCTAAGATTAAACATTATAAGTACATAACCAGGTCATAAAATGAGTTTTAAATGCTAAGCATGAAAGGGTGAACTTGCCTAAGGGGTCCGCTCAGAGCTATATTGGCTCAGGGAAACTTGTTCTCAAGAGACGTATTTATCACTAGGGTTTATTTGTTTTACAAGAGGCACCACTGAAGACTGAGGATGTCACTGAGTGAAGCTCAGACATCCAGTAGGAATCAATTCCCCCTGAATATTTTATATCAAAATTGGTAGGAGAGGCCTATGCCAATGATGGGAGAAAGTTTCCTATCCCTATTTCATGTCTGGGAAACCGAGAATCTGCAGGATGAAAGGTTTTGCCCAGTGCAATGTGGTGGTCATGTGGAAGCAAAGGAGCTCAGCCCAACCCTACAGCATGTCCTACTCCAGATCCTCAGCAGTATGAGCCCCCAGCCTGCCCTTGCAGGTGATCAGGACAAGGTCTGAATCTTCTCAACTGTTCCCATTTCATGCCTTCCTATGACAGAGCCCTTTTAGGATCAAGATCAAATGGGGACAACGTAGAATAAAGCTCCTGTAATATATTCTCCTTTCACAAGTGCAGCCGATGACCTAGCCATTAGCTAGAGAAGCAAAAACAGTTTGTTGTTTCTGTGACTTACACAGCCAGAAAAGAAAAGAGGCCACAAAGAGGCTACAGGAAGAAGATGCATTTTTGCATAGATGTTTTGAGATCAAGGACAGTATGGAAAAAAATCCAAAGTGGACACAGGCTTCTGTTTATAGTCCTTAATAGCTGACTTGATTTTTCAGGCCTGCCAAACATGTGGGAGCTTTCCCAAAATAATGTTTTACACCCAAGTCCTCAACAAATAGCCTTTATGTCTGGAGAGCTCACAACCAAAGCAGCATTGAAAATTGCATGTGTCAAAAGAAGAGTTAAATTTTGCATTAAATTCCAAGCCTTTCCTTTCCTCTATCTAGCTAACATTTCCTATCATCATCTAACCAGAGTTTGTTTTCATGTCTCATTTTCTTTTTCTATTGATGTATTAGTCTGGTAGGCTGAGTTTTCTCAGAGGGTGGACTTTGTGCAAGTTTCACTAAAAATATTTCACAATACCTCTGGAAAATGTGATCTGTGCTTTTGTGCTGATTGAAAATGGTACAGCAGATTGTTAAAGCATATTCTTCTGTATTTCATCAAAACAGATATGTTTTAAATGGAAATCTCAATTGTTATGTTTCTCTGTGGAGATTAAAGTGAGGCTTTCAAACTATCAATACCATTGCTTTGAACCTGATTCTGTTGTCAGATGTACCTTAGTAAATAAGGAGAAATTCTTCTGAAATCAGTGGAATTATTCCACTGTAAAACTTCAACGCATGATCTAGCGAAGGCCTTAGTTTCTATTATATATCAGCTAAGCTGTCTGAGCTGTCCCAGAACTACCCATTAGTAGCATATATTTAACTAGAATATTAACGCAGGGAAAAGCCTAAGTATTTGTGGTTAATGTATTTCTTCAGAACTTCACAATAGGAAACAACATGTTTCACATTACCACTTACCTCCTTTAAGGCAAGAGTTGTTCCAATGGGTGGACTGTGTGAAAAATTATGTTACATACCACCACGGAGCCTCATGTATCTCTAAACAATCTGAAATTCTTTAAACCTGCAAATCAAAATGCTGCTGTGTATTATAACAAGCTGTGCTGAGCCATACCATCTCCTCTCAAGTCACAGAAAGAGATGAATAATTCACTAGGGTGTTTTTTTGATTTCTAAAATAAATACTTTAATGCTCTTCTTTTTAATAGATATTGCAGAAGGCGACTGTTGTTGCAGAATCCAAATGTTCTTATCATTGCATAAGAGTAAACACTTTGTACTTTTTGTCTCCCCGTTTTGTGTTGTTTGGTTTTGGTTTCTGAAGCTGTCCAGAATCTTGAGATTTGTTATGCTCGTCTGCTGCCATGTCGCCTCAAGCTCTCATCTTTTTCTTTCTGTTCGATAAGCAGACTTGGGCCTGCTCAATACGTGTATGCAGAATCTCTGAAAACACGTGAGGCAGGAGACAGTGTCAAATATTCAGGTCCTGACTCCCCTCTTCCTGATTGAACCTGGAACTGGAAGCCTCTTGTAATGCTTAGAGAAAATTTTCACTGCTGGACTTTTCTGAGGAGTTGGGTTGCTTATTCCAGCTTCTTGATTAACTCATAATTATGGTGATTATGCTCTGCTCATCCAAAACTCTCCTGTATGGGAGCTTAATTTAAAAACAGTTGGCTTTCCTCTCTTTTACCAACACGCAAGTATTAGAATAACCCGCAGGTGCAAACTTTTGCTGGACTGAGCTTAAAGGAGGTGAGAAATTAAAAAGATGATGCAAAGTCTTCTCTGTCCCTTTCTCCTGGGTTGTGTAAACAGCAGAGAACAAAGGCTTCAGCCTCATTATCTTTGTCCTGATCTCTTCACCGAGTAGAGCTGGTTGGAAAACAGAATTTTTTTTCACAGGAAAAGTGAATCTTCCAGATTTGTTTTTGTTGTCAATGGGAAAGCAAGCTCTCCATTTTCTCACAGATCATACATTAAGGGGAAAAAATAATAATAAAAAAGAAAAATTAGAAAACGTCACGTTATTTTATTTTCATTATGGGAGATGTATTTTGTTTTGGT
Source organism: Streptopelia decaocto (assembly GCF_964273445.1). NCBI lineage: Eukaryota > Metazoa > Chordata > Aves > Columbiformes > Columbidae > Streptopelia > Streptopelia decaocto. The sequence goes on from NC_138655.1 coordinate 16,044,535, forward strand.
AATATGGATTTTGTTTTGACATGTTGAAAACTTTTGTTTTTTCAGGAAAAAAATAGTAGAGAGGCTGACTTCTTTCTTTCTGATGTCTTTGCAGATTGTTTTATTTGTCAAAATTATTTTTTTTTGTTAAAATAAAGCCCAATTTTCCAAAGAAAACTGTTATGTGGGAATGTTTATTAATCCCAACTTGCTTTTGCTGTTGCTGAATGTTGCTCAAAATGTACCACAGCTCCAGCTTTCAGCCAACAATTGTACCAATCTCTATACACCTACCTGAGCCTGTGTATATAGGTTGCACATGTACATACATGTATGCACAGGACTAACTTCTGCTCTCAGCAAAGTACATAAATCCCAGTGGAGATTTCCATCAACATTGTGCATATATGAATGAAAGCAGAATTTGGCTCAGGATTTGTAATCAATATATAAGGCTTACTGAGTGATTTGAGATGCTTGGAGAAAGCTGTTACATAAATGTTAGTCATTATTATTTGTAATAATTACCTACAGCTGTAACTAAGGCAAACCTCCATATAAAACCAGCTAGCCCCTGACATATGGCTTCTGTGCTTTTGTTCCAGATTCCACCAAAGTGCACAATAAACTCTTTCTTTAAAAGCCTGTGCCTAAAGGGAACATGTAAACTCTGGCACACGATAGCAGCCATAACGACGAGGAGAGAATTATGCCATCCTTATTAGCAGCAGCAGTGTGACTCTCACAGAAAGGAATGGGTGTTGGATTGGACCCTATCATGTGAATAACATGCTCCTGAGATGCATTACAGCCATGGGCAATGTAGGCAGCAAATTAAATTCAGGTTGTAACTGGGTCAGGGCTGAAGAACATTTTGTAACCATATTTTTCCAATGTGGCTGCAGATTAGCTGGATCCTTATTTGGGGGATGTCTTCATTCTCTTCAATTTTACTTTTAAACTAAATAATAATTACAAAAAAAAATCCAAAACAAACCCACAATACCTTTTCTCCCCCAAACGAAGATCTTCCCAAAACAAATAAAGCCTTCCAAGTGTCCTCTTACCTCTCCTAGCTTTTCTTATTTCTGACATGATCACTACAGCCATTTAAAAGATGAAACGCAGAAACTGTTGAGCAGCACACAATGCTGCTACTCAATAGTCTCAGGAGGAAGCAAGGAATATGGCATCTGACTGAAACTGCTTGGGAATTCAGGCAAACAGCCTGTAATTGCCAAATTGATTTTGGCCAGGAGACCAGGGCTAACACCCACAATAAGTATAAAGTGCCATGGGATCTTTAATGACCCCACTGCTTTGGACACAGTTTTACATTTATTTAATGCACATTTTATGTTTGTGAATAATATACTCCATAAAACATATACAGTCAGGAAATGCCAAACATTGCCAGTTTCCCAAAGGCAATTTCGGAGCTTGCAGAGAGCACTCTCAGGCCTCGATTCATGATCATGTTAAACTTTGTTTATATGAGGTAATCCAATATTTTATTCATTAAAATGCACCACGCACCTAAGAGGAATTAAACAAATGCTTTACTATGCACTAAAATTGTTCTTCCCCCTTCAGTGAGGATTAAGCAGGAATAGTTCCTGGACCCCTGGACCTCGTGCAGTTTGGGAGGCTGCAGATGCCGGTTCTGCCAGCTTCACAGCATCCCTCCAGATCTGCCACCAGGTCCCACTGGCAAAGGCAGGGCAGAGATGGCTGGAGAGGGCAGAGGAAAACTTGTGTAATGAGCTGCCCAGGACTCCGAAAGCCCCTGGTGTCCTCCTCACTGCTGGGCAGAAGCTTTCATCCAAAGACAGCGGGTGGAGATGCCGCCTTGCCTTAGGATGCTCTGAGGCTGGTGGTAGCTGAAGGTAAAGAGAGGTGGTGGGTGCCACACTGAGGAGGAGAGACATGTAGTAGTCACCCAACATAATGTAGCATTAGCTGATTTGTAACAAAATGGGTGAAACATCTGTAACTCTGAATTCAGAGTGGCATCTTCTACAGGCTGCTCAGCTCGGAGGCTGGTCCTTACTGAGTAGCTATGATGAGAATTCAGGTTTTTCTCTGTCTTCAGGCCAGTTATAACAGCCTTTTGTGTTGTACTGATGGTAATTTTGCTTGGGTGCCAACAGATGAAGATTTTCAAAAACAGGTCACTAAACTTAGGCTTCAAGAAGTTTATATGTAGACACTTAACTCAGTGATCTGATTAAAAAAAAGCAATCTGAGTGCCCAAGGTCTCCTGAAGTTGTCAGATCTGTAGCCAGGCAAACACAGAAAGTTATAATCAAGTCAGTGCAACTATGTACATATTTGTAATTTTAAAGATCATGCTGCTATTCTGGTAATGTCTAGGGTTTTAAACAGCCTTTTGTATTTTTTTTTATTTTTTTTTAATTTATTTTTTTATTTTTTTTGTTTGTTTGTTTTAAGGAAAATGATGGTGGTGCTTTCCTGAAACCCAGATCAGGTCTCTTGGGGAAAGATCACAGTCTCATTCACCTATAGAATCCTGATTTGTATCCCTCCTGGCACAATGCTCAGCATCTGGAGGCAGTGTCAGAGAAGACCTTCATCTGTCTCTAAAGATCCAACCTCTCACCAGTGCCGAGAGCTGCTCAGACAGTCTGCATTCAACAAATGGATCAGATAAGACTGCAAACACCAGAATAAGGTCTCATACTTCCATATCAATTTTCATGCATGAATTCCAATGCTTCTAGAAAAATATTAGCAGTGAGAAAAGCCGTGCAATATTTTTGGGATGTAAGTGATGATTGTCCTGAGAGCCATAGATGACTTGAATTCTCTCTTTGAGGTTTATCTCACGAAAATCTTTCTGAAGACTGGCAAATGAAAATGTAATTTTGTGAGCTGTATTAATGTAAGTAAGGAAGGGTCTCTTTTGTTTCGCCTCTGGGGGTGTATTGAGTCCAGATTTTTCTGGCAACTCTGGACTTTGAACATTTCTAGTTTTCAAGGATCACAATCTTACAATTACCCGAGGTGCAGTTCCGACACAGATGTGCCATTTAGAAGACACCTGTCCTGCAGAGACACCTGACCTTTCAGTGAAGACTTTGTTGTCTGATAACAGCTGTATCTAAACCAAGCTGATATGTACAAATGTGTGTGTGTGTGTGATCCTTACGCTCTGCTGCTCTTTGCAGCCATCCCCTCCTCCTGCCCTCCAAGCACCGCAGGCTGTAGGAAGGACAGGAATGTGGCCGGTGCCTCTGCGGCTGCTGGAGCATCTCTCTGACAGAGGCTCACTGCTCATGTTTCCTTTCTAAAGAGACCTTCTTGAGCTGGACTCAATCTCTGCTTGGGACTCTGTGGCATGCAGCACAGAGAAGGTCAGAGTAGGTAATCTTAATAATTTATTTGGCCTAGAAATCTATTACTCTGTTTCATTAGTCACAGCCCCAGGAGCATTCAGACAGGGGTGTTGCCATGATGATGTCTGGCGTCAGGAGACTCATACCGGGATATGGAGGCCAAGACTGTCAATTTCCAAATTTGATATAAAGCAAAATAGTGTTTCTGTAAAAATGATCAAAGCAGGAATTGATCTGTGTGGTTATTTCAAAAAGTGTATTTGGAGCAATCAGGCTGCGAGCACCTCTCTTATGGTAGTGATGCTCGAAAGAGATCATTCCCCTTTTTTTAAATGTCAAGTCTTCAATATATCATTCAGCAGGAGATCCTCATAATTAGTTTAGACTTTTCTCTCATGGGTCACACCCTTTATCACTTCCCACTCCGTATGACTTGACTTATGGAACACTTGGCTTCAGATACACTCTCAGTCCTGCTCTTTGCATGCTATTTGCACACAAATTACTTACATCCCCCTATTAGTCATTCTCCTGTTTCAGTGATACATTTCTTGTATGTTGTGAGTCTGAGGCAGAAGGAGTATGATTTGGCTATGTGAAAATGCTCCCAGTGTGGGAATATGTCCTAGGTTTTGATTATAAAGTAACACTTCAATGCATGTAAAATAGCATGGCTCAAGTCAGCTCAACCTGACCTGGTTTTGTTCCTCTGTGCAGCCCACATCTCAATCTAAGCACGTTTGTTCTTTGCAGCATTGGAAATACAGGATGAAAAGGCACATTTGATGTTTCTTATGTCATCTCCATGAAAGCACCTTGGGCCAGGGGATAACCCCTGCATCTCTCCAAGCCCTAGGGAAAGCCGTAATGACTGCACTCAAATACCAGTTTCTGAAACACAGCAATGTCAGTGACTGAGTTGGAAGATACCCTGTGCCAACCAGCTTGTAGTCTTCTGGGTGAGGTGTCTGCTGAGGAGGGGATAAAGTATGAGTTTGAAGATTTTTGGCTAGAGGCCTGGATGTGAATGCAGGTAAGTTAATGAGACAGCTACCGAAAAGGAAAGGCACTGTCTCTCTCATTTTCCTCCTACTTTGTTTTGGTGTAGTGCCAAAAACTCCAGCACACTGTATCAGGCTCAGATATATGGACAGAGCATTGCTATTAAAGTGGCCATCAGAAGGGATGTGGCCCAGGGGATGACAATGTAAGGAAGGATCCTTACAGCTGGGGTTAGAAAAAAGACATACACACACAGATTCTGAGAAAGCAAAAGGTCTTCCGAGCAAATACAAAATTTTTGATTGCCAGGGAACTCCATTGTCAATGAAATAGTTTACAGTCAGGGCTAGTGGTATTCATAGAATCATTTTGGTTGGAAAAGACCTTCAGGATCATTGAGTCCAAACATTAACCTAACCCTGCCAAGTCCACCACTAAACCATGTCCCTAAGAACATCATCTACACATATATCAGGAGCTGAGGGACAGGAGAGCTGAGACTCATTTTAAGTCCTACGCTACAGTCCCAGCATCTGGTCCTCTGCTTTTCTGGAGTCCTGTGGTACAGGGCTCATCCCAGCCCCTGCGTGTGGGGAAAAGCTTGGGAATGTGAACAGAAAGTACCACATTTGCAATGCCATAAATCAACAGGCACATAAAAGGAATTAAAAGTGCGGGGCTTTTCATATCATGACTTTGGGAAGCCCTCACTGAAGATTTCTAAGCGCTCAGGCTGACAGTACTAGTAACACTACGTAACAGAGACTGGAAATGGGCCTTACGAAATCACTACTTTGAGATAGCTGTGCACCAGAAACAGCTGGGGATAATTCTTCATCTTTCACTGGAAACAGCTCTTTCAGTTTAGGATCAGCGTGTGGAGGGGAAGGTGGCTTTTCAGCTCCTCCAACGCTCTTGTTTTTCGTGGCTGACTGCAGAGCAGCAGCGGGTTCTCCACCAGCATCCAGGTGAAATTATAAGGAGGTAACAGCATTGAAAGTCTTGGTGTATCCCTGTGCCTGCAATGCCAAGAACTGCCCGAGGCTCAGAGGTTTCGTCTCTGGGAAAAATTAGGAGGTCTTGACAAATAATTGTAACATGCTGTTATAGAGAATCACAGGAAGGAATGACAAAATCCCCAAATGATTGGGTATTCTGTTCCTTTGTAACATTTTGCTTTTATTAATGAAAATTGTGCACACATATGTTATTCAGTGGCCAGCTTGCTGCACCCTGTGTTTAAGTCCCTCGTAACATACATAAGAATGAACTCATTCTTCTGCTTTCACCTATTCTGTCTTCACCTGCAAAAACTTTCTGGAAATGGAGAGAGACACTGAGCTATAGATAATCTGTATAAGATCATGCAAATTTTTCTTATGTTTCAACTGATCCCCATCATATGAATTTACCTTCTGTTTTGGCTTCAAATGAATCCCATGATGCAGAGCGCAACTCAGCAGAAAGAATGAAGTTTTCCACCCCAGATGGTAAATTGGTCCAGTTTCACTTGAAATTTGGCTTCTTTGCAAATGTTGTTGCACTTGGCCTTGTAGATTATAATGAAATTTCAAACGAGGATTGTTTCACCATGTAAATTAAGTATTGGGCATATTCCATTCCTGGATGGAGCAGGACTTTCCAAGCAATTACTTCTCTTATCTCCAGGGGCTACTGTGACATTTGGAGCTTTAAACATGGAGATTGTCTCTCTTGGGCTCTCACTCTTCCCACTGCTGTCACTGAGGTAATATGGAAGGGAAGGATTGAACACAGCCTGCTGCTAACACCATGTGGAGCAATACTGAGCCTCTTGGACAGGAATGGGGACACTGGATGAAGGGGCTGGTAGAAGAGGTGGGTTGGAAAGTGATGGAGTGGAGAAAGGAAGGTAGAGATCCAAAACTTTTGGGAGTGAGGGTGGGAGGAGCAACTTGAATCTGGGTGGAGGTGGGACAACTCCTGAAATGAAAGAGAGGGAAGGTGGGGTGAGGACAGCATAGGGCAAAAAGTGTTCTAAATGCAGAAAAGAAGGTCTGGGGGAGTAGCAAAGCACTCTGGCCTTGCATCCCACCCCAGCTCTGCCCCAGGAGGTATAAACTGGGAAATGACTATCAAAAGTGTGTTGAATGCTTGCCATGGTGGCAGGACTGTACAAGGGGTGACAACACACTGTTAGTTAAAGTGGCCACACCTGTGTAGGACCTCTCGGACTTCTCTGCTTGCACCCTCCGTGGTACCGCCTCTGGTTACAGCATCTCAGCTTGCGACACCCACTGAACAGCTGGGCTGTTTGTGGCCAGTATGGATTGGCTGTGCAGGTTCAAGAGCACTGGGCTTTGCAAGCTGTCTGTAGTTTTCATATGTAATAATTTATACACAGTAGTTACATAATAGCCCAGAGGAAACCTTGATCAGGACCACACTTTTTTTTTCTGACAGGAATTTCATCCCTGGCTTCGGTGTCAGAGATGATAGCAGTTTTTTTTTTTCACTTTTGCATCAGCAATTCTATGTTTTGGAATAGGAAATTAGGTCTTGTTCTTCTTGGACATTGAGGAGCCAGAAGATGCCAAGATATTTCTAAGCCCCAGAAGTAGAGGCTATAGAAATGAATCAGAAGCCAAGCCAAAAGCTTCTCTTTTGGACAACTGCAGCTGCTGCTTTCCTCAAGCCTGAGCAGACACTTCTGAATAGGCCGTCGTGAGCAGTTTCTGTTTCATCTGGCATATGGGGTGGAGATTTTATACCAGAATTGTACTGATTTTCTCCAAAGATTTTTTTTTTCTTTTGCCAAGATTAAAATCAGCTCCGAGGTTCTTATCCAGCCAGCTCTCCCACAGGTGCCAGGACATGACTGGATGCTTTAAAGGCTTACACTTTCTTATAAATGACATTCCAGCCGAGCTCCATTGCTGTTACAGAAAGGTCCAGAGGAACTCATAGCATCTTAGGGAAAAAAGAGCTGGAAGGGATGTGAGGTATCTCCTGTCTTGAGCCGCTGTGGCTGAGTTGTTCACAAGGGGTAATATTTTCAGAAGCACCAAGGTCCCATTTTCAGTCACCAATTCCCTTTGTTACATTGGACATAGAGACCTGGGCAGGAGAAGTATTTTGAACAAATGTGTGTTCATCAGGTGTTGAAACTATGGACATCTCTCTGCTTTTGGGGCATTTTTTTTTTTTTTTTTTTTTTTTTTGCTGCCACATGCAGAACTCAAAATGCCTTTTTTTAAAATGAGAACTACACATTGTACCCTCTGTTTAGCTGTGTCTGTTCTGTTTGGATGAGATAAATCTACCTCAAAGCTCCCATAAATTCTCTCCAATAAAGTGGTGAGTTATGTCATTAAAATAATAGGATTGTGTTCTTATTTTCTGTTGTTTACAGTTCAAGTCATGGCTATGTTCCATCAAAACATGCCTTGAGATTCAGTTGTTAGCTGCCTGCTTGCTATTTGAAGTTATATTCATCCTGCTTCTTACAAACGTAAAACGCTTTTAGGTGCAAGGAATGCATAATGCGATGGAAAATTCCACATCCTATCTGACTAATACCAAAAACCTTTTGATTTGAAAGGTCACAGAAAAACAGCGTGGTGCAATGCACCTCTCACAGATTCTTCAATGTTTGCCTGTGGTTTAGCTTCCAGCCTCTCTATTGTGCTACTTTCTAAGCATGGTTTCCCCTGTGCCTCTGGAAGATACTCCCTCAGCAGCCTTAGCCCCGTTCCTCCCGGCAGCCTGGCTTCCTTGACAGCCTTCAACTCACTTGGGTTGAGGTGACAACATAATGGAGCTGCTGATGGTCAGGTTTCAGAAAACAATCAAGCACGTTATGAGAAACAATCACTAAAACATGAGCACTTTGAGGAGCCAGAGATAAAAGAGTCTCATTTTCTTGGCAGCCCACGTAGATGTTCTGCAATGACTGATGATATGACTATTATCTTGACACCATACTCTCCCATGTTGAAACTGTTTATGGGAAACAAACATCATGTGAAAAACAGATTGCCAGACACTAAGTAAATCACTCTGATGAGGAACGAGTCAAGTACTGCCAGTTTTACCCACACTGTCATTGTTATGATGTAACACATTCCTCATGACTGATATTGTATCCAAATTAGGGCACAAAACCTTCTCTTGATCAGTTAACCGAAATTCCCTGTCTTGTAACAACAACTGCACACATACACGCGCACATGCTCACACACATACACACGAAACCTGAGTTATACAAGATGAAAGCCGGCGTCAGTGGAGGATTAAGAAGGTGGGCAGAAATTACACAAACTGTAAATTTTATCCCCTGCTCTCTTCAATAAGCTGTTGCAATTTTCGGAGTTCTGCTAGTAATGATTAATAAACATTTGGTGTGCTAAACATATGGAAAAACCATCCCATCTGGACCATTTAAAACTAGGACGTAGACTTTATCTTTGTTTATTTCATCCTTAGCTAAAAGGCTTATTATGAACTGCAATAATCCAAGAAGCCAACCATGGAAGACAGACAAGCTCTTTAGATAAAACCAAAAAGGCAAGTTTTCTAACCGAGGACCAGATGTATTTTTGGGTATTGCCCTTGTACATATTTAGCTGAGCTTTTCAAGTGGTGAAGATTTGCATGTTTGTTTTGCAATACTAATGAATATGTTTTAGATTTACATTTTAGAAAATGGAAACTTTTATCTTCTTGGGGCTTTGTAAGTTAATGATTTCCAGAAGATAGTTTGGTATCCTCTTTTAACCCTTCACCATTGAAAACATATCACTTTCCGAGGCACAAGGATCTAGGGCAGGCCTGCTGAACTAAACCCGGGAGATATATGTGACTCTTTCTATTGTTTATTTCTGGAATTACATAAAATGTGGGTTTTTAATTCTCAATCTAGTGAAAACATATGTAAATGGCAAATTATTTTAAAACTAACTTAATGTGAATCGCAGGGTAGGCATTACCGTACACATGATCCTTTAATCAGATAAATAAGGAAAATACTTTTGGAAAAACATAGTTTTGAGACACAGTATCTTCCCTGAGTTATTTATTTTCCACCAAGATAAAGACTGGTTTAGTGTAGTAAGCAAAATGTGCTTTACAACAACATTTTTACTTCTGGTAGAGAGCAACATTGCAGTTTCATAACGCAGATTTTGGCCCTTTGGTTTTCTTTAGAGAGGTTATGATAGAAAATAATTAATGAATAAAACACGTTTTTTCAAAGGCTCACCTTCACTCGCAATTTTTATTCAACATGATCTCTGTCAGTAATGAAAACTTCTTCCTTATGGAACAACAGAGCATTTTAATACAAGAGATAACTAGAGCTTTGAACATTGTGTGGTTGACAAATCAGTCTGAAACCTCTCTTCTTCCATTGTTTTTCCAATTTTTCGTGTAAAATATAATAAGAAACTAAGATCTTGAAAGACAACAGTGTTTCTTCTGTTTATGTTATGAATTGTCGAACCCCTCCTAACTATCTAGGCTGCTAAAGTAAAGTGTGGTGCCCCAGAGAGGTCCTGGCCTAGATGGTTGTGTTGTCTACACTGCAGAGAAGCTGAAGTCATATTCAGTTAAAATATTTCTGGCATAAACAGCTTGGTGACCAGGTATCCGTTGTACAGACTTGGCAGACCATTCACACACATGTGAATTTATGTGTGTCTGTTGGTGTGGATATATGTACAGACGACTATTAGGCCTGCAGTTGCACTTGTGTTTTTGTTGAGGGGCTCCTACAATCCATCTAAGATCCCAGCCACAGCATGGAGGTCCTTCAATAAAGTTAAATCTATGTTACTTCTGTTTGTTTCTAAAGAAAACCTCAAAGTCAAATCCCTCCCTCCTGTGTACTCGTGGCACAGCAAGGGATGGCATGACACCATACACACATGGCCAGCCATGACCCTTCAGCACAGTGTCTCCAGGAACATCCAGCTCTGCCCTGTTATTGGTATGTCAACATGTAAGCTACAGGTGGGCAGGTCCTGGGTTTCTAGGGCACTTTCAACACCTGCAGAGCGTACAGGTAGGTTAATGCAATCTCAGATTTGCTTTTCATACCCATGTAATGTTAGCAGCTGACTGCAGATCTCAGCTGGAGTAAACCAGTGTTACTACCTGTGTAGCTCCTGTGCAGAGCTCAGGACCTGACAGTACGTGTCAAGGCAGGAGGTGGGACAGTGCTCTTTTCAAGGCCATGCAGTTCTGGTTGGTAGATCAGGCTAGGCAGGGGGGCTGAAAGCCATTGGTTGACCAAAGATGGTTCAGACCTCAGGGCCCAGAAGACAGACTGGGAATCTGTCTTCTGTCTTTTTGATTCAGATTGGTATAACTCGGTCCCTTCTCCCCAGCATTGGCACTGAGGACCTAGATGGGCACAGCAATGTGGGGGGGACACAGCTGCCAGTGGTGTGTTCATGGACTCTCAATCAGATCTACCTCTTGAAAAAGGCAGCATCATGTAGAGAAATGTCCTGTGGGCCGAATTGACCCCAAGGCCACTGGCAGGACCATGCTGACTTATCCCCATACATTGAATTACAGACAATTTAAGCTGCTGGGTGGCCCAGCTCAGATTTTATTTCAGGCACAATGTAGCAGAGAAGGTGCCCTTACCTTGGGACAGTGGTGTGTTTTTAACAGAGCCTTTTGGTGACACAGGTCTTCCATCACCACAATAACTCAGATGATCATGAGCATAACTTTTTTTGTCTAGATGAAACTTAGGTCAAAGTAGAGTCAATAATTCCTGTTTGCTTTGCTATTGTTTTTCCTTTTTCTTTGTCTGTAACATTAATACCTCCATTTCCATCAGTATGAGTACTGCTAGAGGACCGACAACCATGCTCTTCTGAAGCAGTACTAATACTGTATTCTAACACTGCAGACTTATATTAGTGTTAAATTGAGAGTGGCTCAGGCACCAAAAATGCAGAGAGTTGTTCATCGTGAGCTTTGCAGGGAACAGGAGCTTTGCCCAGACTAGAAAAGTGGTCGTGCTGTGGTTAACATGAACTAAGTGAGCTGGACTTAATTTCATCCCATTTCTTGCTGTGGATGTAGAATGTGTTGTCTTGGCCTGAGTTAGTCCATGTTAATTAAATGTAACCTAAACATTGCTTTTCCTCTAGGCTGGACAAAGCTGACACATTGCCTACAGACCTTCCACTGTCCGACCTTCAGTATGTACAGGATGTGGCACTCTATTTATTTCATCTTACTCCATTTTTCCACAGGACTCCTGATTCTTCCAGTGTATCTGTGATGGATAGAGAAAGAAGCAGGCCTATGTCATGTATGAAGCAGGAAGAAGTGGGGTAGTCTTGTGGTTAAGGTAATTGGCTGTGATCTAGGAGAAGTAGCTTTTATCTCTGTTTCAGTCATAAAGTTCCTGTGGGAGGTTGCATAGAAATCTCCCCCAACTTTTTGAAAATAGCTGCTAATATTTTCTTCATAATTTTCCTGGAATTACATGTAGAGCATTGAAGTCTGATTTTCACAAAGCCAGCTGAAGTCAATTAAAACCTGCAGATGTGGGGCCGCTCTGAGAATTCAAGGTCTTGGGTGGTTGGCACTGTACATTGAATGCCAGAGGTGAAGAAAGATGGTCTTAAAAGGTCTGAATTCAGGTTCCCTCAGATTTATTGCAGACCTCTGTTTCATCTTGCCCAAGGCAGCTATAGCCATGTTCAGATAGCCCTAAAACAGGCTTCTTTCCCTTGACTGCATGAAGACTAGAATCTGGCAGAGCTGGAGGGGAGAGATTTGAACAACATTTCTCTTCTGACTTTGGATGCTACTGTAATTACAATGCCAAAGGTAAACACTGATATAGTAATTATCTGAATGTAGTGCTCCGTTTTCTAACCTCATTTCCCTTTTGCACAATAGTACTGTCTTACTTCATGTAGATGTGATAGTTACATCTACAACAGTAAATTCTACAGGTCTGGCACTGTTCTCTGATTCCAGCTGACACAAGGGGCTTTTGGCCATGCCATTGGCCACTCTTTGTCTCCAAAACAGGAAAGCTGTATGCAAACTGTCAATTGAAAGTGGCTTTTCATCTCTGATCTCTCCAAACTATGTCTGGGAACAGCCTGGGAAAATGCTGTATGTCCTAGCCTGTATCCACACCAAAAACCATTCCAGCAAAGCAGCAGCACCAATGGCAGAGTTGTGGTATCCAGGAGTGCTCCCTGGCATCGTTTAATTTCCTATTGTAGATGAAGTCTCTAGCTATTAAAGGGAACCAATAAAAGAAGAATATGTCCTCAACCCTCTGCATAAGAGGAGAGGTATATTTCTAGCATAGGCTAAAAATCACATTTCATTCTTTGTTCAGCCCCAGGTGTGAGTAACACATGGGTGGCAGGAGGACGAAGGACTGAAATGAGTAAGTCTTTGACAACTGACTCTAGGTGCTAATTAACTCTTTTCACCAACCAGCATCAAATAGAGCCACTTCAACACACCTAAGCAAACCTGAACAGGTATTCAGCTTTTGAACAGTCCTTTCTTTTAGCTGATTTGGTAAAGCAACACTTACAGGCAAGCAGAAGCTCAGGCAACCTTAATCCTTGCACTAATTGGGCTCGGCCCTGTAGCCCAATTAGTGCAGCTAGACCCAAGTTTGCTCTACCCATGCTCAGAGTTTATAGACGTAACCTGCCTTGGGAAGCCATATGTTCTGCCTGCCCCAGGAGTCATGCTTTAAGTTAAAATGTACGTCAAGCCCAGCTTACTGCCAGAATACAGGCAGCCTATGCATCTGCCTCCTATGTCGTGCATTGCGCCCCGCGGAGAGGCAGGAAACATTAGCGGGAGTGCCATGCTGAACCGCCGGGGCTGCACAGTGTCAGATGGAGCTGGCAAGCGTCCTGCCAGCCCCAAGGCCAGGCAGGGAACTCGACTGTGGCAGCTTCTGCCACATACGCAAGCCATAATATCGGTATAGCTTAATGGCATAGCAACCCTGCAGTCAGGATCATGCCTTCACATAAATCTGGCTGTTTTTTTGCCTTTTTTTTTTTTTTTTTTAATATGTTTTCTGAGGAGCAATCAGGAAGCACTGTGCAGTCTGCTTTGTTGCAGTTCTCCAATCCAGACCTTAACAGGCGTCACTGGATGGGGTGAAGTGACTGAAAGTCACTGTTTTCTGGCCTTTTTAGCCAAAAAATCACTATGGTCATCTTGAAACTTTGAGTAATAAAAACTTGACACACTTCTGTAGAGGATAATAGCCAGATTTTGTCCCAGGTTACATCTACTCAGCCTGACTGAAGGTCCCAAAAGAATGATTGTACTTATGGAATTTAGGGTTTACTATTTGGCCACAGTAAGACTGCTCCTCAAACAGGAGTTTTCCATTGACTTCAATGAAAGTTGGATCATAATAATTTTTTTTTTTTCCATAGAATTAAAAAAATAAAGCAATCAAAATCTTGCAGTCTCCTCTTGGCCCATTTTCAGGCAAAACTTTTGCTGTATATCAGCTGAGAGTTTTACCAGAGTAAGAGTCATTGGAATTGTCCCATCCCCGTGATATTATTTGTAGTGGCCATTTCTCATAGTATTTTCAATACTGATAATTTACTGCACCAAATTATGCTTCATTATACACTTTCAAACCCTGGTTCTTCAAATCATATGAGTGGAAACTTGGCATAAAGACTGCAAGCCCAGATTTCATTTTAATTTTTTAAAGAAAAAAAGATATTATTGATTTGCAGGGCAGCAAACCCCACAAATTTTATATAGAGTTCCATGTACCTTTTCTTTCACAGACTCTGGACCAAAGCAGGTTTATTTTTAAATACGGAAACTGATTTTCATTAATCTTTTTGCAAGTTTCAGTATTGCCAGTTCATACAAGGCTCAGTAATTGTGACATCCCTTCCAAGGGTGTTTCCTGTAACATGGGACTTTCCTGAGGTGCTGAGTGCAGTCAGCTTTGATTTGTTAATACATTGGGACCTGATGTTGCTCTGGATAAAAACTAAAGAGAAAAAGGCATGAGGAGAGCTCTGTTTCCCAGCAAATGACAAACCTGTTTTTTACCCCACTCCAGCAGCAGCTGTTTCAGGCGCACAGCTGCATTTGCTGCTGTCAGGATAATGACATAATCATTTTGCACAGAGAATGACTTCATTGGGCCAAAACTGGTCCCCAGATTGGATAGGAGGGAACCATATCTTTTGTGACTTTGGATGGTGATGGATACATACACAGCAGCTCAGACTTTTATAAGCTTTGTGAGAGCAGCAACAGGGTTTGGGGTCCCTCAGAAGGTATATCTGGAGTGCACAGAAGTTTGGACCACTCCTTTGACCCATCTGAGTGAATGAAGGATTATATGCTGCTTAGGAAAAAGAATCTGACATTGAGTCCAACTCAGTAATGAAGAGAGTTGAGGTCAGAAACATTGCTTGCCTTTCTCAGATCTCACTCTGGGAAAGACAAAGTTAATTTTTGCTCTGGTTTAAAAGCTCTCTACAATGGTCTGAGAAAATTTCCTTCTATTTTGATGCTGTACCTCGCAATAGCCGTTAGTTCTCCTGTTCAAAACCTCATTAAAAAAAAAAAAAGATTCTGTGGGTACACTTCCCATGAGAATATTGTGTAGTTAGGATAATACACAGTCAACTGGGGTTATTTTGCATCTAAGGAGATGGAACAATATGGAGCTATTCTCACTTTTTCTGGAACTTTTCTCACTGAGAGAACTTTAGAAAAATCCACCTAATTTATAGGACTCCTTGGGCCTGGAGACCACACATCAAGCTGCAATATTTAACATATCATAGCACCAGCACAATACCATATAAAAATAACACAAGAAATGATTAATTGACTAACTCTCTCAAACTCATTCCCTCCGATTATTTCTTTACAATTAAAACAAGTTGGTAGAGTACTTTCAAAAGAATAAGTGATTGCTCTCTGAAGTTATCCACTGCTGGTATTTGTTTAAGTTTGTAAGAGCAAGACCTCGTTGGGCTGTCTGCTCAGCATTGTGTTGTGCCATATAGACACCCCTCCTGGTTTCCAGCTACACATTCCTCACCACTCGCTCCTGCTGCCCCAGATGCAGGAAGGGTGGCTTTGTGCATGCTGTACTCTGGCAATACCCTTCTGGTAGGTGGCTACTGGTCATTCTTTGCAACATAAATGGGATATAACTGGGACAGCCTTGGGACAGAGCATGGTCCAAGCCAATTTGCTCCTGGCTCTAGGACTCAGCTAATATAGAAAAAACTAGGAAGCTCTTCCCTCTCAAAGAAATCTGGAGAGATGCACCTGGGCATCCCAAAGGCTCAGGAAAGTGAGATGTAACAACCTGGAAAATTCAAATACATTGATATTTCACTATTTTATAAAAAAAAAAGTGTCATTTCCATTAGCAGTCAGGACACATGCATGACAACACTGTAGATCTTTCCCATGGGCAAATTAACTGAAGAAGGACTACACATCCCAGGGACTTTCATGTTAACATTAGATGCAATACACTCTGGGATGTAGCATATTGCAGGGTGGGAGTTACTGTTGCATGAAGAGGTTGTGAGTGTTTTTAGGGACAACTCTGCCATTGTGCAATTTTCTCTGTCTGTCTTTTTAATGTGCAGAACTGGATGTGACTGAAACAGCCCCAGTGGCCATTGCTTCTATGTTCATGGAAATAGCACGCAACAGTTCAGAGTGCATCTGAACTCCCAGGTCCAGGTGCAGCTGAACCCTCTGGTCACAGCCTTGTGGCATGCATGTTACAATGGGGTCTTGCAAGGAACCATCCCTTTGCAAGACACCTCACCATCCACCATAAGAAAGAAACCCATGTGTCTGAGAAAGGAAGGAAATGTGCTGTGCTCCAGCAGGTCTGTTGGTCTGGATAACCAGGATTGCAACACAAAGCAGGAAAAACATCTGCCCTGCAATAGACACACATCTATTATGATACATGAATGAAAAACTTTGGAACGGTGAAAGCAACCGCTGCCACAAACATGGGACCAGATGTGTTAGCCCAGAAGCTGGTGTTGCTCTGCTGTGGAAATACTGACTCCATTGACTGTTGCTACTTTCTGGAAACCAGCTGAGGTCAGGAAGTCCCACAACAATCCCAGGATGTTGCTTCTTGGGGAGAGCTGGGGCTCTGAAAAACATGGATGAAATATTGGAGAAGCTTGAGATGATGGAGTTCCTAGAGTATGTGTAGGTATGAGCAACTGTCAGGACACATGTTTCACTTCTCTCCCTTGAAATATTCCTGAGTACATCAGTGGTGCAACACAGGCACTGACAGACCACAGGCAATGGCTTACAAGTGAAGCATGACAAGAAGTATGTCCTTACACACAGAGTCCAGAAGAAAAATGAAACCTGCTGATGTGAGCTTGTTCTTGCTGCTGCTCCGTGCAGAGTGGAGCACCCTGGTGCCTATCCTCTGAGCTGAACAAAAAGCAGTGGATGGTGGTAGCAGGGTGCCAAGGCTGAAGTAACACACTGAGCCTCTCAGCAAGGCTTACCAGTGCTGGCTGGTTCCGTACTAACATGGTCACGCAGCTTTCTTGGCTCCAAATACCAGCAGAGCAAACTTGCATCTGCCCACAGTGTGCTCTGTCAACAAGACTTTCTAGTGCACATCAGGCTTCAGATAAAATCTTGAAGGTGTTGGATGTCTTCCTAGGATGTGCTGAATATCCTCTGCTCCTATTCACCTTGGTGGGAACTGAGCTGCATCTCAGAACCACTCGTTCCCTGTGTTGCATCACGGAGGTTCAGGATGTTAGTGTGTAATATTTCTGTACACAATGAATAACACATTATTCAGTTGTGCAATGTGGTGTGGATGGGCTTGATTTCCTGGGCAGAATCAGCTCTGTTTCTGTTCTGGCTCATGCAGCCCGTGTTGGTGTGGCACAGAGATGTACTGGTGTGGGTGCCCGCTGGTTCCCTGGGCTTGAGGGTGAGGCTGCAGCACCACGGCCTCAGCACAGCCACGAAACTTGGAGAGAAAGCTAATTCCTGTTTGCAGGAATAAACCCCCTTGTCTCCCTATTATGATGCTGTACACAGACGTTTCTATTTATGTAAAGGGAAAACTAAGCATTAAAGTAGTCTAATATTCCTTTAGATTAATCCTGAATACCACGGATGTTGCTGACTGTTCACTAGTAAGGTGACATAAGGACTCTCACTTTTCTGTCATTGTCAATAAAGTGTGAGAGGTTTTGTTATTTAGCTTGTGATAAGGAAATCATTCCTCCCTGTTAGTTATGCAGTATGCATAGAACAACTTAACGAGCCTTCATTGTCATTTGCTACAAAAACGAGGAATTGAAAACTAACAACATATGGGCACATACACACAAACACACACCCAGACCCACACAAATACAAATATATACATGCAAACAGCCCACAGCCAACTGAACAGACAAAAATAAGTCTATCTGTTATTCGATAGCTATTATATCTTAACCTTCTTTTTCAACAGGGGAAAAAAATAGACATTATTATTTTTCAAAGTTTAAAAAGCCTCAAGCAATGATGGCACTTGTAACTTAAAAGTTACATCAGTTGTGATCCCTGAGCACACAGCTCTATCTATTTCTGGATAAATAAACAGGAAAAGGCTCTACTATCTATATTAGTCTTACCTACCACGACAGCTACTAGGACATGGTAGGGAAACCAGTGTGGCCTGGGAAACTGAGACCCAGGTACCTGCCTCTCTTTTGTGTGACACCTGATCGCTTGCTTGATCCCAGCTGAGTCAGTCTACCTCTCCCCTTTTTCCCCTTTCAGGTGGTAGATAGTTAAGGTGCTGCCTGCAGACATCACATACAACGGACCTGTCTCAGACACCCAA
The DNA here is from genome assembly GCF_964273445.1 of Streptopelia decaocto. NCBI lineage: Eukaryota > Metazoa > Chordata > Aves > Columbiformes > Columbidae > Streptopelia > Streptopelia decaocto. The sequence goes on from NC_138655.1 coordinate 16,062,760, forward strand.
AATCAACCTAAATTTCCTAAACAGATGAGGAGTTTCCCCCTATCTTTTTTTGCCACAGGTGGAGTGGTGTAATGCTTTAAAGTCTTCACTCTATTAAATCAAGACTCTATTGATAAAGAGGAAACCAGAGCCTGCACCAAGCTTTTTGATAGCTGAGGAACAGAAAGCATTTCCTTTTATGCCACCTCTCTGGAAAATGTCATGGTTTACAGTGATGCTACAGTATTTTGCAATGAGGAAAGACAAGTGACATAAATCAGCTACTAATTTTGCTGCGGATGAAGCAATTATTTTAAATAATTTGTGGTCAAGGTTGCTTGCCACTGCACTTTTACTCAAACTCATTTGAAGTAACGCTTTCTTAACCTCACTGAATAAAACTGGGGAAACCAGAAAGCAATAGATCTTCATTAAGGTCCCATGTATAAGCGTCAGCCAAATCATTACCATTAGCAAATCCATCAGGCATATCTAACCTTGGTCCAGCATTTAGATCTAATAAGATCATTAACTGTTTCATTTACATCATTATTGAAGTTCCCTGAACCACCTTTTTTGGGCCATTCTTTTGTCAATGAATATTATATATTACTGTTTCAAGATTGAAGGCAAGACTGTGCTCATGTCACTTGGATTCCTGAAAAGTCATATAAAAACACTTATTCAAGAATGACCCAGATTTCTATGTTTTTCTTTTAGACAATAGCAGCTTTTAGAATTCATAGTCTTTGTGAACTAATCAGATAAAAAGTTCTAAGTAAGTCTGTAAACAGTCATAAAATCGATCAATATGAACAAAGAGGTTCAAGAGAAAAACATTTGTGGTTCTTGAATGGAGCAGAAGAATTGGTACTTGTTAAAGAAAGTAAGTCTATCCTCCAAATTCACTCAGTGGAAGGAAAAGATACAATGTCTGGTAATAGACCAGTCTGGCTAAGTCAGTAATTCTGTAGCAACTGTAAAAATGAAAAAGAACTATACAGAAAGTAAAATCCAGGTCACAAAATTAAGGATGAGTATAAAAGAATAGCACAAGTATGTAGGACAAAAAGAGAATGACCAACACACAAAATAAGACAAAGAGATATAAAGGGTAACATGAAAACACTGTATAACTTCCTTGGCAGTAAGAGGGGGACCAGAGAAAGCATTGACCAGCTAATAAATGGGACAGGAAAGCTAAAAACAAAACATGCCAAGAAGGCCAAAGTGTTTAATGCCTTTTATTGCTCCAGTCTTCATTAAAAAGCCTGACTGTAATCAGATGGTTGACACAGTTAACACCAGCCACAAAAGGCTAAGAACTCAGGCAAGAATAGGGAAAGAAATGTTTAGAAACTGCTCAGATAAATTAGATTTTCTCAGATCAGTCAGGCCTGTAATTCACCCTAGGTTACTTAGGGAACTGGCTGAACAATCCTGAAGGCCATGGTAATTATCTTTGAGAATTTGGATGATGTTGGGCTAGAAAAAGGCTGACAGAGTGCCTATTAAAAAAAAGAAAAAAAGAGGACACAGAGTCCCAGTTGACCTGACTTTCCTTTCCCAGAAAGTGCCTTGGACAAGGGATCAAATGATGTGCAAGAGAGCACAGCGATAAGTAGTTATCAATGTGATTTGTCAAGACCAGATCGTATCAAACCAGACTGTTTGTTTGTTGGTTTTTCCTATGATGGGGTAACAAGTCATGTGGACAGGCAAGAATTTAGTAAAGTTTCTGACGCCGTCTCAAATGGCATTTTCATAAGCACCCAGGGAATTGTGGTCTAAATCATGGGCCTCTAACTTTGCCGTCTCAATGAACAACAATGCTGAAAAACATGCTGCAATGCTTTCCATGTCAACTTTGGTTCGAAGGTCTCATGAGCACTCTGCTGCCCAAAAGTCACGACTTTGGGAACACTGATTTTTGACAAGGCTGCTGCAAAATACCCACAGTACTTCTTGGCAAATGACAGTCAAGAGCCTACTGTCAGCAGTTCAGTATTGCACTGGAAGGATTTGTCAGGTATGGCTCTGTGAGAGGCTGTCCTGGGGTCCAGATCCACTGTTGCCATTACAGTGACTTAACTGATGGGCTAGAAAGTATGTTTTAAATCTGCATATGACTCAAAGCCAAACTGCAAGTGTCTTGGAGGACAGGCCTGAGAAACTGGAGAAATGCTCTAAAAGAAACAGGATAACAACTGGTGTGTAGATGGGGCCTCTCTGAATACTTGATGGGAAATGAGAGGATAGGTAGCAAAGATCTGGGAATTGTAGTGGATCATGAGCTCAGCATGAGTCAGTAATGGCATCCTGTTGTGAAAGAAGCAAATATTATTCTGGGATATATAAACAGCAGAGTAGTACAAAAGATACATGAGGTAATCCTTCCATCGGTACAGTCTCCAGTAGGGAGGCGATTCCAGTTTGGGGTGCCAGGCTTCACAAAAGATTGCAGAAAATCCAGGGGAGAGAAATGAGCCTGGTCAGAGGTCTAGCAAACATGCTCTGCAGGGGCAGGTGTCAAGAAAAACGTCTGCTTAATCTATGCGGAGAAGTCTGGTGAGAATTGTGCCTGCCAGGCTTTGAATAAATAAAATGCTGCTTCAATGAGGTGGTAATAAACCTTTCTGTCTCTATTCATTGTGGATAATGCAATAAGTTATAAGCTTAACAAAGATTTAAGTTGGCTTTTAGGGAAAGCTTTTTCTCTGCAATAGATTATTTCAGAAGGAGTTGCATCCCTCTGATGGGGACCATTAAGACCAGACTGGTGAAATACCTGTCAGGAATGCTGCAGGCAGAGCTGGTCTTGCCTTGGACAGATTGATGGATTATTCCTATTTTCTTTGTTTCTATGGTAATGGGTTGCTTTTTAAAAAAATTCTGTGTTCAGACTGGTACATATTTACCATAAACAATCTCTGTACTCATCATGAATACAAACTATGAAGATGCAGTGTGTGATATTAAACTTGTTGATGTGTAAATCGATGTGTAAGTCAAGCATATGGTTAGTCTAAGTGCATTCACTTGTTTTGGTAAACTCCCACTTTCTTGGATCCGAAAAGCCATTGCTGGCAGAGTGCCTCTGCACCTCTCTGTCCTGGGTCCTCCTCATCCAGAAGAGGGGCAAACTGGTGTCAGCATTAGCAGGAACTGTCTTAATCACCTCCCTGGTCCTGTCCCCATGGGCTGGCATCCTGGTGGTGCTGGGGAGTGGAGGGACCAGCCAGGTCCATGTCTCCTGCCCTTTCTCATTTCACTGAAGAGATAGCAGATAACCTTTGAAAGGGGTGGTAGCTGAAGTTAGCCACCTAACTGTGGGTGCCCAGGTCAGGCAGTGTATGTCCCTACACCTCACAGAGTGAGTCACTCATGCTCTGCCCCTCCTCAGTTCCTGCCCTCAGACCACCGCTCCAGGTCCCACCAGCTGCAGCTGGTGTTGGATCTCAAGGTTGCAGAGGGGCAGAGTCAGCTCACCTCAGCCATCCAGCCAAATGGTAACCCATAGAAACAGGATTAACCTGGGCCAGGCAGATAGGTCAACTCCTCTAGTACCTGCACAGGCATCAGGTCCGGTGTGAAGAAGAGGGGCAGAAACATGAAGCCAGATGGAGTAAAAAGCACTGGATTGCTTCTTTTCGCTGGCAGCCCACAGTTAGATAAGGCTAAAGCGATGTGTAACAAGTGCCCTCATTTTGGTCTGAAAAAACAGACTTTGGTCTTGTGCATGGTTAAAAAATGTGAGCCAGGAGCCATAACACCCAGCTCAGTAGGCAGAGTTGTCTTGTTTTGCTCTTTATTCCAGTGGATGATGCCAATGCTTCACTGTTTATTTGGATTGTTTTTATCTTATCCAATGTTTTTTGCTCTGGGCAAAGATACAGGCTTTAAGTCAACAAAAGGACCTAGGTGTTGCAACACGGAGTGTTGGAGCCCTTAACTGTTAGGCGCTGTGCCATGTAGTGGAATCCTGAGCCCTATCTGAAATACTCGGGCTCCCTAAACAAAGCGTGGGGTTTAGCACAATGATTTATCTCTAAACATCACATGGGAATGTGTCTCTGCCATTTAGCCATTTATTATTTCCCAGCCAGGAAAGTCAGAGAGGAGGAAACAGCATCTCATGTGACTTGAGAGAACCTTACACCCACTGAATAACAAGCAGCAATGGGGGAAGGGGCGGAGGAAAGCTGAGCAGTTTGGAAACAGCCTAAAGGCAGAAATTTGACACAGAAACTCTTTGGCATAAATTCCTCAAGAACAGTTAGGCTGATGGAAGAGAAGAAGGGTTCCTAAATGATTTGTGAGCAGAAGGAAGGGTGCTAAGGTTATTTACATCATTTATTCATAATGGCTTGTTCAGCCAGCTCTACCATGGACGTGGATGCTGGACAATTAAAATGTTCCTTGGAGGAGGAGTGAATCTGACCGTTTGAGCTGAGCCAAAGGCTACCGACTTCCGCAGGGGCCTTTCTGTCTCCCTACGTGAGTTTTGAATCTAGTACAGGGGCTGGTGCTGCCTACTCCCATGCACTGATTTTGTACCTGTGCAGAGAGGAAGCTGAGCACTCCCATATCCAATCCACTGCTGGATTTCTGTCATTTTCTTTTATTTTTGTACTGTAGGTTAGTACCCCACGCTCTGAGGCAGTGCGCGCTCTGAGTCTGGTATCATCAGCAACTCTCAGTTATGAAATATTCTCAGATGTCTTGGACTGCCTGAGCCTGTGCAGAGCAGTATTGTTCTGCAGGCACACAGGAAAGATAAAACTGTTCCACACAGCAAGTGAAACCCACATTGTGCTGGGAACAGGAAGGTCCCTTGCTGCCCTGCTGCTCTCTCCCTCTTTCTCTTTTTTTGCTATGCAAAGTCGCATGGAAATGAATTAGATGCTTGTACCGAGCATTTCAATGGGACTTCACATAATAAAACAGAAACTCAGTAATATTACCTGTCAGTGGGTCTCTGGGAAGCAAAAATGTCCCTGCCAAATCCTGCTGAATCTTGAGCAATCTGCGCGAGGCGTCGGCATGGCAACCCACAGATACAAATTCCATGTATCATTTGTCTGGGGACCAGCCTCTCTCCAGCCTTTAGCCCGGAGCTTGACACTGGCCAAGTGTCTAGTTAATCTGAGTCATTGAATTGCTGGGAGGGACTATAGGGTTAAATTGGGATAACCTGAATAGGCTGATAAAAGGCTATTCAGTAAGAGATGCAAGTGCCCGGCATCTCCCAGGTTTTAGCCCACACACTCTCGAGTCCTGAGCTGAACTTAATCTAAAAGAATAAAGGGTAGGCACTGGAAATTCCCCAAAAACTTGGAAACACAGTGTGATCTTAGTCTCTGCAAGAGCTGGAAAGATTTATTTTAGAAAGAGGTTCGGATGGTTAAATATTATTTGGAAGTGTGGTTTCATTTTGTATGTACAATGGTTTTTTCTTAGTTCCTTTCGTGTTCTATAATCTCCTCTGTTTCTTCAGTGTAATTAGCTTGTTGTTTTCCAAAGGCTGCTGATTGTGTCTCTTATGTATGTGTGAATTGAACTCATTATGGGCTGCCTGAGCTCCCGGGGCTGTGTCTGTGTTATGTGTGCTGCCTGCATGGTGCCATCCCTGACCTGCCCCAGAAGGAGCTTTGCAGGCTCAGACATTTGCATGTGGTGGTGGACTGAGGAAGAAGATAACTAAGTAGACTCTTGGCTCAGCAGCAACAAGCCTGGGAGCCCTGGCTGATGGCTCTGAAGTCACAGCTCTCTGTCCTGGAAGCATAAGAGTCGTCTTCCCCAGGTCAGTCTCTCTGTAGTAGCTGTTTTAACCATAGGAGTCTGTCAGGAATGTGTTTTGGGTAGTGCCTAAGGTCCAAGTGCTCAGCAGATATCTTCCAGTGTTTCTTGCAAGATCATCTAAAAGACAAGTCCTTACAGAGGGCTTATGTTTCTAGATTCTGCTCCACAGCAAAGCCTTACCATATAAGCACTGGAAAAAAACAGAGTTTCCAGTGCCAGCATGGCATAATTATCCTGGAGTCATGGTCCCTGAGAACCTCCATCAGTCCTGCTTTTGTGTATACTCTATGGGAAGAAGATAGAACTGGGCTTTTGAGGTGTTTTACAGCTCCACGAATCTTTGGAAAACCCAGCATGGTTGGTTGCCTCAGAGACATAGGTCTTACAGTCGTGGGTTCCCAGAGCTGGCATTGCTTATCTGATGAAGCTCTGCCTTTTGGACATGCTAGCTCCCGGGTGACCTCAAGTCTGCCTTTGATCTTCTGAAACTTCATGATCATTTGGGTTCAGGAAATCCTTATTTTTGGCAAAACTTTGTTTTGTCTCCAAACTTCTGACTAGTAGTACTTCAGAGAGGCACACACTTACTGGGGGAGCGTGTTCAAGGGAAATAAAAGCTTCCCATTTGGCTTCTCAGTATGCTTTGAGCTAAGTTCTGGGGGAGCTGTCTTGTCAAATCTCAACCTCCTTGTCCTTCCCGGTCCACACTGTGTGTGGCCTGTTACACCCTCACAACTCCCATTAAATATGACAACTGTTGTCAAGTCACATGTCTCCTCAGAATTAAAGTTTTAATTCACAGTGTTGAGAAGATGCCACTCCTTCGTGTCTCTTTTATACCACTAAGTTCTTGAAGAGCAAAAGACTAGCATGTATGGATATGTATTATAAAATATTCTCAAAATGCTCCCTAACTTTCCTTCTGTGAAGTGATCATCAGTGTAGTAATCCACAGAAACTAAAGAAGTTTAAATCCAGATCAGGAGCAGGGAGGAAGGGGAAGAAAATTGGATCCCTTTTTTCTTCTACATGCAGTCACTCACAGGAAATCTGTTTACTTGGTCTCTGCTTAATGTGAATTCTGTCCTTAAATAAGGAGCATTCATTCATTTGGTGGAGAAAGTCGAAGTCAATGTTAATGAGATCTCTCCCGCCATGCAGGGAGGTACTGTAGCTAAAACGAATGTTATCAAACATAAGTACCATCTATGGATGCCAAGCTCCTATTCCATGTTGGCACGACAACTTTCAAATTTATACTTGTTTTAGCGGCTAAGCGACCAGCCAAAGTGACAATTTCTTCTTGAAGACAGATTGACAATCTAGAAACTTATATTGCTGTGTTACTACTAAAATGCACAGTATGAATCAGCACAGTCACTTTATATTTTCATAAGTGATAGTGATAAAGTATATCGCTATGTAAATACAGGGTATAAATTCTTCTCAGTCCTGCAGTACCAAGAGGAGAAGAGTGATGAACAGCCACAATGGGAGAATGTTTGTATCAGAATGGTGCCTGTTTTTCTTTTATGGACCTCATTCATAATGCTTACAGAAATTAATGGCATGGCAAAGGAAAGAGGAATGTGGACAGCAACTGCCATTCCTGATACTGAGTTGCCATATCAACCTTCACTTTGATAATCAAATAATCAGATTCTATACATCCAAATGACACCTTTTAGAAGGGAAGGTCTTTCACGTTCTTAATGGACAAGAATGTGGTGGGATCACTGGGCTCAGGCTTGAGCTAGGCTTGTCTTGCAACTAAAAGCCATTTTTGGAAGCAAATGTTTTTGTATGAGTAGGAAAAAGTAATCAAAAGGTTTAGGTTTACAATGACATTACTGCTAGTAAATTGTACCTGTAACCTCAGATTCTCAGTGTTTAAGTTGTGGGGAAGAAGCTGAGCCTAGGAGAACTTGATCAGACCTATCTGTCACACTGGAGGCTCACTCCTGCTCTGCCTGACGCCTCTCATACACTCACCACGATACAAGGGTCTCCATCATGGGTTGTGACTAGTGCAGGGACAGTTGGTTGGACAGATCTGTTGACCAGCTTCTTGGGTAGGAGGTGCCAAAGAAGAGGAGAAGAAACATGATATCGCAATCAAAACCGGGGTAATACTCCAAAGGTCCTTGCAGAAAAGGCGTGATCTTCCAGCACAGCCAGAGCCATGGCTGCTCCCCCAACTCATGAGTGCATGGGTGTGAGGGCATGGCCATGACTGCAGATAAAAAAGTGTTTCCATCACATGATCTGTTGTTCATTCCCAGTCTCCTGATACAATGTGAATCATCCAGAAAGCTAATAGACTTTGGAGGTGGTATGCTTAAGCCTTTGGGGAGGACTGATCCAGCCAAAAGAGCATCAGTCTGGGACTTGGAATGGCTACACACATTTTCTTTTCTTGGCCGTGGTCATCTAGAGGGTGATTCAGCTGTCTAAATGTAATGCCCTTTGAAAGGTTCCAGGGTATATGTATGTGGAGCTGTCATGTCTGAGTCCCACAGCAGTTCCATAGTCTTCTTCCTGGATCAGCAACTGGAATTCCAGTGTATACTTTAGAGCAGGGGTGTCAAACTCATTTTCACCAGGGGCCACATCAGCCTCATGGTTACCTTCAAAGGACCGAATGTAATTTTAGGACTGTATAAATGTAACTACTCCTGGTTTAAAGTCTCCCAAATGCCTGTACATATTAACTGAATTGCATCCTTAACTTAATTCCTAATATCTTCAGGAATGTAGGTATTGCTCCCTACAGTAACAAGAAGACTGGACATCTCAGTGGTTTAGGAACTGTGGAGTCTTTTGAGTATCTTCATAGATTTAGACACTGGTGACTGGAGGGATATATACCAGTACTGGTAATAGCCTTACGACTTTAACTGTTCCACTTCTGATAACACAGCTAGTTTAGTAATTTCTGGAGGGCCGTGCCTTGTCCTGCCAGTGCTCAGGAATACTCCACATGTGAGGGCACTGGCACTGTCTGCTCTTGTTGGGGGAAGCACAGAGAACAGGTCTTTGAGCTGTTTCAGGACAACTGGTTTAGGGCCCAGGTGCTGGTGTTAGCTAATGAAGCCTGAAGGAGGTTAGGAGGGTTTCAGCTCATGTTCAGAACCCAGATATAATGCTTTGACTGTGTCTGGACTCATTGATTAGTCAACCTGGTGAGCTGTGCCATGTAGGCTTACCATTTGGGATGTCTGCTTGCTCCAGGATATATTGCCTGGGCTTCCCAAAGTTCAAACTGTACTCTTAAGGACCAGTCACCTAATTCCAGCTGGCTTGGAAATGAGGCTTAGGCATAGAGGTGAATTAAGTAATACAAAAAGAATATGACAAGCAATGTTTAACATAGTTTGAAAGTGCTGTGGCCTACACAGTCATAAGGGTCATAACCACACTTGCTCTTCTGGCATTCCACTGTCTTAGTGACGGTAGTGAAAATTTTCTAGAATAACCTAATGCCCAGGATAATGTCCAATGGCTCTGGAGAGCCTGTTCTCTGGATATTAAGCCTGTAAAGGAACTGCCCTTGTTACCTGTCCTAGACAGTTTAATACCATTGCAAATCACAACACCTCATTCATTTTGCAGTATGGAACTTCCCGGTCTGTCTGCACTTTTGTGTACTGGTGCAAATGAGGTAAAAAAGTAATTCTGTTCTTCAGAGGTACAAAGCAAGGAAATGAAAGACCATGAGACCCTGGGTTCTGGTCAATGGCAAGTTGAACATGAGCCAGCAGTGTCCCTGGCAGCCAAGAGGGCAACCGTGTCCTGGGTGCATCCAGCACAGCATGGCCAGCCAGGCAGGGAGGTGATTGTCCCGCTCTGCTTTGCACTGGTGCGGCCTCACCTGGAGCACTGTGTGCAGGTCTGGGCGCCACAGGATGAGAAAGATATTAAGCTACTGGAGACTGTCCAGAAGAGGGCTACAAAGTCATTGTAAAATGATGAAGTGTTTGGAGAAGAAGCTGTATGAGGAGCAGCTAAAGTCACTTGGTTTGTTCAGCCTGGAGAAAAGGAGACTGAGGGGAGACCTCATCATGGTCTACAGCTTCCTCACAAGGGGAGGAGGAGGGATAGGAGCTGATCTCTTCTCTTTGGTGACCAATGACAGAACCTGAGGGAATGTCAGGAATATATGCTGGGGAGGTTTAACTTGGACATTAGGAAAAGGTTCTTCACCCAGAGGGTACTGGAGCACTGGAACAGACTCCCCAGGGAGGTGTAATGGGCCCAAGCCCAACAGTGTTCAAGAAGAGTCTGGACAACACCCTCAGACACATGGTGTGAACTCTGGGGTTGTCATATGCAGGGACAGGAGTTGGACTTGAGGATCCTTGTGAGTCCCTTCCAAATTAGGACATTCTATGATTCTATGAATCTATGAGACCCTGAGAAACTGGTGCAATGAAGACTGAAACTGAAACATTGGCTGAATACATGCCAAATGTTCAAAAGCTTACATCAGGACTTGAGATCATTTTCAGAAATGATTATGTTCTATTCTTCCTGATGGGAGTAACATTATCCAGGACAGTGTCATTATACTTATCTTTCAAACAGGAATGAAAAGCTTAGAGTTCACAAATGGGGGCTTCTGGAGCCATTCCTCTAGTAGAGTGGTGTCGAACTCATTTTCACTGGGGGCCACATCAGTCTTGCAGTTGCCTTCAAAGGGCCAAATGTAATTTCAGGACTGCATGAATGTAACTACTCCTACATTTATACAGTCTTAAAATTGTATTCAGTCCTTTAAAGGCAACCACAAGGCTGATGTGGCCCCCGGAGAAAATGAGTTTGACGCCCCTGCTCTAATATGAGGAAGACCATGGAAATCTGGCCAGCAGCAGAGGTCTCTCAGCATGCCATGATTCCTATCCTCTCATAGGGTTGACCATGTTCTGCAAAAACTCAGAAACCCTCGTGAGATGCACATCATCCCCCAGCGGGACTGGAGGAGTTGAAATCTGGAGCGTTTCCTAGGGAAGAAAATATTCAGAGTCAAATGAACATAAATCTCAGGCCTGAAATGATTCAGAAAATAACCTGTGGAAGCTCGAAGGCTGGGACTATTATCAAAGGAAACAACAAGGGATGAGAGATGGGATCTCTGTTGTCATGCAGCAAGCAAATACTTGCTCTATCTTGTTAGCAATGACGTTCAGAAACTTAGCTAATAATAGCCTAGCCTTAATATCAGTGAAATCAATCCCGACAGACTGAGCTATCACCAGATCTGATTTGTGTACATGATGTTTAGAACTGCACGCACAAGTGACATGAGCCAAATGAAATGTAAAATGTGACAAACTGTCAGATCCCTCTTTCCCTGTTATCTCACCCTGGTAGAAGAATGGCTATGGTAAGATACTATTTCAGTCACCTAAGTACTGTCTCACATACAGTTACTTATAAGGATACTCCAGCAGTACAAAACAACTTCAGTCAGAGCATTAATGGTTGTCAAAATATGTTATTATGTTGTTTAACACAAATGACGACAAGCATTTTTGCTGAACTATCTGGCTTATACCTACGTATGAGTAATCAGTTGTGGAAATGTCAGAGAAGATAGAGGAATGTGGTAGGGAAGAAAAAGTTAAGTATCAATCACAAAAAATAATTCAAATGTCTGAGCCAAAACAAGTGAACAAACAAACTAACTAAAAACCCACAACTGAGCTATGTTCCCTTTGAATATATCTGCTGAGACAAGAACATGTCTGCTAATGCTATTCAAGTGGCATCTTCTGTAGAGAGAATAAAACTGCTCTTCAGAGAATGAAGAGGAGAATTAGAGGAAATATAAGAAGATGAGGACCAGCTCCCTCCCAAAGCCTCAAGGGGACATTGGCAAATTTTTAGGGATATAATTCCAAAACGGTGAGTTTGAAAACCCTGTTGCTTGACACTGAAGCACTGAAGCACCAGGATTGCCTTGATTTTCACTTTACAGCTCCCCAGATGGTAAGAACTGCTCTAAACTTGACAGAGCTGAGCAGCTTGGCACCGTGCTTGCATTAATTGTGCTCATTGCAGCCATTAAACAGTCACTGGATAAAATAATGGCAGAGACCATGGGGTGGTGACTGGTGCTCTGGCCCCCTGCCCTCCGCCAACACTGCACAGCAGTGTCCAGACTGCTGTAATCTCTGTGCCCTCACCCCCTGTGTCTACAGCACTCCAGTTTTCCAGTGTGTGTCTATCTATATCTCTACTTATATCTGTATCTATAACTGGACTGCAATTCTGCAGTAAAGTGCACTCAAAAAGATAATAGTTTAATTTCCTGCCTACTGTGCTTATCCAGCTCTTCCACAGAGTTAGGAGGCCTTAGCACTATGGTTAATAACAGATAAACACATACGACTTAAGAAACATTTATAAAAAGCAAAATGACAAAAAATGGATTGTAAACATAGCCTCCCAGATACTGAATCCCTTCAAAGACACTAGTAGGTTACCTGGTACGTTGTGATGTCCTTTTAACTTTATTATCACCTTTCTTTTCTGGTTCCTTTTGAGATAACCAGCAAGTCCAGCCTGTCTCTCTACTGAACCTTGGTGAGGCCTTTCTGTTAGGACTGCACTCCTGAGTTATCCTCTCTGCTCCCTGCAGTACCCAGCTTTGCTATGAAACAGAGCCAGTTCTTGTTATGGTGGTTCCAGCTCATGTCTGGCTGCCTGCCTCCAGAAACTCTATCCCTGTTGATATTAGGGTAGTCCAGGTTCTCGCTTTCCCCTTTCACACAAACTCAGCTTGGTCCTGTTCTTTCTAGCCAGGCAACAGTAAGGGTGGCCCTTCACACCATCCTAAGCATGCTACATTCAAAAGGGTACTGAGATTATCAAGAACGAAACTCCCAGCAGTCCAGACAACAAGCAGAGGCTGTAAAGTTCCTGGTACATTTTCCTATTTATTTATTTATTTGATGATGATGATGATGATGATGATGATGATGATAATAATAAAAAAAACACACACACACAAACAAAAAACAAACAAAACCCAACAAAACCCTCCGCCAAAACTAACACAGACTATTTTTTTTTTCCTTTTTTTTTTAATGTCAGGCAGTAGGGAAACTCTTCTGAGCTTATTCAAAACTTGGAGACAAGCTGACCTCAGTCTCCTACTACAGATATGTCTAGACTAGAATTTACTCTCCTGTTGTAACTTGTGCTTATTAGTTGTTTGCCAATTAACTAGTAGAGTTGGTGAAGACATTTGCAATTGTAAAACCTAATCTAAACATTCCAAGAAGATGTGTTGAAGCACTCAGACATTTGTGGTTTACTGTCGGTTGTGCACTGAGGTAACTCACAAGAGTTCGCCTCGTGGAACGAGCACTTGTGGACTGTTTGGGCTTTCATTTATAAGCATGTTAACCAACTTGAGGTAATTGGCAATCAATTAAGTTGGGCTACACATCAAAACCCATGTAATACCTGTGTATTCTAATTTCGAATTAGATTAAAAAAATTGGTTAGTAGATGCTCAGCTAAGTGGTCACAGTGCTGAAGAATGGGAGATATATGTACCTCTTCTCCCACAGCAATGTGTTTGAGGAGTCCGTGGGCAGAGGGAGAACAGCCTGCTGCACAGCCTCCCGGAGAGACAGCAGGAAGCTGGCTGCTGGCTGGAAAAACAAGAAGAGGGATAGGATGCAAGCCTTGCCTCAGTGGATAACAAATGCCCATCATAACCTAGTGGTTTGAAGAAGTGTATTAAAAAATTGTATAATCCTGTCATAGAAAGAAATTGACCCTAGCAGTCTGTTTCATTTAATGGAACAAATTAGAACAGGTAAAGGGGCTCTAAAACTCAGTTATCACTTTTTTCTAGAGAGAAGGCGATGAACCATAAGGCTGGCCATTGGATTGGTCACTGAGGGTATTTGAGATGGTAGTGCATTATAAACATATTTTTGGATGGTAAAGCTTGATTACAAAATGAGACCTACTTTACCTCATTGACATCAAGGAAATATTTCAGAGTAAAACTAACAGTTAAACATAGCTGATACTAATAATCTTGAAAGAAAATGGATCATAATGTACATACAGCTCCAATAAATATTTATATTACAACAAATGGAGCATCCTCAGCCATTTGTTTTCATTCTATAGAGAACAATTAGAGGATAAGATGTTAAGAAGGATGTATGAGGCAATAAATGGTTTTCATGGGTGCTTAAACACCAAAAGGAAGTGAAAATACTGGATAACTCTAATCATCGTTTATGGAATCAAACAGTCCCTTATGCCACTGTAGGTACTGTCAACATTATATAACAAGTCACAGGATGATTTATAAGATTAAAAAAAAAAGGAGAAGGAAAGTTTTTGGGTTTTGTTTTTTTTTTTTTTTTTAATGTAATGGGATTTTGAAAGTCCCATGACAAAGTCACCTGAAAGGCAAAACTCAATTTTGTGTCTCAAGAATACAAATTTTGGGTGACCAAACAAGTGGTGTGGGAGGTGAAGCATCCTGTGGGGATCTGAGGAGCTGAGAAAGGCCGGTGGTTTTAGGAGTGATGGAAGATTATGAAAGTCAAATTAGGATAATCTATCCTCTCTCACACTAATGCCCTGACCTCCCTGCACCCAAGCTGATGTGGTCCTGTTTGCAGAAGGAAAGACTGTAACTTGTTCCCTGACGTCTTATGCCCCACAGCAACATGGTGGTGGCTCCAATCTAATGGCAGATTATGGCCAAAGAGGAAAGCTGGGGTGAAGGTGCCTCCTCCCTTTCTTCACAGCCTTCAACCCCAGCTTAGCCACTGCCCCATGAGCTACAACTTTTCCTTTTTCTCTTCCCTCTGGCAGCAGCTGGAGGAAAGAAAATTAGTTTTGCTTTCTTGAGGAAAGCAAGGAACATCACCAGGAGGGAGAAGAAGAGGAAGAGAGAAGCAGCCAACCTTTCTATTCTCTCCCTCTGGGGCATGGAGACCGTGCAGGTAGTGCTGAGAGATGGTTTGGCAGAGGACTGAGCAAGCGGTGGCCCTAGGCAGCTGCCTCCTCGGCCATGCCTGCATCCTGATCCTGCCCTATCTCCCTGCTTTCTCAGAAATCATTACTCAAAGACAGAGCTAAAATCAATTAGCTGATCAAGGGAGTGACCTGCGTGGAAACTCAGTGATGTTTCTGAACTTAGACTATGTCAATAAAAGCTTCAGTCATAGAGCAAGTTGAGCCAAGAGTGAGGTACGTTTTCCCATAACTTCATGCATAGCCAATTCCTTAAAACTGAACGGCCATGTTCAGCCCGCTTTAGGGCGTAGTCTTTTCCACCCTGACTACATATTTCTATGGTAACTACTCTTACCAGACACATCTGTGTATATATGTGTGTATGTAAATAAATAATAGATAAGGTACTAGTAAATGGTGCTAAAAATGTGTCAGTTCCTCCATTGTGTTGCAGATGTCTTCCATTGCGTGCTGCCAGCGCTGTTTCCATGCAGGTCTGTAGAGTCTGCATTTAGCAAAGACTCAGAGTAAAGGCGCTTTTGTTTTTACTTGAAAGCTTTGTTGTGGCTTACCAGCAGCAGGGCATTGCTGCACGGGGCTGGCAGGAAGCAGTGCACCCTCTGTTGCAATGCCGACAGGGAAGACTGGAACTTCTCCCCTGCCTAATGCACAAACCAGGCAGTGGTTGCAGTTCTGGCTAGAGAAAGCAAGTCAGTCAATGTGGTCACCCTGTGTAACGCAATAAAGAAGAACTGCTTCCTAATTTGTCGGCTTTTGGAGCTGCTATGTGAAGGCAGTTTTTCTGTCTCTAATAATGTTTAAAAAAATCATCAGGAGAAAAAGACATTTTCTCCTGTATTTCCATATCGCTTGGCCCCATGAACCCCCCTTTTCACTGGATGACGTGGGAGCTGAGTGGTGGAGCCAGAACATGTTTGACTGTATGGAATTTTTTTTCATTTCTTGGATAGTTTTATTAACTTTCTTTGCTTTTCTTGCTTCACATTTTCCAAAGCATAATGGTCTGAGAAGTAACAGGCTCTGTCATGCCTTTAAGATGCTAGAAACTTTCCACTTGCCTCAGAAGTCTGTATCTTAAGGAACGGGCCTTAGACAACAAGATCCAAAAAGCACCAATTTGTATAACATCAAGGTCAATCAGAATCTGGCACTGATGCAGGGGCTTACACCTCACCGTGAGTGCAGTCCCACCCAGAGCAGCCCACCTAACCTATTCACCTTTCTGAGAAACTGGGGACACTTTAAGTAGCAGCAGAAAACTTCTTTAGCTTCCTGAATTTCTGTTGCAGCTTTTGCCCTGAGGTCCCGTCCTCTTGGCTGAGCTAAACACGCAGGTAACTGTTTTTCTGCCTAGAGCCGTTTATAATTCACAAAGTAGGTGCTCCTCCATCTCGCTCCCCTGAGGGCCTTCCTACGAGATGTGCTCCCAGATCGAGCTGCTCTACTCCTATTCAGGGAAAAGGCATTGCAGTTTTGGCTACTTTAATAAAAACACCCCAAACCCGCAGATAAAGTGTAGAAGAAAACCTTTGTTCTGTCTATCATAACAGTCAGAAAACAGAGAGGATATGGAAGACCTGAGTTTATTTTTTTATTTTTCATGCAGTACTTCTCCAGAACTAAGAGCATAGGCAGTGTGAGAGACAGAGATATACAAGTGTCCCCTTTTCAGTTGATTAACCCTGCAATTATGCACCAGGATCAGGCTCCCTTCTTCTCACCTTCTCCTGGCCCCAAGTTTCTGGGTGGACATCAGAAACACAAAGTTTATGGCTGGACCCCAGCTGCAGCAGGAACCCCCTCTCCAGCTCCTCCCCAACGCGGCTGCTCCTGGGTGGGATGTTGGGGTGTAAGCCAGGCTCCCTGCCAGTTGGGCAGCAAACCCAGCTCCACAGTCCCGTTTCACAGGACTGTTACGCAGCAGGTGGATCCCAGTGTCACAGGATGTGGGAGTGAGGACGCAGCAGCAGGGGTCGAGCTTTAGGCCGGGGTGGCCGTAGGATGGCACCCACAGACAAGGGACACCCAGGCTGTGACTTCCCATGGCTTTCAGGCAGCTCAGCTGAGCCAAGGCGACATTGCCTCTGGGTGTACACAGTAGCAGAGCTTAGAGATTTAAAGCAAATCTTCCGTGCCTACAGCCTCTCAGGTGCCTAAACAAGTTGGGTGAAGTTTTTTTTGGCTGTGTGTCCTCTACGTAGGCATCTTGATTCTGCATAAGTTGCACTTTAGGTGCCTTGTTGTTTTCTTTGGATTTTGCCCTCAGCTCTGAGCTGGAGCACAGGTTTGCTCTGGCACGTGTTGTAGTAGGACAATGTCACCCATTGACTACATCCCAGAAATCCACTCCCTGTTGCCTCCTCTTCCTTCCCAGCTCTTAAGCCTCCTGACAGCGATTACAAAACTCTACCTATCATTCTGTTACCGCTCCATTGCAACCAAGCCTGTGAACTCAACTTCCCAGTTGTTTGATCCAGTTTAAATCCACATCTGCCAAAATCATTCTCTCACTGGTAAAAACTCCACTTTCTGCTGAGCTTCTCCACCCTTCCCATATATATATCCATATGAGGTTCATTTTTCAGTCTGGATTATTTGTTTACTTAAATATTAAGCCAAATATCAGTGTCAGTGTTCTCTTTGAGGTGCCACTGTCCACCCCAGGCTGCTTCAGAGCCAGGGAGCAGCCAGGATGGAGAACCAGAGGGATTTCATTGCTCCAGGAGTTGGGTTGGGCATGACACAGGCTACAAAACCTGGACTTGTATGATAACAGTTTGCACTTGTTTAATGATGGGTCCTATGGTTGAGGATCTCTGCAAGCTTTTCTTATTCATGATTGACCCTTTCCATCAAGTCTTACAGAACAGATGATCTGTCTGTGAAACTGAGGTTTTTTAGCCATTATATCCTATAGTTGTCCTCCTTTCCTCTTCCCCAGGGAAGCAAACCCATTGAAGCAAGCCATTTAAGATATTTGCATGGGAAACCATGAAGATTTGTGCCTGTTTTTCCATTTCAATATTCTGGCACATAGCACAGACCAATTAAAACCCCATTTTCACAGATATTTTATATGCAGTCCTTGTATAGATGCACATAAAACGTAAGCCACTGCTTGTTTTATATGTAAGTGCTACAACATAATAATCGGTTATCATTGGTAGTAAAAATAATTCTAAATAGACTCAGATTTTGTTTGCTGGAAAAAAACATTACTGACCAAGGGAAGAGTGCGGGGAGAGCTCTGCTGCTTGGGAAATGGCAAACTGAGGCATTTAATTCAAGCAGAAGTTATTTTTGCTGTTGTTTCTGCACAAGTCCTACCGTTTATGCAGTAAATTGGAAATAGTACAAGATCAAGAGGATGTTTAATGGATTTAAAACAAAGACAATTATTACGGTATCAGTTGCCATTGACATGTAAGTACAGGAAAGTGATACAGCAGCGGCTCACCCCTTAAGCTATATTTGGCGTGGGAACCTTCAGCAGGGGTGCAAAAGACTCAGAGGAATTGTGAGAGAAAAGGTGACAGAAAATGGCAGAAGTGTCACGGAGGGGTAGAGAAAGCACTGGAGTCTTTGTTCCTAACTGTCCCCACCTCCAAGTGCACTGTTTGCTTACAAAACCTTTTTATCCCTCAGTGTACTTCTCTGGGGACTAGTTTTTAAAATTTGGTAGAGCCAAACCATGGTAGCCTTTGAGTGGCTGTTTTGCAATTTATATTGCCCTTGTGTCTTGCTGGTAAATACAGTAATTGCTTGTCATGTTTCTGTTTGTTCTTTGTGAATATAATGACATGTTTTTACAGATAGCTACAGATTTATATATAGTCTAAATGACTTAATTAAGAAAAGTAACTTCCTCTGCCCCAAATATCTCAGTAGTGAAAGATTTATTCATTGAAGTAGGCAAAATAAAATCACAGTAGTAGACAGTTCAACACACCTGAGACATTCAAAATTATATATATGTGTTTTTTCTTCCTGAAAAATGACTGGAGATGCGAAATTATATACAGGTATGACTCCATTATCATTAGGAGGAAACCAGCCTCACTTAACAGTGGGCAGGAGGGGATGAACATTTTATCCAGCCAAAAGAAGATGGTAGATAAATTACATCTCCCTGAATTTGATCAGGACAAGGAGCATGTTTCATCTTGTGAAAGGCTGTGTAATATCTTTAATAACCCCAGGAATTAAGACTTTACTCATATATTTCATATGAAGCTTCACCTCCATCAGGGAAGGAACATTCAAAACCAGCCCACGGGGAAGAGGAATATCCTGATTAACGTCGCTGCCGCGATTGCCTCTGAGGCCGTGGCTGCATGAGCAAAACCAACAAAGAACTCAGTGTCTCCCAGCAAACCCTATATCATTATAGTAAAATTACTCCTTGCAAGACAAATAAGGTATTCCAGTAAAAGTGCTGTTTTGTCGGGTCTGCTGCTGGCACAGGAGCACCAGACAGGGATCCCGTCTCTTCACACCCATGAGCAGCCGTCGCGGCGCTGGCAAAGGCTGCGGTGTGGCTCTGGCCTCAGATACCGAACGACACCAAGAATAGCACTGGGTGGTTCGTTGTGTGCAACACTGGAAAAAAAAAAAATAAATTGTGTTTAAATCCAGACTTTTCCAAAAGTAGCTAAAAGCAGGAGGTTGTAAGTTATTAACCTGTAAGGCAGGTTTAGGAAACTGAGACTTGTGTGTCCTGGAATAGTTTCTGCTACTTTTTCGGGATGGAGCGGAACCTTTCATTTAGTTATTGCTTTCCAGCTGAATTTGCAGCAGCTACCGTTAATGCTTGGAGCACATTTTTCCTCTAGAAAAAACAAAAACAAAATAAAAAAATAAATTAAACAAAACAAAACAAAACTATTTTTTACCTCATTATTTAATTTTTCATGGTGTTACCAAAATTTTCATTTCTTTTAGGTTGAACTCATTAACTCTCAACCTACCATGTCCTACCACTCTTTTGCAGACCCTTTTCCACTGGAGAAAAGGAAAAGAGGAGCAAGATGTAATCTGTGATTAGAAACAAGCAAGAGTAAAAAGCGGAGGCTACTTGATACTTCTGTTAATGCTTCCTTTTCCCCCTCTGAAGTCAATTACGTCCATTATGTTTAAAATAACAAAAATACATCTGATGGAGAAAAGTATCTATGTGCTATAATGTTATATGTTATAATAATGTGCTATAATGTTATATGTTATATTTTAGTGCCTAACATGAAATTATTTTGCTTTAAAAATGTAAATTATTAGTTCTATAGTTGATTTGTGGGCTATTGGTTTACAAAGACAGAATACATAAGTAGAAAAAAAAGCATATACTGATGATAGGGAAAGCCAGGATTAAATTATTAAAACAAACCACCTTTTATACATTTAATCTAAAGTCCTGTTTGCAATGTGGGCAACTTGAGGATGAGAAACTGCAGGACCCTGAGAGGTTGTTACCTGCTGTGCTGTCCCTAGAAATACGTGTGTGTGCGTATGTATATTTATGAACAGGTCTGAAGGAAAGCACGTATGTGTATAAGCTTTAAGACAAGTAATATGATTTATTTTTATTTGTGTATATTGTGTATTAGAATGGTCAGATTAGATAAAATAGATAATATCAATGACTTTTGGAACTGCACAGCTGAAATTGTCACAGCTTCAGGGATACAAAAATTTAGAATTTTTTTGAATTAAATATGCGATGAACTAATGCAATAATTTAAATATTCTTTCTGTTTTACAATTTAATATTACTTTCCATTTACTTTACATTTGCCTTTGGTCTCAATGTTTTTAATTGCTAATTTTTAAATTCAGCATGAACCAAATTGTTGATGGTCCAACCTATTTTCTGAAGTATTAGAAGTGAAAGTATTATATGTAAGAAGTATGGCTATACAGTATATTTGAGGAAATGCAGATCGAGGTCCAATTATTGGTACACAAAGGTATATCTGTCTTTATCAGCACATCCTGTCTGGGCTATCTTCCCACAAACAGCTTAGGCGTTAGTCTCACAGAAGCAGTATATCATTCTCTTCCTCTGTTTATTTTTGGCAGCTACAAATTCGGTAGAGAATATTTGTTTTTGTAACACTGTAATGATGAAATAGATTTACTGGCTGCAGTCACAAGAATGCTAAGCAGATATTCATTTGTTTAATGTCTGCAGCTTTATTCTAAAAATTTGTAACTGTCTTGGACAAATTGTTAGGAAAAATTTGGACATTTGGGTTTATGGTTATGGGATATTTTTATAACACCCAAAAAGCTGAGGGAGGTAGTGTGGGTGCTCACAGCTACAGAACAGCTGGTAGAGGAGAAGTTACTTGTACCATGGGGTTTCATGGCACAAACAAGTTACCCACAGTGTGTGTCCTCAGGGCTGGCTTCGGACAGGCTCACTTCACTCTTTGGGGGATTTTTTCCATGTGGTTCTTCTTCAGTGGGAATTGCATATGTCAGGCAAGGTAGTTATATACCAGAGAAAACAAATCACTCAGTAGTTTTTAGTTTTCAGCACCTAAGATGGAATCATAACCCCAGATCTGGGGTTTAGCTATATGGTGCCTTTGTTCTGTCAGGATAGTTTTTTTGGCTTTACCTTCCTTAATGGAGAGATACACCTTTGATGTGGCAAAGACAAAGAAAAGCCACAGTCCTAGATCACCACTGATAACTATTATTTCTTTAACTATGAGCCCAGACTCACCCTATCTAACTTTAGGCACTTCATGAAAGTGCTTGCAAGTCTGTACAAAAAAGCAAACATCCTCCTGCAGAGACACCTAGAACAACAGGATTTCTCACTCGAGCTCCTTGAATAAAGATTTTGAAGTGGAGGGGGTTGAAAGCAGGTCGGTGTCACAAGCCAGTCCTGAGCAGCAGGTCAGACCTGCAGCACTTCTGAGAGATCTGCTTCGATCCTGCCTCCCTCAGCTGAGCAGCCTCAGCGTGCAAGCAGAGCAACCCAAAACTCAAGATGCAAAGGAACACAAGAAAAGAACAGCATGCTGCTCCATCTGCTTTGCTTGCAGTGCTACCACACTTTTTTTTTTTTTTTTCCCTCACTGCTTGGAGTCTAACAAGCCCAAGAGGCACTAGATACTGCTCAGACTCAAACGAGCTGTTTTGATCTGTCACCTTCTGCTTGTCTGCAGCTCAAATACTAAGTTTCCCCTCCTGATTTGTCTGTAGTAATTAGGTCAACCAGCTCCTGCTTCTGTGAATTAACTGTGAGCATCATCCACCTTGTTTTCCTCCAAAGAAACAAAACCAAGGTGAAAAAGACAATTCTGGAAACAAAGGGTGGCATAAGAAATAGGGACTTATTTGCCCTTTTTTGCCTCATCTCTACTGTTTTTATCCCAGTCTCAATATTGCGTGTGATATTTCTTGCAGCATATTACCGGGGACTCCGCTGCACATGTGATACTTACAGATTTACACCATATTGATTATGTAATTATGTTTTGTTTTGCTTTGCTTTGGTTTGGTTTTTGTTTTGGTTTGTTTTGCTTTGGTTTTTTTTCTGCTTGTTCACTGAGTATTTTCATTGCTGTTTTTTTCTTCCTTTAATCTTGCCTCTAGATGCACTATTAATGATGGACAAGCAGGTAAACATCTCCAGCTGCTATAGCTGTGAAATAAGGTTCATTTTCCAGCTTATTAACTCTGACCTGAAGGGCACTTGTTGCAGTTACCTCTTTGAAGGCAATATGCTGTCTGTAGAAAGTATTTAAACTTTACAGTTTCTTTCTACTTCTCCTCTTGAATGCTCTTTCAGAACTGATTAGGACTCTGCTGACAAAATAGGTTCTTCTTCTCTTTATATACAGAAAAAACACCTTACCGACACAGTTAGATTTTGCAGAAAAGCAGGGTTTGTGACAAAATTGTCTTTGCTTCAGATGGGTGACTTGGATCTACCCTGCAAATGCTCCCCAGATGTCTGTCTCTTCCTTTTTTAGGTGAATAGTGTCAAGGAGCCTTGGCTTCATCCCACCAAGGAACTGGAAAATATTCTGCAGCATGAGCTTGAAGAGGAAATTCTTCTGTTCCTCCAAATTTATATTCATAAAATAAGTGGCAATGGGAACTAAGGAGTACATACTTCAGAGCAACACAGTGAAGAAGATTTTGAAGAACATTTCTAAATGACAACTGCAAATCTGCAGGCACGTTGTTATTTAGTTAGGCAGGAATGGTATAGAGTCTTAACTGAAAGACTCCACTGCTTTAAGTATTATGCAGAGAGGTAATAAAAGACAGCTCTTGTTCATAGGGCTTATGGTGTACATGGCATTTGAGAGATGATGGGCAATTAGAGGTGAGTGGGAAGAAAACTGAAATAGTACCACACAGTATTTTATATACAATAGATTTGGAAAGGGAAGGGATATTTTTTATCATCAAATTTGGGATATAATATAATTCAGGCCATTTCCCTCAGGTCATTTACACATGTATGCTTTGTTGTTGCTGGCTAGCATTTGACATGGGCAAATCTTTGTTTCTTTTGAGGAGAGCAGGATTTTCAAAAGAATAGTCAAAAATATCTTCTCAGAAGTAAGAGAAGCTAGGTTTTTGTGGGTTGTGTTGTTATTTTTCTCTTATTTATTTATTTATTTTAAGCTGGCCTTGTGAATTCCACATTTGAATAATCTAGGACTTAATTGTTATTTGTTTTATAATTTATAATGTTAACATCATTCAACAGTTATTATATGTGTTATTGCCTGTGATCTGTGAGTGACATGGTTGAAAGATCAGGTTGACATTTGCAAATGATTCCATCTTGCAATCACGTAAACACATGTTTAGCTTTATACCCTTCAACGGACAAGTCGCATGGATAAGTATCTGCTGTGTCAGTGACCCAAGATTATTTCTTCAGACAACAAACAGCAGTTGCACAGAACAATTTTTATGTTGCTCCAGGATCATAATCTATTACCATTTTACTGGTGTTTACTTTCAATACACAATTTGCTGACACTGAAATAATTTAAAACAGGATTTTAAACACAAGTATAGATTATATCTACTCTAACAACATTACCTCCACTATAAATATATACAAATTTTAAAATTCATCACTCTGTAATTTTCATCTAGTGCTTAAAGTAATTACACATTCTGTGGTGATAACACATTCGAGGTTTGTTGTTTTTTTATGATACCACAAGCTGGCGAGACACCTAGATCAGGCGTGTTAATGCTAATTGGCAGATAAAGCATAAATCTGAGGGCGTCTGGATTCCTGCCTTTTCGCTATTTTTTCTGTTGATTGGAAATAGAATTCTTTTTATCCTAGCTTTTGCTATTCAAAAATGCCAGGCAATTCACTGCTGTCTTTCCTCTCTGTATTTTAATCCATCAGTTCTGTTATTCCTTTAATGCCTTGTTGTTTGTTTTTAATCCAGTAGACTAAATCGGTTTTCTTTTTTAACTGCCTTTTAAAATCAATCATACAGGACTTCCTAATGTAAAAAACAATTGGCTCTGGTGACATAGCTATAACACTGATGGGGTTTGTGTTTGTTGTTTGTTTATAGACTTGCATGACTTAGTGATAATAACAGTGATATACTTCATTTGAAATATAATAGTTTACCTGCTTGTCAGGTGAATGTACTTGGTTATTGCCTCTATAGTTCTTATATCAAATATTTCAGGCTTTCTGGAAACGAATCTCCCTTCAAAGCAATGAATCCTACTCTGGGGCCTGATCCCCAAATGTCCTGTGGTCTGAGTATATAGTTTGAAACCAGATGAAGGACTCTAGATCCTGCTCTGAGGCATGCATGACATGGATCTTCTTCAAAATAGTTCAGTAACTTATCATAGAAGAAAAAAGACGGGAAGTTTTTGTTTGGTTTTTTTTTTTTTTTTTTAAGTCAGGCTTTTTGTGAACTTAGCCCTGATCCTCATAAGAAATACCTGTCTGTAACAGAAGGACTATGTGATCCCACCAGATACTTGTGAATGTGTAAAGACAAGGTCATGAAGCAACAGCAGATGATCACAGAAGACAAAATAACACAAAGGTTATAGATAATTGTAAGCAATCAAGACAGAGTGCTTTCAAAAGTTACTGCCTGCAGATGGACAAAGAGATCCATTGGTGGCTACTGAAAATAATGGTATGGATCCAATGCATACCTCAGGAAGCCCCTGTTAAATATTTCTCCGAAACCAAGAGAGTACACTGGGAAAAACCTCTCTATATTTGATTTATTTCTTGTATTTTCCAATGAAGCATCCACTGATGGCTGTAGTTTGACAGAGGGAAGTGAGTGATTTGGACTCCTGTGCTGTCCAATGTGGTCGCTTCTATGCTTATGACCATTTTGTTCACCTTCCCTTGCCATTTAAATGAAAAAAAAAAAAATAAAAAAAGACACTGGTGAGAATTACTCACTTTCAAAAGATGGAGCAACTTCCAGCTGCCATATCTGCTGTCAGCTGAATGTACCAGCTTGTGGGTGAACAAACTGATGCTCATCATAGCACATAAAAACTATTATGCTCTTTGCAAAGCAGAAGCAGCCTTGAGAATATTTGTTCTTTTCTGAGAGAGTATCTTGTAGAGTTGACATGAAATAGTTGTTCTTGACTACTGAAAGTTTATCTCAGATAATACACAATGTCATAAAAAAGGAAATAGAAAAAAGAGTTGTAAAGTTTCTCATAGAATTAGTGTGTGCCATTTGTGTAGTATGCAGACTTGAAGAAGGTTGTCAAAAGCTGCTTTATCTAAACGACTACATTTTAATTGTTAATTCATCATGTATTATTTTCAGTGGGTTTTAAGACTCTTTGTGATCCATATGTGATAACATCAGATAGGTCTACCAAATTATTTAAGTCAACATACAGAGCTGTGACTGTCAGTAGATAAACGTCCTATCCAGTGTTCAGGGAAAATCAAACCTTCGGGAGTTGTGAAAGCACCTGTCAGAATAGCAGGCTTTGGGGGGTAGCAAGGAAGCCTCCTCATTACAGTGCAGACCAAGCTCTACAGACAGCCTAGGTCACCTTCAACGTCTCCGTGAGTTTGTACTGTAGAGCTATTGCTGTTCAATGGATTGAACATGATATATAATTTATAAATAAATGTACCTGTACACTATGTCTACCCAAATGAAATCCCTTAAGCATTTTCTTTGAGTATAGTATCATATGGTGTTGGTTATGGTTTCTGTCGTATCTCACGGGCTCCTGTGAATAAGCAGACTATGGCTTGCAGCATTTTGCCATCTGTACTATAACCCGACTGTCCTCTCTTTTGGTCCATGACCTCATTTCGAAGACAAAGACCATAGCTTTGTGCTACATAATCGTGTTGGTTGCAGATAAGCCTGGATTTCATGCAAGGGAGGACTTAGTTTAAATTTCAGCTCAGTCCAAACAACACTATGCTGCAATGAATGTAAATAGAATTTTTAAAAAGTCTCATTTTGTCAGGATTTTGGATGTACCAGTGATAACTTGGGTGCCAGTATTGCAAGAAATGAACTTAACTCCCAGCTGAATTTTGTTCTTTTTTTCCTCCATAAGATGAAAGAGCATTTAGTTACAACTAAGCAGATGTCTTAATTCACTTTACTTTTGGCATCTGTTTACTTAATATGAGATTTCAACAAAAGCATATCCCCCCTGAGCACTCTTTTTTCCTACACAACTGATAGATACAGGTTCAATTAAATACGTTTATTGATATAATATTTTATTCCTTTTCTTCTCTTTACCAGCCAGCATCATGCTGTTAATTTTAGTTTCACTGCATTGGATGAACTTATTTTTTTCTCTAACCTGTTGTGGATTTGTTTTATACGTGTTCCTAAATAATGCCTAGTGCTCTGGTCCCTAGGCAGTGCAATATCTAAGGCAAAAGTAGAGTAGGTGTAACTTACTGGAAAGAAAGAGGAACTGCTTAACTTACCATTACTTACAATGCATGGAAACCATCAAGTTTAAATGATCATAATAAAGCCCATGGATTTTGTGTTTCTTATGGAGCTGGGTCATATCTCATGCCAGAGGTAACAGTGAGATCTCTAAATGCAGTGACACAGGATCATTGAACTGCAGAGCTGAAAAAACTCACAAGAGTCTAATCCATCCTTCCTAACTCAGGCAGACCCAAATAAGCTTCACTGGATGGATATCTTGAACAACAGTGCACAACATTGCGCTGTACTATGCTCTTACATTTCTTTTCGCAAGTTGTGCTCCTACAAGGCAAGCCAAGTATTTTATTGCCAAACATGGTATAATAGGTTTTCTGAGATCCATTTTCCTTCAGACACTGAGGTAAAACATCCTTGTTCTTGAAGACATGATCCATGTTCCTTCCTGTGTATTACTCTGAGGAGACATCCCTGAAAGATGGGAAGTCCTGCCTATTGGAGTGAAGTCAAAACCCAAGCATGGCTTCCTGCACTGACAGAGAAGAAGGAAAGTCCATTAACAACACATGGACAACAGCAGTGGTAGGTCCTGCACTGGAGTAATAGAGCCGTCAATGGCAAATGGTGTCTGCAGCCCATTGTAACTAAGCATGGAGGCTTCTCTCTTCAGGTAAATGAGAGATATCAGCTAAGTTCTGCAAGAGCTGGATATTGTTGGAACACATCCAAAAATGTTTAGGAATATTAACAGACACCTATTTTTTATGTAAATCCTTCCTCAAAAGACTCCCAAGGCACTTTGTAGAGGTGGCTAATGATATTATCAGGTTGTCCATTAGGAATCCTTTGCATGTGAGGAGTTTAAGGCAGTATGGATATAAATTAAATCGGTGAAGATTTGACTTTTATCTAGGTCCAGAAAAAAAAAAAAAAGTACAAAGTGACTGCAAATATCAACAAATAGAACAGCAATATTTGGGAAATGGAATCTGTGAACCCAGTGTCTGACATAATGACTGTGCTCTACACCTTTTGCTAGCCAGGATTTGACCATGTTTATAACTGAAGCAAGACTTTGTTTTAGTAAGCAGAAGAAGGCAGTGCTCAATAGAAATCAGAAACTGATGTTACACTGTTGGTTGCAGAGCTGTATTGGCACATCAATGGACATCATCCCTTGGATTATTATTTTCAAACTTCTGTAGTAGGTGACTCCACTTGCTCTAGCTTCTGATTCAAACAGATGAATTCTCAAGTATTCTCAATGAACATTTTTTTCTTTGGAAATTGCTGTTTAGTAGTAATCTGTGTCTAACAAAGAATCCCCCTAAAATAGTGGTATATCACTGAGTTGATTTTATTTGCCTTCAGGACACACTACCAAACTGCTTTTATTCTCCTACCACAAAGGCATTAGACTAGGTAAGTTTCTTTAGGGTTTAACTCATGTACCAGTGCTGCTTATCAGAAGGAGGAAATGTGTGTTGTCTTGCGCACATTAAAAGGAGGCATTTGTGCCTATTTTTTATCAGAAGCAAGAACAAATTTTTCAGGAATATCAAGCCAGGTACAAGGATCAATTAGAGCATAGTAGGATGAGACAGACTCAATGAAAGACCTTGTGGGAGAAGAAGGCAATATTTTTTTTAGAACAAATGGATTTTGGCCCCTAACACTTACTCTCTTGTGTTTCAATGAGAATTACTCCCAAGCACCAAGATACATCTGACCACCCGGGCTGGTCAGGATCACTCACAAGGCACATGGAAGGCAAAGGACACTAGTCACTGAGTCTTCTTTACCTTTTGATTGGCAACAGCAAGCTGTTTTTTTGATAGATATTTTATACCCTTCCGGAGTCAGTGGTTATTATAGGGTGACATTTTGCCTCAGAATCTGGCTTGCTCTCTCCTCCATATATCTTAATCACAGTGGCTATTGGTTTTATTCCTAGTTTTGCATATCTTTATGGCTGCCTGGCTTCTTCCTGGGGCAGCTGGAGGAGGAATGGCACAGAAGGAAGGGCTGTAATGCTGTGTCCTCCCTCTTACTATCACTATGCAGGTCTCCTGCTAGAAACGAATTTGTTCTGTGGCTTTTTGCTTCACTTGAAGGCACGATGGATGTTTTACAAAGAGAATCTGGACCAGAATTAAAAAAACCCACATGAAAACATGCCAGTTTTTGAAGGTTTACTGTATTTGGCATTTCAAGGCAGGTCTAACTTGCATCTGGAGTAGCGGGGTTTTCTTCTTTGGTTGTTTTCTTCTTTTTCTTAAGCACTTCTATTTGCTTCCCCCTGCTTAAGTTGTATCATTGGTACCTCTTTCTTTATGTCAATTAAATCTTTATTTATTGTCAGTATCACAGATTACAACTGCACAGGATTAGATGTCATGCTTCTACAAGGTCTTTCACCCACCTGGGCAGGACTGTCACCCCAGTGTCTAAGAAGCCTTAGGCAGTGACAGTGGAGCAGTCATCTAGAGAATTTGCTGCTGTAATCGCACGGCAATCCCAGCCTAAACCCAAGAATCACAGATTTATATGGATTATTTAAGTAGTGAATGAAATTTCACCAGAGTTTTTTATTACAGCAATGCCTAGTAGGTTTCTGTTTTACAGGAGGAAGAAAGGGCGGAATTCATGGCCTTACTGGCTCCAATACTGTTTGAAACTGAAGGCGCAGTCTCCAGGTTCATACAGACAGATAATATGTACAATGTAGCACTTCAAGTGCTGCAATTTCATTTGAAGTTAAATTGAATGTACTATAAAAATTGTCACAGTGATAAATGCTGTGTACAGTTTGCTTACATACTAGCACAAAGCCCTCTGAAATAAATTCCCCCATTTTGTTCTGTTTCATCGAATTATTCCTGATGAGTGGTCCCTCTGTGACCAGTGCTGTTGGTGGAAGTGGTGCTGGGAACTGCTGCTCCTGAAACCCATCCAAATCCGAGGACAAGTACAGAACCTGGGTCTGAGTTCTCTGCCTTAACTTGGGTTCAGAGGATTTGCAGGATTTCTTCTATACCTTTATTTGGCATAGTAGGTACAGAGGAAATGGTAGACAACAGTGATGCTGAAACTATAGTCTGGAGAGTCACAGAAAATGGGCCTTCATGGACCAACCCCTTATTAAGGACTAAGAGCTGCTTCTGTTCCATGAAGTTTCACTGCTTATTAGTGATAAAAGTTTGTGTTGACAGTGGCTCAGTCACCCAAAAGTATATGAGTCTCTTAAGCGGTGAAAATCCCTTAGCCCTGCAATGCAATCTGGCAAATGGGGATGGAGGGCAGGTACACTGAACGTATGGAGGAAAGTGAGACAACAACCAAGGAATGAGGCCTCCTCAAGACTAATCTTCCTGGAGGCCTCCCAAAGTCTAAAGGTTTTGACCATCACCGGTTATATCTGAAACAAGTTCTGTCAGATCATTGCATTAGTTCACCTTATACGTTATTTTCCTTTTGTTTGGCTTTGATGTGCAGCCTTTGGCTATGATGCTAATTCTACCTGCAAAGAAAGAAAAGGAAAAAGTCCACCTGACTTTGAATAGCGTATGTTTCCAACTGTAAAGTCAAGTAGATCAATGCTGAGGCTCAGAAGCAGTTTCTATCTTGAAGAGCTAAGTGCTTTGTTACATGTTGTGCACAGAGTTCTGCTACAGAACTACCTTCATTGTCTTCTTCTGCCACTAACTGAGCATAAAAAGTAGTGTTTTGTAACCATGACATACCCTGTTATCTTCCCCAAGTGATGAGCTCATCCAGATTACACCAAGGGGATACTTATATTTTATCAGTGGCGCCTTGTTGCACAATTTCCAGTTTCTTTCTTGAAGATACAATAAAAGATTTATGTCTGAAGGGCTGTGATGTGGTTTTCATCTAAGAGCAAAACAATTCCTTCTAAAAAAATACCATATCCCCAAATGATTTCATAATTGCAAACAGTGTTGATGAGCTCTGTGGCTTAAATGAATTTATAACATATTTGCTGTGTTTTCTAGTGAATATTTTTGATGTGCTTAGTAAGGAAAATAATTAAAATCCCCCTGCCATTTCAAATTGACACAAAATAAATGTGATCCATTAGTTGATGTCTACTGTAATAAGTAATTTTTCTCATTTCATTCCAAATTTATTTCAAAGATTTCTCTCTCTCTCTCTCTCTTTTTCTCTCTTGTGTGTGTGTGTGTGTGTGCTAAATAGTTTCAGGTCTGAAAGTCAGCCATGTTTCTCATTATCAGACATCAGAAAGGCTTTCTTCTCTTTGTGTTTTCATGTCACTTAAGGATAAGCAAGCCTCAGAATACTGCACGTTTTTGATGTATGGGTAAAATTCCCATCTTCTGTTCTCAGTGCAGAAAGCTTATCTGCACTGCAGATCTCAATTGCATATTCCGTTCTCATCCCCTGTGCTGGGCTCTGGTTCTTATCACCATGATTTCCACATGCAGAATATTCACGATTCCTGCAGTGTGGATAGGTGAGTTGGTCTGTATCAGTAATATCCAAATGCAGAGAAATATTTTATGATATTTCTAGGATGAAAAGAATTTCTGAATCCAAGCTGTTATCAGAGAAGAAACATGAGATACCAATTTAAAACACTGGAGAGACAATTTTAGGCAACACTGTCTAGTTGGTTACAATTATTCTCTCAAACTGAGTTATAGTGGTGGTCTTACTGCTTTGGTTATTCTATTTCTTTTTACGCTACTAGAATTTGATGTGTGTTATATTTGAAGTGTGTTATATTTTAGCCAGTCTATGATAATGTCTGTTGCTGTTATTTGAAAGATTTTCTGAGTGCTTCTTGGAAATAATGTACTGCATATCAGCTCTGGTTCAAGTTATGTTGTTCCCTTATTCTTATTGCTACATACAGTAGGAAAAAAAAATATTTATGTATTTATTTCAGAAACTTCTTAACTGTCTTGAATTAAATCTGTGTTCCTCTCCATCCAGGATATTTATCATCTAAGAGTGGGTGTTCGGAGGACTAAATCAAGGCAAAGCCTCTCACATATCTATGCCTTGAGAAAGGGAATTCTACAACTTAGGAAGAAAGGGCATGTCAGCTATAAAGGTTATGTCATGGTGTTAATACTGTAAGGATTAGTTTCAACCTTTGTATTCCCATGCTACACACAAGAGTTTCATTACTATTCTGGATCTGGATCAGGGTCTAAATTTTTAAAAATTTTCTGAACTTTCACATTTTCTGTTTTTCATCAAGGTCTTCCCCAGGACCCTTTATTTCCCCTTTGTTTAATTTTTGCCTACATTAAGCCCTCACTATTAAGCTAAAATATCACCATTAACTGCTGACAGGATGGATAAAAATGAAGGGAGGGTTTTCATTTCAGATTGGAGGAATTTAGCAAATAAGGCATGGACCCACTGTATCTTTTAGTGATTCACCATGTGAAGTTAGTGCAGAACCTTGTGAAACGTGGGCTTGGCAAGGTCCCATCATTTGGGGAAATGACTTCTCTGGGGCACAACAGTATCAAGCAAGATGGTTAAAGCTGGTTGTGTGATGAGTTTACACGGCAACCTCTCTCTGGCACTTCAGATCTGCAGGGTGCTTTTCAACTTACACAAGGACTAAGGAAAGCTGTGGTCCAAGATAGAGTGGGGAAAGAATAGTGCCTCAGACTATAAGCTTCAGAAAAAAAAAGAAAAATCAAAGCTTTTCAGTTTCTTATTATAACTCCCAGAATACTGCATGCCTTTGCATTCAGACTCCTCATTCAAGTAACCAGGACTGCAGTGGGAATGGAAACAACACAAAATGAATCCACGGAAACAAAGGCGTTTGTATTATTCTGTGTGGCCCTCAGAAGCTGCAGTTTGGATATAATTATGACTCAAATGAAAGGACATTAACGATGCAAATGAAATATTTTGTCTCCGATCTGTTCCAAAGAAAGCTTTTATGATTGCAAAGTTTGTAGATAGCTTTGGCCATTGGCTTTCAGAACACTTTATTTAAAACACAAACTATTTACCCTTATGAACTGATCTATCTTTACTGATCTGAAAAATTAGATTGAAGATGCCTACTATATAGACAATCTGTCAAAATCAAGTAGAAGAAAAATGAATTAACATCAGTGTCATTAAGGATATAGCTGTTGTACAGGGAGAATTAGGACAATGTTGTGCCATGAGGAGTTGCATTATGGATTTACTTGGCTCTTTCAAGGATTTTGCTTATATCAGAGGCACTTATAGCCAAGACTTCAAAAGTAATCTCTGCTCTTAGGTGTTTACACAAGGGTCTTTGATTCATCCTACCTAGTCTTAAGTACTTAACTGAACTACCTGAGCTGGAATTGTAAGTGCACACATGTCCCATGATAATCCACAGAGAGACACAATTACCTAAAGAGAGAGGTCAGAGCTGAGGTGACTGTGTGGCCAAGAAACTGGTTCTAGGTTAAATGGACTTAATAAGGGAACACATTTTCATGACAGCTTTTTTATGTCTCATGTAGTTTAATTGGCATTAAGGCAAATGCAGAGTCATGTTTTCAGTTTTAAGACTCGCCCTTTTGCTACTGAGTACCTATGGTTTAAGGACTGGGTGCTGCTTTGTTTGTTCCCTTATAAACAGGACTGAGGGTTAGTTCCTGTCCAATAGAATTTGTAATTCATTGTGTAAATTGGATGTTGAGCTAGACATCCAGAAAGAGAAACGGACTTAGAAACTTAAAGCTCAACTTTAAAGTATTTCAAGTGCATTTGCTATTGGGTGATAAATAGGTGGGCAATGCAAGAAAAATATTCCAGGGCCATAGTGCTCATGGCCTTGCCCAAGCACATACATGCTATAATACTTCTTATACACTGTGTGGGCATGGTATGGTCATAGTCTTGCTCAAGACTTGCTCAAGAAAAAGCCATCTTCAAGTAACACTTTCAGCTTGAGTTTTGGGCCTCAGAATATTGAATGCAAGTGTCCTTGCTAACTCTACATTGAGATTCACAGATGTGCAGAACCAAGCAAGGGCTGTGGCTGCTCGGTCCTTTGCAGACACACCTGTGCCCATTTCCCCTCACATGTGTCCAGCTGCGCATCAGCCATCCCCTGCTTGGAAGGTGAGCAGTTATGGTAAGTTTTGCAGAGAAACAGCCCCAATCTAATCCAATCTAATGAAGTTTTCAGCTTTCAGACCAGCACTTGCTTGCATACAGATGGCTAGAGGCAGGCGGAGGTCTGACTGCAAAAGGTTGTACAGATGGACCTTATCCTGCAGTCAGGCTGGTTGCAAAACTTGCTTCAGTTATGGCCTCAGTGCTAGTTTGGAGGGCAATCTTCTGGAAACCCTTTGTTGTTATTCAAGCAGCACAGTAATTTGCTGCATATAGCAATATGTTACGTATTGAGACACTTCCGATCTTTTCTCAGTTTAGCCTCGATTTTTTGAGATAATGGAAACAAGGTGCTTTACTTCCTTGTTCTGCAGTTTCTTCACCTATAGCAATGATGGCAGGTACCTGCCCCTCATAAAACACCCTGAGAGCAAGCAGCCAGTGGGAAGTATCGCATAGGTGGATAATGGGAAGTTTAATTGGGTTTTATCTGTAAAGTGTTTTGGCATCCTACAATCAAGGTTGTTGACTGCAAGTTATTATTAAAATATTATTAATTTATATTTAGAATTAAATGCATTATCAATTAATTATTATTTCTAATAAAAGGTATATATTTAAAATGTTTAGCACTCAGTGTTATTATCTTTTCCAGCAGTGCTACCAGCCCAGCTCTGAAGTGTGCGAGTTTTCATCTCCAGAAGCTGCCCAAGTGTTACTGGGTGGAGAAGCAGAAGCTCCGTGCCACGCCAGATTACATAAAGCGGTGTCAGAGTTGGACTGCTGTCATCCATGCTGATTTCAAACACAGAGCTGCCACTGGCACATTTGCAGTTTGTGCCAGGAGACCAGTCTGAGTTAGTAATCACTATTTGTCTTGTGCTTCAGACTGGATGTCCAAATGATTCAGTCCATACATCAGCTGGGTGACACGGTGTTTAAGGTGACTGGCCAGAGGAGTTTTCTGATTTGTAGATCCAGCGTTCTGAGAATCTGACTCCTCAATCTTTATCCTGCACACTTTGGTGTGAATAACTCCTTTAGGAGCCTTTGTCCAGTGGGACTCTGACACTGACATTCAGCAGTGCTGAGTGTTGTCTGCTGGATAACAGCCACCTCTGGATGAGTCTTCAGAAAGAAAAGCTGCAGGAATGCCATTTCTCATCAGCTGGTGTCACTGCTTGGAGCCAGATGTTAGCAGCTGGGTGTGGTAGTACGAAATGGTCTAGGAAAGAAAGAAGAAAATGTTTAATAGGAAACATTAACTTTCTGGCTAAGTTATAGGCAAATACAGCAATCCCTTGTTTACAACAATAACTACTGGAAGCTGCAGAAATAGATCTCTGACATTTTAAAGTAGTATGTTTATTCTGTTTGATCAGACAGGAGATAATGTCATGTGCTTATTTTACCATAAACACTCCTAATAAAGACTCAGCATTTCAGCTATTGGCAAGAAATAGAGGAACATGAAGTATCTTTTGAATATTCAACCACCAGGGTGTTTGGAAATATGCAGTTGCCCATAATTGTACTTCATATTTCTTAAACATTCTTCACAGTAAATGTCTTGATTTATGAATGTGTGATAAACTGATTACTGAAAATCTCAGAAGTAAGACAATCTGCCTTTTCTGTTTCTTTCTAAAATAAGCCAGACTCTGGGAATGGGGAATGTTTATGGTGAAAAATGAGGACTATATTAAAATATGAAAATATAAATAAGGAAGTGCTAAATGGCCTTTGGAAACACAGCACACAATGCACACACAGTTCTCCCACATTTTAGCAGGATAGACATTCCCTTTTTTTGTGAATATCTGAACATCTCATAGTGGCTAATGAGTCACCAGATGTTGAGCAGGGTAATTCTGGTAGGACCAGTTTGGAAAGTGAGAAAGGAGTCACTGAGAGTTAAGAGCCTAAATATGTACCAGACCCTGGGCCAGGGATGAAAGCAACCACAAAAGGTTGTAAGCACTGCTGCATTCGCTGTTGCTGCACTGAGATCCCATGCACCTGCTTATTAAGTCAACGTAGAACACCCAATTAGGGACTCAAACTGCTTACATAAATAAAGGGAACTGGGGCTTCAGAGTGCGATCTCAAACAGCCACAGGCCCATTTTGCTAACTGGCAAAAAAAGGTTGAGGCTAGCTGGATATCGCACGTCCTAGGTTTGGGCTAGAAATGTGCTTTCCCCTGTTCAAACTCCTACGGAGCCTTTAACTTTCTCGAGTGAAGAGTCTAAGAATAGATATGCTTGGAAAAACAGAGCAGAGATCTTTCTCCCTTTTAGAAGAGAGTTGCTGAGAGACAGTGCTCCGTTTCATTATTATTTATTATTCAGCTCAGTGGTTAGTACACTCATACAGGATGTGGGTGACCCAAGTTCAGTTCCCTCCTCTGCCTGAGGCGCTGTAAACTAGCATCCCATACTTCCTTGGAGAGTACCATAACCACCAGCTTATGGATTATTCTTAGGGTGGGGGACACTCAGTGTCTCCTCTTGAAGTGGTTCCCCTTTGCATGCTATCCTTAAGTATGCCACATGAAATGGAACAGCTTCAGCAGGAAGGTTTCACAGAGCCCTTCTCTTCCCATCCTTTCTTAAAATTTAGCCAACAGTCTAGAGTTGAGATCCATTTCCTGAAAACTGGGAAGTTTGAGCTTGATTTCCCTGGGGCCGAGTGGTAAAATATATCTTCCATGCTGTGTGCAAGTGCTCTGATCACTTAACCATAATGGATAAGACTAAGGATACATAAAGGACAACCCCTTAGGGAGATCAGCTCTAAATGACTTTCCAGTGCAGGGAAATTTGTGGTCAGAGCCCCAGTGACAAGACTATCCAAGTGTATAGGTACAAACATATTTCAAGAATGGATGCATCATCTGTAAAGGCACCCATTTTGCTCTTGCCATCTAGGAAATACATTGACTAGCATTTTCTAGATTAAAAATTACTGATTTTAATCAGAAACATATCTTCTGTTTTGCATATTGCCCTGCTATAGAGGTTTGTAGATGGGAGATGCCGCATGATAACTCCTTCGAAAAACTTTCCCTGTGTGGCACTGTTTAGGAAACAGCATTTCTAAGCATCAAGTATGAGGCAGAGGAGGGGCAGACTCTGATCCCAGGTACAATTAAGGCAGCCGAGACTAGACAGTTTCAGTGTGGTTATCTTGAATTTGTTGAGGTACATCTGACAGCAGAATGAACATCTGCTCCAACAAAAATCAAAAGGATTTCAGGAAAAAGTACTTGCTGGCCAGAATAAGTGCAAGGTCCAGACTAGAGCTGACTCAGCTTCAGCACTGATTTGAGGAAGCGAAAAGTCAACCTCAGCTCAGGCATGTGGGAACAGCAGACGAAAACCCCTCTCTGCTTGCTACAGCACAGCGGCCAGGAGGACTTTAGGCATTGGAGTTTGCAGCACCAGGAAACAGCCTGTTGGAGTCCTGATGGAGCTTGGTCTGGGGCTTAGGAAATCAAAGACCCTAATCTGTGCTTTATCTCCTGGCTGCACTCAGCGTGAATGAATCCCCATTTCCAAGAAGCATTGGGCCGCCAAGTACATGAAAGCTTCACTGTGTCTGGGAAGCCAAGCGTGGATCAGACACAGTCCACTTGAAAGACAGATAACTTTTCTTACAACCCTGAGCAATTACCTTGAATTGCTCTATCTCAAGCATACCTGCTGCTCTTAAACTACCCAGTTACAAGGTTTAGATGAGATGGATTTTTTTATCATGTAAACAAATGGAGTAGACAGTGCAGTATGCCAGAGAGACTGAGCTTCTTCATTGTTTTTTAATACCTTTTTCTTTGACAGCTTGCACTGTTGTCTGCAGACTGTCCCTAAAATAAGGGATAGATCTAATTGATAGCTGATGTCCAGCATAGTTAATATTGGTTGTTCAACCAATGCTGTTCTAATGAATTAGGATGCAGCTGATAAGCACTTGGGTGACTTACCCAGCTTATTAAAACAGAGGTAAATAGTGTATCACTTTTTGAAGCCGAATGAGGATGACTTCTTAAGGCAGCTGAGACAAAGCCAAGTGCAATCTAATCCAAGCCCTGATCTATATCTTATTTGAAAGTTTGAAGATCTCTCATTATCATAGCTTCAAATTTCTTTTGATAAGGCTCCACATACTCTGAATTTATAGGTCTGTTGTTCCCACTGCATTTATAACCTCATCAAGGTAGGGTTACATATTTTTTTTCTTTTTCTCGCTTCATGAAGAAGTCTCTAAGGGATCGTTTCCAAGCAATCAAATTTAGTTACTTCATACAATGGTAGGTGAAATTAGTGCAAAGTAACAGGAGCTAGATTAATGTGATTTCAGGAAATAATCCATAAAAATCTTATGAGGCCTTTAGCAGGCTGTAAATTGGATTTTAGGCACAGGGAGAAAGAAAGAAAATGTAAAATCCTGAGCAAAATAATCAGTCAGTAATGAGAAGTACTAACATTTTAACACTTCATGCTGAAATAAAATACCAGAGTAAAAAACATAAAATTGACTAATGGTGACATTTTTTAATGGCATGAATGATTACAGTTGTGATTATAAATGTAAATAAATGCCTTCTTCTTTTCTCATCAAACAATTAATCCATGTATCATCAAAGGGCTGCAAATCAATAAAAAGAGATGAAAAGAAAAGAAAAATGTCTCTCAGTTGCCTGCCCCGTTCCTGGGTTCTGAGTGGCCTCTGATTGAGGACCAAATACACATAAATCTGACCCATTCCTGTAAGCAGATTCTGCCTGCAGCAAACAGCGAACATTTGGGCCAAGTGGTGATACAGACTTCCAGGTGTGCTTATTTATTTCTCATTCATTCTCACCTACCCACCAGGGCTTTACTTGTGCATGGTTCATCTGGGAAGGATGATTTTGTCATATAGTAAACACCTTGGGGAGGATTTGATTGTAAGGGTGTAAAATTTATTTTCTTTCCTACACAAGAATAACTTTATAGATATAAAGATACTAGAGGCACACCTTATGCCAGTATAAGTGTAACCATACCAGAGGAGGGAAAGAAGGGTTATGCAGTTCATTTGTTGGGTTAGTATATGCTGAACAGGATTTACCATTCACAAAGAATGATATTAATACCTGAATTTCTGTTGGAAATGAAGTTGAATCAGCAGGACAGGTGCAAAAGAGAAGAGCTGAGCCCTCGTGAGGTCTGCACATTGCAGAGGTCCACACACAGTGGGGGATGCCAGTCTCCTAATGAGGGAAAGGTGCTGAGCATGTAATTGGAAGTTTTTAGTAGCTGAATGAATCACAGTATGGAAAGTTAAATAAACTAGCTGAGAATTATAGTAATGGACCTAAATGCTAGCTGGCTGTTTAATAGAGTTTTATGAAATTATTAGAGAAATTGTTTCCTTTCTTTCCTCTGTTTTGGAGGAGATTTTGTTCTAGCTAGAGGCTGGGAAACCAATTTTTAAATTCCCTCTGCTGCCTTCCAGTCTTCTGAATGATGACTGTTTTTCTTGGGGAACAGAAAACACAACTGGGCCAAGGCTGAGCCACAAAATCAGCATCCTCTTGATGAAATCTGTATCACTGCCAGCCAGGTGGAGTGTTGTGCTGGGG
This sequence comes from Streptopelia decaocto, assembly GCF_964273445.1. Taxonomy (NCBI): domain Eukaryota; kingdom Metazoa; phylum Chordata; class Aves; order Columbiformes; family Columbidae; genus Streptopelia; species Streptopelia decaocto. The sequence continues at coordinate 16,102,221 of NC_138655.1, forward strand.
ATCATCTGTCTGAAAGTCCCTGCTGATCACAAGGGCCCTCTCGGAGACCAGAAAGGGGATTCAGATGCATGCAAGGAAAGGACAGAGGAACAGAGTATGATCCGGTTAATCGGAGCCTCAGAAGGAGACACAAGTGAAAGATGTCAAATAAGCTGACAGCTGTAAGCAGGTAACATAATATTATCCCAACAGATTAAGGAAGAAAGGCTATGTCAAGCTTCACCGACAAGATGAGAAGCTGCATTTTTCTGAGTCAGGAGGCTCTGGGACAGTGGGATCTGTCGAACGCAAAACTGAAAATTTGAAGTCTGGTACCATACCCTCAGCCTGCACTCCCATTTTTCATTTTATTTCAGAATAGCTAGCCTCATGAGTAGCTTATTTTCTTGTGAGGCAGGAGTTTAGCCTTCAGAAAAGCTGTTTAACTGCAAAATATAAAAGCACAGATAATTGAATTTTCCAGTTTAGATTTGATCTAATTGTATGAGTTTGTTACAATATGATATGGCGGAAATTTCTAGAAGACGAAAAGAAGTTTTCATGCTCATTTAAAATTGAGAAAGTAAATTCTGAAGACTTTGGGGGGCATTGTTATTTTGAGGAAAGAGTAAAAAAGAATCTGCAGGGAATATTTTTAGAATAAACCAGGTAGAGAATGTAGTTTGCAAATAAAACAAACTATGCAAGAACACTGGAGCCATAAGTCCATGAGTTATTATATCTGGCATATTTTGTGATGCCCTGATTTTCCAAGGGGATAAAGAGTAACACAGCTCTTCCTTTCATTTGTATCACTCCAGTGAGGAACCTTAAGCTGTGGACTTTTTCAGAATAACACACGTTTTCTAACGGGCAGGCAGATTACATGGGCAGAGCACTTCTGTCCATGTAGTTTACATGAGACTGGAATTTATTAGCACAGTGTTTTTAAAGTGCAATAAAATGCAGCACTCAGACCTCTCTGGGGATCTGTATTATGTAGAGTGTTGTGACTTAAAAAGAAGTGCTGTCATATTGTACTGTACCACCCAACTTGCAAGAGCAACTGTGTTTGGGTAGTTAAAGGGAATACTTTAGTATCTGTAGGAGAGTCCCTGCTCCCCAGCAGACCAAACCTGCAGCACAGCTGGAAGAGGGCTCTTCCTAACCAGGGGAGTGATCCACCTGCCTCAAGAGCTTGACATTCCCCAGCCAAGTGTCAGATGTCCTCTTCTCAAAAAGTGCAGGGAAGGAAGAAATAACATGGGAAACTCCTCTCTGCTGGCAGCATTTCGGCTACCCAAAAGTAGATGTATGTAATGCCTATTTGAATGAGAACTGCCCTGAACTTTCCCTCTGCCTTCATGGGTTATCATCTGGGTTTCTTGCTCCAGACAATGGGGTGTGCTGCTAAAAGCTAGATCACACTGCAGGCTCCGCAGTCAATCCTCGGGATTCTGTCACAAACTGGTGACACATTTCTCTTTTCTCCCACATCAGAAGAAAAATCTTGGATGAACTGTCTGTGTTCAAAATTGAAGTTGAGTTTTAGAGCCACTCTAGGTTGTGGTGCTATTTAGTCCACCTGGATGACATCCATGGGGTGGAGAGTTGTTCTGTACACGTACAATTTATCTGCCCTGAATGAATCAGTGCTGTACTTGCAGCTGGGCTTCCCAAGTCCTGTAGTGGCTCTGCCATCAGTTCTGCTTTTCTTGTTTTAGCTTTACCTTAATAGAAGTAAACTATTATTAAGAAAGGAAAAGTTGTATTTGGAGAAGCCCAGTCTAAAGAGTTCCAATAAGTGTCAAAAAATAGGGATGTTATTTGGAAAATATCTATTTGTGAGCTACCTCTTGCACTGCCATTGCCCTGAAATATGTAGAACTTGCTAGTGTTGCAGATTCTGTTTGAAGATCAAAAATTATTTTTGGCCAAAAGCAGATTTTTTTTTTTTCCCCTTCAGGAGTACTGTGGGGGTTAGTTGAAGTGTTTCTCTTTGTCAGGATAAAACAGTTTCATTTTTTAGTGGTTCTGCTACTAGCTGTGTTGTTCTAATATAAATACACATAAATAATATACATATGTGGATATATATTTGTTAGTGGCTGACCTTGATGAAATGAAGCTGCAGCCCAGAGGTTATTTAGGTTAGCTTTGCTTCGGCTGCATCTGCCCTGGTAGCTTTGGCTTCACTTTTTAATGAAAACGCTAAAGAAATAAGATAATGGAGGCTTATTTCCTTATTAAAGTCGTAGTGGAAGAAATGACCTTTCTTCTCATTTACTTCCTCCCTGAGAAACTGAGTATTCCTATATAAATTTCTCAGCAGGAAAGCATTTAGAAAACCTCTGTCCTAGACCCTAGTCTTTATTTGTGAAGGAACCCTGGAGATTTCACTTAACTTTATCTCTATATTGCTTTCTACCCTTCCTCTCCTTCACCTCTTTTACTGAGTTCTCCAAGTAGAGAATATCTGCCAGCATGTAGCATATATCCAGCATATATTGTAGTCCTAATTCTTGCATTTTTCCCTTGGCAAATATCTGTCAGAAAGTAGGCACAAGTTTGCTTTCATTGGTGCTGTGTGAGTGGTTTTGTGTTGCTATGGGCTGTGATTCATGATCCTTGTCAAATTTAGCTGCAGCAGCTGAAGAGGAAGCGTGTGTACGTGCCTGGGGAAGCTCATCCTCTCAGCCTTTTGAGCCATAATAACCAAAGCCACTGGAGATCAAGGAATCTGACCCTTTTAGTGATGGGCTAAGTTAGTGTGTATCCACTGTAGGGGACTTTCTGAAATATCTTTTGGAAGGATTTGCATTAAGATTATAGTTTTATTGCAAGTAATTGGGGAGGGAGCCAGCATTTTTTCTGTGCTTACATCCCCACGTGACTCAGAAAGCACAGAATATCAGAGCAAACAAAGTTGAACGTTTTATATGAGTTCTTCCTCCTGGCTCTGTCAGCTCCAGAAGATAAGGAGCACAGAAGGCAGGAGAACGTTTTCCCCACTACACTGCAAGCCCAACTATCCAGTTACATTGCTGTCAGTTTTCTGCCTCCTCTGGGGTATCAGGTACTGACCCACATAAGATGCTGGGTACAACAGGTCAATGGCTATGTAAGTTTCATCTTCTTAAATTCCTCTTAGTCATCCCTGCTGGGATATAATGGCCAAGCAAAATTAATAACACTGTACAGTGAAGGCATACCAATCTTTATTGGACTCAGTTGAACTGTAGAGTCTTTTAATTGTCATCAGTGTGTGAACATGGTATATTATAACACCTGTTCAAGGATGCATGAGTAGGTCTTAGTAATTTCAACATTCTATTAATATATTTGGGAAGTAATTATATATTCAGAACACACACAAAACCCACAAAGTTTGTACAATTAAGATGTAAGCATGTCAGGAAGCAAAAATAAAGATAGAAATTCAGCTGTAGTGCATATTTGTCCATAAGGAAGCAAAATCTTAATACGTGAAGCATCAGGCAACCTTAATAGTATGTGGCTTTACCAGCTGTTCCTTTAATTATAATATGGAATTTTGCGCACATTAATGGTAAGGTTTTAATTATCTAACCAGAGAAAGAGAAAACACTATGGACATTACTATATTTATACAGAATCAAAAATGAAATTGTCTCAAACTTATTTAACCTTCCCTTCTCTGCCAACAGCAACAATAACAGAAAATCATCTGTGTCCTGAGGTTAAATACTCAGTCTTTCAGCCTGAAATGTGAATGTTTTGGCAGTGCTGTAAGTCTATTAGAGGAGAAGTTTTGTTTGAGATTGTTTTGGAACCCAAGCTATTTGGAGCTCTATTAGGCCCCATTATAATGGAGGAGTGTGTGGGCAGATGTTCAAAAGCAACAAGGTTGCCACATCTTACCAGGGTATTGCTCATCAGCTGAGCGATGGTAACTGGCCAGTTGCACAAACTTACCATCCCTGGTTGTAAAATAAAACCTATTAGCTTAAATAATGAGTCATTAAACCAAAGTAACTCATTGCTTTTGCTTGTATGCCCATAATCACAGACTGCTCTGAAGCTTAAGTTTTCACTGCTAGGCACTATGGGTAAGTTTTCAAAACGTTTCAGAGTGATTTAGTGTCCAAAGTCCCAGTTTCAAAGGTGGCATGGGGGTTTCACTGGCTGAGAGGTTTAAGTGCCCATACCACATTTGAAGAAGGAACCTAGTCTTTCTCAAGAGGGAGCTAAAGTCACTCTGACCAGGAGAAAAGTGGTGAGAAAAAGCCCTGAGGTTGCCTGTGGAGAAGGGAAGAAGTGGAGGAAATGATGCAGAGTATCCTGACCAACTTGTGTGGCTGCTGAACTTTGTGGAAGATCTGGGGAGTCTCCAGCTTCTCATTCAAGGGAGAAATTCACCCAGCATTTCCCCTGCTTTGTTATATCACAGCTTTGTTCCTAAATCATTCAGAGACTTTGGAAAACGCTGTCCTAATTGTCTACTCCTACTCATTAAAATCAGTGGGTATCAAAGATTTTTGGTGGGAATGGCAGAGAGGGCCCTTACGAAGTTTCACTCCCCTTGCTTGTGACACGAAAAGAGCCTGTTGTGTGAATGTGGTGTTGTGTTCATTCCAGGGCCATCTATTATTCTCTGGGTAACAGAAAATACCATTTATTTCCATTTATGCAGACCATAAATCAACATGATATTAGCAGCATGTGATCTAATGTTGCACAGTGTGCATCAACATGAGAAGAACAAATCTGTTCAAAGTTTTGGAACACTTAAATGTCCCTTTTTCACTCCCTTTTTCTCCTTCCCATTGTTTTAAAACCATTTAAATAAGACCTTCTACAATCATTACAGGGTGGGCTTTTTCTCTCTGGGGAAGATGCAGCATTGCTGGAAACTGCTCTCTTCTAGCTTGCAGGGGAGGAAGCTTTTTAACATCTCTCTGGTTTTCTATTATCAGAAGGACAAGTATGTTGCAAATCAACCTCCCAGATGTGGCAAAAAATGATGACATTTAATAACAAACCACTGCATTCAAATTGGGAGGTTTTCATTATATCCTGGTTTTAGTACTATGAATCCATCTACTACAAAATAAGAGAGAATAATGTCTGATCATTGGTGTCATTCATTGATCACTAGCTGCTGTTGTTTAAAAAGGAACATATTTGGATGCCTTTGAGATTAAGGAGCCAAAATTAATACCCTGGTACTGGTGAGATGACATAGTGCCTGCTCCAGGAAGCAAATACCTGTTGGCTTCAGTGAGATGCTGTTCCCGTCCCAAAATGAGCAGGCTCTGCGAAGCTGCAGAATGACAGAAAAGATTACTGCCTAACTCCACACAGGTGTGAGCTCAGACTTAGCATGTGCTGGCAAGGCTAAGGCCAGGTCTATATTCAGAACAGAGCTTCCCTTCCCATACTGTCCCAGGAACCACAGATGGCTGCATGGCTTGACTGTTTCCTAATTGGATACAGAGGGATGGGGTCCCCCCCCCCAAGTTTCTTTGTCTCTTGATAGCTCTGAAAGGAGGAAAACATCTGGTCTTGTCTCAATGCTGAAAGTAGTGCAAAGGATTTTGAGGGAAATGTACTTCAAAAGCTGATTGAAGAATAAAAACATGCTTAGTGCATGCCCAGGAGAGGGGGAACTGTATATCAGAAGGGCAATGGGGAGAAAGGGACAATGGCATCTTGAATATATCTGCATCAGCAAAGTATCATAACAAAATTCTCTTTCCATGGCATTGAGAAGTAGAACAGTTGTGTTAACAATTTACAAGTTGTCCTATACAATGGAGGTTATGTGATATGCTGAAGGGCTCACAAAGACTCTGGCAAAAGAAGGACTGAACCAGGAGCTTCTCCATTCTCTCAGCCCAATCATTTGGTCATTCTTCGTTCCTGGAGGACGTGGTAAAGCCACATGCTTCTTGGAACATCCATGTGTCTTAAGACACCATTATGTCAAGTCAGCTTATTTTTTTTCTTTAACTGCTTTCAGGTGGATGATGATTACTAAAGAGGTAATTAAGTATTTCATAGCAAATAAAAGGGGGTTTTTATTATTGATCTTTATCTGAGCTTGAGAGTGCCAGTGAATAGAAAGTCCTGATGTGCCAGGAGCTGTACACAGAATGAGGTAGCTTAACAAGTATACAAGTGCATACATTTATAACACTCCCTAAATAGGCTTTCTTAATCTCACTGAAATGCAGTTAATCAAGACAACCCAAAAAGACTTCTATCGACCTTTAATTCTGGTGAATAAAATCCACTTTATTTCTCTGGTAGTGCTCTCTATTTCATTCCACAGCATTCTTTAATATTCACAGCAGGGTGAAGGGTTCATATAGTTGTTTCAGCTAATTGGTATTGCAATAAAAGAATATGAGACAGAAAAAGATCCTAGAGGAGAATGTAATAAAAAGAACATCAGGGCAAAGTCTCTAAATGGGCATGCCTGGTACAAAACACCTGTAGCCTTCAACTTAGAGCCTCTCTGGCTCCTCTGGGATGCTTCAAGGGGAGATTTAAAACATCTTTGTAACAATTGGTTGGGGGAAAGTTCTCCTCCAAAAGTAGCTGAACAGACATTCTGTCATTTCGTGGGACACACAGGGAAGGATGAGGTCCTGTGTTTGTGTTTCTTCTTTCTTGTTAGATTCCCTGAATTGATCCTACAGGAAAGAACACATTGAAAATCTCAGTGTTAACTTAATTTTGAATCTGGTTTCTGTACGTTTCTGAGAGGTGCACAACAGTCTCCAATAACAAGAAGGCTAATATTCACCAGTCAATACTTCATATTTCTTCTATCCTTACTGAGGGCCCTGTGAGCTTCCAAACAGCTGTAAGCCTTTGTTTCTGCCTTTTCCTGATGTTTACAAGGACAGAAATATTGTCTGGCAGGAGTTTGAGAATTCCGAATATCTATCTGTCATTTTCTTGGGTACTTTTTGCCTATGCAAATCATGCACTGATCTCATAGCACATGGTCATGTATTTCTGTCTAGAAATCACAGAATCACAGAATGTTTGGGATTGGAAGGGACCTCAAAAGATCATCCAGTCCAATCCCCCTGCCGGAGTAGGAACACCCAGATGAGGTTACACAGGAATGTGTCCAGGCAGGTTTTGAATGTCTCCAGAGAAGGAGACTCCACAACCCCCCTGGGCAGCCTGTTCCAGTGTTCTATTACTCTCTGAGAAGTTGTTTCTTCTCAAATTTAAGTGGAACCTCTTGTGTTACAGTTTGTACCCATTACCCCCTGTCTTACCATTAGTTGTCACCGAGAAGAGCCTGGCTCCATCCTCGTGACACTCAACCTTTATATATTCGTAAACATTAATGAGGTCACCCCTTAGTCTCCTCTTCTCCAAGCTAAATAGCCCCAGCTCCCTCAGCCTTTCCTCACACGGGAGATGCTCCACTCCCTTAATCATCTTTGTTTCCCTGCGCTGGACTCTCTCCAGCAGTTCCCTGTCCTTCTGGAACTGAGGGGCCCAGAACTGGACACAATATTCCAGGTGTGGTCTCGTCAGGGTAGAGTAGAGGGGAAAATCTTGTACATAAGTAGGCTGGGGACACATGAGAGCAGCTGTGGTGGGTTGACCCTGACTGGACACCAAGTGCCCACCAAAGCCACATTATAACTCCCCCTCTTCAAATGAATGGGGGAGGACAAATATAACTAAGAGGCTCATGACTTGAGATAAGGACAGGGGAATCAGTCAGCAATTATTGTCATGAGCAAAATAGACATTTCTGGGGAAATTACTTTATTACCAATCAACTCATAGTAGGATCATGAGAAAATAAAACCAAACCTTAAAAAAAACACCTTCTCCTGTCTGCTCCTTCTTCCTAGGCTCAAATTCACTCCTGATTTTCTCTGATTCCTCTCTGCAGTGGTGCAGGGGAATGGGGAATGGGGGTTGTGGTCAGTTTATCACACATTGTAAATCCTTCCTCCTTGCTCTCTTCCCTTGCTCCAGCATGGGCTCTCCCTGGAGTCACAGCCTCCTCCAGGCATCCACCTGCACCACCATGGACCTCCATGGGCTACAGGGGACAGCAGGTCTTACCATGGGCTGCACCACGGGCTGTAGGGGCGTCTCTGCTCTGGCACCTGGAGCACCTCTTGTGCTCCTTCTTCATTGACCTTGGTGTCTGCAGAGTTGTTTCACATATTGTCACTCCTTTCTCTGGCTGAAGTTGTGCAGTTTTTTCTCCCCTTCTTAAATACATTATCCCAGAGGTGCTACAACTGTTGCTGATGGGCTCAGCTGTGACCAGCAGTAGGTCTGCCTTGGAGGTGGCTGGCATTGGCTCTGTCAGATCTATGCTTCTAGCAGCTTCTCAGAGAAGCCACCCTGCCCCAGCTACATAAACTTTGCCACACAAACCTAATTCAGTCTCAGAACAAGGGTTTTGTACCTTTCCCCTTATACTCTTATACAGTGTCCTAAAGTATACTGAGACTAAGCAAATCAGAGAGAGATGGTCCTTTTCTGCACTGGGAGACAGATTTTTTCCCTTGCTTTGAACCTCAGTGGCTGGAAAGTGTAGATGATGTCCCAAAGTAAAACAGGGCCTTTAATTCAGATAGTCATTAACTGTCAGAAAACACCTAATCTGAATGTCATTATTACTATTATAAACAGTGAAAATATTAAAAATAGAAAGATAAGAAAGATATCACCTTTCTCTGTGCTGAAACATGAAAAACCTTGTATCTCAACTCTATATTGGCTTTTTTTTTTGTTTTAAGTAATTTAAAATTCCAGTTGGAAGAATTACTCTTTTCTAAGAGTACATCCTACTTGTAGCTTTTGAGAATTATTAAAAGCAAGTGTTACTCAGGCAACCTGAGCTACAGGTGCTGCAACTGTCTTTGCCTACTTATTTGCATATTTTTGGGGCCTTTTTTTTGCTAAAAGCACAAACATTTTGTCTCCATTGACAAAGAGAATAGTCTGGATTGCTGAAATCTCCTTGCAGCTAATACTTTGAGGAATACCCAAGCTGAAATAAGCTTTGATTGATTCTATTATGGTTAGGGTATGACCCTTTATGTCTCATTTTCATATCAGAAAAATGTGGATTATAATATTTGAAGCATAGATTATGTTGTTGCAAGGTGTATAATCTGCATTTGTCATGAAGGAGATATGAAGAGCTGACGGCAGCTGAGTAATCACCTCAGACTCTGGGCGTGACTTGTGCTGCTGCCTCCGTGCTGCTCTCACTGCTCTTCCCAAAGGACAGAAATGAATCAGCTCCGGGAGGATGTGCACCATCTTTCCTATGACAAAGTCTGCATTCCCCATGGTGTTACCACCCTGATACTAAATGACAACTCAAAAGCTGTCTCAAGATGTATTCTCTCTCCTGACAGATGCAAGCATGGCGATAGGGCCTTATTAGGAAATGTTGTGAGAAATAAGGCGGTTGCTTGAATCGGTGCTAAGGTGATTTTGGACAAGTAGTAATATGGTTTACACATGTGGAGCTGGACTGTGTACTCACAGTTTACACATGAAAATGGCTATATTCCTCCTGGAAATAAGCAGGACTCAAGAATTAACATGGCAGTTGGGACAAAATGATAAGAATGTGTTACGGAACAGAGAAAGAAAAGCACTGCTTGAATGATGCAATCATTTGTGCACTGTGAAAGAAGACCTTTCGACCTTTAGGCATCATTTGCTTAATATTTTGCTAAATGTTACTGCTCAATGGACTTTAAACTGGCAAATAAACAGTTACAGTATATAACCTGAGAATACTACAGTAAGTGGGGTGGAGGCTGGGAGGTGAGGGGAATGCAAATGAAGTGTTGGTGCTCCTTGGCTTCAGCAGAGGGAGGAAGATGAGGGTGAGGAGAGGTGAAGCAGTGCAGGCTGTGGCCATGATGTTGCTTCTTTTGCAGTGGTAGCCCTCAGGCTAGAAGTGTGACCCCAATGTGTGTTTGTGCCTAGAGACAGGGCAAGAAGGCAGGCTCAGCCCTGAAGAGCTGAAGGCTTAGACTTTGAGAAAGTAGAGTCTTCCTTCGGGAAGTTTTAAGAAAAAAACACCAGTACTAATGCCTAAGGCACTGAGTTAGATAGTACTGGGAAGTCTTTCATTACGTAGAAGAGAGGGACATCCATATCTTAACCATTGGGGTCTTCAATACCAAACGTGATAACCAGCACATGCTTCATTCTCCCTGTTGCTTTAAACCTAATTTGTAAGCCCAAACTTCACACAGTCTCCAGAAACTCAGCTTTCTGTGCCTGTCACAGAAATTGGGCTGTGAGTATCTTGACCTTTCTGGATTGCCTTGCTGCATTGGGCTTGAGGTCAAGCAGCCATACATTTCTCCTGCCCACCATGTGTTTGCCAGTTATAGACCTCCTCTGCTACCTCAAGGCTCTCTTTCACTTCCCAATAATCAATAACTGTTGGGCAGCAGGGGGAAAGACTGCTTGGGATGGGTTAGCAGCTGCCATAAAAGTATCTGTAAACTACATTGGGACCATTAAAGACCCTTTGTCCAGAACTCCTGAAGACTTTTCCAGAGCTGAAGAAACATAAATGAGTGTTAAATCCTCCTTTGTAGTCTGTGATAAAAGCTTTTCTGAATGCAACTGAGAATCCATTTCTTAGTGTATAACCTAACAAAAGGTGTTTTAAAAAGGCAAGGAAATACAATAATGCAGAAAACACTACAAGCTGTGATCATAATCTAATTTCATTTTGCCTTTACTCAAAACTGTTTTTCCTCCAGCTTCAAACTTTGGCATTTCCTGGACATGGACTTCAGAGCCAAACTGTGCTAGTGTGAACCTATCTCTAGTTTGAGATATTTATGGTGAAGTTGAAATCTTAGTATGCTAGTGAATGAACGGTAGCGTATTTTGTAGGTATAATGAAATCTCAGCAACATGAGACCTCAATAAAGCACATTGTTGTTAAATCTTTGCTGACTGCTGTTTTAACGTGTGAATTATAAGGTGTGCGGATAAGCGAAGTGCGAATTAATGAGGTTTCACTGTGCTGAAATGAAACTGTGGTGGGACATGAGCTAAGAAATATGGTGTTACTTACTATTTTGTATTCAAGAAATTATGTTTTTTGAGCAGCTGCCAGTCAGAACATGGGTGGCTACACTGAGGGCATCTTTGAAACCGTATTCTTGTATGCATATTTTTGGGGGAGATTTTTATCCATTAGTTTTATTCCCATTAACCAAAGAGAAGGCTCAATATACTAAATCTTTATGAAAGCCTAGGAGGAAAAGGACCACAAGCAGGAAGCTTTCAAGAAGCTCTTATCTGCTTGGCATGCTCAACTAAAGAGACTGTGGGGAAGACCTACTCCCTTCTCTGCTTTCCTTCTGTGGTTTTGCCATGGAGACTCACCCATATTCCTCCTATTGCTCAACTAACTGCTGGCTAGAGATGCAGTGGGATGGGTATGGATTCTTTATGTGATGCAGTTTGCTCAGTGCCTCCTTAGCTGTCACTGGGATACATTACATTAATCAGGCTCATGTTGGAAGATCTCATGACCATGAAGTACTGAGTTTCTGTCTCTGTGAGAGATTGTGTGCAGAGCTTAATCTTTTGATGAAAAAAAACTCTTTCCAGGTGAACATAAAGGTTTACCAAGAAGTAATGGATGCTGCTGCACGCTTACACAGCTTGGAGGTGGATTTCCAGGACAGGTGCCTCACTGTCTTGTCCTCCAGGCTTTTCCTATTGCTGATCCTGACTGAAGTGTCCACTAGCTGCTGCTGTCACAGGCATCATCACAACAGATTGCTTTTGTGGGGAGAGAATTCAGAGGAAACTCAGGGCCAGATTGCCAGCCACTTTAGCACCCTATCGTGCTCTTTTCATCCTCTGTTCACTGCTTTGCCTCTCCCCGACTCTTTTTACTTGTGGCAAAGCTAGTCATCATATTACTCTGCCTATCCTTCATTGCTGTCCTTACCACTTCACCACCTGGAGATACCTGTTTGAGCCGATGTCAAAGCTTGTAGATACATTTAGCTCAAAGCCTCTGCACGCTACAAGCAATCTGCAGCTCCTTTCTTCCAGACTGTGTATGTGGAGTGAAACAGAGCCAGGAGCAGAGCAGCTGAAGTGCATCGGTGCTTGCTTAAATATGCTGGCTTAGCTTTTATTTACTTATTTGTTTCTTTACAGTGGGACAACCTACCGCAGTTGAATTTTTTAGGTGAAGTGTGCCATGAACCATGTTATAGGAGATTACAGGAATGCTTCTGTAGAAGAACATGGGCTGGAGAAATATTTTCCTCCCCAGCCTGTCCTGTAGAGGAACTGTTTGTTAATTAAAAGTTTTCCCTCACCACATTTTGAATCACTGCTGACAATACAGTGAGCCTTTGTGGAGAACTGTGATCTTTATGTTTAACTTGGTGTTTTCTCTTTGTGCCTATAAGCAATTTTAAACAGTATAAATGAACAGGTGAAATTTTCAAAGAGTCATATGCCATTTTCCATGTGTGTTCGTTTGGTTTGGGACACAAGCTAAGGGACAGTGTGGCAAAGGGGAGAGGAAGTGCTGACAGCTCATCCATCCTGTGTATAAGCATCCTTGAGAAGATGAGGGACCAACAGCCACTCGTACTCTCTTCCCCTCCCCACAAAGTGCCCATGCCTGAACATGCACAGACATGCTCTTCCATGATAAATCCTCCAGAGTGTATTTGCAAAGTAACTTCTCTGTGTATTTCTGTCTGAGTGTTGTTGCTTTCTGTGGAAGCAAAAGGGACAGATCTCAGCTTGTCTCTGGAGAGGGGGTGGGACAGTGTGAACACCTTGGGGTCTGTGTTAGTGTTAACGGGTAGCAGTACATTTCACCTGGCATATGTCTTTGTGATTGCTGGAGCAAGCTTGCAAGCAGATTAGTTTGTGCATGAGTTTTCATGGGAATAAATGCTATATTTTTTTCTTTGCTTGTTTATAGGATCTTCTGTTTTGTTTCCATCATCTGTTTGTGGAGAACCAATTCCGTGTTTCCTACCTGGCTTTTTGTTTTCTTGTGTAGACATGACACTGACTTGGGTGAGGTTGTCTTGCTTTAAGATAGACATAAAAGACCAGATGTCTCTAAGAGTCAGTTAGGCTAGGCATAACAGAGTTTGTAGGTTGTGCTTGTCACAAGTTTGGAGTTCAGCCCGTTCTGGGCAACATCTGAAACAACTCTCTACTTCAAAACTGAACTGCATCTATTTGAATTAGACAGTACGTGGCCTTTTCCCACTGGTCTGCTCTGTTACTGCATTGGTGAGCCTCACTTTCTCTGGGAAAGTTTTGGTATGAGACAGTGGTGTTTGAAAGCAGTTTCACAGTAAGCACGACCAGGCCAGAGTGAGGTCCCTGCAGAAAATCTGTTTTTCTCTTCTTTTCACACACAACATTCCCATCCCATCCCATCCCATCCCATCCCACCCCATCCCATCCCAGTGCTGATGTGCCAGAGTAGTCAGGCCATAGAATGGGTTCAGATGAATTATTTTTCTTTAAGCTTCTCCTGTGCACTAGATTGCTGACAGAGCACTTCACCCACACTTCAGCTGGCTTCAGCTGCTATCAGACTGCACCCTCAGAATGCTGGCCAGGAGCTGTCACACACTGAGCACAAGACCATTCCTATGCATTTCCCATCTAAACATCAGCTAGTGCTTGAAGTACCAGAAACTTCTCAGGAAAGCTTATTACTCTTTCCCTCCTACAGTTTCCTGCCCAAAACTCTGAATGAGTTGGTACACAGCCCATCACCCTTTTTGCCATCCCTTGTCAGCCCTTTTTCCCCATGGCACAGTGCACGTGTTGCAGGGTCCTCTTGTCCGTGGTACACTCTCCTTGTAGCAGTTAGCACCTATATGGGTAAAGATACATTCGGCAGAGAGACACTCAAAGGATCCTGAAAATGTAGTAGGATTAACTTACAGTAACCTTCCACACAGAGGTAGCAGGATAAAACACCTGTGGTCTTGTGACATCCCAAAGAAATGCAAGCCCTGTAAATGTTACCAGCCTGCCAGCACTAATTTACTCCTAATTAATTATACAGAGCTGCAACAATAACAGTAAATTCCTCATACACCTCTCCTTCCCAAAGACCTTGTCTGACATGCCAAAGACAATGCTAACCAGGCGTTAAAAGGCACAAGCCAAAGCTCTAGAGCTTTACCAGGACCAGGGCTTTGAAACAAGCATGAGTCACTTGTCAAGCATGGTGCTCAGCCTGTGGAAAACCCTTCTGAGGGAAGTAGTAGAAACACCACTTCGGAGACATTTAAAGAGGTCCCTGGAGACATTTAAAATGAGACTGGACAAAGCAGCAGAAAGTGTACTGCAAGGAACAATCCCGCATTGGCATGGGGTTTTGGTCTAAATGACCTAATAGGTCTTTTCTGCCTCTAATTTCTATGATTTTATGACTGGAAATTACTTCTAACTTAAGAGGATTTAGATGGCAGATATTGGCACACATTATTTACAGCCGAACCTAACGCAACTGCTGTATTATGGAGTGTGTGAGTGGTGGTGGGTAAGGGATTGTGCAGGTATATGTGGCGAGGAAAGCATGGGATTAGGCAGCAGCGCTAGAGCTGGGATAATGAGAATAGTTTTATTTGTAAAAAGAGTACTTCTAATTAGAAGAGATGTGTAAGAGTCCTAAATACAGTAAATACTAAGTCCTAAATACTTTTAATGTATTTTACAGGAATTTCCTATCTTGTTGTTGATTTTTTGAACCTTTTCAGATTCTGGTGATGGTTGTTTTGAAGGCATATATATGAGAATGTTTCATTTTATTTTATTTGAAAAAATGTTGTAGGGCATCCTCTGACACAGACTGAGGCTCCTCCACTCTTAAGCTCTTATTTTGACTGCTTCAGAGGGACTACTAGCTATAAAGAAACTGCCATGCCAAATTGTGACCTACAGATCACACTGGAGAAACCAGCTTTTTCTCCTCCATGCTTGCCTGCTCCCTTCTTATCAGCCGTTCTTGACATTTACAAGTAATTTTCTCCCTGACACACTCATGATGCGGGGTTATTTATGAATGCTTCTTTTCTTTGTGTACGGGAGTTGAGGAAAGGAGGGACTGGCACAATGAGGAAAATCTGCATGTGGCATGTATGCACAGCTAAGGGATATGCCCTGACTTTGTGATTATGTGGCCATAACTATTACATAGCTTATTTAATCAAGTAGCATCCACTCTGGTGTCTTATTTTTTTTTATTAGGAAAAGAAAAAAGACATCACTAATTATCAGCTAGACATGTGGAGCTAATTACTGTGACTTTGAGGTTCTGGTATTTTGCTTCCTGACTTTTATGTTAGCCCTTTAAAAGCTTCTACTCACAATACACTTTTTATGTATGTGTGGAACTGGGAAAGTTTGAAATAGCTGAACTGAAAAGGGAAGTATTTTGATTTCCTGTCTGTTTATGTGCACGTCAACTGAGACACTCGAAGGATCCTGAAAATGTACTAGGATTAACTTACAGTAACCTTCCACACTTTTCCCCTTTTTCTTTGCAAAGGGAGAGAGTGTGGGACCAGGATTTCATGGATGGGACTGGAATTCCGGGGATGTAGAGTCTAACTCTGACTCTACTGTGATCTTGGGTAAGTCATGTAACCTCTATCTGCCTTAGTTTCTCTTTCTGGAAAAAAAAAAAAAAAAAAAAAAGCAATATCTCCTTCAGGTAACCGATGTGATGCTTGATTTCTGTTTGTAAAGTGCTTATAAATCCTTAAATTAAGAATGGAGTGGAAGAATAAGTAACTATTAATACCAGTTTCACCAGGATAGGTGTGTTAGCTTACTCCTAGAATTCACTGAAATCTTGGATTTTCCATATGTTGCAGTGTGATTGAATAAGCAACCCTCCTCTCCTTCCCTTTAGCTTCATTAACCTGTTCTGAAAGAGGAGAACAAAGAATCAATTGAAATATGTAAGACTGGAAAGTTTAACATACTACAGCACTTAACTACAGTCTGCAGAATATTTAAAGTGTGGTTCCACTCTGAAGTTGGCAAGCATAGGCAATACCTATCTGGAGTATTAAAGTGGTTAGATGCTGCATTTTATTCTGTAGAAACGGAATTTGCAACTTTTTATGTTTATCGTCTCTCTGTGACATCTACATGAGATTTGCTCAGCTGACAAATAAAAGGGGATAGCTTAGCTGCCCAAATATCAGCTATGCCAGCTTGTCCTGGAACCCCAAACTCAAGCTGCGTCTATTCTGTGCATTGTCAGCAGTGGTAAATGTTCGGATATTTAGATTAATTCCTTTCCCAGAGCTTTTCTACTTACTTGTCTTCAAATGCAGTTCTTCTTCTGACCGCCTTCATTGGATCTGTGCAAGGATAAATGAACATAACATAGTGAGCAGTTTTGTGGATGAGACATAAATGGAAGTTGTGTTAAAAATCCCTGTTTCTGATCAGACCAAGCGGAAACTGCAGGATCTTCCCTCTCCTTTTACAACAGAAATATGTTATTTTTATAGTTAAGTGCTTCATCCTGCAAGTTTAATGAAAGTGTCGTTCTTCTGCCTTTTCCTACTTAGTTCAATTTTATCTGAATTGCGTTTCATTCCTGTGCTGATCTGCCGCCTTTCTGTTTTCACTGCTTATAATTCATAATCACTCTTACAGATTTTGCCCACAAAAAAAGTACTAGGCGCACCTGCATCAGGGAAATACTGAGTTTCTGCCAGTCTTCCAATATATTTTCATTGTTCGGCTACTGTTAGCTGCAGGCAACAACAGTGGAACGGACACATTCATAAAAGCTATTAGAATAATTCTCGTATTGCTTTTTCTTTTCTTTCTTCCTAGTTCGTACGGTGTGGAAATCACTACAAACCACTCTACATGTTTATATACCTATATATTCACATTTTTTATTGGATACATAACACCCTTCTCCCCTATGTGCACGAATCCAGAAAAGCAACATAAGGAGTGAAAACTTGACAAGTCTGGAGAATCTGTGCACGTAAGAAAGCTGCAGCCTGGGGGAGGGACAGAACATACAAATACCTCTTTCTCAATACGTTCCACCTCTTCGGTGATCTTGAGCATAGTACACCCTAGAAATGAATGACAGCTGCTTGTCTGCCATCATTCTTGAAATAGTCAACTGTGTCCGCTGCCACATGACATGTTCATCTTGGCCACCTACCCAGCTCTTCAATATTATTAGCTCTGTGATAATTTATACTGCAAGCTGCAAAACATTTCAGTCAAAGGAAGGACCCAGTGCTATTGGAACACATTTTGACATCCATAGGCCAAAGCAGCCCAAGACATATATTTTCATTTTTCCTTGCAAACGATCTGGAACTCCCTTTTTTTTTGTTTTAAACTGACATTAACTTACAAGACAGAGTTGCCAAATGCTCACTAACATTGCATTTCACTGAAAACTTGGCATTACTTAGGGCCTAACCTTGGATTTTCCGCAGATCAAGAAAGTTTTAAAACCAAAACATCACTGCTCCAGTGATAAAAACAAATAAACAAAAAAATAACATCTGTGTTGCTCACAATTGTTTGAACCTCAGTGCAGGCAGCTATATTTCTATAGGTCATAGCAGCTGAGATAAGTATTGTTTAGTACTCAACCATTTTAGTATTACATGTTGTAAATACATCAATACCAGTCAGGAATTTGATTACAGTGGTTGAAGAAATTGCTCAGAAGAAAAAGGAGATGAGTTGGGAAGCTAAGTGCCCATCATTTCAGCTTCCAGCTCTTGCCACTGAGGAGCTCTCTCATAGGGGATATTGGGTGAATCACTTTGCCTGTCTGCTGGGCTGGCTCATGACTTTTCAGTCACGTAATAAAAATGGTACTTTGTGGAGTTAAAGAAGAGACAAAGATTAATTTTCAGGGCATGACAATGGCCTAAAACGAATTTGGGGTACTTTATAGATTCCCTCTGTAGTCTTATTCAGTGACCTTCAGTCTGTACTCTTAAAAAACTAGCAAGAGCTACTTCTCTGAAAATTTGTTTCCCATTGACAAAGCAAGAACAACAATTATTGACTGTATACCTTTGAAATGTTCCTGCAGTCCTCTCAAGGAGATATTCACATTTAACTTTTCATTACTGCTGCTGAAAATACTCTGTAAATATGTCTTAGTGTTCAAAAATAAACATCTTTGATAGATTTAGCTTTGGTTATCTTAATTGACAATCTGAAACTAGATCCACATAGATATGAAAATTCTGTGACTGTGCTACAGTGTCCTGTGGAGCAAATCCCTTCCTTAAAATGCTAATTGTTCATTCTGGTATGAGACTATACAAAGAACAATAGCATATCTTCTGATGGAAAGAACAGCTTTTATATCAAATGACCTCCCGGAAGATGAATACAGAACCCAGAACAAGCCCTTTGGCAAGAGCTCAGATGTTCTTGTATTCTTCCTTAAGGAAATCAGATCTTCTGGTTTCAATACTTTCTCTTTCCAAATTTCCAGACTCAATACATTTATGGTTCTGAATATTCCAGATCATCTGGAACCGGTTTAAAGAACAGATTGGGGAATGGAGCAGATTAAGAAAAGCAATCTCTTATCCCACAGAGCAACCTCACAACATTCTCTGTTTCTAAAAGCATCCATCTCACAAAGAATTCCATCAGTTTAACTATTTTCAAACTAACACAGCTATATTGTTGTGAAGCCATTGGTAGGTAGGTTTTAAGAGTTCTAAGAATGGTTTATATCAATATGAATATGAATGTGTTTGATTTAACTAACTCTAGTAAGAAAAAAGAAATTAAGCACACAATAAGTGTCAACTTTGAAATTTTTACCACTTTTTGCTAAATTTTCTAAAATGAAATAACATAGAGGGCTTAGCTTTTGCATAAATCAGCTCAATTTTTTAGGCAGAGAAATTTTAAAATAGGTCAGATACAAACTCCTAAAAGTACCCAAAGAATTTAAAAAATATCCAGGATTCTTTGGCTTCCTCCATGCTGCTTTTCTATGTCTCTGCTTTTTTACAGTATAAAACGTGGAATGGGCATTTTTTACAGCAAACTTTGCTGAATAAAGACATTATATCTTTGGAATATTTTAATTGAAAGACTGGTTAATCATAAGTTTTTCAAATTATTCATTCAGCTTTGGTCTATTGTCAGATGTGGTTTGGAAAATTCCTACCTTTGCTTATGATGTATTTCTGAACCGGAGGCAACGAACCAAACAGCATAGGAAATTCAAATTAACTAACAATGTTAATTTCATGCTTCTGAGAGACTGCTGGAAATTTGAAGGAAGAAAAAAAAAGCTTTTAGTGCTACATCTGTCATCATCCTTTCAAGTATTTTGATTCCAAAGGGAGGAATGGAGGGAGGGACACATTTCTTTGCACTTTGGCTCTATAATATTTACTCTCCTTCCATTACATACCAGTGAAGCTGGAAATAAAGAGATGAGCTTAAACTTTATATATCTGATGCTGATTTACTGAGAGAACTGTGAGTTTTCACTCCCATGCTGGCACTGACCGAGGTGGTACCGACTGCAGAAGTATGTGACATGGTTATAGCCATGGAAGCCCCATCTCCCCCTTCCTACCCCATTTCTGAGCTTCTCATTTAGCCTGGGATGCATCTGCCTCAGCACATCACTCCCTGTGGGAAGAGCTGTCTTGCATTCCAGTGCGCCACTTGATTTTTGGGTTTTCATTGTGGGAGAGAACAGAGAGGAAAAAATACATATGCATGTTCGGCCCATGTTGATTGATTGTTCCCTAGCTATGAAACAATTTTCTGTACCAATTATGTCTTTGCAGATGACAGAAGCCATTTAGTCTAATGACCATAATAATTAATTTTCATTATAAATCAGATTAGTTAATGATGCTGAAGTCTACATTCTTCACAGAATTAAAGCACGATATCTTATGTGCACTCCCAGAACATACAATTTGCTATGTAAGGTACTCTTTAAATATTTTTGCCTCAATAAGAATAGCATTGACTGTCTTTGACCTCCAGGGTTTAGTGGGAGGTGCTACTCTCCCAGTATCAGCTCTTTGCTAATAGCTTTCCATTTGCAGCCACCGGGACAAAGAACCTAAGGCTGAAGATTCACCAAGTTTACAGTTATGTCAGTGGGCAATATGCCTCAAACCATTATTTTTTCTCCTTCACTGTAAAAAGTTATGACAGAGCAGACAGTATTAAGGGGACAAGGTAGAACTTTTTTGGTTTATTTTTGGCAGAATTCTCTTGCTGAATTTTTCTAAACTTGTGGTCCTGTGGTCACTTTAATCCACATAAAGACAATCTGTAAAACCTCTAAATGGGTAGCAAGCAAACAGTCAAAGCCCAGTGTATTTTTTTTATGTGCGTGTGTGCCATTTTGCCTTTTGCAAAAGTCAGTCTATGAGCTTTGCTCAGAAAGGCCACAGACTTCTTGGATTAGAAAAAGTGAGAGGTATTCTCTACATAAATTTTGCAGGAAAGCTGAATTTATTATTTCAGGCAAGTAAACTACTAAAATCAGTCAAATACCACACTGATGTATTTCATTTTCTCTGTTCTCAAAGTCTGTGTGCTGAGCTGAATTAAATGCTTTTATTTATGGTAAGTATGAAGCAAAGCATGTGGATGATCAGTGTGCAGCTTGTGGCTTTTGATGATTTTAATTTAGGATATTAACTGTCCATTATTTTTGGTGTTAAATGGCCCACCATATCATGTGATGCTGTTCTCTATCTGAATGCTCGTAGTGATGCAAAGCGTTGTCAAAACATAGATCAACAAACTGTGATTGGTGAGTAACACACAATGAATCATCTGGTCTGTACATAAGTGGAGGGAGACCAAAAACTTGTAAATATAGCCAAAGCCACTGCGCCTACTCTTGCATTTGTGATGGGCTCATTGAACCCACTTTGGGACTCTGTTCTGTTCACTTGCTTCACTGAAGGGACTATATTGAGTCCTAAACTCGTCTTTTTTTAAAAACAAAAGCAAAAAGTTAGAAAGGAAAGACAGGAAAACAGAAAGTAAAGATCTCTAAGAAAGTTAATGGTACTTCATTGATAGATTGCCATTTTTTACTTCATATTCTCAGAAAAGTAGAGAGAGAGAGAGAGAAGTAGATACCTGAACTGGAAACAAAGACAAAGAAACACAAGAGAGCAGAGAGGGAATTGCATGAACAATATGAAGAGGAGTTAAGAACCATTTTTCCTGAAGGGTATGCACCTATTCAGGAGATAGAGATGACCTGGCAAATCTGTGCCTGACCAAAGAAAGATGGAAAGTACCATTTCATTAAAAAGTGTCTCATTTCTATTCATGTCATTAGCTCATAACTGATTGAAATAATATTATGAGCTGGCAAAGCCTTGTCAGTTCCCCTTTGTACAAATACTGTTAAATGTGGTGCTTTTATCCAGCAATAACCTAGTCACATCCAGCTCCCAGGTTAATGTATGGACTTCATTTTTAATCCATGTATTCCATTAAAAGTGGATTTATTAGAAGAACATCACTGTCAGGATTGTGGTATATTTCCTGGGTAACATCACTGCACTTAGACTTTGAATATATTGGACAATTTAAGCATCCTGGTTTCTCAGACATCTTCAAGAAGGGAGATAGAGATCCATAAAGGCTGGTGGTACAGTGTCTTGGCAGAGCCGGAGGGAATGCATCCATCTTCTTGCCTGGGCGCAATGCGACGGCAGAGCTGCTGGCTTGGCGGAGGGAGAGCTTTTGCTTTTCTCAGGGCACAGGGAGCAGCCCTTGCCGCAGCTGCACCAGCCCCAGGGACCGTGCGGGTACACAGCTGGTCAGGCAACCTGGAAAACCTCTGCTTTTTTTTTTTTTTTAAACTAAAAGTATTTTTTATATATATTGGTTTCAAGTTTTTAATTTTAGCCCCCAAATATTTTGCTGGCCTGCAGCTGGGAAGTGGTTTCTTAATTAAAAAAAGAGAAAAAAGTGAGGAACGTAAGGACATAAAATAATTGTTTGATTTTACCAATACTTAGTTCCTAATACAGAAAAGACCCTGCCATAACTACAGTAGATACAGCTTTTAGAGATATCTACTTTTAAATTTGCCTTTGAATGTACTTTATATTTATTCTATAATATATCTGTGCTCTAAAAATAGGAGAATTCTAGAAGGAAAAAATGGATATAAAGTGCACTTTTTCACTGTAGGGGAAAAGCAAAAGCAATAGAGCCACTTTTATTTCTTCCACTTCAAAACTTCTGAGTCTTTTTTCTGTGTCTATTTGCTTGAAATACAAACAAAGTAGTTTGGGGGGTTTCCTCTCTTTTTCTCTGTTGTTAAAAGATGCTACCAGAGAAAGGGGAAAATAGAGGGAAAAAAGGCAGTAAGAAGTCAAATAGATATATATATGTATTTTTTTTCAGAAATAAAAATACAGTTGTTCATGAAGAAAGCTTATGTAGCTGTTTGTAAATAGGAAGAAGGACCTCAATACCGATCACCACAAAATTAAAGTGAAGCCAAGCCTAATGTCAGTGCATTCAGTATTTTGGGTTTATTCCAGCTGTGACCACCAAAGGGGTGAAATTTTCCCTTTCCTCTCAGACTTTCCCCCCTCCATAGCTCTCATTCAGGAATGCTGTAGCCACTCAAGCATCCTTTGCTGCACTTTGGAAATGAGGCATACAGAAAAAGGATGTTTTAACTGAGAAGGCAGGTTCAGATCCTACAGGAACAAGTGACAGTTTGATCTGTCTGTAACTTAGTTACCTCATCTGTAAAGTACTCTTTTATATTAACTTTTATACCAGAGCCATTGCTACTGGAGCTGAATGTCTGCCAACAGTACATTAAGCTATATGACTATGCATCATTCAAATGATGTTGGTTCTTTCATCCTTTTCTTATAGGAGAACACGTGCACACAGTTTGGGGGTTTGGAGTTGCTGTTTGACTGAGTTTCCCGTTGTCCTGACCGATTTTGATCTTGCTATGGCTATCAGCACCGCCACACCAGCTCAGATGGGTCTGCAACATGAAGCAGCTGTTACTCTGGGCACCTGGTGTGTATTTGGAGATGGCATCATTGCCTGGGTTTAGACAGGTTTTTAAGATGTGTTTTATTTCAGATAGACATCTCTTTGTATTTACATTAGAGAAGGCAGGGCAAAGAACTGAGGCTTGTGTTTGAAACAGGAAGTGGTTACATTTGTCACGGTCTTTATTTTATTGATGGAATGAATTTACTATTTCTGTCCCTAGAAAGTCTTCCCTTCCAGAAAGTGACTTGTTGTCCTTCTAGCAGAGAACTGGCTTGCTCCAGGGGAGTGAAGGTCTTGACTGTGCTTTACATGTTAGAGGTATGGATGGTCATTCAGATCTGCTGGGCTCAGCTCATTGCATGCCCAGGCCCACCTCAAGGTGATGTTGCATTAATGACTGTGGGAGGTTCAAATGCTATGAAATAATATCTAAGATGGACAGACATTTTTTACTTGAAGGGAGTCTCCAAATAGAAGCAACTCATGATCTAACCATGCAGCACAAATTTGGTGAAGTACCAAGAGACAGAGAGGTAAATTAGGAGTGAGGTGACAGCCAGAATAGCTTTGCTTTTACTCATATGTGTTTCAGCATTAATGTTATTTTAACAGACACACACACACACATACACACACATTCTCTGACTTACTCTTTCTGAATAAAAAAATCTAGGCATTGCTCCAAACCGTTACGCCACAGTCTTCACTCAGGCAAAAATGCCAATTTCTGCAATGGGTGCTTTTCCAGAACTTGAATTTCGGGACTGAACTGCTACACAGTATCTCTTTTTTAGTTTTTCTTCTGTTAGAGAACATCCTTATTTGCCTATCTGGCATAGCTATTGTGAGTTATATTTACTGACTGGAAACTTGGCAAGTCTAATATTTGTTCTTGGTAACAAGATACTACCCACAGTTTTTACTTACCGGGCTCCGCAGCAACCAGGTGGAACATACATCATTAGTTTACTGAATAATGAATATACTTTAAATCATGATTCAAAAATGCTCAGTTACAGTATATTAAATTAAAAAAAAAAGTTTAATGTAAAACCAGCTTTCCATAGTAGAATTAACAGAATCAAAATAGGCTTTTTATCAACTTTATTGAAACTAATTCAACTTTCCAAGAACTAAAAATTGGTTTCCTGTCTTGACTGTTTTGGAATTACTTACTGTCATCTGTTTCAGACGTTAAAGGATATGATTTAATATCAGCAATAAGGCCTCTGTTCCTACTTTGGCAGGTGTTAATTATTTAAACACTACTCATTTAAATTCGTTTCCAATAACTCTTTTGAGTGATTTGCTTTACACGCTTCTTCACATGTATTTTCTGCACACACAAAACCAGGGAGAAAGTCCCCCAACCAGTAGTTCTATTTCTCCACTGTTCAATCAATCTTTAGATAGGCAGGTAGAGACAGACGGATATTTCATGTGTTATGGTCTTCAGTGATGGAATATAATATATAATACATCATTTTTATTTCCTTTGAAATAATAAAAAGTTCTTCTCTTAGTCAGAGTGCTGTGGTTTCTGCATGCTAATGGCTGTACTCTGTGTGAATGAATTGTGAAATGGGTCACAGTTCTTGAAGCATTCATTGGGGTTGGAACAATATAGACAGACTTATTCAGGAAAAAGATGGGGAGAAAACCTCTAAAATAATGACAGTGGTTCCTCCACACATACAATCCCACCAGTTGGTTTATTTACAGGGACAAAAACACAGCTGTATGAATGTTGTCTGGTTCTGTCCAGCTACCTATTAATAATGATGAAAAATGGCTCCCTTGCTGCATATGCATGAATTTTCATCTACCATTATGTTAGAATCATCCTGCCTTTTTTAATTACTATTATTATTTTTTATTTAATCTTTGTCTTGTTTTACAACACTGCATCAGAGAAACAGGAATTTTTAGTGCTGTACAACAGACCTCTGTCTGGTGTGAAGTGAAATTCTCATTCTGTGACAGATAACTTGCAATTTAATACATAATTCTTGTCAGTAGAATAACATAAGGGAAAGCTAGAGCAGAGGGAAAGTCAGGCATAAGAGGGGGAATTTTATGCACCACTGGGAAATGAGAAGCTGACAACTATAGGTATTTCAGTTCTACAAGGCAAGTCATTTCATCCTGGTAATAAATGGAAAAGGTGGGTGTTTGTTTAGATTTAGGCCACTCGGTAATGATTTTAACACTCAGCCAAGCCTCCTGCCAAGACAAGCACTCCCAGGCCAAAATCTGTAATGAGCTCTCATCTTCTCAATTATAGATTCAGCCCTGACCAAAGCGATATCCAATATTCCCCTCCCCGCCCCGTCAGCGCAGAGACACGCTGATGGACGTGCGAGCAGCACGGCTCCGCATGGCTCCCGCGGCTCCTCGAGGCCTTGCAGCCATCCCAGCCACCACGCCGGGGCACCAGCACCCACCACCTCCCCTTCTCCCTTCTCCTTGCCCCCCCGCCCTGTTTAATGGAAAGAGTGAATGCGGAGAAAGAGAAATAGTGCCAGCAGTGCGGGGGAGGAGGGAGGGAGAAGGAGAGGATGGAGGGACCATCCTCCCTCTGCCTCTGGGATCCTCCCAGCCCCTTCCAACGGGTGGGAAACTGAACTGGTGGAGCCAGATTTGGTCTTGAAGCTCTTCACAGTGATTTTGTTGGCAGGTCTCTGCCGGCTGGTTGAGACTGGCCATGGCAGCTGAAGTGCTGTGTTGGTGAATAAGGGACACTCAGAGCTCCCCCAGTGTGCTGCTCTTAGCCCGTGCTTGTCTGCGTCTTGCTGTTATTTCAAGTGATCTTTAGTATCTCCTCACTTGCACTTATCTCCAAGCTCCCTTTTTCTGACATGTGTCCAAAAAACATAGAAGATAATTTTCTTTCCAAAACTTATATTTCACAATTCAACCTCCTGGCCTCGCTCTAGCCTGTTTTCTGTCACCTTTTCCCATTGCTTTTGCTTGCTTTTCCCCAGATGGACTCATACTTCATTGTTATGGTATTTTTTTTTTAATCTGTCCTGAACTGAAGGAATCTTGACCCCACCTGCCTACTGGCTGATCAAACTCCATCTTTGTTTTCTCTTTTATAAATCCATAAACATTCACCTGCCTCATCCCAACCCCCACTGACCTACACTCACCAAAGACCTCATAAAACATGCTTAGAAGCTGGACACAATAATATTCAAAAGGCTTTTTTGATTGGAGAAGCGGGGAGGTGTCTACATCAGGAATAAAAATACACCTATAGTTGCAGGGTTTAAGGAGCGGAAGAAGCCGAGATGCAGCTTTTCCATGGTGTTCAGGGTCTGTGCAAAGAGGCACGGCCAGGGGCTCTGCACTGCTGCTGCAGATGTTTGCTTTTTAGAGATACTTGTTGTGAACTTCTGCTGAGCTAAATGGATCACTAGCTCTTTTTCAGCAGACTTTTCAGCTCATTTTCCACCTTCTTGGCAGAGGAGAACAAACGTGATAAGATATGGCAAAAAGAGCAAATGATTTGCCATGTAGAGGGAGAAGAAGAATGTATTTCCACCATGGAGGCGGGGACTGTGGTTAATTCAGAAAATAACAGTCAATAAATAAATAAATAAATGAGGAAATCAAAGCCAAAACCCCACAATCCAAGACTAGGCCTGTGTTACTCAGTTGTTCTGATTTTTGCTTAGAACAATGAGTCTATTTCAGCAAGAAGGCTTTCCTTAGTCCTTTGTGCTTCCTTAAATAGCAAAAACTCCCTTTATATGGCTTTGTGTTCTTCATTTATACTGTGTGTTACAAATTTTTTGTGCTGTTCAACAGCTGGCAGTGGGTGACAGAATCCTAGAGGGTAAGTGCTATATACAATACATAATCCAGTTGATCCAGTCTTCCAGTCATCAGTCATGGGTAGTCAGACTTTATAGCTGTAATCATGAGTTCAGCGCGACTCCTGAACAATTAAGAATCAGAAGGTTTTGTCTCCTGTTCATTAAAAAAAATGTAAAATGTGTTTGGCAAAACTCTAGATGAAAAATGAAAAGAAATATTATGACTGTTATTCGTATTCTCCAATTAAATCTTTTTATAGTTCTTTTTTCTTCTACTGCTTGTGTACAGCAACCTTGGCAGAAGACACTAAATCATATGTAGGTTAATTACTTAATGTTTCTGAATTGCTTTGAACATGAAGTGAGTGCCAAGTATTACTAATATTATGTGAGACAACATTGTAATAAGCTGGGGGGGGGGTTCATCTTCACTTTCTTTCATCATGCATTAATGCATAAGCTTTGTTTGGTGCTATACATAGATTGTACATACAATTACTCGAATTTGAAGACTCTTAGATGTGAATAACCAAGGACTGTATTTTGGAAAAAAAAAATAATTTTCCTGGGCAGCTCAATGTCCTCAGCATTACAGACAGCAACTTTCTGTTCCAAAAAAATATTACATGACATTGATATGCTTTACAGCATTGATATGCTTTTAATTACAGAAGGAAACTCTCTTGAAAGTATTTGCCTTTTTCACATCATTTACCAATTTACCAACACCAGCTAGCAGTAGACCTGTACCTGCCTGTGGGTATTCAATTGTTAATTTCTTGGGTAAGTTCAGGAATTTCTGTGGTTCTTTGGAGATGTATAAGTTGCTTTTATTGTGATGGTGGTCAGACTGTTGCAATGATATGACCCATTTATATAATAGCAGGAAATTGAAGTGGTCATTCTAATGCTACTTTGAGGCTTGGATTGGTTCCATCTCAGTAGTGGACATTTTGTAATCTAAATAAATATTATTTCTCATTTTCCTACCAGGTCTCGTAACTTTCATGTGACAAACCTATCTACATATCTGCAGACTCTAGTCTGCAAGAGTATTTCCTTGTAGGCTGGTATTCAGTGTACACATACACTTGTCCAGAGGTAAGGTTTGGACATTCTGATAATGATTTTTATTTTTTTCCAAGGAAACCATTTTTTTAATCAGTCGTGTTTCCTTTCTATGAAAACATTGACTTTTTGTCAGAATTAAAGAAAAATAACACTATGAAAAGCTTTTTGAAAAACTAATATATTTTTTAAAAATATTTTCATAGGCAGAGTCCTCCTTTTTTGATCAGTATTAGTATTAAAATTAATATCTAGTTTTAGGAGACCAAAAGCTAGAGCATGTGCACAGCAGACTAATAGTGTTTGTGCAAGTGCAACTGTTTCCCTGCCCAGGCTTTAAAAATCAAGGCCTATGTGGTTTTCACATCTCATACAAGGAGTAACTTAAGGGTTTAAAGTGAAATCAAACTCTACAGTATGTTGTCCAAGTGTACTGAAACAAAAACATAAATGTGAAAACCTAGCACATCATAAATAAGATGAGATATATCAAAAATAATTAAAATATAAATCATGAATTAGAAAATAATAAACATTTATCTTATTAACTTGACACATAACTTGGGCAAAGCAGTTTCTTTTTCTTTGGTTTCCATGATCATAAGATTTTATGTGTACTGATATCAAATTACTACATACTATCTAAAAATGCAACATGAGATCTGCCTGGGCAGAGAGTAAGATGTCATTCATTATTGTTTCACCTTGGGGACTGGATATTCAATCTGAAAAAATAAACACTCAATGTATGTTCCATCCATGTGACAGGACCTTCTGTTATAGCTTCCTTTCTGATATACATCTCCTACCTGATTCCAGCAGAAGGAACCCCTATCAGATTCACATAGGTTGTAACTTACTTCTAAATTCCCAAAATATTTTACTCCCTGGAGCTTCTCATAAAAAAGAAAAAGTTTAAAAGTATATTTTCCTGTTAAGTATTGATATGTTAAGTGCTGCTTCAACTTTGAAAGCTTGGTAAATGTTTAATGTCAGTTTTGTCTGATCTTGTGTGTTTATAATTTGTGTTCTGTCTATTCATTTACTCTGGCAGCATTGCTAAGTTTTACTAGCAAAGGGATGAAAGAGGTCAGATTTTAATTCCATGGCAATTTCCCTTCTTGCCTATCACTTTCACAGGCTATATGCTTTGTCATGAAACTCCCATGTTTCAACTGACTTTCTACTTATGTATGAAGAGATTCAGGCACCTCTCAAAGCTTTACTGAACAGTTTGTGTTAGAAAGGTGTTTCCAGCATAGCAACACCAGCTGAACAAGTCACACACCTTTATTTTGTCTCTGCTGTTGGAGACTTGGTATTTCAGACCAAAAGCAATCTCTCTTGCTCCTCTGAGGATGCATGTTGTCTCCCATGCACCACGGCCTGCTAGAGATGAGAAAATATTTGGCTGAAGAGAATGATGCCAGGCACCTCATCTTTAATTTCAGTCTAATGAAAGACTGAGGCCTGGTCCACCTAAAGTAATGGAGATGGGGCTGAGCTGGCTGCATCCTTGTCATCCCTGTGCTGGCAATGGCAGACCAGGCCAATCTTTTACCTGTCCTGAAACCAAACAAGCCATAATACAGCAGAGGTATTGTCCAGAAAATCTTGCCTTGGATATGGAGTCTTTTAGCTTAAAAATGCCCTTAATACTTATGGGAGATATTTCACTATACTTCAAACAAAATGCTGCTGCCTAGTTTAAAGCTGGACTGACATCCACAGAAGTATTTAGGCACCTAACTCCTCGGCAGGTGCTTTGCTTGTCTGATCACATCAGTCCTCACTCCCATATTGTTCTCTGCTCAGGTACCACCAACTTGGATGCACAGCTGTGCCCAGCAGAGAATTCAGAAAGGAAAACACATGTCAGAAAAAGGTTAAACTCCAGGGCTGTTTGAGACAAATGGAGAAGAAGAACTTAAACTAATGAGATAGGCTAAGCATTAATGGAATTTAGACTTTTCAGAAAAGCTAATTGAATTGAATAACATAAAAGTGGCAGCAGCTTTAAAAAAATATTTAAACTTTTTTTGTAGAAATGTTAGCAGGCCCAATTGCTAAGTCAAATAAAGCAAGGGATATAAAAATAAGGGAAAAAACACTTATTATTTCCACAATCAGATATTGTTTCACACTATCCATGTAATTAAGGTTAGAAGTCTTCACACAGAGACTGTTTGCAGCGTATTTGGGTGTGTGAATCATGGTATTAAAATTAACTGTAATTTTTAGACAGTTTTTGCTTTAAATCTAGTACCAAATGCAGAAATATTACAGGAGATTTTTTAAATTAGACAGAGAAACTCCTCAAAAAACAGACCTGTATTTTAGATTTTATGCTACCAAACTGGTTGAGAATGACCATATTCATGCACAAACCTCAAAGTGATTTGTAGTGTAAGTGAGAAACTCCACATGAAAATTCTCTGCATTTAATCCCTGTTAAATTAGCTATTAATTTAATGCAGCAAATTAAAAGCCACTAGAAGCAGGTAGAAAACCCCAATGGCACTGCATCTGTGCACACTTTATTTCAGCCTAATACACTGTCTGAAAATTTTACAGAGTTACTAGCAGAAATTTTTGAGACTTTGGAGCAGTTGCAACCAGTTGCCTGACACCACGATAGGGTAGACACTGGAGTGGAACAGCTTTTGGAATGTAACAGCAGCAAGGAGGCTAATAAAGTGATTGCAAATGGTCTGTTTAGTGAGTTGAGTGAAACCAGGGATGGCGTGAGAGTATGAAAAGCACATCTTGCTCTTTTTTTTTTTTTCCTGTGATTGAGAAAGACATAAACATATCTATCAAAATAAGTGGAGACAGGTCATTAAGATAAATTAATAGAAAGTTCAAAATACGGCTTTGGATGTTTTTCATTTAAATATGCCAAATATTATCAAATGCATCATATTTAATCTTGGAATTATATTTCAGGTAAAGGTAGCATGAGTAAGAATTTAAACTAACATATTTCTCCTGACATGCTCTGACAGCGGGCTTACCTACCTTCCAAGGGAAAAGCAGCCCTTTGAAAGACAGATTCCAGTAAACTGAGAAAAAAGTGGTGCAGCAGCCCTACATTCCAAATGTAATTTATCTTATTTACATACACACAGTAGTTCTGGGAGAGGGGAAGCAACATTCTATGGGGGCAAATGTCTCTTCCAGCGCTACCTGCTGACCTGAGCACATCTGAAGAGCCAAGGCTTTACGAGTATCTCTCACTGCTTTCATTGCCTTCCCTGCAAATACCACCAAGAACGGAAATTTAAATAGCAAAGTGCATCAACAATACAGAATATTTGCTTGTGTTCCTAAAAGAACATGCCACTGCCACTTGGTGATACTAGTGGCAGGTATCTTCTTTGCAGCACTTCAGTCTGCATCATTCCTGTGAATTTCCAGGAAACGTTTTCACCAGCATATCTGAGAAAAATGAACAAAAGGAGGACATAAATATCCTGTTCAGAGTTTTTGCATTCTTTTTTTTTTTTTTCCAGTTTAGTGTTCAGGTGCCTTATAGGGAAAAATAAGCAACAAAGAAATATTTGGCTTTTGGGGTGAAAAAAGTTGTGGTCTATTAGATGGAAGGATGTGGTTAAAACAAATGCTTAGAAGGCAGCAGATAAGAGTTCTCTTCCCAGATCTGGAACAAATGCTCTTTTTGACCTTGCACCAAAGCATTTCCTTGCTTTGGGACCAGTTTCTCTGTACAACGGGGGTGATAAACGAGTTTAACTGCTCTTCCTGACAGAGGAACTGGGAAGTTTTTACTTATACTTGTTACAAGCCTTCAGGACCTTGAAAGAGATAAGCATTGGATCAGTTTGGACTTGCAGATTTAAGTCTGTTCTTTAAAGAAAATATTTCTTTTATAGTATTAGGTTTGTTTTACACTAATTATGTGTATTTTAAAAAATAACCAGAGTTTACATTTATTTGCTCAGTCTTGCAAATAATTAGCTAACTCCATTACTTGAAAATTCTATTTTCTGTTCTTACAGTCAACAACAACAAAAAAAAACCTGAAAAAATAGAATTATAATTCTTCTTAATTCTTCTACTTGCATATGACCAAGAAGTTTAATTTCTGATAGAACATTTTAACATTAATAGTGTTATCCCAATGGGCTGTTAGAGAGCATTAGAGAAAAACAAAGATGCTTTTTGCACCTTTTAAAATAACTTAGAGGAATGCTTTGATTGTCTTTTGGAAATAAGCACACATAAAAAGTGGCATTTCCCTATTTCTCTTCCAATGAGTTCTGGAGCTGAGAAATCCCTGAGGCAAGACTTTTAACTTGCTTCCTTCCATCGTGCAGCAGAGAATCATTGCTGGGGCCTGCGGAGACTTCCAGCTTGTCTGAAGATGGAGAAGGCTATTATCTGCTATGATTCAGCACCCATTGGACAAACTACCTCACCCCTTTCTGTCTTTTAAATATGTTTTATTTAGCCTTTATGCGTGAAACCATGTCCCGAACAGGTCAGCCAGGCTTAGGATTCTGGCCCAGCAATGCACACACTTACTAAAATAGTGTTTACACATAATATCTGTTTAAATTATGAAATGCCTGTTGTGAAAACAATGGACATATTCAATCACTGTATCCCAGAAAAAATGAGAAAAATATTCCAGAGCTCCTATCAGAGCCAAATAGGTATAATTTTGCTAGTGATATGGTAATACACGGCAGCTTTCCCCGGATGGCTGTGTAAAACAAAGAAGTGGTTGTCAGCCTTTCAGAATCAGATGTTAATGATATTTCATGTCTTTGTTGAGTCTGTGGAAAGCAGCTACTGCACCTAAAAGGGAAATGACTTCCATACCAACCTCCCCCAGCCAAAGTCGTTCAGATTGGGAAAACTGGATGAGGTCCATATTTATACTTTGGAAAGAGGTGTAAAAGAAGAATTCAAGACAGTATTGAATGAGCTGTCTCCCAGTATCTTTACCCAAACTTATATCTTATCACTGTGATGAAAGTCTTTAGTTCAGTGTATTACTGTCTCTCTCTCTCTCTCTCTCTTTTTTTTCTTTCTCTCTTTTTCCTTTTTTTTTTTTTTTTTCCCCCAAATATATACGAGGAAAGAATGTAATGTAAGCAAAACTCCAATGTGTTTCTGGCAAACGAGGAGTGTTTTCTACATCTCGTATATTTTTGGAAGCGTTTGAATCCAAATGTAATATGTCTTCCAAATCAGGAAGAAGGCTTTTTATTAGACTGATGGCTGCACACAGCAGAGAGAGGGTTGTCTGCCCCAGCACTGCAGCAAGCAGGGGCTGGTGCTCTGTCTGAGCTAGTTCGGAAGACTGAAGCCAGTCAAAAGAAGAGTTTCTGTAGCTTTATTGCTGCAACTTCATTTTGCTGTACTACTGTATGTCTTCACTTCTGCAAACTTTCTTCCGTTTGTTTTAAGAAGAGGTCTTAATTCCAATGCAAAATCCGTCCAGAAAGGAGGGCCCCTCAGCACTGTGTTCCAGCTGGTGGGGATTAGCTTAGTCCTTTTACCGGATACGTATCATTTTAATCTTAAGCCTTTAGACACTGTACAACATACTATTAAGTCTGTTACCAAATAAAACACTAAAAGGCTGATTCACTAAGGGTTACACACCCTTTGCAGGGAAAAAACTAACATTTACAAAGGGATAACTGCCAAAAATCACTTAAATTTCATGTCTTTCCTATTTACTAAATCCCACATCCACCATGTGTACAGTAACTTCCTTCAGATATGCCCCTGGGAGAAGTGCAAGTCAAAATAAAGGGGAAGTTGCCCCCCTAAAACATGCCCCCGGCTCTAAGGAGTGATTTATATTGGTGCACATAAGAAAATCTGA
Organism: Streptopelia decaocto; assembly: GCF_964273445.1. Classification (NCBI taxonomy): domain Eukaryota; kingdom Metazoa; phylum Chordata; class Aves; order Columbiformes; family Columbidae; genus Streptopelia; species Streptopelia decaocto. The sequence goes on from NC_138655.1 coordinate 16,136,028, forward strand.
AAAATGAAAGTTAAGTTGTTCAGAAATAAAATGAAACCTTCCAGAAAGTGTGAATCATGTACTCAACTTCTATGATAACGAGTAATACATTTCCTACAGGAGTTAGTGGTTAGGGTATGAAACGTGGGCATTAGCAGACTAAGGGATCATTACTGATCTTGTGCAAATGACCTTGACTACAGTTTCTAATTTGGGTGCTTAAACTGAAGTAATATTGCAGCCCTCGGTTATTTGTGGAAACGTGGGTGACAGAATCCCTGGACCTTGCACTACCAACTTAGGTTGTTAATAGCAAATGCAGATGCCTGACTTCACTCCCTGTGGAGCTTCTTAAACGATGTTTTATCTTTCTGTCAAGGGTAAGGCAAAAAAACCTCTGATATTTATAATGTGCTTTGGATGAAGGGAGGATCAAAATGCAAACTACGATAGCCACTGTTTATTGGCTAGTCTTCTGTTCTGACACAGGCTCAGAAGTATCTCATCACATCATTTTAGCCAGTCATTTGAAGTTAATCACTATAACTCGTCATGCTAGATTAGTTCATATGGTTATGGGACGATCTTAGGGGAGGAAGATCACCTCAGGAGTTCATTAGGTGTGGCTCTGGCAACAAGACTGCGAATGAAACTGCATTGATAGTCTGTGTCCTACTGTTTGGGTAACACAAATGATTTAAGTTTTCTTCCAGGGAATTTGGTTGTTGTTGTTTTCAGTAAGAAATAACTCATCTGTTTTGGAAAACATTGTTTAATGTATAATGGAATATTCCACTAGCACTGACAGGCAGAGCTGCACCGTGCCAGGCAGCCAGGCCAGGGATCTCGACTTGCCAGGGTGACTGCAAAATGGGATGCAGGCACCCCACCGATGCTGGGTTTGGTGCCCTGCAAATGCTATTTTCCACAGTCCCAGCTGAACGTAAAGGAACTCTTCCTAGGAATGCTGGCTAGGAAAATTAAAATCCTGAATGCATGCTACGGCTGTGTTTTTTGTTAGAGGCTAAATTAGTACAGAATAATAGTATGTAGCATTTACAAAGTCTTTTTGCATTCAAGATATTTGAGTAAGATAAATGGTAAAATCACCATATGCATTAAGCCCTAGGATAAAGTACTATTAATCCTGTTGTGCAGATACAGAAGTTGAACTAGAGGCAAAGATTTTTGTCTGGGAACTGAGGTAAAGATTTTTGTCTGGGAATTGAGGTAATTTTTTTTTGTCTCAACCAAGATTATAATGCAAAGTTTTTATTTAGTAGCTTTATGCTCAGACTATGCAATTCTTCCTAGCTGAATTTTGTTGCAAGGGTCTTGGTGTCTTCATTAAAGGCCTAGTTAGAGGGGTCATATGATTTTTGTTAAAACGTCAGTATTCATATACTAAATAAAAACATTTCCAGGCCATATATTGTGGGAAAAATCTGGAAATAAAAAGCATCACTCATACATAGCCTGAAGGCTCCAAGGACCACTAGACAATGTAAAAAACAATCAAAACCAAAATGTGCTTGTTTATGTAACAGTCATGATTTTAAAGAGAATTTTGTGATTCTGGGGGATCCAACTCATGATTTTTCAGTGCTTGGCCTTGGTGATATTGTTAGCCTGCAGTGGAGAATCTGCATTTGATGACCAAGTTCCCCTGTCACTTCACATACAGTTAGTTTATTTTGGAGGATCATCAGATACAAATTCTGTTATATGTTAACAGCATTGCCAAGCTCAAGGATTCAAAAATCATGAGCTAGTTTATTCTACATGGCAAAGCGATTAGTGAGAGAAAATGCAAAAGCAGCAACAACCCAACAAATGCTCTTAATATTTATTCCGTCGTCTCCTCTCTATGAGGCCTTCAACAATGCCGTGGTTCAGTACCACTACCAGGACTAGCCTATTTATCCTCAGAGATGAGAGAGATCTCTGAAGTCTAATGAGAAGAATATGGGCCTTGCTCTGTAGTATCCATAAGCCGTTTTTTGGGGGGATTTTTGCACTGCGCAAGGCATTTACAAACAGAGCTCATCTGAATAGTCTTGTTTACTGCAGAAATGGAAGAGCAGTATCTGAGAACCTCCATCGACGTGTGACTGTATTTATAGAAACACCATTAGGGGGAGCTGTGTAATAGACTTAATGTCAGTGTTTTACAGCTTGCTCACCTTAAAACCCAGTACCTTCACTTTATGTACATCAGTCCTTACAGTACTTCCACCATCCTGTTCATCACCACCATTGACACTAGCAGACACTATGGTGGTGAAGTCTTCATAAAGACCAATGAAGAACAGAGTGATCAGCATCAGAATAAATGAGGTAAATTCAGTGGATTCTTGGATGGAGGTTGCTGTGATTAGCTTGTGATTCTGCTGTTTTCTTTGATAGCCCCTTTCAATTGCAGAGTCTTGCTGTAAGTATTCTTGGCCTTAAATTAGGTAGCATCTTGGAGAAACCTTTCATTTGTCACCAAAATCTTTTGCTATAGTGGTCCTGCTGTGAATTTTTCAGGAAGCCATCCATTTGGCTGAAGTCCCCTCTGCTCTGAAATGTCCTGGACTGAATCCTATTATGTGAAGGAGAATGGACTAAGGAATTACACCCAATATGTATGTGATACATTGTGTGATATAGGATGTAATATGGTACATCAGAAATAGACCAAGCAGTCAGTTGCATTATTTTTCACATAAGAAAGGCTTATTCTTATTTTCAAAAATATAGACTAGTTTTTGGCATTCTATGAAGTGCAGAATTTGGAGACTGTGAGTTGGAGAGCTCTGTATGACCTGCAAAGCTGCAATAAAGAATGAGGACACATAGCAGCTTGGATTTACATTCTTAAAAAAGATACAAAGCTAGATAATGAAAAAAGCAGAGGAATAGGATGATCTCCATTTCATCTTCTGGAGGAGTAAATCCCAGATTGCTACACAAGATGATGAGGTGAACCAATATTTTAGCATATCAAGGACAGTTCAAAGTGATGGAAAATGTCCAGGTTTTCTAAAGGATAACCAGGGAATAATTAGTTAAGTAAAAGAAAACTTTACTCCAAAATCCAAACAACAGTTTGACACAGTAAAACCAAATTCATTCCTAAGATTAACTGTGTTTAAGCTAAAAAGTTTTTCCAGTTTTTAAATTGGTCTATTCTTCTTAGAGATCAGAATATGGGACAGTCTAGGAATTAAATAGTCTTTTTTTTTTTTTTTTCTTTTATGCTGACTTGAGACACTTTTTAAGTACTTTTTAAAATCTGAAAAACACTCCCTCCATTGCTCAAAATATGATGCGAGTGAACTTTAATGAATTCATTCCTGAAGAAATGGATTCAAATCATTGCTCTACTATTGCCAGCTCCTGTAAAACTGCCTGGCATAAACCATGCAGTTCATGCAATATTGCTCTGGCCCTTTATACAACAATGCCCACATTTAAAATAGTAAACTTTATTTGCCTTTGTACCAGAACAAAGTAGGGGGAATAGAGACACAATATTACCAGAACACCTTCTCAGAAGAATATTCTTGTCATGGTGGGGTTTCTAAAGGTTTGTATGGCCTTCACTCTATTGATCCTGAGACACCAAGGTCCTAACGAAGAAATATACTTCCATGAAACTCTACAAGAAGCTGGTTACCAGAACCCTTATTTTCTGTCATTTGCAAAGTGTAAAAATCAGAATAAACTGTTCTACCTGGCCTTTTTGCTGGGATATGTACTTGTTCCCAGTATATAACTGCTTCATTTTGTTGATGTCTCTTCTGCTTTTTCTCTGGGACATTACTACCTTCAGCACACTGTTTGCAAAGCTAAATCCTGAGCTTCTTGGGACAGGGAACCTGTCTTTATCTGTTTGCATTTTAGTTGCAAGACCCAAGGATGTCACACAAAAGCTGTGATGAATATTACAAGAGTACTAAGGTACTTTTTGCATCGTAAGGATAATGACATTTGTCTGCTTCTAACAAATCTTAAACCATTTATAACAGAGTTAAATACGTTGTAACCCACCTAAAGGAGAACTGTTGCAGGAAGAATATAGAGCCCAGCAGAAGTCTTAGTTATCTCTCTTGAACTTTCTCTTTGCTTCATGAAGACAATAGTCTACATTAAAACTGTTGCAAAACTGAAATCACAATAAACCCACCCAAACTGCCAGAGAAAACAGACCTTTATTCCAGTGAGGCCAGGAGTCTCTGCAGTCTCAAGGCTGGGGACAGCTGCATTGAGTGGCAGAGGAACTGGATACTGAGTGCAGCTCTGAAGCATACAGTCATGTTCTGACATTAAATGTTCTGAAAGCAGTCACTTTTTGGCACATTGAACTGTTGTACTTTAAGGTTTCACCAAAAAACATTGACTTCATTTCTTATTCTATCAGATTATCAAAATGAACTGATTTTTTTTTTTTTTTTTCCTTAAAATGCCTAATGTGTTTGCTAACACAGAAATCCCCAAGACTAGGATTCGTGAACTATTTGTTAAGTTATTTGTAAGATTTCAAGATTAGTGGCTGGCAGTCCAAGAAGACTTTGCTTAAAAGTATGGCAGAAAGCAGTCATTTGATGCATCTTACAAATTTGGAATCATGGGTCTGTTTGGCCAGAAAAGTTTCAGTATGCAACTATTTGTTTTTGTGCAATGCAGATCAACCTGGAGACTTAACATCCAACCTTTTATACATACTCTAGCATGCTCAAGACCTTACTTGCCTGCTTTACTTTGAGGTTATGGTAAACATCAGGATAGATGAGAAGATGTTCTTCTTGAGATCAAAAGTACATGGGACCTGAAACTGAACTGGTCATGATTCTTCTTGAAAGGCATGAAATGGGACTGACGACCACTAAGAAAATCATGTGAGCCTAAGTTGAAGGCTGTTCTGGAATGGTCTTGGAATCTGTTCCTCACTGTAACTAAAATAATGAGAAATGACAGCAAAATAGAGGAAGGCAGTGAACAGTTTCCTTCCCTACTGTTGGGACCATGAACCTTCAGAGCAGAAAGACAGGAGGAGTGATGGAGAGAGAGAACTGATGCAGTGAGGAAGAGCGTGCCTCAGGGCACACTGCCTGCATATGTCACCAACACTGACCACTGAGGAGAAGCACATCAAAAAGTATTAAACAGGTATTAGCTTAAATGTTGACCCAGAAGCTAGAGCACACGAGAGAAGTATGTGATTGTGGTAAAGAGGTGAAAGCAACTCAGACTGAATCAGGTTGTTCAGTAAGAGAGAGCTGGATACAGTAACCTCGTGAGATCTCCACCATCAATTGCTGTCAGTAAGGAATTTGTGACTAGCAAGAACTGGGAGGGCATTTTGGAAGGTACATAATGCTTGTGCCGGAGCTAGACCTTCACAACCCAACTTTGGGGAGTATCTGCCTCACATCTTACAAGGTAGGCATGGCAGTCTGTGAAAAAGGTTTGTCACAAATACATTTGCAAAATTCAGTAGCTATTAATTACACACAAAACAAGCAAAGTAACTGTCATGACTTTTACCTCTATCAAAAATACACTTGAGGGTTTTGAATATCTCTTTCTATTCAAATTCCAGATTCTTTTAGGAAGACCTCTGAACTGCTCAATTATAATTGATTGGTTCCTTACACAATTCATGGTAAAAAGTTTCATGACTAGATGATCTCTAAGTTAACAGAAATCTCTGTTCCTCCAACTTTTTCCTGTTCTTGTCTGTTGCCAATCAAAAGTCTTGAATCCATGTTGATTTAGCTGCACCCATGAGACAGAATTAGAACATTCTGAAGTTAAAATTTCAAAAAATAGCTTATGCCATGAGACAAATGATAATTGAACCTCAGAATATTCATATCTTGGTCACCCATGTAACCTGTGCAAACAGGACTCCAGAAGAACACAGGAGACTAATTCAGTCTAGAATTTAGTTCATCTGCTAATACAGTGTAAATTGCAGCAGGTGAAAGAGACAAAAAGGGAAGGCTGCAACATTAGAAAATGATTATGGCAAACTGACTTTTCTTTTTTGAGGAATGACAGAGGAACAAATACTGCACAAGTATGATCAAGGTTGTCCAAGAAGTGAGTTACTCACTTTGAGGGGGGAAAAAAATGACTTCAGCAAAATTTCTATAGAACCCTTGAATGGAAATTAAAGTTGTTGTGATGTCCACACCACATGCTTTCTCCTGGGAGATTTCTGCTCCACAGAAGGGGCTGGAAGGTCATTTTTTATATGTCCTTGTACTACATACAACAAATCTGGATTCTGTTGCATAAAGACCACAACACTTGTTCCAAAAATATAGCAGCCTTTGACGTAGTTATGGGAGCAATTCTGTAAAACTATTTTAGAGGAGGTACACTGACCCAGTTAGAAGGATCCTTTCACTAGGTTTTGAAAGTATGGTCAGTGTTTCTGTGAACATAAGTAACTAATTCAATGAAAGCAGTGGCTAAATATCTTTATTTTTGTGGAATGTGACATGGGAATTTTGTGGGATTCATAGTTGGTCTAAATCTCACGTTCCATACTGCATGCAAATGGGTTTCTTTTGCATATGATTTGCAAATGGCATAACTGTGATGTGTAGACATGCTTAAAAATTCACCATTACAAACATTCCTTCTAGACAGTAAAAATCCCTAACAATTCTAACCACAGTTGTCTCATCACTCTTAGTTCAAAATTCAGTTCTTTGTACAGGCAGCAGAAAAATTGTTTCTAGGGACATTTATTTTCAGAAATAAATACATAATCTTTTCTACCTAATCACTCAAAGACTTTATTGAATTTCAAAATTTTTTTTAAAAGTCCATAAAAAAGTGTGAAACAATATTAGTGAGAATTTGAAAACTATCAATATGATCTGCAGTATATATTTTAATCTTTCCTACCAAATTTTAAAGAATTAGAATTTTCAGGAAATACTAGCTAAGCTCTGAATAGTGTTCTGTAGTGATTAATCCAATGCATAAATTTACTTTTTGGTGTCACAAATTTAAAATGCAGAAATTTCTCATACTTCCTCCAGACTGCTTCTAATTTCTAACATCACGCTGTTTACTGATATGTGTTTAAAGACCATCATAGTTGCAATAAATGTAATGAGACTTGCCAGCAACCTTCTGTTATGTCAGTAAAAATACATATTCTTTGACCAAGCCGCCAGTCCCATTCATTTTTAACGTAAAATGTCAGATTAATTGGGTATCATGGGCTGAGAAGAATATGTTTTCCATGTAAGGATAATTTTTATACCGCAATGTTTACTGCTTGAATAAAATGATGCAAAAGCATTTCACAAAATGGAATTCCAAAGTTTCAACTTGTCTGTTCCTTGCGTGTGTAGCAAAAAGCTTGTATGCCTGCTTTTCCATTCCATTGCACCCTCAATAGGCGTAAATAAATCAAAAAAACTTTGAATGTCAGCAAAGCTTTCAAGGACATATCTGCTGTATTCTGTGTTTTGATGGGTGCAGGTAGTGGGAATTGTTTGATGTGTGATCTCTGTGTGGGTGTTCTCTTTTCAGAGAGGAGAATTCTGAATAATTTCATAGGATAGAGAGATGTCAAATGTGGCTTTCTGCCTCGTCATAACCAGAAAGGTTTCATATGTTGTTGATTGGATTTATATCGTGTTTGCTGGGAAGTGAGTTATCTACTGGGTTATTCACCCTGCCAAAGGCACAAAACCAGATGGCTCTCAGGTCATGTTAGACATGGTTGGCTGAAAATAATTCTCCTTCATTCTTGGACTTTTGTAGGCATGTTTCTAAATTCTACTCATGAAAAGTTCAGGGTTGTGCAGTACAAAGGACCTCACTCCATCATACGTACTTTCATTGAAAAATACTCTGTTGAGCAAGCAGTCTCATAAAAATGCCCTAGAATGAAGTCTCTTTCTAGAAAAAAAAAGTCTGGACATGAATGGATAAAAGTATTGGTGAAGGCAAACTGCTAGAAGCCAGGTCTGGAGTGATTTTGACATTGCCTTAATTTCCTGTCCTGGCCTGAACAGTCTCTCCCTTTTCTTTCCCTTCTTCTTTTGTCCCAAATGTCTTACATACATGGATTTTACATCAGTGTAATTGGCCTTGGTGGCCTAAGCCCCCTGGTGTCTGTAAATTTTGTTCAAGATTTATGAGGTTGCAACAAAGATTAGAAACTGGATTTGAGAATAGCATATATCATGCAGAGATATGAATGGATTCATTTCTCAAGAAAATTAGATGGGTGAATTGAAAATGTTTTCTTGTTCTGCTAGAGTAATAGAGGGGTTGGTATGCTCATTCAAAATTATGGCCTCTGAATCAAATCTTTAATATATTTTTCAATACATGATAATTTTATCTGTCATCACTATCAAATAGCTTTAATGTTATTCACTTAACATCATTCAAGAAACAACTTAACTAACATCTCCGACATGGAATTCATCTTCTGTTATTTCTCCAGCTGTATTTTCTTTCTTACAATCCCCAAAATGACTCTAGCACTGACTCCTCCTACTAAATTACAATATCCAAACAATTTAAATTAGTATGTCATGAGATTGGAGTCGTTTTGTGTTTGACCTAATTATTAAAATTACTTTCTGAGAACTAATGGCATAATTACTCTTATAATTAGTAAAATAAAGAACCTGTAACTGCTCAGACTGGGAGCAGCTGATATGATCAAGCTTTAAATTGAAAAAATCCAAAATTTTCTTGCCCATCGTCTGTAGCTCAGTACTTTTCAAAGGGAAGGCTGATACATGCCTGCAATGACTATGTTTAAACAATTAAATCTTGTCTCCACCTTAACATTTGATTCATTACTCACTGATGAACCTTTGTCCCTACTTGTCTGTTACTGGGAAAACATAAAGTAGCGTCTACTACAGATACCAAAACATACTTGCTGTGGCACTAGTGATACTGCCCTGTGATAAAACAGGTATGGTAGGGTAAGTGAAACTGAAAAATATGCTTGAGTGAGAGGCTAACCTTACTCGGCAGAGCTCTGAGCAGGCAGACTGGTGCTTCTGGTGTATGAGCCCTTGGACACCCGCATCAGGCATCACTTCCCTGCAGCCCATATCACTGGCACTGGTGTATGGCTTTACTCGGAGCAGAGAGGGTAACGCTGGGAGTGGGACATAGGGCACCTTTGCTGCCTGCCCCCTCTCGTCCTTTGTCCTCTCACTTCCCATATCATCAGAGAGAGAAGGCTGCTCACCTTGGTGATGGCCGCTGGATACTCTGGCATGAGCAGACTCCAGATTACACGTTTGGAATATGGTCTATATGTAGAGAGTGCACATTATGCCCTTTTGTAAAATTTCCTTCGCGAGAAAATATATCCCTGGTGTAACTGCTTGGCTTGTTTGACTATGTATGATTTAGGCATATTTGTCTCTCAGATTAGATAGCCCTCCTGGAGAAAAGTACTTTTCCATTTTACTTATTGTGTATTACACTGATTCTGGAAGACCTTTCATATTTATTTCTAGCTTAACGCAATATGCAGTAGTTTTTGATTACTGAGTGAATGGTGGAACCTCCTTCTAGTTGGACTGTATTTCTAATCTATTTATTTTGCTAAGTGATCAGTCAGTGCATACCTCTAGTTTTATAGAGGTATTTCTCATTTTGATGCTCAGTCCTGAGAGCTTCAAGTGTATGGCATTGTGGTTTTGCTGTAATTTTCTCCTGATTTGCAGGTCTGAAATGCCAGAAAATGCATTTTGAATATTCAGTTATATTTCAGCAGGAAATAAGAACAACAAGCCATTCCATCAGTGTTCAATTAGAGTAAACTGAATATTTGCTCATAAACATATTACTGTGTTAATGTTTTGGGCTCAGTATTCACTTATCATGAAAGTTATGTGCATCTTTCCTTTGAATACATGACCCAAACAAATCCATAATGAATGACACAGGTTTATGCTGTGCCCTACAGAAGTATCGTGCACATCTTGATTTGTATATCAATTATTCAATAGTCAGCAATAGAGATTGCAGCACCATACAAAAAGAGTTTAAAATCTGCAAGCGAGTGAAAATTCTGTAAATACACTGTCTTGTCTCTTAGTAATACGGAACTTATTTCCCAAAAGGATGTGTATAGCTCAAAATAGGCTTGGATCCTCTGAAATGCACAATAATGATTTTGTCCTCTAGCTGACTACAGTCATACACAGAATGACAGAAAGCAACATTAAAGTTGTATGCAGAATTAGGTGTTTTACCCACATTACCATTTAAAGGAAAAATAAATTACAAATGTACAAATAAGTTGCTAATTTGCATTTTCTTTTCATTCTGGTGTCTTGAATAAGACATTTAAAGTAAATGCTTCTCAAAATTCAAATTACAAAGCATTTTTAACCCTAAAAAGTAATTAAAATATTTTCTACCTCCAAAATATGCAACAGAAGATGTCAAGGCCTGCACCATCATAACCAGAGGTGAAATTCTCTTAGACACAAAAGCTAAAAAGGGCTGCCAGGAGGCTGAACAAAGATTAGAGCTTCCAGATTTGTTGAAGATATCAGTGTTTCAGCAGAGCAGACAGGGTAGGTGGTTCACCACCACAGAGCAAGGCAGTGGCTGGAAGAGCAGTGAGGACCTGGGTTTCCTGACTTCCTAGGGCCTCTGTTGTCATCACAAAAACAATATGCCCTAAAGAACTATTTATGGTTAGTGCTAGTGGGTCATTCTCTGCTGCAGGGTTCAGATCTTGAACATACATGACTCCTAAAATTTGCCTTTGGTGTATTTTGTAAAGATGTAAAGTTAGGGAAAACCGAGCACAAGTATAGTTCCCTGATGGAATTCTGTTAATTTTAGCCTTTATTGTACAATGGTTCATTTCTTAGATGAGGACAGGCTATTTGTACAAAGTCCCGAATCCAGCCATTTTAAGACTAGGATCTCTGCTTCGTTTTCCTTAATTGAGTGTGTATATGGAATCATAGAATCATTTCAGTTGGAAGAGATCCTCAGGATCATCGGGTCCAACCACAACCTAACTCTAGCACTAAACCATGTACCTAAGAACTTCATCTAAATGCCTTTTAAACACCTCCAGATGACACATAAACATTGGAAATGGAAAATATGACTGAAATAAATACTTGATTTCTCCACACTGTGAAATTTGTATTTTGTAGGAGCAAATTAAAATGGAGACATACCTGGAAAGAAGAACTTTTGTCATATTTGCTACTGTGCTTGACACCTTGGGTGCATTTTTTTCTGCATTAAGCTACATTAAAATCCTACACAAATCCGTAATCATACAATACAGTTATAAACTTTTAAAAATCCTAGCTCTATTTCATGTTGTCATGTACCGTTAAAAATGTCCACTGTTATTAAATGTTGCATTATAATGCATTACAGGGTCCAAGGAGAATACACTTGGGACTTCAGTACAGCATTAGCTTATCAGAGACATACGCAGATGTTTTCACTGAGAAGGTAACCCTCAAAGCCAGGCATGGAAGTAGAACTTAATAAGCAAAATAAAACAAAAACTACAGCGTTCTCATTTTTTAAACAAAATCCAGGTAGCCTTTTCAAGAGGCCATCAAAGCTATAGCTACTCCTTTTTGAACTATCATTGAACTTTCGACTTTTAATTACGATTAATCTTACTGATTGCAGTAATAAAGAAAAAGGAAGACAAACAGCACTTAAATAACAGTGCTTCCGACTTCCAACCGGAGTAATAAATATAATACATATAAACAACATCTTAAATCTGTGGATTCTGGAGATGTGCTGATGTCAGATAGTGCTTCAGACCTACTCCTTCAAGAACTTGCTGTGGACGTTAGGAAACCTGCCACTGCCCACCCTGCTCCATGACACCTCCACTCTCTGCTCCAGACTATACATGTCCAGGAATATGTACCTGGACTGAACAAGGTGCATCAGTCTTTTTTTTTTTTTCCCAAAAGACTTATGGGTTTAAGCTTTAAACAAGGTTTAAACAATTGTTATACTAAAAGCATGTAGAAAACATGATTTTGAGGTTCACCAGTAACAACAAGGTTTAAGTCAACTTTTGTAACTAGGTTAATAATGTTTATTTTACGTGGTCCTTTTACAGTATCTTTCCCTTGACAGCTGAATGCTTGCAATGATTTAAAATGAATCTCATGTTTCCTTTCCTTCCCATCCTCTTTCGTTTTCAACAAAGAACTCCCTTGTCACTTCGGTTCATGTTTCACTGTGTGTGGGGGGGGAGTGGAAATGCTATGTGTCTCAAAGCTGTCAGAAAAGTTCATGTCATCAAAAGGAGTTTGACATTTTGATCCCAAAGTGACTGCATATCCAGTCATGTCTTGCAGGAAGGAGGTCCATTGTCCATGACCAGCTCCTGCACACTTCAAGCACTCAGGGTATTCCTTCTGTTCTTCTAAAACTGAATTTAGAGCAGGTCTCATGGGGAAATAGAGTAAAAAAAGGAACTAGGTGCCCTGAGCCGCTCACAAGGAATGTTCTGCTGTCTGCCTCGATGCTTCCAGGTTCCTGTGCATGATCCCATTAGGTAAAAGTGAGATATTATAATCTATGTGATGGCCAAATACAGTAGCACCACTTGCCTTCAAGGGAGCCAAAGAGCTGCACAGAGCTGCTGACACTAGGAAAGGTGGTAGGATAGGTGGACTGGAGAGAAGAGCTGGAGAGAGCTACTGACAGCTTTCCTTCCAGGTGTTATTCATGAGAAATTAAGCGGTGGATTCAGGTACAGTACATTCTGTTTTCACCCAGTGAATAACACTGAGGTGTAGTTTATATTTTAGCTTGGATCCTCTTGAGGCTGCAGATGAGAATTTCACAGGTTACCAAACTCAAGTTTGCTGGTTGTAAAAATATTCTCTTTCACAATCACTAGGGAAGAAATTGACTGTTTCCAAATGGAAAATTTATGTAATGGTATGAGAGATTATTCAGAGCATCAGATAAACAACAGACAAGGGGTTGAAAATGGAAGAGTTGTCTACAAGTGAAAGAAAATGAAAAGCAGATCTTTTGGTCAGAAGGTGGGGAACAGTTCTGCTCTCCCGATCCTGTGGGCATGAAGGACTGTAAGCAGCAAAGGTTAATGCTACTGTCTGTCTCACTGCTCTCCTTTCTCACTTAAATTAGAACAATTTCTGGATACCATTTCTCCTTTCCTTCTCCAGTGGGGTTGCCTAAAAGCCACGCAGAGCAGAGATTTCATGGGAACTTGTTGGTTACTGAGAGCTTCCACAGGGCTCGGAGAAGTGAAAGTTATGGCAGAGCATGTAGGATGAGTTAGTATCGTCATGACACACACCTTGGCAAGTCTCACAAGCTACAGCAGCCAGAGCAGCAGGATAGCTATCATATGGTTCTGAATGGAAGGGACTAGAAACTTTTTGACTCTAACTTTTCCTATGTGAATTTTACTTGAGTTTTGCTTGCGGAAAATTATGTTAAAAAAGGGAGTATATTTAATTATAGATGTGTTTAACCAACACTTCATAGATATTTATGCATAGAGAAGACACTTCTACTTCAATCTCTAAAATATACTAAATGTACAGCTTGCTTCCGGTACTTAAAAACCTGCTGAGTATCGAGTGTTTAAAATATACCTTTCTTACTCATACAGATTGACTTTTGCATTAGCTGTTGTGTATTTAAAAATGTGCTTTCCCTCAGTATCAGTCAGGCTGCATAGATGACTGACTATACAGAAGTTTGCCAGGAACTGAACATTTGGGTAGTCGAATTTTCCTCTTGGTCCACGTGGAGAGCAAATCCCATCTTCCCAATGGAAGGATCAGGCAGAAATTGCATAAGCAAAAACTCATGAATACCCTGTGCAGAAATAATCCATGGAGAGGGCTGTTTGGCTCTTGCTGTGTTCTTAGCTGATCAGTCACAATAGCACCAAAGATTTCTTGCCAACTCTCACAAGCTTCTCTGACACAGCTTCTTTCACATTCTTACTCATTTTCCTCTTATCTGCTATCTGTAAAGCCTTAATGAAACTCACAGAAAGGAAAAAAACCCTCTATGTTTATTTAAAAAACATTAAAGCAAGGGTGGAAAATGCCAAGTCTGGACTGCAGCATACACAAGGTAAGTGGCTATTTAAGGCTGCCGGGGAAGCCTCAGCAGTTCTTCAGTTTAGCTCCCAGCTTTCTCATGGCATCCCTCCAAAACTCATGGTGATTTACCCCTCTTTTTCTAGATCCTCAGAAGTCCTCTGCCACAGTATCAGAGAATTGGAAAGAGGATTAATTAAATGTGTATTTTAAACATATTTTTATAGACTTCATTAATTTTTTATTATTATTCCAAGTAACAGTTGAATTATCTTTGACTACTTTCCTCCTTATGATCACCCCATGCTTTATAGATTCTGCTGCTGTGAGCCTGGCAGAAAAAGACATCATTTCAGAAGGTTTCTTCTATTGATTTGTGGCTGTATTGCCTTTATTTGGTTTCCTATTATGTCAGAAAAAGTCCTTCAAAATCTGTAGTGTAAACCTGATTTAACCTGACATGAGAGCTCTTGAGAGCCACCTCTGATGGTCGCAGCTCTTCCTCCTGCCCCTTGCAAGTACCGGTCGTCTGATCTCAGGTGTTCGTCCACCTTGGCTATTCTGCTCCTTAGACTGAGACAGCAGAGAAAGCTCAGCCCAAGGATGGTGTTTCACACGGCTGCGGCACATTCCAGGGCACTGGAGACAATGATGATGAGGATAGAAAGGGTGGGCCCAGAAGATCCGAAGATGGGATCATAGCAGTCTATAAGCCATGGACACAAGGCTTGAAGTGCCCCAACCTGTGCATCACCTCTTGTTCCTGGAACGAATGACCCCTTCAGGGAATGATGCTGAGAGATATGATGAGAGATATGAAGTGTGCAAGGTCTGGGCTGGCCAGGACATGGGCTCATAATATTGATGATTTTGCAGCATTAATATATGCCTCTTTTCCTGTTGAATCTGCAGAGTGCCAGAATTTTGCCCTAAACATTTAATGAAACCATTGAGATTTATGATCAGAAAAAACCAGGAAAGAAAATAGGAAAGGGAGGAGGGAAGACAGAAAACTGTACAAAAGGCATCTGATTAAACCAGTGATAATTACTGATATTGTTCCTCTCCGAGCTAGGATCACGCTTCAAAATAAAAAGTGGAAGATAATTTTGTTAATAATTTTAATCAGCTTCCTCTTCATGAAAGATCAGAGAACACTAATAGGCAGTTTTCCAAAAGACAGATGATTTGTAACACCATCAACTCAATGACTGAAACAAGACACCTATTCTCTCTCCCATTTGTCTGAAGTAACGGGTTCCTCCAGAGGGGGAACAATAGACAGAGATTGAAAAGCCTTGATTTGACCTAAATGAAAGATATTCTTCACTAGCAGATGCTTTATCCTGGAGTTTATTTTTCTTTCTCTCTCTCCCCAATGTGCTTTACAACCATGTTGTCCTGTTTGTTTTCAGTCTTTGTTTCCTTTCTTGATACCACGTTGAAGCCTGGCTGGCTTAAGCAATTCAGGGTGTTCTCTGATAGGAATTTGCTCAGGTTTCCTTGGCAACAAGAGCCACAAGAAGCTCAGTAAGGCACATTTTTGAGCAACGATTTTTGTTTTCCTTTTAGTTGTTCTCGCATAGGCATCAAGAAGAGAGGAGCTGGTTAGGTTCAGATTAATCAGGTAAACTGCAGTGAAAGGATGGGGATAATATTTGACTCATTTCTGAATCTGGCAAGCCACTGCTATTAATGTCCCTGTTGTTTGCTTCCCAAGTATCAGCAATCTTTATACCTAACAAGATTTGAAAAAAGAATAATTACTGTGTGATCTGCATGATCGGATTTAACTTTTATATAAGAAAAAATGCCTCCTATTTTTAAAGGCTACATGCCTAATATAATATTAGTGGGTCTTTCTATATAATTGCTTCCTGACACTGTTTTCTTTTATTGAGAAAAGTCATGTAATGCCATTGCAGATGTGCTACTGGCTTGGTGTAAACATGGTGCTCTAAATCATGCATAGTACAATAAATCATATGCCTGCCATTATTTTAATGCTTTGCAAATCTTTGCATTTGTTTTTCTCTGGAGTTGGAGAAAACACAGTAGGAAGCAATGTTGTGAAATCCTAAAGGATTTTATTGTCAGTAGAGCTGCTTGAGAAATTATGCTACTCCACTTTCAGAATAATTCAGTATGAAAGGAAACATTTTGTTTAAATTTTGTTTAAAAAAGGGTTTTCATTGAAAACCTAAATGTTCAGTTTTCTCATTGAAAGTCCCAAAGTGAAAAACATTTTTCTTTTCTTTCACCTCATTTATCAAAGTGGACACCTTGGCAAAAAAATCCCAACCAACCAATCAAAAAAACAACCTAAAACCCCAAATAATCAACCACTGGTAGCTTTTATTTGTAAAAAGTGTTCCCACTCTCTGTCCCTGCTGCTGCCACCCAGTAATTTCTCCATTTTCTGCTATAGTAAATTTGGAAAACAATGTTATTCTAGTTACTGAATGCAATATGGAAATTAGCTGTTATGCTCCTCTTTCAGTTATGTGCAAGTTTGTTTTTCAGGTTCCAACAGATAATCCTTCCTTTTTAGGGGGGTCGGGGGAAGCTGAAAACTTTCTGAAAAGAAATCCTCTTGTGTAAACTTTCCATCACTGGTATCAGCCAGAGGCAGTTTTTTCAGTTTGTACTAAAAGCATGCGCAAAATTTTGTCCATCTTTCTAGAAGCTCTCAGACTTTACAAGTAGAACAAAAATAAAACAATAAACCACCCCTGCTTTTCCTTTAAATTCTCATCAGACCTATTTTATGTGACACTGAGGCAAAATTTTGGCTTTACAGAATATGGTCTGGAGTGCATGTTGGAGTGCATGGACAGGGAGACAAAATGCCTATTCCTTCTTGGCTATTCAGTGAAACGTGTTTGTTTTCAGCCAGTCTGAATTCTTTGGTGTTTGAAGAGACTTACTATTATTCTTGTAAAACTGGAAACACTGGTGAATGCATTAACTGAGTCATGCCCACCAAGCATAGTCCTGAGAACATGCTGCTTCATGGTATCCTTACTCCTGCTATGGGTGTGGAGACATGGGCTTGACAATTCTTCGGAGAAACTGCACCATAAATTTAGTATGTGGGTAATAATAGTAGGCAATTGCTATTATATTTGCTATTTTTCTATTTTTTTAGCCATCATTTAACCAAATGCAAAAAAATGACATATTTTGTAGTTTCTCAGACATAACTTGATTACAGCTCACTCAGCAGTAGAGATCACTTAGATGATGCTCAGGCGCATATATATAGCAAAAGTTTTTTATTACATTTCAGATCCCTGTCCTGGTAGTTTTTGCTGGACTTAAAAACTGAACTGCCTCAGGTTCAGAGCTTGATATATCCCATTAAGGGCATTTGACTAAAGAGAATACTTCTCGCTGACACAGGGGCTTAACAGATTGATGAATTAGTCGGGAATACCTTCTCCTTCTAAGGGTTGGTTCAAGTTCTGCTGCTCTTTCTTTGATTAGCACTATCTCCTCTGGTGCTGAGCCAGGCAATTCTGTATATTGACTGTACTGGCATTTCTTACTGCTGTGAGAAAAGCAGAGAAAAAATCCTGCCCTTTAAAGTTTTCATCGATCCAAAAGTAAAATTGTAAACACAGCCAAAAGAGCTGTATTCTGAAAGGAAAAATAGGGTTGTTAATGGTGTGGAACGACTGATGTTGTATCCATCCCATCTTTCTTCCCTTAAATATATAACATTGCTCATGTAAGTTATTGAATATACTTTATATCAGCAATAGTCTTCTGACACTCGGTCATTTTGTGGCATTATTGATATTATAAAACACAGTGGTTTATGTTATTAACTGCCCTCTGTTTACCTCAGATTGTTAATCAGAGCTAGCCATTAAGTGCTGGCAACATATGATTTCTCTAGGATTATTGCTAACATTTCTGCTGTAGTCAGGAGGGTTTTTCTGGCTTAGCTCAGCAATGAGGAAGTCTGTAGCTGATCAAATGTGCTCTCACATGCAAGTGTCACTGCAACTGATGGGAATTAATATCAAAGGCAAAATCTAATACAGAAAAGATCTAAACTTACTCTCCAATTCAATACAAATACTGGAAAGGAAAATAGGATTCTAGAGCACACAGCTCTGATTGTGACCTACTCACAATTATAAATGACAAGCTGGGAGACATAACATCCTATTCTGCCTCACTTGAATTGTCATCTTTAATTAAAGACGTTCTATGTCATGGATGACATTTGTCAGAGAAATGTCTCTCAGAGCCTAGAGGAGCAAAGGGAGAGGAAGACTGGGAGCAGTGTTTTGGCTGTCTATTTGCTGGTTTTGCCATACAGATTTAAGTGGTCAGTGTTGCAGCATTTAGGGATTGGCCCACGAAATTCTCTTGGGCATTAGCTGATCTTAGCTCCAAGGCCAGGGTTTCGTAAATGCTTTAAGTAGACTTCCGCTTAGGGAGGCAGCCTGTGCCTTGTAATGTCACTCTGAAAGAAATTCATTCTAATCCTGAGAGTGGGATGTTATTGGGAGATTTTGTATTTAGTTTCTGGGAGGTAATTTACTGTTATCCCAATTTTACAGATGGATTTTGAACCCTAAGAAATTAAATAAAATATTTGCATGCCTGGAATTCTGTTAAGCAACAATTCAGGAGCCTAAATTGAGCAGTATTTTTTGTAAGAAACCCTGTTTAATATGTGGAGACATCTCATACATCTTTGGCATACAGAGTTTCGGGTAGAATTGCTATGATGAGTCTAAAACTGTGCTCCTGGCCACATGGGTCAGGTCCTTACCTTTAATGTAGTGATTGCTTACCTCCTGCCAGAAGTTTTTTGAAGTTCAGAAAAGTCTTTGTATTTTAGTTTTTAGTGGAGCTCGCAGTGCCAAGTATGCTCAGAAGAAGCTTGACTTACTCAAGTTGGGTAAGTCAGTGATGGTACCTGCTGTCACATCCATGAATTAATGATCAGGTGGATTACCTGCAGCCTCAGCTCCCTGGACCCTGGTTGCTTGAAGGACCCTCCAGACACACCACCCATGACCCTACCTCCTCCTAGCAAGGCTGCTTTCAGCACAGGTAAGGTAGTGTTCACCGCTCCTGTTGAACATAGGCTACTACATGGGAATGCATTAGATATGAGTAGTCACAAAACAAAAAATGGAGGTATAAAGAACCTTCCCCAGGTACCCCCTTATCTCTATATTCATCTTTTTCTTTACTATTACTTAAAACAGAAAACAACTACAACAAAACATCAAAACTAAAAACTGCAGCGGTATCTGCATCAAACATGGAGGAATACCTTCCATTTCATCAGCCAATTCATGTCACTGAAATTTTCTTTTGGAAATCAGTCAAGTGACCATCTGAAAAAAAAATTGTGGAAGACAGCAAAACACGATTGTGGTCCCTGAAGTAAAACACTCCACTGGGAAGAACCTTGATTCATTCCCAGAAGAGATGTGATCGATGCCAGCATAAAGCCATACTCTTTACATGCTTTGATGAAGAGATGGCTGGATTTTAAGAACATGGAGCCTTGGTCTAACTTTGCTCCAGTGGAAGTCAAACAACACTTATATTCTGTGGTGCTGTTAGGTGATATCATGAGTGGAGCAAAGGAGCACAAGGCTGATTAAGGGATGGGAACATCTGTCATATGAGGAGAGGCTGAGAGAGCTGTGACTGTACAGCACTGAGACAAGAAGGCTTGAGGGATCTTACCAACGTGTATAAATACCTGATGGGAGTGGGAAGTGGGGTAAAGACTGAGGCAGGCTCTTTTCAGTGGTGCTCAGTGATAAGATGGTAATTTGGCACAGATCAAAAAGACCCCAAGAAATTCTATTTAGATGTAAGAAAAAGCTTTTTGCTGTGAAAGTGTTTGAATACAGGTTTCCCAGAGAGATTGTGAAGGTATTCAGAGGCCATCTGGACATGGTCCATGAGCACCCTGCTCTACCTGATGCTGCTCTGAGCAGGAGTGTTGGACTAGGTGATCTCCAAAGGTGCTTGCCAGTCTCAAAGGTTCTCTCATATACAAATATGATTCTATGATATTATTTTCAATTATTTTACAAGAAATTGTATGCTATATCACAATAAAACACATAGGTAGATATTTTGTTTCCTGAAGATGACTCTCAATGTTTATGTATCCATAGATGCTTTATTTACCGTTATATTTTATTTAGTTATATTTGTTATATATTTTTACATACAACTGCACTTATTTATAAATATCAAAATATTTATAATTTTAAAGTTCCTTAAACTTTTGGTATCACTCTTTCACCAGCTCTGTAAAGCCAGAATTTCAAATAAACAAAACATTAAGCTCCCCTGCTAAGGAACCATTCATTTACGCTTCATCTGCTTTTCTTCTTCCTCTTCTTTCTTCATCTTAACATCCCTCTCTCACTTCCTCCCAGAACTTCGACTTCCATGACCTGCATTTTCCTGATTTACCTTTAAGTTTTACCTTCTTGACCAGGCTGCTGCATTTACCCACCTGCAGTCCTTACTGAAGAATTAGGATTATAGCAGGCAATATTTAATCACAACCGGGTTAGAGGAAAAAGTGAATACATTCATTTTTTTTGTCTCAGAACTAAATAGTGGCAGGGAACCAAACTAATGACTGTTCTGTTCAAAGGACAAATCTTCAGTCTTGGCAAACATCTTGGGAGGGCAAAAGCGATCACCCTGTCACTCCTCTATATGAAAAGAGCAACTGCATTGCTGAGCCAGTGTGAAAAAAGCCCCTGTCCGTGCTTGGCCTTGTGCCGCTACCAGTCCCAGGGGCTGTGTGGATCTCAGGGGTTTTGGCATTGCAGCTTCTCTTGAACTGGAAGCACATACAACTTTCTGGCAGCATGTGCAGAGAGAAAAAGATTTGATAAGGTTGGGGTTTTTTCCCTGTCTCTTTTTTTTTCTTCCTTTTATAGACAGGAACAGTAAAGCCTTGAATAAACAGCTCAAAAAGAATCCCATAGGGTGTTGATGATGAGGATTTATTTTCTCTGTATTATTAAACTTACCTGTTTTCACAGGGTTTTAGAATTTAAAAGATTTTGCTTCACATCTGAACTGGGTTCCTACTATATTACAGAAGTAGTATTCTCCTTTATTTCTAGTTCATGTGTTCTGATCTGCTCACTCACCTGTTACGGAGATAGCTATATTTTTTATCTGTCTTATCACAGTCTGCTTCCCCTGCATTGCTTAATATAGTTTTCTAGCTTGTCATCATGTTTCCTATCTCCTGCCACCAGTATTTGAATGGTCTTTACTTCTCATCAGTCTCAAATGCATCAGCAAGAAACTGAAGGTGTTGACAACATTTTCACTTATCCTCTCAAAGAATATTAAATCTTTTAGTAAACTCTTTTGTTTCAAAAACATGCTGTTGGAAAACAAGCTATTACACATTTAGAACTTCACTTGAATTTTCTTTGCAATATTATTTCTGGTTAAGTCATTCTCTTGCTTAATGCAATCAAATAAAATTGGAAATAAAATAAATTACACTTGAGATAAAATAACTGCCATAGATCTCATCTATTCTCTAAAAGCACCATTCAGTAAATAGACATATTTTTTAGTTTACTGTTTATTTTAGAAAATAACACCTACTTCAAGTTTCTAAATTTAAAATATCAGGGATAAGTAGACGTTATGTTTGATATTCATGTTGTGGATCCTGAATATATTTCTGAAAGGCACAGACTTTAAAATATAGGTACTTTGGAAGTTAAGGATCTCATCAGTACAATTTTCCTTCTTAAGGACCTGTTCTGCCAAGCTCACTTCATCTCTGATACGTATCTGCTTTTATACCAGCACATTTCTGTTCTGTCTATTCTTGTAATTTCCAAGTAATGTATGTTCTAAATCTTTCACTGACCTGATTTCAGAAAACTTTTAAGCTTGAGGTTAACATCCTTAGTCAGTGGTAGTTTAAACATGTTCAAAAGTTAGGTGTCTACATAAGTGCATTTTAGAGCAGAATTTTGCTAATGAGCACTCTGGTGTTTACTGACTGCTATGTGTCTTACATGCTTCTCATGCTGCCAGACCAGGTCCATGTATATTATGCTCTCAGAAACAGGTCACCAAGCCATTATCTTCTAAATGTGACTTTAGCTCTTTCATGCTTGTCTACTCCAAAAAATTGAGATGTATTCAGTAAATTGCAGTTTGGGCATGTTTGGGCCAATTATTTTAACTTTTATATTCTCTTTTTCTTCACTTTAATTATGTCTGGTTTTAGACAGAAGGTGCTCAGAACAGGATGATCTTTTACTATGTTCCTTCATGGTTTTAGTTTCTCAGAAAAGCTGTGATGATTTCTTTCCCCATTTAGCCAGTACTGTTTTTAAACTGCGTATATTTATTGTTGGCTATTTTTCCAGATGGGCTAAAGCTATAGAAGAGTTTGAATGTCTTTACATGCTGATTTCTCCTTCATGGGCTACAGATTCACCCACAACTCATAGCATCCAGTTGACTGACATATAGAGTGGAATTCATCTTGCAAGTTAATACACTTATATTTATATATACCTGCAAATTTCTAAATCTAGCTCTAGATTCCAGTAACTGTGTTAACTAGCTTTAACGATAGTTGAGCCAGTTAAATGTTGACAGGTAGCTGTCTGAACTGGGACCTGAATCTGACCTCTAGTGTCACGTGATAACATCACTGTTGTTATTTTATCTGTGGTCTAACAAGCAGTAGCAAAGCACCCATGCCAACCCAAAGGAGCCTTGAACCTAACCTTCAGCCCTTTGAATACAATGACTTTTCAATATCGTGGTTGAAGGTGAAACATACCATGTAAGAATACATTTACCTTCAACTTTGGGTTAATTCAAGTGCCTAATGTCAACAAGTTAATGTCAGTTTTCTATTAGCACTAGTCATTTTTACGGCCCATATTTGGGGTTTGTTGACACTTATCCCAACTTACATCCTCTGCTAATTCTTTCCTCAAGTTTGTTTTGTAGTGATATCTTTCCCAGATAGTGGTAGAGCTTCCAACTCTTCATCATGATTTGCTTCTACAATCTGCATGTTGGCTGCTACTAACTGGCCATTAGTAGGTTGACAATAAAGCACCAGTTGCCCTAGGTTTCTGTTAAAGTCAAGATAAAGCTTAAGGTTTAGGGCTTACTTAGGGAGCTTCCCTCTCTCTGCTGACCACAAAGGCAGGCTACAGATGTACTTAGCTGTTGTGAAGACCCTTTTAGCCATTTGAAGAAAAGTAATCAATCTCTTTCTTTGGTATCTCTTTTTTTCCTTCACAAACCTCTGCTGTTCTTAAAATAACATATTTTGTGAAATCCACTCTGTACATCTGGCACTATCTTTAAGAAAGATAGTCCTTCTGCCTGTAAGCTATGCATGGTTTCACTGGAAAAGAAAATGGCCATAATCTGAGGTGCTTCTCTTTGGGTTACACATATCTGTTGGTTACTTCAGAAAGTCCTGATCAAAAGACTGACATGTTTTCTACAAAAGGCACCAGAGGTCCACACGATAGCTAGGTGCACTTCCCATTATAGTATGAATAGAATAAAAATAGTCACAAAATAAGAACCTTTTCCTCTTTCTCTTGAAAGAAAACAGGTCTCAGAGCTAAGTCTGCTGCACCTTCCTGTGAAATTACTGGTCTTAGAATACAGAGATTCTGTAAATGTGGTACCCTCTGAAACCTTCTTACTTTTAGATCCATCATGTCTCTTAGGAACAGGACATCTGTGGAAAGTTAGTGAGTAAGCTTCTGAAAAGGGAAGGTAGCGTTTATAACTAAATTGATTTCATTTAACCTCATGTTCTCATCAGTTTCACTCACTCATACTCTCATGCTCACATACTTACAAGCACCAAGACACCAAGTGGTCTGGCCAGGATTACTTGTGGGAGATGTGGAAGACAACAGACACCAGCTATCCACTCCTTGCTTTGTTTCTTATTTCCTCTTGACTGACAACAACAAACTGGATTTTGGATAGGTCTACACACTTATTCCATCTTTCACAAATCTTACAGGATCATAGTATCACAGGATAACTCAGGCTGCAAGGGGTCTCAGAAGGCCTCAACCTCCTGCTCCAGCAGAGTTAGATCTGAGATCAGGTGAGGTTGCTCAGGACTTTGTCCAGTTGGGGTTTGAAATCCTTCTGGGATGGAGTTGCCACAACACCCCCATGTGACCTGCTCTAATGCCTGACTATCCTCATGGGGAAAAAGCTTTTTCTTATATCTAGCCTGAACATATTTTCTTTCAGTTTTTGCCTGCTTCATCCTGCAGTTGTTCACCCCTGAGAAGAGTCGGGTTGCATCTTTTTGATAATGTCCCTATAGGCACTAAAAGTTGCTGTTAGGCCCATCCCAGAGCTACCCCTTCTCTAGGTTGAAGCAGCCCAGCTCCCTCAGACCCTCCTCACAGGGCAAGTGGTCCCACCCTGATCGTGTTAGTGGCCCTTCATTGAAGTCACTTAAGTTTGCCCATGTCTTAATCAAAATTGCTATTGGTTTTGTTCCCTAGTTTTGGGTACCTTTATGGCTGCCTGGCTTCTTCTTGGGACAGCAGAAGAGGAATGGCACAAAGGGCTGTAACCCTGCATCCTCCCTTTTGTTATCACTGTGCAGGTTTCCTGCTGGTAACTCATTTATACTGTGGCCTTATTGGAGTACCGGATTTCAGGTCTTCATGGAAATACTGTGCTCCTCCAAGCTTATTGTTCTGACTGATACCAATCAAAGCCTTGGATACCAATATATGCCATTCAGTATGGTTTCTTCTGGTGCTTTTCCACAGACATGTTTCTATTCACACTTCATTCATATCAGTCTTTGTATTTCCATCAGAGATCTCCATGTGATAAACTCTAGAATGTATCTGAAGTGACAAAAAAGTAATAAGCAGGAAAATTTCTTAGATAGTCCACCAAATGTAGGGAAGACTAGACTTGTATCTTGTTTGTGTGTATGAGGTCTTGATTCACCTTTTTGTCCTGACGTTTGTAAAAAATTTTAAAGTTTCTCCCTCAGAAATAATGCATGGTTGTCACCTAACATGTGACGTATCCACTGAATGCAGAAAATAATCATAATTGAATTAGATTCCTGGCATCAATGGAACTACTGAAAAGATGTGATGCAATAAAACATTGATAACTTGACGCTGAAAAGTTGCTAATCCACTATAACATAAAAAAGGGGATAACCTTGAGGTCAATCTGTTGAAAGAAAGGGAAGCTAAACATCTTTATGGCAACTCCAAAATACTCTACTTACCAGTTTTTTCCATGTAATCTGTACTACTTCATTGAGTTACTCTCTAACTTCCTAGCCACAAGTGAAAAACTAGTTGCTTAATAATATTAAATTTATAAATCTCATCATATGGGTAGACAAAA
Organism: Streptopelia decaocto; assembly: GCF_964273445.1. Classification (NCBI taxonomy): domain Eukaryota; kingdom Metazoa; phylum Chordata; class Aves; order Columbiformes; family Columbidae; genus Streptopelia; species Streptopelia decaocto. The sequence continues at coordinate 16,161,518 of NC_138655.1, forward strand.
TAGCTCTAATTTAGTAATAACATTGCAAAGTTTCTTCAAGATTTCTTTATCTTTACTTTGATTTTCTTCTTTCTCATATTAAGCCTGGATTAGGAAGAAATAAGTGAAAGCCTGAGCTCACAAGACATCAGTTACTATTTTGCTGATCTGAGTAATTTGGATAATTTTATTAAACTTTGAATATTTATCCAAAGCTAACTTTCAATCCATTTCAGTTTAATTTTGTGTTATTGCGTGTCATCTTCCTGATTTTGAGATTATTTTTTATGTTCATGATAAAGTCCATTTACCCAATGGAAATATTGGGAAATTTTCATTCTGTTTTCAATTAGACATTAACAGGAGTCAAACATCTGGATCTCAACATTTCTGAATTTTGAGGAAACTTAGATCAGATCCAAAGTCTGGAACTCCCTCTTTTTTGGAAACTCTGTTAATTCTGGATGAACTTTACATTGTCCCTGCTTTCCAAAGTGATGACTGACAGTTTGATTCCTATCAGTAGAAACAAGACAGACAAATTCTGATGTTTTTCCCTGAAAAATGGGACTTGATTTTTATTTTTTAAATATTTAATATTAAAATTTTGATTATGCAGTCGTCACTTTGAGAGAGCTGTTAAGTAGGTAGTGTCATATCTGAACTAAAAGACTTTCTAAAAGAGCTGAAGTGAGTGAAAAGTAGTAAGGATTTTCTCATTGTGACCCCTACACTTTCTGAAAAGATAGATTCCTTTCCATCACACTCAGCAACAGATAAATGTTAAAATAGTAGAAGTGATACAGGTACAACTCCTCCTTTAAATTCATTGTATCTATTTGACAAACAGTTGAGTCAGTTTTTGAAGAGGTCAACCAGAAGCTGGAAATCAAGGTCAGATGCAGAAAACAAAGAGTTTTTCCAGTTCAGTGTAAGAAAACTATTAAAAATACTACTTCCACAGAATTTTGTCATATCTAGCCACCAGTATACACAAGACTATGCTTCAGATTTGTGTCTAAACTTTCCCTATTAGGAAAATGGAGAAATCCCTGGAACGAGCCTATGCTTCTGCAGTACAAAAATAGACACTGATATAAAGAACAGTCAGAACAAACCATTTTCAGTGTACAACTATCCTACAAAAATTAGGAATTATGCTACATATTTTTAAGTGCTATCTACTGGTCTTTTCCAACCACAATGATTCTGTGATTCTATGGTATCTGTCTTGTAATCTTAGAGGGACCTGAAGAAAAGGCTCATATCCTACATGACTTCTCTCTTTCTGAGTTTGTAAGGAAATGTGGTGGTTAAGAGAAGTGGCTATACCTGTTTCATGCTGACCTTTTTTTTAATTATTATTATTTTATAATTGCTATGACCTGGCCAAAAGAAAGGATATGCAAATTAAACAGACATCATGTTTCCTTTAGCAAACCAGAGTAAGAGGTCAGAAAGTTTTTCGTATCTTCTGTCCAAAACTCACTGTTTTTAAACCTTGATTGTACCTGAGGTTTCTGCCTGTAAAGTTTCCAACTTCCTTCTTTTCTAAAGTGTTTCATGTCAAAAGAATAGAAAATACATGGTGTCTCACAGGCAAGGAGGTTATTTTTAGGACACAAACTCATTAACACAGTAAAAAGAACTTTAAACTTGTTTCAAAAGCCCACAGGACAAAAGTCCAAACACAAATTGAAACCTAAACACCACCAACTATTGATCTGGTTGTGTGGATGGAACCTGAAGATGAGCAGAAATCAGAAATGCTGCTGGAAAGACAGGAATGAAAATAACAGAGCAATCTGTCAAGAATCTATGCACAAGACATAAAGGCTAAATGGCTTGAAGATTGAAACAATGATGACATAGTGGTGGATTATGAAACAAAACTAAATTGGAATGCTGTTTGCAGAATAGTGCAGCTTGTATATAAATAAGAGCAAGAAAGGAATAGGTGCTACTATATACACCAAGGGCAGACATGGAGATTGAATAGTATGGTCATTTAAGCTTTTTCCAGCTATATTTTTTTCTGGGTTTTATGCTTCTGTAAGTCCACTTGAGCTGTTAGGATTGCTGCAAGAATAAAATCTATATGCTTGTTTGTCTAACAACATGAACTTGATACTTCTTTTTTTTTTCTAATTCAGGAAAATTTCTGCAAATAATTCTGTCAATCCCATGTGATAAACAACTGAGCTGTTTAGATTTGATCCAGTAGAGGGCAATGACACCTATACACAATAGCTATTTCAGAACACCATGAATAAACACCCTTAAAGTTATAGTGAGAATAATCATACCACCCCCCACTTTTAACCTTTCAGACATCAGGTTAATTAGGCAGAACTCCAGTTCATACATAGTATTCCAAGGGAACATGTTGTTGTATATTTTTGCTTTTTGATGTACAGCTGCAGTATTAAGTCAGGCATGATTTACATACATGATGCGATAATTAGGCCTAGGAGCCAGGATGAACCCATATACTGTGGATAACAGGTTTAGCTTGAATAAGATAAGCTTGAAGATATTACATGAATATCATTTTTATGATTAAAAACATGATAAATATTGCATGTTGCTGGAAATGTTACCCTGTGGCTGTGCTAGCGGCAGCCTCAAACATCTAATTCTCTCCAGTGAAGGTTTATTCTGTTTTTATGTATATGTATAATTATTATTTACCATTTATTTAGCATAATCTGTCTCCTAAGGATTTCACCATCTAAATTAGTCACAGATAGGTATTAGGTAGGAACTATTTGAAGGAAAGGAGACAGAAAGGATTTTTCTAGGTATGTCATGAACTGTGCATTTTGGAAACATCTCCTTTAACATTTCAAAAACAGTAACTCATTCAGTCATATCTAGCCTCTCCTATTCTCTGTGTAGATGATGGCTAGGTACACTCTTTATATACTACCATTACTGGTTATTTTTAAGGCAATAAACAAGACATGCCCCTAATTCAAGGCACATTTTATAATTAAAGCCATTGGCCTCTACTATGGCTTCACTTTGTCTTTCCTTGCTGTGTTAAATCCAAGATATATAACAAACTTATCAGAGCAGATCCTTCTCTTGCAAGCTGCTTATAGAACAGCATCCTCTATTATACCTTGAAGTGAATCATTAGGGCAGTTCATGTAATTTATGTTACTTGAAACTGTAATGAAGTTATCAAGAGATTATATATAGGAGGATAAGAGTTCATCCAGATTCTCAGAGCTGTAGAATTATGTATTGATTATGTTGTTTACATGATGGTATACATTGATTGTTATTCAGGCTCTGTGTTAAGAAGCTTGTACTGCATTCCAGTACAATGACTGGACAAATAAGCTTAGGAGGCTTCATTATCCAGTGAATATTGTTGATGAGTGTGCTTAACTTTGTATAGATAAAAGGACAAGATGAACTGAAGATTTTGCAACATACTATTAGGCAGATACTATGATGGGATGGGACAAGGGATTAAACAAACTGGGTATGGGGAAAAATTTGTTGTCAAGAATCTGTTCATAAGATGACTTATTGAAATCATGTGCACATGTTGACACTTCTTGATAAATAAAACATTATAATTGAGTAAGATCTTCTGATGTTTCAGCTAAAATGCGTTTTGGTGGAGGATTTGAATAAAACCAGATTCTGGGAGAATAGAATTAACAGTACAAGGTAGAGGCAAAAAAGATCTGGGGAGGTGGTAATTAGTACGACATCAAGACTGTCATCATTTGCCAAGTAGAAAGGAAAGTAGAAAGGCAATACAAATGATGACAAAAGAAATAGTCCATTGATTTGCCTGTCTAAGATTTTTCTCGAGTTATCATTGATGTTGGGACAAACCTGCCTTTCCTCCTTCCCGTGGTGTTTGAATCAAAAACCTTATCTGAACACTGAGAAAACACAAAGGCATTTAGATGGATTTTAGTTGAAGTTATCTCAATAAAGAATTATTTGTCATACTTAATAAATAATTCCTTATTTTTAGCTGTATGGTAATTTTAATGTTATTCAAGTAACCTGGTACTTTGATGTTGGTGGTGTTTTATTTTGCTTGGCTTTGTGCTGTGAGCACGTTAAGGTCACTTTCTGATCAGTCTTTAGAAGGTTGAAAATGCCTGTGAAACCCATTTTCAAGAGTAGTCTGCTTTTGTTTGAAATTGGTAATATATACTTTAGTGTTTAAAATAGAAATGAGTCAAGTAAATCATATGTTTGCTATTCACAGAAACTTTTAAAAATGTTTCATTTTTTTTTTATTCTGCCTAAAGTTATATTAGAAAGAATTTCCACACAACTACTGCAAACCTGAATAAAATCTGTAAATTCTCATCTAGATTTATCATAAATTTTTAACTATTTAATAGAAATCCCGACATATTTAACAATGAAAAATGAGTTATAGCTTAGGATTTAAAGTGTTTTAAGGAATTATTAGATTACTTATAAATTTAGAATGGTTTGAGTGTGCCTATCTGGCTATTCAAAACCCAACCATTGCAAAAAAGTCCATAATGCTCCACAACATAACCATGGTTTGTAATTTAGAGGATGATAGATTCTTGACTATGGATTGCTCCAGCTTTGAAGCAAATAGGCTGGCTTTTGTGTGATGCTGAATATCACACACTGGAACAAGTTAGTCATGTCTAGAATTGCAAAATTATGGTAACTGAGAGGTACTTCATTTTCTCTAAATTAGATATTGTTCCCTAGATTTCAGTAGTGTCCTGCCAATAAACTAAGCCTGGTTGTCTCCCATTTAAGTAGTGACATACTGAAAACCTTGTGGGCTTGTGATAATGACAACATTGGCTTTTCAGCACATTGGTTTTGCTTTTGTTCTTATTTTAGCATGAATTTTTTATGTCATGACAGTGCATATTCCTTTTTGGAGTAGGTGTGGAGCAGCCCTAAGTGTCTTAATGTGCTAAGATAAAGAAAGGTGTTCCAAAAATGGTATTTTGAGTCATGGTTCTCATATTTTAAGAATGAAAATGAGTTCATTGGTGCCTGCAGATTCCCTGATTTTATTTAGACTTGCAGAGTTAGCGATAGCATAGTTGTTTGCTTCATGTTGAGTGGACGAGGCTTTACATTTCCTCAATACGGTCACATTGCTTTGTCAATCCAAATACTATGTGGGATGTATTGACTAGATTTATAATTTCTGATCTATTTTTAGACTTTCACAGATTACACTATGAGAATAACGCCATGGAGCAAAAATGGTACAGTCTGTCTTAGCTCAGTTTATACCTTTTCATGTTTCTTCTGGGAAATATCCCTATTGTCTCAAGTGTCATCCTATATGCCTTCCAGTTTTGGAAACTCCATTCTCTTTGTTTTGCTGTGCATTAAGTGTTCCAAAGACATGGCTCAGATTTCTAAGTCTTGTAGACAAATATTGAATTCAGATTTTTCTAAGTAAAAACCCCTTAAAATGTATTTATTTGTATGTTTAAATAGATACATATTTTGTTTATTATCTGGGATTTTGTTTTTTATTTGCAAAATTTGTACAACTGAATCTTCATACAAAATGCCAAAATATGTGCCTGCTTTTAAAATTATTAGGGTTTTTTAATAAATCTATAAAACTTTTTGTTATAAACTTTATTAACAAAAGTAGTAGTTAACAGATATAAAAATAAGCAAGTTACATAACCATGGCAGGCTCCTGCAGTCTTTAGCTTTTCCCCACAAATGACATACACAACATTCTTGGCTAGAGCTTTATTCAAAACACATTTCAAAGACACAACTGTAAAACATTAGGTCCGTCCAAAGAGGAAATTGACAAATGGGAAGAAACAAGACAGACCTGCTATGCAAGGCAAAAGAAGTCTCCACCTAACCTAAATTTTCGTTTCCAAGAAAGCTACCAGCTATATAAGTCAGGAAGAGACAATTCGCTTAAATTCACTTACTAACTTGGAATAACCATATATACAGTCTGTAATCTCTCTGTTGATATCCTTACTTTTATTTATTCTTTTCATGTCTCTGGTGGGTGTCTTCCCAAGACACCCATTAGAGAAATTTATAGTCAACCAACAGTTTGACTCCTGAATAAAGACATGGTCATTTTCTAGTCTAAAGATCATGTTCACACACACATATGTTGACTAATATATATCGTAGTATGAGGCAGATCACTAGTTTCTTAGGGTTCAATTCCTTCCTGTTTACTTCATATGTGAGGTTGAATATTGGTGGACACATATTCACTCAGAGTTGAAACAGCCTGTATCATAATTCGTAATTTGTCCTCTTTTCTGACTCTTAATGCTGAATGATAACTTTTGGTCTAGTTATCTTTGAAAACTTATTTGACAGAGCAAATACAAACAATACTGCAGAAAGGGTGAAGAACTCATAGATCAATCAGCTGAACAGAATGTTGAATCATCTCTACTTCTCTCAAATATTTACAGTCTTTCATTTGAACTTAATCAGTTTTCTGCATTTTTAATTACAGTGTGGTCTTGCTAGAGTTCATAAGAATTATCTAGGCAGATCAATTTTGGGTAGGAAGATTTTCAAGGGAGGCCTGGGTATTCAAGTGAGATTGGTGTCTTGGTATTGAATTTCTGCCACAGGAAGGCAATCAAGGGATTATGGTGCTACCATCTTTGTACTCTCGTCCATTTACATCTGCATGGCTACAAACAGAAGTTGGATGCACCAAGCCCAACTCAGGCGCACTTCCAGCTGTGTAACTGCAATTGATTTACTTAGATTCATACTGAAATTTGGGTCAAATTCAGTCAGGTATTTTTTCCCCTCCTATAAGGCACTATGAGTCAGTTTTGTTTTTACAAAGCCTCAGCATTTAAAGCCAAGAAGAATATTGATGATACATTGAAGAAAACCCAATTAATTGATAAATGCTGTAGAATCATTGAGGTGTTCTGCATAATCACAGAAGATTCTGATCTTTGCCCACTCAGCTACATTCTTTATTTTGACATGTTAGTCAGTCACCTAACACTGTCATACACAATGATGCAAAAAACCACCTTATGCTTAACCATGTTATTCTAATGATTGTGTCTACTCACATGGAGACAATTAATAACAGTAGGCCATGTGGAACACCATGCTGGGAAGATGTGTTAATGGAAAATTTCGTAAGCCTTAAGTTTTTTGTTTCTTTAGTTTTGGGGTGGGATGGAAGAAGACAGGAAGCAAGGGGATATTGTAAAGACAAAGGGGTGTTCATAAAATCAAATGCTTTAACTATGTGTGAACCCTATCAGACAAAGGTGTAGGACTTACGCTTGAATGACTATTAAATTTAAAAAAAACCCAGCCTTTGTCTTTGTTTCTGTTAGATGAAAATGTTAAGCATTATCTTTTGAAACGTTGTGATAGTGGTGGTGAGATTGTACAAATGATATACCTCTTAGATATATACTGAAATCTCTTCTCAAATTTAGTGTTGTTTAGATGTGAAGAGCTGGTTTCAGCCTATCTCAATTGATGTGATTTAATTTCCACAATCAAAATTTCTGGACTACAATGATAAATAATAATAATAATCTGGCTGGTCTCTTTTTTCTTTTTTTTTTTTTTTTTTTCCTATTGTGTACTGTTAAAAGGTGAGATTAAGCAAGAAACTTAAGGTCACCTCACATCCTCTAGGATCACACTGAGGCAGTATCTTACTTTTGTTCACTTTTACAGAGACAAGATCTATTTGCAAAAATAAAGAGAGAATGAGAACAAAGTCAGAAAAGAAGGGAACAACACAAGTAATTTACTTCAGCTGTTATCAATAGTTTATCCAATTTTCCTAGCTGCAGTAGGCACTGAGGTAGTCCACAGTTCACAATAGCTCTTTCCTGCTTCTAAATGGTGTTAGATCAGAAAGAACCTCCAATCTTTTGTGTTTCATTTCTCTTTCACTTTCTTACATAAATAGTTTCATAGCATTTTCCTAAACAGAGACATAATCACTTGGAAAAGTAGAAAAAAAGTAGCACGCACTTCAGAAATGCATTGGAAAATATTGCATGATATATGCCAAACTTGCTCCTGAAGCAAATATAAATAAAGATGAGTCTCCATCTCATTGATGTTACCTCATTTAAGATGAAGAATAATTGGTATTCACAGATGAGATGAACATTTTCATCCACCTAGTAATGAGCAAATTAACAAGACACCTACTGAGTTGTCTTAAAAAAAGACACTACATTTAAAAAGAACTAATTACTACTCACTCTGGAATACGAATCTCCATTCATGATAAACTGTGTTGCTGACTTCGTGTAGAACACAGAGGACATTGCAGAGCAGGTGTCTGGTTATCAAACACTATATCCTTTCTTGATGGCTTTGGCAGTGGCAGTCCTTCAATGAAGAAGGAACAATAGTCTGAAGACTCCCTGCATGTCCCTTGATGTTTGCTAGTGAATATTTCGGTTTCTTTAAAGGTTCATTTATACTATACTCATCAGCATAGCATCTGATCTTCTTCCAGTAGTGCATTAGGCAATATGACAAATATCTGTCACATTTTATTCCCTCTTCCTCTCCCCAGGGGAGAAAGTCTAAATGAATATAGATGCACAGGGATAAATTCAGACCTGCTGTAAGTAATTGTGATTCCATTGATGTCACTGGAGTTGCACCCTACTACTTTTGATTTGAAACTGGAACAGAGAACCACATTGTTCTTCATAAAATAAAAATAAACAGTATGTGAAGATGTTTCCAGACATTTCAATAATATTATCTAAGGGCAGATTCTGCACCCTGTTAAAGCTATACAAATCCATTTGAGTTAATGACATTGCACAACTGTAAATGGAATCAGCCCTTACACATACATGCAACTTATGAATGTGATTATTATATACACATTTCTAGATGTACACAGATCAACAAGCAAAACTGCAAGTTTAGCCTTCTGTCTTTTAACAAATAGAGCAGTGCGCTGAAATGCCTTTGAGTAAAATGTCCTGTAGTTTTTCGGTACTCTCTGTATTGTCAGTTGAAAAGAGAAAATATTTTTTTACATAATTTTGCAAGTCAGCTACTTAGAACATACTGTGGCCTTATGAACCACATGTGGGCCACTGAATACAGTTTGAGAATTACTGAGATAAGATATAACTTTGATTCAGTTCACATCTAAATGTTCCACTCTTTCAGAATGAATGATCTAGGAGTGGTTCATATAGCATGAAATTGCCATAAATACAGGTGCTTTGTTCTAATTTGACCAAGAAAATGACAAAGTGAAAATACATATAATCTTAAATTTAACAGAAATTCCTTGAAGTTAAGATACCTGTAGAGTTAAATCAGCATAAATTACTGAGAAGTAAATCTGTGGGATTACACTGGCGTATGACTGGAGGTTTCTAGGCAATGATGGCTATGATAATGGCTTACTTTCCCAAGAGAAATAAAACTGATAGTGTAGAGGAAAAAAAATGACGGTGTTTTTCATCATCCTTGTGTGAGTTTTCAAGTGAACTGACTAAATAGATGTATTTTATAAATAAAAAAGATTTTTACTTTATGTGTGTTGTAGTCAGTCTAGTAGAACTTTGAGATTTTAAAATATCCACATTTTAGGTGTGGTCATTGATGAGAAGAATTTAGCAGATACTTGGTTTTGCCTCTATTTTTTTAAAAAGTTCATAAATTCTGTTTTGGTCTAATTATCTAGCAAAAAAAAAAAAAAAGATCATGCAATTTCTTTACTCTGTTTCTCCTCTTCCTCTTACACAGTTCCTTCTTCAAATGCTATTCTGCCTTTTTATCATAAGCAGTCCCTGTTGGCAGGCCTAAATACTCATTGCTGGCCTTGTAGCCAGCCAGAGCCACCAGTATGCAGAGCGTCTCACTGCCATGGAACTTGGTGCCTTGAGCAGTTCCTCACTTTAACAGAGGATGAAACTTCCCAGCACTTCTGCATCTGCAGAAGTTCTTGGTATGATCCCGGTTGTTGACGAGAGCTCCATTTGCATTTGAGCCAAACCATACTGGAAAACTGCTATTAGCACTTTGCATTATGGAGACAAGACCTTTTGACCAGAGCTTCACAGCTCTTTAAATGTGAACACGTGTTGTTGCTATGGTCCATCTCTGTATTACGGCAAGTCCTAACTGTATTATACTCTTTCTATTGCCTCTCCAGGTTTCAGAAACTCAGGAGCATGGTCTGGAGGGAGGTGTTCCCACAGGTTCTAAATGATATGTATTTATTATGGGTAGGTCTGGCCACAGCCGACAGATCTAATTCAATTTTCACAGCAGTAAGTGAAAATTTCTATAATTTTGAAGGTCTTTGGTTTACAAATGGCACTAATTTAACTAGATACAAATGGAGCCGAGAAACTTAGTCTATTTGTAACACTTTTAACACAAAGAACTCATAAACTCCAAGCTCCCTTCCTGAGGATGACTTCCTATGGGGATTCAAAAGGTTTCTGTGGAGGTCTTTTGCAAGAGGACAATTTTTTTTTGCAGACGAATACTACATGGAGTGATTATAGATGTTTTCATGTTGGAGAAGAACAAGACTAATGCTATCAGTTCAATTGCTGCTTTTTACATCTTGACTCTGGGTGACTTGCAAGTTACAAGTTCCTGAACCAAAGGTCTTGAGGTTATCTTCTCATGATTAATGATACGATGTTTTCTAGAGACAGAAATTTGTCACACTCTTCCTTTACTTGTAGGCTTAGCTGTCTGAAGGTATGTATTCTTTGGTTTATATGTTTTTAGTTACCTACCATGGAGGAATTCTTTGAATCGATGCTGACCTATTATTGATCACAAGGGGTGGTCCTTTCTGCAGATCCTGGCTCTAGTCCTCTTTGCTGGGAGCAAGGCTTAATAAAATTGAAACAATAAATATCTTATATCTACATAACACTTGAATCCAAAAACAGTTGAAAAAGCAAGGATGAATTCATTTACCACTGAAATGCCAGCCACCTCTGGGGTGGAACACATGGTTCTTATTTTCACAGAGCTAAGCAGCTGTTTAACAGTACAAAACAACAGTACATTATAGTTGAAGTCATGAAATGAAGAATAATCCTGTATCCAATTGAAATGTAAGATTAAACTTAGATGGGGGGAAAATAATTATCCAAATTGGTAAAATGATCAGAACACAAAGACTAACCATGCTATTCTAGCACAGTGGGCCACCAAAACACTAAGGACTGAGTGTGGTAAGGAACAAAATTTTTCATTACATCTAAGAGCTCTTATCTTCAGTTAGATTGATGTTTTTTTTCTTTTTTTCAGCAGAGTGATTTCTTGTTTAAAAATGCCAGTCCATCAATATGCAGACTTTCTGTGGAAAGTACATGCCGTTTAGACAGGAAAGGTTTTTTGGAGTCTACTGTGGAATTTCTGATCAAAAAGAGATTGAGCCAGAACCACTAGAAACCTGACTGTTATGCACATCTCCCAGGATGTGAGTGAATTAAATTCAAGTCCCTGTTTAGATTATAATACTTCACAGCATAGACTTGGACCTGAGTTTCCCATGTCCCAGAGGAAGGTCCTGAATTACTGGACTTGCAGTTATTCTGACCATGTTTTCTTCTTATTTTTCCATGGAAAAATACAAAAAAAAAATTGAAAGGTCTTGGGTTTGGCTCAGTGTAGAATGTGAATTTTGCAATTTCAAAAACTTTCCTGGAACGGGAAAGTTATTTTCCACCCAGTTTACCTCCCGCTGCAATATATTCCTTTGCAATAAGATGAAAAGTTACTGAATTTACTGAAGTATTATCTTAGAGGGAAGACAATCACTTTGTAGGGTTCATATGTGCTTATGTTATACTGTAATGTTTCTATATGCTCATCTACATAGTCTATACATCAGTCTAGGTCACCAGAAAATTTAGTCTGGATGTTAGGAAGTTTCTAGCAATTGCAGCAATCAAGTTTTTAAATATACTTCCAACAAAAATAACATGAGCACACACCTACTTGCTTTTAAGCTGGAGTTAATAATCCTCTAAAAGGACTTATTTACAATAGCCACTAGGTGAACACTACAAGATAGGTGGCCCTTTCTGTTCCCATTCCTTCAAGGAGTAATAACGTGACTGTGCCTGACAGAGAGACTTCCTCACATTCTTCTCTAGTGGGCAGGTTAAGGAATCAGAAGACATTTTTGTGATTAAGGAGGTGCTATGCATTGCTCTTGCTTTTGACAATCACTTCCAATAACTTATGTTCTGATAGGTGCCACTCCTGAAACTGAAAAGATCCAATATCTTTTATCATCAGGCAACCAAAAAATAGGTTTAAGACTGTTTACCTGTTTCAAACACCCCCTGGTCAGATGGCAACAAAATTCTACCACTAAAGAGCAATGTTGGTTTTGATTTAGTGGTGATTCTTCCATTTTATTACCAATTCACTGAACCTTCAGGTCTAATGAGGTCTGTTAATTCCTGCAGATATGTAATAGTTTTTAATCTGTCATATTAATTAGATCTTTGTCATGTTACGGAAAGAGGGGGTACACAATATAGCTACTGCCTGGTATGTAGTCACCAAAGGTGTTGAGCCCAGGGTCTGTGAAGTCAATGGACATATTTTACTAAGATTTGGTTGAGCTCAAAAAATTTGTGCAACCTCATTGGCAGGGAAGCCCAGCATTGAAGAAACTTGAGTCTAAAGATTCCATTGAGTCTCTTGTTCTCTTAAGGCTAGCTTTTATGAAAGTCAATGGGAAGCTAGTTTCCAAACAAATTAATGACTGCATATTAATGGTTATTCAGAAAATGTAATTGTTTGGTCTTTGAGGAAGACACTAACCTTTTCTAACCTTTGGACCACAGGAAGAGCACCAGTGTTGTTCAACAAGGTAAGAATAATGATATGGGGAAAAAAAGGCAACCTCCAGTGACAAGAAAAAGCAATTATCACAATGATTAATCAAAGAACAACAAAAAAGGAGTAATAGCATACAGAGATTCTCAACATAAATCTTATTTCTGGTTTGATAGGCTGGATACAGAGACCTTTATAGTTAAATCAAATTAAATTGCAGTCATCCTATATATACTCACACACATATATAAATGTAATATGTATAAAAAGTCTATACCAACATAAAAATATATTAGATGTTCTTGTTAAGAATAAACAAACATTGCCTTGTTTGGCAGAATTTTCAAATGCATATTGCTTCCTTTATTTATTTTTTTATTACAATAAAAATGTGTTTTGTATTAAATCTATTGTTATAAAGAAATTAAACCCTGAAATCTGCCAGCGTGGCTTTTTTCCATAAAGTGGAAAAAAAAGCCCTCCTGGTTTAGATATTTGAAAACATTAGAAATCTGAAAATGAAAAGACCAGCCTCTGCGTAGCAAATTACTCCATAAAAATAAAAAGAATTCTTCTGTGTGAACTTAAATGGTTTGAAAGCAGAACATAGAGAAGAGAATAGCGTGCATGGTCATAAAGGAAAACAGAGGGTTTAAGTCAATCTTTACACATGTATTGGAGGCATTCAGGAAAAAAAAAAAAAAAAATTGGAAGCTATTTCACAGAGATTTGGGTCTGATTCCCCCTCTGGTGGGGCAAAGACTTTACTTGAGTCTGCTTTTGTAAAGAAAATTCCAAGAAAATCCTTACAAATCTTGATCTGTTCCTTAGCTTTGAACAATGGGGACAAAAATTTATGGACTTACATCTGTATTAGGGATATGACTTGTAAGGCCTGAGGTTCCAAACTTTACCGCTCAGAGCACTTACTGTCTTCTTTGATCTTCCTCCATAGTTTAACCTACACTTCAAACTACACCTTATTATTACCCTGTGCCCATCTGCATTTTGCGATTATGATTAATTTTCTGTAGTAGGTCATTTATAACTCAGTGATATCAAGTTGTATTTAGATTTTGTTCTGCAAGGTACTTTACAAATACCTAAAAAAACCCGAATCTGTACTTCAGAGAGCAGAATGTTAAAAGCAATAGAAGATTGACAGGAAAAATGCCATCCTACAAGCTGTCCTGTCCAAGATCTCAGGGTTGGCCAGTGGCAAAATCAGAAACAGCATCTTATCTCCAAGGCCCCGAACACTGCCTGCTCTGTCTGTTATTGCCTGATTTATACTTTCTCCCTCAGGAACTTTCTCAGGGGCTACTGTAGCTGTCTTTGAACCCTCAGTAGGACAAGAACATCCAGGTATAATGAGCCAGGCCACTTGTCATAGGAGAAATGGTTTAAGTGTTCTTTTGAGAGATCATCAGTGACATGGCTGAAAACAGAAGGAGACCGGCTTAACAACATTTATTCAGACTTCAGGAAAACATTTGAAAAAATGCCTCTCAGGGAGCCGGTGAGTAAACTCATTTGGGATGGCAACAATATCAGATAGGTGAAAAGGCTTAATAATGAGCTGTGGCCATATAGATGATGTAAATCTATGTAGAAGAGAGGCTTCTGGCAGAAGATTTATGTATAGATTGTGTGCTTGGGTGCCCTCCTGACTGTAAGCTGAATAACTGTAGTGTCCTGTTTAAGCATGATTCAGCTGCACTCAATTTTAAGTGAAACTGCCAGATTTCTAATGGATATTAGGAAAAAAAAAAAAAAACAAACAAAAACAAAAAAGTGATAGGGACACCAACCATATTAAAGACAGAATTCTTGAAAACTTTAGATTCCTAATCCCTGGTTTCCTCTGCATCACAGAATCACAGAATGGTTGGGGTTGGAAGGGATCTCTGGAGATCATCCAGTCCAACCCACCTGCTAAAGCAGGTTCACCTAGAGTAGATCACACAAGAATGCAACCAGGCAGGTTTTGAATGTCTCTAGAGAAGGAGACTCCATCTTCCTGTGGTTTCAGTTTAGCCTCAGACACTATTGTCTCTGTGACAGTCCTGGGCTATCACTTGTCCCTTTTGTGTGAGTTCTGGTGTTTTGAAATGAAGATACTGCTTAGTGAAGGGGTTACACATTTTTTTGTATTTCAAAAGGTACTGGCCAGGACACCATCAAAAATCTGAGTATTCCTGACTGCTATAATGAACTTTTGAAGCTATAGATATCTCATTAAAATTATAAGAGACCTGTGGTTGTTTCAGATTGCACATCCCAAGCTCTGCCTTCTGCCTAGAATAGCTAGGAAGCCACTATAATCAAACTACCACATGTGCCTATAGCAAGCAGCACATTGTGAAGTGATATTGGCAGTCGTAATATATATTATTCTGCTTGCTTAGTAAGTTTGAAAGTCTGTTTGCTTTCAGCTGGTTATCATCTCATACCTGAAAGAAGAATTTGATATGAGTCTGAAATGATGTTTGTGTTCACAGCTCTTCATGTACTGCGAAATGTTTTACCTGTGTCCATACTCTGACTGCGAAAATGTTGACCTGAAGTTTTTACTGTCAGGCTGGACTGTGCTATAAAAGGAACTTTGGGAGGTTCCTACAGTTGAGGAAGTATAGACATATAGACAAGGACATATTAAGGGTTAGCTTCTCACATAAGGTAAAAGTAGGGACTTTCAGAGTGTTGACTAGTCTGGTGTAGGGAGGAGGAACCACTGAGCTGAGCTTAGAAAGCTTAGAGGCTTTCAAGGAAGGAAGCACCAGGGGTAGGAAGCAGAGCTTATGAGATACAGATTTAAGCAAAGCAGATGAAGCCACC
Source organism: Streptopelia decaocto (assembly GCF_964273445.1). NCBI lineage: Eukaryota > Metazoa > Chordata > Aves > Columbiformes > Columbidae > Streptopelia > Streptopelia decaocto. Next base: position 16,177,169 of record NC_138655.1, read on the forward strand.
TCCAGCATATCCTGACAGATCTGATTATGGGTAGCACAAAGATGGCATAAAACCAAATTTTCCTTTCCTTATGGGCAGATCTTGAGATTGTCCTAGAAGTGCAGAAAGCATTCCTGAATAGGATTAGCTCAGTTCTGGTCTTCAACAGTTTTCTTCCAGCCAATTCATAGGATGCCCTTTTTTCATCTCGCATAAGATGTCCACATGTATTATCCTTTGCAAGACAGAAGAGACAGAACTTAAATGAAATCCAGTCTCAAACACAATGGGGATGTTCTAGCGAGCATGGTGGCCCACCCAGATTTTGGAACTCTCTGGTTTGCAGTCTGAAGAACATGCATTGGTATGGGAAATGTAAATTTTTACTAAATAACTAAGGCCAAAGCCTTGCTGTTATGCAAACTGGTGTAGTGGTCCTGGTAAACTCTTGGTATCATTTTCATGCAGCTATTACACAGCCAGACGCTCAATCCAAGTTAATATCTATCAAAACAGATGAGAAATATCAAGGAGAACAGATAATCTGCCAATAAGGTTAGCTGCTTTAGTCTCTGGAAATGGGTTGTATTTAGTTTCCTACCCTTCCAATGACTTGGTTTTCAACCTCTTGCAAATAACCTGAGAAGTCCTAAGTCACCTTTGGGTCATTTATATGCATGCATTCATTATGGTTGTCAAAATATCTTAAAGACACATTTCACTTCCTGGCAGGGTAAATCTAAAAATTTACGCTAATTTGGGCAATCTGATGTTGCCACACTGAGACTGCATGATCTTTTGACCTCTTCTTCACCCTTGGATATAACTCAAGACCATGATGATTGGTTATGGAATTGCTACATTGTAAGATGTAGAACTGATTACTTGCTTGTATGCCATGAACAGAATTTAGCAGGAAACTGGCTAGTTTGCTATAAGATCTTGCTGTGAAGCAATAGAACTGAAGAGTAATTCTGGATTGATGAGAACACAGTAAAAAAGTGCTGCTATGAAGAAGGACACCACTTCTCTCTTTGAGGACCAAAGATTGGGAAGACACATAGCTTACTAATACATAAGGCTTAGAACTTTCACTGAAGAATTTTAGACTTTCTCTGTTGGGACAGGATCTGGATAGCAGAGGTAGCACTGTCTTTTGTCTGAAGAGTTCCAAATTTCTCTTAAAAATTCTTCCAAAACGGCAGTTTCACAAATCATCTTAGAAGTGACACAGATGAACAGAATTATTGCCTGTTAGGAACATGATACTTACTTGTTAGGCAAATAACAAAGTGAGAGTACTAGCAATTCTAGTGGAATATTTCTGGTGTATGCTGCCACCTTCATCAAAGCCAGAGAAAGTACTTTGTGGGAAAGAAAAGAAGGAGAAGAAACAACGGAACTAAAAACTTAGATGTTAATGTGGAGTTTTCTGTTTTCCAAAAGTCTCAAGCATGATTAAGCTGAGCAGACATTCCTTGGACAGATGGCAAACTTTTATAACCAGGAAGAACAATGTCATTCTGGAAGAAGACAATACTTTTGAGAAAGAGGCTTTGAGTCTGCGTATGACATAACAAATGACATTCAACCCTCTGTGGTGACTTTTTTTAAAACTTTGACAGGTCAGCATGTCTTCAGTTTTGAATAAACATGAAGCTACATGCATGCACAGATAAGTACATGTAAACACTTGAATATTTTATTTTGCGGTACTGTTTGTCCTAGTTCGGTAAAGGCCTCTGTCTGTAGACTTTGCTTTGTGTCACAGCCACTAATAATTCTTTGCCCAAGGTATTGAGAAGAGTTGAAGAATATGTCTAGGTGCCTTGAATAAGTATAATTCACATATATGCCTTTGTAAAAATGTAGGTATTTTGTAAAAGGGGGCTGAACATGGCCATAAATTTACAAAATTATCCATCTTTGCTCCTACCGCAGTTTAAATTCACTATGCACAGCTAGAATAAATAACTTCCATCAAAGCAGGAAAAACTACTTTGGCCTATTCTCAGATGAATGTTTTCGTCTTTCTGGACTCCATTAGCAGTAATTAACAAAACTAAAAATCATAGAATCATAGAATAGTTTGGGTTGGAAGGGACCATCAAAGGCCATCTAGTCCAATCCCCCTGCGATTAGCAGGGACATCTTCAACTAAATCAGGTTGCTCAGAGCCCTGTCCAGCCTGGCCTCGAATGTCTTCAGGGATGGGGCATCTACCACCTCTCTGGGCAACCTGGGCCAGTGTTTCATCACCCTGGATACAAATATTTGTATCCAGGTTAGAACTCCCATTTCTCCACTCGTTCTGTAGCCAACAGAGAAACAATTTTACTTCATAGGTGTTGCAGACCACTTCAGTTAACTGTAGTGACTGTCTAGGAAGCTTAGTGAAATAATGTCCTTATTTAAGCACAACAGTCATATATCTGTCACTGGGCTGTGTGAATTCTCCAGTGTTTGTTATTTCACTGAAATAGATATACATATGTACACATATATGTGTATATATATATATATATATATATTTTTTTTTAATTATTTTTCCCTTTTTTTATTTCATACTGAAATACAATCCCTTAGTGGCTAGACAAATGTAATAGGACAGCATTATGTCAAATTTTCGGTCATAAGGTATGCATGAAAAGGATGTATCTGGAGTATATAAGAGAGCGTCAAGTTATATTTTAGGAAAGTTGCTCCTCAGAAGTAACAGAGAATAATTTGAAAGAAGTCATCAAATACAATTCTTATATAGGTTCCATAGTAATTGGTTATACACTTCTTTTCTTTTACCCTGCCAGATATCAGCAGGCATAGCAGTTATCCACAATATTTTTGAGAAGCCATCAAAAGCCATCAGGCAAATAACCACATTATCCAGATTAGTTTCCCATCAAGAGAAAAACAGTAATTGAACCATAGCATTGAGAGTAATTGATCCAGGACACTGAGAGCACCTATACAGCAAATTAAAACAACACAACTGCTTGGTAACATTGTAAAAAACCTACTTTGAATAAGATACCTTTATTAGCTAGGTACAACTAAATACTTGACTGTTTTAACCACTTCTAGTGAAATGAACTATTGATTTAGAATGTGATGTAAACATCTGTGTTAGAAGTAATTTGCCTAATTATGTTAGGCTTAAGAGTGATAGGAAGATTTGATGGTATGTTTTTTTAAGTTCTTAATATTAAAAGTTTTCTGAGAAATGTTTAGTTATAAATGAAGGCAACACCTGAAATGTTACGTACAAGATCAGTTACCTTCAGCTTTTCCTAACAAGGTGGTCTGATTTTCAGGTTTGTACTGGCCATGGGTAGGATTCTTGTAAATCCTAAAGGTCTGAAAATCAGACCCAAAAAATATACTGAATATTGAAACAGTACAAGTTAAAAATTGTGGATGAGAACTATGAAGACATGAACCCAATGAAAGCCAGAGCGCTTTTTTGTTGTTGTTGTTGTTGTTTTCCTGCCTAAAAACTGCTCTAGGAGAAGCAGACACCTAAAAGAGTCTGAGTAGTGGGACCCAGAACCTCTGAGCTCATACCACATGTGCCAGCCCTTGAAACAGAAAGAGTGGGGCTCCCTGTACAGGCACAACCAACTGAGAGCACAACAGCGACTTGGGCACACGAACGATGTGGATATATTAGCACTGTGTTGTGTCTCCACTAAATTACTGATTGCCCCGAGTCAGTGTAGCTCTGTCAGCTGTACTGATACCCTTACCAGATGAAGACCTTTGCTGTGGCCCGGATGGGTATTTCTTAAGTTGTAAATGATAACCTGAGAACCCATCTTGGATCAAAGTCACTCCTCTAGCTCTTCCACCAAAAGAACTATGCCAAAATGTTTCATTTTTTTTTTTTTTCTTCCTTCTTATGTAATGACCTGGTCATCAGATCATCAGCCTGAGGAATAGAAGATCAAGATTAAATTCTTTCTTTTGTCTGAACATGATGCTTTCACACTCTATACAGTGGCTAAACCAGGAGGTGAGAGAGTCCATGTCAAATGGATGCTCTCCAACTCTCTTCTTGAAATCTTAACAACCAAATATTTATTGACCAAGACTGTGAGCACCAATCTACACCCAATTCGTTAAGATGCATGAGTTTTATATGAGTATTAGCCACTGATCCAATGGCTTGAATTCAATTAAATCTTAATTCAGAATACTTGATTATAAGTTGAAACAACGACTGAAATACAGATCTCTGCCTTGTCAGGTGAGTTTCCCCAAGCACATGCTAATCTAACAGAGGCATAATCACATGCTCATCTGCTCTGGCCCTGTGAATATTTAATTTTTCCATGCAAATTTAAAGACTTTGAATAGTAAAGGGCTGAGAATGTCTTGCCGCAGAGTATTTTATCTCTTTGTCACTTATATGTTCCTGAACAAGGTAGGAAATGCAGTATGAAGTCTCCCTAGGCAAGCGAGGTCACTGAACTCACATCTTTCATATCTTCAGAAGAATTATTGCCACTATCTGACTCTATAACTTGAACATTAAACCCCAGACATTTTTTGTCAAGTCTAAAGAATATGTACTCTTTGAGAATATCTTGACTGCAGATCTTGCAGGTGAAAGATATGTTGATCTCTGTTGGATTTTTGTGCATATCTACCCAGGACTTGTGGAATTCTAGGTCTGTGCAGGGATTTTGAAACTGCACAGAGATACGCATAGACCTGCAATGTCTCGTAGGCCAAACACCTGTAGAGACAGAATTAAGATTGTGGGTGTTTGATGTTGGGTAGACATAGATACCAAAGTATTTTGGTGGTGGTAGTCCTTCAGCTGGTGCCAGCTCACCAAGGTGTGAGTTTTACACCAGCAACTAGAGTTGTACTTTAATACTGGAACAGAATCAGGCATTGATTTTAAAGTAAAAAATATTTGTTTCAAATACATGTCTAATACAATTGATTAAACACACTAGATGAATTTATGAAATTAATGTTATGAGGATATGGAAGGTTATTTATCACATACTGAGTAATGAGAATACAACACACAAATTAATTTGATCGTAAAAGAAAAGCTCAGCACATATCTTAATTGCTGATAGTAAACTGTGATGACCTGTGTTTCCCACTCAATCCAGGCGGTGTTTTCAATATAAGAGGAGATAAATTGGGTCTGACTGTGTTTTCATTTACATGTGTGTAAAACAGGAGACATTCCACTAAAAATGATGAGGCAAAGTTAGTGGTGATTTGAGATCAGAACATGATCCCTGAAGTGTTTTTCTATATCTAAATCAGCCTTTATAAGAGATAAGTGTTAAAAGGATCCCTCTTGAATGTTGTCCTTTATTTTTTCTTCTGCATTATTGTTACTTCAGATGTTATCAGAACAGAAGGGAAGTAAAGAAAAATGTAACTTCAGGTCTCTATCTGTACAAATACAGAACATGAAACTGAAAAAGGCTCAAAGTGCATCAGAAAGACAGCGACACTTAAAAAAAATATCTGATTTAGGGACAGGCAGACTAAAATTATACTTGAATAAAAATATAGACCCATCTTTGCCAAACACAGTAAAAACTAGTTCTCATACCCTTGAAGACAGATTGTTCAGCCTCTGTATTATGAAGTGAGAATGCCAATCATCTCTGGTTTCAGCATAAACTTCAGCCTGAATGAATCGTGACAAATACCCGCAGGTGAGAACTTGTCTTTCTAAATGTTCACCAGTGGAGTGTGGGAGCTGCTTTCGCATCGAACAAAGATGCCCCTGGCACAGGTACAAATCTGTCCTCTTCCCTTCAGGAAAGCTTTTTAGATGACAATTTATTTCTTTGGCAATGAGCATACAGACGGGACAGTGTATCTGACACATGACTTTTAAAAAACAAGTAAAATGCACGTATTTGTTCTGGCATATAAAAAAATTGTTGTCTGTGAAATAGGTATGTGATCAGACACCGTTTCTAAAATCTGAAATATCTTAATAATCTTGGGGCTTATTTTAGTTCCAAAACTGGTGAAAATCTCTGACTCATAAGAATACAAAATGTTGTGAGGGCAATTGATATTGTGAAATTTATCATTTAAAAACCCCATTAAAATTCTGTCTTTTAACTTAATATATTCTATGGTAAACATTTATGGAGGCAGTTGTACCCTAACTGTATGTAAAAGGATTTCTTGACAGATGAGGACCTCTCCACCACAGATTCTGAAGTCCATCAAAAAATTCCAAACAAGACTGGACATTGCATCATGTTATTAGTAACCAGTAATGAACTACAATGTACAACATAAACACGAGAAAGCAACATTATGGCTGATATCTCTTTCTCAACTCATAAAGAGTTGTATATTTTGAATGAAAAGAAGATTGATATTTTCCCTACTGTTAAGTTTCCACAATGAATATAACCATTGATTGTGAAGGCATTTAAATGAGAAAACCTAGTTAGCATTTTACATTTTGTCTTATTAAAATGCGTTTGACATTGTTCAAATTCAGTTTGCCAAGTAATCTGCTTTAATATCGGTGTCTGAAGTGTTACAGACTCTTTAGTGACCTTGCTTGGAATAAGGTATTACAAACTTTCCAGGCTTTGATTACGTATTAACCAGTGGCTTGTAGAAGAGATACTGATGGAGGTGATGAGAGCTTCTTACATGCAGATGTTTCCAAATACATAAAAATGATCCAATAGTCTGGAGATCTCCTGTAACTCCAGAAATATTTTGAGAAGCACAGTGAGATGTTTGCCAAAGATTTAGACATTGACAAATAGTCTATTTGAGCCTATGAGTTCACTGCAATTCAGCCATTCATCTGAGCCGCTGGGAAATGGGGATTGCTCGTAAGCACCAGCAGCAGTGGAGCTGCTGGACTCATTTGGTCACGTTCAGAATGAGATCATGTGGCTTGTTCTCATTCAAAATACACTTATTTTTGGTTTGGGTGTGACTTGAGGTTTGAATGTCAGGAAATGTGAAGAAAAAAAAAGGACAGGGTGGAGGAGCACAAACTGGGAATTTTGAAGTAGAATAAAAGTCAAAACAATCAGCACAGATGGCTGCATGCTAGCTTCCGCTTGCTGAGTCAAAAGTGAGTCTTGAAAAGGATCAAAAGAAATAATACTTTTAATTAAATGTATTCCTTATACATAATACTAAAATTGCTTGTACCTCAGGAGAATTTGGACCCTTGCTGAGGACATGCCACCATCTAAGCCTTATCAATGCCGCTTCTCAGCCACAACTGTAATCATAGCTGCTTTTGTGATTACAGTACAGATGCCACATAGACCAACACATGGAGCTTCTCTGCCTTCTGTAGATGCATCATGTCTTTCAACAATATAAAATGAGGCTTTAAAACTTCTCACCTACCCACAGGTGAACCTACCTCAAAATTTGAAGGCAGCATAACATCAATTTAATTTTTCAGAGCTTACCCTGGTTTTACTGTGGATGGGCCTATTTTATTGTACAGTCTAAGAGTGGAGTCCTTTAGCTCTGGGGCTCAAATCAATGGGATGAAATCAAGCAAGTGCTTGGAGACATGCTACCAAATAAAGGTTTGCCTTTGTGCAATTGAGGCAAAGTCCATAAACCAGGCACTCCAGATGAAATCTAAACAACCAGAATGAGTCATTAGGTTTTTGAGACAATAAGTGCTTGCAGAAAAGAAGAAAAAAAGCCAAGATACTAAGATTCTAAGGACCATGAAGATGTTTCGGTGCTTTGATAGTCATCTTTAAAAACATATTATGAAGAAATCAAATAATTTAAGGAAGATTTGGTCTGATTTGAAATTTCTTTCCATAAACAAATGTTTTTATTTTCTGGCCAGGTGTTTGGCAGTACATCCACTGAGGGAAAAGTCAGTATTGGTTGATTCATGTTCTGTGGTGTTACACATTATTTTGGCAGTCCAAGGAGGTGTTCTGGTTCATTGTGTTTTCCGTTCCTCACCCATTGCTGACAACCTGTGGTGGAAGGATCAACGGAAGTCCATTGTTCCACAGGTGGCAGCTGATGCAGTGGTGCCCCCATCCAAAGGCACTGACACGATGACTTCTACTAATCATTCTGTTCATCAGATAACGTTGTACTTCTCTCTTGCCAGCTCTCCTCTACCATTCAGCAGATAACTGGATTTAGCAGATAACAGGGCCGGAAATGCAAATTGTCACCAGGAGTGTTGAGTGCTGTTGATAAGCATATCCCTAGTTCTTATTGCATCTTTAATTGGCAGACAGCCCTTTTGTCCCTGCATGGTTGTCTGCCAGAGGAATGTGCTTCTCTGGTGCTCCACTGCAGAACTACAGTTTCACCTGCACCACAACCTACCCAGGCTGGAGCAGAAATGAGATATAACATGTCAAATCATACCTGCATTTACAGCCTGAACACAACCAAAGCCTGCAGGTTTGTGGATAACCATAACAGAATGTTTTTACTTTTCTAGTGACTCCTATAACCAACTGCTGAGGCTCTTGGGGTTGGATGAAGTGGGCACAGGGCAGGATCCATACCAGTCCAACCTGCTCTCAGTGGTGAGCTGGGCACAACTCTTAGTTTTCTGCCACCACCAACTACAGACTGCTGTGGTTTCAGCAAATTCATACAGCCTCAAACATACTGACATTAATGCAGATCACTTCAATGAATAGAGATAACGGCTTCTGTTGGCAAAATCATTTAGGCAGAATATGGGAAATGGGAACAAAGGTATTTCCATTGACCTGGTTTTTGAAGCTGCTTAGATCTTTTTCCAAAGAAGTGACAACTTGTAATTGATAAGTTATGTTCTATACATCATAGAATTAATTATTTAAATTCCATTAACTTAATAATAGTATGCAATAAGTCTGCCTGCATATCCTTTTAGCTTTCCTTCTTTTTATTAAACTGGTGTTATGATTGATTTGTGTTATTTTAACACAGAATAAAAGTGAGGCATAGTCCATGAGGCTGCAAAAGCCTTAGCATGCTTTGTAAACTCAGGATAATATTTTGTACTGTGGGTGAACTGCAACACCAGCCCACTGCTGGAAAGGAGGGATCCCACTTGCTCCCTCTTTCCTCCCCTGGTCTACAGCCACTTTATTTTGACCCTAAAAACCTCCATGCTTTTGGAGACACAGTTCTGTTCACCAGACAGACTGGTGAACAATTCCCTTTTTAAATTTTTTTTCCCCTTATAGCTTTCTTTAGCTGGCTTAGTTCTCTACCAGATTATTTTTGATCAGGTTAATGGGCTGAACTGGCTTACAGAGGGTCCAGAATCCATTAACTAGCTGAGATGATCTGGAAAAGCAACAGGAAGGTGGAGTTCAGAGATGTGGAAGATGCATAAAAAGGGCTGACCTGGATGTCTCTTATTTGTCTGTACTGAGGCACTTGCACACGTTGGCCACAATGTGTGTAGCTTTGTACTTAGTTTTCAGAATTAATTCCCATGAATACCAGCAACACTCATCTAAGCTTGTCAGTGGGATCTGAATATTTCCAGGATGTAAATAATCACTGCTTGGTGTAATCGTACCGAATTCTTTGTTAGCTATTATAATCTTTGTTAGCTATTATAATGTTAGCTATTATAATAAAGTAGTAGCAAGAGAAATGAACGGAAACTGACAGTTGGGTTCAAGCATAAACCTGAAATAAAACCAAGCAGGTTACCAGGGATATTCTGGTTTGAAATAGGGACTTCTATCAAGTTGGGTTTGGTGTCTTAGTGAAAAGTCTGGCATAGACAATCAGGTAAGCAGCTTCCATACAAAATTCTGCATTCCTATAGAGTTTCCTCATCCTGATTTTTTAATATCTATTTCTGGAGTTGGGTATTTTATTTTTAGGTGACTCAATACATGGTAGTGCTGAAATGACCATTCTGTAAGTTAGAAAAATAAAATGTTTCTCTCCTCCTTCACGGTTATAAATTCCCATGAGTTTACATTTACTTACCCCTGAGCAAATGGTACATTTCTTCCCAATTAATGATAGCTACATTTTATTTGCTTGGCACTTCAGACATTTCCAAGACACCATATCAGGTTTAACAACTGTTTATGTTTAAGTGTATGCTGAAAATAACTGTCCTCTGTCATGCAATGTCTGATGTTGATACATTTACCCTAAGGCTAGAATCTACCCTAATTGTTATTGATACAACTATTGACACAACTAAACACGGGACACCCTTGTCATCCCCACCCTGGCTTTCCTGATGGCCTTCTCATTTTCTTCCTACTTCCGTAATGGCATTTCTTATGGTGGGGTCACTCCTCAGCTTTTTCTGAAAGCCCTTTTTCCAGTTCTGTCCTTAAAAAAATAGCAAGAATAGTAAAAAAAAAAATCCTGAGTGGCCTCATTTGTTCAATTCAAGCATGTTAAACTCAATAGACTGATGTCTGTGCAGAATGTATCAAAGCTGATTCCTGCCCAGGTTAATGTCCCAGCTGAGCAACTCAGATGAAAAGTGGATCTGACTGCCAGTGTGCTCAGAGACTGCTTTGGGAACATGAGCCTGCACCACCCTTCCAGATGCCATACAAAGCAGCTTGTTTAGATAAAGCTTGTCTGCTTCCATTGTCTGCTTTCTTGAATTGTAAATACATTTCCATTGAGTCATACCTGAACTTCAGCGGCTCTTGGGAAAAAAAAAAAAAAAAAAAAGGTACACAAACTAAAAAGCCTCCCAAACTCCCACAACAAATAAACAAACAAACAAACCCAAATGAAAACAGAACAAACCCCAAACAAGCCCAGAATTTCCCCTGGCCCTGCAACATGGTAAAAGAGATGAAAAATATCAGTGTCCACCTCAGAAAACTGTATTCCCAAAGTATTGCAAGAAAGTCATTAGGCAGCCATGATTTGATAGCCTTATTTTGTTTTCAGAAGTGACATAACAAATCTCCTTCTAGTTGCTTAACAGCTAATTAAGGCACTAAGATAAATGAGAGGAGTTTAATTTTTTTAATTAAAAAGTCCCTACAAATACAATGATTATTTTTTAGCTATGACAAAAAAAGGCAAAACATTTTGTATTTTACATTTCACAGTCTTGCAAGAGTAATTAATTCTGAAAGTAAGAAGGTCCATTAGTGGAGTGGTATATGGTGCTGTATTGCTCATCTTGTAACATAAACAGAGCACTTATTTGTTACAGTCAAGAAATAGTTCTTTTTGGAGAGATTTTCAGCTAGATGAATTATTTATTTGTTTTTGTCAGTAATTTGTTGAGTAGTGGGGTCTTTTTGAAAACACACAATTTGTGCTATGTATAGCAGTGATAACATCCCACTGTTTTATTGCTGTCACAGTTTTAAAGTTGATGATATTAAGGTTGTGTTGTATTGATTTCTGGTATTCAGCTAGCTTCAGTATGGCCAAGAGTTTTACAACAGGGATGCTGAGGTTTAGTCTAAACACATTGCCTTGTGTTGTGTCCTTCCTCTCAGCCCCACTTGGGGCTTCCTTGGTTCTGGGCTGGAGGGAAGACAGGGAGCTGGAGGTCCCTGGCTGTTGCCTGAAGAAACCTTGGCGGTTTGGTGGGGGCTCGTGTGACGTCTGTGGGCAGATGAGCCCAGGGCCTTTGAGGAGCAGTGTGGAGCCAGACAAGCTCTGGAGAAGCTGAGGAGGGACCATGACCCCTGAGGCACAATCCCTCACACAGATCTCTAGCACACAGGTTTGCGCACGTAGGCTGCACCATCCCTCCGGTGCATCCAGCCAGTTCTGCAGGCTGGTGCAAGGGTAAGTAGATTAATGGTCTGGCTCTTTTTCACTCCTCTGGGGTAACTTGGGAAGCCAGGAGAGAGAAAATCTGCTCTCATGACAAGACTTGCCCGTTATCCACATTGCATGAGGTAGCCACAGCCCACTTCTAGAGCTCCCAAGGCACAGACACAGCCCCCTGTTTGCTCAGGCTGGAGGTGGGGTAGGGCCAACCATGCTACAGGTCATGATTTCCTGAGGTTCACTGTTCTTGGCCAGGGCTGATATTTGAGCCTTGGCTACAGCTAAGCAGCTTGCTGTGGGCTAACAGCCTGCATGTTATGGTGCTCAGCCTGCCTTAAACAGGCTCCACTGCACAATGTAGATATAGTTCATCCTCCAGAGGCAACATCTGCCTCTCTGTCTCATCTATGGGAAGGATGTGCTAGGAAGGTGAGACTTCCAAACTTTTGTACCTTCTCTACAGATTTCTACTAGAGCAAGATATACTGTGAACTGATAATATTTTGTGACTTTCTCTTTTCTTTCCTACTCGGGTGGTTGATTTAACATCTTGCCTAACAAAATGCTAGAGCATAAAAAATAAATCTTCATAATGTCTTTCCTGTACCTAATAAACATCCAAATGATTGAAGTTTTAAATAACCTAAGAAAACTAAATTCATTTCTTTAATTTGTGCTTCCAAGGGAGAGGAGTGCCTTTGGGTCCTTGGCAGATAGAACATTAGTCTCTCACTTTTTTTTTTTTTTTTTTTTTTTAAGATGAAGATGATTTAATCTTTTTTTTCAGGTTTAGAAAAGTGTGGTCCTACAAGTAGAGGTAGGAAGTTGACAGGGAAGTCAATCCAGGTTGTGTTCAATGGCCCTGAAGCTTGCAGGCTTGGTAAACAGAAGATGACCATGCAATTAACCATGCAAATGTGAAACAATAAATTAAATATTAAATGATACTTAATTAGGACATAAATATAGCTATGCATAATTCAACAGGAGGATGCCTTTGCAGTCAGAACAGACAGGATGTCAATGATCCTTGATAATAATGCTTTCAAGTATTAATATCAAGTCTATATAATGAAGTCAGTCCTTGCACAAAGTATATTCTCATCCTGGATGGGGAAATAGGAGCATCATCCATTTTGAACACACGCAGAACATGTGGTTTGAATCTCCCCTATGTGTAATTTGATGATTAACCTTGACTTTCCAAATTCATTTTCAGAGTTTGCTAATGTTATGCCTTCCATTAGAAAGGCTATGATGAAAATTCTTCATGCCTTGCTGTAGCAATGTCAACTAATTCTAACCCAGGTAGAACTGGTTTTTATCTTAAATATTTCTAACACACCTTTCTTACGACAGTATCGAGGAGCTTCATCAGTTTTTCATTTTGCTTATCCAGCCCATAAGCATATCTCTCATTGCTGCTTTTGCTCTGTTATAATCTGCCCTGAAGTCAGGCATATTGACACTATCTGGTCTCCAGTGCACAGAAAAGGTCTGTATTTTTATATCTCAGCACTCAAACAGCTGAGAAGTGGTTAAAACATATTCCATTTTACAGTAATTCATTTCAGCCCTTGACAGATTGATTTCCATGGGGTTATTTGCTTCTTTCTGCACCCTACTTCATAACAATGCTTACTAGAATGATTTATTAACTCAGTGTCAAATTCTTTGATACCTTAATAGTTAGATTAACTTCAGAACACGAGGCTAAGTTATTTTTTTCCCCAGGTGCTTGGGGATGATGCTTTTCAATAATGAATGAACAGGGTCATGAACTAGTAGCACTTTGGTGCTCGTGTGCGCCAAAAATGTGCTTTCTCTAGCGGCATTCAAAGCAGACATAAACAAGCTGGTTAATAGTTCCCATTCAAAATAATCTATTTTTTTCTATGCTTACCAATGAGCACTCAAACAGAGCATCCAGTTTGCAGATATTCCCCATACCACTGAATTTTGGCTTCCTCACTTATTAGAACAATATGCGGTTGTCACAGAGCCGAAGTGTCCATGAAATCAGAATAGGTTAAATAGAGCTGTGTGAATAATTGCTTTTACAGCTCACTATTGAACTAGAAAAATAAAAGGTTGTCTTACATAGACCTTAAATGATTTGGTTTTTTTATTCTTTTACTGAAATGAAAAATAATTTGTTTTGGTTCAAGCAAAACTTGCCATTTGCAATCCCCTGTTTTTTTTTTTTCCTCAGTTAAAAAAGGTAGATTGATTTCTTAATGAAATGTCAAAAATTAGAAATAAAAGGGCTGATTTTAGACATAGCAAAACAAAAAAATTATCTTTTTGAAAAACACATTTTTTGAAATAAAAAATTGTGGCAAATTCAGGAGATTCACAAATTGTAGAAGTTAATTCAAGTTTCTGACAAATAAAATATGGAAGCAGGAAAAAAATTACTCAGTGGTCAGGTTAGATGTCTATGCTCCAAAAATGGAGAAGAAAATTAGTTACATTATCAGAACATAACATTTATGGTCCTATCTCAGGTTAAGAAGTTTTCTCTCACAATATCCCAGAGATGCCCATTTAATGATGTTGACATATCTCATCCATTTCCAGATAACTGAGGGCAAACTCAAATAACATACCATTGCCTAACCCAAGGTTTTAATATATGCATGTTGGGCACTTAAAACGAAAACTGTTTAGTAGCTGCTGCTGCAGCACTATAATTTTGAAGCACCCACATGACCTTGGTGCCTTTCCTATATGTTCTAAGTTCCATTTTGTGCCCTAAGCAATGCATAATGTAAGACAGTAAACTGAAGAGTATTGATGAATAAAAATTTCAGCCAAGATCATGGTTTTATTGAGCCCAATAAAATTCAGCATGGTGGTAGATACTCATACTGGGCTGCACTTAAGCTGACAGTGCTACTGAGAAAACAAGATTTAGCAGGTGAGTGAGTTGACCACAAAGTGTAAGAAAATAAATGCACTTAAGTAGGGTGGATGTACTTGGTTACAATCAGGGGACCATGGAGGATGGGACTGTCTAGTTCAACCTCATGATGAAACCTGGTCCAGCAACAGGTCTTCTGGAAATGGTCCACATACTTTATGAATGTCTCCAGGGGGTGGAAATTCAGTCAAAGGAGCAAAGAAGAAGGAAATGTGATATGTTTACCCTATATACAAAATAATAATCTCTCTGATAACTTTCAAAACTCTATGCTAAAAATATTCACTTTGGCTGCCCTCTGCCAACTTCTATCCTTCCCTTAGACTTGGCAAATGTTTATGTTTAGCAAACTGTTGTCATTTTTAAAATGTTAATCAGACAGAGAATTATCTCCTCCTTCTTTAATTATGAAATCTGGGCCCTTAATGATGCCAATCTGAAATAACATCCCAGACCAGGACTGGTGTCTGTGTGTAAAACCAGGATTTCATCATGAAAAGATTTCAGGTCTCAGATTTCTTTTTTTTCCCAATTTCAAGGAAATCTTTAATGCTGTAGAAGGCTGTTGTTTCTTTCAGCCCTGCAGGGTCTTATGACCAAAACACCTACACCTAAAATGATATGTTCTAGACAAAAGAAGGTTAACCTGCAAATGGGCTATGGGACCTTGTCTCAATCTTCAAACGTTCAATCACAGTTGCAGCTACCTAGCACTTGTGAAAATAAAGCATAAGAAAATCAAGGAACTTGGGTTTCCAGTGCAGAGAGATACATTAAACACGAATTTTCAGGAGGGAAAACAATGTTCAAGTAGATATGTCATGGCAGATATTTGGAAATGTGTAACATATGTCATGAACAGATGACTGAATGGAATACTACATATATTTTATTATTGTTCCCTTGAAAATGACTGTCACAACACACTACTTCCCACTATTGCCCAAATTTTGAGGTGATAGAACCAAAGAATTATCTAGCTTGGAGGGGTCCTCTGGAGGCTGGCTGGCCCAACCTCCTGTTCAGCACAGGGCCAACATACACCAGGTTGTTGCTTTATTTACTAATCTCTTTGTTTCTAAGGAGACACAGAAAATTAACATGAGACAAACTGATGCAGTGCTTGCAAAGCAAGGTGAACCAACAGCCTCCTCAGCGCTGTGAGATCAGTTTACTGGTTTCTGCTATGGTGACATTAGATATGACTGTGTTTGTTGGATGTGGATGGAAAACAAGCTGTGCTGGCTACTTTCCCTGTTTGTCACTTGTACATGCACAGACACTCACATGCAATCAGTAATTCATTACTATTTTGTTCCTGAAAGACAACTCAGCACTTGAGTCTCCTCTAACACCTTTGCCATGATCCGTCTTCCTTTTAGCAGGTCTGGGGCACTGTGCAATTTTGCTCTCTTATGCAAATGATTTTGAGGAACGATGTCTTAGAATCTCCTCTGACCTTCTCTGCTCAGTGGGGTTTTCTTAAATCCTAAAATGCTGCTAGGATGGATTGTCATTTTGTCTTTTTAGCCACCATTTTAATATTAGAGAGAGGTTAAATTATCTCTAGGTTTGCAAAACCTCGGTTTCAGAGTGCATTTCTTTCTCCAGTAAATATTTGGTTGCTATGCACTAATTCGAAATGGTGACAGATAGTCTAAAAGTTATTTACTAGTTACTTACCTACTCTTTCTCCTGAGTTAAATCACTCTCTCATTCGATATGAAGTAACAGCCAAAGCTTGAATTTATTGGGGTGGGATGAGAGAGTGTTGCCAATGCATTCTTGGCTTCATATGACCTCATTATTTTCTTTTCAAACATGACACTGAAAATCAATTATTGCCCTTGTACTATAGACAGGTATATGCAGTAGACTAACACACAATTAATAGACTTCCCAGTAGGCATACTATATGGTCAGGTTATTGGTATTATAATTCTCTGATTTCTTTTCAGTAGGCAGGCAATCATATCAACTAGATTAATAAATAAGCTCCTAAATGACTTTTTTTTTCTCACACATTCAACTGGTTTCATACTCTGTACTGTTTCGGTCGTATTTGTACTCCCATTTCTAGAAAACTCCTGACTGAATGAGGAAGGAAGAGATAAAACATGACTCCTCAAATCTGCTGAATTCAGGTGTTTTTTTGGGTGAGGTCCTGCTTTGTTTCTGGTCTGGGATTTAAAGCCAGAGATACCGGTAACTGATCGTCACATCTGAAAAAAAGCTTGTTTGGAGTAGCTGTCACTGATGGCCATAGATATTTGTTCAGGAGTAAGCTTACTAGCAAACCAACTGCCCTCGTTTTGTAGGTTAGAGGCGAATGCACTAATTGACTCTATTGTCTTGAATCTTATTAAACCCAGTTGACTTCCATGCATAGAACAGCTACAAAATCAGATGCTGTGTGCATTTAATTAATTAAATGTGATTATTTGGATTCACAGAAAAAAAATGCCCATCCATTGTTCTGGGTGCTTTCACGTTCAACAATAAAACATTCTAGGGCTTTTTTGCTCACCCTTCTTAATGGAGCCGTTAGCCATTAATGGGCATCGCAGACTGACTCACTCATGAGGGAGCATTTTATTAATGTAAAGTAGAATCTTGTTTGAAAGGTCTGGTCTGTGGTTTCTATTTAATTATAAAAAACCCCTATATTATAGTTCCAGGAGGAACTAAAGAAGTAAAAAAAGGGTGTGGATATGGGTGTTGGTATGCTTTTAAAGCAGCTTCAAGCAGCCTGGGTAACTTTGATTTTTTCTTTCAGCATTTTAATTTCATTAGTTGCTTATAAAAGCATTTGATTAAATGAACCACTGCTCTATTCTTATGCTCATCAGTCAAGTTTGTCTTGCTGTGCTACATTTATGTTGTGACTCAGGCCAAACTGTCCTTTTCAATGTAGAAAGAAGGCAAAGAAATATCACCCTGCCATAAAAGACTGAACTAACTTGTACTTCTTTGGTATTTTTTTTTCCTGTGGTAGGTCTGACCATGGACTGAGACCATTTGTAGGTGGTTTAGCTCTGCCTGTTCACTTAGCTGAGGCACTCCACTTCAGCTGGTGGTCTTATATATAGATATATAAATGTTTTTGAAAACTTGCATGCAAAATCAGCATGGGCTTCTGCAAGCTTGGTTCTTTTTATCCCCTCACTGAGCAGCTATTGAAGACCCAAAAATGCACAGGTCACGTGGGAGAGGGGCGAGACAGCCCCATCCCCATGAGGACAGTCCTCAGTAGGCAAAAACTGGGTTGTGATTGCTGTGAGAAAGATCCATTCAGACCTTTCACTCATAACCCTGACATAATTCAAATAGCCTAAGAGCAATGATTGGCCTCATATTAGTGTCCTAGAAATGAGGAAGAGAATTGGACAAAACTATATAACAATCAGGCAAATAGATAGATACCCTGTTACAAATCCAAATAGCTAGTGAGAGTTTATAAATATTATTTTATGTCCTGGGAATGTAATAATTTATGTGCTGAGAAGAAAAAAACCCCTCCATTCTTTTGTGTTTAGCTCTGAGCTGTTGTGAATGCCATAGGCAGAAAAGAGAGCCCAGGCCTTAATCATACTTTTATTAAATTGGTTGTGTGGCTCAAGATTGTGTGTGTTGTAGCTTTTTTCCTCAGAGTCATTAAGTGAGTATTTTATTAAGACCTGGCCTATGTGACACAAAGGTCTTATCGTTAGGTGTGTATGTATTACATTGAATAGCTAGAAAGGACTTAGCTTACTCATCAAATTGTTCAAATTAGGACTGTTCATCTCTCTTAAAAGAGCATAAATATTATATTTTAAATGATCCTTGTAAAAGTTTCTAAGGGATTTCTTTGACATGACAGTATGGTTTCTCAGATTTTGTTTCAAGAACACATGGGCACCATTTTAACATCCTCCTCTTAGAAATGGTTGTTAATCTATTACCTTGCATTCTCTCAAGTGCTGCTGCAACCCCACCTGAAATGGATTGAGGTTTTATTTCACGATAGAGAAGTGAGACCAGTATAAAGGAGTCATACAAAGAACAAGATAAGTGTTGTTCAGTCTTAAAAAACAAGATTATCACAGCTGATCACCAATATCTCATAGGTCATGAGACTGCAGTGGACTCTGAGGAGGATTTTGAGGTTAAAGCAGTTACCGGGTGCATTTCATTTAAGTGTTCAGTGAAAAATCATTTATACCTAAAGTACATCTTGAATGAAGCTCACCAGTGGATCTTTACTGCATCTCATGGAGAAACAAAGCTATGGGCTGGTGACTTTGTAACCTATATTACAGACTCAAAATGCATATTACTGCTACTCCAGAAATAAAAAAAAAAAAGGAACTTTCATGAAAACTCTTTCCTCTTCAGCAGTTTAGTAGGTTGCTGTACCAATCTGCAGGGGAAAGAAGGGGGCAGAAAGACACAATGTGTTTTGTTATCCTTTAAACCATAACTGGAATTCCAGAAACTGCCACTTAAGATCATGCAAGTGAAATGCCTTTGCAGAGCACCAGTGGAAGATGGTTAACCATGTTTTCCTCCACAAGAAAAGCTGTTTCAAAAAGTGACTTTGCAGAATCACATTGTTGATCATTTCATGTTTAAACGGTTTGGGAAAAACTTTCTTCAGGCAGAAGAAATATTAAGTATTCAGAGCCATGAAGCTTCTCCATGAGGAGCTGCATAGAAGTACTTTCACTCAGAAAAAGGTAACAAGAGAGAGAGACATTGAGTTCCAGCAAAGCTCTGCCTAGTATTGACAACAAAATTATGCATCCTCGGCCAGGTTGTTTGCAGCAAGTCAATTTCAGGAATTAAAAGTGAAGTGAAATGTCAATTTTGCCTAAATCCATTGAGTTAGTTTTCACTGCAGTCCAGGAGCCACCTCATCTCAAAGTCAGCTGGGCACTTTTTAAACTCAATAATGTTCCTAGATAGAGGGACAGGACATAGAGTTGTTTTGTTTGTGCAGAACAGATTTCAGGCTTTTCTTTATTTTTTGCCTAGTGGGAGGCTTCTGGTATTTTTTTGATTCTGATCGGGTTGCAAATACCACAAAAATAGTCTCTACTGTGGTATCCCCAATTTACAGGGAAACTAGGACGTAAGAGCCATTTCAAAATGCTTCCTGAGAAAGATTAACTAAAGTTTTGCAAACCAGTTTCCTTTGCAAGTAAGTCCTGGGTTTCCTGGGTCTCATAAAACTCATCTGCATACATATGTGTGGTGTTTTTATATAAAATAAAATGTTATCTTACTCTCCCTTTTCAACACAATTATAGCCAAAAGTATCTTTTTCTTTTCTTTTTTTTTTTTTTTTTTTCCCAGTTCTGGATGCTATCATCTCTAAGTGAATAAATATTCTTTAATACCTATGTAGCAGTTATAAGTAATGGATGTAAATTGTCTGTATTAGAAAAATATCTGTGTCCTAAAGCTTATTTGTTTTTCCCCAGTTAAATCGATTGATCTCACTACCTGCTTCTCTATGCAAACGTTGCTTGAGAAGATAATTGTAACAATTATTAACAGTTTGCAGTTCTGCACCAGTGACCTGGTTAAACAGTTTTAAAGACATCCAATTCATTTTTTTTGGAAAATTTAAAGAGAATATTTATTCTAGTCATGATGAGCTAGCATTGTAATAGTTTCAATTTCATGATAAATCCTCAACACAGAAATATGTTCCAAACTTTTTTGTCTTTTCCTGCTGAAGTCCTAGAGAGTATTTTTAGCAAATTAGAAAATGCTTAGAGAGTGGATTTCAGTGGCATTACTTAGGCAAAGCTGAGTGTGAGCATAGGTGTTTCTAAACTAGAGCCTTAGCTTTTACTCCTGACTATAATTTCTTCAAAATATTTAGGCAGAAATCTGATTTTCAAGTTTTGTCTATACTTTTATCTGATAACTTAAGGCACGGGCAATCGATAATATAATCTATTGATAAGATATGTACAAATGTGGAAATTATCAGTTTATGTTGTAAACTTCTCTCAAATCCAAGCAACCCAGACTTTGATGAAGTTAAGACTGAATTCAAGTCCTAACTCTAGGACTCAAATGCAAAGACTTTAGTCCAAAATTTTGCCCAGTTTTCACTTATTTCATCCTTAACTATTTACTTTACCAGTAATGGCAGACTTAGGAAACATGCTAAATTTTGTGTATAGTGAAAGTCTATGCCTTCTTACTGTGATAGAGACTCAGAAATGACAAAGTAGCAGCCCTGAATCTTCATGTTGTATAAGGAAATATTGCTGTTTCTCTTAGTCATTTCCAAAATGATTTTGAATCAGCTTCCACAACAGAGCAGGAAAATAGAGTGGGGACCTTTGCAGAATAACTGACCATTACTCTTCCTAGACTGTTATAGCAAATGCAGGAGTTAATTATGTTTTCAGGTTGGATTTTCATTAACATGTGCTTCTTTAAGTGACAAGAAGTCACTAGGAGGTGTTGTGAAGGATTCTAGGAAGAACACTAGAGTGAAATAAGCACAGGAACTCTGGAGTGAAAAAGGCATTGGTTTTATCTTATAATAAAACTGCTGTTTCTTTGTTAAAAGAAACACACTTTCACAGAGATTTTTTTAATTATTTCTGTGGCTTGATGATCTTAATTTACACTGTCTTGGTTATGTAAAATACTTGTTTTTTAAAAAAAGGCATACAACATCATGTTTGATATTCTTGGACGTTCTTACCGATGTGTGAAAAAAGAACATTACTCAAGTGAAAGCAGTGGTGTCTGGTAGCTAGGCACACTCACCCAAATAATCTGCCTGTGGACCTGATTCAATAGGCAAAACCTAAATGTCTTGTTCTGAAGCCACGTTTTTACTCCAAAGCTTTGTTGTCACTGGCCAAGCAGAATGATTTAGAATGACTTTTTACTCAACATCCAGCTTTAAAGTGTAGCTTTACAAGCCTACTGTTTAATGATATCACAGGACTGAAATATAGCCTCTCTAGAAGATCTTTTATTTGCAGATTGGAAACACTGTTTCAGAGATATAGTGTTTGTGAAAGAGGATCCAGGGCCAAAACATCATAGTGAGACAGGGTCAGGAATCCTGTATGATAAATTCCAGGAAACGGATAGGAAGTCTAAAAGCATGATTTCAATGTACAGTAGTAATTACGGGAGTACACCACTGCTGTGTTCACCACTGACTCTGCTTTCTTTTGAAGGAGGCAATACAGCAGGTACCATGGGAGAGGAGGGGTTGTCTCCACTCTGCTTGTCCAAGACCTGTATTGGCACAATGAACCTGTACACCAAGGGATGCACCTTTGTCAGATCAGCCAGGAAAGCTGCTACCTTGCTGCTGTATTTGTGGTTTTGCCATGGAATGAACATTGATTCTTTCATGGATTTTGATTGCAGCTCCTGAATTTTCATTGATGAGTATCTTAAACCCCAAATCATAAAAATTCATAAACATTTCAGTTGAGCAGGCAGAGAAACATTTAGTTGCTGATGCTGAGGAAACTTAGTCCGTGAGAGTTGGGAGATAACTCAGTGGGTGTAAAGCTGGTGAGGCAGGTATCCTGTGACTGCTTTATTGCAGCCTATAGTCAGCCTGCATTTTGCTCAGCATGATGAAATATTCTGCAATTTATTCCTTTTTTTTTTTTTTTTTTTTTTTTGGTGAATCACTTGTTTTCTACTTAGTATTTCTCACTGCTCCTGAGTGAAGAAAGGTTTAATATTTTTCCTACACAGTATATTTTTTACCCTCCTTCAGTTCAGTCTCTCTCCAGCCAGTGGCTGGGCAATGACTCCAGGCAAAGCTGCCTCACAGCCCTGCGGTGGCAGCTGGGCTGGCTGCAGACCGAGGTACCACAGGTTGACAGTGATGAGACAGCCTTTCAGCCCTCCCTCCATGTGCCTTTCCCTCCTCACATGTATTTGTCTTTGTGTATATTGGCAATCTCCTGGAATAGCGACTCTCCCAACTGGTATGTAAAACCTTAAAGAAAGTCATTGTTTTTACTGTAGTTCTGAATCCCAACTGGGGGTGCTGGAAGTTAAACTTGCAGTTTCTGAAAGTGGAGCAAGATCTAGAAGCCTAGAAACTGACTTTTCAAATGGATTTAGCAGATTTGTATGGTATTTAATAGCTTGTGTCTTGAAAGCCATTAAATTTACATTATACTTTATCACATTACAAACGCTCATGGTTCAAAGTTACTGTTTTGCAAGAAGTCACAAACTTGGATTTGGATACAATCTGTCATTTTCTTCTTTTACTTTCCATTAAAGATAATTTTGGGCATATTGTTGTTGTGGTAGAAATGTAATTCAAAATTATGTTATTCTGAAAGAGTTATCTAAGCAGCTGAACGATGCTTTATTTGTAATAATTTTTTTGTGCATTAGTTTGTTCAGTGTACCCCATCTCATTTTCTGCAGTCCTTGGAAACTTATTGAAGCAGCAATATAAGATTAAACAATGTCACCCAGAACACTGTATTCCTAGCAGTGCGGCCCAATGTGCGAAAGCATGAGTATGAAAATGATTCATGCCATCTATTAAAGGCTAATTTAAATACTGGAATACTGTTTTACTGTTCAGATGCTATAAATTATTGCATCGACTGCAGTTTGAGACTAAGTCAAGCCAGCCTTTCCAACCTGCCAACAAACTCCAACCCCAAAGGTTTTTAAAAAATTCTAACTGTCACAATAGATAGATTTTTTTTATTATTTTACCTATATGGATAATAATCTTTCATACATTTTAATACAATCATAATGAAATCTAAAAAATAAATTTCATAGTTCATCTGCTGGTTTACTGCAGAGACTGCAGAGCAGTATATTAAAAATATATTTCTCTTTCACTGTTACTCTTTTTATATTATCAATCAAGTAAATCAAACTTGGAATTCTAGCTTATTAGCATAAAATCTCACCCAGGCACAATCTGCTTGATGAACAGGCTTCTAACTTTTTTGTTATGTGGACATAAATTATACTGATATTACCAAGGAAAAAAAAGTCTAATAGTTTTCTCAGTGTTTTTGATGAAATGCTGTATCAGTTTATGGCTGTTTGAGAAATATAATATTTTATTTGAAAAACACAGATCTACACTGATTAGTTTATTAGTTGTAATACCTGTTACTCATGTTTCCTGCTTAAATATTCACTGGTATAAAACAATTTAACATTCTCCTGTGCATACACATATGGGATCAAGCTGGAACACAAGAGGTTCCACTTAAATTTGAGAAGAAACTTCTTCTCAGTAAGGGTGACAGACATTGGAACAGGCTGCCCAGGGAGGTTGTGGAGTCTCCTTCTCTTGGGACATTCAAAACCCGCCTGGACGTGTTCCTGTGCGACCTCGCCTAGGCGTTCCTGCTCCAGCAGGGGGATTGGACTAGATGATCTTTTGAGGTCCCTTCCAATCCCAAACATACTGTGATACTGTGATACACACGCACACATACTCATGCACACATGGACACAAATTTCTTTCAGGTCACAGAAATCTGGCAGCTATGTGTTTCCATATGAAAGTCTTTGGATTATTTAGTTCTGCTGCACAGAATATTCTACTTAGTATAATTTAGAAAATAATTTTTCAGGGCCATTCTTGCATTTCTTGAAAACCCATGGATTTTTGCAACTAACATGAATTATAAAGGGGTCAGCTCCTTGACCACTTGTACCCTGGTATCTTTATACATCTATCTATGCAGGAAACCTGTTAGATGCTGAAAACATGCAGCAAGACTTGGAGGTGAGCTTTGTTTGAGCTGTGATTACAGAAGCATTAAATACTTGCTGAGGGTCAGCCTTAGCTAATCTCCATTGATTACCTGCCAGGCATGTCACTGAGCATCTTCACACAGTGGGGCTGCTGGACTGGTCTTTTTGTGGAATTTTTAACATCTCATCTATATATCTCATCAACCTGTACCATAAGCAGATATCTCTGCCTGACTGTCATACAGAAAGTGTTCTATTTGCTTGGAATTTTCTTCTCAACTTTTCCCCACCCCGCCCCATGGCTGTCTTGGAATTAATATAGAAATAATTATCAGAAGATGAATCATACAGATATCCTTACCATTCTTGCACACAGTAAACGTTTTACTTTTGGAAGAATTCAGCACCCAGAATGAAATACCTTACTGGCACAAGTGGTGGCCCGGAGCTGGCCCGCCTGCACCAAGATGTCTCACTCTGAGATGATCAAGTTCAGGAATCTGGCCCCAGCAGTAGGTGCTGAGCACTTGTGCATCTGACTCTTGATGTGCCCAAACCCATCACCAGGTTCCTCTATATTCAAGGCATTACTTACGGTGTGGCGTGCAGGAATGCCACTGCCAAGTTTCACAGAGACAGAGTGAGTGTCTGACTGTTTGATCCCTTATCTCTTAGAAGGATCCCTTCTCCTTTCTCATGAAAAGCTGCTGTGCCCCAAGAGGGATCACAGGCTCAGACATTACATGATAAACCTTTATTTGAAGTACATGAGAGACACCAGCGTAATGTTCCCTCGCTCTCTGTGCCGAGGTACAGCACTCGCCATGTGCAGGCACAGTACCCTGTAATGGGAAATCAAAGCGAGAAACACACTACCTGCTGTCAGTATCTCCCAAGGAAGTTTCTGTTCCTCCCTGCCGTATGGGGATCTGACTCGCAGCCTGTCTCAGATGGCTGTCAGATTATCGGCAACCGTGATAAGGCTTTCACTTATCCAGCTGGGGAGGCTTGGAAGCGAATGGGAATTACAGTGGGAAGCAGCTGCTCATATGTCTGTGATGAGCAGGCTCACAGGAAGATTTTTACTCAATTTCTGTGCCTTGCATTATTTAACTTACCACCTGATGTTCCTGCCATGCCATAAATCCAGCAAATTACTGTTTGCTGAGATTTTCACTGTGTGAGTTCATGCAGATACATAAGATCATCTCCCAAGTCTCTTGAGCATTTAAGATTGCATGAAGGAATGTTAGGGTGGCATTTTAGCTGGTTTCTCTTCTGTGACATGGTGCTCCAGTAGTGCCTTGTGCTTTCAGTTAAGTTTTTGTTACTGCAGTCTGTAAGGATCTGCTGTACATTATCCTGGTCTCTGCACAGGCACGTCCTGTAAGTTGATAATGATCAGGTACACATACAGAACAATGATCATGATAAAAATCAGTGTAACAAAAACAATTTACCTGATGATCACTAATGTAATTAATTGATTACCACGGCAGCTTTACACTGTGATTTAAGACAAAGACAGGGTTTTTTACTGAAAAGACAGTGGCTTAAAAATACAGCTCAGACAAAAGGAGCAAATATGAAACTAAATGTAACTGTGATCTAACTATACCAAATAGTATACCTGTCAATATTAACATATTTGCATATAGAGCATTGTAGCCACTTGCACAATATGAGAAAAAGTATGATTGAGGTTTTTTTAAGTCTCAATTTAGGTTAATTGTTAGGCAGTTCCATATTTTCCAAATAAGATTAGAATTCATTAATACAAGCATATGGTAGAGTTTAAATAAAACTCTTGAATTTTGATCCAGGCTTCAGCATTACTGTCAGGAAAACCATTTAACCATACTGAGACTGGCACCGACACTTTTATTCTAAAAGGATGGCATCTTTACATTTACAACTTCTGCTTCTACAGTTTTTTAAATGTGGTACCATGTACAATACTCAGTCTCCTTAGTGTGAACCGTGCTATGAAAAAAATTTCTGCCTTTACAAATCAGGCAAAGAAACAACTTCTTACTTCAGAGGTACTTTGCCATTTCCCTCCCGCAAGGCTATCTTTATCTATTAGCACGTGGAATTATACATATTGCAGGTTTGTTTCATTTTGTTTTGTTTTGTTCTGTTTTTTAATAGCATTTTGAAAAGCAAGTAATAGTTCTGAATAAAAGGGGAAAAATAATTTATCATCTCTGTTGTAAGTCAGCAGTATTGCCTAGGAGTATTTTTCAACATGAGTTTTTTGATGACACGATTTCAAAGCCTCTCAGTTCTGATATCTTGTTTTATTTAGAACAAGTAAAAACATTTTTGACCTGTAGATAAGTGAAGCCTTCTACACACTCAGTTTACGTCCTCATCCCCCTGGGAATTTCTAATGTCTTGGAAGCCAGATGCAAGATTTGGTTCTGGAAGAGACTGATCATCAGAGGCTTAAAAAGTGTTATCGCTCCTCTAGAAGGAAAGGACTGGAAATTCAACCTTTCACCCTCCAGTGAGTCATTGAGCAAATAGTCCAGCAGATGGATCTGAGGTTCCTTCAGACTTGTGAGTTCCTGACGATTCTCAATATGCTCATTAACCTTGTGCTTTTGAAGATAAATTCAGTATGATGCCTGAAGGCTTTCTATATTGACATTTCTGTTGCCAGTAGAGTTGAAAGAAAATACCATTTATTTTTCATGGGAAAGTTGGGAAAGAAGAAAAAAAAAAAAGGA
Organism: Streptopelia decaocto; assembly: GCF_964273445.1. Taxonomy (NCBI): domain Eukaryota; kingdom Metazoa; phylum Chordata; class Aves; order Columbiformes; family Columbidae; genus Streptopelia; species Streptopelia decaocto. The sequence goes on from NC_138655.1 coordinate 16,204,268, forward strand.
TGTTTTTAATTTGTCACTTATGCTGACATTTCCCATAAATAAAAACAGGAAAATAGTCAGTTTTCAAATATTAATTATATTTTTAAAAGCTGGGGTTTTGGTATTAAAAACAAATATTTTCCAGGATTCAATTTTCGACAAAGAGAATCCAATTTCTTTGAAAAATTCTTGGGAGAGGGGGGACAATAAGTATTTTCATTTGCAATGGAAGGGCATTCTGTGAGTGAATATGAGTTCAAACAACTACTTAAATATCATTATTTTAACTAATGTTTGAGCTCTGGTAATTTTTGGAACTTGATCTTTCTTTCTTATCCAGCTGTGCAAAGTTTATTTTTCAATAAGAAGGCACTAGCAGCCAACAGAAAGTTGATGTTGCATTTGCTCCTTCTCTGCACAAAACCGGCACAGAGAGTCTCCTATAGGGTGTGGATGCTGCAGGGAAGTCATACTCCAAGTTTCTTTCACTAGTTCATGAGGAGACCTCAAGACAAAGTCTGGCTTCCTGGACGAGGTATTTGGCACCCCAATGTTTATTGCAAATAGACATAATACCAAATCTAATGCTACTTAGCTGTTAACCTCAGAATATGAAACGTCTGATCAGTAGTGTCAAGAACACATGCTCTGCCTCAAAATTGTGCAACCAGAAAAATTAACAAGTTCTGCATACAGACCTATGCAGTATTTAAATATAAATAGTGATACCCACAGGAGAAAACAGAAAAACAGGAAAAACAGAGAAAAAACAAGTAGGATGAACGATGCTGTGGAAGTGCCCACTTGGTGTATGTGTGATCAAAAGCAGTGAATCACATCCTGCAGGAGCCTGTTCGCCACCAACATGGATGCCAAATTCAGACTGGATGCAGAAACTTGAGGTGGTTAATGTGAGACCATACGAGGTCTGCACAGAGAAGATGCTGTATCTGTGATTCTCTGCCCAGGTTGGCAGGATTGGTGCTGATAAGGGCTGAGCGTTTGCCGAGGCTTGTTGTGTCCCCTCATTCTTTTTTCCTGGGCTTGTTGCAACTGCTATTTTCTGTCTGGCTTGGCATCTTTAATCTCTTCATCTGTACAAAGCGCAGAAACCAAGACAAGCATCTATGGCCCCGGGAGGAGCTGTAGCCATGAACAAGTCCAGTTTTTGAATCTGCTTTTCAAGACTATAGCTGTTTACAGTGTCTGGATATGTTAACTTCTAAAATGTGTTGGTTAGTAAAGATAATGACTAGTATTGCAAAAATTGACAAAGTCTCCAAGCGATGTGGAATAACACTGGGTCAAAAAGCTAAAAATAAGAGTAGTGCTATTTATTCTTTACAAGGGAACAAAACAGAAAATAAGAAACATCTTGGTATAGCCTGCCAGGATGCTGACTTGTATAACATTAATTTGTTTGTGTTATTGAATGAAGTGCAATACAGAATGAGCAGAATAAAAGGTTATTAACATCTGACTATATTATTTCAGAACTTGTAGCTACATTGCCACAAACTCTTTTCTTGGGCTAATATTTCTGAGAAGTCTTAGTAAGGTCTATGTTATCCTGCAAGGCAGAGGTACATTTAATTGTTTCACTTTTTTGCACAGGGGTACTTTTCCCTTTTTTTTCCTCTTACTAATGTCTAAATGGGCGAGAGGGCCAGGTTTTTAGCAAACTGATAATGACTAGCAGCATCCAATGAAACTGTCCCTCATTAGGCATTAATCCTGTGGCTTCTATGTTTGTGGCTGTTGCTACCTGCAGCTGGGACTCTCAAGTACCTGTAGTATTAGTGAATGATAGGAACAAAAAAAATGAAGCTAGAATCAAGAAAGAGCAGGGTACTCTAATAAAACAGTTTAAAGTATCTTTTAGGATTAACCTTGCCATTCTGATTTCTAAATAGGGTGCAAATTGCAAAGGCTTTACTCTATTGTTTTATGGAAGCATAAGTAAACATCATTAGAATATAGCTCTGTGATGCTTCTGACTTTTCTATTCATCATCTTTACCTATTCATAACTCATTTTACTTAATGACAGCTAGTATAAGCAATAAAATAAAACTATAGTGCTCTTGGTCTTTCCTAAGCTAATGGATGTAAACCCACAGTTCTCACTCTGGAAGCTAGGTATTTGTCTTATCTGTTCTTTCTTTCTTTTTTTTTTTTTTTTCTTAACACTAGTATACTTTTTTCTTTCCCTTTTTATCCACAGAAATTTCATAGCATAGTCAATACAGTTTGTGTGTTACCTGACAATGGGAAATGAATCAGGCTGTGTACTGCTCCCTGTGCCTTGTGGAATATCATCATTACATGATAATAGTGGAGATAGATCAGAATGGCAGAACATATGTTTGATTAGTATCTCTCAACAAGGGCCCACATTTTATTGATATTTAATATTGGTAGACATCAGAACAAAGATCATCAGTTTAGCAAGAATCTATGCTAGGCTTAGTATAATTATGTCTCCTCATAGCCTTGTGCATTGGGTATTATTATGGCAGTAGTCATGTAGAGTAGTAATGTCATGTAAGTAGCTTGATATCTATCTTTTCTGAATTTCATTCTGTTTTATATATTTTAAATATGTGTAATATGGAAAACAGAAGATACTTAAGTGCCCAGCCGGATAATGATCACAAACTATGCTCCAAAGATGACATTCACTGCACATTTTCAAACAGCTGCAGTTTCACATCAAAATCCTGGAAGTCTCTGTGTGTTTTAGTTCAACAATTTGGGAAGTTAGAAGTAACACTATCATTAAGACAAGTTACAGAATTCAGCTTAACTGAAGACTTATTGTACAAAACTGCCCCAGGAATGGAAAAAATAATCACAAAACATCATTTTGAACTGAACTTGAATTTTCAGTATGTCTGATAAAACAGAAACTGAGGAAAAAAATATTGCATTTAAATGACTTTTTTCCACTGAAACATCTCATTATTACATCAGAAAATCAGTAACACTTATCCTTTGACTACGGTTTCACTCCCCATGTGTGGTATCCTTGAAGAAATCTTGCTATTATTATTTTTTTTACTGTTGGTAGTACTTTCAGAGAATATATGTCTAACCATTCTACCCCTGGGCAAGATCTCCCTTTGCACTCAGTTCTATATTAAGTCAGAACAAAAAGATATCCCTGCCAAAATCTTGGAAATCAAAGCACAAGACAACATCGGTAGGCAAGCCAGGTAAAAGAATGAGCAACAGTCTGGCTCACCATCACGTTTTGTGAAGAAACCACTGAGAAATTGTTATTATGTATGATTTAAAATGGCCTAAATACCACACAGGTATGAAATATCATTACAGGTGAACAGGAGGGAAATGACAATTAAGTGATGTGAGAAAAGAAGGCTATTCTCTGAATGATGTTGGAATCAAACACATTTGCCAGGGCTGTGGAAAGCGTGTTTGTGAGAGGGAGAAACAGAAACATGGGCCTGGATGCCCATATCAGACATTGAGAGCTTGACACTAAGCTTGGATGGGCACTGTGTGAAACTGCTGCCTTGTAAACAGTCCTGGTAACTTGTCTTAGAACGTATGGGGAGTTTGCACATAACATGCAGGAAGAGGCTGAAGGCAGATGAGACACTTTCCAGTGACATGGACATTGCTGGACCTGGCCATTGTCCCACCCTTGCAGAGGACTCACTGGCAGATGCAAATCAGTGGGACATGGGTTTCGGTTGCTGCAGGGTCACTTGTCAAAAGGCCTCTGAAGAGACATATGCTGGTGCCATCTGTATAAAGAAAATAGGAAGCAAGCTCCTCTGCATATGCAGAGGGAAACGAAACAGTTTTGTGCGTCATAGCTATTCCTCATTAAACTGTTTGTAAACAAGTTGTTTGTTTAATCTGCCTTGGAGTATGTGTTACAGGAAAAAAATATTGCTGGCAAACTAGCCTACACAATTATAAAGGGCCATTGGATGATGCTTTGCAGCATAGAGCTGATCATGGGCAATTAACCACAAGGTGAAATAATTATATTTATTTCTTGTCTAAGTCATCAGGAGGATCTGCTTCAGGGAACTGGAGCATTTTCAGTGTGGAGCTTGACCAGTCAGAGTAATTGAAAGCATTTCAAAGATATCCTAGGAGAGCAACACCAGTCTTGAGAAATAATAATGAAGGGTGTTTGTAAGCTTTTTGGGCAAACTAGCCAAGGAAAATTACTGAGCAATTTAGCTAGATAGCTTCTAAAAGTGACTTATAGCCTAGTGAGAAATCTGTATTTGAAATAAATATGGGGGTCTTCCGTTAGCCTGACTATAAGAACTCACTCTGAGGGATTTTGTGAACTGGGGAATATTATACTTTAGGAACTTCTTCCCTGTCTTGGGTAAATGGATTTCGAAGTGATCAGAAAAGTCAAGAACATCTGATAATATTAGAAGGGATAGTAAGCTTGCTGTGAACCCCAAAAGTGAGTGCCAAGGTACTCAAACTGCACATGGGCATCTAATTTCATACTGGATTCACCCAAGAATGAACACAAAAGCAATAAGATAAAAAGGACCTTTAATCTCAGCAAAGGATAAAAGGAATGAGTTAGTGAGAATGTCAGGTAGATTAATTAAAGGAGTCACAGTGAACAATATTAGGCAGTAAATAACATTAGGGCATAACATAATTACCATTTCTAAGAGTTATTTATCATCAAGTAACCCTTTTTGGTCTAGGCCAGTCTTAATCCCCCTGGGCTCATGTACTATTCTGGAGCAGCCACACCTTTAATTAAGTAAAACCTTAGCTTTTTTAATTTTTAGGGCTGATCTATGCTTGGACAAGTTATTGTTTCACTTTGGTTAGATCCTTCTAGCCCTCTGGCCCCAGTCCCTTGTTTCTTTACTGGATTTTTGAACTGGAGTCTGGGGCAGCATTCCTGCTGAAACATCATCCCTTTGTAACTCACTGAGCCTTCCAGGGCTCTTGGATGCCACCGAATGCACGTTTCTCAGAGGCTTCCTTGTGGCACTCATTTCCAGTTCGATTTGAAAAGCTTTTTTCTCCTGCTTTCCTACAGCCCTTCTTCTCAAAGTGGCAGCACATGAGAGTTTCCTGTAAGGACAGGGATGAGTTTCCTTGAATACCTGCTCTTTGTCAGAGCCAGTCATCTTTCGATTCTGATGTAATATTGTTCTTTGAATTATTTTGTAGAACCAGCCTAGCAAGTGACACAGGATAATCTTCACTTTTCCTCTCTACTCTCAGTGCCAAGTTGAGTTGTATGTCTTTCAAGTTAGAATGAAAACAATTCCACAATGGAAAAAGGCTATTTAGTTCAAGGCAAAATGTTTACGTATGTGAATTCTTTACAAAATTCTGTTTCAAAAAAAAGATAAAAAGGGAAAAGGCATTTTGAGGTGGTCAGAAATGACCAGGTACCTTTCAGTTTTCTGTTTCGAAAGATTTTTTTTTAACAGAATTCATTGTCTTTAAATACATATAAAAAGCTTAGTAGAACATTTTAAAGGTCAAAATCAGACAAGAAAGATCTGATATTACAGAGACAATACTCTTGGATTAATTCCAAAAAAAGTATTTTAAAGTATTTTTAAAAAATTAATTCCTCAACGCATGTAAATAACATCATTTTTTTTTTCCACTTTCAATGGGTAGAAAGAAGTTACATCTTCTCTTACTGGAATACCCTCTTTGCTCTTCCCAGAGAAAATCTCTATAAGCTATTATGTCAGTGAACCTTCTTCACCTCTGCTCTTGGAGTTCTAGGGCTGCAATTAATCTGACCTAATTTTGATCTTTTAAAGGTTTAGTCTTTTTTTTTTTTTTTTTTTTTTTTTCCTCAGTCTTCCTCTGCAGACACTGAAGAAAGTTAAGAAACCTGAGAGAGCCCATACAGTTGGAAAGAAGTACTTTATGGAGAAAGTATTTCCCTTGTTCGAGAAGGAGCCTAGACAGCCAGATGAGGCCAATGGTTAAAGGAGGCTAGCAGATGAACATTAATAGAAAACTATTGTAATGTTAACCATAAGCACAAAAGAAGTAATACCAGCCTTGCATTGTACACCTCTGAAAAAAAGAGGAGACCATAGAAGAGCCAGTGGAATGCAGAGATTTCTGCAATGCTTGCCTTGTAACAGAAAATTCCTGAACTGAAGAAGATGACTCTTTCTTCTCTCTTCACCTTTTCCTTACAAAAATCTATGGCCATGTAGGTATATGTTGATATGGCCATGTAGGTATATGCTGTTTTTGTACCACAGATGACATAATCTTCTTTTAGAAAATTGAGTAGATTGCTAAAAATGAAAGATCAGTATTGTTCAGTCCGTCAATAGAGATACCTAATTTATGAAGAATTTCTTGAACACCTGAATGAGAAGTGAAATTTGGTTTGAGATGCTAAGCTGGCAATATATCTGAAAATTATAGAAATGTATACAATGATCTAACTGTGCTACTTGAGCAACCTTGTTTTGGTGTTCTAAGTTCTTGTTTCCACTAGGCATAAAAGCTACATTTTTTTTCTTACGTAGGCCAAGATTATAGTCATTAACATGTAACAAAGACAGAAGGTGTAATTTAAATAAATTCTGGTAAATCAAGGTAATCCTTAAATGCCTACTCATTGTTCACCTCAGTTTGTTTAAACATGTGAAAACTGTATGTTCATTAGGATTCTGTGTTTCTTTTTACCTGGCATGTGGTTAGAACACACATTTTTTTCCTAGCTTGGGCATACTACTATGTGGTAAGTCTAAGTGGTACCTAATGGAGTTTGCCTTTTATACTAGTTAAGCTAATGAGAATACTCTGAGGGAAGCTCATGTCAGTAAGTTTAAGACACATTAGGAATATTCTGATCTACCTACACTGTGCTTCTCACATGCCTTAATTGGAGCCTGCTAGCAATATATTTAGCACATTTTTAAATATTCAACTCCATGCAAGGAATCCCAGTGCTTAATATTATGGCTGGAATACCTAGTAGTACTGTATAGTCTCTTCTCCATACAAAAGAGCCTTGAAATGGTTTTAAATGACAGAACAATGTGAAGAAGAATTCTTTTACACAAACAAGAGTCAGTCTCTGTGGTTCAAAAACATGCAGAAATGTGGTTTGTAGGAATAGAGATGTGAGAGACCTGGAAAAATTTGCTTTCTGTATCAAACTCTCAGTGGAAATACTTCTTTTAAGATGGAGCAATTAAAATGAATGCCATAAAAGAACTCATTAATATACTATTGTATTTTTAATAATGCTCCTTGTTTTTATTACAACATGGAAATGTTGTTACATCAGCTGTGCTAGTTTCAACTCTTTTGCAAAATGACCAAGTCTTCGTATTACTTGGGTAAGAAAATACATAACATCTAGTCAATAATTTTGTTTACTTTTGACAAAACCTTTGGAGAAATCCTGTGTGGAGGAAGGTGTTTAGCACTATGTAAGATACCAACTGTCTTCAGCTTCCAGCGTGAATCAGAGGCACTGAGCATTTGGCAGGATCAGCTCTTGCATAGAAAGTCAGCATTCAGGGTCAACATCTGGGGCTGTGTCACACTTCCTTTGATATTATGAGGCCATAAATGCAGGAGTGGACATGTTGCTCTCTTTAGAGAGAGGTTTTTCCATCTGTTAAAGAGGTGGTAATATGTCTAACATTCTGCAAATAGTTATTTAACAATGGGCTTCATCCAAAAAGGAAATCAAATATCTCTTAAGACAAGTTGCTTACGATTTAAGAATATTTACCCTTCTGACTTAACTGTTTCAGAGCCCCTGTGCAAGGCTCAGAGTTTGGAGCATCTGACATCTCCTCTCATCCATCCTCATTGCAAAATCTCATCACGCCACCGCAGGAAGAAGCATATAGTTGGACTCACTTCAATGGAAAGTCTTATTTCCCATACCAAGTTAACAGTGAACCATTCCTGGAGCAAGTGAATCTGAGGACAAAATTTTGGCTTCTAGGCCAGGTTCCTCAAGACAGAAACATTGGAGGGAAGGCAAAATGCCACTCAAATTTACAGGGTGGTATAAATAAATAATATTCGTGGAAAATGAAACTACACTGAAAGTCATCCTTGCTTTGAGTACAAACAAGGAGCTCCTTGTGCAGCGAGCGGAACAAATGAAGCCTGGTTTCCTATGGATTTGTGCCTCCTGGTTGGATTCCCTTGTGTCTAGTAAAGTGTAAGGCCCATTTAAAAGTTCTTGCATTTCAGGCATTTAGACCATCTCTCTCCAATGGTGTGAGGTCATCTGAAGCCTGTTCCTAAATGGAGCATGCCAAAGAGTGCTGTTACTTCTAGGCAGAAATGCCTTTTTACTAAACTTGTCGAATTTTACGTCTGATACCTTTTTCTCTCTGACTGAGGTTGGCCAACAGGTCCAGAAGTTATGGGTATGGTCAGATAGAGAGAAAGTCTGAGAAACATGGGCACAAGCAGATACACATATATATATAGATCATGTAATGTTATCAGTGATCTGTCAGATTAATTTGGGCTACCTGCTGGTTTGATGCCACCCCACTACAGGCCCATGTGCACAAAGTTCCTAGAAGACCAGCTGGGCTCCAATGACCTCCCACAACAGAAGTCCGTTTTGTGGCGGAATTCTTTGCTTTGGCAAAAGCTGCCCTCATGAAACACATCAAAATAGAGATAAGCTTGTCAATACTTCCTTTTGCACACCCTTTCAAAGATGTCCCATTTCTTTAATTTTTTCCCTGCAGAGAGAAACTGTGAATCTCTACTCTCTGTTGTGCTAAGAATCTCATGGAAAGCCTGAAATATGTTAATGCCCATTAAAATCACAGAAGATGAGCTTTTCAGGGACTTATTTAATTCTCTTATAGCTAAAGACAATTTTTCCAAGACATTACTACCTATGACTCTCTTCTGTGACATTTCTTGCCACATTTTTCCCTTCTATAAAAATGTGGCCTTGCTTATGGTCTTATGATCTACTCTGGAAAATTTAGCTTCCTTCAAATTACAGGAGAAAAAGGGAGTTCATGTGAAAAAGGAAGGATTTTGCCTAACAGAGATGAAGGCAGTGGATGCCTGTGCTTCCTTCTGCCAACAAGATTATGCTGTGTAAGTGGATTGTGACCCAAAAAAATGACTCAATTGTGTAAGACAAATGGATGTTGCCAGCTTACCAACACTTTAAAAAGAAAGCATCATCTGGTCACAGCCAGTTATTAGGCAATTTAACACAAAATCAAAAGAATCAAGGCAGTTACCTGATCTCTTCCATATCTGCTGAGTTAATCCAATAACATTTCTGGCCAGTCTTGAAACAGAATGAGAATAAATATTGCAGGAATAAACTAAAAGAGATCAGTGAGAAAGGATGTTAAATGCTACTCATCAATCTGCCAGGGAAACAAGATGAAAATAATTACAGTTTAAAATTTTACACAAGTTTCATTAAACTCCAACCAGACTTTTCAATAAAGGATTACTGCTCAATGACAATTGTTAGAGGTACTATCTAAGAGGGTGGATGTATTATCTGTATTTTATAGTCATGTAAAAATGTAATAACTTTTGGTCACAATTAACGAATATAATTTTGAGCTGGAATATTGAATGTAAATCACACATAGCAAATCTAGGTGATCAATAGATGTTGAGTTCTTCTAATGTCGGATGGACATGAATATTCCAGGTGCTTAGTTATCAGCCACATTGCTGACTTTTGCCCAGGAAGAAGAGAAGGCTTCGCAGGATGTTTTCCTCTTCTACCCATGTTGAGAGAGAAGGAAATGGAGAGGAAGTTAATGTGTATTAGCTATCTGTATGCTCAGTACATGTCTACTGATGTGGAGGATGAGAAGTTTGTGTGGTTCAAGATCTGACTGCCATTCTTCCAGAATCAGTAGGGGCAGAAGAGGACAGACAACTTTGTCTTCATCACTGGTGTTTGCAGGTGGCGTGGTTGGCAGTGTGGGCCTAGTGTGTCAATCATGCTACATTATTCATCTACTTTGTCCTTTTCTGATGAGCAAAGGAAGCCTGAAATTAAAATTTCATTACTCTGAGAATGAAGTACCACAGATGTAAGACTGGCACTTGAGTCCTGGCACACTGTGTGCTCTCTTACATGGATGACCTGTAGCTCATCATAGGTAAAAGTTGTTTCTATGTCTAGAAGAGTACCCCAGGTTCTGGGATAAAAGAAGACATAAAGGTTTTATTGTTATTCCGAATCCACTATGTAAAGCCTATTTCCTCTTTCATTGACTGTAAAGATTCTAAGATTCTGGTTAGGTGGTGGTGGTAGTTTTTTTGGATTGTTTTGTGTGTATGTTTGTTTTTTGTTTGCTTTTTTGGTTGAGTTTTTTTTGTGTTTGTTGGTTTGGTTTGGTTTGCTTTATGCAGCCAAGTTTAGAAAAATTCTAGCAAAGAAACAGAGAGGGAAAACACATTTAATGAGAAAACATAATCCCTTTTCTAATTATGTGAAAATTATAGTAATGCAACCTATATAAAGTTTCAAAGCTATGAGAGAGTAAAGCTACAAGTCTTTATTCTCTTTGTGAGCTGACATGAAGTTAGGATAATAATTTGGACATACAACAAATTTTTGCATCTATGTTTAATGGTCAATCATGGTTTTCCCACAGACAGAAGAAAATGAATCAGGTTGGCAACAATTACAGATATTTTCTTAAATCTCTTTACTATTGTTTATGTCATTTGTTTTTCATTTGAGTTTTCTCTTGCATTGCTTTATTCATGTAGACACCATTCTCCTAGCGAAATATCCCTGTTGTATAAAATTTGGCAGTTAGAAATTATTTGAAATGCAGAGTTCCTGAAAGCAAGAATTAAAATCTTTTAGAAGTTTGAAACTAATAATTGCAATATTAAAATAAATAAGGAAGCTCAAACATAAATTAATCTAGTTTTACCATAATATTGTTTTAATATAAACCAAATAATTCTTTCGAAGACAGAACTTGCTGCTCTGCTCACAAAGTAGATTAAATGATACATAAACACTTGCTGGCATACTGTCATCCTTTTTTATTATATCCTATTCAAGATTCGCTTGTGTCTTTCTCCATTTTCATGATGATCTGTTATTTTATTTCTGTATTGCTGCATTTCATTGTTACAATAAAATATAATTAAAAAATTAAGGAGAACAAAAAAGAGGGTTAGAAAATCTGTGTTAAATGAACAGACATTCTTACTGCTGGTAAGAATATTTTTTTTCCTCCTACTTGCCTGAAACAGCTTTTTTTCCAAGACCCAGCCAAAAGTTCAGTCCTCCAACTCTTCAAAAAAGACAAAAATAATCTTTCATATCTATACCATAGTCTTTCAACTATACTCCTTTATTTGTTGTTGAGCACAAAATCAAATTCACAGTATAGTCACAAAACACCTTTTTCTCATTTGCTCAAATTTACATGAAGTGGTATAATTTTTGTGTGTTACTTTAAAACTATTTGACAAAAATACATGTGTATATATATATACCCTTAGCTGAAATTGTTTGAAAAGTAAGTACTCTATAATTTATTTTTAACTCCTTACAAGGCTGCAGGCTTGACATTGAAGAACAACTAAACTTGGCATGTTTCTCATTTATAGTAAATACCTCCATACTATAGAATCCTGTTAGATTTATTGTGCATTTGAAGTCACAATACAAAGGGCATATCATTGTTTGAAAGAAAATAAAAATGTAATGTTAGAAAATGAGATTTGGATTTTAAAGAACAATACCAAAAGGCAGTACAAGATGAGACATTTTCACACTTATACCTAAGTTTAGTCACAGTAGCAAAATACTATATGGTAGTCAATTTATTAGGTTTGGGTTTTTTTTTGGTTTTTTTTCTGAGTGTAGAAAGTAAAATATTTGACAACATGGAGTAATTAGGTGGCAAAGAGAAGATTCCCTTCTTTAACAGAGGCTGTTGAGACACAATTTGGCCTGCTATGGTGTGCTGAAATTCAGTGCAGGTTCTATCAGTTTTAAGACCACACAGCTGAACCTAATTTCACTGTATGGCAAAGACCAGGATCTTTGGTTAGCATGTACCACATCCAGACCCCCTTAATTGGTATCTTATATAGTGGCACCTCCCACAGTAAAAGTTCTAATACTCTCACAGAACTTCAAACTGTTATTGCATGACAAACATATGGAACCACAATTCCTATTTACTATTATTAGTTGTTTGCACCGAATATATTTAATATTGGTTTCACCACTTGATTTGGATTTGTAGTGGAACTTTCCATGAAACAAATGCTCTTTAAAACGTATCTTAGAGCTACTGTAGCTTGTAATAAAGTATGCTTTAAAAATCATGGTTTTGAAAAATAAAATCTCTTTCAAAGTATCATACATTGGAAGTAGGAATGATAGAGCAATAAAATAACTTAATGAAGATCTGGAGCTCTGACATAGATACTTTTCTTTACTCAGAAGGTGTCTATGTTCAACAACATCAAAGACATAACGTAGTTGGCCTCTCTGTGTTGCTTTCTTCAGACCTTCGGGCTGAACTGTTCACACAATCAGTCCAAAACGCATTTTACTCATCATGAGTCAGACCAGTTTCAAAGTTGAAATAGGAGTTCTTTGTTAGCTTAATTCGTTTAGATGGAAATAAGTGAGAGAAAACTCACCCAAAGAGCTGAGTAGGCAGATTTTAGCGAAGTGGTTACTGCCACTAGGTTGGGGCCAAGCAGGATGGAGTAGGATGGAAGGTGAGGCTGAGGCCAGTGCAAGAGGATCAGCAGCCAAGCCTGTAGCTTCACTGCTTATTCTGTGCACTGGGACTCAGTCTGGTGTGCCAGCAAAGATCAGACAATATTCTTCTGGGACCAACCCACTTTTTTGGGTGTTCGGGTAAAGAAAAATTTGAATAGCTCCTAATTTGTTGTTCCAATGTGGGATGCAAATACAAAGTCAAACACTGGTGTGGGTTATTTCCTCAGTAGGATGCCATCAAGTTTTGGATTTGAATCTTAAATGATAGAATTATCATTGATTAGTCTTATTGATAACCACACACTCTTGCAATATGCTTGGAGTCTGGGAACGTTCAGGCTTGGAGTCTGGGTTTGTGGACATCTTTGATTTGATTCACACTTGCTACTTGTGTGCTTGTTGCCAACATTGTTTAGATAATGCAGCACATCTGACAGGCTCTGTAGGAAAAGCATGTCAAACAATGATGCTCTTTGTTGTGGCCCGGCTGGAATGTTAAACCAGGCTTTAAATTACAGTTGAGTCAAGAAAAGATTAAAACATTTTTTAACAAAGGCTTCAAATGCAGAAATTAAGCAACTTAGTCCTTCCACATCACAACCCTTGGATCACAGCCAGGGTAACATTTACAGTGTATTGAAGGGACTCATTCATCCTGCAGATAAAGAGATTTTTTGTTTTGTTTTTAAAGAGGGAACATATTTTCAGCACAATATCTTGATCTGTCCAAGTGTGCCAGGATAAGAGTACATGTTAATTCTTAGAATTGTTTTATTGCTCATGGGAATATAAGAAGAATATTACAATCTTTTCGTTATATACTTTTGCTATTAGATTAGATTAGATCATTAGATTCCTACATGTGAAAACTGGTGACGTCACTGATTGCTTTGACCACCACTGTAACCCAGACCAAAGAACATCAGACAATATTTTGCACTGAGTTCCAGGTAAAGAGCTTTTTCTATGATACTTGATAGTAACTTAAAATCTTCACAAAGACGTACAAGCCTCAAAGAAAAAAAACAACAACAAAAACACAAAAAACCCAAACAAACAAAAAGTGCCCCCTAAAAACAAACAAGCAAACAAACAAAACCACCACCACCAACAACAAAACATACAGGACTGGTTTTTAGAATAAAAGAAGACTCCAGTGGTTAGAGCACCCAGAAAGTGTGAACACTTAGATCAGTTCACTCCAGAGTGAAGCAAATTTTAAACCTCTGGTTTCTGCTTCTGAGGAGATGATCTTATGTATGAAACAATAAGCTCATTGATGAAGGGAGCTCAATTCTGGAGGAGGTGATTCCTTCCACCAAGGGAAGAGTAGGCAAGATATCACATAAGTGTATCTTACCAAAAGTGGGGTTTGGGGAGAAATGAGGCTTGCAGATGATTTTTCTATAAGAAATGAAACCAGAGAAATTTATCAATTAGGCTGCACCTGAAGAGGGGCCTCATAGATTGTGTCTTTGAATTTGTGACTTAATTATGCCTTGACTTACATGCCAAAAAAATAATTTCTCAGATGAAATAAAATATGAGAAAGAATCCATGACATGTCTAGATAAACTAAATAGTACTAAGATGTAAGTATTTTCATGGACTTTAATTTAATAGAACATAAACTACTCTTACTTGATCAGGTAGGTAATTTCAAGAAAAAAATGCTTTCTTATTCTATGAAGAAAAAAAGAAATCATATTCTCTTTCTCAAATTACTCAAGAAGTACAACACAAAAGGACATCAGTAACGTGTGTGGCTCTGTGAGCAAAAGTGTCTTCTCCATTACAGGTTGCAGAAATATCAAAAGTATTCCTGAACACTAACTGATTTTAAGGTTGAATGAAGAGATACAAATACATTACCACTTTCCAGCCATATCCACGTGTCAATGGCTGATCCAATCAGGCAAAATTCCCCATCCAAGGTTTATGCACACTGCATCTTGACAGTCCGACAACTATCCCTCTGGTTTTTCAGACGTATCCCTCTAAGTCACAGCAGACCAGACCAGCAATCCCTCCAGACTGTGCTGCAGCCGCTCTCACTCTGCTCCAGTCATCACCTACCTGCTCCATCTTCAACTTATGTCCAACACTGATATGGGGCTTTTTTTCCATTGCAAGTATGGGCCACTCTTTGACTCATTCTCTTCTACAGGGCACTGGTGGGATTAAGGCCTATGAACTATATTCATAAATGAATAAATCTCACAGAGCAAACACTTGACTTTGGTCATTAAATGACTGCAGTTGGACATTTTTGTCCACAGCTGAGTTTTTGCATTAAACAATAGACTTATTGTGGGTGGAGGGGCCTCTAACATAGCAGTGATATAATATTTGCAAATAGATCAAAGATCTGCTCTTTTTTTGTATCACCTTTTGTTAGGGAATAGGCTTCCATATGGAAATATTTGGTATACTGCTTCTTATAGAACGTGATTAGAAAGTGCTTATATAGAATTCATTTAGCATAAGCAAGTCTGCTTAGACTGCAAGCTGTGAACTTCTGAATTTTTCGTCTGGTGAAGCAAATAATGCCTCAGAAGAGAAGGGGAGCTACGTTCCTGGAGATAAGTAAAGGAATGGATCAGAGCATCTAAAAGTAGATGAAACAGAAGAATGTTTTAGTAATTGCAAATAACTTATTTTTCTCCACAGCTACAGATGCAAAATAGCAACTGAAGGTCAGGACTTTGATTGATGTCTAGTCTGTAAAAAGACAAACAGCTACCCGTGGAGATAAGAAACAGCCTGCCTGATGGAAATAAAGGGATCCAGTGAAGAATGGTGAGACCCCAGACTCTAATTTTACAAATGGCCCCAACTGACATGCAAGGGGTGGGAAGCTTAGATTGTAAGGGTTTTTTTTGCTGAGGGTCCCTCCTCTCAAGGCACCCAGCTCAGGCTGCTCTATGCTGTACCTTGCAAATAAATTACTTATTTAAGACAACTTTCTGGAATCCATGCCTGAGCCTCTGCATTGGGAAACCCAGGGGAAAGGAACTTCCTTAAGTGAGTCTGGTCACTCACATACCTGCCAGAATATAAGGCAAAAAAACAGTTATGGTGAAAGCAGAAGTTCTCATTTTGAAGATAGAAGACAAATAACTCCCTTCCTATTCATATTCTATGAACTCAAAACACATTTTTTTGGCCCATAATTACATATTTTGGTTTGTTTCCTATTTCAAAATTATTTAAACCCTGTACTTTTAATTCTTTCATTTACGTTTTGGTGTTCATTTTAATGAAAAATATTGCCTGACACAAAATCCCAGAACTTGTACTTGAAAATGTCAAAGTTCCTGGCATTTTGAAATATTTCCAGATACATATATTTTTTTTTTTTTTTAATTTCAGTCAACTTTTTCAAATACTTTTGGTTTCCAAAGATTTTTTTGGCAAATTGGGTATTCATTAAAAATCGTGCCCCACCTCATTTACAAACATAAGCATACCCACATAACACCCTTTGAGGTAGTAAAGTGTCATTGGCCTATTCCAGTAAAACAAGATGCCAAATTATTTCTGGGCGAGAAAGGGAAAAATGAGTTTCAACCATTGAAATAACTCAAGTCAACGAGCTCAGCTTCCCACCAAAGGCACATGGCATGCTGCAGACTTCAAGCTCTTACTTGTCTACAAGCTTCTTGCTCTGAGGTTTGGTGTTCCCAGCAGTATACTGGTGGGTCTTGTCTCATGACAACATACCACAGCTCCCTTCCAGCATCCATTCCTGAACTTCCTTCCCATGTAAGCAAGACAGGGAGGATGATATGTACCCAAATCTTATCATGGTACGAGATTGGACAGCAGCCAGGCTCAGGATCTGAAATCACTTGTGGCTTAAACATTAGGGACATAAAGATGTGGCAGTCCATCTGGCCTAAGCTTCTCCAATGCTTTCCTTCACCACCTCCTCTGGCTTTTCACCTGGAAGAAGGGATGGCTGGATGGGGTCAGGAACCAGGTATCACAGCTTTTACATATCTTCTCTTCACATAGACCTGTTAGAGACAGTTATGGTAAGAGAGAGGAAGGCAGAAGTACAACTTTGTCCAGACAGGAGAGTGGATTAAGTATGAGATATGTATGCCTAGGGTGGAGGAATTTACTCCACCTGTGTACATACCAGTATGAGCTGTGTGCACATATAAGTCTTGGGTGGGGATGACAGTCTTGTCTTTATCTCCTCATGAATAAACAGAGCACACTGTTCTTGAAGTCAAAGGCAGAGCAAGGAAACAAAACAAAATTGGTTTTCAAGCAGGGAACTCAATTCTGTTAGTAAATCTAAGTTTCTGCAGTGGAAACTGTCAGGTGTTATTTTGTGGTCTCCTGAGGCATTGTGCCAAATGTAAGAGACAGAAAGGACCTAACTATCCAGGCAAATGGAAATAAAATGCATGGATCAAACTAATGAACAGGAAAAAAAATGCTTTATATAAAAAATAAGCTGACTCAAGCACTGTTTGACACAGTCAATGATAGGTAGGAACAATAGTCTACTTAGTATTTGGCCCGACCTACCTGGCTTTAGAAAAAGGTCTCAATTATTTTCTTTAATTGAATGAGCTAGACTTATCAATTAGTTTACCCACATGAGATATTCCTGTAAATGTTTAAACAATGTGAAATTATTAGGAATTTGTTAGCAATATCAAGGCCATCCAATTTTTTTGCCAGCTTTCAAATGACTCACCTTTCAGCTACAGTGCAGGAAATCCATTCAGACTTTGTGACATTTATCAAATATTCTAAATCTGTCTCCTGCAGAAGCAAGTACATAACTTACAAGGGAGCATGCTGTGGGATTAAACAGAACACAAAACTTAAGCTGTGTGCTGCCTCAGGACCATCACAAACTCTTAATCACCCCTTTGCAACAAACAGCTGCCAAAATGCTAAAGTAGGCTTTGTGCTTATACTGTATTTGCCTGAGAGATACATCACTGATTTTAAATTGGTTGTCCTCTGTGAGCCTTCCCGAGGGCTTGATGGCTCCAGGGATTGCTGGTACAATATGGAGTCATTCAGCTGTAAGGTCTGTGTCAACTGTAAGCTGAAAAGTGCAAAATCTTCCATATCTCTTTTTATGTTCCTGGTGCATATATTGTTCAGAGAAGACAGAAGGAGCTCTTTGTAGTATGCAACAAAATGTTGAAATACTCTGCAACCCTGCATGCCATTTAGGGCCTTAGCTGAAGTTCACACAAGTGATGAAACCCATCAACACTGGCACTAATTAGAACTCCTGTGAACAGTTTCAGCATTTATCTTTCTACCTGCCACTTCAAAGTGGAGTGTTGTTCTGCCAAAAGAATACCTCCTCCCAAGTGACAATGAAACCGAACACTAGCACACCGTGGAGAAATTCCTGTTGACTCCATCATATATAGACTGAATTTGAGTTCCAATGTTGTCCATCTGGATAATACGAAAAATAATTCCTGTAAACCCTGCATGTTTTCTGTTGCTGAAGAAGACTGCCTTCATGTGTAAAACTGCTTCTTACATGAAGGCTTATACCCTATCTTATTAAAAGAGAATACAGAACTAGGAGGACATTCCACCTTAGAATTCATAGTGGTATGACAGAGGATTTTAAGTGCTCTGAATTGACCAAAAACCCTTACAATGGGGTTTTCCTGACAAGCAAGCAAGGAAAAGATTAGGTAAGATGAAATCATTTTCTGTCTGTATCAGTTTAACAGTTGCATCATTTGAAAGAAAAGGACAAAACAGACTGAATAGCTTTAAAATATTTCTTTGCTTTGCTGCATATATGCCAACTAAAAATAATAATTGACACTAGTGCAGATCAAAAGCTGATATGACAGAGTGGACAGTTAAATAGAAAATTATAGAATTAAACAATTAAATCACTTTCTATTGAGGTATCAGTAAAGGAACATACATTATGTCATACAGATCTGGCTTCTTCCTACAGATTTTTCTAGTTGTTCTTGTACAGTTTAGCAGACATTTATATTTACATTCTAGAATTCCTGATATTAATTTAAAATTGAGCATTTTTCTAAACTGTATAGTATTTCTTCCATGAAAGAAGGTGATCAGATGCTACCTCTGCTCACTGAACTTCTTCCTCTAATACAGTTTAGTCTTTTCTGTTTTGGGACTCAGGCACTATTATTCCTTCCATGAGTTCTAAGTCAGGCTTTTGCTTAATAGGGAAAACTTAGTAGTCCTTCTGCAGCCAGTGTGCTTTCTAAACCTCTTCTGCGATTAAGAGCTGAAAAGTTTTCCACTGTAAACACACTTACATTTCAGAGATGTTGCAAAGTATTAGATTGTAAAGGCAGACATGGATGCTCAGACTCCAAAAGCCATGTAAATAGTTAAAAATGGTCACCAGCAGAAGCAACAGAGCTTTCTGACTAATATGAACCAGTGTGCTTTAAAAAAAAACCCAACTATTTAAACAGCTAAGTATTAAGAAATAAACAGTGCTGTAGACAGCATTTGTCTACAGGGGCTTCAAAGCACTTCTTGTTGATTCAGATGGGCCTGTAAGAAATTACCACCTCACTTACAAGGGAGCATGCTGTGGGATTAAGAAGAACACAATACCTAAACCATGCTCTGTCTCAGAACTATCTCAGCCACTTAATCACCCCTTTGTAATAAGTGGCTGCCTGTATCCTAAAGGAAGCTTTGCTCTTTTATGATAAGAGTCAAGCACACTGTCAGTGACTACAGCACCAGAGCAGAAGAACTTGTTTTTCTGTAAATATTAATTTTTCTTCCTCAAAAAGCTAATCCATGTAAGCTTTTGCATAGCCAAATGGGGAAAAAAAATCCCCACTACTAATAACTTACCTGGTACCTTATAATACACTGGACCTGGGGACACGGGTAACTGAAGCACTTGTTTAAATGTGTGGTTGGCTTTATATAACAGGGGTCCCAGCTGGCCTCATCTGAATAATCTTAATCTATGTCACTGTACTAAGAGCATAGCAAAGGTTATAAAAACCTATCACCCATACAGAACGACAGCCTTCAGATTTTGCTCATGAAAAGCTCCCTCACATTTATGTTGATGTCTTATCAGCACCTTGCAGAACTGAATGCCTATTTTCTATCCAACTGTTTCAAAGACAAAAATACTGTCTGAACCTGCTGAAATGCAAAGCGCATCTGTAGTGGCAACTGCACCCTTTGATCCTTGTCTTTAGCTTTAACTTTAGTTCTGGCATACAGGATTAACTTGCTAGTAGAGCAACTGTTGGAAAGGATCCAACGACTCAGACGGGAAAAGGATAGGAAGTGTTCTTGTTTTCCTTTAATTCCTGTAAAGAAGAAACTAACCTTTCCTAGTTGTAATGGATAAGCTCTTTACACATGTGACAATAGGTTTCCCTTTCAAGAAAGCTTGCCTCAATGAACCAGATGCCTCCTCAAGCAATAAGAGAGGAACTCACACTGCCCCACTAAGAGTTAGTGGGAGTGGAAATGGGGAGAGATGGAGACTCTGGCACTACAGAGAGTAGTGAAATTCCAGATTCTTGTCCCTACAAGATAAACTAGGAATATGATTTGAGGGAAATAAATATTTAGATGGTCCTCAGTGAATCTGCATTTGAACCCACGTGTTGGACTGGGTGGCTGCATTAGAAGTGGGTAGAAGTTTTGTTGTCCGAGCATCGTTCCTTTACCAAATGCATGTTGCAACACAAGCACATGCACAGATGCTGGCATTGCTGCAGAATCCTCATATGCTTTTATTCAGCCTGGGCTTGATCCTATGAGGAACCAAGTCATCACAAAACTCCGTTCAAGTTCGGTGGAAACCGAGGGCCTGAAAACTATTTTAAATATTGTGCTTTATTGTGCCTTTTTTTGAGCCTTTCATTTTCAAGTCATCTTTGAAGCCTTGGTGCTCCTATTGCTTTAGCTTTAAGGAATGGTTGTGCTGCACTTTAACCTTTCACATTTTATTAACAAAATCAAAACCAGGACAATTAGATACCTCCTGATTTTCATTTGTTTTAATACTAAGGGAATGTTTGAAATGGCACAAGTCTTGGGGAAAGTACTTCAAGCCGTGGCTGCAACAGCACTGGATTTCTGGACACAGACATCAAAGATAACTTGAAAAGAAGAAAAAAAAAAATGAAGCCAATAATTCCTTACATTCTGGGATACTTTTGAATAATTTTGTTGCTATATTAAAAAAAAAATAAAAACACTAAAAAAAAACTTAAAAAAAAAAAGAAAAAGAAAAATAGAAGAGAATTAACTACTTTTGAAAATCAAAATATTTTAAACTTAAAACTGAACTATTTTCCTATTTTGTCTTCTTTGGGGAAAACATGAGAAATAAATCTTTCCAGCAAAAGTGAAGTGCTGACTAAGCAGGTATCCAGGAGAATCTCTGCCACTGGCTTCCTTTATGGCTATTAGAAAATTACCTGGTATTTTGTTCTGGTTCTTAGCCTCAGATTTTTCTATCTCAAACATCTTGCATTAGCAGTTATAGGCTGGCTAGTAGGGCTAGTAATCCTAGTTGTATTTAAGACAGATCTGAATATTCCATGTCTTAAATGCTTAAACCAGAGAGTGTTTATTTTTTGTTTCGCTAATAATGGCACATAAAAGTAAAATGTGGAAAAAAAAAATATATATATATATCTCATACCTCAAATCTTTTTGTTCATATTCTTTCTCCTTATGTTGGACCTCAATAACACAACCCCATATATTTAAAACAAACAAACAAACAAACAAAAACCAACAACAACAAAAAACAAAACAAACAAAACAAACCAACCAACCAAACAAAACCAGTAAAAGACACACTATATTACTGTTACTTGTCTCTTCACAGCTTTTGCTTGCTGTGCCTCTCCTAAACTCAATTTGCAAAATCCTTGGGATTGACTTCATGGCCAAAGCCTTAACCATGTTGTAAGTGTTCTGTACACTTTATGGTAAGGCTTAGGAAACCCAGGGTCAAGTTGCCCGATTCTAAGCTAGCATTTAGGGCTATGTCATGCAAATCTCTCATGTCTGCAAGCAATGAAGGTGCCAGGGTGAAGCTTCAAGCTGAGCTTGATCTCAGGAAGGAACTTTGTTTTCCCTTTTGCAGCGAGTCTTGACATTTTGCACAGAACCTGTACTCCATCTGCCCAAATGAAGCGGTTAAGAAATAAACTCACCAGCACTTTCCTCCTGTTCCCTGGGCTCTCTTGCAAGAGCTCCTACAGAAACATCTTGGACCAGTTCAGGAAGCAATTTCCAGGGAAGGCATGTGATGCAACAGAGATGATAGGATATGATGATAGGATATGACTAGGAACTTGCAGTCCATTGCAGTTACCAAACTTGGCAGCTGGAATAAGCCAAATGTTAGAGGTGTTTACTCACAAGGGGAAAACTTATTGCTACTTGATCATGACCCTATTCACACTTAGGGTAGATTTTAAGACAGTTAAGGTCATTTTTGAGCTGCTCTGTTTCTAATGGGAGAGGTTGATATTTAACGTGAACATGACAAATGTTTCATTGTCTTCTCCAGGTATTGTCAAGGCTGAGTCCTCTGTCACCCCTTCCTTGTGAAATGATGGTAGTCCTTCTGCCATGGCAATAGTTTTACTGATAGCAACAAGCTGCTTTTGGATATTTTTACTTAGAGTGGAATGACACTCTTTGGCAACTCCCTCTTCCCCCTCTGCACCTAGTTTCATATCTTAGTAGGCTCAGATTTCCCATCTTCGTAGCCCTTACCACACTCAGGAAAGTGGTCCAAGTGCTAAGGAGGCTGGATGATGAGAGAACTTGGGCTCAGATATTAAAAATTAAATCTTTGTTGTCTTTAGGTACAACTGAAAAGGAGGTTTGATAAGTTACATTTTGTACTCGCTCAGCAGACCATGATGATTTTATATGCCTGGTGTATTCTCTAAATGACTGAGCTTTCCCAGACTGGCATTGACACGACTCTAGAAAGAAAAGAGTTTTCAGGTTTTGGCACTCCTAGATGTCATATAGGTTTATTAGAAAGAATCCTATCAGCCAGTTTTTAAAATCTGCTGGGCCTGTCTGCTGACAGAAGTGCAGGTATAACCATAGTGGAAGTAACTTATCAGTCTAAGAAAGACACTCATTTTTAGCCATCCTAACTCCTACCTCCAATCTGTGCCTTGCTTCCTTACTTCTGTCATGAATACAACAGTGCTCTAATACTACCTGTGTTGAGAATAATGTTTGGTAATAATAGGCATTTCTGTGATATTGTGGTAGGGTTCATGTGGTTCTCGTTAGACAGACAGACAAGTAATTGCTCTGCAGAGACAAGGACATTTGACATAGATGTCATAATATTTGACATAAATTTTGTTGCATTTGTCCAGCTCCATGTCCCCTCTCTAGCCCTCAGCCAAAGCAGCAGCAGTTTGGTCCAGACTCCACAGTAGGCAAAGTCCTGAGCTGTAGCCGGGCCAAGAACTCCTTTCAGGAAACCCACAAGGAAGCAAAACAGCAGCTGAACACCAATAAGTTGTGGGCACAAGGAGTCTCGTGCCGACCTCTCCCACTGTGTGCAATTCAACTATGAGTCAACCACTTTATTCTGTAAGTATAACAGCCTGGGTGAGCCTACTGTGAGCTCTCTCTGTTAGATGAGCGAGGATGTAGTACAATGATCTCTTACTAATCACAGGTCACTGGATGAGCCAAATTTATGTTTTATATTAACTATTTAGATTAAATAAGTGTGTTTCAAAGAGAATGGATCACTTAGAATTCTGAGGTGGTGTGATTTTTAATATACTATCTGCTTCACGTTATTTAGTAAGCTAAATTCACTGAAATCTTAAATGGTATGTTGTGGAGTTCTACTCATATTAACCAAACTTGTATCTTAATGAAAAAAAGGAGTAGCTACAAATAATAAATATCACCTGAAAGATAAGGCCTATTTTGTACTTTATCGAGCAAAACAGGATCCATTCAGAGAGAAACACTTTCATGGCCAGCATGAAGCAGCTACGGACTATCAACCATGTCTGCAGCTAAATAAGACAACGGCCCATCTGAAAGCAGTGAAAGAATCCAGTGAGAAGCAAGAAGATGCCAGACACAAATATTGCCATTGGACTAAATCATGGTGTGAGGGGTGGGTAAACAGTCTGTATGGGACTTCTATGTTTGATTCGACACCTCTGCAGAGGCACCCAGCTCAAACCAACCCTGTGCTGTACTATTCCATTATATTACTTATTTCTATAAACTCTGATGCCTGAGAGTTTTTTCTCGAGAGATCTAGGATCCCATCCTCATTTTCAATGAACTTCAGTGACTGAGAACTTGCTTTGAGAGACCTAGGATCCAGACTTTGGAGAGACTTGACACCAGACCCTTAGAGGGGATGTAAGCAGGTTGAGATGCAGTATGAAGAAACTTTGAAATCCTAGCCAAGCGATATAAAGAATCAGGTGTGCACATATAATCCTTTGGCCATCAACACATACAAGCCTTTATCTGTTTTCTCTTATCCACTGTGACTCTTAGACATAAAAAGTTGAACATGTCTGGGACTAAGTTTGGATCTAGCCACACCTAAGCTCCTCTCTGAGAGAGAGTTTGAAAGCAAGGGGGTCCATTCTGAACCTCATGACTCAATGGGAGGGCCTCCCTCTAACCTTTCACATCTCATGTCCACATATAAATCACTCTAAACCAGCTCTCACATGATTCTCCTTAGCATATTTTCTCCATGCCATAAGTAATAGATTGAATCTTGTCATCAAACTGTTGAGTTCCACTTTTCTCTAAGTGATCTATACACTCATCTGCAGCAAGCAGGACCTTAAATCACTCATCCATGACAGATGTCAAATAAGAAAGAATACATGCCTAATAGCCATTTCTGTTCCAGTTGCCTTTAATGGAAGATCATCTTACAGGAGAATTTCTTAACCATGAGAAGTTCATTTCCTTATCAGACACAGTCTCATAGCTGTGAAGTTATGTGTAACTGGTTCAGCCATCCACAGCTGCATGGGAAATTATTTGCTGATTTTCCACATTTTTCCATTTGTTCAACAAACACACAGATGAGGTAGCTTTTGCATAGCAGTTCAGGATTGGCCTTTGCAACTGCATGTCATCCCTTTATAATGCATTTTACTGCCTCCTACCCGCATCACAAATAAAGGTAATTTTGTCCTTTATTTTGTTAGAGGTAACTTACAATGTATGTGATACTTCAAAAAATGTGTCTGAAAAAAAATAATTCTGCAGCACTCACCAGTGAGAGAAATTTTGCAACAGCAATGGTGAGAACTGAAATGTATGACGTAGTATCTGTGAGCATTTGCTTTTCCAAATTCTGCAGATTCTTCTAATTTATGACCAGCTCCTCTTTGTTCATAAAAATATTTGAAAGCTGGATATTGTATCAGTCTATCAGCATTCATGTCTCTTTCTTTGAATAAGCAGCAAGTGCTTGAATCACACTTATTCTACAGATTAGTAATTTTGAAAAGCATTTAGAAACTATTTGGTTATAGGTAAGTATGATTTTGGAAAAGTTTGTCAATACTGTAGATCTTGATGTGATGATCCACCTAATGAAGAGTGATGCTTGACATTTTCTGCCAAAATACTAACTGTGGTTGATTTCTTATCTTTCGTGATTGCACTGGATCTGGTTGGGATGGAGTTAATTTTCTTCATAGCAGCCTGTGTGGTGCTGTGTTTAGATTTGTGACCAAAACAGTGTTGATAACACACAAATGTTTTAGCTACTGCTGAACAGTGCTTGCACAGAGTCAAGGTTTTCAACAGCTAGTAGGCTGGGGGTGGGCAAGGGATTGGGAGGGGATACAGCCACAACAGCTGATCCAAATTGACCAAAGACATATTCCACATTATATAACGTCATGTTCAGCAATTAAACTGAGGGAGTTTTTCCAGAGTAGCTGTTGCTCGGAGACTGGCTGAACATTGGTCTGCTGGTGGGAGGTGGTGAGTGACTGCCCTTGCATCACTTGTTTTTTCTTTTTTTTTTTTTTTTCCTCTTCTTAAACTGTCTTTATTTCAACCGACAATTTTTTCTTACTTTCGTCCTATGATTCTTCCCCCCCCCATCCTTCTGAAGGGATCAAGCAATTGGCTGGGGGCTTAAATGCTGGGGGGTTGGCTGGGGTACACCCACCATAGTGATCCAAAATTAGTGCTAAAAACTTTCCTGCATTTCATCAGCTATGAAGTGAATAATATTTTGATATTGCCAAACAATAAAAAATCTGCACCTATCTGACTTACAAAGTCTCTGATGTAATGCTTCCAGCCCGTCTGGCCTATAGGTCTCTATTCCTTCCTATGGCAGGTGAGCCACAGAGGAGAAATGCGTGGAGCTTCCTGCTACAGTGACCTCCTCCTTGATATTGTTTTTTGCAGATCTGTTAAAACATCAGTGGTGTCCTCGTGCAGAGGGGTTTCAGTGTGATTCCGTTCTCTTCTCCTGCTCAAGGAATACTTGCCAGTTACCATATCACATTGATAGGTGGAAAAGGACATCAAAAACCCTGTTCTTTCCCTCTTTCTTTGTGTTCTGTCACTATGCTGCTTCGGGGAGTTTTGTCCACAGGACTAACACTGCATTACCAGTGAAAGGAGTCTGTGCACCTGGATTCTGTGTGGAGAAGGAACTGAGCAGCCACAAAAGATAGCAAGGAGGAGTAAATGACAACAGTTACTACAGTCCTAGCTAATTAATTCCATCATATATATAACACATGGAAAACAGTGATCAAGTCTGTGTGGACACAATAGTTACTATAGATAACTTCTATAGAGTAAATAAGATTTCTTTCTTGAATGTGAATAAACATGGATTTTACTTCACACAGTGAAGAAAAACACTCAGATTAGTTTAGTGACTGGATGTATTTTTATGGTCTTTCTTCTTCAAGAAGTTACAGTTCCAGTGATCTTTTCCAGTCCTAATCTCCAGTAATACAGATTTATGCAAGTCCTATTATATGTATCTATGCCCAAGACAATTTTTCTTTTTTACATTTTTTACTCTCCTTTTAACCAGAATCCTGTTCTTGCTGATTTGTCAGGAATTATTTGGCTTTCTCAAGTAGCTATTCCCAAAGGACTCCATGCCTTCCACCAATGGTTCCTTGTTCTACCTCCTGAATGACAGAGGCTGCATGTGGATCAAAAGAACTAATGTATCAAATTGCATGGTGGGGAAAGGGATATTCTGGCTTAAAATTGAATTTCATCTCCCTTGCTTTGGTCTGTGTTCCACCTCCAACCATAACTCATTGCCCCTCTCCTCCACTGCACACAGGGTGTTCCAGACGGTAATGGGGTAATGAGATACACACAGGCCCTGCAGTTCTCAAAATGCAACTCTAAGAAGCAAAATGGTCCCACTGCTCTAATGAAGGCAGGGCATGAGGCCAGTCTGGTAGAGAATTCATTTTGTTTTCCAAATTATGCTTGGCCATTAGAACTTTTGAAAATATTAGAAAGTGGACTGGAATCTCCAGAAAGATTTATTGTTGTACTAAAATGTCAAGTCGAGCCAATAATCTATTGGCACTTTAAAAAGAAACAACAATAAGGAAAGCACCGAATCCACTAGACATATAGTTTTCTGCTGAGGTGTGAATGAATGACTATGGCAGGGTCTCTTGGAGTTTATAACTGAAAAGTAGGCTGCTTTCTGTTTAATTCCCAAATCGTATATATGTTTTTAGACAAAGGTGGTTGGTGCATCACTGACCAGATCTGCCAACATACTTTAGCCCTGACTTGTGAAGTAAATTGCACTTTATATTTATTTAGTCACTGGGTTTGGTCTCCTCTGAATTATAAAACTACATGGGCAAAACGGTGTGAGATTGTGCTGTGAATTTAGTCCATAAATTCACAGTAATATTTGTTTTTATCAGTATTAGATCAGTCCTGGCAGTTCTCCTTACACATGTAATCCCTGTGACAGAGTAACTGTTTTTATTTCCACTGAAAATAACTCAGAAAATTCTCACTAAGAGATGGGCCTGAACCAAAATGCAGGTTCCAATCAGTTCTGTGCACCTTCTTGCCCTACAGTAACTGAAAAAGAATATTTTCTCTGTTTCAGTTTAACAGTCAAATTTAAAGTGACCTACAAAAGAGATGAATGGTTTCTGCAGAGTCCCCTTTGTGGTTTATTTAAGAAGATTTAAAAATGATTTTTTTAAAGAGTATTTTTAGCAGGTTTTTTTTCAGTCTATTTTTTCTAATACTTTACGGATAAGTGTAAGCAGTAGCCACTCAGTGAATGTAATTATATGCAAGGAAAAAGTGTATATTTTATTGTGGCTTAAATAACAGCTTTTTCCATTTGTTAACACACAGAAAGAAAAGATGACTTTGTGAAGGACTCAATATTCTGTTTTATCAATTAAAATCAGAAGTAATCTATAATTACACCTTACATCCCTAGTGGGTCTTCTAGAAAATCATCAAAAAGCAAAATGTCTTCAGAAAAAAACCTACATCTCCTTGGCTGCAGAGCTCATATATCTTCCATATGTTGAAAGTTTTGCTCCTCACTCAGGTTTCTGACAGAATAATCTCATATTTGCAGTTAGCTTTTTCTCATTGGCGGCAGGCAGTTCTTGGGTGCACAGCAAATTGCTTATGCAGTCTACTGCCCTTCTTTCACTGTATCATGGGATGGCTTCAACCACACAGTCGACATTCTTCTGTTCTTGGCAGTTGCTCACACATTCCCCATGGTCATAGCTGTGAGTAGGAGAACAGGCGTTCTAGATGTGAACATAGTTGTATTACAACCCCAGATTCTCTTGAGAATTTAATTTTAAGCCTAGATTAGGCAAGATGTATACAGTGAAAATTAAAATCCAAGCTGATACTCTTGTCCTAAACTACAGTAGGAAGATTATATGTACAAAAGATTTTACACGCATAAATTTCCCTTCTTCCCAGAATGTAGATGCCAAAATGTAATCCAAGATCTTCAGCACTAACTGAATTTCTGTTCTTTGTCTGTTGAGGTCAGAATTGTAAAATGGCTTAAAGACACTGTCTGGAGTTTTGTTTTTTTGCTTTCTCAGAGGAGAGAATTATTTATTTTATAAAAAGCTGTTAATTATGAATTAGATCTTATCAGGGTGAATCCTGTGACCTTCTGAAAGACTATTTTAGTAGTGGAAAAGGAGTTTATATTCAGATTTGTTTTCTCATGTAATAGATATGTCTTTGGTTTTCTCTGATACTGAAAAGATGTTATTTCCATGGGTGAATATGTTGTTACAGATGATTTGCACAAAGTCTCAGCAATATTCAGTGGGTAGATGATGTACAGCACTGAACTGGAGGTCACAAGGATTGGACTCCTTCACGCCTTCCCAAATACTGCTGATAAAATATTTTAATATTCTTGTGCCTCAACCTTCCTGTTTGTAAAAGAAAGATTGTTATATTTCATTCCTTAGTAAACTAATTTGTTATCTACCAGTCAAAAAAGAATGTATTACCAAGGAAAGTTAGTGAATATTCATTTTTCAAGACATTGTCTGGCATTTGTTTTGATATTACTGTTAATCATGTGTGAAAAAAAAAATTAAGCCATACATTTAGAATTCTCTATTTTCAGACCCCCATATTATCCCCAATAAGAACCTCATCAATTAAGTGGCTAGTAATAGTCTGAAATTTATCCTGATATGCTACTTTTTATGAATATAACAAAAGTATGCACAACGAAATATATATCCAGAGCCTCCCATAATTTTATATTCTCTAGAGTAAATAACAGTATTTATTACCTGTTTTGAATAATTAAGTTATTATCATTATTTTTTTTCCATAGCAGAGGAAATGTGGAAGAATCATTTTACAGAGCCCACTCTAGATTGGCTAGTGCTCAAATGAAGGCAATTTTCCTGTCTCTGGATGTTTCTGACACTAGAATTATATATTTGTTGTTTTTCTCTCAGAAATGACAGATCTGGCTCCACTTTGATTATAACATTTAGTGGAAAGACCTTTTACTGGTAAATTTGGGTACTGAGAGAAAAAACCTCATAAAAGAGATTGCTTTCTTGCTGTTCAAGTGGTAAAGACGAGGGTTTCCTTTCACCTCTACTATAAGTTGCTTATCCATTTTTTTTTTTTTCTCTGAGCTTGGCAAAAGCAGGTTCATTTATCACTTTGACTCTTTTGGCTTTTGAGTCAGCAAAGTAGAGTTTGAACACCTCTTTCATCTTTTTTCCCCTTCCTATTTTTGAAGGACAGTCACAGGTACTATACTGAGCAGAAGAAAAGAAAAGAAAAAAAAAAAGAGACAGACTTTCTCTTTCTCCTAAAGAGCTTTACAGGTAAACACTTGAAAGACTAGACATTCTAGGAAATCCAGATGTTTGGAAGGACTTAAATGAAGAAAGGGTGATGTCTTGACTGAAGCTAAGTGTGAATGTTTTTACCAAAATATGTTACTAAATTTAACCTGGGTGGCTCAACAAATTTAGCTTTGTTACCCAGAGATTTCTTGCTATTATGTTTTAGGGACTTGTTTGGCTTATGAAAGGGGCCACATGAACAGCTCTGGAGACCAGCAAGTCCTCTTACTCACCAAGTGAGCTTTAAAGAACTGGAATACCAGTGCTTCTTATCTCTAACTAGGGATGGAACACTTTTTGTGGTGTAAGAATAACGTCCATTAATTTTTTAAACTCTTCTTAAAAACAATCAGGTTAGTGACAATGTTATTGAGAATCTCTTTGGATTAGTCTACAGCCAAGTCATCTTTGGACAATCCTATTACATATAGTGGTTGTGTGTAACTACTGCAGTCAGAAAAACTCCTGTATTCCCAAATCCATCAAATTGCACCGTTGTTTTGCTGCTCTATAAATGAAGCAGCACTTGATGGTTCTTACTTTTGTTTTTTTCTGACAAAACTCCCATTACTGGTCAAGATCCTAGTAGCAGGAACTCAACACAGCTCTGAATTTGAACTGACTTAATGTCTTGATGCAAATCTCCTGAAGTTCATTCATAATACTGCTGCATTCATGTCATGTTATAGAGGTGTTTGGAGTCTAATTCACCCCTACCTCACTGTAATTTTATACTGGTGCAATCTCAGTGTAAATCTGTTACTTCAGTAGAGGTAATTTTGACAATGTAGTCTGGGAAATCAGGTTTCCTCCTGAAATGTATATGCTTGGGAGCTATATGAACACAGTTAAGGAAGAACGTACTATCCATTCACACTACAGCAAACGTGATACAAAAGAAATACACCCTTTTGACTTTTTTTTTTTTTTTTAATATATCTCTGCATTAATATCAGTGTAAGAATAAAATTAGGATCCTTGATTGTTTAAAATTTATTTTTATTCCATAAATTGTTTAAAATCCATTAACACAGACTTAGAGATGAAGTACCTTTTATGACGAAAAATCTGCCCCAAACAAAGGAGTAGCTAATTGTTTGTAACTCTTAAAACACTTTCTAGGGTTGTGTTATGGAGTGAAAAACCCTTACATACAGAGGTCTCACAGGAAATGCCATTCATTAATGTTTTAAACAGATGCTTCACTGAGCAACATATTTAATTAAATCTGCCACTGTTGTGCTTAAACAAGACAGATTTTTACTAGAGCAAGCATAAAGTTGAATTCACAGCAACAATTAACCAGACTTGTTTGTACAGTGAGTTTTATCAAACAGGTAGAGTGGCTTTTCAAAGACATTAATTTAAGTGTTGATCATCATTAAAAACCCCAAAACAAAGCTCAAGATGCTTGCAGCCACTGAATAAAAAATGTAGGTGGCTATTCTTTCTACAAGGTCTGATACTTTTTCCATAGGACGTAATGAAACTAAGACTGAGCTTTTGTAGATGTTGGTGACATATGTATATTCACTATAGATATGTATATATGTATATATATAGTACATGCATATATTAAATATTATATTTATGTACGTATGTATAATTTATATATATATAAAGTGTCTTCTGAAGATCATAAGTGTATGACAGAACTGCTTACATTATAAACAAGTAAGTAGAAACCACTTGCTGCTGGTTTCAATATATAACCTATAGGAATGCTGAAAGGATCACTGACTATACACAAGACCCAAAGCCACAAGCCTTAATTACACCAAATGTCTTATAGGTATAGCCAGGACTAGAATACACAATGACACCTTCCCTTCCCTCAGCTGTCTGCCACAGTAACCTCATCGGGTTCAGCGAAATTGCTCTAGATTAACACAGAAATTGCATTGGTGTTGTATCTGGGCCAGTCTACTGACCTCAGTGGAGTTCCTCTAGTGTAAACAGTAGCTGAATAATGTTAAGATGTCTGTGTGGAAAGATTCCTTAGAGAATATCATGCAAGACTGCACACTCTCTTACATTCCTTTGTCTTTTCAATAGAGTGCCTTGGAAGGTGCTATCTTCTTTTTCCTCAAAAAGCACAAGGTCCTTAACTTGTTCTATAAAGATGGAAATTTAAGAACTCCGTCTGAGTGGAGACTCTGCAAATGCAGGGAGAAGATTGTGCTCATCTGCTGTAGTGTTGTGATGTGCAGCACTCTACAAAACACATGAACCACCAGAGCCATATCAGGATTTGTTTATTGCAAGAAAGGTTAGAAAGAGTTGCAGATGTTATTATTCTATGTACTCATAATTCTTCAGTGTTTATGCATTTGTGGTGTGAAACACACTGAAATGCACATTTATGTTTTCGGGAAAACCTTAATGTTAATTTATGTCAGCATTTATTTAAACTAGAACTATCTAGTCTTAAGGGCACTAAATAAAGTCTCTGGAGGTTGTGCGTCTGCTCTGCCACAGACTCTTTGTGTCAGCAGAGGGACAAATGTCTTGAACGCTCTTGATTTTCCAAGTGTCTTCTGACTCCTCTTTGCCACTGCATAATTTAGCCTGTACATGTTTGGTGCAAGATTTTTTTGTGTGCTATGCAAACAGGACCTCATTTTTGTTCCAACAACTAAGTAGCATTGTAATGCGAATGATAACATTACCATTCTCCATTTCATTAATACCACTCTGTGCACTGTTTAATTTATTCGATATTCAGAGACCAGCCAAAGCACTATTTTATATTACCATGCTAGAAATAAATGACAATATAGTCCTGCATTTCTGATAAAAAGGATTTGTGCCAAAGCACTTGTTGCTGAACACCTTGATAATGCTGCATATAGAACAAGAAATCTTATGGTTAACTTACATATTTATTTTTTTAAGCACCGAAGAAAACCAGCTTTTCTCCATTCCAGGGCAATGGCCTATCAGATTTTGCCACAAAGTAATTGCATTGTCTGGTAAAATGACTGAGTTGTTGCCCATGACAAAAATCTTTGTTCTTTTGGGAACTTGTGGAGAAATTTTGCCCTGGGTAAAATTCACAGTTTTGCTTAATCATTTGTTATTATTGATATTATCTGTTTTTATGAGAAAAATTCAGAATGAGAACAGTGGTAGTTTCACAGTTTCCATGTTCAATAAATGTCTGAAACCTGGAATATTTTGACAGATTGTGCTCTGAAAAATAAATAAACCAAGTTTTATATTTTGGCATATTCTAAA
The DNA here is from genome assembly GCF_964273445.1 of Streptopelia decaocto. Lineage (NCBI taxonomy): Eukaryota > Metazoa > Chordata > Aves > Columbiformes > Columbidae > Streptopelia > Streptopelia decaocto. The sequence continues at coordinate 16,237,633 of NC_138655.1, forward strand.
ACTGCTTACTATGATCTAGAGAAAGGGAACGATGTTATTTTGCTGTTTCGACAGCTTTCCTTTTGATTGTTAAGCTATAATTATGTAATAGCATATATTCCAGAAGAGAGTTAAGACGAGCTACCTTTGAACATGCAGAAACAGGGGATCCACTTCTTTGTCTCTCTCTTCATCATTTGCTTTCTCTGTGAAGCAACATTAGAGTTAAAAAGGAAAATAATGAAAGACCCACTGAGAAACACAGGGCCCAGTCCCAGTCTCCTTTACATTTGATGGCAAAAATCCCATTTACTTCAATAACACAGGATTGGAACTTCTATTTGGAACAGGGTTATCATAATTATTTTAGTTGGCTGAAGTTCTTGTTTTCATATTTCCCATAACTTGGATGCAAAATGATTTTTCAACAATAGATACAGTATACTATAGCAGCAGTATTCTTATTAACAGCAGGACGTGTCAAAGAATTCACAGTCTACAGATAATTATTCTTTTCTACCTGCAATTATTACATTTAATTTTGTGAAGCAACACTGTGTTTTCAAGCTATACTGTCTTTCACAGTACCATCCAGGATGCCTGTGCATATTACTGAAAGATCACAGGTATTTGAGTGCAGTCTCTATTTTATTTGTAAATTCAAGATAGCCATTACTACTTTATTAAAGATACTCCAATAGTTATCTAGTAAATGGTATTTCACTGAACTAGCTTAGAGGCCAGAACATAGTACAGCAAGAAAAACAAAAACTGTGTTAAAGAGAAGCTCAGGAGCAGAATGATGCCACAGATACAAAAGGTTAAGATTGCAACCTGTCTTGTGATTGGGGGTTACTAAAATTATGTGAATAGTTAATAATATAAAATATTAAAATTCTCCTTGACACTGGAAATATTGTTTATAATAGAGTAATGAATGGACTGAGACACCTAAAGAAGCACTTGCTTTTTTGAACTCATTACCTCTAAAACTCGTTGCCATAGAGATTATTATTATTATTATTATTATTATTATTATTATTATTATTATTATTATTATTATTAAAGTTATTGTCAATGCTATTTATTATTTGTATTTCTCTTCTACAGTGTCTGTAAACAAAATCTGTATTTCCAACTATTTTCCAGGTTATCATGCTGTGTACCTCTGTGAATCAGGTGATTTGTTTTAAATAAATGAACATTTCACAAAGCAATAGCAATAGTGTCTACAAGTATGGTTGGTCACACAGTGCTTCCTACATGAAATCAATATGGGAAACTTTGGTAGACATAGATATTTGGAATAAAACTTCACTTTAATGCCAAATATTTGGTGACCTTCTAATTAAAGAGTCAATTGAATTTACTGGATTTAATCTTTTACTAATAAAGCAATTTTGATTTTTAGTTTTATTTCAAAAATTGTGAATAACTACTCCAGACGTATATTGAACGATCATATTTTTAGAAATACAGAGATAATTCAAAACATATGGGCTCTGAAGAGTGCCTTTGTACACCACCTTTTCAAAACAGGTTCCATCAGTTCCATGGTATTTATGCTGCACTTTCCTATAAACAGGCTATGGTGAGTAATTGAGATGACTGACGTGACAGGATTCCTGTAGATGACTGCATCCCTTGGATGACTGAGGTGACCGGGGATCCTCAAAGAGAAAGGACTCCTGTGAATTCGGGCAAACCCGGCAGCTCAAGCGCCTGCAATACCTGTGGAACCTGGATGCCTTATGCCACCATGGCGGCTGCAAGAACCCAGACACCCAACCTACCTCTGGCAATCCACGCTCTTCTGGCTGTTATGACAGAAACAGCTAAACATAGAAATTCCTTTTTTCCATTGCTGGACATCAGCTGCAACACAGAAATTACTAAAAAGGTCTGATACTTGTTGAGTTTACTTTGAAGCTCTAAAAATCCTACCATTGAGCTGCCTAAGGGTGTTTGGTGTGGTCTCCCAGCAAAAATCTCCCTAAAGATAATTGAAATAATTACGGAGAGATTTGTTAATTGCTCTGCTAAAGGGTCACCACTTTCACTCCCACAGTAGGGTGATACCACCACGGACACAGAGACCTTCTGCAGGAGGAAGGCAGCAGGTGACCTGGGGACAGTGGGCACAATCCAAGTGAGACCTCAGAGACAGCACAAATCCACACTGCTGACTGGACAAGTGCAGAAACATTCTTGGTGGTAATAATGGAGAAAGAGAAAGATGTGATGAGTAGACACAACTGAAAATCCAACTCACTCTTTTACTGTCTATTTCTAGTTATTTTAATTCTGTCTTTTCTGTGACCAAAATATAACAGGACCTAGGAAAGTGGTCCAAATGCTGTTCTGAATGAAATATAATCATTTTTATTTCCTCAAGCCAAAAGTATATTTAGCCTCAGTACAATGAATCTATCATTGTACTGATGGGAGCAGTGAATAGATATTGTAATCAAAGCTCGTATTTATGAAGTGATAAAGCAACTATCTCCGGAGGACTGTGCCTCCAGCTCAGTACAACCCTTTTTTGAAGTTACAAGGGCTCTGGGGACCGGACAGTTCCTGGGTTTGTTTCTCTCTTTTTTTTTCCAGCCAGTACAACAGAATGGGCTGAGGGCGTGAAAAGTGGAGTAACGGTGAAAAACCAGAGAGCAGTTTGAGTAAAGTCTGCCCTCTAGTTTACCCTTTTATATTGCACCAAGCACTGCACTTCGTACCCAGTGCTCTGGGAATTTAGCATTCCCTGGAAGTATATGGTATTATCGTTTGTTTCATCGTTTCCTCTTATCTTTGTTCACGTTGTATTCAGACGATAAAAATAGTAAAATAGTAATATGCAATAGTAATATGCTGCCATCTACTTAACACAAAAAATAGCAGTTCTCCATTAAAATATTTAATGAAATATTTAAATTTTAGACTAAGCTGATTGAGTCCTACAAGTATTAAATCATTAAGGGTAAGTTTCCTCTATTACACTGTGGGATGTGTAGTAACATAGCAGCCAGTCTTAAGTGGTGCTGACGATCTCTAGGGAGATGTTAAACAACCTCCAGTCTCACTGAAAACATTGATTTGTTTTGGGGTTGGTTTGGATTTTTTTACATCTGTTCAGGTTGTACATCACAGTTAAAGGAAGGGAGAATAATATCGGTGCAGCATGTTAAGATTAGTTTTCCATCTGGCACTGTCAAAAATTGAAGGTTTTGTTCATGTGTGCAAAACCTTTCATATTACAAACAGTTCCTTTATCCTGTTACACAGTCATAACTGAGACCTGGTTTGCTCTTCTCCTCCTTCAAGTTTGATAAGAGTCTCTCATATGGAAATTAAACAAATGTTCTCTCAGAATGGCCTGATGATATAATTGTAAGATGAATTTTTAGTGTCTGTCTCAACTCCTGGAACATTAATGTACTGAACTTTTTATTAAATATCTTCTTTCACAGCTCAGATGATCTCTGTACTGAAAACTGTAATGAAATTCAAGATGCGCATGCAGGGCTGAACAGCCTGGAGTGAATTTGATTGTGCAAGAAAGGTTTATGATGAGGGAGGATGAGAATGAATTAACACTGAAATTGTATTATATCATTCTCAGTAGGAGGAGTATACTTTAATTGACCTGTGTATGAAAAACAAAGAAATGTTAATAGCCTTATTTACTGAAAGATATGAGTTGTATAATATCTTTGTTTGCCTCTAACATGGAATATACATTATATTCAAACACTTATGGTTACAGTCTTCTTTGTTCCTTCCCTCTTAACATAACAGAATCAACCAGGTCTCAAACCACACTGGGTGATACTGTGATAAGCATCAGGGTGTACCCACACACTTCAGCAAACATTAAAGGGGTTGAAGGCAGGAGTCTGGGACAACTTTTACACCCTGTGCAATCTACAGATTCCTCCAGGGTGTGAGTGTGGCAGGGATATGGGAACTGGCAATCAAGTCTTTTAAAAAGTAAATGCAGAAGGAGGTATATACACGTATGAGTGCTACAGTGACAATTGCTTTTTTAGAAAATTGAAGTCAAGGAAAGATATGGATGATATGCAGCATTTCATTTATAGATTTTTCAGTGGATTTCATTCCTTTTCTGATTTATTTGCAACACTGGCATCACCCACCTCAGAGTAATTTTCCACACATTTGGATATGAATCATAACATGTATTGCTATTTGAACAGTAGCCTCTCTCAATTCCATTTTCTATTCATGTCACTTTGTCACTTTGCTGGGACATCTTCACCTTCTTCCCTTTTGCCTGTGGTTCTGAGCTCATCATGCAGTTCTCATTGCTCTGCCTCTTCACACACCACCCCAGGCATCACAGATCTTCTTGTTCAGTGGCTCCAGGGAGGTTCCAGAGGGACTCGCATTGCTGCAGCAATTTCTGAGAGCCAGGGCTCGTGTTACTGAGGAGACAGCCTTGAAAGTCACAATGGTTCCTTCTGGCTTTGGCTATCAATTCGTCATCAGGAATAACCTAGTCACCATTTTACAACTCCCCACTTTTGTTGTGGCCCATTCTGTTGTCCTACATTTATCTGCAGGCCATGATGAGTGTTGCTAGAAACAAAAGTCACATGCAGGAACTACTTGCCAGCAAACACAGATATTCCAAACAATACTGCATAAGCAGAAGAAGCAAAGCTATTAATATCATAGTTTGTGCTGATTTTTCATAAACTTCTTGATACAGTCACAATGACAGTATTAGAGGTAAGCCAGGGGTAGCCTATTCACAGTTCAGGTTATGGTGTTTCATGACCTGCATCTGTGCACCAAAGAAAAAAAAATCCACCCAAAACACCCTCCACAATAGTTTTTCACAAGGACGAAACTTATTTTCATTTAAAACAAAACAGAACAAAGCCACACAAAGCAAAACAAAACAAGACAAAAAGAGAAAAAAACAACCAACCAACCAAAACTTTTAGACTAGCTGATCAATTAAAAGCTTATAATGTATTTCAAAATGTTAGATTTCCACCCTGTCACACCTGCATATAACCAGTATCTTGTTTAATTAAATAATATGTTCCAAAAAGGCATCAACTAGAAGACAGTTGGACCAAAGGTACTGACTGTAAGAATTCGAACATGCAGATGTCTTCCCTCATTAACTCGTTTCAGTGACTAATCAATTAAAAGTACGATTTGCTTGTAGTCTTCTAACCAATGGTTTTGCAGTCCACCCATTCTTACTAGTTTTATTCCTGTTTTAATATCTACGAACATATTAGTCTTGAATATAACATCTCTGCTACATCATGACAGTGTAAACCATGATGTGGTTTATGGGCAGGCTCAGAAAGTATCTGAAATCTGCATTTTGCTTCTAAGTCTTGTGAACGCCGACTGCAGAAAATCTTAATTCTCCTACAAAACCCCACAGAAGTCACAGTATTTGGGATCCATTTACACTAGTAACATCTGGGACCAGAATTTTATGCAGAGACTGCATTTAATTCCCCTGGAGAGAGATTTGGGCAGTAAGAGCTGTGAATCTTTTAAAAAATGTCAAGTTTTGATGTTTACCTTTCCTCATTCCACCTGCACCAAGTAGAGATGTAATGACAGTCCTGCCTCTCAGCTAAGTGCAAGATTGAGTGGGATTCACATTCTTTATGACCCCAGAGAAGAAAGGAAGAAAACTCAGCATGGCTTCTCAGAGCTCTGCAGCAGCTGAGGGGGCAGTGACCCCAGAAAGCACATCGCAGTGTCACTTTTCTCATTTGTGATTGCCACTGCACTGCTGCTGTGCACTGGGCTGATAGTGCTTTGGTGATACGATACAGCTTTTAATCTATTATCAAGACTAAATAGCTATCTAATGCAATTTTTTCGCAATCATTTACCATAAAACAGATTGCTCCACTTAAGAGGAAAATGGTATCATGTTCATGATATTGTCTAGCATATTGTAGGTATAATCAATCTTTCTTTAGTTAGAATATGAGGAGATATGTAAAAGGGTTTTCTGATCTATTATGGTCATTTGTACAACTGTTCATTATACGATTTATCAATATTCTTATATATTTCTCCAACCCATGCTTTACTTCTGCTTTAATATTTTCATGAATAAATTCCATTATAGAGTAGTCCAAGGAACACATGAGAAAAACATTAGTAATGGAAAGCAAATACATGAATATTGTATAAATTCCATATATTTGCTTCGTGCCCTAAGGTCACCTTTATTTGTACCAGATACTGTCTCAAGAACAGTTCTAGTTCCTGAATCATAGAATCAAAGACCTTTAGGATCATAAAGTCCTACCATTAACCTAACATTCCCAAGTCTATCTCTAAACCACATCCCTAAGAACTTCATCTACACATCTTTTACACACCTCCAGGGTTGGTAGTATGTTTTTATTTGGTTGAACAGCTGTATCCCAGGAAAGTCACAGATGAAACCAAGCAAAATACATAAAAACAATTCCTTGGGCCACTATAAAATGTTAAGGCCCAAATCCTGGTGTCAGCTACTCACGCACAACTCCTAATGATGTCAATGGAAGTTTCATGAACACATCTGAAAACAGACGATGTCCTTTATCATAGAAAGGGGAAACATGAACTAACAAAGTTTTGATGAAACCAGAAACTGGAGCTCATGAGAGGAACAACCTGAGGACTGTTAGTCCAACATCAGGTACAACTAAGTTGCCAGTATTATTTCATTGCTTAGCAGTCAGAGCAGCTTTCTCAAAGAATCCTTGCTTTTCTATAGTTTCAGTGTACAGCTTGGAGGGAATAAGAATTATGTCTGAAGTGCACTGGTTGTCCTGGCTTCTAGTTGGGTCAACTTTGCTCATTGGTGCTACAGGGATACACAGCGAAGTCTAGAGAGTTTGAAAACATGGGCTCTTGTCAGCACATACTTCGTCAATCGATGTCCACCCAGATCGACCTGGAGATTCATGAGCCATCTCTCTTTTCTCCTCCCCATGTCTCTTGTCTCTGTGAGCTACCAGTAGGGGCAGAAAATATCAGCTGCACAAGCAGGTGGTCTGGATCCATCCTATGAGCTTTTGGGATCCAGCTGCAACTCGGAGGTCAGCGTTCACAAACAGTTGCTTCTGGAGGTAATTCATCTTATATTTGACCTGAACCCCTCTCTTGAGGCACCTGGTCCTCCTCGAGAGAAAGGAGAAAAGAACTAAATATTCCTGACAGAGGCATCAGAGTTTGGACCCTAAAACTTGTCAGAGTGAATTTAGAACTGAATGTTTACCATATTATAGTTTTCTACCCAAGAATCAGCTCCAAGGTGGTGATATTGTGCAGATGTACTGCAGCGTATGGGTATCTGAGCTGAAAGTAAATTAACTATACATCAATTGCTGAAACCAATAATAAAGCTTATTTGAGCACCAGAGAGAATGACAGTCTTTCTGTTAGTCTGGGCTTGAACACTTCTTGATGACTCAACTAGTCCTCCTGAGCTCCTCATTCGGTTCCTTCTTTGACAGAAGGAAAGCTCTAGTCCTACATGTTAGTAGAGCAAATGGAGAAATTACACTAGAATCTGTGGGTGAGGAAACTGCCTTAATGCTGGCAACAACTGCTTACTCAGCAGCACATGCATTCAATGCATTTTACTAATTGTCTATTTATTTCTGCACTCTTTGGCTGTTGAGACTTTGTCAGGAGACAGGCCAGATGGCAGAAACATCAACACCTGTAATTAAGAGAGAAATAAATGCTGCAGTATGCGTACCCTCACCCCTGGCTTTTTTTTTGGTAAATCCTGTTGTCTGTGTTATGGGCTCTGCAGTTAGTGACACCGAGCGGTATTTTGAATGCTGAATTTCTTAAAAGAGCCCATAAGTTTTCTAACATGGCTCTTAGGAATCAAATTTTCATTTCCTAATTTAGCTGATGACAGATTTGGGAAGCCTCTTCTGAGATTCCCTCCTTCCTTGCACATAAAGAGAATGTATTTAATATAACCAGACACACAATGATGTTTGAACAGCAGAGTTTAGAGGCAGGCAGTGATGAAATTCTGTCGACACACCCCCAGCTGATGTGTAACACCAAAGAATCAATTACCAGATTCAATTTTCTACAGAATTTCTTCTTCCTTTTTAGGCAAATTGCAACTATCTCATAAGGCATTTTTCTTTAGTTTGTTTAGTTTTCCTAGAAAGCAGGGAATGACAGTACCTCTGTCATAAACCTGAAGTAGTCATGTTTTGATCCATAATGTGGGGGAAAAAACCCACACTATTTCCAGTCACCTGCTGATGAAACAAAAAAAAATAAAGGCTTTTACCAATCAAGTATAACTTTGCGAAACTGACTGAGAGCCCTGAGAAAAGAATTTGTAAGATCAAGGGAGAAAATATTCACAGCCCCTGAGTATATTTATTCTTGATTGAAAAGCCTGAATATACACATTCCCTTTTGAGTTCTGAAGTTTGTAACTAAGAACCTGCTATAACACCAGCACATTAAAACACCTAAGCCGTTTACATTAGTATGCAAACTGTTTATTCAACTGAATGTACTACATAAAGGATGTTTATATACCTCGCTCTGTTTATATAGGCCATTATTTGGTTTAGGCAGAGAAGAACCAGTTAAAATTTACATGAGACAGTGTGTTGACAGTCTGGGTTTTCTTTTGGCTTTAAATCTTCCTTAAATAGGTCTCTCTTCAGCCTCTTTAGGTGACTGTTAGGAACAAATGCACGAAATATATATTTTTTTTTCCTGTCAACCTATGCCTACTGGACCTATATGTCCTAGAAGTCAGATTCTACCTTCCTCAAGTGTCTCTGGTTTAGTGTGGTAATGCTGTGTCAGTCCAACATATGCCTTTGGCTGCTGACAACTTTTTATTTCTCTATCACTTAGGCTGCTCATCCATGACATGAAAACTCCCATCATACTGAACTCCATTATCCAAATGATCTGGGGCAGGGAGAGAAACCTTAGTTTCTCCTTTTGTCTGTGCAGCTTGCAGGCAGTAATGCGGACACAATGAACTTATTGGAGTCGGGAGTAATGGTGTGAGATTGCTCACACCATTACTTTAGATGGAAATTGAGTCTGTGCTGTCGGCACTGAAGTCTTCTTGAGGCTCTCTTTTCTGCTTTATTTTAATTCTCTTTGCCTCAAGGATAATGAATATGAAACTTCGCAAAGAAGATCTTTCCAGCCAGCAGTCATTCCTAAGCACCAGTTATATAACGCTGGGATTTTTGCCTTTGAGAAAGTTGTTTATTTATTTGCATTATTTTTCTAGCATACTAATTAGGAGCTACCCTGTCTACCCTAACTCTCTGGAGCAATCATTTTAAAGATGAAACCTAGTAGCAAGAGCTTTCATTTAATCAAATTTTCATTGTTCATGCATTACAAATTAAGAGTTTGATTCTCTCCTATTTACTTATTATACTCTGTAACTGTGAGGTTTTCTTTGTCAGTGAGCTTTGGAGTTAATTTCACATCTGATCGCTGGCAGTTGGAACTTTTCACTGCTGCCATTTTACTATCATCACTTGTCCATTTGTGTTATGATACCACCTGGGAAAACCAGACCCCATTGCACTAGGTGATGTGCTAACACAGACCACAGAGGCAGTCACAGGCCTCATCACCTTAAAATGGTGTAGCATATTTCCTTAAAAGACAATCATAAAACAATGTGCCTACCAGATATTAATATTTTATTAATTAGTTTTAGTGTCTATGAGAACACAGTCATAGATGAGGATCCTATTACTGGAAGAAAGAAGTCAGGCACACTATGGAACCATAATTGAAGTACAGTTAACATAAGGTTGTTATCAGGCTGTGGCTTAGATCCAGAAAGTATGCACAGGTACAAGAGGTAAGTATCTGATGAAAGATAAATATGTGTAAAAATAATTATTTATCTAATACCCACAAATAGGTATTGTCTTGGTGCAAAATGCAGCTGACCAACCTGCTTAGGAAAACAGGTCTTGCTCCTTAACACACCTACTACCGAGTTCAGCTCCCTGATACTCACAACGTTCTGTGTCCCAAACCAGGAAAGGAATTGCATCAGGAGACAAAAATGACCACAACCCCATCACTTGCAAAATCAGATCTGTGATTCACCTTGACTAAGCACTGGTTGAGCACATCCTTTAAAAGTCACACCACACCCACTTACAGATGCATAAAGCAGTCCAATAAGCAACTATAAATTATTACTCCTACTCTAATATTCCTGAATGATATCCAGGGAAGGAAACAGGTGCATGTTTGTGTGTGTGTCAGGAGAGATGACAGGGCATGTTAGCACGCCAGGCTCACTTTAGATCCTAGAAAGGAAGGTAGCTCTGACAATTTACATTTTGCCTCAGATAATATTTGAACATTTTTTAAGGAATTGAATTTGTTATACATGATGTTGAGCTGTTCATTTAAACAGATGCCCATTATGAAGTTCTATAGGATTGTATTAAATGTGTTGTGAATCTTGATGCACAAAAGTGAAATCTTGAACTGTTAACATGTTTTGTCCTTGCATGACCTTCTTGAAATCCATTCTGAAGACATATATGACTTAACAGATTGGAAATTTAGTTCAGTTGACTGAGATGGTAAGATCAATCTTTATCTTAGTTCATACAAGATTCATATGTTTAGATACGCTGAACAGTAAATGGTTTTGTAATAAGACGGCTAAGCTTTAAATTCCTTTACTATTTTGTCTGAATTTGACATGAGTCATGAATGTAGAGTTTGATTCAGGTGGGGAGACACAGTCCAACACTTAGGATTAAGGCTCCTTGGATACAAAAGAATAAAACTGGAGCTGAGCAGAAACTATGTAAAGCATCCATAACTTCCATCAAGAGTTAAATAACTCAAATGACCCAGGCCCTGAAACACTCAATTTCTCTTTGCTGGTTGCAGAAATAGCCCTTCTGGACTTGTACCTTCTGCTGGTCTGGACTGCTTGTCTGGCCTTTGGGGCACAGAGAGCAGAGGAGGGAGACAAAAACACATAGAACTTGTGACACAAAGCAAGCAAAAAAAAACCAAACCAAACCAGAAGAAAAGCTGGGTACATACCAGCTGACATGCTATTGTGGAGAGTTCTGTTCTTGTCAGTACCTAGGTTTTTGAGCTTTGTGAAAGAAGACCATAATGGATTCAATGTAGGATTGTAAGTTCACGGCTATGTCCTTGTGAGGGTGGAAGCAAGCGGTCACAGACGCACAGACAAATGGCATAGCAGAGCAGTAACATAAGTGCTACAGTGTTTAATTCCCAAACAAAGTGATCTAGAAGAGTATTCATCTTGGCTGTGGTCCTTGTTACAGGCAGACCAAAAGCAAAGGAGTATGGCACCTTGACAACTCAAATCCTTTCATTGTCAACAGATGTGAGCACAGCTGCTCACACAACACCGGTGTTGAAATGAGCACTCAAGCATGGGCTGACGTGTTTAGGGCAGAACAGGGCATAGTGAGTGTAGAAATCAAACTGGGGGTTGGAAGAACAACACTTTCTGTTCACAGAAGGACTGATCATCTGTTTAACAGGTTCAATCTGTTCTCATCCAGATATAGTAGCATAACCACATGGCTTTGTTATCCTGGTGTAGCCTAGTGAAATGAAAAGGATTTTTCAAATTAGAACCATATTCCAACAGTTGCCTGTAATCCATAACTCCATGTTCCTCTGTACTGTGATGCTTCAGGGCTGTATCCTCTCCATGATGCACAGTGTAGCTCCAGTTGAAGACAGGGGAACACCAGGTTGCCCTGGCTGTCAGGGCACTGTCACTCAGATTCTCTTTTCCTCTCTCATGAGGGATTTGGATTTTTTCCATTTAGTCTGAGAACTGCTCCCTTGCAAGGTCTGGCTAACAGAGTGGTTGTGCACATTACTTGGTTGTAACAGAAAAAACAAGAACATGTGCAGTTTTTGTTGTTTGGTTGGTTGTTGTTTTGTTGTCGTTGTTGCTGGGTTTTGTTGTTGTTGTTTTCTTGTTGTTGTTGTTTGGGGTTTTTTTTGTTTGTTTTGTTTTGTTTTCACTTGGGGTTAAATGTTCTTAGGGATTAAGTATACGTAGAACTTTTTCTGAGTCTTCCTTCTGTCTCAGTCCTACTCCTGACATTTCCTTTTCTCCAGCCCCTACCCATAACTGCTCCACTTTCCTGTTCTCCTTCCATATCCTCTCTCTTATTTCAGAGCCATTTTTGAAAGCAAAGTTTCATGCAGTGTCTTCTCTGATAACTTACCAGTTTCTAGTTTACTACATGTTTCATCTTACTATGGATAAAAATGCTTCCCAAAGAGGACACCATTGCAAAAATAACAGTGAATCTTTCCTATATGTCACAGATGTTCTCTGAAGATTTGAAAACAGATCATGACTATCCTTCATGAAAGGAAGCACCTTGTTTCACAGCGATCTCTTTCCACTAGGTAACAATTTATGTTATCCCCCTTGCAGATGGCATAAGAAATTCAGGACAAGTTTTTGAAATTTGAAAGCCTGACATTGTGTATAAAAATTCACATTAAGATATCAAAATAAATAGCCTGATTGTCTGCATAGTTTAGCTCCCTCATTCATAAGTATCTCTTTTTTAGGTGGTGCTTGAATATGAAGCTGGATGTATAATGGAAGCACTTAAAATTTTGACTTTGTTAGAGGGACTTTGTTCAAGGTGATATAACTATTAAGTGGCAGAATTGGAAACAGACCCAGGTCTTCTAGTTCCCACAACACTGAAAAATCAATGGCTCATGATATTTCCTCTGAGGGTCGATCTATATTTAATGTGAGTGTTGTACCGTTCAAAGAAAAAATAAATTGTTCCAAAAGTTAACATGCATAATTTAGTTCACAAAAAATTGACACTTTTCCTCAATAGAATATAAAATCTTGTTTGCACAACTATTCATCAGTGCTGTAAAAATTATAAGCTAAGATATGCTTAAATTTCAGAGGAAAATAATGTTGGGGTACATTTCGTGCTCAGTTATATTACTGCAAAATTTAGAGATGGGAGACCTTGATCTGATATAATTTTGGGACAATTTTCTCCCTACTGTTTTTCTATCCAGGCAGTTCCTCTGAAGAAATAAAATTAATGACCAAAGCAAAAAAATAATTAAAATTATAGTTTTAAAATAAGAGTAGTCCATCATGATTTTTTGGATAAGAAAGTATTTTTGTAGTTTTTCTAATAGAATTCTGAAATTATATAGAATTGTCTCACATTACTGTCACATATTTAATTCAACCCATTGAAATGTATTCTATTATTCAAAATTATAACAAAGGAGTAGTCACAAAATAGTAGTTAGGGAATATCATAACTCAGGCTATAGATGGTGTTAAATTTATCACATGCAAGGGTTTTCTTTTGAATCTGATTCTTTTTACCAAAATAGGTCTTTCTGTGAATCGCTAATATGAATGGTAAATACAAAGTGACAGCTGTTTATTCGGAGATACATTGAATTTCCTCCTAGGTCTTGAAAAGTGATGTTACTGTTGTACTGCTACAATACACCTTGTGATTGCTTAGGTTAATGTATTTATTTCAGAAGTTCTTTGGCTTTTTTTAATTGTGATGTTTGTTAAAAAGAAAAAAAAAGCTGGAAAAAAATAAAATTAAAAAACCAATGGATTCAACAGTATTCATAATGGCATGAAAATCACTTTCAACTTCTTGAAATACCTGTTGAGCTTTTCTACACTTTTAGTCATTCTACTAAAACTCAATGTTATCACACAGCTGAGCCTGAGAGAACAAAACAGGCTGCTAACAAAATGATGCCCAAACATTTGCACTTCAAAGGAGCTTTGCAAGGAGCAAACTTCTCATACATAATGTCACTGATTTATTACTCCTTAAGAAGTCATCTCATGCACCAATCCTTATTATTCACAGACTTGTGAGGAAACCCAATATATTCAAAGTGGCTCCAAGTACATGAAGTAAATTGTTGCATCAAAGCTCTGCACTCTACAAAATTGCTCTATGCGCAAAGTCATTATCATGTGCTTGCAGGGCAGTGATCGTTATGAGCATGGAGGACACTGCAATCTTGCCTTTGGTTTCTCTAAAGGCCTAGCTGTTTTCCACCAATATGCCATAGGATTAAGAGGATCAATTGCTCTTGTTAAGAGTTTGCATGATCTGCAACAAAATATGCCACTGAAGGAAAGTAGGAGATTAAAGGAATCACACAGAAGCAAATTCAAGAATGAATCAGGGAATTTAAAAATATTATGGGAATAACTTCTATCCATTCAAAAAAGTGTGAGAGAAGACCAAATAATGGAATATGAAAGAATGTCCTTAGGTTTCGGTCTGCCCAGAGTGTTACCAATGGGGAATTTTGCTCTTGATTTTAATGGGAGCAGGAGCAAGTTCTTTTAACTTTGGAAATTATCTGATCTAAATTGTGTTTGACAGTATAATAAAGATCTTGAAGATATCTGACCCAATTATTTAATGCCTGTGGTGTTCCATTTACATGTCAAAGCACCTGGGATACCACAATTGAGTGCTCTGTGGGGAGGATCTTTCCACTCTGAGGATAAACTCATGCTTTGCTCAAACTACCTTTCCCAGAAAGTGATATGCAAGCGTCAGTTTAATATGACCTTTACTTTTTAATCAGAAAACACGGGAAGGTTTGTAGGAGCACAAGGCTGAGTTTAGTAAAGAAAAAAAAAAAGGAAAGGAAGTTTGGGAAGGCAATCCCAAACTATCATGACAACAAAAAAAGAACACTGAAGAAATGCATCCATGTATTTCATGTATTCGGTGTGTAGCAGAAATAAAGTTTTTGATATTAAATGGAAAGACAACAACTATTTAAACATGTGAGAAAAATAATTTAGGGAGTTTCCACATGCCTTTCCAGTAGACACCACTCAAAAGTTAACTGCTTTTCAAGTGTGCCATTGAAATCATACTTAAGAAACTACACGACAAAATTATTTAAAATAGGAAGAGGTTTCCATTTTAATAATTGTGTCTCATTATTTCCTGACTATGGATTCAGTGTTGCCTTCAATTATGTATTTAGCTTTAAACACAACATTTAAGCACATGCTAAGTTAAAACTCTTTCACTTTCGAAAGGACCTTTATGTAGTTTCTGTTGCTGAGTTATGAAGTTGGTTTTCCTCTGCCTGGTTGTATGAGAGATTTCATAACTCAGTGTTACAGTCATGCTGGAGAAAGTTGACTATCAGAAGTAGGAGTTCTAATTCTTTGTTGCTTCACATCTTCTTCACATCCATTCATTAGCATTTGTAAGAGTCAGATGCATGAGGATGTAAAATATAGTCCTCTGTTTACGCTAGCATGAGTAACTTGTACACCATTTCTGCATATGTTCAGCTAAAATTTAACATATGATTAGAAATGCAAGGCATTTGGAACTCTAAAATTTACTGAGACAAAGAACATTGGAAGCAAAATAGTAAGATTCTTTCATAAAAAAATTGTCATATAAGGTACATCAGAGGTTCCTAGCAAGTCCTCAACTCCTTAGCATATTGGCTAAATGGGCAAAATACACTTCTAATGCCCTCCACAGAGCAACAAAACTGTTAATGAGCTAGTTCTAAATTTTCCCTGACAGATCAAAAGACAAGAAGTTTCGAAAAACATATCTTCCAAACTCTTTCTAAACCTGAAAAATGTTCAAGGCAGTTCTGATCCAAGATGTTAAAAAAAAAGTTCCTGATGTAAAGTAATAGCAGAAAAATTCTTCAGTAATCAGAAACATACCTTCAGTAATTCTTCCGGTTTTGCTTTCAAATTCTTATTTAATTCAGTTTAATTTTTAGCTTACCAAGAATTTATTCTGACAATTACTAGTTATCTTCTGGAAGTCAAATATACATATTTATTTCAGTGTGTTTGGCCATTATGCAGGCCCAGTGAGCTATAAAGATACTGAGAGACTGAGCTATAAAGATATAGAGGGATAGATTCCCAGCTGATTTCAGTGCAACTACATTGATTTACATCTGCTGAGGACTTTTTTTCCCCACTGGTTTTAGCTGAGTGCTTTGTAAAACCCTGCATATCATAAAACACTTGCAACACACTGTACATGAAAACATAATCTTTCTTATCAGAGGCAATAAAGATATCCATAGAATATAATTGTTCTGCTTAAGATAAAGAAAAGACCCATTTGTAATTGTAAGATTAGCAGGAGGTCATGCCTTCTCTGCTCTTGCATACCAGGTGGAATTGTCTAGGGATGGGGCAGAATTCACCCACAGTTTTTGCAACCCCTTCAAAAGCAGCTGACCGTGAGAAAGCAAAAACAGCTCCTTTCCTGCAGACCCACGCAATGATCCCAGCATTTGTAACTCTCACTTCAAGCGTGGATCTGCTGAGCTCTTAGGAAATCCCAACTGAGCCTTCTACAAAACACCTGCTTGGCGCTGGGGGAATTAACCTTGAAGCGTGTAATGCTAACGTGAGGATGTGTTGTGCCTGCCAGCTGGCAGCCCTGCACAGCAGTGGACTTGTCCAATTAGTGGTGTCCACCAGCTTGCTGTGTGCTGGGGACACCACACTTACACAGCTGGGATTCAAGCCCTAGTCTCTGCTGTCTGTAGCCAACAGCTAGTACAAGGTATGCCGAAAGGGATCTTCTCCTGAGGGCCAGTCAGCAGAAGCGGAGCCACATGTGGCTCAGCGGGACTTTAGGATCGCTGCTCTGAACGTGCCAAGCACCTCCCAGAGGGGCCAAGAGCCCAGATTGAAATGCTGCTCTCAGTAAGCAGCATGTCTGTCTGACTTAACAACAGCACTCCAGAAAAATAACATTCCACCTGAGGATGTCCCTTGCAAATGTTTTGGTTTTGAGATGAAAATCGTGTATTAAGAAAAAAAAAAAAAAAGTAATTATGCTCAGTTTTGTTGTGATGGAACACGCATTTCTCACCATTTTCCTGAAAATGGAAATATAAATGTACATAAATATTCCTGGCTGTTAAGAAAATGACAGATTTGTTGGTAATATAACAGTCTGCTTTAGCAATGCCTTTCACAGTTACGGCATGATTAGAGCAAGAGACAGCAGGCCTGCCCTTACCACAGAGATGGCTGTATGGTGGATTGTTACAAATAGCTAAGTGCCTTCTGATGTCTTATTAATATGCTAGAGCAAGAAGAAAACAGAGAATAGACAAAAGAGCTGAGTCTGTTCCCTTTCATTAGAAACATGGGAAACCACCAGGCAGAAAACAAAGGACACCTCAAACTCCCTCCCTTTAAAATATTTCCCAATTAAAATGTTAAGCAAATACCATTGGGCTCAGACTGTTTACACAAGGCTGGTCTTGTCAAAGAATAAATGCTGGCAGGGCAGGCAAGAAAATGCCAAACTCTCTCATCTTCTGTATACCTGTAAAAAACTGCATAATTAATAGAACAGCAACTTTAGACAAGCCCCAAGGGCTAGAACCACAAAATCATTTCGACCCCTTGCTGATGTGTGTACCTCCAAAAGGCAGGACCTCCAGTTTCCTTGCTAGTTGCTCCTTAATCCTGCAATAGCCTAATTGCCACATTTTCATCAGTTATGTTCCCCTAGTTTCTTAAGTTAATGTGGCCACACCATGCTCAGAAGCCCCAGCTGTCCACAGCCCAAGCAGCAGGGTCACCTACCCATGGCACTGGGGGGTCCATGCTGTGGCACCCCTGAGTCAACTCTTGCATGAAACAAGGCAGTCACTGCAGTGCTGGTTCTGTTCCCCAGCCATCTGCGTGGTCGCACAGTGGTGGTGGATGCTGCAGAGACGTCTTCCCATCCTCACAGAAGGGCAATGGGTTTCAGCCAAAGGCAACTTGTCTGCTCTCAGCAGGCCAGCCCTAGCCCTGGCTTTGTTTGCTGTCTCCAGACACAGTGGACCTCTTGGACATCATAAGGTAATGAATTGCAGTCTCATGGTCAAAAACTGATTTTAGGAATACAAACAAAACAGAGGCTTAAAGGGACCACAGGGCCAAGGGAGAAATGAGGCCCAGCAGGAACACAAGAGAATGGCACAACTGCTTTTATTTGGCCCTGAGAGAGCCACGCACTATAGCGGGTGAATTGTCTTCCTGCAGCCCTGCTGCTGCTGTCCCACTGCATATTATAGCCCACTCTCCATGTTTCAAGGAAAACTGGTGCATTTTAAAGGAATTTGTTTCAGGTTGTACACAATTCATTAATAAACATATCAGTCAGTGTATAAATTTACATATAAGTGAATTCTGTGTGCAGATGGCCATCTACCAGCACTTGATAGTTGAAAAGATCATTATAATCTAATAATAGTTGGAAGGATTTATTTAGATTTAGTGTCATGCTCTGCCAACCCAGTGAATCAAAAATGCTGATAAACCTTAAAACTCTGGGGCTGGCAAGCAGTTACAAAAGATAATCTGAATTTAAACACCTTGTCTTCTGAATATTCATACAGCTCAGTAAATATTATGCATTTATTAAAACTCTATTGCCATCCTTCCCAGAGGCAGGGACATACAATGCCTGGCTGGTTTAATCAGCTTCCCTACAAATAAATGGCTTCTTAAAAACGCAGAGTCAGTATCTCTTCTCAAGACATCACTGGGCAAGCTGACCTCTTTAGGCACACTGTTTATTATAGTAAGTCTATACTGGCCCAATAGCCTGACACTCTCCTTAGCCAATTAAACTGTGCGTATAATAGGTTTCTCTTGAAGGCTCTGTGAAAGGCTGAGAATTGCAAGTGGAGATTTTAACAGAGCCTTTTAGCTGTACTCTGTGTCTCATTCCTCTATCCAAGTTTTTTTTTCCCAAGATGTATTCTCATGTCTCTCTCACTGTCTCAGGTACAAAAAAAATCTAACGACTGGGTAATATGCTAGTCTCAGCCATTAAGCTAATTTCATTAATGCTAATGTCAAGAGGCATTTGCGGTTGAAATTTTTAAGGGAAAACACCAGGTGTTTTAGGATGTTTTCCCAAATTTGGCATGCTTGCACCAAAAAGTAGCATTGTTGTTTTCTTCAAATATCTAATTTCTGTATTTTCTCATCAATAAAAGTGATTGCCTGAAAGTCTCATCAAAAAAGCTATACAAAACTAAGAACTGGGTATTTTCTTTTAGTACTATGCTTTACTTCAGCATGAAAGCTAAATATTTACATCAAGGGGGTACCCGTTTGTATCCACAGGGTTAGATTTTCATATTTGATGCACTCAACATCTGACAGCTTATATTTTTTGAGAAACTTGAATTTTGATTCTTTGGGCATGGTTAACACAAACTCAGTGAGATATTTTAGAAGTACCTACGGCTAATAATAACTTGTCTGCAAGTCTAAAGGACAACTGGTAGCTTACAAGCTTTAGTGATCAGCAGCTAGAAAGATACTACCTTTTAGCAGACATTATTAATTCCAGAAGATGAGTTCATTTCTTAGTCAATGGGATTATTATTCTTAGCAATCACCAAGGTATTTCGATGGTCCAGTTCTTAATGTCACCCTGTAATTCTCCTTTTTAATTTGTTCTCGCTTCATTTTATTTTACACCATTACCTTTACATCCACTCACGTTAAACATGTCTTCTTCAGAGAATTACACTGGAATCTTAAATAACTTGGTTTCTTTAGAAATAGTATCTCCTAGATGTTAAATCTGACAACAAATATTTATTTGGGTTTTCTTTCAGATTTGTCCTGGCTTGTTAGAAAGCATCCCAGAATGAGTCAGAGAGAAGATCAGGGTAATTTAGAGTAATTTTCTTTTATTATGTCTGGTTCTTTTATGGGAAATCCTTTCTTTGGCGGGATCTGTAGTAGAGCCTTGCTATTTTGATTAAAACATTAGCTCAGACTGGTCAGTTCAGACGTCAGTCCAAATTTGAAATTAATCCTTTTTGCTTTATGCTGCTCAGTGAAAAATAATGAAGTTACTACATTTTTCAACGTCATATGTAGAAAAAAGTTAAATGGAAAAGAAACATATTAAATGAGTACATAATTATTTTTAGTGATATCAGAGTATTGCTAATGTTACATTTTTCTTCCTCCTGTATTCAACTTCCATTTAAATATTATTTTTCTTCTTAATGTATTTTATTTTACTCTAGAAATACTCAGTCATAGGATCGGTGTTCTGACCATTTTTATAGTGATGAATACAATGACATAAGCTGTTCCTCATTTTTCCCAAAGATGAGGTTATTTTTCTATGACATCTTTTTTAGAAGATGCTCTACAAATAATGTATAAAACTAGCTAAAATTCTTATTGTATCCATTTCAAACAGCAGAGAAGAAAAAAGGAATTAGAAGTATACATCTTTTTATAAAAAAAAATCTGGAACAAATACGAGCGCAAGCTAAAAATAAGTGCCATTTATCATATCTGTTACATTGCCGTAACCGAAACCTGAAACACATTTTATTTGGAAAAAATAACACTTTTATAAAACATTTTACCTAAACCACAATGAACGGCTGACGTATCCTACATACATTTCATCTTTCAACAATTTGCAAAAATACTGGCACAGTACGTGTAAAAATTTTTTCACAGTTTTAAATATAAAGGTAGTATATATGCTCGAATTAGCACTTGATTTACATCTTCTGTTTCAAACAATACACTGTGAGCATCAAAATGTACAACATTCGGAAAACAGAAATACAACACAATTCCCAATATTAATAGGCTGCTATACAATCTGAAGAATTAGAACAAATATTTTTTAAACTTATAAACACCGACCTCCACGGAGCCTGGATTTTACCCATAACTTCTAGTAAAATTTTTCTTTTCAGAGATTTAAAGAATCCTGTTACGCAATGTACTTAAAAATTCCACAAGGAATTTGGGGGTTTTTTCAGTCTTTCTCACATAGATATCCTGGTTATTTGGCTGTACACACCCCATGTCAAAATGGGGATATTTGAAATGTTGTACCTTTTGCCCTTCTACCCCCAGAAGCCTACCACATTACCATGTTTGCTTTCTCCCCCCATTTCCCCCCCCATTTTTGTTGGTATATCAGCCTCCTAAGTCTCTCTGAAGACTCTTTTCTTTTAGAAACTTCTTGATTCCTTATTTCTGTTCTGATTTTTTTCATCTTTTTGCAGATGGCTTGTATTTTCACATAGTGTTATAAAGGACTCAGGGGGCTGCATCTTACTCATTTGTTTTGTCCTCTAGCAGCATGTGGTTTTCAAAACCTATGTAAAAAGGGCACATTTGACCTACTTAATATATCTGAATAGGCAGATGATTATAAACATAACTTTTTCCAATCACTTCATATTTTTCTTTTTAACTTGCATTTGTTAATTTAAAAAACATATTTTCCAAAATATAAGGACATTATAGGGCAGGCTTTTGATTTGTCTACTGATTTTGCTGTCAGCATCACTGACAACAAATTATTGTTAGACTTAAAACGATCAGTTTACATAAAATATCTTCATATAATGTTCCACTACTGTTGTTTGTCCTGTATCAATCTAAAAGCATCCTGGAAAAATCCATGATTCATATTTGCACTGAAGATATTACAGTCTGTACACAGGACTTGAATATCTAATATGGCTGCACTACAAGATAGGAAAGAGGTAGGAAGGCCCACAAATTCATGCTGCACACAATCACGTGGTCAGTATTTTATATGTCCTAGTAACATACGACTTACTATTTTTCAATTGTGAAAATATTACTATTTCTATGTGAATACGTAGAAATCAGAATTCTGGAGCAATTCGAACAAGGGAGAAGGCCGACAAAGTTATGTTGTAAGAGCTCTTTCGGCCTATGTGTTGAGTGGAAGAAATGATATAAGCATTTGTGAGAAGAGAAGGGAATTTGGAGATAAAAGCTGGAACCATCAGCAGAGCAGGGAAGCTTGTAATGAGTAAGTGTGAAAAGGAATTAGTTCAGAGCATAAGCAGAGACTGTGTGGCTTATAACCTTAAAAACAATCACAAGAAAAAATGAACATGAGATGAAACTAATAAGAGATTGAGTTAAGTGACTCAGAGACTATAAAAAGGGAGATGACATAGTCAGAGGGCCAGATGATCTTGATGACAACAACGTGGACTAATTGAAGAGACAGAAATTAATATTTTAAAAAAATTATTTGGGTCTGTCACAATGAGACTATTTATTCAGTTTAATTATAAGGTTCCTTACAGAAGGAAAATCTTCCTACAAACAACAGGTAAAACAACATAATACTTCTGCCTTCCCTGCTACATTTTTAGATCCATAAAGTATATTGTTTTAGGAAAACTTGATACAGGGGAAGTATTGGACTGAAAATTGATATTGATAATTGCCAACAAATTAGGCAAAACAGTTGTAACCTTGGTTTTGTGGGGTTTTTTTAATATAAATTTTTGTTCAATTCAACCCAATCTGATGTTTTATGTTTCCTAATATGTTGAGTTGTTCCAGTCCTCAAAGACTTCTACACAAAGATGTTGAAAATAAATTGAGATAAATATATCTTGTATTTATCTGTAAAAACAAAGAGTGGAATAAACATCAGTGAAACACACACTCCTGTGGACTAATTGTCCTGTTTCAAAATACCCTCCCTAATTCCTGGAAACTTCAGAATATTACGTTCCCTGAATTAATACATTTCCCGCAGTGTCAGTCTCCACCCGAAGATGGTCTCTTCACCTCAGCCTCCTCTCCCACCCTTCGAGAGATTCTCAGACTCCTCCTGGCAGCCCCCACCCCAAGTGTGGACTTTTGTCTTCCTCCTACTCCTGGTCCCTTGATGTTCTTGCCAAGTCTGCAGCCCAGCCTAAGCCAGCAGGCTGGTTGGCACCTGCTGGGCCACGCTGTCTGCTTCTTTGCCTTTCAGTCATGGCTGTGTCCAGATTCTCCCTGACCACAAAGATTTGATTCCAATTCCAGGCTTTAATCTTGTCCTGAAGTAGAAGGAACCCCATTCCTTTTGGCTGGATAAGCTATTTGTCTTTTCTGCTGGGACCCAAATTATCTTTGCCATCAGTAAAATGGTTACCAATTCCCACGGTATTACTGATGGGTGAAGTGAAGTCATCTCTATCATAGCCTCATGAAAGGCAGGTTGTAAACCAATACAGAATAATAACACCGGTTACAATGTGTAGTTTACACTTATTGGAATCACTGTTTGCCTTTTGTATTTTTAGCTTACGGGTAGAACCACACCCTGTCCTCCCTCCCCCATCCCTTGATGGGCAAACCCAACAGAAACTCTGCAAGTTGAAACTCACGGAGCTTCCTAGCCCTTCCATAATTATTTTTATCCCCAGTGTAAAGGATGATTCAGCCATCAGTTCTCTGGAGAGAGACAGAGATAAAGACAGAGAGAGAAAAAAAAGAAGAACATGCTAAACTGCTGTTGAAAATAGTTCTATTCACATGAAGTAAGAGTGGGTATTAGACGACAGATCTAGAATCTGGAAGGGGGATGCTATGTGGAAAGCACCAAGGGAACTGGGACACTCCATTACCTGTGGCAGAACAAACAGTGTCATGTAGCCACTTAACCAATGCTGGAAGAAGGATCCACATGAGGAAAATAAATTAATGCTGTGTTGTTTATATTTTTGTCTTCCCTCTTTACAAAGGCAAAAGGTGGTACTAATGGTATACGTGGTTTACACTGAATATAAAGACACTCTCTACCTCAAATGCTTTTGAGTGGAAGGAGGTGGAAGAGACTGGATCAATGAGTAAGATGCAATGCAGTACAGGTCTGGGGAAGGATGATATGTCCTGGAACTGATGCACTCTACTTAAAAGAAAGCAGGAGAATCTCCTTATTTGGGAAAATTTTTCTGAAGAGTGCAACAAATGGCAATCATCTCCTTCTGAGACATCTGTGGTAGAAAAGAAATTGAAAGACTAAAACAAATGATAAGTCTAAAGACAGTGAAAAGAGAAAAACAGAGCTAGAGAAGATCTTGGGCTTGGTATAAAGAAAAGCCAGAACAATACGGGATCTAGACCATGAACTGTAGATACTGTACTCTAAGATGTCTAATCTCCCTGAGAGGGATTGTCAAATGTGACTAAGAAGCATTAGTCCTACTGACGGTTGCGTGGGTGTTTCCGCTTCAGAAATGTAATACAGAGACTGAAAGGGAAACGTGATGGAAATTTTAATTATTTTATAAGGTTTGAAACCCACTGCAACATTCCCACACTGCTCTCCTGTCCTGCGGGCTCAGCCACTGCTGCTCACACCCCGCAGGATATGTGCCACAGTGGGGCGTCAAACTGCTGCCTCACATGGACCCCCCAGTCTTAACAGCATTTCCATACAACCAGCAAAATTATGTTTTGCACAAAAGAGGGATCTACTGTGTCAACTTATTCTAATTTATTTTTCTTTTTTTCTTCATCAAGACAATCCCCAACAGCAAAGTTTTCTTTGATCTAGGAACTAAGTGCAATGAACAGTATACACATAAATGAGGAGTTCAGTAGAAAACAGCAGAGACCTTAAAATTTAAAAAAAAAAAAAGCTGGTTTGGTAAATTTGGAGATGCCTGTAAAAAGTTAATGTCTTGATCATCTTATTATAGTTTATAGAGTTTTCATATGTGGTGTTAAAAGACTATTCAGTTAGTCCAGGGTGGCCTTTATGGAAATAGCTTCTAACTTTGGGATCTGACTTATGTGATTTGTCCCACAAGGAGGAACAGTTTGTATGTAAATCTTCATTTGTATTATTTCTTATTGTTCATTTAATCTTGTAATGTGGCAGACAGTCCCTTGAGTGCTATTAGATGTGGAGTGGCTTTTTAGCTTTAGTTTATACCAACTGGCCCTTTACTTTGAGGACAATAAATTTTATTTGTGCACTGCATCTCAATAATCATTGATTTTGACTAAGAGCACATTAATTTTCAGTTTCACAATGAGGGTCTGGTCTCCTGATTCAGTATTTTCTGTAAAAGGCCATACTAATTCTTCAACAGGTTGCTAGTGTCCCCTTTTACGGTTTGCCCCTGGTGTGGGAAACTGTTTACTGAAACTGGGACATGCCTCTTCAAAAAACAGGTCATTCCCACATGACACATTTGTGAGATACTGTAAAGATTTGGACCAAAATGTCACAGAATTAAAATGCGTGTTTCACCAGTGGCCTTGGGCCAGCTGGGCAAATCATTTCTTCTGAATGGTGTCAACATGCCTGAGACATCAGCAGTAGCAAACACTTTGGATGGACCAGCCAGCAGATGGCCTTTCATGTGCTATATGACAGCAGTAGCCTCAGTTGACCTATTAGCTCCACATTACCACAGCAATTACAATAACAATGGCAGCTATCATGGAGGTCAGCACCAAAAATATGACTATGACCATGTGTGTCTTCACACTGGTAGCAACAAGACTCAACAACACTGAACCTCTGTACTATGAACCTGGAACAACCATTTCCTGCAAGATGTTGACCATTGTTTGAAGTGTGGAACATAGAGTAGGGTGAGGAAATATGGAAACAAGAATGTTCCTTTTCTGACTCAGTGCCAGCCTGTCAAACAGAAGAGGAAGGTGGCAATGCATACCCTGAAGCTCATAGCCCACTGTTGGTCATCCCGTATCTGGAGGAAAAGGGGTTTTGTGGTTGCAAGAGAGGGGTGGAAGACTAACAATGGAAGGAGGAGAAAATAGACCAGAGGCCAACAGTGTCAACCATTAGAAGCTTGGCCATGTTCCCAGTGTGTGGGAGAATGTCTGAGACATACCTGAGATTGATGACTAGTATGGGATCCTGAGTGTCCCTGTGCTATAGAAAAAAGGTGAACTTGAGTCTATTGAGGTACAGTCTAACATGGCTGTAGACTATGGCTGTCACCTCTGCTTGTCACACCCTTGGTATGACCTCTGCTGAGCTACCTGCACTTCTCTCACCCAATTTCATGAGTATAAGCTCATCTAATTAAGCTGATGTAGCAGGACCAGTGTGGATGCTGAAGGGCAGTGAAAGGTAGGTCACCCAGGTGGAGTCATTAGATGATTACAGCGCACAAAGGTCAGGCTTTAAATGCCAACTGAAAAGGAGTGGTCAGTGGGACCTCAGGTGCTCTTTGTAGAGATGGAAGAGCTGCATCGGTGACATAACAGTGAGGACCACTCAGGAGACCCTAGTGTGGACAAGATGGGGAGCTGCAACGGGGTTGCCCTCAGTGTGAGAACCTCTAGACACAGCCTCACTGGGCAATTGGAGAAGAGCCTTCCCCAGCCCCAGAGCTGTATCAGAAAGTAGAGGACTGGTGATGCAAGACCTGAGACCTGCTTTCACAAGAGATGCTGAATCACAGTTTTTGCTTAGTACCTGTAGTGGTAACATTGGTTAGCATGACACCAGATGGTCTCCATGTTCTGGGCATCTTATCCATTCCTCTTCTTGTGCTACTTACTGCATTTAGCAATAAACCATATTTTAACAAATTCTGACTGACCACAGGAAACTTCTTTTATATTTTCTCCATGTGTGTGTATATTCTGGTGAGGCTAGCTCAGACAGAGAAAAATGCTTTAGGTAAAAAATTTGCAGAAATAACTCATTTATGCTCCAGTAATCCTATTTTATTCATCAAAATTATCCCTCTGTTCCAATACTTTAATTTTACATGAACTATTTGTTTCATCAGCAAATTAGCATACTATGGTTTCTCTTTTATAGTTATAACTAATTAGAGAGATGAACCAATAAAAAGACAGAAGTTAAAACCAAACCCAAGCTAAAACGTGTACCAGGTTAATGATGTTCCTATCACTTAAAGCAGAATATAGCAGACAAATGACCGCATCAATGGAATCAAGCTGTTTCTTCATCTATATTTTTAACTGTTGTTAATACTTTTAATGTTCCTACAATTGACTGTGTCCAGACACTGGAAACTTAAGACTTCATGGTTGTGGGGCTCAGATTCACTTTAAAGTGCTCAGCCACCCCTGGATATACTCAGCTCTTAGGGAGGCTCAGAAGTTCCCTCTAGGCTGTTTAAATGGACGTAAAACGGATGTCAGCAGGGGATCCACAAAATCCAGCAGAGAGGGTACTGCCTTAGCTATTCATAGATTCCGTCCATAGTCAAGGTATACTAAAGACTATCTTGTAATCTATATTATTACTATTCTAGTATTGATAAATTTTTTTGCTATTTCCAAGAATCTCTTTTTTTGTTGCTTTTCATTCCCCATATTACTGTGCCCTGATTTTCTTTTTCCTATTACAGTATTGTATTCTGTTTTAAGCAGTGTGTCAAAAATTTCCTCATAAGTACCACTGATACCATGAAAGTAAAATGTCAGCGGATTAATTAATTACTGTTATCAATGTCATGACAGTTTCAGGATTCTTCGTGAAAATGGACAACTACATCTTAGTTTTGGTTTCAGATTCAGAGCTTTTCTTATCTGAATGCCAAAATGAAAATTTAAGAATTGAAAATAAATATAGGTGAAGAAAATATTCAATGCAGCTCTAGAGAGCATTTGAGAGTTCATGTTGGTGCAGATTTACCATTCTCCTCCACGTACATAAACATATGGCTTTTCTGAATGGAGCTAGAAGAAAAACAGTGTGTAGTTGAAACCAGATACTGGAAGAGATCCAAATGATAGTGGTCTGAAAAAAATATTAAGGAACATGCATTTTAGGAATGCATACTGGAGCATTCCATTAAATATACCCTTAAGTTTCATACTGTGCAGGTACATTTGAATAGAGTCAGTTATCTGTGCATATCAATAAAGGCTATCTCTTTCTAATTCATAGGTTGAACTGTAAAAAACAAAGCAAAGTTTTCAAACTGTATCATCTCAGAACCACTATTTTCATGTTTTCCTTTTTTTTTAATTGTTTTTGTTGTGTTTCAGGGAAGACCTTGCTAAATTTAAACCTGAATGAAGTGCAGTCTATTACATTGCACGTAAGTCATAATTCCTTTTTCTTTTTTTTTTGCCTCATTAAAAGTAAATCTTGCTGTTGGCATCATTAAGTTATTGATACATTCTGCTCCAGTGTAATTATCTTTATGACTCTGCTCATAGTGTTCTTTTTACTTAGAAGAGGAAATAGCTCAAATAGTCTGGTAAATTTTACTACTGCAGGTGGGGAATGTCCAGTTTAATGGCTCCACTGTATTACTCTTTGTTATTCACATGCGCCAAAAAATACAGAGAATATAGATGAGGCTGAGTTAACATTACTGGAATTTCCTGAATTTTTAAATACTTGATATTTCATCCTTAATATTGTCGGGGAACTGGCAGAGG
Organism: Streptopelia decaocto; assembly: GCF_964273445.1. Lineage (NCBI taxonomy): Eukaryota > Metazoa > Chordata > Aves > Columbiformes > Columbidae > Streptopelia > Streptopelia decaocto. The sequence goes on from NC_138655.1 coordinate 16,265,930, forward strand.
TGGGAGGGCTAGGACGGTATCCTTCCATTTTGGCACTGAACAGGAGGTAAGCGAATATGTGGAGAATTAAAAGTAATTCGTTCTGACAGGTAATAGAGTGAACAGCCATAATATTGTCACACATACAGATATACATGTGTACACATGCTCTGCCTCATTTGTTACATAGTCAACAAAATGTGATTCAGAAAAGCGGTTTAAATGGCAAAAAACGGCATTTGGGAATCTGATGGAGGTCTGTGTGTGTCAATATTTCATGTTTCCTGCAAAAAGAAACCAAAAAGGTCCATTTTATGAGTTTGGTATATTGGCTGTAACTGTGTTCAGCAGACAAGATGGAGATTTGAATTTGTTGCCTCAGAAAAGAGTAATCCTCCAAATGAACAACTGATAAACGAGTTTTATCTAATGAGATGGTTATTGTTGGGGCTTTGACTGGTTCAGAAAGTTAAAGAAGGCTCCAAGATGTAATTAAGAGACTTTAGTTACAGAGCTTTCCCTTTTAAGAGGGCATAATTCTTCATGCAGAAGTTGAAAAAAACCTCACACTGATATTTTTTTTGACGCCCAGTGCCCAGAGGTGTGTGGCCAGCCAGAGGAGGCATGCCAGGGCAAGCCTGCTGACTCAAAGGAGAGGACTTGCAAAACACCCTGGGAACACAAGAAGGGTAAATATCTAGATGGGAAGCTATGGTCAGAAAGAGAGTTATTTTCAAGAGCTTTTCATGTAAACCATTCCTACTTTTCTATTTTCTTGTATTATTATTATTATTACTATTATTATTACTATTATTTTAACATCTTCTCTGGCATTTGAAAAGCATAAGCCATTTCTTTGGCATTGTTTTATTTTCCTCCATGTTTCAATAAATCTTGGGGTTTAGGAGGTTACTGGTATATTGATAATTTGTCAACAATACCCTCAAAGGATTTGTGAATGTCACTGAGAAGTGCTGAGGGTTAACCATTTCCTTAACCTCCATGTGTCAGTTATTCGCTTGTGCACGCACAGGAGGCATATTACGTCTGTCTGACTATATCCTGATGGGAGATATAGATAGATGCAGGGTTTTCTTCCAGTCTTCCAAGCCAGCTGACTGAGGCCAGACCTGTGGTCCCGTGCTGGAGCTAACGAGGCCCACTGAGAGTGCTGATGGCACTGTCACTGCCGTGTCCTGTCTCTACAAATTTGATGGGGTTTTATATAGAGAAAGATTTAAATGTATTTTTTGGCACAATGCAAAACTGCATTTTAAAACAGCATGTAAGATGCTTATTTGAACAGTAACTCCAACAAACCTGCCAGGATCAGTGCCTTTGGTTAGTATTTGTGAGCAGTGGTGATAACAGTTCAACCTGCATGTGTGCTGGTTGGCTTCTCTCACTGTTGCTTCACTGCCAGTGTAATGAACTAGCACTTTTGTTCATGAATGTAGTGTTCTCCAAGTTCAGTTTTCAACTCCCTCTCCATACATCTGTTGACTGGATACAACTATATGTTCTAGTGTCCTTTCATATGTTCTTGGCACAGACATGTTTCTTTGGCATGTGCATTAGGTTGAGTTGGTTGGCATTTTAGGAAGTGATTCTGATTTAAAATGCAAACAGAAGAACAAACAAACCAAACCAAACAAACAAAAACACCAGAGTGTTCCTGCAACGGAACAGGTTTACTCATCCTGTCAGAGAGCGAACATGGACTTTCAAGTGAGCAGCATTTCACTGCTTAGATGACAGATGCTTTCTGTCTAGGGGAATTCTGGCTGATGAGGATCTGGAGGATGTATCTTCTGCACTTTCCCAAGCGTGCTCAAAGACTTAAACAGCTCAGAGAAAGCCAGTAGTCAAAAACAGCTTTCCAAAGACCAAGGCAAATATATTTTCCCTAGGTGATCCACTTAACTGATTTTCTCATGCCTTTTTTTTTTTTTTTAATGAATCATTTAATATACAAAAGTGCAACAAAACTGTCCACCTCCAAAGCTTTCAGAATAGATTTCTTTCCTACTACTGAAACTTTCCTGTGTGGGAAAACTGTGGCATACTGTTGGAGATGTTTACCTTGATGATGTGGGTTTAGCAGGATTGCCTAGGTCCCATACTTTACCATCAGAATGATAGCACGCCAAAATGACTAATACCAGCTAGCACAGGATTTCATGAAATTACATGTCAGATGAGTACTATTAAACATATGGGAGATGCTCTAGGGTACGGTTGTATTGCAACCCGGTAATGACAGTAGCTCAAGTACAACTGTAGATGGGATCTTGAGTAAGAACACCTTGAGGAAAACAAGGTTTTTTATGTTAAAAAACCCAACAAACAAGTTCTGCTATACAGAAGGACAAGGGGTCATGTACAAATGTGAGAATATATAATAGGTGAGAAAGAATCCACAGTATGTAGACTATGATATTCTGAAATATCAGTCTTCTGAAATCAGCAAGTCCATTGATCACCTTAACAGAGGTCGAATAGTCAAACTGAAAACACTTACTTATAGTCACATACCTGTTGTTTATTTGTTACCTTGACACTCAGCTGATAATACAGGGATGCGTTTTATGGGAAAGGGGTTTTGTGACAACACTTCCATGTAGAAAATAATAGTAAATGACCAAAGAACTTTTAATTCAAAGTTGTTTTTTTTTTTTTTCTGACCATTCCTTCCCTTATAAGGTTTCTCTTTTTCAGTCTTGATTATAGTAACGAAAGTATAGTAACACTATTCATGGCAGAGTAGGGAAAAAATGCCTGTGAGAAAAGTTAAAAACACCAAAATACAATATTTGGAACCTGATTGAGGCCTCTGATTTTTTTTTCCTATTGACTTCAATTAATTTTAATTTTAAGTTCTTTTTATTATGTTATTAAAATCAGAACACACATAGAATAAAGTTTGCTGTCTGCTCTAGTTCAGAAAAAATGAAAGCACAGCCTGTACTGAATGATAGACTTGTGCTTTAATGTCCAGCCATGTGGTTTCTCCATGGAAAACTAATGAGTTAAAGATGAAATTCCTCTTCTAGTTTGCATATATCTTCTTGCAAGGATTCTGCTGAGCAGAAGTATAATTGGAGACTCTATACAATTGAGTCTTGTACTTTTTAATCCTAACATCATAAGCTACAAAACATCTTTCTTCCCACAAAAACATGATGGTTTTGGTCCTACACATGTTCAATTTTGGACATTTTTGAAAAAAAGTAAACATTCCCAAAAATACTAGGACTGTTCTCCGTAATTTTATTTAATATCATCTGGTAATAGAGCATGCTCAAAAATGGAGAAAGAAAAAGATATAAAACTAAAGTCTCAAAGCTCGAAGAGTTGTCCCAAGTTTCTGTATTAGGGGCTTATTCTGCTCTTACTGAATCAAAAGAAAAATGGAAGCAGAAAGCAGAGAGGTTTCCATTCATGCTTCTCACAATGTTTTCACATATTAAACTTTGTTTTAATTTCACAGGAATGGGTTCACAACAGTTTTCCACGTAGACTGCATCCGAAGCCGCGTACACTGTATTCAGAGGTACACTCAAAGTAGGCAGAGGCATTTGACTTGTATTCAAGTATATGAATGTGTTTTTAAAAGTTCATTGTATGGTAGAGTGTCTTTATAATACCCATGAAGCTTTAAAAAGTGGTGAAAATTTTGAAACTGTGACTCTCTATTGCCCTATTTTGTTGCAGTTTAACCAAGGGGCCAGGGAAAATTTCCATTCTCAAAATATTTCTACCCAGAAAGTGTAGAAATGTGTATATGTAGCTTTTGAATCAAATTTAGTACCAGTAGGGTTGGGTTTTTTTCAGTTTTATTTGCATATGTGAGGTACAGCCAGAATATTTGAGTTTAGGTCAGAAATCTTCAGGGAAGGGACATTTTGCATGCAGTTTTTCAGCACGTTACACTATGACTCTTGGTTTTGGACATGAATTCCAGGATGCTCCTGCAATACAAATAATGAAGACGGTTTCCCACTGAGCCTGGAAGTCTTGGTCACATATAGAAAGAGGTAGTTCTTGCTGAAAGCTCGGCACTTGCACAATCAGAATAGACAAGTCTGGAAAAAGTAGAGTGCTGCAATTATCGTCTGAAGTAAAGGATGAAAGAATTAAATCAATGTTTTTCCCTTCCTTTTTGACTAACCAAGTGAAGGCAGCCAGTGACGTTCTCCATCTGTAAAAAAAAAAGTGACCAGCGACACACAACCATCTACTTCTGTTTCTATAAGTTTACAGCAGCTTATATTTCAACAGCTTTTATTACAAGGTTATGAGGAAAAGGATTCCACCTGGATAAGCTGTGACACACAGCTAGCTTCCACTGGGCTGATCCTTTCAGCTCTTGCAGACAGGTAGAGTTCACAAGTTATTCTTCCAGACCTATAACACATGTAAATCCAAAATCAGCCCCAAAGGTTAGGAAGGCGTATTTGCTTTGAATTTTTAAATTTGTTTAAACATTATTGTCCTATATATCTCACAGTGAAGACATTCTTTTTCCAGAATAAGAGCACTTTTACTCACTTGTATGTCTTTTTTGGAATGTAGATTTCATGCCCAGTAATTGCCCTGTTATCATAACAATAATATATTTACCCACATGTCATCAGGTTTGTCAAATATCCATATATAGACAAGCCCTCTACATTTGGAGAACATCTTTTGACATGAGTTGCATTATATCAAGGATTATCAAAATGCCAGCAGCAGTAGTGAAATCTATGAAACAATTGGAATAGGGAACAAAATATATATGCACATTTTGTGTTTAAAATGTGGAGAAAGAGTGTACAGCAGAGAGACTTTAGCTGGGGGTAGCCATGTTGTAGGCCAAAGGGAATGTAATTGAGAAGCAGGGCTATTCAGGATTAAGGTGCTTACATGGAACATGAAAAACTAGGTTATTGATGTGTCATAACATTCCTGTGTGACCTTAGCAATCCACAGGCCCAGTTTTGTAAAGAATGTGAGGCAGATAACTCCTAATTTTCATATATAATTAGTTATAAAACTAATATAGTGTGTGGCTACTGCTATATGCTTAATTATCTTCATTCATGACTGCTTTTCAAGTATGAGTTTCAAGTGTTAGCATTAAATACACCTTAATTTTAAGTCCCAATCCTGCAAATATTCATTAGCGCTTGCTGTCATGAGTAAGTCATTGCCTAGAAGAAAACATTAGCTTCAGTGGAGTTACTAATGGTATTGAGTGCTATCATAGAAGGAAATGTTTTTGGAGTTTTTACTTTAGTTATATACATATATAGGTCATTATACATCTATTTATACACACACACACACATACAGATTAATAAGATGAGTTTATAGCAACATTTTTTCTTCCTGTGTTCCTTGCTGCCTTTTTCTAAGTTTGCTTTTTTTTTCCACTAATGTGTCATCTTAATTCTCATTTTATTTAACATGCAACTAGCAAGTGAAAGTGTTGTATGATCTCTTATCATAAATTTGAGTTGATGAAGAACAGTAAGTAGCTCAAGTCTCTTGTTTTTGGGACAAGCTGAGTATGAGTACAGAAGTTCATTGCGTGTTTTTTTTTTTTTTAAGTCTGCATTTTTAAATTCAGCAATGGCATTTTCCAAAGCTGAAATGCAACCCGGAGGCCAGTTCAGACACGGTCTGATGCAGGCCAGTTGAATTGGCTGGTGGTTCTACTGTGGATGAGTTAAAGAAGGAATCACCCGGAGCAATGGTAGCTCTCAGAAGGGGGCCTGCCCTTCAACAGTTTAAAGCCTTTGAAGAGAGATTTCCTTTGAGCAATGTGAAGTCTTTGTGGTGATGGGAAACATACATTTATAATTACAGAAGAACACAGTGTACAGTAGGAATGGTATAAAAGCATGCGATTTACAGTGTCTAAGGAGCAGCTTTGATGTAGAGGGCCCCACTGACCTAGTTTGCTGCTGAAAGCCCTGGAAACATAAAGCTGACTGACTATGGTTACAGGGATGCAGACTGTGAACAACATCCTTCTGCCTCCGCACCACCACCCCACACTAAATGAATATTCCATTGCAATACTGACTGTGCGGAAATACTATCTGAATACAAACTAACTGTGCTTAAAAACATTAATAAAGTTTGCTGTGCTCCTCTGGGGGGAAATGTGCTAAAAAAGAACCATTGTGAATCAGCATGCAGGCTGGAGAAAAGATTCATCTGAGAAGATTATTTATGGAAAAAAATGTTGAAAACTTCATGCCAGGACAACCACCCTTGGTGGGGTGGAGGAAAAACAAACAAACAAAAAAGATACTAATCTCTCTTAACAAGGGGCAGAATGTAAAACCCAAAAGCGATGTTGATTCAAAATGGTTATGATACCAGGGTCCATAAGCAAGACTTGTGTTTGAGAGCAGCCAGCATGCCACAGGAGAGTATACTGTTACCTCCAGGGTACGTGCTGCTGGAAACAAATCTGATGTGAGATCCAAGATGAGATATTCCCCTCCACAGGAAGAATAGGAATGGTGAAATAGAATTGAAGGAAATACTGTCTACCACACTCCAAACCATCACCACACCAGCCACATGAAGAGGGCAATACCAGGGCTTCAGCAGCATCCACCAAGTGTTCACCAAGAGAAGAGTTGCAGTTCCTGGCTCTCCTGACACAGGTGACAAAAATCATGGGGAGTCACACAGTTGAGAAAATTACAAGAGTTCTATAGTAGTCCCCGTGGTACTTTATAAGTGAAAAAAATAAGTATTCTCTATCCTATGGATTCAGGCTCAGATTTTTAGTGAATCTGCCTCAGATTTGGGTGCTAGCAGATTTGGATGGTTATATTCAGACCATTTAATGATTACTCTTCTTGAGATTCAGAACTGAATTTGGATGCTGAGTCGAGCTGAGGTGGGTATCTGGGGGTTTGGTTAGTGACCACATCTAAATAATAATATGCTGAGGTAGCACTGTCTGCCTTATAATCACTTTGCCTGTGGGAGAGGACCAATCTGAAGGAGGTCACTGAAATTAAAATGAAAAACTTAATTACATAAAAATAATATGGGTGTGTTGGGTGCTTTGATGGACAAGGATGATGTATGAAAAGAAAAATATAAAAGTTCAGCAAGAGCTATTTATAAATCTCACCTAGTTGCAGCAATAGACAACAAAGGATAAATCAGTGACTATTAAGCAATGTTTCTGCCAGCACAGATACAAATTTTTTAAGTTCAGCCTGAGACTTACTGAACATAAGGCACTCAGTGACTAATGGGAGAGATCCTGGGCATCTTGCTGCCTGTAATTCAGTTGCTGGCCAAGTGTCCTTCACTCCACTCACCTCCAACTCATCAATCAACCTGATTCTAGAGCAGAAAAAGCCTTAGGCTTTTCTAGGTTTGTAGCTGGATCCAAACATCATAGTGCCCCAACCACCCTCTGTGGCTTCACTGTGGTACTTTTAGGTCCTGCACATTATGTCTGCTCTATCACTGTAAACAAATTCTCAGCAATAAAATAAATATTTAAATTAACTTTTCCAGGATTAAGTAATTTTTATTTCAAATGTGGTGGCCCCTTACCTTTTGGCTTAACATACTTTAAATTCGGGTCTGTTTCAGAGCAAGACGTTAATCCCCAGATATCATTGCAAACCCATGGCCATTACCCAGCTGACTTCCCATGACCTTTTCAACCCTTCTCCCCAGACCTATCCAGACCTCCATCTGCCTTCAACTAAGTTTAAAGGAGTCCTTATCCTATTGTCAATATAACCACTGTCACCGTTCCCACCAAACATTCGCTATTCATTCCTAGCTGACAGAGCAATGTTAGTGATTGGTATCTGTCCTGCCTAGGTTAGATAGCATCCTTAACCCTTTCATTACTAGGAAATAATGCAATCTAAAGATGTAGAGACTAAAGTAACTTTAGTGAACATCAAAAGAGACAAAACCACATTTTCCCACCTGTCTCATTTTCCTCCTTTAGAAAACTGGGTTGAGCAAGATCGGTTTAACCCAGAGTATGTGGAAGGCGGAGGTCTACCTCTGGACCAGTGTATTAAGCAAAGGGTGGTCATCCACATTAAGTGAAATGTTATGTTATAGGTCTTATTTTTAACCACACAAGATTTTTTCATTCATAGGCAATTGGCAGATCTGAAGGCTGCAGTCTATGTGAGCTATTGACCCTGGATGCTTTAGGTTTCTTACTCACCTTTTTTAAGTCCTATCCTGGTTACTATACTACTAATTACAACTACATTTCTAGGGAACAGCCGCTCTCTTTGTCAGCGGTATTGGGTTAAAATAAAATGGTCATAATTACAGACAGAGATAAGACATTCTATTACTTGACCTCTGAGGCTTTATTGCACTTGTGGGCTGTACTCAAGGCCAAACTCACCTCCATTCAGGTGCAAGTTTCAGACAGGCTTTGCTCATGCCCATGCAACATATAGCCTGTCTCCCTTGGCAGCAATGTCACATAAGTGGTACAGAACAGTGAAGTAAGCCAGGGGGGCACTAACAAAAAGTCCCAGGTGTTGCACACTGTCCCAGGTGAGACACAGGTGCAGTCTCACTGAGCAGCATGAAGCTGTGCATCCCTAGAGGTGGCTACACCTCCCTATTAGTGGCTGTGCATCCCTACAGGCATGTGCTAACTTCTAGGTCCATGGGTCCTGAAATTCTGGATCTGGGTCAGAAAATACACTTGATTTTAGATTATCTCATGGCTTGAGTACTATGGTGAAATATGAAGGACGATACAGAGTATAGACTGGCCAGCTAATTCACAGCCTTTGCCCTTCCTCTGCCAAAATACTTCATGCTGTCATATATAGATCTGTGTTTGGCCACTCGAGGTCTAACACATCAGTCTCCAGCAACAAGCACACAACATCAGGATTTGCGTCTGTCCTTGGAAGGTTCTGATTTTAAGCATGCATAATTGCTTAAGAAGCCTGTTTCTCCACAAACACAAAAGTGCTTGTTACAGGAAACCATCAAACCAATTAAGAGAGACACAACATGGCTTGCATGCTGACTCAGCACCAGGGAGAGTTGGAGGTGTGTGAATCTCTCAGAAATAGTTGCGAGGAGTATAATAAGACTGAGTAAAGAAGAATCTAGTCTTTATAATAGAAGCTGGTCAGTGCATGACACAAAGACAATTTCAAGGAAACACCCTTCTAACAGTCAGTGATTCTATTGGGAAACACCATGTCTGTCCATCTGCCCATACATTTTGAACCAAATATTATGAAAGAGAAAGTGTTCTAAGGCCCACAGTGAAGTGTTATTTTATACTATGCACTTTATCTTTATCATTTTATGTAATATTTTTAGCAGCATGAAGTATTGATCTTTATCACTAGACACCAGAACATTTCCAAATGTGACTTTGTACAATGCTAGTGGATTGTGGCACACCTTATGAGGCAAGTATTACTTTCTCCATTTTATGTCTGAGAAAGCTGAGGCACAAAAAGATAAGTGAGCTCAAAAATCTTGAAATACTTTTTCTAAAATACAGGGATTGTGGGTCATAAACTCTAGTCGTTGATGTTTGAGGAACTCTTTATGTAAAAAAATATATACATACATACAGACACATAAATAGGTTATTATTCACAACTTAAGGAAAACAGAATAAAAGCTCAGTTGGACCAAGGTTTTCAAGCTCATCAGCAGTATCAGATGTCTGAGCTGAGCATGTCCAGCCTGAAGTCTCAAGCTGGTTGCTCTTCAGAAAAGAAACTGAAGATGCCTCAGGGTTCATAACCAAAATGATGATACACCCAAATCTTTTGAAAATCTGGGCCTGAAAATAGTCTTTATATAAATCATCCTAACTCTTCTTGGAGGTCCACTCTATTGACAAATACTAACTCTGTTTTCCTAAATCCTAAATGTATTTTCCCTGCCTTATTAGTACAGGATAACCTTCACCTTCTTTTGGCTTTACCTATCCTCTTAATATTTTCCTAGGCACCACCAGGAATAGCACCACACTGCACAGCTCTGTGCAAGGTAGTTATTGAAACATCTTCAAGGCATAATACAATATGAAGAATGTAGCTGGCATCCTTGAACTGTTAAGACGTGCTTAGCTCTGAGCCTCATTTAGCCTCAGCACCATGACACAGTACTGGACTATTTTGGTGTTGGTCCTATAGCTAATGCACTGAGAGTTAACTTGCACGTCTGCTCAGCTCGGTATGGTACAAAAGCAGCCTGTGTTGTTGTACTCATATGGTGCTGTTTGAGGTTATTGATTGCTTTTCTTTGGAACTTGTTTGTACGATCTAGGACTGCAACTCTCTGCAACCACTGAAGAAGCAGTGCATTCTCTTTCTATATCTTTTCCCTTGGGGCTTTACATAAGATTTTATGGAAGGGTTTTAATTTTATTAGGATATTTTTCTGGGCTACCCTTAAGTAACCCCTTTGAGCTCATTTGTGTACTCTGTGGTAGGGTGTCCTGTTGCAATTACAGACACACAGCAAACCAGTGACAAGCTGAAAATAGAACATACAAGTCTTTTTTCTCACTACAGTTCAGAAGGGAGGCGACAGTCTGTGCCACTGCTCCATGGAGTCAGAAAAATCATTGTGGTTCCCCCAGCAAGACAGGACAGGGCTTACAATGCTATTGTGATAATGTCTGGAGGTCCAAAGTAAAATCAAAGCCTCATTTTGTTAGCTATTGAACAGCTTCTACTCTAAAAAATTATTAAACCAGGACTTGAAACGTGCACTCGCGGAAGTACTACTTCAGTGCAGAAAATTATGATCAGAAGAAACAGAAAAAAAACAACCAAACAAAACCCCACAAAACATTACTTCATTATTTTCTTCTATTATATATTATTTCTACTACTTGGGGATAGAAAACTAAGGTGCAAAGGGACCAGTTAATTTATTAAAGTCCATATAGGCCTTCTATTGAAACCAAATCTTTGATGTTCTAGTCCAGAGCTGATATATAAAACTATTCTTCTTCTCAGCTGCAGGTTTTGTGATCGTTCAAACCTGTTCTGTGTAAGCAAGTTGCCTGCTAGCCAGGATGATCACTAGAATTGTCCCATGCTCTCATTTTAGAGCTGTCTTGGGCAAGCAAAGGCCTGTAGCACATTTCTGCAATCTGGAGGTGTCCATCCAGCTGCCAGTACAACAATTCTTGCATTCTCGCTAATATCCTTCTTGAGTCCTTAAGCAGAGGTGCAAAATTAAAATAGTCACCGATAACTTTCATCAGATCACCCACTCAGGCACATAGTATTTCCTTACTTCCCTTTTCCTATTCCTATTTTACTGCACTATTGTCCCACTCCATTACTTTTCTCAAGTATTTCCAAAACCAGAGTTTCAACATTTTCCTTCCAACTATATGTTCCTGTGCCTCCAAATACACACACTTGCCCCTTAGTTACACACCTTGTCCCAGCAGCTTTGCATACCATGTCTTTCAAGCCTCCTGTCTCACTGAAAGGGAGGGACAAGGCATCACTGGGGATCCCAAGGAGTCACAAAACCCCTGTGCACATCAGCTGTGTCTGGAGATGGTGCTTGCAAGATCCACTTGCACTGACTGCCACGCACAGACCTCAGGGATAAGCATCTACAGTCAGCTGTTTATCTGAGATTAAGTCTTATTCAAGATTAGGTGGTGCTACCAACCTGCTGCTCCTGCAATATGTAGGTACCAAAATCCAGTGCTATAGGTACCAATATCCAGTGCTATACAGGCAGTGTCTGCTGTTGGCAGATGGTTACCTCCATCAGTAACAGTTTGCAAGTGTGTCCTTCCATGCTTTAGCTGCTGGTAGATAATTACCTCTGGGAGTAAAGCTCTACAATCTTGTCCTTCCATGCATTAGGGCAGAACAGGTTCAGCAAATAATGGACACCTCTAGAGAGTCACTGTTGCCACCCCTTGCCAAAGCAGATACAACTTCAAAATCGCTGAAGTTTGCTCAGAGTTGTATCCAGTTGATTTTGTAGTATCTCCAAAGATGGAGATTTTGCAACTTCTCTGGGACTTTGTTTCAGGTTTTCATCCCCACAGTGAGAAGCATTTTTAATTTAGTCACTCCAACTTGTGCCTGTTGCCCTTTAAGTTTTGCTGTGCACTGCCAGGAAGACTCTCACTCTGTAAGTCTCTGTAAGTACCCGTTAGGTAGTTAAAACTAGTAGTTAGATGCCCCCTTAATCTTCTTATCTTGAAGCTAAACAAATCAAACTACTCACATACCATGTCCTTGAGTGTCTACAGTTCCTCATATACCATATGCCTAGTCCCCTTAACCATCTTGCTGGCCCTCCACTGGACTTCATCCAATTTGTCATCTTGTACTGAGATCCTAGAAGTGGACATAAGATTTGAAAGATGGTCTCACAAATGTTAAAAAGACAGGAATAGCAACTTGCTTTAACCTGTTTAATGCTGTGATACGGCTCAGTTTTCTCTTGGACTTTATCCATACATGAAGGCCACAAATCGAGATTCAGTCAGATTTGACCAAGTTGTAAAATAACACGAGAGAGTTGAGACTCAACAGAAACCTGAACTGATGTGACAGCACAGAAAGTAGGCTTAAAAACCCCAGAAAGCTGTTGACTCTCAGTCACTGAGGCAATCAGAAGTATCTTCCTGACGGCTTCTTTGCTTCTCCCAGATTCTCAGCAGTGTTCCCATACGCACGTCCCAGCAGCACACACTAGATGTGTCCTTTTACTTGAGCAGTAAAAAAAAGGTATTGCAGGTCTCCTGTTGTTCAAGGCCAGTGAGGATGCACCCTAGCTTTTGTAAGCTTTGCTGCTTCTATTCCCAGGAAGTCACACTTTTAGTGGAAAATCACTTAGTGCTATGACTGGATAAAATTAAATCTGATTTACCTGATTAAGGTTTGCATATGCTTGTTCTTCAATCATTATGAGTAGCTTATATATTCATTATATATTCATTGTGACTGAGAAAAAGCATTTTTAAAAGTATAAGATGAATTAAAATACCTTTTAGACGCTTCCTTCCAGAGCTCTCAAAATTCACAGAAATGAGAAAGGGTTATGTACATAGATCAGTTCTCAAATTTTGATGCACTTACTGCTCTCTAATCATTACTACAGCTAATGGGTTTCTAGGGATTCTGGCACTGTAGGTCTCTGTTCACAAGAACAAGAACTGAAAGTTTAATTTGTTTCCCCCTCCCTTGAGCATCCCCATGCTCCCTGTCTAAAAGCTTGTCTTCACTGCTGAAGAAGGTTACATTTTATCCCTCTAGAAAAAAACCACAATGAATTCTCCCAGGTCAGCTCTGGTTTTTGTGCATATGGCTTATGATAAAACCTGAATACCATGTACTTCTGTGATTATACAAAGCAAGAAGAAGAAGAAAAAAAAGATGCTGTTTTAGCATCCTAGCCAACACTACATTATGCTGTTAAGAATTGCTCAGCTTAGCAGAGCCAATGAAAATTTGACTTTGTTAATATTTAAAATTTTGTTTCAACTACCAACGCTTAGTACAATAATTAGAAAAGTCATGTTTCCTGTGGTGTTGTTCAAAGTCAGGATACCCACTATCCTACATATTTGCTTCCCAATAAGCTATGACAGCATTACAGAATCTTCAGCTAAAATCTGATCTTGTCCATAACTAAGCTCAAATTATACCTCTGTTCTGTTGCAGGATGTTTGTCCTTAAATAATTTGGAGTATGCAAATTTTCTACATGTGATCTTTTCATATGGCTAATATCACTGATGTGGTTCTGATAGACTGTATAACTGATTAATAATTCTATTAATTGAATATGTATTGCATATTTAGCTCTAACAATTTTTCTCTGATAGACTACACTGGAGAGGTATTCCTGGTCACTGAAACTCAATAGTCTTTCTAGTCGCTGTGAACTCATTGCAGTGTTGGATTCTTAGGTGGTAAATCCTGTGAGAAAAGAAAATAAATATCTCTCCAGTATGTCCACTCAGAATTGTACAAAAGTGATGAAAAAATCATTATTTGTATTTAAAGATAGGTGATCAAGGCTTTGGTTTTGATGCAAACTTTTTAACGCAGTATGTAAATTTTTTCCAGGTTGATCTCTTTTCATTTATATGCATCTGTGTGTCTTCAGTAGTTTAGCACAAGTTGACGTGTTCCTGGAAAGCTCATACACAAAGAGTTAATTTCCTTCTGATAAAAGGCTTTTTATTATTCTCTGATCTTTTAGAAAATCCAAATGAGGGCATTGGATTTGACACATTTGTAAGAAGAGCAGGTGAAAACATAACTGGCAACAATTTAAAGCTAATTATCTGCAATCATTAACTGGCCACCAGCTGTTCTGAACCATATAAAGAAGTACACTCTAGAATATAGCAGTATACACTATGGGGAGAAGTGTCAGCAAAGACCACTAAACTAGGAGCAGATATGTAGAAGATTCAGCCTAATCCCAGAAGCTCTCCTGTGAATAGCTGTATTCTGCAGGTTCTCACATCAGGACATAGTGCTGAGTCTTTTTCTGGCTGTACAAGATTTTAATGACTGTGAGCTGCTAAGTTTAGAAATGCTTATTGCTGTTTTATTCTATTCATGGCTTTGGTGGAATTGCTCACATTAACAAGCTGCTAATCTTAGACTTCCTCATTGGGCCCATGTTTGTGCTCGGCTGAGGAAGAGAACCAACAAGCCAGTGAGGCTGTAAGCGGGGTCTGAAGGGGATTTTTTTGTTTGTTTGTTTCACATTGGCACCAGAATGAAAGCAAAGTGTTTCCAAGTGTCTTCTCAGTTCTCTTCTTTTGTCTGGTTGCCTTTTATCCAACATTAATTAATGTAATTGCTACAATTTCATAGTCCAGTGGAGACTAACTAGTGATACTGGAGCTGAGTGTTCTGTTTCTGCAATAAATCAAGAAAGCAGTTCATATAACACAGCCTTCTACTTCTTTCCACCACACCAAATTAAAGAAGATAAATATTTCTTTTTCATGGCTTAAGGTCTGGTAGTTAAATCAATCCCCCATGGCTCCATGGGAAGGTCTGATACAACACTTACTTCTGCCTGGGGGGGAGTTCAAATTCAACACTTCAGCCATTTGAGAGTACCCGGTGCTCCAGTCCTGGGAGGAGTAATCTCTGCAGCTTCCATTGAATCTGTTCCTCCGTGTAGAAATCAGACCAAGATTTATGGGGCCAGAAAAACAGAACAGAAGAGGGAACATAAATAAGTAGCTGGGAAAACTTCCTAGAATAAAGCTGGCCTCTTCCAGAAGATACTCTAGTAAGTAGATTTTAGTTGAAAAGGCACAAACCAAGATACTATCCCAGCAGCAGAGACTGGCTAAGCTTCCTAAGATTAGAGGAAGCATAAAGCTGTGTTCCCAGAAGTGGCCTCCAGGATAAACCCCTGAAGGAGATGGGGACCTGCTGTATGAGGAATCAAGATGTCCCACCAGAAGACCACTATCATTCATGATGACAAACAGTTTGTCACAGCAATACCTGGGAGGAGGAACTGATGGTGCTGCTGGCTGACCTTGCACGAGAGGCTCAGAGCTGACCAACTTACTACTGTTCCTGCTTTCCCAAAGCGAAACAAAGAAGGAAAGGAGGTAACTGGTTGTTTTTCGTTAAGTACAGTTGTCACATCTGCCCTGCTTGGTCACTGCCAGTTAAAATGGTAATTCAAGGTGAAAAAAGTTTAGAAAATCTGTAAAAATTCAGTAGATGTCAGGGAAAATAAGTCTCTGATTACATATACTTACTTTTCCAAGTCCAAAGATGTGTCTGTGATGACACGTCTATTATCTACAGCTGAATCTACAAACAAAATCCTGTGATATTCCTAGCTTTTCCTGCTTTTAAGAAAAGGTGAAAACGGAGGGAGGAAGGGCAGAGACTAAACTTAAAAAGTCCCAGAGTGGGGAGTTGTTTCTTAAAAAAAAACAAATTTTCAAGAAAAAAAATATTGTTTTTTAAACATAAAGATTATAGAGGAAAACTGGCCTTCTTTCCATAGCCTTATCTTGTAACAAGACTCTAGTGCTATCTATCCACCCAAATTTTAAGGCTGCAAGCAGACACAGCTTGCACACAACATATTCAGGCAAGACAATGTCGTGCACCGTTCTGTATTTGAATACACAGTGTTGCACAATAACTATTTTTTTAAGGCACAAGAGGTTAAATTGACTGGCATATTACTGGGTAGAGCTGCAAGTATGTAAATATTGCACCAGAAGGTAAATCCTGAGCCTGACTTCCAGCCAAGAGCATCTCTGAAGTGAGGCATGCCTAGAGATGTAATGTTTACCATTCTTTTTCAAGTCAAAAAGCTTGTGATTCTGTAGAGGGAAAAGCAAGACTTGCTATGTATTTTATTTGTATAGAGGAAAACTGGCCTTCTTTCCTTTAGGTTAATGTTAAGCCCTTCAGCGTGGGATCCACAGCAATCAGCAGGGAAACCTGAAGTCAGCAGATTGAGGAGTTTAGTGATAACTACCTGGAGAAGAGTGGAGTTGAGGAATCAGCCCCTCAGACACAGTGTTCTCTGTTGTCAGAGGAGCTCCTATCCACCAGTAGTCCATAAGCTGTTGTCCACTGGGAGACAACCACATTAGTTCTTCCTCAGCCTGAAGTTATGAAAACTCAAATCCTCCACCTCCCCAAAAAATACTTAAGCATTCAGCCTATGAAGTGTTTGGGAGAAGAAAAAAAAAAAAATAAAGGACAGCTGAGTGATGTAGAAAACATTGGATTCCCTGAACAATCCATCCAGCTGATCCGTTGGGCAGTCTAGGATCTGTGCTCAATGAGGATCCATCAGGTAGAATGGGATCTGTGCCTGATGGAAGAGGTCCCCGTCCACTCCCTATTCCCACAAAAGGGTCAGGGGTATTTCATTCAACAAGAATTCTTGTTAAACATATTTAAATTGTGTTATAATGTTAAAAAGTAAATTAATTACAAATTCAAGACTCCTGGTGGGTCGAGAGGGTGTGAAGAAAAATGAGCATAGATTTTTTTAAATTAGAAAAGAGATAAAAAAGCGAGTCAAAAGATAAAATTGAGGGAGGGCACTGGGTGCTCACATGAGAACCAGACTTTCTTCCCTGTGGACAACAACTTCCATCACAGGACTGTAGTATGATGCACGACTGATAGCTCACCCTTTCCAACAGTGACTCTTAAATTGTTGTCTGCACAGGGTCATGCAGGTACTTCTAGGAAAGGTGTCTTACTTCCCATTATCCTGAGTAAATAATTCTCTCACATTCAGGAAGGAAAAATGGATGTTGAATGCCACTTTAGTTGAATTCAGGTCACCGCGTTAAAAATATCTAGAGAGACCAAGAACATTTGTCCCTCAGGTCTCCCACTTCCCTAGCGAAGAATACTATAGAAAGAATAGCAGTAGCAATTGCATTTTGTGCAGAGCTTAATACAGCTGGTATGTGTTAGGTATGCTTTGATAACATCTTCCAAATCAAAGCTCAAGGGAACTAGGGTGGGGTGGGCACAATTGAGAAATGCCTGATTTTGGATCTTGGTTTGACTTAAACAGGACTTAAATACTGAGCTGTTTGGTTCTCTCAAGGCAAGGAATTCGGGGTACCACTGCATGCAAAACACAAAAAAAGAAAACAATTAGGGACTTTAGATGCTTCCTAGGATATGTAACAGGATGTTTCAGAGTCATAATTTGGGGTGTAAATGCTTAGGTCTCTTTAAGCTCTATTTACCACAGCTGCAATGCATGGTCTTTGCTCTCTTTCACCTATGTGGATCCATATAAAGTGAGAGGTAGATCACATCTAGGACTGAGAAGGGAAGTTAACCTGTAACCTTTATGCCAGTGCTGGTCCTCCTTGAACCATCCATCACTTGCTAGTTAAACACCCAAAAGAATATTTATATTGGGTATTGCGATGTATTATGCTGGACTAGATCAAATTGGTTTCATTCAAATTAATTTTTGTCTCATCAAATAAAATTCACTTACTTCAACTTTACTTTAAAGATTGGCCTTTTGAGAATAGGAATTTTTCTGTCAATGACAACATCCCAAAACATTTTCTCTGAAGTTTATTGACTTACTGTGCTTCCATGACATCTATTTCTTCCAACAGCACTCATGAAAGTTGGTAGCAAGGAAATGAAGAACCTTCTTGCTTGTGCTCAAACTAGTCTGCTTTGTAAATTCTGCATAGATGCAGACACATTTCCATCTGCTTTAGGCTTTTTTGTTGTCAGTCACATATGCTCTGAGAAATACTTCTGATATTTTAGCACTAGACCTGATCAGATAATTCACAGTGAATAATTTATTTGAACAAATTTAGACTTTTCTGCTTGTTAGTTGTCCATGAGCAGCTTTTAATTTTCTTGAATTTATTCATTATTCAAAAGTATTTACTTAATAACTTCTATGAATAACTTAATGAGCAAAGCTTTGTTTGTGGACTGTGAGCAGTTTGTCATGAGTACTAGGGGCTTGGTGCTGTTGCTCATTTTCTTTAGATACTGAGGTTATATAGCATTTCTCTACTTCTTGACTCTGTGAATAAATTGAAGCTGTCTTATGTGAATATTTACAGTCAAAAGTTCCATACTTCCAGGATTGCAAATAGGCCATCGCCTTCTAAAAGGAATTTAGTTTTTATACAGGTGGGTCTAGAGGAAGAGATTTTTTTTTTTAGGTAGCCTGTGTTTGCTAGGTGTCTGCTCTTTGGCTCAATAATTGGAAGAAGAGAAAAGCCAATAACTATCAGCTGTTTTATATAAGAGTACCATTGCTCTTAGAATATAAGTTTGTGCACTGACAATTTTTAAACAATTCTTTCTTGTTTTAACATTGATGCCAGCTTTGTATTTTAAAATAGAGCCTTAATGTTGTGTCTATGAAAAGTTAAGTATTTAACAACAAAACACCTTGAGCACAGGTTTCCTCTCAGAAAATTAGAACAGATCTAAATGAAATAAACAGTATCTCTTTTGCTATTTATTTATGAATTACAATATCAAAAACTTTAGGCAGCAAATGTTAATAAAAGGAAGTTAATATGAACCTTCAGAATACAGAGAATCTGATAAAAGAAATGGAATAATTTAGTGATAGAATTGCTTGTGTTTTAAGGCTGATTAAGTTAATTTTTTGTTTCTTCTAGTAAATGTTACAAAGACTTTCTCTGTAATTATTTTAATTAGATGTATTAAATCATTCTGAGACATTCAACACAAAAAATAAAGAGAAAAGCACAATTGTTTTATGACTTTTATTGCTGTTTAAAGCACAGTAGCCATGATCTTATTTTGAATTTTTGTTTATCACAGCACTTGAGTAAGATTGATGAAAATACATTAAGCAAGATACATTTATCTCCCTTTATATTCCTTTGGAAATGTCATTTATACAGCAACAAAATTCTATGTTTTAGTAAGGCTGCTGCATATTTGACATGTAACTGATAGATGATGCCTAAGCATTATGCAGAGCTGTTAAAGATGACACAGAATACACAAATGTATCAGTACATGAGGGAGAAAGCTGGTGAAATTTTGGTAAAAAATTCTAATATGACTCAGTGAAAGTCCCAAGTGGAGCTAGGTGAATTAAATAAAGGAGAGAAGATTCATCAGTAGTGAGGTGAAACAAACCTCTATGAGTATATCAGGCCTGCAATAATAAAATAAAATGTGGGAAAAAAAACCCAACAGCTAAACTTGGGTAGTGCAGAGTAAAAAAGCCTATTCCATATGTTTGATTCTAATCTGAGAGTAATTTTTTTTTTTTTTTTTTTTTTTTTTTCCTGGTTGAACTTTCAAAGTGGGATTTAAGAGATAAGAGTTCTGATCACTTGCAAGCTTAGGGTCCTGCACCTGGGGAGGAATAACCCCAGGCACCAACACAGGTTAGGGGTGGACCTGCTGGAAAGCAGCACTGCAGAGAAGGACTTGGGAGTTCTGGTCAACAACAGGTTGACCATGAGTCAACAATGTGCCCTTGTGGCAAAGAAGGCCAACAGTATCCTAGGGTGCATTAAGAAGAGTGTGATTGGCAGGTCGAGGGAGGTCGTCCTCCACCTCTACTCTGCCCTGGTAAGGCCGCATCTGGAGCATTGTGTCCAGTTCTGGGCTCCTCAGTTTAAGAAGGACAAGGAAATCCTGGAGAGAGGCCAGTGGAGGGCTTCAAAAATGATTAGAGGTCTGGAGCATCTTTCTTATGAGGAGAGCCTGAAAAAGCTGTGTCTGTTCATCTTAGAAAAGAAGGCTGAGGGGGGATCTCATCAATGTTTATAAATACCTCAAGGATGGGTATCAAGAGGATGTGATCGGATTCCTTTCACTGGTGCCCAGCGATGAGGGGCAATAGGCACAGACTGAAACACAGGAGGTTCCGTCTGAATATGAGGAGAAACTTCTTTACTTTGAGGGTGCCAGAGCACTGGAACAGGCTGCCCAGAGATGCTGTGGAGTCTCCTTCTCTGGAGACATTCAAGAGCCACCTGGACGCATTCCTGTGCGGATCACACTCTAGGTGAACCTGCTTTAGCAGGTGGATTGGACTAGATGATCTCTAGAGGTCCCTTCCAACCCCAACCATTCTGTGATTTTGTGTATACATGAGGGAATTCTCATTGCCTATCTCTCACTACATTTCAACACATCTTGAACTTTAACCCTCTAGAAATCTCCACTGAAAGTGCAGATCCCTATGTAAGAAATTTGAGCCCTTTGGTATTGTGTTGTTAATTTTTCTTAATTGTATGTATAATATCTCTTAAAAATAGCCCACAAACCCTCTTCCCCATCCCAGGGCCTCATGGACTGTGAGGTGGTAACTACCATGTCCTAATTGCTAGAAGATATTTAAAGGAGATAATCCCTGCTCTTATTGTAGAGTTTGCTCAAATGAGTAAAAAGAAACAGCCATTAAAAAAGCTAGAGAGAGGCAAAAAGAGACCAAATGACTAAATATGAGCAGGGCACAGCATAAAATAAGGAAAAGCTCAACTAGCTGACTCACTGGAATTTATATAAAAGACTGGAACATGAGAGAAATATACATCTGGATGGTAAAATAATTCTCTCATTTGTATACTTGGGTCTTTCTTCTGGGTTATTTATATTACAAAAATGTTTGTTCATGCTTGTGCTTTCTGTTGGAACGAAGTAGTCCCCTCTGAAAGAGAACCTAAACATGGTTCTAGGAACGGTTCACTCCAGGGACGGCTCCTGTTAATAGATATGGACATGACCACACATGTCTTGGTGGCTTTTGGTCTGTCCTACCTCAGTAAGCTTTCCATCCCCATGGGCTTACATGCCCCATGTATGCCCAGTCACATGCCATTAAAGAACTACTTTGGCAGGTAGCCCTTATTTCTCTTCTAATTGTCTGACTCCAAATCAATCGTACTAACCTAATTTTGTATTATACCCAAATACATGTCACACAAGACCTAGAGGAGTCTCAGAGCTGAACAACATGAGTAGATGTCTCCAGAGTGGAGTGGATGTGACAACCTCTGCCACACAGCCCAGGGGCTAGAAACCACTCCTAGGACTTAACTCATTTATCCATGTGGCTACAGCACATAGACCACAACCATCTGGCTGTTTATCTCATGCTCTCACTAGGCATTTGATAGAGCATTTAAGTGCTTGAGTTCAGAATGGTGATTTGAAACCATACTTGATAGCCACTGAGGCGGTTTGCTTGACAGTATCTGAATCCACTTTGAGGTAATTGGCCTGCCTAAGCATGTCACAGGGATATGAAGAGTGAGTCAAGAATTAAACCAGAATAGTCCAAGTTGCAAAATAACATTTTAGCTATGGGACAGCCTCTTAAACTTTGAAAAAGTGATGCATTGCAATGAATGATGTACAAATTTACACCCAAGCACACTTTGCTCAATGGAGCTCCTTGGCTGCAAATCACATCATTTGGCCCATGTCCTTGACCCTGTCCTTTCAACTCAACAGCTTTTACTTCTTCAGCAATGAGCAGGGACTGATAAATGAAAGGATGTGATATTCATTACTGTAGCTACTGTGGAGAATTTGGAGCTACTGTTGGAAACTGTAATAATGACCTAATTCTTTGTGTATTAATTTGATAGAATGGTGGTTCAATAGTCTGTGGGAATTACACACTGAAAGCAGTGAGAGTTATGCAGTGGTGTGTTTTTGAAAATTCTAATAAATGTTTCTTTTTAAAAAATATGTATGTAAATACTCCTTAAAAATCTCTGTGCATTGGTGACTCATGATAAATGAAGTAAATGTCTCTTCACTACTTCAGAGGTGTTATGAAGAGAAATGTATGTTTATAAGAGTCTGAAAGTTTAGGTACTCATGACCACAGCTTCTTAAGCAAATGTCTGGGTAGATGAAGTTTGATTCCTTCCCGCTTAGGTCCATTTTACAAATATGAATACTGCTATTGCAGACACCGTGATCCTAATCATTTTTTTTTATAGTTATCCAGGCCTGTAAAGTTTGGGCTATGAGTTTCTTCAGCTTCTGTATGGTGTTCCCCAATAAACACAATGACCTGGCCACTTATGTCACACAAAATGAATGCTGGGTTTTGTTTTTTTCTCATTTACTCTTTGTCTTGTCAATGTTCTTGTGGCTGTTGCAGACCTCGGGGTGGAATAGGTCTGTTCCATGAGTCACAGCATAACAGCCACCATACCTTGACATTACATCCCTTGGTTCATGTGTACTCTGCACCACTACCTACAAATTTTGCTCTCAGAACTGTATTAATCAATGTATCTATCCTATTAGTTTTCTTCATTTAAGTCTGGTCTTTTCAAGCATTTTGCAAAGAACTTGTGTTGCAGACCATGTCTTGCAGAAGTAATCAATGTGACTAAGAATAGAGAGAACTATAAGAGCAGAGAGGATGGTGATAGCCACTATATTCAATTATGTGCATATGTATACAAAAGCAACAAAACAGTGAGGCTCTCAAGGAGGATTTGTTATTTTACCCATGTTTCAGTTTGAATGCTAATAACTTCCAGTAACACTTGCTTATATTTTTCTCTTGTGACGTCATCTGCTTGGTTTTGCATTGATCCATTTTGTTTTGCTTTTAGCTTTATATTCCTGCCCACTTCCTCTTCTGACTTGCTCTGTTTTTGTTTTTCTTGTGATATCATAGTGACAGCACGGTATAGCCCCACAAAGATATTCTTACTTCAATTAAATTTGGCTTACATGTATTGCTGTGCTTCTTCCTAAAATTGTATTGCCATTTCCAGAAATGACATGGCAATATTTCACTTGAGTTCACTTGCCATTTTAAGTGGACCTTCATGGATTTGCATTAATAATAGGAAACCATGCCTAATAGAACTACAGCTTGGAGAAAGGTAAAATGAAATTAGTTTAGCTCATTGTCTGCTATGCACTGAATTGGCAGAAAAAATAAAATTGTACATTGCTGTAACATCTATAAAAATCTTGCAGGATTAGTCCTGCATTACCCTTAAAATCTGTGCATGGTGATATGCAAAGTACAAATATAAAGTTACTCTATTTGTCTCTGGGAAACAAAATAAAGTTAGTGAAAAGAATAAAAAATAGCTACGTGCAAACATTTGATAACTATTTTGCAGTTTTCTCAAAACATAGCTTGTTCTGGTTTTCTTTAACAAAGAAAAAATTAACTTCTGAAGATCTCTGACTAAACCATTTTGCAATGCTTTAAAAATTTCAAAAATTGTTATATTGAAATAAGATACAAACAAACAGAAAACCCCATCAGCTGTCTGTGATTCACATTTCTGAGCAGACAACAGCATTGCACAACAGCTTGAGATTGGAAATGAGAGGGATCCTACATCCAGATGAAACTTCATGGGGATTTCAGGCAGAATATAATTATTTCACATAATTATATTATATACAAGCAGAATATAATTATGCAAAGCTGGAATTCTGTCAGGACACTGTGGTGAGCACCTATGCTTTGTGAAAAGCTTATGGGGATTTTTAATTACAATAAGTGGTCAGAATCTTAGTTTGATGTCTCAGCCAAGAGATGAATTGATATTGAACTACTAGACTCTCAGTATGTGCCTGGGTAGTATGAAAATAACAGAACCATTAGACAGCTTGACTCACCTTGTAGTGATGGCAGAATGGGCTGTATCTGAAATCTAGAACAATGATTAAAAAATACTGTTGCTATTCCACAGACGAACAGTGATTATGAGAGATGTAACTCTGTGTTCAAGATTCTTTCATTCTGGGGAAAGATATGCATCTGCTAAACATGCAGATATGTTATCTGTTCTCTTCAGAAACACTTAAACAACTGAGCATCTCTCCTTAAAAATTACCACAGAATGGAATAATTTTTAAGAAGTTATCACGCTATGGAATGAGTCTTATGATATGAACTCATTATGAAATGTAGAGCCTTCAATCAGCAGAGTGGATATTACACTGGATAGCTGAATACCCAAAAGTTTCTTAACTGGTTCAGTCCTACCTGTCTAATCTATCTATCTTCTCATGTCACACCCAGCTCTACTGTACATGAATGTCTTCCAAGTCTCTCTGGGGCAACAATATTTTTTTTCATTATTTTTGGTAATGTAATACAAAATGGAGGCTACAGTATCATTATTTTATTGCTACCCGAGATATTTTTGTCAGACGTTAATTCATAATGTTGCAAAGTTATTTTAAAAGAAATTAAGTTGATACTTTGAGAAAACAGGTTTGCAATTCTCATTAGTAACTTTTCAACTTCTTTAAATGGATTGTATTAGATATTTTCAAAAACACTTCAAAGGGTGTGAGGGAACAGGTTACTAAGATTCCTATTTTCAGAATTTCTAACAGATTTTTTTTTTTTTAATTGATTATACTTATATCTTGACTGAGATCCTGGATTGAGTAAAGGATATCCAATTCAAATTTCTGACCGACAGAGATTTCTTTTTTTTTTTTTAAAGCCCATATAGTAATATTCCTGTGAGTTTGCATTAGGTTTGTAAAGTGACGATATAATATTTGTTTGCCTCACAGATTAAAGCACAGAGTCCTGTGGTAGTGGTGCCTAAATAGGACTATGAATTGGGGTGCTTTGTGTATTTTCTGAAATGTTGGAAGGAGGAAGAACAAGGTAAGTAAAACTGACTGAATTGCTGTCCTGATTTCTCTGTAGCTAACATACACAGATGCGTATAACAGGTAATAAAACATATTTATCCATAGGCTCTCAACGTGAGGCACTCTGATTGCCAGGAACTTAAACTCATGCAAAATATGATCCATATACAAAAAGTCAACTTAACTTCAGCAGAGTTGCTACTGGCTTCACTGTAATTAAGTGCTAATTGTAGGGGTGTGCTGTTTTGCAAGGCAGTAAACTGGTTTCCTGAGCGGATAAACTCGGAGGTCAAAGGCCGGGGAGTTGGCTCCATTGGGGGACCAGGATCACTGCAGAGAAAAGCAGCACACCTGTCCTGTTATTGTGATTATGAGACAAATGTGAATAAAGCCAGTAAAACAAAGTAACTTGAAAGTCTGGAAAATTTATTGACATAATTGTAAAGAATGGCATATCGTACGCACAATGAGCAAGGAGCCGAGCGCTGCTGGGTCCCATGGGACATTGCACAGGCAAAAGGGAGCTGCTCACAGGGCCGTGGGGCCACTGCGTCTCGGCTCCATCTCAGGAAAGCCACTCTGGCTTTCTAAGGCTGTATTTTCCAAGCTATAAAATGAGGATATTAGTTAGCAACCTTCACAGAGGGGTTTCCAAGCGCAAATAACAAATTACACATAGCTCTTCAGTATAATAGAATGGAAAGTTTAATCTACAGTAAATAGAAATGGCATCTGTTCCCTGTGTTTCAGCAAACAGCACTTTGCATAGGAATTTCAAGAATAGATGTACTTAAAATCAAGAAAAAAGTCAAAGTTTCATGCAAAAGGAGAAAAAAGCCCTTTGAGAGTAAGTTAAAACAACTGTGCTTTATTCATTGGCTTAGAAAGAAGGGAAAAGAAAGAGGTGCTGTGATTTTTATCACCAGAACAGCACATTTATCAGTAAGTAATTGGACTGTTAGTAAGCACTGGTAGGGAACATCCACCCCAGCATGAAATGCTGGCACCTGACAGAGGGAGAAGTATGGATGTATTGCTTCTGCATCACGGAATCCAAATTTCTGAGACTTATTTCTATGGCAGATGGACTCATATAGTTTGAAAACCAGGTCATTTTTTGATCCAACAAATATTTAATATGAGCAAAGAAAAAGTAGCTTCTTCCTCAAACACCAAAAACAAGAGGAAATAAAACCCAAACCTGAGCTGAAATTTCAGCACAATTAATTATATCCACATTCAAAATATTCCTGACATACAGAGAAATGAGCTTGTGAAACTTCCTGTCACAGGAATGAGTGAAACAACAAATTTAGTTATTTTACAAAGGCTGAGCCACTTCTAATCATAAGCAAAAATATGCAATGCTTATTTTCATATGCAGATGTTTGTTCCAGCATCACATACTGTTAAAGCCTCTAGGGTTATATCTGGAGGAAAAAGAAAGGTGGAATGGTATGGGTTCTAAATGGACTTAGTTCTCCCCCATTACTCCTTGCACTTAGCACAAGATGCTTCACAAAACCAGGCAGCCTTCTCACATTCCTGCAGCACAGAGCTGCCACAGCCGGCCATTGAGTAAACTGGAAAAGGAGAGAAGACCCCTCCTGCCTCTGCAGCTTATTCAGAAAAAGACATTTTCTTTGCCTCCTACACTGGAGAATCTGATACCAATAGTATTAGTGAAATGATATCACAGAGGCTGGATTTAAGATCTGATCCCATCTCACAGTCCTTGTGATTTCTTTAAATGGTGATCATTAGCTTGCAGCGCTCATCCTGTGTCATCAAAGTGGTGAGATGATCAGTTTTCTCATCTATAGGGTATGAATCTTACCAACGTTTGCAAATACCTGATGAGGGGATTAAAGAAGATGAGGCCAGGCCTTTCTTAGTGGTGCCCACTGACAGGACAGGAGTCAATCCACACCAATGAAAGGATAAGAAATTCCATTTCAACATGAGACTTCTTAACTGCAAGGGTGGTCAAATCCTGGAACGGGAACGGAGAGTATGTGGAGGATATTTTGAATAACCTTGTAGATATGCAAAACCCAACTGGACACAGCCCTGAGCACCATGTTCTCACTGACCCTGCTCTGCACAGCCAGGCTGGACTAGTTGATGACCATAGCTGTTTTTCAACTTCAACTGCTCTTCAAGGCTGTTAAAATCATAATCGCCCTTACAACCATCATGACAATTGTTCTGTTTGAGTAATCTACCTGTATCTTTATTGAAGAAAATAACCTGTATGACTTTCACCTCCCCTAGACAGAGTAGATTGTACTAGTGGAAGGTAGAATAACTGATTTGTAATTATATTTCTTTAATCTGGATGTTACTGATTTTCAGTGGTGCAGAACCAATTTATGTACAATGACTCTCCACTTACATACATCACTGCAGTAATACTATGTTGTTACTATACAAGGCTTTTTATTTATTGATCTCCAGGGATGTTGCAGATGCACTATGCAGTTACATCTGATTTCATGCAATCCTAGAAAATCACACTGGAAAGGACGTTAATCCCAAAGCAAATTAACCTAGCCTGTTAGATAAAGCTCTTAATTTTCTCCAAAATGGAGAATCCAAGATTTTCCTAGACAATCAGCTACTGTACTTGGAGGAAGCTTTCTGTTTCAGCAAAAGTGAATCCCGCTTCCTGTCATCTTATCTATCATTCTTATTTTATCTGGCCATGAAAAATGGGCTCTTTTCAACAGACTTTAATGGATTGGAAAGGTTGATGTCTCTTTTCTTGAATGAACAAGGCCATATTTTCTAGATCTGCGATCAGTCTCGCTGACTGTACCTGGACTCTTTCCAGTTACTCCACATCTTTCTTTAATTTATACAAATGACATAAAAGAAAGGTCTGACTTTATAGATGGAGTTCCTGCACACATAGGGTTTTTTGGGAGTTGGAGGAACAAACCAGAAACAATGCTGGTTTTTGGAACAAAATCAAGCTTTAAAAATATTGCAATAAATGCCTTAGAGGGAAAAATAATCCTAGAATATCCTTAAAGGTTTCCAATCCTTGTTCTCAGGGCAAGTACTTTTAGTGGTTTAAGATGCTACTACTCTTCTGCCAGAGGTTTTTGCCTGAGTATCAGTGTTGGATACATTCACAGAAATTAAGGCCAGATCACTATGCGCTTCTAATTTAACCTACTGTACAAAACCCCTGCACCAAGCCCAAGAGTTGCTGGTTGAACTAGACATATCTTTAAGAAAGACAGCCAATCTTGATTTAAAGACTGCCAGTGATAAGGAATATACCAGATCCCTAGATAAATTATTCCAATGGTTAATTACCCAACCTAATTGCTAGTTTGAATTTGCCCAGATAAAGCTTCCAGTCATTGGATACTCTCATGTTTTTGTTTACTAAACAAAAGATCCCTCTACTATCAGAAATATTTCTTCAACTGTTCACTGTAATGCAACTGTCTCAGATGTTGGCTCACTCTGCAGCACTCATCTGTAGCCTTTCTAAGATGCCAATATTTTATTTAGCATGTTTAACATTTCTTTATTTATTTAAGATACCAGAACCACTGGGGTTCAGTAATCATCTAGTGGTGTACACAAAGGTAAATACAAAGCCAAAACTTTTGAAGCTATTTCATAGTGATCCAGACCAGATCTTTATTGCTTGGGACCCACTGTATGTAGATTTCTTCGATCTCATGCAGAATGTCCCTTGTACCAATGTCTTCCCTTTTCATCCAGTAGCAAAGTGGGTGAGAGGGCTGAGCAAGAGACTTGACAGCTCACCTCCACCTCTAAACAGTGACTGAAGCAATTTTGCTCTTAATCTAAGGCTTTTTTTTTGAATGAGTTAGTTGCTTCATAAAGTGGTGTTTTGCAATATAAGGGTTTGAAAACTGTCCATATAGTCTTAGCCAGAAGAAAGGTGAGCAGAACTGTAGCCATCTGTCCCCATCATGGTGTGGGGAGATTCAATTTAAAATCTGCATCTACAGTTTGTCCTTGGTAGCATTACTGCATCGTGTCTTCTTCATGAGATCATTTTGTATCTGGTTTCCCTGGAAAATTTAAGTATAAACAGAAGATGTAGGTCTTTTGCCTACTAAGAATTTATTGATATTTGGCAGATTGGACAAGTAGCTGTTTCACCTGTGCAGGCTGATTTAAACATGCATGTGCAGTGAGCTGGATTCATCTTGGATATGTTGAATTTAACAGCACAGGCACTGAAAGTGTGATATTTGCCAGATGCATCTAGTCCCTGCGTCTGTGTTGTAGAGTCAGTCTGCTTATGCACAGTTAATTTGCCACACCCAGAATATATCTAACATGCTGCATACTTGTATAGGTATTAGGGTCACATGAGTCCCGTGTGTTATGTGTATCCTGAGTGCACTGGGTGCTGACATTGTGCAAACAGGTGCAACGCTTTGCCCAATGGATGCATTGACAGCCACTGCAGTGGGACTTACACATAATTCATCAATTTCATTTTGTGGAAATTCCATAAAGAAGGAGTATGTGTATCTTACCTTGTGATTTTAATTCCAACTGATTGATCTAGAATATATTTAATCTCCAAGGTATTAGTGTCCTTCTGATTAATTTTTCAGAGTTTTAAGATAGCATCTTAGTGAAAACATGTAGTGTCAGCACCGAGAGTCTTTCCACCTCTGTATTTTTTTTTTACTTAGATGTGCCTTTTCATTGAAAGTGAAGGGAAATCTATTTATGTTGGCTAATTAACAGGACATTCCACAAGCCCTGAATTGTTTAATTCCACAAGTTCTGTACCATTGCACCCAAAACTTAATACAGACATTTAAATTGGCTATAAACACTTTCTCAGACATTTTTTATTGCTCTTTTACTGTTCATAGGTGTTAAAAGTCAAAGTGAGAAACGTAGTAGATAAGATCACCTAGTCCTTTTTTGTTATTATTCTTTAAGGCTATGTTAGATAACACTTCCTTCTAGCAAAGAGGAAAGAATGGGACCATTACAAATCCTATCACATGAAACAAGGAAAGGAAAGAATCCAAGCAATGTTGAGAGTAGGCCATATGATGATAAGCATCTTCACCATCTTTGCCATACATAGTTTGCCTCTAAAATTACTTTGATCTAATACACAGCCTTTGATCTAACGAAATTAACCATCTTCCCTTCTGTTGGTGAGATGAAGGTGAGACCATACAGATACCTTTAGTGGCAGGATACTTCAGTATCTTGATTCACTTCCTGTTTTGCTCCTAGAAGGTCCATGTTGGTGTGCTGTTTTGCTCTTGGTCTGTTCTGGGACAACTAATAGTCTACTTTCCAGAGAAGCAGCCAGTTCATTCCAGGGTCTGTTTGACTTCAACAGCATAGCACCCTCAAATGTCTTTCTGTATGAATGTACTTCAACCTGCATCCTCGGCAACAAAATTACCAGATGAATGGCTACAGCAGTGATTTGTTGTTATTTCAGACACTCAGAAATTAAATAGCCCATAAAATGACCAATTGTATTTCAAGACCAGAGGGGGTTTATACTGTACCTTATAGTTCCAGCACTTAATAGTGTGGGTATGAGCCAAAGCACATCGAGTGGGGAGCCAGGATTCAGCCTACAGACATCGACAGCTGTCGGAATCACCAGTGGCCAACACCAATTACATCAAAACAAATGAACAAAAAAATAAATCTGCCCTTATAAATGTGTGGCTTTGTGGGTGTATATTAGTGTATTTATATATTTTTCTTATATATATGTGTGTGTGTGTGTGTATGTTACTCCTGGGGTGTGTTTTCCAATGTAAAAGTTCTCTCATCACCAGCTACAAGATTCTGGAGCAGGACTATGCTGCCACCACAGCGTGCAGGCCTGATGCTTCTTTAGAGCTCATGACTCACAGTGTGCACTTCCTTGTTTCTCCTATGTGATTATACAGCTTTTTAGATGATAAGTACTGTTTGTTTAGCTCAAAGAGTGAAAGCTTTCACTTTTTACATTTTCTAGTCTCTCCCAGCCTTCTGACTCATAATGACTGTTCATTCCTCTACAGTCTCTTCTAGCTGATGTCAAAGTGCAAAACAACACATACATTTGACTACATGATAACACAGAGGGTTGATCGCAGGATGTGTAGGTCTATCGACTTAATTAGGTTGAAATCAGTTTGCATATGTTCAATATATTCTCTCATCATTTTAGCATTTGTAGGAGCCAGTGTGTTACCCAGCTGGTTGTCATTTCCTACTTCAAAGTGAATGGGAGATCACAGGACATAGACGTAGCTGACAGTTTTAAACCAGACCTCAGACAGAAAGGAAGATCTTTTAAAGAGAATTATCTGATTACACTCTGAGAATAAATGAAAAGTTATTAGCAATCACATATTGCTAAATTTTCTGATTCAGAGCTGCCTGTATATACTGGTTTGTGTACAGATTTCTTCAGATTATAACTGGACATTCATAATCGGATGTCCTGACAACATGCAAAGTTCCAGGTAAGTTGCACACTGAAAAGCTCGAGTATGGACTGATGTAATTTCTACTGCCCTTGTGAACAGAAAAACTTGTATCTGAAAATCAGTCCTGAAACCTCTGTCAAAGAAAGAGTATGATGGTTTTTATTGTGTTTTTATATGAACCAGAAAGAAAAATTAAACAGGTATGAACAGGTTCTTAAATAGAGCAGCTAATAAAATAAAAGAAAAGTAGTCATTCTTCTAGCTCTATTGCTTAGTCTAACAGGCATAGATGTATAGGCATAGATGTTTTCTTACTTATTTAACTTCATTATCCAGTATAACTTGCCAACCCACTAATGTTTTCAGTTTTCTGCTCAGAGATCTAAAACCGTGCCCAAATAAAATTCCCACTGAAGTCCATAACATCTTTATAAAATAAAAAAATTTGAACAAACATGTCAAGAGAACAGGAAACAAACGTCAGGGCATTTTTTTTTCTCCTTTTTTTTTTTTTCTAAAGTAAAATGATATTTTTTAAATGGATTTTAGGTATGTATTTTATAGATTAAATTTTCATATGTATGTTGGAGATGGCCTTCATTAACAGCTGCTTTCCATACAAATAACAAAATGGTAATGTGAAGGTATCCTAATAGGACTTCAGCTGGAATACCTTCACAGTTTTGAATATCCTCATGTACAAAAGATGTACTGAAACTGGAAATGGTGTAGAAGGAGTAACCGTAAGTTATGATGGTGATATTACAAGGGGTTTGTTTTGTTTTACCTAGTAAAGCAAAAGTTGTAAAAAGCACTATAAATAGATCAAAAGTATGATACCAGACCTGGTAAAGAACTGTTTAAGCTAAAGGAAAAGTACAAAACGAACAGGACTAAACCAGCCATTAATAAACTGAGAAATAAAATTAGAATATGGCTTTGGATGAAAAGAGCAGTAAGGTTTTCATTCACCTGTCCAGTGAGAGCAGTAGGACATGGCCAGGCCTCCTGCTGTCCCATGGCACAACACTTGGGCAACATCAGTGGAGTAATGTATGGCTGACACACTGTCTAACCTATGCACTCTCAAAACAGTGTGCTTCAAATTAGACTTTGTCTCCTGAAACACTGAAAATCTTGACACACTCTTTGGCTATCCATAGAATATTTTTGTTTAAACCACGACATCATCAATAAAATGTTAGTACTCAACAGTCCAGCAACCCAAGGACTGACTTCCAGCTTGGCTGGAATAAACTGTGCTTGCATTCATGTAGATGTGGAACTAGTACAGAGGTCTGGTGGCGATATCTGTGTTGATCTCAAATGGACTTCCCAAGTGTTACTGGAGTATGTGACCAATGACGTATTGCTAAAATCTCCACCAAATCTCACCAAAATCTCTGGGTTTGCCATGCTCACATCAAAATAACTGTGTCCCAAACTGTAGCAACTGGAAGATGTGATGCCAACATTTTTTTCATATTTTTGTTTTTCCAAACATATTTGGTTTTCATATTTATAAAGACTTTATTGTAGCCTGCTTAGTTTGCTTTGATTACTTTCAGTTCCTAATCTAGCTCAGATACCTTTATTGTCTTTCAGGTCTGAAAAATTACTATAAAACAGTCTGTCTCTTGTATAATCACAACATAAAGTATATTTTTATGTTTAATAGAAGGAAATTGTTCATTGAAAGGTAAAGCAACATGTAATTAATAGCAAACCTGGCTAATGATAGCTAAAATACATCAAAGCATCCTACAGCTTATTGACTAGTATACATGCTTTCAGCAAACTATTAACTTCGAAGCAAATTAACTTCTTTTCTAACCAGGGCTCTTTTAAAATTTTATAGTGGGAGACGCTGATTGAATCTTTGATTCATTAATAAAATGATAGATATTTGTCATTAACTCCTATAGTTGATGCATAAGTTGATGTATGATCTTCCTATAGTATTTTACTTTATGACTGCTGAACACGTGGTACTCATATGTGTGTTCAAATACAATCACTGTGTTATAGGAAAATAGGAAATTAGGATTTTAGGCCTAAATCAGTGTTATAAGCTGTGCTGCTAAGGCTGCAAGTTTCAGCCTTGTCTCCTGCACAGCCCTTTCCCAGAACCACGAGCGTGGTTACCTTATGCTTGCTTTGTATCCTTAGACACTGATAAATGCTATTCTTAGGTTTACTGATTTTGTACTAGATTGATATTTGTACTAGATTGATGAACTATGGATAACAAATGAGGCAGGTGGAACTTCAAAGCTAGCCCTGTAACTGAGGACTTTCCGTTCAGTACTTTCCGAAGTGGAACATGAAGAAAGAAGTGAAACATGAAGACCACTGGGACGGAAGGAACCTGAAGACATCAATAGAAGACATCAATAGTGATAGACAGTGATAAATTTTGCTTAGTTGCATAATACTTGTTAGAACCCTATATAATGACTAGCTGTATTACTGTATGATTGTCACTCTCTGAGGAGGTGATCCAACCCTGCTGTTCCTGCGAATCTTCTACAATAAATACTGCTCAGAGTAACCCACGAGAGTTCGAGTCTCTCTCCAGCGCCTTCCTAATAACCTTTTTCACACTGTTATGGTACTACCTGTGTTTGTGTCATATTTGAGACTCAGGTCAAGGGCTAATGTAACAAAAGAAGACCCTTTTGGGGAGTTACCTTGGCTGTTGATTTCATAGATACTGTTTCCATCAGTTTGTTTTACTCATCTATAAGAAGCAAAATAAAGGCTTAGATGCTTTGCATGCAATTTTTATGGATCTGTGGGGTGTTTATGGCTAAAAGACATTATAAAGACTATTCTAACTTTCTGCATCATATGTTACGTTGACTTCCTTCAGTGAAGAGAATCACTAATTAAGTTCAATCAAGTGAAGTTATATGGAGCCAACTGCAGCTTATCCAGCCTAGAATTAGACTGAGATCTTCAGAGAAACCACAGGGACTTCACTAATACAAAAAGTCTCCTCATCTTCCTACCTTTAAAACCTTTACTGTTGAGTTGACTTTGTAGAACCAAATCTGTATGAGTAAATTATATCAAGAAAATAATTACTGGCAAAGCTGTATCTAGGCTTTGAGAAAGACCTTGCACAGGTTTTCATTTGTTTATAAAGTTCTGTCCCGATTCCTGTCTGTGTTGTGTTTAATTACTAAGTGAATCATCAGGATGAAGCTGCCATTTTTTGTCCTATTATTGAATGTTTTGAAGATGGCTGTGATGTCCCCTCTAACTCACTGGGTCTTTCTTGCATATTGATTGTTTATCTCATGAAGATTCAATGACATCATCCTTCCTTGCCCTTGAGGGCAGGGCCTAAACTGAGCACAGCAGAATTACAGGGTTTCAAGAAGCCCTCTGTTCAAAGTGTCCTCACAGCTGTGAGTCAACTTTCCTTCATTGATGCTGTATTTTCATAGCATTGTTCAGCTCTAATGATGAGATGCCAGTTGCACAATTAAGATAGATGCAGTCTTGTTTCCCTGCTTACTAATCTCAAGAAGCTGTTGTGCTTTATGTTTCATCTAACAAGAAGTGTAAGGTGGAGCTTTGAGAAAATGAGAACGTGTTCAGGCCCATTTTCTGATGGAGTTTTTTTCAGAGGGCACTGAAATCATATATGGCCATCATCCATCTTTAATAGCTAGTTTAACTATTATAGCAACTGAGTTCTTCATCAGCTGAGTAGCATTTCATTATGTGCTTATACTGAAGTGCAGATGGAAAGAGAGGGAAAGTCATGGAGAGAAAATAAGCTGATGTGTTTGATTAAAAATTCTAGTTCAAAATGAAGGAAATACATATTTGAAACTCTACACCATATTTACACCTTCTGCTCAGAAAATACTGTCATCTCCTTGATTATAGAATTATTTCTCTGTATGCCCCTTATTCATCACTATCATTACGCCTTACCATATCCTCATTTTTACACCTACTCAATCAGAATCACTTATTTCAGCATTTCTAATCAGCTATCTTCTACTGCTCTGCAAGTGTTGCAGTTAAAGATTTTTCTGAGGTTATGGCGACATGTCATAAGAACTCTTTTATTTTTCTCTAATTCAGAAAAAAATGCAATTAAATAGAAATAAGAGTTATTTGAAGTCTGACTTCACTCTAAACACACTTTCTTCACTTGGAAAGTATTACAGCAACAGATTTCTTTGCAGATCTTCTGAAGATGTTCCTATTACTCCTGAAACAAAACAAAACAATGAAACAAACAAACAAACAAACAAAAAAGGCAGATCTTGGTGCCTTTGAAAAGTAAACCAATCACTTTTGTCATTTGCATAGGTCTAAATCTGGAGTCATATGTAGACATTAATTTAGTTTTCCGTCACAACCCAACCAAGACCAGTAGTGTTTCAGGAGCTGATTCATGAGCAAATCAAACAGCCTGGCCCTACAGGCAGTAATATCCACCAGAGAAGTAGGGCAGGGAACTTGGTTGGATTTTATTAGTACACTTTTGGTTTTTTTTATAAAGCTAGCTAAAAAAATGATGTCTCTGTTCATGTAAGATTTCAGAGCACAAACATCTGTTTTCTTTCTAAACCAGCACAAATGCAAAATTATGCTGACATATTCCACATACATGAATTTCAGTAAAAGAAACTACTTTTTGTTGAAAATCTAAGGGAATTAAAAATTTAAAAATCCAAGGAAGAAAATAGGCAGATAACCAGATGACCAGGCCAAGAAACTGGCTGCTTAAACATTGCTCTAGCTGTAACAAGAGCCAGCTTACTGTTAGAAAATTTCACAAAATTACTGTGTCTCACTAATTGTTTCAATCACAATAAATTGTTTCCTGACAGTAAACTGGACCACTGGAAAATTGAGAGCATGCACATGTATGCAAGTGTGAGTTTATACGTATATCTGCAAAAAGGTGTCATTAACTGATGTCCATTCCTACTGAATCCAGTTCAGCTGTCTTGCTGCTGGTTAGTGGAATATGTGAGTTCAGTACTGGATAAGCATAATCGGTAGTGATAATATAAAACAAACAATAGGTACATCAAATAAATAAGTGGAACAGGATTAATATATTTAAGGTAAATATTTTCATGAACTCCATGTGCAGATAGACTCTCCTGTCCACCCTCCCCCTCTTGAATCTATGTCTTTTCTGCAAATAGAGTAAAAAAATGTTCACTTGTGAAATGGATTGTGCCCTCATACCTTCGCTGTGTCTGCTGCCAGGTGGCAGTTTTTGGTTGAAACTAGAGAGCTGTGTCCTGTGAGCTTTGTGAGGCCTTTAAATTTAGAATAATGTTTCAATAAAACAACTGAAAACTACATGAGGAGGCACAACAGACATCCCCAGTAAACCAAGAACCAAGTGAAAATCTTCACTTGTCAGAACAGGATTTTTTCATTATGACAATTACTCTGGTCATTAGAGTCACTCATCACTGCACGTAGGCAGCGCTAGATACCAACTCCGGGAGACTATTGGATTTATCTGTTTGCCTCTGAAATCTGTGGAATCCCTTCCTTGAGCTTCCATGTGAGCTAGACCTGACTTTTTATAAATCGCTGCCTGCAACTATTCAACTATTCTTGTGCTGAGGGACTGAATTATCCACACAAAAGGTACCATGCTGGGATTACAAATGCATACTTACTACCCACTATGCCACAAGCTGGAGAGCATGATCATTAAGTATCAAAGACAGAGATTTTTATGGAGAAGAATGAGTCACAGAAGCAATATATTCTTTTGTTTCTCACTAAATGAAGAGAGACAGCGTCTATTAAAATAAAACCACCCCTCTTTCTAAACAATAACATGTATAGGTGCTAAACCTAGTCAAAAATATCTTTCTGTATGTCCTCTCACTGCCAATGTGATAATACTGCTGTGATAAGAATCACAAGTGTGATACTTTCTAATAAAATTGATCTATTAAAGAGTGCTGAAAATCTGAAAAACAAGACTGCTACTATTTCCTGCTACTCATTAACCTAAATTTGGGATGTCTCCCACTTTTTAATATTCTCATGATAATTTTTCTTTCCTGTAAAAAAGGCATTTTCCTGTTTGTGGCTATTTAGTAGAGGTGACATATTTCTTCTGTGTCTGATAACTTTTAAAAAGAGCATGAAACAATCCCTGATGGTTTTCTCAAGGTTTGCATATAAGCTTTTATCATATCAGAGCAAGCGGAAATCCAGAAAATTATTTGAAATCACAGACACTGATAGGCATGGTTATATAAAAGTAAGATGAAAATACCCATTGTAAGACTTGCAGGCTCACACCATGCTGAGGTTGTATTGGCAGACCCATGGATAGTTGGCTGTGATACTAAACAATGCTGATCAGTGAACCTACATTTTGCACACTTTTCCTTTGATTTAGGTTTATTATGATTATCTAACTTTTTAAGAAGCTCCAGACCCATCTTAATTTCCTGCAAACCAGCTTGCTGGAAAAATGCTTTTTCTTTCTGCCTTCAAACATCTACCTACCCTCAAAGTTTCTAAACAGTTATATGCAACAACTTACTTTTTCAAGCCTACAATGGACATCGATTCAATCTTGCATCTGCAACTAGTTTTCCACAGCAATGTATAGGCTGTTGCTGTCCTATTTGTTGGTCTATATCTGTAGAGAGCAGTGATATCTATGTCAGAGTTTCATTTCCTGAATATTGGTTCTAAAGCAGTTGTGCAAAGATGGAAGACTTAAAAAGTAGCCTCTCTCTGCATGTGTATGTACATTCTCACCACACATTTTTAATGGACATAGACATGTAGCATAGATGGAGTATAGAATGGCAATCTAAACCAGCACATGTTTAAATGATCTAGGGGTCCTAGCAAAGTAATTTGACTGACTGCCCTGTAGGCAAAGTGTATGACTCAAGGAGAGATTGCCTTCCCAGATTCCTTTCCAACTAAGAATGGGGTGTGGTGAGGGAAATAATGTGTGATTGCTTTGGTAAAAACATGTTAGCCATATGAGTTTGGACGGCTGTATTTTTTGAGTGACAAAGCAAATGAGTAAGTTGTGTTGGTCATCCTGAAGATGTCTTTGTACCATATCATACAGGCACTTCTGTATTGTTCCAAATTGAGCAAGAAACCCAAGCTATTTTAACTTTTTTAGGAATTTTAAAATTTTAAAATTCTTTGTTAGCACAGGTTTTACTCATTGAAAAATTATTTCACAAGATACATAGAGGGGAAGAGGTTACTTTGAACTTAATAAAGGTTTTTTGACAAAGCTGTATTGTCCTTAACATGCAGACATTTTAACATTAGCTATTAGTACAACATCCTTTCCATAGTTCTCCTGCTAGCTTGTGAAGCTAGTGATAATGAAAATGTCATTTTTATTAGTAATAATAATAAGAGAAAGAAGGAGTCAAAACCTGTTTCTAAAGCCTAGCATCAGTGTACATAGCCTAGCAATTATAGTGGGAAAATTATTTCTAAGATTTAACAAAATATTTGGTGTAAAAGGTCCTGAGAAGAAATAAAATGGGTAGTTGATAATGCTGTTGTCCATCCTTTCACAAATTAAGTGATGCTGTTGGGCAAGAACACTCTGAGATAGATAGCTCTGTGCTTCAGACTCAATTGAGCTGTTTACAACACGAGTCAGGTTCTTCAGACAGGAGGAATAGGGCTTGCTCAGTCCCTGGTAATGGAGCGTATGCTCACAAGCCATGAGAACCGCCTTCTTCATTCAAAAGGTTTCATGCACTTCTCTGGCCTTGCCTTTGGAAGCACTTAGTACAAGAGATTGAAAATATGATTTTGGAAAGAGAAGACAAAATTTTGTTGGGAATGACTATTAAGGGGTTAAGGAAGGTCACAGAACCTGATTCATTCTTTGAAAAGTGACAGGTTTTGAACTCTGAAAATACCTGTGCTGATTTGTTAAACTGTCTTAGTAATGTCTACTTGAAAAAAGTGTTAGTGTTTTATTCATTATTGCTATCCCCTTAACTTCTTCCACATTTCTTTTTCCCTGTCTTCTGGGCAGTTTTTTACATGCAGAGTTCACAATGGGAACTCAATGTGTGGACTAGTTGCAAAGTGGGAAGCACGAATCAAAAGACAGAACTAACCATACTTAATATTATTTGGCTTTTGAAAACATTTCAGCTTAAAGAAGTAAAGAATGTGGCTTTTTTTCCCCCTATTTTGATTTAATTGGTCTTTTAATCATGCTTAATGGCAGATTCCTTCCTATTTTGATGACAGGAATAAAGGTATACAGTTTCCATGAAAGGTGTGCATATGGGAGGACTAATGGCTCTGAGGAGCAACGGGCTGTAGAGGGCTACACAAAGCACAAGGTGAACAGTTCCTGCATGAACAGACAACACGAGAAGCCAGTTTTTTGGAAAAGGGAACAGTTAGGACCCACTGCCCACACTCAGGAACGTTCTGGAGACCCAGCAAACCCCAGGCTTGGTCTAAACACAGATAATACATCCACTATTGGCTTTAAAATCTTCTAGACTTTTAAGAAAAAACTCTTCCTTTCTCAGCAACTCACTGGAAGAAAATACAGAGGCTCTTTCTAATGGTCTGACTGTTCTACAGGAGTGGGTTAATAATAACAGTTATTCTATAAACCTTTGAAACAGCAGTATGATTCTAAAAAGTGACTCTCTTAAAATGCGAATCCTACTTATTTACAAATCTACCGATATTGAATAATAACAATTTGGGGTTTTTGCCAAACAGTAATTTTTGCTGTTTTGTTCACTTCTAATTTTGCAAAACTGATAATAGAGAGAGAAACTGCGTTCTGTTCCACCTTGACCACCTTCAGCAGAACTCACACCAACATCCAGTCAGCTATGTGTGAATACATCTGCAGAAAATACTGAATTTGCAAAAACATCATGAAGAACTTTTATGGCTCTAATATGTCTTTCTGTGTGCAATACAACATACAATTCCTGTAAAATATTCTTCAAGACTTGCATGACAGAGGTATCCAGACTGCAGTCCTCTCCTTGGAAGGCATCTTGCAAGCTTCTCTACATAGATGTGTGGTACCCTGCAGGAAGAGACAGTTCTAAGGATTTTTTCAATGAAATTACTGCAAACTTTTAATGATTGAAAAACTAACTTCCTCATGAGAAATATCTATATTTTATCAAGAACTTAGCAGATAAAGGCATGTCTTCAGAGATTTCTGATCAAAATGAAAAGACATTCACCCAGTAATAGTAAATAGCCCAATGTTCAGGACACTGGCAAGGCCTAGAAGATTCAAATTAAAATATTTTCTCTGCTGAATTCACTGTATGAATAAAATACATGAACAAAAGCCATTCACAGCATTTTTGCATGTGCCAGGTGAGTGCTTTTGCTTCCAGACTTTTTTATATAGGTATTTGGCAATTTCACATGTTGTACATGTACAAAGAAAAATGATTTGAAAAATTCCTCAGTCCAGAAGAAAATGTTATAAGCCCTGTGATAAAACTTGGTAAGAGATATTATCTGTGCAGTACTAGAGATGCTTCTCCACTAGCCTCTGCTCAGGACCCACTTCAAGTCATATCATGGTGGCCTAATTGATTACTACAAAGTAGGAGGACATGACACCCATAAGACCAGCCAAATCCTGTTTCACAGATGTAGATTACGTATTCACTGGATAATAGAGCAGCTTAATTAACCTTTTGGAAACTACTCCAAATTAGCTGTCTGATCATTTACGTCTGCAGGCAGCTAAACTGCAAATCTGCTATTTTGTGATTATATTTACAAATGCCCCTAATGGGCAACATTCACCTTGAACATACAGGAGTACAAACAGGGAGAGTAAGGAGCAATCCTTCTATAAGGGTTGCTCCATGATCTGTCTTCTCCCTCTTGTCATTTGAGTGTCTGCTTTGCTGATGCTGCTAGACTTGGAAAATTTCAGTAATCTCTTAGCCAAAGGAAAGTTGATGAACATTTCCTGAGGACAATATGATAATTTGCCATTTAAATGTCAAATAACAGGGACAATACAGAACTTTAAAGTTTTCTAATGAAATCTTAAATAGTGAATGGAAATGGAGTTAACTCCTCCTCCTTCAGAGATGCACCTATGTTCATTATTTCATTGGTCCTCAGTAACTCCAAATTGTATTTCTCTCCATGGTGGATTGACCCTGGTTGGATACCAGGTGCCCACCCAAGCTGTTCTATCGCTCTCCTCTTCAGCTGGACAGGGCAGAAAAAATATAGTGAAAGGGTTGTGGCTCAAGATAAGGACAGGAAGAGTTTGTTCACCAATAACCCTCACGGGCAAAAGAGACTTGACTCGGGGAAATTAATTTAATTTATTACCAAATAAATAAGAGTAGGATAATGAGAAATGAAGCCAAATCTTAAAAACACCTTTTCCCAACCCTCCTTTTTTCCTAGGTTCAACTTCACTCCTAAATTATCTACCTCTTCCGCCCAGGGATGCAGGGAGATGGGGAATGGGGGTTGTGGTCAGTTCATTACACATTGTCTTCTTCCTCCTCTGGGGAGGACTTCTCACACTCTTACCCTGCTCCAGTATGGGGTCCCCTCGCACAGGAGACAGCCCTCCAAGAACTTCTCCAACATGAGTCCTTCCCACGGGCTCCAGTTCTTCATTAACTGCTCCATTGTGGATCTTTCCACAGAGTCACAAGTCCTGCCAGTAAACCTGCTCCAGATTGGGCTCCCTCTCTCTATGGGTCCACAGGTCCTGCCAAGAGCCTACTCCAGTGTGGGCTTCCCACAGGGTCACAGCCTTCTTCAGGCATCCACTTGCTCCAGCATGGGGTCCTTCCTGGGCTGCAGGTGGATCTGTGCTCCACCATGGACCTCCCTGGGCTGCAGGTGGATCTATGCTCCACCATGGACCTTCCTGGGCTGCAGGTGGATCTGTGCTCCACCATGGATCTCCATGGGTTGCAGGGCACAGCCGGCCTCACCATGGGCTGCACCATGGGCTGCAGGGGAATCTCTGCTCTGCCACCTGGAGCACCTCCTGCACTCCTTCACTGATCTTGGTATTTGCAGAGGTGTTTCTCTCACACATTCTCCCTCTTTTCTCTGGCTGCTGTTCTGCAGCAGAGTTTTTTTATCCCCATCTTACATACATTATCCCAGACATGCTACCACCATTGCTGATGGGTCCAGCCTTGGCCAGCAGCTGGTCCACCTTGGAGCCATGTGGCATTGGCTCTATCAGACATGGAGAAAGTTTTTAGCAGCTTCTCACAGAAACCATCTCCATAGCCTTC
The DNA here is from genome assembly GCF_964273445.1 of Streptopelia decaocto. Classification (NCBI taxonomy): domain Eukaryota; kingdom Metazoa; phylum Chordata; class Aves; order Columbiformes; family Columbidae; genus Streptopelia; species Streptopelia decaocto. Next base: position 16,308,799 of record NC_138655.1, read on the forward strand.
CTGCTACCAAACCCCTGCCATGCAGACACAATGCACACTTCATTTTAATCAGATTCTCTTCCATTATCTTTCCAACACATTAAAATAAAATGTATCTTCAGGTGAGGAGGCTGCCCAGCAGCTGCCATGACACCTCACAGTACCCTCCATTGCTAGGAAGGAAGCTGCAGTAATTATAAACTGTTTGGTTCTTTAATATCATTAGAAATACCCTTAACTTTTTGAGTACAAAGATGTTTGTTACTAAAGTAACTGGAAAGCAGAATGTGAAAGGTTTACACTGAGAAATATTTACTCTTTTGAAATGTTTTGCCATAGCATGTTTCAAACACAGAGTTCTCTCAAGCAGACCTGTTTCTCTAAACAGCTCCCTTTTCACCAGTCCATTTTTGTTGCTAAGAATGTGACTTACTTCAAGTTTCCCCTTTGGTGTTAACTCTCTCCAACATTTTACTGCATTGACTGAAGGGGGACCAGCCCATTATCCCTGTTATGGTCTGATCTCTGGTTATTTTGTTTAAATGCTTCTTTAAAGGGTTTATAATTCCAGTTTCACTCTCTGGCAGTTTACAGCTCACACTGCAACTTTCCAGGAGTCATGCAAAAATGTACTATATTAGCAGAGACAACAGCTCCATCACATGCCAGATTTGGCTCTAGATGAGTGATAACACCAATTCCTGTACCAGTCTGCCACACTGCATACTCCTGCTTTCCCTACACCCTTTCTTAGCAGTCCTGATTGCCTTTTCATGCCATTGGAAAACTCTCACTTTCTTTTCAGTTTCTGTAAGAAGTAAAAGTACATTACATCAGTTTTAGCAGACAGATTTTTTTTTTTGGTAAGGCAATAAAGAAGAGTAAGTATGTTTGGCAATCAATTAAGACAGCTAGAAGAAATCTATCAGTTTTAGCCCTTTCATCTGGCTCTTGAGAAAAGAGATATATCCAGATGACAAGCATGCTTAAGCTACCCTTTCTTCCTCATATAGAAACATAAGGTTTATAATATGTACTTGGGAAAAAAAAGAAATCTAGTTACAATCCCAGGCTAATGTGTGCAGTGAATTAGATCTATCCTTCCAGAAGCTTTAATTTGTATGTCTGTTTTCTGGAAACTTTCCTAAGTCAGCTAAGAAAATGTTCCAGATTCTACTCGTGTGAATGCACATACAAGCAAATGTCTCTTGGATCATAAAATTACTCCTGTACGCCAAACATACTCCTGTTAGAAGACTCACCCATGATTCTGATCTCACAGCACTGTTACACCAATCCAACTGAGGGATCGGAAACAAGAACAAGAAATTAGAAATTCCATGTCTTTTGACAGTAAGTAGCTTTTTTTAAAACTAATTCCACAAGTCTCAATGGAAATTACCCTGATGGACAAGTTATTTATTGGCAAAACTGCATTATTTTATGGCCCTGATCCAGTGGAGGACTTAAGCATGTGCTTACTTTCTAGCATGAGAGTATTCTCATTGGTTTCAGTATAGCTTCACATATTTAAAGCTAAGCTGAGTTTAAGTGCTTTGCTGGATTGTGGCCTGTTTCTTCTGTCAATAACAGGAACTTAATGGAGATTATAGTTGCTATGGAGAGATGATATAAGTCTAAACAACTGAAAAAGATCAGACTGCATAAGACTGTTGAGTTCTATCAACCTTGTATATATTTTAGATTACAGTAAACTGACTCTTCTTACAAATTACAAGTACAATTTTCTTATTTCCTAATTTTTTTTTACTTCTTTGTCACAAGTATCTCAGATGGTCTTTTTGTTCATAGCACATCCAAACAGAACATGTGTGACAATTTCCGTTGTCGAATAGCTATTTCCTGGCTGATCTTGTAACTGATGAGGACTGAAAGATTCAGAATGAGAACAGTTTTTATTTTGGCATCTCTTTATTTAACAAAGTGAAATTTTTCTAGCTCCTTGTTTATTTCAGCCACACAGGAGTACACCAGGTCCCTGATATGTCTTTCTTACTTGAAGGGTACTTCTTGAGATTTTTTCTGTGTAAGTTTCCTAGGACAGAGATTAAATACATGAGCTCTCATCTGTCTTCCCCTTAGTGACTAAGCGCTTTAAGCACTTAGGTTGAGATTTGCAGCCTGAGACTTGCAGCTAGTAGCTGTGCTGCTGAGTGACTTTGTTCCTAGGGTCATACTGTTATCTCCTTTGAAGGACTTGAAGGTGGACTGACAGATTACTATTATTATATTCTTTATTATAATGCTTTAAGATTATTAGAAAAGGTGACACCAATTCACTTAGACTTTGTATTTCATCTTCCTTACATTACTTTCCAGCAACATTACGAATTTAAGCTCTACAGTTATATAAATGTCTATAAAGTTGTATAAATTACCAGATGCTATTATCTGCCATAACTAAGTTACTGAAAAGATACACTACTTTAATGATCATATTCATGAAACCTCAGAAGGATTGTTGGATCCATACACCAAGCAACACTTTATAGGTAAGTAGGAAAATGCAGGTATCATTTATGGTGACTTCAGTAAATTTCTAAAGTAATATTATACCCTTTATACCAGATGCAGGATATATGAGCCTATGCAGACTACCTCTGCAGCACTACTGTTCTGTTTCCTCTACTGCCAGACTATCTATGCATAGCAATATATTTTATTGGGAAGGCTTTCCCTGTAGTCATCTGAATGCTGCCATACTTCAAAATATAGCACACTTTGAAATTATGTGCAACTGAGAGGCAGCTACAGACATCTTATGTCTACTGAAAAAGCCCGCTGTGTCAGGCTTTTGAGGCATACAAGACTGGATATGACAGAAAAATTAGGCTACTGTGTAGTCTGCCCAAATTGCTGGCTACTGAAATCTTGAAGTCAGATTCTTGTCACTGCATCATCAACTCAGGTGAGGAGTTTTCAGGTCTTGGCATCCATATGACCAGACCGCAAAGCCGTATGTCAGTCCACGTGTGGTGTTCATCTGTATGTTGCTGTGTTTCCTTTGGGCACATCACATGACCCTGGTTCTGCAGCATCATGATAAGCATAGTCTATCCCCTCTTCACTGCTCAAGAAGTCTTCTGGGTCTCTGGGTGTGTGGGGCAGGATCTGTAAAAAGGTGCTAGAGAACTGTTACATCTCCATGTGGTTTTGCTGTGTCTTCACCCACAGTTTTGACAAGAAACTCATTTGGGCTTTTAATATGTCCCTATTTATAAGTGGAAAACATTGTTGCACTAGTGTTTGGTGAAGAATTAGTAGCAAACACCTGAGTCTAAATTTACCCTGCATTGAAATTAAGTGGAACCTTAATTCTCAAGTACTTTAGGGAAATGCTGCTTCACATGCAAACATAGGTCCCTGAGTTATTTTTTAATACTGAAAGCTAAAAACATGCGAGATGTCTTTGTTGTCAACAAGGACAAAACAGAGATTCAGCACTACTTTTTATAGACTTTTCAATTTGGCATGATCCTGCTCCACAAATAAAACTGATGGTTTGATGAAAAATGTATTTTTTGTGTCTATAAATCTTATCTCACAAAGCTGCTGGTACAGGTACAATTTAGGGATGGAACAGGAAACCTGGTAACTGAAATGTCCTTCTGACCTTCAATATTCAAATATCATATCTTTTTCATCATTCATATGAAACAATGCTTCTTTTGATATGACATGTAATGGATGGAATTAATTTAAAAATACATACATTATAGATTTTTTGTGAAAAAAGCTAAAGCAATATATAATACTGCTGTAGAGTTACCTATAGGTCTTAACAACAATGCAGTGTTTAAAGATACTATAACTTAAATCAGATATCATCACAACTTCAAAAAACTTCACAATATCACAACTAGTTAATAAAGGCAGTGAGAAAACAGCTTGGCTATCTTTGTACTGAAAATAAGAGAAACAAATAGTAAAATACAGACTGAGAGTTACTACACTTAAGCAAGAATATTTTTCTTATGTGGAGCATATTCCATTCATGCCAGTATTGACTAAGAAGAAATGGGTTGTGTGAAAAGCAGCAATAAGAACAGAAAAGGGCAATGCAAATATAATTTAGTTTTCTTGAAATGCTCATGATATGTATATCAAGTAAATGAAAAGCAGTAATCTGCAAAATGGGAATGAGGACCTAAACTACATATGAACAAGTTTCTGATTCAAAAATAATTTTACTCAGATCTAAAGAAACTTTTAACAAAGCAATACTGAATTCTTAACAGAAACAAACACAGATCTTAACAAATTTCATTTTGTCCTTGATGTAGGAGCCACGACTTTCAAATGTACACAAATGTGACAAAATAATTGCCAAAATGGTTTTGAGCAGCCATTGAATAAAGTCCAAGAGTGGAGAGGATTCATTCAAGACATTGCTGAATTCTCCTGTTGGGAGCATAACCTACATATATTTGACAAAGCAATGTAATGTGCAAATGTACTTGAGGATTGATTTGTACTAGTGTTAATGATGAATAAATCCTGAAGATGTAACACGTTGTTGTAAAATATTACAGATGAGAAAGAGCCAGTACCTCCACATTCCACATAGATCTTACTGCCTGAAGATAGTTTAACTTTTACCTTGTTTCTGGTTGTGTTTTGATTAGTTGCTGACAAATAAAACAGAGTTCTGGCTCATGAACAGTTCTTTGCAATGATTCCACTCTAAAATGCTGCATCTTTTGTGGAAAATCTACACAAATTTTATGTTGGTGTCTGATAGTTTTGTGAGAATATTGGCTTTTCAGGTTCTTGACAGAGCTAGGCTATGAGGTTTTGTGATGAAGACATCAGAAGAAAATAATAATCATTTTGTTTCCTCAGATGCTCTGCTTCCCATCTTGATGCTCTCATCTACAAACTAAGAGACACTGGTAAAATTGGTAAGATGCTTTTAATAAACATGGTTTCCATGGTTGTTACTGTTTGTCAGCCAACTATACCCTTCTACTGTTTGATGCAGAGAATTTTCTCCAAACTCCTCCCAATATACTGTTAAGTGCTGTTAAACATGAGGTAAAAGATACTGACTTTTTTGTTCATTCTCATCTTAGTGATAAATGAAACAGGCTATATTCCAAATGGCAGACTTTTAAGGTAACTAGTCAGTGATATATATTATCTCTTCCCATATTTAGAATGAAATGAGATAGTTACTCAATATAGTAAGGTGATTCAGTTCTTAAGAATATGTAGTCAAATGATTGGTTGAAAATTTCTAAATTATCTTGGTTTTGTATTTTTTTTTTCATTCAGTGAATGACCAAATGTAACTTCAAAAAATCAGAATAGTCATTCTCCATACTTTTTCATAGTTTAGTCCTCTCTGCATCCTACGGGCAAAATATGTTCCAAACATGTTTGAGTATTTCTTGAGCCTTATACAAAAAGAATTTCTGGAATAAGTGAATATGCAAAAAGAAAATTGTCAAGAATAAACAGCAATCCTGTATCCTTCTGAGAACCCAGAGACATCCATGGTAGGATGCATCTGACTGATCTTTGACTGATCTGGAGAGTACAGGCTTGTGTTTGAGCTGTCTTTCCAGACTCCCCTAATAGTCAGTTGCAGGAACTAAATATTTGAGTTCAGCAGTTAACTCACCATGAGTGTAATATTCAAAATAGGCCAGAAGAACTGTGCCTAGAACCGTTACTTTTCTTTGTTCACTGAAGTCAATTGACTTTGTAAATAAAGACTAGGTATTTAGATCAAACATAGACCTCTGTTTTTCATCAAATTAATTTTGTCTCCTTTTGTTCTTTAACTTTATTGTTTGGGTAACTTGTAATCATAGACATTAATATCCAAGTACTTTGTATTTTTTTATTCTTAGGACATTTGTGGTGCAACTTTTGTTTGCTAAACTTCCTAATTTGTCTCTGTTGCTGGGACATACTTGGATATATTGTTTGTAGGGTATTTCAAAGGCTTTTCATTCTAAACTTTGCATTTATTTCTTCTGGGCTGATGCTATGATGTTGTCAGGATATTTTTTCTCTTTTTCTGTTCTCTTCACTGTGGAAACACATGAGGGAGAAAAGAGAGGAAGTGTAGAGAACATTCCCCCTCAACTGAGAGCCATGAGTCAGGTGTGTTTTGGGCAGAGTTTGCTGTTTATTTTATGATAACCTTATGACAGTACAATTCTTCATGTATATACAATTCAATTATAGTAATACTATGTTTGAACAATTCCTTTCAACCTAGTGGATATGGGGTAGTTTACACTTGAATAGCCTATGTGAACAAGGAAAGGCAAATGGTTGAGTATAATTCAAGCATACTTAAAGGTCTAAAGAATATTTCATCCTACTGTGCTCACACACAGGATAAAGAGAAACAAAAAAATGCACATCACTTAGCAACACCTTTCCAGATCACTTTTCTTTTTTCTCATTTAAGAACCCATTAAAAATGCATTTCATCTCCCAGTTGTACCTTGATGAAATGGAGAAGAGAGAAAGGAAGTGATTCTGGTAAAAATGCTAGTCTCACAAAAAGAAAAGACAACATTAAGAAGTGTTTCTCATAATAAAGCACTATATTGAGTATCACACAGCCTCTTTGTTTCAGACACCAAAGCAACAGCACCTGCAGTGTGCTGTGACAGCCTGAGTAGGTGGGGAAATGTCAGTCTGCACTACTAATTGAAGAGTCAACTAACTGGACAGTTGGTTTAAGCAAATTTAAGGGCCACCTACTATCTGTTCTCTGTCTTGGTTGTAGCTTCAGCATAGCCTGGTCTCAGAATAACCACACTGTTCCCATAAGGTGTGAAATCAAGAACTGCGTTTGTGGGCTAGAGTAGGTTCATCTCTTGACTGAGAATTTGGTCATGAGCTTACAGCATCCAGTTTCCTTAAATTTTCTCTCCTGCCATGTTCTAGCTTTGAGAAGAGGCTGTGATGAACTGACTCTGGGGTGCACCTTACTCACTCCAAAGTCCTAATTCTGATGATGTACATTAATATCTGCAAAAATTTGAAAGATGAGTCATTCATGAGCGAAAAGGGCCTGTCTAACTGGAGTTTTTCAGCAGACCTTGTTTGAGTCTGTTGCAATCTCTAGATTCCTGAAGATATTAGCAAAGCTGTCCTTTAGTGGTAATATCAAAACCAAGTGTAATCGCATTATATTCTACTTTTTCCAGAGGTGCAAAAGGAGTCACTTTCTCAACTTTATACGTAAGTGGTCATACTAGTAAAATTCAGAAATATACCTGTGCAACAATTCCATGCCATCAAAGAGCATATGACCTTGCTGAGGTTCAGAAACTCATTAAAAAGAAGCACTGTCTTAGGGTTTGTGGGTTTGGTTTAATATAGCCAAAGCTGACATTAATCATTTGAGTTTTCAAGTTACATCTACAAGGACATAGGACCCACAAGAGTACTACCATCTTTCTTCTTTGTAGTCAGCTGCTCCAAAAAACCATTCATTATTCCTTTACGATATGGATATAAATGCTGCTGTTCTGTGTGCATAAAAACAACTCCATGAGGAGTTTCCAAAATCTATCCTGCCATTTTTGTGCACAAATATATTCAGGTTGCTAAAAGGCCTTCCGCTCCTCTCCCTCTAGAGAGTGAATTGCTGCTTCCATTATTAGCTCTGAGAAAAACGTCAAAACTACAGCTAGTCCTGAATGCAGCATCATGTTCACTCACTGGATAGAGCAGCCATGCTCATATTACACCCCACTGAGCCCTTCATGTTGGCTGCCTATAAACTAGAGGATTTATTTTAAGCAGTCCCTGCTGGTTTTCAAAGCTTTTAATGCTAAGGGACCTGGTTTTTGCAAGACTTCCTTCTTGAGCCTCCTCCCAGTGCACATACATGAGCTAACACCACATACATCTGAGCTGCGCCACTTAGACTCACTCACAACATTAGTATGAGCTTTACCTCCTGCTGCGATAGCTCAGAGAGCATGCATTTCACTTCTCCAGACTCTCCGTCTTATCCCATGTGATCAATAGTTGTCTCCATTTGCTGTTGTCCAGTTAATGCATCTTTCTATGAAATTAAATCCCCTGGAAGGAATCTCAGGCCAGGTATCTCGAGCCCTGAAACACTTTAAATGGGTACTTAATTTTGGAAGTTTAGCAGATCATCATATTTTATCATGTATAACAACACCGTTCCTTTCATGCTGTATGACAAGAAAAAGGTAAGCATTTATGTATATACATGTAAGCACCAAAAATACCACAGGGGTCTTTCAAGAGGAAAAATACCAGTGTCCAATTTCCTACCACTGGTAACACGAGAAAAAAACCCAACCCTAAACACTCCCCAAAGGCTGTTGTATGGAGAAGAGTATTTTTTCAATAATAATCCTGTAGCAGTGTTTGCTTTTACAGTTTAAAAAATGTGATTTAATCAGAAGAGGCATACCTGAAGGAGAGCACCCAGAAAGCTCTACAAACCTTACAGGCTGGTACCCAGTTGGCTTCTCATGTGTTTACAACAGCCGCACGTTGTAAACCTTCATAAATACTTGCAGCCAAGACATAGACTTGCTGAGTTTGGAATTATCCTGCAACTAAAATAAAGCAATACCTGGTACTTTCCAAATTGGAATGTATTAGCACAACTGCAGAAGAATGGAATTCCCTCCTGTTTTTTCTTTCCCTGTTTGTGCTCAGGTAGTTAGATCACAGCTCCGAGCTGTGAAAGCCCTAAGAAAGTGTCACTATGATGTTATGTTATTTGCGTGCTGGTAGTTCCAAGCTTTGGGCTCTGGTCTTCTTTCATTTAGTTTCATTTCCACAGGTTGGTGGAATTTGTCTCAGGGATTGTTACCCAAGAGGAGCGCACATCTTCATCAGATCCAGACTCCAGTACATTAACAAAGTTCTCACACCATTGCTAACTTCTGCTGTCCCTGATTGCTACATACAATGCTCAATTCATGCCTATTTAAGTCCAAATGAAATTTGCCATTGAGTTTAGTGGGAACAGAATCAGGCTCCTAAGCCTTTTAACCCATAGCCTGTTTGGGCTGCACTGAAGCCGCCTGCATTCAAACAGCCTGGCAGCTCTCCATCCTGGATCCCTGAAGCTTAAGATCACTTCATTTTTCCTCTCTTTGTGGATCAGAAGTAATTGGTTCTGAATGTGTTTTTAGGAGGAATCTTTCCATGATATATTTTAAATTTATGTACATCTATATATTTTCCTGCTGTATTTCCTTATGCCATAATACTCCTGAGGAAGCTTTCTAGTCCAAATTTCCTTTGGCTCTTCTTTGTCAATTTTTTTCTCTTTTTTCCCCATTTCTTTAATTTCTTCCCCGCACAGCCTCCACCTCTCCCTCGCCCCCCACCTGCCCAGTTTTGGTGCAAGATGTTTAAAAAGGGTAGTTCGGTTTGGTTTGGTTTTTAGCAAGAAAAAGCCACCCTTGCTTACTTTCTCAGTACTTGACTAAGCTCAGCAACAAAAAGTCTGCTCATCATACAAAAACAAAAAAACAAAAACAAAAACAAAACAGACAAACAAAACACATGGAGATAAATTTTGGAGAACTCATTTTACATGGCCTCAAAGCAAAGAATAAGTGAAGATGTGCCAGGCTTGGATTACCCACTGCTAGATCTGCCCACTGACTGCACAGACAAAAAGGCCTTCTTGTGCTTGTGGGTCACCGTATTAACCCACAAGGTTCACTCAGCAAACATGTGTCCTTTTCAAAAGCTGCCCTTTTCTCAAAGCTGTGGTTTCTCTATCTGTGGTTTTGAGCAAAGTAAGCAGAGCTCTCTGCCAGTATTTCAGGCTACCCATCACACTAAGACATCTTGTCAGAATTCAGCCGACTCTGTGGAGCTGGCGGGTACCTCACTGAATTTCACAGAAGGAGGTACTTTCTCTCTCTCTTTTTTTTTTTTTTTTTAACCAAACCATAGATCACATCCCTGCTAGTGAGTTCCTAGTTACTGTGTTTCTTTTTGCAAAGGGGAAAGGATTTTAAATGGAACCCTCTGCCAGGTCTCCTACTTACAGCTCTGTCCATAAGCCAGGAGTAGTACAATATCTGTTGCTAATCCAGAAGCAATACGCTGCAGTCATTAAGGTAGGTAGTTACTACTGTGCTGATGAATGCACAAAAAAGAACAGAAAGGAAATTTGGCAGAGCAGATGGTGGATAATGATAGTGACAGAGAACAAAAATACTGTCGAGTATTGTATCAGTTGGGGAGCCCATTCCCCAATGTAAATATAAAGTAAACATGACATAGGTATTAGGTAATTTTACAATCTACTGTTTTTGGCAGCTAGTTTGGCACTGATCGTTGTGTCTATTTTGGGGATCAGCTGTATAGTCCCAGATCGCCATTTTTCCTCTACTTTTCTTTCTCTTAAATTTCCTACAGTATATTATCACTTCATTTTAGTTTCACTTATTTCCTCTGACAGTAGAGCAGGCCAGGCACTGACTGCAGAGTCACTTCCTCCCTAAAACGCAATCTGTCTGAATGTTGCAAAAACTTTTCAAATGAAACGCTTTATTAAAACACATACATATTCAGCAGTTCACCTTCTCAAACATCATATTCCTCTGGGTGCTGCATAAACTAGGGATGCCTGCTCTGCTCCAAGGTGGAGGATCTTTCTGTCTTAGCAGGTACCCTGCCTGGCATGTAAGACAAAGCTGGGGGCACTTGAAAATCCAGTTTGGCATTCGGTTCAGTTTTGTGCATTTCTAGGAAAGTACTTCTTTTTCTCTCTCTGCAAGTCCAGCTTGTTTTGCTACACATGCTTTTTCAACAGATATCAGCAGAGTTTTCAAATTAGATTAGGTCACATGGATAAATGAAATTAACTTGGCATCAAAGGTTATCTGCTCTCCTTGTTTTTCACACATTTCCCTCTCATTCTCTCCTTTATAGAGCAAGCTTTCTAAAGTCTGTTAAAGATAAAAGAAAAAATCTCAGGAACAAGCTTTACTGAAGGTTTATACACCTACCATTCAGGGAATGTTTGTTTGCAACAATTTTTTTCAAGATATTTTACACATCCCTAATTACAGGCTATTAGGGATCAAAGTAACTAGGTCAATTAATGGATCCCAGAACTGAGTTATAATGCTTTCAGATATGGGGGTAGTAGCTCGGATTAATGAAGTGATTCTGTATTAAAAGCATCAGCAATTAGTGTTTTATTTGGAAGCTGGGGGCTGAGGGGAGATTTCAGAAAAGCCAAGTAGTACTGTTGCTAGTTGGATGATTTAAACCAGAGGTGTCTGCACATAAAACTTAATGATTCTCTCACAAAAGTAAAAGGATGTGTCAGCTTTTCTCTGAATTTGCAAAGATATGTTTATTTATACGTGTCTGTGTGTAGTCATTCTATTCAATAGAATATTCAAACTTTTTATATTATCTTTGCTGATTGTTTTGATTTTTTTTAATAATTGAGGTGGTTTAAAGGAAATTTAAGTAAAGAATGGGGTAGTGTCCTCGTTGGTTCTCAGCCCATGAGCAAGTTCCATCCATCAATGTCTAAATTATTTTCAGATGATTTAGTTTGCCCCTAGACTTACATTGTAAAGCAGAAGTGTAGCAGTGGAGGCCTTATGCAGCAGAAATGATCCGTGGCCTCTTGGGGCACATTAGGCCACCTGAGTTCATGGGTCTGTCTTGGACACCTCGCTGAGCTATTCAGGAGCAGCTCGGGCTGGGCAGAATCACTGTTCTCTCTGCATTTCCTGGGATGTGTGGGGTGACTATGAAGGCTGACATGAGGGCAACAAGACATTAGCAAATACTGTCTTGTGACTCTTCTACAATCGTCAAAGCCACTCAGATCTGGAGAGAAAAATGCCAGCCATCTTTGGCTTCCTATAATATTTTTGGTGGCAGGGATTTAGACCTACATGGTCTGTAAACCAGAATCCCTCCTCTTGGAAACTGAGTGGAAATGGGCATTTCGTCACTACACAGCAAGATTCTATAATGCATGCCAACTTTTTCAAGCATGATATTTTTTGTCTAATGCTTTCTTTTGAGAAAGACTTCACAGAACCAGCACTTTCCATTATATTTATTAATTTGAAATAATTTTCTTAAGAAATACCTTTCTTGAGAAAGAAGAACTTTAAGAAATCACAATAACAGCTATTGCCTACAGCCATTGTTCCTTGAAACTAAAGTTGTACTGTGATGTATGGTGAAATGAAATATGTTGTCTCAGACTTGGAGTTGATCCATATGCCAAGAATACCTATTAGTTTTATTTAGGTTGTTTAAATCTTTACTTCAGTGTTTCATGACTGAATGTTTAACTATGCATTTTTCATAGTTTTCTCATTTTCTCCCCGGAAATTCCCTAAGCCGCTTAGACAGCGGATAGAAGAAAGGAATAAATACCACAAAACTGATTGCGTATGAAACACTGCTGGATTACTGATTCACACGTACCATAATTGTTCTTTCAAAACAGCACATAAAAATAGTAATCCCTTAGAGTATTCCTTCCTGCAGCTGATGAAAGATACATGCTCACCAGTTACGACCCTACAGAATTCCTAAGAATATAGCTAAATTTAGACCATGGATAGGCACTCAGACTTCAGTCTATTCATTTCCATCTCCATACAGCTTTCGTGCAGCCCACATTGCTTTGCAAGGGTGGGTAAATATTAATGGTTAGGTCATGGATAAATCCTTATTGTTACTCGGTGACTAGAGTTAGTCTTACCAAGCAGAAAGGTTTGAGGGGAACTGTAAGCAATGTTTAAGTCAAAAAATCACATCTGACAACACCAGATGTTATAGCTGTGTTTCCACCTATATACAAAAGAACTTTTAAGATAATTTCTGAACTGTCAGATCATTTAATTTACTCATTCTTCTGTTTCAGTGATTCTTTTTTACTTGTCCTGGTAGCTAGAAGTTGGGCAACTTAAAAGAGAAGGAAGAGAAAAAGAACAGGAAAAAGATAAAGTCCATGTAGCAGAAAGGAAATGGACAACAGTGGTGATAAGAAGCAAAACAATTCCTTCTCAGTTCCTTCCTATTCCTGAGGAAAACAGCCTTCACTTCTGAAGTGCCAGGCAGTTATCACGCTGCTGCATTCTGCAATTACTTCAGCTGTTAGGGGACAGGTGACACTACAGACCCTGGGAGTTTTTACCCTCAACTTTGCTGACTTTCTCTACTTCTCTTTCCATACTGGGATTTCTTCATCTCATCATACTTATCTCTCTTTGGCCAGAGCACAGCGGTTTCCCCAGACTGCTCAGAGAGATGGCCAGCTCAGGTCTCCAGGCCTGCCTCCCACAGTTTCCATCACTGACCGACCTCACTGCTGATATCACTTTTCCCTTTTTGATCTTTGAGTCAGTTTAATTTTGTGACTGGAATTTTCTCTTTCCCAGTGTCCAACGCAATTTCACCAGTATGGCATTTCTCTGGCCTTCCCCAGACTCAAATTAGAAAATAATGACCAGAAATAAAGTCCTGGAAAATAAGGACAAAAATCCTGCAAAAAAATGATGGTGCAGCTCTAAAACAGACAACAACTGATTACATGCACATAATGTGATCAACTAATGATTTTATTTCTAGTTAGAAAATTATATATCCTCCAAGTGTTTGTAACTATCAGAGAAAACAAAAAAATTAAAATTATTCAGCACAGAATATATTAAGAATAAATATTTTTACTTTGTGAAAACTGACTCATTTGGGGGGGCATTAGGTTTATTTACAAAGTTTTCACTATTATTGAAAGAACCTTTTTTTTTTTTTTTCTGATAGTTCCTTTGCTAACTTCTACCATTTGTTTTTATTTGTAAGACTGCAGAAAATGACAGAAGATAAAATTCTAGTTACAGTATAGAAAGGAGACTAAGTGCATGAGTGAGAACAAAGGATATTGAAATTTTTGAATGATCAGTTTAAGCCGTGAAATATATGAGATATAATTCTAGAGATTGTGAAGTCTGTTGATATGAATTTCAATGAAGATAAAGTTTGGGTTTTTCCATTTTACAGCAATTTCCAAGCTATTTCCTTTCAAAATTGCAGGTTTTGATTCTGACAAAAAGTCATATGCAGAAGCCTGACTATAATGCAGTATTGCATCAGCAAATTATGCTAGTATGTTATAAGATTTGATGTAAATATCCGTTATAAGCTTGCTTTCTGAATCTGTAAAGTCCTTGACCCTACTACAAAATTCTAGGGTGCAGAGAAGGTGCCAAGAGGTTCTGTAAAAGAGTGATGAGCAGGTGTTATGAATTGTGTCTGGGAAAAGCATTAGAGGAATGTGTGGTATAAGATGAGGGAAAGTGTCAATTAGTATGGGAATGAGGCAAGCTGGGCTAAGAGGACAGTGGGAGAAAGAAGACTTTAACATGTGAATGTGCTTACTGAAGTGAGTCAAAATGAGCTGCATCCTTCCTTCCTTCCTTCCTTCCTTCCTTCCTTCCTTCCTTCCTTCCTTCCTTCCTTCCTTCCTTCCTTCCTTCCTTCCTTCCTTCCTTCCTTCCTTCCTTCCTTCCTTCCTTCCCCCTTTCTCTCTTCTCTCTCTCTTTCTCCCTTCCTTCCTTGCTTCCTCCCTTTCTCCCTTCCTTTTATGAGAAATAGTTCTTTCATTCAGTTTTATGAAAATTCTGGGCAAATCCCAAGTCCATCTTTCCGAAATTTTACATTTAGAGAGATTCAACCTGTGAAATTTCCAGACAAATCTAATGATTTTTAGACAAGCATGTGAAACTTTAGGTTTGAAGATTTAGAAGACATAGATAAAAGCCATATAAGAAGTTCCTCAGTGAGACACAAGTCACTCAACCAGGAAGAAGATAAATGAAAGAAAGTCACAGTGTTTGCACTGCACCAGACACGATTCTAGTGATAAGAATTTGTAATGTAAAAAGCCTCCAGTTGGGTAGGTGTGTAAACAAGATATGTATCATTCTGGAGTATGAACTAGGTGATACTAGGCTTTCAGACCTGTGAATTATAATATTTAACATATTTATACTAATTTAGGGTACAGAAGTAAGAAGAATTATGGAAACCAGTCATTAATATCTCAAGTACCATGTCAAAGAATTTATTGCCTAAGAACACAGTAGTTCTTGCTAAAAACACAAATTTAGTGGGTTTGTTTTTTCTGTCACCATAAACCTTCTGTTTAGTTCTAAATAAAACATATCCTTAGTCTGCTGATTCCGATTGGGTCAACTTTCACCCAAACCACTAGGCTGAAGAATCTAGTGCTTCCTGATGTACAAACCATCTGATAAAAAGTGCATCTCCCTTCAGATTTATTTTTAACTCAACAATGCTCTTTCAGTCTCCATAATGCATGTGTCCCACTAGCTCAATCTTGTAATACCTCTCCTCTGCAGCTGTTTGAGTTTTAATTCATACCTGTTGAATGTGCATAATGAGACGTTTGAAAACATTGCAAGACCTTATATCATGCTCAGGCTCTTCTAGAAATAAATGTAATGCAAATATAGACTGCAGGAGTCTACTAGGAACTAGTAGTTACTAGTCTACTTCTACTAGAAACTCATATAATTCTGCAATTAGCTAGTCCACTCAGGTTCTTCTACATCTTTTTCAGCTGATGAGCTCTCACCTTACAGCAGAACCTCCTGTTATGAGCTGGTACCCTGTTACTCCTCAAGAACATCTACTTCTTTTCTATGATGTCCTAGCAATCCTCTGCTGATAAAAGCAAAACGTTGAGAGGTATAAACAAATTAGTATTTCACTCTTTTGCTTCCTGAGTAAAAATCAGACATTGGACTATTAATCATCACCTGTTTCAAGACTGAACCTTGAAGAATTCTCCCAGTAACTCACCTCCAGCTCCTCTACCAACACTGCCTGACAGTTTTGTACTCACTTCACAGATTCTTCATTCCTTTCTTTGATTTTAAATTACGAGTTTCTTCGTTGGCACCATTTCCTGAAGTCTTGTTATGAAATCCAGTGCACTTCCTTTGTCTAGAAAAATCTGTCTGGGGTGATCTACACTTTATTAAATCACTGTTGTTTTACATCCTATTAAATTGTCTTTAAATACCTTTTCCTTCAAAATCTATCCTAAAGCAATGTACAGAGTTACAGGCTTACAGATGTCTGATTACTTTCTCCTCTTTTAACCGTAGGCAGAGCATTTGGTGTTCTACCATCATACCAAATTTGACTTGAAAGGTGTGTTTAAAAATGCTTCTTATAAATCCTGCAAGGGAGACCACCTAATCCCTCTGATTTGAGTGTGTTAAGTCTCATGACTCCTGTTTCCACTGCAGTTGAGATAGGATGTGAAAATGAAAGCTGCCATTAAACACTGTGCTTTTCCTCCCATCTCAACATAATAGTCATTTTTGAAACCCAAGGCAAAGTTTGTTTCATTTTTTGGCCACACCTAGATTATCTTTAATCTCAGTTTTATCCTCCCTGCAAAGCCACCCTATTTCTTCTTTCCTGATATCTTTTTGTTTCAACTGATATGGCTCAAAAGGAAATATTACATGGTTCAACATCTTCTTCAAGGCCACACTTAGATCCTATTTTGGCAATTTAAAGTTTCATCTTTCATTTCTTGATTTATAGCTTTTCTCCTGCTAAGAATTTTTCTTAATCCTCTCCTATTTATTTCTAATAACCTTCTTGGGGTGGTTATTCCTGCAGGTCATTTAAGAGTTCTTACAAAATTTTCTGTAGTTTGAGGTATAATGTTCTGTAAGATTCAATAACTTTGATTTTGAAATTCCAGGCTTCTTCCATGACCAAATCCCTTGGAGGTCTCATTTTAACAGACTTCATTAAACACTTCCATTACTTTATCAAAGCTTGTCCTTTTAAATTGAAATTGCTTAGTTGAATGTCTGCTTGTTTACCATTTTATCTTAAACACAAACACTTCCTATTTGCTTGGTTCAAGTTCATTTTCTATGACCAGCTTTTCTATAAAATTGTAACTCCTACAATGAGTCTAACAGAAAGTATCTTCAACTAGGTTGTGATTTTACGTTTTCTGATTCCAGCAGACTTATTTTACCACCCTTCCATAAAATGACCCCAACCTAAAAAAAGTTATTTCATTACTACTCTCCTTTATTTCTTTAACTTCCCACACACTGAATTTAGAGCTCCAACTTTCCATTTTTTGGGGTGGGGCTTCTTTTTTTTCTTTTTTTTTCTTGAAGACTGAGTATCTTCAAATATCTATGTTCCATTTGTAATTGCTGTCATTTGACATTTTTATCTCTGTAACATTTAGCTTCATCTCTAATGGGTGTAGCTCTAAATCCTCTCTCCTTGAGGAACACAAAATAATTTATAAGCATTCATTAGCTTCATAACATACCAATGAAATAACTAATTGCAATGGTGGAAGGTGCAAGCACAGAGTGTGTTGCAAAGGTTGAATGTAGAAACACCAAAATTCCATGGGCAAGTCCACCCTTGTTCTATATAGATTCTTTTAGTACACCTATCACCACAACATCTCAACAGCTTCAACAGTGTGGTAAGCAATATGACTAACATCTCACATTTGCACTTCATTTTATCTTTCTTTTATCTTTCCCTTTAGTTCTAAAGCATTTTTGTTTTCATTTTTAGTATTTTTATGTCTCTCTTCTATTGATTGGACTAGATGAGCCATAAAGAATGTCATCGGGCACCTTTGCAAAGGAGAGAAGGTTTTAGTGACTGTGTTAGGCCAGTTCCAGTGTTCATTGGGCTTTAGTGTCTTCTTAAGACCACTGTCCTTCAGAAAATGTCACTATTTTGACTCTGCCCGTAACAGAGTATTGCAGCAAGGAAACTCAGCTGCTGTTCAAGGATGATATCCTGACTCCGACTGGCGGGTAAAACCTGGAGATTAATCCCTTGACGTGTTTCTTCTGCAGCACCCCTAGGATCTTGCCAGCCTGCACAAGAGAAGAAAGTCTTATGACCTGAAGCTATGTCTTTCATAATAAGCATTGGCATCATGCCGAAGTTCCTCATATCATAATTCCATAATAATTTGTTGCCAAAATTGCCCCTATCTTTATACTTTACTAAAGAAAGAAATTGGTCATTTCAGCAGGGTGATGATGGGAAGGAGGGTGAAGAATAATGGCATTACTGTCCTTTGGTGTCATCTGTTATACTGCATCAAATTCCAGTAGCATTTTTAGGAAAACAATTTCCTGAGTTAATCAGTGGCCCAATTGGCTGTGTTAGGCTCTATCATTTGGTGGCTGATTAGTTTCAGACCAAATCCATTTAGTTTTGTTGTCATAAAGCAAGCAGAAGGGATGAAAGGATGCAGAGCAAAAACCAAGCTAGACAGTCTGAGAGACATTTAGGAGTTATCACTGAAAGATTGTTTCCTTCATCTGGCATTTGAGGATTTACGAACAGCAAAGCTGCACTGAAAGGAACGAACAGCCAACATTTTGAGAGGCTGATGCTTCCTTGGAACATGCCAATAGAGCCAAACCTGCAAAGTACAAGTCTGCATTCAGCTTGGCTTGTCCCCTGACTCTTGCCCCTGAAACTCTTGCTTTAACTTTGCAGTGCTACTTTTATGACCTTGAAAACCTCTGCCTTGAAGCTGTAAATAGAAATCATCTTACCTGGTAGACACAAGTAGCCACCATTGGCTTTCACAAGGGATTCTTCTGATTCCTGGTGAAGTTTCTAGTAAAAGGAACACCAGAGTAAAAGCTGGTATGTTTTTGGAGGCGTGATGAAGAGTTTTAGGCACCTCATCTTTTAAACAGAGATAATTACACTGATTCTCTGAGAGTCAGAGATCTCTTGGAGATAGAATGAGCTAGTGTTGTATGAATAAGCAGATGCATTTATAATTGGAGAATGTCTTTTTGCGACTGCATGGGACCATAAAATCAACATTATCTTGGCGTTTGATACTGTTCAAAAACGTCATGAAAGTATTGCAGCAGTTGTAAGCAGCGTTACCATGATTACTCTGTTGTCATCTCTGTTCTACCGTGGACTTCTTCTTTGATTCTAATTTGCAGGACAGAATTTGGAGGATTTTTACCTCCCTGCTTCTCTCCTGATTCTTGGGTTTCTTAGTGTAGTGAAACAAATGAGCTACTTCTATATTTTTTCTCACTGACTTATAAGAAGTATGATGATGTACTCAGGCAGCTTTTGTTTGCTTGTTCTTGTTTTGCATGTCACAGGAGCACCATGAAGAACACTCCATGATTAGACAGCAGAGCTGAAGAGCTCCAAGGGGGGCAAAGTAAGAGACAAAAACATCTAAGTGCAGGAAGAAGCATCTCAAAATAACCTTCCTGTTGCTAAAAAGTCAAAGGCTGAGACGTGTTAACTTGAAAAGGCAGATGGATTTTTTTTTTTTTTGTACATTCAAAAAGCGATAACTCCAAGTGTGCTTTCAAGGTGAAATTTCAAAAAGTATCTGCCTGATTTAGGGCCACAAACCTAACTGGACTCTGAGTATTTTAAAAATCTCATGCCAGAATTACTTCAGAATAAAAATATGCTGTAGACTTAAGAAGCAGTATTTAAAATATGGTGATTTTTGTGCCTATAGTCCACATCTGCAAGTAATTATGGGTGCAAATGTGGATATGTCAACATCTACATACATTAATGTACCTGTTAATATGATAGTTAAATGTCTGTGTGTTATCAAATAACATACCCTATGAAACTGTGGCCACAGTAATTTGTGAGTGTAAGAAGGGAAGCCATGTCAAGATTTAACCCTTAGAATTCTAATGTTGATCTTTTTATGATGCCTGAATGGAAATCACATTAATATTGAAGATAGCTATACATATTTGGGGGAGACATTAATGCCTGTCCTCATTCTTATTTTATTGAGAATTTTATTTTCCATCTATGTTGTTCTAATCAGTCCTCTTTTTCTTATCAACAAATAAATGATGTAGATGAACAGAATTGTCAGTACTTAGTTTTGAAATACTTCACAGTTTAAGAGATTCAGCAGTGATCTTCCTGATTTTTGAAAATTGTAATTTAAATAATGCTTTATACAGTGAGATGAAATTTAGATTTTAAAACATAGTTGTGAATCCCTCTGTAGAAAACCTTACCCAATGAAAATGTTAGACTTGCATATCTACTGCCTACTCTAAGAGCAAGGATTTAACTTTTTTTTTTCTTTCCTCTCACAGATATATATTGGCTAGTTACTGTCCTGAGATGAGAAACTTACCTGACTACGTTGCCATCAACACTGTTGCCTTACACTAGAAAAAATACAGTTTCTGTGAACTGGCTTTCTAATAAGATTATTTCGCTGTGTTGAATGATAGACATTCTAATTATGAGCTACTTGCTTTCAGCTAGCTTTGTAGCTCTTAGGGTGGAGTTTCTCATTTCAGATGTCTGGCATGCACATGAATTTTTTTTTCCTGGAAAACTTCAGCCATCTTTGGGACTATGATTAAGAGGCTATATTGTTTTGCTGATTATTAAATTGTGACTTATCAGCTACTCTGTTAAGGCCTGGCACATTTTAAGTCTGGCTGAAGAACCTGCTGGTTGAGAAAAGCTTAGCCTCAGTGCTGAAGAGGTGCTTAATGACATCCTTCTGAAAATCTTATCAAACTAGTTGTAAACCTCTGAAAGGTCACCTTTTGCCTGTGCCAAGGAGTTAGTCACAACCTGGAAGTGAGCTCCTTTTAATAGCCCTTCTCCACCTCTAGAGAGCTCCTTAGAGGTCCTGCAATCTGCAGTTAAGAGGACTTGTCTGATAGGTTTCTTCTGCTGAAATCTACCATGGCTCCCACTAATCACATATCAAGGAAACAAGCTTTCCTGCTTGACTCTTGCCACTTTATGGAGTTGAGTATTGTCCATACTCTGGCATTTCTAGCTTTTCCTTTGTTTATATAAACACACATAACCTCCCCAAGACATTATATTTGAAGATGACACATTAAAAGAACAGTAGCCTGAATTCTTGCCTCCACCAGTCCTTTTGTATAATATAGAGGATTTAATTACCTGTATAATATCAATATTTCTTTCCCACTGTCAGCACCCTTCCTCATGCATAAGACAGAATGGTTTGAGTTTGGGACTCAGTCAAGATAGCAAAATGAATGGAGTTGTATTGTAAACAAAGTTTCATAGGTCTCTTCCCCTCTTTGTTGAAGAAATTCAAGGTGTGTGATCAAAACAAAAACACTGTGGGATTAGAAAAGAAAAAAAAAAAAAAAAGGAGAAGAAGACAGGTTCCACTACAGTCTTTGACATGGTGGTTATGTTTACATTGAACTGTGTAATGTAGAGATAACTGAGAAGTTCAGGTGTCAGGAAAAAATTCTGCAGCAGCACAAGGCAATTCACTCTTCTGAATTAATGTCAGGGTTAGCTGAAGCTTCTACAGCCAGACTGCTTCATATAGCTGGGTTAGCTTTAGTAGACGACAGATTGCAGTGTAGAAAATACCCAGAGCTTTTCTGTGTTGCCTGCTTGCATACATACAGAACAACAATCATAGTTTACTTCAAATCTGTGCAATAAACTGATATTATTTTGAGGAGTACCATGAAAACAAATACATTGAATATAGTAAGAGATCTAAATATGCTTGAAATGAGGAATGGGACCCTGAACCAAGATTGAGTGAAAATTCAATTGTTACCTATACATATAGTGAGGAACTTTGAGACAAAGATTATCTGTACCCTGAGGCTGCAATCAGTCTACACAGCCAACTGCCATTTAAATGCTTCCTCAAGGCTGAATGTTGGACTTCCATGTTGGTGGTTGGGGGTTGTTTTGTTTCTTTGTTTTGGTTTTGTTTTTAACATGGATACTTTAAAAATGCTATCAACACTGTCTGCATGATGGAAATGAGAAGTAGCGGTACTCTGCTTCTTATTTGTCTAGCAGAGATAATTTTCATTCAGGTCCTTTCCTCTTCTTTTTAAGTTTTCCAAGCCTGTAGTCTATACAGGGATTTTGGCCAAACTACTCAGAAACCTTGCTACCTAGCATATTGAAATCAGGAAATACTGTATATCTCACTCTAAAAAGGAGAAGTAAATACCAGAGTGTTCTAAGTGGTTTCATACTTTTTCCCTGTCTAGATATCATTGGTAATCTCTCCCTTTTATAATACTGCTGTGCTTTCCATGTACTCAGCTGTGAGGAAAGCGCGTTGTGCTTATTTGCATAAAATATGCCAAATTTCCAGACAGCTTTCGGTACAGCATCTCAGATTTTTAGGCTGATGTGTGTGATCCTTTATAAAATCAGACTTTTCCTCTGGACAAGCTTTGCTTAGTAGACCAATGGCAAATTTGGAATAAAAATATGACTGATGTGGTTCCTCAATGCCCAGCTTGCTAAACAAATGCTGTTGAATCCAGTCCCCAGTAAACAAGCTGAACTTCTTGTTCCACTAGAAGTTATTTTACTAAGAATCTTTGTAGATCGTTCTTTATGCAAAAAATAATGTCTCAAGTGATGGTTTTGAACAGAATAAAGTGAACATTTCATAAATGAAAACATATGCTGAATCAGTGTTTGCCCTTATAGTTCCACTTTTTAAATATTAATACTTTTTCTAACTCTTTGTACATAAATAATCTTTTAAGAGAGTAACAATGAAATATAGACAATCCACATCAAATGAATGTGAACTTTTGATGTAATTATCAAAGGTCTGTTAGATTCTGTTTAATTTTAATTAGTATTGGATTCTAACCAGCAAATTCAGGTCTCACGTGGATTTTAAAAATCCAAACATTATTCCCCCTTGCACGAAGAATGTTGGCTTAGTTTGGCCCAATATAAAAGTACTGGATATTCATAGAATTATGTTGAAGTTCAGATTTTGAAAACTAACAAGCTGCGGATTTCCTTTAACATAGAGGTATGAACTAATTGGCCTATGCACTAATTGAAACTCCCGTAAAGACTTTTGTGTCTGGATTGGACAAATACTTGAGACATTTTAGAAGAATATTCTAGCCTAAAATTCTCCCTGCCTAAGTAGACATGTAAAGCTCTTGTGACTTCACTGTCTTGGAGAGCTTAAGCACAGAGATACTGGGTGTTGCAAATAACTATTAATAGGATTGCTACATACCCATTTGCAACACATTCCTATGTGCTTTTATTTATGCCAGTCCTGGGGAGCAGTAAATCCCATTTAAACAGGAAAAGAAACACAAAATTAATCAGGCTAAGATTATCAGACCTACGTGGGTATTTGAGTTTTGCTAAGAGATTATAAATCAGCTTTCCCCCCCTGCCCCAGACCTTTATCCATAGAGGAAATCCCAGCCAGGCAGTGCGAGGTGATCTGTAAACTCTGAAGCTAGAAAAGACCACGATTACTATTTAATCTCTCACCACGTGACCTACATTTTTTGTTTCCTCTAGAGGAAGAGGGGGAGGTTGCTGCCCCAATGACAGCAGCTGTGCTCTCAGTGTGGCCACCAGCCTTCTCGTTTGCCCCAGCCACTGCGGGGTGAGGAGTGGAGAGTGGCCACGGGAAGGGAGAGAGGTGGGTTTCTCCCTGAGTGGCCATGGTCAGGCACCTGCAGGACAGGGAATGGGCTTGAGGTTGATGGAAAGGGGTGGGCTGACACTAGAAGCCACATTTAACCACTTCTCATCTCCCTGTCTTGCTGCCCTCTCTCTAACCTCCTCACCTCAAAGCTTCCCTGACCCCTCATATCTTCCTACAGGCTCCAAATAATCCCCACTGCCCTATTGTTCTTCACTTTCTTTTCCAGGGCTTTCTCTGGCACCACTTTCACACCTGTACAAACTTATGTTACGTTACTCAATGTGAAAGATGAGGTCTCTCCATTGCATCCATTTGGGATGAGTTTTTCATACATCCAATGACACTCAAGTTCTTTTTCCTATGTTCATGGGCTAACAGCTCCACTCCGCAACACGCTTTTCTTCCCTGTACATGGCATTTGAGTTCATTCAAACTCTTATACTGAATTCAAGTCACCCATCTAGGTGATGCGGCACACTCCATAAGAGCTAACTCCTGGTTACTTTTCAGATTATCAGCTTTGTTTCCCCTGCAAACTTCACCTGTGGTTCAAATTGTTTTCAAAGAAGGGTTTAAAATGGTTTAGGACCAAGGGTCTTGCAGTGTCTTGTTAGCAATGGCCCAGCTAATTAATGCCTTTTCATTAATGCACACATTTTGAGAGCTATCAGTCAAGTAGCTTTTAAATCATGTAATGTGTGCTCCATTAATTACATATAATGCAGGATTTTAAAACACAATGTCATGTGTAGCATGTCAAATGCCTTGGAGAAATCTAATTACACTGTAACAACATAGCTACCTTTATCAACCAGACCTATAATCTTGTAAAAAAACCCTCAAGAAGATAATTTGACAAGAACTACTTCCAGTGAAACTGTGTTGAATGATATAGCTTTATTTTTAGCATGTAATTCCCTGTTGATAAAGAGCTGAATTTGTCTGGCTTTCTCTTTTTTTCCCCTAAGATTAGTATCAGGATAACTGATCTATCATTTCCTGGGCCATTTTCTTTAAATGCTACAATCACTTTGGCAAGTCAGCAATTCTTTGAAATATCCCTTCTTTCCCAAGACTCAATAAAGAAAATTAACTGTAGTGATCCAGAGACCTTCTTGGCTAATTCTTTTAAATTTCTAAGGTTAGAAGTATGAGGGTTTCAAGGCTTGAAATATTTTGTTTCAGCAGAAGATATCAAGTATTCAGATAGACTAATTGTTGGGTTTAATTCCCTTCAATCTTCTATTCCAGTTACTACTTAATTTCATTTTTTGTTAAGAAATCTACTAGCCAATATTGCCATTCATTTATTTCTGAAAGGAAGAAATGCAGATACCAAGACCCCAAGGGGACTTCAAGGCAGATCTGTTATTGATACTCAGGTCCTATTCTGACCTAACGGTGGGAGTGCCAGGAACCCTCAGCAAGAGACCAGGAGAGCAGGTGAGCAAAGAAGTACATGAACTTGCGGATCAAAGTTCATCTCATGCTGGGCCCATTAGGTAGCTGGATGACTTATCTCTGGTAAGAATACCAGAAGAGCATTGAGGGAGTGGTTTAATGAAAAGGATAATGAACCTACAGGTATGCCAGTTCTTTACTTGCTCTTTCACTAAAAGTATTTTGCTCTCTACCCTTTCCTCATCATTCTGGCCTGTCATGACACTTATCAAACCATATCACACCAAGGAATTTCTCTTTTCCTTTCTACTAGTGCCATAACCTCATATAATACAGGAAGTCCTGAGGCCTAAGAAGAACTGTGGATCTTCCCATAGCAAGGGTTGTATGTATGTTGATAGTCCTGGAGAAAGTATTGTCTGTGGTGAGCATCAAAGTACTTCTAAAGAATTTCCTGCCCTAGACAATCCCACAGCTTTTCTTATATCTGGTGGTTTACTGAGCCTGACAAGTGTGGGTGACTTGTTGCTTTGTTGTTTGTTTTCATCTAAGATTTTCACATAGTCTGAAGATTTTTTTGTCCTCCTGGTCTTTGAAAACTATTGAAAATATGCATCAGAGAGGTTGAAAATCTAGAGACAAATGCAGAAGTTGACATTTCATTGTCTGCAAAATCTAATTAGTACACAAACTTGGTGACTGAACAGGGGAGTGATCATCCTCCTGTGCTGATGAGGCCACATGTTGAATCCTGTGTTCAGTTTTGGGCCCCTCACTCGAAGAAAGACATTGAAGTACTGGAGCAATTTCAGAGGAGGTCAACAAAGCAGGTGAAGGGTCTGGAGCACAAGTCCTACAAGGAGCAGCTGAGGGAGCTGGGGGTGTTTAACCTGGAGAAAAAGAGGCTGAGGAGAGAGACTTTATCACTCTCTACAGCTACCTGAAAGGAGATTGTTGATCTCTTATGTCAAGTAGCAAGTGATAGGACAAGAGAAAACAGCCTCAAGTTGTACCAGGGGAGGTTTAGATAGGATGGTGGGAAAAATTTTGTCACCAAAGCATTGGAACAGGCTGTCCAGGGAAGTGGTTGAGTCACCATGCCTGGGGGTGTTTAAAAGATATGTAGATGAGGTTCTTAGGGACATGGTTTAGTGGTGGACTTGGTAGTTCTAAGTTGGACTTGGTCTTAAAGGTCTTTTCCAACATTAATGACTCTATGCTTCTATGACTTTATGGGACTTACCATCTTCAGAATTTGGGTCTGGCACAACTGACAAGTTCTAAAGAATAATTAAAATTCTTGTTTCAGACCTACTGTTTCCAGAAGACTAGGAATAAATGTCTGGGAAAGGCTCACACTGTTTGTGCTGGTTTTATCTTTCCACCACAAGCCCCAGTCAGATGTAAGGTACTATGCTGCACAGACCTGTGATGTAAACCTGGGCAACAGTTCTTACTAATAAGAAGTTAGAGCAATTGTACACAGATTATTTCTCACTACTTATAAGGAAAGATATCATGACAAAAACATGAATGTAACAATTTTATTAGTGGAAATAGGAAAATCAGAACCGAAGCTGTTATTTATCAGTGATCCTGAATGCCAGAAGCAAAAATTTGTGCTCTCTGTTGAAATAGTGAACCATTTTGTGTGGTTCATTCAGTCTTTGATGGAGATTAATTTAAAATTGATATAGGTTTTTTCCATTTTTTGTTTTAGCACAGCTTGTTGTTAGAAGAACTTTTAGTCAGTGCTTAATTACAGTAATAGCTTTAATAAAATCCAGGCATTGGTACCTAGATCTCTAGGCATTGGTCTTCAGCACATACTACCCCTATAAAAATGCAGGTTGTAAAAACAAATAAAATAATGGAACAGATGTTAAAATATGAGTTAGTTAACCTACACAAGGAGCAGCACCTGGAAAAAATGTAGCTCCAGTTCCCTCTGTCAATATTCTCTACAATGCAGGTGGCAGTTGTTTCCTTTGTTTAATAATGTCTTTGACCACAGCTCAAAAGTCAATATTCTGCTGTCAGATGCAGGCTTGCATGTGAGGAATAGGTAGGGACCTTAACTAGGAAGCTTTGTGAATAGGGAATTGAATTTGCATCTAATTCACTAAGCACACATGTTTACATGACCTTTAAAAAAGGGAATTAAAGCAGTTTGATCATGAGCTCTAGGCAATCTGACTTACTGAGGCGATTGAATCAAGAGGCTCAGGTACTTCTTACAAGAGAGTTGAACTGGAAGATAATTATTTTAATTGAAATATAATCTCATATCAAATTCATAGGTGTGTTAGCACTATAAAATGAATCTGAAAGCACTGTAAATGGCTACCCAGAATCTTCTAGGGTAATGGTAAACAGTTGCAGGCTGTCAGTTCAGCTGGATGTCTTCTTGCTACCAAACAAAGCGGGAAGAGTATTGTGGAGATTTGATGTCAAAAGGTGGTAGCAATCAGTTGGTTTATCACAAAAAAAGAAACAAAAACAAAACAAGAAAACAACAAACGAACAAACAAAACAACACCATAAGGAAAAGCAGACTATACCATGAACATAAATACAAAATATTTGCTAATGACTTCATTGTTTAAATCATGTAGGAACATTTAATGTCTAGATTCCTTTAATACTAAACTTCCATTAGTCAACAACTATGAGGAACACAGTTTTGATTCTGTGACCTGTTCTATATCTAAAAGCCAAACATCTCTGGCTCTGTGCAAGCACTACATGCCCCTACAGATCTACAGCATTTGGTTTGGAAATATGCAGAGAAAACAAAAAACAAAACAAAACAAAAAACAAACAAACAAACAAACAAACCAAAACAAAAACCCCACACTCTTCAAAAGTGAGCGTGCTACTAGAGGTTTGTATTTACTCTCCAAATGCTCAACAACACATTTTCCAGAAGCATGTCTAAACTTTCCATTTCCAAGCAGGATAATATGCTACTTACCAAGGGCAAAGGGAAGGTGGTAAAAAACAGAGTATCTACACAGTCTGCCAGAAAACCATGAGCTACTTTGCTTTATTTTTGTCTTATTTTGACTAGAAGTCGGGGGGGGGGGGGGGGGGGCTGTGTTCAGGGTAGTGTTTAACCCACCTAACAGACACTGCCCTTGCCTTATTAGTCAAGCCTTGGACTAAGCTACCCACTAACACAACTATTTATTGTAGTCTTCTTTGACTTGGGTGTATAGGTGGAACTGCTCACAGCTACCTGCAAAAGCAGCTGCCAAGTTGTTCAGCGTAGAGGTTCTACAGGGCAGATTGCTATTGGTATTAGGACTACCTATCTCATGCCTGTGATAAAAGTAAGGTTAACAAGCAAATATTCCGAGCTCAAATCCATCGAGATTTCACAGGATAATAAGCACAGAGGATTAGAACAGGAATGCAAAGTTTCCTCTCCTTTTAATGGCTCATTAGTAGTGGTTATAAATGCTTAATGGCTGATCGCATCTTCATCTTGTACAAGGCCTCCAGACATATGTCAACACACATTCCCCTTGTTCCATAGGTTACCTGGTTTATTGACTGCTCCATGATGCAAAGGCACCCCCCAGCAAGATGACCTCCCTCAGCCCTGCTCCTGCTTTCCTAGCCATCCTCCTTCAGCTAGGCAAGTTTCCTTCAGTTCAGCATGCCAAGCCCAGTCCAAAGAATAGGCTTCTGGTTGTCTGCTGGGACAAATAAAAGACATTTGAGATAGTGAGTAATGATACAAGATAGTTATTTAATGATGGCAATCATTGTGGACAATTTTTACGGAATCTTTTCCAGTTTGTTCCCACACCAGATTAAAAGATACTTTTTATTTTCAGTTCCCTGAACCACTTTATATTTAAAATTTTCTGAAAGTTTTAGTATTTTACTTACTATTCTTAATCCTGCTAATTACAGCTACATGTGATTTTCCATTCTTCAATGTCTATTTACTTTACAGGTCATCACAATATTGAAGAAAAAATACTTAGAGAATGTGTTGCACATATGTGTAGTGCACAATTTTGATGAAGTTGGGCACAGGCTGGGGACTGACTATGTCTCTGTTATGCCTAATAGACTGGGGAAATCAAATGGTTTTAGTATCTGGGTTTTCATGCAGTCTAAGTAACAACATGGATGTTACTGTCAGACTGTATACAACCCTGTAGTGGAAGAGCACAGTGGGGAGATACTGCAAACATCTCTATCTGTCTATTACATTCCCATTCTGCATTATCAGCTGAAAAGTCTGATAAGCATCTAATATCACTTCAGTTCTCAACAATGGGAGTTTATAGTTTATGGATTATTATTAAAGTATCCTTTAGTCTTTTGGTATATTTTTATGGAAAATATTGATGCTTTTGTCAGAAAAACAAGTTCATGGTTGTATCAGAGGAGACATGGTCTTGCTTAAGAATCAAGCCAGAAGAATGAAAATGTGAAGACCTCACCCAATGCTTCAGATCTTTTCAGAATCCAAACAATTATACTCTGATTGCAAATTTGGAATTTTCCACTGATGATTTCAGTGACTCTTTTTTTTTCTTTAAATATATTGCATTTTTGTGAAAACTGCATCTTCCAAACTGATCTACAACATCATTCAGAACATTTGCATGGCAGTACTTCCCTGAGTCTCTGATCATTTTTATCTGCAAATATCTGTGATAAGAGCCCCTGTCACCTGTTTCATGACAGTTACATTCCAGTGTAGCAGTCCTCATCTGAGACTTAAATGAAATTTTTGACAGGTTTAAAAATTTTTCTCATTAGCTAAAGGGTACAGGTGAGGGCAGGTGTGAGCTCTGGCCCCCAGCAGCCATAGTGGATATACAAGTGTTTTGATACAGATGCAAAATTCATAGCACATGCATGAGAACATACGGACATTATACAATATGCATGACTGGGATAAGCAGCATTCTGAATAACTGAAAAGAAGATTTGCTAGCTTTTTAAATTTTATTTGATTTTTTTTTCTAATAAATACTTCACAGTACTGGCTTTTAACAGCAAGATTTCATCATGCAAAATAATCTGAAATGGATGTCTCCACTTGGTCACAAGCACATGCTGCTTCTGTATCCACTCAGTGGTTATTTGCTTTGGATGAATCAGTAAGCCACACTATCAGGATCACAGCCTTTCTTAAAAACAAATCTATTAGAAATCGTTACAATGATGGTGGTGTCCAAATATCCATTGTTCCTGTTGTGTTGTGTAAGTAGCTTCATTTACAGCTCTGCAGTGCCCAGACTTACCAAGTTGTTCGCTTCCCAGTTGCTGTATTAACTTTCTGTACTCCTATGGAAAATGGTTGAGCCTGCATGCTCTGATATGGGTCTCAGCCTGCTTAGGAGGGAAACAGACAGTGATATATTCACTCTCTTCCCACCTCTCTGACAGACCATGCAAATGTTGCTTAGCACTACTCCTCATTCTTCTTCTCCAAGACCATTATCAGCCAGCCAGAATCCTCCATAGAGGTGGAAGAATGAAATATTCCCAACTCCTCTCACCCTGAAACTTGGCTCTTAGTTTTCCTATCCACTTATTTCTCCAGAGTAATGGGGATTTTTATCTCTAACTTTTAGGGCTTGTAGGTGTTCTTGACTTTACCAGAGGGGAAATTTCTCTACCACTGTGGCCCCTGCAAGGACAAGATATCTTCTCTATCACATCTAGGAAGAGCCATGCTTTCTAAACAGCAGCTAACTTCTCAGAAGCCGTCACCAAATACTGGGAGATGGTTTGTCCCTGACAGTTTCCAAAACAGCAAATAAGCAATCAAGGGTCTTTATCAGATTTCCATCTCCTGTTGTGTTGGATTTTCATTTATGGTGCAACAAATCCTGGCAGAAATCCCCAGTAAGCTTCCAATCACTTGAATTGAGCCTTTCCTTGGTCTGATTTACTGTAAAGTCTGATGCAGGATGTTCAGTCTTTTCCCTCAAGCTATTTCATCTTGGATAACCACTCGATGTTTCTCTGATTCAGTGATGATAAAACTCAATCCATCTATCAAGATGAGTCTGCAGACTAGGTCTGCTGCCACCCCTCTCCCCACACACATACACAGCAGTAAAATGCCAACAAGCTGCATGTTGAACATACATGTAGAACAGCTATGATAAGTTAGAACAATCGTTAACTTATTCACAGTGCAATTCAAGTACATCTTGTACACGAGTTTCCAAAACTATTTTAATAACAATCATCTTTGACTACAGAGTTGAAGATAGTTGGATCACTTCCTGAAGGCACGTTCCCACAGTAATATCCACGGCATATCCATTACAGACAGTGCTGTTAGTTCTCATTAGCTAGGACAAACAAGGTAGTGAGTCACAATCTCCCTGCATAAAGGATCCCATTGTTTTAAACTGATAAACCAGAGATTCTGCTCTGCATTGGTATAAACCTGACATTGATTAGAGTTTTCTGTGATCTTATAAAGGCAGCTTTTGAATGGACGTGGACCTGAGGTGTCAGGGAGGGGAATCTGTTACAACAATACAGACGGTTTGTATCTTTTCCAACAAAAGCAACTTGGCTTCTGTCATTGTTATAAGAAACTATTATATTTGCTGCAAGTGTTTTTCCAAACTCCACTAAGAAAATCAGGCTAAAACTAAATAGATTGTACCAGAAGTTTCCAAAGTGTACCCAGTAAAGTAAGTTGTGTGTTTACACACTTTTCACTTAATGGCCTATTTCTGGTAGGTGGCAATTGTTTCCAAAGTATGTTAAAGCATATCTAATTTACTATGAGAAAGTATTCTTCCCCTTATGCTTTGGCTCTTGCTTTGTTGTTAGGTTTTGTAAAATCTTAGCACTAATGGTGAAAGCCAAACACAAAAATATTTTTATGTGCACTTTGCCAGTAACATCAAAAGAGGTGCTATTATCTCAACAGCAATTTGGACTGCTTATCAAATGATAATCTTGGAATAAGTGAGTATGATTTGTGATGGTACTTATCTTTTGTAGGTGTGGTTGGTATTTATTAATTTTTTTCTTTTTTTCCTTTTTTTTTTTCTTTTTTTTTTCCAGATGGAGAGCATGCCAAAGACCTCAGGCAATAAGTAATTATTCCATGTAAAATATTTATTCTCTGCCAGTCATATGTCTTTCTAAAAGATCTGACTTCACAGCAACCATTTAAAACCATGTAAAATCTTAAACAGGGGGCCAGAATGGAGTCTTATGTAAGCAACTACAACAGAAATACGTGTTGTGTGTGCTCAGTAGCTCCTGTGAGTAGAGATCAGTTATAATTATTTCCTGTGTTTGTTTGGAACCTTAGGATTAGATTATCCAACACTGGGCACCCAATTTGTGTTGCAGCCACAAATCCTATGACTCAGCTAGGAACTCACTAAGGTTTCTGGTGAAGAATTTTGTGTTTTAAAATGGCAAAATGAGACTTCATTTGGATTTCATTATGTTGTAGGCTATTCCCCTCCTGAAAATGTGTGTGAAAGGAAAGCTCCGGAATACATGCACAATACAAAACCAGATTGACCACAGCAGCCCATAGCAGATGCTCTGTTTCTGAACCAGAGCTACGGCCCTGAGCTGCTCTGCAGACACAACAGGAATGTGTCCTAGGAGCTGGGATGTACCAGAAAAGCTAAACTGAACACATTGGAATAAATTGTACTAGTCTGAACTTGCACTAATTTATTTAAAGCTTTATTTTCTCAAATCTACTGCAAAGAACTGAACACATAACCTAAGACCTACTTCACCCTTCCAAAATCATACAAGAGACAAAATCAACAGACCAAATTGGCTAATAACTGTGTGCATACAGTCTGTATTATCTGTCTTCTAAAAGAAAAAAAAAAATCACTTCAATATTTACATGTCTACACCATTTACATCTTTTTTTCCTGACTAACTTCAGCAGCTAGATACAAAGCTGACTTTTTTTTTTCTTTAATTCCTCGAGAAAGCATGCAGCCAACTGCTGCTGCATGGGTGCTTGCCTGCAGGACTGGCATGTGTTTGTACTTCTGAGAGGTTTTGGGGCACGTCTCCCTTTTGAGAAATGTTGGAAGGCACAAACTTCTCCTCAAATACATTGAGAAATCAAAAGAAGAAGCTTCAGGGGATGAAATAAACTTCTGAAAGGGACAAAATTGTACAGTACGCCATAGTTGCAGTAGCAGCAGATATTCACTCATATCTCTTCAGTAAGATATTCTTAATAAGGGCATCTAAAACACCTTCCTATTTATTTAAATTTTGCATTAGGGAGCAACTTCGTGTTAGTGTAACTCTAGCTACTCACAAACATTATCTCTGACATATGCCAGTGTGACAGATAATTCAGACCCTCGGACATAACTTCAGTGGGGTTTTTTTGTCTCCTTTTAGGTGGCTGTGAAAGGACATAGCACATTCATCAACAACAAAATCTCAAAATAATTAGAAGCCAATCCACATCCTTATTCCACAGCTAATCTCTTGCTAAACTTTTAATGTGTTATTGCAGGTCACCAAAGTCTTTCTTCCAATGTTGAAAAACACTCTCCATAAGTAGTTCCCATTCATAATAATATATTGATATCAATTATTTACAAAATCCTTCTGCTTTGTAAACAGAGCTACACTGTTAGAAATTTCACGTCTAACTTCTTCACTTTCTTAAATGGCTAATTAATGTTTTCGGATTTGGAGAGCATTGAGCTAAAATAGCACCTAAATTATACAGTAACCTTGACCATTGTAGGAGCTTTCCTGTGACCCATCTTCAGACATCTTGCTGCAGAGAGTGGCCAGTATCAAGCACTTACAAGGTGGTAAAAGCCAGGGAAAGGCTCTCAGTATTTGTCCTGCAGAGACGAGATTCCTGTAAGAAAATAATTGTGGTATTTAATAAACTTCAAAACATGTTGCTGCTGGAGTCTACTGATAAGTCTGGGTATACTTGACATTAAGATAAACACTGATTCCAGTAAGACATAAGAATGGAATGGTTATTGCTTGTTTGATGACATTGAATTAATTGCATGTGGTGTGAAACTTTGTGGCTATTGGAGTGCATACAAACAAACAAAAAAACACTGAAAGGTTTGGTTTGTTTTTGTATTGATGCCTCTAATATCAAATAGACAAAACTTTGTCTTTTTAAGAATTTGGTTAGAAACTATTCAAAGTAAGAACAGCCGCAGAAGCTGTAGGATACAGGATACCCTGACGACAAAACAGAATGATTGGATAACATTCCTACTAGTTTGTTTATCATACTCAGAATATAAGTAGTGGTTTATTCTTTAAGTCTGTCGGAAATTCAATAGTTCTCCAGTGCAACTCTATTAAAGACTAAACTAGAAAGTCAAATAGCAGAAAAGCTGGTATAGAATTTAAGACAGTGTAAAAGCATACTGCCGTGGCTTACTTATATAATTTGACAGGCATGTATTACACCGATCATTTTTTAATCTGGTATCTTGGAGATTTCACTGATATGTTAATAGCAGCTTTTGAAGTTAAGTTGTTAATGTCATTTATATATCAGCACAAAACTGGTAGATTGAGAAGGCCTAGCTTCTGAATTGTACATGAGTAAGAGTGGCAAGACACAGCAAGACACAAGAGGAACAGAAGGAGTTAGAAACATGGTGAAAGAGATGTGCCTAGATCAGTCTGCATCCTTAGTCTTATTAGAAGGATTGTCTGTTGACTTGTTGCTGAGCATGTAGCATTTATGTGAATAAAAATATTTAATTCTTGAATGTACTGCTTTAATATTACAGGACTGAACACTTTTTATCTGCTACTAAATTGTAGATTTCCAGTTTCCAACAACATAAGATAGCCAACATATTGCTGCTTCAGATTCATTTTCATACATATAAATGTAACAGGTCTGTACTTGCTCAGGAACATGAAGGACCTCCTTGATTTGTTTTTACTAGGAGGATATCGTGGGTTTTTGTCAGCGTGTGACTTAACCATCATGCAATTGTCACTGATGTATAGTTCGACAAGGAAATGACACTTTCACAGATCAGTCTATATCTGATTTGGCCTGAAACCCTGATATTATCTCTCACTTCTGATCGCTTGAATGTGGAAACATTTCTGGGCTCCAAACATTTTGAAAGGGATTACATATGAATACAACAAGCAATATTCAAAGTGGAAAGTTTCAACCTGACTTTTAAAAGTGTTTGGCAAGGGACATCCAGTGAGTTAAAAGGGTTGGGAGTTCCAGACGGAAGGAACAGGGTATGCAAATATTCAATTAGCAGCAGTACGAGGGTGAGACTTTGGAAGAAACAGAACAATCTAGAGATGAATCTCTGGGAGAATTGGCAGGAATGTGGGTGACAAGGAAGTCTTATAAATCATGTCATGAAAAAAGCATGGAATGTTTGATAGCAAGGAACAAAATGTCATATAAAAACAGTGCAGCACATTACCCAATTAGAAGCAAATGCAATGAGAACATTTCAGGGTAATGTAGGGATCAGCTTACTTCTAGGCAAGGGTCCAGCTGACACATTTTAGAATGGCTACTGTGGAAGCAAAGTGTGTGTAGGAAAGTAGGCGTGAAGATGATTAAAATAACCAGGCCTGCTCATGATTGCATGGGATGAAGACAGTATAATTAACTTGGCTAAAGGAGTGTCTTATCCTTGCGATATATGTAAACTGATAAGAGGCTAAACAAGTGGAGGCAGCCGAAAATTGAACGAGATGGAACGGAGACTTCAGAGCAGCTCCAAGAAACTTGACTCATTGTGTTACTGTGAAACATGTCCATTTGATCTACAGAATGGAAAGATCACTCAGCATGGTCTCCATCCTGAAGCAATTCACATTATAGTGACACTTGGGTACAAGTAGCACTTTCACGATGTAACTTTGTGCTCAAAGCCAACTCAAAATTAGTTTGCAATAGATTACCATGGAGTATTTGGCAAAATTGTCTTGAAAAAAAAAAATACATTCCAACAGACAGATAGGCAGGATGGAAACAGTAAAATAGTCGTTAGAGGGGAAAAAAGATGTGAAGTATACATGTATACATCCTAATATCTGAGCAGAAATGAAAACTCAATATTGATCCACTAATATCCTTATTAAAAACTTATAAGAAGTAGATATAAGAAAATATTTTTTTTCCCTTCATCATCAATAATTTCAGAGCGTACTGTTGCAGTTTCAGTTGGCTTTTCCAAATGAAATTTTACAATATGAGGAAAACAATTCCAAAATTCAATCTGACCCTTGAAATTCTCATGTACGGAAGATTAGAAAGAATCTACAGAATAAAGAAAAAAGACAATTGCCAAGAATTCAAGGACCAGCTGAGGAAATAACTGTTCGTGACACTGTGAATAACTTTTTGTTTGTCTGAATCTTCAGCTGAATAAAATAGTTGGTCTAAGTAAAAATTTATTTTTACTTCATATTTTCTATCTAAAATGGAAAAAACAAACAAACAAACAAACAAACAAAACCACTACCACACCAGAACAAGCAAACAACAACAAACCAGAAGAGTTTGGTTTATACTCAGCAAAATCTTTCATGTGATCTGGAATGCAAGTTTTACTCTGATCACTTGTAGCAAACATTAATAAAACTAGACTTCCAAAGAAAGTCAGGTAGGATATCAGCTGACTGATACACAGTGTTCTCACCAGCTGAAGTACTCAAAAGAAGTGGTTTGAGTTATGAAGGTCTGGTTGTGGTAGCCTGACCTTTCTCATTCATACCATGATTCATAGCATGTCTAGAGAATTCTTTAAAATAGAAAAAGCCCAACAAAACATCACATTATGTCTATAAAAATGCCTATAGGAACAGTGTATGTTAGTACCCTTAGACTTAAAGTTAAAACTCCCAGGCATCAGCAATTTAAACTTTAAAAAGCTATTGTTTTCAGAGAAAACTTTCAGTTCTTTGAACGATAACTTAGCAGGGGCTGAAAGACTAAGAAATTACTTTGCTTTGATGTAGACATACTAGGTTGTACTTCTTGGTTTTGTTCCCATCATTGGCTACTTTTTCTCTGAAGCACATATTTGATGATTTCTTTTCAGAAGGCTTGTATCCAGCGCAACACTGACATACTAGGCTAAGAAAGTGAAGAGTGTTTCTTCTCAGAGCAAGTTTGCAGTCCAAATCTTAAGGACCCTGTTTATTTCGTGATGCAACACAGTTGGTGCCTAGAGCTTTTTAAGATTGTATAAGTGAAAATGAAACTACAGGACCTATTTCTCTAAAACGAATACCTTCACTTTCATTTTAAATCTGAAGAACAGTAGCTTTCCTTAGAACCACGATGCAGAAGAGTTACAATTAACTGATATCTTCGTTCTGGTAAAAATAATAGAGGTATACTAGTGAATGTATTGAAAACTGGAGAATTTATACTACCTGTGCAAGACTGGCACAGATAACCATTCGAGAGTCACTCCTACACAATAGCAGCACTTTCCATTTCAATAGAAATGCTCATGAGATATCCAGCATTACAAACTACAGTGATTTTCAATGCTTGTCAAGCTTCTTGATCATGAATATCTGCTGTGAGCTCTAAAAATTAATGTTTCTCTCTAAGACACTTAGATTAATTTTAATGAAGATTGCTCATCATTCCCCTTTCATATTCTTTCTGGAAATGAAACAAGGGGAGGTCAAGATCTTTCTTTCAGCTTTGTTTCAGAATTTTTATGGCAGCTACTGAATCACTTGGAGCTTTAAAGGAGTCAGTTTTCCAAAGCTGAGAACAAATAAAGCCAAATCTATTGGGAGAAAGAATTTAAACAGAAAAATATGAACAATTAGGAACTGTTTAAGAATATTTTACTAGATGTCCAAAAGCCACAATCAATAAAGAAGGACAACTGCTCTGGTAATAAGCCAACTTGGCTTAGAAAGGAAATGAAAGCCATCCTTCAAAATATACGTGTATACAATATTTGTATGTTTGTGTGTGCATGCATGCACAGAAACTGATCAGTACATGTAAGGAGTAAAATGGGGAAGAGGGAATGAAAATGTAATTACTAATGAAAACAAAAGGACAAATATGAAATGAATATTCAGAAAAGTTAAAATATAGTCAGAGGTATTTTATAATACAAAAGTAAAATTTCACTGTGCTGAATAGAAATTACATAAACCTGGAACATAGAGAAGGGAATAAGACAATGATACCACATAGTTTCACTGACTCAATAAATTTGACATCAATGAAAAATATGGGGTTTCATACAGTAAAATATTAAGACATCCATCTCAGAATAAAGAGCATAGGCTACAGGTGCATCCTCCTTTTGGGGACAGTACAGAGCCTAAAGTAGAAGAACCCAGTTTTTGCTTTGACAGTGACCCCTGCCATAATAAATAAAATTATTAATTATAATATGGAAAAGTACTTCCTTTGCCTTATTACAATATCACTAATATATCAGGCATTATTGAGGCCTGAAACATGTCCAAGTCTGGTAGTCATAATTCAGAAAAGATATTTATAAACTGGAAAGGGTTCTAAAAGGATCTGTAAGAAAGATTAAAGGATTTGAAACTGGGGCGATACTGAAATAACCAAAGTTGTCTTTCTTCAATTGAAAAGTGAAAAAATTAATAGACAGAAAAGCTACCATATATATATAATAATAGACCTACTTGTACATGTGGTGTTAACTTGTTTATCCCTAGTTTACATTCCATCTGCTCTTCCCCTTCCTCCAAAGAAAGTATAGTATACACTATACTATAGTATGAATACTATGTACCGATTCAACTAGAGAAGTCAGGGTAAATACAAATACAGTGGTTTCTTCCAGCTTTAAATCTGAGGCTATTTCATGAGTTCTGCCTGGGCTTGAGAACTGTACTGGGAGAAAGATCTGATCTATAGAAGTTCAAAAGAAATCCTCACCCAGGAACTGAAACTATTGTCACCAGCTCTTTAATCTAAAAATGGACCAATTAGGTTAAAATAAATCCAAGTGCGGGGAAACACAATTTTCATTAGTTTCTCCCCCAAAAAACTGCTCAGCCTGAAGAAGCATGACAGTGTAGGGTGGGAATGAGCAGTCAGTGTCGAGGGAGACTGGAGTGCTGGTGATGCTGGTTACTTTCATGATCAAGATAGAGGTAAAAAAACTTAAACGAATGGCCTGTTCATGAACAATTATTGATTAGGAAGAAGTTCACTATTCAGAAATATATATCTTTTGCCAGAGATCACCAGGAAATTTGTATTAGCTCCCTACAGCCACAACTTGCAAGCTGAAAACCTTAATCTAAAACATCAATATGTCAATAACAGACTATTTTACCTATAACAAAAAGGTAGCTTTTAAAATTCCTATCTCTGCTCTGAAATTGTGAGTTCT
Source organism: Streptopelia decaocto (assembly GCF_964273445.1). NCBI lineage: Eukaryota > Metazoa > Chordata > Aves > Columbiformes > Columbidae > Streptopelia > Streptopelia decaocto. The sequence continues at coordinate 16,348,108 of NC_138655.1, forward strand.
TTGGAGAAGCAAACAGTCCTCTTTAAGTTCAGAAACCATCAGCAATTACAGGCAAGCAATGCCACTGTCTCTGAAAATCCATCTATATAATTTGCATTATTGCTATAATCAGCTTTTGTACCATTTTTTCCCTGTTAGATTTAAAAGATGAAATTAATATTAAAAACTTGAGCTCAGGAATAGCATGATTACACCTGTGAAGTACTGGGTATCTTTACTTCTCAGCAAGGTCAATGACATCTCATAGTTGGAAATATCTGATTGATAAATAAAATGTATATTATATAGAAGAAGTGAGAGTCTGGAGCAAAAGGTGTGCGCACTTAGCAACAAAAATATGCGATTTTTGAAACATTTGAATTTGACAGACCTGGAAAAATATAATAAGTAATTTCTAATTCATAGAGCTTAAAATTGAGGTTGTTGTTGCTGGTGGTGGTGGGTTTTTTAACTTAAAGTTTTTATTTTGTTGTTATTTGAAGTACGTTATATTCGTATCAGAATTTTTTTCAATAGCTACATAATCCTGCAAACGATTTGTTTCATAGAAAGAACATTTGAATGGAAAACTGTTTCATAGGAAATTAAATTATCATCTCTCCCTCTCCCATTATATAGTTATGCCATTTAAGTCAACTTTGACTACACCTTAAGAATTGACAAATTCCATGAATATTACAATATTACGAAAAGGTTACACATTGGATAAAAAATATTACCAAGGTATTTGAATTAAAACCTTCGGTAATTAGTCTTTGTATTGGCCTACATATAAATCTATAATTTTGTTTGACTACTGTCTACTTTTTCTCTCTGATCAGATGTTATTTTCCATTTGTGCAGTAGAATATAATCCACAAGAAAGTGACTGTGAAGATGCTTCACACGAGATAATTGTTGGTCTAATCCACTTCTGTGAAAGTGATTTATAGATGCTCTGTGTTAGAAAACAGCCTATTAGGATACTGGTGGCTCAAGAGAAAGGTACTTCAGCTGAATCTGATTTTGTGACTTTTCTTTCAGTCGCTATAGAAAGTAGGATTTCGGGAATCTCATGATACAGACAGCTCTACAGTAGGTCAACAATATTGTCTGTTGCCTGTTTCTTCTTCAGCTTAAGTCTGAAAAACCTGTGATTTTCAACTTTTCTGTAACTGAAGGCAGAGCAAAAGAGGAATGAGGGTCTTGCAGTTGAATTTCATGTTTGTTTTTTTTTTTTCTTAATTTAGAAGTGATATTTATAATTACTGTTAATGCTGTTTGTTATCCACTACTCAACATCATATGAGAAGAAACTAGCATCTGATTGGAAGCATTCAAAACCTAGTTGATTTTTTCAACCATTAGACCATATAGACATTCCAATCAGACATACTGCTACAGGTGATAATGATAATTTTCTTATTTACAAGAAGAACAACTGACCTGATAACAGACAAAAAGTGAAGCAGTCCTCAGAAATATCTTCAGCACCAGAACCAGAAAGCAACACCCTCTGCCATTCTGAGTAAGGCAACAAGACAACGAGCTAAAGCCACCACTACTGCATTCAGCAACCTTTTCTTTAAAGGTTTCCTGTATGAAACCTTCTTTTGAGTCTGTATAGACAATATGTATGCATATATATATCATCTGAGGTGCTGAAGTAACAGCATAAGGACGTCAGCAGCTCCTTACAACTCTCTTAGCTGTATTGCTGCTTTCTTCCAAACTGACATTTCTCAGTTTCGAACTATCCCAGAGTCTCAGTTATGCACATCAAGAGCTTCACATCTGCAAGACAGAGATCACCATGGGTCTGACAAAGGGAGAGAATGATGTAGCTTGGAGTTTGTGAGTTGGAAAAATAAGAGTTTGAAACTGGAAAAAAAAAAAAATCATGAACCAGATTGAGACTTCCAGAATAAAAACTAAAGGTTAATTTTTAACACCTGATTTCAGTCCAAAAATAAGGACACTTCTGAGAATTTGCTTATGCATCCTATATTTTTCTGGTCTCTCTGCTACAAAGCCAGGAGTTTAGACTCTGTCTGTCCCTGGTGGATTCTTGGAGTCAGGCTAAAAGGGTTTGGTGGTGGCTTTCAAATCTCCCTGAGTCTTTCACAACATCCTGGCAAGAGGAGTCAGGATTTGGAACCTACCTGGTACTTACCTGCAGTTCAGTTCTCAGGGCTTAGGAAGTCAAGAGACTAATTAACCTGTAAACTAACAGAATCCAGAAGCAGTGCTCCTGACAAGCACTCATTCAGGCCAACTGGTAAGGATTCAGGGAGTGAGCTGCGACCAAAAAGGTCCCTAGTCAAAACCTAGGTAGAATCAGAAATTTGTCAAAGGCAATGCATTTTGACAAACTCACGTGTTTCTGATGGAAAAGATTTTCATCAGGAGCTTTTCCAGCTCTCTCTGATATTGTACCAATTCAACTTATTTTTATATATTTCTAACCTATACTGTACAATGATTGTTCATCAAGCAGACCTTAGCTCAAAACACTCTGATCCAAATCAGGTCTTTTTTACCACATGCAACTCAGTGTGCAACTACTGAGACAGTTCTTCTGGTCCACCTCTTTTATCTATACTCTTCATCAGGTGATAACTTAGACATATGACCAGAACTAAATGAATTGCATAGCAGCTTAATCCTGGCTATAATATTTTCTGGGAGTCCAGAAACCTCCTCCACCATATGATAGATTCATAACTGCAAGGTTATACGGTATGACACTTCTAGGATCAACATGTTAATGAAAATGAGAAACGTTATGGGATTTTTTTTTTTTTGGCTACATTTCAAATAATTTAGTTTTCTTAAAATAAAAATCAAAAGGCTTACCTTTAAAGAGTGATTTTTTCATATTACAATCATATTGAAGTAAAGAGGATTTCACTGAATCACCGTATTGTTTGTCGTACTTGGATAGTCTGACATCCTTTCTTCTTTTTTCATCACTCGGTGTAAATCCAAAAGATAAGTGGCTGAGATCATACCTTCTAATAATCTTCTGTTATTTATTACTTAGGACAGACTTTTTGATGAATTAGTCTATAACCTGCATTTTTGCAATATGCTTGCAACTCAGGCTGCAGTGGTTAAAACGTCTCTAGGAAGATTAGACTCTTCCAGGAGAGTCTAGGAGAAAGGACTAAAAGATTTAATGCGAGAGGAAGTTCTTTTTGGGCAGACTGCTAGACAATGCTAACTGTGAATCCATGCTGGAATCTGGAGGAAAGTGAAGTAACTAAGGGAAAACCAGAAGAAAGTTAGAGAAGCCTCAGCAAAGAATGTTTTAGTGTCTTTCTTTGATGGCTTATAAAAAGTTCAGTATTTGAAAAGTACAAATAGAACTTTTAATTCTATTTCTACTAATAGGTAATTTTTGTGAAATTACTAACATGTACATTGAATTACAACAATTCAAAAGTGTTTAAACCCAAGTAGAAAAATATTTGATACTGCCAGTGGCTACTTAGTAATAAAAAGTGAGGCAAAAATGGAAATCGGATAAAAAGACATTTATGTCATTTTTTGAAGGTAATAACCATTATTCCATTAACTAGCCTTTAAAGTATGGGGTGGCATCCTCTTTACCTTGACTGATGAGATCTAGACAACATTGACAGACAATAATTGGAACAAATTCACCGGTATTTTCTGTATTTCCCTCATTCTACTGTTATGTACTCCAACATGGCAAACACCTCCCTACAAGTAGCAATTACTATAAAACTTAGTATTAGGTAGATAGTCACCCTAGACCTCACTCTGTCATTGATTGTCTAAGCAGGGAAGAGTTATTTCTCTAAGAGAGCAAGTTATATGGGTTCTGGTGAAGCTAATCAATCTTCATCAAAGGTCTATATATTTCAGAAATCTGGTTAAAACCAAACTTATTCAGAAACAGATGTGTTGGAATGAGGATATTAAGTACTTTTTTATTCTCATGATAACATTTGGAAGGCCATCCATTCCTCAGGAATAGGTGATGAAGTCGTATATGAATAATGGGAGTTGTTACACAGAGCAGCACACAAAATCAGTGTTAGGCTGGAGGCTGGGCAATCACATAGGCTTGTTCAGGCTCCTGTCTTGAGTTGTTACGTTTCATTCATGTGAGTTGAGTGATATATTAAGTGACTAGTTGTGAAAAATAGAACCCAACAACCTTGAGGAGATGCAAACCTGCTCAGGGAATATGTGATCTAAAAGATAATTGTACAAGAGACTTAACAGCACTGGCCAAATAATATGTCATATGGAAATAGGTGATAGCTAAAGCAGGTTTCTGGGAATAGGTAAGAGACAAAGATCATGGACATTACCTGGAAACAGCACTCAGGGCAAAGTGTTCATGCTCTTTCCATTCCTGCTATTTCCAGTGAAATTGGGGTGTATGCATCTTCCTTTAACAGGAAACGATCTCACCAAAGAAGTATCTAACCCCATCATTAAGATTCTCTTCATGATTTATAATTATTATTATTAACAGTAATATTTTTGCAGGAATACTCTGCTTTCTATTTACTTCCCACTATTCTCCCAACATCCTCCCCCAGCTCTGTACATCCCAAGAGCTCAACAAAATCAATGGTATTCAGCACATCTGCCTTTCCCATGGCAGCTGGTGAGTGAGATAACTTTTCTCCCACTATGGTACAATCCACTTCATTATTTCATGCCTTTCAGATTGGAAAAAGTACCTCAGGAAAATAAGGCTGCCTTAAGCAACCAGACTCCAGATGTCTAGCACCTACATGCAATGCAGGATCATAACCTATGTAAGTGCCAAAAGCAGTCAGCAAAAACATCACAAACTGAGTTTGATGCAGAGCAATGCCAGATCTGACAACAATAAAACCGCAAGTAATATATAGCCTTATCAGCAGTGAAACATTCAGTAGGGTCTACATCATCCAGAGCTGGCTGAGCGCAGCTTTAGAAAAAAGCCTCATCTTTTAGCAATTTTGTATCACTGTTAATTTCCCCTTCCTCATTTGCTATTTGCGTCTCTTTGTCTGGTGTGCCTTTTTCTCAGCATACCTGCACTCACTGACAGTCCTGTGCAACTACCTGCAATCCTCCCAAAGATGTCATCGTGACCCCTTTAGTAGTTATGATTAGCTATCTATCTGCTCATACAATTTAGCCCATATTGTGACAGGTAGAGAAGTCTTGGAGCAGAAACCTGTAGCATTTAACACTAATTTGATAGCACTGACTGCCCCATCTTGCCCAAGGAATAAGGTATTGTCACAGGAAATGGTGCTGGGCAAGATGCAGGTATTTCGCTGCCCATGGCATCTGACCATTGGTCACATTTCTGTCATCTTTGGCACCAATAGGTCCTTTTAGAATACTGCCATTTTAAAACTGCAGATTTTGCTGCTATTTATACATTTGCTATTCCTTTTCTTTACATAGCCTTAACTTTCTGAGGTCCTTAGGGAAAGCATTGCATACAGAACGGCTGATTAGAAACTGGACTGTCACTAGTATTTCTGTCCCATTAATTGTTATTCTTATACAGTAGGCAGGATAAAGAACACCCAAAGCAAAACAAATAGGGTTTACCAGAACAGATAAGACAGCTCTTCCTTGGTTACAATATATTTAAGAGTCCATATACACTGAAATTTAAGCAGTACAAAAGCAAAGCTTTACTCATTATTGAACAACTGAAAAATTGACTGCCAAGTGGGTGGATCAACTGGCAGTCTTCTCTGCCATCTTTGAGCTTCAGTTATTCTACAGCTTTTTTGAGCGTGTCCTGTATGTGAGACATCAAGTTTGATTTTGTCAAAAAACTTCTTTTTGGCAGAAATGTCTGTGTTAATACTGCTAGATGTCTCTAGAAGCATCTTGAAAAGAGCTTGGGTCATTTCTCAGGGACAAAACTGAAACAGTAACTCTATTATCCCATCTGCAAATCACTCATTTCTTGATTCTCAGTATGTTTGTGCCTTGAGATTTAATGAATCATTATGGATCACAGCAGTAGTTAGAATCAAAACTAATTTTACATCTTTTCATTATGAAATACAAAAAGCAGATCCCCCTGTACTCCAAAGAGTGAACTAGGTAAGAACCTTTCTAAACAAACGACATAATTCAAACGTGGGTGGATGCAAACCTTGTCTAAATGGGAAGAGAAGGGAGGAAAAACTCTGGATATCACCCATAAGGTTGATCTTTGCTATGTCCAGAGCTGAGGACGTGAGCAATTGTCCCTTGGACTCTTCTCTCTCATTAGTGACCAGCATAGAAAAAACAGTCAGAAAATGTCTCATTTAATTTTGTTGATTATTTGTTGAATATCTGTAAGTATGAACATCTAATCAGATTGACACATGGAAGATTCCCTGCAGTTGTTCCAGCAGAAAATGAAAATGCATCAGTAATTTTTCTGTAATGTCTCCCTAACCTAGGACTCAAAGCAAACTTCACTCAACAACTCCAACTCAACCTTGCTCCAGAAACTCAGCAATCAGGCAATCTGTCAGAAGAAATGACCTTGCATGTTTGTGACTAGCTAAAAGATTGTTGCCAGCTATGAAAGAAAGATGTGTTAGCAACGTTCAAGAAGATTACTATTTTCAGACTTAACACTACCATTTAGTATACTCTGATGAAAACAAATCATGACCAGTATCATAACACACCTCGAAAGCTGAGGCTAACACAAGACTCTTTTAACATCGAACTACTGAGATGCGATTGTGAGAAGGCTTGTGAATGTATTTTTTTTCCATGAATAGATATTATATATACTTCTATGACTCAGGCTGGGGAAGCTGATAAGCATTTCTTCAGAATCGGAAGTGCCAAAATTCAGAAGACTTGATTTTAGAAGAGGCAAAGATATGGCAAGTAATAACAGTGAAGGGGAAGAAGAAAGGAAAAGGGAAGCAATGACAGCAGCACCAGGTGAGAGCAGTGTCTAAAGCACCTGTGAGACTGGACATATCAGCCAAAAACACCTGCAACCATTGTACAACAAAACAACACTTTGAGATTAAAAAATGTTTAATCACTTCAGGAAGGATGTGAAATCAGATGTTATAATGAGTAATAGAAACATGGTAGAATAACCATAATCAATGGAACACAAACTGCAGGGGGAAAAGCTTCAAATAAATATAAAAGTAATAAGGTGGAATTGTCTAACATTATGTGACAGCCTATAAAGAAAAGAAGAAGATAGTGTGCTCATTTGACCATCGTTTTCAGAAGACTGGTGGAACAGACTCCAGCAGACAATTCTCAGGGGCAAGGTTGTCAAGCTGTTATATGAGAAAGGCACATTCATCCAGAACTTCACCCTTTCCCAGTTAAAGCACTCTCTGGAGTTGAGGGCTGAAATCCCCATGGGCCCAGAGATCCAAAGCTGCAAGCTGAGACACAGCTGTTTAAAATCTCTTGGGAGAAAATCCACAAGGAGTAAATAATTATTTTAACTGTAAGGAAAATATAAATTGATGCTTGAAATGAGAAGAAGGTTTCTAGTCACCAAATCTTCAAATCAAAAGTAGAGACAAATAGGACATCTGAATTTTGAGGAGTTTCCTTCTTATATTAACTCTCCTTGCATGTTCCTCTCTCTTCCCCTGTGAGATATTAATTTCAATGCAACAGTGAATTTGGTGATCAAGAAGCAATCAGATTTTTATTTTTTTTTTAATCAAAACACCTTAAAAAACACTGCTTTCTGAGGAGTTTAAAAGAGCCTCTTTCCAAACTTTTACTTTGGATGAGATTTATTCCACAAATTTTCTGTGGTATTAACTAAATGTAGGGAGTAAATGGCATGTAAAAGGGGGCTAGCTATTATCACTTGATAGTAATAAATTACTTCAGTGTTAGGAGAAATGATTGAGATAACAGCCATTTCAGTCTCTGTGGCATTAACAAAGCAGCTCTTGCAAAGGACTAGCTTGACATAGATTCAAATAAACATGATAAAAAAATTAATCACACTAAAAATAATGTTCCAAGTAACTGACACACCTTGAGATTTGGGATATAATTTCTGTAAGTATTCCCTTCAAGATCTTTTCTTCTCTGCAAGTCACATGAAAAATCATGGTGTCACTTTATGTTCTTTTTTACTCATAAAATATTTTATTGTTCATTAGGTAGCATGTAATATATAGTGTAATTTGGTTCACATGGCAGTGACTATTTTGTTCTTTTCAAATTGCAAAGACTCATTACCATGAAGCTAATGAAGTATAAGCAGCTGGACTAGACTCCAAAATTGATAGATCCCTATTCTCTCCCATTCTGGAGTCAACAGAAATTTTCTCAGCAACATCAGCAAGAAGCAGAGAGTTGGCGATCAGATTTTCTGTGAGATTAGCTGACTGTCTGTGTGAGAATGAACCCGTTCTGAAAGCAGAGCTCAGAGAACATGTCAGCAGAAGTGGAAATTTCAGCAGGGGAATTTCCCTTGTCTCCAGCATAAAGAGTATTAACATAATTCCTCAAGTGCACACTATCTAAGATACCTGTGAGTTATTTATTAATAGTTAAAGAGGTTATTTGGCATCCAGCATCAAATATAATTCTTAAAAAAGGGCTGACAGCAGAATACATTTGTTAACTAGAGGCACGCCTAAACTTTGCCAAGAGAAATACTGAACTAAATGTGCACCCATTGAAGGAGAGTGTGTCTTTTTTAAGTTGAAGTCCTTGTTCATAAAGTTTCTTTTTTCATCTTGTCATATTTCTCCAAATTTATATTGATAATAGTAGCAACAGGAATAAGGTAAATCAGACTAAGGAAGAGTTTTGCCTATTCCACCATTCAAAGCTTTTGTCCTGCAGCATTTTCTTTATATTGCAACAGAAGACCACCCTTGTGATACCCTAAAACCTTGACTTGTTTATATTTTGTCCATTTTCTCTAGTTTAATGAGGTGATAAGTAAATGAACTTCTCAAGGAATAAGAGACTGTCAGTGTTAGAAACTGAAGTTCTCTGTTTATTCATAGGCCAGGTATGGATGCCGACAGGCACCGTGCAAATACGTCTGTCAGTAATCATGCAGTTGGCCTGAGGGGTAAGACTGTTAAGTGGTGGTTGTTAACGTAGCTCCTTTCTGCTTCACATTTGAGACCCTTTCCTGAGCTGATCTGGTCAATGCTATTGACCCATGGTCAAATATGTGGAATCCAGACAGGCGAATCTAAGATAAGGATTGACAAGTAGACTGTTCTCTCACAAACGTCATGTACTTCTTTCTTCTAATGTATTTTCCATATGAAATAAAAAAATAAAGTGAAATCTGATATCTGTGACATAGTAATTCATATAAAACTTATGGTATGGTAAAATCGCTCAGGCAGAGCAGTCTCTGGAGCACCCTGAGCAGAAGCACGCTACACTGCTATTTAGATCCTCTCCGTTTGGCTGCCTCTCAGACAGATGGCTTCTCAATCAACCTGTAAGCTATTTATCTGGGCATACTTGGTAGACAATTAATCTACCTGGCATGCTTGGACATGCAGGGTTCCATGTGCTCTTAAGGGTACCCTCCAGCATGCCTGAGCCCATACTTACAAGTTCACATAACTGATCTTGATGATGGTTTCGACTCCTGGAATGGCCATCAAATAGCAACGCAGATGGTCTCTTGGAGTTCATCACTGCGGAGGAGCCTTGAAAGTATTCCTACTGACAAACCAGCAGATGATCAAGAACCTTCAGATTTTCATGCGAGTGAGTGCAAGTATCAAGAAGTATCATATATAGTGTGGCAAGGAAGAACAACATGTTCATGAAGTTTCACGAGATTTATCCTGGCTTTTAGATACTGGGAAAATGCTTTAAAAACTTCTGAAGCAGCATGGCAGATGTCAAAGGTCAATATTTTCAAATGGCATCCTCACAAATCAAATAAAATAGTCTCTATGTTTTACTGTGACATCAATTTTTTTTAAAAAAGTTATTTCTTCAAGTCTACTGACAGCAGATTGGATTGCACTTGTAACTGCTCTTCTGCTGGTGAAGAAAGGACAGATTAGAAGGAGTTCTGCACACACGCACACATACACACACAAATCGTCTCCTTTATACATTCATCTAAACATTTGTTTGTGTCTTCCTTAAAGATTAGCCGTCATTATAGCGGTACATGAAATACAATTCAAGTATTGACAAACATTTATTCTTGTTTTACTTTAAATTTTAACAATAAAAAAACCAATATCTGGACATTTGGACAAGGCAGTCACCTAGCCATTTTTCCAGGACTGAGAATAGACATGCAGCTTAGGATATTACTAAGGCATTATAGGAGAGAAAGGAAGAAAAAAATCCTAATTATATCTTTTAATACAAACTTGTAACTCTTTCAACTCTGTTTTATTCTGCAAACACTATAATTTACAGTGGCAATTCTCTACTAATCAGTTGTTATAGTAGTGTTCTTTTTTACCAGGCCATTTTAGTTTTAAAAATTATAAAATATGTCAGTCAGTTTTGAGTGTAGTGCAATTATTTTTATGGCCGATAATCTGAATGAATAACTCCCTGTGTGCAACATAAGCAGAGCAGGTTTGAACAGTGCTTGGTCTGCTTTTGATTTACATGTCTATACAAAGATGTGCAACTCTCAAAAAATACGTATTGCTGCACAATTATACTATTGAGTTAGAAGCAAACCTACTGAATATTTTTGCTGTCTTTCACATAACATTGCAGTTGCAAAAATACATATGCACACTAGGTCAAACCTTGTGTGCACTAAAATACAGCTATTAGGGTTTCTTTTTTAAGATAAATGGATGAGATTGAAAAGATTCTTGCAAAGATAACAAAAAGCGGGTGTGTTATGATTAGTCTTGACGTCATTAAAAACAATGTGGGCAGATAACTTTTAATTGGCACTTAAACCACTTAAAGTAAAGATAAAGAATCCTTGAATGACAAGAGGCAACATCTCCTTTCCTGAACCAGGATTATCCTACAGAGCCCCAAGAAAACCCCAGGGTAAAGGTAAGGAAGAAACAGAAACATCCCTTAATTATATACAGATGTTTACTAAGAAATGTAGCTATATCATCTGCATGGCAGAGAAAAACAGGGATTTTATTCCTCTGTCTGTTATCAATTAAATCATCAAAACAAAATTATCATTCAAATTACAATGTATCATTTCACTTTTAGAATGTATGGGGAGGAGGCAATCTATGAAGCAGAAATCTGCTAACCATCAAAGCAACAAAGAAACATTAAAGTTCAATGGACAGTTTGTTCGTGCATGTTTTAATCTAGTTTTTTTAAAAATGGAAACCACGTTCACGTGGTCAAAATAATACTTGCGTCAAAGAAGCCTTTGAGGTTCAATCCAGTGAGACAGTAATATTTTTTTCTTTCTTTCTTTTTTTTTTTGCAAAACTCCAAAATGTTTTCAAGAGAGGAATATGATCCCCAGAGATCCCAAGGTGCCACTGCTAGAGTTTCTATGTGGGAAAATATCTGCTGTGAGGCAAGTTTGGCATAAGCATAGAATATCAAATGCTTAACTTCTAGCTGTATTCCCTTGAAAAACGGTTGCAACTGGGAACTGGTTTCTATTAATACTTACATTCTATTGTTTTCTACCATACATGTGTTATACTTGCTCAGTGTTGTGTTTTATGTTATCTGAGTTTAGAAAAGGGATGTATTCCAATCATTACTTTTTACTGTACATATATCTTGCATAAAATAAGTAAATGCTAGGTAAGTAGTTTCCTTATTGTTTTTAAGTCAGAAAAACTGGAAGAGTAATGATGAACTTTTTTTTAATAAAGCAGATATATGGGGTTTTTATAGGAACAGGTATGTTGGTATGAAAAATTAAAATACTCAACTAATAATCCACTTGGGATGTTAGATACTATCCCTGGGTGCTTCTGTTTTTTCCACTAGCAGTTATTTTCAGAAACTATTCCCTACAAGGATATTAATATTTTCTGTTGCTGTGAAATTTAAAACCTTTTTCCTTTTAAAATTAAGAAACAGGTATGCCACTGTACTCCCTGATGCAATACTTACCCAGAACAAAGGGTCATATTCATAAAAAAGCTTTCTGTGGTCAGGGCTCTTTAATATTTTCCTTTTAAAGCTGAAAATAAGGACATAGATGAGTTTGTTAGAGATACACAAAAAAGTCATAATTATGTAGTCGCAGAGATTAGTGTCTCTTAAGGTAACCTTTAAGTAAGAATGGATTTTTCCGCCAAGATCAAACAAGGGGGCTGGAAAGAACCCACCGCCTGCCCCCAGCGCATGTGCACCGATACCCAGCCTAGTCTCACAATTAGCATCCAAATTTAAACTGAGCTTTGTGCAAGCTACCATTTACACCTATTATTTTTGGCACTCTGTGCAGAAGGACAAAACAGCCTGGAAAAGAGAATCGTTCTCTGGTACGCAAATGCAATCTCCCTGCTGTCAGCTGTCCTTTTCCATCAGATTAGGCTGTCTTTTCCACACTTAGAAGTCTAGTTCAAATGTTTCACATGGCATAACAACTACAAGGCAAATCACGAGCTTAGAAAAATAACTACCATGGGATTTACCATTTCATTTTCTCTTGAAATTTAAGTGCATACTACATTAAGAGTAGTTCAGGTTGTATATATGTATTTGTTGTCTCTTCACTGCATGTAAACATGGATTTGTGAATTCAAATAACTATAATTTCATGGCAGTACCTAAATGCCTGGTATTAACAGCAGAGGTAAACTTTCGTTTTCAAATTGCCTGTCCCTTCCACTAACACTGATATTGCAAACTCACAGAGTTTGTTTGCTTTGAGCACACACAGCTTCTCGTTTGTGCTGTGTAGCTGAGCAGCGTATTACCTTCCGTAGAAATTATACAGCTGTGAGGCCACCAGAAAGATGCTGCCTTCTGCACAGCAGCCTTTCAGTGCTTACTGCTCCCAAAAATAAATGACAGTAGGACCATTTTAATTGAGGGCCTGCTTTCTGACTACAACAAATAGAGTGGTTTGTCACTAAGCAAGTATTAAATGTACCGTCCAGTCTACTTTGCTCAACAAAATGGCTCAGGAAGAGTTGCCACAAGAGATTGGAAGGAATTTATTGTTTTACTGATTTGGAAACAGTGCATATGCAGAGGTAATGTGCTGCTGAGACAAGTGCGTATTCCAGCTGGCTCAAAGGCTAGACATGCCTCCTAACTTTTATGTGTCTTAACACTTAAATGTGCCAAGAGAAGCTCCTGGGCATCCTCAGGAGCAGGCCTAGTCCTTTGCCTGCCGACAGCATGTCTAAACCTGAACCTGGTCCTCTTTCGAGCACACTGGGAGCTGGAGAGTACACCTTGAGACTTAGCCTTTAAATCAGGCTTTCCACAGACTGTCAGCTGCAAAGCCCTGCATGATAAGTTTACTGGCGAGGTTTGTGTTTCTTTGTTGAAGTCAAAGCCTCAGGGCAGTTAGACAGTGTGGATTCTTGGCCCTTTCATCCTAACTATTAATTGATCTTCAAGTACCTTGTGCAAGATATGCCATTACAGCTCCATGAAGGGTCATTAAAAATACTGATTGTGTTGCCTGACAGATCTACACTTTTCTCTTTGATACAATATGAGCCCCAGCTTTTCACAATAAATATTTAATTCCTGTTTACTTTAATTTTGCCTATTCTATTTTCAGACTACACCTGAAAACAGGTCGCTACTTTCTCTTATATGTATTTACCACTCAAAATTCTGAAGAGCTGCTTCATTTGTATACACACTAGAAGTACTTTTATAAGAAGCACCAAGTTACTGAAACTATTTTCACTGAAAGTATACAGTAATCAAATTATCGCAACACTTAAAATCAGTCTCATGGGGTAAATACTCACAATTATGAATGTTAAGTTTTGCCTTCTGCACATGCTCTGCAGTGATGACTTGAAATGTGCTGATTAATATACCCACTTTAAAGTCATTCCCTTGAATATTTAATATACTTAGAGATAAGCAGTGCTTGCTGACTTAAGAAAATGCTTTTTGTGACACTCCAGGACAAGGACAGACACAGCAAAACTTGGATTTCGGAAAACTGAGGAGCAAAGAGTTAAATGACATGGCCCTGAAGCATAATTGTGCCCTCTGGAAGTTGCATGTAGCTGCTGGGGATTCCCCAGGGATTTTTCTGCTGAATTCAGTATATGAGCCATATGTGCAGAGATAGAAGGATAGGATAGCAGCATGGTTGTGTTTTTCTGGGTGTGTATGTGAATCCCTGTGACTCTTGCTTTCACAGTCAAAGGTAAAAAATATCGATGTGCCTGGGATGCATACATACATATATATATACCCCTCATTTTTGCACTGTCATGTATATTATGTTAACATTAGGGTACTGAGATTGTCAGCAGCTAGATAGGAGATGTGTGTGGTCTGTGGGTTTACAGACTGGTAAGTAAAACAAAAGTGTTAGAATGAGTCATGTGCAGAATGATGAAGGCACTGTCAATATATATTTTTTAAAAATTGTTGATGTGATGCTCTTTCTATGGGGCTAAGTGTTTCAGAATAGGGCAGATGGAGGCAAATTAAAACTTGAATACCTCACATTTCAGAAATTTAAACTGAGATACCTGCCATGCATTCACCGCTTTTCAGAAGCAGTGCTTATCCCTCAGAAAGGGCACAAAATGTCTCTAAGCAAACCTAAATCAGTATTAACAGAGATTATTTTTGTTTCCGTTGTTTTTGTCACTGGGTCTGCTTGGGTTGAGTTACTTTTTGTTGGTTTTTTAAAGAACAAGAAATCTTTCCGTCAGGAATGCATGATCATTTTGTGCAATTTTTCTTTTGAGCTTTATTAAATGGAGATAGTTTTAGTCACGTGAATAATTTAGTGCATTTGTCTTGTCGTCTGGGCACTCAAGCCCACTCCACACAATTTTACTTCCCCTCACCATTTTACCTTCCTCTTTAACCATTTTTCTCTTCCTCCCAGTACAGTATTTTGGAAGATGTAAGGGCCTAAAAAGATATTTCTAAACGTCTATCACACTTTGCCATATACATACAGATTGTAGCACTTCCAGCTTCATAAATATACACAGAAACACACAATGTTCTCCATCCTTCTGTGATTTCAACTCCTTTAATAGGAAGACCCATGTCAACGGCTCTGCCACCTGGATAATGCTATGCCACATCGTGCTTTCCTACCTCTGAGCAATTCTTTCCCAGAATACAAGGTAGTTCAATTTTCACTGAAACTGGCTGAAGGAAGGATAGAGTTGTTGCCTTCTTCATGAATCCTTTTGGCCATGCCACTTGGACAGAAATTGTCATATCTGTGCAAGACAGTCCTTCTCAAACAAACATGCTGCTTTGCCAAAAATGCAACTGTACCGAAACTCAACCTTTCTTCCTTGCAGAAAAATGGGGAACCACATACTGGTTGAGAAAAATGCTGAATGACTGAGGTCATTTAGGGCATAGTCATAGCTCCAGCGTGATTTTCACATCTACATGCACACAAAAATCCTGCTGTGAATTTCTCTTATTTTTTAATGAATGACAAAAGCTATATTTTTCCCTTGAGGCCAAAACCAGCTAAATCTTTAGAAATTCTGTATCAAATAGCACTATGCTTGAAGCACTAACTGTATACAGTAGTGCTATTATAGCTGTCTGAATTTCAATCTGACTGGAAAATGTGCATAAGATTTAGGGCCACATAGATAAGCTAGAGAAAAGGTATCTAGAGTCCCAGTTCTAATATAATTGCCATGTTTCTATAAGCAGTGAAACAACTATAAAAGTGAAAAAAACATACAGCTGAAGGTATTGCATTTCTAATTTGTAATGCATCATGTCATAATCACATGGGGTGCTCAGCAGGACGAATAAAGACAGATTACCTGGCCAGAATAGCTTGTAAAATCCTGATATTTTAAACACTTTCATAGGGTGTGGTGTTTGCGCTATGAAGAGCGTCATTAACTGCACTGTAACTACTCCTGGAGGAAAGCAGTGTCACTGACTTCAATGAGACTACTCATGGTAATAAGCAGCATGCCCAGTGGTAAGTGTCTGGAGACTATTATTATCACCAGTTATATGCTCTTCACGTTGCAGTAGCCTCTAGAAGCCAAATCATGGACCTGGGATGCACTGGGTTAATCAGTATGGGGCCCAAAGTTAAGAATGAGAATAAAATGAAGGGAGAAGAGGGTGAAACTAGGATGAAAGTGAGAGGAATAGGAAACAAGTGACATGGCATTGTTGCTTTTCAAGTTGCTGCATATATTTCAGACTTACAGTTTTAAAAAGCAAATAGTAATGGCTTTGTTTACTGAGAGCCACATTCAGCACAGAAGTTATTTACATCTTTTAACAGACTCTGAAGGGCTCCTCCTATCCTGCCTCACTTAACCTTTTTCATGTCCTTTTTCTTCACTGTGAAGTTTGCAAGTGGGATCCATAGCAATCTGTGCTTTCTACAGGAATGAAAATTAGAAGATGTACTTTTGTTGTTGTGGTGGTGAAAGACTGTATACAGGCTTTTTTTCTCAACTCCATTGTTTAAAACTTGGCTAGTTCCTTTTTTATCACTTCCTCTTACTTGTATTTGTAGTATCAGAGAGAAGCTAAATGGATTCTGTGTTTGATCAGTCACAGACTATGAGAGTACCCTGGAAATCAATGTTTTCTACAAGTCAAGTTTTGTGACTATATGCATATGAATGTGTGAATAAGTGCATATGAGTAATTGCTCAGAATGTACAAGTGTGATGTGATAATTTCTTTTTCTTCATCCATGCCCTTTTCAAAGGACAAAGCATTTAATTGATCTAGAGGGAAAAAAAAAAAAAAAAAGTATATAATGAAAATATCTTTAAAAACTCTAATTTCCTAAACTGAATACAGACATGAGTATTGTGGGGGGTTAACAGTGCTGTAGCAGTTACAAAATTGAAAAAAAAAGCATAATTCTTTACAAATACATGCAGTGTGGGAGGAAGGAAGGACTTGTGGTTTTGGCACTTGACTGATGCTCACAAGAGCTAGAGTCTGTTTCCAGCTCTGCCATAGACTCTGTTCACAGATGCTATCACAGTGCAAATACTAAATAATAATAGTTATGAGCACTTCTGCAAATTATTATCATCTCTCTCTGCTTGTAAAAAGGGAATAAGAACAGTACTTTCCTCCTAGTGCATGCTTTTTTAATGCACTGGTATGGTAAGGAGACTGGAGCTGTACAGGGCGGTGCTGTGCAGGGATCCTCTAGCGAGCTGGGATGCCTGAAGCAGCACATGGTGTGTGAGCCCTGGTGCTCTGCCCAGACCAGGTAGCCGTGATGAGGGATGTTTGACTTGGCTGCAGCTACGAGGCACAGCGTTACAGCAGGTCAACGTTGGTTAAGTGATTATACAGCACCCATCACGATGGAAATTAATTTCTGAGAGGGTCCAATTAATAATGCCTCTTCCTGAAATTTTAATGGATTGTGAAAAGTGTAACAGTAGGTGTCAAACTGTATGTTAAAGTGCTCGCTTTACTGTTTTTAGTTTAAAATATTTTCTGTGTTATTAAATGAATGGGGGATCTGACGCCCTATGCTTCTTTCAACTGTCTAATTAGGCTAATTTTCCCCGATTCAAAGTGAACATATGAGCTAGAGAGGAACAAAATTCCTCTTAATTGAAGGAAAAGGTAGGGATTTGTAATAATTATCACAAAGAAAAACTTTGGGAATTATCATAGTCATCTGCTACTCTACCATTAAACTTGAAAATTTTTGGGCTAGTCGACACAAAAGGTTTAGTTACCACAAACACTTCTACATTGCCCAGCTTTGTTTCCATTAAAGAACATTATTTCAAAAGGACAACTCAGTTTCTTTCCACCACTTGCACAGAGAACAATATTGGGCCAACAATGACTGCCTTTGAAATTTCTGCCCCAAAGCTCCCCATCTACATCTCCATGGACTGCTACTTCATACTATATCTTCAGTAAAATAGTTTGTTGTAAAACGTTTTCTGCCTTCATCTGGTAGTAGATCATCTTCATTAAGAAAACATCGTTTTATAAATGGCAGTGATGAAAAAAGTGCCATGTGGATTTTCTAGTGAATTGCTATCTCTTAAGAAAAAAAAAAGTGCTTATTATTATTGTTATATTATTATTGTAATAAAATAAGGATCCCCACTACTTTCCTGAAATTGAAGTTGATTTTTCTTTCCTTTTCTTACAAATGCTTTCTCAGCATTTGGAGCTTGAAATTCCCTTGCATTCATCAGTTTTGTCTGACTTACTTTCTCTTTTGTTGTGATTTTGTTTTCGTTTGGCCTTTTTTTTTTTGGTGGTTTTTGTTTTTGTTTTGTTTTGTTGGGATTGGATTTTGTTTTGTTTTGTTTTGTTTCCAGAGATTGATGTAGAACAACCCCCTTTTTTGACTTCTGTTTGCTATAGGATGTTGTCCATAGAGTCCATCGAAAGCTGTTTGACTCCTAGTAGCTTTGAAAATAAAGTGCTTAAATAATAGACTAATTCCGGACTCTGATGAGTAACTTCAATGACTTAAATAGCTGTAATGCTATTATTTTTACCATTACTATTATTTTTCATAGATGTTAAACTCACGCAAAATCACTATGATGTCTGCTTTCCTGCATAAGTTAAACCATACAGCTCTAGCCAGCTTATTCCTGCATTAGGCTTAAGGATTTATAATAGAAGTGGAATATTCCTCTTAATAAGATATCCAGTCTTGACTTAAAGATCCCTAATTATGGAAAATTTACCACATCCCTTGGAAATCTGATTCACAGTATGATTACTTTCACTGTTATAAATGTGTCAGTTTGAACTTTGCCAGTTTCAGCATTTTTTAATTTATTATTCTAAGACCAGAGTCTAATACTCTAATGTACCTTGAAACAGAGACTTTCTCCAAGGGGAAAAAAAAATATGAGGAAGCTGTCCTTTATTACTCGGTACACTATTTGTTGTGGAAGGTGGCATTCTGCAATAGGACTGGAATTCATATTTAGCTTTATTGTGAATTTTAGACTACGAATGCCCCTATCTGTGGCAGACATATAAGTCTACTGTCTTGTGGACTGAGAAAAGATATAATATAACATGATACCTGGCAGAGCAGACGTGGGTGACAGACTGAGATGGGAAGAGAAGTGATCTCGTTTTCATTTCTGAAGTTACAGGTTTTTTAATGTGTCCTATGGACTGCATTCTCATTTTGCATTTAATTTGTATAGTTTAACTTCAGTCAACTGGCAAGGGAATAGTGGTCAGGGCTGAAAAGAGAGTGGAACTGATTCATATTCATCATAGATCTAACATGCTGAGCAGTGTCTGGTCTTTAATTTTGTAAAGACTCCTCATGATATTTGATATTAGGCTACAAGTCACGGAACGTACTGTTGTAACTTGCACAACATCCTAAATAATTTTGAATTGGCTTGCGTTCAGTTCTTAGGATTTTTTGGGCTTCCTTTTTTCTAATGTACATAAATTATTCTTCCCAATCTCATTAATGTTAAATATGCTTGCTGAGTTGTCTTCCAAGAACATTTTCGTTAAACAGAGTCTACCTGAGATAAATTACTTAAAAAAAAAAAAATATATATACATATATATATATAGAAAAACAACACCTGAATAAAGACCTTTGGGGCTTGCTGTCTTTGTATTATGATTTATTTGTTGATGTAAAAAGGTCTCACTATGTAGCAGGTCTACTTTTCTCCCTCATGTACTAGTACAGCTACTATTATCTGGCCACATACGGAGAATTCCTGCCCCAAACAGCCGAGAGCAGAATCCTGACCAGCTTCCTGTCCACCTCTTCAGATCCTGGTGCCAGTCACGACACCTTGCCAAGACACAGCTTCAGCTGGGATGACTTTTAAGAAGTGGGGGGACTGCTAGGATTTTCAGTGCTTACTCCCACAGTAGCAGTGACGGGAATTAGAAACACACCACATCTTCAGCTCTTCCTCCATTCCCACCCTCTTATCTATAATGATTCTCAGGGAACTTGCCCCTGCAAAAGCACCTTGGTCCAGTATCTGCACACCTATGGTATTTTATCAACATGTATGGATGGTAAAAGCACCCAACAACAGTTGTTGGCCAACACCAGACACTCCAGATCCTGCGGAGAAGCAGTGATGGGCATGGGACACACCAGCCACCCACAGTACAAAGGGTCTGTGGAGCAGGGAGCTACAAGCTTTCTCCTCCTCATCCATGAGGCAAACCTGCTCCTTCCACAAAGAGAAACAATTATTTTCCTGGAACTGCCCCACGGATTTTCACTCATGTGTCCTCGATAGCCAGAGGAAGCAAAAATCAAGGCATCATTTTCTCGTCAATGTTCTCCTTTATTCTTACAAAACTCCTTTTATATTACTTGCTTTTGCTTCAATTAAGATTCTGTGTGATCTTCAGGACTCAGGCTTTTGCAACTATAATTGTTTTAGGATTGCATTGATTTAGCCCAATGTAGAAGATAACAGGAACACACAGTTTCTGAATATGGAACTTCTGTGACAGACAGACCTTAAATACAGACTATGCATATGGTGATCTGAACATGTGTTAATCTCAGAGTGGAGTAGGTTTGGGTTTTTAATAAATATGAATTAAAATGATGCATACTTTTTATATTGATCAGAGATGAGAGACTTTGTGGAAGAAGGTGAATTTAAGAAATACTTTTGGCAAACAGGAATGCAGTTACAAGTACAAGTAAAATGTAAAGTTTTATAATCTGTAGTTGCATAATTAAATAATACAGAAAGGAAAGCTCATAGGCTAGAAAATAGAGAATAACAAGAAATTTGAGACAGTAAAGACTTTCAAGCTAAAATTCTCAAAGGTTCATTTGTTCAGCAGAAAATCTGGAAATGATCTGAACTCAAGAGGAATTCTATGCCACTTTTGCCACTGCTGGTACACGGGCCAGTTCAAAGTGGTATGTTACATGACAGAAAACTGAGAAATGCCAGTAGGTATCACTATGCCCACTACTGAGGCTGGAAGTGGCTGGGAGGTGGGAAAAAACAGTCTGTGAACCCCTAGTGTTATTCTACTCATCTCTAAATCAGAGATTATTTATTATTTCATAATTATTATTTTTGGGAGATGTAGTATTTTTGAACTTCTCAAAAAATAATATTTGTAAAGATAATTCATATTCTTCTGTAACAGTAGATTACTATTATTGCCTTATAGATCGCTACCCAGCCTGTAACACTCAAGGTACATACAGTTTTCACACATTTGAGTATGATCTCATGCAAGGTCTTTCTGACTTTCTTCATAGTGGCTTTACTACTGTGGGGCCTCCTGAGTTACCTGAGCCCCCTCTGTGGAAAGAAGAGAGATATGACCGACACCAGCAAATCACCTCTGGGCTTCACATGAGACCCAGTTACTCCAGTCCTGGGCCACTTGGGAAATAGTTGCCATCTCTCACCCATAAAATACTCTCAGACTCTCCCCATCTACCAGGTCTCTGACAGAGGTTCTAAACAACTTGCAGCTCTGGGTCACAAGAAGTTTTTATCATGTATCTTATCAGATGAGGGAGGCTGGCCACATATGATTGAGTATAGTCTTTTGTAAGAGTTACGTATGGTATTATTTATAAATGTATTTAATCCCCAAAAGGAATTTGTCTCCACCTGAAGTGGCTGGTATTGAAGAATCTACTATCAGGAAACAATTTTCTTTGAGAATGTGTAAGTTGTTACACACTAGGGCTATTTAAGTTCATAAAATAAGGGTCTCTTAGAGAACCGTGAAGGGAGGAAAGAGTGAGATGGAAAAATCGAGCACACTGCATGTTATTAATTTTTAGGAGATACTTTTCATGCTGTCCTCACCCATCCAAAAGAATGTAGGTGTGGAGAACTAAAGACTCTTTCACTTAGAAGATTAGATTAGAAGTTAAATCCTTAAATTATAATTGAAAATTTTTATAGTATATTTCTCTACAAGGTGTAGAAGCAGTATAAAAGCTGTAAACTATAATCCTGTCCATTTCTAATGCAGTAATGCAGCCATTAAAATACAGTTGGACTTCTTTTTTTTTTCTTTTCTCTAAAGTGACTGCATAAATTATACAGCAGTAAAGGTATTGTCTTGATTTTTTTTTTAATCTTATCATATGTGGATTTCCATTAAATGTTCTTTCCTTAGTTACAGGAATAAGCTTGGCTGCCTTTTGCTGCCAACTGCACCATTAGGGTCTGCAATTATTTTATAATATCAGCTGACGATGTTTCTTCATCTTCTTGATACATTCTGATACGTAAGGAGAGCAGAGTCTCCACCTAATGAGACAAAGAGGGACTGGATGAACAGGGTGAGCGAACTTTTTTTTTTTTCCCTTTTGGTTGCTGGTAAATCTTCTACCATTAATTACAGAAGAAAGAGATGGAAAAATTCTAATAGATCATCCAGTCCAACTCCTCCTCAGTGCAAAATGATTCCCTGTGCTACACTTCATATTTTTTCTCAGAAAAAAATTTAAAGAGTTTGTATTAGTTCCCATATGAGCTTATTTCATAGCACTGTTTCATGCTATAACTTCCACTCAGGGAATCCTAAATAATGTCTTTCTGTCCTTTCCATTTTACCTGCCAGATATTTGTAGGGTGTTATGTTTTCCCTTAAGCCACTGTGTCGCCAGTTTTTCTCTCAGTGGTATAGGTAGGGCTGTTAGACCCATCTACAATTATGGCTGCCCATCACTTCTTGTTTTAAAGAGTTGCTTCATGCTGCTAAGTCCAACTTTGATCATTTGGGCAGCATTTTTACTCTCTACGTGAATGTCTTGAGGTTATTTCTTTGGACAGTATTGAACAGCACAAGTCATCCTTCTCTGAGACCTGGATTAAGGGGTGAAAATCTGCCACAAGAGAGAAAAAAATACATTCCTTTCTCTTGAGAAGCTGTAACAGATACATGCCTTGCATCCCACATTTGACTTTAGGTTTCTGGGGAGGATGAGCCCCTAGCACAAGGCCTGTGGTTTTTTGTCATCCCCGTAAATTATGCAATTTCAGGGAAAAAAAAAAAAAAATCCACTACTTACACAGGTTTGACAGCCCCTTGTTATGCTGATTACATTCTTCAAAATTTCTACCTTAATTCTGCAAGCTCAACAAAGCAGAGCTCTGACACAACTGTGCCTCCCCTTGAGTGACCGAACTTCTTTAAGAGAGCTGAAAGGGTAGAAAAAGCCTTTGTAATTTTTGTCCCGGCTGTTCATGCCTTTGTGGGCCTCAATATCATGCGTGAGAGCAGGAAATTGGGCTTTTTCAAGCTCTCAGCATTCCTCTTGCTAAGATGTTTGTAAGACGTAAAGAAAAATGATCTGACTAATGTGGAGAGATGAGGAAGGTGGGAAGTGCTAAGAGAAAACCAGAAGAAGGAAGAGGTATGAGCAGAAAGAAAGGCTGAAAGAGCAAGGATTATGGGCAAACAGAAGAAGTCTCAGGAAGAGGATGGGGGAGAGAATAAAATATAGGGGAAGCGGGAGATGTGGCAAGAGAAGACCGAAACAGGGATCAGACAAGAGGAGGTAAACACGAACCAGGATGTGAGTATTGAAAAATACATTGTTGATGGATCATACAGCTACAGGCTGTATCATAATGAATATTCACAAAGGGACTATATTAAAATTGAGCATGGATTTCCTACCACTTGAATGCTTGATTTTGCAACCTGAACATGCTTTTAACATAAATTTTTAAATGTAACTCTCTGTAGATAGTCTAGAGTTATGCATTTACATTGTGTTGTATACATATAATCATGCTTAGCTTCTTTGTATGAAGATGCAATGATACAGCTTGCTCCAGGCTCAAGCCTTGAGCTCTTTTCACGTGTCCATAGCCTCAGTCTTATTTGATCAGTGTATAATCATTTCTGTCACTCTTGTCTGGATTCCTTCTAAATTACTGAGGAGGTGCCCAAGACTGAATATAATAATTTGTCCATGGTCAAAGCAGAGCTATATGGAAATAATCTTGCACTCTACGTCCCCTTGCACAGTTGATACTTCCGCCACTTACACTCTTGTGCTGCCTACTACACTACAAAATCACATCTAATTATATATTTGGTATCATACCTCCATTTCATTAGTACTTACCTTGGTTTCCCCTGCTGCCATGTTTGTTTCTGCATGGAAAACACTACCCTGTGCGTGAAGGTGGGGTGGGGGTGGAAATAAACAGAGGAATATAAATAATTATTCAGAAGAAGAAGTAGAAATTAGTCTACTATTCCAGAAGCTGTTCTACTGGTTGAATCTACTAGATTCACCACTCTTCAAGTTGAAAAGGAAGTCTAGAGGATTAGAAAAAGTCTGGCTTAAAGGGAAATTTAATCTTCTGTAAAGATTATGATAATATGAAATACCCTTCATTTTTTTTTCCCACATGTATGTATCTAAAGCTGTCTATCTGCTTATACGAAGAAACAGAAGGATGATAGCAGTGACAATAAATGAGTTAGGAAGTATACAAATTTGAGATGGAAAGCAAAATAGCTCAGGAAGAAAATAGGTCAGTGCACTTAAAAGGTAACAAAAATAATGTGTTAGGAGTATTAAGGGCAAACGGAATCAAAATGACAGTGTTGATTGATTGCTAACAAAATTTGACCAATGAAGAAAGAGCAAAAGTACTAAATAAGTGTGTATGGTT
The DNA here is from genome assembly GCF_964273445.1 of Streptopelia decaocto. Taxonomy (NCBI): domain Eukaryota; kingdom Metazoa; phylum Chordata; class Aves; order Columbiformes; family Columbidae; genus Streptopelia; species Streptopelia decaocto. Next base: position 16,372,830 of record NC_138655.1, read on the forward strand.
TATGTTTGAAGGAAAAATATGTGATAGTATTATGTATTAATGGAATACTTTCTACTTTAAGAGTGAGGAAGAATGATGATAAACAGAGCTACTAGAATTAGACATTTTAAAATCAGCAAGTCCAAATAACATGTATATAATAACTTTTAAAGAATTGGCTAGGAAACACTGGGCGGTGGGAGTGGAGGGGGGATGGGAAGAGAAGACTAAAATAAAGCTGATACTGTACTAACAAATCAGGAAACACTGATTCTACTGAGTCTTTCCAAGCAGCAATTATCTTGGCTTGCTACTTATAAAGCTTTTATCCATTTCTTGGGTGGGATATCAAAGTTATATATTTTAGATGGTGCAAAGACTGGAAGGAAGATAAATAACACAGAGGACGGGCCATTGGTACAGAATGACCTTGTAGGCTAGTTGTGGTGAACCAAAATGTTTCAAGATGGGAAAATGTAATGTTGTGAACACAAGAACAAGGAAAGTAATCCATAAAGAATTGAGGTCATGGTCTGAAAAAGTCTTAGATGGTTGAGTTGAATAGTTGGCTTAATATGAGTTGGGACAGCAACACTGTAGTCAAAAAGCCATTCTGAAAATTTTTGTTTGTCAAGGTTAAATTACCACTGCACTGGAATTACTGTGTCCAGTTCTGCTTTGCAGGATCTAGTGGAGAGAAGAGCTCAGGGTTCCCAGGGTGTTAAGATATATGGGAGAACATAAAGGGTCTTATTTGATAGAAATATATATATGCAGATGGGAACAAAATTTGATAATAAAGGGTTTCTTAGTCTAGCAGACATAACACGATCTAATGGTTGGAAAGAGAGGCTAAACAAATTCCATGAGAAATATGGAACACGTTTTTAATACTCGAACAAAGTGCCAAGTGTTGTGGTATAGCTTCTATCACAGGAATTACTTTTATTGGGGTTGGATGCTTTACTAAACCACAGCTGTTGGAGATGAAGCAAGAATTAAATCAGAAAAAATACTTAAGCCCACGTTGCCATTGTATATTAGATAATCACTTATTTGATGCTGTTCTTAAATTCTAGGAATATTATACCTTAGATGCACAAATCTGAATATTTCCAGGTTTAACATTTATATTTGATTTCTGTTTTTGTGTCTGTGACTCCAGAAAGTGGCAACAGAGAACATTTGTATTCTTGTGACAATTCTGATATGTAATAATTAAAAACCCTATATAGGCATGATTCAGACATATATCAGAAGGACTTTCCCAGTCCTTGGGAGTCTGGGTAAAGCTAAAAGTTTAAAATCAAGTCTTTTTCTTTTCTTTTTTTTTTTTTTTTTTTAATCTTTTAGTGCATGCCTCCAGAGTTTCTGAGTTTCAAGCCCTGATTGCTCTTGTAGTTCCATTATCACTTTTTCACATTTAAAATGTTTTTCTTTCCCATGTATGAAAAAAATATACTGGCTGAGCTTCTAGTAGTTCAGTAAAACCAATGAGACTAAGCTTATCTGTAAATTTAAGGCCATATGTAGTCCCAGGATGAAAATGCCCATAATTACACAGGAAGTACATTCACATAAACAAAGTAAACACATTGAAAATGTATTGAGAAATGTTTACATTTAGTCTTTGAGGTATAATATTAGCTACAATGATTACAGGCAAACTCACATGTTATTCTCTTAACAAGCACATATACATAATTTGATACCCAGTAAATAGCAGCGGGAACCCTTTCTAAAAGTCTCTTTAGCACAGGGTCATGTATATCAGACAGGCACATCACAATGCTCCTCTATGAAACCCTGATCAGTTATTTCTTTTTGTCAGATGAAAAACCTCTCAGTGTCTCATTATTGCCTCTGTAGCAAGTCCTTGTATCTTCCAGATCCTATCAAAAACAAACCCTAAGATATTTAAAATAACAAAACTTAGAGTAAGTCTAACCAATTCTGTGTCTAGTTCAGGTTTGAATAATCAGTTAAATAAGACACAAGCTAAAACATCAGCGGCAGCAATGTACTGTATTTGACAAATGGAGGAACGTTCATACCAGCAAAACACCATAAATGTGCCCAATCCAGAACATTTCTAGGAAACAAGGTTACAATAGGAGGATGAGGATCCTCTTAAATTAACCTATGTGAAGCAGACACAACAAACCAGTCATTCAACATGCTATTGTTATTTGCTTTGACCTTGGATACCGCATGGCTTTTACTAAACTCAAGAAATGGACCCTTGCAAATCTCATGAGCTTCAACAAAGACAAGTGCAAGGTCCTGCACATGGGTTGGGGCAACTCCTGGTATCAATACAGGCCAGGGGATGAAGGGATTGAGAACAGCCCTGTGGAGAAGGACTTGAGGGTACTGGTGGCTGAAAAGCTGGACTCGAGCCAGCAATGAGGCAGCCAACAATATCCTTGGCTGCATCAAAAGGCATGTGGCCAGCAAGTCAAGGGAGGTGATTCTGCCCCTCTACTCTGTTCTGGTGAGACCCCACCTGGAATACTGCATCCAGCTCTGGAGCCCTCAGTACAGGAAAGAAATGGACCTAAGGGGCCCTACAGGGAAGAGGGACTTTTACAAAGGTGTGTAGTGATAGGACAAGGAATAATGGCTTTGAACTGAAAGAGGGCAGATTTAGTTTAGATATAAGGAAGAAATTCTTCTCCATGAAGGTGGTGAGGCACTGGAACAGGCTGCCCAGGGATGTTGTGGATGCCCCATCCCTGGAATTGTTTCAAGGTCAGGCTGGATGGGGCTTTAAGCAACCTGGTCTAGTGGAAGGTGTCCCTGCCCCCGGCAGGGGGGTTTGAACTAGGTGATCTTTAAGGTTTCTTCCAACTCAAACCATTCTATTATTCTATGATATGGTTCTATCACCTGTTGGAGCAGATCCACAAAAACAGTCAGAGGAATGGAACACCTCTTCTATGAAGAAAGGCTGAGAGAGTTGGGGTTGTTCGACCTGGAGCCGACTCCAGGGAGACCTTATGGCAGCCTTTCAGTACTTAAAAAGGGCTTATAAGAAAGATGGAGACAAACTTTGTATCAGGGCCTGGATGAGTGATATGACAAGTAGTAACAGTTTTAGACTAAGGGAGAGTACATTTAGACTAGATAAAAGATTTTTTTTTTTTTTTTTTTTGTAATGAGGGTGGTGAAACACTGGTAACAAGTTGCTCTGAGAGCTGGTAGATGCATCATCCCTGGAAATGGTCAAGGTCAGGTTGGACGGGGATCTGAGCAACCTGATCTAGTTGAAGATGTCCCTGCTCATTGAAGGGGGGTTGGGCCTTTGAAGGTCCCTTCCAAGCCAAACTATTCTATGATTCTATCCTGAGCAGTCCTTAGTGCAGATATCTGTTCCTCCCCTCTGAAACACTGTGTGCAAATCCTGTTGGGGTGGGGCACCAGAGATAAAGATATTGCAACTCAAAAACTGTGATAGCTGCTGAGCTGGCATCACACACTCGAGATGAGTGCCCATAAGCAATTCTTCAACCCTTTGCTCTTCACACTTAAAAATGTTTTAAGGCACTGTGATTAGATTCAGGTGTGTGTGCCCCAGGTCTTTCAGGATCACAGTTATAAAATGGTTCCTGAGCACATACAAGCATCACTAATTTATAAGTGTAAAAGGTGGGGGCCACCAGCTGCTGGGCTGCTGTTTTTCTTTGCAGAGGCAGGTCCTGAGATGACTGTTGAGGTTTGCACTTTTCTGTCAGTCTTCAGAAGAATGTGGCACATGACTACTGACCAAAGAATTTACAAGGCTGGGCCCTCCAGCGCTAAGAGCCACTGACCAGTTTCCTGTAAATCCTGAACAGGGCAGAATCAGCACCTCTCAACTGTATCTCTTCTGAAGGCCTTTACAAACTCATTGCAGTATCCCATGGAGGTGCTGAGATCCAGCCTTTGCCTATGAGGAACCCAAGGCAGATACGTAATTTAGTCCTTTCACTCCCAGATTCAGATTACTGTCCTCTCAGCACTGAGGGAAGTCCACAAACACACAAGCTTCCCCCAATTCCTACTCAGAAGCTGATGAGTGCTGGGTGGAACTGGCCACACAGCGGGTGCGGCCAAGGCGCTGACACGAAAGAAGCTGATTCAGCTCGTTCCCAGATAATTTTCACTGTCTTTCCCTGCTGGAATTCGTGGGAGGGTTGCAGTGGCAACGGCAGCAGCATCAGATCTTCCTCCAGCTCGCTGGGTTGCAGTGAGTAGCAAAGGGAGAGTGGTAAATCCTGCACCGGTGGGAGTGGTTTGGGGAGCTCTGCAGGAAGGAGAAGTGCTAGAGCTGTGCCGGGAACGCTGGCCTCCCGCTGTGCCATGGTTACTATTTCACAATGCTCCCAATAGTCTCCTGAGGTTGGAGTGAGGCTTGCAGCTACTTAGTGACCAGTCTAAATAGCAGTCTTGCACAGCTACATATCAGATTAGAGGAGGCTCTGAAATGCTGACAGATCTGTGCCTATGGTCTCCAAGATTGGCCCTGACCATTCAGGGAATAAGCGACCGTGAATAATAAACTCTGGGAAAAATCAGTGCCAAAATTCCTACTGTTCATCTCTGTGTCAAGCAACCAGTTTCCAAGTTCTCCTCTGCTTGAGTCTTAGGAAATCTGCGGGTAGCCCTGATGGCTGGGAGTCACCTGTGAGAAGGAAAGCCACAATGAAGGTTGAAGTTAGGGCTAGACAGTACAGAGCATGCATACGAAGACGCATTTGAGTGGTTAATAGAGAAAGATTAGGTCAAAAAGAAGGGGATTAGAGGTCGTCATTGATTATGATAGCTCTGTACACTAAGTGCCAAAGCCATAAGGTCTGACAAACTCTAAATTTAATCTATCCCTGTGAGTTGAGAGAAAATACATCAACACTGTGGATAAAGCAAGTAAAAACATGGCATGGAAATTAGACATGAAGAGGAAGTGTAAACAAATGTAGGTGCAAAGTCCAATATTTTTGAGGCAGCTTTCTGAGGCAGGTAACAGGGATCACAATTTATGCATTTCTTGTTTCTGTTCTTCTGGTTCTTTTGTACTGTGCAGACGGGGTTATCATGCTGTGCTCACAGACTCAGCTGCTTTGTCTCCTTTTTTCTTCTAGTTGCTAAACTGCATTAAAAAAACAGATAATAATGTGTCTTTTCCTTGGTATTGTATGTCCATGTAAGGAACTGTTACAGTTGCTAAGGGATTGTTATGTGACTTTGAATGGGAGATTATTTTCATACTCATAAGCAGGAAAAGTAGGTCTGAAGGAATATTATTATTATTATGAACTGGTGACCTGCATGACCAAAAAAATCAGTAATACTATGTCACATAGCACATCTGTATGTTCCTAGATAGTCCTACAGTGGCTGTGCAGACCTTTTTAGTTGACAGCTTTCTCAGTTCAAAAAGTTTGCAGTTATCAAATAAACAAAGCTTCACAATATGGAAGACCTGTCAGTCCAGTCTAGCAGGAGTAAATGCATTAAATTATTTACGAGTAAGCTCTGCTTCCTTCTAAAACAGGGGTGTGAGAATTGTTCCCAGAGGGAGTTTGTTTTCTAATTCCATTGCTTCAGTCAACATTAGTGTATTGTCTCACATAAAACAGTAATTTACTGTATTTATTGCCTTCATTGTTTGTGAGGAGTTCTAACTTACCTTTTGTTTTGTTTTAAGCAGGTTGTGAGACAAAATATGCTTTTTGCGTTTTTAATGTCGAAGAGCTGTTTGAAACACACACATTGTTTAAAACAAGTCACATTTTATATTTGACATTTAAACAATTCTTTTTTTTTTTAAGTTTCTTAAGTTATTTGCCCAGACAAACAAACAAAAGCAGAAAAGCATGGAAATGAATGTGCCACCGAATGTGCCACTGTGCCAGTGTGGCAATGTCTTCAGTGATCGGACATCTGTATCTGTTCACTGGAAGTGTTGTCCATTTTGTCCTTTGTGCTCATGATCCCTTCCATCGCCTGTGTAAACAAATGCCATTTGGGCTGGTGAGCTCTGTGGCAGACACCCATGGCTCCTGAATGCCCAGCCATCCCAGGAACCTTGTCCTCAAAAAGGACCAAGGTTCCAAATACCTTCAGTTTTCAGTGGCTTCAGATTGGAGCAAAAGTAGCTACTATATTCTCTGGAAAACCATGACGAACTAGAAACATGCATTCAGTTAGCGCCACGTGAGCTGCTTTTGTTGGGCATGGGTCTGAGACTGACTGGTTAACAACTGCTGTAGAGATGGCAGCGGCCTGGAATGAGACCTGGTGGCACAGTGGGGTGCTTGTGGTTTTTGTGCCACTCACAGCTGAAGTTTCATGCTGTGGCACATTTCTGTTGGCAGTCAGATGTTGGAAGCCTACAAGGCCCCAGTCTGTGAGCCCCTGGGGATGCCTGGGAAGCCATTGTCCTGGCACCTTGGTCACTTGTGTCAGATCTCCAGCAAAGTGGGTGCTTCACAAATGCTGGCCACCAGCACAGGCAGGGGTGGCAATCTGCTGACCCTGATGCAGAAATGGTGTGTGAAGCACCTCACATTCATTTGTGAGAGGAGCAAGTTCTGCCTCCATCGAAGAGGCACTGCCTCTCAATGCCACAGGCAGTGCCCTGCGAGGGCTCCAGGCAGCTGCACACCTGCTCTCGCTGCAGCAAAGGGATGCCCAGGCTGACTTCTCCCTTCTTCCCCACTCAAATTCCCCACTGTGAGCCTGTTTGATGGGGGTGTCCTGGCTTTGAGGCTCTTGCTGTGAGAAAAGCTGTGCAACCCTTACCTGTGGCTGCTTCAGAAGGCTAAATTACTTCAACTCACTTTGGCTTGAGTGTGAAGATGTTAAAGATGCTGTCAGAATTTTGTTATCATCTTACAGGAATGGTTTATCTTGCTGCTCAAATCTTCCTCTCAGTCCCACTCCCACCTGTCTATCTATCATATTCAAGATTAAATGCGGAGTGTAATAGCCACTAACCTAGTTGGAACTTACAGATTTGTCTTGCTCTGGGCATAGTTATTAGTTTCATTTGAAAGATTATAACTTGGTGTCTCAGCAGGCAGAAACCTTCCTAGGATCTTCTCGTTTAAACTCAAGTAATAATAGACAGTAAAAAATGTGACTCTGTACTATTTAGTGACATTGCTGCCCAGACTTACGACAGAAACTACAACTAATGACTGATTATTTCTTACCATTAGAAAGGAAATCTTTTACTTTTAGGACCTCTAGTAAATTAGACTACAGTGACTTTTGCCACACGAAGTCTGAGGATGAAGTATGCTGTGCTTACTTCAGTAATTTCAAAGTCTAGAAAGATTTTCTTCCAATTTCAACACATAAATCAAATCACAAAAAGCTTTTTATTGCTTTAACAAAAAAAAAAAAAGGAAAGAAAAGTCAGTTTTCCACAAAGAGTGAGAAGTTATTTTGAAACATTAATTGTTGATCATTAAGTATGCCTAAATTAAAAAAAAAAAAAAAAAGAAAGAAAAACAAAAGAAAAACAAACCAAAAAAAAAGAAAAAAATAAAAATCCCTAGGCACTTGCTTGGACAGATACTTTATGTTTGTATTAGTAATATGTGAACCTCAAATACTTATGAAGTATAGATAACCACTAAAGTTTGAAAGCTAAAAGAAAAACCTTAACCTTTGACCAGTTGTAGTGTCTCTACTTCAAAATGTATTTACATGAATGATGAAAGACTCAGAAAAAGTAACTGCAATTATCCAGGATGAGAGGTGAAGGAAACTTTGTTTGCTTGCTTTATGGGAAAGAGGGGTAATTGGTGATGAAACTATGGTCTATAAGCCCGTACATGGAAAAGAGGGTTTCATTTGGATAAAACAGATAAATAAAATAAAATAGAACGGGAAGCTGAAGTTATACTAAATCAGGTTAGGGACACTTTTAAGAGTGATGCTAATTAAACACTGGAAAACTTACCTAGGAGCGCAGTGAATCCTTCATCGTTGGAAGTCTTTAAATCAAGACAGACATCTCTAGAAAGATATATCTTGACACTGCAGTTATAACCCTAGCACAGCCAGTATTGAGTAATCTGTGGCCAGAAAGGCAAACCAGAGCTTGTAATGGTTTCTTCTCACTTTAAGCTCTGTCTCTGAGAGATATACTTCTCCTATTTTTAACATTAATTTAGCAAGTATCACTACAGTTACACAGCATATCAAGACGAAGCCCAGACTGAAGTTTTAAAGCAGAAAGTTGAGGAGATTACGAATAATCATGTAACTCTGGGTGTGTACTGATGTCATATAAATAACACCCCCAGTTACTTAAACTGAGGATGGGCTTCTTCAGTATTTAGGGGTGAAGAGAGAGAAACTCCTTCCAAAAGCAGTTGATGGTATTCATTACTCTCTCTATTGCCCAGACAGGTGGCTGTGGAGACATGTCTCCAAAGGTTGGCTGTTGTTTCATGACAAAGTCCCACCCTTTTGCCTGTCCCAGATAGTGTATTTTTGAATTGGCAATCAATTAAAGAGATTTAAAAAGTCATATTCTCCTAGATCAGCTCCCTTTTATGGCTTACAATGCAGTTGTGTGAATTTTGGCACAGCACAAGCGAAGGGATACGGGTGCATGGCTGGGAGGAGAAGGACAGCATGGCAGGTCCAGCCTTTAGGCATCAGCCCAGGCTTGGACAGTCACATGCAGATCCAAAAGCTTCAGTCTTAGGGGCTCATGTCTGGATCATGATTTCCCTCTACATCTGAGGATTAGATCATAAAAGAGCATAACGTGCCAGCTTCATCTTTCCGTGGTCATCAGATAATATCTTAGTTTGCTTTTTGAGTTTCCTAAGGCACCCTGTGATCTGGGAACTTCCTGCAGTTTGAAAGGGCTGGCTGGATGGAAAGAAGGTGAGAGATAAATGCGGCCTCCATTGGTATCATATCATTTCCTCTGCTTAAGATGTACCTGCATCAAAAATTACAATGAAATTCCTGCTGCTCTGAAGAAGCCGATAGCAATATTTGTCTGGGAGTTTTAGAACAGATAAGATTCTTGAGGTTTCTGTGTCTTCTATGTCCATAAAGAGATTTAAGTGCCATCTCTCAATTGAAATTAATGAGAATTAGGCATCCAAATATCTTTGTGGATTGGAGCCCTCATGTTCTAATTACTGTGGCAATTAAATATGCTGAAAAACAGGTTCAGCTCCAGGAACCTTGTCTACACGAAGGCCTGGTGAAATATTTATGCAAATTTTATTTCTAGACATGGCTTGAGTTTGCACTGATGACTGTGCAAAACCTCTCTGATTGTAGAGGACATGTACAGTATGGAAGGCCCTGAAACTAAACTCGTGCACTTGGCTTAGAAAAGGTTATAAGATACATATTCATGAACTGTGTGTCTTGCTGAGTGAGACGAGATAGTTACAAACAAAATAATAAGCAAAAATAACCAACTCTTACATAATGCCAATAGCAGAATATAGAAGCAGTTGATTTTTTCCTAAATTACTTCTTAGTAGATCTTCACAAATCAGCTGATTTGCTCATTGTACTCATTTTTGAAGGTGACAGGACTACATATCCAACATTTCATGTAACAGCTTATTCATCTAAATTATATTTTTTTATTTCTTTCATAGAGAAAGAAGAAAATAAAATGACTGCCTGTTTAATTTTCAGACTCTTAACTGTTCAGGGCCAATATAATTACCAATATTATTCTTATGCATATACACACTACAGAAGCACTAATGTTAAAGAAGACACCTTCGTTCTGAATTTTCTAACTTCAAAGTAATGAAATCCTTAACTTCAATACCACAACAATGTACTTTTCAATGTTAAGTACCTAGTTCTAGTGTCAGTGTATAGAACAACCTTCGCCAAAAAAGCCCAATTAGGCCATGTAAATGAAGTGCATTTTCAGCCAGTCCTACTGGGAAAACCAGCTTTGTCTGAATGGTTGTAATTACAGAGTTGATGGGGAAGGGGGAAAACAAATTTGCTATGCATGAGCCCTTCCCAAGTAGCCTATTTTTCTTTTAAAGCTTGTGTATCTCCAATAAGGGCATTAAGGAGGAAGGGAAAAATAGGACTTTCTCCTTACACAGATTGTGTTAAAACGCATCTCTTCAAGAGTCTGAATGATACTTGAAATTTGCTGTAGGAGAGGTGCTACTTTCCCTGATGCATCCTTTTGTTTATTTCTCTCTGCCTGACAGCCTCATTGGGCTGCTTGTCATAATTAACAGCCTAGGTGTACACGTCTCCCTAAAAGCTACCTGTCGCAGCTTATTTCAGGCAGGTACTTCCATTTTCATACTTGAGTCCCTTCTTTTGATTCACACCCTCAGCTAGGCCTGCAAAAGTCACATCAAAAAGTGATGTGCAGGATTCCAATAAGTGCATGCTTTCTAGACTTTCTGAGGTTACCTCTCTGTGTTTGCTCTTGAGAACATAGATCCCATTGCTCGTCTGGATTCACTCTGTGTATTGCATCACCTGCATTAATCAAAAAACAAGAGTTTACTTTTCAGTGCACTGAATTTACTCATCTGAATTTGCATCACAGTGTGCAGCTTGCTCACTTCATCTCTGGGTTGATGGTTGGGCTGTCTCTACCTCCTGACAAGGAGAAATAGGGCACCAGTACAATTACCTCCAGGGATGCTTCCTGTGTGTGCAAGCCATTCTGGCTTCTGTGACTAAGGGCTCATGAAGGTCACCTAACCCTTTCTTAGATATATGTTTCAAAATCTCTGTATTTGTTTTTACTGCTTTGATTTCTAAATAGTCCAGATTATTTTCTGCCCATATCCTACTCACCAGTCATTCAAAAAGATGCCTCTTTCCACAAATACAAAGCTATTAATCACAAATGTCCTATTTACAAGTCACTGTATGAGTGACTCTTTAATATATTAGTCATAATGTAGCACATAGCTTTATTTCCTTTACTTAAAAATAGCTAATGGTCTTCAGTTCAATGTGTATGTTAATGTCAATAATATCAGTGTATTTTGTAATGCTAAAGAACTAAGGGGGAAGGGATTGGTCAGGGATGAGTTACGGGGTTTGAGATGGGGTGGTTTTTGTTTGTTTGGGTTTTGTTTCATTGATGCACACACTGAATGGAAAAAAAAATAGAATATATACAGCAAAGTTGCCAAAACTATCCAGGTCTTTCACCAGCCTGTTAAGGGTATTTCGGGCCATTGTTAAATAAGAAGTCTCACACATAAATATTTTAGTATGTCATAAGATAACTGTCTGTTTTATGTGAGCAATTAAAGGAACAAAAAGCAGTGAAGTCAGGAAGGAGGAAAAAAAATATTGAAGTAGTAAAGACTATTTTTGCCCTCTGTAGGATCAGTTTGTTCAGGCATTAAAGTAGACAAGGACACACGTTTTCTGGGTCATGATCTGCACTTCACCACATCAGGACCTCAAGTGTAGATGAACGCTGATCCATCAGCATTATTTTTGCCTGATTCACACTGTGTTCAGTAAAACCTTGTGTGCAGGCATGTGATCCAGCTCATGAAGAGTGAGAGGTATAAACAGAAATGAGGTTTCTCTAAGTGAGAGAGTAGAACCAAGTGACCTAAGTCTGCTGTCACTTGTGTAGGTTGATGTGCTCTTCCCAAAAGGAATGACTGTTTCCAAAGAAATCCTCTTTCAAGGCTGATAATCACTGAGGAATATTAAGCAATCTTCTGAATAAGTTTAAAGGATGCCTACAGTTGTTTCATGTTTTTCACCAAAGGCAGTGGCACTGCCATTTCACAACTAAAGGATGCGGTTTACATTAATCTTGGTGTCAACAAACCTCAGTGTTAGCCAAGGTGGCATTCTTGTCAGGTTACCTGTTTCCAAAGACTAAGCATTAAAAGAGGTAACATATTTAAATTTCAGAGTTGTGGATGTGTATTTATTGTTATGCAGAGGTCAGACAGAAAGCGGGTCAGAGTGCACTTCTCACTCAGATTAGAAAGCTCCTTCCAGTTGTCTCAGGTTAGGAACAAGTTATAGCAGTTGTGTAGACTACTGGAGAGGTATGAAGTTTCCAAATGGAGGAACTGGTTCCACGGCAAGTGGCTGTCGGTGGCCCTGTTTGAGCAGAGGGTTGGACAAGATGACCTCCAGAGGTCCCTTCCAGCCTCAGCCTTCTGTGGTTCTCTGATTCCGTCAGCAAGCTGACCTTTCTTCCTCTTGCTCTAAAAATCCCCCAGTCCAAGTTCGGGAGCTGACACAAGGCAAATTTCTGCCTATCAGTAATCACTCCTGGCATGCAGTGGTTCATCAGATCACGTCTTTGCAAGATGGACTGGTTCATGATACAGAGGGTAAAGCTGGATTAAGGTCAAGCCCTTCCTTACCCAAAGCACTGCTTGCTTTGAAAGTTAGATATATTAGTTTGGTTGAATGTAGTTGTGTGTCCTTGTGTGTGTGGTTGAAAGAGTTTCATAGGAGACTGATAGAGACCACTAAAGACCATGAGTTATATTTCCATATTTACCTTCATTTTGTGCCTTTCCCTCCACTTGTAACTGGAAATAGTGACAGCATCTTGGTGCTTTTACCAATGCATTGTGTGTCTGAGATTCCCAATAGCTTTTATTGCACCACCTGGGCCATGTATTGTGGGTATGCATTTGAGGTTCATGTTGTAATGAAATGTGCAATTTTTTGCAAAGCGAAATATATATATATTTGAAAGATATTTCTTTTTCTTAAACTTAATCAGAGACCTTGCATCGGTGTCTATGTAACTAAATCTTTCCTGCAATAAAAATGTTTCTTGTAGTCTGTCACATTAAAATAAAGATTTGAACATGGTGAGAAGTAATAAATGGAAAAGAAAAAACAATTTACAAGAAAACAAATGAAAGAAAACTCCTTTTGAGCCAAATATCTCTATTGTACAAAATTGTTGCTTTATATTAGAAGACATTGTAGTGAGTTTTAATATTGTTATGTCCAGAACATCGCAATTTCATAGCAACAAACCTAGAATAAGACTGAGAAACACTTGCATATAGGACCTGGTGTAAAGATGACTAAACTCACATATAGCACTTTTTTCCCATTGAATTCCATGCACTTTGAACTGATCCAGATTAACCTTCCCAGAAATGCCGCAAATGCTGGAGGCAAGAAGAATATGGAGCTGAGGCAGGGAGAGGTGGTGGCTCTGTCTGCCCGGGGGTGATGACAGGACAGGGGGCTCAGGTTGTTTTGATTTGCTGAAGTTGCAGTTGAAATGTGTGAAGAAACGCCGCCACCCCTTTTATTGATATTTGTTGGGAGACACTCATTATATATTACTCCATATGTATGTGCATGTGCATGTGAGGTTTTTCAGAGCTTTGGATGAATGCCTTTTATATAGCATTTTTAAGATCAAAATCTGTACAATTATGTGGATTCCTGCATGTAAATGATTTCAGGGAGTCTGGTGTTTTAGCATTTTTAATTTTCTAGTAGATTTTATGATAGTGTAAAGTGATAAATTATCTTTTGCGGCTGCCAGAGTTATTTAACTATCTGCAGACATGCCATTAGCAGGAACAGTCTATGCCCGGATGGTGTTCCTCATCCCTCCCCAGGAGACCGCTCACAGGGGAAAGGGTTTCCTGGCATTTCTGTGCAAGGTCCTTTTCGCCAGCAGTGCCACCGGGGTGCTGGGGACCCGGCCAGCCATGGTGCGCCACAGTCAGGAGAACATTTTTCTAGCTTGCAGTGGAGAAAGCTACCAAACAAGCACCGGATGTTATTGACTTTCCATCACTACTGGCCTGTGTTAAAACCAGTGACATAGAAGAGAAAGGTTCCATTTCCCATTACCAGATATCCAATCCCCCTAGAAAACATCTGTTGAATCTGGGATGATGCCATGGTATTAGCTCTTCTGTTGCATGCTGTTTCATTGGCTGTTCTCAGCGCTGCCCTGTCTATCACAACGCATAATCTCTTTTCAGAGACGTTTCAACCACATCATTAGGGTCCCCAGTCCCATTTCTTTGAAAATCGGTGGTAGTTTTTTGCCTTTGGCGCACAACTTGAAGTTTAGAAACTTGACTCTGTGCAGGGTGTAAGAAAGGGAACAAAAGTTTCCCGATGATTTCATGTGACAAAAGTTGTGCAAGGAAAAGAAGCGGGTCTGCAGAAATCCTGCAAGTTACCGTGTTTATATTCCCAAGAAACTCACACTGGAGTGCCTCAGACACATAACTAAATGCTCCTCAAAATGCTCATTATTGAAGACAGTATAAGAAAATGGTCTTTAGAATTCATGTGATATACTACCAACTGGAGGGAGAATAATGCAGAAATACTTTCTTGATGATGTGTGCTAAAGCAGCAGGCATTTAAGAGCAAGGGATGTCAATCTCTGAGGTTTTTGTAAAGAATTGCAATTTATGACGTGTTAGGGTAAACAGTTGGATTATATTTCTGAAATGCATGTTCCATCAGGTAAAATCATTGTGATTATAGGCTCTAGTACTTTAAGTAAGTAAGTTATGCACTAAAAGGCTGAAATTGTAAAACAAGTATGCTTATGCTTAACTGTTAATCCCTCTTTGTATCTACGCTGAGTAAACTACAAGAAAAGAGAAACTGCATTAAACAATAAAGGCAAAAAAGGCATGTTATGTCATCTCGATAAACAATGACTGGTATACTGTTTTCCTTCAAGAAGCAACTGTGACTGGCCTCTGTATTCTCCCTCAATGGAGAATGTGCCTGAGTGTAAATAAAGATGGAGGATTATTTAGAAGTTACTTTGTTCATGGAAGCAGCACTTTCTCTGCATCTTCTCACTTCGCTGCTTTTCTTTCGTTTTCTCAGCTCTTATCTATTACAGAAAGCTGGACATTTTATTTCAACAACAATCCACTATCATGCAGACTATGACTTTTGCATGAAGTAAAATAAAACTTGCTTTAAGTGGTTTTGCAAATGTTTGACAGCAGAAGATAATAAATGAAAATAGAACTCCAATATTTCTCCAAATGCAATTTGTGGCATGTCAATGTCAAAGGATTCTAACAACAAATCAACAAATATTTGAATGAAAACAATATACATAACTTATTTTTCTATATTAGAAACAACTGTCAAACAATCACTGTATGACTTCATGAATTAGTTGGTTGTTTTGAAATATTCCTACTAGGATTAAAAAAAAAAAAAAAAAAAAAAGAAAAAGGCTATATGGGCCTTTGAGCCTGAACATATTGTGTCAATCATAAGCATATGTAATGTATCTAAGCCATGAGGTAAAAATTTTCTTTGTAAATTATTTCATAAATAATAATTTGCCTGAAAAAGTTTATGAAAATATTTTTGCTTTTATTAAGTTCCGTACAGTTCTTTTGTGGTGAATATAAACAGATTGATATTGACATCTTCTTGATCTGCTTTATTTTAACTTGAAATGCAGAATGTATCATGTAAGCATTTTTTACAAGATACGGTAACAAACTTTTTCTGAGAGATACAGTATTTCATTAGAGTTGTCTACTTGAAATTATGAAGACATATTTTGTCCTTCTCATCTCTGCTTATGAACGACTTTTGTGGTTTCAGTTTAAAAGCACATGCACAGAGAGGCTCATGCCTTTTAAAAATACATTTCTCTAATATTGTTCTACAGGTGAGAAAAGGTGTGTTTGTTACCAAGGTTTACACATGTTGAAACCTGTGCTGTTGTTGTTATCGATCTTCTTCATGGTTTCTCTGTCATAATGTGAACAAAATCTGGGAAAGCTGCAGCCACACATATGAACTGGCTGGGATTTAAGGTGTGGGGGGCATCATTTCCTGGTTTATAATAAAAAGACATTAATAAATCTCACTAGAGCAGAGAAGCAAAGGGGAATAACCCTTGTTTAAATATTTTCCACTCAAGCCCTGCTTGTAAGATGCTTAGCCAAGTCATCAGACAAAATACCTGCTGATTTTAACCCTTCATATACAAGATGTGCCAAGTTAACAGTTACTCGGGGCTGACATACGTGGGAACAATAATGAAATCTAAATTGCAGAAAAGAACACGTTTGAATCATTGTGAATGGGACAAAAATACTTGTTTTTCAGAATTCTGCATTCACTAAAATGTGTAAAAGTGCTTTGCCTCTTCAACTATAATTCAGCTATGGCACTTGCAGCTTGAGAAAAAGTAAAGGTTTATGAATTCGGGAAAGTTTCTCTGTGCGAATATTAGTGAGGTGCTACAGACCATGGCCCCGGGACTCAAGTATCAAGGCAGACTTTGTAACAAACTTTAAATTCTGTTATTACTTTTCTCTCATTCCATATATAAACATCTCCGCTGCTCAAAACTGATTTTCTGCTGATGGGTATAGAGGGAGTCCCACACATAATCTGTCAGTTTTCCTCTCCTCATCTCAGGGATCCTACTGTGTGCAAGTATATTTTCCCTTCCATTTTCGACATGACAAGTTCACCTCTTGTATGTGAATGATTGCTTTTCTATTCATAAAGCGCTCTATCAGACAATCCTACAACAGAACTTCCAGGGGAAATGTGTTACTGGGTGACTTACATTACTTTACAGATCTGCCAGTGGATTATACTAAACATATACTGAAGAATATTTAAGTTTGGAGAGAGGGCTGTAAACGACATACGTTTTACAGTAGGGTTTCATTTGCGTCAGCATGTATCTCTGAAGATTTTAGGCTTTACATTTCACCATGTATTTGAGAACAAAATTGTAAGGAAAAAGTTATGTCATTTCAAACATTTGGGGAGAAGACGCTTCATCTCTTGCACTGTAATGATTTAATTCTTTTTTAGTTTCTCCCTTGAATAATGTGTTAGTAGTTGCAGGGAAGCAGAATGCATCTATTTTAACGTGAAATCAGTTTAACACGACTTGCATAGGAAGAAAAACATGCCATGTAAAGTCACCTAACTGCAGAAAAAAATGTGTCCAAATGCCCAACAAATAGTAACACAGTTTTTAATGCCTACTATATTTCGGATTTTAAAACCCTTTCACAGGAACCTTTTATATACTGCTTCTCCTTGGAGAGTCTTTTTACATTAACATACAGACCTCTGGCAATTTGTAGCATGGGAGAAGTCGGAGTATTTTGAACTGAAAAGGTTCTGCACAGGCAGGAAAAGTTGTAAGGGTCTTTTCGGAGCAGCCCGCGGCTGAGTTGCAATGGGTATCACCGAAGAGGCAGTACCGGTGGATATTCATCCCCAAACCTGGCCAGCGTCTGTCCACCCGCCTCAACACCCGCACAGAAACGGGCTGGGGCATAGGGAAGGGACGAGAGAGCTGACACTCAATCTACATTTCCCGCACAACCCCCCGTGCCCCGCGCAGAGGGAGGCAGCTATTGCCGCGCGTGGGCAGCGCCTTTTATTTTTTCCTCCCCATTTTTGCCCCCTCGCACGACAGCAGCCGGTCCGAGTGACAGCAGAAGGCAGAGCAGCCTCCCGCGGGCCGCGCTCGGGATGCGGCTCTGGCCTGCGGGCTATTCCTGCACCAACTTAGCCCAAGTCCCCGCGCCCCCTCCGCGGCCTCCGCTTGCCCGGGCTCGGGCCGAGCGCGCCCGTGGCCGTGGCCCGGCGGCGGAGGCCGCGTCGCGGCGGGCGGAGGCGGGCGGCGGGGGGCGGCGCGGGCCGCGCGGCGGGGCCGCCTGCACTGTCTCTTTAAGGGCGCTCCGTCTGGGGTGGCGCTTTCCTCCGCGAAGGCTCCTTTGATATTAATAGTGTTGGTGTCTTGAAACTGACGTAATGCGGGGAGACGGAGGTCCTGACAAGCGATAACAGTCCTGATAACGCGCCGGCCGCCCCGCGCTCCCAGGCCGCCGCCTCGCCGCCGGCGGGGCCGCCGCGCCGTGCCCCGGCCCGCGCCCCCCGCCCCGCCGCGCCCCCGCCCCCGCCCCCGCACCGCCCGCCGGCGGCCGGCGGACCCGTCGCCCCCTCCCCGCCGAGCGGGGCCGAGGGGGGAGGCAGCGGCGCCGCGGCCCCCCGCCCCCCCCACCCCCTCCTTCCCGGCCACCGCCACATAATCCGCGGCCAACTCCGCCGGCAGCAGGAGACGGTTCATGGCTCACGCCGCGGCTCCACCATCTTCCAGGCTGCCGGGGCTGTTGCTGACGGTTAATCAACAGGTAAGGCGCGGGGGGGCGCGGGCGGGGGCAGCCCGGCGGCGGGGAGGGCGCCGCGGCCGGCGGGCCGGGAGGGGGCGGCGCGGCGGCGGGCGCGGGGGGGGCGCCGCGCGGGGCGGGGGCGCGGAGCCCGCGGCGGCGCGGCGTGTGCCCGGGGGGGTGGGGGGCAAACACGGGTGCACCCCCTCCCCAAAAATACGCCCCCCCCAAAAAAAAAAAAATCAACAAAAGCGGGGCCGGGCATAATCACAGGGAGCAGGGGACTGCTCGGATTTCACAGGCTTTTTTTGGTGCATCCCCCCCCCCGCGCCCCCCTTCCCCCCGTCGGTGGGTCAAAGCCATGTGTGATGGCTGGAAATTGGCGACTTCAAAACCGCGGTAGCCCCGCTGGAGTCGGGAGGGTCAAGTTCAGCGGCGGCGGCGGGCAAGGGGAGCAGCCCCCTGGCCCGGAGGCGGGGAGGGGAGCGGCGGCGGTGGCCGCGGGCTGGTGCGGCTCTGCCCTCCCCTCCGCGCCTTTCCGCGCCTTATCTCCGCGGTCGCCGATTCCCCAGCACCGGGACGCTCCGGGGGGAGGGGAAGGGAGACGCGGGGGGTGGAAGTAGAAGACGAGCAAAGAGGGTTCGCATCCGATGAGCTGCAGTCTCACAGTTCTGCCGCTCCTGCCGCTGCTGGAAGTTTTAATGGGGATCATGACAAGCGGGGCACAGAGACACCATCATGAAGAGTAGTAAGTTTGGGAAAAACTTTTTTTTTTTCCCCTTCTTTCTTTTTTTTTCTTTTTTTTTTTTTTTTTGTTTCTTTCCCATTTCTTCCTTCTTGCTGGGGACACACAGGGGGAGGCCGGGTGCGGAGCTATGGTGCGCCGGGTGGGGGGCTCGGGGTCCCTCCCGGTCACACCGAAGGAAAAGGCGAGATGGTGGTGGTGGTGATTTTTTGTTTTGGTTGGGTTTTTTTTTTTTTTTTTTTTTTTTTTTTTTTGAGATCAGAGCGCAGAGAGACGTAAAACTTTTCCCTCTTAAAGGCGAAGTTCTGCTCTCAGCCCTGCGTCCCCACGCTCGGCTCTCCCCTGCCTGCCACAACTTTGTGGAGCGTCTCACTTCCCCCCCTTCCTCCTCCTCGGGGGCTGCTGGCGGGGGGCTGCTCCCCGCTGCAGTTACCCGCGTGTTCGCTTGTCGGACGGGAGGAATGAATGGAGGCGAGGCCGGGGATGGAGGGGCTGCACGGCGATGGGCGCCCCGCGCTCGGGGCAGCCGGGGTGGCCCGGGCCGGAGCCGGGGTGCTGCCCGCCGCCGCGCTGCCCGCCGCCGCGCTGCCCTGGGACGCAAGCGGCTCCCCAAGGGGGCTTGACGTGTCGGGAGCATTGTTTATCTACCTCCCTGCTGCAAATCAAGGCGCTCAGACATCCCGGCACTCCTACACGGTTTCTAGTGGGGCCCGCTGGCCTCCTTTATATTTTATCTTTTTTTTTTTTTTCTTTTTTTCCCCCACAATCGGTGGTATTTTCTATCTGCAAATGGCAAACTTCTCAAGTGCACTGACTGAGCTGTGGGGAGAAGTGATGAGCTGAAGTGGAGAGACGTCTCTCCTCCCCATCACTGCTTCCCCCGCCACTGCGAGTACCTTGCCTGGCAGGGCTGGAGCCAGGGGCACCTCAGTACACTTGGGGAACCAAGGCGACAAATCCCCTCCGAGGGGAATATATTTTCTAGCAAAAAGAGTGCAAATTATTATGTGGACCATGCTGCCTTTGCTGCCTTTACAGCACGCAGCGCATTTTCAATGTTGATTGAAACAAACAATAACTTAATACGCTTTAGGTTTTGTTTAATTGAGTTCAGTAAGTCTCTCAAGAAACCATCAAACTTCCAGCAGGCTTCTTCAGCTGTGCAATTGAATCCTATGGATGCTGGTGGCATCATGTTACTTTCCTGTTGGTTTTAGGAAAACTTGAACATTTAGAGAAGACTGCCAGAGTTAAAAATGCAAGGGGCAGCAAAGGAAAGTAGTGGTAAGAGCCAGTTCCTGACGTGGACAAAATGAGAATAAAAGTTACAGTAGTCTTCTGAACTGCAGTTTGTGTTCGCCTCATGTTCACAATATGTGTGTTAGGTTAGACAGCTCTCTCAGATATTCCACCAGAGTGACATTTAAAAAAAGACTTCCAAAAGACTGAGGATTTTTTTTTTTTTTAAGTACTCTGGGTCTATGAGTAAATACAGGGTTTGTTTGAGAACATCAACTATTTCCTGTAAATTGTGATGCTGACAAGACTGTCTGGAAATGATATCAACACTTTGAATGATTTTTTTTTTTTTTCTCTCTCTTTTAACCACTGAATGAAAGTTTGTTAATAATGTGGTCAAACCAAACAAGTGGAACCTTTCTCTGTAGAGAGGAAAAAAAAAAAAGTCTCTTTTTCCTCTTGAAAAATGTCTACCTGCTCGAGGTCTGCCACATAGACTCAATAACGCTAGAGTTTAGTGGTGCATCAGTGCCCATATACAAGTTAAAACTGAGGCTGTGACAGCAGAAGTCTGCTTCAACTTTTTAAGACCAAGAAAGATTAGATATGAGGAGAGTTAGTCTTCCTGTTCCACCCTGTTCTGTCTGATTATCGCTTTTTTTTGTTACATCTAATAAATTTTCTCTGTTTGAAACTTTGCATATATACGTAGTCACAACAAAGTGAGTAAAGGGCAAAGTTGCATCAGCTTTTAAGTTTACATGTTTTGCCTGTGATCCTCTAAAACAGACTCTAAATAACACTGGGCAATCTTTGCGTGTGAGAATACGGCTTTATTTTTTTCTCTATTTCATAGTAATGTTAATAAAGAAAAAAATGTAAATGACAGCTTCAGAGATCTGAGACTTCTTTGGGCATCAAACACTTAGGATGCATCCAGCATATTCTCTTATATTTTTAATGCATTTTTAGCATAATTTATACGGTAGCTTTGTGGGTTGCCTTATGTTTTTATCGGTGATAGAGTAAATTCACTATTATTTTATAAATCCCTAGCAGGATTATTTTTTTATCATGTGTTGTCTATCATTCATAGTAAACCTTCATAGTACACACTATTATCATGCACGCTCTAGCTGTGTGTGAGGAATATTCTTATTCACGAATCGTGATTGTGCATTAATAACAGCGTAGTACTAGTTCCTGTGTGTGGACTCAAGTGTCTGTGAGATGCAATGGTTGCTTGTTAAATCTCTGTTTTTCAATCATACTATATTTTAATGCTAGTTGGCATATAGGGTTTTATATTTTCAAAGCACTGTGCAAACAATGACTAATTACTTTCTCTTCATGTGAATTACCTCTTTTAACACTTTATCAGGCAGTTGCTTTGAAACAAAACTATTTTACATTACACTGTGAAAGAGTTAAAAAATTAGCAAAGATGTTTAGGAAAAACCCAAAATTTTAATTACAAACAGGCAACTTTGGGTATGTATTTAAATTTTTCTTTTTATGTGGAACTTTCCTTCTAAGTTTGAGGGGGGCGTACGTGTATGAATATTTATGTCTCTTACAAACTCTTGACAATATTTTAACGTAATAATCTTAATAGAAACATTCTCAGATCTTAACTGCAGCCACACTGGCAGTATCGCTTTAATAAAGGTTTGTGGGTAACACCAAATATAACATTGTGAGAAAGTTTATGGTTAAATATTTTTGAACATGACAGGCTGGGAATCTGACAACCTTTTTGTTAGGTGAAACTAAAGTGGAAATAAATTACGTTTTTAATACAGTTCAGTTAAAACAAACTGCCACCTGGTAGTAAAAGTATTGGCCTTGAACAGAAATATATTCTGATTAAGATATTATAACTGCTGTGTAAAATGAAGCCATTCATTCAGTAAACTGACAACTTTCCAGTTGGTGTTTGCCCTTGCTTAATTTAGTTTCCTCAACATAACTAGTGAGGTAGTCTGGGTCTGTTTTTGGCAGTCCTGGGCGACTGTAAACTCAGGCTTTTTTGTCCCAAGTATTACACCTCACAAGTTAACAAGCAATTAGTTAAAAAGAACAGCAGGCAGGTATGAGAAAAAAAAGAAAAAGTTTCTTTTTTCCTTCTGAAACTTTCTAGAATTCTTACCTAGTAAGAAAACAATGCCATTTTCAAATACTGATGATTAATACTATAACCAGCGTAGTCTGCACCCATCTATTGTATAAATACCATTGCCTGTTGACCTTTGGATACATTAATTACAGCATATCTGGTCTAGGTTCTACTATTTTTGTCTGTCCAGAAGATAAATAAAAGTGCCCTTTCCAGTCCTCCTGGAGAAGAACAACTTTTTTTCTTGGTACTGTCATGAATTATGGAGTTCTTTCTCCTGCCCTGTGCCAATGAAGTTCTCTTCTGACTTTAAAAAGATAAGCCTGCCTGCAAAGAGAGAATATTTGATTACTTTAAGACTATTTTCGCTTCAGTTTTTATGCTACGTACAGATTTTCTGGGCTTTGCTTTTTTTTGCATTGTGTATTTGCTAATTAAAAGAAAAACACATAATGACATATCAGATCATGTGAAGCATTAAAGTACAATTAGACCATTAAATAGTAAATGTTTACAAGGGCAAGGCATGCAACTACATTTTTCAGAATATGCTTATTATTCACTGCACCTAATCAATAAAGGGCCTTCCAGAACGCAGCTCCTTCGCCAGTTGTAAATGTGCCCAGAACACAAGAAACGCTGCTGGGGCAGAGCAGCGCTGAGGGGGAGAGAAGAGGTGCCGTATTATTCTGACTTCTTGTCATGCAGACCAAGGCTCAAATGAACAGGGAGCAATGGGAGAATAACTACCACAGTCTCGGTTTAAGTCCCCAGTGGACATTTTGTCACACCCCCAAAGCGTTGCACAACTGTAGCACCATTCCACTTGATGTGTCGTCCGGAGTCAGAGGAGTCTCTGATTTGGCATCATGGGGTTTGGAAGACTGTGATTTAGGTGAACTGGCATAGCTGCATGTAAGAACCTTTGTTTAATAGCCCTCTATGTTTTATTCATGTTCTGTGCTATCGGTTTCTTATTTCTAGTACCTTTAAAGTGGTTCTTTAAAATTTAATAGTAACAGCACCAGCGGAAAATAGATCTGAAATTTAATAGAAATTGCTAGTCTTTCTATCAGTGATTTTTATTAAAGTCCTGCCGCATTAACTAAGGAATCTTACTTCTGCTGCAAATCTCTGTATGTGGATTTAGAAAAGCTACAAAGATAAAATTCTTCATTACATTGCACAGCTGCCACGAGTGGCACTTCTGTAGGACATTCCTACAGAACCCAGTTGGTTCCATCCCGTAAAGTTCAGTGGAACTTTTCCATGCTTGTAGGGGATGCATGCGAGTACAGCAGCTACAACAAGATTTTTTCTGTCTTGAAAATAGAATTATTTTGAATTGCAAGGTTTAGTCCTAATAGGACTTCTTATTTTCTTAGCTGCAGTTCACGCATGTATAATTTCTCGTAAGTCTGCTTTCTTTTCAGCCTCAGATTGACTTTTTTTCCCCCCCTTACATTTATTTTAAAATATTTAATTTTTAAAATGTTACTAGCCCTTTAAAAACTTGTAATAAATGCTTTACAAGTGGCTAGACACCTTCCCTGGTGGTTTAATTTATACAAGCAGGAAACTTTCTCTCCTCTTTCTCTCTCTCTTTCTTGTTTTCTTTAAACCAACTGACGTAATGCCAAACTTTGCTTTAAAAGAACAGACAGAAGTAATTGGTAGCTTTTAACTTTTAATAATGTTCTGGATTGGTTTTAGTGGCCAAACTGCCATTTTTTTTTTTAAATTCAAGTAAAAACGGGCTTGTGGCCTGAGGAAGAAAGGCCCTGTTGATGCAGTTATTTTTATTCTTGTTTTTCAATCTGTTATTAAAAATCTTTCCTGCTGAGCTCTGCTGGATTTCTCCAATTGCTCTTTGTGATGGCTGGTGCATTTCAGGTTACGGTAACTTAAACTGTTTTCTGATTTTTATTTTATTTTTTTTTCCCATGAGCATTTTGAGATGTTTTATCCCTCTTTTTTTTTGTTTGTTTGATTTTCCGCCCCCCCCGTCCCATGCCCCTTCTCTCACGCCCAGCACCCGAAGCCTTCTTTCGGAGAAACAATTTATTTTGATTCAGAGGGGAACAATATGTTAAACATACCTTTGATGGCAGTTCAGTGAATATTATTTTCCTGCTATGGGAGCATTTTACACCTGTTAGTGACGCCGATTGGGAAAATATTCACTGCCCATTGCAGAAGGTAGGAGAGATCCCATCTTACAGAGCGGCCACTTGCAGTGCACTCTCCACCCCATATTTTAAAGCTAAGCCAGTTTTAAAATATGTTTAGTAATAGTCTCTAGTGATCTGTATCTATTTGTATGAAACTGATATTAGAAACAAGCCAAACAAAAAGATTTTTTTTTTAAATTAACCGTACTTAAGAAAATCCTGTCTGCTGTCTTTTATTTTTTTTTCCTAATTTCTTTATTTTGTTTAGAGTTTTCTGGTTTGTTTCCTTAATTTCTCTTCTACGGCTGCTGGGGTTTTGAAAACAGCGAACTTTCTATGGTAAAAGACGGAGTTGGGCAATGGACGTTCTTGACGAAGTTGACGTCAGGACGACTTCATAAGTTGGCAAGTAGGGAAATCGTTCAAAGACCAAGTTGGCTTGTGCCAGTTTTCCCTTCCTTTAGGGGAGACACTCCACCCAGTTGGAGGTTACCCCACCCAATGTGGAGAGCTATAATTCAGTGGCAACACTTTAAATGTCAATCCTCCCTAGGGTTTAAACCCCAGACTTGTCTTGCCTCAGTCTTTATATTTAATCTAACATTCAATCTGTTGAAGTAACATCTCATCTTCATAAGCGCTTTTTTTGGGCCTGATCCTGCAATTCTCATTCTTGAAAAATACTCATTGACGTCAGGGGGACTTTTGAATTCAGTAAAGGCTGCAGGATTGGTCTCTGCAGATTTGTGTGTGTCTGTGTCTGTCTGTAAGTAAGACTGTGTCTGCTTGATGAATATTGTATCAGCCGTGTTGTTAATGATGAAATTGTAAAATACTTCCTTCGTAGTCTTAGAAATCTGAAGAAGTCCTGGAGTTGTAATGCTGTAAAACAGATAATAAGTGAAGTGTACTTCTTTTTAGTTAGCATTTTCACAAATTAAAATAGGAGTTTAAAAAGTTCAAACTCTGAAGAATTTAATGCATTTATTTCTCTATATCATACTGTAGACGCATTTTTGAATGCTGCTTTTGGCAATTTTTAAATCTCTAACGGTAAATGAACATCACAGCCTGTAGCTTAGTACCCACAACAACCCCTGGGATACCTGGATAATACTGAAAACTCCTGAGGAAAACTTTAACTTTGCAATATTCTCATACTCAACATGTAACTTTTATAGGTACATTTTACTTCATCTGTTCTCAAGCATCCTTTTCGGATCGCCCATTATATTTAGTGAGGCTGACAATGCAGGAGGTAAAACATAATTTGATATTGTAAAATGTTATAGAAAAAGCACTGATGTGTTATTCTCTCTGCATTTTGAAAATATGCCAGCATTTTTAGTCTATAAATATATCTAAAAAAAAATGTCTGTAAAAGATGATGGTAAAAATCATCAATGCGCTTATGTTTCTCAGCAAGATTTACTTAAACAATATGCTTCAGTTTTGCCTTAAACCATTTCAGGCCACCTCTGGTCCAAGAATGTACCAGTTCTTGGTTCCTGGAAGATTAAGCATGACAGTTTTTATTATATAATGAACAGCAGTATTGTTTGAACAAAGGTAACATATTTTGATTTGTGTACTTTTTTTTGGCAGCTGGCACTAGCATAGGTCTAAAATGAGTGGTGATCTAACAGTGTAAATATCTGAATGTTCTTGAAACACACAGTATAGTTGTAATGTGTTTAAATCATTGAATCTATCTATATTATATAGAATGTGTATGTATGTGTATATACAAAGCCGTAAATGGTGTGTTCTGCTATCTGTAGCCTTCAAAAGCGTATCCTATGGGTATTCCTGACCTACTTTGCGAAGTCTGCAAGTCTACAATACATACTGAAACTTAAAAAATTAAACATACAGCTTGGTGTTTCACAAAAAAGCAGGGGGGAATTTTTGCTAGTAGTTAATTAAAAAAAAAAAAAAAATTATATATATATACACCATATTCTGCCTAGACAGATACCTTGCAGACTGCTTTCTGCTTTTGGATATGCCTGTGACTTTACTGGGATTATTTTAAAAAACCAAATTCTCAACTGATCTAAAAAAAGTTTGAAGTAGATACTGAAGTTAAGTATCGCCTTAAAATCCTATATGCAGATGTGGTTTAATGTTTAATGGAAGTTAAATGAGTTAGGATAAAGCAATTTTCTTTGGGGGTAAAAGGTTTTCAGTGTTTCCAAAGTATGATTCTTTTTAACTTTCTCATAAACCGCTTTTCAAGCAAATGCCATGAGTTATGTAGAACATCATCCAAAACCCACCATGCAGATGAAACGCTGCTTCTTGAATTCAGTTGATGAAAGAAAGGTACCTCCAATTTCAGCTTCCTAATCTGAACATAGTTTGCTTTTATAATTATCGTTCTCATTTTTACGTTTATTAAATATACTCATCAGACATTCTCCAGCTGCAGTTACAGAGTATAAACCAAAAATGCAACACATGCCGGTTTTTGCCGAGCTTTCTCCTCTGTATGCATAGATATGGACATGCATGCACGCAGACAATTAATAAAGTAAACCTTACCCCAAATACCTGAGGCAAAAGCTTGTGAAAATAGATTAGGCTTACCAGGTGCCTTGCAGGTAAACAGTATCTGACTCTGCTAGAGAAATGAGAGGAGAGCTCCTGCGCGGCGGCTGCTGCCCGTGCCGCGCTGGCACCCAGCGCTGGGTGCTCAGGGCTGGGGGCTCTCAGGAAAAATCCCACGTCTCATTTCAGCTGTCACAGTGGCAGGAAGGAAGGAAAGAAAGAGTAATTCTGCTCTCCCATCTACTGTATGTACCCTTTTCTTTTTGTACCCTGCTACAGACATCTGAAATTTATGCCATCTAATTAGTCTCCTTCCACTTTCTTCGAATCTGGAGTTGTCTTTAGAACTGAACTCCTATTTGCATGTTATATCTATCACCAAAAAAAAAAAAAAAAAAAAAAAAGGATTAAATTAATCCTTTAATAGTTGTTTGAGCGTACGGTAGGAATGTAAATAATTTTGTGACATTGAGCTCATATTTCTAGTCTTATTGGGGGGGAGGAAGATCAGAAATTAGCAACAATGTATATCTGAGTCATTCAGCTACAATAAACCTTCTAACAGATACCTACCCTTTGCACACCCAGAGATACTCTCCAAGACTGTTGAAATTCTGCACACACCTGTATCTTACGTATAAGTCCATAAGCATGAATCGTAGATGTGTCTTCAACTACAATCAGATAGCAGCAGCAATCAGAGTAGTCATGGACAAAAAGTTAGATGGCCACTCGATTGCTGGTGGCTGTGTGGCCCTCGAGGTTGTTTTCTCCCTGGAAGAGGGCCTGAGGAATCGTTAATTGAAAAGAAACGTGGGGTATGGCTCTGACTCCAGCTCTGCCACGGTTCAGGATACAGAGCATTAAGCGCTTCATCCATATCAGGTCAGAAGTGATCGTGCATAATCCACTTATATCTAGGTATCATTCTGTCATATGTAAGGTATGCTCTGCCTTGTTGTCTCTGTTACTCTGCCTCTCCGTCTCTCACTCACGCCTGTTGGCCTCTCTTTGGCTACTCTGTGCACATACATACATTCTAAAAATACATGGAAATGGAAGTCCATCTGTGTTGCATAATTTTTTACAAAAACACCAGTGTTTGTATTGTTCTTTCTCTGAGCCCTTAATGAGTTTAAAGAATTTAATGTGACTTAATGAGGGTTCTTATTCTATTTCTGACACAGAGACTAATGAGGGAAAAGTAGAACAAATTGAAACCCAACTTTTACTTGTGGTTAGTTTCATGATGTCATCAAATGCAGGATATTACAACCCCTGGAAAAGTTTACAAATCTAGGCAAGAATCCATTTTGCATCACTGCCCTTCAGTTGTTTACAACATGAAGTTTGATAGCAAGAAAACAATGTTTAGCATAACTTGATTTATTTTTAATGTTTGGGCTGCTTTGATTTTTAGGCAAATGATTTTTATGAAAGTGGATCTAACCTGCTTTGTCTGTCAGCCTGTGGGAAACTTAGATATGACCAAGCATTGATTAAATCCCTTTGAGTATGGCCCTGATCTCCCTCTGCACTTGCAAGGGACAAAACTTCTACTAATTTGATCTAGAGTAAGATCTGATCCTCATCGGGAGAATTCCTAATTATGTTGCAGTTTACTGAGAGGGAACTGTGTTTTTTGTGGATCCATAGTGCACTTTCTTACAGTTTTGCTCCATCTTGCATTTTTTCCGCTCCACTCAGGATGGTCGAGTGGTATTCTACCACGCAAAGCTGCCTGTCAGCGGGACCACAGTTCAGGCTCACCTTTTGAAGTGTCCTTTTGGCTTGCAATCAGTTCACTTCCCAAAGGAGAATGAAAATAAAAAGTAGTTTTACTTTGTACACCTGCTTCTGAGCCCTGCTGCTGCTCCCTGCCTTCATGGCCACGCTTGCCTCTTGTTCCTCACCAACTGCTCTCTGAAAGGCTTCTAGAAACAGTGATGGAGCCAGTGAAGCTCCAGCGTTACATGTACATCCATGTAAGCAGGCTGCAGTGCCCTCAGAAAGCTGTATGCTGTGCCAAGGGCATCACGGTATTTTTCACAGGCCGAGGGAAGCAGTGATTTTCATCGTCCACAGAACGTGCTTTTGATATAACCAAACTGCAAAAAAAAAGTTGCAGCGTAGTAAATAAAATGCTTTTCTATATCATCTGACTTCTTTTTTTCTCCCCCAGCAATCAGGAGCATTTATAATAATGTCAGATAAATCTTAGTATTTTTAACAATATCAGAGAAATTGCACAATGGTGTGATTGCTTAGGTTGACGTTGTTGCTCTTATGCTCTTGCTCAGCATATCATGTCTGAACTGTGATGGATTTTATTGCTTTGCATTTTATTTTTTCCAATTAGTTGTTGGTTTCATGTTGTTGACTGCAACATGAGAGGGTTCAGATAAATTAATAAGAATTTGAATTGGAAATGGGGGCATTTTTAACCAGCTTTCTTGAGCATTATCATGCAAACAGAAAAAGACATTAAGTTGTTCGGTTGGTTTTTATGTATGTATATATGTATGTTTGTGGTTTGTTTTTTTCTTAAGGAAGGTCTTCGTAATTTGGTAGTTCAGCAGACATGAGTATGTTCTGAAAATATTTCTCACAGATGGCAGGTCTAAGTCAATAGCTTTTAGGTAGACAGTTTTGTTACAACATACAGAGTCTAGAGCTGAAAAACTGTTTTCTGGAGTTCTAAAACCATTGGAAAGTAAGATTTATTGGACCTTAAATATCCCAGTGGTGCAAATTTATTTGGTGTTCATGGCAGTCTCAGCTTAACTTTCCTTAGAGATTTGCTGGGGTACTGCACTATCTAAGGAACATTTAAAATGGGTTTGTCTAGCTTTTTTTTCCCCCCTTCTTTAGTAATTTCTCAATTTATATTTGCACATATGAAAATCTTTGCTAACAAAGCTGACCTGGCAGCTCTGCTGAACTTTGTGGTACAAAACATTTTATTTCAATGGGACAAAATCAAGAATCTGAAAAGGTGGCATTTTTAAATATTTTTGTTTCAGTAGTGGAGTGAGACAGTGGCTAGTTGTCAATAGGAAGAGCTTAAAAAATAGTCACAGGAGAAAGAAAAAGCACCAGTGGAATTTATTTTACCGGGTGAAAGGAGACTCATGGTTAAGCAAGCCTTACCTTCTTGGGTTTTCAGAATTTATTGTCCCAAAGACACATGCCTGAATAGAAAGAGAACTAGGATGCTGTAAAATCCGCTATGACATGAAATGCTCTTACTGCATATGAATACAGTTTATTTGCTTTTTCTCAACAGCAAACTGTGACTTCCTTTGTCTTGTCAGAAGGAATTTCAGACGAGACCTTACCAGAGTAATGCTGCCATAAACCCCGCGCTCCTCAGCTGTAGCTCCGTGCAGCATGATATGGTCCGTTGTAGTTTTCACCGAGTTACTGTGCTGCTCTCAGTCAGGAATGGGACTGCACTGACTTTTTACTTTTGCAGAAAAAGTATGTTTTCTTAGAAAATGCACTACATAAAAGAAGGAAGGGCAAGAAGGAGAGCGGAGAGAGCGCTCTGATATATGAGCTGAGATTATGGATGTTGTAATGCCATTTATTGTAGGATACTATAGAAAAATCACATTGGGACCAAAGTTCCCGTGGATTACCATGCAATATTTATTACCATTTTCCTGTGTTTTCCCTGGTTAGGATCTAATCCTTCAGTGTCTGGAACTGCGTGGAGTTAAAAATTTGTCCGTTCAGAGAGGAAAGTCTTGCCAGCTATGAGATTTCACTATTTCACTACCTGTATTTATTTATTCCCCTCCTAAAATTTCCCAGAGCGAGCGGATTGAGAGTCAAGGCAGAGCTGGGGGACAGGTAGGCTGAGGGAACAGCAGGGGCACGTACCTGCTCAGTAAATAGTATTTACTGATTACTGTTTACTGTCAAGCAGATTACTGCAGTTGTGTTCCTGTGAAGCAAGCCGCACACAGCCAGTGCAAAGGAATGTAGCGAAATCATGTGCAATTCTGAGGTGACTAAAAGATGTGCTTGTGACATACTTCTAGCAAAAGCCATTTTTGGTTGCCCAGTACCCTCCCCAAACGCTGTAATTTTGCGAGTGACACATGTGATTATGAGCAGCCATCAAAATGCTCGTAGGCATCTTGTTTGAAAGAAGAACGTGCTTGAATTAAATATTTGCAGGTCAGAGAAATATGTTGATTTGTTCTTCAGCTTCCTGCTCTTTTTCAGTTTGTTTGATTGTTACTCGATTTTGGAGTTTATTTAAAAGAGATGATAAAGTACATGCTTCTGCGTTCCTTACTTGGACAGAGCTTCAATTTATTTCCTTGGGAGAGTTGGTCTGAGCAAGAGCTGCCGCCTGCTTTTACCTCGGTATGGAGAGGACGTGGTTGGTATAGGGGTCCCCTCATCCTTAAAGCTCCCTTATGGTGATGAGCTCTTTGCCTTCTGGGGACAAGATTTTCAGTCTGATTTTCGATCCCTTCTGTCAGGTTTTAGGGAGCAGTATGAACTGTCTTATTAGCGCTGGCAGTGAGGAAAAGGAATAGAGTCTGGGCACATCTCACCTCCGTGTTAGGGGGAATGAGGTATAAAAACCCTCTGCTGAGCTTGCCTGGTAATTCTTTGGTTATCATCTTCTAATGATGGAATACACACGTACAAAAAACACAGGAGTTAATGTTTACTTTTTGGATGCTTTATCGTCAAGCAAAGAGAACTGACAGTTTCATGGTTAAGTGCCTAAAGTTGTTTTTGGCTTTGCAGTTGTTGAATTAATCACTGCAAAGCTAACTAATTGTGTACTTTTTAAGCTCCCTCCCCCCTCCTCCCCCCATTAATGAAAGGGAGATATTCTGCTCTTTCTGACTTTTGAGTCGGGTTGTCCCATTAACTGCTAGCAGCAAGCTCTTCAGCTTTTACTTTCTTGAGTTATCTCAAGAATCATTCTTTTAGTAGATGGTGAATTTACTTACCGATCCGGTTATTTATGGCTTTCAGTGCCCATGCTATGGAATGGGAAGAGGCACTTTAAAACACTTATTAAAATTGTATAGAAAATGCTGGCTCCTTACTTCTGAGTTTACGGATACTACTACTTGCTGCTGTTTCAAATTGTGAGACATGATCTTGGTGTCTTACTGAGATGTTTCTTAGCCACAATTTAGAGTTTCAAGGTAGTTTTGTTTTTTTTTTTTTTTCCATTTTTTTTCATCCTTAGACGCGGGCGAAAAATTTCAAGGATCTCATCTTTATAGCGTGCTGCGCATCAGGGTTCATGGAACTGCAGGCTAGTTACTCCCCAGTTTTAAAGAAAGATGAAAAAGTCCTCGCAAAGATTAACTTTATTTCTGGCAACACTTTCATAGAATTTTATTATGGCAAAGACAGAATCAAAGGATGAATGGACAAAGTTGGGATTTTTGCCATTTGGTTGTTTTTTTTCTGAGGCTGTGTAAGCTTTTCTTTTAATAAAAAATATAATGTAGAATGCAGTGTTTCCCACAAGAGCACCTTCACAGATTTAGCATAAAGTGCATTTTAATTCAAAGACACTGGTACATTTCTTAACACTTTGAAAGCAGTAATCCAACAGGTATATAAAGCTGTAATGATAAATATGATGGTTATTTGTATGTAGCGTTGTTAAATACATGATTTATTTTAGTGCATGTTCAGATTCATGTTATTTATTTAAGATATCCAACTTACTGTGCATTTTAAATACAGGACTCTTGGCTTCTCAATTTACTATTTTTTTACGTCAGCTGGCTCATTTTAACTCACAAAGGTTTCACTTCAAGAACTTTTTTATAATTAAAAAAAAATCTCTAACTGCAGTTGGAAATTTTGTATATATAACTAAACTAACAAGTCTGTGTATTGTATGGGAGAGGTTCTAGCGATATTATTTATCTTTGGGTCCACATTATTGAAGGCAGGACTAATGACAGTGAATCATGCATACTGTATATTAATGTAGTCCACTTTCGGCACTGTATAAATAGTATTGTAAATACACACCTGCAAAGTGTCTGCAGTTCCATGGTCATCGCACAGAGTCCCTCTGTGCTCTGTTAAGTACATATCTCTTTGTGTATCACATCTTGCTAACCAAAGCAGCATACTGCAGCTGCTGTTCCTCTCGAGGACGTGTCTGCAAAATGAACGCTGCGAAACCAAAATTTTGGGATCGCCTGTATGCAGAACACATGGGTGTACTGTTGCTCGGTCTTTTAATACCCGCCTGGTCCTCTTCCCTGCACCGGGCAAGCCGCACGGTACGAGCCGGGTGTCGATGTGAAATGTAGGCCGGTCCTCTGAGTGGGGCAGAAGACAAGGTATGACTTAAATTAGCGGGAGGTTTCTTTGCTTTCCCAGAGGGGGATGTAGTGAAGGAGTAGTCTGAAAAAGCCATTATTTCTATCAAAAGTCTAAAATCGTGGCGACTATAGTAGCAGCAGGTTCTTTAATTTTCATCTGCTGCAGTAACAGGGCCCTCGTCCTAAACTTGCTTCCTAAATTTTTCCTTTATTCCAGCAGCCAGCCATGCCGACGCTGTCAGTTCCCCTGTTGTGTTTGCATACGCATATTCAGGGTAGCCCGAAATCTAAATAGGTGCTGCTGGGTGCCCGCGGTACCGAGGCTCTTTGCCTGCTCTGTGCCTTGGAGCCCGTCCAAGCCCCTGGTAGGAGGCCTGGGCTGGCTGTAGAGCCTGATCCTTCCATGGGGCTGGAGAGGCTGCTGGCTGAGGGGACACCAGCGTGTCTCTGGGCCCTTCAGCCCAAGCTCGCCTGCCCCTGCTGCTGGCCTTGCCGTGTCCCTGTGGCTGGGGCTGGCTCTTGTCCCAGGGCCGCCCCTTTGGGTTTGCCGGTGGCAGGCATAGCACGTCCAGGATGGTGGCTGGGCGCTGGATGCTCGGGTGCCTCTTGGATGTGCAAAGGCCGGGTGAGCACCAGATCTGGGGTCCCCCAACCCCTCTGCAGCAGGGGGTGCAGGTGGACCATGGTTTTGGACTGCAGCCTCTGGTGCCGGCTCCGTGGTGTCCCGAGGAGGGAGGGTAGCCGCTGTCTAGCACCTGGAATGGCGGAGGAGAGGGGAGACAGGGATCTCCTTTTTAAAAGGAGGGTTTTTTTCTCACCCCTATTCTTTATTCATAAACCTAACGCAGTTCCACAATTCCCAGACATGTAAAGCTGCAGGGCTTTTTTTGTTTTGTTTAAATCTTTCTGAACCAGCCAAATTTTTGAGGTTGGCACGAGGTGCAGCCAGTACCCATGGCCTTCCAGGGCTTGCTTGGTCTAGAAGTCTGCAGATGTTTTCTGCTGGATCTGGCTCTTAATGAACAAAAAAGATTCTGGCGTGCTTATTTATTTATTTATTTTCAAGGGGAAAATGTGGTTTAAACTGTTGATAATTATATTTTACGTGAACTACTCAGGCTTTATGCAACTCTATGGGAAAATGAATGCTCATCAATTTTAAAAAAAATTCTTTATTCATAAAGCATTCATATTTAAAGCGATTTTGTTTTTCACCCTCTTTAATGAAACAGGATTTGAAGAGCATTACAAATAATTATTTTTTTTAATTACATATAGTTCTGCATCAGAGTTCTTGAAGACGTCCCACTATGATCCTCTGGTGAAAATACCAGGGCTTTTCAAAAGCTTTTAAATTATCCATTCTCACTGCTCCTCTCTTTGCAATACACACATGTTAACTGAAAAAAAGAAAATATTCCAGGAGGATTCCACCTACAGGTGTGCATAGGTCAGGCACATACTTCTCATTCAGAATGATTATTTTTCTTTTCCAGCCGTCAGGTAGTACTTTCCGCCATCAAAACCCAGCTCGCGCGCTCTTTCAGAGGGAATACTTATCACAAAGCTGCAGCGCATTTTAATCAAGGTTCCCAGAGTATTTCAGAAGCAGTAATTGCCTCTTAAGGACAGGATGAAGTATTATACCCATTGTACTGACGGGTGAGCCAAGGCATGGGGAATCTAAATAACTCTGCAGTGCTAGAATGAGCCAGTGGCAAAGCCGTGAACAGAGCTTTGCTGCCTTCACTCCTGGTGCTGCTAAGATACCTCCCCCTCCACCCGTTGGTTTTCCTCTCTCTTCTTAAGTCAAACTTTTTCAGATGTGGACCTTTTTCTTATGTGTTGTACGGCAAGTGTTGAACTTGCTCTGAAGGTTGAGGTGAACCTGCATGTGAACATGCTCTTGTATGTGTTTGTGAAGTGTGAAGGCCTGTGTGGCAGCGCTTCCATTTAATTCTGAACCCTGTGTTTTCTCCTGCGCTCTGTGGCTCCGGTAGGCCACTGGATCATCCCCTAAATAGCTCCTGTTGTGTTTGTTAATGGTGTATCACCACACCGTGAGTGACAGAGAGAATTCCACTTTTCAGCACAACAGTTCACTCACTAAATAATTCCCTAGCATGATACATGCTCTGTCTTGTATTTAATTATCTTGTAATTATCAAAGCAGTAATGAAGTTGTGCATAAGAAATGTATAGATCAATAAAAACAACTCAAAATTATGAAGGAGCACTGACAGGCTACGAACTCAGCCATTCTTCGGATGTTAGTTTCCATTTTTCTGAAAAGCTTTTGACCTTTTTTTAAATCATCATCAGAAAAAAAAGATTTGAAGTTCTTACTGTTTATTCCTAACTGATGCTGATCACGCACATATTCTCAGTGCTTTGTGAGAGGTGGTGCTAAGTGCTAATGCAAGTTTGTATTGGAGTGGCCCCTAAGAATATGATCATTGTTACAAATTTATTAACACCATGAAAGATTTCCTGTCCTAAAAAGCCTGCCAGCAAACGTCATAATCCTGAGCAGCCAGAGCCATGTGGTAGGTTTGACTGAGCCCCTTTGACAATTATATCATTTATTTAACTATCTATCTTTAGAAGTTGGGAGGCTAAGCTTTGGTTTCAGAGGCATGCCGAAACTCTCATGCTGCATGCGCGGCAAGGGCAATGGAATACCAGAGTCCTTGCTTGGGCTTTAACTACTAAATAATGTGGTTGCACATGACACAACAAGAACAGAGGTATAATCCTGCCTTGTGAAGCAGGTCACATGTTTCAGGTTCTCTGTAATGTATGCAAAGTAGCTGCTTAAATCATTACGAGTGTGTAAATCATCTTCTTCATAAACAATACCATCAAGGTACAGTCAGGCAACATGTCTCTTGTGGGTTGACTGGAGCTGGAATTTCTTTCAGACGTTGAGGAGGTACGTCAATGCATGTGAAGCAGATTCATCTGTTGCTGCAGTGCGGTCTCTCAATGTTTTGGATTTCTGAGGTGAATATTGCTAAGGCTATCTTCTTCACATTGAAGTGCAGTGAAAGGAGGAGGATGTGAATGAAGCAAACGCAGCCTATACAATCTGAGGCTTCCATGAAAAATTTGCTCCTTCTTCCTCTGGCTCTGTAAGTCACGCAACATACAGCCATTTATGCCTCTGCATAAGTTCAGTAAGTATTCAGAGCTCCTCTTACTATGTATGTCGTGCACTTGGGAAGGAAAAGAATTGTTGAGCAGTGTATTAGATGCGTACCTTCTGTTTTAGCCATCATTTCCCTCTATAGATCATGATACTGTTTTGTTCCATCTTTCTTTAACGTGCCAATGTACTTTCTGTAACTCCTAAGTAACACTCCACACCTCTTTAACCCAGTTCTCGAAAATGACTAGTTCAGTGGTGAGTGAAACTGAAAGCGAGACCTAATCTTCTTAAGAACCCTGCTGTACTTCTGGGTAAAGTATATATATGTGTCATTATTATTACTACTAGTAATAAGTATTTGAGTTTGTATTTTTTTGGGGGGAGGTGGGGAGGAGTAGGTGCACTGTATGGTCACATCCCCACCCCCAAATGTTGTGTTTTGAATGACTTTAAATAGTTGTTTGGGATGTCTTTATTACGGTGAATCATGTTTTTAATATCTGCTTTAAACACACGTGTGAGTTCATACGAAGGCAATGGAAGCTCTCTTTGATTCGCTGTCACGTAAGGCTTCTGCGGCATGTAAAATGCCCCTGGTTTATGAATACAGCTAGACCTTCTATGCAGAAACGCTTTTCCCTCAAATGTATAAGGGTCCTGTAGTTTTGGTTAAAAAGTGAGTGCAAAGATGGTGACTCCATAAATGCAGTATATACACGTTTTGCTCAGAGATGCTAGCTCTGTGTCACAATTGTCCACCATAAATTTTAGGAGAAATACTAGTGAAATGGCTGCGGTAGATGTACTGAATGTAACTAAAGATGCTGGCAGCGGCCACCAGATCAGAGCGCTACCGAAACATCGGTTTTCCAACTTCCTATATCTCTGCTGTGTCCTTTAGTGGTGGGAAGAAAAACACAACCAGCACTCATCAACTTTAAGTACGTGTGGAAACAAAGCTACAAGAGCAGGGGCATCCCCAATGCATTGGCAATTTGCTAAGCGCCTGAGGGCTGTATCTCATTTGCATTGAAACCGCGTAGATTGCTCCTGCCTTTATCTTGGCTACGAGGACGTTGCTAGTGGAGGCACCAGGGCCCAACATGGCTTTGTTTTACCTGGATCCAAGTGGTTTGGATCTGGCTGGAGCGCCTCATGACGGGACACGCCGTTGCCCGGGGGCTGTTGCGCTGCCCGGGCGCAGCTGCGGGGCCGCCCGGCGCGTCTCTGGCCGCCCGCCCCCCGCCCCGCTGCGGGCAGGGCTGCCCCCTCGGCCTCTGCCCGCTCGGCCCTGGCACAGCCAGACCCGCGCGTTGCGGTGCCCACCTCTGATAGTTAACGTGCTTTTGAAAAGATGGATGGGCTGGTTTACACTAGTGCTCTTCCAGGCCTGGATGAAACGAGCTACTCGGCGGGGCGAGGAGGCTGCGGGGCTCTGCACAGAGCTGGGTGAATCAGTGCCCTGCACAGAAAACCTTTTGTGTTGTTTTTTTTTTTTTTTTACCAATTTAGTAATGAAATACAAATAAAAAGAAAAAAAAAAAAGACGAGGAGAGAAAAAAAAAAAAAACACCAGCTTGTGCCTTTCCAATAGAGATAACTGTTATCTCTTATAAAAGTCTACATAAGTGTAAGTAATTGCCCGCACTTGGCTCTGGTACAGTGGAAAAGCTGTGATCAGCAAACTCGTATTGTACTGTGCATGTAAGGGGAAGTTATCGGATGATATGGAGACGTGTTGGCGTTAATGGCTGTAGTTCTGTCTCCCCTACCTTATTTACAGTTCTCTGCAAGTCTTTAAAGACTTAGTAGTGCCTTGGGAAGAGGTGGCGGGGGTATTCCACGTTGGCTTCGAGCGAAGAAAGTTTTGCTGGGATCGCCCTCATTAAAAAAAGAAAAAAAAAAGGCAAAAAAAGCAGCACAAACCCATCTGTACTGCTGTATCAATCCGGCTTCCTTTGTTAGGCGTTTAAGTTCTGGGTCCGTGTCGTGAACGAGCATCACCGGCGAGCCCCGGCTGCGAGACGCGGCACCGGGCGGGCTCCCGCGGCTCTGCCCGCGGCCGCTCTGCGCAGGGAGGGAGCCGGCGGGGGTTCCCCTTCCCGCCCGCATCTCGGCACCCCCACCGGCACGTTTGGCGAGAGCTGAAAGAGCTCTGTGTGTGTCGGGGGTGCGGGGCTGCGGTCACGTTTGCAGTCGCATGCAGCGCTGCGCCGCGGAGCTGCCTCTCGTGTGTCTGTCTGTCTGCGTGTGCGTCGGTGTGTCCGTGTGCCAGCGCTGGCTGCCTTATCGCAGGAAGCGTTGCGGAAAGCAGTTGCTCCCTCTCTCTCTCTGCCCGGTTCCCAGAGAGCGGTGATTAATGACTCTTCCCCCTCTCTTGTCACTCAAGTGCTGGGCAGCAAACAGCAGTCACGGCTGTCCCACTCCAGCCTCAGGACAACCCTGTCTCTTTTGTCCCAAGTAAACTTAGATAAAGCACTTAGAATGAATGCAGTTTTTTTTTTTAATTATTTTTTTTTATTTGCCTTTGCTTCCGAACGCCTTCATATATGTGTATATATATACACACATATCTATGAAACGATTTTGTTTTATTTTGTAAACATACGTATTACAAATAATGTATGTATGTGTATGTGTATAAACCCCAAAATTCTGTTCCACATTCTGCAATGATAAGCCTGACCTGAAGCAAGTAGAGCTTTTCCTATTCATAGACTCTGAACCTTTCTAGGAGACCTGTGCAAATCACTTTGTTGACCTCACTTTATGAGTGCTTTATTATAAAGAGGATGTGAGTCTCATCAGTTCGCTTGGAGAAAAAAAATAAACAACAAAAAAACAACATCCAACAATAGGGATTAGAGAGGGAGATATCAGGATAAAGGAATATTTTTTCATACAATCATCTTGGAATTGTCTTATGACATTGCATTAAAAATTTCTGTCTCAAACTCATGTTTTTTTTCACTTTACTATTAGGAACTCATAGAAGAGAAGTCTTAAGGTGTTTGCATGCTCAGATACTTTGTAATATCTCAGTATATAGAATGAGTATTCCAAGAAGCCGAGAGACTAGCATTCCCTTTGGAAAATCAATCCTTTAATTTATTTGTTTCCAAACTGTAGTCTGCAGACTTATAATCATGGTATGATACTGATCTGCAGTACCATATCATCCATTTAGGGGTTTTAATTAAAAGTTTGGTGTGAAGGCTGAATAGTGGTTGCCTGTTACATTTGAAGTTTGACAGTGGTCCATGATCCAGAAATTTAGGAACATTTGTTCGGGAGAATTATGCTTCTAGATCATGACATTTTGTTTTCATTTCATCCTGTATTTCTTTTTTTCTCTCAAACATGATTAAAACCAATGAGTAAGGAAATATTTGAAATCATTTGCAAAGTTATTTGAATTTTATAAAATTACATGGTGTGATGTGCTGTATGTGCCAAACTACAGACAGGCTTTCAGCTCATAAATTAAGTACACTTTTTTTGTTCTGGTTTAAGCCCATTGAGACTTCTGCCAGTTAGGTTTTTCTCTTCTGTGATCATCATGCATAATAGTCTGATGTTGCAGATACTTGCAGGAGCATAGCAAAACTGGTAGCATCATGTATGTGGTTTGATTTTTAATGTATAGCATATTAAAGTGTGTTTTCTATCCCTAAAGATGTTATATGAAACTACTGCAGTATATATTAAAACAGTCACTGAACTCCTAACTAATCTAAAATGAATAACAAAGGTACGTAATAATAAATGCTTAGCACAAAAAAATACCACTTTTTAAAATAGAAAAACCTATACTTAAAAAAAAAAAAAAAGAGACTTAAATATTTACCATTTAAAAATAAGTCTTTCAGCTTTTGATTTATGTTAAGGCCTAAGTCTGCACAGCTTGATGTACTGTTTGAATGTGTTTATTTACCTGTTTGCTGCCAAAGTTTTAAGTCACACCACAGTCCTGGTGGAAGTGGCTAACTAAACACCTGGAACGAGTTTGTGGAAGTGATTAAATTGGCTTTTGCCAGAGGCTTCCTCTGCTGGTGCAGTGACACTATTTTCTCCATTTTACATTCTGCTCAGTGACTCTCATTTTCAAAACTAAGATTACCAGGAACTGAGGAAAAAAAGGGCAAAAGAAAGCTTATTTTCCTTTTGCATTCTATGGATGAAAATAGAGCGTGAGATGGTGAAATCTGTTACTTTTAGAATGTGATAAACCAAAACAATTGGATGAGCAATTGTACAGTGAACAAATCACATGTGTAATTCTTTGTCAAAATTAGTTTTAAATGCAAAACAGGTTTTGTAAATGCTTTTTTTTTTTCTTGTATACCTCAGGCATAATTGAACTGATGAGCAATACTTTAAAGAGGTTTTTAATGATTTTGAATTAAATTTCAGCTTTCATAAACCATAAAAACTTATTATCTAGTAAACAGAAAACACGGAACAAAATCTGTAATATGTATCAACATAAAAATGTGTAAACACAGAAGATTATGTTGAACTGTGTAACTGCTTAATTAAGTGCATATAGATACAATGTCTACAAGGTATTATCCAGAGGAATACTCCTTCCTTTTATAAAAGAACTACATTTAGTTACAGCTGACATATCTTGGTAATTACTTCCTGAGTTGTCACGTTTCAGAAATACAGTGAAAACATAAAGAATTTATTTTAACCTCTTTGTATGTGTATTTTGAAGATTTTGGCCTGCCAATCTAAATTGCCATAAAAACTGGTGATATATAAATTGCTGTAATTAAAGTCTATATCCATGTAAATAACCATCAGTGCGAATAGTGCAAGGAGTTTTAAATACGCCGTGTACCTGTTCCTCTTTGCCTTCCGAGGAGTTTGCACAAAAACATGTTGTTTCATTAAATCGATATCGTGTTGCATTTATTGGGTGGTGTGCAGCAGAAATGTTAAGTGCTTTTTTCCAGATTACGTAAATGTTTTTGTATTTTCCAAATATCCCCTCTAGCTGGGGTATTAAGACAAGTTGATAGTATCTTCTTCCTTCCTCATTCTGAAATTCTGAGCAGATTTTTGATCCTGATCTTCAAATTCTGGGACCTGCAGGGGGTCAGACAAAATTACTTATGTAACATGAGTGCAAATGCTGCGAGGGATTGAGTCCAGCCTGGAGCTCTTAATGTCTTGAGTGGGGGCTGTGGAAAGAAGGATGTATGTTCGTATTCATTAATTAGAGAGCATTAAGAAAATAAGACCAAATCTAGAAGACCTCTTGTAATTAACCACGGCTTTTGCTGGAATAAAATCCACCCCTCACTTCTCCAGTGCCTCTTGCAATAAAGACTGGAAGATACTATCAGACTGAAGGACCAAAGGTTTACACTCCATCTACCCATGGGGTAAACCAGTGCCAGATTAAGATCCTGGACTACCAAGAACAAGGATTCAGCAAGAACTATTAAAATAAAACACCCTGAAGTTGTCACAGCTGTGTCCTTTTAAAGTCGACGCCAAAAAGCCTCTTGCCAAGTTGATGGAGGGAGATGACTTACTGATGAAACCCAGGGCAAAAGAGATAAGCCATAAAAATTGTGTTACATTTCTGTTTGATAGAGTGACTTCTTCTGATAGCTTACAGGGAGAGCCAACCAAAAAAATGCACCGAGTGAGATACATTGACAGTGAAAATGATAAATTACATGGAAATTTGATTGTGCTGATTCTTCTGGGTTTTGGAGCCTGCATTTTGCTATTTTTAATAAGGAAATATGAAAATTGGTCAAAATATGCCAAAACTTAATTTCACTGAAATAAAACTCCTTGAATTACTGGGTAAAAAAGGTAAACATAAACTGATAGTTAATTTCTAATAGTGTTCCTTATTAGTAGCATTCGGATGTGGACATGGGGAAAAAAATAATTGGTTAGACTTTCAGCGTGCAAGCGGGCTTTTACTTTTAGAGAAAAGCATGCCAAATATAGGATTCCCACTTGTGAAAGGACGTTCCCAGGTGGTGTGGGCCAGTTCATCACCTTTAAATCCGGTTTATATGTGGTATGGCTAGTTTTTGTGTATATTTTACACACATTTATGATCAATATGAACTAATAACTGCTTTTCTAGCCTGAACTCCTGTGTAGCACAGTGCATCGAATTCCACCCAGAGCGTAGCTTCTGCTGTGTAATGCAAAAGCTGAATATCATTAGCATGTCTTACAGAAATATAGTTTCAAAGCATTTTAATGACAAGGAAAGCATTATAATCCTCCCCTGCATGTTATTTAATGAATCAGTTTGCATGCAATAATGATTTTACTTTTCTGAAGACAGCACTTACATTTCCTGGCAGATAGATTGTTTTCTCCTGAGTTGTTTTTTTTTTTCCCTCTCTCTTTTTTAAAAAAACGTCTTTTTAACCCCTCCCTCCTTTATGGTATGGCTTATGTTCCTTCACTCACACTGTTCCTGGTGGTTTTGCTTTCCCTGAGCGCTGGTGGGGAGGATGGCAGATGTTCAGGAGCACGGTTGCATGGGTGGGCGCAGCCCAGGACATCACATATGGCCTCTGCCCGAGGACCTTCAGTGCGCTCAACAGTAATGAGGTAATGGCTTGGTTTGGACTCTGCTGGAGGTTTTTCAGGTGTGTGACCCTGTCCTGGTTTGCGTGGGACTAGTGCTGGTACAATTCCAGCACTGGTTGAATTTACAAAGGCAGATGCGGAGACGGGAGCTGGCCTGGAAACATACTGGAGAATGCTCTCCAGAGAGGTCAGCTTTTTTAATCCAAGCGTGAGCCACCACTGAAAGGGACAGTCCAACCGGCCTCCTGCCAGCCCCGGGGCAGGAGCGCAGGCTGCGGTGGAGGGAAGGGCAGGGCTCTTTCAGGACCAACGTGGTGTAAGCCCATCATGACATTGCACCCTTGGATCCCAGCTGCTGGATCACTTTCTGCTTGACTTGATGACAACTCTGCTTCCACTGAGAAATGTCACCAAGCTTTTACTTTGAAGTCCATCAGGGTTGCCTTCTCCTCTGCGCTGTACCTACTTAGTGGGGGAAAACTTGAATCTCCACATTTTTCACAAGCAGAAACAGAAACTCCAATATATTACCTGGGGAAAAAAAAAAGCTTAATGGGGTATGTCAGACAGAAATTAGATAATGGAAAGACCTGCCAAATCAAGGATAATCGAAGAGCCGTGCTTATAGCAAGCAGTATGTACCATAAATACGTACATGCTTAAATGCATTTCAGTGTAGCAGAAAGAATAGAAGCAATAGTGGTATATCATGGTGTTGTGGAAAAAGAAGAAACTTAGAGCAAATGGCCTGGTGTTTACAGAGATAAATCAAAATAATGTGTGAAGTTTGGTCAGGCCCTAATGAACCCCATAAAATGCTTTTTAGGAATTGTAAGGATTGCATTGGTCAGTTTAGCCACATAAGGCTTCTGTGTATAGCCATTTGTTGCCATCTTTATTTTTGCATTGTGAATTATGTGAAAACAGAGGTGTTGCAACAATCTGGGGATGTGGGGTGGCTCCAAGAATGATCAGGGAGATGGGTAACATTCTGTCCTCCTTGGATCTGAGAAAAAGTTAAAATTTTCTTCAGCAGACAGAACAGCAGGCATCGCCTTTTATCTACTTAGTTTCATACCAATAGATATAATTCAGATGAAAACTACAACATTTGTAATTTTAACAAGTAATTTTACCAAAAAAAAAAAAAGCAGTCTTTTTATCATTTGATGACGAGCATGGTGTAGTCTCAAACTACTTGAATTCTCTCCAGATGCATCATATCTGCAGACCTCTGTCGCACTCAGACTTTGTGTACAATTCAATGATCGTAA
Organism: Streptopelia decaocto; assembly: GCF_964273445.1. NCBI lineage: Eukaryota > Metazoa > Chordata > Aves > Columbiformes > Columbidae > Streptopelia > Streptopelia decaocto. The sequence goes on from NC_138655.1 coordinate 16,417,076, forward strand.
GTTGACCTGAGTTTTTTCCACTGTTAAATGTAGCTCTGGTTAGGTTGCCCCGGCAAAGCAGAGTTGGCAACCCTGGGTACGTCTTTGGCAAACCTATGTAGAGGGCTCAAGGACTGCCTTCTCATTGCCTTTCTCTTGACTAAATTGCCATTAAAATACAAGCGGAACTGTACAATGCGTGTTTGAGGTATGGCACAGTCACACGTATAAAGGACTAGTAAGACAGATAGTAAGGGTGGAAGTGGCTTCTTTTTGACAAAAAACTTTGATACTGGTAATGTTGCGGTTAATTCCTTCTGCCTAACTAAGAAATATTATGGATCTTGTTGTATTTTCTTTGGAGATGGAAAATACTGTCTTTTTAAGACTATATTGGCCTTAAAGGAAATGCAGAAAGTCACTATGAAAATAAATATTTATTTTATACGGGATAGATACAAAGAACAGCCTTTTACCCATCTGCTTTTGAGGAAACAGTGCCCTTGGTATTTATGTTTTTAAGAAACAGTGGTAAAGCTGTGCATACCCTGAAAAAGTAGATTCATGTACGTTGTCCTGAAGTTCTGTGGGAATTGTGAGCGGTGAGTAGCTCTTTGAACATCAACCACAATGTGTAATCCCTTTTATAAAGTAACCTACCTTCATCCTAAAAGTAGGTAGGTTTCTTTCTGCTTTGACTGCATCTGGTGGAAGGATGTTTCATAGCCTCACTGCTGTGTCAGTTAAAACCCTTCCTTCTTATTTTCAGCCCAAAGTTAATAATGGCTATTGCATTTGTTGTTCTTATGCCAACATGATCTGAAGCTTTTCCCTCCCTAATGTTACCTGCTGCTAGCAATTGTGTTACTAGTCTAAATAAATGCATCTCCCTTGCTCATATAGAAAAGAGTCCCATCTTCTGTATCTTCATTAATTTCAGTTAAAATTAATATTTATTGAACATTATAAAGACTTCTCTTAGGCAGTGTCACCTGTGACATATACAGTGACATTACTACTTACCTGTTTCTGCTAAAATTCTTATCTGGATGTTATAAGGCCCTTTGGAGTGTGATTTAGATATATTTATAATTGTGGTCAACTAGTATTTTTTTCTCCTGTTCATTTAGAGTTAATAGGGTCCCAGCGACTGTTGTTTCAGAGCATGCTCTCTTTCTTACTAGTTTTCATTCCAACTCATAATACAACTTTGCGAGTTTTCTGTATGGTATCTCAGTACTTCTCCACATTGAAGATACCACAAAACTTTGTCATCATCCAGTTTCCTTAGTTCTTTCTGTATAAACTCACTTGAGTATTTGTCTTGTTAGATCATCCATATTGCAGCTGTTTGAAATGAGACTTCGGACCTTGATGGACTAGTTCAAATGGAAAGAAGTGACCTGAGAATAACCTAGTAGAATTTCAGTCTCTGCCTTGTCATTTGGCCTCAAAACCAGACTCACTTCTTGATGAGTGTTACTAAACCACTATAAACATAGCCATGATATGGCTGTTTTGGAGTGGGAGCGCAGTTAGTATATGATGCTGCTTTTCTGAGGGCACAAACAAATTTATAGTAAGAGACACCTCCCACTCCTTAACTACTTGTCTAACTGGAGGACTGGACCTCCTCTCTTTTAATGATTTATTATTTTATGTAAGGATAAAAAAAGGTGAAATAATAATGAAAAAAATGGCTTTATAAACCAGAGCAGAAAGTGTCTCTTTAATATTACTGCAATGTGGAATGCTGATAGGAAGCATAAGCCAGCAACGAGCAGTTGCTGTACATCTCTTGCAGGTCAGGCACCGCAATCCTGATCTGCTGGATGGCGCACATTGCACTTCGTCTGTTCACTTGGGTTTCTACTGATGGAGTCCAAAGTGCGTAGGAGAATGGTGCCAAACCAGATTTTCTGACGTGTAGTCAAGATGTTGGCAGGGTGTGCAGTTGGAGCTGGGAGCTGTAGAAGTGTATCCCACAGTTTAGATGTACCCTTGATACGACGTTGGATTTTTCTCATGTAGCAAAGCAAGTAAATGCCAAGCTGTCTGCTTCAAAAATGCTGTGTTACCACAGGATCTTATGCTGGTAGACTGTTGTTGATTAATCTTTTGAGTATTGTTTGGGAATTAATTTTCTATCAGAGCATTTTAATAATTTTCTCACTTTAACTCTTGTATATTTATAATTACAGGAAGCAATTCAGCTGACAGTGAAAAGAAATCCTTGCCTAGTGCTTTCTTGTGGGTTCAGTGTTTCCAGCTTGCACAGCATTGCTGCGGTGGTATGAGCTTGCACAATGGTCTTCCTTTTTTTGCTCATCTTGACGTGTAAACCATTGACATTTCCTCACGTCTTGAATCACAGTTACGGTGCTCACGTGCCAGCTTCGGGATAGTTTAAGACATATTTCCTTTGATGCCCCGTGCAAGGAATGAGTTGACTCGTGGGTCTGTGAATTCATGGCAAAATGTGGGGACTTACAGAAAGCGATTAGAAGCTGGTTACTGGTGTAAAGGACACAGGTTAACTTGAGGGGCCTGCATGTACAATAAGTGTGTGCACTTGCTGAGTGAACAAAAGCCCTAGACTTTGCCTGCTCTTACTATAGCTAAAACAAAATATGGTATCTTTTTTCTTTTCTCAAACCTTTTATAGTGAATGCGAGCAAAATCAACAGGTACAGCAATGTTCCTATTTTTTCTATTCCCCACACCTGTCTTAAGAGAAAAAATGATGTTTCTTTAAATCCAGACAAGTCTTAACTCTCTCTACCTGTGATGAGTGAACCACCGGGCCTGCAGCATGTAGTTTTAATTCCACTACCCGCTGTAGACTTGCTGGTTCTTAGAGTTTTACATGATGTCTCTGTTGCAATTTTAATATTTTTTAGGAAGTTTCTGAAGTCCAGTCTCTCTATAATCCGTCTCCTCCTGCCTTCCCCATCTTGTGTCTCATTCTTCTGTATTTCTGGTGATGTACAGTAATGATTCAGGTTGAAACATAATGAGACATTAGGCATCGGTATGTCCAGCTGTTAGAAAGATGCAAGGGAGATGGTAATTTTAGAGACTAATCAAGTGTCTGTTGCCCAGATTACAGTGTACTGTTGAATTACACAACTACCCTTTAGCTCAGATGCCAGTAGCGTTCTACATAGAAAAAAATCAGTTTGGGCTAAAGAAGCCACGTGTTTTTCCTCTGGAATTTGGAGTTTCTGAGCCCCCAGTATTTTCCACATTTGAGCTGGGGAGGCAGAGCAGCCGGTCTGTGCGTTGGTTGCGTTGTGGGTGCCCCAACATGGATGTACCTGCAGCTCCGCCGGTGCCATCGCTGGTGTGGGAGCGCGTTGCTCTGCTCACTGACAGCGCTACCACCTCCGCGCCCAACCTTTAATTATCCCGAATGCTGTGAGCATAATACAGACTTATTCATAGGGTTGAAGTGAGACAAGCGTGCCATCTTGTGAGCAGGCAAAATGGGAACAATGTGTAGGTTTTGCAGTGTGCGGATGAAGAGCCAGTGTTACGAGTGTAGATGTTAGGTGTTTTTGTTTCAGATTCAAAGGAGATCCAGAGCTGCAACAACTTGGTGTGTAATTGCATGGGAAATCAAATCTATGCTTTAGATCTGGGAGTCATAAAGAGTAATTCTTTTCCTATTAATGGGCCAAGGCCTATCATGATACTGTGGGATTTAATGATATGAAAGATTGTTTTTTGTTTTAAAAAGGAAGACTTGGATCTATGTTTGGTTTGAACAGTAGGTTCTCATGATGGAGAGGACCCAAATATCAGCTGCTTCACAAATACATTACTTCCGTTTATCGCAGTCTCTGTTCCTTAGGTCATGTATGCATATATATGCTCATCTTGTTATCTACATACAAATGGTTGCACGAATGTCTTATGACATTAAGATTTTTATCTGTGTGATCTCGGGCTGTTCTCATTACTCACAAGAAGAGAAGCCATGGAGAAGTTATAAAGATAATTTCTAATTCCTCTCATGTATTCTTTCAATATACACTGTTCAACAAAAGAATTGTTTAAGAGATGCTTAAATTTAATTGGCTTTGATTTCATCTCTGTCTTCTTGTAAAGCAAGGCATTTCTGCAGCATAAACCCAGTTGTACCAGATTTCAGGGGATAAGAAATTTATAGCTAAACCTAATCTCTAAAAAATGGCTATATCTATTGTGAAACATTCTCTACAGAATTACCACAGTTTTTGAGTCCGTTATTAGTTAATCAAGTAATTTTAGAAGCTGGATTCTCTCCTGACCACTAATGGTACAAAGATCGCTTTTGCAGCCTTATGTCTTGTGGTTTATCAGATCAAACTGTTACAGGAGTAATTATTTACTCTTGACTAGTCCTATTTTGGGAAGAATCTGCACGCTGATGTGTGGATGAAACATTTATCTCTTGGGTTGTTTGAAATAACAATTGTGGATGTTCTGAAGCTATTCCTAGATTGGAAAATTAGAAGCAGCCCTAGCTTGGGTTGATTGGCATGGGGAGAGCAAACAGCAACAGATTATTGATTGGGCAGCAGCTAGCTGAGCAGGATGACACCATCTATACTCAGCCAACTGGTTTACATTTAGCAGTCCTTTTATTCAGTTGTGGTTATCTTGCTCCATCTGTGTTGGACTCTCAGCTTCTCCACCTAATTGGCTGTGTTAATTTGTAGCCCGCACCTTCAGATCTCAGGTACATCCCAAATTCCTTTGCACAAGTTGCAACATTACTTCAAAGAAGGTGCTGTTGTAGCCTCTGCAAATAATTTTGGGACTTTTTTTAGACTCCAAGATGCCAGTGAACCCAGAAGTTGCTTTAATAAGTTGCTTTCTTTGTAAGTGAAAATACAGCGAAAGCTTTCCATTTTTGTGGGATATATCCCAGTGCAACAAATCAGCCCTACACATCACTGCTGCATATTTCTTCAAACTGGTGAGGTACCAGATTGGGAATTGAGGTGACAAGAAGGCAGCTCTGAGGAGGAAAACAGGAGCAATGCGGTAAGGCTCGCTTGTGTATAGGGGCTTTTTGAGAATGAAAGTATTAGCGTAATTTGTGGTTATGCCGCTATGTAACATTTTTTAGAGAAGTTCTGGATTATTTTTTTTTAAAGGAACATTTAGATGTGTTGTTGATGGAAAAGAGGTATAAAAAAGATCGAAAAGAATTAGTGTCCAACTAATTTCAAAATGTATCTTCAGTGGGAAAAACCAACTGTTCTATGCTGACTGCAGATTTCTGTTCAACTCCTGTTGGTAGTTTTAATGCCTGTCTCTACATTGCAGCGTGCAGATTCTGCAACCCGTGCCGTCCTTGCGTTTGTGGAAAGTACATATTTAGCTCTCAGAAAAGAAATCAACTTTTAAAACTTTTTTGTATGTTTTTCATGATCCTGGCAGATTGCCAAGGTTTAAATTAAATTTCCGATGTCTATATGGTCAAGGCTAACGTGAGGGCTTTTGGCACTACCCTTTCATGCAATAAAGAGTCAAAGCCAGTAGAGTAAGAAATCTTCTCTCAAAAGCTGAAAGCTAGATTCATAAAATCACTTATGCAGGCATTATGAGATTTTCCCATGGAAAGTTTATGTGGGAGTTGGGCAAAAACTGATTCAAGAACATAATTATTTGCACTATATATATTCATCCAGCAGTCAACAGGCTGACGCTGGCACCCCTTGCCAGTTTTAAGGGAATGCCAGCGCTTACTGCATGAAGCTGCTGCTAAGCCACATCAGCAGAGTCTCAAGGAGTCTCCTTATTCTGCACCCTCCTTCCCCATCTCTGACCAAAACTGAAATGGATAAAATAAAAATAATATTTCTCAGTGAATATGTGCATTAGATTTTTACAATGCTCTGAAAAATGCTTCTCTATTGTAAAGCAGTACGGCAGAGGCATTACGAGAGTAGCTTTCTCGTCGGCATTTCACTTCATTCCTCTGCTCAAAAAGAAACATAAATAAGAGATAAAAAGGGCAAATAATAGACAAACCACTCACAGTGAATCCGTTTACGTTTGCTTTGGTCTTTTTTTTTCTTTTTTTTTTTTAAATTTTACTTTGTTGTCTCTTAAGAAAGTGACTTAATGTTTCTGAGCCTGCATGAGGACCATATGATACGTGCTGCAATAGAGAGCCTTTCCTAGTTAATAGGGATGATTCCAAAGGCAAGGTAATTCACTACTGCTTTGGCTGGAGCTAATATTGGGCTGCAACGTCAGTTCTCTAATTTCTGACAAATCGCCAAGATTTCTTGAATAGGCACAGCTTTCTGTTTTGTGTAGGGAACACACAATCCACTCTTTTGTTGTGGTTGCCACTGCTGTTGTTTCTTCCCCATTCACAATGGAGAGTGGGGTTATTTGTGCCGAGTGGAAAATCAGTGCCAAAATTCTGACTTGCTTATATTTAATGTGATGTTAATTTTTGTGATAGCCGTAAAGGGTATAAGAGATTTTGTAATACAGATCCCCCTGTATCCTGACCTCCGAGCCAAGAGGGCATATTGGTGATGAAAGTTTTATCTGTCACAGGCATATCAAGATGAGAGTTACTGGATGATTCAACCCAAATGTACAGAAACTGTTTATATAGAGATTGCCAAACATTTTCCACTTCTTTTCTTTTTATCTAAATTCTTGAATATATTACTAAATAAAATAATCTGTGTTTGGAATGTATGGCTGTGGGATATATGGAAACTCACAGCATGTGGGGGGAAGAGTTAGAATAGGGAAATATAATAGTTTTGTAAACTTTACGTGAATATAGGTACATCATATATAGACTCAAGATTCAATTTGCTGATCAAAGCATCCAAATAACTTTGGATTTAATAATGTCAGCAATGAATGCTAATATATGGAAATTGAAAAGCATAGAGCAACAATAGCTAGCCACGCTTACCTGTAATACCCTGCAGCATGTAGATTTACATTTTTTTGTTTGGTTTTCAAATTGCAGTTTGGAAAATGTGTGTTCTTTTTCCCTTCTCCCATACTTCTGAATGCGGGTTCTCCTGAGCAAGCTTAGACAAGATTCAAGCTAAACAATAGGGCAACATCAGAAGCTTTGAAGGCTCAGTTTGGATAGGTACCCAAAGCCAAAATCTGCTTTGATGTACATGGGCTCAACTCCTGTTGCCCTTGGTTGCCCTCTCTTACCTATGTAACTTGTGTCTGGAAATCCTTGCCAATTTTTTTCTAAAAACAAAAAAAGAAAAAAAAAAACGTTTTTGCAAACTCATGTTCATCTTGGTTCTAGTCTGGCTGGAAAAATACTACAATAGTTCCCTCTCTGGTGATGATTTAATATTGCTGTTTCAGGTCCAGGCTGCAGACTTCTGCCTCCTTCCCACGCTTTAGTTTTGATTCAGCTGAAATTTCAACCCTGTTTCATTTTTTCTTCCCTTCCCCTCCGCTTCGAAACAAAATCATTTACTATTTTATGGAATGCTAGCCAAAATCATCTTCTTTCTCCCTTCCATCTGCTCCCTTTCTCCCAAATAATGTTTGATTCCATTTGACTGAAGTTTTGAGCAAGAGAACTTTGATGCCTTTCGTATCACAGGCCTCACCTGGCAGAAGGGAACGGCACATCTCATTCTTGTTTCTCTCAAAGTCAGTGGGATCTTTTGCCATTATCTTCAAGGGAAATACGACCAGTCCATTGTATTCTTAATGTAAAAGAACAAATGAGTCACTTCTTGTATCCATACCTGATTGCTCTTGCCTAGGAGCCAGGTCACCTTCATTCCTCGCTCTTCATCTGAAGGTAGCACCGTGCTTGCTCCTGCCAATACGCTCGACTCAGATTCGCTTCTGAGTCATTTGCAAACCCTAAACTCTCGCTGTCTTCAAAGGACATTGGGATTACAAAGAACATTGAGTTTACTCAGGTTGAAAAGAAATTGAAACATATGAGATCACCACACCTACTAGAAGAGTCTGTAAAGACAGTGGGTGTTTACCCTAAAGACAGGATGAATAGGGGGGGTGTGATAGATGCGCTCACAGCCTAGAGGATCTTTGATTCTTGGTAGTACAAGATTGAAGGGAAACCCTACTACATTAATGAGAAGCAAATTCAAAATGCTTAAAATATTTGCTCTTTTTTAGATCATAATTAGATTGTAAAGTAGAGCTATAAGATATCACTGCTACTAGGGTCGTCATTAATGTTCAGGTAGATATTGGACACTTTTATTGGAAGTGGAGACATACAGACTTATTTAACAACAAATCGTGGAACGTGAGAGATAATTAAGGGCTATAAACCCTTGTACTCTTCAGAAAGTAAGCCACTGTCTAAGTGTTGAGGATTAGGAGCGATTTATTTTTCACAGAAGTGGGTGATTCTGTATCTGTCCAAAGGCAATTGAACCTTCTTTGAAGGATCTGGTGTTGGCTGCTCTCCAAAGCAGAACACCAGACTAAGTGGACCTCTGGCCTCATCTAATAGGGAATGTTCTACAATCCTATAAAGTATAATGACAGCAAATTAATAGAATAACCAGAAGATTCAGTGGGGATGGCATGGCTCTCGTAGGAGGTGTCGGTCCTGGCAGAAGTCAGTTATTTTATTGCAGTAAGCAAATCAGGCTGGATTCTCTCTGTGGTGCAATAACAACAGATTGGGGAGCATGCAAAGCAGCATCAATACATAAAAATTAAACTACTTCTGATACACTAAGCTGAGTTTAGATAAATGCAGAACAGAGAAACAAAGGCACAATATTCTCTGAACGTGTGGCCTTTTTATGCTATTTTGGAGACTAATTTACATACAAATAAAATGTCAGCTTATCCCATAACTGTCATGATAAATTGGAGCATTTAGATTTTTGCGTGAGGTGCTCTTTCTGTACCTTATTAAATTACAGGATCTTGGCCTTTTGCCAGGTGCTAGGGTGATGCTCTCTCTGCTGAAATACGTACAGAAGAGGGATATGGGCCTGGACATCCAGGTTCAGTCACTAGCTAAGAGACGTGCCTTCATGTCACCTGAAATACCTTGAGTTTTGCGTGCTCTCTGTAAATAATTTTATTTATCTGTAAAATGGCACTCATATTGTTTTCCTGTTTTGCGAGGTTCTTTGTGGTTTAATAGGTTGTCCTGTTTACAGAGTATTTTTAAATGCTTGTTTGGAAGTCAGTGCAAAGGAAATCTTTGCCTTCTTGGGCTCCCCCACACTGGATGGATGGCAGTGGAAGTCTGGTAGGAGCAAACTCTCTGCAGCAGCCTAGTAAGAAATGCAGGGCAGCAAACTGCTGTGCTCAGGCATTCTTAAATAAAAACAGTTTTAGAATTCTTCGTTTTGGTTGCAAGATACTGTACTATTCTACCCCATGTCACCTCCTTAGACAAATCACCTTTTGAATTCAATTTCTTCTGAAAGTATCTGCATGATTGCCCTGGTAGGGAGCTTAAAATGAAATAAGTGCTTAGAAGTAGGCTCAAACAACCTATTTTGAAATACCACTCCTAAACTCTCTGAAATGACCAAGTGTCTATTTTATACCCCTAGAAAAGGTTAGATTTATTCCAGCGGCTAGATGACTACTAATATATGCTGTGCTCTGAAGCATATGGTAATAGAAAAAATGATTTTGAATTAATACGATGTGAATTAGTAAGAGATTTGGTGAGAGTTATTTGAAGGTGATGATTCTTTGTAGCTGAACAGGATTTAAGATGTCCAGAAGTGCACCTTTAGAGATTTGAGAATGATCAATGTTGGGAAAGTAAATTTAAAAAGGAAGGAGCGAGCTTGAGCAGACTGCAGCTTCTGTTTCACTTATTTCTTTGTTGAAAAATTTGTGGGAGAAAAATTGCAAAAAGCTCTTGGCAAAGTGGTGATTAGGGACCAAACTGAAGGGTTTGAAAATGCAGAAGAAGAAGAGAGGAGGTGAAAAAAACTTTTTGTTGTAGCACTGCTCTAATAGTATGACATATAAGGCATGATTTTCTGCTTGCATTTTCTAGGTTGATGAAGCTATCCTAATTTCAGTGGAGCATGCATACTGTAGAGTATCAAGCAGATACATTTTGACCAAATACGAAGTCTGATCCTGCCAAATTACACTGATACTAGGAAGGATGTTCTACTATAAGCAATTTCAGCTTAAAAAGTCTTTTGGAATTAGTTTGTTGCTTGCTTAGAGCCATGATGTCCTCTGTCATGTGTGGTTTATTTGAAGACATTTGTGCCAAAAGAGGGGGAAGTGGTCTTGTTGAAGAGGGAGTTGCTTGTCATTAAGCTTATTCTGCCCTCCGATGCTTTAGGGCCTGATTCTGGAGTTCCTTACACAAAAGGGGTTGTTCTTCCCCTCCCTTCTCAGCAGGGAAAGGTTAGGACCATGTATTGGTTGTTTCAGGCAGGTTTGCTCTGAGAACCACAAGCAAAGCTGGGAGAGAAACATCTGTGCTGGGCTGGAGATGGTGGGGATATGAAGCTGTACACATCTCTTTTCTGTCATTTCATTACTCCAGTATCCATGGGGGAAGGTTGAAAGATGGGAGCTTCACTTAGTCCTGTACCACTGTGCCTGAGACTGAGGGTAGTTTGCATGTAATGTAGTCTAATTTTCAGTGAAGGCAGCAATTTCACCTGGAGTTTCCAGTGTATTTACAGGGTTTTTTTTTTTTTTTTTTGTTTTTTGAAAATGTTTAAGTTAGAAAACATGTGTGTCTTTGAACTGAGGGCTGTCCTGATTAGCTTGTTAACTCTGTGGTTGTGCTGGGTGCAGGTCTGGGCCTGCCGGCTGCGGGGTGGCTCCCGGCGACAGGGCCACCGCGGAGACAGGTTCCCAGAAATTTGCTCTCTCAGGACAGGAGCTTTGTGGCTCCAGAGCTCCGTGTGCCTTACAGCTGCGCCATCGTTACACGGAGAGCGGGGAGAAGGCTCCAGATCGGTTAGAACTTTACGTGCTTGATAGAAGCCGACGCTTTGAACGCTTAAGGGTTTTTTATATAAAGCACAGCAGACAGTCTTTGTAGCCTATTTATGTGTAATAAGCTGGGTTTTGTTTTGTGCTTTTTTTTTTTTTTTTCTGTGAAAGAGAAAATAAAGAGAAATTAAAACCACAGCAGTATTTTCCCATGCGGCTGTAGAGAGTATCCTGCGATCTCACATGATGGTTTGTCCTGGTGGGGCGGAGTGTGGGAAGGTGTCAAAATATGTCTCTCCATTTTTATTTTTTTTGTCTTAAAAGAGAAAGCCAGATGACTGCCAAAAGCCCTGTTCTCTTCTCTAGCCCTGCAGTAACAAACTACATGAGTGTATGTTATTAAGATGATAAGATTAAATTTCTAGCTACTAACATGCTATCACAACAGCAAAGGGGGGAAAAAAAGATCTTGAAAAAATTATGAAAATTAGTCTGACGGTCTCCTTTTAATAATAAGATGACTCCCAACCCCAACAGACAGTGTAGGCTGGAATTCCACAGGGCTTTTTTGTGGTCCTGATGATTTTAATAATACTTTGTGCTATGTAGCACCTTTCATTAGAGGATCACAAAGTGCTTTACAGTCACTAATTAATTAAGCCTCACAACACTCCTGTGAGATAGGTAAGTATTAGACATATATTAAGCTGAGACACTGAGAGTTAATGATTTTTTTGCTGCATTATTCTGGCAAAATGATTGATGTTTAAGCGCCGTATGTGCATTATATGTCTGTGTGTGGGTGTGTAATATATATGAGTGTAAAAGTATTAATTTTACTATCCCTTAACAATGAGGTCCTACTTGAACCTGTTGAATATAAATGCATATTTTCATTTAACTTCTTGTTGCTGCAGCATATTGACTGATCCCAGTCTTCATAGACCCTTGACTCAGTTTGCTCTTCATCCGTTTGTGCATCTACTTGTACAAAGATTAGTCAGTGGCATCTCACAAAATTCTGACATTTTTCTGAAGGTATTATTCTGTTAAAAAGTGTATGACTAAAACTAACCTAAACCTGCAGCCCAAGCACAAGGCAGCAACCATACTGTTGCAATAGGCTTTGATGACAAGTCATCACATTCAATAAAAGTAACGAGCAACAACAATGACCCATTGCAGGAGCTGATGATCAGCAGGTAATTAGCCATTATTTTCACCATGCATGAGAAACTATTGATTAATAGAATTTGCTTTTTCTTTCTATTTTTTAAAAGAAGCACAGTAGTCACTATGGTAATTCATTATCCTGAATTACAAACTGGTTTTAGCATTAGTTTCCAATTTTGCCTTCAGGGATAAACTGGTGTGAGCGATTGTTAAACACAAAAGTCTGTGTCTTGCAGATGCATGAATTGTGTAGAGTAGCCTTAGCTGGTTTTAAGGGAAACTATATATGGCTATTAGTATTATTTCCACTTTAAAATAATGGATGGTGATCATATCAGGTAAAAAAAAAAAAAAAACAAAACCAACAAGCTACATGGTTTAAAGGTTTAAAGGTAATTTCAATGTAATGAAAATAAGATACTAAACTCTGGATTACAGAGTCCAAAGACGAGTTCTGCAGCTTGGACTTTATCCAGATTTCCTTCAGATTTCCTTTCACATCAGGCTCAGTAATTCTTTTATTCTGGGAAGATCACCATTTCCAGTGACAAAAAGGTAGTTCATTCCCAATGGCTGTTCATCACTTGGCCTCTTTGCTGACAGCCAACAAACGTGCTTATTATTGTGATGGCATTTTTGAGATGTGGATAGTTGCCCACTTAAAGTAACACCACTAAATTCTTTTCAAGTGAGACACAAGGCAGCCAGCAGATGATAACTTGCAATTGCTGATGGCAGAGCCTGGATATGAACCAATTATTTATATTCCTTTATCCCTCCCATTAGGCCAGTCCAATTATGATGCACAATACCTGTTAATAATATGTGAACGTTTAAGGCACTTTTATTTTTTTACAGCATATTCAGCTCATTTTCAACACACACTTGTTTTAAACTTACGTTTTGGTGAACGCCACCTCTAAGATAATTTTTTCTCTTTGTGTGTGTATGTGTGTGTGTGTGTGTCTGAGGAGAAGGAAGGCAGCTATGGGAATTCTCGTGCTTGACAGAAGTAGAGAACAGCAGCCACTGTTTGTACAGCGCCCACTAATAGACACATGTGAAAGTACAATAGGCATAATAATGTTTTTAAGTAAAAAACATATTTTGAATGCATAATTTAGGAAGGAAAACCTTTTTTTTGTTTTGTTTTGCAGATATACAGATCAGCTCTCAAAATGTCTTCTGTGTCTTCCGTGCATCTTCTAAGACAATTGCATTAGCCCGCCTGCTAGTTGACTAATAGAATTAATAATTGTAAAAAGCACTCTAAAGCCACATGCCTTATGAAGTCAATGCTGGGTATGATTTTACAAGTATGTGATCCATTTTTTCAAGTGAAATTGTTAACTGAAAACGTTCTTGGCACACAATAAAACATGGTGCAATCTGTTACTTGTCTTAGAGATAATAATTTCAGAGTGGCTATATTGTTTCTATATCTAACTTATGACTTGCTAGGGGATGGTTTCTTCATTTTAGGAGTATTGCAAATGTAGGTTTATTTACATAATATGTCTCTGAAAAATGATAGTGGTGGAATTTCAGTGGCAAAAAAAAGTACCACGTCTTTTCTTACCATCCCCTTGAGTAGATATCAAACAGATAAATGACAGATGATTTTTCTAAAGCTAAAAGAAAAAAAGAGGGGAAAATACTTCAAAATTCTACGTAAAGTTTTTATATTTAAATCAATGTTATCTTCTTTCCTTTCTTTCTCCAAGTGTAGAATGCTGCATGCAAAAGCTCCATGAGGCAAATATGTCCTGTCCCCCCCTTAACACATGGACTCATAGATATGTCAGGAAAATATGAACCAAACTATCTAGATCTGGAGTACTGTCTAGTTAGCCTGTATACAGTCCAGATTTTTCTTTGCTTTATAGGGATTTTTTTTCTGTTCTCTTCTCTGAGTCTCTTCTGTCAGTTGCCACGAAGACAGCAAAATCTCTAAACTTTCCTTATCTGCCAAAAATATCTGTAACAAAAACAACTTAAAACATTGCATTTAGTCTTGTTTAATTTTGACTCAGGTAACAGTCACGATGTTTACTTTCTCAATTTCTGATTCTTCTTCCCTGCCTAGTCAGGACTCCTTTCTCTGTCCTCTTAACTGTCATGAATTACATTTAAACAGAACTTGTTTTAGAGATGGTTTGAGATGTGTAACCAGAAGAAAAATACAGACTTAGCTGAACACCTCCCAGAGTTGCTCACCACATTTTTAGAGTGCATTAACCAAGAGCATTCTTGAAGTCCCACAGAGAAGCAGTAATGCTAAAAGGCTGAGGACTATCTTTTACCATGAATTGTATACGTTAGTATGTTGGTTCAGTAGACGGAGTCTGTATTGCAGTAGTTCACTTACAACAGGAAATCTTTCCTTTCTCTTAGTTCTGAGAAACTTCATGGTTCAGAAGTTATCAGGGGAAAAAAACAGTAAAATTCAGTGCATACATATCCCGGTAGGTGTGGTTGACATTAAAGAGAAGACACTTAGTTCCCAAGCATGTGTGTCTTCTACAGTAAAACATCACAGTAGGCATTTAAGAAACCTATTAAGACCACACCGAGTGTCAAAATTTCTGTAACACGAGCTGGCATTCTGTGTGAAAGCCGTCTCGCTGTAGCCCATGCTGCCTGGGGATCCGCTCAACCACAAAGACAACAGAGCCAGCCCAAGACACAAGTTGAACACTTCCCCTAAGAAGTTGTCTGTTTCTATCAACATAGCATACAGTGCCCTTTCATGTGGAGCAGATGTAAATAAGAGGATGTACAGATGCCTGTTCTTTTATTTTTAACCTCCGTCCCCAGCCGTACTTCTCAAAATACTGTTTTTGAGGAGGTCGTCTGCGGCTTTTAAAGGTCTGGATACCGGGCTATTTGGAGTGCATCAGTGCTGCTCCCAGAATTGCCAGGTGGTCCTTTGCAGAGCAACACGTATTTCTAGTGCATCTGCAGGCCCCGGCCGTGGCTGGCCTGGGAATGGGGGCTCGGGCTTGAGTCTGGAGCTCGCATCTCGTGTGTGGTACTGCAGGCTGCTGCCACCGGCCCACACGCAATTTGGCAAAGAGAAACATTCATCATTGTACGCAGCGTTGGCAAAGATAAGAGCACAGAAAAAATTGCAGCACATCTGTCTTCTGCCCATAGCTAGCATGTGAACACAAATGGATCAAACCAGCTGGTAATGAATATCAAATCCAGAACCATGCAGCGGAGAGTGCAAGGAGGTTTCATGTATATATTTCCTCTAAGTAAGCTGGGGAAGCTGAAGATACGTAGCGGATGAGGAATTTGGTTCACTACCTCCATAGCCTGATTATTTGTTCTTCCAGAATCTCCCCTGTTCAGCTAGCAGCTAACTGATCGGTGGCAGACTCCTTCTTTCTGTCTGATTCTTACTGCTGTCTCGTCTGAGCTTTCTTAAATGGATCCTGTCAGTCTGCTTGCAGATTCAGCAATAGTGGCTGTGTCTGCAAGGAGAGCTGAGCAAAGGAAGGTTCAGCTGTTTAGATCCATGTGGATTCCAGGTGTTTGCGGGGTAGATCCCGACTCAGCCACACAGCAATGTCAAACGTCTGGATCCAGGCCTGTAAAATTTTATTGACAATGGGTTTCCTAATAAAGTTAGTTTCTCTTTGTTTGGCAAATAGAACTAATTACATGAATAATGGACTGTGGGGCCAGACTCTAGAATATCCATATAATCCTGTTTGAAGTTTATGGGCAGTAAGAGGGGGAGCTTTTGCTATAGAGAAGCTGATACCTGCTTAAGAAAAATACTTTCTCTGAAACCTCAAGTTACTTACTCTCCTAAATCTGTTTCCTTCCTAATGACTTGTTTAAGTTCTCCTGATAATGTCTTTTAGGTATATTTTTGCAAAGCTACATTATATATAGTTGTACAGTGTATGAGCTGTAAGAGTTTACTTTCCCCTTAGTTTTTTAAGATGATCTTAAAATAAGTGTTCATTTAAAATTATTTCTGCCAGACCATTATCTTCCAAAAAGATAATGAAACTTGTAATTCACTCAGTCTGATGGCAGTGTTTTTTTAGCCTTTAAAGTTGTCTTTTTAGTTAAGTTCAGTGTCAGTGCGATCATTTTTTTAAAATGTAATATTCCAGTTTTCTGCATTTACTAAAAACCTGTTTGACAAAAATTTTCTGAGAAGTTGATGTATTCATGTAGTTCAGATTGCTTTAAAAAGTGCCAGTTTAAAATCTGTTATATATCTTGAATAATTCTATAGGGTTTTATGCCTTTTTTCTTTTTTTTTTTTTTTTTCTCTTTTTTTTTCTTTCTTTTTCTGTGGTAGATATGGTCCGGAAAAAGAACCCCCCTCTAAGAAACGTTGCTAGTGAAGGTGAGGTACAGACCCTTGAGTCTACAGGTACTGAAAGTGAAGAGTGTGGAAGGAAAAAAGAATTTTCCGCAGAGCAGATGCAAGAAAACACTGACCAGGGTGATGCGGCAGAGTTAAATAACAAGGAGGAACTTTGCACGCATGTCCAAGAGCCATCTTCCAGCATTAAAAAGGACTTGAAAAGCTCAGTGCTGAGTGAAAAGGCTGGCTTCAATTATGAAAGCCACAATAAGGGAGGAAATGTTCCATCCTTCCCTCATGATGAGGTGACAGACAGAAATATGCTGGCTTTCTCATCTCCAGCTGTTGGGGGAATCTGTGAGCCCTTGAAGTCTCCTCAAAAATCAGATGCAGATGACACCCAAGATGTGGTCTGTACCCCGTCAGGAGATGCAGCGGAGACAAATGAGGAGCATCAGATGTCGCCAAAAGCTTCAGATGAAACAGTGCAAGTGCAAAGTGGTCAAACTGATGGCCAAGGCTCAAGCCCGGTCCCCATGGCCTCAAAAAACCCACAAGTGCCTTCAGATGGGGGTTTAAGGCTGAACAAATCTAAAGCAGATTTGTTGGTAAATGATAACCCAGATACGGCGCCTCTGTCTCCAGAGCTTCAGGACTTCAAATGCAACATCTGTGGATACGGTTACTATGGGAACGACCCCACAGATCTCATCAAACACTTCCGCAAGTACCACCTAGGACTGCACAACCGCACCAGGCAGGATGCTGAGCTCGACACTAAAATTTTGGCTCTCCACAACATGGTGCAATTCAGCCACTCCAAAGACTTCCAGAAAGTCAACCGCACTGTGCTTTCAGGAGTGCTGCAGGACATCAATTCCCAGAGGCCTGTCATGTTAAATGGGACTTACGATGTGCAGGTTTGTATTTTCCCAGCCTCCCCGCTTCTGCTAACTGCCTTCTCCACTGCAAAGTTGGTTATTTGCAAAGCCTTTCCTACCTACGCAGTTGAGTATTTCATATAACCTGCTTAAGCCTTAAGAACCGTTTTGGTCTGTTTTAGCCAGGCTTTCTGCAGGTCTGATGAGCATCTTGTTCAGTAGAGGAGTACTTGGCTTTTTGACTAGCAATATTTATGTGTACGATTTAATCGTTCTGGTAATCAATAGCAAAAGATCTTATTCAGCAAACAGGCATATTGCTGAACTGTTAATCATATCTGAAGGTTTTGCTGTCACAGAAAGAAAAGAGCAAATGATAATGAAAAATAACAACCAGAGAGACAAAAGACAGCAGCTGAAAATTAAAAATGTAATCCTAAATTATCAGCTGCTGGGAGTCAAGATTTGGCTTATTGGTTCTTTATTAAGATAAAATACATGGCAAGTCTTGGCAACTCTAAAGTTGTCTAGTGCTAGAAACACAGGATACACAATGGGTATTTAAAACATTTCAAAAAGTAGCAGCAATCCGTACTTCACGTTAGTGAGCGTGCAAGGAAAGGACTATTGCCTCAGTCGTTTTCTCATGTAGTTGGAGCAGGGAAAAAACTACAGATATCGATATAAAAAAAAAAGAAAATAAATTTTTACTATGAAAGAGTGGATGCAAAAGCTTTTTCATGGAGTCTCAGTTTCTAGTCAGCTAATACTTAATTAGTTTTAAAAAAATGATGGTCCTTTAAAAAAAAAAAAATTCCTCTTGTGACTGAGCTGAGAGATGCGGTAAGATATCTCAGTGTTCTATGATATAAAAGTTCAGATTTTAAGAGAAAAACCCAAGTAACAAAGTTTCTATACAAAGCGAGTTCAAATATCTATCCAATTCCACGTGTATGTTTGCATAGGACTTGATGTGTGACGTGGTAGTAATCACCAGACAAAATTCAGGGTATGTTAAAATAAAAACATTTAATAACACTTGCAGAGACTGTAGCTGTAGGAAAGAAAGGTGGCTAATGTCTAACTTCATGTATGAAGCTGAAACCGGAACACAAGTCAGGAACTTTAAGCTTTTTAAGTGATTCAAACTTTTCCTCTTTTTTTCAGAAACTCTACAACTTTTCTTGTGGAGCAGCAAATCAAACTAAGGTTTTTATTATGTGTAAAAGCTGCAATCTTTGAACTGCTGTCTTATTAAAAGATCACTGCCTTATGTCAGACACTCTCTTCTGTCTAACTGTGATTAGAAAGCAAATATGTGATTTAGTTAAAAGAAGTTAGAAATGAATAATGTCAGAATGTGAAATGATGGTTTATAATTAGCACATAGTATGATGTTAATACCTGGATTTCCTGCTATAGTTTCGGTTTGCTGACTCCGGGGACAGCATCTTAGAGCAACTGATCCGTGCTGTCAGGAAGACATTCAAACTGGAACAGCTCAGGCATACAGTATAGAGGAATTTGAGTTTCTAAACACACTTTCATTTCCTCCAAACAATTGTTTCGTTAGGTCCTTAGTTATTTATAGGAAAGTTTATGCTTGATTAGAATGAGCTGGACACTTTTCCTATGCAGTGCTTTCAGAAATAAAACAGATGTGCGAGCTATCTGAGTTTGAACTGATAGAAGCAGAAATAAAACAGCTGAACCTAGGCTATACTTGTCTACTAAACTCTGGCAGTAAGATACTGCAGGGGAGACAAAAAGCGGTAGGAAACAGCACATAGATAATCTCCTTAAGATCAGTCTTTTCTCAGACGAAAAACATTTTCCAAAATAGAACAGACAGCCTATACAATGTTGGCAATTTATTTTAAAGGAAAAAAATTGGATCTGGAAACTTAATTTTTAAGAGTGCTAATTTTCCCTGCCCGATTTGGGAAGAGAAGATTAAATAAGGTTTTGTGCCAAATGCCATACTTCATCACTTGCACATGCACCAGATGTTGATCCAGAACATGTCAGAAGATAAGTAACTGATTAATATTTTTATGCTTTCTCCTCCCCCACTCCCAATACAGAGCAGCTTTTCAAGATTCATAAACAGAGTAGAACAACGTTTGAAAATCCCCTTTTCACCCACACATGTTTATATTGCTACTATGTCCATTTTGGAGGGGATTTTTCTCAGGCATCTGAACGGCTGGTGTCTCCTCCTGCAACAAGGGAGCATATAGATTGGAGCTCTCATTAAAATTGGTTCACTCAAACTCCTCTGCAACACGGAGAGGGAACTGAACCTGAATAATTGGTTCATCTAAACAATATTATTTTATATAGGCACTGGGCTAAAAGAAAATAATCCCTTTGTAATTAACTTGAAATAGTAATGGACTGGGCTTACGGTCTGATTAATTGATCCCCTTGCATTTAACAAACTATTCTGTTGTAGCTGGGTGGAAGTTATCGATGGATTTATGGTCACAGGCCAGGGAGCTGGGTGCAGAAGCCAGTGATGAGTGACTTTGATCTGGCTCACAGTGGTCAGTTGAAGACCACGATATATGAAGATTTGTAGTAGTGAGGGATGCTATTGAGCCTTGTAGTTTGCAGTTGTAATTAAAGAAAAGACAAAGCAATGGTAAAATGTCTGAGTGCAGAAAAAAACCCAGTATCTGCTGTCCCATCCGCAGAAAGGTAGGGATGTGGTCCCCTTGCCTAGGACTTGGAAGAAAGAAATCAAATGCATTTTTGGACTTATACCACAGAAGTGAAGTCTGTCCTAGAAAACTCAATTTCCCCCTCCCCAAATGAAAACACCCCTTTCCAAGCCTAAACCCAGTTTTTAGGGTTGGTTGGTTTGTTTTTGTGGCTTTTTTTTTTTAATTGCAGTCAGCAGAATGGTAGGGATACACATTTGGCTTCACATCCAGGTATGCAAATACTGGGAATGTGTTTTGACTGTGTTTTGTAGTACCTAAAGAAGATTTGTCTGGGAACTGTGTAAATAATCCAAGCTTTCTGGCCTTGCTACTGTGTAGATTTTTACTTGATTTGAATATTTAATCCAGCAAGATTCCTTTGTCTTCTTTGAAAATGTGATTTTGTTTTGAAAATCTCCTGAATTCTTTGTTCCCATTTTCTTCCGCAGAGGTTTTTGGTTCATTGAGTTGTAATAAATTCCATAGGATTGGGTAAAATCACTGAGCTGTTTCTGGGAGATGAACTTTCTTGCCAGTATGGATTTCAGATGCTAGCACATCTCTGAATTCCCAGAGAATGTGTTAATCAGCTTTATTGCTTTTATCAGAATAATTTTTGAAGTGAGTTCAATGTACCAGCTTTTGCTGATGCCCCTCATTACTTTTTCTTCACATTTAGCTAACAGATCAATCTCTACAGGCAGCTTTGTCTTGCTGGATATTTTAGCCTATGTATGGCTTTGCAGACATGCTTAGAGCAGTAGACATTGGACTGGATCTAAAAGCTTCACTTAAAATAAATTTCAGGTGACTAAGTTAACAGCTATGATGCTGAAAACCATTGCTTTGCTCCTGTATGATTAAATCTCCCTCTGTGTTTGATCTAATGACTCTTTCATGTATATAGAAAGGTCTGGAGACAGGCAGGTTGCTCACAAGTAGGCAGGAGTCTTTTTTCCATCCCCAGATTTTCTTACGAATAGTGAGTGGGACAGCTTCAACAGAAAGGTTGGAGAACACTGTCTTCCACTTATCAGCTTCTAGCTAAGGGGTAGGACATTGCCCAGCGAGGGAGAAGAAGTGGGCTTGGATCCCCTCGGACAGAGCAAGGAAAGGAGCCTACTTTTCCTGTTTCCTGAACAAGTGTTCAAGCCATTAGGCTATTGTGTAAAAGGGAGCGTGACCCCATTTCCTGATACGTTTTAAAAGAAAACAGTGTCCCTCAAAGAAAGGGGAGAAATGTCTGCGTTCAGGTGAGGGTTTCAGATGGCATGTCCCAAGGGAGAGGGTATTCTTGTGGCCCGAATAAAGACAAAAAGCAGTGCTCAGCAGTTCTTGCAGTTGACTCCGGGCAGCTTCACATTGTGCTACCTTTGAGGAGCTTCCTGCTCAGCATGGCCCTGGTTATTGTCACAGATCTACCTCCTCTTATGTTCATTCACTGAAGAGATTCAGGCTCCTGTCTGAAAGTACTAAAAAGTGATTTTTTTTTAATTTTTTTTTTTAATCCAGCCCTCTAATTTTGATTGCTTCATGGTTTTTGGTATTAGACTGCCGTATAAGATGACAAATTTCTGAAAAGCCATGGACTGATAAAAGCCATCCAATAGTTTCTTGTTTGTATTTCAGTGAGCCTAGAAAAGAAAAAAAAGACATTCTCTAACTACCCCCAGACTAATGAGAGATTGATGTTGGATTTTTTCTTTCATGATTTCAGACATCCAATATTATGAGTTGTCCTATACCACTCAGCCTAATCCTTTGTCATATGTGCATATGGGTGACAGTTTATGGTTGGACTCGATGATCCTGAGGGTCTCTTCCAACCCAAATGATTCTATGATTCTATGACAACTGTTCCAGGATTTTCACAGCACCTGAGAGCCCTTCTGGATGTCGAGCTGCCAAGCTGCTCAGCACCCTAGAAAATGACAGAAGTGCTCATGCATGCAGAGTGTGTAAAGCTCTTTTATCTCCTTTATAAATCAATCGTGAGCTCCATGTTCCTACACAAAGTTATGTATGTGTTTTTGAGAGTTCTGGATTTCAATATATCAAATCTGGCAGCTTTTCTGTTCTCACATTAGAAGTGTGTGACTAGTAATTTAACTTACAATTAAAGTCTGGTCTAACTAGGATTCAGCTGAATGACAAACAGTGGTTTTATTATTAGTAGCTTCTGCTTTTTATCCTCCACTCTCATATTAGCAGTTTGATTGAATATGAAGCTGTGAAGGTAAAACTAAAATAGCTGTAGGGGGTCTGTAAGGGTACAGATGTTATCAACATCTCATGTTAAAGGGTTTCGTCTACATTTTTGGTGGTTTTGGCAAAGGGATTCCTAGAGAGATGGTGATAATCTAAATCGGAGACATAAAAAAGTACAGCATTTACACCCGTGTTAGTGACAAATCAAGACTTCTTAAAGTTCAACTTTGCCACCAGGTAGGCTTCCTACGAGATGACATGGATACATAACTAGTTGATGTGAGGAAATGAAAACACGTGTGAATGAATTTCATTTTCCTCACACTCTTAGACAAATGGATCCAAATTTTGTATCGTTGGTCCAAGTGACTTTAGCTCCATTGTCCATAAAGTGGAAATTAGATCTAAATAAATTGACCAACTATTGCTGGATATGATGTATTCTGATCTCTTGGACTAGATGGTGCCATGCTAGATCTTGAAGAGTGTGCTAGAACAGAACTTGCATGAAGCTGTGATGTCCTAGAAAGCCCATTTCATCTGTCAGCCACATTGTGGACGCTCCCTGGGGACCTCCCTGTTTGAACTGAAGGCTGTCAAGCTATCTGGGGTGTTGCACTTGCATGTGTGCATACCTGTGTATTTTCAGTCTTATTGCTGGGTCATGATCAAGCTTGGAGACTGCCTTGCACACCGACTCATGAACACAGGAGTCAGGCATCTCTTTTAAACCACAGACAGGAAAAATAAGTGGTGGCAGGTGGAGAAAAGTTTGGTGGCAAAACACACATATATTCATGTTCATATGCATGTGCGTGTGTGTATATGTATATATATGTGCATCTTTTTCTCAGATATGTGCATACACATATACGTGACAAAGCATGTCTGGTCTTGTAGGCATCTAAATTCTATTGACTGTAGATCAGAAGTAATGATATATACTATTATATGGAGTAGAGAAGTTCTTTATATCCTTTCTTTGGAGACATTAGCAAGTTTACTATTCAGAATGATATGCAGTGATTTACAGCATGTCAGCTGCTAAATAGTAAATGACTGGGAACATTCACTTGCTCTGTGACAGAAATGAGCTATTTCAGCCTTCTTTCAGTGTTAAATAGTCTACCCTCAAATTAGAGCATTCAGATGGGCAGTTTCTCTGGAACAACTGATGTGATGTATATTCACAGCCTTCAAGGCAAAATTGTTTATGTGTTAATATTCTTCATCTCTATGCCAGGAATATCTGGTAGTGTTTGAAGATAGGTTAATGAAGAAAGTTGGTGAGACTAGTAACAGTCACGGATATATTTAAAGATATAAACTGCTAAGCTAGCCCACAGAAATGATGAGAGCTCAAAAAATAAAGTTACTGGGGAAAAGGGAAAGCAGCAGTTTTCTTCTGGTGTAAATCAGTGTAAGTTTGTCTCAAAGTCTGTGAGGTTGTGTGAGTGTACAGTAGCCAAGGAAATGTCTGGTAATTTTGTCTATACAGAGAAAGAATAGAAGGGATGGTGCTTCTTTTAGGTGCTAGACGTTAGTCTACTGGCATTAGCTAGCAAATGAGTCTTGATTCTGTGTTCCTTACTTGTGTTGGTTTTGCACATCTGGTCTCCTGACCTTAATATAAGTCATGTTATTGTTCTGTCACAGTCTTTGTTTAAAAAATACCTTTTAAATTATTATGTCAAAAACTCTACTGGCTTCAATAGCAACAGAATAAATCTTGAGAAGAATACGCTCATCTTAAACGAATGTGACCTAATAGTTTGCTTTCTTGTTTTGCTAAGTACGAATAGCCCAGAAAGCTAGGAGTTTGCCCTCAGTCTTTGCCTCCCTTGTGCAACATAGTTCTGTTTACCAATAAAATAATCAAAATATGGTAAATAGTTTTAAGAATATACTCTGAAGATTCTCCTAGTTTTATATGCAGAGAACAAGCGAGTGAAGAGGGAATGAGTTCTTCACAGTGGAGGTTAGAGAACTGGGTGGTGTTACACAAACTTGCATGAAAGCCAGGAATCTGTTCTGGCCTGCACAACATGAAGAACTTCATAAATGTGGGATGGTTAAAATGTTCTGGATGCTATATTGCACAAAGCAAATGAATAAACAAGAGCATTAGAAAATATTTTAGGATTAGAAGATTAAGAGTAATTGGCAAAGGCAGACTGGATGGCTCGGGAGATTGGTAAGGGACCTGGAGCCTTTCACCTCCTGATTAGCCAAAGATGTAACCCAGCTAATCAAAAAAAGATTTATTAACATTTGTTGTTCCAATGCAGATGGTTGGTCTAGTTTCTAATCAGCTGCAGAAGAGGCCAGGGGTCAAAGACAGCTTTGTTCTGTGCATGTGAACCTTGAGGCTGAATCTGTTACCTGGATATAGGTCACTGGTTTCTGCTGGTAGAATTTTGTTCGTAAAGCATATGATTACAGGAGCTGGCAGATTTGTCTTCCTTGGTAATTGTATTTATTTTCTGTAAGCAGTATTTTTAAACTGTTTTGGTGTACTAAGATTTAAGATTGAACTTCAAAAAGGAGGTGGGAGAATAGAGTAGGGTAGCATTTGGATCAAGGGCAGATTGAATTTAAAAAAATATACCTCCTCTTGCCTGAGTTCATCTATTCCATGAAGTCATTGGTTTTGGTCTGACTAATTAAGGTAACATAGACATATCTGTTGGAAACAAATAGTGCAATTACACAGCTTTGTCGAAGTACTTGCCAACATGCTTTAGAAAGTACATCTTGAAACATTGTCAATTATAGTGTTATCTTTTCTCCTCTTTCTGGCTATTTTTGGAAATGTGCGTGGTGTGTGAGAGGTAGCTTAGTTGTCTTAATAAATGAACTTCAATCTTTGTGATAAAAAACTAGAAGACTGGGAAAGAATTTATAATTTTCCCTATTAATGAACGAATTTAATAATTAAGAGTTTGGAGTTTCAGGGAGTCTTATTGTGAAATATATTTCAGTTTAATCCAAGACTGAGACATTGCTTTGAAGAGCAAATTTGAAGGATATCAGTGCAGCCATCTCAAGTGCAATAATGGAGAATTCATTGTAATAGCTGTCGTCCTCAATAATACCAACTACATTATCATAATTGAGGTGCTGTGGGAGTAACTGGTAGTTCCAAGGTCTTGTAAGAAAATGACAGTGAAAGAAAGAACTAGATCACGTTTCCCCAGTCCAAACAGATGCCTTGTACATTAGATTCCCTTTAAAAACAGAATGATGGATTCTTTTCTTCAGTGCTTATTGAAGGGACTGTTGATATATAGGTGTTCTTACATTTCCAGTGCAAGCTGTGCCTGTACTTGTGACTGCCACTAGTTATGTCAGCTGGCAGTTTGGACTCAATTGCTGTAATAGAATTGCCAAATTTTAGCATTGCTTTTGTTTAGCTTCTTCTGCTTTATGTTGGGGAAGAGTGTCTAGTTCAGAAAGTGTAACTTTGCCAGGGTAGGGCAGGAGACTAGGTTTTGCTGGGATCAGAATGAAACAGGGGAATAAATAAATACTAGAAGGTATCACTTCTGATACCACATGGAAATGTGAATATTGATTTCTAGAATGTATATATATATATTATTTTTTATTTTTATTACTTCCCCCCCGCCCCTTCCCTTTCCCCAGAAAGCAGGAGGTTAAGGACAATTACATACGCAGTAAAGGATTTTAGTGCCTGTAAATAGAGATATGAAAAGTAACTGAGAAATCTGAAAACCAAGCCAAGACTTGAGCAGAGTGTATAAACCCAAACAGTTCTGCAAACGTATAGGCTTTATCCAAATTTGGCTGGCTGAAAGCTGAAACAGCTACAGTTTATACCATCACTTCAAGTGCTTCTCCCAACTTCTTTGCATGGAAGCCAGTTTCTTCAGTTCTCTTTACCTGATGACACCCAAGGAGTCTTTCAGTGGGTTTTGTTATGCATGAAAAATGGCTTTTGAGTGTAATAACATTAAGATGGCCTTGTGTTACCTTTCACGTACATGCTCTCCTAATGGGATGCATTTTTTTGAATTCTGGCTGAGTAGTCAAGGAAATGTCAGCCGAATAATTGGTAATCAATTACATTCCAGTGCTGTAAAGATCATGTTTCTCTTCCCCCCACATTGCAACAGGTTAACACAAATAGTATGAGAATACTTAGTTCTATTTTATCCTCTTGTGATGTGGAGAAGGATGTATTAGCATGGAACACAAATTTGCTGTGTAGGCCACTAAGCAGGATTAGCGCAAGTTACAGAAATGTCATTAACAGTCCGTTGTATAAAATGCTAGTATGAATAATATGTTTTTCCAGTGTTCAGACATAAAAGTAATTGGCAATGAACAGCAGCTGGGATTATTGTCACTCACAATTTCTAACTGGTGTCTACAGAGCGTCTACAAAACAGGTTTGTTATCTGTAGACTCTGTGAATGGACAGCTGAGAGTAGTAGATGTATTTGCCCATTACAGCCAGTTAAGGTAAAGCATTTTGGCCAGTTTTTCTATGCATGTGTAGGAAAAACATAAGTATCTAATTGAATGAGCAAAACCAGATCACCTTGCAGCTTATGTAATTGTGCAATGAACTGCTGTTATTTTCTGTTCACCATAATTCCATCAGTGCTTTCTTTAAGTTGTCTTTCAACACCACTGAGAATTTGAACACTGAAATAATGCAGTGGATGGAGACCTGCAGTGCCAAATCCTGTGGAGCCAGCCCAAACCCCACTGTTGTCAGTGGATCAGGCTCAGCATGGCTTTGTCTCCAGTTCTTGCTCACCATAAAAATGAATAAAACAAGATATCCTCTGCAGTATTGAAGAGGTGTTAAAACATCCCTCTTCCAAAGAACCTCTTCAAAACCAAATTCATAACTTGATACCAGAACTTGGAGCCCCAGTTTAAGTGAAAAAGCTATCACAGTTAAGTCCCAGCTATCGGGCTGCCCAACTTGCCGTTGCCTAATAAGATATGTTTCCTAAACAAATAGAAAGCAAATTTCAGTTTATTTAAGAAAAGGTTTTAACCAGCACATGGGAATTATGCTTTCTCTAAAAAAAAAAAAAAACAAAGAAAAAGAGTTGGAGGCAGAATAGCAGCAGCTCATTATATCATGGTTTAGCAACTCATTGACTCACTATACATGTTCAGTTCTGATGGTATACAAAGGAGAGCAGCTCATTGTATGAGCTAAATGGCTAAAAGGCATTTATATGCATTTAAAGATGTATACATTTCATGCTCTCTGTATGTCTGAGTCTTTCCGTATGGTGTGATACCGAATGAGCAGTGATCACATGCTTTCTCTGTGGCACAGCTGTTGAGAAGGACAAGAAAAATAATTACAGCAGTTGCCTAATGCATTACAACAGAATCCTGCAGAAGTGTAGTAATATACTTACTGGTTGGGAGAACGGAAGTCAAACCCTGTATGGAAGTTTTATATTCCCTGTAAGACATCTCTTGACTGTAAAAATTGAGAATGTGGCACAAGGAAGTGTCCACCAATGTCCTTGATGTAGTGATGTAGACTGGATGATGGCAAAGGAGTAGATATCTGTGGATTTCAGGTGTAAAGAGGAATTATCTTCTGGATGCTGTACACTGTCTACTATTCAGGAAAAAGAAGTAGAGTGATGGTGACACATTTTTTGTCAGGAGATTCTTTGGCCTTCAAACCAGTCATACAGGAGCAGCAAATCTGGCCCTGATGTCATGGCAGGTGTGGTGCACTCCTGGGAAGGGCCGGCCTGCCTGCTGTGAGAACACGGGGTTTAATCACATAAGGCCTGGAAGCCTTGTTTCCTTCCTGCAGACCATTTTGCTCAGAGATCATGAGAACAGTTCAGCAGACCTACCTTTTTTTTTTCTTTTTCTTTTTTTTAATTATTGATGTCATGGACTTGGGTGTGGTAGGTTTCTTTGCCACATGCCATTTTTCTACTGTAGTTTTTCCATCCTTGTTTGACTTAAATTGAGCTCTGTGCATGAGAGGAACAGAAGATTTCCTTGGAGAATGTCTGCATTGAGTAATCTTGAGAAAACCGCCTCTCTTTTCAGACATCAGCCACTATGGCTGTGTTACAAGGCGTCCTGGTGGATACTGGATACTCCTGTAGGAATGGTCTTTATAAGAATTGGTCACACTCTGACCCAGCAAACTGAATTAATTATTTCAAATTTAATTTTTTTTTTTTTTTACTCATATTTGGAAAGCAATTTTCTTGGACTGGTAGGCATGGCTATGATTAAAACATTTAACTGTATTGAAATATAAAAAGAGTTAGGGCTCATTCTTTTGTTCCACGCCTAGTATAGACTCCCAGCAAAGTCTCCTGTCAAAAGGTTGAGGGATATGAGAACTGATTATTGGATCTTATATCAATGACATGATTTAGTGATTTAGTGAAGGAAGGAATAGTCCTGTCAGAGAACCCGGTTAAAGAACCTGATCCTGTTGTGTATGTGTGCCTCTGTTTCCCCAAATAAACATATTTATATGGAATTTATATATTGCTATGTGAAACATTTCAAAATCTTCAGCAACAGATGCTGAATACATGAGGGTCTGTGTATGATATCTTACTACATTAGTATAAATGGAAAAGGTGGTGAATGAAGAAGCTTATGAATTAATTGCTCTTTTTTTTGTTGTCCCTTCCTTGCTATTTAAATAAATCTACGGTGGAGCTAAAATGACCTTGTTTTTTATTCACAGGTTACTTTAGGTGGAACCTTTATTGGAATTGGGCGGAAAACTCCAGATTGCCAAGGCAACACCAAGTACTTCCGCTGCAAATTCTGCAATTTCACCTACATGGGCAACTCCTCCACTGAACTAGAGCAACACTTCTTACAGACTCACCCAAACAAAATGAAAGCAGCCCTTTCCTCCTCTGATTCTGGTAAAACTTCAGAGAAAAACTCCAATAAATCCAGTCCTACTCTTCGACCATGTGATTCTGGAGACTTGGGGAAGTGGCAAGACAGAATCACTGTAAAAGCAGGAGATGATACACCAGTTGGATATTCGGTGCCCATCAAGCCAATAGATTCCTCTAGGCAAAATGGTACCGATACAACCAGTTACTACTGGTGTAAATTTTGCAGTTTCAGCTGTGAATCGTCCAGCTCATTGAAACTATTAGAACATTACAGCAAACAGCATGGGGGAAGCCAGGCAGGAAGCCTTCACCCAGATCTGAATGATAAGCTTTCTAGGGGATCTGTCATTAACCAGAATGATCTAGTGAAAAATACAGATGGGGAGTTAGTGACAAAGACAGAAAAGGGTGCAAAAAAGAAAGACTTGACTAGCAAAGGAGCAGAGGACAGCATGGTGACAAGCTACAACTGTCAGTTCTGTGACTTTAGGTACTCAAAGAGCCATGGCCCAGATGTAATAGTGGTGGGCCCACTTCTCCGTCACTATCAGCAGCTACACAACATTCATAAATGTACCATTAAGCACTGTCAGTTCTGTCCCCGAGGCCTCTGCAGCCCAGAAAAGCACCTTGGAGAAATTACTTATCCATTTGCTTGCAGAAAAAGTAATTGTTCCCACTGTGCTCTCTTGCTTTTGCACCTGTCTCCAGGGGTGACAGGAAGCTCTAGAGTCAAACACCAGTGCCATCAGTGCTCATTCTCCACTCCAGACGTGGACGTTCTCCTGCTCCACTATGAGAATGCACATGAAGCCCAAGCGTCTGATGTCAAACCAGAAACAAATGCCCTGCCAGGGGCAGAGGGGCCGCTGACACTCAAGGAGAACAAAGAACACTCATGTACCAAATGTGACTTTACCACCCAGGTGGAAGAAGAGATTTCCCGACACTACAGGTACGATGAAGTTTCAAATGATTAATGGTAGGAACCCAAACAAACAGCCCTCCCTTAGTTCCTTAATTAAATGTCACCATTCCCCAAACATTTGAGGAAACTGGAAATCAAAATATGAATGCGTATAGATATAAATCTTTACAGCCAGGGTCTAATCCAACATCCACTTTGTTTTGGAAAACCACCAGCTAAGTTGGTGGATTTAATTATACATTCAAACCTGTGCAAAGAAGAGAGAGATTTGGATTTGCATGCAGATGCTGAAGTTCCAGCATATTTGAGGTTTGGTCAACTATTTTCCACCCAGAATCTTTTAGGTACTATTTTAGTTTAGGCTTTTTACCAGAAAGCTGGCATCTTCATTCAGTAGGGGAACACGAATGGCTTTACTTTCCAAGACAGACTATGAATCCTTTCATGCTCCGTAACAGTGCTTCAATGTACTACCTTTTTGTAGTATTTTCCATTCCCAAGTCCAGCAATGCAATAATTAGTTTAAGAGCATTCCACTGCTGTTTTGGTGTTGGTTTCACACTGGGAGCAGACACTCTTTTGTCTGTTGATGTCATCCCCCAAGATCCTTTTGCAGATGCTTATTTTCATGTTGCTGGTTTACAGTGTCGTTCTATTTATTTTAAATGCTAATGTTCCTATTTGGAGGTGGATGTAGCCAGTCTCCTGACTCAGTCTGACACAATGTCATAGCGGCAGCCAACTCCCTGCTAAACTTCTTGGGTCAGTTCCTGCGCTGTTGTAAACTGGCAGTCCGGTTTACATCAGAGGAGGAGCTGGCTCTTAGGCTTCGTGAAGAGCAACAGTTATGTGCCGCTGCAAAAGCGATGTTAAATATTAGAAAATCATGCTGAATATGTTAATAGTTAAGGCTAATGCGTCAACAACAACGGAAAACTCAGTATCTATCTCATCTAAAAGATCTTTGCATGGAAGCCAGCTAGAATGAAGACAAAAGAAGATGCATTTTCAAAGCTAAAGCTTTGTTAAAAGCTCAAGAAACTGTGCCACATTTAATAGATTCCAAGACATCCAAAATTAACAAAGGCAGACTGGGGCATGATACTTTAATAGAGATTAAAGCTGGGGGCATCCAAATGTTGCCCAACAGAGGGCTGCATTGGCAATGTATCAGGAGCCTATTTAAAAAAAAAGGAAAAAAAAAGAAGAAGGAGCATATTGCTCATCTTTAATTTGGAGCTAGAGCCCACGGAGGGTTCAGGTCCCAGCATGCAGTGCCCCATTTTTGATCCAAGTGGGCCTGAGGGATGTTGTGCGGATTAATTAGTTAATGTTTGTAAACTGCTTTGAAGATGAAAAGTGGTATCTAAGTTCCAAGCATTATTACAGCAGCTTTGAGCCATGCTGTAGAACTCCATAGGCAGCACTTTGTCCGCCGCTGGGGCATGGCACGATCTTTTTTTAGTGGTTAAATAACTGGAAGATTGAAATGGCTCCTGGACTGAAAAAAACACTTTTATTTTGCTGCAGCTGGTAATTTAAGTTTTAACAAGCACGCCTAGTTAAAATCCTTTTTTTTCCCAAGGAAAGGAGAAGCCGTGACTTTCAAAATTAAGTGCTAAGTCTGAGACGGGGTAGCAGTAGCTTCTCCTTTGGAGGGCTCAGCACCCTGCGGCTCTGGCAGTTGTCACAGGGAACTGCACTTTGGAAAATCAAGAGATGCACTTAAGCGTTCAAATCTCAACTTGTTTGTCTAAAATTAGGCTATTCTATTTAAGACACTGGAACAATATATTTTGTTAAGCCCTCAGTCTATGACATTATTGAGTACTCTGAGGATGTTGTGTAATTAAAGCGAAATGCAACATCTCTGTAACTGCCAGCTTCTTTCCTTTTCTTCTGCCCTCCCCTCTTTCTGTTTCTTTTCTACATGTACTGCTGCTGGTTTTCCCCACTGTGCATCTTCTTTGAAATCACAGAAGTTAGTTCAGTTTGTGGTAGGTTCTCCACGGTGGCCAACACCAGCAGATTTTATTGCTTTTCTATACATAACCTAGTTTTCATAGTTTTCGCTATCAAACTAAAACAAACGGAAAAAGAGCCTTCTGGGGCATTGTAGCTTTTATTTTTACTATTGTTATCAGGCCTTTTTAAAACAGAAGTTTTGCATGTATCAGGTATGTATTTATTTCCCTTTTTGTATTTTATGAACTAAAGATACAGAATAGTTCAGATTTTAAAAAGTGGAACTTCTATAAAATAGTAGTGTTAGGGAGTTATGTGACACACAGAACCATGCTGATGTGGAGCGCCTCACATCCTAGCTGTCTCTCCCCATGGCTTCACCAGAGTTTATCTCAATAAAGCTGTTACACCACACGTTATGTATTTCTGATGGATTTAAAATCCACATATGTCTAAAACCTGTCCATTTATATAATGAGTTGAATGGATTCTAATGGTAAACATTACTAAGCATTAATGTGGTGGCAGAAACTGTTCTGCCATTCACATATTTAAAGTTTGCCCTTGATAATCTGTGAGTATCAGAGCTGGCTTTAGATGATACTTGCATGTTTTGGTTCATATATTTTTTGTCTGCATTTTTGATTATTTTCACTTCGAGCCACACACATGAACAGCATGCTTAATTTATTTTCTTTTTTGTTTTATTTCCTTTTCGCTCTACATCTGCAATTTCACTATGTCTCCTGTGTCCCAATATTCCTCCTTTGCAACCATGTATTTGCAACAACATTAGAATTTGCAAAAGTGGTTCTTTCCAAGTTTTCTGTCTACAGAAACATACACTTACACTTAATGCTCATTCTGTATTTCTTCATATGATTATTTGAGAGCTGTTAAGTTTGAACTTAATGAATCACATTGCACTTCAGTTTACTTGTATTTAAACCTGAGTAAAATTGTTTACTCAAATAAATGCCCAGAAGGTTTACTGGCCTCCATTTTCTACTAATTCTGTTACTACTCATTTTCCATTATACCTTTGAGGAGTCAGGTACTCTTGGTGTTCATTGCAAAGCTTAGTTTTTCCTCAAAACTGTCTGGTATTCTGATGAGCTAAAAGGTGCCAACTCTTGTAATTTAGATAAAAATCATACTGAATATTTGGGGAAATTTTGCGTGTCAGATCACTCAGTCTGGAGATTATTTTCCTGCTTCCTCCAAATAATTAATTTTTAAATTTTTTTTTTGGTTGTTGTTAAAAATTGAAGAGGCTTCTTGCAGAAGTGTTTTTTGTTTTTATTTTTGTTTTAATGTTGCTGTGGGAAAACAGGACGTTTTATCATTTCTGCAAACATTAGAATTTTTCATGTAAATCCTTAATTGTCAAAAAAGACTTGGACAGAAAGCATTTGATCAGTGCTAGTCGAATTAAAAATGCTATGCTGAAAAATGCTCTAAACTTCTAAAAAAGGTAGGGTAGTGACTGTGTGTTATTCAATAAACAACCGCAAAATATAAAAAGAAACTAGAAAGATTCACAAATGAAGAATAAGATGGCAATGAGGTAGAACAATTTTTGTAATAAACAGAAATTATTTTGAAAACATGGAGTACTGCACTTATGTAGGGTTCTCTTTTGAGATTAGTTTCAAATTAAATTAAATTCCCCACGTCTTAAAGGTAAATGGGGCAGAGGGATACAAGGCAAAGGGCTGCTCAGGTCTTGCTCGTCAGGGCTGGGGGTGTTGGTTCTGCCTCTGTTCTCACTCTGTGGGCAGCAGAAGCTGGAGCAGGGTCTTAGGCCTGCAGATTATGGAAATGTGGAGCCTTTGGGACACGCCCCAGAGAGGACAGCCGAGGGCAAAAGTGTAAATTGAGGCCCAACAGCTCCCAGTTTTTCGGCAGAGCAGGAGACTTCTCTTGTTGAACAATAGCAGCAGCTGCGAGGACCTTTTCCATCGTCCTGACACCTTAATTCACTGCTCTGAACTTGTTTGCTCTTGCCAGTGGCTTTTGCTCTCCTTTCATCTCAGCCTTGTGCTCCGCTCTGCCCATTCTCCTCCCCTTTCTGTCCCTCCGCTGAGTTTTCTTGCTCGCTTTGCTTACGCTATTTCCTTCTGAATATTTTCTGCTCCCTGCAAGCCTGAGTGTGGCACCCATCCCCAAAGTAAACTTTCTCATAAGCCTGTTTCTTCATGAGAAATACTAGCAAGTCTTATATACATTATGTAATTCAAAACATGCAAAAAATTGAAGTGATACGACAGCTGTACCTTCACCCAGAATATTTGCTATGCCCTAAAGCACAGGAATGTCTTCAGGTAATTTAAAAAAAAAAAAAAACAACTTGTTTTGTAGAGAATAGTGTTTTGTAATACTTCAGACTAGTTAGAAGTATGTCAACGAGACTTAATTAACAACTGGCTAGTGTCAAGAGTATCACAGCCTGGTAAAAAGCTCAAGTAAAGAATATTAAATCCATCAAAAAAGCGCATATCTAATCTCTCCAACTTCAAGCTTTTGCAAGGGAAAAATTTTATATCTTATAGTGCCCAATTCAAGTACATTTTGGTACAAATAAAGAATTACAGGATTTTATTAAGTTGTCAGAATGTAACAGTGCAGCAAAGGTTTGGCCTGAATTCCTCGACGTTTAATTTTGGGATTGGGCCATAAATGTTTTAATGTCCAGGAATGATGAGGTCTTTGATTTATTTCGTAGTGAAAATAATGATGCTAAGTGACATTAATGGATGGAATGACATTGCCATCCTAGTGCCGTTTTGAGGATAATGCCAGTTTATGGCTTGAACCTGCTGTTAGCTTGCTTGCGTGGTGTATGAGAGAGATCACAGAAGGGAGAGTGCCATTTCCTTCTTCATTTACATCACTGTCTGCCCTACTGAGATTTTCCTCAAACATCTCTCCTTTGATCAGCTGAATGCCAATACACCTGATGGGTTCAGAGTTTCAGGTGATGTTACCACGGTTTAGCTGTAAAGTGCAACTTTAAGGTGCACGGGAGTGCTTATTGTGTACTTTGCAAATTGGAACTTTTAACATTTTGTTGCTTAGCTTCGAGGAGTTTTGTGCACAAATCTAAGTGTAACTTGGGACTTCAGACACATGGAGTAGGTTTAAATTCTAACACAGAAAGAAATCAAACATTGCCAACTTGTTTCCTTGATCGCTATCAGGGTGGGGTGAAAACAGAGATAAAAACATTTTCTTTGTATGCCGTGTTCTGGGAAAGAATAAGTTTCTAGCTTTCAGAAGTTCTCTAATAGCTGATGATAGTTATTATTTTATTATTTTATTATTTGAGACTGTGAATTATATTGGACAGTTCCAAACTTCAGCTTACTTTTCGGAGCTTGGGGATAGAATAGCATACAGGACAAACCCATGCAAAGTATGAAGATTTATAATGTCGATGGCAGAGATTACTTTTTCATGCATACTAGAAAATTACATGTCCTGAAAAAAAGGCTGTTGGGTGACTACTACCTAGATCCGTCCTTGTCTTTTCCACGTCATAGTGCCTGTCACAGTTTCACAGAAAAACAGAGGAATGTTTGTATGACTCTCTTTGAATAAATTACAAATAATTTAAATGAGCAAACCTTTAATGGAATAAAGGTGATTGTAGCTGGGCCTCAGCCGTGTAGTTACAACTGTGTCTAATATTCAGCATTTATTTGTGGCTTTAGAAGTGTGGTACCACTCCTGTGGTGTATCCCGCTCCTGATCAAAAACGTTTGGCCAGCGTGGAAGTGGGGGGAAAAAAATAAAAGACAAGTTAGGCAGAAAAAGATCAGCTGTTTGGAGGTGTGATATCTGTAGATGAGAGCCAAGTTAGGAAAGGGGGTTAGCTATTGAAATAGCCAAGTTAAACAAGAGGCACTTAGGGCTAAGTAGCCTCCCAAAGGATTGATAAACTTTCACATGGGGAGTGTATGCGGTTGAGCCATTAGCCCCAAATGGTGTCTTGTTTAACTTGGCGTTTAAGATAACTAGCCCCTGTCTAACTTGGACTTCCCTGAAGGTATCCCACCTTTACAGGGCTGACCCTCTTTATAACTTGGCTTTTTGTATTTATAAAATGGTTTTGATCAGATAGCACTCTCATACTCTCTCTTTTTTTCCTTTTTATTTCTTTCTTGGTTCAGAAGAGAATTAAGATCAGTTCAGAAAAGAATTAAGTTTCAAGAGAGAATATATTAGTGTCGCATCGAGAGACAAGCTGATTTTAATAAAACACAATTGTAGAATGAAGAAAAAGGAACAGAGCCAGAACAGGATTTTAACCCACAGCTTTCTCTCCCACAAGTAGATTTTGTTGCCATAAGGCTATGTGAAGAATAGCTGACTCTATTTTTTGCATAACTGAACAAGCCCATCTAGTCCCTTAAAATGAATATAAATACGGAAAATGACAAAAAGAAAACTGATATTGCACAAGGGCTAAAAAGCTTGAATCTGAATGTGTACTCATGTCTGTGCGCTGACACAACTGCGAGAAAATCAGACAATGTAAATAACATATGGTTTGTTTTTCCAACAAAAGGAAAGAAGGAAGACAAGGAGGTTTAAAAAGTTTGGCAAGTAGTCCCTTCTAAAACTATCATACTCTAAAAGGGACATTTTGTGTATCTTTCCAGTTCTACAGATGCACCAAGAGCCAAATCCCACTCTTACTGGAGTCAATGGGAGTTTTGCCATCGACTTCACTGAGACTAGGATTTGGCCTCAAAAGAATTAATTCTAACAATTGGAGTTGTCAGGGCAGTAACAGATTTCTCATGCAAGTTTTGTCCTGTGTGGATAGCAAAAGGCTCATTTTTTAGCTTGGCTAAAGACGCTGTTGTGACTCCGAATGCCTGGGGTGTGGATGTGTGAGTGTGTCTGTAGGGAGAAGCTGTTGCAGATTTATGTACATTTTGGTGGAAGGCAGGGACGGTGTTTTACTCTGCGTTGGTACGACGCCGGGTGCAGCCGGAGCCTGATGGGAGGGCTCGGACCTCTCCTGTGCTATAAACAATTATTCATAATGGCGTTATAGAGCTCATAAAGAGTGTTCTGTTCCTATGATAGATACAGTAAATGGGTAACATGTTGTTCTCATGTACCAACATATGCTTTACATAATTTAGTAATACAGTACTTTATATAGGCTTTTAGAACAAAAACAGGAAGGCGCATTATTCTGCAGTGCTCCACAGCTCGTACGCAAGCATTTCTGTACTTGATAGGAAAACAGCTTGTAGTGACACAGCCAGCTTTTTTTCTATAGAGCAGAATCTGTTAAAGTTGTGTTAAAATATCCATAGAGAACAAGTAAGTACTGTGTGTTGTGCACAGCCTTCTGTCCTTTGGTGTATTCTTACCTGTAAGTTAGCCAGAGCTCCATTCAAAATCATCTTTGTCAACCAAAAGTACGTTAAATTGGTGGAAAGAAAATAAATTTTTTAAGCATTTGAACTTTCTAGCATAGATTTATGTTATACAAGTGGTTTTTTAATAAAAAGAAAACAATCCTTTTCTAACTATTTGATTTTGTTGGAAAAAATGTGTTACTTCGATGTTTCTACCACAATAGGAAGTGGAAAGTGTATTGCAGCAAACTGAAGAGGAAAAAACTGCAGAATCCCAGTGAAATTATATGAAGTTTAGAATAAAGCAGTGGAGTGTGAATGAGCAATAGGAGGCCATTACGAGGCATGGGGGGAAAAAACAAGCAGGATTTTTCCCATATTGTATGAGACACCGAAGTAAACCTGCTTGCTTTATTTAGAGGAAATAGTACCATAAGTTCCATTTATTTTCTTCATCTTGGTTGGCAGAACCACTGCGAGAGAGAAGGCCGAGAGGAGGCTCTTGTGTTAATACAGTTCTCATTTTCTTCCAGGAGAGTACACAACTGCTACAAATGCCGTCAGTGCAGCTTCACGGCTGTTGACACTCAGTCACTACTAGAGCACTTCAACACTGTGCACTGTCAGGAGATGGACGTCACTACAGCTAATGGGGAGGACAGTCACAGTGTTTCGTCTATCAAGGAGGAGCCAAAAATTGACCTCAAGGTCTACAGTCTGATTAATCCAGACCCCAAAATGGGGGAGCCCATATCTGACAGCATAGTGAAGAGGGAAAAGATAGAAGAGAAAGAAGTGCTCAAGGAGAAAGGTTGGACTGACAGTCCCAGCGATGATCTTCGCAACGTGACCTGGAGGGGAACGGACATTTTGAGGGGGAGCCCGTCATACACACAGACCAGTCTGGGCTTATTGACCCCAGCGTCCGTTGGCCAAGAGCAGCCAAAGCCTTTAAGGGATAGTCCGAACGTAGAAGCAGCCCATCTCGCGCGGCCCATGTACGGCTTGGCGGTGGAGAGCAAGGGCTTCCTGCAGGGCGTGCAGGCTGGAGCGGCGGAGAAAGGCGGGCAGCTCCCCCAGCCCTACCCTGCGTCCGGGGACAGCAAGGCCAAGGACGAGTCCCAGTCCTTACTACGGGTAGGAAGCTCTCTTTTTTTTTCCCTCTTGCTCTTTATGATTACATGTATGTTACGTTTAATTAGGCATGCAAATGATTTCTTCAGTTCCAGAGTAATGTGGCTGGGTTCTTTTTTTTCATGCACGGGAAAAAAAAAATAATCAAGGAAAGACTGAAAGCCTCAAACTTGCAGACATAAACTGGCAGGTGAATGTTCTAAAGTGTTTGCATAAAACAGTGTATATATTGATGTAGTATTAGTAAGCAAGTGCTTCTGCTTTTGCTATATAACTCTGATTAAATTTTGTTTAATCATTCCTGCTAATTGTGCAGGTTGATGATGCATTTGAAGAAGGAAGGTTTAGAACCCCAGAAGGCTGCACATCTGTTACACTAAAACAACTAATCGCCTCTTAAATTTTGTGGTGGTGTGACAGTTCACACTTAAGCAAGATTTCACATTATTAAATAGGAATATGAAATCTGAGTTAAATATGAATAAAAAGTAACCTCTTTTTTTTTAAAGAAAAACCAAAACAATGTAATTATATATCAATTTTGACACTTGTCTGGTTGTCTTGGAAGCAAAAGAAAAGAAAAAAAAGATAAATGGAAGGAGTGTGGGTGATAAGAAAAGGAGGGTGTTTGTCACACCAAATAATTCCTATTCTGTCTGTATTTTACACAAAAGGGCCTGTATATATAAGGAACTTCCCATTCCATCAAGGTATGCTTTTTCCGCTGTAGGGAAATCTGAGTTTAGGAAACCTCTCAAATTCTGAGGAGCTGCACAGGGCGACAAATAAGTACCTTTCTCCTGGAGTCATTACCGTATGTTTTTAGGGGCAGCTCCCTACTTGAACTTCTAGAAACTTCCTACAAGAGCAGTCAACACACAGACAAACCTCACTAGAATGGAACTGATGATCAGCTATT
Organism: Streptopelia decaocto; assembly: GCF_964273445.1. Lineage (NCBI taxonomy): Eukaryota > Metazoa > Chordata > Aves > Columbiformes > Columbidae > Streptopelia > Streptopelia decaocto. The sequence goes on from NC_138655.1 coordinate 16,456,489, forward strand.
TTTCTTTATTGTCTTTTATAAGAACATTTATAACCATACCATCCATTACTGTAAGAGTGAACAACGTGTCAGAAGAAGACAAAAGGCAAGATAAATGTTTTACTCCATGGTCTTCTAAGATTATACATAGGTATATCTCTCTCTGCATGTGTAAGTAAGTCTTACAAGCTCTTTTTAAATGAAGTCAGTGGTCTTAAAAATATCATAGTTACTCTAATTATAAAATAATGTGTCTGTTGCTTAAAGTCTGCATGGAGTTTAGGGGGACAAGAGTCTTTTGTGCCTTACAGGTCAGAAATAGTTTCTGATGTCAGATTTTAAGTGTGTGAGAAGCAGTCACAGTATGACAGGTTCCCTGTTGCGAACCTGGGTGTGTGCTCATTGTGAATGGCAGGGTTATATTTCTCTTCTCCCTTTGGAAATATATATAAAAATATATAAATTATATCCAACAGGCAGTGGAATTCATGCTAAACATATGATGCTAGTTACATCCCACTTAGATTTTTGTAGTGGTTCTTAGAAGTGCAGAGACATATTGGCCAAAGGAGCTATTTATATTGTGGGTTATCAGAATACAAATATTTTTCATTTGTTGTTTTAGTCCTAAAGAATTAAAAAAGCCAACTAAACAAAAATTTTCAAAGGGACCTGGTAGTGTGCAGAACCAGCTCTACAGAGGCATAAATGTGGTTGGTCACTGGAGCCTATAATCTTAATAAGTAGTAAGATAAGACAATTACAGTATCAGTCTTAGCCATTGGTGAATGAAGAAAGGGAAACTACACTGGCTGCTTCTTATGCTCATCTTTAAAATAAATTTTGGACAGTTTTTTAAAGTCTTCATACAGAAGCATTATTTTTTTTCCAATCAGTATTTTTATCACTTTAGAAATATTTTTAACACTTCTGGATGTTCTGAAACACAAAGTACCTGTAATTCTTATGGTTTTCTGGAAAAAAAAAGTCTTATTTTTTATGTTATCAGACCATATAAATTAGTTCCTTGCGTTTTAAAAAGTTGTGTATAACCCAGCTTCCCTTTTATAAGGTTTGTAAAAGGATTTATTAGTGGATTAGGTCTATACTGAACAGAGAAACCATACCACCACCACTCCAAGAGGATTTACTTTTGTGTACACTTTTAGCTACCTTGCTCTTTGAACTCAGTTGTGCCAAGGACTTGTCTGGGTCTTTTCCTTAGTTATAGTATTTTAATTTTCACTTTTCTTCTTTGAAAATTGGGAAGTTGCCTTTGTCAGTTTGAAAAACTTAAAAAAGGGAAGGAGGTTAACTTTCTACATCTGCTGAACGGAGCCCCTAATCATATATATTTCATCACTATTGATGGATAGAGGAAAATAGTAATAATTCAAACTTCTGGAAGGTAAGGGGTGATCTGAAGGATAGGAGATGGTGGAAGATGAAGGAGTGTGACTCTGTGAGTGGTATTAATTCTTCCAATAATGTGGATATTGCGTATGCCCCTGGGTCTCTGAAAAAGATCATTGAAACCCAACTCCCTTCCACTCTGGAAAAAGCTCATTTTTGTAATCCTCTGAAATAAAAAAAATGCTCTATATTGTTAAGCAAATCTCCCATGATTATCCACTTTTGGATAAATTTATTTTTCTAATGTGAAATAGCTAGTAGAAATAGCAAATGTTGTGCTAAAAGTTGGGCCTTTCTAAAAGGAAAGCGTTAAATCAATACATACTTCTGGTATCATATAATGGATGCTTATGCAAAATACTGTATCCCAGGACGACTGGTGACTAGGAAACAAAACCTATAATAAAATCACTGTGGACACCTTCATTTTTTTTTCCCCAAAGACTGACATAGAGGAAGCCAAAAATTTGGGATTACTCAGTGAATAAACACTGTGAGAAATGGACTGAAAAAAATCTAACACCTCCCTTTTGTTGTACTGGCTATTCAGTATTTATAAAGTGGTTCTGCTTATTACAAATGATTTGTAATGATTCAACAGTAGCAGTAATACCATGTGCTTTTCATTTTTGAGTTCTCTCGTGACTGGGGGAAGGGAAAGGGGAGATAATGTTTTTCACATTTTTTCATACAGATAGAGGTTAATATTGCAAGTGGGTTTTCTAGATACTGAGTTTGGGAGTGATTAGCATTTTAATAAAATATCAAAGATGACGCAGATCAACTGGGGAAGGGGTGAAACTCTACAATCGCCCACAGAATTCCCTAATGTCTACAGGATAATTGTAAACTTTTGGAAGTTACTTGGAGTGGTTTTCAGCTTTGCACATTGTGTGAGCCATTGATACGCCACTTTCTTGCATTCCTTCCATGCACGATGGACATGTTCCCTCCCCAGTTTCTGTGCTACAGTAGATTATTCACAGGAGTCATTAGGGTTGGATTTCTTTCCTTTTTCACAGCTAAAAGACCGAATGGCTTGTGACCTTTCGGGAGCTGGGGTTGGTGCGGTGGCAACAGCTTGAACTCCGCATGTGTGTGAACACACGTATGCAGTGGACGCACCTTTCTCCCCGAGAGCGCTTCCAAGCTGTGTGTATGTAACACAATCTTTCTCAGGGGCTTGGTACACTTCTGTGAGTGGCTTTAATTTATTTTTCTTATTACAATGTTTCCAGCAGCTGTACTTACAGCGAATCGGTATGTTTTGCAAGTGGGAATTACAAAAAATGTACCTCAGCGTGGTACAATGTAGACATTATTTCTGCTCTTCCTCAGAGTAGCTGATTTTATAGTTTAAAGATTTGTTGATACTGGAAGGTCTATTGAGATGCAAAAATGTTCCTTTTTTTTGGGTAGCACATTGGCAGCCAGCAGACTCCAGGCCAGGCAGATTGTTTAATGCTTTGACAACGCAGATCTTGGACAGCAGGAACTTTTTGCTAAACTGATTTTAAATGAAGTGTCCTGTTTTGCTGTGCAGACACTGCAGAACAAAGTTTTCCACAAAATCAGGAATTGCAGCCTGAGCCTTCAGACCTAAAAACAGCCCCAGTTAGCCCACCATAAGGTGTTGGTAAACACTGGGGCCTTGCAGCGTCGTCGAGCTGATGCAGAGCAGCACAGATCAGTGTGTCCCATGGTGCCGCTTATACCTGAAGGCAACAGGGAGATACCTGCGTATTAATCATAATTCATGTAGTGGGGAGATTTGTGTACTGTCAGAGGGAGACAAACTGTCAAATTATTGCAAAAGTACTGGTGATTTTTATCAAAGGCAGACCGCAGGCTATAATGTTAAATATCTAACTGAAGTTATGTTAACTATGAGCTTCTTATATGGAGCAAAGGATAAACTCAGCTCTTTTATCAGACAGATTATTTTGCACCCTAATGATCAGACTGTTTTCACACTACAGGAAATCATGGTGTTTTAAGAAAGTTTCAATTTATTTTAACAAGAGTTATTTTCTTTTTGTCTGTGATAGTTACACTTCTGCTATTTCAGATAGTCTTCTGTCTAGGGCTGGTTATATGGCTTCAAATTTGGGGAGGCAGGAAATCAAAAATGTGATTTTCCCTCTCCCTGTTTCGCATTCTCCTCTGTTGCTGATTGACAGAGCTAATTTTAAAATAAGCAATAGGTATGTATGTATCAGTAAATTTACATATAATCAAATTAATATCAGTCTAGTAAATATCAGACACAATCCCTAGTGGTGAAACATTATTTTCCCTGTTATAAAGTACTGACTACTGTTATCCACAGAGTTAGGTGCCAAATAGCTGCAAAGCAGTGGAAATGCTGAACTGGCCTTTGTCATTTCCGAAAGACTTCTCCAAACATTCAGTCTTTGGCTGGAAGGATAACATACCTTTGAGGTAAAACCTGCCTCTCTGATGCTGGTAGAAGTATTGCTGCTGCTTTTAGCAGGAGCACAAGGAACAGCATTGGAAGGTTCAAAGCACGCAGAGTGGGCTCTTGATTTAAATGCGTTTTTTTCAATGGTCACTACAGGCTAATGGATGGAAGCTTTTGTGCACTTTGGCATTGTGTCCCACTTCCAACCACCTTTTGATAGCAGCATCTTGATGGTGTATCTACAGAATTAAATTGAATGCATGTAATTGTTTCATACATCTTATTTAAGTTGGTGAAGGTCTTAGATGCTGCATCTCATTCCTCAGCCACTTTGGGAAAGAAAAAGCAGCCCTTTTAAAGAAGAAACATCTGAAATAGTTTCTCTGGAGCTGCATCTCATTTTATTCCCATTTCCTCTGACTCTGTTAGAGATCTTTCAGGAAGTATTTATAGTCAAGGCCATTCATTGCCATACGGGCCTCTAATTAGCTGAAGGGAACTCAGCAGGCACTGTGTCTTACTAATGCACATAGCTCTGTCAGGTCACAGAGCTGCCAAAGTCTTTCATTTTTTTTAGAAGCACCTGTTTCCACAAGTCTCTGCCTGGGGAGGCAGCAGGCTATTTTTTTAAATATAACTACATCCTGGAAAATTGCAAGGATCCTTCAACAAGGAAAATGAGAAAATAAAGATAGGACTTGAAGAGAAAGGGTTTTGAAGCATCGGGTTTCCTGCACAAAACCAAGGTGGGTAAAATCTCTGTGATGGTGAAGGTCTCGCAAAAGAAGCTAAAATAACTTTCTGGAGGTTTCAAGTAGTCTAGAAACAAACATGTACTTGGCTGCTTTTAGTAACTACTGGAACCAAACCCACAAGAAATTGAATGTTTTGCATTACTCATCCTGACTGAGTGATCAGATAGGACTAGAAAGTAACTTTTAGAAAAATGTTAACCTGCCCAATTAAAGGCATGTTTCTGGTTTTTGTGTGGGGTGTGTCTGTCATGTGGAGAGACAACCCCACCTCGTGCATGTTTACCCACCCGTCAGTGCATATTTTTTATTTATTCTTTCTTTTTTTTTCCTCTCCCTTTTACGAAATGCGGTTTAGGAGAGAATTAAATGATAAAATCATTATTTGGGTGGGGCGCGGTAATAATGTGAAAGGGCAGCAGCTACGTCAAAATCCTTGATGAGAGGGTGAATCAGAATGTGCAACAAAGAGCTGGGGAGATCGGTACAGGCCCCCAGGCCACTGCGTAAGCAGCAGGGTTTATTGAAGTTGCTATGATCAATAACAATGATTCAAGGAGAAAGAACTGAGATAATTCTTGATTTAAAACAAGCTGCATCGTTGGAGGGGAGTGATGGTAATGAAGATGAGAACAAAAGAGCGCTTTCTTGTATTGAACTGAGTGGCCAAAACAGATCGACAATCAGTGCAATTAACTCAATGTTGTATTACCCTTAACTAGTTTGGGTATGAGTACCTTTCTTCTTCTCTCTCCGGTCCAGTATTTGGTATTCTGGCGTTGGCGGGCGTGAGCAGGGACAGCGCATTGTTGTCACCTGAGTGCTGCACACCTGCACCAGGGCTTGGCCTTGCTGGGGGAATGTCACCTGGGTGCGTGATCAGTCGCTCCGCGCCATCGCTGCCACGGGGAACAGCGCTTGTGGAGCTCAGTATGAGGGTGGGAGCATCCTCGGTGCCTGGGCACAGCTCTCCCTGGCAGCCCTCACTGCTCTGGGTGGGTTGGGGGTCTGGGCACAGAGGGGACCCCAGCAGTGTCCCCCAGCCTGAACAGGAGCCCTTGGTATGGGCTGGTGTGAGCTGGAGCCTCCCTTGCCCCGGCTGAGGCTTGGAGGTGGCTTCCCCTGCTCAGCCCCTGGGTACCACCGAGCTACCTGCGTCCACACTGAAAACAAGCCCAGTCCTGCAGCCCTTACTCGCAGCCCCTGCTCCAAACCGGACACACTGAATGAGGAGATATTCCTTTAGGTATGACCAATCCTGGTAAGCAGCTGTTGTTTTTTGTTTTGTTGTTGTTGTTTGTTGTTTTTTTGTTGTTGTTGTTGTTTTGTTTTGTTTTAATTGTCTTTAAATACATTCCTGAATTTGTACTTTATTAAAACTTGTGCTCACAGCGGCCGCAGCTGGGTGTCAGCGGTGTCGGGGGGTAAGCACAGCTGTGGGCACTGCAAAGAGCGCAGCGGTAGCAGCTCCCTCCAGTCTAAACAATTCTGAGGACTGTCAATGGGAAGCCTTGTTTAAACTGGGAAGTAAGTAAACACAACTTCTCACACGTCGACCAACTTCAATAATTAGCTGATCTTCTCCAAACTTTTGAAAAGTTAAATACAACTATAAACATTATACAGTCCTATTATTATTCTTTATTGCTAGTAATACTTAGCATTAGATAATACACCTGAACTAAAATGGAGGCTTTGATTCTATTTAGAAACTAAGGGTAATCTTTGCCAAACTGGATCCAGTAGGAAACACATTCATGTCCGAAGGCAGAACTTGCTGCTAACTTGTAGATTTTCAATGGAAAATTAAATTTCATAGATGAATGCAGGCAAGGATTGTACATAATTCTATTTTTGTCTAAAGTACTGTGGTGCTGAACAGTGAAAGGCTATGTGAAGATACCTCTAACATCTGGAAGTGCAGAGTTACTTTCTGTGTTGAATTTCAGACAACCCTCTACATGTATTTGGTAACTAAAAGACACAATAAATATACTCTTTTAGAGAAGGGATATTACGATAGACGATAAATAAATGTTTAATTTATTGGACCAAGAAGGGAGCATTGTAATTTTAATTGATTTTAAGGAATCCAGATGCTATCCACATCTGAACAAATCAAAATGATAAAGATTTAAATACAGATTTATGAATAAAGAATGCAAATGCATGTTTTGTGATTTTTCCATGGAGGTATCTAGGGGTATATATGCGAGATATGCAAAAGCTTTTCTGCAGTGTCTTTGGTTACCTTAGCACTCCTCAGAATATGCATACGGCCCCCTTGGAAGTAGTCTTAATTTTAAGATCTCTAATGTAGCACAATTGATTTAGTGAACAATTTCCTACCTAATATAATTCATTTACTTCTTGTACCAAGATCTGTTTTTAAAATGAAGCTTTATAATGGCTAAATGGTTCTGTTGATGTTTTTCTAAGCAATTTTCCTAAGTAGCGTTATGTATCTTTTAGAAAATCTTTGCTGTAGTTATATAATAATATGTGTGTGTAATATAGATCTATAAATATGTGTTCCATGTTGCATATTTAGAATTCAGACAGGATAGACAGGAGAAAGAATGAAGACATTTTCTCTTCATGCCCTGTGCACAGTATTGAGTTTCTGAAACAAATGGTGTTGGTGGCAGCCCAGGCTGCGCAGCACTTTGCAGGCAGCTTTGCTGAGTTTCTGTATCTGTGCTGCCTGAGATCTGCAAATCTCAGGTTGGTGAATCATATTTGTCCCAGTTAGATGGTTAATTCTGTATGATTTCTTGGCTGTTCTCGGCCTTAGGCTCCCAACACTGTCTGTAAAATGGGAATAAGGGCAATTTCCTGTCTCAAAAGGCAAAAGTGAAGAGATGTGTTAGACTCTGGATTGTGTAGCGCTATGGTCACAGCAAGAAGAGCCTGATCCATAGGCATCCTGAGTCAATATTCCAGGTTGATTTCTCTGGGTATGAAGATGTAACTTTTTGCAAGAATACCAGTGAAAGAGAAAAATTCACAAAACAGATTATAATTTTCATTTTAACTTTGTTAAAATTTCTGGTTTTTCCTTCAGCCTGGGGGGAGGTGGTGTGGGGGAAAAGGGAGAGAGCAGGAATTTTTTGGAGCATGTCATTTGCATTTCTTGTTAGACTTTGACCTCATTTTGGTTTATGGGACTCCGATATGTATAGTGGCAAACTGCACATTTTCACTTATGGGAAGAAGACTTTTAACGATGGCTTACATTGCAGCCTTTAATCATGTGAGTTGCCTCCAGCACTTGCTGAGAGTAAAATACCACCCTCTCCATTTTCAGATGGGTTGTACTGTCGGCTGTTTCTCCTTGCAAGACCATCTCTGATTTGAAAATTGTGTTTAAATTTTAAAAAAGTGAGGAAAAAAAGATAAAGTATCAGAGCATTTTTCAAGGAATTTGTTATGAATGGGAATGAGGAGCAATACAAACAAGCTTGGAATGAGTTTTAATTCACATGTTATTCTGGGAGCCTACAATTTCTGGTGAGAAAATGGCATACTTTAGGTCTATTTCCTCCAGTTTTTGGCATGGATCAATGCCTGTTTTGTTCAGTCAGATGTGCAAATGGGAATTTTGGATGCTTAGAACTAATTTTAGTAGGTGGGGGGCAAATTTTATTATGATGCTACAAATAGAGTTTGATCACAGCTGCTTCGTTGCAATTATAAAAATTGGCTGTGAAACACTTAAGCTATATTTACTGGTTGCAGGGAAAAAAACCCAAAAACGAAAACAAAAAAACTTGTCTATCCAAAACTCTGTCTTGTTTCTCTTAAAGTTCTGAGTACCATCATTTTTATACCCAGTATTTTAGTGTTTCCATGCTGCTCTCTCCCCATGCCTCTGCAGTGATACTGTGCTCAAGTGAATCACCCATTCTTTCATGAATAAACTGTATCTTTTGTGTTAGGCTGAATTTCTGAACTTGATCTGAAATTACAGTAAATCACACACAGACCTCTTCAGACTTATTAGGTAAATGTTAGAAACTTCACTGGAAGTTGGGCACTTCAAAGCTCTTGCTGCTCTAGTCTGTACTTGCCTAAAAGGCTGTAAGGCAGACACGGCAAGGTGGAAGATTTCAAATCAAAGCAAAACTTAATATACCGCTATTATCCCCATTATAAGACATATGGAGAATAATATCTTTACATATTTATGAGTTTTTTTTTTTTCTGATAGTAACTTCTTTAATGTTCATGAATTTATGCTTTTTAGTTAGAATAGAAGATTCTGTGTGATGCTCCATATTTCTTCAACTTCTCATGGCAGCTCTTCTCCCAACTCAAAGTGGATGTATTCCAGATCTGTTTAAAATTTTGTGTTGTGCAGAATAAGCTTACTCAGCCTGTTTCTTGAGAAAGGCATTTTCTCCACAGTACAGTTAATGGACTCAGCTATGGTGATCATTGTGGCATTCCTCCCTGCAGCTGATAAAGAAGACAAACATCTGTAAAGTTCTCCATTGACAGTAGCACAGTACCTGTTAATATATTACTGAAAGTCATTTATATTTGACTGAGAAATGCTAGAAACTTAAATATTTCATTTTGTTTAAAATTCGTATGAACTCTAATTTATGCAGTGTTTGAGGAGTGGAGAGTTTCTGGAAAACATGATTAGAATCTCATAGGCTTCAAAGTTTGTAAACACCTTGACACCTAAATATGTTTGTGTGCGTACATTTATTTTACTGGTTTGTTTGCTAATTCTAAATTACTTTTAGAAATTAGAATTAAATTTTAAAAATGAGATTTATTTTTAAGTTAAAAAGTGGAAAGACTTTTTCACTGAACACCGAATTTATGTAGTTATTTAGCCAAATGGTTTGTAGGGCTAATATTAATCCTTTTCAAAGCAAAGAGTATGTTACAACTTTACTGATTTCTCCATTACAGAGAATTATGTTCTCCTTAGCAGAAGTTTTAAATATGGGCTGATTTTTAAATGGATCTTTTCATGCCTTTAAGACTATAAACTTAATCATCACTTAATCAATTTGCCTTTGCCTTTTAATAGCCAGCTAAGCAGTAGAAGGGTAGAGGTCTTTGCCATAGTTATCCATAACAACTGTCAGAGCAGGTTTGATGTAGGGACTTTTACAAATTTTAAGAGCATAGCTGATGTCTGTTAAATCTAGTCCCTTAGTCTGGGCTTCCTTGGTATGATCTTCAGCTAAAGGACTCCTCACATAAGACTCAGTTTTTGTCAAACCTTGTGACCAACTGCGTGTATCTCAGGAGGGGTGTTTCATTCAACTTCAGTGATTGGTGTGGACCTCTAGGCTGGACTTTTTCTGAAATGTATCACTTCACTGAGCAAAAAGACAGCCTGGGGTGAAACCTTAATTATTGCTTAAGGTGTTTGAAGGCTTTCTTAGTGATATCCTCCTTAAGAAGTGAAGCATAAGCCATTTTGAACACCAGTCCCCCAGGTACATCACTGTTGTGAGGAAAGAACGTTTTTAAAAACATGGATTTGAGAATATATTTTCTCTGTGCGGGTTCTGTAGGTCCTTGTCAAAGAAGTTAAATTTTGTAAGCAGTAAGAAATTAACAGGATCTCCATCCAGCTGTTCATACCGAAGGGCTCCAAGTGCCTCGAGAGCTGCAGGATGTGCCTGGTGCTCTGCTGGGCTGTGGATGCCTCCAGACCCCCGCTGTCAGCTGGTTTTATCGGTATAGATCTGCTTCCCTCTTTGCTTTGCCAAATTGCAAGGAAACTTCACTGTAACCTCTCTTTTCTTGTCTTCTTTAGCTTTGTTTGTCTCTCTCCCCCATCAATCTTTTGTGGAACTCATAGTTTTCTATAGAGATTTAAATTCTCCAAATTTGGAGCTTTCTTTTGAAAGAAAAAAATCCAAACACATTCATTCTGTTATAAGAACTGTCTAGCCTTTCTGATCTGCCTTTCCTGGTGGGGAGAGATTAAGCAAAATAGTCTAAATCTTCTTCTTGGCATCTCCACTTTGCCACGATTGGAGCCAGGGTATTGGTCTACATGGGCTTTGCTCTGACAAGTTCTCTCTCGAATCTCTAGTAGCAAGCACATAAATGGCCCTAACGATCTGATATCCTTCCTACCAAAAATGTTCTCCTGGCCTTGCTTGCTTTCATCAGCACCATTAAGTAAACCTCAGCTAGTGGAAGGAGACAAGTTGGAGCACAGCAAAAGAACAGAATGGATGAAATTACAAATTGTTAGTCTGTTAAACATAGATTATGTCTTTGGGTACATTAGTGACTGAATGAGGCTGGATGGGTAGTAGCTTGTGGAAGTATTTGTTATGACAAAACCAACTTTTCATTAATAGACGAAGTTATCCTGTTTTCCTCTGTAGTCTGGCCAACATCAAAATGTTTCAAACTAATTTCAGACTTGTAAAACACTGTCTATCAGATACAGACATATGGATTGAAGTAGTATTTTGCTTGCCATCTGCTGATAAAAGAAGCAAGGCGTCTAAGTAGAAATCGAAGAAATTTTTTTCCCCCATTGGAATGTCATATGGTGCCTTTAGTAGTTGCTTGTATTGACATTTATATTGATTTTTATGTAAAGTGTTGCATTGCATTGACCTGAATCTGCTTCCAGTCTGATAATTATGATTTTATTTTGTTTACAAAATATTCATAATCATTTGAGCCTATAAATAATGTAGTTAGAATATAACCCTCTTTAAATTTGAAAAAATAAATTGATAAGTGCAGTTTTTATTGTATGAAACAGGAATAAGCATATGTTTTTACTCAGAAAAGTGAAAAATTTTAAATCATAGAATAATAGAACCATTTTGGATGGAAGAGACCCTTAAGTACATCAAATCTAACTGTTAACCTAACACCGTCACTAAACCACCTCACCTACGTGTCTTTTAAACACCTCCAGGGATGGTGTTACTAACTGATTTAATTAAAAATTATATATTCTTTTAGTCAAAATTTCCCTTTTCCTCCTCAAAGATAGGCTACAGGCCAGGAAAAACAATTCATTCCCAACCCAAAAACAAACAGACAAACCTGCCAAAAACTTTTCTGCTTAGGGGAAAATTGATACGTGAGCTTTCTAAGTTTTTCCCTGTCAGAGTCTTCTCTCATCAGCCCTGATGGTTTGTGCAGGTACAGCATTTGTCCCCCAGGTCCTTGCTGAGGCTCAGCCATGGTTTCACCTGGGGAAGCCAGACCTGGCGGGGCAAGGGGCCTGTGCAGCCTCCCAGCTGCGGGGCCAGCCTGGGGGTGGCATGGGCCGTGGGGCTGGGAGCCCCCCCTACCAGGTTGCACGGCCTGAGTCCTTTGGGGAGCTGCAGGGGGAAGAGGTGAGGATTTGCCTCCTGAAACTCCATAGACTTATTTCAGCATGTGGGCCCTGGTTATCTGTGGAAATAATATAATTCATACTGGAAGTTTAGGTGTTTGTTAGTTTAGTTAATGCTTCTTTCATATTTGTCTTGTTTCATGAAGTGCTTAGAGTTTAGGATCATAGAATAGAATCATAGAATAGTTTGGGTTGGAAAGGGCCTTCAAAGGTCATCTAGTCCAACCCCCTGCAATGAGCAGTGACATCTTAACCAGATCAGGTTGCTCAGAGCCCCGTCCAGCCTGGCCTTGGATGTCTCCAGGGATGGGGCATCAACAACCTCTCTCTGTTTAAAAGTGACATATCAAGTACAAAATGCGCTAACTTCTCAATAGATGTGTTGCTTTCATAGGTGATAAAATACATTCTCAATCAGTGCTCAAATAATTGGAACTTTGGTTAGTTAAATAATAATAAATACTAATTTCAGCCCTAGTTCTTAATTTTTTATTCATATTGACAAGTATTTTCCATTGATTTCAGCGATAGTGCTAAACATGCTAATAAGCTGTGTTCTTAAACATGAGTTATATCTTGATAAAAGTTGTCGCTGAATTGTTGATTTTCTTTTAAATAAAACAAGCCCTTTTTTTTTTCAGCAATTGGATAATTAATTTGCCAGAAGTCCAGAATTTAAAGAGTGTAGCAAAGAATTTCTATATGTGCTTGAAGTGAAAATAATATGGAAAACCAGTGCTTGTCCAATATGTTAGTTTCTTTTTTTGTAAATATATTTTTTTCTGAAAATTGATGTTCCTTGTAATGGCATGTCAAGTGTGCGAATAATGCAAATACCTATTAACACATGCCGCCTTCTCTTTTCTGAATGTGGTTATGTATGGTTTCGTTTGAAAAAAGCTAAACAGTTACATAAATAACAAGTTTTCCAGAGTGTAGAGTTAATTGCCATTTTACATTCAGAATTTACACTATGCAGAAAGCTATTGCAATGGTAGCAACATTTTGACAGACGGACATTTGTTGCAGACGTACTCATAGGAACGGTTATCTGTGACAGCAAGAAGTCTGCAAAAAGTAAGAGAAAAATTCAGATAGTATTGATGAAGTAAAAGCTTAGGTAAATGCAGTGCTCCTGTGATGGCTTATGGAAGGCATTAAGCTATATACCACTAGTAGTAGCATTACTATGCTTTCCTACATGCTTCCCCTCTGTTTTTTTATGGCTTAAGCTGCATCTGATATGCTCAGTCTGTATTGTATTTCTATGCCATGTTCTTGCACTGGGAGTCTAGATCTACTCTCCGTCCAATGGGTCTGTTGGTTTTTGTTCTGGTTTTATTTCATTGAAAACATCAGGACTCTATATTTCCTGCCGGTAAATGTTAATATTTACAGCATACACTGGGCAGTATGCATCCAGAGTAATTTTATCCTTTTAAAGTTTTGTTTTTTTTTTTTTTTACAAGACTTATCATGCTGTATGATCTCTGACAATTCCCGTGTTTATAATGCTTTGAAACATATATTGCAATTGGTAAAAAATAGGTGTTTACAGCATTCTGTTTGAGTATGTTTACTGCACCAACAGAGTCAGGTTACAGCCAAGAAAATACAGCTTCGCAAGAATCAGGAGCATATCAGATATTTACTCTGATGTCGCTTACCAGAAACTGGTAAACTTGCTGTTGATGGACATATTCAGCTCAAGGTATCAAATGACTTTTCACAGTTTAATGTTTGTTCGTCCATTATGTACCTTGGTAAAGTGTCTGGGAAGGAGATGAGGGTATGATCGATGTAGGAGGAGGCGTCAAGACCTCTTCACTTAGGCTGGATGATATGGGGCAAATGCAAATTTCTTTTGTGCTTCTGTTGGTGCATACTTTTATTATATTGTAGCTTCCCAAGAACACTGAGATTTATTAATATTAGCAAGTTGCTTTGGGAACATCGGAGATGAGGTAATTCAGAAGCAGCAAGGTTTATAAAAAATAGCTGAAATTTTGAATGTCTAGTATACACTTATCTCTTGTCTATCAGAGCTGTTCTTTTGCAGAACGAACTGCCTTACTGTGATGCTATCACACTTCTGACATGAACAAATGGTTTCAAAACCATTCATGTCAGGTCAAGATGGTGAGAACAGCAGATAGACATGAGAACCGGGACTGTATAAACAACATCCTCCCATCACCAGACTAACGCAGGTCCAGAGAAGTGGCAGCATCGTTCTTACTGCTCAGACACTGCCAGCATGTTATTCCCCCTTCCCCAGCACGGCAGAATTGACTGCAACTGTTTATTTTCAACACATGGTTGATATCTTTGTCTGTCTGTAGATCGGCTGTGCCTTGTTAGGGACTTTACTCATGAGCCCTGAGTATCTTGCTCAACCTTTCATCTCCCTGCCATGTAACTGTGGTTTGTTAGAAACAACTCAGAAAAAATGTAAACTTACTGAAATGACTAAGGAGTCCATAGTCAGTGTCAAAGGAGAGGGGGGATGGACTGAATTGAGGGTATATGTAAGAGATTAGTCCTTGCCTTTTCAGATATATTTATAATATCCCTCTAGATGGAGAAAGAAAAACTCAGCAGTTGTATTTGCCCTTTGAGAAATGTCAGAAAGGATATTTCAGCCTGACCAATTCCTCTTAGTCTTGAGGTTTCTCTTTGTACTGTGCAAAGGCATGGGAATGTGGTATTCCCAGCTCTATATAATCCCAGAATATACCCATATGTTATATAAAAAACCCCTTGGTTATATATATAGCATATGCCATATTTATATGAGCAAACAAGTAGTTCACTTAAAAGGCTGTAGAGACGCTGATGCAGCTAATGGAAACATAGCAGCAACGAGGAGGGAAATGTGAGACGTTTGTGCTTTCTCTGCTATAACCATTGGTGATCATCTTGTTCAGCATTGCCTAAATGAATCCTGGAGAGAAAATGCTATTTGTATTTGAAGTTTTTAAAGTGTAAAGAAGTCATAGCTCTCACATGAAGTTTTCTGGCCTGTCTGCAGACTATAGAGTGCTGTCGATAGATTCAGGTGGCCTTTAGCACCTAAACCCACTCCATGCAGTTATTCGAGTGTCTTAATAGAAATTACATGTATCATGTTTTTTGGTTATGCCCACCAGTGCCTTCATTGTACCATACCTGTGCTGCTGCTACCGCTCTGTTCTCCCGCTAAAGCATGAAGGCTGCAGCTGGAGATACGGCAAGTTTTCAAAGCGCTGATAGTGTCTGTAGTTAGGACATAATTATAAAAAAAAATGGCTTTTCCTTAGAAATTTTTGAAATAGAGCTGTATTTAGTATCTTGCTATTGTCAATAGTGCTTCAGCGCTTGGTTTCTAGTCATGTCACAGTTGTAAGGTGAGGGTTCTTTTTAATAGCTGGCAATGAGTTGTCAAACAATTTGGCCTACCATTTCTTCTTTCTGAACTGTTTAAATAATGGACAAAAATTAGAAATATGCTTTATAAATCTGTATCATCAAAATAATAAGTCACACGCAAACTTGGTGACTTGAAAAACAGCATGTATTTAACCATCCAATACCGTTATTTTTTTGTAGACACTTTTAGATATGAAAGTGTGCTGGAAGCCTATGAAAATAAATGGTAATTCCAAAGGGAAAGTTAAAATATATGCCTTTTCTGTTAGGATATTCTGGAGAAATCTACCCTGACCAGCATAGCTATGTCACTCTCTTGTTAGTATGTGCACAATGTCAGCCCGCCTCACATCCTTTTCTAGGAGAAACTGTTGAAAGATTTGAGTTACCTTCCATTAATAACACTGGAAGTGCAAATGGCTGCAATATGCTGACAGTTGTGCCAAAGCGAAGCTGTACAAAAAGAATGAAGGTTTTATCCCATTCTTGTCGAAATATTAAATTAGATTCTTGAAGACCCACATTTGATTTGGCTTTGTAGATCGCAAGGAAAATGAATGACCTTTTTATTATTTTTCTGTGTGAAATTTGACTTTTTTTAACCAACATTACCATCATTTGATAACTTCAGGGGCTGTGTGGCATTATGACTACAGAAGAGATAGAAAGGACACATTAAGAGAGTTTATGAAGTTGTTGGGAAAAAGAGTATGATGATAGTAGTAGGGAAAAAAGCATATCACAGCTTCAAAACAGATGGAGTTCTCTAAGGAAGCTGTCTCGACACAGCTCGGGAACTATAAATTGCATTGAGAAGACAAGGCTTTCACTGCAGATGGCAGTTTCCCAGTTAGAAGGTGAAAGCCAGAACAGGGCTATGCGCATGCAGAGGACTGCACTGAGTGTGCCTAACATCTTGTGTTTGACATACATCGAAATTTAAGCTGGAATATGAATTCAAAAGGCTAGTATACAAACTCAGAACATGAAATATGTCGTAGTGTTCAGAAATCCAGCAACTTGCTTTCAGGCATAGAAAATTTTAACTATATACAAAGGCAGAATAAATTTGTGACCCTAAAGCTGAAACAAGGCATTAACTTTGAATATAATTTTCAATCACTTTTACATTGAAATATGACAGAAAATCCCTCTTTTGCTTCCCATGTGCCAAGCTCATGTCATTCCAGAGTCACCAGGTCAAACAGCAGTGGTTTCTCTCTGGGCCTGTTACCCCATATTATTTTATTGCCTTATTTGACCTGGACCTCATTTCAATGAAATAAATGAGAGTTTTTGCTTTGACTGGGGCTCCTACTCTAGGAAATGATCCTCACATCCTAGGTAAAAAGACTCCCTGAAGTTCCCCTATCCCATGGACTTTCAGAGCGGGACTTGTCTCATGTAGTCATGATGGAGGTGTCTGTGCCTGAGTTATCTGTCTAGGATTCTTGGAGCCAATGCAAATTGAAACAACACAGTTGTGAAGTACAGAAAGTGAGTTACCTCATCCAAAAGAATATTTGTCTATAGTCAGAGAACTGCACTTTTTGGCCATTCATTGCATTGGCTTCGTCTCCAATGACTATGAAGGAAGCCTAGACACATACACCACTACCCAGCAATTACAGGAGGTGATAAAAATGAAAGGAGTGCCTGCTTCTGCTTTGTCTGAGTGGCAGCCTTATCACTGCAGGTAGGAAGCAAAACTTTGGCATAACTGCAGTTAATGACTCCTCTGTCTCCAAAGTGTAATTTGTCAGTTAATGGGAAATACTAATGTGGCTTTAATCACAGAGGCAAGAGGAAAGTTCTAACGAAAAACATTATTTCATGGAATAATTACAGTTTTATTTATTAATAGTTTTATTTTTCTTCTTCAGTATGTGTGTTTAAATTTATAGGGTAACATTTCTTTAAAAGGAATAATGTAAGGCCATTGACAATGAAAGCTGTATTTTCAGTACTAGTCTTTGCATAGAGCAAAGTGGTAGTTATTTTCTGGAAGTAGATTTAAAGACATGCTAAACCGATGGCTTTGTAAGATAAAGCTAAAATCAGAGGGAATTAAAGGATATTTGTGAAGCAGAAAAAGGGAGTAAGATGGAAAGGAGAAGTTAATGAACTAATTTGGAGAAGACTGGAGATGATTCCCTCCGTGCAGGAGGTGTGTGTATGTACGGGAAAGGAGTGTTTCCTTTTGCTTGGGTTAACTATTGAAAAGTCTGGAAGGCCCAGCCTGTAAGAAAGCCTGAAGAGATAAGGGAATCAGGGATCTGAAGAGAAAGCATGTCTCTGAGGAAAACTGGCCCAAGGAACTTTGTCTAAAGTTTTACAGTATAGATTTGTTTTGCATTTCGAACAAGTCTTTAGTGCTTTACACCTCTCTTTCTTAGTGTACCTGCCCTTGTTCCTTCTGAGTCTCTGAAATTCTTCTCAAAGTGCAGTAAATAATCTGATAATGTCCATTTTAGGTTACAGGAGGCCTTGAGCGATTATCAGTGATTTGCTACCCTTTATACATTAATCAGCTATTTAAATCCAGAAATGCAAACTCTGACCTGACATTCTTGATGATTCCTGTTAAATATTCACAGGTGCTCATTTAAAGCAGCAACAACAACTGAAAAATCTGGAAATGAAGCACTGTTACACAAATTTCAAAAACTGAAAACCAGTTTATCCTATTTTTTCTGATTATCATTGCTAGGAATGACCTCCCTGGGTCAGGTACTTCTATCTAACATTATATGAATAGAGCAACAATAAAAATCCACTCATAGCATATTTCATGGGGATAAAGTATGCAGTGTTACCAGTCATTAAACGAGTTTACTCTTGTGTACATGTGAAAGCCATTCTCATATATATAAGGGCTGTGCAAATTGTATATGCTTAGAATAAGCAAGAAAGCAAACATCTGGACTGGGGATTGAACACTGCATTTGAATTTTAAATTAAATTTTAAATTCAATTAAAGGCCTTTCACTGATTTACTAAGCTATGTATTAGATTGAGCTGCTCCTCTACTACTGTCAATAGGGTATAGGTTGTATGTGGGCTTCCCCACTCATATTCAGCCCCTCTGCACTTTTTTCATGACATCACGTAGATGACCTACACCTTACACTGGGGTGCATGGGAGGAATTTCTGGAAGCTGTGCATGGTGCATGCTTAATTTGGAGTTTTGAAACCAGGTTGGTGGAAAATTAATTGCTCACAATTAAGTGATGGGCATGGATAACTGTTGAAAAAGAATAGATTTCTTCAAGGAGAAAGGAAAAAAAAAAAGCTCCATAACTGGATTCTTATGATTCAGTAACCTTCTTACGTACAGTAACTGTCAGAGAGTGGGGGCAAGAATGGGCAAAAATCTTGAGCTGCACACACTGATAATACAGGAATCTTTGCATCACCTTATAGAAACCTAAATGAGATCCCTAAGAAGAGTAGTTTTCTTAGGCTCCTTCCACAATGGGTGAAGATAGAGAGGTACCTCTGGAATGCAAATCAAAACAGAAGCATATCTGCCCTCTCAAATAATTTCTCTTTATCTTGACTTACAAATTATGAAGCCTGGACAGATTACTTACTTAGTTTAGGCCTGTAAGTTAGGTAACTCAAGTTGGGTGATATTAATGACACTCTCTAACTCTCTGTGTGTTGTATTTGGGAGAATTGTAACATAAAGAATCCTATAGGCAAAAACCAAGTGAGTAAATTCCACATGCGTAAGTCCACATTGCACCTGATCATTTCACACATTCAGGTATGCTGATGCAAACAAGTGTTTTTAAATTGGGCAATTCTACAAAATGCCAAAGCTTGCCTGATGATGATCCAAGAAAAATGAGAAGCCAACCTGTAATGTCCATCACAGACTCGTTTCTAAATCTTTTGTTACGAGTGTTTAACACCTTTCTATACAGCTTTCTGTTCGAACATCTCCAGATCTAGTGTCCAAGTGCCAGTCATTCAAAGACTAATTAAAACAAGCAAAAGCACCTGTTTTTTGACATGCTTACAAAAGAAGTGTTTCATCTTCATTCTGCACCAGGCATTAGCGAACAGGCAGGGTTTTTGCAAAGGAAAGCTGTCAAGGATATTGTGATGGGTGCTGCATCGCGCTATGCATGCAGAGCTGTACATGGAATTAGAGGTGTTAAGGTTTGGTTTGTGGTCATAAGAAATCCCTAAAAGATAAAAAAACAAACAAGAAGCAGAACCCTCATCATACTGAAAAGGACCTAGTCACACTGAAGATGATCACCATCTCCAGTAAGACCCCATCATGTCAAATTTTCCAGATATGCTCAGCTGGTAATTTTTGAATGTTTCAAAATTATTTTGTTGTTGAATTGCATGACCGACTGCATTTTCAAAGTTGATTTAACCTCTTCACCACTGAACAGTCTGTAATATTTTCCTTTGCAATTTGTTCTTTTGTGTTTCCCAACACAACTAACAAATACTATTTTACAAAAAAAAATCTTTTTTTAAGGTTAAATGCCACTTTAAAACTTGTTGAAGTTACCACTGTGGTAATGTTTATGAGTATATCTATGCAGAAAAGTGTGTCTTAAGCCCTTCAGACATAGTAAGGATGAAAGACTGTCCTAATGGTATGTCTTTTTTTTTTTTCCTCTAAAACACTGATGTGTCTTTTGTTTATGGACATTTTTATTGCAGCAGGGAATTTCTCCACCCCAGTTTTACAGGGCAGCAGTAAATGCTCAGCAGCTGGGATTCTTGCAGCAATATGAAGAAAGTCTTTCTTAACTTTTCCATCTTCATAACAGCAGTTACAAAATGGTAACTTTGATTTCTTAAATAATGCATGAATTGATGTGGGCTTGTTTGTTTGTTTGTTTGCTTGTTTTTAATATTGATGACTAATACTTGTCTCAGTTAATAGTTACCTTTCTCCTGAAGTTTACAGTAAGCAGGAAAACTATTATACTATGCAGTTGCTTGTAGCCTCTGTATTGTGGTGTGAGGATAGATTAGGTGGAATAAAATTACTTGAACAACCGGATCAATTGAGTGAGTAAACAATGTCTATGTGATAAAAAATACACTGTTTTATGAAATAATAACAATTTCAACAACATATAAAAACATTTACAAAACAAGTAGCAAGACAAATTTAGTGCAACAATGTATCACAGTGGAGGAAATAAAACTTAAGATCCCATCCACTGCAAACTTGCAGAGGGAACACCAGGGCTCTGCTGGCCCAGAAAGCTCTGGCCGCTCTGACCCTTCTGGAGGAAAGTGGCCTGTGGACACCTTGCAAAAACTGTCATGTGTGTATCCCCGTACAGTTTTACTGTAGGAACTTGCAGCATTTAAGATTAAAAGACTACATAGTGTTTGGATTATTCCTTCTTATCCTATTTTGTCAAGGACTGTCTAAATGTCTCCCATGTTTTTTTAGATGAAGAAAAAATGTTTCAGATAAATGTGAACTCACTTTTGGACAACTGATGACCAAAGTGCAGGTCTGGGGAACATGTGAGTTCTCTTTGAAATTCATTTCAAAGAGAAGCAATTGTGTAATATACTGTTTTAAATGTAAAAAACACATCTAACCTAGACTGTAAAGATACAGAGATAGAAAAGGTTAGCTAGTTTGTCAAATTCAATGAGCACAACGCAATATGTACTGTAATCTCTTAATTTATACTTAGGCACAACAGCGTGGCTTGTCTATGCTGGATGGACAGAACAAGTCAGTTAATATGTTCTAACAACATCCTACTATGGTAGCCTGGACAAGGTCTATCGGCCCTTGTCAATCACTTTATTCTGGTTGCTTATGTCTTAGGGTTCACTTCTGACAGTTGCGTATAAATCCAACACTGGTTTCTCTCTGGAAGATGTCTCCAGCAGCAACAACTGAAATCAGTGTTTGAATTACAGCATCACATAGTCATCTCTTAATATATCCTTGGAAATATGGAATAAAATTTCAATATTTTGATAATTCGAGGAAATTTTCAATTACAAGCGATTCATTTTTTTCCTAGTGCTAAGGTAGCTGAATATTGGAAATGATAGACTACAGAGAGTATTTTAGATTTGTTTGTTTTTTTCTCCCCCCTCCCCAGCTCCCCTCCAGCTGACCCACAGGTTTAGTGATTAGCACTAGAGCCTTTCACACACTGTTTGGAGCTCAGTTCCCTGGCTGCAGTTCACTCAACCTTGACGTAAATCTCCAATGAGGACTTTGTGAGAGGTTGGCCTTTTGTGCAGGGTGTGTGAGAAATCCTGCCTGACCAGGTTTGTTACAGAAACCAGTGTCAAATTGCCTTGTCCCAAGTGTTTGAATATGAAAGAGGGGGATGGGGGTGGAGGGGAATTGTGCAAAAAAACCCCCGCTTTTGCCACTTCCAAGAGGCTAATTGTTCAGGAAAAACACCAGTGTTTGGACTCACAATGTTTTAGTGCTGATCTGCCTCTGTCTGGCACTGTCAAATGAGCCTGTGATGATTTACTGTCTGCAGGTAGAGCAGCAAGTATGTCATTCATAGAATCCGCCTTCTCTGTCTTGCTTGTTGAGGCTGGTTGCTTTTAATTTAATCTATTTGATCGTGCTATTTGCCTTAGGTGATCAACAACCTTTCATGTAAATCCTAGCCAATCTTATAAAACTAATGGAGAAGAAAAAAAACACACCAAAACACTAGCACTGTAGTCATGCCTTCGCTGTTGATGTCAGTGGTGTCATAGGAAGGCAGATAAGGTATGCAATCCTCCCTTTTTATAAGGAACATCTCCTCCCTTCTTTATATTTGTTGTGAAGTTTTTTCCTTTTTTTTCTTTTTTTCTTTTTTTTTTTTTTTCAAGAAAGTTACATGGTTTGGAAGTGGAAAGAATACATTATCATATTACCTCAGGGCGTTGTACATGAAAAGCCAGTTGAAATCTCTTTGCCATTCTTCCATATCGTGTAAAAGTGCGTTGCTCTCACATAGATTCATCTGTACTCTTCTGTTTCTGTTAGCAACCTTGATGTTAATTGCACTTCCACATTAGCAGAGGTCTTTTGGATTAACTCTTTCATTCACGGTATGTAGATCCACAGAGGTGTGCTTAAAAACAGGGGGCTGCTGGAATACATCTTTGACAAGTCAGCCAGTTTATCAGAATATGACAGTAAATGGCAGCAATATTGCTTAAGAGGAAAGGGGACTTTGGCTTCACAAAACCAAGGAGCAATTCAGAATCTGTAGCAAGGGACAAAAAGCCTCCTCTCCAGCTGAGCAGGGAGGGCAAACTAAATTCTTCAGAAGAGAAATGTTGCACAGAGGCTTGCTGTGATTTATTTGATGGGTCCACTGACTTCAGAGACTCTGGCTTGAAGGTTTTGAAGGGAGGGAAGGGAAGAAGAAGGAGGAAAAAGTGCTGGAAGGAAGAAGGAGAGTCCTCTGTTTTTGCCAAGTATTATGTTCGGTTGGAATAAAACAACACAGAATTTGAAGGCCATTATTTCCTTACTGCTAATTACCTGCAGAAGTCTTGTCAGGGAGGTGCAATCTGAATTTGAGCCAGTGAGTAAAATACAAAAATCAGAGCACAGTCTGTCAATGGTCTTATGTTCTGAAGAACCTAATGTGACTTGGTGTTGATCCATGAGGACTGGCTTTATGCATGTTTTCATCTTTCCTTTCTGTGCTTTGATTATGCATTAAAAACCAAAGTGCTTATCTTGCTGAATTCCAACAAAAATTTAGTTACAATGCTTTCAAGACCACTTTGCATTTTGTTAAACAACTTCTAAGCATGAAATAATCTTGAAATCTAGTGTGTTGCTCGAGGCTTTTGAGATATAATTTTTCATAATGGTTATCAGTATCATCATCATAAAAAAAAAATCCTGACAGTGAGGGAGCATTTAAGCATTATGAATTGGCAGTCAAAACCAGAAAACGACAAAGTTAAAATTTTCCTGTGCCCCTTCAGACTGCCTGCTCAGTAACTTGGTGGTCCTTAACTGCCTCGTATTTATAAAATGGGAAATAGAATTGGATGTGAAACACACTTGCAGAGTTGTGCTGTCAGCCTTCCCCCAGGAGGTACACAGTTGTCTTGATCATATTTGCTCTGAATTCCTCATGGAATTCTAAGCAAGCCGCCAGCACACAGCACAGTTTCTCTTGAATATTTAGTTGCTCGGACCCCAGTGTGGTGTACCCATAAGATGTAAACAGCCCCACTGAGCTGGATTCAGCTGTCAGGATCTTGTTGCAGGGTCAGTGCCCTGATTGCAAGAGGGCTGGAAAGCAAGAAAGTATATGTTTTTTAAATCCTCGTCCTTTGGATGTGAGATTTTTGTCTATAAACTATTGGCTAATTGCCATTCTATTATCTGACACTGGTATATTTTCCTTTTATATAGCTCTTTCACCGCTGCCTAGTTTAGTTTTACTTGCCTTCCAAAGCCCCTTGTTTGTTTTCGTTGTTATGTTTCTGTGTGGGGAGAGCATTTTCATTCTTGCCTGTGTCTTAGGTTCTTTTTTTTCCCCACCCCAATTGCTTCTTTTTCACTTGCCCATCTTCTAAAATTGCCTGATTAATTCTTAATAACGTAAATATGCATTAACATCTAGCCCCCTCTTTTCTTCCCTGCCCCTTTTACACATTTGTCTCATATCATGCAGTTGC
The DNA here is from genome assembly GCF_964273445.1 of Streptopelia decaocto. Lineage (NCBI taxonomy): Eukaryota > Metazoa > Chordata > Aves > Columbiformes > Columbidae > Streptopelia > Streptopelia decaocto. The sequence continues at coordinate 16,480,473 of NC_138655.1, forward strand.
AGCCCCTGCTCAGTTAGATGCTGCTCCAAGTCAGAGTACATAGTTCTTGGAACAATAGCATAAATTTTAATTAAAACTATCATGGTTCTGAGGAAAAATAAATAGACATTCCCTGCTTGTTTGCGATAGGTCAAATAATTGAAAACTTTTTGCCAACAGCAGCAGACTGCAGATGGAAATTGTCTTATTTACTCACTGATCAGATAATTAATATAGTATTTGATGTCTAACTTGACTACCTTTCCAAAGCTAAGCACTTTTTTTCCTGAATGCAAGCCACTACTGTGGACATAAGCATGTGCTTTGGAAATCTGCTAGGAATGAGTTGTTAATCCCCAGTGAAGCTGTGACTATTATCTGGGTGATTTACGACAGAACATTGTTGGGCGCTAGAAAAGGGCTTCTTCAGTAGATCATCTGGGTCTTGTTCCTTCCTGTCCTTCAGATCGCAGTTGCCATACACATCAGTTCACTTGTCTAATAAAAGTATTGTGAGACTGCGATGTTAAACATCATCATATACACATCAGTGCCTCTCTCATAGGTGAAGTGGCTTGAAACATTTTCAGATCAGGCTTTTCAACAGAATGAAACCTATCAACCAAATTGTTTACAGCAATTTCAGATTTCCCAGACTTTTTTGCCACTGTTATTGTAAAAATTATACAGCTTTTGCACTTAATGTTGTAGTCTTGAAGAGAAGCTGCTGTGTAAGTTCAGAAATACCACTACTATAAAACCTGCAATAAATATTAATTGAAAGTGCATCAAATGTATATGGTAAGGCATGCTAACTTACAAAAGGTTCTGCTTTATCAAAAAAAGGAAGAAATGAAGCAAGAAAACACTAATATGTGACTTAAACTTATTCATCACCCTTGCAATGAATCTTTTTCTGTAACCAGCTTGAGATTTCACAACTGCTAACTAGTCAGCCATGACTGTTGAACTTCAATACATCAACAGCCCAACGAAGAGCTATTAATTAACCCCGGTGACTGGTGTGGTGAGAGCTTGGCTGTTGACAGCTGTCACCTCAGGACATTGCCGCTGTTAATTTTCAGCACAGGGCAGAATTGGGATTCACCTGAGGATTGTCCCAGGGAGAAGGAAGATGGTTGGAGTGGAAGGCTCAGATTTGCTACTCTGACCCGTGGTCGCTTTGTTGTACATTAAATGGGAATTCCTTTGACGTAAGACACAGCTCAGCTGAAGGCTGCGAAACATTGTCTAAAATTAGGAAGTGTGGTTAATTCCAAGTGCTGTCTAATGTTAGTTCAGAATTTTTAAGCCGTTTTCTTTAACGGTGATATTTATGATGTCTCAAACAGGGATTTGTTCCCCTCTGAGCTGGATTATAAAGCAATGCCACAAACCATGGAATTCGTTGTGGCATTACGGCATTTAAAACCTCAGTCAAACCTTGTTCAGTATCTGTAATGTTTTCTATTCTGAGCCTGAAGAACAACTCAGCACTGTGACTAAAGATAAATAGTGCAATGTTGTCAACATCCTGTAGATGTTACGTTGCAACTCTGCAAAATCATTAGGTTGGTCACTTACGGTACCTTAATGTTGGGTCTGGTGGTCAGCTTTAGGGAATATATTAGAGACCAGTTTCTTTTATGTTCCATTGTGGTTTATGCAGTCTGCGAAGGAAATGCTCTCTTGCCTTCTTCTGTCAGCCAAGTCTTTTGGGTAGGTTTTTCCTAGGAGTAGGAAGGGTTATTTTTGTCTTTAGTTTTCTTTCTGTCAGAAGACAGCTTATTTTCACTGTTTCATATTGAGGGCGTGACAGGGTCTGAACTGGCTTGAGCTTCTTGAGTGACCTTCCTAGATCTTTGCATTTTCAGTAAGCACAATGAAATCACATAGACTCTTAAACTCAAAATTTTGATCCCACCTAAACCGTTCATTCTTGTCTTTAAAACAAGCAAACTACCAAACCAAACAGAGGAGAGGCAACTCCAGTAGATTATCTCTGGTATACCAGTTCTACCTGTTTTTGAATGAGTGCAAGTATTAATACTTGCTAATGAAAGTATGAGCTGTGCAAGTGTGATATTGGCTGTCTATAAGAAGTTCAATTTAATTCTACTGATTGAGTAGGCAAGGGAAGCCGAGCTTGGCACTCTTCAGAATGACTCTGCTGTGCATATCCAACGAGTATTTAAATTGATGACGTTCCTCATTTGTCTTCCCAAAGCTTAGGTTTCAATATGTTTTCAGAGTGCACAATATTAGCTGACCTTGACTTTGAGTAACCACTAAATATGCATTGCATTGACTGATATTAAAAGAGCAATCCTAAGAGTAAATCTGCAAGGCTCAGTTATTGATTTTATCACAGTTTACAGAAGTCAAGGGACTTGATGAACTTATTTTAAATTAATTTTTGAGCCAGGTGAAGCAAACCATAACCCAAGTGTGCAAATTTTTTAAATCAGTACTTTTATCAGTTTGAAATAACTAGATTTCTTCACCCCTAGCAACTGCTACATAATGTGGCTCAGGCTTCAGAGACTGACAAAACTGAAAGCCAGGATGTGCTCTGCAAGGCATCCATACCACTGGGGATCAAACTGAGGTATCATCTCTGCAAAATTAATCTAGCAAATCCCTTTTTTATCACTGTATAAGTATTCCAGATTTTTTTTGTTGTTGTTAATAATACAAAGACCCTTGCAATTCCACTGGCACAAGGAGAAATCAGATGTATATCTCAGAGCTTCTGCATCAGCTAAAGGGTGGGGGAAGGAAGGAAGAAAGGAAGACAATATACCCATTTTCATAAAGCCACAGAGTGACTGCGATGATTATATATTTAAAAGTCTTTTCTCAAAAAGATTACAAAATTATGTAATGTAGATTTAAAAAATTATTACAAATTACTTATTAGTGTAAACAAGTGCACAGAAGTTTAATTCACTGCACCAAGAATGGATGTATTTTCATGCTTATTAACATTATTTAGATGAAGAAGTAATGGTGGGAAGCTGTAATTCAATGGCAGTGGTTAATGCATTTACCATTTAATAGTTTAGCTGCCTAAAAATGGTACTCATACAATATCTGTGCATGTAAGTATGTATCTTCTCACATGTTTTTACAGTTGCTTAGGATTTGTTCCATTTACTAACCTTATTAACCAACTGTTCGTAGGCATTGGATGCCAGAGTTTCAATGCAGTATTTCAATGCTGAGTGTCCACCCATGTCTTTATGCTTCCATTTGAGTCCAATGGATTCCCCAGTAGGTAAAGACATCCTTAATGCTATGCTGTGTTCTTGTATTTTACTGTCTGTGTATAGTAGAATGAAAAGGATCACACATTTTCAACAGGATTTTTCATCTAAGCGTCTCAGCGTGTGAAAACACCCATCAAAATTGTTACAATTACGTAGTTTGCAAATTTATTACACTGCTGCTTTTCTTTTCCTCTCAGTTCCATTATTTTCATTTAAAAAGAGAGATTGAACTTGATAAGAATACTATTCTCTGAAACACTCTATAATTTGTATAATTTTCTCAAACTTTATTATTCACAAGTAAAAGGAGATGGGATTGTAATACTGTCGTAGGACAGAGGGATGGCTGATTCATTCCTGTCTCCTTAAACAAAGCAAGATACTAATTTTGATAACCCTAATCCACTTTTTAGTGAAACTTCCAGCATCTTCCTTTAATGAACAGAACACTTTCTCTTACTTGTGTTTGGTGAGACTCTCCCTAAATTGGGCTCTGTGCATGTCTATCCAGCTGGTTTCTCACAGACGGTGTTCACCATTTCCAGAACTGCGTAGGGTAATGAAAATAGATAGCACAATGCGGGCATAATAACTTGTACAGTGCTTGCTCATTGCTGTGCCCCACCACTAATGTATATATATACATGCTATTGAGCATGACATTTATGGAGGGTTCAGCTCCAAAAACATAGTGAGTGTACACACTTTAATTTCTCTTTACACGTCCCTCAACGTGAAGATAGATGTTGCGGTCTGTCAGTCTGTCGTCACTCTGAGCACTTTCCTCACCTTGTGTGCTCTGTTCCCTCCTCCTTTGAATGCATGTTATTTTTAAAATTTCTGTCAGAGATTAAAATCTGTTAAGGGGGATCATTCTGTGTCTCTTTGAGACAGATGTTCCTCTACATAGGAACAAATCTCCTTACGAAAGCATATGTGTACCATAGGAATGAAACTTGCAATCTATTTTTTTAAATTATTTTTTTTTTCCATAAACGTCTGACAATTAACTATGTAGATTTACTGAAGGTGACATATTTCTGAGATATTATAATAAGCTTTGTAGTGCTTCCTTTCAGATAGTCACTGAAAGTTCTGATTAACTTAGATTATTAGTCTTTTTTTTTTTCCTATTTCAACCAGCAAAACTGGCCTTTCTAAGTTTGCTATCTCTATATCCAGTAATAGGTACATCTAGTTAGAGGAACGGACTCGCCTTATTTTTATTCTTATTTCATGTGTATTAGTAAAAGGAAGAGAAGACTTTTCAGTACATGGTGATATCCTCTCCTTGAATCTTCCATAGGCAGGCTGCTTCACTCCATACACACTCAACGCTTCACTTTTTTTTTCACATCATGTCAAGTTTTCCCTTTATATCATGTGACAAGATTAGCTATAAAAAGAATGGAAATCTAAGCAGATTTAAATAGTTCTGTCCCACAAGATTAGTTGCAGTGTGTGATGGTCTTGCAGTATGGAATTGTTAAAAGGTGAAAAAAAAGAATAGCTGGAAAACAAGAGAAAGAAACAGTATTTTTAATGTAGCAATTCTCTAGGTCTTTTTTTTTTTTTTGGTTGGTTGCTTGGTTGGTTTTGTTTTTTTTTAGGAATGTAAGAAAGTAGGGTACTTCTGGCTCTTGTGAGCAGAAAACTTTGCCATGACCGCTCTTTATTTCCATATGTACTTACTTTGTTTGTTTTCCTCTTACTTCTCTTTGATATAGAATAGTTTCTTCCTGTCTTTCATTAAACCGATGCTGCCTTTTACCCCTGTGCTCATATATAAAAGAACTGTAGCAAGAAAAGAAGTCATGCCTAACACATCTGATAGTGTTTCCACGTTCATATGAAAGCTCTGAAAATCCTTGGTAGTTTATTAGATAGTTATGTGGGAGAGGAATCCTTTACTTTCACACTGAAGAGCTTATTGTTAATGAAGTAGAGGTAGTAAAGGGACCAACTTGTACATCTGCATTGCATCAATTTAGACATGGATAACTGGGTAACCCAAACCTGGTGGACTTTGTTGAAAAATTAATTATTGTCTAAATGTCATATGCTGCCAATTCTATTACACAGAAAAGATAGAAAAAAAAAGGGGGGGGGGGAGATCAAAAAGTAGATACAGAGAAGCACTTTTATGTGGAATGAGGCCTTTAACCTACTCTCGTATTCCTTTAGCTTTATTCCTTCTCTGTATTATTTGCTCCAAAATCACCTCAGCTGAGCAAATGTCATGTGAAATATCGTATGGGTTAATCAGTAATAGCATGCAAACAGCTATTACCTATCTGGGCACTGTGCTCAAGTGTGCATTGCGGAACAGCTGCCCGGCTGCTTTGGAAGCCTCTTTTCTGAGTATTTTTCCCTGAAAGATCAGAGTATCTCCCTGTCTCTAAATATAATGAATGATCTTTTCTTAAAAGTTGAGTAAAAATAATTAGTCTCATGTGCTTCCCCCCCTGCCCATTTCTGTCACAGATTATTTTAAATTCACACTCTCAGTAGTATTTTTGGGGGGATCAAACTAAGTATTGCCAGATAACTGAATTTATATTGTGCTACATCTAATCTTGAGTTTGGTCATCTAATCTGTTGGGGAATGTGGTAATCAACAGAAAACTACAGGGAGGTAACCTGTGACAATTTAACTAGGTTGATTTACTTTTCTTCCAGAAATCACTAAAAGCAGGAGTATTATCACAGGTTTCATAGGTTTTTTATTTCTGTAGAGAGACTAAGTGATTATATGCATATAAACTGAAAATGGGGTGTGTTTCTGGTCGCTATGCTCTCTCGTTTCCTAACACTTCTCCTTCCCAATCTTAAATACCAGCATCCCCATTTCTACCAGACTGCGTGTGAGCATGAATGCCACAGAAGCCGTGCTGTGGTTTGGGTAGGGAAGCAGAAGAAGAGTTTCAGAGATGTTATTAGATGGGAGATGACACTTGGTATTTCACTGGGGGCTGAGCTGGACCTGCGTCGAGGATGCAGGTGCCCTGTGGTTTCACCTCCCAGGCTGCACCTGAGTGCCCCGCTCTTCCCTGAGCCACGTTTCGGCTGTCTTGGGTAAATGGTATGTGATTGACTTTCACATGCTGACAAAAAGCATTGTTGCATATCGTCAAATCTGCCTTTGCTACTGAGCTGAGTATTGGCTAATGAACCAGAAGAACTTGTAGTTCCAGTACGAGTGGTTTGATGCTGCTGGTATGGTTTTCTTGTGGCTTTGTGTTTTTTCTCCCCCCTCCTAACGTTTGGGGGTGGAGATTGTTTCTTTCTTTGACTGGCATATTATGATAATAGAATCAAGAGATAAGATTTAATCATGGTACGTAATATAAATACATAATAAAACAGTAAAACATGTAAATAAGATCCTATTGGTAGCCTGGCTTTTTGAACTGTACTTTATGGTGTGTTTTCATGTGATGTAAGTGTAAGGCTTTTGTTCTTGGTAGAACTTCTGAAGGGAAGATTTTAAATTCCTCTTTTCTCAAGCTAAGGTTATGTTTCATGTTAAATAACAAAAGTGAAATGAGATTGTTATCTGCTGAAGGAAGAATGAGATTGCATTTAGCCATTTTATTTGTATGGTATCTTATCAGTGTATGATTTTGCTTATTTACACTGGAATGAGATGTATCAATTATAACTCTCATTTATCACTGCCAGCAGCCATAGTGAACATTTCAGAGCCCTCATATAGACTGTTCCTTCTCCAGTCAACTACCATCTTGGTACTGTTGGCTAAAACACGAGGGGCAGGGTGAAAGGGAGAACAAAACCAATCCAACCAAAGGCTTAGCAGCAAGAGCTCTACGTTGTGTCCTGTTCCTCCTAAATTCCATGTAAAGCTCTTGTCTTGAACGAGCATGTTCCCTGTCCCTTACGACAGAAAGAGATGTGGAAACAATTACTCAACATGAGTCATAAAAGAGATAAACCCTGAAAGACAGACAAAAAAATGTTTATCCTGTGCTGAGCCACATTAGCCCAAGGCTGTGAAGTCTTATTTCCATGTCATGCCCTGATTCTGAACTGTTTGTCTGAGGCCCTTTTGCAGACAACTGCTGAAAGGAAAAGGTCACAGTGCAGCGGCTTTAAAGAACCTGCTTCAGCCATTTAAAAGTCACCAAAAGAAACTGGAATCCAGTCTGTCTAATTTGTTGGGAGAATGAACCTCCCTGGTGTAGCATCTTCAGTAGCAAGAGGCTTTTGACAAGCTGACGCCATGACATATTTGCCTCTAATTTAGTTGATTAAGAGAGTGACTATATTATGAAAGATTGTTTTTCCACCACTGCTATAAATGTAGCAAACTTAGGCCAGATTTTTTTTTCTTCTTTTTTTTTTTTTTTTTTTTCACAATTAGTTAGCCTTGTTCTCACTGTGCAGAATTAAGAAAAATTGCTAATCATTAAGGACGTGTCAGCCTGTCCCGAAAATTGGAAAGATGTGTTGTTTTTTGGCCAAGGCTGAAAACATACCAGAAGAGTGATTCTTTTTACTGTTTTTGTGTGCTGTCCTACCTTTAATTTGAAAGTATGACTAAGTCATTGTGGATTAGGCTTCCCACTCTGAACAGTTATTTGCAGAAGTTTTCTTTATGATGATAAAGAAAACTTACTGAGAGTCTCCTTTGTAATGTGTCAGTACCTAAGCAACCCACATGCTGTGAGCTTTCTGCTCTGCTCTTCTGTATTGTGTAATCTCCAGGCTGGTAAAAGAACCTTTTTTCTTACCAAAAAAACAAAAAAGAGGAAAAGAAAAGAAAAAAAATAAGAAAAAATAGTTTCTGTGCCTAACGTAAAGGTTAAAAAAAGCTAACGAAGGACTGGATTAATTTTACCTAAATGTTTCCAAAATGTTAGTTAGCTGGGAATGTGCCTGATTGCTTATTGTGAAGAGATCTCCGTGCCTAATGGAAGCATGCAACATGTCTTCTGTGCATTAGACAGTGTATCCTCGTTTCCAACCACCTTGTGCCAAAGCGCATGAATAATCAAGAGAGCCTGGTTCTAGGAGATGACAGAGAATATTTAGGTTATGAATTGCCTCTTCCCACTGGCAGTGGAGGGAGCCTAGGGTTAGATTTCTGAAGCTCGGCAACAGAAGAATCATTTATGTGATTCTGGGAAGATCTTTTCATCTAAAACCCAGGCAATTAGATAGCTTTAGGTTAAATACAGATTTCTGTTCTTCCATATGGTATTTGTTTGCAGAACTCTCACACTACGTTGTTAGACACCGATATAACTGTGCTATGGCTTTGTTGGGCATGTCATGCATCCTGCAGAGGCTTTTATCTCTACTGTTTATCAAGGGTGCTTTGGGCTTGATAAGAATTATTACTAGCAGTCAAGTTTTTATTTCTGGATCCCTGTAATCTTCTGGGTTTTTTTAAGTTTTTTTTTTTTTTTCTTTTGTATTTTTATGTGTAAAGAAATTCTAGAGATGAGAACGAATTATGTGTATTTATACTGTATTTATCACAGCATACGTTCATCTTTTGCCCAGAACCAGTCTATTACCAGAACTTACTACAGGCTGCAGAAATTTAGCCTGATATCTGTTTTTTTTCTAGCGATGCATCTTCACAGAAAACAGGCATTACAATTAGCAACACTGCTTACGATATTTTGATTTAAGTAAAATAAAGTTTCATTTTTGTAATTAAATGAGCCATGGTCTATTTAAAAAAAAGAAAGTAATACTGATCATGAGCTGAATGAAATTTTGCTTCTATTGAGAAAGATGTTTCTAAACACAAAAATGAAACCACTCTCAAATATGATTTTGTTGTTTACGAACAGTGGAAGAAGCATGGAAGATAATCAAAAGGCTGGGAAGAGGTTGACTGTGTTGTTGTGAAATAGTAAAGGATACAAGGTGTGGTCTTGTTTTCACTCACGTCAGGGTTTGCACATTGAATTCCCATGTTCCAAATCTTTTGTCCAGGTTTTAACTGATCACTTGGTGTGTTCCAAAATGCTTACATTCATACTTACTATAAAATAAGTGCTCACTTAGTTGTCATATGCATTAAGCTTGAATGTCTGTTTAGTAAATCAAGAGAAAACAGGATTGTTTTAAGAAGTACATATATATCTCTCCTTGAGTCTCAGCATGGATTTGAGTGTTTGAATATTTTTATCCTTCGGAAATATTCTGTGAAGCTATACTAAAATATTAACCTTTTTCTGTTAAGTATTCGAACAAAACTGATAAGAAAAGCTACTTATGTTTATACCTTTAGGAGTTTAGTAAATGTTCAGAATGACAAAATAGTCACTTCTGCAGTAAAATTCCATTTTGCTGGCCAAATGGCTGATAAACAAAGCTGGTCATGTCACTAGAAACGCAGCACTCAAGGCCAACATTATTGGCCAAGGTTGTAGGTCCTTTGTCATCTGTGAGGCCAGATTAGATAATAATTTGACTTAAAATAATTGAATATAATTTCCATTTATTTCTACAAAATTTGAATTGAATCTGAAGAAGCTTCTCTAGCCATGAACAGAGACCTGTTTCTTCATATTTCTTACAAGTAGTATCCACCATCACTTGAAAATTAGACTGATGATGCTCAGGTAGGGCACAGGTTTTAAAAATGGTTTTGTTCAGACGTACAGCTGGATCTTGAGCTAGTGATGTTTTATAAGGAGATAAATTAATAGTTTACTCTTAAAATATTTAAAATATATATCTTAAAATATTCTAGCCCCTGCTTCTGTCTTCACTTTCTCTTCCCCCCTCCGCCCCCCCGCCATACCATTTACTTTCTTATTAGCTAGATTGTTAAATAAAAGTCTTTCTAGCCACATTTCTTAAACTGATATTTCTTTTTATGGAAACTAGCTGTCTGTGTTGGCCAAGAATAGAAAACAACCAATCCTGGTACTTTATTTTCATAGTAAATTTCAACAAACAAACTCTACCACTTAATTGTAGTTTATAAAACTGAAAAACAATGGGCTTTGTAAGTGTAATGATATGGCAACAAACACTTGTTGTCAAAGTGTCAGCATCTCTTTTTATCTTTATAAAACATTCCTTGATGTAAATCACTTTGCAGGTGTTAATGAATTTTATTTTAAAAAGTAAAACCGGAATAGTAATTGTTACGTTTTTAATCTTCTGCTCCATTCCAGGAGGAGGTATCTTGCTAGATTCAGTGACATAAGGGTCAAAAGATAAACTGTAACCAATACCTCTGTTTATTTTTTTGACAATGTTAAATTAGCAACCCCTCAGACCTCTTGCAGAGAAGTACAACCTGAGTAATTGAACATGTCACTGGGGACTATGCTTGGTTAAGCTGATTCCTATTATGTTGACTTGTCAGGGACCAATAATTAAAGCTGAAGAGGGATGCTCATTAGCGTCTACAAAATGATTCAAAGAGCAGAAGGGAAGAGTCCTTCAGGCACACCTGCTAAAAACTGACACTGCGTGGTGGGGCAAAGCCAACCGACCAGCTTGTTTACCTGCTGGGTTAGTGCTACGGCTCTGACGAAGAGTGAATAAATTAAAGAGGTGGAAGTGCATGCTCTTTGAATCAAGCTACAAAACTGCATTTGACATCTACCTTTTAAGACGTCTGTCTTATACTATCATGTTTCTGCAGAATTGTATTTTTAGCGTTTATTGTGTAAGATGGACAGAAAATCCCTAAGAATGACTTTCTCCTCAATCCCTGAGTGATAATTTCCATCATTTTAGCTGGAAGCATCATAATATATTCTTTGAACTCTCAAGGGTCCACTTGGATCACCTCTAGGATTTCTAGTGCAGTTGAGAATAAATGCATTTTTCACACTTTTTCTTATAAAATCAGGTTTTGTTTGTCTGTTTGAACTCCCACCACCTATGCAGCTGACTGTAACACATTAATTTCTGTGAAAAACCAGACAGGAAAACGCTCTGAATGAGGCTTTCTTGAAATGATAGTACTTATCAGAGCAGGGAAACAATATTTGCATAGCAATGCTCTGTTACTACCTAGAATTCATTACCTCAAATTTATATGGAATTGGGAGCTATTGGAGGCTTGTACTGGGATAGTACTGTATACTTGCATCTTCTGCAATATAAATAACATGAGAAACTCAGTTTTCACTGACACTCAGAACAGTAAAATAAACCCACACAACTTAGAAATAAATGTAGACAAAAACACTTGAACTATGACAAACACTGTGAAACTGGTTATGAAAGATCAATGTATAACGGCAAACTGAGGATGTGGCAAGTTTCTTGATGAATAGTTTGTTTTTGTTCTTTCGGGTTATCTGTAAACGATTTTTATCACACATTTTATCATCTGTTATTTTGATAAATTCTGCTGTTCATCTAGAAACCCATATGCTGGGTGATGCCCTCTGCTCGTGCCCCGTATTTTCTCACTGCATCAAGGCAACACTTCCCTGCTCTAGAAGGGTCCTCTTCACTGTGGCTGTCTCCAAAATCTTCATGCTGTGACATTTCATTAGGGATGGTTAACACAGAATGGGGTCCTATGGAACTGGGAAGTATCCATGCAACAACCTTCAGTCATTAAAACTGTTAGTTAATCTCGAGTCCCAAATCTCCTTTCCAGTGGTTTACAGCATAGCCTCAGAAAAATGCTGGTAAACAGCACCTTTCCTCAGGGAAAGCTGTTACAGATCACAGACATCGGGCAATAAGAGACAAGCATTGGAAAAGACAGGTATTTTCATCAAAAAAGCTGCTGCTTTGATGTGTCCTGGAGACCCGGTGAAGTTGGGAGGACTTCGCTCCTGCAAAATTGGTCTCATCTGAAATCTCTTTAATTTGAAGCTGTGTGGAAAAGCCTGTGTGGACAGTGCAGTTTTTTTGCCTCTAGGAACCATTTCCCTGTAATGGCTTATTTCTACAATCTTTTTTTTCCCCCTAGGAAGAGCTGATGTGGTTTAATTTGGATATCCAAACCTATGACACTGAAAAACTCCCAAGCAACTGAAGTCATGGGCTGAAAAGCAATCGCATGAGAGTTTATCAGGGTCTGCTGCCATCATATGTAATAAAGCCTTGATAACTTTTAAGCTGTAAATTGCTTGGAACTAGGATAAGAGGTAGTCTTCAAAAATGCCCATTAAATAAAAAGTAAAACATACAGGAATCCTGAGCAATGGTATTTGTAAACTGCAGGTCTGCTGGAAGGAGCAAAACTTATGTTCCGCCTTTTTATATGTTCCTTGTCATCTCCCTCTGAGTTATAAATTGCAGTACCATTGAAACAATTTTGAATAATCTTATTAATCAGCATAATCTGTATCAATATAGCACTTTTGTAGTACAATGCCACTTGTCAGTAATTTGACAGTGAATTTTGCATCAGCAACAAAAAAGTTGTGATCTCTAATACAAGTGGAGATGAGCAATCAAGTAATGAGCTTTCAAAGTTAACTTAAAAGGATTAGACTCCTAAATGTAAACATCATCACAACTTCTCCACTCATTTCTGACTCAGATCTCTAGACTAGAGAGAGACCTGTGACATTTGGAGCACATTTTCTTTAAGACTCACCATGTTGTTGTTAATAAGCTGTCTTGGGAAATGATTCAGTACTTCTTAGTTGCTCATTTGGCAGCTGAGTGCACTGAGCTGCTCCCTTTGTCCACACAATAAAATATATATATATGTTTATTTGTTCCCAAAGACTTTATGGTATCTTACTTGCAGAACTGTATTTTATGCTAAGCATGTAAGCCAGAGTGTCTGTGCAAGAAAAAAAGACATTCCTTAAGTAGCATTTTTCAGATTGGTTTACCAAAGCGTGTGCTAAGGCAAAGTTCATAAATAATCCTTGGGACTAAATATTGTAAAAGTCTTGTGATTAAATTTGCCATGGGTCAGTATCTGTGTGAGTTTTAAACAAAATAAATTAAGAGAAATGATTGAGTTGAAAGAACTGAGATATTATGGAGGAAGAGCTGAAAGCAGCTAAGTAACACCTCAGTATAGATGGCAAGAGGCAGAAAGTACTACCAGCTTACTGCCCAGCCCAGAACCAGGTGGCAGAGAGAGCAGGGGCACTGCCAGCAGCGACGGCCTGAGAGACAGGGGCCGATGCACCCCCACTGAGGTTAACTGAATCGAATTGATTTAAATCAGCTCATGAACTAGACCAGTTACACTGAACTGAAGCAAAGGCTTAAAAGAAGGAATAAGAGAGAAACAAATACGTTATGGGACACATTTGGAGTAATGTTCATAAGTAAATAGGTCAGTTTTTCAGGATGGGATGGGATGAGATGAATGAATATAAGTTGCAGCTGAATGAGTTTTTTCATTCATCAGCCTGTTCTATCCCATTGCATTCCTAGTGCACAAGGCAATCACAATGGAAGGGATTAAGGTCACTGACCTTAATTTAGGTTAAGTCTGAAAAAAAATTCTTGAACATGTGTTCCTAGGGCAGAGCTGACTTGCCTGAAAAATTCTGTTGTTAATGGATTTTTGATGGGGGTCAGGATGATCATAATTTATGAACTACTACTTTTTAAATATTTACTGTTTCTGTCTTGTCTACAGAGGAGTGACATTAGCTTTTGCAGTGGCTTTGTTTATCAGCAGTGTCTCACAATCTTTGCCCTAGAGACTATAACAAGCCTGGGTAGAGATAGTATCCTTGTTCTTTTCTCTACAGTAACCGCTCAGTCCATTTAAAGATAATAGGCCATGCCCAGCATGACCAATAAAAAAGGAAAACGGCATTTATCTTACTGGCTTCCTCTGATAGTGTTTAGGACGGTGCTCTCTGCTTGATCCATGGGCTCAACTCCATGAACACTCTATGGGGAGTAAAACGTTCAACAACACCTTTGTAACACAAAGATCCATTGTTGTTTGTGCTCCGTGGTTTCAGCCTTTCTCTGAAAACTGTTTCCAGTTGTCTTACTTAACAGTGTAAAAACAATCCAGCTTTCTCTGCAGCCCTTTTAGAGGACAAAATGACTGTAATGGAAATAAATTGAAATGCAATTAACCTTCTCTACAATATGGCTTCATATGTTTGATCACAAATGTCTTGAAATCCAAATCCAGACCTGGCCTTTCTCCATTGCATCTTGTTTTATTAGCTAGAGAACTATTAACGTTTCTAATAAATATATAAATAAATGAATACAAATGAAAGGACAAGCAGGAAAGAGCCACAGAATTTTTCAATGAGGCTGATGTCTTACTGAGAGGAACAGAACTTTTGAGTGTTATCTGGTTATCTTAAGAACAAGGAAAGTGGAAGTCGAACTGATTAATGGTATTAAAGTATCTTCACGGGAAGAAAACACTGGATACTAATAGCCACTACTCTCCTCTCCTTGTTCTGAAAGTAAAGAAAAAAGTCAGAAGTGTTGAAAGTCAAAATTAAATGCATTCAAATAGCAAGTAAGTGATCCATTTCAGTAGTGATGACTGGTGCCCATTGAAAAAAGTACTGTTGGAATGGGAAGGCGGGTGTCCATTTTTGATACTTGAGATCACAACTGAATGCCTTTCTTCAGAATTCTGACAAATACAAGGTATTGGACTCACTACAGAGATAATTATATGAAATGTAATCCCTCACTTTATACAGAAATCTAGCCTAAGTGTTCTTATATTTTCAGGGCTTTATGAAGTTAAGCCCACCCTGTCCTCTGGCCTGGTAGTGTGGATGTCAGAATCAGAACAAATTAGATTTATGCTCACCTGCAACAGAGCTGAATCTGGCACTCAGAGTTCAGATTACTATGCATACAGTACACAATATTACAATTGTTTGTAGGAAATAAATCTCAGAGTCCATATGTGTATCAACAAAAGACTCTAATTGAAACCATCACTGGATGTCCAAGATTATAAAAAGATACATTGTCTTCATTTTGCATTAAATGAATTATAAGGTAAGAACAATAATTAATGTATTCTATTATATCACTGGTAATGAAGGACCCGTTGTTTTGTATTTTTTAACAGTGACTTTAGATCAGAAACAGGCAAACTAGATCTTAATGGAAAAGGATTCTGACTTTAAGTATGGATAACACTTTTTTGGGAATCCTTGAAAAAAATCATTCTGATAGTGATGAGAGTGTGCTAGGTGCTGCACAGCCCTGAAAGAAAACTGCATCCTGCCCATTTAGTATCTGATTTACTTCAGTTTTATTGCCCACTGTTGGCATTATATCAAACATTTCCTTAGTAGGCCCCAGCACTTATATGAAGCTGTGCCAAGGTTATTCTGTATGTAATCCAGAAAGCCTTTTTCTGCTGCAGGGAAATCACTGAGTTAAGGGAATGATTATTCCATTGTGTTCTGTTGTTGTTAGTTTTTCTTCAACAGATTTGAATTACCCTATCTTAGCTTTATTAGTATTGTTGTCTGATGTACTTCATAATCAGAGCAACACAGCAAACAGTTCATTCAGCCTTCAGGAAAATTTCAAACCCAGCATGTAAATAGACACAGTTGATAAGAAAGGAAACGGAAGAGAAGTGAACTGAGGAAGGACAGGGGAAATGGGAGATCAAGAATAAGGCAAATAGGTGAAGAAGATTGTTGAGTCAGAAAGGAAAGTAAAATGTTAAGAGGCATTAGCAGGAAGGAACTGAATAGTTATGACACATTCAGACTAAATACTGAAAGGCCAAACTATGATCTGCCAAGAGAGGAAGAGAGAAAGAAGAATGGAACAGCAAACTGAGTGATCAAATACATTAAATATACAAACTTATATTTAGCTGAAAGATAACTTGAAAATAAGTTATAAATACACAGCACGTTTATACTGCACATTGCAATAGATTTTATCTCCTTTTCTGTAGATTTGGGATTTTTCTTTTGTCTGTTTTTTGCAGTGGAGGATCAAATTAACCTTTCATTCGATAACTACACCTTTCACTGGGCATGGCTACCTTTTCAATATGCCATCATTTGAGAAACACAGCTCATAAAAAACACATTCCTCCAGCTGGCCAAGTGGGACCTACGAATAGCTTAGTCGGTCATCTTCTGTGAATGAACCTGTGAGGTCCTCCCCACTTGTATGAGAAACAAAATTTGGGTATGTTGCTGGAGGAACTGAGTATGTAACTGAAAAAAACCCCAAAACATTGTTTTTATTTTCATATTGATGTATTACTTATGATGCAAAACAATTAAAATGGAAAATTCACTACTGTTTTACTGAGTACAGTAACGATAGTTGACATTCTAGCTCCACTGAAGTCAAAGAAGTCTTTATCTGAAAGGATCAAAAATTCCATCTGTATACTGTGTTGCTGAAATGGGCCATGCATCTAGATCTAGTTTGTATATAATTGTTTATAAGACTTATGTTTGTAACAAACAGCTAAAAAAATTAAAATTGTGATTTAAAGAAAGTGTTGCTAAAACCTGATAGATGTGGGAATAGTTACCTGAAAAAAAAAAGGGGGGGAAAAAAAAGGCATGTATGTTCCCCACAGTGATAGCGTTACATTAGATTGCTTGAAAAATCAGAACTGTCCCTAGTTTTGGAAACAGCACAGATATAACCTTAGTTCTGACTCAGATCAGTGAAAGGAGTGATTTTCAAATCAAGTAGCAGAGCTGCTGTCATTTACAAGTCTGAATACCAAGTTCTCCTTGACTGTCTCACTGCTTCAAGGAAACCTTTGAGTAAAAGCATTGCAGAAAACAGAATCTGGACCAGTAAATAAGCCTGCTTGTTTCACTGGATAGTGGTGAATTATGTAGCCCTGAAATGATAACACTGCTCTTCATCTGCTACATTAGTATATTTGAAAAACTGTACATTTCCAGGTGGTGTGCACTGAAGATATTGCAAACCTAATTTTAGGATTAAGAACTCCACCCTCTCTCAGTTTCCACCTGATGTCACCTCAGGGAGTTGCAATTCTCATTTTCTTCCGCTCACTGTGCCTACAACATTTTCAAATAATGTGAAGAAGATTTTCTTCTATACAAAATTCCTGCACTGAAGAGCATAAAAGCATCACAATTAGTGACTGGCAAATGCTATGGGCTTTGACTTGGTTTGCAGAACTACCCCAACGTTGAGATGCTCAGCTAAGCTACCCAAACCTCCCCTGAATCTACAGGATGTGCCAGAAAAAAACGCAAGAACAAGCTGCCCTACAGGGTATGAGAGCTGCTTCTTATGACCACAACTTAGAACCAGAAATTTGAGAGACACAGAGATAATAGGAACAACACTTTAAAATAACCACTTCTTTTTGAATCTCGACTGAAAATTAATTTTAGATTTAGATCTAGTTTTCCTGGAAATTTAAGTTGACTTTTGTTTATCCAAAAGACTTAGACTATCATGGAGTATAACTGAATTAAATGCTAGGTCGAATTACTTGCTGTCGTTTACTGTGCATGTGTTTTTGATGGATTTTACTTAGTTAAACACTGTACTACATCCTTCTTCTAGCATTGACTAATCCTCACAACATCCTTGTGAGGCTGATAAGTAATATCCTCATTTTACAGTCAGAGATAGAAAGGTTATGTGACCTGCCAAAGTACACAGAACATAATCAGTATCAGAACTGGCAGTAATACTTCAGAGTTCCTAGTTACTAATCCTACTCTGGAAAATATATAGGATATTCATTGTGTACGTAATCTACACTTTGATTCAATAAAAACTTTTTTCCTGTGTGTAAATCTCCTCTGTTTCTATTCAAGGGTTGCATATGACAGACTCAGAAGTTTCTCCTACTGTAAGCTGTACATAAATATAAATCAATGATCAAATGCAGTTTTTTTTAAAAAAAGCTTATTTCAAAATAAATATCAAAGTCATGGGAAATTTGCTTTAGAGTAAAACAACTCTAGGTTTACATAGGCCGATGAATTACTACAAGTTGTTTATCATACTTCCAGCTTTTAATCTTCCTGGTTTCAGTACCTTGTTATACGTCTTTATAAGTATCTTCCCCTGAAGACACTGAAAAATAACATCTTTCTCTAAATGGCATGCGTACCTTTTCCCATATGTTTTCTTCCTTTCCTTGAAACAGGGAAAAAGTACTTTTCTCCACCTTTTGGCCATGAAGTTCTTTTTCAGATTTCTTTGAGTTTTCTTTTTATTTTATTTTTTTTAAAAGCCCTAAAAGCCTTGACGTATGATATTTGGATATACCTGACAGTCTGATATAAGATATCACCCATAAATAATAAATCCCAGCAGCTTCCCAGGTAAGTAGTGCGAGTTTTTTCAGTTAACCCATTTAGAAGGTACACATGTACATGAGTTAGCTCTCAAAAAAAGTATAAACTGCTTCTGTTTTTCCTAGCAGATGCTGTGCGCGAACCTAATTACATGTTGTATTGACTATTTAACTTGTGGTGGAACTATCCACCTGGTCTCGTAGTGTTTTCCATAACACTGAAGCCACCTGAAGACACTCCCATCCCAACCACTTACTCCACATCCTTGCCTGTTCTCCACTGTGGCAACTCAGTGGTTTTTGAGGCTTTGTTGTGTATTGGATCCTTGGAATGACCTGGGCAAAAAATACCCCCCCCCAATCAGCTTCTTCCTTTCCGCCTCTCTCCGGAGAACTCCCAGCAGCAATCCTTTAATTATTTTGAAGATGATAGAACCTTTTGCTGATGCAAAGGTAGAGTGTAGCCCTAACGTCCATTTGATGGTAACTGGGGGGCAGCAGACTATGGAGCTTGGAAGAAACAGGACAATCAGAGCTTTACATAGCAAGGAAAGAAGGGGAACTTTTAGAGGTATTTTCATCTAAATAAAGTATGGCTGTAGCTTCAGGAGATATTTCATGGTGATACAAATTCAATTTGAATTTTTATAATACCCCATTGATTGTAATTTACAGCTTTAGGTCATATCAGACCTGATTTCAGCACAACTCAGGGCGTAAAGTCTTTCCAGTAACATAATCCTGCAAAGATAAAGCCTGAGCTGGTAGAGCAGTAGATGCTTAACTTGTAAGCAAGTGGCCGGAGCCACTAACTTCTTGCCGTTACAGCCTGGTCTACATTTAGATACTTTAATGATTTTTTGGCTCTATGGCCTTTTGCTTTTTTTTTCCAGAAACTCAGTTTAACTTTTGTTTTATGGAGCGATATTTTAAATACTAAGACTATTTCCTGCCACTGGCATTTGTGGCAAGTCTAATTTTAGACCTTGGACCACTTAACTACCATCTTAATGTCTTTCCTTTTAATAGAACATAGAAACAGCATGAGCTTTATTTTCTACATCATCGAAATGCTGCACCTTCCAACAGAAACAGTGTCTAGTCTGCAATAGGCCATATGCATCCCCTTGGTAGTCCATCTGCTGAATTTCACAGCTAGGAGGAATTTCATCAACTATAGGTAAACAATGTTTTACAAAAAGAAGCCTTTTCTCTTTTCCTAATGCTGACCTGATCACTAGGCCTTTAAAGTAAATGAAAACAATTTCCATTGCCTTTAACAGATCCAATGTAAAGCCCTAATCAAATGTCTCCTTTTGCTGGTAATATGTTGAATTTTACATGGGAAAATAAATAAAACAATGAATAAATAAAATAAATTGCCATTTAACTAGCTAGTGTAAAGTCAAAGTATTGTAAATTAGGAAATACTGGTTGGTTACAGAAACAAGTCCATTCCAGTTAGGGATCAGGGTTGCATTTATTTAATAATGGCCAGCGCTTTTTAAAATCACAAATAATGATAGTGATTAGTTAACAGTAGCAAATAAAACGTGCATTTAAAATTAACCTGACAGGGCATTTTTTGTGTCATACTGACTGATGTGTACAGTCCATTCTTTTAAAAATTCAAGGAAGCTTATTTGAATTGTAAATTGGCAACACATTCATGCTGAAGTCTTATTGTGCGATAGTGTGACAAATTACAAATGGAATATTGGCCATGCTTCCATTTCTTGCATTTCTTTTCTAGTTTCTGCTGCTATTATCATTAATCTGTTTCACAGAAGCTCTTATAGCGGATGGTTCTGGACATGGAAAGTACATTAAGTTTCATTGTTGGCTATAGCAGGACTCTGTGTGGCTTCAGTGACCTGTGACTTCTCCTATTGGTTGTAATTCAGTACAGTTGCTACTAGTTTTGTGTCCTGCTGTGTGTGGACTTAAGAGATTCTGGCATACTTTATGCCTGACAGCTCATTTCATAAGTATTGGATTACAGAGCTTTTGCTAAATTGTGTTAAGAATATCTTAAGAAATGGTGCTGGAATGCAGTCCTTTAAAAAAAGAAATGTGTATACAAGTAAATCTTAAAAGATCCCGTTATCAGCAGTGAAATGAGTTCTCCTTTTTAAGTCCCGAGTGAACTTGCAAGAATGTTGGAGATGATTAAACTCAGTGATGTCATGTGCTACCAGGCATTGTTTAACTCCTCTGCCGCTTAAGATTTAATGTTTTATCCAATGGGAAAGAAACGGCGACTTACTCCAGCATATCTTTGTTTCCACCATAGCGGTGGCGTAGCGCTGGGGGTGTCCCTCCCCTGGGTTGATTGTGCTGGTGCAAAGGTCAGACAAACAGGGAATGGTGCTCAGGATGCAATTTAAGGAGGGACTTGGAGGGCAGGTGATGAGAGAAAGAGACAGAAGAAGGTGATTTTGAAAGAATATTAAAAGAGACCAAATCGATTACCAACAGCACCTCTTTCTGCTCTCACCTCCTGCCTTTTATATTAGTTCATTTTACTTCCACCCTCTTACAGATGAGCTCTATCAGACATTTCCTACTAGAGCTTAAATTGACAAATTTATGCCAACTCACTGCAGTTTTGCAATATGCTCTGTGAATCACAAAGGAAATAAGCTTCTGGCTATTTCTGGCTTAAATTTCTTTTGTTGTATGTGCTTCTAATGATATTTCTGTTTTCTTCTACGTTTCTCTTGCACTTTGCAAGCTGTTCAGCCCCAATATTCTCTGCCTTTATTTATGTATTCTCTCAGGCTTCTGGTTTGGGATTTGTGGACTGAATATTAAATTCATATTATAGTTTTACATGAAAGCAAAGATGCTTTTTTTTGGTTGTTTTTTCATAATGTTAACTTCTGGCATTTGGAGACCTGGCAGCCGATAGAGCAAAAGGCGTATGTCTGAACTCCCCCATTCAGTATTAGGCATTTAACCGGTGTAGTTGGACAGGGCTCCTCCCTCAGTCAGTGAAAGGCGAGGGGGAGGGAGGGGGCTATTTCATGGGAAGAGTGTTCACCTGCCTGGTGTCTCGACCAAGCTCTGAAATGGCCCCTCATTCCCCAATGACCAGAGCACCTGGAAAGGCCTTATCACTTAAATCCCTAGAATTAGTTGGGGTGAATGCAAATAAAAATACAAACATGAAGTGCACACGTGCTTAGTACCCAAACTGTTGTTCAACAAATGGTATTTCTTCTTCAGATGCCAAGTACAGTGGTCAGCAAGACCAATGATGAGAGCAGAAGAAGAGAAAGTATGATAGATTTTGTGTTTTGCTTCATCCATCTTCAAGCAGTTGTGTGATTCTGAGTCATGTAATTTTCCTGTGCATCAGCTTATCCACCTAGACATTGAGTGCTTTCCTTGTAGCTATCCCAGACTTTTCATTCTGGTCTGGAAAGTATCAAAGAAATACAAATTATTTTTTCATATCCTCACAAATGAAAATTGCCACGGCCTTGGAGGCCTGCTAATTTAGACAAGCTGGAGATCTGGCCTAGCGCAGCCCAGTGAAGCTTAATTTGCAGACAATCAGCGTTCAGTAGTTATTTTCCTTTGACTAGGCTATCTCTTGAAATTTCTGCACGTTTGCTTGTCACTCTTCCAGAATTTCTACTGTTTTGGTTTTTTCCTACCATGCTTATTGAACAAAGACAAGGAAGTATCTAATAGATTAAAGTGAAGTCTAGTAACATGGTTCAGCAGACTAATACTTTAATCTGTGAGACCGTAAGATCAAGTGGACTCAATTTCAAATCCTGCCACTATTAATTTAACCATTAGCAACGTTGCAGGTACTGAGAGCCTGGAGTCTGCAGGTGTTTCATGCTGGGGAAACAAGTAGCACCTTCGCCCTCCTGTAATGTAGTCTTTAATGCAACAAGGCACCTTTCTGATTTAAGGCATGTCCATTAAAATAATCCTGCCCTAGCAGATCATGAGGTTGAGCTTTTCTAGGATTTCAGGAGATGTAATTTTGCAGGCAGTGTAAGAATGACTGACTGATACAGCTCAGTATGATTATTTTATGTATAACTCTAATATTGCAATGGGAGGCACTTGAGTTTATGATGTTTGCTAAATGTTCACTTTAAGAGATTCTCTTGGGTCACATTTTACATGAACTTATGTCAGAGTTCCTTCAAAATTAATTGACTGACCAGTTTCACAGCATGCCAGATGGGCCAAAAGCAGATTGCTAAAAGATTACAGATAGACATATAGGAGGTTGAAACTGAAAACATGAACCTAAGAAATAGTTGCGTAGGTCTAGGGTGCTTCTTCCATAAATTCCTTTGAATTTGTGCTTGCTAGACCCTATTTTTACCTTCTTTAAGTAAGTTTTTGTCTGGTTAGTGACAAAAATCTGGGAACATGTAAGCATGAGTGCTTGTATGTATTTATTTAAGCAGACATTTAAGTATCTAGCGCTTAAATCTGTTCCTTTTCTATGTGTCATGTCTCTGTTAGCACATGCACGCTTATGTTTCTTTTGCATGTATGTAGTGTGTGTATACAGTAATATCACTGCATGAAGTCTGCATAATGGAAAACATTCGCTTTTGATAGATTTTTGTCTCAGTCTTTTCCAACGCTTCCCAAATAATTATTTGGCTATTCACAATTCTCATTCACGAGCAGATGCAATAATACTTATCTGTTTAATAATATACAATATTGTTTCCTTTGGCGAAAAGATATATTTGAAATACTTTTAAAAGAAATAAACAACAAGGCTTGTAATTAGGTGTTGCTATTTTAAGTAGAATTGGTTTCAACCATCAGCAGTCTGTCCTTCTCCTCAGCCTTTAGGAAACTGCTGCACATGATGAAAAGTTTAACTTGTCAAGTATAAATTTAGATGTAGAGTCCAGAATATCAAACTCCATGAGTGATAATTATCAGCACCTGGAAATAATTTGTACCAGAGAGTTAAGAAATGAGTTTTCCCGTTCTACAGATAGGGAGTTTTTAACCTCCTAATCACTGGAATGCTCCCTGGAGCTTACAGTGACATGGCTTGTGGTTCATTCCCACTAGTAAAAATGGCACTGAGCAATTAGATTGTCATTAGAAGATGAACATTAGCTTTGTAAAATAGGATTAAGAATAAGCTGAGAACAAATGATCAGCTAATGTATGCAGTTCCTAAGTAACGCTGTACACGCAGGCTCCGGTGCGGAGCCCCTTGAAGGCAACGGCTTTGCTGTCCCATGGCTTTCAATAGCCGCTGGCTCAGGCTCAGATTCTCCTTTTCCTTTAATTTTATAGCAATCATTCTCCAGAACTACGGAAACTTTATAATTGGATAAAAGTTCCCCCTCCTCCAAAGTGTAAAATAGTAGGATGTTGTGCTGGAAACTCTACAAAGACAATTAATTTAATCTTCTGACCTGTAGGCAGGCTGCCCCTGAAACACTTACCCAAGATCACTCTTCTGGTTTCTTATCTGTGGGCAAATATCTTTTAAGCAATTTCTCCAGTATCTACAAGGCTGTATCATTATTGCCTAGTTAAATATATTTTTTCCGTATTGTTTTAGTTTAAGTAGGAGAAGGCACTACCAGAACAGAGTATACTTACATATTTTCTTGCTGAGTCCAGCAACATTGTAACATATAGAGCCAAGAAACACCATTCAAAGGTTTTAAAATTGCAGAAAAGAGTTATCATCTGTATTACTGGAAAATGGAGAAAAAACGTAATAAAGATTCACATATGCATATTTCATGTAACTTAAATATTTAGTAGATACTCTAGTAAGTATTACATCATTTTTATAGATTTCTGCAGAGTGTGAGAAGTAACATGTTAATAGTATTTTTAATTATTTAATAACACTTCATAAACTATTTATGAAAGGACTCTAATGTGACCAACAAACATGATTCCATGACAAGATAGGAATTTTACGCAAGATTTTTTTATTATTATTTTTTTTTTAATGGGAGTAGGTATCAAAAGAAACAAAGAATTGAAGGAGAAAAATACAATCTATCTCTAGACGAGTGCTTGTCAGTGCTTGGTTGAAGGTAGATGAATGAATCCAATATTTCATTCTCTGAGAATGATGAGTTATATAGAGTAAGTAAATTATGGGCTTTTAATTGTTACTTTCTTTAGTCTGTTATATGAACATTTCATGTAATTATGTTTATTAGATAGTATAGATTTAGCTTAATCTAGGAAGTATATAATGGAAATATAATTACAGACAAGAAAAATGGATATTAAACTTATGTAATTTTCTTTTACTGTACTAAATGTTTCTGCAATTAAACTCTACTGAAATTATTTGAGTTTAGAATTTCATCAGTTTTAATGGATCTGAGTTATTAAACATCTGCCGAATTAGGACTATCATATATAATTTTAGAATCAGAGCCATAAACTTCGGAGGAACTCCTCGTTTGAATACAGTTTTACATATGCTAAAGCGTTTGGATGAACACGCGTTATAGAAAGCTTGTAAATTTGGATACCTGAGTTTCAGAAGTGTTGAGTACCGCGATCATGTAGTCGTAGATACGTACTGTATTTTACAGCTCTCATTAAGTTGTTACTGGGAGGTAATTGGAAAAAGGCGATGTGTAGAAATGACTTTTCTTCACAAGATATCTTTTTCTTTTCATGTGATTTGGTCCGAATTAGTTTGGGATTGTATGGCTTGGACAGTTTCTGAAATATTTCTGTTGTTGATTTGCCAAACACATCTCCCTCCTTTTTTTTTTTTTTAAGGGGGAAAAAAGGGAAGGAAAAAAAAGGGGGGTGGGAAGGCATGAATAAGAGATTGAATTTGGGAGTGATCTTTCTCTTGTTACATGATGTGAAGCATGTGTGGGAAATGTTTTCATCTTCAGAAGTCATTTGCCCCATGCAGAGAACGCTTGAAATGAAAATAACTTTCCAAATTAAAATAGAATGTCTAGTTTTTTTATTTACAGACAGAGAGACATAGTCACTCTTATACACACAGAGCAGTACTTACTAGGGAATGCATTTTATTCGATCTTCTATTCTTGTCAAATGTCACATTTGTAAGATACTATTTGCTAAACTTGAATGCTGAATTATTTTATTTCATCAAAAACAGTTTTTATGCCGCTTTAAGAATTCATACTTGTTCACTATATGTGAGTTGTGTATTTCATGAACATTCAAGTCCGATCTTACCTCCTCCACCTCCAGTCTCATGTTAGAATATGACAAGGAATAGACTGGGTGACTTTCTTCCTCCATCAAGTCACAGATATTGTCCTTTTCAATCAATGTTTATAATTCCATCTTGAATTTTTCTTTTACTCTCATTTTGACTAGCATTTCTTACATCTTGTTGAATATTTGTTTCTGTTATTGTTATTTGTAAAACTTGAGAACCAAATAGTTTCAGCCAAAGCTTTTAGCATCCAGTCGATGGGATTGGGAGCTTGGATGCCTCATGTCCCACATCTCCAAGCTGGGCTTTCTGCCTGGGCTAGAGATTTCCTTCCAGAATCACTGAGATGTGTCATGGGACCAGTAGTCCCTCTATTTTTGGAAGCCACTTCATGCCTGTTGTAGTCCACTGACAAATGGTCTTCTTGGCTATTTTCAGCCAGCCCTCCTTCTTTAATTAATCTTGCTGTAATGTCACACCTCTGCTTCTGCAATTGTTCTGTGGCTTTCCATGCTGCGGACAAGCTTGTTTCTGTGACAGTCGGGCTGCTGACATTCACTGTGTGCCAGTTCCACTTCTTTAAATCCACAGGCTTCCTATCTCTGTCTGTCCAGGCTCCTCGTTGATTTTGTAAGGAAAAAACAAAAAAAGGGGAAAAAAAGCTACTTTGATGAATACTGAATGTAAAAGCTAGTGTTCAGTGAAACAGAATGTTCCTAGATTTACTTACAAACTTAAGTATCTAATGCTATGTAGAGAATTCTCTCAGTGTTTTATAGTTTTTTATTTAAGCTTTTTCTGATAAAGCTGTAGTTTTTTTCCAAAAGCGAAGTTTAATATGTAAAAAATAAATACAATGGTATATGGTTATTATCTTGTAACCCTATCAAATCTGGCTGAAGGTTCAGGTTTTCTGTACAGAGCAAGGAGATGACTTCAAAAGCTCAAATAGTTTGTAGTTTGGAGAAGCAGTCAACTGAGAGAACTTAAAGATCAAAGCCAGAATATCTGATTTTAATGATGCAGAACATATGCTTCACGAAAAACCTTTTGGATTAAAAAAGTTAATGTAATCAAAGAGAACTGAACCCTTTGGATCTAAGAGCTGTGTGTTGAAACACTCGGCACAATATCTTACAGTGTACTGTTACTGTAGTTGTGTATAAGAAGTGAGTTAAAGCAAAGCTGAGAGAGTGGTGAACCTGGCGCTCGGGAACTTTTGTTTTGAAGATCTAAAATATTTTTGTTGAAGAGCCCTTAAGAATTTTGAATAGGACTGTTTTGATGAAGAGACTGCGGATGTGGATAGACATAAAAAGCAAGATTGTTCTCTGGGAACTTGATTAGCCTTATTCAATAAGTGAGAATCCAGGAAGTTCCTCTGGAGAGTTTTTGATTTACAGTGAATGCAAAAAAGGACCAGATAAAGGAACACAGGCGTATCTGCAAGAAGGAAAAAATGCCCAAGGGTGGAAAAGTTTTCCTTTTCTTCAGTTTGATAAAGGGAGATCATGTAGTCCCGATGCCTGGACAGAAAAGTGTTGATAAGATCGAATTCATGGATGAAAAAAGATATTAACTGAATTATGAGTTTAAAGAGGAAAAAAATGGCTGGGCAAGGAAGATAGATGAGAACACTGTTTTGCAGTAGTTTCACGGGGTCTCTTCCAAAGTCTCTTGGAATCAATGGAAGCTTTTCCATTGATTGCAGTGAGTTTGGATGAGACCCTGTAGGAAAATACAAAATGCATTTGAAAATAAGGAGCATATCAACAATAATACATAGTATTATTACACAGTATATATAATTATCTATATATCTAAAGTGTTGTATGCATATCTTCAGCATTATTTAGATTGCTACTTTTAAACGTACTCTGGAAGCACCGAGATGGTAATATTTGTCACTTGCCAGAAACAACCAACTCTTACAATATAAGAGTTTATGTTTTTTTTTTCTTGCCATGACTGGCATATGTTTTTCTGATAAGTCTTGTTTCTTATTGCTTGTGACATTGCTGTTTCTGTCTTTTTGTCTGTCTCTGTATTTCACTCTTTTTAATATGTTTCTTGGAAGGCCTTAGGGGAAGAAAGAACTGCTCTGTTTGCTTCTCCCCCTTTCCTATAGCTAATAAAGATAACTCTTTACATTGATTTCCCCCCCCTGCCCCAGTTCTGTTGTTAAATTTTGATCAAGACCAGTCACAGAGTAGTGTAAATGGCTGGAGCTCAATTTGCCTTGACAAAAGTAGGCAGAGATATGGGATCCAGCTCTGAACCTCTTTACTCATGCGAATGGAAGCCGTAATGGTTATGCCGCCGCTGGTTTCTTTTTATGTGATATTAAACTCATTCTGTAGCTACAGAAGCTCACCAAGGTCAGCCAGACAGAAAGCCAGTCAAAGTTGCTAGAAATGTTTGGCTTACTTCTACTGAAGCATTTTGTGGATGCAAGTTGACTTCTGGACATTGTTTCCCCTCTGTGATGTGAGTTTCGAGGTTAAGGAGTAGGAAAACTGAGCCCTTTTCTACATTCACTGGGTCATTCTGCATCTGATCTTTTGAGCTATCCTTGCCTTGAACTAACCTGGTTTGTGAACAAACTGAAGCAAGACAAAAAAATCCCTTTGATCTTTAATAGCCAACCATCCCTGCCTGTGTGACTGTGCTCATGATGAGATAGAGGTGCACTCCTCGATTCAGGCACCAGGCATGTTTCAGAGACAGGCCCAGTTGCAAGCTGCTGTGTGTACCAGGATACCCTCGGTGTTACTCCTCTCTCTGGTCTTCATTGCTGGCTTTATTGCAACTGAGATTAACAGGCACCTGAGAGCGAAGTATCCAGTCCACTAGAGGTGCCACCTTCTTCTGTCTGCCCTTCTCCAAGGCTGTGCCTGATAAGTTGTCTGGAAAGTGGTATGTTATACTCTGCGGAATGCCATCAGCTTTGGAAGGTATACTATATATGTATAACTTCTGGCAGCCCTTGGTTGAGGGCAGAACTGTTCTGTGAGGACATGGTGAACTCTATTCTAATCCTGGAAGAGTTTTAAAGCTTCAAATCAGTGGGATTCTTATTGTAACAGGGCAGGTCAGGGCTTTTGATGGTATTCATATCAAAAGAGATTATTTTGTCTTGTTTTCTGGACCCCTGAAAAAAAATACAGTTGCAAGAATCACATTGATCAATACTCCAAGATATTTGCTAACCTTCATAGTGACAGGGTTCCAGTGACGGCTTGGTCATGCTGCCATGGTAGGTCTTGTCACACCGGGGAGCTAAAGTCATCAGCTTCTGTGCCTTGGCTCCTTGAGGCCTTCTACAGTCACAGTAGAGTCACTTCTGTAGTCCCACTGATGTTTACCAGATCTTTGTAGTCACTTCTTGGTGATATACTGGAGGAGACTGGATGCTCAGATTGCTGTGAGTTTTCTGGCGTCCATCTCCCTTGAGATTAGAAGTCAGGGTCTCCCTCTCCAAGATGCCCAACAGCTGTTTCTTCAGTTGCTCATTAATTGCTGGCCAGTGAGTGTATCTAATACATGTTTCTTAACTGAAAGCAAATGTCAAGATAATATGGAATTTAAAGCATAGATTTTTCAAAAGCACAAAGGAGAGTTGTGTGTCTGTGCCACTGAAGTAATGCATTTTCTAAATTGTGAGTTTATTCAGCAACCATAAGGGTCTGATTACATCTCAGGTGTCCACGTGCAAAACTACCTGTGCACCCATTAGCGATATTGCTCTTGTTTGCTTTGGCCTGGGATGGCTGTGCCGGGTTTGCACCCCAAGCTGCGGGCGGGCTCGCTCCCCCTCAGTGAAGGTTGTCGTGCTGCAGCCACATTTCTTGTGCCTTGATTCTCCTGCCTGCAGATTTAGAGATTACCCAGATAGGTCAGCATGGGCCATACTGACACTACCCACACTTTGGATTGTAACAAAGACCTCGTATATACTTCTGAGTATATATCTGATTGCTTTACTGCAGTGGAGACTACTGAGTATTCAGTATTCCCTTATTTAGCCACCTGCCTATATTAAAAACAGGATTTAGGTGCAGCGGAATATATTACCTGATGAAAAGTAGAGAGGAAACCATAAATGTTAATGAACTTTAACATCAAATTTGTGAGACTCTTGTTGCTTAAAGGGATGTTGGGTAGCACATCAGATACGGAAGTGAATGCAAAATATCATTGTTAGTAGGAATCAGTGCATTGTTTCATTGCTGAAACCGTATTTTTGCAGTTCATTAGTCACTTTGTTTAATTTAATAAATATATGGACATAGGGGTAAATTTACTGCAATTGCCAATGAAACTACACAAGGAGTCCCATAAGAATGTGAAAGGAGTACAGTTCCTTACAACAGTGAAAAGCCCAATTAATCAGTGGTTCTTTGCAGATTTTAGACCAGAACTGGCATGCTACCAAACTGCCCTCAGAAGAGGTCTAAAACAGCTCAGGAAATGATTTAATGGGCACCTGGTCACAGATGTGTTCCTGCCAGACATAGTGTCTGCAATGGTACATCCCAAAATGGCCCCTACAGGGTGTGGAATGCAAGGAACATACAAAAAAGTTCTTTTTAGATATGGAGAGGTAATAAAAGAAACGACAAAAACCCCAAACCCAGAAAAAATTCTGCTACGTAGTCTTCCTAATCTCTAACTTTCCTGTTAGTCATGCTGGCAAAGTACCTATGCTGACATTTTGGTCAGTATTTCATAATTTCTCTGATTTTTTTTTTGTCAAATCAGGCTATACTTTGTTTATCTTGATGTCTGCTTAATTCTCACAGGGACTGGAGATGTTGCAAAAGAGCAGGAACCAAAGCTCTTTCTACTGACTGGGGGCTGTTGCAAAAGTTCAGCTAAAGCCGTCAGAAATCATGGTGGTGGTTGATCCCTGCGATACAAACTGCTAACAAGCCACCTGATTTTGCTCTGCCATTTTTGGAGCACTCGTGGTTCTGCTGAACAATGATTTCATTCTCTGCTCCGTGCTGTTTAATGTAAAGTTGCGTGCTAATAAATTTAGCACCAAGTTACTGACTTTGCCCGGATGATGGAAACCTGCCTGGACTGACCAGTTAGGAATGTTACTGGTATTGTTGTTTCTGGCCAAGTTTCAATTGGAAGGGAATGCGATAAAGTAGTTCTGATTTTCTTGCATAATTTCTTTCTGCCGTAGTTAGATCTGATTGTTCTGATTTTTGCACTTAAGTTTAGGGGCATATGTAAAGTCATTGGCATTTCAGCAGCTCTGGCTAATTTGAGTTTTAGAGAAAATATTTAGAAACCTATATTTTGTATAATGATCTAAGTTAAGAATGTTTCTGTTTGACTTACTATGAGGTTTCTTCTGTGATGAGACTCCAGTGAGCTCAGTTTTTCATTTCTGGTAGGAACTTTTAAATAATAAACTAGAGAAATATGAGAAATATTTTTAGATAACAGACTGAAAGAAGAGTTAATCATACTTCTTAAATGTCTTTACTTAATGTCTTTACTTAATGCTTAGAAATATAAATAATCCTTATTTAAATATACTCCAATTGCCATAATTCTGCCCGTACTATATTTTTTTTAATAACTAAATAAGAATTTATTTGCAGGTCTCATTATGACTTCCTTACTGTTTATTTCTGACACTTCAGCACATTTCAGGTGTGATACATACTACCTGAGTTTCTTATCAACATATTTTTCCCTTTGCAAACCTATCTTCTTCATGATAATAATAGATGCAAGTCCTGCTTTTTCTTACCTCCACATCAATGGTGCTTTTAGAGAAAAGACTGCTACTAGTTACAAGGAGGAGCTGCCTTGCACGGTGTTTGTCATTAAAAGAGTGGGCATCCAACAGTACAGACTTAAAGAGGACCTTTACAGTTGGTGTACACAATTGCAGTTAGATGTTTTTGTGACACTTACAGAACACTTTAGGATGGAATTTGTCTTGCCTGATAATAGTGTTCTGATATTAGTAGCAGAAGTCTAATTGCAGTGAGTTAATTAAGTCTACCTCATGATACATAGATACGGGTAAGTGTATCTAGATGATTCCACTCTGAGGTAGGTGGTGTCTCTGATTCTCTCCACTGCCTACAGAGGAAAGCAGTCCCCAGCGTATGTCACACAACTGTGATCTACAAAAGGTGGAGATGTAAAAAAGGTAATACGTGCAAGTTAAAAGGCAGAAGTGTGCAGTGTGTTGTCATAGATATTTGTGACTTATTCTGTATTTGTATTTGTATTCTGTATTGTAACCTCATCTAGGTGTTGTAACCTCATCTAGGTGTTCCTGCTCCGGCAGGGGGATTGGACTAGATGATCTTTTGAGGTCCCTTCTGATCCCTAACATTCTGTGATTTATGCATGCTCGTTCTACTCATCCATTTCCTTGAGATTAACGCTAGCACATTTGTCCATCCACTGCTTTCTAGGGCTTGGGGACAAAGATCTCTATGCATTCTATTTTGTCTCCAAATTACAAGAGGCTGAGGCACAGAGAAATTGTTGCTTTGCATTTCCATGGTTTAGGCATGTTATGGCGAGCTATAGGATGCATAGAACTATTGCATCATTCAGATGCAAAAAACTCAGTTCTCATTTTGGTTTAGCAGTATCTAGCATTTCCTCTAAATCTGCACAATACCTCACATAAAACCTGTGGTTAGCTGACTGCATGGAAAAGCTCACATAACTCTCTTTATTTTTTGTGAAAGGCAGGTTGAGAAGTGTGAGAAAGAGAGGAAAGGGATATTATAATTTCTTTCTCCCTCTGAACCCTTTACAAATGGTTTCCTGGTAACACAAGCCCTTGGTGTGGCAGATGGATTTTATGAGAATTAATTGCAATAATATTCTATAAAACTGTCCCAAATGTTTTCAGAACCTATTTCCTCCTCTGTATTTTTCTGATGTCTACTACAAGAACATGTCATAAATAAATATAGCAGGAATATTTCTACACGTAAGTAACAAAGCTGATTTTACTTTCCACTTTCACAGAGGAATAAGTAAAGGTATTTTAAAGTGGCCTTGACTGCAAATACCGTCAAGAGGTTACTGTAAGGGAAAATGCTGCATTGCTGCAACAGAATGGGCTGCATGACCAGACTGCACTTTGTGGTTTGCCATCTGTGATTCCTTGGGACACTGAGAAATGACGCTGGGGATAGGGGTGGAAGAAATCACTCAGCACGTTTTGATATGATCGCATTAAGATGGTGAATACAAAGTACCTTTGCTGTTTCCCAGCTGCTGCTCACACGGTGCCTGGAGCTGAACACTCCCCTGCATCATCTCTAGCACTGACTCATGGGAGGAGAAGTAAACAGAGCACAGTCCATTCGATGGTCCATGTTTATATTGTATCTTGGTAGGGAATATCTCAGCCAGGAGCCTCAGTAACCTAGCAAAAGGGAGCAGATGTGATCTTCCTTCAGAATAAAGAAATAACCTGTGGCTGAGATTTTTTTCTAACTTGTGGGTTTTGCTTTTGGAGCACTCTGGGTTTGGATCGATTTTTTCTGGAAAGGTGAGAATTTAGAGCTTCTCGTAGCATCAGGTGAAGTTGAGGACATTTATCCTCTTTGAAGAACTGTCCTTAAAGCTGTAAATGTTGTGGCCAAATGGAAGAATCCAAAAGCAAACCCAGCTTTTAAAACACGGTCATCCATATATAGGCAAATAGCAGGTCTGTGGCATGACTAGCAACTAAAAGAATTTTTTTTTACCCCTGTCGTTTTGTAGCTTGTGTACCTTATTGTCTTCCTTTTGAGACATATGAAACTGGTTGTCTGTGTAGCAACTCCTTTTTTCTGAAATAATAAACTGACACAAACAAATAGAGCTCGTGGCTTTTCAAAAATGTTCAGCACTAGCTTGTTTAACATTATTAATAGAAACAATGAGATATCCCTCGGGTAAACAGGCAGTGCAGTCACTTGGCAACTTCTATGATAATACAGTCTTGGAAAGTACAAGAGATACCAAGGGATGTGTTCTTGAAAGTAGGTTATCAGGAATTTGAACATAGGCACAGTTTCAATAGCAGCTACAACAGAAGCGACACGGGGAAGGAGGGTGGGTTTCTGTTGCCATGCTTTTTGCGCTGGGTTAGATGGGTAGAGGACACAGCTTCTGGGATCCACATGCAATCCAGAGCTGGAGAAGCACCTGTCAGAACTTGAAACCAGGAAGAATTTCATCTACGTGATCCGTAAGTGGAGCACATTGTCTGGCTGCAAAAGCAGCACATGCATGGCAGTGCTGCAGGGCAGTGAGCACGAACACGAAGGAGGGAGCCCGCCCATCAGGAGGTATCGCAGAAATGCTGTTTATAATGCAGGAAGAATCTGCTAGCAAAACCTTCATGTCCTGGAGACTGCCTCTGTATCTGGAGCAGGTATTTGACAGATTAGAAGCCTCATGGAGATACCACCAGAAGGCTTGTACTACAGAAAGAAAAAAATGCTTCTGTAAAATTAATTTTTGCTTAAATTTGTAGACGAAATGTTCAGAACACCATTTATTCTATCTTCCTGCTTCCAAATGTGACTCTAAGAGAGAATTAAATATCCTTTGTGAATTTGCTTCAGAAAGTATGAAGTTGTTGGCGTGATAATGTGCATGCTTTATTGGCTTGTGTAAGCAATTTAAAAAAATCTAGATTTAGGCATTTTGTTTGTTATTATTTATTAGTAATTTATTAGTTAATTATAGCTGTGAGCCATGGAGATTAGTGTGTGACTCTCCAAGATTACATTCGTTGATTATGGTAATATAGCTAAGAAGTATTGCTTAACTAAATTTATCAGTATTTAGTGACTTTCAGGCCTTGAGCTTATGATCTGTTTTGTTTTATACCAGCAAGAATTTGAACTTCCAGTTACTGCTGATATTTCTTGTTCTGACTGGTATAAAAGTTCCTGTTTCATCCATACCTAAATTTTTTTTTACCTATTTGGTTGTTTACGCTTGAATATAAACTTGAGTGAAGGCCCAACTTGGGTTGTGTAGCAGAGTTACCAGGGGCTCCTCCTGTGCATCATTAGAGCACTGGCAGTGGGAAGAGGTGGATTTGCCCTAATGATGTTCAACTACTTTAAAAAAAATACAAATAAAAAAAAGCAGGCAGTTTTTATTTAACAGTCATGCAGCTGATTAATCTGCTTCCTGAAACAAAACAATTTTCTGAGGGAGAAGCTGTGCACAGGATCAGTATAAGTATTGTTGCATTTTTACATGTACAGGATCCAAATGTGAAAACGTTTCATCTGTAACTGTCTCTAATTGTTGAGGCCATTTTGACTACTGAGTTGTTCAGGTCTACCTGCCTCTGCCATTAACTTGTTTTCCAGAATATGCTGTCCATCTGCCTCAATCTGTCTAAATGCATGCTTGGCTTCATTACTTGCAACTACAAATCAAATAATAAGGGATAAGTACTTGCGTGACACAGACTGACTCACATCCCAGGTACATTTGTTTGTTTCTAGCCGTTCGATGATGCTTTCTAGGTTGCCCTGGTTATTAATTGGGATTTAGTTTCTACTTGATTATTTTGCAGATGTCTTGCTGCCTTTCTGTCTTTCCTCTTACATTCTTTTCTCAGGTTTTTGGTGTGGCAATTATTTTCATATTTAATTTCACTGAAAAAGGAAGGCAAATATATATAGCTCAGGGGTTCCACAGATTAGAAATGGTACATAAGGCAGAAAATTAATGCTGTGCAAATGAGTTAATGGTATTCCTCTCTGTTTCCTATATGATTTATCAATATTTCCCCATCCAACTTTTCAATGCAAGAAACAGCAGCATGTTTTATCAGTGAGTAAACACCACCCAGACCTTCCAGGGCTGCCTCTTTGTTTCAGGGCTTTCATGTTAATGGTGCATCCCTAACACTGCCTAGACTGGTCTTCCGATTATGGGATCACCTATTTCACTCTTTTCTGAAAACCATAACAGGGAGCAATTGGCTGGCATAAAATATATTCTAGATCCTGAAAAATGCTAACAAATACACACATAGTGCCAATGGGATTAGAGGGAGAAATCTGTGTGTTTTTTAGCAATGCAAGAGGAGGTTTATTAGAGAACACTGATATCTTTGATGATGATTTGTAAGGAAATAATGGCAAAAGACATCTTGCTGTTCCTGCTTTGCAAGCAGTGTGACTGAAGCATGTTTTTAATTCCAAGCTCTGCATTGAAATGGGATTAGTGTATTCTTTGCATTAAACATCTTGTGATTGTGTAGCCTTTAGAGCTTAAGTTGTTTGTTCAACACTATTGTCACTTTTGCTACTGAGAGAAGTTTTATCTTGCTAAAAACATTTTAAGACTAATGTTTCTTGTGTTTTACTGTCTGCAGATGTGGGTTACAGTCTTCAGTCACAGCTGGACTGAAAATACTGTGCAGAAGCATTCATAGGGCTCCTTGCAAACAAAGTCACCTAAATAGGTTGCTGTCCTAAAAGGGTTAGTGCTAGTTTGAAGGAGGGATTATGGCACACACCCTCCATCAAAGCATTCCTGCCCCCAGCTGCATTTACTCCTCATTTTGACTCTCCAGTATGGCCTTATCACTGTAATCCGTAGAAGATCCTCCTTGGCATCTTTAGCACTTGAATCAAGTTTTGTGCTCATCCTCCTTGTTAAGATTCAATCACAGTAAGTGTAGTATTTCTTCATTCTGCCCACTAGCACTAGCCACTAAATTACCACAAAACAGTTTTTGCTTTTTTTGACCCAGTTGTCTACAAGGCATTCTTTGGAACAAAGCTAATATGCTTTTTAGCATGTTATGAAGATAACACAGCAGCTGTATTTGGCAAAGGGTGCACTGGTTTAAATATCAGTGTCTACCAGACTAGAGGATGTCAAAAAATGAGAAATAAGTATGAATAGATGAATAACAGATGATTATGTAAACCATGGCTTATCATGAAATGCTGAAGAAGAATACTGTGAATCATCAGAGGTTTGGTTTGGTTATGTGAGAGAGCTGACATATTTAAATTTTTGTATTTTTTTGACCTTGGCTTGCATAGAGTGTTATTGTTGGGTGTGACAGCATCTGCCACTTTTTCGAACATGAATTTTAGATATTTTAAACTTCTTCTCTAACTCAGTACCAAATATTGGAAGTGAATTCCACCAAGACATCATACATCGGCTATATAAAAATTTGTACATTTATTTTGACATCAGATAGCGACTTCAGCAGTGGGTTGAATGCTGTAGTAAGAGTACATAATATGGCATATGTTTGTGGCAAAATCATCCCTAAAGATTTTGTATTTAATCCTAAAATTTATCTCTCTCATATCTGTTTAAGTTAAAAATTCTATATATGTAGTAGCATGTTTTTCAGGTTTTTCTGCAACGAAGTAAATCATACAAGTTCCAGAATATATTTTGCTGTTGCTTTTCATCCATTTGCTCTGAAGCACTGAGCTTCTGCAGGTTTGAAGTAGCATCTTCTCATGCTTGCTAGGCATTTCAGTTTAGCAGTGCTCAAATGGTGGTAAGCCTGGATTTAGGAGAAATCATACAACAATAATTAGCAACTCTTGGACTACGTGAAGGTCCAGTTGTACGGTGCAGAATGGTCCATTTCTCTCTTGTGCTGCAGGCAGAGCAACAGGTGGGTCCCTGATCTCAGCGTACCAGGAGTGGTGCAAGATCTGCCCCTTCAGGAGAGGGGGTGAGATAAATAGGGTGAATTGGGGAGTGGAATTTTGAGCTGACCTACTCACAGTTGAATTGAAGCCATTGTGAAGATCTTTGAGAGCAAAACTTGTCATCTGAGTATAGTATTATTGATACCAGTGCATGGCATTAACTGGGTCCCTATGTTTATGTCTGAAAAATATAAAAAACCAACAGAAACAAATTAAAAAAATTAGGAAAAATATTTTTAAAAGCACCCCTTTTGTTTACATTTACATCATGGTCATGAAAACTTGGCAGTCCAAGAGAAATAATGATGAAAGGGAGTACAAAACAGGAGGAGAGATTTAAGCAGCTTTTTCCAAAGAAGAAAATTCTCTTTTGCTGTTAAGGTGCAGTGGATGTTTTAATCTTTTTTTTTTTTAGAGGATACATACATTTCTGCTGCATCTGTCTGCAGCAGGTGTAATGCAAAGCTGTTCCAGTGATTCGAATACTTGCTGACCTAAGACAGCAGCTAGGAATATCTATCTAAATGGTAATAAGAACCTTGAAGGTTAATCCATGTTAGTGTGCAAAATACTGAAAATCTTTGGCAGTTTCATTTTGTCTCATCTTGGTTATTAAAAGTAAGTAAATCCACGAGTTTCCAATAGAATTGTTTTAGAGACAAATGACAGAATTTGCCAGTAGTTTCTCTTGAGCAGATTTGCAACATTACTATTACCATAATCTCTGGTTGGTTTGACAGTTATATACAAATATATATATTTAACCAGGGCTGTTGAACAATCAAAGCCTGATAACACAGTGGACTCAGGCTGAGGAGCTAATGATGCAGCCACTGGGGCCTGATTTATGGCCCCCATGGTACTGGGAGTAAGAACAGTTTACCTGGAGACAATATTAGAGCTTTTAAAATACTTTTAAAATATTTTAAAATAATATGTAATATTTTAAAATATTTTCTTCTGGAAAAGAAGCCAAGAGAGAAAGATTTTGTTTTTTCTTCCTGAATTGATTTCAAAGTAATTTTCTGAAACAAAAAAAACCACAAACAAACAAACAAATAGAAGAAAACAAAAAAAGCCCAACTAAACAAAACAGAAAACTAAATTATGAAAGTGCTAACACTTGAGGCTGCGAAGTTACAAAGTTAATTCATCTCTGCCCCTTTGTTGTGTTTTGGATTATAAAGTGTTAAGTTTAAACAGAGCGAATTATCCTCACCCTGTATTCTTTAAGGAAAAATGGGAATTGCAGTGCTACAGCATCCATATCCAATGTGGAGTGGTAGTTTCACTGCAGTTGGAGAGTATGAAAATTGCCATTTTCTAGAGTTTAAGACATACCAAGAGTAGAAGAAAACGTATTTCTTTTAATTATATTGCTTGCTGCAGACTCACTTTCAAAAACCTCCAAGATCTAAGAATTTTGAATACATTCTTCACTAAAATTAACCCTTTGATCCATACTTCCCTCTGGTCTGGGACAGGCTCTTAGAACATGACCTGCAGCTTTGACGCAACGTGAGTTGCAGGGCTGCTTTGTTTTGTGTGATGTCTGCAAATCAGCCTCTATTTAATAATATTCCATTTTGTTCTCCTGTTAAAGAATGATGTGTGGCCAGGTAGCTGGTCTCATAAAACAGATATTTCCATTACTTGCCAGTTTTTAAAACACTTTGAAAAGAGTGCTTCAAGAGTATTGAATGGTTCTGTAGCAGCCCTGTTATGGGATCATTATATGGTCTCATGTTCTACTAAGAGGACATCAGTAGTTATGACGGGTTAATACAGTGTAACTAGAGATATAAGCACTATCAGTTAGTGCCATGGGCGGTACAGCAGAATGTGCTATTTATGATAATAAGCAACTGCTTGACTTATTAGATCCTATAACACTCCCTTAGTCATCATCTGTTAATCATAATTAATGTACCTTTCAAGTAAAGCCTGACCTCCTAGGTAGAGGGCTGCAGAAAAATGAGTAAGAATGCAGGTGTTCAATGGGACATTAGTCTGTACTTATTAAAATGTCATTTACATAGTACAACACCTTTGGAAACAGTTTTTCTAAATGTGTTGGCTTTGTTTTGTTTTGTTTTGTTTTTTCTCTTAAGATTATTGTTTTAATGCAAAATGTATTTGTCTTATCAAAGCTAGTTTTTTTAAGGCACCTATAAGCTCACTAGTGGATTATGATACTGGCAGGTATAGTTTCCTGGCAGAATGGTTGTCCCACTAAGGCATCTGCATCTAGTAAATGATGTCCTTATTTATTGCGGGAGGGCTGTTACGGGTGTCACTGTGATTTTTTCATTACCTTTTTTTTTTTCTTCTTGAAAAGTTCTTCTGCTTTGAAGAGCATTGAATTCAATATAGCAATGCAGGGGGAAAGATAGTGCTTCAGTTATTAGGAAAAAAAAAAGAAACAGGCTTAGTAAGAATATTCAATTTGATTTTAAAACATGAAATAATATTTCTGTTATTAAAGAGAATGTAGAGATCCAGTTGTAGCTTTCTATTGCACTTAGTAGAAATGCCTAGAGGAAACAGAATTCATTGTTAATATTTCTATTGCAGAAAACACAAAGACACAGGCTTTACAATTATATTCTTACCATATAAGAGGATAAGTGAACTTAGAGTAGTGGATGATAAAGATGAGTGTATATGAGTTTTATATACATGAGAGCAGTTGTGTTTCTGGGTCATTCTATGCTTTAGAAAAGCTACAGTGAAACTAAAGTGTCTATGGGCCAGATTTTAATCTTCGTTCATAAACTAGCTGGGTACATCTGGAGCAGTTCAGTTAATGCAAAGTTGTACTTATGCCATTGAAACTGCTATATGACTTTTGTGTTTTATATGTACTTTTCCAAAAGAAACCAGTTATACGTGCAGTCATAAATGCAGTGTTAAGGGATCACACATATCACAAAGTCATCCAACTTTCTATTCCCAGAGAATTAATTACATCCCATTTCCATTTTGTCAGTGTCATTTCCCATATTAAAAAGAAAATAGCAAAACCATCCATTTTTGGATTGATATTTTCTGCTTCCACACATTTCCTTTTGGCTACCTATGGCAATTACATAAATTAAATCATTATTTCTTAATATAAAAAGATTAAGTAACATACTCTGACAAAAGCACATTCAAAGCCTTCTGTTATTCCTATAAACTATTCCTTCAGAGATGGCCTATCATCTGCTATGTGCAAGAGGCCATGAGAAGATGGCCAATATGTTCCAATGAATGTTGGCTCTCACATGAGAAATTTGCTTTAGAAACTATATATTTCATTAACATTGAATATGGGACTTTGAATTTTAATGAGGTCAAAGGCATGAGAAGTGATTTACAGTGTGCATAAGGAATTAAGGGACTTTTGTATGAAGTAAATGAGAAAAAAATCCCATATTAAAAAATTAGTGGCTTCACCTTTGGAAAAATAATGATCATGCAGTATATGGCTTTCTAAGCAAATTATAAGTTAATATGTCTTTTATTTGCAGCAAAAGCTAATTAAGCATTGACTTCATAACAGACACTTTTTAAATCTGCCGGCATGGGTGTCACTTACAGAAATACATTAAGTGCTTCCACATAACAATCTAATTAAAAATTAAGAAGTTAGTTGCAAATATGTCAAAGCTAAGAATGCCATAGTCATTGAGATATTTGGTAATATTACAGTTAATTTAGCACAGAGAGGGAGAAAAACTGTGCCAGAGGGGGCAACTATTCCAGAAACTTTATGTCTCTGCATCAAATCCAGAGAAATCAGTGTAGGGCTCGGGACAGGTTTGCTTCTGCTTGGGTGTTGTGTAGTTGCAGAATCAGGAGTCGAGAGATTAACTCTGCTGTGTAACAAAGCATCATAACCTCCGGATCTGAAACTGCATGTCTGATAACTTGACATTCAAAAATGGGACAGGATAGAAAGTTTCGTCAAAAATCTTTGGCTCAGGAGAAAAACAAAATCTAATACTGAGAAGTTGAACAAATGACGGCACTAGAGGGAGTCCAGTTGAGTGACTGAGTGGCAGAGGAAGCCCTGAGCAGCAGATGTGGAATTAACTGAGTAAAGCCAAGGTCAGACTTCAGTGTATGACTTAATGGAAGGGAATTTCAATCCTAATAAAAGCCCTTCTTAACAGTAAGAAGTTGACAGCTGGGAATGCTGTCATCTGAAGAAGTTGGAAGTATTTTGTTGAACCCAAGAGACTGACTCCCAGGAAACTGTTGCATTACAATTTATGGGTTAGAAGCAGCAGATTGCCAAGTACTGGAGAAAAGCCTGAGATACAGAATGACTGGAGAAGGTGACCAGTCTAAAAGCAATTCTGGAAATGTTCTTCTTTTCAGCTGAAAGAAGGACAAGATGCCTTCGTGTAATGATGAGAAAAAAGCCAAGTTGCACAGAAACCTCTGGGCCCTTCTTGTTATTTATTTCTCCTTTGTGGGTTGATGTTTGCCTAGAAGATCTGCTTATTACAAATCTAATGCTCACATTTCAAGTTATTGAGTATTTTGTACTTGACAAAATGCAGTTTTAAACCCATTTCAATTAACATGACCAAGTTCTGTCTTCACTTAGTACAAAGGAGGTGGAAGGAAAATGTGATAAAATTTATATCAAATATTTGACTGTCCTTTTAGTTAAATGAGCCTCACCCACTGTCTTCAGTCTCTATTCTGCATATTAATAGTCATGGCCACAAAAGTACCCTAAAACCCAAGGAAGGATTTATTCAATAGGTTTGTTGATACAGTGACAATGTCCTGGGTACTTAGTTAGGAAGACTGTTTCCCTCTTTCCTGCAGCGAGACCGGTTCTCTCTGTAATGGGTGGGCCCTGATTGAGGCTTTGCTTATAATCCACCTGTGGTTGTCAATGCAAGTAGAGACTATAGAAAATTATATTTGCTTACCTCTTCAGTTTCGCATGTCAAGATAAGAACCTACAGAGCAACATGAAAGCATTGAAGTGGAAAAAAAAAGGAGGAAAGGATATGATCTGCACAGATAGATATATCTTTTGCTTAAACAGTTTGTTTGAGAAGACATCCATTTTTGCATACTTTCTGTACTTTATTAAAAAATAGGTGTAGGTTTTTATTGTCTGCCTCAGAATAATGAAAACCATGGAAGCTTTTGTGTTTGGTAATAGAGTAGTTCAGTCTAATTGCACACTGTCAGTGCAGGAACTTAGAGTTTGGAGATACTCAACTTATTTTTCGTCAGTAACAGGAACAGTGCAAGTTATAGGAGAAAGTGTTTATAAAGTCAAAGATCTTTGTTCGAAAAAGTCAAGGAGTTGTCATGGGTTCTTGGCGTGTACATATCATTTGTGATCAAGTCAAAGTTAACCAACTGAAGTTGTGTCTGTAATACTGTTGTGTCATTTTGAGATACTGAAGGCTTATCAAAATCAGGAACACACCAGGATGAATTATCTCTGAGGTAGGATGCAAAGACAGATTTCTGAATTATAACAACAGTCAAGGGCAGACAGAAACTGTTTTTTTCTTTCTCCTTTTGGTAAAAAACCAATGGGAGAGCAGAGGTGGGGAGGGAGAGAAGCCTCTGTCCTGGTGGTGTCAGTCATATTATTTAAGACATTAAAGTCACTTTTGGTTACATCAGAAAATAAAGTTAGTCCTTCAACATATACATGTGGATATGCACAGGTAAGTTATAGACAGTGAGATTGCATTTACTGAGATGTGTTCTGCTGTTATGTTTCCTCTATTAACTGTTACCAGATCACATGAAAGTAAAACTCACCATAGCAAGACTTTAGCCCTAACTACAGAACTGGAAGCCTATAAATGTTACTGAAGGTACAGTCTTTCAGGGTTGGGTTTGTGAGGCCCAAAGGAGGACCTGTGGTGGTAGCATGAGCTCTGCTTTCCCATGTACCTGTGAGTGACGCCAGGAGCAGTTACAGATGCAGAGACTGGAAAATGACCTGGAGCTTGTGAAATAAAAGTGTGTGGCAATAGCACAGCAAGATGAATAGTTACAAACAACAGAATATGAGGAGGGTGAGGAAGGATTCTCTGATCTGAGGGCCATCTCTGTGAGTCTAGATGAACCAACCTTCCTTACAAGCCCAGAGAAAACTCTGATTTCGAAAACAATAGAGAATACGTAGAGCTTCTGTTTCTTATGCCATTCAACAAGATTTAGAAGGAAATGCAGCCGGAGTTAATGGTCATTACCTGATGAAAACCAGACATCCTTGGGAATAGTCTCATACAATCCAGGATAAGACTAAATGCAATTAAAAGGACTCCACTGAGGCCAAAATGGCAGAGGAACCAGAGGAAACAGATGGATCTTGAAGTATGGAATCATCATCATAAGGAAAGACTTTTTTTTCCAAAGTGAAGAAAAAAAAAGGGAATGAAAAATCAGGTTAGGTAGTTAAAGCATAAATGTATTTCCCTAGAAAGTGTAAAGCATAAACAACTCTAAAGAAGAGACAGTGACAATCACTTTACTGACTACTTGTAAAGGGGGGAGTGGTATTACTTTCCAAGTTCTTTTTCTTGAATTTAGCTTATAGGTTAGTTAAAGAATGCCTGAGCAATT
Source organism: Streptopelia decaocto (assembly GCF_964273445.1). Taxonomy (NCBI): domain Eukaryota; kingdom Metazoa; phylum Chordata; class Aves; order Columbiformes; family Columbidae; genus Streptopelia; species Streptopelia decaocto. Next base: position 16,524,399 of record NC_138655.1, read on the forward strand.
TTAAAGAATGATTCACTATTTACAGTAGTTGTTTCATCTGCAGTTTATTTGTAAGACGAGAATTCAAAACTACCCCACCTTAGATTTCACTTACAAAAGTAATTTAATATTACTTCTTTGTATACTAATCCCATAATTGTTGTAAAAATGAGGCACCCAATTCTCATTTACCAATTTCATTTACACCCTTGAAGCATCTTTCACAATGGATCTCAGAATATGACAGGCCCTTGTCTAAATGAAAATCAAGTTCAGAGCGTTCCTTCTAAGCTTCTGTCACTTACATTGCTGCAGCATGTGGGTTCATAAACCCTTTCTACACAGGCTTATGTTCAAAAGAAACTCTGCAGTTATGTACAGTAAGACAGTGGGTTTACACTTCAGTAAATATTGGTTGAGTGGAATACAATTAGCCTAATGTCTGTGCTGAATTAATGGGTGGTTTCACTCAAATTTAAAAAAAGAGAAAACACTATAAAATTATTATTACAAATTGCGCTGCTCAGGTTAAACAAAAATTTCTCCTTGGTAAAAGATTTGCTAGCACATATTTTTAAAGGCTACACATGGGAAAAGAAGGTTGTCAGAATTACTTTTGAAAAGCTTTATGAATTTCCTTCTGATAAGCAAATGGCAGAGTGACAATACAATTTAGTAACTTATCTGTTGTATTAGGATACATGGGCTACTCAGAAGTTTCACCCTCAGGCAAGACCTGTAGTAGTTGCAGGGAAATGATTTATGCATTGTAATAAATGTTACTGCTCAATCTGTTTGCTTGTCCAACAGTTAAAGTCCCAAAAGAAAAGTCTATCTCAAATTAGGGCTGGCATGCATTATCTGTCAGCTTTATATAGTACTGTAAAAGTCATTCAGCTGACAGAAATATTAGCAGAATGTTTTATAGATTTTTGTCCTGTATGAATCCTTGCGTTGGTGAGGAGAAGCGATGGGGCTGTGGTGCTGTGCTACAGGATTGAAGTTGCGTGTAGATGAGTAGTTTCACTCAGTGGTTCACTGCAAATGAACATCTGGACTGCATATTGATTCCATGTGTGCAAATGAGATCAGCCCAAATAATGACCTGAATCAATCAGGCTTCAGCCTAGAAGTAACGTACACTGGTACTGATTTGTTAGACAACTAGAATTGGCAGCACCTTGCATAATTTGGCACCAATTGACAAAGATTAGACTGTTTTGGGGCCTGACCAGTTATTAATTTGACCCCTCCCCCCCTTCCAAAATATTTCGCAAAGTAAAATCAGCTGCGGCTTATTTGTCCCTGCCCCCTCCTTTTCATACCAGCCCTAATTGTTTTAGACAAACAAGTGAGCTTGCGGCCTGTTCACTTTACACAGGAAGACATGAATTCTTTGATCCATACAATATTCTGTAGTTCAACCTTGGAGCTATTTACTAAGGAGATTTATTTGCGGACAGACAGTAAAGCAGTTCTTTACAAATGGAAATGAGTTCAGCTTCTTTGATTTTTTGGCTCAAGTTTCTCCCCTCCTGTAAGAGTCGTATCCCCAAACAATTAATAGGTACATGAGCTGGGTTCTTGTTTATTGGAGAGTAGCGCAACCAACGCCGTAGAAATCACCCAGATGTTGTAGAGGTTTTTCGAGTACTGTAACACCTCTGGATCAGAGCTGGGAATCAAACAGAACTGCCCTGGTTTTAGTTTTTGGACTAGACATATTTGAGCAAGGCTTGATGTAGCTCACCAGCCTTTTGACCAAAGCTACCCTAATTTTCAAATCATTTGGACGAACAACAAACAAACAAACAAACAATTAAAAAAGGGCATTACACTAAAATCAAATTAATTTCACCTTATGCTTCTTTGAATTCCATATTCATAGTTAAAAAAATGGTCAGATCGAACCTCAAGAAGATATTTGCACAAAATACTACAACATTTACTTTCACACAGTTACAGGGGGGCTGTCATTGAATGTATTGTCACTTTTCTAGGAAGTGTTTTCTTTGTATTTTGGCTTAAGAATAGGAAAACAGGCAGTCGAGTCAGTCTGGTGAGACCTGAAAGTTTCTCTGTCTTCCCTGGGTAAAATGAATGTAAAGCGATTGAAGCCAGTGAAACTGCAGTGTTGCTGAATTGCTGGACAGGAGAGGAGAATTTGGCATTCCCTCCTGGCAAATCACATGGTGCTTCCTTTATCCATTTTAAATTCAGGATTAGCTTTATAGACCCTGGAAAGAATCGGGATTTCAAAGTATGTGCTCTCAAGAATTATTTTTATATTTTGATGGGAGTAACTTTTAATTGTTCAGTAATTCAGTACAATCAACTCCCAAAGGTTTATAGCTCTCTTTAGGGATCGCCTTTATAAATTGTGACTTATAGCACCCTTTAGGAACACAAAGTAATTTGGGCTAGAAAGTAAGGAAACTGAAACTCCAGGTGGAAATTAAATAGGCAAAAAGTAATTACCTGGTCAGGTCAGGAGGGTTAACCCTCCCTTGACACAAGCATGAGGGAATCTTTAATGATCACAGGTGGTGGAAAATTTTCCTGACTCAAAGCAGGAGCGAGACGTCCAGCAGACGAGTGGCCCCTGGTACCATGCTGGGCCTGGTTTAATGCTGACCCGGGACATCAACCGTTTCTGCTGAATTGCCTGTGATTTTGGTCATGTGAGATCAGAAAGCAGGAACAGAAACTTAGCGTACCTCTAATGCCATATCCTGCTGGGTGTCTCAGCATCGCGCGGCGATCTTTCTATCCAGCTCTTGCCCCTGCCTGACCTTGCATCGCTTTTATGTTCCAGTGAGATCAAACAGGGTGGCACAGGGTGACGGGGATGTTTGTTTTGTTTCTGTGAATGGGCATCACTTGTGATTCATGTGGTTCATGGGCCTGTGCTATAGGAATAACTGTTTGATATGGAGAAGGGTGGTAAGTGTTGGTGATCTGACTTGCCTTGCTAATCTCTGGCATCTATGATTCATCTGTTCTGGGAAAAATGATAACAACATTATCAGGATCTTTGAATACAAAACAAATCTTATAGTAACTGAAAATCAGGTTGTGCCAGCTGTACTTACTGCAACCCTACAGTGCTTTTTCTGAAATAAACCTCTGCTGTATGTGCATAAGGATCTCTGAATCTGCCTGAAAATGTTTTATTATGTGCTGCTTAAATTACAGTCTAGGTGTAAAGCCATGGCACTTGTGGTCCTACTGGAGGAATTCATGTATACAAGTAATCATGCTTATATCTGCCATTTCTCCTTCTACTACTATTATGTACTTTGAGAGTATTATTAATGACATCCAACTGGCATAAATTTCAGTTAGTGGGAGAGTACATTTCTGTGAATGCTTGTGCTGTGTGATTAGCATCAACCTGCCCAGAAAAGGACAAACCGAGGCACCGTATTCCTACTATCCATATTAGAAGAATAAAATCAACCCTTAAAATCTCTTGCTACCCTGAAGTAATGTAAGAAGCAGGCATTCTGTGCTGTGATAGTATTTGACAATGAATCGCTAAAGCTTCTTTTCCTCTGTCATCTCAATATTCGGTTCATTATGCTTTGTGACAAAAAATAAAAGACGAGCTTTATTCTTTGTAATGTTTATGTCGCTGATCTGTTGTTTGTAATCATCACTTTGTGTCTTTCAAGGGGTATATTTCAATATATGGGCATGCCTCACTATGGTTGATATTTTCTTTGGCTTGTTGTTTTTCATAATGAAAATGTCTTTTGATGTGGGATTTTGTTGCCTTTGTCTCTTTTTATTTACTGAGCACTTCACAAATGCTGGCAAAAGGCAATATGTAAATGAGATTAAAACATAACAAAACAGTAAGAGGGATTAAAAGAAGTAGTCCACTTTAGAACATTTAGAAGTGTTTTTATAGTTGTTACTCTAGTGTCTTAAGGATAGAAAAAATTGGTTCCTGGGTGTCTGAATGCATAAGATACTGCTGTGATCACTTAGACAAGTTTGATGGCTACAGGATTTCCATATAGTAAATCCTGAATCAAGCCAATACAGTCTGATTGCACTGGAACGTATCTTTTTAAAGATAGCTGGTTCAGATATCAAAGACAGGAGATGACATGAATCCCCAGTGGTTTAGGTGTATAGATGTAAACCTGGATTTGGTTAGAGGGGAATTCAAGTGAGCTTTGGAGCAAACTCAGTTGCACAATCAGAGCCGTTAATGCTACGATGATGCTTCTCTGTGGCAGAGGGGATATTTGTTTCCATCACATTCCCCAGGGGTTCTCAAAGATCGTGGCTCCTATGACATTGTAAACTCTTTATAGCTGATTCCAGTGATAAAAGATCACCAGAAACAGCATGACAGAGATATCATCATCAGTGGTATCACTGTGCACTACATCCCATTGCAGCTCCTCCCAGGGAGCGTTTGCTGTCCAACTCCAGTTCATGTGTGCAGTTCAAAACAGTAGGAATTGCTTCATCCACTGAGATTCTTGAATTCTCTCCCTTGGTTGTCATCTTCTGTCTTGCTTGTGCCAGATAACCATTTGTGTAGCTGTTTTCTTCAAAAGCACCCATAAAGAAATTTTTGTTTGGCTTTGCTTTTCTTTCCTTGAAACAATCTTTCAGCAAGTACAGATCTGAAGAAGTGAGATTGTCTTAATTGATACATGATGGGAAATGGCATGCATATATATGTATCGAGAGAGAGAAAACAGAAAAAAAAAACCAGAAAGCTGCAGTTGTGTTTCTAAATGCAGAGTATTCAAAATTTGTGGGGTGTGGAGATGAAGGGGGAGTAGAGACCTTCTGCAAAGTAACTTTCTAAGGAATTTCCCTTCTGGAGCCTGACACTGCTCAGACCCATGTCTTTGGAAGAGTCATTTAGCCCTTTATTTCAATTTTCCATGCAGAAAATGGCATTAAAAATGCTTTTAATCTTCAGTTGCATGCAGAAATTGGGTGTCCGCGAAGTTCTTTGTTGCTGTTCAGGGGATAGGAAAGAACTGAATTTTTAACCCACTTTTTGATCAGTTTTTGTAACAACAATTTAATGCCTCTTTTGCAAAATGTTACCACTGTGAGGACGTGTGTGGGAGCTCTTCACCTCCAAAACAAGTTCTGACAGGAAGGCTCCCGCCAGCCGCTTCTGACAACATGGTGGGTGGTTATTTTACAGTATTAGTAAGAGTACCACACGGACTGCTGTGCAAGGTATGTGTGTCCATATGAAGGTTATCCATGGGGATGATAATGACATCTCCTTTAGCAGCCTTCTGCTAGATTTTCATTGTCTCCTCTGTAGAGCTCATCTATAGCCTTTTTTATTTTTTCCCTCCATGTGTGTGACCAGAGCTGCTACTGGATACTAGCAAAACTTAGGATACTAAGGAGATTTTAAAAAATGTCCCGAGTATTGTGATCAGATGCTAATGGCTGCAATCAGGAGAGAGGGGCATCTTCCCTGTTAGGATGTGTGCTGCACCTTGAGCGACATTTCATTCCAAACACCACTCTCACCAGGAGTTTCCAAATGAGCTGACATTACAAACCAGCAGCAGCAGCAGCCCCAGCTCCAGCTGCCTGCGTGTGCAGGAGGAAGCGCTCAGCAGCTTGGACATATTTGTTGACCAGTCCCCGTGGTTTGCATGTCCCACGTGGAAAAGCCCTGTGCTCCAGTGCAGCGATTAGGGAACTCTAGGAGATGTGACTGGAATTTTTTTTGGGGAAAAAAAGCACTTTATCCTTTTACTTTTTCTGTTTGAGGTTTTTCCACTAAATGGTTGCTCTTCCCACTAAATGGTTACCTCTTGTGCTGTATCTTAGAAGTTGAATTCTGGTTTGGGAAGAGCGAGAGCTGCCGTGGTGTTCCAGGAGGCTGACGCTGCTGCAGCGCAGGGGCAGGGCAGACAGCTCATGCATTTTCAGATGAGAAGATTGGTACAGAGCTGCTCAAAGAAGCCAAACCTCTTGTTCAGAGGCCAAACCTCTTGTTCAGAGCTCAATATTTCTCATGCAATTTCTGAGCTGTAAGTTCACCAGTCCTGGGACCTATGGTGTTTAGCTACCTCCAAACACACCTTTTAGGAGGTATTTTTAGCAGCCAAGTCCATTCCTCAATGCAGCTGTAGAGCTGCCTTACAACTCTGTTCTCTGTACTGGAAAAAATAGCATAGCCCTTCCTTTCTTCTCCGCGTTGCCATCTCCGTAGCCCCTGGGAAGCACTGTGGGTAGGAATGCATCGCAACTCCATGATTTTCAATGTTCCAGTGAAGGCAGCATTTCTCCTCCTTCCACCTTCCAGCATAAAATAGCTACCCATGTATTTTGACCATTTATTTCGGTATGTTATGGCTTGCTTAGAGAACTGGTAAACCGGGTGCAGGCTCATAGGGAAGTCGGCAGCAACGTGAGCAGCTGAACCCTGAGCTCTCTGCTGAATACTGTGTGCACGTCCCCCCATCCTCTCTTGCACCTTTTTCTCTATATACTCGAAGAGTTTCAAATACTTTGCAGCCACTGGCATGTCAGCAGCTTTGCTTTATATCCTGCTCAGACTAGGTGGTGTGCCAGCTTTTGTAGGCAGGTCTATTGTGATGGTTGCTCACAGTTGGTACTGTGAAGCATGTCCCTTTTCCTTTCCAGATGCTCTGTGCTACCAAATAAGGGGAAAACATGTGTTTCCCAATGCTGTGATAAGTCAGAGGTATAAGTTACAGCTTTACCATATTGAGAAAGGAATGCGAAGTGCACCCTTCTCTATCAGCACAGAAAATGTTTACAGAATTGAGCTGTAGGACATGGCAATATTCACTGAAACAGGCTACATCACTGTGCAGAGAAGGAATGAGGGCTTTTTTATCTTTTTAGTTTTCCTTTTGCATTAAAACCTGGTTCTGTTAGTTAGATTTCTCATTAAATCCAACCCCACCCCCCAAGAAAAATCAGCTGATTTTAGTTAATGTCTGCTTTTTCATATAATTTTCTAATTTTTGTGAACAGCTGAATTTACTTTAGTTAATAATAAAATATCCAAAAAAGGGTGGGACAAGAAGATAAAATAAAAGATAACTAGTAATCTGTTCATCAGCTTCCTATTAGTTTCATGTGTTTTCCCTTTTCAGCATTTATTTTGTCTTGCTTTGGTTTAATGCAGCATAGTGTCTTAATGGAGTAAAACCACCTCATTTTGTTACTATGCTATCCTAAAGCAGAAAATGAGCTTAAAAAAATGCATTATCAGCCAAATCGGCTACAGACTATGTTGCTAAGTTTCTCATTTTCAGGTAGCAATTAAATAAATAAAAACAGAAACAGTGAGTGGCACTCGGAAACCCAAATCACCATGTAATCTGAAGCATTTCTCTCTGCCAGGACGTGGTAGATGTTGGGAGACTCTGTTAGCCTGCTTTTTTTATCTTTACAAAAAAACCTCAAAAAAACGGGAGAAAGTTTGGAGATTTAACATCAGCTCACAGTGCCATGTGTTTTCTTCAGAAGGAATGGAGCGATGTCAGGGCTGTCAGAAATATCTCCTGGATGAACACCAGTCACCCATGTAGCTCATCGGTGCCTTCAATGGTGGCCAGCGCCGTGTCCCCAGGCCTAGGGGAAGCCTCACACAGTCATGGATGGTTCACACAATGAATGTGTGGAGGGCAGGAGTAACTTCCCTAATCTGCTTGGCAGCTGTCCTGGTCACAGCTCGCAAACAGGGCAGGGATCAGGTGCTCCGTGCCCGGCTGGAGCCACAGGCTGTGTGGGGTGGACATCCCCAGGCTGTCACACATAATGGAGAAAGCACCTTGTCATCTCCTCCTGCTTCCTTCCAGCTCGTAGTTTGTTTCCATAATGCCCATGTTAGCACAAGAAGGGTGTAAACGGTAGCCCTGTGTGCCAAAGCAGCTCTTGTTCCCTTGGGAGGTGGTGCTCCAAGGAGCATGCCATCTTTGCAAAGCTGTGGCATCACTCTTGGCCTTGGCCCAGCTGGGGCCATGAGCTCCAGGCTCTTGCTGGCTCTTCAGAAAGCCACCAGCAGAGACCATAGTGGCCGCCAGCAGCACATCGCCTCTCTGGGCAAGCCCACTGCTTTTCCACTTCCAGCAGGACCTTCAGTGGCAGTTGTTGCTGTTGGCCAGTCTCTTTTGTCTGTCCATCTACTGAGCAGTTTGGTTTGGAGAGGCGGGAGAGGAAGACGGGGAATCCTGAGCAATCCAGAGATGTAACACAGTGTACGGTCACAGATGTGCTGATGGATGCTGCAAAGAAAGCATTTTAGTTTTGAACTGTCAGCACTGTCTGTGGCTTGACACAATATTTTATCTTCATTTTAAACTTTTTACTCATTATTAAAATATTTAAATTGGCTGGTGTGAAATCCTGTAGGAATAGTAGGAGTTTATTTCAGGGCAGCGGTGCTTAAAAGAGCCACATAAGCATAACCATGTACGGAGGCGGCAGGGTATCAGTCCAGAGGAAAACTCGCTGTCAGTTCAAATGTAATCCATATGTTAAAACTATAGAAAGTGTTTGTTAGTCTGATGGTTTGGCTAATATCAAGGAATGTTCCCTCATGGGAGACCTAACTTTCAAGCTCACGTAATGATAAGTGCTTTACTGAAGTAATCTTTGGTGGTGACGTGGGACCTGGAGTATTGGTTTTGAAATTATGTGACATTTCGCCAGGTAATGGCATTAGTTAATTTTTGGGGCAATGTGGGAATGGCAATGACCCCTTCTCACACACACACCCACACACATTAAATAGGAGCCGGTCTGACACTGCTCTAGGGGATAAGGACACGTATTTGCTGTGGCTGTGCCGCATGATTGTACCTCAGGAAAGCAGGGGCTGACCAGCTGTAAATGCAATACTGTGTTTCCTAGGAAAGTAGACAGGGAGGCAGCTTGGCCATTCCTTGCCTTTCCTGCAGGAATATCAGTATATGAATAGCAATGAAATGCGAGAATTGCAGTTGGATAAAAAAATGAGTGGTTGAAAACAAATGGCTTAATTTTTTTTTTTTTTTTTTTTTTTTTGCCTCTGCTTTTTCGGATAAAATTTTGCTCCCAACCTGTATTCAATTTTGCTTAGTTCTAGGTCAGCCTTAAATGAGGTGCAGATTTGCAAAAGGAACATCAAATGGCTGCTGTTGAGACAAGCACAAGAGGAGGCAGTTGTACAAGGGGCAAGTAGATTTTGGGCACACGAATGCCTGTTCGTGGCACCATTTCTTTCTCTGAAAATCAGAGTAGAGTTAGAGGTGCTGAGATCGAGACCAAATTTTCAAAACAGCTCGGAGACACCTAGGTAAAGTGCTAGATTTTGGTTTATGTTCAGTTCCCAGGCAAGAGGCAGGCAGATTTTGGGAGCACTGGTGAGAGCTGAGGTTGATCACAGATCCAAGCCCATACCATGATCTTCATCCAGTCCATTGTCAGTGATCAGTGAGAGACTGTTCCGGTAAAAGTGAGTGCAAATATGCAGGGATGTCTTTTTACTCCTGAAACAAATAAGTGTTACACTGCATGAGACTGTCCAGTCTGGCAAAGCAATGATTACTGCATTCAGGATGCATCACTTGGTAGTTTTGTCCACGCTGGGTAGTTATAAATGTTCTCCAAACATTAAGGACTTTAGTGCTTTGCGTCTTGAACATGGAAATAACTTAAAGCACAGATCCAGCAACATGTGAAGCTTTTGATGGGAGGTGGTGATTGCCCTTAAATCTCAGCAGTGATGAAGCTTGGCACTCACAGTTTGGGATAACAGCGAAATAAATTGTTCAAGCAACTTCAGCCAAACTTTTTTTTTAGTATGTCGTGTGTCCTAATTGTTGCTTCTGCTGCAAATTCCAGTGATAGAAAAACATGCTAATATTTACCAATCAACTTGATTACATTTGACACAGTAGGTTTATACAATAATTTCGTTAAGTGACTTTCAGTTTAGAAAGAAGGAAATCCTTAAACAGGTCAGCAGCAATCTGTCTTTACCTCTTCAACAAATTCTGTGGGAAACTGCTGGAAGATTGATGATGATGAATATTTATTTATTTATATTCCTATCATTCCCTTCAAGCACATGTTCCTCTTTTTGCTATGAGTTGCATGTTAGAAGAAAGCATTTGCACTCCCAAGTATTTACAGTCTATGCAGTATTGCCTCAGAACATCACCAGTCTCAGTAAATGCTGTCAGATAGAATGTTTGCTACAAGTCATACCTGATTCAAACTTTTTGCCTTAGAAACAAAGAAAACAGACCCAAGATACCCTACTAGTATGTTAGTGCTCATACCATACCTTCTTTCTTAGCTTCCATCTCAAGCTACAGTTGTAACAGCATAACTGGAATAGATTCTCAAACAAATAGAGAATACGGTAAAAGGACAAGCTTGTCCAAGCACATTGTGGCAAACCTCACACAAAATTGTGTCATACTTTTGGTACCGAGCAGACAGGAACTTTGGTGAGTTGTGTGTATGCACATACTTAGCTCTTTATTAGGAGACATTTAATATGCTATATCTTTCACTTATTTCTTTATGTTGATATTTGACGGTGTTGCTCTTCCACAAACATAAAAAATAATCAAAAATATTTTAACAGGTATTAACATTGGATATTTTTCCATATTGTGCCTGTTACAACTGTAAAAGGGACATTCAGTATAATTTTAGGTTTACAAGTATTGTGTCACATATTCAGAAGTATCAAGTACATTATTAGAGTTACAAGAAAAAATAAATTATTTTAATCAAGTCTGCATTTTTATTCAAAATACGGGGAGACTAATGCTTGTTTTGTGGTATTACCATTCTTGCTATTCCTGTTCATTCTTGACCATGAATCATCTTTATGTCATGACATGGATATTTCAGAAAGACAACAAAAGTAAAGGAGAGTTGTGGATCAGTTACTGCAAAGAAAAGAAATCCGATAAGAAATAAAATTAATATCTGCCTTTCCAAGGAATAGTAATTCATTGAATGGTAATTCATGCTAATGATGTGTGTCATTCTAAAATCTTTATTATTTAAATTGTAGTGGCGTCCAAATTATGGTAGATGCTCCTCTAACATGGCACCCCAAAAATGTGCTGAATTTTATCTGTGTTTTGCTTTAAAAATGTGCAAAGGACAAGTATATTTGCATATTTAAATGGCATCTCAGCAAATTCATACAAGTCATCTGAGTAAAGTTGGTTAACTTAAAGATTATTTTATGCCTTTTCCCTGAGATTCATGTTTACTTGATTTCAAAGTAAAGATTTTTGTCAACGTGAAATAAACAGAATGAGTCTGGTGATAGAAGGATGGGTAAGTTATTTTTCAAACTGACAAGCTCTGAAAGGAAAAAAGCTGAAGAGGTGGCTGATACCACCTTTTCCCTTCACATTAGTTAATCACTTGCCCACAATCTTTTGGAGCATCCTTCTCCAGCCAGCACAAATTTTCCTGTGCTTATTCTGTGTTTCACTGTTGCTTTTTCCACAGCATTGTCACACTGCCCTCAAATTTCTCTGGTACATTGTGCAGCTCCCTGTTATGCCGTCAGCAGGAAACAGATCCGTCAGACAACTGAGGTTAAAATCACACATGGGTGTCCCAATTCATTTTGCTTCACCACTCAGGTTTCTCTGTTCTGGGTCATTTCTTGAGAGTTAAATATGTGTGTATACATACAAAAATATCTCCCGTTTCTTCCTCTAAGTAGTTAAAAGCATTTCGTGAGAAAGAGAAGTCAGTATTGACCTTTGAAGCAGTCTGAGGTTGATAACACACCATTACGAAACTTGCAAATTAGTATTCAAATGTCTGAAAATATACCCAGGTAGTACCAATTTATCTGCTACTAAGAAAGCATCATCACACAGCTTGTCCTCTCCACTCTGTCCTGGTTCCATGGGCCATGTTAGATGATGATTTATTGCCCATATTTTGGCCAACTAGTTCAAATTACCATCTGAGTGGTGCCTATGAGTGTCTCCACTTTCTGAATGTAGGGTCAAAATGCAAGTTCCCAGCGTATAAGTTTCTGACTTGAGTCGTTGCTACGGCATGCAGAAACCTGATGATTTTCCTAAGTCCCCCCTTTCCCTTCCTGCTCTGCAATGAGATTTGCTTCCTCTCCCGATTCCTGGCAATACGTAAACTAGTGATTTGGAACAACTTTTAACATATATAACAGTTTTTGGAGACTGTAGAGCAGAAAGTGTTGTGATTTTGATTAGGTGCTACCTATCAGGAGAAGAAAAAAAAGATAATCCGGACCGTAGGGCCTATTTGACAAAATGCGCGAGCATATTTTGACTGATAAACATAAACAGAAGTCGGTTTATAGGCAGCTTTTGTGAAATAACATCTCAAACCATTTTGGCTTTTGGCAACCTTGTTTTGTTAATGAGGTACCAATGGAAACAAAGACTATATCTGTTCCTGTCAACAGGACCTTGTAATAAATGGAGGCATCTAAAGATGTGGAATGGGAACTGTGTGGGATTTTGGAGGCAGGGGTGGGTCTTGTTTGGTTTGGTTTGGTTTTTTTTTTAATGAAGAGCTTATGTATAATTTGCTTATTCTCTGGTTTAAGTTATATTGAAATCAGTAGAAAGATCCCCCTATAGAAAAGCAGGAGCCGGATGAGATCTTCCAGGATGGGGCTAATTTTGAATTGTTCTGTGCTTTGGTTCTCCTAGTGAGCTCCATCTTCTTGGCAGGTTGAAAACTGAGTCTTGAGCTCTCATAGGAAAGAAGGTGAAGCACTAAAACCTCTAATATAGCTTACCTTTATCTGAGTGTGATGTGGGTAAATAATAGTCACTAACCTATTGAATAGGGTAACAAAAGTGCATTAAGTCTTTTAAATGAGATAAAATATTAATCATGAGAGCGTGCTGCTTTTTTTTTCCATGTAGAATGATTCATTTTCTGTTACTAGATATTGTTGCTGCAAAACAGATGTACCTTTGCTGCCAAAAATATTGATTTATATATGTATGTCGATTATATACACACACGCACATATCTGTGTTTAACATTTTGTCATAGAGGTGTGTTTGTACACAGACAGCAATTTCTCAACTGTAGCCTTCTGAAAGTGCTGCTGCTCCTTTACTCCTGCACTGGCTTTTGTTTAAGAAAGCGATCATTGATATTCGGAACACATGGCCGTGCTGTACCAGGCTGGAGTCTCCCTGGTTCCTCCTCCCTGCCCCTCTGGCTGCGTCCAGACTCAGATGCGTCTGCAGAGACCGGAGGGACTCGGCAGCGGGGACTGTGTGGAGACCCCACTGAGGCTGTTTATGACCTGCACACCAGGATGAGAGAACACGTTTCCACAGTTAAGTTGGATCCTATAGCGAGTGCAATAAAATGCTTTGACGTGCTTTAACAGAGCCTCCGTCACACCCACCCTTGTGTGAAGTGGGCCTTCAATATAGTGTGCTTTGGTGTCAAGTGTTTGGAGCTTTTTCAAATTCCCCAAAAAAAGTCTGCTAGGAAAACAATGGCTAGATCTGTCCCCGTATGGAAAATGGTCCTAAGGATCATCCCATTCCACTGAGGCCAGCTCCTAGCTGTTGAACTGCCTCATCTTCCCAAACAAGAAGGCTGCATCCATACTCACTTTTTGGGGGTGGTCCTTGGCCCATGTGAGCTCCTGAGATTTATTTTTGCTACACAGGATAGGTATCATCCCAGTGATTTTTTTCCCCCACAGCTGAATAATATAGATAACCAAGCTCCAGTGTCTGGAAACAATTCCTGGCTCTTGCTAGAAGAGAGTTAGCCAGTGGATTTATCGTCCCCGTAGAATTTAGACACAAGTCTCACATAAGTTGATGGGATTTACAAATACATTGCTCCACTGGAGTTAACTCATGGTCACACAGAGATTTCATTTGTTTCAGTTTGTTGTGTAGTATTCAAATGCACACAACCAGGCATTGAAACATCAAATAAAACTGCTGCTAAGAAAATAGACTATGTTTGAGTCAATGATGATCTTGTGATTAATTAAGGACCAGTTGTGGTCAAATTAAGGAGAAAGTGGAAATAAGCAGAGTTATGGTGGTGGATCGGGATAAGAGAGCGGAAAAAATGTGTGCTTTTTATGGAGTAATTATGTACACAAAAGCACATTTTCCACCCCTGTTTCCCCTATTCTATGCTTTAATTTTTCTCGACATTGGATCCATTATGGTATCGTATGAATTTCGTCACAGAAGTAAATAACAGCTTGTTTCCTTGGGAGCAATTGAAAAACAGAGTAAAAACAGCACTTACTGTTTTTGAAAGTTGTCAGATTGTCATGGCAGTGAAGTGTTGTATCATGTTGTCATGACAACTCAAATTATAAAAACTGATTTAAAGAGAAATAAAACCGCTCTTCAGTGATGAAAATCATTTAACTTTAAAGGTTTCCGCTTTTATTTTCTGTTTCTTACTGTGCCTCTCTGCTGTCTTTTAAGAAATGGGCAATATTCAGGACTGTCAACAAGTAGAGACTTGCAATACACAGTGACTCAGGGAGCTTTTTTTCTTTCTCACTGAGACAGGGAGGATGCAGGAACTGAAATGTGGAGGCAGGCACATTGCTGGACCAAACCAGCACCATCCAGAACTGGGGGAAAGTCAGAATGGGTTAGAAAGGTGGTTTGTTGGTTTTGTGGTGTTTTTTCCTTTGTGCCTGTTTGTACTATTTCCTTTCAAGCAACTAGTTCAAATATATATATCAAGATAAACAGGTACCACACGCTCTGAGTTTGTCAGGGATAAACAGCAGCGAGCCTGCAGCATGTTTGACCTGTTTAGAGATTCTGGTGGAATTTCAAGAGCCCTTAGCAATGAACTATTTGTGTTTCTCCATCAAAATCAAGAAGCATTTACTTACTGTGCCAATAGCTAAAGAGCAGAAGTAGGTTAGTGCTGACCACTATTGAAATCCCATTCTCTCTGCAGAGTGTGCTTAGAATGAGTCAGGCTGTTTTAACAGAGGATGGGATTGAAGCTCAGTACCAGGATAAAATAAACAAACCAAAAAAGGTAAATTGTGCAGTTTGTCAGTTTGTGTAAAGCAGCTGTCACCAAACACAAAATGCTGACATATAAACTGCAGAACAGCAGCAAACCCACTTGTTCTGAGCAAGGTCAAGCAAAATTTGATTTATCACTGTGCATTGGGCTTGTATACATTGTAACACGCCTTTATGCAATCCTGTTCTTGCATTTATAGAGAGAAGGGTGTTTGTATATGTCTGCACAGTCATTTCTGCTCCTCCTGCTCTTACCCAGGAACTTGTCATCATTTCAGCCTGTTTCAGCCGGATTTTACAGATATGCAGAGATAATGTTCCTGGGAAGTTCAGAGAAACAGGCTGCCTTGTGAAGAGATCCTGTCCTGGGAGCTTTCTGCCTCAGGGCGTGTAGCAGGAGCTGCTGGGATGACTTCAAAGAGAACCCATGCAGGAAGCAGCTCTTGTAAATGCCCCAAGTGCAAGAGGAGCTCGCTGTCATGATTAGACATGTATCTCTAAGTGACCAATTTTTGCTGGTTCTCATAAGTCATCTGATTTACCTGGGGAATGATGCACACATCAGAAATGGATTGTGTGACACGAAATCCTGAGATAGTTAGAGACAAAAGCAATTCCCTGTAAAGGACGTGACGACAGAGATGAAGGTCTTTCTCCATTGGCCGTGCTCTGAATGTTACTTAAACCGAATCTCTTAACTTTGGTAGTTCCATAATCGTTCTTAATCAAACATTTGAAAAGTGTTGTTGTTGCTAAAATTGTTTGCCCATTACATTTAGTTGCCTTCTTTTTCACATTTCAGTACTCAAGCAGTTTTCAATAAAACAAAAATAAGTTCATAATGGAGAGATGTATTTCTTGTTCTCTTCATTTAAAAGAAAACATCTTTTATATTAAATACAGACACAGTATTTTTATATGTTACAGCTTAAAATTACCATGAAGATTAGTCATTTTAGGAACAAGAGAAAATCTATGAAATGTCACCCTGATTAATGAAAGTTTCAGAAGTTAACAGAAGGGGCTAGAAATGAAGCATTTTGGTAGCCCAAACCAGACATGCCTCTGCAAACGTAGCAGATAGTTGGAGTAGTTCACTGAATGATGTATTAGTCACCTCTGTCTTTCTCAGTCTTTCCCAGAATCTGCAGTCAGTCTTTTAATTCTGTTTGACACCTGTGCAGTGGCCTGAAATGACCAGGTCTCCTTGGTGTTACCAGTCTAGGAGGAAAGAAAGAAGAGTATAAATATTCCTAAGCATCAAGAGATTTTTAGTTTCACGTGGACTGTGTTGGTGGTGCAGACGTGATGGTTTGGGTTGAATGTGGTGAGTGAGGATGGTTGTAAAGCTGAGAGAGTTACCTCCTGTAACAACCACCTCCATCAGCAGCATTTAGACTTGCTAGGGATGGGGCTGTAATTCTCCCCTTAATTCAACAGTAGTGCTCCATCTCTGAGTTTATATATTAATTACACATACGAGTTGGGAGCTTGTATGTCCCAAGTGGGCTGGAGCTCTCCCTGCCTTTGTACCTGTACCACAGCAGGTGGGAGCTGATACACTTTCAGAAGTGCAGTACTACCCCTAATAAATTCAAGCTGAGCCATGCTGTCAAGTATTCCTGACATGACTGATGCAGAATCGGTGATTCATCGCTCGTTTTTCTGCACTCCTTTCTCACTCGCTCCCCGTTTCTGCTGTTTACTCATGTGTTTAAGACAGACAGGAGAATGTATGTCTAAACTCGTATCATACAGTTAGATGAGTATTCTGTAAGTGTGTATTTATTAATATCTGTTTTCTTGTATTCATCTAGGCTGTATATTACTGATGCACATAGTTGTTAACTGAGTGCTTTTGTTAACAGATCCTTTATTAAGGCCAAATGAAAGAAAGAAATGTGGAAATCATTTGAAGCCTGATTTTTCACATGAACTAGCTGCTAACTAATACTGTATGTAACTTTTTTGATCTAATTGCATTGCATTCAGGCTATCTAGTGCTGTCACTCCAAATCACCATTTAAGAGCCATGCAAGTTGCAGCACGTTTCAGGCATTAATAGTGGCCAGGTAGTATTATACTATTTTTAATGAATGTCTGTTTTCTATTCTTTGCTATGCTTTCTTTGGAAAGAGGCCCATGTAACAAAGTATTAAGAAAACACACTGCTGCCCTGGAATGTGTATATTAGCTGCAGATTATTTCCTATTAGCAGATTAGCTGCGAGGCTATTGGCTCTGAAAGGTCTTTGAGAGTATTTTGTTTTGTAACTGATTCAAGCCATGGGAGAGAATTGCCACCCTGATTGGGAAGAAGAATTAGCTACTGTTGCCATGGCCACTGGAGCTCACACTCGCATTGTTAACTCCAGTGCCCTCCGATGAGATGCCACAGCGTGAGCTCCTTGGCTTTGTTAATGAAATGATAGAATATGGGGGTTTTGGGCAGGCAAGGAGTCCGGCTGGGAAAATCTCCTGTGAGAGATATGTGAAATGTTTGGTTTGTTTGTTTGTTTTCTCCTTTTTTTTTCCCCTCAAATTTAGTGTTTAATTTTGGATGCATTGCTGCTTTATGCTACCCCAGTGACTTTAGGCACTGGAATCGCTCCCTTTTAACAAAAAGCTGCTCTTTTGGTAGGGAAGGGGCTAATCCCGCTCCCCTCCGCAGCAGAACCTGCTGCAGCCCAGCGAGGAGGATGGATGGAGGCAGCCGTGAAGGGACCCGAGGCCTTCCCGCTTTTCAGATCATTTTCATGTCTAGGGTTATAAAAAACAACAAGGCCCAGAGAAACTGGAGAAACTACCAGTATTTGTTAGGGGTTTTGTAAACTACACCAGCTCTACTGCTGTCTGTCTAGCTGCAGGCAAGGGGAAACACAGGAGACGCTTACTTTCCCATATCGTTGTCAGAAATTAATTTCTTGCTTGGGCTTTAAGAGCTGGCACTTAAAGCCCATCTCTTAGAAATAATAGTTTGAGTACAGGCAAAAAAAAAAAAAGAAAGAAAAAAGGAAGGTGTCAATAACTGAGAGTTAATAATAGCATAAAAAATGTATGAAATTAATCTAAAGTATTTGATAAATAAATTAATATATTTGACTAACCATTGATAGACAGGTCTCACATATATTTCATATATCTAACTCTGTGTAGCTTCCAGGGAAGTTTTGAACAGTGCAAAACGCAGTATTGAAACTTATATCAGTGTGAACAGTTAGCAGAAAATAATTA
Organism: Streptopelia decaocto; assembly: GCF_964273445.1. NCBI lineage: Eukaryota > Metazoa > Chordata > Aves > Columbiformes > Columbidae > Streptopelia > Streptopelia decaocto. Next base: position 16,542,649 of record NC_138655.1, read on the forward strand.
TATGGATGTCAGCATTTGAAACATAGCTCCTGGAACACGTGTAAGTGATTTCAAGTAAAATGTTTATTTTCTTTTAAAAATCTGTTCTTCCCCCCTCTCATCTTCAACAATCACCTTCTTTAAATCACTTCACTGTCCTAAACTCTTTATTTAAACCACTTTACAAGGTTGTGTAATGTGTGGAAATGAGCCAAAGAAATGTATTTCCACTGGCATGGCAAAATGTTGGCCTTGGGCATTTTTCAGCTCAGCAGCAGGGTGTGGATGATGGGCCAACTACATGTATATAGAGTGTGTCCCGCTGAATGGTGGCATGGAGCAGCCTACAGCATGGGTGGTAACGCGGCTGTCTCACTGCAGCTCATTGATTCTTATAATGGAGATTTTTAAATGTTTGCAGACTTAGCCTGGGAAAATTGTGGTAGAGCTTTTTATAGAGACTCTGAGAAGCATGCACATTGTTCATGGTTTCTAGTTTTACAGTCAGGATATTTGCAAGAAAGGACACACTATCTCCTGGTGCTATAGACTTCTGGAGTCTCTCAAGCAGAGGACAAGGCTGTCCTTGCTGCACAGCCTCCTCCTGTCAAGTGTTCTTGCTCTTCTCTTTTATCCTTGCTTAGATGTGTTTTTCCTCTTCTTCTAGATGTACTGCTTGCAGGTTCTGCAGGGACAAAGGAGCATTTTTAAGGTGGATGAGTATGCATGAAAGTGCAAAGGACATCAGGGAAAAAAGGTTTTGCTTTAGATCACTATCTGGTGCAAACACCAGCACCTGGTGTAAACAAATGGGGAAGGTAGTAAATGAACGTCAGTTTGCAGGAGGGATTTGGTTTAGATTGGCACCTAGGTGAGGTGACAGGCAGTGAATTAAAGGTTTAGAATAGAGAAGCTTCAGAACTTGAGCACAATCCTGGCCTCCCTACTTTACTACTCAGCTTTACTCACTAGATTTCTCCCCACTTGGCATTTGTTACTGCTAAGTAATCATCTGTCACATCAAAATAAATGATTAAGAAATCCAGGTATAATAATAATCTGCTCAAAAATCTATGCTGGTTGAATAGCAGGACAAAAGCTCAACAGTTTACACAACTGATCCTTTCACTGTGAGAAAAACATAATACAAAGCAGGAAAAAAGAGGTCTAAAAATATGTTTGTATATATATTTCTTTATTTCTTAATTTGTCTGTAAAGTTTATAGGAGAGTTTTCAGATTTGTTTGTATCCTATCTTTATCTTTCCACCTTCTCAAAGACCTACAGCTCTTTTGGCAAGTGCTTTTTGACCCCAGTCACTTATAGATCACTTTCTGTTATAACTGAAATCTTGATCAATGCAGAACAAGTTCTTTATCTTGAAAACAGGGGCAATACTGGTTGGAATGGCATGGAAGTGACAGCTGTCATTTAAGGCCAAGGAAAAGGATCAGATCTTTACTTTGATCTCAAGGTACTGGCCAGCAGTACTTTTCAGAACAATTATGGTGACTTTACTAGGTAGACAGCCAAACTAGAAAACAAAGTAGCAGAAATATCAGTGTCCTGTTTAATCAGTCTAATTTTAATGAATCTAGTTCCAATTAATGCAGTTTTGCAGTTTTTCAAGCACTTTAAAAATACATGCAGCCTCATCTGATGTTTCACTAGGAATGAAGGTGTATAATGATGTATAGTTATCTCCTGAAATAACAAAGGTTCATTTTGCTTATTGCCTGAGGGAGATTAAAGTCCTAATCTGAGGAAAATTCATAAATTCAGACAATATAAGGTCTTTCTAATGAGTGCTTCATAATCTCTGCCTTTGTTTATGCATTTATTTTAAAAGGAGTGCTTTACACAATGCAGTTTTAAAGTGTAGGTTTTCTCCCTGTGGCTAATCTGACTGAAATAACAACGTATCTTACTATCTGTCTTTTCATCTTAATGACGTATATAACACGAAAACTACTTGTGATAATGGAAGTGACAGTCCATATTGCAGGAGAACTGGCTCTCCTGTTCATTTCTCACATTCTGAACCACAGTGGAATGAGATGTTCCAAATGTGATGCTCTTGCCCTCATTTCTTGATCTTCCAAGGTGCAGTTGGGGCATCTAATGGGAGGTGTCATATCTGAGAGGTGCTTTTTGTCACACGAACAATTTAGGAGAATAACTTGACACTCAGCATGGAGTTTCTTGATCAGTGACTGGTCAAGAACTTTTGGGCTTTTCTGTGCATATCTGTGGTGGGTTAATCTTCATAATGGGATTCTTGTATTTGAAGGGATGCATTTGAATTCATAAGTTTTACTCCTTTTGACTTGATTCTGAGCTATAATATAAGTGAAAACTTTAGGATTTTTATTCAATAAAGTAGCATTGTATGTGGTCCCCAGCTCTTGCTAAAACTTCAACTCTTGCTGAAAACAAGGAAACTGCCATAAGCCCTATTTTCTTTGATTTTTTCTTGTTTTCCAGAACACAAGCAAATCCTTTCTTCCTCCTCTCCATCCATCCCTCCAAGATGATATATTAAGTTATGTAACTTCTTCCTTCATTTAGAAACAACTCTCCTCTAATTTACCATCCAGAACCCTTCATGGTTTGTTTCTTAGCTTCTGTGCAGATGCAAGCACACATGCTCTTTTAAATAAAATTATCCACACTAAAAAGAAAAGATTTGGAGAGACACTTCCAGCCTTCTATAATGAAAGGGGGGTCACTTTTCTGTAATATTTTCCAAGGAAGACTTTTGTTTGCACATAGATATTGATTTACCATCGTCAGAAGATGGTTGTTTATAATAAATACTGTGGTGAGCTGGTTTTGCTCTATTAACTTTGTACATTTGAGAACTCTGGCTTTACTTAGTAAGGGTTTTCAGAGATCTTTTGTGATAGAACAGACATACTACAGTCCTGGAGTAACATTTCAGAGATGTGAATGTGATTACCAGTTTAAATATTTTTTTTTTCTTTAGGGGTAGAAATGAGCCATTCTGTAACATACATAAATGTGTGTTCTTGTTTAGCATGAAATTGGATAAATGCCTATTAAAGGAAACTGAAGAAGTACATAGAGGCTTTATATTGCATAGCAGATACTGCAAATGCTTTGTAGCTATCATTGTTTACAGCAAATAATGTAAACAGACATTTATAGGAATGTTTTAGCTACTATTTATCTTTTGTACATGATACAAACAAGAAAATACAAGCCTCCAATTGACCTTAGGACAGATTGGTGGGTTCTTTCTGGAGCTTTCCAACGTGGCAGGAGCATTCACACCTATTAAGGACATATGGTCCTGTAAACTTCATTCATACTTGCACATGGAGGGAAAACCTCCCAAGCTATGACAGTGAATCATTAGTAGGAGAACCAAGGCCTTATAAAATCTAATGCAAAAGCTTTCTTGTGATTATTCAGCTATCAGGTAGGTAAAGAGCATTGCAAAAGGTCAGATGACTTTGTGAATATATTCTGCATGTTCAGTTTGTTTTAGTGTTATGGAGCCTCAGTTTCGTCTGACTGGTGTGTGTATTTTCTGAAGTTGAATAAGGGGTTAATAACATTCATGCTGCAGTTGAAAATCCTCAAAAATACAACAACATTTATATTTTATATTCATCTAATAGAAAAATGTGCACAGATGTGAAAAGGTGAGTACAATAAATAATTGAGGAGGACATTAGAAGAAGAAATCAAAGCCACTTATATGCTTATGATCTTTTAATTAAAGATGCTTGAGTGCAGATCACTGGAATTAATTCTAGTTTCCTTAATGGGCAGTGGAAGTGATTTTGTTTCCCTTTGTAGTATACGCTTGTTATTTGACTGCAAATACAGATGGTAGTAAATGTAAGTGATGGATGATAAGGCTGGTGGTTTATTCTGGACTGATATTTTAAGTATTAAATGGGAAAAAGTTTCAAAAAGGGCTGCTTGAATGTAGGTACAGTTAGAAATATAAATGGCATCGTATTAAAACAAGATACCAAATGTGCATAGCAGCAGCCCCAAATTTATAGGGAAAACTTGTGGAGTTGGAACATGACTTCAGGTATCTGATTTTGACCACCTTGACTGTGATACAGTCCCAATTGCTTGAAGATCTAGTCATTAAAAAATGGTTGCTCTTCATTGACTTGAGAAAGACAGCTTTGTCTCTGCATTGGCTTCTAATCCTGTACCCGTTTGTCACCATTTACAACACCAGGACACCATTTTAAGCACTAACACTGTTACAACTGGCTGTACTGGAGTCAGAGAAGATGCTCCATCTCAAAATAACAATTATCTTTTCAAACAGATCATCATTTATTTACAACTATCCCACCTTTTTCATCATCTTTCTTCATCAAATGAAATTAAAAAGTTGTCATGTGTAGTTCACTGCCAAATATAGTGGAGTGAGGCGTGATGTGAGCAGCTCCTCTGAAACTGGTCGTGCTCTTTGGCAGCTCATGGAAGTCCTGCTGTTCCTGTGCATTGGCAGAGCCTGTCTGTCACTGGAACAGTTACCAAACACTTGTGCCATATAGGCAATGTATTTTTGGGACCAGAAGGAAGCAGGCACTGAAATCAGGCTACATCTGTGAGAAGTCAGGTGAGTTGTTTTGAACAGCCACAGAAATGGACATAACAAAAAGACTAAAGGCCATGCATACAAGCAGTGGGAAAGGCAGAAACAAATCTCAGACCAATTCAGGGGCTTGAAGAGCTTGTAAGAAGACTTCATTTTTTGTTTGCATGAGCACTACTGTAATGAAACAGACAGGAAGTATCACAAAAAGTAACAGAAAGTAAAAGCTACCTGTACTATGAGGACTCTCCATCCTCCTTGGTGGGATGCTGACTGTGCTGCCTGAGATGGCTGTTACTACAGTGGTACAAATAAATGGGGCATCTTTATATCATCTTCTGGTGCTCGTTCATGCTGTACTAAACAAATCATAGTCTCGTGCCTGTGTTGTCTTTTTATGTTCTTTACAATGATCTACATGTCTTAATATCCCCTTGAAATCACCAGAGACGTGCTATAAATTGCGAAACTAAATTCTTAAACAGGCTTCAATGTCCTACATGCACACTAGAGATTGACACCAGTTCTTCACTTTGCCTGCGGACAAGAAGTAATTCATCCCTTGAAAAGTGTGCTGGCATACTTTGAATAAGAAAGGTAGAAGCAATTCCTACAGCACTTTGCGTACCAGCCCTCTTGCTGTGGGACGGATGGTCAATGTTCCTCTTCTCCCTCTTCCCTCTCCATGTTAGAAACTAGATAGTAAAAGAGGAGTCATCAGCTTTGGAGATGATGATTGAAACTCAACTGCAGTAACCAGGGGCATTAGTTTACTTCTTTCAGGTTGTCACCTTAGAAGCCACAGTCCACTTAGAAAAAATACAAATATTTGTTTGAAAACTCTGAAATATGAACACTTGTCTGTGCTAAAGCTGTCACTTAGCAAGACTAAAATGAAGAAGGTTTTTTTTTCCAGGACCTCTCAGTATTTGCTATTAGAGAGATAGTAAACTCTCCTGAAAACTGTGCTTCCTTTTTTAAAGCCACATCTTTAGGAGTTAATGAGTGATGAATGTGGCAGTAAATGGAAGTTATTTCAGTTTCAATTTCTAACAGTGATGCTTCATGCTAGCAGTACTATGTAGGTACAAAGTGTAATTAATGGATTTAAAAACAAGAGGAGTGCTTGGATTTTCAAATTAAAATTGAAAGGTAGTTCTTAAAAACTGAGAAATGGTTGGATTGGTTTGTAGTGATGAAAAATCATATTCTTATTGCCCTGAGGATGTTCAGCTTAAGTTAATCTTGCTTTATTAAAAAGGAAAACTAGCACTTTCATATATTGCTTTGGAATTCTGAAAGCACTGAGTGCTATAAAAAAACTTTAATTTCTTATAAAGTTTTAAAATTTATTATATGTATAAAAGAAAGTGGATGAGAGAGATGATGCATCAGTTTCTGATAATTGGTATATACTTTTCAGATAAATCCAAAGCCTATCATAATATTTATGGAAAAATCCACTGTTGGTATTTTGTTTCTTCTTTACTTGACTTATACTAGGAATGTATCTTTTTTTGTTACCTTAGAAATGCAATCATTCCTTTGTTATATGATTGTGGACTACAGAGTGTAAACCTCTTAGGTTTAAGTAACAAAAAACTCTCAACTAGGACTCCTTGCTATGGCACAACTCTTTTTCATGTAAATGGAAATCTAAGCATTTTAAGTTGGGCCATAGAAGATCTTTCTTTTTCATGAAGAGGTGTATATATTTTGCTCAAAGTCTGTCAGAAAGCAAAACAAAGCAAAACAGCATGATAAGTTGTATATCTTTCCTATAACTTTCATGCCATTTTTTTGGTTTGTTTTGTTTTAGCAAGTTTTGCGTGAAATTTCTAGTTACCGTGGTTGAAAGGTGAGAAGACTTGATGATGGTTAACATTGAAATCACCACAGTTTGCATCTCCATCGATGAGGAGGGCTTGAGCCTTATGAATTGTTGGAAAGAAATAAATAATGAAAAGTCACCTTGTGAGGAATAATTCACTGTATGGAAGCCATTGTTACAGGGTTTACTGTGTTCCTGAAAACAGCAAGACCTCTTTCATCTGACAAAATCTAACTTCTGTACTACAAAGGCTTGTAGAGCATGTCTGATCTTAGCTCTGCACCTAGCAAGCCTGTCATGTTCTCCATGAAATATAAGCAAGGCAAAAACTAAACATCTGTGGCTTGAAATAAACTGGTTTCTGTCTTGTTACGTTTTTCCAACTGACTTCTGATATCCAGAAAGTGGCTCATTGTAAAAAAACAATGCGAGTTTGAAGTGAATACAATCACATAAGTGCTGCTGATATCCTATTTGGCAATGGGCTTTATGTTAATGGTTTGATGCAAGTCTAGAGTATTCTATATTCTAGAATTGGGGGGGATTGGAGGTTCAACAAAGTCATTAAAATCAGAAGTCAAAGCTAGTAAATCAGTTTCCAAGTTCTGCAAAGTGAGTGCCACAAAACATCAAATGTGAATCGTGCTGTAAAATTATGAGAAAGTGAGGTAGTTTGCAAGCCCGCTACTGAAGGAGCAGCAAGTGTAGCTCTCCAACGTGACACCCATCTCCCGTTGCATGGAATGACGGGGCTCTGCTGAAGCCAGTGAAGCTGCTCTTGTGTGCTCTGGCTGGAGACTGACCTGCTGACTTACCTCTTCCCTGCACAAGACAGCAGTCATTCCTTTTAAAGAGCTTTTTGAAAATTAGTATGGTCTTCCTGTATTGGGTTTCCCTTGAAGTCCCAGACAGCAACCCAGTCCACCTGTTTTCCAGGACTGCCCAGTCCTGCAGAGGTTCACTGAAGCCTTCCTATTTAGACTGCTAGCATGGGGTGAACTGGAAATTCAGCTGCTGTGCTGGCTGCAGCTTTCTCATTTGGGCTAGGTCAGAGTTTCAAAGGAATGGATTCAATCAGCTTCTTTTGTAGTGTTCATTACTCTTAAAAAGACTTCAACTGTGGGGACTTTTGAATCAACTAAAATGTGGATGATCAAAAGATGAAATGAGCTGGGGTCCTCAGCTGCCAGAGGCAACCAGCTACCAACTGGGGGAGCTGCTTGTATAAATAAGTATAAATATGATGGGAGGTGAGACAGGATCAGCACAAGGAGGCCATCAGTAGTTTATGTGCTTAAGTCCTTTCTCTGACATCTCATAAATAAGATCTCCATTGACAAGAATGTTTGGAGGTTAGTTTTGCAGTCTTCAGAACTGGCCGTTGGGTGTCATCTCAAGTATGCGCTGCCTGATGTGCTTCCCATAATGTTCACTATAAATTATCATACAGTCGTGAATCAGAATTTGTTCCCAAGCCAATATTTTATTTATTTTTTTTTTTTAACCGTGGCAGCCATCTGCTTAAAACATTAAACAGAACAATTCTAAACCTGCATGTAGGGCTTAAAAGTAATCACATTGGAAAAGGTGTAATATGCCATTTGCTGCACTGTTTCTTGTCTTCTCCAAAGGGTTAGTTCTTACATTGTAAGACTGAAAAAAGACCAAAAGAAGATACATCCACATGACAGAGCTAAAGAAATGTGGGTCATGGGTGACCACAAAATATTGCTTTAAATGGCTGAGAGAAAGCTTTGGAAATAACTTATTTAGAAATAATTCTGCTAATACATCCCGGGCCTCCGTTTTTATTACTAGGAGTAGTTAAGCTATAATCTTCAGTTCATGATGTAAGAGTCCTCTCTGCGTTAATCACTTATGACATAAAATACAGATTATATCTTTAAGTGGGAATTACAGAACAAAAGAAACTTTAAGGGTTTTTTTTTTTAATTTTTGGGGAGGATCTACAGAGGGTATCCTAGGAATTGCTGTGAGAAAACAGTAATAGTATTCACTCCCATGCACAGAATTGAACTGACCTCTAGGTCTGGTATTAGGAATTTTTCTTCAGAGGAGACTGGAAAGGAAGCTAGATGTGGAGAAACTTCATCTTTTTCTGGACCACCAGCCATCCTTAGGCTCTGCCTGGGGAAATGCAAGTAAAGTGTGGAAACTCTGCTTCTTTTCCAAAGCCTTCCTGGCCAGGGCTGGGGAAGGTCCTGCAGGGCAACCGTTTATTCCAACATCAGCAGTTCTTTTTGTAAGTCATTTACATTTTCCCACGTAAAACTTCCTCCTTGCCTGAAGCGTGCACTGAAGAGAGACACATTCAGAAGACAAGAGGTGTCTGGTGCTTTGGCATTAAGCTGATGTGTTAGGGAGGGACATTTTTGCCATCTGCAACTAAGCACATCTAACTGTTCAATAACGAGGGAGCTTTGTATGAGATGCGACACATTATATAAGATAGCCCCTGCCTTTAATGTTTCCTTGCTACTGTCTTTTTTATTGATTGTTTTGATGTGTTGGGTTTTTTGCTGTTGTTGTTTTTTGTTGGTTTGTTTGGGGTTTTTTTGGTGGGAAAGGTTTTGGTTTGACAATTTCTTGAACAAGTCAGAGGTAGGAGAGACTTTAGGTTGCCCTAATGTACTTCCTCTGGGACATCTTCATGGAAGAGCTGATTCTGTAGCTGCTGCCAATTTTGCTGTCTTTGTGGTATGAGCACCCAAGAGGAGTATGTGGAAAAGGAGGATGCAAATATGCTGGTACATGCTCAGTCTCGTGGACTTTGAAAGGTCAGTCTTGTGAGATACTCATCAACATCATCCTCCTGATGGACTCATTTTCAGGGAAACGAGTTCCTTGGATCTTCTTAAAACAGTCACAGCTGTCCTGCTGAGGTTGGACAACCTGACCTTAGCTGGAGATGGAAAGTGGCAGACCTCATCCTTTCAGTTTCTCCTTGAAAGGTTCTGCGTTACCTATTGAAACATCTGATTTCTCTTTGGAAGATAGAACTTCCTTCTCACCCAAAATAATTCACAGAAAAATATGCAAAACATTTCTCATACCAATTTATCTTTCCTCCTGATGTTACCTCCCTTGGCTGTAAGGGCATTTTTAATAGTTATTCACTTACTTTCGTGCAATGCAAAATAAAGAACAATGCCCAAAGTACTGAGTTGGCCAAGAAAAGACCTTAAATCATGATGTTGACATCAGGGAGAGTGTTTGAAGTAGCAAACTCTTTATCAGAGGTGTTTACAGGATCAGACCCCAACTTCATGTAAACCCCTGTAGTATCTTGGGTAAAGGTTGAAGTTGCTGTCTATTATTTTATCAGATCTCCAGTATATTTTACAGATGATCTGTAGAGAAAGAGCAGCAACAACCTATACACTGAATGAACAAATGAATATCTGTCTGAAGGAAATCACTGAGAGATGTAGAAAAGAAAGTAGTAGGAGTAGTAATAATGAAAAGTGATTCTATTTTGAGCAGAATATTGCTATCACATGCTTTGGAAATGTTAATGAGTGAGGTCAGATGTTTAATGAAGACATACATCTATTATTTTGAACATAACCTATATAAACTATCTTTTTTGATCAATGTTTCACCTGTAAATAGAATTACTAACTTTCTTTTCATATCAATTGATTTCTTATGATTTGAGAAGAGATGGGCTGTTACACTGATGCATCCAGTTTGAATTGGTAGTTTTACTGATTTCTGATTTACTCCTGTCATTGGCATGTGATCAGAATCTGGCTTTGAGGTATTTGTAACCTTAATTGAAAGTTTAGAACAATAAATGAAAAACAAAAAAACATTCATTTATTCTAAATAACACAATAGGCTTTTATTACTGTAGAAAGGATTTACTGCATTGTTCGGTGGTTTTGTGTTTTAGATAAGTCAAAAGTAGCTCTTATTGTTTAGCAAAACATAACAGGTATGCACATGTATGGCCAAGTAGACAATCTGTCTGTACCCAGATTATACTTTGTCAGTCATTCAGTGCACAAAAGATCTTTGGTAATTCAGTTATTTCTCCAACCTTTTAACATACAGCTGATTTCAGCTTTGTTTCCTGCTAAGACTGCCTCTTTCTCATGTTATTTGACTTAGTATATAACTTTTGAGAAGTGCAGTATGTGTTACCATTTATACTTGATAGAAGAACCATTTTGAGGAATAATTTGTATTAGCAAAGAAAAAAATATCAAAACAGGAGTCAAGTTTCAAAACTTAGAAGATTAAAAAGCCCTGTGTGAGGTCAGGTATTACAGAGAACAATTTATTTCCTTAAGTAGCAGAACAGATACAAATATAAATTCACCTGACATATGATGAAAAAAGTTTTTCTTCTTAGTTGTCATTTCAATACCAGATTTCATCTCCCATGCCTCACCAGGAATAAACTCATAGCAAAATAGATATATTTAGAATACCTCCTTTTGTTATATCGTGTATATTGCTGTAACAATGTTTATACATATGTAATGAACCTGAATGGTTTTCCAGTTGACTGAGCATTACTCACATGGTTTAAGGAGAACTGTGATCCAACGGTAACATTTTGAGTATTGTATTTGTCACTAAGAAGGCAAGGTTTTACCTGAGTTTATTTTTCAAAGGAGTGTAGAAATCAGAGATGAAAAACATTTAAGCTTGTGTATTTTATGTTTATAATAAGTATTTTTCAGACTTACAAACATTTGCACACACAAAAGCTTAGGCTTTCTGGGTATATCTGATTTAGCACATATTTGCATTAAACATTAGAATTTATAAAATACTGGTAACGTACACAGTTAAATGGATTGCAAACTGCTTAAGTGACAAACCTCAAAAAGCTGTTAGTAGTGGGGAATCACAGCTGATTAAAATGTTTAAAGTAAATGTAAAATGTAAAAATACTAATTACAAGTCCAATACCATTAACCATTTTCACAGAGCATCAAAAATAATTGCAAAATTACTATGGCAAGACCAAAGTCAGTCTTGGACTTCAGGTTGTAGTGAAAGTACAGTAAATAGGAACTGAACAGAGAAGATAAGCAATACAGTCCTACTTTTGGGGTGGGTATTTTACAGGTCAGTCTTTCTAGCTTGTAGGAATAAAGAAAAATTCAGAGATGGTTTGATTCCCATATATAGGCTATTCCTTAGGATAAAATGCAAAGTGCTAATAAGCATCTTTGCCCAAGCATAGAAAAAGCTAGTCTCTAGAAGCTGATGTCTTATAAATTCAGATTAGAGAAGAACAGCTGGGAGAAATTGCCAGTGGGGTCTCCTGCTTTATCCAGGTCCGGATGGGTGTCTTTTTGTGAGACTGTTTTAGCCCAACACAGAAACCTTTAGCCAAGTGCAAATTATTTGGTTCCATCCGGTAGCAATGAGTTGAAATTTAATGGCCCATGATATACAAAATGTTCTTTCCAACCATAAATTCAGTGAAACTTTGGCATTTCTGAAAATGAGCAACAAAGTTTTACTCTCACTAAGAACAGCATCAGAGTTTCACTCAGGTTTATCTTCTGCCTCCGAAGAGTGGAGCTGATTTTCATTTTTTCCTTTGACTTATCATCTCAGGAGGTGGGACCCTTCCATTCCTTGCATAACATACTGGTTTATAGCAATAGCCTGAATTTTCTTCACTACAAGACAGATGAATCTTATCTTATTGCAAATTAGAGTATTGATGGCTCATTGATGCTTCAGTGAGTTAATTTTAAAAATAATCCAGGACTAGCATAGGAGGCATCCACTTTATTTCAGTTGACTTAACTGTGTGATCAAAGTGATCATCTTCCTGTTTCATATTCTGAAACTTCATTCTCTCTTCAGTACGTCTGCTGCATAATCGTAAGGCTAAACTTAAATATGTGCCAAATCAAATCTTTTGATAACACTGATGATATTCACTGTATAATGTCTTGATATCTTGTATAATAAAGAAGAGCCCTTAGGAAGAATCAAGAATGCAAAGCAGGCAGCTGGCAAAGGTACCTGATCCCTTCTATACTGACCGAAAACTTGGAGCCGTGGGCCCCTCTGATCTCGGGGATGTGAATCTCTCCCACGCGCTCTGCACTCGCTCACAGCAGAATCTGCCTCATGAGGTGACAGGTTTTGCTCCCGGGGGGGCCCCGGGGTTGCGAGGGATCCTTCCACCACCCAGATCTGCGGAGCCGGTCCCACTATGGACAGTCCCAATGCACTGATGTATTTTGTTTTGTTTTAAATTTATAATCTTTACATACATGTTAGTAACATGCACAAGTCACCTCATAGTGTCTGTTTACAAATTTGTATGTAGGTCTGTTGGCTGCTATGCAAGTTTTATTGTCTTGTTTGGGTCTTTTTTTTTTAATCTTTTAATCTTTTTTCATCTTTCCACTGCTTTTGTTTTTCCTTTGAGCTGTAGTCATGCACTTTGCCCCAGACAGGTTTCTGAAATAAAAGACTAAATGAATCCTTATTTCTAGTTTCAGCTTGCAGCCAGTTCATTCAGCTAGATTATATTTCTCAACTTTGGGTGTGAGATACACCATCTCAAATGACACATCACAAGAGACATTGTAGCAAATGCTGGTTTATTATCACTCTGTCCTTTGAACTGCAAGATCATAAAAAAGGGGAAAAAAAGCACATTAATTTAAATACAAAGAATATGGTAGATGATTGTTCCCTATCAAATGCTGATGGTTCAAAGGAAGGATGTTTTCTTTGATTTCTCCTCCATTAGATTTCTAAATCAGAACACTGAATTTTGAAGAGAGATGCCTGAATTCACGGGTTTTTTTGTGGTTTTATTTTGATTTGTGGCTTGCAATATGAATAAAAGGATATATACAAAGCAGATTGTCTGCCCTATCACATTGTGTGTTTTGTACTGTTCTGAAAATGGAACTAAATACTCTGGGCGTGAAATAAGAACAAACAGCTCATTCCCTTCTGCTCCTTTAAACCACATGAACTTAAATATTAATGAAACTTTAATGAATCACACATAGCGCATACTGCCCCTTTGTGCTGGAAAGGAACAGGCTTTTTATGGTTGCTGCCGTACAGCCAGGATAATAGGAAGCAGTGTAATAAAACAGTAATTAATACACTACTGTACTGAGCTATTTTATTGTGTCAATGCTAATTAAGAATGATAGATAACAGTGATTGAGTGGCACATAATACATTTGGTCAGCATAAGTGAAAGGTCAGTTATCATTTTGACTGCTTTAAGTGAAAACGTTTTCCCTATGTCAGTGATTTCAGAAACTACAAATGTTGAAGTGAAATGCCTTAAGCCTTCTCTTTCTAGAATGTAGATTTTTAGTGATAGGACAGGAGAGGAGTAGTAGAAATCATTTGATTTGCTATGGAGTTTCTGACCAAACAATCAGAAGCAGGGGGGGGAAGGAAAGGAAAGGAAAGGGAAAGGAAAGGAAAGGAAAGGAAAGGAAAGGAAAGGAAAGGAAAGGAAAGGAAAGGAAAGGAAAGGAAAGGAAAGGAAAGGAAAGGAAAGGAAAGGAAAGGAAAGGAAAGGAAAGGAAAGGAAAGGAAAGGAAAGGAAAGGAAAGGAAAGGAAAGGAAAGGAAAGGAAAGGAAAGGAAAGGAAAGGAAAGGAAAGGAAAAAGGAAAGGAAAAGGGAAAAGGGAACTGAAAAAATATTAAGTAAATATTAAATCTTAGTGTTTAAAGTGCATTCCATTTGGAGTTGTTCTCAGAGACACTGTAAAAGGGGCTGGCTTTCCGAACGGGGCAATCTCTCCTGCCAGAAAGTGATTCAATGAGACTGGACACTTCAAAGTTCTCTTTTATAAAATCTCATCTACTTGATCAAAACGTTCCCTGATGGTTTTAGAACATTTCTAAGTTACTAATTTTCAGGAAAGTGGGAAAGGGTAGCCTTAACTCCCAAACTATGGATGAATTCAGACATTACAGCTTTATCCAGTGAAGAGACAAGTCAGACAGGGAGCTCATGCTTCGGCAGAAGGAATGTTAGACATCTCACAGATACTCGTACCAATGCTACATGTTTAACTTCACTTGTCATCTCTGTGTTCTTCATAGCTTAGACACCTTCTATTTTTCTTTAATACTGTACAACCATGATTAAAGTTGATAGAAAAAATCCTGTCTCGAGGCTATTAAGACCCTTAGATACTTTACAGGGTACGTGCCTAGGCAAAAGCATGACATGATTTTTTTTTTTAAAAAAGTCAAAATTACTTTTAACATTTTACATTATTAAAAAATCATTTGATATTTTGGTCTCATGTATTATGTAGATCCTCCTTAAGGCTAAGTTGCTGCAGTTAAAAAAGAAAAAAAAAAGGAAAAAAGGAGGTAACCAAAGAAGACTTTTAATTCAGTTCTGTGATGGTTTTTGGGCAGTACCAAAACCACTGGACTTCTAACTAGGGGACTGCAGGTAATCTTGTAGCTCACATAGCAACTGATTATTTTAAAAATACAAGCTTGAACTGACCATGAGGTGCTGTTATTCCTCCTACACATCCTATTGCAGTGTGAGAAAAGAGTGATGCTATATTAAAAAAAAAAAAAAATAGATTTAACATATTTGATAATATAACAGTAGAGAAACAGGGCTGCAAATAGCAGTTTGTGGTGTTACAAACTAGTGTTAGTACTACTGGGTGCTTTAAAGAATAGCCTCTCCTTGCTCAGGAAATCGCTACATGATAGGGCTTGTAATGAAGTCTATATGGGTGTTTGAATAAATGGTTTTAGCATGCTTTAAGGTAAGTAACAAAGAATGATTTCTTGGGTAAATGGGTATGATCAGGAAAGCTGATTAATACAGGAAAAGAGAATCCAGCAGATGAGAAAGTAAGCACAGTAACAAAATCAAAGGTCTTCTCTAAAAGTCAGTGAGGGACTAAAAATCTCAGCACAGATCAGCTTGTAAGTTGCTCAGTGAAAAGGAAGAATAACTGACTCAGCTCCAGGTTTGCTCTGGCGTAACTGGCATTGGAGTATACCAGGTTCTGAAGAAGGCCCTTGACCTTGCTAAGACTGCAAAATAAAAATGAATGAGTAACGCTTTTTCAGGCTTTCAGCTCTCGAAAGGTGCCAGCGCCTGGGCGGGCGGGGATGCGCGGGGCAGGACGGGAGGCTGCGCTCCCGCCGCTCGCCGGGCTGCACCGGGGGCGGAACAGCCCTGCGGTTCTGGCTTGTGTACGCAATGGGGAAGATTGTAACTAGCAGCTTATGTTTTAGTATAATGCTAACGTACTCAGGCAGCTCTGGGCACACTCTTCAGAAGCCACTAATGACGTTGCAGTTGTGTAACTTGAACAGTCTCTGTTCTTGCTCAGGCTGCCAAAAAATCTGCAACCCAAAAAAGCCTGTTATGCAACTGCAAGTGAGAAACCCGGGCCACTGCAGACGGCCAAATCTTGACAATTGGATTTTTGTCCAGTCTGGCTTTTCAGCTCATTTTTTATGTTAACGGGACTATGGTTTTCCCATATAGGCTGCTTCAGTATAACAAAGCCATGTATTTTACCAGGAAGCCGGGCACAATATTATAGTATAACTGCAACTGTAATTCAGCTTATATTTATCTGTACCTTTCTGAGTAATTAAGCTGCTGACAATTTTCCGGAAGGTCTAAGATCCACCACAAAATTAGAATCAAGTTAGGTGTTCTTTGGAGGACAGAAACATCTCTGTACAGCTTGCTTGTCTGGACCTATAACAGGAGTAACACATATCTAGAAGAGAGCTCCTGCAGCACTAAGTGCTGCCCCATGCAATCACAGGGTGTCACATTGTCCTTTTGATAATTAGATCAAGCTCTATTTTAGAATACATATGACTTCTTTTTTTTTTCTATTCCCTTGCTGTTCTTGTGGAAAGAGTGTTCCAGAAATCTGCTTACTATAAACCAGCTTCTCATTTCTGTGCTCAATTTAGGCCTGACCATAATTGATGGACGACTAGACAAATTACATCATTAATTGTTTATTCACATTTGCGGTAGGGCCTGCGATTTATGTGTCATCTTAGTAAACTTAAGTTATTGAAATTCTTGACTTTAAAAGACTAAGAAGGGTATGTGAGAGTTCGGAATTTGAGTGGAAGAAGTCTCTCCTTATCCAAGAGATACTTTGGATGTTTTCTGGAAGCTGGTTGTACCCAGTTTCAGAGCTTGAATAACCTTTCTCTGTTCTTGAGGTGAAAATTAGATCCTTGTCAGCAGAGAAAAGCACTCACTGAACTACTTAGTATGCTTGATAATTTACCTGTGGGCAAGATACAAAGTATTATGTCTTCAATTATTGATCTTACATTTGATTTCAGGTGCAAAAAATAGTTTGAAACGTTGAAGCAAGTTGTAGATTTTCTCTGACAATTACTGTGAGTAATTAAAAGATGAGCTTTTCTGGCTCAAAAGGAGAGAACAGAAGGCTCTGCTCAAAGGGGGGTTATTGAAATGGAAGGAAGTTACTACTGTCATCCAAGAAGAGTAGCTTGGGGACCAGTTTATTTAAGCAATTTCTTTCGTGTGTGTGGCACAAAAAGAGGAGTGCAACCATGCGTTTGGGAAATGAGAGTCAGAATTTGTGTTTAACATGGCTGGTTACTGCAGTTGTTAGACAGAAGTAGCTCCTGGAGTGAAACCAAAGAAGTAGCACTCTGGAACCAGACGCTGAGCTCCAGAGTCAGGCTCGCTCTTCCTTCTATCCCTTGATTTTTTAATTCATTACTGAAAAATGTCCTTTGTTTGAACAAAGCTTGACTGGGTGAAGATCTAGAATCCACTCTATTTTTTTTTTTGTGCAGATGTTGTAACAACTAAGCTAGAAGAAAGTGCTACCACACTTGTGTCCGAGTAGATGTGTCCCCAGCTGCTCTGAAATTTTTCTTCACTCAGTGCTGTGATTATTTTCTTAAGAGATATTTCAGTGTGTTTTGCCTAATTTCCGGGTTCCTGCTGAGCTTATGTAGGAGACAGTCAGGGAGCTCATGAGGCACAGGGAGCTCTGCTAGTGACAAAGTGGAGAACTTCACGTGGCTGAAGAGCTTTCAGGTGAAAGACAGAGCTGCTTTCAGTGTTAATGGCTGCTAAGGAGGGGTAATGTAGCTCACAATTTTGGATTCAGGCACCTCAGAACAAATTAAATCGAGTTTAAAATGCCTAAAGCCTCCTTTGGATGGGGACCAAATGCTTTATTTTCGAGTTTGGAAAAACGTTGCAGAGAATGTAAGTACTTCTGATTTCAACATGCAGATACTTAAACTTGATTAGAATGAGAAAGCAAGAATCTTATGCATAAAGAAGTGTTAAAAGTTGAGATCTAAGCCTACAAAATCAAGGAAATCCTGAGGTGGGATTATTACATTAGTCTTTCTGTCCTCCTCCACCAAACTCAAACTCCCTTTGTCCTAACATTGTTTATTCTAGCAAATATGGTTGCCTGTGTATCTGCCACAGGGGTAACATTTATAATCTTCATGTGGAACAGTTTATTATCATGTAACCGATATAAACAGTTAACAAGATGTTGTCTCTCTGATCTTTCTTGGCCCACCAGAGCCTGATTTGTTAACCTTCTGAGCCTGCTGTGAACCTTGCCCAGTTTTCAGTAACACATACAAAGGCTGTTGGCCTGAAGGCTCTGGGTGGCCACAGCTACACTACTTGTTGTGCTCTTTTGCTTATCCAGAACATGTATTGTTTTAAACATGATAATTTCGGGCAGTTCTAGTTTTAAAACGTAGTGCAATATTATAAAGGCACCTAAAATCTTGGTTGTTGCTTTCACCATTCCAAAATAGTATTATAAATAGACACTGCAATACTGTACTTGTTTTTCTATTATTTATCCAACAAGCTACCCAGGGTGTGTAAATTCCATCAAACAATGTCTGTGTTGTGAAAAAGAATAACTATTGGTGTCTATTTTAAAAGTTACTCCATTTGCTTAGTGGGACTATATATACATTTAAAAAATGGCCAACGACATTAGGATAGGATGAGGTAAAGTTTTTTTAATGCTGCTTTACTTTCTCTTCCAAACGGTTCTTTCTTCCTAAAATAAAGCAAAAAAGTTTCTACAAAGATGAGGGTCTCTGTCCTGAATAGGAATCTTGCCGCTTGAAACCAAATCGCTTCAGCTCAGCATTTTGCTGCAGGGAACAACATGTCTCAGTATGGGGCTAGGGAAAGAGGATAAATCATAACTAAATTAATACGTTTCACTTTGGGACACTTTTGGATGCTTTTTGAATATTTGATGTGCATCTTTAAACTGGCATTGTGAGGCTAGATCCACAAAAATCAAAGAGCACTGAAGAATCTCTCTCTTCTCAGAAGTACTGACAGGTGAGCACTTGATGACTATTTCTTAAATACAGAGTAAACAAACATTTTAGTGTGTGGCCTGTGACTTTCAAAATGAAGCACTTTAAAGAAGTTGATGGTTTTAATCTTTATAGACACTGCAGTATTTTAACTTTTGAAACTCTGTTTTAATGTGTGTCAATGGTGTAGCATGTTGCTTTTTACTAGACTCACAAGAACTAAATATAACACTCAGATTTCCAGGAACTCATAAAACCTCCTTCTTTTGTGCAGAAGAAGGCATTTTTAATGTGTCTTAAAGCACAAATGTTTTACTTGTGGTTTTACATGTAATGAGAACTATTACTGCTCTGTATGCGCAGTTGCTAGATCTGTGCATAGTAACACAGCAGCGTAAGGTCCCCGTTGGTAAGTGTTCCACATGTTTTTAAGACAGGATTAATGGAGTGCTTGCATGGCAGACCCTATTTATAAATTAAAGTTTAAATCTGCAGGTGTGTGCTAGTTACAGTGGAGACAATCACTTGTTGATCTTTGCAAGAATTTACATTTAACTTGAGCAGCAGCAGAAATATTTCAATTATTTGCAAATGTTTCAGATCTTTACAGTAGCATTTTAAAATGAAGTGTGCATCCTCTGCCTTCTTAACAGAGGCGCTCTTGGAGGCAAGTAATTTTAAAATATATGTTATTAAATATATCTTATGAATTTTAGAAGTGTTCCCCACCTGAACAACAGGGAGCGTATGTTTCAAATTGGCACTGTTGTTCAAAGCAAGAGAAACTTGAGTTTCACCTTTTGTATTGCTTCACACAGGCTTCTGCTCGGTAGCAGGATTTGACAAAGGAAAGTGTATTTATAAATATAGAAACAGAAATATGAAAACTCAATTTTAATACTTCTTAGTTTATGCAAGTCTGTTATCACCATGAGATTAATGTAATCAAAATGACTGTCCTAACATAATAGCTTGTAGACTAGAAGTGATTATATGCATTTTCAATTTATGTTTGTGTTTATATTTTAGTTAGTGGTTTAGGCTGTGAAATTCTGGCCCTGGGGTTAAACGTAAAGGTTTTCAGACTAAGAAATCCATAGCTCAAATATGTTTGGTAGGAGGGAATAATATAATTATACATAGCTTTTTGATAAACAGCCTAAATTATGCTTCAAAGCACAGATGTGGCTTTAATAATCTGAACCATTTGCATGTTCAGATTAAAACCTGCTTGATTGCATTGTACTTGATATGTATACTTAAATCTATATGTTAAATGTTATACTTTGATATAGAGCATATTGTTTGACTTTGTTCTTATGATCTGACAAGCTTCATTATATAATAAAGTAGTTTAAATAAATCTTAAAGATGTAAAAGTGTTCTTGACAGCAAGAAAATTTTGAAGCACACAAATGATATATCGGTTAGATGTTCCAGAGAGAGTCAAAGCTTTTTTCATTCAGATCTTTGAACATGTGTTTTGAATAAAGCTGTAAGGCATTTTCCAGTAACCAGTGTTGTATTACAAAAATGAGTAAAGTAAAACAAAAGGAAAACATGTTTCAACATTTTATTCAGTATTGTCACACATTGTTGCACATTTCCAGCTGGAAGCAAATGTGACATTTGTAATGCTAATTTTTCAAACCTAACCTTTTATAACATAGAAAATATTACTTGGGATGGTGTGCCCTTGTGAAAAGAGCAGGAGTAATGAAGTACTCGATCAGGGTTCAATTGGATTCCTAATGGCTTGAGTGCAATTATACTGCCAGTTTGTTGCAGTCAATCACAACCATTTTTGAATTGTTCTCTTAAACTGTATCTAGTGGTAACTGCTGATAAGCAGGTTACAGAGCACTTGACCTGATACACTAGCAGTGCCTGTATCTCACGAAAAACAACAAAGAATGCTGTCAACGCTACCCTGTTAGTCCCGTGTGAGGAAAAAAACCCTGATGTGTTGATACAGAAGGACACACTGTAGTCTGGCTCCGTGTTATGTGTGAAGGATAAATGTGAATACAAGCATTATGCAGAAGGATGTAAGAAAAATGCCGTTTGTAATTTTGGTGTTACGTATGTAATACTGTTAACTTTGGGCTGCAGGTATTTTAACTAACTCAGAAAAATGTAGAGCTCTCCAAGTTGCTCCTCTTTTTCGTCTATCAGAATGACAAATTGCCAGCCTCCCTCAGCTCAGAGAGAGCAGAGAAGGAGGAGGAGCAGAAGGGAAGGAGCACATGCAAACAATTTGGTTATTAAGAAAATGCCACATTAAAAAAAAAAAAAGAGAGAGAAAAAAAAAGAAAAATCTTACAATTAAGCTATAAAGGACTTTATAGAAAGATGGATATAATTTATTTTGGTTTTATTTGTCCAGGGCCATAACATATTAGCCTGGAAATATAACCTAAAACATACCACATACAGTGTTGCTAATGGGACATTTATGCTAAAGTGACTTATTCCCATACTTCAGGATAGAAAAAATAGACTCAAATGTTTCATCACAAGACATTCCTCTG
Organism: Streptopelia decaocto; assembly: GCF_964273445.1. Classification (NCBI taxonomy): domain Eukaryota; kingdom Metazoa; phylum Chordata; class Aves; order Columbiformes; family Columbidae; genus Streptopelia; species Streptopelia decaocto. The sequence goes on from NC_138655.1 coordinate 16,563,926, forward strand.
AAAGTGAAAGCTAATTAAATAGTTTTTTACTGTTAGTTGAAAATATCATACACTCGAAGATCCTTAATCCGTATAAGAAATGGTTGAACTAATAAAATGTGGCACTCGAAGAAGGGCACCTGGAGGTTGATGGTCTTGGGCTCAGAAGTCTCCTCTTTCTCAGAAGTAATATCACTAGATATTACCGAATTTTTACCCCACTATGCCTGAGAAAGTGCCATTTTGAAGTCAGTGTGGCATCACAAAAGTGTGTCACTATTTGTGTTTGATCCCACAGTTTCTCTCCTGAGTCTGGTAGCAAAAATGACCTACGATTGTAGCAATATGGGGTGGATGCCAGCACGATTTTTACAAGCTGGGTTAATGCTCCCATTAAAATGTTTTTCCCATTGAAGACAGCAACAGTAATCGCATGCTTCTTACTCAAAGAATATCTGCTTGTTTCCTGAGCAAGTACTTTGATAAATACGCATCTTTGGCAAAATGAATACGGATTCAGTCTGTAGCTGTTCCCCCTAAACACGTGCCAAGTATCGTCACATAATTTAGATGCTTAAAGAATTGACTTCCTCAATGTTCAGCCTGCACCTCTACTTCAGATTCCTGATTTGGCAGGTGTATAGCTCAAGTCCTCTTCGTTTTTTTTTCCATACTAAAACAAGCACATTTTCGTTGCACAGCGAAAAATCGCAAGTAGAAAAGGAAAGGAGCGTTGTTGGGGTATTTGTTTTTGTTTGGTTGGTTTGGTTTGGTTTTTGGTGTGGTGTTATTTTTTTAAAATCAGTTACGGACAAAACATATTTCCAGATGGTCTCTCTTATATTGTGCTGCTTTATATACAGGGCCATCTGTAACTCTTTACTTAATTTCCACTGGTCTAATTCTGTACTTGCATGTATGTATCTAGAATAGATTTGACCAAAATATGGGACTTTTATGTTACTGTTTGTGGGATATTTTCAGAGTAATATATAGCAGAGCTTGGCTGCTCTGCCCTTTGTGTAGACAGCGAATGCCAAAGGGTAGGGGAATGGCCTCTTTTCATATCTTGTCCAATTCTTTGGAGGCTCCTAAACTCAAAGAAGTACAAAAGTACAACAAGCAGATTTAGTTTGTCACGTGTAGATACAGTGTAGATACAGTGCTCATTTTAGCCCACAATATTTATTGCACACAGCTTTTATATTAGCGTTTAAAACTCCTATCCATTTGCAGCATTTAAGAATACCTCTCCTCTCTTTTTCCAAAGATAGTCATTTAAAGCTTTCAGGATAATGGTGGGAAAATTTGGTGCACAGGCATTGATGTAATGGCAACAGCATTTATTCTTTTCACATTGAAACAGCAGTTTTCAAAATACTTGGAACTGCAGAGTGGATTTTGGTTGCATTCATTTTTAATTGACCATATGGAAAAAAAAAGGGAGAAAAAAAATGGAGGAAACACCTGAAAATAGCAACCTGTCTGAAGTGTTTGTCTCTGATTATTTACTTTCAATATGTCTCCTCTTTTTATACAACATGAATAGATTGTAAAATACAAAGCAATTAAGAAGTATGTCAAAATAATCAAATGTATACAATGTTTTTTGTATTTGAGAACTATTTAAATATTGGTTCTACGTAAGATGCATAGAGCAATGTAATTACTTCTGTGACTTCATATATTCAGATTCCACTATCCAACTTTTATTTTTCACTGGTTTACTCACCTGTTTCATTTTTCATGGCTTACCTTCTTTAGAGGATGTTATACGATTCTTTTTCTGGGCTGTAGACATGCAAAGAAATGCGTGATGTAATTTCTCTTTGTCTCTGGCACCATTTTTCTTCTTATTTTGAGGCTAACATTTAGAAGAATAATAACATTGCAGTTATCTCTGTCTCCTTGCAGATCTTTCATAACGTGTGTTTTCAGGCAATGAAAACCACAGAGCCTATGGATCAAAAAGAATGGGATTCAGGTGATGAAAGCGATTGTTTCTTGGTGCCTATCTTGATTTTCCTTTGAGTTTGTGCTGAAAGGTTGAGGTTGAAGTCAGATAATTTTCCAAGTTCCTTGGATGGTTTAACCATCTCCGTGTTACTGGGGAGGTTAACTGAATTCATTTTCATACCAGCTTCAGATGGAGATTTTCATCTTTCTTGCCAGGAAAACCTATCATTTCCTTACATGTAAATAGTGAACACCAAATGTTGCTCTGATTTGCTCCCTTGGAATGAAGTGGCTTTCCTCATTACCTAAACCTGGGAATAACAGAAATCTGACATATCTGTTATAATAGGATGTTTATTACATATATTTCAGTTTATGACTAACGCTACTGGTCAGAAATCCCAGTGTCTGTGTCTGGAAAGCAGTCGTAAGCTGCCTCTGGTCCCCAGATAGATGCTGTCCATGGAAGGCAGCAGTCCCAACATTTGGGCCATCCTGGTGCTCCTGTGCTACTTTGGGGTTTTCTTACATGACAATACATGAAGCAGAAAGGGTTTTTTGTAATTTAGCTGTTTCTGTAAAGTGCCTTCTGCGATACACAACTGCTTAGCTGTTGTAAAACAAATTACAGAAGTGTAGGCATCGGTGATGATGAAAAAGATAGAGAGTTGGTAGGGGGCTCTGGAAAGAGTAGTGGTGAGCACGGGTTTAACTAGGACATTTTTCTGGCTGCTGGGTTAAGAGAGCAGGTGTTGGCATTTATGTTCCAGCTGTGTAAATTGACTGTGGGTATGCGTTTGGGTAGTTGTTTATATGATCTTCTTTGGTGCAGCGTTTAGGCACCTACACGATGCAAAGCGAAGAGCCGCAGCGCTCCCCTGCAGCCCCGGGGCAGTGATGTTGCTGTTGGCTGCTGCTGAATCGATCTTACCAGGAAGTCAGTGAGGATGCCAACATGTTTCTCTTTTTCTCTGTGCTGTCTTGTTCTTCATGTTTTTTCTCCTTACCTCTCAAAGGAAAGAAATAAACATCTGAGTTGGCTGCAACCCTGTAGCAACTCTCCCTCAAAGTGACAGGCAAAATAAATGGCAAAATGATATTGTTCAGAATTATTCATCTCAGACAGACTGCTATAAATTCACCAACATTGTAATCACAGATACTGAAAATAGAAGGTTAAACTTTCTTTCCAAATGAAGAGTTCACTCTGCTTTTCCTGGTCTGTTGTAGTCAATTGTCTTATGTCATAAGTGTGTTATTTGAGAGCCTCCAACTATCAATTAAATGTGAATTTCAATCTCTTCTAGGACCTCTTGGTATTTTATTTAAGCATTCCGTCTGTCTCCTGCAGCTTTTCTTAGCTCAGGATTTCATAGTTTTTGGAAAGTAGGCCATCTAATCTAGTCCATACATCTTTCTGCAACATCTACTGAAATGACACAGTAAATGCCTGTGAGTCCTAAGAGTGCTGTCACACGGTTCTTACCAATGGGGAAAATTTATTGGGAGGAAAGGAAAGAAAAACCCTGAAGGCGGCACCATCTTGCTGTTTTGATAGCCCGTTTCCCGAGCCAGGTTTGATCGTGGATTCATCTTATTTTATCTTTCAACAACACATTTATATTTAATATCATTATAATTTAACATCCAGAAATTTCCAAGATTTTATTTCTGCCTATCTGTGGAAACAATGACATTCAAATTCTTAGTGTACCTCTGCAATACATGTTGTTTAAAACACATCCAATATTTGTCTGGCATGGCATTTGA